>NC_141685.1:859372653-861876943 GCF_964263255.1 Lissotriton vulgaris | reverse complement strand
CAGTAAAGGAAGGAGAAGGCTAATTGATGCCAAATGTAACTTGTAATAACAGTGTTCGTGGCTGCCTCAAGTCCCCAACGCCTCAACCCCAAGCACAAAGTCCAAACCGGGCCGTGACAAACAGGTACAGTGATCCTGTGTCCCCGTGCAGTGACGGACTGCTGGCCGCAGCAGCCTCTTGTTTGGTCCGTTTTTGAGGAGAGCCTGCAAAGTCCAATACCTTAGAAAAGCCACGTTGCCAATATTTCTGCAGGTCACTTGAAAAGGCGGGTCCTCTGTACACACGCTACTGGCCAGCGCGTGAATGTATGCAGACAAAATCCCTTCATAGAAAAGATCAGAGGACACAGCGGGGATTCTCTTGGCAACCCTTTATTCACGGTGATCGGCATTATGCAATTCGGCGTCTCCGCCTTCCTCAGATGCCTATTTTCACCAAATTACACTACCTCCCTCCTTTATTCGTTCTACGGCGCTCCCATTGGCTGGAGTGCAGCATGCCCAAAACGTTATTGCTTGCAGCTGCAGTTCGATGCTGTAGGACACCAAATCCCTGCATGCATTTCTCCGGGCTGCTGTGCCCAGTAAAGGAAGGAGAAGGCTAATAATAGGCTTGTTCCGCATACTCTGGGTCTGCGGAGGCACTTCCGTCCGCCATCCTAATGACCCCCATAATATGGTCTATAACCCATGGTTTTTTCAGTGAATATATATATATATATATTCAATGAAAAAACCATAGGTTATAGACCATATATAGTTAGGAATTCGCATTTACAAAACCTTATTTTACTCGCATAAAACCATTGAAATTCCATATATAGTTAGTTGCGCTAACTATATATCGCGCACCCGCAATCCACTGCTGATGATGTCACATATTACATCATTCATGACATGGTCAGTGACATCACTGATGACATCACTGATGACATCTCAAATGACATCACTGATGACATCACTGATGACATCTCATTTGACATTACTGATCACATCACTGATGATATCATTCATGTGATAATACGATGAACCTCTTCAGACTCTAATATAACCTTAGATACAATCAGTGTAAACAGACACTCACAGACTGTCACTCATCCATGGAGTTACTCACACACCTAGTCAGTCATGCAAAGAATCAATCACACCTCCATTTCCTCAACTATACAGTTATACAAACTTTACTTATTCAAACATATACTAACACATATTTACTCTCTTATACAATCCCTGATACAAGTTCACAATGATCCATACAGCCACTCACACATTCACTGGCTCTTATGCACAGTTATTTATATATGTCAACTCTCACATGTACTGTGTTTTACATATGTACTTACTTTGACATGTAGCACTGAGATATCCATTCACTCACCAATACACTCATGCACACAGTCAACCGCCCATACAGCTGTTACCACATGCACTTTTGAAACCATACCTCTAGTGAATCAACTGCTCACACATCTATGCACAGAGTCATACACCTCCCAGCCACCCACACACACACTCAGTCTCCCATACAAATACTAAGGTAACCAATCAATAACCCATATAGTTACTCATATAGCTACTTATCAACACATGCAACAGTTTACAGAACAACAGACATAATGATGCACAAATTAAGACAGTTTAGTCACTAACCCATGCACTCAGTGAGACACATTTAATCACTCACTCATACAGTCAGTCATGCACCTACTAAATCCTTCATCCAGACACTTATACATCCACTCATTCTTCAATATGTAAGACATATTTTAACTTCACAGAAACATACAGTCACTGGATGTTGTCATCAGTGATGTCATTTGAGATGTCATCAGTGATGTCATCAGTGATGTCACTGACCATGTCATGAATGATGTAATATGTGACATCATCAGCAGTGGATTGCGGGTGCGCGATATATAGTTAGCGCAACTAACTATATATGGAATTTCAATGGTTTTATGCGAGTAAAATAAGGTTTTGTAAATGCGAATTCCTAACTATATATGGTCTATAACCTATGGTTTTTTCATTGAATTTCAATGGTTTTTTAAATGCAAATTTCTAACTATATATGGTCTATAACCTATGGTTTTTTCAGTGAATTTCATTGGTTTTTTAAAAGCTAACATCTGTAGCTGTAAAATGTATTATTCTTTAAATCCCAAAATATATTTAGATGTTTATTGATAATTTTTTTTTTAATATTTTTTTTCTTCGCTTCTAGTTCGCGAACCGGGAAGCTTTCCGTTAGCTCATCTTGATGCCGCGATCTAGTCCGCGAACCGGTCAACGTTACGTTAGCGGAACAGTGACGCGCCGCGGAAGCGCGACGTATCACGTTATCGCGTAATGCGTCTAATGACGCGCCGCGTTAGCGCTCCCGGAAGTGCTCCGGACCGCGAACCGGAAGCGATCTGGGACGCGGCGCGCGCCGCGTAACGTAAGCGGAACAGGTCATGTGACTTGTTTATCAAACTTCTCATTGGTTCATTTCACTTTTGGTTTCCAAATGATGTATGACTAGGTCATGTGACCTAAAAATAACACTTTTCATTGGCTCAGAACTTTTGTTTTCCCCAAATCAAGTAAACCCCTCCTTATTTCCTCACTCTGACTTTCATCTTGGTGAGAGAAAGACCATTTATCTGAAGATCCACAATGGCTTCCATTGTTGCTGCAGCTGGTGCACCCCCACCACCACCTCCACCTCCCCATAAGAAGAGAGGACCACCCAGTCAAATTATGACTAACAGAGAGGAGGAAGATGAGGAAGAAGAAGAAGAGGAGAGAGAGGGACAACAATTTGTTGATGAGTTGCCCCGGGTTTCTAAACGAAAAACCAGTTTCATCTGGCAGTTTTTCACCATCCCTCCTGGAACCAAGAAAGTGAATGCAAAATATGCCACCTGCCTCATCTGTGACCACAGATTGTCGAGAGGCACAGAAAAGAAGTACAGTATGGGGAACTATACAATGCACCGTCACATGAGCAGGTGGCATCCCTTGAACTACAGCCGGGCTGAGTTGAGGGATCTTGAAGACAATCCGACGGCAACTCCTGTGGCAAGATCTACATCCACATTGTCTTTGACGGGAAGAGAGGCACAAGAGACTGTGCCAAACATCCAACGTAACTTCCAGCACATGAAGGTGTCTTGTATTTACTGTGGTGCTATGCTGTCATATGGCAACATGAGTGTCAACCTCATGAACATTGCATATGAAAATCATAAGTGCCCTAATGCACCCAAAAAGTAATTTTCTTTTTTTTTGCTCCAGTTGAGCCGTTTTGAAAGCCTGTTTTTTGTTGTCTCCCCTCCTTAAAAAACACAAAAAAAACATAAAACAGTTCTAAAAATACAAAAAAATCAAAAAATGTTCAAAAAATTACAAAAAAAACATAAAACAACAAAAACAAAAAAAAACAGTTCTTTTCAGAACTACCTCCCCTTTCAAACAAAATTGCTAGAATGTTTATCACTCTGGCAAGCTCTATTTCTTTTGGTTCGCTTCAAGTTCGCTGACCGGTTCGCGAACTTTAAGCGAACTAAAAAAAATATTTTTTTAAAAAAAAAGAAGAGTTAGTATAAGGGAAGTAAACAGAGAATAATGTAAAAAGAAAGACAGCTAGAGAGAGTAAATGAGAGATACTGTCAATGACATCATCAGCAGTGCATTGCGGGTAAAAAGAGTGGAAAACATTTACCTTATAATTCTTGTTACCTTTTTTAAATATTTTTTCATACTTTCAATCTGTAAAACAAAGAACAAACATTTCAAAAAATATTAAAACATGTATTTAAAAATTAGAAAAGACAAGGGAAAAGGTTCAAAAACAAACAGTTTTTCAACAACTTTGACATTTACAGAAGTCTCTGCTTCTCTACGTTCCCTACACAATCCTAAAGATATATATTCGAAAGAAACTGTATCTTGATATTGCTGAACTGAGGCCTATTTTGAAACATGATGTTTTTCTTGCACTGCTAATGTCTCACAATAGTGATGCAATAGCAGCGCAAAAAAGATGTAAAGTCATAATAAAATTGTGTCTAACATTGTAAATGATTGTTTTAGGATGCAAATAAGATGTGTGCTTTCAAGAGCTTTCTTTGAGGTGAGGCCTCTTTTTTTTATAAAAAAAAAACACTACCCAGAAGTACAGCACTCTAAGCATTAAAATTGATATTTACAGAACTCACCTTACCCATATGTACCACACATTTCTAAATGTATATCATAAGGACAAAAAGCATAACATTAATTATACATGTTAAATGGTTTATTTTTGCTGTTCTCAGAATGTATCAAATTTCACTTAAATCAGTGACTTGAAGGTATTCATCATGTAACAGCGGGGAAAAAAAAACACAATCAAAATGACTGTGTTTAAAAAACCCATACAACCTAAGAAATCTGATTTCAAAACTTCTTAAAATTAACTTACTTTCAATGACGTCGAAGGATCTCCTATAAACAGCATCCACTCTGTTGTGCTTTAAATATTTTCAGCCCGCCACTTTCTGAAAGAAAACCTCCATCGATACGTGAAATATGTTACATAGAAAAAAAACTTCTCTCATTATATCACATGTTTCCACTAGGCCAAATCATGTTGCCGCGATTCGCAAATCTTGTAATTCTTCCAATCAAATCCCGACATTTTCTATTTTCGCAACTTTCAAAAATAAAATATTTGAGATTATTTTCACAATCCTGGACTACTAATATCTTACTCTTCTTTGTCAGTCATGTTCTCCTTTTCCTATGACACTGATACTGCTTACTATGAAGCAGACTTACTTGCATTAGGTTTATATAGTTGAATTTTTAATCGAGACAGCATTGCAGACTTACATTCCCTCTACTTAAAATTTTGGTTTTAAAAACACCAGGTAAGAATTTTTAAGGTCAAACGGCAATTTTTTTTTGAACGTTACAACAGAATCATTACAGAATGACCAGCCGTTTCCAGACTTTAAGTAAGCTGTATAATGTCCTGATGTTGTTGATGGACCATCGTGATAGATAATTGCTACAGTAACAAAAGTCCTCCCTGATATTGACAGCTGAGAAGCCACAAAATTTTTTATTAAAGTTGACAATTTTGTTCCATCAGGCCTACATCGTTGCATCATTAAAATGACATACTGGCCATATCTACGTATAAATAATGTTGACATCATATCACATTTACATTGGCTACACTCCATGTTGTGATCCGCTGCATTTACTAGCTTATTAAAGGAGACTGATTTACTGTCTGGCAAAGTTAAATATATAAATCTTTCTGAGTCTACACTAGTAGTACTTGATACCATACAGTTCTCGCAGTCATGCTGCCATTGATAAGAAAGCCCAAACAGGTGATCTACATCTACACCCTCAACTTGCAATATATCAAGCATATACATTAAAAACTCCTGACAATCTTGCTGATTATTTTCAGAGAAGTCTGTTTGACCTGAACATTCATCTAACAGATAACGAACTTCAGACACACTTTCTACTTTTGTTCGATCACTGCTACATTTCTCGAAAACAGAATTCAACAAACAGCATAAAATTTGTTCAGAATTCAACAGAATCTGTTCTTTTAAACTCTCTAGTGAAAAGAGAACATTAACCACTACATTTGCATAGCAGTTGACACCAGAACTGTTTTCAAATTGAAAACCGACAACATCTTCAACAGAATCCACTTTCTTTCTGCTAACAATTTTCGGTTCATTGACTTTTAGTCTTTTTGCAACAACCTCCCTACTATTACTGCTATTTCTACGTTTGCGGCCTACCACACGTTTCTCAAACAAAGGATATTGAGGCAAATGTGGCGCATACTCTCTTCTTAACCTATTGTATTCCTTAACACAATCTAGATCCGCACAAATGTTTGTGACATCACAGTCAATCAAGTACAATCCCGATAAAGTTCTAACTCGTGACAATGCCACATATGCCATACCCTCCTTGAACACAGAACTGCCAATATTCACCAATGCACAGTCTACACTTAAACCTTGCGATTTATGGATTGTCACCGCATATGCCAAGCAAACAGGAAACTGTTTACGGCGAACATATAAATCTTTAACAAGCAAAAACCTAGCAGAACAACGACCAATTTGCTGTACTTCCTCAATGCCATCAAATTTAATTTTTAAAAATTCTATTCCATCTCTATTTCTGTATTTCTCAAAATCAACAACATTACCCATTGATCCATTTACCAGACCTCTTTCTACATGTAAATTCCTTCTCAAAATAATTCGGCAATTTAAACACACATTCAAAGTCTTTTCAAAACCCGCTGTTTTAGATATAGTCTTCTCTAATGAATCCAATTTTGATTTCAAATTGTCTGACAAAATAATTGTTGATCCCATATGCTCTAATTTGTCGATAGCTTCAAGTTTCACAATCTCTTGCTTTTCTAAATTCAACATTTTGTTGTTGAAGATGGCACATTCTGCAAGAGTTGGCATGAGACATATCCCGGATTTCTTCTCAGTAATTTTCTGAAAAATATTCTCAGGCACAATATCTTGTTTGGGATACAAATTTGACAGTAACCGTGCATTTAAAGCTTCTTTCCCATGCTCGGTCACTTTTCCAATTCTAATATCTTGTAGAATATTCTTGTAATCTTCATCCTTTGCCTGACGCATATTTTGATGCAGTTCTGCATAATTGAAGTTTAACCATATATTGACGTTGCCAATGCTCCCTAGGCACTTCCTGGTATCTTCATGCGTGAGTATTTTGAACACAGGTTGACCTTTTACTGGTGTCAGCTGTAGAAGATCTCCGAAAACAATAATGTGTTTCCCACCAAATAAGACATCATATTCAGTTTTAAGTACTTCTTGCATTCTCAAATGCACAAAGGCAAGCATGACATTGGAAACCATGCTTACTTCGTCAATGATAAGTAGTTTCATTTTCCTCAAAACTCTTGAAACTTCACAGCAAGCATCTCCAGATAACTTGTTGTATTGTAATTTGTTGTCATGCTCCACCGGCAGCATCAATAGACGATGCAAAGTAATACCTTTAATATTATGTGCTGCCAGTCCAGTAGGAGCGGTGACAACACAAGACAGCGATGACTCACTCCTTTCCTGCAAATAACAAGAGATTGCTTTAATGAGGAAACTTTTTCCAGTTCCCGCTTCTCCACTCACGTACAGTCGGACAGGCTTCAACGACGTACACGAGCACTCTTTCTTCTCATGACTTAATCCGTGCTCAATTTCCTTGGTAACTTCATCATATATTTTCCTCTGCTCAACGTTGAGTTGTTTTTCCAAGTCTTGTAAGTTAACTGAATCCTCCTGAGCATGTGCCATGGCTCTTTCTACTTCATTCATAGCAGTGGCAGCTTCATTTTCGATAATAGGTCCTCCAAGTGGATCTTGACTCAATGAAACAGAACTCTGACTGTCCTGAGAACTGTCTCTGGCAATCTCGGCTGCAATCGTTGCTTCCTGCTCAATTTCCAAAGTTAGCATTTCTTGATATTTAGAAAAAGCAGGACATTCTATGGACTCCTTGGCTGCATTGAAAGAGTCTTCGTAACAGAGGAAATCTCCAAGCAGTTCCTCTTCTGCACGCCAAGGCTTGAAAAGTTGCAAAAGTGCTAAATAGAAAAACTCCTTTTTTTCTGGAGATTCGCCACTTAATTTTCGATGGTTTACTAATTGGCATTTTCTTTGCTTGACCAGGCATCCCTCACTTCCAATTACAGCATACACTCCTTTCTCAATATCTTCTTTGATGTTCCTCTTGAATATATAATTTTGGAGAACCTCATATAGACAAATATTCTCAAGGTGACTGCTTCGATTTGGATAATATGTATCCAACATGTTGGTCTTCAAAATGTCGGTACTGTTTGGTTCCTTTTCTGCCAAATACTCAATTTCCCGAACAGGTTTTAGAACTCGATTTCGCGTTGCAGCAAGACCAAGACTCGCCCAAACGAGACTCCTGGATTTGGCATAGAGACTTGCTGAAGACAATCGATCAGAACATTCGTAAGCTCCGATTTCTCGATGCGACAACATCTTCAGACTGAAACTGTACAACTTCTTGCTGAGGCTCTTTTCATGGGAAATGTCCTCCCACATATCCTTCAGTTCGGTCTTTTCTTTTTTGGTGATGTAAGATGTCACATACCGAGCCACAGCCATACAGTTGTCAGCCACAAACTGTATATCCATGTTGGCATTCCACATGGACAAAATCACTGGGTTGTAGTCATTGATGTACTTGGACTCTTCGTTCCTTTTCAAATTGTATGTATTCTTGGGTGATTTCCTCGTCACATTATGTCGCAGCGAAGACATCAAACTGTTCACTCTTCCTTTAGAAATCACCGGTCGTGGAAAGTTGAAACGACATTTGGTGTAGAACTTGTCCTTGTTTCTGAATTTACGACGACAGTACTTTCCACAACGATGGCTTTGGAAACGTAGAACTTGTTCTCTTAGACTTTTCTTCTCCGTTGCGTTTGGAACAGCACACGTAGAATACTGTTCGATGAAATTCATCACTAAGTCATCCGGATCTGTTCCAAATTTAGGTGCATCCTTGATCCACAGCAACATATGTATATGAGGGGCACCTCTTGCTTGGTACTCCTTTCTCCAGAAGAAATCCAACACCTCTCCAAGAGGTGGATTCTTTTTATTTGTGATGAAAGACATCATAGCTTCAAATCTATGATTGAAGTACCTGCATACATTCACAGGATCCAAAGAACACAGTTCTCCAGGTGTCTTGAATTCAATGTTTTCAATATTTCCATTTGCCTCTCGTAGAAATTCAAGTAAGTCATCCCAGCCATACTCGGCACAGCTCAGAGTGAGGAACCATGTCGGAGTTCCTAAGTTCCTCAGCATACATTTTAAGTCACCATGACGACGGTACCAGTACTCATTAGTACCACGCTGACACGCCATGAGATTAATTAAGTGAGAATCCAAAATACTGTCTTGGACATTGACTTTATGCATAAAGTCACTTGCCGAGATGTTTCGCATCTGTATACCACTTTTTAAGATGTGGTTCACTGCATATGACAGTCCAGACAGATCGCTTTCAAACAGGAGATGAAACAAATAGGGAATGCATTGCCGAAACCTAGGATCTTCTGCATACAATCGTAAAGTCCGGTATTCAGACGCAGGAATTTCACGAGGTCGCTCATCATATCTTCCTCCTTGACCTGTGGGAAATAGCTGTGGGAAACACCGAGCTTCCAAACTTTCCTCCCAAACACTAATGGGACTCCCTTTGGCTTGTTTCATTTGAAACAACTCAATAGCATTCCCCATCACTTCCTTGGAATGCAAAGGATGAACACTATAATGTTCATATATTTCTTCACTTTTAGAGGCCTCTACTTTCTCAATTTGGCCAGCACACAAATCGCTATCCTCTTCATCACTTACTTCCTCTTCTGCAACATATACATTCTTATAGTACTTATTATTTTTCTTCAAATACACTGTTGCCTTTTTGACTTTCCTAACATCCACTAAATCTTGCCATATTTTCTTATTCTTTGTCGGAACCCCATTAACCAAGATAACCAGAGGTTCCTCTTCCACTTTTTCTATTCCAATTGTGTTAATGTTTTTGTTCAAATCTAGAGGCAAATAAACAACTCTTCCCTTTAATCCTCTCTGTAAATCTGCTGGAGGCAATTTCCCTGTCTTTGGCTCCATTCTTACAATAGCCTGAAAGGGATGGATACTTTGAATCAAAATAGATTCATAAGTATTTAAATCCTTCAATTCAGAAGGAATCTCAACCAATTCCAGATTATTATGAACTGCCCTAGCAGGCATCTGGTTTTGGTTTAATTTATTACAACAATAAGTACACACACGTTGATCCGATCCCAAATCAAAATAATTTTCTACCATCAAGTATGTGGCTAAATCCTTCCATTCACTATTATTTTCCCTTTCACTTTTTGCATATAAATCCACTACCTTAGTCTGATTCTTATAATAAGTGCGTCGACAACATACACAAGTGAAATTAGGCCTCTCACTTGATTTCATCTGAAACGTGGCAATTTCCTTCTGAAAATTATCTGTACTGGAAACCTGTACATTATCTTCCACATTACCCTCTACTTCAGGGTCAATTTGAACATTCTCATCTTTACTACCAAAGTAACAAAACTCAATTTCTTCACAAAGATTCTTCACATCTATTTCAGAACCATGCAAAAGAGCAGCACATAACTGTTTAAGCATAATTGCTGGACTCTTAGCATAATACAACATTCTCACTAATTTTCTCACTTTATTATGATGCACTGCTAGCATCCTGAAATGATGAAAAACACTCTGGCATACTCTCCTGGAAAGACAAGCCAGTGAATGACCACGCAAACCTGTCATTTGTCTCACTCTGCAAGGATCTAAATCTTGCAACAACTTCATTTTCTGCTTCAAACTTTTCTTATTAAATGTCCGTATAAAATCACATAGCAAATTGATGGAAACCTGTCGCACACTGCAAATAGAACTACACTTCCAAATGTACACAGGACCCTTAGGACGTCTTCCTAAAACCTCATCACTTAGCGCCTCTTCTGTCTCTGTTGTCACAAGTAGTTCTTTTTCAACTGGACAACCATCCTTCACTTCATAAGCTCGACCACTGATGTCAACTGCATGCACCAAATCATTATCCTGAAAATAAGTCTCCTCATTAAAAAATGCCTCAGAACTTGAACTATGCATCCATTCTCCAGAAAAAACTTCACAAAAGTTAGTACGATTTACTACTCTCTTCCATCTACTTTTTGTTTTGAAATCAGAAATTACCTTGCTTAGTTTCCTAATTCTATTGATTACCAAAATAAACAACTTTCGCTTGATTTCAAAAGCATGATCAATAATTTTCTCTACATTTTTCTTCTTCCTATAAAATGCCGCTTTCTGTTGGCCTTTCTTTTTAATATTTTTCAATAAATTAACTAATATCCTATTACGGAACATTCGTTGTCGAATGTCCCTAAACTGTTGTTTCCTTCTACTATCATGCACAGAGTTATCTCTTCCTCTACCAGTAACATTTGTGATGGGTCTCTCCTTTCCATTTAAATTACTTCTCTTTTTGTTAAGAGACACATTTTTTTGAGCAAAATTTTTTTTACTACAAATATTTCTTAAGAATGATTTCGTGCTCTTACCCGGACCTTTCTTGGTGTTTTGACAAGTATTTGGGGAAGAGGACTGCTGCAATAAAACATCATCCTGCTGTCTTTGACGTTTTCTAGCCTTTCGTATTCGACTTCTGGAAGGCATTTTCCAAACTATGAAAGAATCTGCAGTTGAATCTGTGAAAAAATATAATATAAAATGTTATTAACCACTATTACCAAACAGTAAATAAATAACAGTCATCTAAAACTTAATGCTGTACTAATTATTTAACATAGCAAATATTTTCCACCAGCACTGCATCACAAAAATGACACTCAATGGTACAAAACAGGCATACAACACTCATAAATCACTCCCTAATATTTTAAATCATTAATTCAGGATGACGATAAGATGTAGCCTATCTAAAGGTTTGTTTAGGCCCAGATCTTTGGACTGGGGTGAATGTGTGTCATTGATCCACATTCAGTCCATCACCTGTTTTGTTTATTTGAGGTGAGGCCAACACATGGTTGCAGATAAGATTTTCACTGAAAAAAAACCAAGGTAAAAAAACATGTGAAGGCCTACCAATGAAGTAAATCATTAAATGAAAACCAATACATTTCTGGAAATATGCACTACTAGTGCTTCATAAGATGTTTTGGATCATATTTATAAGTTATTTGAGTATCTAGTATGCTATTTTACATTCTTCATGGTGCAAATTTATTGTAAATACGCTCCCACCTGCGGTTGGCAAATTTAGATTTTGATTATGGGAGTTAGATAGGCATGTTAATAATTTCCCAAAAATGGTATATAACCCCAAACAACCTTTGAAGCAAATGCTCTTAGCCATGTTATCCACCTCCCATTGGATAACATGGCTAAGAAATGCTTGCAAATGTGATAAAAAAAGGCCTGCAATGCATGAATAACGCAGAAAAATCAGCGATATTCATGCATTTTCCAACAAATGCTCTTAGCCATGTTATCCACTTCCTATTAAATAACATGGCTAAGAACTGCTCAGGGCACCATGAGGAACGCTTTCCATTTAAAAAGGGAAAAATAACATCAAAGACACTAAAATGCCTTCTAAATATGAACCCAAACAACCTATGAAGCAATGTGAAAAAAAACTGCCGCAATGCATGAATATAGCAGAAAAATCAGCGATATTCATGCATTTTCCAGCAAATGCTCTTAGCCATGTTATCCACTTCCAATTAAATAACATGGCTAAGAACTGCTCAGGGCCCCATGAGGAACGCTTTCCATTTAAAAAGGGAAAAATAACATCAAAGACACTAAAATACCTTCTAAATATGAACCCAAACAACCTATGAAGCAATGTGAAAAAAACGGCCACAATGCATGAATATAGCAGAAAAATCAGCGATATTCATGCATTTTCCAGCAAATGCTCTTAGCCATGTGATCCACTTCCTATTAAATAACATGGCTAAGAACTGCTCAGGGCCCCATGAGGAACGCTTTCCATTTAAAAAGGGAAAAATAACATCAAAGACACTAAAATGCCTTCTAAATATGAACCCAAACAACCTATGAACAATGTGAAAAAAAACGGCCACAATGCATGAATATAGCAGAAAAATCAGCGATATTCATGCATTTCCCAGCAAATGCTCTTAGCCATGTTATCCACTTCCTATTAAATAACATGGCTAAGAACTGCTCAGGGCCCCATGAGGAACGCTTTCCATTTAAAAAGGGAAAAATAACTTCAAAGACACTAAAATGCCTTCTAAATATGACCCCAAACAACCTATGAAGCTCTAACAGTACATATCCTGAAATTTAATTCATTTCAAAATTCGTTTTTAAACACAGCATATAAATCAATTGTATACCTGCATTCATGAAGAAATGACTAAAAATGTCCTTGAGACACATGAAAGTGTTTTCTGGAATGCCCTAGCACCATTTTTGGGACACTATTAACATGGCTAGGTAACTCCCATAATCAAAATCTAAATTTGCCAAGCACAAGTGGGAGCGTATTTACAAGACACTTGTCCCATGAGGAACACTTTACATTTTAAAAGGCGAACACAACATCTTAGACACTCAAATACCTTATAAATATGGCCCAAAACAACCTATGAAGCTCTAGCAGTACATATCTAGAAATGTAATTGATTTCTTAAATCGTTTTTAAAAGCAACATATCTGTTTCAGCTTACATAACAGACCATGAAATGGCCTCCATGTATTACAATATCTTGTGTAACTGCATGCCAGAATGTTACACCAAATATGCAATTATAATTTCTCTTTGAAACTAATTCTATTAGTATATCACTAGAGACAAAACCACATTTTAAAAACACAGCTTTCTTCATCATTTTCTCCTTAAATCATACTATTCTCTATCTAAATTAAATAAATCTTTTCTCACCTTAGCAAATATTTTTTGAGTTTTGAAAACAGTCTCAGAAATACACCAAATTGTCTTCAGCAGAAGAAAAAGGATGCACTCCAAAGGCTGCAGCTATTGAAAGCACAGAAATACAGATATTCTTTTCACATATCTCTCATATTAGCCAATCATACCTCTTCCCTCACTTTTTTCAAATCAAAACCCTTCCCCCCTCTGCCCTGTCTGCCTTGTTTCCATAGCAACCACCTCCTGGAAGACCTCTCATGTTTGCAAATTCACACAACAATGTTTCAATTGAACTCTGAACTCTCAGTGCACCTGCGTATCCAGTGCAATCTTTCATTAAATGTTTCTTCCTTGACCATTCAAATTACATCTTTCAAAGAACACATCCATGCACCCTAACTTTCTGTTTTCAGAAATGGAAATGCACCAATCACTGCTAATGAATCATTAGCATTGTAAATCCACAGTTTTTTTTCTTTAGAAACTCCTACTGTTTCAACTGCCCTTTCATTACCACACTTCATCTGACTGCAGAACAACCTTCTTCCACCATGTTTAACGTCTGGATTGTTGGACATAGTTACATCCACTGGGCTCAAAGGTATGCTGAGAGCAGAAATTTACACAACCTCAATTTACAAGATGTGGAAATTAAGTGGTTGGGCCAAAGAGGATTAAAATGTCACCAATTGATACCATTGGTGAAAACCTTTATGCATTTGCCAAAACCTGACCTGTTAATAGTGCACTGTGGAGGTAATGATTTGGGCACTTTGACAGGGGTAGGTCTGGAAATGCTTTTAAAGGACACCTTGGAGCAATTAATGGCACTTTTTCCTCAAACTGCCTTGGTATATTCCAATATATGCCAAAGACAGAAATGGAGGTGGTCCAACCAATTTTGTCCACAAATTGAGAAAGCGAGGAAGCATGTAAACAAATCTGTTTCAGCTTACATGAGAGACCATGGAATGGGCTCTCTGTACAACAATAACTTGCGTTACTACATGCAAGATATCTACAGAGGAGATGGAGTTCACTTCTCAGATGAGGGCAACAGAATTTTCATTCTGAATTTAAGACTCTGCATTGGTACCTACTTATAAGTACCTAAATGTACCATAAACCCAAAAGCTCTTCTCAGAGCTACCCTACATCTGATCACTCACAATTATTATTTTTCTCTAACTTTTTTCACTAATTTTCCACAAAATTCGCTCCCCGGAGCGCTACCCGGTTCGCTAACCGAAAGCTAACCTCGCGGAATTTTTTTAAAAAAAAAATTTTTTCCGCACATATAAGCCTCCTCAGCCACGCTCAGAAAACCTAGGGGGTCAAGATAAGTCTACCATGACCCCTTCTACCCATTCTAAACATTATTTGCCCTCCATCTTGTATCTTAATGCGAACGAAACACAAAATGGTGGACTCCCGTGACGCTTAAGGTTCGCTAACCGGGCAGCTTCCCGGAAAGCGGTCCTAAAAAAAGGCGGGAAAGTAATTTACAGAATAACGACTAGAAACACTCTCACCAAATATAGATTAGCTCATACTACATAACAATCCCTTCCATTCTCACAAATTTCATTGAAATTCCATTTAGCCATTTAGCCTGTAGACCTCTCCAAGTACCGTGAGGTAAATTACTTCACAAAACACATCTGAATTGTTGGAATTGACAACCAATGAAAATGTTACTTTCATTTTCTACTTTTATTACCTGACATTTGATTGGTTATATACCTGTATATATATAAAGGGAGAGAAGGAAACACAGCCATTTTGACTACTACTTCTTGTTGTACCTCCTATTTCAAAAGCTTCAAAAAACTTCAACTTCTTTGTGAAGGTAAGTTATAATTTAATATATTGTGCACTATGACTTAATATAGTAGACTTTTTCTGCTACATATACACTATCCCTCTGTAGTAGTAGTGTCTTGGTTAAATCACATACACTTTTTTTTAGTCCTATTTCCACTCTCATACTATACACTGCCAAAAGATAAATTCACTGATAAAAACTGCCTATCTAAAATTAATCCCAACAGTGCCCTATCTCTACTAATATATATTTTTTTAATCCAAATTTCAGGCAAAATGGAAGGCGAGCAGCAAGTTTCATTTTCGATTGAACTGAAGGAGAGCAGCCAAGACAAACTTGATGACTTTATGGATGACAGTAGAGACCACGAACTTCTACAATGTGTTGAAGCAGTAGACAACTTGCTTCAAAATGAAAAACAATTACACCCTATAATAAATTATGACATTTCTGACAATGAAATGTTAGAAAATTTAATAAAGTATGAAACACAATCATAATAAAAAAAATAAATAAATAAAGAAAACAAAAAAAAACAAGAAAAACAACAAACAATTAACATACAGTATTAGAAAAGTCTTTCATTCTTTTATCCATAAAGTTCGCTGCCCAGAAAGCTATCCGGTTCGCGAACTTGGCGCTTACCACGCAAAAAAAAATTTTTTTTTTTGGACCCTCCTAGGCCCTTTTAAAACCTCCACATAAAACCTAGGGGGTCAACGAGGATCTACTATGCCCCCTTATGGTAATTTCCCCCTTTGTTTTGGCCTCCTCTTGTCTCTCGATCCTACCGAGAGACAAGATGGCGGCCGCTCCGGACTGTTTAGAATGTTGACAGACACCGGAGGGCCAATCAGCTTCTCATCGCAAAGTTCCGTTACGCGAAAGGTTCGCTAACCGGATAGCTGCCCGGAGCGCTGTTACAGATATATATCTTGATTTAAACGTTAATTTCTCAAAATCCACTGAAGCACATATATTGAGACCTAGCAAAGGCACATCGGGCTAACAGTCCCTACAATTTTGCCAAGTTTCGTGAAAATCCATTCAGCCGTTCGGGCTAAAAGTGAGTCCAACCGCCCTATGGAAATTAACATGGGAAAAAGGCGTTTTGGGACCCCCCTTTTTTCTCGGCCCCCCCTCCACAAAACCCCCCCAAATTTTCAAGGTCTGCTCAGAAACAAAATGTGCCATTTTCCTGAAAATTTCAGCCAATTCCGTCCACGAACGCAAAAGTTATTAGGCATAGAATTTTCAGAAATCCCATAGGGAAAAAATCCTAACTATATATACCTACTGGCGACCGCCAGTAGGTAATGTTCTTTATGTCCTCTTTTTTCATTAGTGCCTTTTGCCTCAAGTATTGTGTATTATTGCTATATTCGTACTTTTCAATGTTGTATATATTATACACATTTATGTATATTTATATATGATTTATGTTGTCTGCAGCCCTGACGAAGTTCCTCGGGTAGGAATGAAATGCGTTGGCTGTTTTTTGCATTACGTATAAAGAAGAAAAATAAAAGAAATTTCAAAATAAATGTACTCTTCGATCTGTGACTATTTACCTGGTGCTGCCTCCACGCTATTTGACGTTTTTATCTGGAAATCCAGTGGGATCAAAGCACAGCAGGTCCTAGAGGCCTTTTGCACAGAACTTGAGATAATTTTCGGACTTTAATGTTGAGGTGCTCAACTTGTAGTCAGTTGTGGGTGCTATTTGTTGGACTTACGTTTATGGAGTCTTTGAGCACTCATCTTCCCGTTATGAAACAAGTGTACAACAATGCCGAAATTTAATGATGGACGTGAGGAAATGGCACTAAATTTATTTGGAGTTAGTAATTCAAAATCAGTACCGAGTGTTGAACCAACTGGCAAAGCTAGCCTGAAGACATTATTTTTAAGGTTGGAGAGATTGAGGAAACAGGAGCTCAGTAGATGGTGGGACGGAGCTACACTTAAACAATATTTAGAAAATGGTAAAGTCCCTAGGGGGCTAAGGATCCTTATTTTCCCCACCTTCGAAGATCTGAGTGAAAACTTGTTAAAAGAATGGGAAGGAAACTTAGAGGGAGCCTCACGCATAATGATGGAAATTCTCGTGAGGCACTCCATGGAAAAAGGTGAAAAAATGCAAGGGTATTTTGGCTGGGAGATTGGCCAAATTAATACCTAAATTGATCCATGAGGACCAGAAGGGTTTTGTGGCCGGTAGACACATTGAAGACCAAACACAACTGCTGTTTGGGAATATTGATCTAGCGGTGGAAAAATCAGAACCCTTGGCCGTAGTAGCTTTGGACGCGGCCAAGGCATTCGATAAAGTTTGTTGGAAATATCTGTGGGAAGTCTTGAAAATAATGGGTTTTGGGCAAGTATTTATTTACACTCTAAAGAATTGCTATAAGGGTGCCTCTGCCAGGATCCTTCTGAATGGATCATTAACATCAGTATTTAATATTCAGCAGGGAACCAGACAGGGATGCCCCATTTCCCTGCTATTGTTCAACCTATACATTGAACCCCTGGCCCAGGCAATCAGGCTTGATACTATCTTAACCCCTTTCCAGTCCGGACAGTATAGTTCTAAGTTAGCCCTATATGCAGAGGATCTGATCCTGTATACGAGAGACCCAGCTATAGCCATCCCCAGGATTGAGGAATTAACAGCAGAGTTCGGGAGACTATCGGATTACAAGGTAAATAGATCTAAGACCGAGGTTATGTGTCGGAACATAGATCACTGGGTGGGTACAGAGAGTTTCGGGTTTAGATACCTGGGGATTTATGTTGTGGGTGAACTGGATCGGATCCCTAAGATAAATTTAGATAGAACAACTAAAGAAATAGATTGATTGTTCAATAGATGGAAGAACCTCCCCTTACCTATTTATGTGAAAGTGAATTTGGTAAAAATGGTTATTCTCCCCAAGCTTTCATATTTATTTTCAACTATCCCCCTATCATTTCCAAAGAAAGATATAAAAAAGATACAGGGCAAAATTGGGAGCTTTGTGTGGGAGGACAAAGGGTTCCGCCTGACCTGGAAGAAACTTAGAAGGAGGTTACTAAAAGGTGGGCTAGCCCTCCCTGATATTAGCCTCTACGCAGTGCCATTTCAGTTTAAGAGCCTACGTATGTTACTCGCTAGACCTGATGATTCTCCCTGGGGAAAATTGTTGCAAGAAATGGTGAGAGTGGAGGGGGGAAATGATGAATTTATGTATAAATTTGGATTTCCAAGATTTTTCAAGAGGGTGCGACTGAAGATATTAAAAACAGCCCTAGAGATTTGGTACATGGTAAGGATAGGTAGTGGGATTGGGTACTACTCGGAATCATCTCCAATTTGGGATTCGCCCGGTACTCCGGACTGTCTGAAAGATGTCCTGGCAATGCCTATTAGAAGAGCTGGAATCTTGAAATGGAAAGACTTAATGGATGAGGAAGGGATACACCCATGGGAGTATTTGAAGGTGAAGGTAGGGAATCATCTTTCAAGGTTTAAGTACCTTCAATTGGTGTCTTGGTACATAGCGGAACGGGGGGAGATGCGGAGCAACGAGGTAGTAGAAAGACTTAGTCGATCATCCATAACTATTGTAAAGGAAATTTCAGTATGGTACCAACAGCTTTTAAAGGGTGAAGATATGGAGACACCACCGGCTGAGGGAGTATGGAACAATTCTCCACTGGCATCACAGGCAGAGGGCATGTTTGAAACATCTTTGATGATCTTATATAAATATGTAAAGCCTGCCTGCCTGAAAAAGAACCACATCTTTGTAACTAATAGGCTCTACTATACCCCTTACAAAATAGGGAAATTTGCCCCAGTCCCTCCACCACAATGTCCGAGGTGCCATGAAGTGATGGCGGATGACATTCATATGTTTGTAGATTGTAAAGAGCTGGACAAATATTGGAAAGAGTTAGGTCAGGTATTGTCAGGACTTTTTAGTACTGTGATTAATATAAACTCCTCTTTGATCATATTTGGGGATGATGGGGTGTTCTATCAGACAGTTACTTTGAAAGAGAGAGGGCTTCTTCTTTACTTGATCCTACTAGCAAGGAGGGAAATTTGTAGGAGGTGGAAGGATCGCCTCCCCCCGAGCAGCGAAGACTGGCTAAATGCATCATTCAATATGGCCCGGTTGGAATATGAGAGGGCAGAGGAGAAGCCGTCTAACATCTGGCACCCTCTAATAAGGTGGGGAAGGAACATAAGATTGATCCGGACACTCCAATGATTACACCATGTCCCCGGTACTAAAGGGGAGGAGGTCTGGTGACCCAAGTTAAAGTGTGGTCAGCCTGGTGGCCCAAAGAGAGATAGTAAGGCTGTAAATGTTCCACAAAGACTTGACACGGTGAGATGAGGAGGAAAAAAAAAAAGAAAAATTGCAAGAAGAAATTTAATTGGTAGAACGAGAAATCAATGAGATAGGGGAAAAGGAGTTGATTGAAAAGAACTTTGCAATTCTCAAACAAGTCATGGACAACTATCAGATCTACATAAAAGACAAAAAACTCAGGAAAATCAAATGAGATGACCGTGATTACAAGGATGGTCGCATTTACACCTTTGCTAATAAATTTGATAGTCTATCAATATCAGAAGACAAAAAGAGAGCACAGGAGGAAAGAGATGAGGGTGAGGATAACCGTTCTGTGAGCAATATCTCTATTTCCTCTACAAGCAGTACAGCCTCCTCAATTACAGCTCAGGATATCCCTTTAGGGGAAGGGGCCTGCTCTTTTCAAAAAGAACTAGCGAAGTGGAGAATGTCAAGTCGCTTGCAACAAAAACGAGAACAACCAAAACAAGGAGGGGAGGCAGGAGGAGGAAAAGGTGTAATTAAGAATAAGGGGCAAATTGGAGGTGATAACCAAACCAAAGAAATCGTAGAGGAAAATAAGTCAAACATTGACCCAGATGTTGTGATTGATAACATATGTGACCTGAAAATTGTTAACCTTTCAAATAAAAATCTTGATACTGCAGAAATGAAAGTTTTGGGTAAGGGTCTTAATTTCTGTCCTACACAAAAGGGGGATTTTTCTAATGTACATGTGGACTTGTTTAAATTCACTAGGATTCTAAAATTGAAAGGTTTTTTTTCCAACAAAGGTATGGGAGAGGTTTAATCAGCTACTACCAGGGGAGAAAGCTCCCATACTGTTGCCGAGGTACGTGCTGTACAGTGCCTCCTATCTATTGATGAGGAGGAACATACTGATATTCCTGCATTACTTACTGAGCTTGGTATAGATCAGGAAATATCTGATGACAGTGGTTTGTGGTTGAAATCCAAATTTGTCCCTGGTGGTGTTAGGGTTTGTGCACAGCAAAGAGTATGTCCCCTCTCATTGCACTAGTGGTCTCTGTGAAAGCTCTCTTTAAACATACTATTTAAAGCCTTTCTTGTTATCTCAGCCCCTCCCTAAGACTTCTGTGTATGTTGCTCAATGTATTCACAAGTTTGAACATTGCTGTCTTGTTTACACATTGGACCTTGCTTTTACCAAGGCTTATTTAGAGCACTCCTCCCTAGGCCATGTGTTACTTCAACTCATTAGCATAATAACTGAAGCTCTGCACACCTGCTTGTGAGATCCACACCCAGCTCTTCGAACCACACCCAGCCCTGTCTATAAAAGGCAGACCCTGAGCCTCACACAGTGCTTGTGCTCCTCTATCTCCCACTTGCCTGAGAACAGATCCTTCGGCGCTGGCACTCCTGCTCTCTCCAGAACTTCATTGGCTTCAACGGGTGCGGCTGCTGGCTCTTCCTTCTTCCGGTTTCCGGCTCCTTCTTGCCTCAGCCCCTCTTCTGTCCACTGTAATCGACCTGCAAAAGAGAAAGAGGACAAGGTTAGACTGATCAGTATCCCTTGTCAGCAACAACTAAGTGCGAAAACATTTTATTACCTGAGAGAACTTTGACGGCGATTTCTGGATTCATGTAAAGACAATTTGGAACAAGATATCTCCCACAAACTTTGTGGTTCAAACCCTTTGTTACAAGAATACTTTGTGGAACTTTGTGAAATAAACATTGTTTTACATGGAACTCTTAAGAATCGAACAGAGGAAACCATTGACAGCAAGGCAAACAGTAAATCAAGGACTTGCACAAATTACCTGCTGTATTTTGATGTAAAAGTACAGTATTTGTTTTATAAGAAGTCTGGAAATGTGTGAAAGTGAATTTGCTATTAAGAATTTAGGCTTTGGTTATATTAAGGTGAATGTTAGATGTTGGTAATTCTGATAATGATATTCGTTTGATTTTACAGAAGTTTTACAGTACTAGAAAGCACATCTCAGAACAGTAACACATTCCAAACCTGGAAGCTAGAGACCAGGAACCAAGAGGTACTTTTAGAAGAGAATTTCTAATAGATTAAGGGTTAGTCAGGAACACATTTAGGGATAGGTTGCGCTTATCAGTTCTTTGTTTATGTTTCATTAGGCACCAGTCTCTACAGAAGTCAGAGAGGGCCGCAGATTTTAGCAGCACTTCAACAGTGGAAACGCAACAACGGTGTTGTCTCTCTTTTTTTTATTTTATCCACTTCCACCCTTCCCTTGAGCCATTGGTTCTTAGTGCATTGTTTAAAACTAGTTTGCTGGAAGAAGCAGTTTCAGGGTGGGGTCGGACTGTCTTCAACCTCCATCAGAACTGAACAGAAACTCAGGTGAGCTGGGCTTTGACAGAAGCACAAGCCTTTAAAATATTCAGTTCTGTTGGACGATGAATGCCGGGGAAGACATAGAGGGCATTGACGCCACGGATATGGCGCAGGCCCTAAACGAGGACTTGGCCCATAATGAATCAGTGTCTGGCATCTTGCAACATATGCAAGAGGAAATAGAGAAATTAAAGTTGGAAAAAACCTTTTTAAAACATGATTTAAGCATGTATAAACCTGGGGAATCTCTGTGGACACAGCTATTACGCCTTTGGTTAAAACCTCCTCATAGACAGGGGCGCGAGCAAAACATACAACTTTCCCTCCCCCAGTTGAGGTTACTGTTAATGTTCCTAATGCTGTGCCTTTAGCAGCACCTGAACGTTTACATGGAGATAGTAACAAATTCCATGTTTTTATCAATCAATGTCAATTACACTTTGTTTGTAAACCACAACAGTTCCCTACTGATGCTACGAAAGTGGTATTCGTCTAGTCTTATTTGGGTGGTACAGCAGCCAATTGGTCAATTCCTTTCGTGGATAGAGATGATCCCATGCTCCATAATTGGAATCAATTTAAACGTACTATGACCAGCCTTTTTGCGAAACACACTTTTATGCAGGCAAGTGATAATGAGCTTTTAAATCTTAAACAAGGTAACAAGGATTATTGACCTATCTCACTAGTTTTAATTGTTTACTCACCGAGACACGTTGGCCAGAAGAAAAGCGTTTCTCCCTTTTTTATAAAGGTTTGAGAGACGAGTTAAAAGACGTGCTGGCTCATATCGTTGATTTGCCAGAAGACTATTCTGACTTTGTAGATTTAGTCGTGAAATTGGAACACAGACTAGGAGAAAGAAAGGGAGATAAATCCAAACTGGAATCGTAGTTAACTTTTATTAGACATGAGAAGAAAGACACAGATAATAAACTCCCTGAACCTGAGCCTCTGCAAATAGGGACACTCAGAGGTCCGCTCACGTCAGAGGAAAAAGAAAGAAGGAGAAAACTTCAATTATGTTTATATTGTGGCAAGGCAGGACATTTTGCCAGAGAATGTCCAGTAAAACTTAAACTTCACGAAAGGGTACTGTTTCCTCTATCTCCTCAACTGAGTTGGGAAACGATTAAGCTTGAGAAGGGGGGTGGTTACTTGTTTGAGAAAACATCTTAATCAAACCTCTAATCCTGCAGCCTTCATGGTACCGCACATACCTAGACATTTCATAATTCAAATATTTTTAATTGTTACTACCCAAGTTAGACATTCTCTCCCTGTCCTACTGGACTCTGGAGCAACAGGAAATTTTGTGGATAATAAGTTAGCTAACACATTAGGTCTTCCTATTCGTCTAAAGCCTTGTCCAAAAGCAGTATGTGCAGTGGATGGGTCAGAATTGACCTCCGGATTAATCACAAAACAAACAAGTCCCCTTTTCATGGTCTGCCAAAACGGGCACACAGAGATGATTAGCTTTGATCTGATAGATACCCCTAATTTTGGCTTGATTCTCGGGGTACCCTGGTTAACAACTTATAACCCAAAACTTGATTGGGTGAACAGAACAGTTACTTTGGATTCCTCATTCTGTAGAACCAATTGCTATCAAGAAGCAGGAACAGAACAGAGCACAGTAATACACTGTGCTAGTGTTACACAAGACAAACCAAGTCTCCCTCCTGAATATTCTGACTTTAAAGACGTTTTTTATCCAGTGAAGGCTAGTGTGTTGCCCCCACATCGGTCATATGACTGCTGTATAGATCTTATCACAGGGGCCCCTTTACCTAATAACAGAGTATATGCTTTGACTGACAAAGAGACCAAATATTTAAGAACCTACCTACACGACCTACTACAGTCTAGGTTCATCCGACATTCCACATCTCCGGTGTCATCTCCACTTTTTTTATCCCGAAACCGGATAAATCTCTGCCCGCGCGTATCGACTATAGAGGACTAACTAAGGCTACAATAAAAAATAAATATCCTCTTCCTCTAATTCCTGTGTTGTTGGATCAATTAAGACATTCTACTGTATACACTAAACTAGATCTGCGGGGAGCTTACCACCTGGTCCGAATAAAAGAGGGGGATGAGTGGAAGACAGCTTTCAAGACAAAGTTTGGTCTATTTGAGTACACAGTAATGCCCTTTGGGTTATGTAATGCCCCTGCGGCCTTTCAATTCTTTATAAATGAGGTCCTACACAAATTCCTGGACGTTTGTGTCATAGTATTCATAGACAACATCCTCATTTACTCTAAGAACCCGAAGAACATACCCAACATGTTCGTGCAGTATTATCAAAGTTAAAAGAAAATCATCTCTTTGCTAAATTAGAAAAATGTACTTTTAATGTCAGCAAAGTGGACTTTTTAGGATACTGCCTGTCACCTCAAGGAATAATTATGGATGAAAAGAAAATTAGTGCTATTACTGATTGGCCAGAACCATCATCTGTAAAGGATGTTCAGAAATTTCTGGGTTTCGCCAATTTTTATAGGAGGTTTATTTCTCATTTTGCAGATATTGCAGCCCCAATAACCACCTTGTTGCGGAAAGGGCAACAATGTCTTTGGTCTGATGAGGTGGCACACGCCTTTCAACTCCTGAAACAAAGGTTCACTTCAGCCCCAATTCTGAAACATCCTGATCCTGACTTGCCATTTTTTGTTGAAGCGGATGCTTCACAAGTAGCTTTAGGAGGAGTTCTCTCTCAACGAGATGCAGTAGATGGCCAATTACATCCTATAGCCTTCTATTCCAAAAAGTTATTACCAGCTGAACAAAATTACACTGTGGCTGAAAGAGAACTATTAGCTATCAAATTAGCCTTTTATCAATGGAGGCACCATTTAATGGGAGCCAAGTACCCTGTTACCATCTTTTCTGACCATAAGAACCTACAGTTTTTTGGATCCCTAAAAGCACTAACTCCACATAAGATGCGCTGGTTACATTTGTTTAGTACATTTGACTTCGTTGTAACCTATAGACCAGGTGCACAACAAATTCAATCTGATGTGTTATCTAGATACGGACATACCTCAGACATGAGACAAGACAAAATAGGAGAACCCATTATTCCTCCCCAAAAACTTTTGGCACCAGTACAACAGAGGAATTTCATCACAGATCTATATAATGCACACATGCAAATAGCACCTCAAGATTGGTTAAAGGATTCCCATAACACAATACAACTAGGTTTATCGTATCACGACAACATGCTGTTAGTGCCCATCACAGAATTACAAACACAGGTGATAATTTGGCATCACGCCTCACCGTTGGCAGGTCATCCTGGCTGGGTAAAAACCCTGGAAAATGTGCGAAAACACTTTTGGTGGGATAATAGGAGTAAGGACATTAAGCAATTTGTCACTACCTGTCCAGTTTGTGCAAGACATAAATCTTCTCATAAGGCCCCTGACGGTTTGTTAATACCAATGCCATCACCCAAACAACCTTGGCACACTGTGATTGTAGACTTTATTGTAGGTTTACCACCAGTAAAATCCTTCACAACAGTGTTAGTGATAGTGGATTTTTTGTCTAAAATGGCACATTTTGTGCCATTACGGAAATTGCCAACTGCGGCAGAATTTGCTGATATTTTTATAAGAGAAATTGTGTGCTTGCATGGTTTGCCAAGTAAAGTGGTGTCAGACCGAGATAGCCAGTTCAACTCTAGATTTTGGAAAAAATCATGCGAAAAACTGAAAATAGATGTGGCATTATCCACTGCTTTCCATCCAAAAACAGATGGACAAACTGAATGACTGAACCAAACCTTACTTCAAACGCTACGTTGTTTATTGGCTGATTATTCTAGTGAATGGTTGGAAGCTCTTCCTGTAACGGAGTTTGTTTATAATAATACTGAGCATGCAGCTCTTCTTTGCTCACCATTCTATTTCATGTAGGTGTATCATCCGAGAGATATACCCATTATGTTAGAAGATTCCCTGTTGCCTACAGTAACAGATAGACTAACGAGATTAAGTGACATACAAGACAAGGCCGGGAAACATTTATTAAAGTACAAAGAAAGCATGAAAAGACAACCAGACAAACACAGATCTGAGGCCCCAATGTATAAAATTGGTGACAAAGTATGACTCTCCACAAAGAACCTAAATATAGAGGGATCTCGAAAGCTGCAACCATGTTTCATTGGACCCTTTAGTATAACTGCCATAGTAAAACCGGTAACAGTAAAATTGGACTTACCAAAAGAATACCCAGTACATGCTACATTCCATGTGTCCTTGCTTAAGCCATACAACCCAAAAAACCCGACCCGAACTACCACCTCCACCCATACCAATTAAGGGAAATCTAGAATACGAAGTGAAAAGCATAAAAGATGCAAGAAGAATTCATGGACGTCTGTTTTATTTAGTAGAATGGAAAGGATATGGCGAAACTCAGAATTCATGGGAAGCAGCGTCCTACGTACATGCCCCACGGTCAGTTTTATCTAAAAAATCAAGGGAAACCCCGTCCAGTAGGAGGGCCTTTGAGGGGGCGACTGTTAGGGTTTGTGCACAGCAAAGAGCATGTCCCCTCTCATTGCACTAGTGGTCTCTGTAAAAGCTCTCTTTAAACATACTATTGAAAGCCTTTCTTGTTATCTCAGCCCCTCCCTAAGACTTCTGTGTATGTTGCTCAATGTATTCACAAGTTTGGACATTGCTGTCTTGTTTACACATTGGACCTTGCTTTTACCAAGGCTTATTTAGAGCACTCCTCCCTAGGCCATGTGCTACTTCAACTCATTAGCATAATAACTGAAGCTCTGCACACCTGCTTGTGAGAACCACACCCAGTTCTTCGAACCACACCGAACTCTTCGAACCACACCCAGCCCTGTCTATAAAAGGCAGCCCTTGAGCCTCACCCAGTGCTTGTGCTCGTCTACCTCCCACTTACCTGAGAACAGATCCTTCGGCGCTGGCACTCCTGCTCTCTCCAGACCTTCATTGGCTTCAACGGGCGCGGCTGCTGGCTCTTCCTTCCTCTGGTTTCCGGCTCCTTCTTGCCTCAGCCCCTCTTCTGTCCACTGCAATCGACCTGCAAAAGAGAAAGAGGACAAGGTTAGACTGATCAGTATACCTTTTCAGCAACAAGTAAGTGTGAAAACTTTTTATTACCTGAAAGAACTTTGATGGCGATTTCTGGATTCATGTAAAGACAATTTGGAACAAGATATCTCCCACAAACTTTGTGGTTCAAACCCTTTGTTACAAGAATACTTTGTGGAACTTTGTGAAATAAACATTGTTTTACATGGAACTCTTAAGAATCGAACAGAGGAAACCATTGACAGCAAGGCAAACAGTAAATCAAGGACTTGCACAAATTACCTGCTGTATTTTGATGTAAAAGTACAGTATTTGTTTTATAAGAAGTCTGGAAATGTGTGAAAGTGAATTTGCTATTAAGAATTTAGGCTTTGGTTATATTAAGGTGAATGTTAGATGTTGGTAATTCTGATAATGATATTCGTTTGATTTTACAGAAGTTTTACAGTACTAGAAAGCACATCTCAGAACAGTAACACATTCCAAACCTGGAAGCTAGAGACCAGGATCCGAGAGGTACTTTTAGAAGAGAATTTCTAATAGATTAAGGGTTAGTCAGGAACATATTTAGGGATAGGTTGAACTTATCTGTTCTTTGTTTATGTTTCATTAGGCACCAGTTTCTACAGAAGTCAGAGAGGGCCTCAGATTTTAGCAGCACTTCAACAGTGGAAACACAAGAACGGTGTTGTCTCTCTTTTTTTAATTTTATCCATTTATCCACTTCCCCCCTTCCCTTGAGCTCCTGGTTCTTAGTGCACTGTTTAAAACTAGTGTGCTGGAAGAAGCAGTTTCAGGGTGGGGTTGGACTGTCTTCAACCTCCATCAAAACTGAACAGAAACTCAGGTGAGCTGGGCTTTGACAGTAGGTGGTTACCATCCCAACATTGATACTTTCCACAAAAGGGTCTCAGATGACCTCTATACACTTGAGTGTCCTAAAAAATATGGGCCTGGACCAAAAATGTATTTGACTTTTGAAGAACAACAGGCGTTACAGCGACTCAGGGATGACTCGAACATTGTCATACACGAAGCCGATAAGGGCGGAAGAGTGGTCATTATGAATCACAGTGATTATTTGACTGAAATAAAATGACAACTTAGCAATGAGGAACGCTACAAAGAGATAATGGGGAACCCGATAATAGATGTGACGAATAAGATCAATATTAGATTGTGTGAATGGACGGACTGTTGTTTAATAACAGAGGATGAATACAAATACCTTCATGTAGACCACCCCTCATTCCCATGCATCTATATCCTTCCCAAAATGCACAAGGGGGGCGTTTCCACCAGGCAGACCTATAATATCCGGGGTGGGCTCACCCACGGAGGGTCTGTCTCAATAAGTAGATCTGAAGCTACAGAAATTCGTACTTGGTCTCTCTTCTTATATGAAGGACAGCAAAGATATTTTAGTCAAATTGAAAGACTTTGAAAGGTCGGATGACCTTATCTTTGTGACGCTTGACCTTGAAAGTTTGTACACCTGCATTGACAGGAAATTTGGGATCATGGCAGTACAGTCCTTTCTGGACAGAGATGATGCAGAACTCTTTTCGCAGAATGAAATGGTTATCGAGATGATCAATCTGATATTACTCAACAACTTCTTCTTGTTTGATGGTTGTTGGTTCCAACAGGTCAATGGTATCGCGATGGGTTCCAGGTTTGCTCCCATTTATGCCTGCCTCTTCACGGGCTGACATGAGAGGGAGCATGCCGAGGCCCGATGTGCCTCCCCCTGGACCGATTAGATCGTGTACTGGGGGAGGTACATCGATGATGTAATATGTCTATGGTCTGGCTCTGTGGAACAACAGGAACAATATTTTTCCTGTCTCAATGACAATGCTTTCAATGTCACGTTTACTATGTCCCATCATAGAGAGAGTATTAACTTTCTAGATATCACATTCTATGTAGAAAATGGTGTTATACAGAGTAAGTTATACCGAAAGGAGACATCATGCAATTCAGTACTGCATGCATCAAGTGTGCATGCAAGCTCAGTTAATAAAAACATTCCCTTTGGAGAGTTAACCCGTGTTCTGAGAAATTGCAGTGAACCTGGTCACTTTAATGACAATGTTGAAGAAACAAAACAAAGGTTTTTGAAACAAGGCTATGATCACGACACCCTTAATAGAGCTGTGGCCGGGATTGGTACAGTGGAAAGGGATGCCACCCTTGGTGATAACTTGGCCAAGAAACAACAACACATAAGTACCAATAGAGCTAGGTTTGTCACCCAATATACCATGCATAGTGACAAAATATTTAATGTATTCCGCAACAATTGGCAGTTACTTACAGTTATCCCTGGCTTAAAAGATCATATAGGTAGCCAGCCATCAATTACATACAGGAGAGGTTCATCACTACGCAACCAGCTATGCCCTAGCTATGTAACTACGCCTCCTAATAGAGGGACCTGGCTCCCTCCTAAACCAAAAGGTTTCTATTCCTGTGGCACGTGTAGCATCTGTCCCATGGGTAAGAATAAAACCACTACCTTCTCCTACAATACTGAACAGAGACATACTATTGATCAGTTCTGTAATTGCAATACCACCTTTCTGGTATATGTCTTTGGCTGTCCATGTGGTAAGATCTATGTGGGCAGCAGCATACATCCATTGAAATTACGAATCCAGCAACATCATCTGGCCATAATAAATAGAGATATGAGATATCCAATTACAGAACACTACAACTCTGTACACCAGATAGACAACACCTTCTAGTTTCATGCTATTGAACATGTCCTAGCAAACAAGAGAGGTAGCAACAGGGAGCTGTTGCTCAGAAGAGAAGAAGCAAAATGGATATGTCATCTCCGATCGATAAACCTAGGACATAATACAGATAGCAAAATGCACTACTTTCTCTGAATAAGATATATTACATAAGGGTATAGATGTATATGAGGCACATTACAGTGGATAATTATTTCCAAGAGATTAATGTACCCTACTGTATATTCAATGTTACTGTTTTGTTCTATTGTAGTGTATTGGCCCTGTTCGCGATGAGGAGTTCTTTGTGTATCATGGATATATGTACAATTATGCCATATGTGGGTTTTAGTTTTTCCTTGCCCTCACTTATCTCTGTCTCTTTTCATTTTCTCCCCCAGTCTGTCATCTTATAACTGTTTGATACCCTCCTTCTGTAACATCTCTTTCTACCATATAATTTGTCAACAATATTGAGTCCTCTGCAGCACTTTACCTTTTCATTAAGTTTGGCATCACATCGAAGTGCAATTTCATTATTCATAGATCATGCAACCCAAATAATATAGTTGATTCAATGGGTGCGCCTACCATAGCTGATCTCACGAGGGGTAATGTGTTTGGCGTTTACGTCTGCCAAACTTTTGAAGTACTGTTCTCTTCTTTACCGGCGGTACATTATTACCCTTCTTTTCTTTTGCATATAAGTTACCATCAACAATAGATTCTCCGAATCCAGAATCCGGTCATATTAAGACTGACCCCCCCGTCCTTTGAAGTTCTATTTTTCTATCATTCCAATATGGCGCTAACATTACTTTCCGTTATTCACACACAGCATTATGTATTTTGCGACTGTTTTTTAGGACAACATGTGACCGTTTGGTGTCATCTATGTTAAATTGGACCACATTTGCTGCCCTTGTGGTTCTTTTATTAAATTAATGGTACACTTCTCCTTTGGTCCAGACAGTAACACTTTTAGAATGATAGTACTTCCTTTCCGTCTAAATTTAGATGGAATAGTTCCCTTTAATTAATAATTTAGATACAACTTTTTATGAGCCAAGTTATATTATTTCTTATTAAGAATCTTGTAGCTTTTGTCATATTTCTTTTTCTATTAAAAAAACCGCATGCAAATTAATTAGATATAAAATTAAGCCCCCACCATTACAACCATCCTTCTGGTGAGTTGTTGCTGATTGCGGGTGCCTTGTTGGGATACGCTTTTCGAAGCATCCTTTTGGGACCCTTAGTGGTTGTAATACGTGACTGGACTCGTTTTTCTAACAGTTTCCACCTGCCATGGCACAGGCTTTGATTTAGTATCTATGTTTTCGTTAACACTTGCCCGTGGGTCCACGCTTACGACTGTGGTGGTTTTAAGATGGTTATACCTGTCGATAACTTAGGGGCTTTGATTTCAGTTTTATGTTATACTCGACCACTTACTGCCATTTAAATATATGCTTTTTGTTTGTTCAGATTGGTTGGTTATTGCTGATTGCGGGGTGCTTTGTTGGGATACGCTATTTGAAGCATCCTTTCGGGACCCTTAGTCGTTGTAATTCGAGATTGGACAAATCTCATTGACAGTTTGAACCTGCCATAGCACGGGCTTTGATTTAGTACCTATGTCTTCGTTGACACTTGTCCGTGGGTCCACGCTAACGACTATGGTGGTTTTAAGATGGTTATACCGGTCTATAACTTAGTTTTTTTTTCAGTTTTATGTTATACTCGATCAATTATTGTTATTTAATATATGCTTTTCATTTGTTCAGATTGGGAAAGTTGGTGGCTTATTATGGCCGCCTTGAATGTCGTGTCTTTTGCCAAGTGAACTTGGACTGCCGATACCCCGAATTATATAACAAGTTGAACATGCAATATGTATATATACCAATAGGTTGTTAGTTTTAATGATTCAATTTTGCCCTGTCACCGACCTATTTTTCCTTTTATAGGGGATTACTGTGTTTCTCTGTACATACTTTTTTCCTGTGGTCTTCCTGTGGATTTTCTGCCAAACTACCCAGGTTGAAACCGACCCATACTATGACAATAATCTCAGCCTTTTACCATAAGTGCAATTTAGCACAAGATTGAATATTAACCATGTTGCACACATGCTCCCTTTTCCCACCTATTTCATCATGTTTATCTTTTTACTTGTGTTTTTATACAGTAAATACTTATCTATTCAGCGCTTTTGATCCGTTTTTCTCATCTTTGGGAACCTCAATTGGTTTACTCTTCATACTTTTCTGGTGAGCAACATATTTTGCTTTGACCTATGAATGAATATGCTTTTCCTATGTAAATCCTACTGAACCGTGTCTCCCTCCTCTTTAGATAAAACTGTTCTCCTTTCCATCTCTCTCCCCTACCTCTCTCTCTATTCCTTATCTTATCTTCTTTTGTCTATGCCAATAATTTTTACTCGTTTACAATATTCGTCTTACCTATTGCTTTTTGCCTTTTGATCCAAAAAAGAACACTTACTTCCTTTCATTTTTTCAACAATATTGGTTGAACATTAATGTGATCTGAATTTCTGGAGATCATCTTTGTACCTACACATGAGAATTGTCTAATTGAGCAGCATGACATAAAAAGAGCTTGAAGTTTATAAATAATATTATGAATACATCAAAAAGGTGATGGGGTAGGATGCCACAGAATGTGATAAAGAACATCTGTACGTGCACACGGTGCATACAACTGAACTGTATTTTGCTGCAATATCTTGAAGTTGTATGTGCTACAAAAGTGGTATTTTTGTTACATTTTAGTAGAGAAGAAATAGCAAGGATATTTCCACAGCGATGAAACACGCTGGCATATGGCGAAAGAAAAAATAAAAGAACGCACAGAAAAACAAGAATATCAACCTTATTTTTTGTCTTAAAAAATGAATCTGTATTTATGTGGTGATTGTTCTGGCATGTGCCTTGAATCTAGTAAACTGTGTCACATATCCTACCAACAGTCCTCGTTGATTGTTGACCCACTCAACTTCTGTTTGCTGCAATGATGTCTGCTTCGGAACATGTTTCAGTACTGATATCATGATCGTAGGGCTGCACTTAGGCAAAGGTATGTGTGGTGACCTGCTGTGCATGTGAGTGTGTGGGTTGGTGGATGTTGTGTTGGTACATGTATATATGCACATAGATAGGTGTCTGTGATTTGTAAATAGGGATGTAAGTTTGTATGTGAAGCAAGTGGATATGTTTAGGGGTGTGTCTATCAGTGTAGTTGTCAGCATAGGCGTTAGAAATTGTGTATACTAATGTTAGGGGATATGTATGAAGCGGATATGAGGTTAAATTTACAGATTACATTTTTTCCATGCATATGTCTTTACCAACCATGCCTTTACAATGACATTTTCATGTTAAAGGCGTGCATGGTAAAGGCATATGCGTAGTCATCATTTGCATTGTGTCCAGGTGTGGTAATGATGCATGCATTGTACTGACAGTGTTGAAAAGGCATTCATGATAGTTGCTTGCACTGTCCCGTCATCTAACTAGTTCAGGCAAGACCTGTCCTGGCAGTTTATGCTGCACTGTCCCTATAGGAGCACGGTCACACCTGATTTGTATATGAATGGGTCTAATCTGAGGTAGCATAGTGGGTAAAAGAACAATGTCTTGGAATGCTACCCGAGTGATAGCCAGAGGTCAGACTTATTGAAAGCTTTAAACAGCTAAATCAAGAGTAACAATTGACTTCACACTAGTGGGTCCTGACCTATTTCCTCTTATTTCAAATTTCCAAATAAAGGAAAGAGCAGATAGTGATCATTATCCTCAATCTTTCAGATTAAACATCAAGCAAGAAAGAACACAGCCAGTAAAAGCCTTCACACTAGCAACCCAACCATATAATCTAAAACGGCTAATATGGAATAAAAACAACATAGAAGCAATTATGGAGTCATGTTTTGAGGTATTGACTCCCTATGAGACAAAATCCTTAGGGACAGAAGCCTGGGAGACTTTTGGCAAAGATTAAACACAACATTTTCAAACAAACCTAAAAGCAAAAAATTGTTCACTCCAACTGGGGCAGCTTGGTACGCACTCACCTTACGGACAAAAAAAAAAGACAACTAAATAAATATCACAGACTTTTGAAAACTCAGGGCCCCGAACATGCCCGAGAGACTTTGACAACAATCGAACAGATGAAAAGAGACCTTAAAAAGGACATCAGAGCGGCAAAGCGAATTTACCAGGAGCAATTCTGGACGAAAATGCTTTATGTAAGCAAGCAACACAATTCAAAACAGTTCTGGGCACTCATTAATCTTCTAATAAATGGGAAGAATAGGCACTTCAATTCAGAAATAACGGAACAAACGTGGAGAGTGCATATAGAGGCCACATTCAACACTCTCTCAGGGACTGGTGTCAAATCCAAAACATCAAAGGAGATAATGATCTATAAGACCACTTCAAACAAAGTGATCAGGAGAACCATCACTCAGGGATCGACCACCCAGGCGCTAACATCAAGAAGTAATCAAACACTAGAGCCTATGATCTATATATCAAGACCGAAATCCCTCCTCCATCCTCAAATCAACCAGCGAGAAGGTAATTCGCATCTGTGCTTGCTTGAAACATCAAGGCCGGACCCCCAAGACTACCATCTACAGCTTACACAAAAACAGGTTTTGTACGCAATTAAGAAGCAAAGATCTGATGGAGCCCCGGGACCAAATGGTCTACCCAATGCTTTATTCAAAAAAGATCCAGCATTCTGCTCAGTGCGCTTAACCTCGCTGTTTGCATATACATTAGAGACCGGCACCATTCCAGATTCATGGCGAGGAAACATCCTGCAACAAATATATAAATCTGGTGCTCGTTCCGATCCTTCTAACTACGGATTAATTGCACTTATCAATGTTGAGGCCAAAATTTACGCAATGAATCTGCTGAAAGATGTACAGGATTGGGTCAACCATACAAAACTGATCCCTAATACCCAAACAGGATTTCGAGTGGGGATGGGCACCCTAACAAATTTGTCAGCTGTCACGCTCCTGGCCAACCAGGCAATAGTTAATTCCAAAGTTTTGTATACCTGCTTTGCAGATCTCAAAGCAGCCTTTGATAAGGTTCCTAGATCCTTATTACGGACTAAAATGAAATCTTAGGGAGCCCCCACAAAATTGCTAGACGCAATCATTAACCTATTCTCAAAAATATGGGTCCAAATCAAAATGGGGGATGGTCGAAGTCTAACTAATAAAATCTCGACTGTAAATGGCTTAAAACAGGGGTGTGTTTTGGCTCCCTGCTTATTCAACATCTACACAGCCGACCTAGAAAATAACCTTCGCCTAGCACAAGGGGACCCCCCCAAAACTGGGTAATGTTTGAACAACAAGTTTACATGCAGACGACATAGTGCTGCTATCACAAATGCCCAGAGGTCTACAGCGCTTGATAAATCAATTAGCACTATACACAGCTTCAGTTCAACTAATCATACATTTTCAGAAAATGAAAGTTATGTGTTTTTCAAACTCACATAAAAAACAACCAAAATTTACTTGGACGATAAAAAGTGACCCTCTGGGTCAGATGGGAACATATAAATATCTGGGGGTACTGTTAGACCGACACCTTAGTTTCAAGCAACATCTAGAACTAGGGAAAGTCAAAGCAAAACCGTTATTATTCGCATTTAAAATTTTGCAAAAAAAACTAAGCAATATTTCAACAACACATTTATTGACAGTTGTGGCGGCAACATTTTTGCCATCAATTACGTATGGTTCTGAACTACTGAATACAAAGAATAGAACAGTTTTAAATACTGCTCAAACTAGACTCTTTAAGAATCTGTTTTTAATTCCTCGACATATTCCACAAGCATGGATCAGACTGGAATTCAGGTTAAAAAATCAGATTTCAACAAGACAAGGGGCACTTATCAAATATTATTGGAGAATGAGGGCGGCAGAGGAAGATTCTTAAACACATAATTGCTGGCTGGAGGTTGAAAAGCAATCCAGATCGACTAATGGAGTCTGCTTCTCCCTAAAAAAATCCATTGCAGCTCTAAAACTAGAGGACGCTTGGAACACAATATTGTCCTACCCTGAATTTAAACAAGTAGTCAACAAAACCATCAAACTACAATCCAAATAATAGACAAAGCCTCCCTGATTTTAAAAACCAATGCCTGGATGGTAATGCCAACATACAAAAAGTTAATACCTCAATCATACCTGATAGAGCATTTCGCAAATCAAAAACAGCGGAAATTGATCTTATTGAGATTGGGTGTGTATTCATCAAAGGACCTCACTCCAAAATGGAAACGGGCTTGGACCACAATGGATTGCCGCCTGTGTGGCCAAGGAGAAGAATCAATACTTCACTTACTATGTATCTGTCCGGCGTTATTACACATACGGAAAACCCTTCTACGGCCACTATTGAACAAAGAACAAATAAGGTCCTGCAGAACTGCTGTAATCAAATGCCTAGGAGGCTCAACAGTAAAACTGGCGTGCAAGGCAATAACGTTTTTGACTATCGCAGCAAAAGAACTGGAAAAGAGGGACTGCCAGTTAGAACTAACTGGGGATACTAGGAGATAAAGTGTGACTAAGAATTTGAAGTCCATTTATTACAACCCCATATACTCCACCCTGCGAAATATTAGGAAATCAATAACGGTAGTAGTTCAAAGTATAATTGAGCATTTTTTTTATTGTAGACTATTAGTTTACAGCACCAAGCACTTTATCCTGGTTTTACTCAATTCGCTCTACGGTACTAGTCTTCTTTTAGATCAACAAACCACTTCTAGCCTTTTAACTTGTTTTATTGTAAATTTTTAATGAAACTCTTGTTAATTAATGCATTGTTACAATAATGTTTAGTATATTTGATGAGATTGATGATTATGTTTTACTGCAAATTTTAATGAGACTCAAGTTATTAATGCATTGATATAACCATTTTAATAAATTTGATGAGATTTATGTTAATTAATGCATTGATATAATCGTCCTTGCACATTGTGTATATTGGTGGTTGTGCCACCCTTTTATGATTTAAACTAAATCAAATAAATGTAAATTTACCTAAGCATTTTTTCCATCACCTTTTGTCTGACCTTTGCTCACTGTGTCACTGAAACTAAGCTACACTCTTCTGAAGAACTCCCATCAGGGTGAAACGAGCCCATGGCTGTTTGTGTTTTGGTTAACGGAGGACCAGATTTGGCAGTTCAGGCTGGAGTGTTCCTAATGGAGTAGAGTCTAGTCTTATTTGTATACGGCTGGGTCTAAACTCAGGTGGCATGGTGGGCAAAAGAATGATGGGTTGGAATGCTACCCCAAGAGATTACCAATAGTTAGACTCATTGCAAGCATTTCTCTCATCACCTTTTATGTGTACATCTAGAGAACCAGGCACATTTTAATAACAAACCCAAGGAAGATAAATCACAATGCATTTTATGACAGTCCTATCATGCTTCTATATTCGGAGGAAGACAGCATCAACAAGAGTCATTCTCTCTTACAAATTAAAGCTGTAACAAGGAAAGGGAAGGATGTTAAGAATGTTTTATTCAACATTGTGGCTCCAACGGTAGCACATTCTGTGAACCACTCCTGAGGCGGAAGCCGGGAGAGTCTGCTCGCTGTTTTAATATTTCAAACTGTATTTTGTGTGTTTTTAAACCCACGTTTCACTCACCCTGAGCACTTCTCCCCTGGAAGCTGCAGTAGAATCCCTCGCACAGCGGACCTTAGCGCTGTTGCAGGTGGGGAACAGCGTCGCCGCCATTGCGCGCTCAAACCCCAGGCCACGCCCACTTTCCGAGGCCACGCCCACTCACCTTCTGCCCTATAAAGTCGCGCTGACTCACAAGCGTGCCAAAGACACTGAACCACTCCTGAGGCGGAAGCCGGGAGAGTCTGCTCGCTGTTTTAATATTTCAAACTGTATTTTGTGTGTTTTTAAACCCACGTTTCACTCACCCTGAGCACTTCTCCCCTGGAAGCTGCAGTAGAATCCCTCGCACAGCGGACCTTAGCGCTGTTGCAGGTGGGGAACAGCGTCACCGCCATCGGGCGATCAAACCCCGGGCCACGCCCACTCACCTTCTGCCCTATAAAGTCGCGCTGACTCACAAGCGCGCCAAAGACACTGAACCACTCTTGAGGCGGAAGCCGGGAGAGTCTGCTCGCTGTTTTAATATTTCAAACTGTATTTTGTGTGTTTTTAAACCCACGTTTAACTCACCCTGAGCACTTCTCCCCTGGAAGCTGCAGTAGAATCGCTCGCACAGCGGACCTTAGCGCTGTTGCAGGTGGGGAACAGCGTCGCCGCCATTGCGCTCTCAAACCCCGGGCCACGCCCACTTTCCGAGGCCACGCCTCCCACCTCCCTATATCAATGAGCAATCCCCGGACGCGCAGCGGACGAGCGCAGCAGGCGCGCCGTCAACGCGCCTAAGTCAAGCCCGTCTGCGCCCGTCCGCGATCGTACGCGGTCCAGGTCCAGACCCTATGTCCCTCGGGTAGGACATATACGGTGGAGCAGGCAGGAGCTGATGGCTTTCCGCAATACCATTGCCAACCCATGTTTGCATAACTTGCGAGTGGAGGATAATATGGTCTGCGAACACTGCCACTTCTCCTATGATCCTGGCAGTGATGTGGCCTCTAGAGACCATAACCTGGCCTGTGGCCTGCTCAACGTGCGTTCCCTGCGGAAACACAAACTAGATCTATACGACCTACTCACTGATAAACAGTGGGATCTTGTGTTTCTCACTGAGACATGGTTAGATGAAGGCTCTACCCCTGACGCCTTAGAGGCACTACCAGAGGGCTACATAATGCTTAGGCAGGATAGACCCACTGGTAGTGGAGGGGGCATCGCTATTGTAGCCAGGCAAAGCCTATGATGCCAACTAGATTACTCCCCCATCAAGGACAGTGAGGCGGGGAGCTTTACCATCAAAGTAAAAGAAGGCTGCCCGCTGAAGGGCCTTTTGATCTATAGACCCCCAGGCCCTATGGCCAGGTTTGGGGAGAGTCTGGTAGAAGGCATTTTGGAGGCGGCGTTGCGCAGAGATAAATTCCTGGTACTGGGGGATCTTAATCTACATCTGAATAACCCCACAGACAACGCTACCAGGGACTTCTGCCAGGGGCTAGGAGCCCTCCAGCTGAATCAGATAGTAAGTGGTCCCACTCACCAGCTGGGACACTTGCTAGACCCCATAATCGTCAACAGGGGGGAAGTAGAAGCCATGACTCCCATTCCTATCCCCTGGTCGGATCACCATCTGGTACCATTCTCCGTACGCATTCCTGGGGCAAGATCGTCAGTGCCAGCACCCCTGTACCACTCTAGGCGGAGATGGGCCACCTTCTCCCAGGCTAAATTCTGTGCGGCACTTATCGGAAGAGGGAGCCCTAGGGGGGATGATGCGGACACTGCTAACACCAACCTCTGTAAACGTATCACCGAGGCGCTTGATTGCACGGCCCCACTCTCCCGCGCCAAATCGGTTGGCCGCATTCAAAAAACAGCCCCGTGGTATAGTGATGAGCTACGAGTTGCGAAAGCAGCACTGAAGCGAGCTGAAAGGCAGTGGCGAGGGGCCTTTCTACGGAAACTAGGGACATCTACCTAACCGAGAGGCGAATCTATCATGGACTAATTAGGAAGTCCAAAGCAGCACACTATGCCACCAGAATTAGTGAAGCTGGTAATTCCACGAAGGAGCTTTTCTTACTCTATAAAACTCTCTCGACTGGCAAACCAGCCATTGCCCCAGATGATTGTTCGGTGGAATCCTGTGATAGGATCGCAGACTTTTTCGCCGAGAAGGTAGCTAAAATTTACTCGGCATTCCCTAGTCACCCCATTGCAGGGACAGAGTTTTTGGAAAGCCCGAGGGAATGGGGGGATAGACATATACTGACCAACTTTGTCACCAAGTCCCCGGAGGACCTTCAAAAGATCTATAGATCCATCAAGTCAGGCTCCCCTCGGGACCCCACTGTGCCGAAACGGCTAGTTGATAGGTTGCCAGTGCTGGAACCATAGATCAGACACCTACTTGATATGTCATTTAGGACTAAGACCGTGCCCAGAGACTGGAAACAGGCGTTGGTTCTACCTCTTAGAAAGAAACCTAACATCAGCTTCGAAAAGTTGGAGAACCTCCGACCTATCTCCCTTCTGCCCTACCTGGCCAAAGTGGCGGAAAAAAGGGTAAACATACAACTGGTGGATTTCGTGGAAGAGGCTGCCCTCCTGCACGACACCCAGTTTGGTTCCCACCACTCAACTGAATCAGCGCTTCTGATGGCTGTGGAGACCCTACGTCAGGGGGTGGATGAGGGGCAGACCATGGCCCTCATCCTATTGGACCTGAGTGCAGCATTCGACACTGTAGCTCACACCACCTTGCTACAGTGTCTGAATAGTGGAGGGATATCGGGTGCTGCACTCGAATGGATCCAGTCCTTCCTGACAGGGAGAGGCTTTCAGGTCCGCCAGGGTGAATGCTATTCTAGGGAAATCGGTTTGGACCAGGGGGTGCCCCAGGGCTCGTCCCTGAGCCCCACCCTATTTAATCTATATGTCTCTCCAGTGGCCCCTATTGTTGAGGGTCATGGTCTGCAAATAGTGTCCTACGCCGATGACACGCAGTTGGTTATCACCCTTTCACGTGCGCCCAGTCTTGCGGTGGACAGATTCAGAGCCTGCATGCAAGAGCTAGCAACCTGGATGTCCACAAACTGCCTCAAATTAAATGGCAGTAAGACCGAGGTGCTCGTGGTGGGGGGGTACTCATCTGTCTGGTCTTCGGTGTTGTGGACTTCATGCCTTGGCGAGGTTCCAACTCCCTGTCAGGAAGCTAGGAACCTTGGAGTTTGGCTTGACGCTGACCTGTCCTTTGGACATCAGATAAGCCGTGTAGTGGGTGTTTGCTTCAGCGTCCTGAAAAGTCTGCGGAAGGTTTTAGATCTCCTTCCTACGTCAGCCCGCAGGACGCTGGTGCATGCCCTCGTCACATCGCGCTTGGACTATGGCAATTTGCTGTACCTGGGAGCAACCAGTAAGGTAATAAATTGCCTCCAGGTGTTGCAGAATGCAGCAGCCCGCCTCATTCTGAAATTTCCTAAAAGATCGGCTTCTAAAGCAGCCCTTCAGACCCTTCATTGGCTCCCAGTAAAGAGCAGGGTCGAGTTTAAGGCCCTTTGTACTTCCCATCGAATCCTTACTGGGAAGGCACCAGCACCGCTCCAGAGTCTGGTCACCAGATACGCACCTACGCGCGCCTGCGACCCTCCTATGGAGGCCTATTAAAGGTCCCTAGGATAAGAAAGGCTCTCATGGGAGGTAGATCTTTTCGCTACCTGGCGGCGAAAAGCTGGAATGCCCTACCTCTGCACCTTCGCCTGGAACCATCTGAGCCCGGTTTCAGGAAGAAGTTAAAAACACACCTCTACACACGGTAATCCGAGCAGACCCTGCGGCCCAGCTTCATGAGTTCTGTCTTCGTGCGGGGACACGCCATCTGAGCGTAACCAGGCGCTTTATAAAACTCCCTTATTATATTATTATATTAGTATTATGGCCTCATCAATTACATACCGAAAGTTCATTGTCTTAAGCAGATTGATGTCACATAGCTTCTTCTGTCATTAAGCGAGGACAACCAGTCATTTATGGGAAGTAATGTGGTTTTGTACATTATATACTCATTGGCTCTGTCAGTATAGACTTATAACCTGCTGTAGTGGGCTATATGAGCCATTGAAGTCCAGTTCCTTCTGACTCTGCATAAAACAAAGAAGCAGGCCTTTAATGGTCAGATAGCATTATATGGTGAGCTATAAGGCTATTAGAATATTCTGCCCCAGAAGGTCGGAATCTCCTTATTGAACAAGCATTTGCAGTGCAATTGGTCTCGTCCTTGGGGCCTAATAAGTATTTAGCCATGCAGCATATTGCCCGCAGCTGGGGGTCAGTAGCGGTGGCACCGAGGAGTAAGTAATTAAGAAATGGAAATAAAAATAGTAAATTGCTTTGCAAGTGTCTTCCAAGACAGGCAATGTTATAATTTAGAGCTAACTGTACACTTGGTATGGTAAGCTAGCTTGAATCTCAAAACCATGTGCACTAACCAATAGTGCTTTAAAGTTTCTAGTACTTTCAGCCTGTACGGGGCATTCCAAATGCAACATAAAAGAAACGTATTCACTCTGTCAACAGGTTTTTGGATATGCAATATATATTTAGCAATTGTAATTGTATCAAATTGATTCATGGCAAATAAAATGAGAAGTGCTTTACTATGTGATCTTACACCAGACTTTTAAATAGATTTCCTTTAACTAAAGAAAAGAGTACAATCTAGCAGCAAATGGGTTACAGAACACTTCATTTTTAAATCAAAAAAACATTATTTTCCTAAACCCTCTATTTATATCCAACGATTCACCAGCCAGGATCTATACCAACTCAAAGCTGTAGAGTGGTGCACCTTAGTTTCCTGTCTGGACATGAGACAAAATAGGGGAACAAGACAGCTGTTCCAACGTACTTCAAGGAATGGGCTACAGACCTTTTAAACCCAGATAGTGGCTAGCCGCAAGTGAGCCACCTAACGTCACTCTGTATTTGAGAATTTTCTTCAGCCACTTGCCCTCATGATATTCTCACCCTGAAATATATCAGACCCTAAGCCCATTGTTCCTACTGGTGCAAAAAGGTTAGCGGGAATTTATTCGTAGCCAGTCTGATATTCTGCATCATCATACAAGACAATTTTTCATTATTGGCTTCAAGAATTAGACCAGGGGTCTCCAACCTTTTGTGTAGTGAGAGCTACTTCTGGTCCGTGAAAATCGTTGTGAGCTACTAAATGCCAAGCAACTCGCACATTTTTCCGAGAGATCCCCCACGCCAAATCTAATAGCTAAAAAGTGGGCCACATTTGCAAATTAAGTGTAAAATGTAAAGACATGTTGTATAGGAGGTGTTTTTCTTTTTTTTTTTTACCAGGAAAAGCAAGAGTCATTTTACCAAAAATAGATGGGAGTATCATAACATATATAAACTATACAACAGGTAATACAGGCTGGGCAATTAATCAAGCAAAAGAAGAAGCATTAATTTAGACAGAATAAAGCGTAGGCACAACAATAAGCACTCAGGACATAAGAAATGAATACATAAATATTTGAATCAGCCAATACCACTAGGAATAATGCCAGCTTTCCAGTTAGTAATTGGGCGCCAGAATGCTTCCCCGCGCGCCCTAGATTTGACTCCTCTTGTTTCAAAAATAGCAATTCCGTATCTATAGACCGCTAGGAAACGCGCTAGCCACATTTGAAAACTTGGCGGGTCAGCTTCTTTCCAGCGAGCGGACAGAATTAGCCTTAATACTGCTGTGCCTATAAAGAATAATCTTTCTTCAGATTTAGTTACATTTAAAGAATAATCATGACCTAGTAAAAACAAAGTTTCTGATTCTGGTATTTTATGGCTAAATACCTCTTCCCAAAAGGATAATATCATGTTTTTGATCAACATCAAATCAGGACAATTATAAAACATATGAATAAGGGTTGCCGGCCCTTGGGTACATCTAGGACATAAATCGTTCTCACGTTTAACCCACGAAAACAATTTAACGGGAGTAAAATAAAGATCAAATAAAGTTTTATAAAGTTGTGCTTTAAGATTGCTGGCCATAAGTAACTTCTGGCTCATCTCTAACACTCTATCAATGTCTACATTAGGATTGTTTAATTTTGTTACCCATTTATTTTCAATTTTATCAAGATCATCATGTTTCTTACTCAAGAGAATATTATACAAGGTTCCTATCCTGGTGTTTATTCTAGGTATAGCATCCATAATTTCAATTTTAGAAAGACAGATTAGGGACTCTTTGGCCTTTAATTTAGCAAATATCTGCGCAAAGTTTAAAAAATCTCCATTTGGTAAATTATATTTTACTTTCAAATCAAAAAAGGTAGTATCAAAGTCATTTATTAAGAACTCACCAATTGTTCTGATTCCCAAATTATCCCATTTCCTTACGACAGGAACGAGATCCTGGCCTTGAATGGCATTAGAGCGCCAGAGCAGCGTATATTGGTTAATCTTCCCAATATTCATATATTTGGCCACTTTATTCCAAATTCTCCATGCACTAGCTATAACTTCTTCCTTAAAATCCTTATAATTCCTTGCCTCGGTCTTCCGTAAGAGTAAGGCCTTAGCCTCCTGACCTAAAAGGAGCTCATATATTGAGGGTATTTCTCCAAAGCCTTCCGGGCTCTCTAGACTAGAACCACTAATCATGGGAGTAAGCTGTTTTAGAAATGCCGCCCAGTGATAGAGAGTTATGTTAGGTATTGTAAGGCCGCCTCTATCAAAAGGGAGTGATAATAATGTAAGTGATCTCCCATTTTGCCACATAAATGTTGATATGAGTGAATTAATCAACACTAACGTTTTCTGGTCAATGGCTAGCGGAATTGCACGGAATAAATAGAGGCATCTGGGTAGCGTGTTCGTTTTTAAATAATTGGCTCTTCCTATAATGGAGAGCTGGAGGCTATTAACCCTTTCGAAATCGTTCTTGATCTTGACCACTAGTGGATCAAAGTTAGCTTTTGCTAATAACTTAGTATTTGCACAAAGAACAACTCCCAAATACGTAGCCTTTTCAGCTCTTTGTTGATACGGACAGATGGTATTATCAGTACACAGAATAATCGTTTTTCCTTTGTTAAGAGAATATCCCGAGCAGCGCCCGAATTCCGTAGTCACTCTCTTTATTTCACAAATAGCCTCGATCGGGTCAGATGTAGTAACCGCGATGTCATCGACATAGGCCAATACTTTGGTTTCAAAGTAGCAACTAATAATAGGCTTAATAATGTTACTTTCTAATAATTTCAAAATAAGCGGGTTAATATATAAAGCAAAAAGCAGGGGTGAGCACGGACACCCTTGCCTGGTGCCCCTGGCAATGTTGATATGTCCATATATTGACCCTGCTGCTAGAATTTTTGCTTTGGGGCGGAGATACATTGATTTAATAGATTTAATGAATTTAGGGCCGAAATTATTGCGTTTCATAACTTCCCAAAGAAAGTCCCATGAGACGCGGTCAACGGCTTTCTCAGCGTCGAGTAGGATCATCAACATTTGTCCCCCCGTGGCAACCATGGCATCAAATAAGGAGATTACCCGATGGGTGTGTTCTGTAGTTCCTTTACCAGGAATAAAACCATGTTGCCACGGGGAGACAAGATGTTCAACGACCCCACTGAGTCTGAGCGCCAATACCTTTGCATACAATTTGGAGTCCGAATTAATCGGGGATATAGGACGATAAGAGGTTAGCTGTTCGGGGGATTTTCCCTTCTTTGGAAAAATGATTATGTTAGCCTCATCCCAAGAGGCTGGTGGAACACCATTACATTGAATCCCAAGAAATAAATCATATAAGATAGGACATAGTTGGTGGCTAAGAATCTTAAACAGATCAATCGGTACTTTGTCAGGGCTTGCTGCTTTACCAGATGACAATAATGATAAAGCACCACCCACCTCTGCAAGTGTGATTTCTTTTTCAAGTTCTTCCTTGGTGGCATCATCTAGTAGCTTCATAGCCTCAGAATTAGTAAGAAAATTATCCAAATAATCTACTATATACTTTTTGGTAGCTGGAGCTTCATCCGAATAGAGGTTCTGATAATACCTTTGAAATTGGTAGTTGATATCTGTCGCGTGGGTAAAAGTCTGCCCATTATCTACTATTGAGGAGATGTTATTCCTGACATTTTTCTGACGTGTACAGAGTGCCAGCTGTCTACCTACTTTCTCCCCACTTTCATAAACTTGTTTCCTGTGTGCTTGATATGTTTGGGCATCTTTCTGACTAAGTTTAGTGTTTAGTTCGGATTTCAGCACTTCTACCTGCATCATCAAATGCCTGGCTTCTTGTTTTTATATAATTTTGGCAGTATGTTCTTCCTCAGCTTTAGCTAAGGCTGCAATTTTCAATTCATATTCTTTTTTTAAGATTTTTCCGGCTTTATTTTGGAAGCTAATGGCTTCCCCCCTTAGTGCAGATTTGTAGGTATCCCATACAATATTTCTTGACGCTCTGTAGCGATTCATATTAAAAAATTCCTCAGTCCAGGTTTTAATCTAATTGATGTATTCATTGTTAGACCAAGAGCATTGTTGAGTAAGATTGGTATCTTAAGTAGTTAGCAATACTAAAGGATTATGATCCGAGATTATTTTAGGTGGTTTGTTTATGCATAAATAAGGTGCTAAGTCCCTGGAAGTAAAGATGTAATCGATCCGGACATGTTTTTGATGGGGGTGGGAAAAATACGTATAGCCAGGGTCATTGGGATTGTTTTGTAACCATATATCAGTTAAGCCCAAGCTACATACCAGGCTTTTAACAGTGCGATATACCCTTGGTTTCCGACCCATATATTTCTGTTTTGGCGTTTGAGCCGAGAGTGATGGCAAAAGTGAAATGTTAAAATCGCCACAGAAAAATAGCGGGCCTTGCCACATAGCTAATTCTGTTTCCAAGGTTTCGAAAACTGCTGGGTCATTGTGATTTGATCCATAAACGGAGCAAACAGTGATTCCATTGGCCAGTTTAACAATTGCCCACCTTCCATGCGCGTCAGACAAAAAGCGTATTCCCTGGCCAAAGCAGGGTTTTGCAAAAATTGCTACACCCCTGATATTCGAAGATTGGGATGATGTTATCAACAAGTTATACCCCTTGAGGTTTAATAAAGCTCTTATACTCCAGGGAACATGTGTCTCCTGAATGCACAAAATATCTACAGGATTTAATTTCATTAATTCCCCCAATGAAACAGACTAATAAGAGTTAGGTAAGAGAAATAAATTATAATCCATGACCAAAGTGGCCTCTATACCTTGCCAAACATCTAAGTAATTCTCAGCTCATGCCAAACATTTATTACGAAAATATCGACGTATATGTTACATAATACAGATAAATCATGATTGAGTGTTGTTCTTTCTTAAGCAAATACAGGTTATTACTAGCAATACCTATAAATTTATCTAAGATTTATCTAGGATAGTTCATCAAGATAGGCTTTTGCTTTCATTTCAGACTGAAAAAACTTTCTCTGACCACCATGAATAATTTTAAGTTTGGCGGGATTGTTCAAGAATGCCAGGGCTCCCTTGTCTTGGAATGGTTTAATCAATAGGCGCAACCGCCATCGTCTTTCCACGGTTGCGTGACAAAAATCGGGCCTTGAAAAGAATGAAAAATCACTGAAAGATAATTTGCGATCAGGTCTCGCTTTCTCAGCCACCACCTGCCATAGCGAAAAATTTCCGAAGTATACTAAGATAGCACGGGGGTACACCCCTGGTTTGGGTGGTAGGTTGAACGGGACTCGATGGGCCCGTTGTATTTCCACATCCCAATTCCAGTTTTTAACTTCAGGCATAGATTCACTGAGAAGTTTAATAATGAAAGCTCGCATATTCTCCCCCACCATTTTCTCTGGAACACCTAAAATATGCAAGTTATTGCGCCGCTGCCTATTTTCAAAGTCCTCAAGCTTCCATTTAATATCCATGAGCTCTGCCTCCTGAAGCTTGATTTTCTCAGAATTCTCAGAGGAGTCTTTTTCCGCCGACATCACCCTTACTTCCATTTCCGTGACTCTTTCGCCTATGTGGTTGCAAGTTTTAGAAAGCTTCTTGACAACCCCTTGCATTTTGCGCAAAGCTGCCCGAGATCTTTTGCTATCTAGAGCGGTCTCTTCTCTATGAGCTGCTATAGCTTGAAAAATAGTCTCAACCGCCGTGGGAGGCATCTCCGAGATACCGGAGCAGGCACCATGGCTGGTATCAGGGCGGTCTTTGGCTGGACCACTTTGCATAACTCTAGACCCTACTTTAGTCTTGGCTTTAACCATGTTAACATTCTGTCTTCCTTCCCCAAAGCTATCTTCTGAAGAATAAGGAAGAGGTTCCGACTCCTCGTCCTCCTCCTCCGTAGACTCATAGCTCTCCGACCATTTCCCTACAACATAAGCTCCAACCTCTCTTGTCTCGTCAGAAAAGGAATAAAACTCGCTAAGATCTTTTTCTCCCTCCGGGAGCTGAGCGGTTTGTAACAAGGTTGCATTTGGTAATAGCTCATTGATACCTTCATTTACTGCAGTCCGCTCGGGGGGACTGCTAGGATGCATAAGTGGGGGTATGGACAATTGTTCTTCAGAGGCAACTGGGTGTGAAGTAGGTGGTGTAGATATGGTCTGGTTTGTAGCTAATGCAGCCTCCACAATCAAATTACCTAGCTTGCTTTGTACCCCTAAAATGTTTCCACCAGGGCCTGTGAATAACATAGCGCGCCCCTCCTCAGCTTGGATCTTGCCAGCTTCTAGCCCCTCTGCCAACTCACTAGTTTGTAAAGGTTCAGAAGTCTCAGAAGTCTCAGTGATAGTCAGGTTGTTTGCCATATCCATAACTATGGGCTGGAGGGTGGCGGGAGCATTTAGGTGGTCAGATGCTCCATTGTTTGAGCCCAGAGTGTTATTTGTCTGAGACGTGGAGAGAACTGAGGAGTCCTTGTCCAATAAGCTGTTCTGACCATCATTCGAAGGTATAGTTAATAGTAACTCAGCCTCAGCCTGTGTCGTAATTTGACGATGGCCGAGTTAGCGCTTAGCTGTAGCTACACGTTTTCCGTTTAAATTGGCCATACTCGGAAACGCCATTTTGTGTGTTACGGCGGCCATCTTAGATCATAAGCGGCCTCGTGGCCAGCATGGCCTTTAGTCCGTTGTCCGTGCCATTGACCACTTGAGTTTGCCCAGCAACAGGCTATTTTTAGTACTGGTCAAGCCTGTACATGCGCAGTCCCTATTGACCAGTCACCCCTCTGGAATGTGCCGCCTAAACTGACCAACAGAGTTGTAACCCCTCCAATGAGCTGGCGGTGTTCCAAAGATGACCTTATATGTACATAACGCTTGTAACTTTGTGCCGCCCATTGTTTTATTACCTGTAAAACTGTATAAAAGAGTAAGTCACACCGATGTTCGGTGTGATACTTCTTGCATTACCGAAGGGTGCTGTAGGAACGTATCACCACCCCATGGGGTTTTAATAAACTTGTTCTTTGCATTTTTCAGTTTCCGTGCCAACAGTTCTTTCGGTGTAAGTGGGTTATCTTCGGAGCATGTAGGCCTTGGGAACCCAATACCACAAATTGGCGACTCTGGTGGGACTCATCGGCGACTCGGATGCCCGAAGGAGAGGTCGTGACGAAGGTCTGGATACTCGCCATGGACGCGCGCTGCCACTGAGTGACCCGAGTCTTGGCACCCACGGTGTTTTTTCCTTTCCTTCCGATCTGACCTTCCAGGTGGCGCCGGTCTCCGACTGAGTCCTCGATTGTCCGTGTTGCTGGATAAAGCGCCGTTTGGCTGATTCGATTACAAGACCTTGGCAGTTGGAAACTGGACCTTTGAGGCTTTGGGTAAGATTTGTGATCGGTAAGGTAGTCTGCGGACGCTTACTGAAGTTCTATGATTTGTGATCGGTAAGGTAGTCCTCGGACGCTTGCCGAAGTCCTATGATCTATGATTTTGATTTGAGTTAGCTAACATTTGTGAATTTGTGAATTTGTGAATTTGTGATCTTTGAAAAAAATATATGTGTAGTGCACTTCACATAGGCAGGCATGTAGAGATGTTTCTCTAATTTTGTTTTTTTCCTTCGAGCGGCACGTTTGTGTGAAGTACTGTAAATGCCATTTTTCTACGGTATCGCGCTTTCGTGGTACCCTTTTGAACATGCCTGTTTTAAGCACACTCCGAGGGATGTGCTGTCTTGGAAATGGTACCACAATTAGGTTAGCGGAAGCACAGCCGGCTCCCCCAGAGGGAACACCAAATAGGGACATTTATATAAAGCATGGCCTTCCACCTATAATGTACAGTAAATTATGGAATAAGTACACCAAGTCCGATCCCGAATTGCAATGGCCTCTACATGGGTCGTTCGATTTGCGAAATGTACAGTTTGTGGAGCAATGTTTGTTTCAGCGAAGGTCTAGAAAGAACATGTTTGGTTGTGTGCGAATGTGGGAGAAAGTGGTGCGTGAGCGAATGAAGCGTGAAGTTGCCTTGGCGTACAAAGAGCAGCGCAAGGCTGCTCGGGATAAGGCTTTACAGCTTGAGGAAAAAGAGGAGCAGGAAAAGAAAGAGAGGGAGGAACGGGAACGTAAATTGCAAACGACTGGTCAATTCCCTATTCGTCGACCGCTTTATCCTGTCCTTAATAATGAAATTGATGATTTTTCATTACTAGATCGATCACCGCCTCCGTACGTTTCGCCTACGGCTCCACTTGCAGAATCGGATGACGACGGACAGGATAAGTCGGGAAAGAAGGGTGTATCTGGTCTCAGGTTTTCGGCGGTGAGATCCGCGCATTTACGTAGTTGGGCTCGTAGAGTGAATACGAAGTTTGCTTCTCAGTCTGAAATTGTTTCTGAAAGGGGTACTTGGACAGACCAAGAGTTATTGTATTTTATGGCCACTTTGGCAGATGAAGTCGTTACCGCATTTCGTAAAATTTCAGATACGCTAGAACCTAAGGATGTGTCAGTTCATCGTGAGAATCTAGAAACAGGTGTATTTGTTCTTGCAGATGTCGATGCCTTTTACAAACAACTGATCCAGCTGCGAGATGAGACTAGCAGATTGCGGGACGAGCGGAAAAAGATTAAGGAGTCCGGGCCGGAATTCGACGGGCAGTCTAAGGAGTGTTCTCTCCGGGGTTCAGATAAGAGTTCTGCAATGCATGTTATGCCTATGCGTGAAGCTGCACCTTTGTATGTTCCACCGAAGGGGGAAGGTACAGATGATGATAAAAGGTCAAAGGATGCGAAGGGGTATTTTGTATATAATTGGGTGTATACGCCTTGGAATAGAGCGGATGTTATGGCGTTGAAAAATTCTTTACCTGACCTTCGTAAAAATCCGGCAGCATTCTATGAAGGGGTGGAAGGGGCTATTTCGTCTTGTGTGATGACTCTGGTTGACATAGATTTGTTTTTTGGGTTAATACTTCCGCCTGACATGTGGAGACAAATTCGTAAAAATAATGATGAGACAATACTTGGGGGTACATAGAAAGAGATAAATGAAGCTGACTTAGAGAGGAAACCGGCATGCAAGCCTTGCCAGTTGATTTTAGACCTTCCAACGGCTATTTTGGTTAAATTAAAAACGCTCGTACCTTCTAAAAAGATAGATTGGACCATGTTAGCTTCGTGTAAACAAAAGCCAGATGAAACGGTTTCAGACTTCTTTACACGCTTCGAAGAGGCGTTTCACGATTACAGTGGTCAATCTTTAACAGACGATACAGGTCGGCATTTGTTTGTAGATAAGTATGTGGCTAATCTCCTGCCGGAGATTGCAAAACGATTGAAATCGAGTGAAAGTTCCTGGGCCACGGCCACCCCTGCGTCTTTGTTGACTATGGCTCAGTATTATGAGCGGCAGGAGTTGGAGGCTAAAGAAAGTGTTGATAAAAAAGCGAAAGAATTGAAAACGAAGGTGATGTTGGCACAGGTTTGTGGAACACAGGGTAGAGGGAACGACAGGGGTAGACGAGGTGGAGGAAATACGTCGTATGGTCGTACGGATATTGCGGAGGATCAATGTGCTTATTGTAAAGAGTTTGGTCATTGGGCTGAGGATTGTCCGGTACTTCGGGAACAACGTAGCCAGCGTGGTCGAGGAGGTGGTAGGTCGCGGGGCGGTTATGCGGGGGCGAGAGGTGGCGGAGGTGATCGTGGAAGGGCTGAGCAAGGGGGCCGTGGCCAGGATGAATGAAATACTTTTGATAGACGGAACCAATATCAGATTTCAGAGGGTGAGAATGTGGAGCACCAGGATTACGTGCATGCATAGGACTGCGTAGGATGGGGTGCGGAACCAATTGAAGTGCCGGTAGATCAGGAAGGTCCATATGTAACAGCGGGCATTTTGGGTTCTACTGATCAATTTCTAGTCGACACCGGAGCTACTTGTAGCGCTTTGTCAAAGAAATTGGTTCCGAGGGCTCCCCTGTCTGGCGAAATGATAACATGTGTAGGGTTCGATGGCACACCCTCCCCTAGCCCTTTGTCCAAACCCCTTGCACTCTGTCTTGACAAATTTTTTAGTTTTGGTCAATTTTGGTTATCTCCCTATACACCAGATAATATCTTGGGCCTTGATTTGCTTAAATATTTTCGAGCAACGATACGGTGCGCTCCTGAAGGAGTGCGGGTTATCCTGAATGACAATTACCCTGATCCGAATAGGTTCTATACCATATCAGACATTCCCACTTTGGCCTCTCTCCCGCACACGTTATGGGCGACCTCAGACACGGATGTGGGGGAGATGCGTATTCCACCTATTCATATTACTGTTAAGGCGGGGGCCTCTTTGCCACGGGTGCCACAGTATAAGATTTCGAAGGAAGGTGAAATTGCCCTGACTCACATTGTCCAGGACTTGATAGCTGCTGGGGTGGTGGAAGAGGTTCCTTATAATGTTTGTAACAGCCCTATTCTCCCGATTCTTAAGAGAGATACTGACGACAAAGTCTATCGCTTTATTATTGACTTGAGAGAGATCAACAAAATTGTCATTCCCCAATATTCGGTGGTGTCCGATATTACGACTTTGCTCACATTGGTACCACCAACGGCCACGACCTTTAGTGTAATTGACTTAAAAAATGCGTTCTTTTCCATCCCTGTCCATCCTGATAGCAGATATCTGTTTGGCTTCACGTTAAATAATAAATCGTATAGATTTTGTCGTGTTCCTCAAGGTTACACTGAGAGCCCGAGTATCTATAGCCAGGCTTTGAAAAGACAGCTTGATTCCTTTGAGTTGCAATCGGGGGTTGTTTTGATCCAATATGTGGATGACCTTCTGCTTGCTGCAGATTCTTACACGCAATGTGAGGAGAGTACGATTGCGTTGCTTTCCTTTTTGGCATGGAATAATCACAAGGTTTCTAAGAAAAAGCTGCAATACTGTAGACCCAAGGTGACCTACCTCGGTCATCTTTTGTCTAAGGAGGGGCGTGCATTGACATCAGATCGAATTCAGGCGATTTTAGATACACCAGTCCCCCGCACACAGAGAGATGTACGCGCCTTCATAGGGCTAACGTCCTTTTGTAGGCAGTGGATCATGGGGTTTTCGCACATTATCAAGCCTTTGTTAGCGTTACTGTCCAAAACTACACCAATGCCCCTTGAATGGACAGATGAATGTCAAAATGCTTTTGATCAACTGAGACAAGCCCTTTGCTCTGCACCCGTATTAGGTACACCAGATTATGCGAAGATTTTTACATTGTACGTGCATGAGAAAGATGGGTGCGCGTTATCAGTGTTAATAATAATAATAATAATACTGATGCTTGTATAGCGCGAACAGCTACCTCGCAAGGAGGTGTCCCGGCGCTGAAAGAGTGCTGCAGCAGAAGGCTTGGAACCATAGAGAAATTCTAGGTTTTCTGCATAAAAAGCCAGGTCTTTAGGACCTTCCTAAAACTAGCTTCTGACGTAGCAGATTGGATAACAGATGGCAAAGCGTTCCAAAGTTTCGCCGTGCCCACAGAGAAGGACCGGCCCCCAAGTCTGGCTTTTTTAACTCGTGGGATGCTTAGCTGTAGCAAGGAGTTAGAGCGCAGGTGTCGCTCCTGGTGATAGCGGGGGAGTCTAAGTTTTAAGTAGTTGGGGCAGGTCCCTTTCAGTGCTCTGAACGCCAGGGTGAGAACTTTGAATTTTATTCTGTTCGCCACTGGGAGCCAGTGAAGTTCGTGCAGATACGGAGAGACATGATGTCTAAAGGGAATATGCTTTATCAGTCTCGCAGCCGCATTCTGCACGATCTGCAGTCGTTGCACCAAATATTTAGGCAGACTGAGGTAGAGGCCGTTTGAGTAGTCTAATCTAGATGTGACTGTCGCATGGACTACCGTTTTTCGGCACTCAATTGGAAGGAGAGAAAGAAATTTACGAAGGTTTCTGAGTTTGCGAAGACAGCAGGTAGTAGTCTGCTGTATATGAGAGGCGAAGGAAAGATTCTCATCCCATCTTACTCCTAAGTTCTTTGCATGGGTGCCGGGAGATGGTGCTGGACCCATTTCAGGAGGCCACCACAGAACGGGGGAGGGATGTGTATTTTTTCCAAAAAATAGCACCTCCGTTTTACTTGCATTCAATTTTAATTTGTTTGTATTCATCCAGCTAGCCACATCTCGAAGGCAGCCTCTTATTTTACTAAAAGCTGCCTCCGATACCGATTAGTGCAGGCACACGGGGACAAGCAGAGGCCATGTGCATACTTTTCTGCCATTCTTGATCCTGTAGCGCGAGGGTTACCTGGGTGTTTCCGAGCAGTTGCAGCAACAGCAGTAGCGATACGGCAGAGTGAAGGAATAGTGCTATCGCACAAATTGTTGGTGTTAGTTCCTCATGCAGTAGATGCCCTGCTAAACCAAACAAAGACCCAATATCTCACGAGTGCACGGTTAACAGGATATGAGCTTACACTGTTGGCGCCACATATCACACTAAAAAGATGTGCTACTCTGAATCCTGCCAATTTATTGCCCTATCCGGTCGAGGAGGGTCAGGAAGAAAAACATCATGACTGTGTTTTCCTGACCGAGGAACAGACAAAGGGTCGTGTTGACCTACAGGATATGCCACTTCCAGATGTGGATGGGGAACTGTGGGTTGATGGATCATGTTTGAGGCTGCCAGATGGCACAACTTCCGCAGCCTATGCAATAACGACACTTAAGACAGTGGTGGAAACAGCTAGAATACCACAGAAATCGGCTCAAGCAGCGGAGCTGATAGCCCTGACAAGAGCCTGCGAATTGAGTGCTGGCTTATGTGTGAACATATACACAGACACCCGGTATGCCTTCGGAGTGGCACATGACTTCGGTTTACTCTGGAGAGAGCGTGGGTTTTTAACTTCTCATGGAGTACACATTATGCACGGAGAGTTGGTACGTGATCTCCTAAACGCGTTGCTTTGTCCAAAGAAAGTAGCGATAATCAAATGTAGCGCCCATAAAAAGATCACTGATGAAGTGGGAAAGGGAAATGCCTTTGCGGACAGCATAGCGAGACAAACGGCTATGTCCCGAGCTGACTCCCCCATGTACGTGACAAAATCCCAAGCAGAGCGATGGAATGATGCTAGAGCGGAAATATTAGACATTCAGAAATCAGCTACTGAATCAGAACTTGCGGCATGGGCAACTGATGGGGTGCTAGACGATGAAGGGTGTTGGAGAAGCAAGGACATGGAGAAATGGAAATTGCCTGCAGCTTACTTGCAAGCGATGGTCCAAATGACACATAGGTTAGCGCACGTGGGGGCTCTTGCAATTACTCGATTGTTAACACGAGTGTGGGAGCATCCCGAGATTGCTAATACAGCTAAGAGAGTAGTGCAGAACTGTCTGATATGTTTGCAGCACAATCCTGCTAAGGGGACCCATACTCCGAAAGGAGGGTTCGTTCCACCTTCTGCACCATTCGAGGTACTCCAAATGGATTACATCCAGCTTGAGCGCTGCAATAACCTTAAGTACGTCTTAGTGGTGGTGTGCGCTTTTAGCAAATGGGTTGAAGCCTTCCCCACGAAAGATAATACAGCTTTAACAACAGCTAAGGTGTTGCTCAAGGAGTATTTTCCTCGCTTTGGAGTTTGCAAATTTTTATTGAGCGATAATGGGCCTCATTTTGTCGGGAAAATTGTGGAATACGTGCTGAAGGGGTTAGGGATCCAACAGAAGTTTCATGCTGTGTTCCACCCTCAGTCGGCAGGTCTTGTCGAGCGGTATAATGCCATGTTGAAACTAAAATTGGCTAAGATCGTGGCGTCCACGTCATTGAAATGGTCGGATGCCTTACCGCTAGCATTACTCTCTCTTAGATCAGTGCCCCACTCTCGAACAGGCCTCACACCATATGAAGTGGTGTTTGGAAGGCCTATGAATATCTGGGGGGTGCCTAAGCCGCGATTGATACATGATGTGCCTTGTATAATGATGAACGATTATTTGGCACGATTAACAAATGATTTGCTTTCTATTCATCAACAGGTTCGAGAAGCGCTCCCTGATAATTCTGCTGGAGAAGGCCATGATCTACGCCCTGGCGACCATGTCATGATCCGGTCGTTTGAGAGGGCGAACAGCTTGGAACCGAGGTGGAAAGGCCCCGAGCAGGTCCTCCTTGCTACTTGAACAGCTGTACGAGTGACCAATAGGAAGCGGTGGATTCACTCAACACATTGCCATCGTGTCTCTCCTGATCTGGTGAATCCTGCTGTGTTGACCAACTTCCAGGACATTTTGGAGAAAGAAAAAGCCCAGCTGTGACATCGGCCGAAGCTGAGGGAGCCTTCCTGGACCACACTGTTTCTGGACGAGAGCACTACAATCTGCGGCCACGATAGGAAGATTTTTTTTGGTTTTTTTCAAGACTGGTTGGTTACCGCTCAGGGGTTTGTGAAATGGAAACCGGGAATCTCAAGGGGGGGGGGATCAGTTCTGCCAAGAGTAGCGACACCCGTCTTGACCCCGGAGAAGAAAACAACGGCTACCTCGGAGCTCAGCACCGTATTTTTCCTTTTTAGGTGTAATGCACACATATGTATATTTGAGAACTTGTGAACATTCTGAACTTTTTGAACATTTAAGACTTTGAACTATAATTGAACTATGGCGTTGTCTGCATCACGGGATAAACGAATACTTGGTGCCATCCTTTTTGTCCTAACGATTGTGGTGATAGCAGTAATAGCCTGGGTAGTTGAACTTGTGGTGCCCGCACGTAAACATTTGCTGCCGACTACCCCGGCTCCATCTGAACATTTTCACTTCACCTTGCCTTACCATGAAGAACGGCACCAACAGACTTATCTGAACAATAGCTTTATTCAGATCTTGCATCATACACATAATATGACAAATACCTCAAATTGTTGGGTGTGTGGGATGCTGCCTGGGCACCAGAAGAAAGGGGGCACTCCACTCATTCCACTCCCGTTCTCACATAATGGATCCTGCAATGCCTGGTACACTCTGCTCTTCACTTTGAGATGGCCAACAAAAGGGGGGTTGCTTTTCCGTTTAAATAAAGTATTTTACCACGACCGAGATGGGTATCCGCGAGCTGAGGGTACTCGATTTGAATGGGAGGAGTACCGCCCCGACAATATATCTGCCCCATGTGTTTACAGCAATCAACGTAACATTAATGTTTCCAACTCACATGTTATAAATGTCATTGCCACGAAAGCTGATTTGTGTATACGTAATAAATGCACGATTTCGGTTGGGAAAAGCGAATGTAATACCACAATAACGTTTGACAGCCCGAATGGTATATCGTTTGTAGCATCACGAAATACGTATTTTATTTGCGGAACGAAGGGGTATCATCAGCTCCCTTTGGGATGGTTAGGTACTTGCTATGTATCTTTTGTACTACCTCCTGTAGTCATTGCCCCACCAATGTACCATAATGATTATATTTTGTATCATGATTTCATACTGAACCGTGTTAAACGTGCCGTTGTTTTAGATGACATTGACCAGACAGACACTGCTTTGCAACAGTATGTGGATTTCAATTTTGGACTGTTTTCCTTTGTTGGGGCTGCTCTGAATAGTCGGAAGATACGAAGACTGACTCGTGTAGTTGAGGCTGTAGCGAACGATACTGCTATTGCATTGGGGAACATTACTGAGGAACTTCAGATTTCTAGGATTGTTACGTTACAGAACAGGATGGTTTTAGACGTAGTTCTAGCTGATCATGGGGGAGCATGTAGAATCATCGGAAGCAGCTGTTGTGTTTATGTCCCTGACAACTCACCATCCGTGTATGATGCAATTTCAAAACTGCATAAGATAGCTGCGGAAATACATCCGTATAATGGAACTTGGACTCTTTCAGGGTGGTTCTGGTCAATGCTTACCACTTGGGGTTGTAAATTGCTAACGATTCTATGTATTATTGTGGGGATACTGTTTGGCGTATGCCTATGTATTCAATGTGGTCCAGCTTTGTGTTCTGTGTGCCTATCGGCTTGTATACCATCAAGGCGAGCTCTTGCTCATGACAAAATGATGCTTCATAAAGAAGTAACCCAAATAATGTTGATCGATATTGAAGATGAACACCCAGATTATGTTCACTATGAGGTAGCTTCAGCTGAACGCTAAAAGGGTCGTCTGTCGTAATTTGACGATGGCCGAGTTAGCGCTTAGCTGTAGCTACACGTTTTCCGTTTAAATTGGCCATACTCGGAAACGCCATTTTGTGTGTTACGGCGGCCATCTTAGATCATAAGCGGCCTCGTGGCCAGCATGGCCTTTAGTCCGTTGTCCGTGCCATTGACCACTTGAGTTTGCCCAGCAACAGGCTATTTTTAGTACTGGTCAAGCCTGTACATGCGCAGTCCCCATTGACCAGTCACCCCTCTGGAATGTGCCGCCTAAACTGACCAACAGAGTTGTAACCCCTCCAATGAGCTGGCGGTGTTCCAAAGATGACCTTATATGTACATACCGCTTGTAACTTTGTGCCGCCCATTGTTTTATTACCTGTAAAACTGTATAAAAGAGTAAGTCACACCGATGTTCGGTGTGATACTTCTTGCATTACCGAAGGGTGCTGTAGGAACGTACCACCACCCCATGGGGTTTTAATAAACTTGTTCTTTGCATTTTTCAGTTTCCGTGCCAACAGTTCTTTCGGTGTAAGTGGGTTATCTTCGGAGCATGTAGGCCTTGGGAACCCAATACCACACCTGAGGACGAGCCTGGACCAATTGTTTCTTCAAAAATAAATCAAGTACTGTCCTCCCCTCGGTAGTACTTAGCTTTCTTCGTGAGGCGAGGACTTCCTGGCTTGGGGTATTGTTCGTGGGCATAGTCGTTTGTTGCTTCTTTGCCTTAGATCTCGCCGTTTTGGCCGGTATGCTGTCAGACTCTTCCCCGTCCAATGAGCCCTCTCGTTGTTGCCTTTCCGCCTCCTTACGTAGCACTCTGGCTGCCTTCGCGACCCGTGCTCTGGCTGCGGCGGCTGAAGCACTTTTCGGCTGCATTGCTGGCAATCTCGGAGATCTCTGCGTCTTTCTCCGCACACCACAAACCCGAAGCTCTGCAGCGGCGGCTGCACCGCCTGATACATCCACTGAAGCATAGTCACCGCAACAGGCCGGAGTCTGCCCGAAGCGCCGCTGCACGGGAGAGCCACAGATCTCAGCGCACATCCAGGTAAGTTCAAATGTCTTTCATGGCTTTCCCTGAGTTTTCTATACTGTAGTAACCCCTGTAGCATAACGTCCCGTAGATAAGTAGCAAAAAGCGGGAGTACAGATTAGGGCATAGACTCAGGATCGAATGCACAATTTCTTCGGCTTCCACAGTTCTCAGTGATCAGCGATCAGCCATCAGCTTTTAGCCATCAAAGAAGTCCTTAGTCATTTAAAAACTCCATTCATCGAAAAACGAGCGATATCAGCTTGGGCCATCTCTGGGCCGGTCACAGTGAAGCGGAGCTCAGCGAAGTGCTGCAATCCAGTCTAACACTAGACCGCCATCTTGCCTCATAAGAATATTTTAATGCGTTTGCAGTTGACTTGTCAAGGACACACTATCTAGGAGGTGTTTTTCAAGGTATGAAAGACTAGTCTATTTGTGCTTGCAGCACGCAATGTTTGGTATTATCAGAAAAATTAACAATAAAAACCAGCCCACCAGCCAATGGAATCAGAACACAAATAGCCTAAAAAACACAGACAAGCATTGGCACAGCCCGCCAGTCAATAAAATTGACCCACAAACAGCCCAAAAAACAACTGATGCATTGATCTGTCAGGCCAGCCCTTTTGGAAGGGCCTGTTTCACCTGTGGGCCATTCCCACCCCACTGACCTCTCGAGTGCAGTCCTGTCAAATGGCTTCACTTCCACCATGTACATATGTTTTAATAGTCAATAATGTTACACATTTAACAATTGTGGCCATATACAAAGTGCACATTACAAACAGACATACTTTTATGGCTCATGGCATTGTTGTCAGAGCATCATAAGTGAGGAAAAGTTTATGTTTAAAAACAACAGTTTTTACCCAATCATGTCAACTCTGTAATATAACCCACTGTAGATAGATACCATCTTACCTGCTTCTCCGATCAAATATAAAGATGGCAGGCTGAAAAGACAGGCGATCCGGTTGTTCAATACAACTTGCACCACCTGCACCGGCACTTGTTGCGCACAATGAAAAGCGCTGTGTCAGGGTGGGAAAGGCAGAGGGCACACAGTTGTATGCTACTGTTGTGAGCTGACTCCTTGCAAATTAATTGGAGTTCTGCCTTAATTGGTCACTACTACTATAACCATGAGGCACTACAGAGGTGATGTGGTCCACCCATGTGGGATTTTTAACTAACAAAGTGATCCAAGGCCAGCAATTCAGGTCCATAGAGGGCCAGCGGAATTAGCTTCCCTGCCACTGCCTGGGTCCACTGACAGTCCCCCAAAACCTCTGGCCAAATCTTCTCAACCTAGTACTGTATGTAAGAGTCCAGTTTGCATTCTTGTCATATGACTGTTCCAATTCTCAATCCAAGTGAAAACCATCCCTAAATATTTGTATTTATTAATCTGCAATTCATTTGAATATCCATTGCAATTACATAACATAACATAACCTACTCTAGATGAGGTTTAACTATAAAACCAAGAAAGACTTGCCAGCTGCTTTGAGAAAATGATAGTTTTAGTTTTCTCCACATTTATGATAAGCGAGTTGCTCTCACAATAGGCCTGTAAGTTATCAGTTTCTGCTTCAACCCTATCACGGTGTAGTCTATCAGGACCAGGTCATCAGGATACATAAGATAGCGAGTATGCACCTTTCCTATCTTAGGAGAACATGAAATAGAGCCTCCAAATGTTTCCAGGAGATCCAGTATGAATAAACGAAAGAGCAGGGGGCTAGCACACAACCCTGTCTTAGTCCTTTATTCACCGGAATATTATCAATTAAAATTCCTAAACAATTTATGTCGACCTGCACCCAGTTGTGCTCATGTACTAGTCAAATTATAGATAAAAGGTCTTGAGGGATACCCCATCCGGCCAATTTGTTCCACAGAAGGCCCCTATGCTGCCTTACAATCGACAAAACAGCAACATAGTTTACCCACTGTGCTTACTGCCCTCGAATCAGCGCCCCAGAGGGCAATACAATGATCAACTGTGGAATACAGTGGCTGAAAACCACCTCACTCTTTTGGAATGTACTCACTCTCAAAGGCCCAGGCCTTAAGCGAGATCATTAACGCTGATGCATAGGTCTTGGACGACACATCCAGCAAAAAAAATAATGATAATTTGCAGATCCGTTCTGGGATCCTTTCTGGTGGAAGGGCTTGATTATTGCCCCTCGCCAGGAATCAAGGATTATGCCATTGCATGACACCCATTAAAAAAAAAAAGTCTTAAAACTTTGGCTCACCTCAATGAATTTGCCTTGCAGAGGATTGCTGGCAACCCATCTGGTCCTCCCGCGAGGGATGGTTTCAGGTTTGTGATTATCTCCACTATGATGCCCATCTCCTGAACTAGCAAGAATTTGGCACCCTCTGCCTGGCAAATAACGAGATCGTTCTTCCCACTGTTGTCAGAAATCTTATATAACTACATTTTGAACTGAATCCATTGTGAATCACAAACCTGAGCCTCTAAGTCGAAAGGTGATGTTAAGTGCACACTGTTTACCATGCACCAAAACATTCTGGAGTTACACTTGGCAAAGGCATTCTGCATTTTACTTCAGTTTGCCTTATACAAATGCTTCCTTTTTTGGGAACAAACTACCTGTAATGTCCTTTTAAGACCCTTGATTTGAAAAAAATATTCTTGTGTACGGGTGTTTGTGGAAGACAATTTCTGTGGACTAGAAACTAGAGAATGCTAAAGTGATTTTGGTATTTTGCTGACCTCTGCTAAAGTATACACTAAAGTATATACAAGAGATCTTGAATGCTCGACCTAAAAATGATTTTTATTTGCTGGGGTTGCCTGAACTTTTTAGTAACGCAGAAGATGTTGTCAACAAATAGGGGCAGGGCCGGACTGGCCGTAGCGGGCACTGGGTGTTTCCACTGTGGTCCACTAGGGTGGGGGCGATTTTGGGCCCCAGGGGCCGTTTTTGTTACAGGGCCGTTTTTGCAAAATCGGCCCCTGTAACAAAAACGGCCGAAACCGGCCCTGGCAAACAGCTCTGCCGCTCCCAGGGGGGCTGGCTGAACTCTTTGCCAGGGCCAGTTTTGATTCCCAGTCGGTCCTGAATACGGGCATGGTAAAGCGGCCGCATAATGCACATTTTGGGGACGCCAGGCTAGCACAGCATCCAAGTAAATCCTCAGTTTAGTACCAATTTGATTTACTGACAGCAAGGGGCCCAAACTATTTTCCTATGGTTTTAAAGCCTCAACACAGATTTTAGCGCGTTCGGATAAATGTGCAGCGTAATATATGATCGGTGATTCAGGCAAGTTGACTCAATTGCACTTGTGAGGCACTCCGGTCAATGCAGGGTCACTTAGGGGCAGATTTACAATAACGGGCGCATCCCTGCATATCAGCAGGGATGCGCCAGTTATTGTGCGCCACATCTCCGCCACCATGGATGCGCCGCATTTACAATGCGGCGCACCATGGGGCAAAAACAGCACAGATGCGTGAAGCATCTGTGCCATAAAGGCGGCGCATTGCTGGAGTTGCGTCACAAGCGCGACGCAGCTCCAGCAATGCTCTGGGGGGCTAAATCTTTACAATACTGCGTCAATCCTTATGCCTGCTTCAAGCAGACGCAGGGTTTTGACGCAGCATGGGCACAAAAGTGACTGAGTGAAATCTTGTAGATTTCACTCAGCCACTTTTGAAAGGCGCTCCTGTGCCAGAACGCCGCCCCCAGCCCAGGAACGCATCTCCCAGATGCGTCACGTTGTAAATACACCACAGCATGGCGCATCTTTTGCGGCATAAAAGAGGCACAAGGGGCTTGTAAATCTGCCCCTTAGTATCCTAGGTGCTCTGATCACGGTAATGGCCCTGATGGGTGGAGTCAAACTTGGCACCTAAGGGGGTATCAGTTTTGTGGTGCCAGATGGAAGTAGTGTAACAAAGTAGATGAACGAGGAGGTGTGCTTGCTGGAGGAAACACCTTGGATTAGGACCCCCAGAGCCAGGAAAATGCCCCAGAAACTCCCACAGGAGGTGCAGTTAGATTCAGGTGTATTGCAGATCTCAGTGTGCTTTCATCTGCTCCCTGAGCCTCCACGGGCCCCTCTTCCCTAGTACTGGAATGATTAAAAACCCCAGGAGGTTTGGGCGCCTCAGGGGTGGGTCAGCTTAAATCAGTTTACTGTAGTTTATGGGTGGTGCTGGGGATTAGGATCAAACCCTCTCCAGACCACACTGTTCTATTCACTGGCAGCCAGGATGGGGAGCACAGGTGCAGGACTGCACAGGTGGGGTAAGAGGGTAGTGTGCTGGGCCATGGTACCATTCCACAGCTAATTTCAGAGGCCTGGGTTCGAACCCACCTCCATGCCCCCGCCCATATGCGGCAGAGGTGACAGCTTTACCGAAGTTCCGCAGTGGTGTCCAGGACATGCAGGTTTGCTGTCCCAGCCGGAAAAACAGGGAAGGTGTTGGAGCAGAGGCCAGGACAAACACAATGGCTTAGTATAGTACCGTGAACCTCCCACCTGGTGGTTGAGGCTATGCCTTACACAGCCTACGGGCTGACAGCTGGGTTTGCGCCCGAGAGTTTGGGTGCGCAGGTGGGAAAGAAACTGCCTCTCCACTTCCAGCTCTTAGAATGTTGCAGTGCGATCAAGCAGCAGTTTGTGTTGTTGTGGGCCTCACATTAACCGCATGTACTACCTCCATCTGAGGCATCTCCGGCATATGAGATGATCCGGCCAGTGCCGCGGCCCTCCTCCGCCAGCCGGGGCAGCGATCAAGGCAGTCACCTCCTTGGGCATGCATCCAGGTAAGAGGGAGAAAGCCAGGGCTGCATGTCCTCTCGTCTTAGTATTACCAGTAGGTGCCACATCTAATGGCCATGTAGTACCACAACCAGCAGCAAGGGCCCGGGTCTGATTTCACCCCCGTACTCCCGACCTGTGTGTGAAGCTCCTGCAGCGGCCCCACCAAGCTGCAAGTGCAGAGGAAACGCCTGTGTGTGAACCTCCTGCAGCTGACCCACCAAGCTGGAAGTGCAGAGGAAAGGCCAGAATAGGACTGGATAAAGTGTGAGGGCCCAGCACAGTGTAGTCCACCATCCACTTCATGGACGAGCCTAAGCACACATTTGGAAGCACATCTGGGGGAAGGGCGTACAGATAGGAGAGAAGCAGCACTGCTTTTCCCAGCTCACCTAATGTCACCTGCTCCACCAGTCGATTGATCGTCCCCATGGGGGCTATACCGGTGCTACATGCATTTCCCGGCCAGGGCATCGTTCAGGGCAGTCACAGTGTGAGCTCACTCGCAGGTCCACCAAGGGCCGTTAGGAGCAGTCGGGCAATTTGCTAGCTTGCTCTAGCACCACCTGTCTTGTTCTCCCAGGTTTCACTACAGTCTTGTTTGCAGCCGCAGATTCCGATACATGTGCAGAACTTCCTGTTCAGGAGAAAGGAAATAGAAAGAGGGCTAGCATACATTCATAGTGACACAAGCCTCCGGAAGGCTGCCTTAAAATGTAAGTGACGGCGCATGCTTCAGCACGAACCCGCCTACAACCAGGCACGGGCGCCTGACTTCCGGGTTGCGCTGCTTTCTCTGGCTCCAAAGTGCTGGGTAGGCACCCGCCATTAACTAAGCACAACTGCAAGGTGGGCTCACACCTCAAGGAACACAGAATGCAGGGTGGGCTCCCGCTCAACCACAATGCAGGGTCGGCTCCCGCTCACAAAGTGGTGTGCTTGTAAGTGTACACTACTTTATAACAAGCATTTTAAATGCAATACGACTTGCATTTACGTGAGACGTATTGCATTACAAATGGGAATGCGGTCATTTAAGAAGGCACAAACGGGATTGGATGGGGTTATTGGGGGCGAGCAGTGACGAACTGCAGAAGGGGTGGGGGGACACAGGACATAAAATAGTGTTTGAATAAAGGGGTCAATAGCCAGGGAAGGATAGAAATTACACGATGGCGGTCAGGAGGAGGGACGAAGAAGCCTAAAACCAATCAGAAGGCAGCATTTAGGATGTAAGCCAATCAAAAAAATGGGCGGATAGTGGGCAGAGATTCCAGAAAGCTTTCACGCTATAGTATCTACTGCATGTCTCAATGAGACAGTGCAAGCGCAGCCTAGGCGAGACCTAAAAACAAAGGTCTCCAAGGAGACAGAGTGGCTGAAACCCCTAGCAACTCCAAAATCTATGTTTCACAGCTCATGCCGTGAAAGCTCAACAGTTACAGTCACATGCAGGGCCACGTATGTTCATTGTTGAACATGCACAGCAGCAACTTTTCAAAAGGTGTCGGTAGTCAGCCCCTGCTTCTCCCTGGGCTTGGCTCAAATGCTTTTACTCATTCAGCTCAGCCAAGGAGACCCACGAGCTGATCTGAACTTCTCCCTCCCTCCTTCTGAGGCTCCAGTGACACTGTAATCTATGGAAGGAGGGATGGGCGAAGGCTCTATTAAGCTCTGGCCCTCACCCTCTGCCTCTTTCTTTCCTGTGCCCAATCCGCATGTTCTGGAGAGGCAAGGAAAAGAGAGAGGCAGAGAATGTGGATTAGGATATAGGTAATGTTGAGAGGAGAGGGTATTTGCCAAGTTTAAATTGGCTGCTCCATTGTCTTCAATGGGGCGCTCAACATTCCAATGACCTAATACGCCAGTGCTACATACGGTTGCCATCTTTCCCAGAGAAAATCACCAGCCAAATGTTTATGTTTTAAGATTCTGCAAAGTCCTGGACATGATTCTAAAGTTTACATAGCCTTTCTGTTTTTGTTTACTTTAATTATCTGCCAGGTGTTCGTGCAGCCTACAATACCTTTTAAAGTGTTTCTTCTAATATTAACTATTTAAAGTATGTAAATATAAGTTGAAAAATGCCGACTTTAGATGATTTTCTAATTTTTGTACCTACAGGGACATTAATTAAAATGCCATATTGCTACCGGGCAACCTGGGATCCATGTAATGTGCAAATGCTGGCAGCAGAGTGAATCACAAAGGTGTAGATATATGTCATAGAGCTATCTCTGGACAGCAACTTGAACTGGTGTATGGGAGCCAATAATGATGTAACAGAACTGCTGCTGTGAAACATTCCTGGTAACCATGGCAAAGTGTAACAAAAGCAGCAAAGCGAGACAGAAAGGCACAGAGATGTAGGACAGGCAGATTAAAGCCAAAAGGAAACGCAAAATGCGTTGGCAGAGCAGAGCCACTGAGGTAAAATCAGGTCAGTAAATATTGGAGGGGGAATGGGAACAAGCCGGGAACGTTGTTAAGGAGACGGCAAATAAAACAACTAGATGAAAAAGAGGAAGCGAAAGGCAACAGGGTTATGGAAACTCAGGAAACAGGCATGAAATAGAAAAAAACCACAAAAAGATTGTTCACTATGTCCAAAATTCGCACACAAAAAGAAATGTACAAAGTTTTCTACAAAGAGGATGGGCTCTCTTTTAGAAGCAGGTTTATAATGAGCAAAATGTTATAACTTGGTGAATCTTTCCAAAACCATATCCTAGACAGCACTACGAAAGTAAAAAGCTACTAAGCGGAAAGAAAACAAATAGTGAAAAGGGCTTAGAAAAGCTAGCTTGATAGTGAACTCTTCTGTTGCTAGGAGCATCGATAGGAGATGGGTTGCTGATATGGCAGCCTTTCAAAGCCACACAATTGCAGCATAACCGTTTGTTTACTTTCCGTCTCCGTTGCTGCTGAAGGCACCTATAATCAAGAGATTTGCATATATGTCATCTTATTGTCTGGCATTAAAATCCACATTTGGTATTACCTTAAAGCTAGAGACCCCAGTATAAAAATCTTGCACTGGCGCTCGAACTTCACCACCTGAGTTACCCCAGCATAAAATATCAAACTGATCAGAATAATTGAGTTACTTATCGAGCCCTGTCCCCATCTCCTTTTACCCACGGATACGTTTATTCAGTGTTTCATTCCTTCACCGATCAGATATGTGGGACAGTAAAAATGTTCTTCGATCGCGAAAAGTCTAGTAGACATACTGTGGTGCAACGACATTTTAGCTAGTTTTTGCTTTCTTTACAGCCTTGAAATGCCACGAGGGAGATTTATTAATACCCTGTTTCTACCCCCCTAGCCCACCCCCGATCTTTTCAGGAACTGTGGGTGGCACAGGAAGAGGTATTTCCTCTCTGGACTATTGCAATAGTCACGCTGGGAACTTGGGGTATCTTGACGGCCTTATCATTCCATGAGGTCTGTAGAGCTGTCACAGTGCCTGCGCCTCATCGTGGATCACCTACATACCCCACAGCCAATCCCTTTACTCACTTCTAGATGATAGGACTCTTGAGGTAGTGGAGTCTGCTTCGAAAGGCCTGAACCAGCAACAACCTCCTTTGCAAGTGCATCCTTTTGATGCTGCGGACAGTTGTATCTTAAACTTTGAGCAGATCCAGTCCAGGTTTTCCAGACAGTGGATGCTCTTTATTTCAATCAGCTGATACATCGGATAAAGGCCTTAAAGTGGGATGAAAACACTGGGGGGTCTCTTAATGGGGTGCCGCGTGACCAATGTAATTAAAGGCGTGGCTCAAAACCCTTAAGCTAAAAATCTGTGCTTAGCATGGGAAACGGCCACTACAACGCGGCCCTTTCCACAAAAACCTTAACCACGCATGCATCACAACGCATGCGTGGTTACAACGAAAGCCTTTACCACGCATACGTTTACTACGAGGTAAAAATATATGAGACTGAAATGATTGTACCACGCTAACATGTACTACGCATGGCATTACCACGCGAATCTTACTTCGCAAGTGGCTTTACCACGCTGGATTTTAGAACGCAGTATTGTACCATGAATAGAAACGTTATGAACCATCCAACGTCAATCAACCTGCTTTTTTGAAACTGTTGCCTCTAGGGGGCACTGTTACCAAGGTTTTGACCATTTTTTCCTCCATTGGTTTTTGTGAAAGGATTTTAGACTCCAAAAAATGCAGATGCAGTATATATCTGATAAGGTTCTGCCGTTCTTTTATGCAACTGAATTACTGAAATACATTATAAAGTGTGTTTCGTTTAATGTAGAGCCAATAAATCCTTTATTTCTATACCCGGATATGCTCTCCTGCGCAGCATGTGCCCGAGCACTCTCCAGGTCAGTGCCACTGATTTGATCACCTTCCAAGGAAGGGAGCCTCCCTAATCCTTTACGAGCATGCCTCTCCTTATACAAGTTCAATAATGTTTCCCTTTCCGGGGCCAGCGGAGCTGCACCATATAATGGAGTACCATGCGGTGCTCCTCTGGCTCTTTCGTGCTCTATTTCCATAGTTCACTGGTGCAGAGTGATAGCTTATCTTGTGGCTTATTTTAATTTTACTTTATTTTTTTTACGTTTTTTAAAGTGGTACCTTGTTTACCAGACGGCTCTCAGCTTCAGCCCTTACTTCCACCAACCATGGAAACAAGCGTGAAAACAGATCTAACAAAATAAAAAAGGACTTCTTTTTTTTATGCACACGCGAACGTTGGAAGGATGACCGGAATGTGACTTGCGTGGTAAAGACGATCGTGGAAGGCATACGCGTGGGAAAGACGTTTACGTGGTAAATGCCCCGTAGTAAACGTTAGGCGTAGTAATGCCTTCGTTGTAAAATATGTTTCTCCTTAGTAAAGGCATGTGTGGTAAAGGGTACAATTAAAAAAAGGTGGGTTGGGGGGGCCCCCCCCCAAAAAAAAAAACTAACCTGAAGTTGAGATGTGCAGGCAATCGGCGTCGTATAAGAGGACACGGAAAGAAACTTCCGCTTCCTCTTTACGACGTATGACGTCACCACAGAAAAATACGTGGAGAGGGAGAAGCGTGGAAATATCATTCCGTTGTAACGCATCGGTGGTAAAGGCATGCGTTACAACAGAGTTCCTTGTAAGAACATACAACCGCTTAGTATAGTGGGCCGCCCGACTTGTATTTTGCTGCTTCTATTATTGCATCCAGATGTATAATACAATAACATTACACCTACAAGAAGTCAGGACTGTTGACTTTGTCAATGGTTCTTAGTTGCGTAAGATAAATAAGCAACAACTATGGCCTAGTTGTGTAGAATATTGAAAATGCTTCGGTTCAGAAATGATGAAACTGTGAAAGAACTATACCGAGTCTCTTTGAAGTTACCCAAAGGCCGTGAAGTGTGGCACTGCCGCAGAGTTAAGATTTTTTTATCATCCTTAGGGTGAGGGCCGGTCCACTGGAGAGCCCCATAGGGAGCAGTCTCAGCACCTGCTTTTTAGAACTGTCGGTGCTGAGCAGTGGCAGGACCTGGCCCACTTAAAGCCAGAATCGGTGGTACCACCCAGGGCTTTAAGTGAGCCGCCTCCTGCCTGTGCTGAGTACCGACAGTTCGAAAAAGAAAGTGCCGAGACGAGTCCCTTTTGGGCTCTCCATTTGTACCCTCACCCTCAGGATGATAAAAGAAAATCTTCACTGCAGCAGGGCCTTTGGGGTAACTTCGAAGAGACTTGTGAAAGTTCTTTGACAGTCTCATCATTTCAGAACTGAAGGATTGTCATATTCAATGAAGTCACAGTTGTTGCTTATGCACATAACAACTATTGACAAAGCCAATAGTACTGACTTGATGTAGGTGTAATATTACTTGTTGTTTCATATATTTGCTTATGTGTTTTTTAAACCACGCCCTTTATTACATTAGCCACGCCCCTTTGAGACCCACCCCACACGCCCCCCCCCGTTTTTTCATCCCACTCAAAGCCCTGGTACCATTGCACATGTCTTGCCAGTGAACGCTGACAAGAGCCCCACTGCAAACGGGCCCAGCAGGTGGGAAGTTTGTGGGATTATAGCTCCCATCCAAGGGACGTTCGAGCAGTAATGATGGAGACTTGAACAATGAAGACCATGCCCTGTCAATGTGTTAATACTTAATCCCGAAGAGAGCATGCATATGATAGGGTAGTAGCACACAGATTTGGAGGCCTCGTTGTCGGGCACTACCTTTCCTCCTCTAAACTTTGTATCAATCAATCAATCATGGAATTGTAAGCGCGCTACTCACCCGTGAGGGTCTCAATGCACCTTATTATACTCCTCAGAAATAATTCACCTGATAATGCTGGTTTGATGCCTTTTGTCCTCATGGTTGTGCTCTAGAAACTGATGGCAGGCCCAGATTTGATCTCTGTCCCATTACATCTCACAGTATTAGGCAGCTATATCAGATAGATTATCATTAATCGTACAACTAACTGGTTTATGCTCTCTAAAGGATATTGGACCAGATGTACAAAATCATTCTTATCAATTTACAAATGAATGCAACTCCGATAAATGAGGACGTTTCAAATTCTCAAGTGCTCTTCCCAACCACTTGACTCAAGATTATCAGCATATCCAGTTTGCGGAGGAAATGATTGACAACTATACACAGAAACGAGTGATTAGGATAATCGCCACCGTTCTGCGCTTTATCTGACATTGAAATCCAACCTACAAAAAATATTTCCAAGCACCATTTGTTTTCATTGTTTTAACCGAGCTTCTGTACATTTGCCCTTTTCCAAGCCCATCTTTGACTGTCTCCATCGGCAGAAATTACCGTCGATTGACTTTGTCAAAGTCTCACCTGCATCCATGATGACACTAGCTTGCAGTTGATCAAACCATATATGATTTACAAATGAGTGTTCCCATACCTCTTTTCCCCAAATTCTCCTGCAATGTATTTTATTAATTATCACACAGGGGACAGTGCAACTCTCCAAAGCAACACCTGAACGTACTGGCTTCTTCTATATTGATTAGTGTGTTTTGTTTCAATTCTACAGGAGTGGTGCTTGCAAGATATGGTCAGTCGTGGAGGGATGTTAGGAGGTTTTCACTTACCACTCTGAGAGACTTTGGGCTGGGAAAGGAGTCCCTGGTGGAGAGAGTGACTGAAGAGGCTGGATTTCTCTGCTCTGCCTTCAAGTCCAAGAGTGGTAGGTTTCTACCACTGAAAAGCATTTAATCTTCCAGAAAAATATTCGTTGGGTTGCTCCCTGTGGTAGAAGACAGAGATCCCATTTGGAGATCACAAGTGAATGCAACTGATAACTGTAGCTCAACCGATTGCAGCCATTTTTTTTGATACAACTGCGACTTCAGGTTCACATACAGCAAGGACAGAAATCAAACATTTTTTTCTAAGACCAAGTTCACTTTCTACATCTCCATCCCTTTGCCCCCCCCATGTCATCAGCCACAAACAGGAGGGTGCTTCTCTAGCAGATCAGAGGGCATGCTTTAACTGCTTCAACTTCTTTTCTACCCGTGCCATAACCATGTCAAAAACATGACAGCCCTACTATTGAGAGTTCCTCATTCCTTGGTGCTGGTCGTGTAGGTCCCAGAGACATTCTACTGTGGGATGCACTGGACACACTCTCACCCTTAGTAATGCTACCCTTACTGGGGCCGACGACGGCTGAAATGCCAGAAACCGGTCCCCGGTAGCTTGTCTCCTTTCTGGTGAAGAATTGGCTTGGTAGTTTAGTCTACCCTGTTCCCATGATGCACTGGGCCAGGGACAGACTGATTTGCATATAGCCAGGTTCTGAACTTGGATGGTGCAGTGAGATAAATAATGGTGATGGATCAAGCCCTTATCTTTGGACTGGGTAAGAGTGGTCTGCTTAATTCAGACACTCTGTTCATCACCACCCCCTTTTCTGAATCGTTTTTGGCCATTATAGGTGTGGCAGGGTATACTCAGACATGAGTCCCTTTCTCACTGCACCATCAGGATTCAAGCAAGCCGGGCCGACGACGGCTGAAATGCCAGAAACCAGTCCCCGGTAGCTTGTCTCCTTTCTGGTGAAGAATTGGCTTGGTAGTTTAGTCTGCCCCGTTCCCATGATGCACTGGGCCAGGGACAGACTTATTTGCATATAGCCAGGTTCTGAACTGGGATGGTGCAGTGAGATAAATAACGGTGATGGATCAAGCCCTGATATTTGGACTGGGTAAGAGTGGTCTGCTTAATTCAGACACTCTGTTCATCACCACCCCCTTTTCTGAATCGTTTTTGGCCACTATAGGTGTGGCAGGGTATACTCAGACATGAGTCCCTTTCTCACTGCACCATCAGGATTCAAGCAAGCCGGGCCGACGACGGCTGAAATGCCAGAAACCGGTCCCCGGTAGCTTGTCTCCTTTCTGGTGAAGAATTGGCTTGGTAGTTTAGTCTGCCCTGTTCCCATGATGCACTGGGCCAGGGACAGACTGATTTGCATATAGCCAGGTTCTGAACTGGGATGGTGCAGTGAGATAAATAACGGTGATGGATCAAGCCCTGATCTTTGGACTGGGTAAGAGTGGTCTGCTTAATTCAGACACTCTGTTCATCACCACCCCCTTTTCTGAATCGTTGTAGGTCCTAGAGACATTCTACTGTAGGATGCACTGGACACACTCTCACCCTTAGTAATGCTACCCTTACTGGGGTTTTCAGGGGGAAAATATAATGCTGGTGGGAGAGCTGCATGAATATATTTTACTCTGCCTCTTACCGTCATAGGCACACACAGGTCCTACTGCACAGGGTCCAGAGGCTGTGCTTGGGAATAGAAGGTAATGCTTAAGGAAATAAGGGGTATATATATGTAGAAGTTGCGTCTCCCTTGAGCCTCAAAACAGGGCGCTAGGGAGGCGTAACTCTTAAGTTTGATTTATCAAGTCACACAAGACCACCTTGCGTGGCTTGATAAATCTAGAGTAACACAACACAGTGCAGATCACTGCGTTGCTTTACTCTGCCCCACAAAGGCGTTCTATGGTTGGAGCGTGGGTGTTCCAATCCATCCACCCAGGAAATTTAGTGCATTCCCAGATGCACCATTAGTGGTAAACCTGGGAATGCATCAATATGCTACGTCTCCCCAGGTGATGTGTAACGAGGAGAAATGTCTTTATTTTTCATTGCTTCTTCCTTTTTCTATAGAAAGAGGAAAAGGCCTCCCTCAGGGGAGTGTTTTTGTGCAGGAAGGTGTCCCTTGCTGCACTAAAACAATCCTGCTTACAACGCAGGCCCTCTTTGACCCTGGTGCAAGGGTGCCCGCGTTGGCGCTAGGCAGCACATTGCGCGACAACCCTGGGAAATTGCAGGAATTGTTAAGTAAGGCAGCACATTCCTGCTGTTTCCCTATCACGCAGCACAGTAAGGTGACTCGCTGTGCTGCATGATTATTTGTAAAATATGCCCCATGCCTTTAGCCGCATCGCTGCGGCGGCTTTTCCCGCTCTGTGCGGCAAGTTTCAAAAAGCTGCGTTACATGACGAGCTCAGCTCGTCATCTGAACACGACCGCCGTAGCAGATGACGAGCTGAGCTCGTCATCAGCAGCGAAGAGGATATCTGGGTATCTGAGCCTCTACTGTTTTAATAAGGCTGTGCTTAGGCATTTGGGTAGGTTCCCATGTATACGTGGCTATACCTGTTTATAGACCTACATCTGGACGTAGCTATGTCTAGGCTTAAGAGACCTAACATAGGCACAATAGGCTATTGTTAAACAAAGCTGTGTAGATCATATGATGATGTGTTTAGCCTAACGAGCATGTAGATGTGCATATATGATGGCATTGGATTGTTTTGTCTGCACCATTAAGACGAAGGTTGGGTTTTAAAGGGTGCACCTGCACGTGAGATGCTGAAACTATTTGCCATGTGATGGTGCATCAGGGCATGAAAGGCTCTACTTCGCCCTGAGTTATCAAGTTTGCACCGCAAGAGCATCATAGTAGCACCATACTATATGTTTGGCGACTAAATCAAAATTGTATCTGCTTTAAAAAAATGTTTGTCTTATTTTTATCTTATTCCAGTACTCGTATAGGTTTGGTAGCATTTTTTACTTTAATGATGCCACTTATTAGTCTCAAAGATTATGGAAATATGCATCTGTAATGGTATTTGGTGAAAAGGTCATGTGATTTAATTTCCTGAGATGCATCATAATGAGGTAGAGGGGCCTTAGGGCTAATGGAATAACTTATGCTTCCTCTGGAGTTTGGCGAAATGACATTGATACATTATTATATATGACATCGTGGATGTAGAGTTTGCTTTATTTACTTGGGATTAGTCAAAAACTGACAATTCTGCAATGCATACTTAAATGAGTTTCTCCTGTGCCTCTGGTAGCAGACAGAAATTTGCTGTGTGTATATGTGACTATTATAGAAAGAGCAATGGAAAGTAAACATATGTCATTGCTTCATACAAACAACCTAATGGGCCCCATTACAATTTCTCAAGATTTCGGTACGTGGATACAGGGTGGCTGGAATCTATGATTCTGGCTGGTATTGCTGCTTCTAAATATGGGAATTATGATATATTTTCAACAGAGTCTAGAATACACCCAATCCGAATTTGTGTGTTAGCACCTCTCCCAGGGGAAATACCATGTCCAAATCTGCATCCATTAACACCTACTTTGAGCAGGTGACAAATTGGTGAGGCAGTTTCCTGAGGTCAGTGGTGTGGGTTGGCTGGTGCCGGGCAGGGATCCGACAGATCTGGTGAGTATAAAGTGAGGTAGTGTATTTGCAGAACCCCCATTGTGAAGGGGCAGTGTAGACCATGACTAGGGGCCATAGCTTCCCATAGCCGAGTACAAAGCACAGAGGTCTGGTGTCTTCGGGCAAGGAATGACCAAATCCAGAGCTTGCACACCTGATAGTTCTGGGCCCAGAAATACTGAGCAAGTTGAAGTGGCCAAGAGCATTGTACAACATTATACATGAATGGCTTTCTATTACTTCCAAATGTTCAAAAGACACAGAGTCCTATAAAGAAACTTTTTTTCATTTAAGAAAGAAGAGAGCTAAGAACTCAAAAACATCACGGACTGTTTTCTGCAACAGAAAACCATTAAGCAGATATCCAAAACATCAATGTATCTGTATCTCAACCATCTCTTAAATAATTTCTCCCCCACTCTCAGGTGGAATTTATTTGTCAATTTGCCTGATTAATCTATGACTGTTACATTTTTTAACATCCTGGTACTTCAGCTAATCTGCCAGTCCATCTCAAAGTTAATTGCCTTTACAGTAACTTTAAAAGTCTAACTTTCTTTGTTTGGCTGTTTACCTTTCAGCTTCAACACGGTGCCCCCCCCATCTCTTTTGTACCATCAGCATTTTCCAACCGATTTAGATGCTGGCTGATCATAGTTTGGCGACACTGGTGACTAATTTGTCACCACCACGGCAAAACATCTTTGACACCCCCGGTGGAGCAAGGGCAGTCAGAGAAATGGCTGTATGTCTTTCTGCCTTATTAGGAGGGGTGGACAAATAGCCATTTTCTACTGTCTGTCATCGCCAGGCAAACCCTGGCCCTAAGACATAGTAAAATACACAAAATGCCTCCCTCGCCATGGGAGATGACTCCCATGGCAAGGGGTGCATTTTCTTTTTCATTTTCCAAAAGAGAATGATACTTCAGGAAAACAGGAAACAGTATGGTACAAGACTCAGTCAGGTTAATGCAGTCCTGCACCAAACTGCAAATAGCATTGACAGCAATCTCTGTGATGGCGGTTCCTAGCAATGCTTTTGAAATGACCATCTCCTTGGCTATTATTTCGAAAACTGGCAGTAGTGATTTCTATCAGGGCAACGGAACATTAACTCTGTCACTCTGGTGGACAAACAGGCCATCCACCAATATCTAAGTTGGGCCCTTAACCTCTGGAATGGACATCAAAATTCTCAATGGAGCAAGGCAGCAGGTGTATCACTAAGGAGGGCTCCATGTTGTTCGATGGCCCTTGGACAAAGTCTTGGTGAAGCTGGGTCTCAAGGCGCTGAGTGGGCGAGGGGCTGCTGATCTGTCTGAGCGTGGAGGTTCGAAGAACCAGGTCTTGATATCCTTCCTGAATTGAATCAGCAACGGAGATTGCCTGAAGTGGAGGGGCAGGGTTTTCCAGGTCTTGGCAGCGATAGAACACAAGCTTTCATCCGGGCATCTTATTCCTATGTAGCATGCAAACTCATCTGCGGACTCAACTTCGGGAAGAACACTACACCATCGAACACCTCACCAACGGGTGGCCGACCAAACTTGAACCCACACCCACACAAAGAACCCATGCCAGGAACCTCAGAATAATCATCAACAGCAAACTAGACATGAAGGCACACATCATAGCAGTCACTGTCCTCTTTCCACGCCCTTAAGAATATGAGAAAGATCTTCAAATGGCTCCTAAGAACTCAAGAAAAACTGCCACTCACACCCTATTCACCAGCAAGTTGGAGTATGGTAAAACCCTCTACGCCAGGAACACCAGCAACTGACTAGAAGACTACAAATCAGCTTCATGACTAATGAGCATAGAGAACTCGACAGCCAAACTCATCTTCAACCTCCTACACAGAATTTATTTTACACTACACCTCAGAGAACTACACTGGCTTCTGTTACACAAAGACACTCAGTTAAGCATGGGCGGAAAATCCGTTACGCTCGCGGATTTTGCGGATTTTCGGGAAATCCACAATCCGCGAGATTTGCGGATTTCCCGCAAAATCCGCAAATTCGCACGCAGCGGATTTTTTTGGCGGCGCGCGGCGTTGGTGATACAATTTTTGCGGCGCGCGGCGTTTATCATCGTTTGCCGAGTTGTTTTTTTCGATAGTTTGCGAGTGCTGCGCCATTTTGGATCTTGCTGTGTGATCCCGCGGGAATTGGCGAGCGCGATTACGTCATCGCGGCTTGCCAGCAATAGTTTGTCAACGCGAGTACGGCGAGATCACGTCTCGCGGTACTTCGCAATTGCGAGATTTGAGATGCGGCGAGCGAAAATATAAATTTGCAATTCTGCACAAGAAATCCACCAGCAAGCAGCATAAACCTTCTAGAAATGATGATTTTTATGTGAATAACTCCTTAGTTTGACATTTGCCTGCACTTTTTTAGCGAGGAGTCCATTTTGGGGAGGGGGGCAGGGGGGTGGGAGGAAGGAAGTGCCCCACAGTCTTCAACTTCCTGTTCCTGTTCAGCAGGCTCCTCCCAGTGCTTTGTCCATCTCCTGGTCACTTTTCATTTGGATGTGGAGCTGGAAGGATTACTTTTTGTGGATGCTGCTGGATCTTTGGATTTGAGGCCTTTTTGACTTTCTTTGGATCACTGTTGGATTAGAAATTTTACAAGTAAGTTTGTTTGGGGCATTACAGTTGCTGCAACTAAAATTTTGGAATTTTCGATTTTTGGGCTGTTTTGGGGCCTTTTGCCCAGGGGTACTCAGTGGTGGGTGGACTGAGTCTTTCTGTGGGTTGTCTTGAACTTAAACATCATGGAGGCCATAGATGAATTGGGATTGTGCTGATTTTTCTGTGTTTTTCGATTTTTGACCTGTTGTTGGGGCCTTGACCAGGGGTAGTGAGTGGTGCATGGGCCTAGTCTTTCTGTGGGCTGTCTTGAACTTAAACATCATGGAGGGCATAGATGGAATGGGATTGTGCTGATTTTTCTGTGTTTTTCGATTTTTGACCTGTTGTTGGGGCCTTGACCAGGGGTAGTGAGTGGTGCATGGGCCTAGTCTTTCTGTGGGGTGTCTTGAATTTAAACATCATGGAGGGCATGGATGGAATGGGATTGTGCTGATTTTGCAGTGTTTTTCGATTTTTGGGGGTGTTCATGGGGAGGGACATGCCATGTGGCTGGTGGCCATTTTGAGTGCAGCTACAGGCCCTGGCCATGTGCTGGCAGGCAAGTGGCCATTTTGAATGCAGGCTTTGTTGTTAGGCCTCCAACCATTTTGCCTACTTTTCAACCTTTATTTATGCCCAGGGGTAGTGAGTCTTGCATGGGCCTAGTCTTTCTGTGGGTTGTCTTGAATTTAAACATCATGGAGGCCATGGATTGAATGGGATTGTGCTGATTTTGCAGTGTTTTTCGATTTTTGGGGGTGTTCATGGGGAGGGACATGCCATGTGGCTGGTGGCCATTTTGAGTGCAGCTACAGGCACTGGCCATGTGCTGGCAGGCAAGTGGCCATTTTGAATGCAGGCTTTGTTGTTAGGCCTCCAACCATTTTGCCTACTTTTCAACCTTTATTTATGCCCAGGGGTAGTGAGTCTTGCATGGGCCTAGTCTTTCTGTGGGTTGTCTTGAATTTAAACATCATGGAGGCCATGGATGGAATGGGATTGTGCAGATTTTTCAGTGATTTTCGTTTTTTGGGCCTGTACTTGTGGCCTTTTCACCAGGGGTATTTGAGTCTAGCATGGGCCTAGTCTTTATGTGGGCTGTCTTGAATTTAAACATCATGGAGGCCATGGATGGAATGGGATTGTGCTGATTTTGCAGTGTTTTTCGATTTTTGGGGGTGTTCATGGGGAGGGACATGCCATGTGGCTGGTGGCCATTTTGAGTGCAGCTACAGGCACTGGCCATGTGCTGGCAGGCAAGTAGCCATTTTGAATGCAGGCTTTGTTGTTAGGCCTCCAACCATTTTGCCTACTTTTCAACCTTTATTTATGCCCAGGGGTAGTGAGTCTTGCATGGGCCTAGTCTTTCTGTGGGTTGTCTTGAATTTAAACATCATGGAGGCCATGGATGGAATGGGATTGTGCAGATTTTTCAGTGATTTTCGTTTTTTGGGCCTGTACTTGTGGCCTTTTCACCAGGGGTATTTGAGTCTAGCATGGGCCTAGTCTTTATGTGGACTGTCTTGAATTTAAACATCATGGAGGCCATGGATGGAATGGGATTGTGCTGATTTTGCAGTGTTTTTCGATTTTTGGGGGTGTTCATGGGGAGGGACATGCCATGTGGCTGGTGGCCATTTTGAGTGCAGCTACAGGCACTGGCCATGTGCTGGCAGGCAAGTGGCCATTTTGAATGCAGGCTTTGTTGTTAGGCCTCCAACCATTTTGCCTACTTTTCAACCTTTATTTATGCCCAGGGGTAGTGAGTCTTGCATGGGCCTAGTCTTTCTGTGGGTTGTCTTGAATTTAAACATCATGGAGGCCATGGATTGAATGGGATTGTGCTGATTTTGCAGTGTTTTTCGATTTTTGGGGGTGTTCATGGGGAGGGTCATGCCATGTGGCTGGTGGCCATTTTGAGTGCAGCTACAGGCCCCGGCCATGTGCTGGCAGGCAAGTGGCCATTTTGAATGCAGGCTTTGTTGTTAGGCCTCCAACCATTTTGCCTACTTTTCAACCTTTATTTATGCCCAGGGATAGTGAGTCTTGCATGGGCCTAGTCTTTCTGTGGGTTGTCTTGAATTTAAACATCATGGAGGCCATGGATGGAATGGGATTGTGCAGATTTTTCAGTGATTTTCGTTTTTTGGGCCTGTACTTGTGGCCTTTTCACCAGGGGTATTTGAGTCTAGCATGGGCCTAGTCTTTCTGTGGGCTGTCTTGAATTTAAACATCATGGAGGCCATGGATCGAATGGGATTGTGCTGATTTTGCAGTGTTTTTCGATTTTTGGGGGTGTTCATGGGGAGGGACATGCCATGTGGCTGGTGGCCATTTTGAGTGGAGCTACAGGCACTGGCCATGTGCTGGCAGGCAAGTGGCCATTTTGAATGCAGGCTTTGTTGTTAGGCCTCCAACCATTTTGCCTACTTTTCAACCTTTATTTATGCCCAGGGGTAGTGAGTCTTGCATGGGCCTAGTCTTTCTGTGGGTTGTCTTGAATTTAAACATCATAGAGGCCATGGATGGAATGGGATTGTGCTGATTTTGCAGTGTTTTTCGATTTTTGGGGGTGTTCATGGGGAGGGACATGCCATGTGGCTGGTGGCCATTTTGAGTGCAGCTACAGGCACTGGCCATGTGCTGGCAGGCAAGTGGCCATTTTAAATGCAGGCTTTGTTGTTAGGCCTCCAACCATTTTGCCTACTTTTCAACCTTTATTTATGCCCAGGGGTAGTGAGTCTTGCATGGGCCTAGTCTTTCTGTGGGTTGTCTTGAATTTAAACATTATGGAGGGCATGGATGGATTGGGATTGTGCTGATTTTGCAGTGTTTTTCGATTTTTTTGTGCTCTATAACTGAACTGATGTTCCTCTGTCTTCCATTTTTTTTAGGTGCACAAGACTCAAGAGAACCACCAGTGCCAGGAAGAAGTCCTGCAGCGGTGTGTGTGTGCAGCATTACGTCACGCGACGTCACGTCTGGCCTCAGACAACTCTACAATTCGTGCAACTGCGGCCTGCTGTCTGACCTGCTCTGAAGAAGATGGCCCCGCCCCCAAAGAAAGTTCTCCGTAGCTCCTCTAGCAAGAAAGTTGCTAGTAAGGAGCAGAAGAAGCAAGTTACCAAGGAGGCTGGTGTGCCACCCGCCACTTTTTTTGGGAGCAAAAAAAAAAGTACGCCTGCAGCAGCAGGATCTGCTGGGGACCAAGCTGGGAGCAGCACCCCTGCTCCATTGGGTTCAGTGCCTCCACCACCACGCCAACTTAAGTCAAAGCCCTTGAGTGCTTCAGAGGCAGTCAGTGTACTTCTCCAATCACCATCGACCAGTGATGTTGGCTCATCGCAAGAAAGTAGCAGCAATGTCCCTGAATCAACACAGGTTGTTGTAACTCATCTGACAAGTGTTGAACAACCACAGCCGCAACAACAACACCATGTGCAAGTACACGCCCAAGTACATGTGGAAGGAGAGGCAGCAAAAGGAGATGCGCAAGCAAAGGTGCATGGAGGTTCACAAGTGCCCACAATAGTTGTTCCTCCCGAAGTAGGGGCACATTTGGAAATCGACAATGAAGCCGAGGTATCATTGGAAGCCACTCCTCCTGATGATCATTCATTGTCTTCCACATCCCTAGCAAGGAAAAGATCAAGGGGGGTGTCTACATCTTCTTCAAGCCCACCTCGTTCTGATGCAAGTGATCCGTCTTGGGAACCACAACTGCGGTCTGACAGTGAGGCACACCATGATCTGACACCGGTACCTAAGCGTAAAAGGAAGGTCGTCCAAAAACTCAAACCTATGGAGTGTGATGAGGCTCAACAAGAAGTGACAGATACTGCTGGTGATGAAGCCTCTCACGATGACGACGAGCCAGTCATCACAAAGGTCACTGCAGCCCCACCGGGCATGCAGCAAAGAGACATTTTGACCCTATCCCGAGAAGCTGCTGAGCGTGATGATGATGTCGGCGAGGAGGCAATGGAAATGGAATCATTAGATTTGGAGTTAAGTAGTACACCAAAACCTACCGCTTCCATATTTCTTCGCAAGAAGGTACCCACCTCGTCCTCGACCTCAATTCGTGGTGGTGAAAGTGCAAAACGTACTGAAGTTCGGCAATCCACATCCTCCACTTCATCTGACATTAGCAGCAGGACCACCACCACCAGTATCGCCGCCTCCTCCGGCCCCCGAAGACATTTCAAGTCTCCAGTTTGGGACTTCTTTAGTGTTTGCCCAAAAAAGGAAAACGTAGCCATTTGTAGCCTTTGTAAGCTTCGATTTAGTCGTGGTAAGCTTGGTTCTAACTATGGTACCGGAGGCCAGAGAGGTCATCTTGAGAGAAGGCACGCTGTCCAATGGTTTCCGCACCTAGAGGCGGTCAAGAAAGCCGGAATTGCACGTAATGAAAACGTTGATTTTTCATCTGCTGATGACGAGGAGGTAGAAGAAGACGATTCAAACACTTCACTTACACCCAGTTCCCATGTCAGCAGCACACCCCATGGGAGCCACACTAAGAGTGTGGGAGAGAGTGAGACATCAATGCGGAAAAGTTCATCAGCGAGCGTAACTGGGTCGAAGAGATCATCATCATCCCGTAAATCATTGGTCCAGGGCAACATTAAAAAGATGTTGTTTACAGAAGCGCAATATGAACGCAACCACCCAATGACCCGTCTGTATAACACTAAGCTGGCTAAAATGCTAGCTCTGGACCTTCTCCCTTTTTCTTTTGTAGAAGGGGTTGGTTTTCTAGAATTAGTGACAGCGCTCTGCCCTAAATGGAAGGTTCCTAGCCGGTTCTATTTTGCCCGAGTTGCGGTTCCAGCACTACATGAAGATGTTCTGAAGGTGATTGGGGCAGCTTTGCAGAAGAGTGCTGTTCACACTATACATCTGACAACAGACATGTGGACCAGTGGCGCAGGCGCTGATTACATGTGCATCACTGCACACTGGGTCTCTTTTTCAGGGGCTAAAGCAAAGCTAAACTCAGGTGTTGACACTAACATTGTTTTTAAAGGTGCTCGGAAACATGCAACACTAGCCATGTTTGGTTTGGAGAAACGTCACACAGCAGAAAACATTTTGGATGTCTTTAACACAAAGGTCCTTAACTGTCTGTCCCCACTAAAACGCAAGGTTGGTTATGTTTCCACGGACAATGGCGCCAATATAGTTAAGGCCATGAGGGACGGTTACTATTTCAGAGTGCCGTGTTTGGCGCACTGTATAAACCTGGTTGTCCAAAAATTCTTGGGTAATAAACGCAGTGCAGCGTACAGTGTATTGGAGACCTGCCGAAAAATTTGCAAGCATTTCAGGCATTCTTTTAAGGCCCGGAAGCAGCTGAGGAGCATGCTATATCAATGTCAAATGCCAGTGAAAGCACTCATCCAGGAGGTGGTAACACGTTGGAACTCAACCTTCTACATGCTTGAGCGTCTGTATGAGCAGTATACGGAACTCGATCAATATTTCTTGAAAGAGGGTATAGAGGAGCTGAGGATGGGTGGGCCGCAATGGAACATAGTTGAAAGCCTAACACGCATGCTTCGTCCTTTTGAGGTCTTCACGCGTGCAGTCAGCAAGGAGGACTCTAATTTGGGAAAAGCTATCCCATTGTTGTACATGCTGGAGGACCAACTGAAGGAGGTGTGTTCTGTGTTTGGAAAAGATGACAAAAAGCAAGACTCTTTGCTTCTGGCTGAGCAATTATTAGAGCTCCTACAAGGTGATGAACGTCTTAAAAAGATCCACTCAGAACAGCATTACATTTGTGCTACTATTCTGGATCCACGCTACAAAAAGGCGCTGGCAGGCAGAGCATTCTTTCCTTTTGGTGATGAAGATGTTACAAAGTACAAACGTTGGCTAGCCTTGTCAGCCAAGAAGTTTGAAACAGAACGGCTGGAAATTGAAGGAAATGGCAGTACATCAGCAGGCCATCCCCAGTCAAAACAATCCACTTCTGCACCTGTGGCACAAGTGACCTCTCAGCCGTTAAAGACACCGGCAACCGGATCATCTGCACGAAAGACAACAGAAACATTGGAGGCTGAAGAGGATTGGCTAGCTCTGCGTGGGTTTGGTTCTCAAAAGGTCAGAGGCACAGCAAGAGCTAAGCAAAGTGGAGGAACCTTGGAGGAGGACCTTGAGTCGATGGTGAAGGACTATCTGAATGACTCCACAGAGGTCTATGTTAATTCTGACCCATTGGCGTATTGGCATGGGAAAAAAGAATTGTGGCCACAGCTCACCAACCTGGCTTTAAACTACTTGTCTTGCCCACTCGCAAGTGTGTCTTCTGAACGGGTTTTCAGTGCGGCTGGTGGGATTGTAACTCCCAAACGGAGCCGCCTCTCGCCCAAAAATGTGGAGAGGTTAACAATGATCAAGATGGATCAGCACCTCATACCACCAGATTTCAGAGTACGAGAGAGCGTGCCGGATGAAGAGGAGGTGGCCAGCAACATAGATGAGGGAATTTCTACTCTGTCAGGTGACACTGACCTCACCCTGGCTGAATTCGCAGAGTATGATGACGAAGCCTTATTCTTATTCCTGGACCGTGATACCGACTTCGAGCCCTGAAAATGAGACAACGAATCAATAACTTTCTTTTTCATCCTTATTCACTTTTATTCCTTTGTGTCTGTCTTTCTTTGTTGTGCACAGTTAATATAATTCAAACTTTAATCAGATAATCACAAAAACAAGCCCATCAGCAGAACTGTCTTCACTTGTTTGCTAATTTATTTGAAGGTGCCGCAGTCTGCATTCCTCAGGTTCACAAGTTCAGAAGAACATGCTCCTCTATCCTCCTCCTCCAGACTCCTATTTCCATCAAAGCAGAGGGCTGGTTTACGCCCAATGAAGAAAGACTCAGCACTTGTGGGGGTGTTGTTCTACCTCTTTGCAGGTGAGTTGACGGGTCTGGGGCCATTGCTGGGAAGCACTAAAAGTGGTTTGGACCAAATCCGAGGCGGAACATTTTTTGTGTTTTTGATGACTTGCTTGCCTTTGAGGTGCTCTTAGGGGGGTTCCGTCTGTTTGTGGGTGAGTTTCGTGGTCTGGGAGCATTGCTGGGACACTCTAATCTTGATTGCATTTGCTTTTCAGGAAATCCGTCGTGCCAACCCCGACTTATGGCCTAGCTACGCAGCGCGTTTGGACCGAAGGCCCAGAAATATTGCAAGTATGAGATTTTGCTTTTGGCCTGTTTGGGGGTGTTATGCTTCTTGGCGGGTGGGTTGCCGGGTCTTGGGGCATTCCTGGGAAGGTCTAATACCGGGTAGAAGTGGTTGGGACAAAATCCAGGCCGATTTTTTTTTTGGCTATTTCTGACATTTTGCTCTATGTAGCGTTTTCGGGGGCCTGTTTGGGGGGCTTCCTGGTGTTTGTGGGTGAGTTTCGTGGTCTGGGAGCACTGCTGGGACACTCTAATCTTGATTGCATTTGCTTTTCAGGAAATCCGTCGTGCCAACCCCGACTTATGGCCTAGCTACGCAGCGCGTTTGGACCGAAGGCCCAGAAATATTGCAAGTATGAGATTTTGCTTTTGGCCTGTTTGGGGGTGTTATGCTTCTTGGCGGGTGGGTTGCCGGGTCTTGGGGCATTCCTGGGAAGGTCTAATACCGGGTAAAAGTGGTTGGGACAAAATCCAGGCCGATTTTTTTTTTTGGCTATTTCTGACATTTTGCTCTATGTAGCGTTTTCGGGGGCCTGTTTGGGGGGCTTCCTGGTGTTTGTGGGTGAGTTTCGTGGTCTGGGAGCACTGCTGGCTATATATACTTTACTTTGCAAGAGGTTTGAAGCAAATCCATGGTGGCAGAGGGGACTTAGGGCCTAGCTGCAGAGCGCGCACTGAATGATTTGGGAAATTTGTGAAAAATTGACTAAGTCCCCATTTTTGTACTTTTGCTCTTTGGCTTTTTGGGGGTCTTCTACTCGTTTTCTCCTGGGTTGACGGCTCTGGGGCCATTGCTGGGAAGCTCTAATACCTGATAAAAGTGTTTTGGACCAAATCCCAGGCGGAAATTTTTTTGTGTTTTTGATGACTTGCTTGCCTTTGAGGTGCTCTTAGTGGGGGTTCCGTCTGTTTGTGGGTGAGTTTCGTGGTCTGGGAGCATTGCTGGGACACTCTAATCTTGATTGCATTTGCTTTTCAGGAAATCCGTCGTGCCAACCCCGACTTATGGCCTAGCTACGCAGCGCGTTTGGACCGAAGGCCCAGAAATATTGCAAGTATGAGATTTTGCTTTTGGCCTGTTTGGGGGTGTTATGCTTCTTGGCGGGTGGGTTGCCGGGTCTTGGGGCATTCCTGGGAAGGTCTAATACCGGGTAGAAGTGGTTGGGACAAAATCCAGGCCGATTTTTTTTTGGGCTATTTCTGACATTTTGCTCTATGTAGCATTTTCGGGGGCCTGTTTGGGGGGCTTCCTGGTGTTTGTGGGTGAGTTTCGTGGTCTGGGAGCACTGCTGGGACACTCTAATCTTGATTGCATTTGCTTTTCAGGAAATCCGTCGTGCCAACCCCGACTTATGGCCTAGCTACGCAGCGCGTTTGGACCGAAGGCCCAGAAATATTGCAAGTATGAGATTTTGCTTTTGGCCTGTTTGGGGGTGTTATGCTTCTTGGCGGGTGGGTTGTGATGGGTCTTGGGGCATTCCTGGGAAGGTCTAATACCGGGTAGAAGTGGTTGGGACAAAATCCGCGCGGAAAAGCCTTTAGTTTTGGCACTTTTTGTAACTTAGGGTTCGTTAGGGTTAGCCCTAGCAGCAGGATTGCATGTGTTTCGGGGTGTTCTAGATTTTTCCAACTGAGTTCTGGGGTCTTAGAGCACTCGTGAGAATGTGTAATTTTGGTTGCAAGTCATTTGAAGAAAATCCATGGTGGGAAAGGGGGGATTTGGCATAGTTAAAGAAAGCCTTTGCCACTATTCTTAACTTAGGGTTCGTTAGGGTTAGCAGTATTTCTATTGCATGTGTTTGAGTGGGGGGGATTTCGAGTCTTGGAGCGATGCTGGCTATGGCTACTTTTGCTTGGTTGCTTGCAAGTGGTTTGAATGCAATCCACGGTGGGTAATGGGTAATTAGGAAGGGGGTACTTCGGCCTACTTTTACTTTCAAAGTAAGTTTTGTCACCAGTTTTCTGCTAGGCCTCGTTTTTTGAGATTTGATTGGGGGTCTTCTACATTTTTGCGACTGGCTTTAGTAAGGGTCTGGGTGGGAGCACTGCTAGGAAGATCTAATTTTGTTCTAAAACACAGTTTACAGTACACCTAGCTTGAGGGGCAAGATCCGCTACATTAATTTGCCCATACTTATTTATCCTTCAAAAGGTGACTCAGAGTACGCACTTTCAAAAATATTGTACTGTCTACTAGGAAAATCAAATTGTGACTTTTTGCACTCCACAGCCTACATACCTTATATTTATTTATCAGTGGTGTTGTAATATTATATCACTTCCTGTTTTTCGTTGAATAATTACAGGCCGGGTTTCAGTCTCTGCAATGGGGAAAAAAGGATGGAGTCAGGCTTCACAGTAGCGAGCCAGAATTCAGCATCAGGCAGGCAGTGGACAGGGTGTCTTCTGGTGACCAACATCGATGGACGAGGCGTCGGCTGCAATGGAGGAGTGCCGCTAATAGGAGGATTTTTTTTCTGCAGGCAACTTACTTACCACTTCCAACAGGACCACTACAACCACATAGATACAGTATCCCTTGCCTTTTTCTCTGACTGTGACTGCATTTCTTGGCTCTCTCTCGGCTTCTACATTGATCCCTTAACACATCACTTAGTCCACTCCACTATCACATCTGCACCACACATAGTCATTTGTAAGTGCTCCTACGTAATTCGCAAGTCGCAGCAGGCCCCAGGCCGTAGAGGACTGGGATGGCCCCAATGATGAAGCATGTCACCAAGGGGCAACCCTGGTGAGTGAGGGGACACCTAGAAAAAAAGCAATTTCTCCTTTTCTATCTACTATACCTTCCAGACCAACCCCACTGAGTGTTGTTGTGAATGGATTTATAGTGACCAGCAAGGCTCTCGGGTATCTGGCTACAGAGACCTTATGTTGAATATCGTTATCAATAATTTACACATAGGCCCTTTACTGTTGCATTCTTTCTTCCACAGTTGTCGAATGTACTACTTACTTTTCACTGACATGCATGCAGTAGTGCATGCACTTTTAAAGATTGATGGATAGGTTTGTACCCAAAGAATTGTTTATGTTCAATTGTTTGTCTATGCTGTGCTTTTTTTTACAGGGTGTCTTCTGGTGACCAACATCGATGGACGAAGCGTCGGCTGCAATGGAGGAGTGCCGCTAATAGTAGGATTTTTTTTCTGCAGGCAACTTACTTACCACTTCCAACAGGACCACTACAACCACATAGATACAGTATCCCTTGCCTTTTTCTCTGACTGTGACTGCATTTCTTGGCTCTCTCTAGGCTTCTAAATTGATCCCTTAACACATCACTTAGTCCACTCCACTATCACATCTGCACCACACATAGTCATTTGTAAGTGCTCCTACGTAATTCGCAAGTCGCAGCACGCCCCAGGCCGTAGAGGACTGGGATGGCCCCAATGATGAAGCATGTCACCAAGGGGCAACCCTGGTGAGTGAGGGGACACCTAGAAAAAAAGCAATTTCTCCTTTTCTATCTACTATACCTTCTGTCAGGTTACGCAGCCCCTAAGCGCCTACCGTACTATGAAACTACATTTCCCATGAGTAGGCGGGAGACTTGCAGGAAGTTTATCTGGGGAACAGACGCGCTTCCTGTTGCGCGTTATTCTGGTTTCTGTTCTGCACCGGCATGAGAGCGGACGCTCTGCATGCTTTTCTATCGTGTCTCCTGTGGACTATCACCTTCCCCCCCCCCCATGAGGCTCAGTGGGGAGCGCTTCCGTGTTCTGTCCTTGGCGGTAGACGGACTTCACGCGTCTTCAGGTAAAGCCGCTCTAAACTCTTCGGCCGCCCGTGCGGTCAGCTGATTACTGCCTGAACGGATTGTTAAGGGAGGTTCTGTGACTGTTTTCTAACAGAATTCTACCTTTGATGAATTCCTGTTTGGTTGAATTGTGTGTGGCGGAGCACAGTGGCGGTCTATACCATGTGTTAGCGTTCACATCGGGGATCGTTTTTGTACTATTAAAACGGAGCGCGGTAGTAAGGACAACTACGCGTCTCCGTTGTATAACTGTGTATTTCAAAGGACCTCCATAACTGGGCATGTAGTGAGGTAACTACAGGCTACCCCAGTTCTCTTTGTGTAGTGCACCGTGGGGTGTGTTGTTGGCAGAATTCAGTGGTGGTCGCAACAGCAACTACGTTTTTCTGTTTGACCTTCACCAAAGATTCTCTACTGGGTCATTACTTAGAGAGCGCAGTGTTGTAGTTCTTGCTTCCTACACACTACCGTTTCCCTCTTCCTTTTTGTTGGACCATACATCTTTGCTTTGACTATTTGGAACCCCCTTTGTACATTGAGTCCTCTACCATGTTTGTGGTATGTTGTGAGTAGTGGGTTTGATGTCTTAGTATAACGCGAGTGTGTTTGGTGCGACAGGAGTGTGTTCGTTAACTATATGTTTATGTGTTTCTTAGGCCTTCCTCACAGATTGTGGCAGAAGGGCTATAGTATTTCCTATCCAAGGTAATGTTTTCTTGGTGCTCAGGTACTTGTCTACTTCCTTGGTTATTTAGTGAGACTATATGAGAGTACCCTTGTATGTTAGGACAGCACTTCACTGATGCCTGTCTTGTCTTCTGTTACAGGTATCCTTTCCCTGCTGACCCTACCTTTACCCATCCCACATTTTTTATTTTAGTTTGTTATTTTTCTCCCCCGCCTAATGGCTCGAACACCCTGTGTTTACACTTCTGGGTGTTGGTGACATTTGGAGGTGGAACCATATTTGCATCGACTGGATCACGGGGAGTAAACCTGACACCTTCCAGACCAACCCCATTGAGTGTTGTTGTGAATGGATTTATAGTGACCAGCAAGGCTCTCGGGTATCTGGCTACAGAGACCTTATGTTGAATATCGTTATCAATAATTCCACACAGGCCCTGTACTGTTGCATTCTTTCTTTCCACAGTTGTCGAATGTACTACTTACTTTTCACTGACATGCATGCAGTAGTGCATGCACTTTCAAAGATTGATGGATAGGTTTGTACCCAAAGATTTGTTTATGTTCACAATAGTTTGGCTATGCTGTGCTATTTTTTCTTGTCTCCCAAAACCTTTCCCAAAAACCCCCGTACCCATCCATTTTTCAAACCCTAACCCTCTTCCCCCGGGCTGTGTGGTTTTGATTGATGTGTGACTAAATTATTATTACAGCAATAAATCCACACACTTGCTGGGTGGGGAGGATAAGGTGATAGCAACAGGCTGGTGAAGAAATCCGAGGATATATTCTTACTCTGCTTGACAAAGAACCATTGCTAATGTGAAAGAACTTCAACCGAATTAGTAGTTATACTTTACCATTTGTTAGGCTACAATGTGGCACTGCTCTACTGTACTTCTGTCACCTGCTATATTCTCAGTTGTACCGTTGAATTGCTCAGGAGGACAAACCAGATTTCATTTTCTTTTTTTTCATAGGCATGCAACTGCCACTGTGTCACACCACTAGTACCACCGCTATGAGGAAATTTTATCCGACCAAGAATGCCAACCTTATTCGGTGTTTCCCGTGGAGCCAGCCCTGGGTCTAGCCCTACTTTCAAACACAAATTACAGGTAAGATAAGCGTTTGGTGGTTTGGGGGTATAATGGAGTATTAGTACGAGAGACGAGAGACTGAAGGTAGTACTACTAAAGTCCTAGGACTCTTGGATTCACTTCACTTAGTCTGTGAGAGGCACTTAGTGTTGAAAACATTTGGCCATTTACACTTAAAGGAAGAAAATGGAACTAAACTTTCAGGAAAACAGTCAACGTTAAACCCCCACCCACCAGGCAAGCAGTAAAAAACAGGTATGCTCAGATAAAGTTTGAAAAAGTATATTTATATCCCTAACAAAATAATCTCCCGCAAGACCCTCCCTAACCCCAACGATTGTCCTTCAAAAGTCCCAAAAAACCCAACTCCCAATTCCCACCCCCCAAAAGTCTCTAAAAAAGGGGCAAGGGACACTATGGGTGGATGCTGTTAACTTTTTGGGCCAGGGCATCATGCTCCTCGCGGAGCAAGGCGAGCTCCTGCTGAAGGCGGGACACCATCAGGGTGGTGCGGCGCAGGCGTGCCTTCACTGCCTTGCAGGTGCAATGCCTGTGAGAGGCAGCTGTTGGCCTTGCTGCTCGGTGGTGGCGTTTGCCTTTGGCAGCCCGGCTCAGTCTGGGTGGACCACTGTGCTGGGTGGCAGCCCGTGGGGCCACGGAGGCCGATGCAGACGACGTTGTTGTAGTTGTCGACTGCACACTTTCCACGTCCTCCAGGGCCACCAGCCGCCGATATTCCGCAACAGTGGCCTCGATCCTCCGTTGCCGGGCCGCTCTAGCCAGCTCCTTCCTCCTTGTCCGTTTGGAAGGAGAACCTATATGAAGAAAGAAAGACATAGTCTGTAACCAATGCTCTTTTAGATTAACTCAATCATTCAGCAGAAATTTGTGTTGCAGTACAACTAGCAACTTGCAAGCGCATTACATAACTATTGAGGCCAGTATCTATCTAACCTCACACTTCTTCATCCTTGCTCTAACATTAGTGGGAGTTTAAGGAACAAATTCTACGAGCACTGTGGACTTCCATTGGAGTCGACTATGAAAGTACACCAGTCTTATTCTTCTTCTTATCTCTTGTTTTGGAAAATTGGTACGTTATTTTCTGCAAGCCGGCATAATGCCAGCGCAGTAAACTTGCACCCGAGAAAAAGAGACGCACGCCATGAGGAGTGACCTAGACTTGCGTTGCCGTTGCGTTACTGTACCCGTCCAGTACATGCAGGTGGTGAAGCTCTTACTTTTCTATTACGGGTGGCACTGAGAATACTCTGTTACAACTCAAGGGCTACTGCTTAATTAATTTACCTTTCACCCTACAGTGGAAATGAGTACTAGAAATGGAAAATTGAAGAAGATAAATAATCTGATTATCTATCACTTCACATGGGATGTTTTTGCTTATATATGGGATGACTTTAGGTGCTTTGCTTTTTATTGAGTGACCAGTGATACATCCACACATGAATGACTGAGTACTACTAAACTTATTAAGAGAGGTAGGGAGTGGCCACCATAATAACCGGATCTATGCAGTGCTTGCAATACAAACTACTGCTACTATTTATGGTAGTATTTGGACAAAATTAAAAGTTCTTTTCCTTGCCTTTCCTACACTGGAACGGACGTGCGGGTGCAGTGTTACATGCTCTTCAAAGTTACACTTAGTTCATCCACTGACCGTCTACTCTCTCTAGATCATGGGTACTCACAAACTTTCTCTCAGGGGCTACATTTACAGTGTAGTTTGGGGCCGAGGGCCACACTGGTGGGGGCGGAGTCAGAGGGGGCGGGGCTAAAGCAAAACGATAACTTGTGACCATGAGGTTGCACACAGGTCCCTGCAGCAGATGCCCTCATCCACTGAGCCACCAGACCCAGCATTTACATACATCTCTCTCCCTCCTGCTCTCCCTCCTGCCCTCCCTCCATCTCTCTCTCCCTCCTGCCCTCCCTCTCCCTCCCCCTCTGTCATCTCACTGTGTGTGTGTCTATCTGTGTCAGCCTTCAGCCCGGGTTGAGACCGCTTCCACAACGCGCACACACAGACAACAACAACAGACAAAAACCGTTATTTTTAACTTATTCTCCCCTGAGGCGGAAGCCGGGGGATCTCCTCTCTATCCCTGCGTATATCTTTTAATTACTGTGCTCGGCACTATCTGTGGTTGGCGTCCGCTCATTGGGCCAAAACCTTAAGGTGTATTTTTAAATACAGCATTGGTGGTTTAATTACTTATTTTACCTTTCTGAAATCCAGCGCGCGCTGCATTGCGCGACTGCAGCACTTCTTCATCAGCGCTGCCCTCTCGGTTGCGGTCACGTGACCTCTCGTGACTCACCCGCCATCTTGAGCAGGGAAGGGCTGCGCTCCAGTCTATCGAGCGCTCCCGCCCCCTGTTTGTATTTAAGGGCGTTACTTCCCAATCTCGGTAAAACCGTTATTTTTAACTTATTCTCCCCTGAGGCGGAAGCCGGGGGATCTCCTCTCTATCCCTGCGTATATCTTTTAATTACTGTACTCGGCACTATCTGTGGTTGGCGTCCGCTCATTGGGCCAAAACCTTAAGGTGTATTTTTAAATACAGCATTGGTGGTTTAATTACTTATTTTACCTTTCTGAAATCCAGCGCACGCTGCATTGCGCGACTGCAGCACTTCTTCATCAGCGCTGCCCTCTCGGTTGCGGTCACGTGACCTCTCGTGACTCACCCGCCATCTTGAGCAGGGAAGGGCTGCGCTCCAGTCTATCGAGCGCTCCCGCCCCCTGTTTGTATTTAAGGGCGTTACTTCCCAATCTCGGTAAAACCGTTATTTTTAACTTATTCTCCCCTGAGGCGGAAGCCGGGGGATCTCCTCTCTATCCCTGCGTATATCTTTTAATTACTGTGCTCGGCACTATCTGTGGTTGGCGTCCGCTCATTGGGCCAAAACCTTAAGGTGTATTTTTAAATACAGCATTGGTGGTTTAATTACTTATTTTACCTTTCTGAAATCCAGCGCGCGCTGCATTGCGCGACTGCAGCACTTCTTCATCAGCGCTGCCCTCTCGGTTGCGGTCACGTGACCTCTCGTGACTCACCCGCCATCTTGAGCAGGGAAGGGCTGCGCTCCAGTCTATCGAACGCTCCCGCCCCCTGTTTGTATTTAAGGGCGTTACTTCCCAATCTCGGTAAAACCGTTATTTTTAACTTATTCTCCCCTGAGGCGGAAGCCGGGGGATCTCCTCTCTATCCCTGCGTATATCTTTTAATTACTGTGCTCGGCACTATCTGTGGTTGGCGTCCGCTCATTGGGCCAAAACCGTAAGGTGTATTTTTAAATACAGCATTGGTGGTTTAATTACTTATTTTACCTTTCTGAAATCCAGCGCGCGCTGCATTGCGCGACTGCAGCACTTCTTCATCAGCGCTGCCCTCTCGGTTGCGGTCACGTGACCTCTCGTGACTCACCCGCCATCTTGAGCAGGGAAGGGCTGCGCTCCAGTCTATCGAGCGCTCCCGCCCCCTGTTTGTATTTAAGGGCGTTACTTCCCAATCTCGGTAAAACCGTTATTTTTAACTTATTCTCCCCTGAGGCGGAAGCCGGGGGATCTCCTCTCTATCCCTGCGTATATCTTTTAATTACTGTGCTCGGCACTATCTGTGGTTGGCGTCCGCTCATTGGGCCAAAACCTTAAGGTGTATTTTTAAATACAGCATTGGTGGTTTAATTACTTATTTTACCTTTCTGAAATCCAGCGCGCGCTGCATTGCGCGACTGCAGCACTTCTTCATCAGCGCTGCCCTCTCGGTTGCGGTCACGTGACCTCTCGTGACTCACCCGCCATCTTGAGCAGGGAAGGGCTGCGCTCCAGTCTATCGAACGCTCCCGCCCCCTGTTTGTATTTAAGGGCGTTACTTCCCAATCTCGGTAAAACCGTTATTTTTAACTTATTCTCCCCTGAGGCGGAAGCCGGGGGATCTCCTCTCTATCCCTGCGTATATCTTTTAATTACTGTGCTCGGCACTATCTGTGGTTGGCGTCCGCTCATTGGGCCAAAACCTTAAGGTGTATTTTTAAATACAGCATTGGTGGTTTAATTACTTATTTTACCTTTCTGAAATCCAGCGCGCGCTGCATTGCGCGACTGCAGCACTTCTTCATCAGCGCTGCCCTCTCGGTTGCGGTCACGTGACCTCTCGTGACTCACCCGCCATCTTGAGCAGGGAAGGGCTGCGCTCCAGTCTATCGAACGCTCCCTCCCTTCCCGCCCCTTACATGCATAAAACTAAAGTCATTTCCCGTCCGCGCAGCGGGCGGGCGCAGCGGGCGCGCCGGCGGCGCGCCGGAGGCGCGCCAGAGGCAAGCCCGTCTGCGCCCGTCCGCGCCGGGACCGGGCCCAGGGCCATAAACCCTGCCAAAAATTTATCAGTTGTGGCCACAACTTACTCCAGACACAATTTATTGGCCTTATGTCCACCCGACACGCCCAACTGTCTAAAAATCAACCCCGCAGACATCCTTAAAGACAGAGCTACTGCCTGTCCTCATTGTCTCTATTCTATCCCCTGTCTTCCTCCCCATCAGATCATTGGCACTTCTATTAACCAAGATGCAGGTGATACCACCTCCATAGCTCTAATAAATGCGCGCTCTCTAGGCAAACATAGACAGGAAATATTCGATCTTATCACTGACTATGCTTTGGACATTTTGTTCATTACGGAAACTTGGACAGATGACTCCTCACAGCCGGATCTGGTCATCGCCGTCCCACCGGGATTTAAGGCTTATTGCCAGGACAGGCCTAAACAAAGAGGGGGCGGGCTGGCCATAATTGCTAGAGATGCCTACCCAGTTAGAACAACCCTTATTCCATCCACCGCCTGTGAGGCCATGCAATTTTCCATTAACATCTCCCCTTCTTTCAATTTTAAGGGCATATTAATATACCGGCCCCCTGGATCTAAAACCACTTTCTTGTCCAACATAAACACCATATTGGAATCGGTAGCTATGGAAACTAGCTTCACTGTTCTCGGTGATTTGAACTTTCATCTAGATCTCGATCATCTAGCTGACTCCGTTGCCCTCACCACGGACTTAGGCAACTTAGGGCTTAACCAGCTTGTTGAGTCTCCTACGCACCAAGCTGGCCACATTTTGGACCCTATTTTCTCCAATCTAGAAGGTCTCCATATCACAAACATTCTGCCCATGCAGTGGACAGATCATTTTGCAATCTTTGCTAATATCACCTCCTGCAAGGACTGTAACAACAACCCCCCTCTGGCACCCAAATTACCGTTTAAAGACTGGAAAAACATCAATTTAGAACATTTTAAACTAACACTTTCACAAACCTGCCCAGAGTTTGCCACTGACCCCAACCTAGCTCTTCAGCAACTATACGAATGGATTGGCAAGGCATCTTACCAAGCAGCCCCTTCCAAGGAACATTCTAGCAACAGAGCTAAACCTACCGCTCCTTGGTATAACGATAAACTCAGGACACAAAAACAGATCAACCGCAGCAAGGAGAGAATCTGGAGGAAAGATTATAATGCAGATAGCAAGTCTGCTTATAGAGAGGCTGTAGCTCTATATAAAAACATGATTGCACAAGCCAAAAGAGAATATTACACCGTCCAAATTGAGCAGGCCAGAAATTCCAGCAAGCAATTATTTTCCATCACTAAAACGCTATCAGGTAACTCCCCGGATCTTACGCCCCCTCCGTCGCAGTCACTGTGTGACTCCCTTGCAGCGTTTTTCTACACCAAAGTAGATGACATCTATCAAGCATTCTCTTCCAAATTGCTCCCGGTCCCTAATCCTGCCTTCACCTCCCCCTCTGCTAATGCCTTTTCCTGTTTTCAACCAGTCACTCAAGAGCAAATAAAAAACACACTTCTGACCATCAAATCAGGCTCACCCCTAGACCCCTGCCCTTTATCGGTCCTCACACCAGTCCTAGACGTCATCACACCAGCACTCACGCAGGTCTGTAATTTGATTTTGCAGTCAGGACATTACCCCGACCCGCTCAAAAACACTTTGCTAAAGCCGCTGCTAAAAAAACCCTCGCTCGACAAAAATGAGCTAAAAAATTATCGTCCAATTGCAAGTCTTCCATTTTTGGCAAAGACAATTGAAAAGATCATGAATACCCAGATCTCTGAGTTTATTGAAGTGCACCAGCTCCTGGACAATACACAGTTTGGATTTCGGAAACATCATGGGACTGAGACCGCCCTGATCAAAGCCGCTGATGACATCAGGGTCATCAGGGACCAAGGTGGCACTGCCATACTGGTGCTGCTAGATCTATCAGCGGCCTTCGACACGGTCGACCACAACATCTTGGTCGACCGTGTCCAAGGATTAGGCATTTGTCATACGGCCAAAAATTTAATTGCCTCTTTCCTTGCCAATAGAACGCAGGCGGTCACCCTAGGACCCTTTCAATCAGCACAACTCTCCGCCCCATGTGGTGTTCCTCAAGGCTCATCCCTTAGTCCGACACTCTTCAACATCTACGTGTCGGACCTAGCTAAGACCATCAAAGCACACGGGATGAGCCTTACCTCGTACGCCGACGACACCCAACTAGTGTTGGCGATCAAAGGTGACGGAGAGCAAGTAGCTGAAAAATTCAAGATAGGGCTCCTAGATATAGGAGACTGGATGGCGAAAAACTGTTTAAAGTTAAACTCAGAAAAAACTGAGGTACTCATTTTCGGTCCATTATCACCAGCCTGGTCCACCACCTGGTGGCCGGAGTCCTTTGGCACACCCCCTATACCAACTTCCAAGGTCAGGAACCTGGGGATTGTTTTCGATGATGGACTGAACTTTATGGATCATGCCAACAAGACTGCATCTACTGCGCACCTAAAACTAAAAATGATTCGCAAAATTCGTCCTTTTCTTCCCGAATCTGCGATTAAGACACTTGTTTCTGCCCTTGTCCTCTCATCCTTGGACTATTGTAATGGTTTATTTCTCAACGCGCAAACCCGAGTTACTACAAAATTGCAAACTATACAAAATGCAGCAGCCCGCCTTATCACCGGCAAAACAAAGTTCGAACCCATTGCCAAAAACATAAAAGATCTCCACTGGCTGACTGTACAAAAAAGAGTCCACTTTAAGGCTCTCTGTATAGTTTTTAAAACACTCAATGACCAAGGACCATTTTTCCTACGAGACAAACTGCAAATCTACAAGCCCACTAGAGCTCTACGCTCAGCTGCCTTTAACCAGCTGCTTGTTCCACGCACCAAAACAGTGTCTTGGGGGGACCGTCGCTTTCTGGTGGCGGCCCCTAAACTTTGGAATACTTTGCCTCTCAATATCAGACAAAGTACCACGTTGTTCCAGTTTCGCAAACTTTTGAAAACTTGGCTTTTCTCTCACTAATTCATTCTTCTCTGTAACCGGTTTAGTTCTTCACTCTTCACTTTTTTCAATAATGGTTTGAGCGCCTTGACGCCTGAGGGTATAAGCAGCGCTTTACAAGTATCAAAAATAAATAAATAAATAAATAAATAAAGTACTTAACAGGTCTTTAAAAGACCATTAACATATTATTGAGGCTTTGTTTGTTTTAGCGCCCCTGCTTCTCCACCCTGACAATCACTGCTTGCCCGGCCCCACAGAGCAGAGGCTTTGTTCTATTTCACCTCTTTGTGGCCTTGCATCTCCACTCTGCTCTGTGGGGGCCGGGGGAGCAGTGATTGTCAGAGTGGAGATGCAGGGGCGCTAACAGGTGAAATACAAAAAAGCCTCTGCTCTGTGGGGGCCGGGGGAGCAGTGATTGTCTGCAAGGTCTGCGCACCGCCAAGGAAGGCTTGCCGGGCCACCACCGGCCCGCGGGCCGTACTAGGAGTACCCCTGCTCTAGATACACATATGCTATCTAAGAGTCAGATAGTAGCATGATCCAGGTATATGGACACATACAGTTTCTGTGTCACCCACCCAGGCTGTTGTCCTTCCACCCATCATTGCTTCATCATTCACCCAGCCATGCATCTCATATTCTTGCCTTCCCAGCTAGTCTTCAATCTCAATAAGTAAGGAATATATAAGAGCTTACCTCTGGCCGCCACCACCACCGTCTCAACTCTCACAGCCGCCGCCTCCTCCCCTGAAGAATCGCCCTCCGCCTCCGTGTCGAGCACCACCACCTCCACACTGGCCCCGCCACCAGATGTTCCACCTACAAAGTACATTTAAGAATGTTAGAATAAAGCACTCACTAGTCACTAGTATTTGGTCTAGGAATGAAGACATGTGAAAACAATGTAATTTGTGACTGTCTACGTTAAAGTTAAAAAAAATGTCCCTTTTTCCAGGGAAGGTTGTCTTGCTGCACTTTTTGGCACAACTGATGAAGGCTGTTTTTTTAACACGCACCATTTTTCTCCACACAGACAGAAGATGGACTTCTAACAACAAGATCAAGTTGAAACCAGGTGAGAGCTCGGCTCGACCACAAGAAATGTCTTCAATTAATCGTCAGCACTAACCACTTTTCCATTATCAGTTAAACGTTTAGTTTTATTATGACTTCATTTTAATAAATGTGTTTACTTTTAATAAAGCTTTTAAACTTAAATACAATCTGTGTTTTTTGGTCCAGACTAGAGTGACTGAGCGAAAGGTTTTGCAATTTTTGCAAGCATGAGTCCAGATAGAACACTTCAAAAGACATTATGGACAATCCCAGAGGACTGCACTAAGTTGATAGAGCTATTGCTGACTAGAATCATGGGAGTTTCGCCAACCGTGCAATCTTAGTTAGCTACACAGACAGACTAATAAGAATAATCTAGTAATACCACAGGGAGTCATAGTAGAGGCAGGATAAGAATTTAGATACAGTCTACAAGAAGAGCAAAGACAATTTTGAAAAAAGTCAAATGAGGAACGCTAGGAAAAATAGGTACTAGTCTAAAATGAAAACTTACTGGGGCCAGCAGAGGAGCCCTCGCCTGCCCGATCCTGGCCCTGTTGATGAACAGCATCCGCCGCCTGCTGCTCCTGTGTCCTCCTCTCGCCCCTGGGGGGATCTGACGTACAACATGAAAGAAAGAACAGAAAACATGGATGATTGTTGCTTGTCAATGTCAACCAAATCAAACATTTCAAAAGAACAATAACAAAATATTTCCGCGAAATTATATTGATTATGGTTACTTTTCATTTATTTGCGGACCTGTGACTTCAAAAGTCACGTAACTCACTAAACAAAGTACTGAAACGTTCACCTAGGACTGGCAGGCAGCAGTCCGCAGGCAAGACGCAAAGTGACAGACAAACTCCATTGTGATTTCAGTCAGATCAGTGACAACACTAACAGTTGCCTGCTACATTACCAGTCATTTAAATAGTCAAACTATCAATCCACCGCCACTATTTTTCTTATTGTCAGGGGTACAAAGGAAGGGGCAGATTTAAGCCCTTGCGGCTCTTTTGCGCCGTTCTTGCGTGACTTTTGTGACGCAGCAGCTAAACAAAAAAGGGCGCCATGGTGCGGCGTATAATATTATAACAACGTGACGCATTTGGGAGATGCATCCCGTTATAAAGCCCTGCGCCATCAGGGGGCGTTCCGGCGCAAGGGAGGGCATTCCTGCGCTGGAACACATCCTAATAGTGGCTGAGGGAAATCTACAAAATATCAATCAGTCACCTTTAGGACAATGATGCGTCACACAAACCCTGCACCTGCTTGAAGCAGACGTACGGCTTGACCCAGCATTGGGGAGATAGGGTACCCCAGAGCATTGATGGAGCTGCGCCATCGTTGCGACGCAACTCCAGCAGTAAAGCTTCGGTGACGTTTTGGGCCCATGGTGCGCCGCATTGCAAATACGGCGCACCATGTTTGGTGGTGGTAGCGGGCCGCACAATTACTGGCGCATCCCTGCTACTTTGCAGGGATGCGACGGTAATTGCAATTCTGCCCCTTAGGGGCATACTTACTTACGTGTTCTGGCGCATCTCCAGAGATGCGCCAGATCAAATGCGTCACGCAAAACTACCCTTGCGACACGGCAGATGCGCCTCATTTACAATGCGGCGCGCCCTGGCGCAAGGGTAGGCACTTGCGTTACGCATCTCGTCACGTAAGAGCGGCGCATCGCTGGAGTCACGTCGCCAACGCAATGCAACTCCAGTAATGCTCAGGGCCACCCAATACTTAACATGCTGTGTCAGTCCTTACGCCTGCTTCAAGCAGGCATAAGGAATTGAATTGACGTAGCAGCGTCGCAGAAGTGCCTGCGTTAAATCTTGTAGATTTCACGCAGGCACTTTTGCGAGGCGCACAGCTGCAGGACCGCCCACCCTGTATACTAGGAACGCACCCATTGTGGCGCAGGCCCATGGCTTTATAACGTGACGCATCTCCCTAGATGCGTCACGCTGTAAATGACTCTCAGGGATGCGCCACGTTTACGCCGCTGTTGCGTCACGCAAGGCAACGTAAACGTGGCGCAAGGGGCTTGTAAATGTAATCTGCCCCCTAGTGTCTAGCATTACGCAGTTCTGTAAAGTACACTCATACATAATTGTTACTCAGGCCAATGAGACCACAAAATAGAAAACAAATAAGCATAGTAGCAACGCCACTGAGAAGGAGAGCAGTGCACCTGAAATGCACAGAAGATTTTGAAATATAATTTAACTACAATGTAATCGTCATCAGCGGCATTATTGGCTTGCTCCATGTAAAAAACAAATATTTGCAATACAACAACACAGAGCAGGAGAAAACATCATAGTAGTGAGTGATTAAATGGCTACTACTACTCACCAAGCCCGGGGATCTCCAAGCCGAGCTGGTCCAGCAGGTCGCGCTCGCGGTCCAGGAGGTCCGTCCAGCGATGGGTGACCTGGCTGTAGGTGTGCTGGACCCCGTAGAGGTGGGATATGGCCCAGCACACCTTCTCCCACCGCTTCCGGCGCTCCCGCATGTTGTAGCCGCCGGCCGCGATCCTGCCGCCTCCCGCGATGGTCCTGGGCAGGCGGCGCTGGACGAAGTAGACCAGCGCGCCCACTTCCTCCGGGCTGAAGATCTCCCGTCGCGTCACCTGCTCCCCCCTCAATCTCCCGCATGCTGTCCTGCCACTGGGTCCAGCACTACTCCCCGCCGCCGCTGCGGCCCTCAAGTGCCTGGGCAGCTTCACGGCGCCTGGCTTGACCATGGTCTGGGCAGGTAAGGTAGGAAGAAGTAGAAAATTAAGAAAGAATAGGATAGGGAAGAAGAAAAGAAAAGAGTTTTAAAAAGTAGTTTAAAAGTAAAGAAAAATAGCAGAAAAGACAAAAATATACAGCTAGGAAAAGAGAGGGATAGATAAGAAGCAAAATCGTTAAAAAAAACTGAAAACAAGCAAAGGATGGCAAAGATACCAAGAGGATTAAACACCATGCCCAGACACAGGAAATGAATGAAAAACAAGATGGCCGGCGCCCGTTCACAGGCGCGAAAGTATGTTCGCGCGAGATTTTCCTCGCGATCTCGTGCGAACCTCTAGATTTTCCGCGCGATCTCGTGCGAACCTCTACTCGCAATGCGCTTACTGCGCGAGATTATACATAGCGGGCGGAAACGGAAATACGTCACGCAAACAAAATGGCCGCGCCCGTACTCGACCTTGGGGTAAATTCGCGTGTTGCGCTGCAAGCGGCTCGCGAATACTGCAAAAAAACTCGCGAAACAACAAGCCGCAAAAAAAATAAAATGCTCATTCGCACGAATTGGCGGCTTCCGCGGTCGGTTTCGCACGACGCCGCGCCCCGCGAATAGCGCGAAAAAAACCGAAAAACGATTTCAGCAAAAGCAAAAGCAATGAGCAGGTGCAAAAGGTCAACCTCATGATTTGTAACGATTCTTTGTAGTGCTTCCTGAGGGGGCCCTCCAGAATTCGGTTGCCTGCTTGCAACTATTTTGTGTGACCCTGCTCTGACCTTAACTGTATGCCACAAAGGTCCTGATTTACAGCTAAAGGAGCAGACAAGCAGGTGCCAGGCTGGAACTTTAAATTCTTTCAGTGACACATTAATTAGCCCCTAATTCATTATTGTCAGTTGGGGCAGGGCAGGTGTTGTTAATAAACTAACCCCAAATTAATTCATGTCAGTTCAAGCAGGGCAGGTGGGCTTGCTTTCCCCCCCCATCTTCTACAGTGATGATGAACCAGAGGGTGGCATTGATGTAACAGAGGGTGGCATGGGTCAAAGAGAGGGTGCCAGTGGTAAAACAGAGGGTGCTGGGAGGCTGTGATGATGAACCAGACGTAGAAACAACATAGTCGCGACCGTTGCGAGCCGACAAGTAAGTTCGCAATTGCGAACTAGTACCAAATCCTCGCGAACTGGCAGAAACAATTGCGAACACACCAAAAAAAAAATTCCGCAAATTCGCGGGAATTCGCGGATTTTGCGGATTGCGAATCCGCAAATCCGCAAAATTCGCGAACGCGAGATCCGCAAAATTCGCTCATGCTTACACTCAGTTCATACTCCTCATGCGCACATTCAAGGCACTCCACAACTCAGGGCCCGCCTACCTGAACAGTTGCATCTCCTTCCACCAATGATACAGTCACCTTCTCCCCACAGGACTCCTACTTTCCAACATCCCATGCATACGCAAAACGAGATCAGGAGGACGCGAGTTCTCTTACATTGCTCCTAAAGCATGGAACAACGTCAACCTCCACATCAGAGCCTCCTCCTCTCTTCATGAATTCCACAAAAAGTTGAAGACCTGACTTTTCCATTAACCAGCCTACCACAGGTAGGGCTAGGCCCACACACCTACTAAGAGTCAGGATACCCTCACAGGTGATAATGCACTTTACAAATTTACATAAGGTAACGGCGATGCATTATTAATTAAAAGAAGGGTTTGGACCTGTGAAAGAGGTTTTTTTGACCAGTCAAATTTGTAGTTTAAACCTGTACGGCTAGGCTATAGTGGCAAGCCTACAGTCATGTTTACATGACTGCTATAGTGAATTACACAATGAGTACTGCAGCCCACTTGTGACATTAAACTTACAGGTCCAGAGAAAACTGTGATACCTCTTATATGGGACTGATAGGAAAGTTAAATATTCCAATCAGGGGTATGACAATTTCATCATGTTGAAAGGGGCAGCAAAGTAGAAAAGTTAAATATGCCAATCAAGGTTATGACAATTTCATCAAGTTGAAAGGGGGAGCAAAAGCATGTTACTGCTGGATAGCAGGGATTACGTGCACAGCCCGCAAAAACAGTTGAAAGCAAAAATATGGGATGGTAGCACACAAAACATGGTAATTTCCAACTATTTTCCTTCATTGATTGCATTTACATTGGATACATGAAGAGATACCATTGAAAACACCAATTGGCATGTGCAATACTAAAGTCATCAACCCAGGGGCATCATGAACCGCCTGCTTTAACAGCTACAGCGGGGTAGAGTTCTTTATGGGCCTCTTCTCTCTGCAACTCAGCAGAAGAGGGCCTATAGTTAACATGTAAGGGGGTGGCTGAATGAGTGAAAGGGTGGCAGTGTGTATGGATGTGTGAGTGAAAAAGTGGATGGTTAAAAAGATGGATGAATGAGTGAAAGTACGGATGTAAGGATGGATGAGTGAATGAATGGCGGATGAGTTGATGGGAGGGTGGATGGGTGAAGGGATGAATACATGAACGGGTGGATGTGTGAAAGGATGGATGGCTGGATGAGTGAAAGGTTGGATAGATGAGTGAAAGAATTGATGGGTGAAATAGTAGATGGATGGATGTGTAAAATGATGGATGGATGAGTGAGTGAGTTGGTGGACTGTAGTTTATTTCTGGAAGGTTATAAGGTATTCTTTGTTCCAGCCTCCCCTTCCAGTGATGGCATACCTAAGGGCGGCCTTGTTATTTATATTTCTCCAGCTGTTGGCTTCCAGATACAGGTTTTGCCATCATCAAGTGGATTATTGACCGAATATAGAATACAAGAATATCGACTTACCAGAATATCGAAGTAAAAATATAGAATGACAGAATATTGACTCCCTATCTACAAACGGGTAAGTGCAAAAATATAGAATGCTAAAATATCGATGTTAAAAATATAGAAAGCTAAAATATCGAATTTTTTAAATGTCTTAAGAATAATATAACATTAATTAAATAATAAATATAATTAAGTGAAACATACTCAAAATTAAGTAAAAAAGGTAAAAATTAATAAATAACAAATGTAATCTAAAAAAATAAGCATACATTTTTATTTTTATATACATCTATATATATATATTAATTTAATAATATTAAAAAGTAATTATTATTTATAATTTTAAAATGTTAAAACATATTTTAAAATATAATTACATATATATATATATAAATAAACATATAATATAAATATAAAAATACATTATATATTAGTTAAGACATTAAAAATATAGGGGCCTACTAGGATGGCGGACGGACCTGCTTCCCTCTGCCACCCCCGAGGTGGAGGGACCGTCCGCAGGGGCAGCTCCTATGCAATTAGGATGTGACCGCTACCCTGGCGGTCACATCCTGAATCTTTAACCTTGCAGCGGGTGCTGCTTGAAGCAGCACCGGCCGCAAGGTTAAAAATGCATGTTTAACATTTACATGCAAAAAGCGGTAGGCACCGCGCGGTGCCTGCCTCTTTATGCATGTAAATGCTGGGGGGTACCATAGGTACCCCCCATGTGCACTCCCTATCCCCCGACACCCTGGGGTCCCGCAACAGGCCCCCAAACACCAAAGACCACATGCTTTTCCACGGCGGAAAACCCGCCGTGGAAAAGCATGTTTCTACATGCATCCTAATATGGCTGGCGGTGTCTGATAGACACCGCCACCATATTAGAGCTTTTCCGCTGCGGGACCACGGCGGAAAAGCTGTTGACGGTCTTACTGACCCCCCTGCCATCCTAATCTGGCGGGGGTCTTTTCAATCACCGCAGAGGTGAATCCGCATCCTCTGGGCCGGCGGTGGCTTCCGCCGGCCTGGAGGATGCGGATTCACCGCAATCCTAATCGGCCCCTTAGTTTTTTGAATTAATATTTTACAGTACATTGAATATAACAATAGTGAAAATGTTGCATAATGTAGGGGATGCAATTACTATTCCCACTTCAGAGAGTGGTACAGTTGGGAAAGTGTTGGATAGCGGGAAATTAAATATTACTATTCCCACTCCACCAAGTGCAACAGTAAGGAAATTAATGGATAGCGGGTGGGTAAAAACTACAATTCCCACTCCAGTGAGTGCAACTGTAGGGAAAGTATTGGATAGCGGGTGGGTAAAGATTATTATTCCCACTCCAAACAGTGCAACAGTAGGGAAAGTGTTGGATAGCGGGTGGGAAAAAAGAACTATTCCCACTTCAAACAGTGCAACAGTAGGGAAAGTGTTGGATCGCGTAAGGGTTAAAAATAACATACTTATAAATAAATAAAAAATGTTATTAAATAATGAATTATCATAAATTAACAATAAATTAATTAAAAATACCAATAAATATAAATTAATAATAACTTTAATAACGTTAAATTACTTCCCACCCTATTCCCCAATAAACACACAACCCACTCCACATAACATTTCACATAATTATCAGAATTATAATTTAATCAATTAATATAAATTAATTACCAATTAATTATTAACAATAAATTAATTATGAATGCCAATAAATAAGCAATATTAAAAATAATTTACCAATTGCTCATTATTACAATTAATATAATTACCAATTACTTAATTAATTAAATGTAATTTCCAATGAATAATTAACAATACATTAATTATCAACACCAATAAATAAAATGTAATAATTACTTAATTACAATTAAATTACTTCCCACCCTATTTACTTATAAACCTACAACCCTCTCCTAAAAAAGTACACTTTTAACATTAACAAATTAAATATTAATATTTAATTTCAAATTAATAACTATTAAAAAAATGTTTTGAACAGTAAACATAATTACCAATATAATATTATGTATTATTAATCAAATTATAATGATGTATTAATTAATAAATTAACACAATTAACAATAAAAATAATTAAATACAAAATTATTATCGAAATACTTTATTAATTAATTATCTTAAATTAAAATACTTCCCACCCTATTCCCCTATAAACCCACAACCCGCTACGGATTAAAATTACACAAAAATTAGTTCACATATAATTAAATAATTCAAGTAAAATCTTAATTAGCATATTATAATTAAATTACTTCCCACCATATTCTCCTATAATCCTACAACCTGCTACAGAACTAAAATACGCAAAAATAATGTAACATAAAATTCATTACTTTAAAAAAATTCCAACATACATTACAAACATAATATATACTTTTATCACATATACTAACACTTAAAACAAAAAAAATCGATATTTTTAACAACTATATTATGACTTTCGATATTACTAACTTCGGTATTATTAAAAACACTATTTCTTACCTCCATTTCGATATTCTGCACCACTATATTTTTGTAAGTCGATATTTTGGCAATTCTATATTTAAAAATTGTTACTTTGGCAACTCGATATTTAAAATTCAATATTTGGACTGTTCACCCTTCAAGGCCAGGTCTACAGTCGTTGATTTTAAGACGATGGGATTAAAAAAGTGTGTCTTATACTTTATTATAACTCTGCAGCAAGTCCCCCAGGTGGTTGTAATATAACACATTGTTGGGCTATTTTATAAGGCAGTATCATACTGTAGAGCTACAAAATCTCATGGTCTTGGGGGATTTCAATATACACCCTTGCGGAGACTCAAGGATTACCAGCACAGCTGACTTAGGCTGCCCCCTGGTGAGGGGGATCCATTTTGAACATTCTGTCCAGGGGGAAGTACTGAATAATGTATTACATGAATTTGACTTAATGCCCCTCATGTCTCTATCTGACCCGCATAGCAAGGCCTCTGTCCCTTCCTTTAAAAGGAGAGGTAGTGGTTCTTTTATAGATTTTATTATAATTTCATCCTTTATACAATCTTTATTTCAGGGTTTCACCATATTGGAAAGTTTCTATAGCTACCATAACCCACTCTGTGTCCAAATATGTGGACCACTACTGACAAATAAAAGAAGAGTGGAGCATAATGGGACGTTCAGACTAACAGACGGTAGACGACGGCTTAGATGGTCACAGATCTCCCCAGATGCTTTTTATAATTCAGTAAATATAATCCTGTGCCATTGAATTAGTGCTGCGTACCTCTTCAAGTACATCCCCAGGGGAGGTTATCAGCTCTTTTAACATCATCTCCACTAAAGTAGGCAAACTTTTAAGTGCCTCGGCACGTAGAACAGCCATCCGACCCCTAGATGGTTTGATTGTACCTGTTCACAGGCAGAGAGAAAGCTGAGGGAAGCCCTTAATGGTAACCCGAGAAAGCCAACCTTGGTTAGAGCTTGCTGCAACGAGTATGAACAGATATTGGCAAAACTCAAGTCCGTCCTGAAGGAGGAGGCTTGGAGGGAGTTGATCGAGACAAGTACCCTGAAGAATAGCTCCATGTTTTGGAGTATTATTAACAGCGCCTTTTTAGAGAACAAAGAAGGTAGTGATTCAGGTACGCATATCACCGAGGATGAATGGGTACTTCATTTTAAAACGATGTTCCAAATTCTGCTCGAGCTAATGCTGTCAGCCAGGCCGAGAGGTAGATGACCCGCACTAGTTTTTGAACGGGGGGAGGTGGGTATTGTTGGGCTAACTAGCAATAAAGCACCGGACCCGATTGCATCCCCCCGGATCTTTTTAAATCTTATCCACTTTTCTTGGCGCCGGTCCTTGTGGCTGTATTTAATGCAGTGGCCAGTAAAGGATGCCCTGAGTCCTGGGCCACCTCGACCATAGTACCCCTCTTTAAAAAGGGTGATCGTGACAGCACATACTGCTACAGGGCGATTTCACTGTTGACTCGGTGGTTAAGGTAGTGGGCCACGTATTAGTGGAAAGATTGTCCACCTGGGCTGAGGAACACAATATAATCTTACACGTCCAGCTTGGGTTTTGACCAGGCCAGTTAATTGTGGCCCAATGCCTTAACCTAACCATTATACTCAGCAGATATACAGTTGCACTTTCTGGTACTATCTACCTAGCCTTCATGGAATTGCCCTCTGCGTTTGATGGCGTTAATAGGGTAAAACTGTGGCAGTCCATGAAGGACATTAGGGTTGACAGCAAAATTGTCAATTTTCTAGAGGACCTTCATATGGCAACATAGGCCAATGTCAGATTTTCTCAGGACCTTCGCGTGTCACGGAATTTTGATACGAAGAGGGGTGTACGCCAAGGTTGTATCTTGGCCCCATTCTTGTTCAACCTCTATATAAACAACTTAGATAGAGCTTTATCAGCTAAAGAGGTAGATTCCCCGTGTGCTGGATGACAAGGTTTTCTCTTTTTACTGTGTGTGGATGATGCAGTTCTTATATCCAGGACTGCTAGGGGCTTTCAAACCCTGCTTGATGCCTTCGCTAGCTTTATGTCGGAATGAGATTTATCCATTAATAACTCAAAATCCTACATAATGCAGGTGGGGACACACCCGAAAAAATGCTTCCAATTTAGAGTAGGCCCTTCTAAAGTACCCCGCACAGACGTCTTTTCATACCTGAGGTCATACTATTTGATCAAATAAAATGAGGACCCCTAACACAAAGAAAAAAGAGGATTTGGTGCGGGTGAATGAGACATTTTAATTTTGCCTCTAAACTGGGAAATAGACTTATCGCCGCCCTGTTGAAAGTATAGCAAGCAAAGAGCATAGCTGTAGCCTCCTATGGGGGCGAAATATGGGGGCATGTCTCAGCAGATGTTTTACAGGTGTTTGAGAATAAAAAAATTTAAAGCGCCTGCTGAGTGTTCCACGTGGTCTGTCTAATATGGTGGTACACGAGAAACTGGGGGTGCCCTATTTAAGCAATACCTTGGAACTTCGCCCATTCACGATCTGGCTAAACAATTGGCTGAATAAGGAATTAACTCTAAGCCAGCTGATTTAAAAAAATGCATGTCCTTTGACAACGCACTCAGCATAACTTGGCTCAGATATATAAAGAGCAGCATCAAAAAAATAGGGTGGGCAGATTTAGTGGCTAACCCCAAATCAATTACAAAAATGTATGTGGGAATAACTAGGGAATCCTTCAACATTTAAGGAAATTGGAAAGGAAAGAACTGGAATTGCGGAAACCAAGCGTCCACGCATTTTTAATGTTAAAGACAACTCCATTAGCTGAGCCTTATCTTCTGGGTTTTAAAATTTTATTGACCAGGTTCCGTCTGGATCTATTTCACCTCCTGCTTGCCATTTCCAGATGAAGCAGTAGAGGCCAGTTGTTAGCACCCTGTGGCTGCGATGGAGAGTCTCCATAGGATTTGCTACATTTTATGTTCTTTTGTATATTTTATGATGTTCCCCGGAAGTATTTTTTAGCCCCGATTTTAAAGAAGATGAATTTTAAGCAGGCACGCACAGCTCTCCTCTACCTCCAACTGCTGAAGGACGATAGTACTTTTTTTATTCTTGGCTACCTGAAATCCACGGTGAAGTCCAGGGAGTGTCTTGACTAGTGCTTTTTTTTTAGGATGAAGATCTTAGGCCACACTGATAAAATATATGCTTTGAGGGTCAGGATAATTTTTATTGTAGAGTATTGATTAAAGAGGGATACTATCTGAATTAGAAATTTGCACTGTATCGTTAGAGACTGAGATGGGAGGTAGTGTTATGTCTTTTTAACTATGTTTAACTCGATTTGCTATTTTATGGAATCGTGTATTTTGATGTAAATTGAATGTTTTTCAACTTTTATGGTTTTATACCTGTGAAACTGAATCAAGTTCATTCATATATTGTATATTGAGTGAGTGAAAGGTTTAATAGATGAGTGAAGGGGTAAATGGATGAGTGGATAGATGGGTGGATGACTGCCTGAAAGAATGGATGGCTGAGTGAAAGGGAGGGTGGATGGATGGATGGACGGATTGATTGAAAGGGTGGGTGGATGGAGTGAAAGGGTGTATGGATGAGTGAAATGGTGAATAGATGGATGAATAAAAGGATGGATGGATGAATCAAATGGTTGATGGATGAATGAGTGGATGGGTGGATGGATGCATGTATGAGTGAAATGATGGAGAGCTGGCTAGATAGGTTTTGGAAATGGATGTGTGAAAGGTTGGATGGGTTGAAAGGTGAAAGGTTGATAGATGAAAGCATGAATGGATGATAGAATGGAAAGGTGACATCGTGGTTATCAAAAGGTGGATGGAAGGATGAAAGCATGAATGGATAGAGGCTTGGATGGAAGTGATAAGAGCTCTTCTGTGGAGGGTCAGGATTACTTGCTCAGCTTGCTTGGTGCATAAAAAGTTTTGGTTCGAAGTGGGGGGTATTTTAATTTTCTGGCCACTCCCTTGGATCAACCAAAACCTCCCAGTTCATGCTCCCATTATTAACAATGGTATAATGATTTGGGCATGTTGCTCTGGAGTCCTCTCTCCACCCCAAACTTTCAGAAGGTGAGTGTGCCAGCACAGCATGATCCACCTATGGCAATTATGATCCCACACCAGGAACTGCCCACCTGAAAGGAAGCCCCAGCCAGCTCATAGGCAGGCGGGTTGGGGTCTCAGCCTGTGATTAATAATGGAGTTTCATCCAAATTTGGGCATGTCTGTTCTTGGAGCCAGGAGGAAGGGGGCCCTGCTATGGGCCCCTAATGTCACTTTCTGATAGCCTTTCCATGTCGGAAAGGGTGACATGGAATGGTTGTCGGAAACCAACATCATTATCCCGACAGCGGAGCATCTGTTATTAAGGTATTATGAACAGATTCCCTGTCTGAAAGCATTGGATGGTCTCTAAAACTGTTGCCTCCGATCGCACACATTGTAATGCATCTGTCAGACCGCAGCAGCAGATGGCAATTTGACTCCAACCGACGAGCCATTGTTTGCGGTCGGTAATCAGGTCCATAATGTTTTACAGACTGTCATTTATTTGTCATCATTGTAAATGTTTGAAGTGTCATGATGCACTCTCAAAGGGGTTTCCTAGTTCTGTAAAAGAGACAGGAACAGTATAAAGTCATCAGAAGCCTGGTGCATATTTATGAAGGGAGTTCTGCCGCTCTATCACCACGCAACATGTTGCAAGTGATGCAAGTCCAAAATGTGATTTATGAAGCCACACAAGGCCATCTTGCATGGCCCTGAGTGGCTTCATTAATCTGGAATAATGCAGCGCAGCCTAAATAGCTGCATGTTGTTACTGTGCCATGGGAAGACATTCCATGGACGTTGCATGGGTGTTCCTACTGGCAACAAATAATAACAAAAAAGCAAAAATGAGGCAAAAAACAAAAACTTACGATACCCATGTGAAAAGAAAAAACATTTTCTTTCAAAAGAACCCTCACTCACCACTAATTGGTGACATGCTTCATCATTGGGTTCCCACCGGGGTGACCGAATGTCTCCCCAGCGTGCTACTACGCCTGGTTACAGCGGAGCTGGTTCGTGTTGTGTGCAAACAGTGAAAAAACTAATAAGTGATTCCAAACTGTGTGTGATGTCAAAAAATGCATAGTTGTAACCTGTATAAATTTTAATAAAGGCCAACCAGCAATGGGTTAAAATCGGTGAAAGAAGCGGACTACTCAGGGTTTTATTAATTGAAACCTATGTCATCTTATGTGATTGGTCAACATTTTTCTGCTTTTTTTAGCATATTCGCTCAGCATTCGTCCGGACCTATACGCGATCCTCTGGTGGTATGCACGCGCTAAGGTGCACCCTACCATGAGGGTCTTAATGTGAAAAATTAACAATTTACTCACGGATTTTACCCGTGGGGGCTCATCAGACTTCTCTGGGGCCCGTTTCCTGTAAAAACGGGAGAAACAAAGGAAAAAACAGACATGATACAGCGTACCAACATTTAACAACCTGTAAACATGTATCATTATTAACAGGTATTATCAAATACAAGTCTATTATCATGCAACGCATTTCACCCTTGTTGTCATACTATGTATATTACCCTTCACCATATTAGGCTTCTGTACGGTAATATGGCAGCTGTTTTATGCCTCATGATGTACTCATGTCCCTTGCGCCATTTAGACTAGTGGTGCCGGGTAAAACTTTCCCGCTACTACCAGGAAAGCGAAATTATGTACTTTTTTCATATCGTACTTAAAGGTCCCAGGGTGACAACCTTATCTACCCCTGGTGCGTTATTTCCTCGGTCTGATAAGGGCTCGTGCCCGCACCCCATGAATAAAGTCGTTAACCTAGGTTTGCGACTAATTGAAAACATGGAAGATCATAGTCCAGTTAAAACCACTCACTGTTTTAGAAGCGTGTTCGCGCTACATGAGCTCAAGCGGCTAGGGTAACCTTCACGCCGTGCTCCATCTGTATGTAGCGAGATAGGGAAATTTTTGTTGCATCTTATTTCAGGAAAAAGAAGAAAGAATAGCAACCCTCATAAGTAGTTTTTGACCCAGCTTACTTGTTAGCAGGCGACTCCCCACAGACTACCTAAATGCAGCGCTGCCGATGGCTCGAACGGTAAAAAGCCGCCAGGTCGTGCAAGTATTAAGTAGGTAGGTCCGGTCACGTGGGTCATGTCAGCCGCATCTTTCTATAAACGCATAAAGGGGACGTATGATAATAATACTTAAAAGCAGTGTTTCGAGTCCCCGCCGTGTCTGAAATACAGAAAACACACTCACAATCCTAAATATTGAAACAACCAGCCGGTTAAACAATCGGACCGCAGTTTTTCTAAGAGAGTCAGATCTTGATTTTCCGCGGGGTTCTCCATTTGCTTATTGTCAGAAAAACCCATAGTTTTTTTCTTTTTTTCTCGACCATGATGCTTTATTAAATGTGTCAAACAGACAATCCTTCTGAATTGAAGTATATATCTATCAGCTAGTAAGTCGATTTATTCTCAGTAGGTGCACTTCCTGTAGGTCCCAAGTGTCACATATTTTACCCTCTTTGTATTACAGTATGCCTCTACTAGCAGGTAGTGCATGTCTGACTTGATGTAATAAATTGGAAGAAACTTGAACATATGTGATATGTTTGACCGTATGCTTGTCATTACTGTTAGATATCCTCAGCGCTGTGCAAGACACCTCTTTCTGTCACTTCTGGCATCAACGTGTCATAACTGTTCCCCAGTCTAATTACCGGTATCAACGTTTCATTACTGTTTCCCAGGGGATATCATCGTTTAGGCCTTTCTGAAGGGTCGCCAAACGGTAAATACATCTTTGTTCTTTTTCGAACAGTCTGTTTTCAGTACCGGTACTAAGATGTTCTATTATAGTCCACTGCATGTCGTTTGGTGTATGTCTTTTGTCCAGATAGTGAGTTTAGTTGTACTTCTGTGGCACCAGATATTGCTTCGATGCTCACATATCCTCAATTTTACGCGCCTTGTCGTCATGCCTATATACTGTAGGCCGCACGGGCAAGTTATCAGATAAATAATATTGCTCGTGTTACAATTCGTGTAACTGCGCTGCTCCCACTGTTTTCCAGACTCAATGTTCAGTGTTTTAGTATGGGGGTCAGATGGCAGATATTACAATTCCCACACGGGAAGTGGCCAGTAATTGCAGGGAGGCCCCAAGCATTCAAAACTGTAGCCTCCTGTTTCTTTAGTGCATTTCTTGGACGTGTGTGGACTAAAGAGTCTTTTAGACTCATCGCTCTTTTATAAGAGAAGAGGGTTTTTTTCCAGTTGTGTTTATTACTGGTCAGAATCTTCCAGTGCTTATTGATACATTTGCTTACTGCATTTGACACTGGGTTATAGGTAGTAACACATGTCAAGGGGACCTCAATGTTACTTTCTCTGGGGTAATTCTCGAGGAGAGCATCCCTATGTTGATTTAAGGCTCTCTTCTGACTCTTTTTTAGAATTTTCTTAGGGTAGCCTCTCCATTCTAATTTTGTTGTCAAATCACCTGCTTGCTTTTTTTAGTCTCTTAATTCACTGCAATTCCATCGTATCCGGAGATACTGCCCATAGGGGAGATTTTCCCGCAGGGAATGTGGATGAAAACTTGAGAAATGTAGTAAGTTATTCTTAGAGGTTGGTTTGTAGGAAGTCTTTGTCTGTATCTGGTCATCATGTTTATTGATGGTTACATCCAGAAATGTAATGCTATGCACTGCATGGTCATGTGTTGAGTGAGGCTTTGGAAGAGTCCCCTTGGAATTATACGGCCACACATTCCTTTGTGGTGGATTGTGCCACATTGGCACTAAAAAGACATTTCTTTGAGTATGAGGGTAAGATCTACCTTCAGGCCACAGGCACATCGATGGGCAGCACTTTTGCCCCTTCGGTGGCAGGCCTGTATGCATTTAATTTTGAATACAAATTCATACTGAGTCCGGATAATCCCTACGCAGCTAACATAATCTTATGGTAGCGCTATATAGATGATGTTCTAATGGTTTGGCAAGGAGAAGAGAATATTTTATTCTCTTTCTTTGAATGGATCAATATGTGTAACCCACATCTAAAGTTTACACATGACCATGCAGTAGATAGCATTACATTTCTGGATGTAACCATCAATAAACATGATGAACAGATACAGGCAAAGACTTACTACAAACCAATCTCTAAGAATAACTTACTACATTTCTCAAGTTTTCATCCACGTTCCCTGCGAGAAAATGTCCCCTATGGGCAGTATCTCCGGATATGAAGGAATTGCAGTGAATTGAGAGACTATAAAAAGCAAGCAGGTGATTTGACATCAAAATTGGAACGGAGAGGCTACCCTAAGAAAATTCTAAAAAAGAGTCACAAGAGAGCCTTAAATCAACATAGGAATGCTCTCCTCGAGAATTACCCCAGAGAAAGTACCACTGAGGTCCCCTTGACATGTGTTATTACCTATAACCCAGTGTCGAATGCAGTAAGCAAATGTATCAATAAGCACTGGAAGTGCATGGGTGAATTTTGCGAATTTGCGATCTGCGAATTTGGGGATTTGCGAATTTGCGATCCGCAAAATTCGCGAATTTGTGCAAATTTTTGTTTTTTTGCGTATTCGCAGGGTTTTTTGCGTGTTCGCTGGTTTTTTTGCGTGTTCGCGGGGCTTTTGCGTCTACGCGAGCCGCTTGCATAGCAAAGTTACCCATGCAGTCGTTTATGGGAGAGGGAGAGAGAGATAGATAGATAGATAGATAGAAAGAGAGAGAAAGAGAGGGAAAGAGAGAGGGAGAGAGAGAACAAGAGAACGAAAGAGAGGCCGGATCTCTGAAGAGCCAGATTCTTGAGTTGCCCCTACAGAACATGCAGCTTTTTATTTTTAGCAAAATGCATATGAAAATTGTGCTGTAAAGGTCTCTTTTAGTTTAACCCCTCCTGACAACTCAAAATGGGTGTATTTGCCATCCTCTGCCTTCTTCCTGTTTTTTATATCTGTAACTGCTTCCTGATGAGGATTAATTCCTTGGACAGGTGCCTCGTTGCCTACTTGTAACTATTCCCTGACCCTGCTTCAAGGGTCAGAGCAGGGTCAGAAACGCCGAGGGCTTACCGGCGTCTTCCCACGTTGTCAGCAGAGTCCGTTGTAGCTGCCTTCTGTCATCAGCTACAGCTAGCCGCACCCGCTGCGCGGGTGCCGCGTCGCAGTTTGGAAGTGCAAGGCTGTTGGGAGCACGTTTGCTCACAGCCCCAGGGAAGGTCTTCAGGGAGCAGGGTCGCGCTCCACACACCAGCGCTGCCGTTGCCGCTGCAGGGACTCAACTAACCAGGAGTCCCTGCGCCACGGCACACCTGCAGACCGATTGCCCCTCCCACCACTCGCTCTGAAGGAGAGGAGAAAAGGAAGCAGATTCCCCTATTCCAGCGGGACACAGAAACGCCGAGGGCTTACCGGCGTCTTCCCACGTTGTCAGCAGAGTCCGTTGTAGCTGCCTTCTGTCATCAGCTACAGCTAGCCGCACCCGCTGCGCGGGTGCCGCGTTGCAGTTTGGAAGTGCAAGGCTGTTGGGAGCACGTTTGCTCACAGCCCCAGGGAAGGTCTTCAGGGAGCAGGGTCGCGCTCCACACACCAGCGCTGCCGTTGCCGCTGCAGGGACTCAACTAACCAGGAGTCCCTGCGCCACGGCACACCTGCAGACCGATTGCCCCTCCCACCATTCGCTTCACGCCCCCATAAAGGAACGCCCAGTCCCCGCTGTGCGGGAGCACGCGGGAGTATCGCGGGAGAAGCCCGGGACAAGGGCGGGACCATCTCAGGCCATCAGGGGCCAGAAGAGGCCAGGCCGGGCCACATCTCTTGGCTCCGCAAAGTGGTCACGCAATTAACGGGAGAATGGCTTCAGGCACCCGATCTTGTAAAACAAAGAAATCTGCAGGAGACGTTGTTTTAGGTACTATGGACCAATTCATAACTCGAGCAGTCTCTATAGTAGAAAAGGAGATAATCTTGGCAGAACGAAGATTATCCCGGGATTCTATGAGCATGTCCAACAAGCGCTCATCTCTGGGCGCCATTGCCCTAGCCCCAAGTCCTGCACATGTTTCCCCAACTCCACTGGTGATAATTGATTCCCCAAACATTGATGAGAGGGTGAGTCGAATTAGGGCTAGTTTAGAAAGGGTAACTACCACCGCACCAAGCATTGTTCTTGACCCGACACACCTTAATTCACCCGCCCAAACTGACCCTTCGCCGGGGGGGCAAATACTGGATTGCAACCCTGAAATCCACGAAGCTTTTAGTTCCCCTGTGCTGTCTAGCGAAGCTGTGAATTCCCCGCCCACTGTAGTACACACTGAAGTTAGCACTCCCAGAGTAGTGGCTCATCAAAACACCCCCGTAGGAAAACTAGCTTTAGGACCAGTCCCACAACAGAAGAGAAAGCGTCCTGCTAGCCCCCGCAGGGGAGGCTCTCAAAAGCCACATAGTAAAGTAAGTAGGAATACTGCGACCAAAGGGGGTACCAGTTCTAACCAAGTCCCATATCCAAAATCCTATGCGACCCACACCGGAGATATTGCGTCGGAGGGCACACCAGGTCCATTGGCTTCTTTAGATACCAGCATTTTCCCCCAAGTTGAGAACATAATTAAGTCTGTGGTGATGCCTCTCGTAGACAAGATTGACAGTCTCACACGCAAACTAGCTACACTTGAACAGTCAATGCTGGATAACTTTTACGCTGTGAAATCACTAGTCAAATTTCACGCTAAGGCTCAGGTTGAAGAAAATGGAGGGCTAACGAGTGGTGCTGTCCCCTTAGTTCCCTCTGTCACCATAGCTCACCCTGAGCCTATATCTTGCCAAAAGACGCCTGCCCTGGGAAAGGCTTCCCAATCGCAGCAACCCAATAGTGGAACCATACCCACACCACTAACTCTTACTCTTGAGCCCAGTTTGGCCCGTCCAAGGAATAAAGCTAGTACCCAGGCACCTAAGGCTCTTAAGGTTAATTTTGCCACAAACTCCAAGCCCATAGTGCCAAACACTAAGGTAGCAGGAAACACAGCGATCACAACAAAGGGTGATACAACCCCACCCCTTTCAACTCCTGCCAAACAGGCTGTGCCCAAACCTCCAGCGAAAACCATAGCTAAATCCCCGGCTAAAGACAGGGTAAGAAGGCACACTCCAAATGCTAGTCTCCCCCCAGGCTGTAAGCCTTATGTGGTAATTTTAACGGGGGTTTCTGAGCTTGAAGAGGGTTCTTGTGAGCTGTATTCCGACCTCAAACACAAGACGCTCTCCTGGCTCAAAGCAAATAGACCCCTCCCAGGGCACATTGATGGTAGAATAGCCTTTGTCCGACGTGTGGGATGGATTGGAAATAGACGTAAGGATCTCACCGGGGACTGCGTGCTGATCAATTTTAACGATCCCAGAGCAGCAGGCATGATCTGCAGTCAGCAGTCGCATTACAACTTCTGCGACATTCAAACTAGGGACCTGGGGTACTTCTATCACCCCCCTCCTCTAATGGGGCCCAAGAAATCTTCTCAAGATGGGGGCAGAGGTGCATGGTTCCCACATTACCCAACCTTGGATGTCAGAGCAAGGGCATGGACACCTACCCAAGCAGCCCCATCGCAGGGCTGGGGTTGGTGACTTGGTAATATAGCAGTAACTAATGCCTCCCCTCCTAGGGTTAACATACCACGCACAGGTGGGCGGGTATCCTTGTCTACCATTTCTGCGCCCCAACCCCCGCTCAACCCAATTATGCCCCCTCTCTCAGGCGATGGGTCTGAGACTATTGAGTTAGTGGATGGAGCACAAACTCCCGGTACACAGGGTGGAGAAGCAGGACGCGCCGAGCCCCTGCATCAGGCATCCCTGAAAGCCATCAGTTGGAATGTGGCAGGCTTAAATAATAAGTTAGATGCCCCGGACTGGGTGGCGCTCATCGAACCCCATTCAGTCTGTGCATTTCAAGAGACGTGGTGTGTGGAACCAAGGCATAGAGTGGGTCATGCCACCTTCTTTGTCCCGGCAGGTATTCCAGCATCGGGAAGAGGTCGCCCTTATGGAGGTCTCTTAGTTTGGGTAGATATTTCTCTAGGATGGAGAGTACACCATCATCCCCAAAAATCTCCAGACTTGATGCGCCTCACCGTAACATGCCCAAGGAAAGCTGAAAAACTGGAGATTATTAATATTTACACACGTGGGGCCTCTGGGAGAGCTTTGTCACCAACTCTTTCGGCTTTGGAGGTAGCCCTAGGTGAGTGCAGTGGAGACTCGTTAATTATGGTCATGGGGGACTTTAATTGCACATTCGAGCCCCTGTTGTCCGATGAATCTTTGGACTTGTATGACGAAGATTCAAGGAGAGGTGTCCCATTACTTGATCTCCCAATCATAAATAGATGGACCCCCAGAATTATTCAGCTAAATTCCCTTACACTTGAGTATGGCTTGAGAGCAGCCAACGGGAGAACACGCTCAGACTTAGCGGGGGCACATACATATAATAGGGTTGGTCACTCATCCAGGATAGATTATATCCTATTAAACTTTTCTTTGTGGGCTCACATGAAGGATATGATAGTCTTACCTTCCCTGGATAGCGACCACAACGCACTCTCACTATCCCTAACATACTGGTGGAGGGAGAGTCACGTAGCTTGTGGAGATCATGATATACCTGAGTCAGGGTCATTGGGAGGGGTGGTCCCCTCAAACTGCCTAAGACGCTTAAAGTGGGACAAAGTGGCAATAGACGAAGAAAAACTATCATGCATTAGAGCTGTTACCTCTACAGCCTGTGCCATTCTGGAAAATGAGCCTGTCAGCCCAAATCAGATTTAAGCAATGTTTAGCGAGGTCTCGATGTCGATTGGGGACTTATTCAAGGTTAAAATAAAAAAGGGAAACAACAACCTTGATAAGCGAAAAGGCAAATTTGGCTGGTACTCGACGGAGTGTCGTGCTGGAAAGAGAGCACTAATATTGGCTGTAAAAAGTGGAGACGCAACCCTAATAGCCACTAAACGCAAGAGCTATAAAGCAGAGTTAAAGACAGCAAGGAGAGACTGGGAAGATGCATTTTGGCAGGAACTCCGTGTCGCCAGCGTTGAAAAAAATGCAAAAGGTTTTTGGGACTTAATACGCAAGAAAAACAGACCCCTAGATACTGTCATCACATGTAACATAACTGAGGATCTATGGTACTCACATTTTTCAAAATTGTATACAGCATTTGTAGCTGAAGCGATGGATTTCGCATTACCACAGATCTCACGAGGTGACGGGAGTTATGAGGAAAGTCTGTTTACCAGGAAAGAAGCGGAAGGTGCCATAAAATCTCTTGTCCCGCGTAAAGCGGCTGGTCCCGATGGCCTTCCGGGCGACCTGCTTCGTGCCGACTTAGGCGATTGGAGTATGTTAATTACATCAGTATTAAACGCTGCTATGGCGGGTGCTCCACTGCCCGCCTCATGGATGGCCGCCGAGGTGGTCCCTCTGCACAAAAAGGCTCAAGAGAAGACCCAGCGAACTACAGGCCGATTAGCCTGATTGATTGTTCGCAAAAAGTAGCGGGCAAGGTCCTTTTAACCAGAGTTCAGCAGTGGGCAGACGAAAACAGGATACTCTCGGATCTTCAGGCTGGGTTCCGAGCTGGTACAGGAACAATTGAACAATCGTTAAGGCTACTTATGATCCACTGGAAGGTCGTCACGATTGGGAAGGGTACTTTATATCTGGCCTTCATCGACCTCCGGACGGCCTTCGATTTGGTCCCCAGAAATAATTTATGGAAGGTTCTATGCGATCTTGGCTTGCCACCTTACCTGCTCCACCTGATCATGAGGTTCCACGAAAAAAACTATGCCCAAATTCGCTGGGGTCCGAATGGTCAAAAGACCTCAAGAATAGACGTGAATAGAGGCGTGCGGCAAGGGTGCGTACTTGCCCCAACACTCTTCTCGCTCTATGTTAATGGGGTGGTGGACCACTTGACCAGGATACCAGCAGATGCACCCCGCTTGGCAGGTCGTTTAATTCCCACTCTGCTTTTTGCGGACGATACTTTGCTTCTGTCAAAATCCCCAATGGGCCTCCAGCAGCTTCTTTCTGGTTTTGATGACTTTTGCAAGCAAAGAGGACTCTGCATTAACACAGATAAAACAAAGTATCTTATCTTGAATCCCCCGCAAAAACTTGGCCCTCCTCCAACACTGGGGTCCGTTGCACTGGAAAGGACCAAGACATTCGATTATCTGGGTATCCGGCTGGTGGATTCCATGAAATGGGACTATCATTTGACCAAAATGTTGCTAAATTTGAAAAGAGTAACTGGAGCCCTGTTGAAAGAGCAGAGAGCTACCTCCACTAAACCTATAGCAGCAGTAATGGACATTTACTCGGCCAGAGGAGTAAGCGCCGCTCTCTATGGGGGCGGAACTCTGGGGAATGTCAAATATGAAAGAGCTTACTCGAGCTGAGAACACCTTCTTGAGAAGTTTGATGTCCCTCGGTCCATCTGTCCCCATTCTGCCACTGCAATTGGACATGGGCTGTCGGGCGATAGAAGATCAAGCAAAGTTACGCCCTTTGCTTCTGTGGGCCCGCATCTGGAGAGTTCCTGAGCTCTCAAGTTATGCGGATGGCCTGCGGGAGATAATCAGATCTACAGGTTGGGCAAAAATAAAGTGGCTAACGGACATCAAAGTACTACTTACCAATCTGGGGCTGGAAGAAGCATGGTACCAACAGACAGCCCCGCCCAAATCATTGCTAAAACAACTCTACTGGAATTGCGTGGCAAACAGAAGAAACTCTTCTGCCTCGATTTGTAAATCGACTAGAAACTTTATGGAGTCCAAAGATGTCCCCATTAGAGAACTGTATTTGGACATTATCTCAGCCCCTTGGGAAAGATCCCTGTATTTCAAATTTAGAATAGGTCTTCTCCCCGTAATGGAACTCACAAGCCATTGGAAAATTCCTTACCAGACTGCTCCGTGGTGCCCCTTCTGCCCACAGCGCCATGAATCTGTCCCTCACTTTTTATTCGAGTGTCCTGCCTATAAAGTTCCACGGATGAAATGGCTAAAACCCATGTGTCTTACACTGGGAACAAGACATTGTAATGTGGCACTAAGGATATTACTTTCAGACACTCGCACATTTTACGCATGCGCCACCTCGAAGTATCTTGGGTGGGCATGGCGGATTCGGTCAAAAAGACTTAGACAAATTGTTTAATCATGTTTTTACCTTTGCGGTCTGTTTCATAAACATACCTTTTTTAGGTAATTTATATATTCTTCCCCTAAAAAATAATAGCAAAAATTGCAGATTTACATCATGCAAGGGGTCTTTTATACGTTTTATTCTTAATGCTTTGAAATGAATTTTATATGTATGTATGCTTTTTAAGATATTTTTTATGTCGAAATAAAGCCTTTTTGACTTGACTTGACATGCAGTGGACTATAATAGAACATCTTAGTACCGGTACTGAAAACAGACTGTTCGAAAAAGAACAAAGATGGATTTATTGTTTAGCGACCCATCAGAAAGGCCTAAACAATGATATCCCCTGGGGAACAGTAATAAAACGTTGATACCGGTAATGAGACTGGGGAACAGTTATGAGATGTTGATGCCAGAAGTGACAGAAAGAGGTGTCTTGCACAGCGCTGAGGATATCTAACAGTAATGACATGCATACGGTCAAACATATCACATATGTTCAAGTTTCTTCCAATTTATTACATCAAGTCATACATGCACTACCTGCTAGTAGAGGGACACTGTAATACAAAGAGGGTAAAATATGTGACACTTGGGACCTACAGGAAGTGCACCTACTGAGAATAAATCAACTTACTAGCTGATAGATACATACTTCTATTCAGAGGGATTGTCTGTTTGACACATTTAATAAAGCATCATGGTCGAGAAAAAAAGAAAAAAACGATGGGTTTTTCTGACAATAAGCAAATGGAGAACCCTGCGATAATCAAGGCCCGACTCTCTTATAAAAACTGCGGTCCGATTGTTCAACCGGCAGGTTGTTTCAATATTTAGGATCGTTAGTGTGTTTTCTGTATTTCATACACGGCGGGGACTCGAAACACTGCTTTTAATTATTATTATCATATATCCCCTTTATGCATTTATAGAAAGATGCGGCTGACAAGACCCACGTGACCGGAACTACCTACTTAATACTTGCACAACCTGGCGTTTTTTTACCGTTCGAGCCATCGGCAGCCCTGCATTTAGGTAGACTGTGGGGAGTCGCCTGCTAACAAGTAAGCTGGGTCAAAAACTACTTATGAGGGTTGCTATTCCTTCTTCTTTTTCCTGAAATAAGATGCAACAAAAATGTCCCTATCTCGCTACATACAGATGGAGCACGGCGTGAAAGTTACCCTAGCCGCTTGAGCTCATGTAGCGCGAACACGCTTCTAAAACAGTGAGTGGTTTTAACTGGGCTATGATCTTCCATGTTTTTAATTAGTCGCAAAACTAGGTTAACAACTTTATTTAAGGGGTGCGGGCACGAGCCCTTATCAGACTGAGGAAATAACGTACCTGGGTAGATAAGGTTGTCTCCCTGGGACCTTTAAGTACGATATGAAAAAAGTACATAATTTCGCTTTCCTGGAGGTAACGTGAAAGTTTCACCTGGCACCACTAGTCTAAATGGCGCAAGGGACATGAGTGCATCATGAGGCATAAAACAGCTGCCATATTACCGTACGGGAGGCTAATATGGTGAAGGGTAATATACATAGTATGACAACAAGGGTGAAACATGTTGCATGATAATAGTTTGGACCCATTAGACTTCAGCAACTATCGGCCAATCTCCCTGCTTCCCTGGCTGAGCAAGGTATTGGAGAAATACATCAACAGCCTTCTGGTCACCTTCCTAGAAACCAACCAACTGCTAGACCCCACCCAGACAGGCTTCCGACCCAAGCACGGAACCGAGACCGCCCTCCTCAAGGTCACTGAAGAATCCAGAAAAATCTTGGACCAAGGAGGATCAGTGGCAGTGATCCTCCTTGACCTCAGCGTGGCCTTTGACACGGTCAGCCCAGACATCCTGCTTAACCGTCTGTCTAATGTAGGCGTCAAGCACCAGGCTTGGCTATGGTTCGAGTCCTTCCTGAAAGACAGATCCTTTCAGGTTTTCGACGGTGAATCAGTATCTACCAGCAGACCTTTAAGGTGCGGAGTCCCACAAGGTTCCGCTTTAAGCCCGGTGCTATTTAACATTTATATGAGGTCATTGGCTGAGGTCGTTCGTCCGTATGGAGTTATGATCATCTCCTATGCGGACGACACCCAGCTGGTGGTCTCACTGGCGCATGAGGCCAACATCCCCATGAGTGGGGGACTCAGTAAATGCCTTGAGGAAGTAAAAAGCTGGATGTCTTCCTCATCACTCAAGCTAAACGGGGACAAGACGGAGCTGATGCTTCTAGGTCCCGCGAATCCTAGCTCCTTCAATTCCCAGTGGCCACCCTGTCTGGGCACCCCCCCAACACCCAAGGACAACATTAAGAGTCTTGGGGTGTGGCTCGATAAATCCCTGTCATTCGACACACAAGCCACCAAACTGTCTGCCACCTGTTTTGGCCTTCTTAAAATGCTCAAAAAAATTCTTCATCTTTTACCTATGGAGGCAAAACAAGTGGCCATCCAGGGTCTGATCCTGTCCCGCCTGGACTTCAATAACATTCTATACCTCGCTGCACCAGACTACACATTGCGGAGACTTCAAACAGTGCAGAACTGTGCAGCTCGGACACTGCTCCAGCTCCCACGCCGACAATCCGTCAGAGCTAGTCTGACCAGTCTACACTGGCTGCCAGTCCGCCAAAGAATCCACTTCAAAGCCTTGTGTATTGCCCACTTGGCTTTCTGGGACAAAGCCCCAATCATCACCCGCGACCTAATCTTTCACTACCATCCAAGCAGAAACCTACGGTCAAACCAGACTTTTTTGGCCACCGAACCCAGAATAAAAAGAGCCAGAGCAGGCGGTAGGACCTTCACCCATAACGCTTCCAAGCTATGGAACGCCCTTCCCCTACAGCTGAGAGCCAATTCCAATCTTACCTCATTCTGGAAACAGCTCAAGACTCTCCTTTTCAACTCCCCACAATAATTCTGGTAACTACCCCCGCCTCTGCCTATACATCTGTCGGTCCCTCAGCACTTGGACGCCCCGGGGCATCAATCGCGCTTAATAAATCCACATACAAATACAAATACAAAAATAGACTTGTATTTGATAATACCTGTTAATAACAATACATGTTTACAGGTTGTTAAATGTTGGTACGCTGTATCATGTCTGTTTTTTTCCTTTGTTTCTCCTGTTTTTATAGGAAACGGGCCCCAGAGGAGTCGGGTGAGCCCCCATGGGTAATATCCGTGAGTAAATTATTAATTTTTCACATTAAGACCCTCACGTTAGGGTGCACCTTAGCGCATGCATACCACCGGAGGATCACTTATAGGTCCTGACGAATGCAGAGTGAATATGCTAAAAAAAGCGGAAACATGTTGACCAATCACATAAGAGGACACAGGTTTCAATTAATAGAACCCTGAGTAGTCCGCTTCTTTCATCGATTTTAACACATTGCTGGTTGGCCTTTATTAAAATGTATACAGGTTACAACTACACATTTTTTAACATCACACAAAGTTTGGAATCACTTATTAGTTTTTTCACTGTTTGCACTCCGCTGTAACCAGGCGTAGTAGCACACTGGGGAGACATTCGGTCACCCCAACAGGAACCCAATGATGAAGCATGTCACCAATTAGTGGTGAGTGAGGGTTCTTTTGAAAGAAAATGTTTTTTCTTTTCATGTGGGTATGGTAAGTTTTAGTTTTTTGCCTAATTTTTGCTTTTTTATTATTATTTGTTGCCAGTAGGAACAGCCTGCCCTTGAGTTGATTTGTTCAGACTTTCCAAAAAAAAAAAAAAATTAATTACTAATCACATTAGCTGAGTCACACTTTGGTTGTTTGAATTGTTCCCAAACAACACCCATGGTTTTGACTAGGGGTGGGCGGCAGTTGCGTAAGGGACTTACGCGGAGAGGCAAGGAGATTGAACCAATCTCCGTGCCTCTCTGCATATTTCCGTTACGCGCGACCGCGCGTCGCCCGCATCTCACCCACCTTAAGCCCGCAATAATGAATCTGATGCGCATTCCTCGCCAGGTGTCTGCAAGACACCGCCATTTAATATTAAGATGCAGACGGGGATGTGCCATTCCATGGCGGCGTTGCCGCCATGGAAAGGCATGCAGTCCTTCATGAAGGGAGCCCCTTGCGGACCCCCAGAGTTTTGCGTGGGTGGGGAGTGCACATGGGTGGTACCTTTGGTACCCCCTGCATGTGCATGCACAAGGAGGCAGGCACTGCGCAGTGCCTGCCATGTTGTGCATGCAAATGCACTACATGCATTTTGTACATTGCGGGGGGTGCTGCTTACAGCACCGCCCGCCCCTAATGTACAAAATGCAGGATGCGGCTGCCAATGTGTCAGGCGCATCCTGATTTGCGTGGCAGGACCGCCGCACATATGGCGGGCGGGACCGCCGCACCTATCGGAGGCGGGACAGCCGCACCTATGGCAGGCCGGACCGCCGCACCTATGACTGGCGGTCCCTCGGGCCATTGCGGCCATCGGAATAGACCCCAAAGTCTTTATTGTATTTCTAAATGAAGCCCTGTCACTATCCCTCTCACCACAGAAGGTTCCATGATGGAATATTATGAAAAACAGTAACAACTCAGCCAAACACCATCAAAATATTACAGATTACAAAAATATCACTTCCTGTATTTAACAAAAAAACACAAATATGGATTACAAAAACATCTCAGTAAAAAATCTCGAAACACAAAATATCATATGCTATTCAAATATACACATATTATCAAAAATATTGAAACAAAATATCAACAAGAATAATATTGCAAAAAATATTTTAAATCACAAAAAACTTTTTGAAATAAGATGAATACAAAATATATCAATAATGTTTGCAAATAAATTAATCATACATTAAAACAGCAAACAAATGTATTCATAAAAGCACAGTTATTCATATTAAATATAGGGGTGGGCGGAATTTGCGTAATCGCATTAAGCAAATCTCCGCGAAACAGTAAAAAATCTCCACAAACACATGGAATTGTTTGTTCGTAATGCTTTTTTCCTGTTCGCAATTGCTGTTTGCGAGCTCGAGGAGAAATATCTTGCGAACACGCATTTTGAGAATGCGAACAAGCAAAACATTTCGCGAATTCGCGGAACACAGAAATGTGGGCAATTTCGCGTTCTCCGTGGAACACAAAATTTCCCAAATTCCGCAAATTCTGCGAGCGGAACGGAATTTACCACCCAGGCCTAATGAAATGTACTATTGAAAATAAACACATTTCAAAAAATTAAATATTATTACAAGAACATAAATATTAAAACGCATATGAAAATATTTGAAATAAATGTAAGATCTCAAATATACTAATAATAAAACAATCCAACAAATATTATTTTTTTTAATTGAAGGAGAAATGCTAATTAGCATTCCGAGAAAATGTAACAGCTTTAAGAAACTTACATTCTGCTAGACTCCACAAAGATAATCCAGAAGGAAGACTTCAGTAAGTTTAACATTTAACTTGACTGTAATGTAGACTAACATTTTAAAATACGAATGTAGAAATGAAGTTACTAAACTCTCTCTTTCATTATCTATATTCATCCTTTGATAGGAAATACTTCAGCAAAAATGAAATACTGCACATAGAAAACTCCTCTCTACACTAGTAAACCTGGACAAAGGCAGTTTCAAAGTGAGTAAAATATAAAACCTATGAAAATACAACAATCCCTATATGTAATATTTAAACCTAAAACCCCACCACCCCCCAAAACTAACAAAACCTGTATTTTTACATAAAACAGAAAAGGAATGTCTATTTGACCCAAATTTTGATGAAATCAAAGACAAGCAGAAGAAAATCAAGGGCAACTTTAAAGCAAAATCACATATGTATTTATAAAATGAAAAACGTTTCTAAGGTTGGTTACATTATATCAACAAACATAATAAAACAATTTTTATAGAAGTATTTATTTTAAAAATTATACTACTTTCAGACAGAATGGCAGAAGGATCCACATATATCAAATCACAGAAAGGCAAGCAAATGCTTCCACACATGGGATAGATATATGCCAGGAAAGCACATGCATCAAAAACTTGAATTGGATCTGTACTAAATGCTACAGAAATACATGTTATGTAAGGCCTACAATTAACATTTTATCGTGATTATCCATCGAGAGAACTACCACTCCCCAGTGATAGAAGTAAGGCATGCACTAGTTACCAAGGGCCAACTACTAAAGTTTTAAAATACATACTCCCTAAAACTGAGCATACTACAGGTCAGCTGCCAGAAATTCATCTAATAAAGTGATTAATATCATACTAATAAAAACACAAGATATCTTCTGCTGCCCCTCAATGATGCATTACTGAAGTTGTAGGAGGATCTCCATCCTCATGTAATTAGTAGGATACCTTAACACCTTAGTCATTGTGGGATTTGTTGTATTCCTTTGTAAACTTCTTTCTTCAATTAGGTCCTCAAATTGAAATTTAGTAATACAGATTCCACACAAGGCTCTGTATCAATCAAATGGTCTAATGCCTATTACGACATCTTGATGAAATGATGGACAAGTCATACTGCCATGTTTATGCAATATGTACAGTAGCATAGTTGCTACTACGGATTGGGATATACACACACACAATAGAGATGGAATCAACCATGAACAAATGGAGACATTTATATCATGTGTCCAACTGTAGTGCACAGGACAATATAACAGGGAACGGTGCACATCACAACGTGTACAGTCCAATAGGTATTGCACCAGTGATGTGTGTTATCCTTGTTCACTTTATATTCCCCACTTACTAAGGGGAAGCACTGCTCAGTGTCTGAATTAAAAGTGCACTATATGCTATCACACATGTCAGAGAGTCAACATCAAATAAGACATAGTACTAAGTGAGCATTACCCCTGCCACAATGGCCACTACTGTCCTTGTTGGAACAATTGTCATCCACTACTACATAAAATGATCTGAGTGAACACTATAATCAGGCATGTTTCTACAAAAAACTGTAAATTGGTAGCGGGCTGGACTCTGCTATGTTCATGGTCAAAAAGACAATAGGCAAAGCAAATCAGCATGTACCTACTACCAGATATATATACAACCCAAATGTTTGCATGTGTGTTGTACAAGGACAACCCTCAATATTTATGAGCATTTGCCTGCCTGTAAAACACAAATTAGCCAATGTGACATTAAGTAATCTGGCTAGCACTCACCCCTTGCAGCTGCTTTTGGGTCCTCAACTTTCCAACTAGCTCCGGATAGGCCACAGCGATTATGTGGGCCATTGGGGGGGGGGGGGGGTCAGGGTCCGGTGCACACGCTTGGGTGGTTGGGAGGACTGGTCAAGCTGTCGTGAGGCATTCTTGTGGGTAGCAGGCCTTAGGCCCACCCAACTCTTCCTGCAGTGGATGCTGTGCCGATTATAGACCCCAATGGTCAGCACCTTCCGGGAATGGCTTTCCACAACCCTTGCTTTTCATGATCTTTGACCTATACGGATGGGAAAGATGATGAAACAGATCTGGAAAGCTAGTGAAAGGATGACATCTTGGTCTAAATACATCTTATACACAGCTACAACATACGTTCATTACCGCTTAAAACACTACAATTGTCATTTCCACAAGCTAATCAATATTTAGACATTGATCTTAACGTTCTTATGCACATGTTGATGGTGCTAAGTCATAGTCAGGTCCTGAACCTACTAATACTTTCCACTTTACTTATCCCTTTATTGGTGGAGTGGTCGGGCTGGTAAAACTAAAAATGATGTGAGGTATTTAGGATAGGATGGTCCTTTGCCCCTTTACTAACATGTATTAGCCCTACTCTAAGGCCTATATTGGTCCAGGGCTTTCGAGAGGTTAATGTAGCTCACCTCCCAAGTTGGTTCAGCTCATTAAGCTATTTTGTATTTATAAATGTGGTGCATGAAGGTTTGTGCATGCTTGGGCAACAAATATACTTGCCCTTTTCTTCTTTCAGAAACGAACCTGTGATTAAAAATGTATCATATTAGTATTACTTGCGGTCATCATTATACTTCTTGTTATGACAACCAGTGAATCATCTAGGATCGCCTTGTGAGATTCTCACTTGTGGCATTCATCAACACATGCACGCTATTCTGGTGGTCATAGTGGAACTTCCATGTTCGCCACAGATCAATCACTCGAGGAGTACTTGTAGGTAGGATACTTTTTTGTATGTACGATCTCTGAAAAACACCACACCGTTGTGCCCTCATGAAGGCCAAGGTGCGTGTGCATCACTGTACTGAAACCTTTACTGACAGGCCCAGTTACTACATGCATATGGACCTTAAAGGCAAATAACATTGTATAAACTACACCCTAACATTCAGATACCATAGAAAGGGCAGGCATATTTGTCACTGAAAGTCACATCTCTTTAAATGGGTGGACATGTCAATTAAATAATGTACAATCTGACTACATAGGACTTACTTGCTGTTGTATATGCAGCCATCACAGGACACTCCTTTAACCACATGAGGCATTGTTACAGGGATGATATTCAACATCTCATCAAATATCTGGAGGCATATGATGGGTTTTAGCAAGCTGGTGATTCAGACAACAAGATTACATCAAGATCAAATTACGATCTGCACTGAACGTGTATCATGTGCAGTAGTATGAGAAAGTGACCACAGACCTGGGTAATGAAGTGGCTGGTGATGAGAAATATTTGACACATTGACAATGTGGCCCAATATAAAGAGATAGCTGGTCTGGGGTTTTCCACAACCACTAATCCACATAGAGTCACTGTATGAATATGTTGATGAATATGTTATCCTTTCCCAGCTTTTTGTGGGAGCTAGCCTCGGTACCCCTCTCTGGCATCTCGGTACCGACGGATAGAGCGGGGCCTCATTTTCCCGAGCGGTTGCCGGGTGAGATGAGGCTATCTCTGACAAAAAGCTGGGAAAGGATAACATATTCATCACCACCAGAATACATTGCGGATCCAAGTTCCTGGTAGGATGATATGAACTTTATTAATACACAGTCACACTAGTTTTGTACACAGGTTTTCACTTTTGCAGTAGCTTTTCATCTCTTTGGTCCTGAAGAAAGCCGGACAGTATTCTCCGCTCGGCTGAAACATGTTGACCTTCCTGCACAGCGCCAATGTTTAGTTATAATTTCAGACTATCAGGCATCATTTTAACCTTGACACTTGGAAAATCCTGATTAAACTTTATTTTTGTCCTAGTAGTCATTTTTAAATTTTCACTCACATTTTCACATTATAGTACTGCACCTCATCAGCATTTTTGAGAAACACCTTGGGTAGAGCTTACCTTTGGTATCCATCTCCGCACCATCAACTGATGGAATGGGTGGGGTTTGGATCCACTATCGAAATCCCACATGATGATGCTCCGCCAGAAGGGTGGGCTGATGGGAGTTTCTCAGCCAGGTGTTGCCTCTCTTGGTTGCTGTATGATTCCTGATTTTCTCTAGTATCCAGTACAGGACACACACATATTTTCTCTTTGGACCGGTCATCTCCTCTTCTGTTGTTGCTATAATTGAATAGGGGTATTGAGATGTCAGGGTCGGTAAACGAATCCCCCTAGACCCCCACTTTACTCTTCCTCTTTTCAACCTACACCTTGTCATCTTCATTTGGAAACTACAGAGTTGTGACATCTGCAGTCGTATGTTACTGTTTGAAAGTACAAGGGTGAATTGGCTGGTTCCTGGAACTGACAGGCGCAGAGGATGGGAGTACAAATCTGAAAGCAAGACAACTCGCAGGGTAATTGAATGGAAGGTAGACTTGTACTATGGATCTGTTCCCTGTTGTGTGTTGGTCTTGATACAACTTGCGTACCATCATGGACTCCAGTTGCATGTGGGAGTGTATTATACTGATGCAAAGCGCACTTCAAAGTACCTTAATCATGATGTCTGGTGACTTGGATGTAGCTGTAAATATGTCTCTTCTAATACAAGAGGTGTTATCCTAGCATACGACTGAACATAGTTTGTGAGATACCACCAGGTATTATCCCAGTGTACAGGATCGAACCGGTGAAAAATGAATGTATTGCTTCCCTCACTTTGACTATCAGTGTAATACTTGTTGGATTTGTGTTGTGAGGCGGGAGATCTTTTAGAATAACAATAGGTAGGAATTAATGTGTTGATAGTTTCAATTTTCATGCACGTTATTGTGACAATAAGAGATTACATACTCATGAACTTCATATACACAGCCCATAGTATGTCCAGAGTTGCAGGGTGTTTGTTAATGTAGTTTACATGACATTTAACATCCATTCTATCCAACACATTAGTGATGTGTTTGGTAATGTTACACTTTCCAAGGCCTAGCTGAGTACAAGACTCTAGTTGACACAATTTTGCTTTGTCTTTACCATTTGTGCTTATGTTAGCAGTGCTGAGTCAAAGGGTGACCTGCCACTTCACATCCTTCGATTTTTGTTACTGGCTTTCTATGTTGACCCAACACACTTGTTGTGCCATACATCATGCCATGCTATATTCCAGTTGATGTGACCAGGGCTACATACATGACAGTATAGTAACATGTATCTGAGGAGGGTATTGGATGTAGTGTGCTTACTCCATGGCAGTTGTAGATTCGTTGTTTTTTTGTAACAATTGACATTGTGTACATTGAAACTTCAATCTTGTTTTGGATGACTGACACAGGGCATCATGGTAGTTGTAGTCATTTCAGTACCATATTGCCTGCCATCTCTAAATGGTTGGTATCATACCTGTAGACATTGATCTGTTGGTATGAGCTATACCCTTACATTGGGTGAGATCAGAGGTACCAGGGGTTATTTTAATTTCTAATACACTTGTCAGCATCATGGCGTGAGATGTGCTGCAACATAGCCCATATGCAACAGAGGAATTATTTCACCTCTGACGCTGATAGTTTCCAGTTTGTAAGTTAGGGAAATATTTGCTACACTCATTGTTGAGATCTGGTTTGTGACTGAAGTGGCTATTTTGGTTTTGTGTTAGTTTGTGAAGTGAAACTAACCAGACACTGCTCCCCAAGGGTTTCCATGCACGACTTCAGTGTGGAAGATGGCCAGGACCTTCTCCTCCCAGGGTAGTAACTGCACGGCTCTGGTGGCTCAGTGGACTAATGCATCCACTGCAGAGGCATGTGTTCAAATCTGCCTTTCATCCATTTGAAGTCAATAAAATCAGTACCATTGAGTTGGGTAACAGTAAACATCTGTTATCCAGTGCCAAGAGACCCTGTTGGGGTGAACGTGTACTTTACAAATGCACATGTTATGTAACGAGAGTGCGAGCATCAGTTCTCAGGGCCTCCAGGTGTTGCCTGGAGGCCAGGTTACACACCTTGGTCCTGAGGTCATTCCAGCGCATCCTAAAATACCCTGTGTGCGTGGAATGGCGCCTACTGTATTCACTTTGCAGATTATTTTTCCTACTAAGAGGAGTATGTTGAACTTGGGGTCCAAACACATATGGTTCTACTCCAGGGGACCCCAAACGTTTTCAACCCACGGTTCCCTTGGCTTATTGGCCGTTGGCTGTGGCTCTTATAGGTTTAAAAAATATTGGGCCATTCTCCTTGAGTGCCAGTGACGTTGAAATTTTATATTGCAGATTGTATATTTGGGTATCTTAACTGCTCAGAGTAGGTAGTAGCATCTGGTACATGTATATAATTGTGGGCATTATCACTGTTTTAGCTAAATCTGTAACTATTGTCACAATGCCAATGGTATTCATCATATCAAGTGTCAGGACATGTCTTTGGAGTCTATTGACTTAGGGGCATTTAGGCAGTCCTTGTTACAAGTGCTTCAGTTCTCCATGTAATCAAAGGGACCAGGTATTACTGCAGCCTCACTGGATTACTAATTAACTCCAATGTTAGGCTTTTAGTTTGAGGGGTTATAAAAGCCGAACAGTCATGGGGTATTCCTGTAGTGTAGCATGGGATGGAATCCCTAGTTCAGTTGGGACATTTATCACACACAGTAAAGAAGGAAAATTAGTTTCTTTACCTTAGGAAGATGTACTGTATCGCTTCAGGTGTCCAAATATTGCGATCTGTTCTCTTCAGAGTAATTGAAGTTACTGTGGAGCTAAAACCGTGCTGTGGGCTGTTGGAGCATCTATGACAGAAATACAGCTTTAATTGTAAGTTTATCTTTGTAGTCAAAGCACAAAGTCAAGGCACAGTTTTGTAAGGTTATATCAAACTTCGTGCTGCAGATGGAATACACTATTGTTGTCAGGCAGCATTGGTGGAACTACTCTGTTTGAGCACCCTCCATGCTGGGGGTTGGTTATGCTTTCTTCCTATCTTAATTTCGTTTTAGCTCAGGGTGTGCAACCCTGATGAGCAGATGTGTTCTACAGTGCTGCATAGTCAGCAAAAGCAACTGACGCTGGCAATGTCAGAACTGCCAATGTAGAGATCAAAATTGCTGCACAGGTATGAAGGACAAACTGAGGCTCATTGCTGCTCGTCATTGAACTAAGGTGCATAGGTGGGTAGAATCGCTGTTTGGCCCCTCATCATAGGAAAACTGTTGGAGTGAGTGGTAAGGATGTAAACAGGCCCTGATGGTCTGAGCTCTGCTTGTCAGGTAAATGCAGGTGCAGCAGCAGGTGTGGAGAAATTAGGGCACATAGGGCACCTCAGAGCAGGTCATAGTCAAGCTGAGCAATGGTCAATATTCTCCAGCCTCTGTCAGTTGGTTTCCTTTACTGATACTCAGAACCATCAGACCCCAGCTCTCCAGATGCAAGGGAAATTCTCTCCATGCTGGGGTATGTAGTGTTTCTTCTTTCTCTTTTTAATTTCAAAGCAATAGTGTTTTCCTCAGTTCTGGAGTATATTCCCTAATCCTCCTGTAAAAACAACCAAACGATTTGCCTCCTCTTCCAAATGTATTTTGAGTACTGTATAAGCCCGAAGAGTGCTGCTTATCTACAGTGCATTGATAGTAGGGCTCCAGCCACACAAATTCAAAATGCGCCTTACATGCTCTAGTATAGCTTCATTACAAATCGCTTTTCCTTCCTGTGTTCTATAGCAGCCTGATTCCATGACCACTGTCACCCAGGTTGTGAATTGGGAACCTGGAGCCTCTTGCCATGGAGATGCTCTTGTTTGTTTATGGCTTCTTAAGCAGAAAATAGGAGTAACCAATCACCACTAATATCATTCAGTTCTGCACTTAATGCACTGCTGCAATCTAGTGGAAAATTATGTTCTATTATTTTACTGAATAACGCACATTTCTGTGATGTTAACGGGCAATTTATCACTTGAAATCAAAAATCTGAACCTTTGGTGTGCAGCATCTCTAGCTAGTTTGGAGGGTGTGCCGGGGTGCCGTGGAACTCAGATAGGGAACCACTGCTTTACCTCAATAATTGCATCCATGGGGGGGCGTGGCTAACAGCCAAGCAAGATATCTGCAGCCTAGTGGAGCTCCAGAGGCGAGACTGACCCCCCCAGCAAATCCGGACATTAATCTGTGTCTGAAACTGTACCCAGAGCCCAAAATCATACTCCGTAGGTGAAGCGGAGCAGATCAACACCTGTTTGAAGCCTCCCAGTGGTCGGCGTGGTAAAATATTGCAAAAGACAAAAAAGCGGCCTACGCACCCACGCACAGTCGAGGACTAAATTTTGGTGACATGTCGATGGTGAGACCGGATGAACGTGAGGAAGAGGGAAGACCGGCATAGAGGGCGGACGAGCGGAACCCATGGCGGCATTGGCGGCTGCTACTGCGGTGACTGTGCGGCGGTGGGAGGCCCCTCTCTCCCCCCCCTCTCCGGCGGCAAGAAGAATCAGCCGGGCCCAGACGTTGGATCCGGGGTGAAGTGGATAAACAAGCGGGCGGCGCAGCGGCCCAGCGGGGAGGAATTAAAGGCCGGAGCAAAGCCTGCAAAGCCAGGACAGAAGCGTTCGCATTGCGCCACCGAGGCCAGCCGAGAAACCATTCTTAAACACCTGGTCCTAGAAAACTACAGCTGCACGGCGGCCTGAGATAGTACAATACTTCTGAGCAGGAGAAACCGGGTGGCGGCCGCCTAAGCAGCATTCATAGCGGCCAAAAACTTCACCAGGGGATGAGAGCGGGCAGAACTCCAACCGAGTAAACTTCATGGCGAAACGCTCTGGAGAAGAGCACACGTTGGAGCACATGAGGAGCCGGTGAAGCAATACTGCAGATTCCACACAGCGGCCTCCCCCCTGCGGGTGGCCCAGAGCAACTCGATAAAAGACAGTGCCCCCACTCGCATAGCAAGGGAGATACCACAAAAACCCCTGGTGGTGCTGTCTGGACCCCCTCCTCTCCCCATCAGTGACAAGCCACATCAGTCTTGGGAGGACCCGGCGACTTCGGGAAGGGGTGACCAGGTGAACAATGAGCGGCAGAGGGGTCCGCACAAACCAGCAAGGCAAATTGGATAAATTTTCCTATACTAAAGACCTCCCCCCACTGCCGGAATGCAAAGGAGTGGGACCTAAAGACCGGAGGTAGAAAATGGCCCCAAGGTCATGCTTGAGGATTTGATGGCGGCCCTACACTAAGTGCAGACTACGGTCGGAACGATCTCCACAGATGTCACATTCCTGAGAGCAGACTTTCAAAAAATGTCTGCAAGAGTATCCGAAGTGGAACAGGTGATGACCTCACTTACCAAAGACACTGCATTGCTGATAAAGAAGGTGAAGCAACTGGAGACCGATAACAAACGAATGGTGGCTAAGCTGGACGAGCAGGAGGGCCGCTACTGCCGAAACAACATCCGAATCATGGGACTTCCGGAGAGTGAGGGGGTACCCGCTTTGGATCTTTATATGGAAGAACTCATAAAAGGCTGATTGCAACCTAAAGGATTATCCACCTTTTTCTCTGTGGAAAGAGCGCATAGAGTGCCAGGAGGCAGGCCCAGACCTGGAGCCCCCCCCAGCGGCCAGTGCTGGTCCACAAATTCAATTTTCGGGACAGAGATGCTATTCTTCTAGACAGCCCGGGTAGCACCGCCTATCCGAGTGCACAACTCAGTGATTTCCTTTTTTCCGGATTGCACAGCAATGGTAGCCGCACGCCTCAGATGTTTCCTGGAGGTTAAAAAGGCGCCAAGATACCGTGAATTACCATATTCTATGCTCTTTCCAGCTAAACTTTATGTGGTGGCAGATGGCAAGACTTGGTTTTTTGACACGCCAGAAGAGGCACATGACTGGCTCGAGGGATGGCGACCGGCGGAGGGGTCCGGAAGAGCACAAAGACGACAATGGTGACTAGGACGAGGAGGCGAGTCTGGGGACACTGAACAGGATGAGATGGAGACCGTGCACCGCGATAAAGACTCAGGAGAACGACACACAAGGGAAGTACACCTTTTCTTTTCACATAAAGTGCGTATACCTAGTTGTGTGTTAGGGCCCACCTCAATCTGCTGATGGCAACAGAATTATTGATGGCTCAGGACTCTGGGACTTGGGGAATGATCGGTCTTCCTTGGACTTTCCCACCCCTGTACATACATGCAACCAAAGTTCCAGGGTTGGGGTTCTAAGCACTCTGCTAATTTGGGGTGGCGGGCAGTTCTAGGTCCACAAGGCAGGGAGGTGGGTTGGTGGGCGGTGACTATGTTCATGTTTTTTGATCAATGAATATGTTACCGTCAAGTATGAATATGGTTGTACAGTGTTAACACACACAGGAACTCACATAAGCTCAAGTATGGGGAACGTCACTAGCATTAATAGATCTTCTCAATATACCAATGGGAGGCGAATCACAAACTAACTCGCAGGGGGACTCCGACACCACAATACCATCACTCTCCGTGCCCACATGGAACGTGCACGGACTGGGCGATAAAGTTAAGCGAGGCCTGGTTCTACAATGCATAAAAAGAGGAGGCCCAGCAGTGGTATTACTGCAAGAGACGCATCTTACAGGCACATCCAGTAAAGCAATGAACAGATGGGGCTATAGAATGGTGGCCCACTCCAAATTCACATCAAGCTCAAGAGGGGTTGGAATATTAGTAAAAAAGCAATTCCCTCTAATCATAAAAGAAGTTAAATTTGATGTGCTGGGAGATTCGCAGCTATACATACACAGTGGGAAGGGACACCCCTAAATAATATTTGTCTACATACCCCCAGCGTTACACACAGTGGCCTTCCCGGAACTAAGTGTGTTCTTGCTTGGGCTGCCGGCGGGGGAACTACTCGTTGGTGGGGACTTCAATTCGGTAGCTGGCGACTCAATGGACAGATTACCTCTGAGAGCAGGTACGTCAGGGGTATCCCGCCTGGGGAGCTTCTTGGAGGCAATGGGACTGGTAGACGTTTGGAGGAAATACCACCCCACGGAACGTCAATTTACATATCATTCAAATGTCCATAATAGTCTCACCAGAATAGATTATTTCCTGGGCTCACTGGGTAGCCTTCGAAATATAAGTAATATAGAAATCAAACCACAGGGCATCTTTGACCATTCCCCACTGATACTTAGCTACACACACCACCAGCAGAAAAGGCGCCAGACTTATCCGATACGCCCTGGATATCTCTAAAATCATAAGATCAGGAAGGAACTACAGAAGGTGACGAAACATTATTTTCAAGATAATGTAGGATCAGTGACCTCCTATGTCACTTTATGGGAGGCATGTAAGACAGTCCTCAGAGGGCAGGCAATAGCCTCCATTGTAACTTATAAGCGAGAGGGGCAGCTGGAATTACAGACTCTGGATTCCTCCCACCCCAGTCCCATCTAGAAGCCATTTCACTACTCTGCTTCACCTTACAGGTAGGTGGCCATTTTATGTCCTCTTGCCTCACCACTGAACAGAAAGAAACACTCCTCCCAACCCAGAGCAATTAGGCAGCCATTTTACTCATCTGATCATCCTTACAGGTAGGTGGCCATCTTACCAGGGGGGTGTGGTGACAGGAGAACACCACTACAACTCCCACCAGGCCCTCTTACCTCACCACAGAACAGGAGGTAACACACCTCCAACCCCAGAGCCATTAGGCAGTCATTTCACTCCTCTGTTTTATCTTACAGGTAGGTATGCCTGCATAGTAAACACATTGTAGTGCAAACTGAATACACATGCCAAAACTGCAGTGACTGAGCATCACATTTGTAGGTAATAACACGTCCATCCACATTGGCAATATAAAGATGTACAATACACATTATGTCCATGTCAGTTCACAAACAAGTAATGGCTGCACCTCAATTTCATGTCATACAGGTAAACCCCACAATGTTCATTATGTTCAACCACAACACATTTGTCTCCTTCAACCCATTACTCACTGTGTAACAAATTCTGTGGAATACACTCAACATCCTGACAATGTAACATTTCTCCAACAGGTGGATCACAATCAATATTAGCAGAGACTCCAAACACTTGGCAAAGTTAGTCTCCACCCCAGGAAAGTGAACTCTCTGATGCCAAATTTCCTCATCATTTGGACATAAAGGAACGACCTGGCCCTTCTGGACAGCAAGGACTGACACAACCAGTGGGTCTCACTGGCTCCACCACAGCAGCCACACCAAAGCTGGGCACTTTCCTAACAACCTGTGGATCGAACTCCACCACCACCGCAGGCTGCACCACAGTCCCCATTCCGGAGGGGAGTACCAACAGCACACTCACTGAGGATGCAGGAGACAGTGTGCGGGTGCAGTCACAACCAAGAGCACAGGTCCAGGGGCAGGGATTGTAGGAAGGCCACTGGGGGCTAACTACGTGAGACTACTGGGGACACTGAAATTCCGGCCACCATCGCCAGAGTCCTTGGTGTCTATGAAAGCAACCAAGGACGGATAGGCCAGGTCCTGGAGGAACTCAGGGAGATCAAGCTGCTACAACAGTCCATTGACAACAGGTTTGGACAACTAATTGAGACAGAAGACCAGCTTATAGGGGTGGTGAGAGACATCAGTGAAACTTAAGTCAGGCCTCCCCCCCACATCATCATCACCCTGTGGTCAGCCCACGACTACACCTTTTACCTCTGCAGCTGTCACAGGGAGGGAGGCCCTGTCACATGCTCAGAACCTGCCGCAGTGGAACCCCCCACCCCCCCAATATAATCGGAGACATCTGAAAAACCAACTGGGAGATTCAAGTGGCAGGGCACCAACACAATCCAGGAAGCAGATCTGCCCCTGATGTCACCATTTGTGTGCAAAATATTGACTTTGTGTACTATCCTGTCACGCATTTCCATTCTGATGGCAGGAGTCTGTTCGACTGTGGACTTTGTAAAATGTGGTAACAGCTCTAATGTTTTCAACTACCATCACTGACAACTTCACCCCTATGTTTTCACCTTCACCCTGTGTGGCACTTCGTTTAACTCGTGAAAACAGTTTTATAAAGGAGGGTCTAGGGGATAATATTTAACGACCAAATAATCTCCTCACACCCAGTCAAGTACAAAAAAGACAAAAAAAGCGGATTACTGGTCCATTTGTCAAAACCTAACACATAAGCTTAGGAGGATAAGGACTTCAGTCACAGATGATTTGAATAACACCAGGCTATGGAACAAATCCCATCAGCCAACCACTCTGGCGGAGCATCATCATCTGGGAAATGATGGAGTGAGAACAGTGTTGCCAACCTGCCAGTCAGATGGCTGTGCAACACTGGACCTCTGTCCGATAGTTGACTTAGCCGGAGTGCTTTCAAAACAGTAGTGCTGGTGGTGTGCAGTGCAAAGTGAAGTGATAACTAAAAATGGCTATGAGGGCGAAAAATAAGTTTATTCAGAATCATCCAAATGCCAAGATTAAAAACAACCTGATAGTGTGAAAAAATGACTATCTTTCAACAATAGAAAAATGGTCAACATGTTTCAGCCGTATAGATAACAGTGACTGGCTTTCGTCAGGACCAAAAAAGAATGGTATGCAACTGCAATGATACAAAGCAAAATTCAGAATTTTGCTTAAGAGAATATATACATCAGCGGTAGACAACCACCCTACCAGGACCTGGTGTGGAACGTAGTGACCGGTAGGTGTGTATGTAATCTTCTCTCCTAGAATAATGCAAAAGAATGGGTTTATGACATAGGTAGATGAACATACATCCTCCTGAGCAAAGTGACCAGTTTGACACTTGTCTTCAAAAAATATATATAGACAACCAAGCCCATAAAGTTGCCAAATAAATACAATTCATGGAAATATTACTCACCCAGCTTTATGTGGGATACAGCCTCACCTCACCCGGCAACTGCTCGGTAGATGAGGCCCCACTCTATTTGTGGGTGAAACAAGGAAACACAAATGAGGAAACCAGAATGTGTTCCTTATTTAACAACTAAATCGAATATAATAAAAATCTTGAATTGTGTATTGAATTTCTGACAGTCTACTAGAGGGTTTTAGAACAGGACCGCTATAGATGTGATTGATGTAAAAAGATTTCATACATAAAAAAATGTTAACATAACATTTTTTTTTATTATTAATATCATACTCCTAAGTCTCTCCATCATTAGGTCAAAATGAGCCTAAAAAGAGACTTTAGTGACTAATTACTATCTTACTTCCCATGGTCAGGTGAAAGGAAGGAAATACAACATTTCTTGGCATCATAGTGTTTAAGATGTAACAGTTTTAATAAAAGAAAGAAGAAGGATGTCAAAAGTGCCTGCAGGCTGCTTACCTGTCCGTCGGTACCTCCGGATGGACACCAAGCTGAAGGGGAGGTACCGAACGGCAGGTCAGCCTGCCTTATATACCATCCTGGATTTGGTTGTAATTGAAGGGCTTTGCCAATTGGAGTCTCTTGATGATGAAAATTACGGGCTTATTATCGAATCATCACTCGATTCACCCATTGCGCGCATGCCCAAAAACTGAAAAGACAATGAGCATGCGCGATAAGCAGACGGATTTGTCTACAAAAATCCTGCATGCTCAAAGATTAGCGTCCCAGCGGGTGCACATGCGCGGTAAGCGTAATAGGTGCTGTATGACAGGCAGAAGCAGCACAAGTCCCCGAACCGCGACCGCAAGTCGTCAAGCTAAAAAAGGCCCACCTACACGCCCTCATGAAAATGTCAAACTGTATAGATTTTTTGAGGAAATGCAGTTGAAAAGACTCTCCATCTAGAAATAAATAGAGACGTATGATTGTGAAAAGATAAATTTGGAATATTGTCCCCGTGACGAGACCGGCTCCACTTTTCATGAAAAAAAGCTCACATAATTCATATGCCTGCACAGATTGCACTATATAAGGACAGTGGATAATAAGAGGCAACAGAAGAAACGCAACATGTATGTTTATCTATATTTATCAATGTATAAAAAAAAATTGCATTGACAAAAATTGCGCTACATTGAACAGATGCGAAAAAATTGGTATTTAGCCATAATGTCATGAACCAATGTTTGCTCTGCCAATTGTGCATTAATGCTTGGACTGCACATAATTGGTTTAGTATGTAAAGCTGCACCTAAGAGGGTACATAACTAATAAACCCAAGCCATCTCAGGATAGAATGGTTGAATTACCCTCTGTACATCTATTTTCAAAAAAGTAGTGTGTATATTAGTGTGTTTCTCACATACAGCGATCTTCGATGATAGATAATGTCATGGTTAGATTCTTTTAGATAATAGTAAAGGATCAGCTCCTTTCTTAAAGGAAGAACGCAGAGGGTACTTCTTAAACCATTCCAATCCGAGAGTAAGCCCCTTGTCTGTGGAGTCCCGCAGGGCTCTGCGCTGAGTCCATTGTTTTTTAATGTTTATCTAGCCCCGCTGGCGAAGGTGGTTGAGTCATGGGGGGTCAGAGTGATCTCATATGCTGATGATACACAGCTAATGTTTTCTTTCAGAGATCACTCTGACTCCAGTTTCGCCAACTTTCGACACTGTCTTGGCGAAATCTGCTCTTGGATGACTGCTAACCACTTGAGACTCAATACTGATAAGACGGAGGTCCTTTTTTTTAATCAGAAAAACCCAATACAGTCTAAACTGTGGTGGCCTACGGTGCTCAATCCCCCTCCGATTCCTGTTCAAACTGTTCGCAATCTGGGCTTTCAGTTTGACGATGCCCTATCGTGTAAAACCCAAATAAACAAGGTCACTGCAGCCTGTTTTTGGAAATTACGTATGATGAAAAAGATCTTTCCATTCCTGCCCATTGATGCCCACAGAACAGTCACTCATGCCCTAGTAACATCCCATCTGGATTATGGCAACAGCCTTTATGCTGGGGCCCCCTTGTATCAAATCGAACGACTTCAGATCATCCAGAATGCGGCTGCAAGGTTGATTGGCAATATCCCTCACCGTCAGTCGGTTGCATCCTACGGCAAAGAGCTACATTGGCTCCCCATCTCCAGTCGCATCTAGTTTAAAATGCTGACTCTAGCCTTCCGGGCCCTCAACGGGTCAGGTCCGAGCTACTTACGAAGGAGACTTGTGATCTCCCAATCTGTTAGATCTTTACGGTCTAACAACCTACGTCGTCTCATTGTGCCTCGGTTTCGCCGCTCCAGAATGGGAGGAAGAGGTTTCACAGTCATGCCGACTAAACTTTGGAACAATCTTCCTCTTGACCTGAGGTTCACTTTGTCTGAATCACTCTTTCGCAGCCAACTGAAGACTTGGCTATTCTCCTCTGCATAGGCGTCTCCCTCCTTTTTCAGCATGTAGACTACAGCGCCGGGAAACCCATTTCAGGGGCAGCTGCGTGCTTTATAAGCTTCAAAAATAAATAAATAAATAAATAAATAAAATAAGTAGGCAAAGGAGTCTGTGGGTACACGCATGGTTGATCCCAACTCATCAGGAAACCCACGTAATACTGTCATTGAGACCGTTGGTGTCGCATTTCAATTTAAAGATCCACTTCTGTTCTTTGATGAAAAGAAACCTTGAGATGTCACTGACATGCGGTGGACATATAAAGGTTATAACTTTCAGATTCGCTCAGATTTGTCCCGCTTCACCTTGGACAAACAATGGGAGCTGGGCCAAAGGATGGACGCTTTTCGTAAGCTAGGCGCTACAGTACAGATGGGTTTCCCTGCATCCCTTAAAATTATGCTAGATAACAAAATGCACAACATTAGATCAGTGCAGGCTGCAGATGATCTTTTATTATCCTTTGGCAGTAGGAAACAAAGGGAGTGATACTAAGATGTGTTGAAACAATCAAACGAACTAAAAGAACGTTATTAACTCTTAAATCTCAGAACCCCCACACGCCTGAAAACCCAAATACCTAATGCCTATAAGGCTAAAATACATTTATTAGGGAAATGATGACAAACCGCACCTTACCATGAGTAAATGCAGATATGAATCTATGAAGCGAAGTCTTGTGGAAGAGGGAAAGGGTAATAAAAGAAGATCACAAAGAGTAAAAGTAAAAAAGGGAAAAAAAAAACAGGGAATAAAAGGGGTAAAAATCAAGGAGTGGAAAAACAAAAATAAAAATATACAACAATACTCGCATCAAGATAAACATAAAATGTAACGGCGAGTCACACTATAAATATTAAAGGCACGTGGTGGCGAGATGGGGAAGAGCTAGGGGCACTTACTTCCGGAAATTTTCCGGTTGGTGAGTACGGGGTTTTCCCAGGGTGGGGAAGGGAGGAGGGGAGGGTATGGGGGGGCTAGGGGGGCACAACCACACTTCTAAAAATGAGCTCCAATCTTTTTGTGTAAATAAGTTTTTGAATGCTATGTTTTCTTTTCATCTTAAGCCAAATAGTAATAATCTGCTTGAATTGTCCAATCTCTTCTTCTTACTCTCAGCTCTAATGAATAACTCTAATTCACAACTTAATGAGTAAACTCAAAATATTATCCTGGAATGTTAATGGTCTCCGCACCAAACCTCATGCTAACAAAATCATGCAATATCTTCGAGATATCGATGCGGGAATCATTATCCTCCAGGAGACTCACTTAATTGAAAGTGAGATACTCGAGTTGGTTCGAAGGAATAGATGGATAGAATCATCGATTTCAACAACACAAGGTTCTAATACACGGGGGGTCTCGATTTTTTTCAAAAAATCCATCACATTTAAGATAAAACAGCAGAAAGCAGACACTGGAGGGAGATGGGTTATTGCAGCAATAGAACTAGGAGACATCAAGTTAACACTTGTGGGATATTATGGCCCTAACATAGATGACCCCTCAATATTGGAAACCCTTTTTAGCCATTTGCTTAGTTTCCCAGACCCGGTGATTATAGCGGGGGATTTCAACATAACTTTGAATCCACTTCTGGATAAATCCCCTAATAGTAGGCAGAAAATCATCTCTAAATCCAGAAATTGTCTGCTAGGTTTAATGAACCAATACGACTATATTGACATTTGGCGGTTCAGAGAGGGTCAAAGGCAAGAATTCTCATTTAGGAACTGGAAATATAGACATAGATCCAGAATTGACTTCATTCTCACTAGTAGAGCTCTAGCTGAAGACATTACTTCAATACAATACACTCCAATGCATCTCTCCGACCATTCTGCAGTTAAGTTAGAACTAAAACTGGCTACGACACCTCTTACTAAAATATGGTGCTTTGACAGATCTCTACTCTCTTCAATAGAGGACATTGAATTTTTACAATCAGAAACAAGATACTTCTTTAGTACCAATAAAGATACAGCCTCTATAGGAATAATTTGGGACGCGTTTAAGTGTACATTAAGAGGTCTCATTAAAAATAAAGTAGCCTATCGTGGTAGACAGTATACAGACAAAATTACCTCCATTGAAAGTAACATTTTGACAGTGCAGAATGATATAGACAACACTGCTCCTATAGATAATCACATCCTGGCCGCAAAACACGTAGAATTGGATAGGCTGAAGCTTTCATTGTCAGCAGTTCTGGAGAAACGGGTCATACAGAGATGGGAGGCAAGTAAACTCTCGCATTTCCAATATGGGGAGGGGGCAGGAAAATTACTTGCCTGGAAAACAAAATCTGATCGGGTCCGTAACAACATATCTTTAGTCACATCAGCGGGGGGAACTGTTTCCAGGGATGAGGAAATCAGAGCAGCTTTCAGAAATTTTTTTCAATCTATATATCAGGACGACCTTAAGCCTAATCAGAGTGACATAATTAATTGGCTCGAGGGTATATCTCTTCCATCGTTAACAACAGAACAGTCCTGTTCTTTGGACGGGGAAATAACCATATCGGAGGTAGAGGAGGCCATAAAGAAAGCAAAGAGTGGAAAGGCTGTAGAACGGATGGTATGCCTTGTGAAATTTACAAAAAACTTATCTCAGAGGTTTCACCAGTTCTGGCTACTCTGTTTAATCAAATTCTTATAGATGGCGAGTTACCACCGGAGTCATGGAATAATGCCTCTATAACCCTCATCCTGAAGCCTGGTAAATCCGCCTCAGACTGTGGTTCATACAGGCCCATTTCTATACTAAACGCTGATTATAACATTTTTACATCTATATTAGCTAATCGGTTGGGTCGGGTAGCTCCTGATATCATAGCTCCGAACCAAAAGGGGTTTATAAAAGGGAGACAGCTTTGTGAGCTTACGTATGAATTGATTGGTTCAATGGATATTGCTATAAAGGAGGAAATTCCTCTGGTTGTCCTCACTTTGGATGCTACCAAGGCCTTCGACAGGGTGAATTGGTTGTACCTGTCGGAGGCCTTGAGGAGGTTCAACGTGGGGGATAGATTTTGGAGGACGATAAATCTTCTATATCGTAGTGCATCTGCTTCACTGTTGATTAATGGAGGCTTGACAGAGCCCTTCAAGGTTATGAGAGGAACCAGACAGGGTTGTCCCCTGTCTCCCCTTCTTTTTGATGTATATATAGAACCATTCGCTCAGACTCTCAGAGACAATATACTCATTAAACCTTTTATTTATGGTGGCTGGGATAAGAAGGTGGCACTTTATGCAGACGATATTATGATTTTTTCTACAAGTTATGAAGAAGCATACCCAGAGATAATTGAACAGGCCCTTACATTTGGGAAAGTGTCAGGATATTAAATCAATGCCCTCAAGACAGAGTCAATGTCCTGGAATAGTAATATAACTGATAACAATGGGACATCCAAAAACCAAATTCGCTATCTGGGGGTGAACATAGTTAAGGATATCAACGCGATTGCTTCTCTTAACTTTAACAAAGTAGCTGCAGAGTGTCGGAAACTTATGAGAGATTGGTCTCATCTTCCGCTCTCTTTTTTGGGTAAGGTGAATTTGGTGAAGATGAGTATCTTACCGAAAGTTTCTTTTCTGTTTAATTCAATTCCACTTTATTTTGATCCAAAACTAATCGCCAAACTACAGAGCGCGATCACCAGCTTTATTTGGAATAGTAAAGGTGCCAGAATTTCGTGGAAAAAAATTAGGCGTCGTAGGGAGAAGGGTGGGCTGGCTGGCCCAGACCTTCAAATATACGCATGGGCGTTCCAGCTATCGCACATGCGTATGTTGCTTAAAACCCCTATATCTACAGGGAAGGGCCCTCTTTTTTCCATATTACTGGAATGCGAAGGAGTTAGTCAATCCGGTTTCTTGTTTAAGTTTGGTGACCCCAAATTCTTTAAGAAGATAAAATTGAAAGTTCTAAAAGGGATTGTATCTACTTGGTACAAAGTTAGGCAAGCGATAAAAATTGGCTATTATTCAGCGAAGGCTCCGATATGGAACCTACCCGCTCCTCCCTTATGGACAATAGATGCCCTTAATAATCTGCTAATAGAAGCTGGTATCTATAGTTGGGAAGACCTGTTTATGGATGGGTCTTTACTCCCATGGGATTATCTTATTAACAAAGTAGGCCCAAGTTTGTCGAGATTTAATTATATCCAGATCTCCAGCTGGGCACAGTCATATAAAGAGCAGCCAACGCGAAGTAACAAGCAGCCTATAGGTGGTTTTAGCGACTTGGTAACTTGTCTATTAGATAGCCCAGTGGCAAAGAAAGAAATTTTGCGTTGGTACAATAAAATAATAGATGAAATAGATGTCAACTTTCAGTTACCGACAACACTGTGGGCAGAACTAATGCCAGGCTTAGATGTGGAAGAGCTTTGGACTGCTTCTTGTTCATTGCTTTGGGATTAAGTTAAACCTTCGTGGCTTCGTAGGAACCACCTTTTTACCATACATAGGGCATAATATTCTCCCCATAGGTTAACTAAGTTCTCATTAACAGGTCCAGTTCTATGTCCTAGATGCGGGTTAATTGCAGCCTCGGACACACATATGTTTTTAGAATGTCCAAATCTATCGGAATATTGGGAAGCTATTAGGAATAAGCTATCACAATCTGTGGGTGAACATGTCTCTATAGACCTCGCTCTGGTTATCTTTGGTCTGAAAAATAAAACTTGCAACGCAGTAACCAAATTGATATTTTATTCCATTCTAGCGGCACGTAGGGAGATATGTAGACATTGGAAAGATGTTCAACCACCTACAGTACATGAATGGTGAACATCACTCCTTCAAATTTCCAAACTCGATCTAGTAGACCAGTAGGTGCATATGTAATTTTCTTTCCTAGAATAATGCAAAAGAATGGTTTTGTGACATAGGTAGATGAACATACATCCTCCTGAGCAAAGTGACCAGTTTGACACTTGTCGTTTAACTCACCTTATGCACCAAAATAAATGCAGTTATCACACATCCATTTGTGTATGTTGTTCTTTTTTGGATGTAGAAACCTATAAATGTGACTCCTAATGTACCACCAAGTGACATTATTTGCAAAAATTGTAAACAGTTACTAGGTGCAGCGAAAGCTAATAATGCAGATGAGTATACCAAACATGTCAGGAACAGACATTGAAGTGTAAAGTACACATATATCTTTATATACATTATTAGGAGGAGAAGTTCATCCACACAGTGACATGAAACATCTGTCACTAGTGGAAACTGAAGTACCGCATTTTTCACATATCAACTTCTCAGATACCAGTATGTTGATGGCACATCATTCACTGTCCATTGGTGGACTAATCTCACTGATTTTTCATTAGTGCTGCTGCAGTCATGTACAGTTGGCTACAAGAGACTTAACATAGCCAAACAGTAACAGCAATAGGGGTCAAACTGAGGTTCCGTGACGATTTGAACCCGTGTTTTCTACATTGTCGTAAATACACAATTTTGGTATCAGTGAACCGCAAATGGTCCATTTAGCATATCCCGGTGTTTTCGCTATGCTACGAGCAAGAGTACTCCTGTTACAAACACATTTCTGATCTATCCATGGCATCCATCTTAGATTATGGCAGCCATTTTGTGTTTCTTGCCCTCACATAGACAATGGACACGCAATGACCTCTGATCACTCCATTTCGATTAAGGACACGTAAGCTTTAGCCGGAGATTCACCTCTCGAGTAACACGTGCACCTTAGAACAGAACACGCCATGGCTGCATGACTCGACAGAAACTGCCTCCTCTGCCTGAGGCCAGTCTTGCTATACTGGTTCTCGTGTTCATTGGCCTGATCATGATTAGGCGGCCGAAGCTGGTAGCCTTGCCCATTTACGACCCACAAACATCTCTTATCCTGCTTTTCTATCTTCTACACCTAGCTCTGCTCCTTTCCTTCTGGGCCTTTATTAGGGGGAGGTAACGAAATTTACGATGAGGCGGTCCGGCTCCTGAATGAGAAGTTGACATGGGATTATGATGGAACAGTGGGAACCCCTCGTTCGTAATGTTGTGACATCAGATATTGTCGACGATTCCTGTGCAACGCCAAATATTTTTTGTTTAGGACACAAAGGTTTGGGAATGTACTAACATGTAAAGAATTGGCCCGAAGCCCAATTTTTAGTATATAAGGAGCAACCCTTTTTGTACAAATCGAACAGGCTCCTAGATTCTGCCCGTGTGTAGTTTCTGTGACTTCTGTGTCCCTGCAGTAATAAACCTTTGGTCTTTGACGCCACCATCGAGAAGCCCGTGTTTCTGTTTATTTGTGCACCGAGACAGGTAGAACTCCGGGGTCTTCGGGTGTTATCCCTGACACCTCTGGACGGAACCAAAAAGTCCAGAACTCCAATTGGCGCCCAACGTGGGGCGACGTCATTCGGTACCGGTCCAAAAGCCTGAAGAGTTCGAGAAGCTTCGTGTGAAGATTCCTGAGGGAGGCTCCCCACTTCATCGATCCCGGCATATCGCAAAAGTGGCCCGACGTTTTCTTCCACGAGGGTTCCCGTTCGGACGGCTGCAGTGGTCCGTTGCCTTGACTGTCGCCCTGTCTTGGACCCGAGGTGCAGTCCTTAGTACGGCGAGACAAGACGGGTTTCTCCTTGGTGACGTCTTCAGTTCCTCAGTTAAGTATTAAGTGATTGCTATTTGGTTACTTCGTAAGGGTTGCTCCTGTTTGGATAATCCTTTTTAGTTCTTGGTTTGGTTTGGTTTTGTAAGATTATCACTGGTTGTTCTGGTTACGATAATCTATTGGTTTAGTTTGGGTATCGATACATTGGTTCGCTTTGGTAGGCCTAAGTTCTTGGTTCGAGTGCACATTTTTGTTTGTGTTTTGTCTGTTCTGTGTTCCGGATTATAAAATGGTAAGTCGGAAAAACTGTATGTTGTCGTGTTTTGGTTGCAACAGTGATTCCCGGTTGGAGGACTCATGTCTGGTTCCTCCGATCGGAACTCCTCTTTATGATTTGTATTGTAAGTTTGGTGTGGGTCCAATATCTTATAATGAGGTATGGATCCCTTATACCGAAAAAGACGGTGTCCTTAGTTGGCCACTGCATGGTAGTTTTGAACCCGAAGTCCTTAATAATTTGGAAGTGAAATTGTTTAAGAAGAAAGCCAGGCCGGCAATGTTTGATTCTTTCCGTTATTGGCGAAAAGAATCTAAACAGAGAGAAATTAAAAGATTGAAGAAAGAACAGAAAGAACAAGAGTTGACTTTAGAACAGGCTGCTAAGCAGCTGCAACTCAATGAGTCTGAGAAAGCAATAGAGGTGGCTACTAGAGAGCATAATTTAGCGATAGACAAGTGCTACCCTGCCTTGCCATCGAGTACAGCTAAGGCGGTAGAGGACTCCGAGAATGATCCTCTGCTGTCTTATTTGTTAAGGTCACCCCCACCGTATGCACAGGGTGCTACGGCTCCACCTCTACCGAATGTTCAATTACCGGTTGCTGGACAACCTGGTATTCCTGCTCCTGCTCCCCTGAATCAAGCTCCTGTACCTCCTGTGGTCAATGTAAATGTTCCTTCGGCACCCCCTCTTCCAGGGTTGCCGAATTCTTTACCTATACCTGCATCACTTACACCTACTGTTTCACAAGCTACTCTGCCTGATACTCCTACTATTCCTGTTCTATCTGTTCCAACTGCTACTGTGTTTTCTACATCTGCTAGTATTATGACTCCACTTTCTGTTCGTCGGAGAATCACTGAGTCTGTCTCCAATATTCTGTATCCCTTCTATAAAACTTTAATTAAGACTCCGGCCTCTGACTCTGTACAGAGACGTAGTCAGCTTCCCAGTACTGAGGAACGGGGAGTATTAGATTCCACTGCTCTTAGATGGATTTCAAAAAGTAGAAGATATAGTACTAGAGATGTATTAGATACATTTATGCAATGGAAAGAACCGACACAACGATATGTGTTCAACGAGATGTGCTCCCTTTTGCGTGACGAATTAGAAGAAGATGATTCTGAATCAAATCTAGAAGAATTAATTAATGTTCAGAAAGAATTTGCTGCGGGTATGATAGTTGGTAAGGATATAAAGGAAGCGATGGAACTAATTTTAAGCTATAGGAATGATCCATCCCTTCGTTCACCGAGAGAGTTAGAGAAACATAGTACGAAGCAGAATCGCCAATATCCAATGAGGGAGGTTCCTCCAATTTGGCGCGAAGCTGTACAAGCTGACGCTGTCAATGGTATTGTTGCCGCTCCGGCCCAATTCCAGAGAGTGTGGATACACATTCCGTGGAAGCGAGCCGAAGTGTTAGCAGTGAAACAGGCCTTACCAGATCCGCGTAAGAATCCCGCCGGATACTATAAAGAGTTAGCACAGACAGTTGAGGCTTGTGTGATGAATTTAGCGGACATTGACATGTTATTTGGGAATGTAGTTCCGCAACCAATATGGGCTAAAATTCGTAAAGAGAATCATCCCGTTGCCCTAGGTGGTGATTGGGCAGCTATCATTGCGGCAGATGGTCAGCAAATAGGTGGTTCCAAACCCGAACCTCTAATTGCTAATCTTCCAGGTAGGATAATTGAATTAATGAAGACTCTGATGCCAGCATTGCGCGTTAACTGGGACAAGTTGTCCGCATGCAGACAGAAGAAAGACGAAAGTGTCTCCGACTTTTTCACAAGGTTCGAAGAGACTTTTGTAGATCACAGTGGTCAGGATATGAGCACAGAAGGAGGACAGAGACTGTTTGTTGATAAATTTGTACACAATCTGCTGCCAGAGCTCAGTAATAAATTGAAAGATTCCGAAAGTGCTTGGGCTGTCTCTACAACTGCGCAAATACTTGCAACTGCACAGTATTATGAAAATAGGGATAAAGAGGAGAAAGAGAAATCAGATAAGAAGACGAAAGATTTAAAAACTAAAGTTCTTTTACAACAGGAACATCCGCCAAGTATGAATCAGACTAATACACAGCAAGGATCATATCAACGGACAGATTATAGTTCACCGAGGCCGCAATATCAGTGGAACCAGTGTGCGTACTGTAAGAAAGAGGGTCATTATAAGAACGACTGTCCAGTCTTAGCGCAAAATAATCCTGCAGCAGCTCAGAGAGGTCGTGGTGGTTCCATGCAAAATTCTAGAGGTCGAGGACGAGGTGCTATGCCTCCACAAACAAATGATCGCCCTTCTAATCATTTTGATCAGCGGAATGGCCAGTCTGCCCAACAAAATAGATCTCAACAGTATCATGTTGAAGACTATTGTGAGGTTGATGAGGGATTTCAGCAAACTGAATACTAGGACAGCCATGGACAGAGAGAGGGAGTAGTATCAGTTCCAGTGGATCAGAGTGGGCCTTATGTCGCAGTAGCAACATCAGGTGTAGTCGAACCATTTCTGTTGGATACTGGTGCAGCAAAAAGTTCTATCATTCATGCTAAACTCCCTGGCGCACCTTTGTCCGGCTTAACAAATGTTTCTGTAGGTTTTTCAGGCGCCCCTGTTTGCAACCCTGTATCTGGTCCTTTGTCTATTTCTGTTGGACCCCGTCAATTGAAAGCACCTTTGATTTTGACAACCGGTTGTAATGAAAATCTGCTTGGTTTAGACTTATTAAAACGCCTATATGCGACATTGTACTGTTCTCCATCAGGAGTACAGCTTACATTGGGTAAAAGAATCACCTCTCCGATGTACTTGTCAATGGATGCACTCCCGCCAGAGCTGCGTTCACTCCCTGATACTCTTTGGGCGACTGGTCCTAACGATGTAGGCCTTTTAGAAATTCCACCATATGTAGTCACTTTGAAAGCAAATGTCAAATTTCCACGAATTCCTCAATACAAGATTTCTAGTGAAGGTGAACGTGCACTTTTATTGATTGTGCAAGATTTGATTAAGAAAGGTGTAGTTGAAGAAACTAGAGGAAATGTCTGTAACAGTCCTGTATTACCAATTTTGAAACATACTGATCCTTCAAAACCTCCAGTGTATAGGTTTGTTATCGATCTCAGGGAGGTCAATAAAATTGTGGTTCCGCAGTTTCCTGTGGTTCCAGACATTACTGCATTACTAACGTTGATCCCTGCTACAGCTACATGGTTTTCAGTCATCGACTTGAAGAATGCCTTTTTCAGCATTCCAATAGCCAAAGAAAGCAGAGATATTTTTGGTTTCTCTCTAGGAGGTCGAAGCTTCAGGTTTAAACGTGCTCCACAAGGCTATTGTGAGAGTCCGTCCATTTACAGTCAGGCATTAAAAAGTCAGTTAGATTCCTTTGTACTGCCTCCTGGTTCTGCCTTAGTACAGTATGTAGATGATCTTCTAGTGGCTGCCGATGACAAGGAAACTTGCAAAACAGCTACAATTTCCTTATTGCATCATTTGTCTAATTTAAATCATAAGTTGTCACCTTCGAAAATGCAATACTGCTGCCAAGAAGTGACCTACCTAGGTCATCTCTTGTCAAAGGAGGGAAGGAAGTTGACCCCAGAGAGAATAAAAGCAATTACGCAGATGAGTGTTCCCCGCACACAGAGAGAAGTACGTGCCTTTTTAGGTATTACCTCATACTGTAGGCAGTGGATCCCAAATTTTTCTCTTTTGGCAAAACCATTGGTAACTTTGACTGGGAAAAATGTTCCGAGTCCGGTGCCATGGTCTGCTGAATGTCAGGAGAGTTTTTCTGAGTTACGAAATGCACTGTGTTCAGCTCCTGTATTGGGTACACCCGATTACAGTAAGCCATTCACGCTCTATGTTCACGAGAGAGAAGGTTGCGCGTTGAGTGTTCTGACACAGAAATTTGGTGATAAACAACGCCCTTGTGCGTATTTTTCATCAACATTAGATCCGGTAGCTAGAGCGTTGCCTAGTTGTTTGAGAGCTACAGCGGCAGCTGCGGCTTCCATTCGACAATCTGCTGGTTTGGTGATGAATAACATGCTAGTGGTCATGGTTCCTCATGCTGTGGATACACTCATGAACCGAACCAAGACACAGCATCTTACCAGTGCTAGGTTAACAGGCTATGAGCTGACACTGTTAGCGAGTCATATTCAGATCAAAAGATGCAATGTATTGAATCCCGCAACATTGTTGCCGACTAATCAGGAGTCGAGTGATTCTGAACCCCATGATTGCTGTTTCAGAACCGAGGAGGAGACGAAAGGACGAATTGATTTAAAAGATACTCCATTGTCAGATCCAGATGGCACGTTGTATGTTGATGGGTCGTGCTTTAAATTGGAGAATGGTGATGTGACTGCTGCTGTTACGCAGTAACGACTTTGAGTACGATTGTGGAGACTGCGAGGGTGAGTCAGAATTCTGCCCAAGCTGCAGAATTGATAGCACTAACGAGAGCGTGTGTTTTAGCTAAGGGAAAGAGAGTGAATGTGTTCACAGATAGTCAGTACGCGTTTGGCGTGGCCCATAGTTTTGGCCGTTTGTGGAAAGAAAGAGGTTTCATTACGTCCCATGGGACTAAGATTCAACATGGTCAGCTAGTTAACGACTTGTTGGAATCTCTAACCTTGCCGACTGAAGTAGCGATTGTGAAATGCAGTGCTCATAAAGCAATCACGGATGATGTTGGTCGTGGAAATGCTTTTGCTGATGAAACCGCTAAAGAGACAGCTAGAAATATGATGAGTAGAATGTATGTTGCAACATCTGCAAGATAGATTTCGGAGTCTGGAATGTGTGAGGACACAGTGGAAAGTGTGAAAGAAATTCAGAAAGAGGCGACTGAGGAAGAAAAACTTGCATGGAAAGAGAGTACGGGTAAATTGGACTTGAGTGGATGTTGGATTGATTTGTCGGAACAACAGCGTTGGATGTTGCCTGATGCGTATGTGCTTGCAGTAGTAACGATGGCGCATGGAGCAGCGCACATCAGTTCTAAAGGGATTTGTAAGATGTTGGCTCCAGTCTGGAAGAATGATGGGATTAGTAAGTGTGCAGAGAGAGTGGTGAAAAATTGTATGGTATGCCTGATGCATAATCCTGGCAAGGGAGTCCCCACACCTGCTGGTCACTTCGCTCCTCCTTCCTGCCCCTTTGAAGTGATTCAGTTAGACTTCATTCACATGGATCGTTGCAACAACCTAAAGTACGTCCTAGTGGTAGTTTGTGCTTTCTCCAGATGGATCGAAGCATATCCACTGAAGGACAACACTGCCCTATCAACTTGCAAAATTCTTCTCAAAGAATACTTCCCTAGGTACGGTATGCCACGGATTGTGTGGTCAGATAACGGAAGTGAGTTTGTAGGGAAAGTTATGCAGAGTGTGTGTGCCGGTTTAGGGATCAAGCAGAAATTTCACAGTGCGAACCATCCCCAGTCTGCTGGTTTAGTTGAGGGTTACAATGGCACCCTCAAACTAAAACTTGCTAAAATACAAGCATCCACAGGTTTGTCCTGGCCAGACGCACTACCCTTGGCTTTGTTATCTACGAGAGCGACTGTACATTCTAGAGTAGGGCTTAGTCCATACGAAATAGTTTTTGGTCGTCCCGCTAATGTTTGGGGAGTGCCAAGGCCAAAAGAATTCTGTTCTCTGGAATATCCAATGTTGATTGATTACCTTTACGACTTGACTGCTAAATTGAGTCTTATTCACCAACAGGTTTTCGATGCATTGCCAAAGCCACCGGAGAGTCCAGGTCATCAGCTGAAACCTGGAGATCAAGTCGTCGTGCGCAATTTTGCAAGGACGAAAAATCTTCAACCCAGATTCGTCGGCCCATACCAGGTGCTGCTGGCAACAAGAACTGCTATTCGTGTGGCTGGTAGGAAGAATTGGATACACACGACACATGTCAAACGTGTGCCCTTGCCACTTCCTTACGATAACTGGGTGAAGAAGGGAATTGGTGCCTCTGAGTTTGAACGAACACCCAGGTTTATCCCTTTCAGCGATGCCGAACTAATCACTGGCACATCGAACTCTGGCTCTCCTCCTGAAACTGCTCCTTTGAATTCTGAACATTTGTCCTCTGCATCAGAAGAAACTTTGCCATCTGCGAACTTGAACATTGCAACCCCTGCTGAAAATACACTGTTTCCAGATCAAACAGCTCCTGCAAAACTGAGATACAACTTACGGTCTCGCAATATGGACAAATAAAGCAGGAAACTGCCTATTTTACACATTTGAATTTTGACACTTTTGCCTCCAGCCAGGAAGTTTGCTATTGTTTTGTTGTTTTAAAATTGCCTTGCCGTCTGGGTAGCCGTAGGGTCGTGGCTGTGTGCCTAGTTGAATCTGCGGGGGTCAGACACTAGGTCGCTCTTTCTGTTAGTTCTGGGAACTCCCAGAGCTGATAGAGGCATTTTCATCTACGTACACATCATCAGTGGTCGCGAGCGGCAACGAGAGAATGTAATTTATGTTCGCAGAAATAGACTTTACAAAATTCTTCACAGCAAATGTTTTCTAATGCAATGTGCCATTACATTTTTGATTGTTTTGATAACGTTGGTGGGTGGAATCGTCTTTGGTGTGAATTAAATTTTTATGCCAGTAACGACAGTACCTCCCCTTGATCCTGCTACTTCTACTGTTTCTTCTATATATTCTTTTCACTCGTTTCCTGAACACGAGCAAGCTCGACGCTCAAAGTTAATTAATAACACATTTGTACAGCTCTTGCATCAACACCAACTGGTAGTTAACACTACAGACTGCTGGGTGTGTGGCTTGATACCCCACACCATGGATAAAGGCATCCCCTACCTAGTTTTGCCTTTTAGCTATAATGGATCATTTCAGGCCTTCCAGACCATTTTTGCCTATGCCCTTGAGACCTATCCTCCACGTCCACCACGTTCCACTAAATACAACTCTGTCAACAAAGCTTTAGTCCAGGGAATTATTGACATGATTAGAGACGTCAATAATACTCCATCTTACCCTAGAGATGAATTACGGGTGTATGTGAGTTGGAACTCTACAGAGTATCGCCTTAGTTTGGGAGAAAGCAAGCGTAAAAGCTCAACTCCAGTCTGGGTCGTACCTCACCGGGGTCAAGTCTGTTTGCAGGGAAATGGGAGGAATCCGAGAGCTCAGCTAGGGAGGAGTGAGTGCGTTGAGACCTACGTGTTTCCGTCTAACTCTTCCCCTGCCTTTCTTACTGCTAGGGGTACCTACTTCATTTGTCAAGACAGAGCGTATACATGGTTGCCTGCTGACTTTTCAGGTTCGTGTTATATTGCTCGATTGTTGCCTCCAACATACACTGCTTCTTCTGATTATCACAAAACCAGAGTAGCAAGAGGTGTCTTCAGTAAGGAAGATACCGCTGGTCAGGAAGCTGGAGACTTCTTCAAAGGTTTCCTTCCGTTCTGGGGGCCTATGGCCAATAGTAGAAATATACGTCAGCTAACACGGGTAGTTGAATCTACTATTACCGAAACTGCTGGTGCCCTTAGCAACTTGACAGCTGAGCTTCAGGCGGATCGTCTCATGACGTTGCAGAACCGTATGGTTCTAGACGTAATACTTGCAGATCGAGGTGGGGTATGCAGAATGATCCAATCGAGCTGCTGTGTTTTTATTCCCAATAATGCTCCAACGGTCTATGAGGCGATCTCTAAGCTACACAAGATTTCCGACTCTATACATGTAGACAAGGGAAACTGGTCCTTCATGGAGTGGTTTTGGACTCTGATAACAGCGTGGGGATGGAAGGTTCTGATGGTCATTGGTGTCATCTTAGTATTCCTATTCTCATGCTGCCTGATTATCCAATGAGGTCCAGCTTTGTGTAGTCTCTGTGCTGCAACCTGTTTCAGAAAACCACCTGCGTTTGGAGAAAAGGCGCGAGAGAGGATGATGATACAACAACATGTCACTGACCTGATGAGCATAGAGTTAGACTCTGACATAGACTAAGTAATTGCCTATGTAAGGGCAAAAGGAGGGTCTGAGGTTCCGTGACGATTTGAACCCGTGTTTTCTACATTGTCGTAAATACATAATTTTGGTATCAGTGAACTGCAAATGGTCCATTTCGCATATCCCGGTGTTTTCGCTATGCTACGAGCAAGAGTACTCCTGTTACAAACACATTTCTGATCTATCCATGGCATCCATCTTAGATTATGGCAGCCATTTTGTGTTTCTTGCCCTCACATAGACAATGGACACGCAATGACCTCTGATCACTCCATTTCGATTAAGGACACGTAAGCTTTAGCCGGAGATTCACCTCTCGAGTAACACGTGCACCTTAGAACAGAACACGCCATGGCTGCATGACTCGACAGAAACTGCCTCCTCTGCCTGAGGCCAGTCTTGCTATACTGGTTCTCGTGTTCGTTGGCCTGATCATGATTAGGCGGCCGAAGCTGGTAGCCTTGCCCATTTACGACCCACAAACATCTCTTATCCTGCTTTTCTATCTTCTACACCTGGCTCTGCTCCTTTCCTTCTGGGCCTTTATTAGGGGGAGGTAACGAAATTTACGATGAGGCGGTCTGGCTCCTGAATGAGAAGTTGACATGGGATTATGATGGAACAGTGGGAACCCCTCGTTCGTAATGTTGTGACATCAGATATTGTCGACGATTCCTGTGCAACACCAAATATTTATTGTTTAGGACACAAAGGTTTGGGAATGTACTAACATGTAAAGAATTTGCCCGAAGCCCAATTTTTAGTATATAAGGTGCAACCCTTTTTGTACAAATCGAACAGGCTCCTAGATTCTGCCCGTGTGTAGTTTCTGTGACTTCTGTGTCCCTGCAGTAATAAACCTTTGGTCTTTGACGCCACCATCGAGAAGCCCGTGTTTCTGTTTATTTGTGCACCGAGACAGGTAGAACTCCGGGGTCTTCGGGTGTTATCCCTGACACCTCTGGACGGAACCAAAAAGTCCAGAACTCCAAAACCTGTAACTCAGCACTGGTACACTACAAACAGGTGTATCTGTATTTTCTGGATATCATTTTATAATGTCAATACACTGACTTGTAAGATTGAAAATTACAGGGTGAAAGGACCTACAAAAACACATCAAGGATATTTCATGGACCTGTTCAACAATGTCACAACAAGAACACTCCTCTCCTAGAGTACACGGTACATGGATTATATCAGACAACACACAGCGACAACATAAGCTCACACATCAGTCAAGAGCTCATCAAAATACAGCTCTGCACAAAGTAGCCCACAGTTACGCACACCAAATCATATCCTCACTTCACAACAGCAAATGTAATATTCACAGTTATGTAATCTTACTGCATACTTACACTCAAGGGACCTTCCTCTTCGCCACTATAATCATCACTGTTCATGTCGGGACTTTCACCTGGGGGCTCCTGCGAGTCTCCATCCTTCACAATCAGAGGGATTTCCTAGCACAATGCAAGGTTGAAGAGCATGCAGCAGGTGCCTGTGATCTGACACACCTTCCTAGGTGAGTAGAGTAGGGCTCCCCCAGTCTTGTCCAAACAGCTGAATCTGGCCTTCAGGAGCCCAAAAACCCACTCCACTACCCGACGTGTCCTCCCATGGGTCTCATTGAAGTCGACCTTCGCTGGCGTTATTGGCTTTCTATGTGGGGTCAGCAACCAAGGCTGGTTTGGATACACTTAGTCATCTAGTTGTGAGATACACAGATGCACAATCAGTATTCTGAAAATTGCTGAGGAGGACAGCATGTCACACACATACACACACACACACACACACAAAAGATAGACACATCTCACTCACCAACAAGCTAGGCCCTTTCCGGATGTAGATGTGAACTAGGGTATGTTGCTGTTCCGCATGACATAGAAGTCATGGGCAGATACTGGAAATTTGGCACAGACATGTAAAGCGGTGAACTCTGCGAGGCATGTAACTTGCACATTGATAGAATGATAATGTTTTTGGTTCCTATAGATTTGCTCATGTGCTTGATGTAGCACAAGGCCAATGTGTGTGCCATTGATGGATCCTACAACATGTGGGATGTGACCTGGGTCATAACCATCACCATTCACAGTTGTCAATTCTTCTCTTCTTGGGAAATGAATATATAACTGTCAATGTGTAGCATCAGTGCAAACAGGATATCACAAAACACCATACTGAATATTTGTTGAGACATCCCACTAGATGTAGCCACTGTGTACTGAAATTAACTAGTGGCAAAGAACTGCAGTTTGGCAATCACCTTCACTGTTGGGGTCAGATCTGTAGAGTAGGTTCTCTGAGCCCTTAAGTGAGGAGCCAACTACAGACATAGCTCCTGAATGGTCAGGCGATTGAGTCGGAACTTCTTAATGATGTCTCACTCCTCCATGGTCAACAGGTCTGGAAAAGGCCTGTATATGGGAGCTTGACTCCTTCTCCCTCTGGCAGAGTACACATGTATGAAAACATGAAAAGACAAGATGGCTACAGAATACACATTGACTTATACCAGTTCAAGATGAACAGTCATGTGGAATCAGTGTCATGCATATGTGACCTGTAGACATACATTGTCATCATTTAGGTAATTAGGTAGACAGTAAGTACACACAAACTACCAAAATGGGTGACAGACATATGGGCCATTGCATAATCATGGACACTCAGCCATGTGGGTTGTGAATACCTCACAGGTGGCACACATTAGGCCTGGGATGGATATACCTGTTGTCTCTTAACATGACACATCTTGATGTAATGGATGCACATCATCATTGCATAGTCTTGCAGTTTTTTCAAAACAGGACGACACATGAGTCGTAACATATGATGTTTGTACATCATATGTGCACATTTTCTACAGAGTCCACTCTGCCAGTCTATGAGTCTGCATTACACACCTTGCCACAGTCACTATAAGTATACACAACTTGACTGGTAATGTGTGTCCATGCCTACATGGATTACAATGACATATGAGAAATGGCAAAACAATGCTGGTAAACCTCTGGTCACAGCTATTTCATGTGAGAGATGAAAAAAATGAGTGTCACACTATTGAGTCCCCTCACAAGGTGATCATGATTAACCCTGGGTGAAGGACTTCGTTATGCCAATGGAGCGGGCGTAGTGTTATCTACTTCGCCCTTTACAAAGTAGGCGTAGCAGGCAACACTAAGCCCACTCCGTGGGCGTAGCGAAGTTGCCCGCCACCTGCCTCCCTCCCGCCCTCCCCTACATACCTAATTTGTGTTACATAGTCTTAGAAGAGTAAATAAAAAGCACTTATCTTGTCCGCCGCATCCCTGGGCTCCCTCTTCTAATCGCGTCGCCGTCTTGGATACCAATGCGCATGCGGGGCCTCCGTGCATGCTCATTTCTCACAAGAAATACGCATGCGCGACCGGCCGCGCATGCGGATTGGTATCCAAGACGGTGGCACGATCAAAAGAGGGAGCGAGAAATGCGCATGTGCGGGCGGGTGTGCATGCGCATTGGTTTCCAAGACGGCGGCGCGATTAGAAGAGGGAGCCCCGGGACGCGGCGGACAAGTTAAGTGCTTTTTATTTACTTTTCTAAGACTATGTAACACAAATTAGGTATGTAGGGAGGGGGCAGGCGGCGCGTAGTGGGGCTACGCGAAGTGCGTAGGTGGCCGAAGTTTATCACCCACTTTGCGTAGCTTCGCGTAGCCCCACTAAGCATACTACGCCCAGGGTTAATCATGATGTCTGATTCTGTGTGGAGCACAATGCTGCAATTTGTTAGTCAAGAAACGCAAACGCCAGATGGTGTGACCTGCGCGGATCATGTCAACCATGGTGGCCACTGCCATGGGCCCCAATTGTGAAATGCTAGCGACGCAGTGGAGTGATTCTGACCCCCGCGCTCTGAATCCGCCTATGAAAATAACATGGCAGCCAATTGGACATCTTCTAAAGGCCAACACTTGCGGATTTGAAATTTGCGGTAGGGGTGCTGTTGCTTTCGGCCCCAAATTAAAAATGCAACAGGCACGTACCAATGGAAATGCCGGTTTAGCACTGACACCACCCTTGTAACCTATTTTTAGCTCGCATTTAGATATACTTGTCACTTGCCTACAGACACTGCTACCTGCTATACCTCCCTATCACCTACTGCTATTTGTCACCTCTGGCAGCAGTCATGGACCGTACTGAGAAAGTAAGGGCCTGTCTCTTTACCCCAGAGGAGCTGGATCTCCTGATGGACAAGGTCCTTGGCCAGTATGGGGGGCTATAGTATGTACCAGAGGTACTGGTGAGTCAATATGTACAGATTTTGGAGTCATGTGAATGCTTAGCTTATGTAACTGTACTTTAGTATGTGCCTCAGAGTGCAGGTCAATATAGATGCCTTGATTGTTGGACCACTACATGGCCGATTGATGACATTCCATATGTTGCACTTTAGTCTGTGGAGAAGATGGCCCCAGTGTTATGATTGTAACTCTCTTTGACACTTTTACCACAGATATTGATCTCTGCATGGCTTTGGTTCATGTTTGCTACTTTGAATTGCATAATGACTATATGGCTACGGTGCAATGGTATATAAATCCTCCTTTCCCATAAACCCTGACTACATACAATGAGATATACAGAATGATGATTAGCAAATGTACAGTTACACTGATGACTGGGCCAATTTTCACTTTGTGCACCTGTTCCCTGGGAGGTGTTTCAAAATCACTATCATCATTATTATGTCAAAATAAATGAGATGTGACATTTCTATTGGGCAGAGGGTTCAGATAAGTTAAGCAATTCGTATAGAGCGACCCAATGAGATGAGGGCTATCTGCCCACTCGGTCATGGCCTGTATCTGTGTTGTATAGATTTCTCTGAACTCACCTCTAACACATCTGAGATATGTACATTGGAGATGTGATTATACTATTGGTATGATATTGTGGTGAGTATCACATGTGTAAGTACTGTCTCACAATTCACATTCCCCATGCAGGTGAGAATTGTGATGGTACCCCAGTTTCAGTGTAAAACCAAAGGGGACGATGGATGGAGTGTTGAACATTGCCAGCACTCACCCCCAGTCAACTGAACTGGGTATAATCCATCCTCATTCTTTAGCTCACTCCACCACTCCAGTTCAGACATGGCCATATGAAAATCAGACTGACCCGGTGCCTCATGGGAACAGTCGAGCCCGAACTGCCAAGCCATGTCTTCCCTGGACCAGAAACAAGCATTCTGGGACCGGTTTCTGGCTAATCAGCCGTCATCAGCTAGGCTAGCTTGAATCCAGTGGCAAAGTAAAATGTAAATGTAAATCCGTATTTGTAAAGCGCAAACTACTCCCCCTTACGGGTCTCAAGGCGCTGAGGACCGCTGTGAAAATTAAGTGAGCTATTGCCCAAAGTCACATGGTGCTGAGCTGAGCTGCTGCTGGAGCTGGGGATCGAACCGTGAACTGGGTGCTCCGATGTCAGCTTCCCTGGCCGCTGCACCACACCTCTCCACTCCAAGCCATGTCTTCCCTGGACCAGAAAAAAGCATCCTGGGACCATTTTCTGGCTAATCAGCCATTATCCGTCAGGCTAGCTTGAATCCAGTGGCAAGGTGAGCAAGGGACCCACCTCTGGGCATACCCTGCCAACTTAGGGCAAACAAAGCAAAACCAAAGGCGATGATGGATGAAGTGTTGAACATTGCAAGCCCTCACCCCCAGTTTCAGTGTCACAATTGGCTAAATGCCTGTCCTGTGAACGCACAATGTTGAAAGTTCACATTTCACAACTGTCTATGCTATCCATCTGACTAGTGTACCCTTCTCTTTGGCCACAAACAGTAATAGCTATAACTTGGACACATGACAGCCCTCACCTTGTCAAAACAACAATTGGTGGACAGAATGCAGAACAATGTCATACATTCACCCCAGTACAGAGATCTGGGCCTAAATCCATTGTTTTTTTTGCACTCCACACCATCCCAGTTCAGACATGGCCATATGCAAATCAGCCTTGACCCTGTGCCTCATGGGAACAGTCCAGCCCGAACTGCAAAGCCATGTCTTTCCTGGACTGGAATCAACCATCCTAGGACCGGTTTCTGGCTATCAGCCGTCTTCAGCCAGGATAGCTTGACTCCAGTGGTGTGGAGAGCATGGGGCTCACGTCTGAGCATACCCATCCCACTCGGGGTGACTAATGCAAAAACAACTATTGATGGACAGAATGCAGAACAATGTCATACATTCACCCCAGTACAGAGATCTGGGCCTAAATCCATCGATTTTTTGCACTCCACACCACCCCAGTTCAGACATGGCCATATGCAAATCTGCCTTGACCCTGTACCTCATGGGAACAGTCCAGCCCGACCTGCCAAGCCATGTCTTTCCTGGACCGGAATCAAGCATCCTAGGACCGGTTTCTGGCTATCAGCCATCTTCAGCCAGGATAGCTTGACTCTAGTGGTGTGGAGAGCATGGACCTCATGTCTGAGCATACCTATCCCACTCGGGGTGACAAATGCAAAAACAACAATTGATGGACAGAATGCCGAACAATGTCATACATTCATCCCAGTACAGAGATCTGGGCCTAAATCCATCGTTTTTTTGCACTCAGACATGGTCATATGCAAATCAGCCTTGACCCTGTGCCTCATGTGAACAGCCCAGCCCGAACTGCAAAGCCATGTCTTTCCTGGACCGGAATCAAGCATCCTAGGACCGGTTTCTGGCTATCAGCCGTCTTCAGCCAGGATAGCTTGACTCCAGTGGTGTGGAGAGCATGAGACTCACGTCTGAGCATACCCATTCCACTCGGGGTGACTAATGCAAAAATAATTGATGGACAGAATGCAGAACAATGTCATACATTCACCCCAGTACAGAGATCTGGGCCTAAATCCATCGTTTTTTTGCACTCAGACATGGTCATATGCAAATCAGCCTTGACCCTGTGCCTCATGTGAACAGCCCAGCCCGAACTGCAAAGCCATGTCTTTCCTGGACCGGAATCAAGCATCCTAGGACCGGTTTCTGGCTATCAGCCGTCTTCAGCCAGGATAGCTTGACTCCAGTGGTGTGGAGAGCATGAGACTCACGTCTGAGCATACCCATTCCACTCGGGGTGACTAATGCAAAAATAATTGATGGACAGAATGCAGAACAATGTCATACATTCACCCAAGTACAGAGATCTGGGCATAAATCCATCGTTTTTTTGCACTCCACACCACCCCAGTTCAGACATGGCCATATGCGAATCAGCCTTGACCCTGTGCCTCATGGGAACAGTCCAGCCCGAACTGCCAAACCATGTCTTTCCTGGACCGGAATCAAGCATCCTAGGACCGGTTTCTGGCTAATCAGCCGTCATCAGCTAGGCTAGCTTGAATCCAGTGGCAAAGTAAAATGTAAATGTAAATCCGTATTTGTAAAGCGCAAACTACTCCCCCTTACGGGTCTCAAGGCGCTGAGGACCGCTGTGAAAATTAAGTGAGCTATTGCCCAAAGTCACATGGTGCTGAGCTGAGCTGCTGCTGGAGCTGGGGATCGAACCGTGAACTGGGTGCTCCGATGTCAGCTTCCCTGGCCGCTGCACCACACCTCTCCACTCCAAGCGATGTCTTCCCTGGACCAGAAAAAAGCATCCTGGGACCATTTTCTGGCTAATCAGCCATTATCCGTCAGGCTAGCTTGAATCCAGTGGCAAGGTGAGCAAGGGACCCACCTCTGGGCATACCCTGCCAACTTAGGGCAAACAAAGCAAAACCAAAGGCGATGATGGATGAAGTGTTGAACATTGCAAGCCCTCACCCCCAGTTTCAGTGTCACAATTGGCTAAATGCCTGTCCTGTGAATGCACAATGTTGAAAGTTCACATTTCACAACTGTCCATGCTATCCACCTGACTAGTGTACCCTTCTCTTTGGCCACAAACAGTAATAGCTATAACTTGGACACATGACAGCCCTCACCTTGTCAAAACAACAATTGGTGGACAGAATGCAGAACAATGTCATACATTCACCCCAGTACAGAGATCTGGGCCTAAATCCATTGTTTTTTTTGAACTCCACACCACCCCAGTTCAGACATGGCCATATGCAAATCAGCCTTGACCCTGTGCCTCATGGGAACAGTCCAGCCCGAACTGCAAAGCCATGTCTTTCCTGGACTGGAATCAACCATCCTGGACCGGTTTCTGGCTATCAGCCGTCTTCAGCCAGGATAGCTTGACTCCAGTGGTGTGGAGAGCATGGGGCTCACGTCTGAGCATACCCATCCCACTCGGGGTGACAAATGCAAAAACAACAATTGATGGACAGAATGCAGAACAATGTCATACATTCACCCCAGTACAGAGATCTGGGCCTAAATCCATCGATTTTTTGCACTCCACACCACCCCAGTTCAGACATGGCCATATGCAAATCTGCCTTGACCCTGTACCTCATGGGAACAGTCCAGCCCGACCTGCCAAGCCATGTCTTTCCTGGACCGGAATCAAGCATCCTAGGACCGGTTTCTGGCTATCAGCCATCTTCAGCCAGGATAGCTTGACTCTAGTGGTGTGGAGAGCATGGACCTCATGTCTGAGCATACCTATCCCACTCGGGGTGACAAATGCAAAAACAACAATTGATGGACAGAATGCCGAACAATGTCATACATTCATCCCAGTACAGAGATCTGGGCCTAAATCCATCGTTTTTTTGCACTCAGACATGGTCATATGCAAATCAGCCTTGACCCTGTGCCTCATGTGAACAGCCCAGCCCGAACTGCAAAGCCATGTCTTTCCTGGACCGGAATCAAGCATCCTAGGACCGGTTTCTGGCTATCAGCCGTCTTCAGCCAGGATAGCTTGACTCCAGTGGTGTGGAGAGCATGAGACTCACGTCTGAGCATACCCATTCCACTCGGGGTGACTAATGCAAAAATAATTGATGGACAGAATGCAGAACAATGTCATACATTCACACCAGTACAGAGATCTGGGCCTAAATCCATTGTTTTTTTGCACTCCACACCACCCCAGTTCAGACATGGCCATATGCGAATCAGCCTTGACCCTGTGCCTCATGGGAACAGTCCAGCCCGAACTGCCAAACCATGTCTTTCCTGGACCGGAATCAAGCATCCTAGGACCGGTTTCTGGCTATCAGCCATCTTCAGCCAGGATAGCTTGACTCCAGTGGTGTGGAGAGCATGGGACTCACGTCTGAGCATACCCATCCCACTCGGGGTGACAAATGCAAAAACAACAATTGATGGACAGAATGCCGAACAATGTCATACATTCACCCCAGTACAGAGATCTGGGCCTAAATCCATCGTTTTTTTGCACTCAGACATGGTCATATGCAAATCAGCCATGACTCTGTGGTCATGTGAACAGTCAAGCCAGAACTGCCAAGCCATGTCTTTCCTGGACCGGAATCAAGCATCCTAGGACCGGTTTCTGGCTATCAGCCGTCTTCAGCCAGGATAGCTTGACTCCAGTGGTGTGGAGAGCATGGGACTCACGTCTGAGCATACCCATCCCACTCGGGGTGACAAAATGCAAAACAACAGTTGATGGACAGAATGCAGAACAATGTCATACATTCACCCCAGTACAGATATCTGGGCTTAAATCCATTGTTTTTTTGCACTCCACACCACCCCAGTTCAGACATGGCCATATGCAAATCAGCCAGCCTCACCTTGTCACCTTAGTGAGTGAATGTTGTGTCAAGTGCCTTACTGTGCCCTCTGTACCACGTGATGCAATTCAATGAGCCTGGACATAAAGGTGTTTGTAGTGTCAGACAGTGAGTATTTTCAATATGTTTTCTTTACAGTGTACTGTCTTTCATGATCCCTCACACTACGAACCACCAAGGATTTCCTTGATTACCCAGCCTCAGCATGCGTATGCAATGGCCAGGTGGTAGGGTCAACCTCACAGATGTTGCCATTGTAATTAATGAGCTTGATTAGATTGTAGCATGTGACAAGGTCTGTATGACTTGCTGTCGAAGAAATTGCAAATTGCAAGGGCAACTCAAACATAATCAAAAGCATGACAATAGCTCCTAGCTATAACATGAGGGGACAAGAACACCATATTTTGACCAAATACATAAGTTCATTTTTTTAATGTAATGCAATATATATTGTTGATAAAAACAGTCCACAGGCGTACAACAGTTGTGTCAACATTTACTCTAACACCATTCTATACAATAGAGACAAAAAATACCTACCCATTAACAGTGACAAAAAACAGAAAAATGTCAGTTGTTTTCTCATTTATGATACATATTTAATCTTAAAACTCTGATCTGTCTACATGACCTATATTGTCATGAATGGCTAAGAGCCAACATCTTTTCACCAGCAATCAAAGGCTGGTAAACATTGCTTTGTTTTGGCAACAATCAGTGGCTGGAACCCAGATGGTATCTATGCACATTTTGGTGAGAATTGCCTTCCTCAGGAAAAGCCGCATATGGCAATTTCATATTACCTGTGAATATAAGAAATATATATATAGTCCCTCCAAACGTAGATCACAGAATAAACAACATGATGTCATTGCTTCACGTCTGTTGGCTTATTGGTGTTCAAAACCTTAGTTCCATTGTGATGAAAAAAGAAAAAGAAACCAAAGAGACACCAAATAAAGAACTTGATCTTACCAAAAAGTAAAGAAAAATATGAGAAACAGAAATTGAACGATGGACCCTTCCTAATGTCAGCACCTGACTATCTTTCTCCCCGTAATATAACGTGGCCCTTAAATTAATAAAGGGAATTGTGTGCACACTGGCTGGCACCCATCGTTACTGTGCCTGTTCCCTAGGGAATCAAAGTACAAATAAAACAACCGCAAAGGTGCACCACAAAGGACAAAAAAAAATATATAAGTGCAAGTGGTATTTAGCACAAGAAAGAAATATTTCTCAGAGATATGTTGATAATCTTCTGGTAATCTTTATTTTCAGTTTTCAGTACAACATACAGCCGACGCGTTTCGTCCCAAGCTGGGACTTCTTCAGGGCTTTTATAGTCTTGATACGTCGCTTTTTGGGTGAATGTGAAAGTAAAGGGTCCTGGGGGCGCCTTCCCAGACTCTGTGGTCCTAACATGCAAGCCGGAATATATATTTCCTTCCAATATCGAACAGTCAGGAATGAACTGTGAAATTATTTTTGAGTGGTGAGGACAGAGCTTTGCAGCATTCCTGAACAGTAAGAAAAAACGTTCTCGCAACCTTAGTTTGTATGTGACTCAATACATGTCCTGAATTATTTGTAGGAAATGCAGATGTCTGTCCCAGGGAGGAGGGTGTGGGCACTGTGTTCAGTAGGCCGTTTTTATTAAATCAGCCGGCGCCCATCCACAGCCCTTGTCCAGCATTATACACCCGCAACGACGATGTGTTCCTATTGAGTCACATACAAACTAAGGTTGCGAGAACGTTTTTTCTTACTGTTCAGGAATGCTGCAATAAATGCAGAAAAACATCCAGATAGCCTTGCCTTATATCGTGTACATTGGAGATGTGATCATACTATTGGTATGACATTGTGGTGAGGATACATTTGTAAGTACTGTATCACCATTCACATTCCACATGCAGGTGAGATTTGTGATGGCACGCCAGTTTCAGTGTCACAATTGGCAAAAGGGCTGCTGTCCTGTGAATGCACAATGTTGAAAGTTCACATCTCACAAATGACTAGTTCAGCTATCTGAGTAGTGTACACTCATATTTGGCCACAAACAGTAATAGCTAATATTTGGACACATAACAGCTCTTACCTTGTCACCTTAGTGAGTGAATGTTGTGTTGTGTACCTTACTGTGCCCTCTGTTCCACGTGATGCAATGCAATGGGCCTGGACGTGAAGGTGTTTGTAGTGTCAGACACAGTGAGTATTTTCAAGAGGTTTTCTTTACAGTGTACTGCCTGTCATGGTTACTCACATTAAGAACAACCAAGGATGTCCTTGTTCACTCTGACCTAAGTGGTGACTCTCAGCGTGTGTTTGTAATGACCAGGTAGTAGATTCATCATCATAGACATTGCCATTGTAATTGCTAAGCTCGATTAGCATGTAACATGGTCAGTACGACTATGCTTTCCATGGATCCATGTCTGTGGTATGTTTCAATCTGCTTCTTAACTTGCACGCAAAGGTCTACTACATAGCTGTGAAAAATCTTTTTGTACATGTCTCCCATGACTACACCACAAAGTACATCAGCGAAAGGCCATCTGGAAGGTCATCGCCCGGAAGATGCAGAACCTGGGGTTCTCCAACTGGTGCAGTACACACTGCCACACAAGGTGGGATGGCATCTGCCACCTCTCGCTGAGATGTAGCTGGGGCTGGGCCCCCAAAGTGGCATGGTCACGTGCCAGACCTTGACCCCCAAATGGCCCGGCCCGCATTCTGGCTTTGACCCAGCCTGAGCTGGTTGGGCTTTTGAGGGCCCACCAGCAGATAATTGGGGGGGAGTTTTGCGCTGAGTGTATATTTGTGCATGAATGACTACCTTCATCCCAGCCATCATCATTTCATGAAGCTTTGCGATGTCTCACGTGTGATGAAATGTGTAGACCGTTGATTGTCTAGAAATGGCAGGAGGTGCTTGGTGTATATAACTGCCTCCACTTTTTGTATCCTTAAAATAGGCAGTATCACCCAAACAAATCTTACCATGATTGCAGATCCCATCTGGAGAACCATGTCTGAACTGACCCATTCAGACATATGAAAAGATGTATGTGAACTGTCTAGCACAGGATACTTGTCATCCTTGTGTGTGCAGTGTGGCATCCAGAGTATTGGGACTGATGTGATGTTGTGGCAGTGGCTTGCGTTATGGCCATTTGAGCACTAGCTGTTGTATACAGCCAAATGATACAGATGACAATATCACAGCTCAATCATGAGTTGCCTACCTGCAGCATAGCATCACAATCATTGTTTTCCTGTCACAATCACAGCAGCTGCACATGTGCTGATGGTGTAGATGGTAAAAAAAGCTATGCATTAGGTGATGTTAAATTGTAGATTGCATACATGGCAATATGTCTTTCTGATGGTCAGACAGGGTAAGGTTGATGCAATGGAGCAGTGTGTCTGTTTTGGGTGAATGTGTTAACCCTAAGGGTTGACATGAGTGGATGGGATCAGTGCAGATGAAAATGTGGTATGTTTCAGATAATTGTAATGTACGTTGAATCGAGTCAGCCAATGTTGATCTGAGTGGCAGAGATTACTGTGTATGCTTTGAAGAGGGGTAGACATGCCCATCAGTGCCCAGTCAAAGTGTGACTAGTGACATGCATCATGGAGTGACATCTTGAGACATTGATGCACCCTGAGTGTCAGCGGTCAGCACAACATAGGGATGACAGACAATGGCTTTGACCCCACATTCCCTGTCCTTGTGGAGGCCACTCTCATCTTCACGGATAGACTCATTCTAAAGACTACTGTCCTTTAAGAGTTGTCCTGATATTGACAAATGTCGTGTGGATGAGTTCTGCTCACATGCAACGCCCTAGACTGAGATTGCCCCAGCCAGGCTAATGAGCCTTGTTCTTTGTTTACACTATTACATGTGTATTTGTTCAATTTATCTATACTATCTGTGACATGTAGCAAGTCAGCTGATGTGTATGTCTCAACTGCATCATCTGGCAGTGGACAGCAGTGAGGCTTAAGTTGGGTGTGTAAGTTGGATGTAGTGTCCGCTTCCATGTCATTGACGTGTTTGTATTGTGATGTCACTGATCCCAAGTAGGTGTTCTATAGTGCAAAGAGATATTAGTGTATGCATGTAAGATGTGTTACATATTTGCATGTCTCAGTTTGTATGTGTAGCGGTGTGAGCACAAGGCCTTTCATCGCAATGTTAGAGGGACTCTACACCATTGGATGTGTAGCTTGTTTGAGGTGATGCAGGTACGTGTTGCTACACACAAAAGGATGTGAGATGTATATGTTGGTACATGCAATAGGATTTGGCATTGTCAACACATCATGTAGCTTTAATTTACACATGGAAGCGCCAATACATCTTGTTCTCATGCCAAAGGTTGTGCTGATGCAGCCAATCAGTGTACATGTTATTTCCCGTACTGATGTGTAAACAGTTGAATGTATATATAAGCTTTCGGATTTATAGCAAGGCCGTTGTATTGAAACTATGTCTCATTCTGTTACAGCATCCCCCAAGGGCAGGGAAGGAGGGGGCCCTGAAACCATTGGGGAAGCAGCTGGCATGAGTGGTCACCAGGGTTGAGCGACACATAGGGGACCAGTGCCTCGGAGGAAGAAGTGAGTACCCTGAAGGAGACAGGAGATGATACACCAAGCTCCACAATGTCACACTCCAGCGGCGACTCCATGGTGTTGGCAGACCAAGGAAGTCAACATCAACATCTAGATCTGCCAAACCACATTCTGTGCCCACCCTCCCTGCTGCTCTCCAACCTACTATCCGGCCCACTCCTATAATGCTAATATTAATACCAATCAAATTTATAGAGCACACTGTTACCCTTAGGTGTCCTGGCACTAACTCACTTATCTGGCTGAGTGGAGGAGTGAATGTCTAACAAAGATCTTAATTACTAAAGAACCATGTTGTTAACAACTTTCTGAATGTCAGCAAGTTGGGGGCTGAGCAAACCCTAACAAGGGTAGAGTCTCCTTCCCCCCAGGCACTGCAGCCCCTGCCCCTGTCTCCCCTGCTGATCTCAGTGCGGAGGCCATAGACATCCGGCTGCAGTTCTCTGTGGTTCAGACTGCAGTCCTGAGTGCCCTCCAAGAGCATGGCAACAAGTGGTCCCGAATCGTTGCGTTCCTGGAAGGCATTCATATTGACATAGCAGACAGAAAGTGTCCATGGGTCTACCAAAAGAGCCAAAAACTTCCTATGAGAGACATAAACCATCAGATTGTGTAGCAGTTCAAATATGGATACCCATCAGTCATTGTCCGATACCGCCCTAGTCATCATTTGGGCTTCCTTTGGTTTTTTGAAAAATGACTCATGAAAGATGTAACTCAAGGTCAAGATTGAAATGACCTAAATCCAATTATGAGACAAGGGACATGATGGTACTCCATGATAGGGAAAGAAAAGGAAATTGCAGTGCGTGAAAAGTGTAAAGTAGTGAGTGACTTAAAATTGGGACCGTGAGTAAAAAAAACTTTTATTAGATCACCCAACTTGCCCAAGATTAAAAACAGTATGGCAGTGTAAACAAATATCTGCCAAGGTTGTTAGAAGGTCAACATGTTTCGGCAGTGAAATAGGACACTGTTATCCTCTGCCTTTGTCAGGACCTAGAAATGTGAAAGCTACTGCATTTGATTTATATGTGAAATGATACCAATAAAAGAATAGAAGACAAGGACCAATTTCACCTGGACTCCTAAGTGTCTGGTCAATTCCTCCTGAAAGTGGTTAGGCTGCCACTGTGGAGTAAAAAGTTGCAAATAAAACAATCTGTTGGTTACATGCACATCAAGGAGGTTTTGGACAGGCTAAGTGTCATAAACTCAACATGTATTGCTGACACATTGGTCAAACATGACTGTCTTTATATTAAAAAACAGGGTACATTCATTTTTTCATTGTATACAATGTACGGCATATCCCGCTTACCTATATTGCAGGAGGATCAAGCCTCACGTCACCTGGATGCGGCTCAGGGAGAGGGAGCACCACTCTATAAAAATTGAAAGAAAGGTAAGAACATGACCACTGACATGAAAACCTGCCTTCAATAGTAGATAAGAAAGCGTTACTCAAAGAAAATAGTCCCTCTAAACAATCAATAAAAACGTATAAGTGAATCTCTTAGTCCAATGTATTGGGATATAGTTGACTCACAATTATCTTGTTCGCAGACTCTGAAAAAAAAAACGTGGTGCATCTTGCGATCTTTCTAGATGACAAACTTGAGATCTTAGAAATACGCCATTATTCCAAAATCTGCCCCACAATTTATATATATATATATATATATCAATCTCTCTCTGATAACAAAGACCAGGGTATAACTGGACAGACGTGGCAAAAGGTATGTCTCGTCGATTTTCTGCGTGAGGAAGCTATTTTTTGTAGTACCGCCCCATGTTTATAAATGCAAATTATTTTTCAGTGTCGTTGTGTTTTAAACTGCCCGTACCTTACATGCAATATCTTTTGATTAATCATGAAACCCAGCATACAGTGTTACAAAGCCATGTATTAGAAACCTCCTTTGTATAAAGCACCCGGCTGCCCACCATGATCATCTGATCACTTTCGCGGTCACCATCGAGTGCCCCAACGTGCTAGCGCAGAGTCAGTATTCAAAAGATTGAGTACACAATTTAAAAACGGCTGTGTTTTCTATATTAATCCTTGTTCCCCACTCACCTCTCCGTCGGTACTCCAGACGGTCTACCAAGCCATCTCGGGGAGGTGAAGAGAACAGGGAGTCGGCCATATTTATTGTGATACTCTGCTGATTGGTCCATGTGACCGAAACGAATAAAGGTAACTTAATCACTTGTTTATTAAAGGGGTATATGGGATATGTAGCTCAATCACATCCTCCGTGTAAAATTTGACTACGAATATTCAAGAGACATGTAAAACATTTAAGCATCATAGGCCAGGATGAATCAAGGCCAGAATTCTCTCATATTTACCTATTTAGCGTTCGATGAAATTGACGCTATGGGCAATCGTGATATTCTAGTGTTAGTCCTTGATACTCGAGATGTAAAATACACTTGCTACTTGGAAACTTACAAAAGTGATGGTGATTTTAGTACACATATCTGATGGAGTGGTGAACATGTAAATACAATTATTCTAAAAAACCCTTTCATTAGTTTGTCGCATACGGAAGCATTCATCGTTCCTTTTCCTCTTCAAAAGAAGAGAAATATTTTTTTCTTTCAACAGACTTTATTAACAATCTCATGAGGAAATGCAATAGTCTCGCATATCAGAGCTAATGAATGATAATGGGTTAGCTATTGTGTCTACCTTTTCACAGACACATCCACACACATTGTATTCTATACTTATTAAATGTGGTCACTGTGAACCATACCTATAGTCTTATTAAGTGAGAGTGCAAGTAGAGTAAAGTATGTTCACATATAGAAAATATAAATATGTGTGCACCTCGGGAAGAGGGATTCTACTCATACCTCTAACATAGCTATAACTATACCTAGGGAATCTTATTCAGTGTGTTAGGTATTATCTGACTGGTCGTGATCAGAATCATTCAGATGGTATACTTCCCATTTTAGGAACGTTAAAGAAATACCCAAGGTATATCATCATTCAGACCTCTTTTATCCGTCCCTAGTCTAAATACCCACTTTTGTTCTTTAATCAGTATATACTTATATACATCTGTCGTATGGTCCGGAATGAATGGTTGTTCTAGTATAGTCTACTCAAAATATGTAGGACCGTGTTTTTGCCTCCAGAAATTGACTGGTCAGTTTTGTTGCTTGTTTCCTGCAACGGAGAGTACTTTTATGTTCAGAAATCCGTACTTTCACTTTCGGGTGGTCATGCCTATATATCTCAATTTTCTCTCTGTTAAGTGGGTGGACGGAGCAGTACTAGACCGAAGAGCAGAATTCAACGAGCTGTGGGTACCATGTCGGACCTACCAGCAGTGCATGGCAATCATCCGTGTGGTACTTGTGCAGCCTGCCCACAAACACGTAAATCTGAGACCATTGATATTGGTACAAGTCGACCTTGGAAATAGAACAAATTCACCAATTGCAATAGTGATAAAGTCGTGTATATGATAACTTGTCCCTGCCAACTGAGATATATAGGCATGACCACGCGAAAGGTGAAAGTACGGATTTCTGAATATAAAAGTACTGTCCGTTGCAGGAAACAAGCAACAAAACTGACGAGTCATTTTCTGGAGGCAAAGCACGGTCCTACAGATTTTGAGTGGACTATATAGAACAACCATTGATATCAGACCATGTGACAGATGTATATAAGTATCTACTGATTAAAGAACAAAGTGGGTATTTAGACTAGTGACGGATAAAAAAGGTCTGAATGATGATATACCTTGGGTATCTCTTTAATGTTCCTAAAATGAAAAATATAACATCTGAATGATTCTGTTCACGACCAGTCAGATAATACCTAACACACTGAATAAGATTCCCTAGGTATAGTTATAACTATGTTAGAGGTATGAGTAGAATCCCTCTTCCCGAGGTGCAGACATATTTATATTTTCTATATGTGAACACACTTTACTCTATTTGCACTCTCACTTAATAAGAGTACAGGTATGGTTCACAGTGACAATATTTAATAAGTAAAGAGTACAATGTGTGTGGATGTGTCTGTGAAAAGGTAGACGCAATAGCTGGACCCATAATCATCTATTAGCTCTGATTTGTGAGACTATCGCATTTCCTCATGAGGTTGTTAATAAAGTCTGTTGAAAGAAAAAAATATTTCTCTTATTTTGAAGAGGAAAGAGAACGGTGAATGCTTCCGTATGCGACAAACTAATGAAAGGGTTTTTTAGAATAACTGTATTTACATGTTCACCACTCCATCAGATATGTGTACTAAAATCGCCATCCCTTTTGTAAGTTTCCACGTAGCAAGTGTATTTTACATCGCGAGTATCAAGGACTAACACTAGAACATCACGATTGCCCGTATCGTCCTTTTCATCCAACGCTAAATAGGTAAATATGACAGAATTATGCCTTGTTTCATCCTGGCCTATGATGCTTAAATGTTTAATATGTCTCTTTAATATTCGTATTCAAATTTTACACGGAGGATATGATTGAACTACATATCCCATATACCCCTTTCAGAAACAAGTGACTTTGCCACCTTTATTCGTTTCGGTCACCTGGACCAATCACCAGAGTAGCACAATAAATATGGCCGACTTCCTGTTCCCGACACCTCCCCGAGACGGCTTGGTAGACCGTCTGGAGTACCGAGGAGAGTGGGGAACATGGATTCATATGGAAAACACGTCCGTTTTTGATCTGTGTACTCAATCTTTTGAGTACTGACTCTGAGCTAGCACGTTGGGGCACTTGATGGTGACTGCGAAAGAGATCAGATGATCACGGTGGGCAGCCAGGTACTTTATACAAAGGAGGTTTCTAATACATGGCTTTGTAACACTGTATGCTGGGCTTCGTGATTAATCAAAAGATATTGCATGTAATGTACTGGCAGCTTAAAACACGACAACACTGAAAAATAATTTGCATTTATAAACATAGGGCAGTTACTACAAAAAATAGCTTCCTCAGCAAGAAAATTGATGAGACATAACTGTCGCCAAGGCAATTCAGTTATACCCTGATCTTTGTTATCAGAGAGAGATCAATATATATATATATATAAATTGTTAGGCAGATTTTGGAGTTATGGCGTATTTCTAAGATCTCAAGTTTCTCGTCTAGAAGGACCGCAAGATGCACCCTGTGTTTTTCAGAGTCTGGGAACATGATATTTGTGAGTCAACTATATCCCAATACATTGGAATAAGAGATTCATTTATACGTTTTTATTGTTTGTTTAGAGGGACTATTTTCTTTGAGTAATGTTTTCTTATCTACAATTGAAGGCAGGTTTTCATGGCAGTGGTCATGTTTTTACCTTTCTTTCAATTTGTATAGAGCGGTGCTCCCTCTCCCTGAGCCGCAGCCAGGTGAGGTGAGGCTTGATCCTCCTCAAATATAGGTAAGCAGGAGATGCCGTAAATTGTATCCAATGATAAAATGAATGTACACTGTTTTTTAATATAAAGACAGTCATGTTTGACCAATGTGTCAGCAATAGATGTTGAGTTTATGACACTAAGCCTGTCCAAAAACTCCTCGATCTGCATGTAACCAACAGATTTTTTATTTGCAACGTTTTACTCCACAGTGGCATCCTAACGACTTTCAGGAGGAATTGACCACACACTTAGGAGTCTAGGTGAAATTGGTCCTTGTCTTCTATTCTTTTATTGTTGTCACTTCACATATAAATCGTATGCAGTAGCTTTCACATTTCTAGGTCCTGACGAAGGCAGAGGATAACAGTGTCCTATTTCACTGCCGAAACATGTTGACCTTCTAACACCCTTGGCAGATATTTGTTTACACTGTCATACTGTTTTTAATCTTGGGCAAGTTGGGTGATCTAATAAAAAAAAAATTCCCCCACGGTCCCAATTTTAAGTCAGTCACTACTTTACACTTTTCACACACTGCAATTTCCTTTTCTTTCCCTATCATTGAGTACCATCATGTTCCATCTACGGGGTGATTCCTTGTCCCATAATTGGATATAGGTAATTTCAATCATGACCTTGAGTTACATCTTTTATGAGTCATTTTTGGAAGAACCAAAGGAAGCCCAAATGATGACTGGACGATGACTGATGGGTATCCATATTTGAATTGCTACACAATATGTTGGTTTATGTCTCTCATAGGAAGTTATTGGCTCTTTTGGTAGACCCGTGGACACTTTTTGTATGCTTTGCTTGCGGTTTAAGGGCTGAGTCCATGCAAGGTCTCTAAATATGCCCTTGGGACCCCACTTTATCGGTTTGTTTGTTTTGTTCTTGTGCAGCTAAGGCTGTCGGTCCCCGTCTCTGTAGCAACTACTTGATTTAGTGCAGGTATAGGCCTCTTAATAGAAGGGTCTAGCTCATAGTGATATTTTGCGTTTTTCATAAAATTGTGTCCATTTCTTTACTGTCTGTAAAATAGTGTTTTTGACATTGTATCTGTTTTATTCAGCCAATATGGCTGAAAATTGTGGACTAGCATTTGATGACGATGAAGTACAATCTATTCTTGCGAGTAACCCCAGCATATTAGACATTACACCAACAATAGTCTTTAGTAATGAAGATGAATGGGGAAAGGTTTTAGGCCTCAAGAAATCTCATTCCCGGACGGCCATCCATGGAGCCATTATGGCCGAGTATTTACGCAGCAATTGTGCACCAAGTGGCTTGATAGTGACCAATGCACAAAGGCTGTTTCTCAATGACAAAGTTTTTTTAAAAGACTGGTTGTTGATAGCCTGGAGGTGCACAAGAGATTGGCTTGTTTTAATTATTAAAACTGCTAAGAGAGTGGCTGACACTATCTTGATTGAGATTCAGGTCTTAGAGGCCCAAATAAAGACCACTATTACAAGTACTTTGTTCAAGAAGAGCCAAGAAGAAAGTAACAAAAATAACAAGGAATTCAAAGACTCAGTTATATTCACCAAAATAGAAAAATTTAATGAGGATCTAGCTAGATTCGTATTAGAAAAAATGTACCCTAATACAAGTGATTCTTATATCCCACAAGACTATAATAAAAATGGTCGCAGGGGAGGATCAACATACGGAACTTCAAGTTCCGAAGCGATCTTCAGTGATTTAGACTCCTTGACTAGAACTAACATCCCAGCGAGGTATCGAGGTAGAGGACATCAGCAGAAATGGAGAGGAAGCAATCAAAATCATAATCAATTTCCTCCTTGGTGGAAACCTCATCCTTGGAACTATGGAGGTCCAACTTTTTCACAACAAATGGGTACTTTCCCTCCACCTCATTTTCCCGGAAACTTTAACACCCAGCCTTTTTTAGGCTTTGGCCGAGGCCGCTCGCGAGGAAAAAGACGGGGTCAACAGGTACATTGGAGCCCATCGCAAATTCCAATGAACCTGAGAAGCGGCAAGAAGATTCCACAAGGCCAACCAGGTACCAGTGTGGAAACAGCCTCGTGATGAATCTCAGCTCTAAGGTATTGTCAGAGACTGAAGATGCTGTACTTAATAGAGGTCTAGGTTTTGTAGCCACACACATAGGAAATCCTTTTCAAACTAACATCAAAAGGGCTAGATTCTTCCGCAAAATAAGGCAACATTTTTTCTTCAAAAAAATACTGAGACTGATTCAGGGATAAGAGACACCAATACTTGCTTACGCAAACCATCTCTGTTCAACCCACCAGTACAAGGGCTACCTGCCAAGGTGATAGCGTTTGAACAAGCAGTTGAAAAAGAGATCACCTCGCTATGTCTCAAAGAGAATAAACCTTTTTTCAATCTACCCAAAAATAGACAGCAAACCCTCCGGAGATTTATGTCAGATTAAAAACTTACAATCAAACCAGCCGACAAAGGTGGGGCGATTGTCCTTCTAGACACCACTACTTATAGAGCAGAATGTCTAAGACAGCTGGAAGACAGAAAGGCATACTGTCCACTGACAAAAGATCCTACCACCAGACTTGGAGCCAGTATTTTCATCACGGTAGAAGAGGCGATTGCAGAAGGCTGGATCACTCCTCTTGAAGCAGGGTTCCTCCGCACTGAACATTCGATCATGCCATACTTTTATGTCCTCACTAAAGTACATAAAGCACAAAGATCATACCTAAAAAATATGGCTCCGTCCAATGGCGAATCTCGACTCCCTGGTATACAGAGGATCTTAGGATAGAAAAAGCCAAATGCAGGCGATTAGAAAGAACCTGGCGAGCAAATAAGGTCCAGGAAAACAAACTATCATACAGACAGTCTCTGGCCAGATATCATCTGAATTTGAAAGAAGCAAGGCGCACTTTCATTATTAAACAGATAGAACAAGCCAGTAACTCTACAAAAACCCTGTTCAGTATAGTAAAAGATTTTTCCTCTCTTAAAGCTTGTAACCATTCCCCACCTGAATCCCAGGACCTACGTAATTCACTGGCAACCTATTTTCAGGATAAGATATCCAGAATTTACAATAACTTCCCTCAGTTAACCCCCTTAGTCTCTGAAACTCTGTCCAATCTTGAGGCCAGGGGAAGGGTAATAAATAGTTTCTTGGAAAGCTTTGAATAAACCACCATTGAAGAAGTCAAAAAAGGCCTCTTAAAAGCAAAATCTGGGTCACCAAAAGACCTGTGCCCCCCGAAAATCATGGCTCCCCTAGCTACGAGCTGTGCTCCTGCAATCTGTGATATTTTTAACAGCTTAATAACAACTGGTATCATTCCCTATGCATGGCAAAAGGTGTCTGATCGCCCTATATTAAAGAAGCCAACAGCCGACTCCTCAATCCTTAGCAACTACCGGCCTATATCCCTGTTGCCATTCCTGGGTAAACTGCTGGAAAGCACCATTAATAGAAAGCTAAGTTCCTATTTGAAACTAAATGAAATCCTGGATCCTTCCCAATCGGGTTTTCGGCCGGTTTCAGTATGGAAACTGCCATACTGCCACTAACAGATTCTCTCAGACAGACAATAGATGCAGGGGGCTCCTCGATAACGATTCTCCTAGAACTCTCCGCTGCTTTTGATACCATCTCTCATATAAAGCTAGCGGAGAGATTGTCCGATTGTGGTGTCGAGGGGACCAACCTGAAGTGGTTACAACACTTTCTGTCTGAGAGAACCCAAACTGTCAGTCTTGGCCCTTGTTCCTCAGCAAAAATGTCCCTGGAGAAAGGGGTCCCACAGGGCTCCTGTTTAAGCCCTACCCTGTCTATTATATACATGGCCCCCTTGGGTAGTAGAACAGTTGGGCTTCCCAATCATCTCATACACAGATGACACGCAGCTCACGTTCACTATCGGAAAAAACCCATAGCAAGAAAAAATCTGTTTCTCCACTGGTATGAGGGTGATTTCCGACTGGATGACTGGAAATTGCCTTCAACTAAATCCAGAAAAAACTGAGATTATGTTGATGGGTAATGCCTCGGTCATCTGGTCGGATGAATGATGGCCCATCCAGCTTGGTGCTGCCCCCACCCCTAAGCTATCAGTGAAAAACGTATGTATAAAAAAATACCGACAACTATCCATGAGGGACCAAATTGCGGCCACGACCAGCGCATGTTATTATAGCATACGACTCTTACTGAAAATCCATCTGATTATACCTACCCTGCATCGAAGGACATTAGTGCAGGCGATGCTAACCAGTCGCCTGGAGTATGGTAACACTCTGCTGGCAGAAGTAGAACAAATACACCTGGCCAAACTGCAGGTGGTTCAAAATACAGCAGCCAGAATGATCCTGAACCACCCTGCGGGCACCCCCTCAAACCCACTACTCAGGCAATTGCACTGGTTATCAGTGGGAAAAAGACCACTTTTTAAAATCTGCGGTCTAACTTTCAATGCTTTGAATAACAGAGGCCCCCTATACCTACAAAGAAAACTTTTGAAATATTGTCCCTCTAGGAGACTTAGATCTAGCTCGCGGGGTCTTCTTCAAATTCCCCAAATCCGCCTTACTCAGACTGGCGGAAGAGCTTTTTCATTCCTTGCTCATTCCTTGCTCCAAAATACTGGAACCAGATTCCCCAAACTTTACGAGAAATCCCTAGCTGTGATCTATTTAGAAAACAGTTGAAAGCCTTTTTGTTTTAACTCACTCTTCCTCGCCTGTGCTCCTCCTGCAGAATCCTATACTTCTAGGCAGCGCCGTGATGGCCCAGGGTGATTTGAGCGCTCTATAATACTTTTAACATAACACAAAGACCACCTGTAGGACGTCCAATCATCTTAGGAATTGGCTCTATTTTAGAGACTTTAACAACTTTTGTAGATCATTTCCTGCGCCCAATGGTGAAAGAAATGCCAACATACTTACAGAACACAAAGGATGTTCTTCGCTTTCTTCCTGAGATTGAGTTTGATACTGCCACAGATCATCTAGTGTTATTTGACGTAGAGTCATTATACACCTCGATCCCTCAGGATGAAACCTTAGAGGTTATTAACACCTTACTGATGGAGAAAGACCTTGACTCTATAACTCCTGTTTCATTCATTATGGCATGTGCTACTCCTGCCATGAAAGAGAACTTTTTCAGGTACGAGGACACTATTTATCTTCAAACATCGGGCACGAGCATGGGAAGCGTTTTCGCTCCCAGCTTAGCGAATCTTTATGTTCCTAGCTTTGAGGAGGAACATATACTAACTCTCTCGAATCCCTGCCTTGACTGAATACACATGTGGAAACGCTATATCGATAACATCTTGGTCATATGGCGAGGAAATGCTGATGAACTTCTATTGTTTCTACAGTGGCTCAATAGTCGTAATAGATTTTTGCGCTTTACAGTGGAGTATAATAAGACAAAACTGGCCTTTCTAGATTTATTGATAACAGCTAGTGCCTCAGGGCTTGAATCAAAACTTTTTAGAAAACCAATGGCACGCAACTCTTTGCTGTGCCATGACAGTTTTCACCCCAAGTCATTGAGGAACAATCTGCCATATGGTCAGTTTTTAAGAATACAACGGAACTTCTCCACAAAGGAGAGTTTTAAAGAACATGCTACTGCTCTGTCCACCCAGTTAACAGAGAGAAAATACCCCAAAAAACTGGTACGTCATTCATGTAAACGAGCTGCAAATAACAATCGAGAGGCTTTACTTGAAATTGCGAAACTGAACAAAGAACAAAGGACGTACCCCGCCAATTGATGAGGTGGTCCCGAAGCCGGGATCCCAATATATGTGGGGTGATAAACTAGGAGTTGGCACTGCACATTACAAAATTAACGCAATTCAAATATTTGCAAGAGAGGGTTTTTAGCAAATATATAGGTATTTTTATTTTGGTGTAGAAAACATTTATATACATAAATAACACATGATTATCTTAAGAATATTGCACAATATACATAGTAAATTAAGAAAAGATAAAAGTGACAAAAACTACATTCTTCTTTGGAGCCTACCCAGTAACACTACATACTTCGATCATACTTTCATTCTTTCAGCTTTTCAAAACCTAATCCTACCTAAAGTTCAATCATTCCACTCACATTCTTCAATTCATACCCATCGTTCTGGTGTATGCCACACATGGATGGTAGATATGTGGCATAGAGCAGAATATTATTCCAGACAATTAATCTTACTACGGCCCCTAGTTAATACTACATAGTATGCCGTATTTCTGGAGCCACGAGCCGACGCGCGTTTCGGTGACAGGCCGGGTGGGCCACACCTTCGTCAGGGCTGGGAGTTGTTGACTGGGAGGAGAAGAGGTAATGATCCAAAAATAAAACACAGTGCCTTAGTATTTTTCTATATAGCAATTGAATTTGTCAAGGCATATATCTTTCTAATACATTTCTTTTATACAAAAAATAGGTGGAATTTAAAACATGATTGTCATCTTTAGTCTGATGTTTATGTGGTTGCCATTTTGACAGTGTGCAGTACCAAACTTATCTAGGGCCACTCCCTAAACCAGACTCCCAGAAGGTGAGATCTGTAAAAGGCAATTAGATAACCTGGGCTAAGTAACCAAAGAGAACATTTAGCATCTTTCATATCTCACATTAAGTTGCATTATAACATACAGTCATTCTCGGACACATGTTAACCAAAAGCACAAAGAATTATTATACATCAGATTGGCAGCCAAGGGCTACGGTGTTTAGGAGCCCAACCTTTGATACTTCTTGAACCTTAGGTGTCAATACAGGTAAGCATATATTAAATAAAGTAGATAAGAACAAACAACGGTGATATCAGGTAGTATCTGGTTAGTATTAACTGAACATTATTGCCCCAAGGAAACACGTTGTTGCATCAGGTTTTACCTATTGGTGGTTTCTGGTTGAAAACGATATAGAGGCTCACAACATGGTCTAAGTATTCAATTTACCTGAAATGGTATACAGAGGGTTCCTTAGAGCAAAAGGCGCATTAATTGTTTTTTCAGGAAAACAGGAATCTAGTAGGTAATAAATGAACTCTGATTATAAATACTCCTCATTAATTTATTTCAACCAGACAGTCAGTGATGCTTTTAGTTCTATTACCTGAATCTTTGGATTTGTTTGCCAAAAGATACGCTCCACCACGCAGGGGTTTACAGGTGAGGAATGAACAGGGGACTGCTATACTTTGAAGGTTTAAGAGATATCACGCAGGCATCCCTAAAGTAAAATAATGTAGTAAGTATGCATAATGGCCATTAGTTACTCAAGAGCAGAGTATAGTTACTAATAATTTATACACACCATGAATGAAAAATGACTTAAGAGCGGTGAGTCTGGAAGATCTGGGTCCACCAAAGCTGCTGGCATATAACCGCCTAATGTTTGGATATAGAGGAAAGCAGCAGTGTGAATAAAACTTCTTAACGCATTCTGCTTAAGAAACCGGGCTATCGGCTAAGTAAACTCACTTGGCTGAATGGACACACAGTCCGTAGATGGGGTTCCGCCGATTGGCCGGACCGACCCTTCCTCACGGGGGACAAGCACTTAGTCTGTAGGTCATTAAACCGCGTAGCTGCCGAAGGAGCCGCCTAGTGTTTAGATGTAGGAAAAAGAAGCAGAGTGAGGAAAACCTTTTAGCGCATTCTGCTTTAGAAATAGCGGGGGTATCGGCAAAGCGCACTTACTCGGCATCAATGACAAGCAGTCCATCGAAGGGGTTCCGTCGATTGGCCGGGTCGACCTTTCCTCACGGGGGGCAGGACTCGCAAAGGCACTGAGCCTGTTGGTTTTTAAATAGCCGAAATATCGCGCCAAACTAGACGCTGATCAGCTGTTTAGAGGTAGTGAAATCGAGGACGGACTAAATGGTTATCGGTAGCTCGGTGGCGGCCATCTTTGAACGGGGATTAGATGACTAAATGACTGATCTTATATTGTTGTAGTTGCCATCTTTAAAGAGGATTATGTTACTTCGTTTACCTAACATATACCTTAAAATATTGCTTTCATCATATTTGATTTATGATGACGATAATTTATTCAATTTTAAGCCTATTATTTAGATTATATCTTGGATATGTCTGCCACCTAGGTTGGGATGATGGAACCGACATATTTATTTGATACTAATAAGGTTATCCTAGCCATCTTAAAAAGGCTACTCACGTGCTACGGATGCGAATAATGGGCCTATTGGGCAGGCCACTAGACTATTACCTTCAAAAAGGCACAGATGTAGTGATCTTACTTACCATTACTAGTACTAAGGGTGTGAATAATAGGCCTATTGGGCAGGTCACTTAACTATTACCCTTAGAAAGGCACAGATGTAGCGGTCTTACTTAACATTATTAGACCAAACCCTGCGATTTAAATCCAGGTACAATGTTCTAAACATATTATAATAGCATGCTCCCTAGAGGGGTTCAAGGAGTCTTGATTTTTAAATTAATTATTTAAAAATCAAGACTCCTTGAACCGCAGGGTTTTGTCTAATAATGTTAAGTAAGACCGCTACATCTGTGCCTTTTTGAAGGTAATAGTCTAGTGGCCTGCCCAATAGGCCCATTATTCGCATCCGTAGCACGTGAGTAGCCTTTTTAAGATGGCTAGGATAACCTTATTAGTATCAAATAAATATGTCGGTTCCATCATCCCAACCTAGGTGGCAGACATATCCAAGATATAATCTAAATAATAGGCTTAAAATTGAATGAATTATCTTCATCATAAATCAAATATGATTAAAGCAATATTTTAAGGTATATGTTAGGTAAACAAAGTAACATAATCCTCTTTAAAGATGGCAACTACAACAATATAAGATCAGTCATTTAGTCATCTAATCCCCGTTCAAAGATGGCCGCCACCGAGCTACCGATAACCATTTAGTCCGTCCTCGATTTCACTACCTCTAAACAGCTGATCAGCGTCTAGTTTGGCGCGATATTTCGGCTATTTAAAAACCAACAGGCTCAGTGCCTTTGCGAGTCCTGCCCCCCATGAGGAAAGGTCGACCCGGCCAATCGACGGAACCCCTTCGATGGACTGCTTGTCATTGATGCCGAGTAAGTGCGCTTTGCCGATACCCCCGCTATTTCTAAAGCAGAATGCGCTAAGAGGTTTTCCTCACTCTGCTTCTTTTTCCTACATCTAAACACTAGGCGGCTCCTTCGGCAGCTACGCGGTTTAATGACCTACAGACTAAGTGCTTGTCCCCCGTGAGGAAGGGTCGGTCCGGCCAATCGGCGGAACCCCATCTACGGACTGTGTGTCCATTCAGCCAAGTGAGTTTACTTAGCCGATAGCCCGGTTTCTTAAGCAGAATGCGTTAAGAAGTTTTATTCACACTGCTGCTTTCCTCTATATCCAAACATTAGGCGGTTATATGCCAGCAGCTTTGGTGGACCCAGATCTTCCAGACTCACCGCTCTTAAGTCATTTTTCATTCATGGTGTGTATAAATTATTAGTAACTATACTCTGCTCTTGAGTAACTAATGGCCATTATGCATACTTACTACATTATTTTACTTTAGGGATGCCTGCGTGATATCTCTTAAACCTTCAAAGTATAGCAGTCCCCTGTTCATTCCTCACCTGTAAACCCCTGCGTGGTGGAGCGCATCTTTTGGCAAACAAATCCAAAGATTCAGGTAATAGAACTAAAAGCATCACTGACTGTCTGGTTGAAATAAATTAATGAGGATTATTTATAATCAGAGTTCATTTAATACCTACTAAATTCCTGTTTTCCTGAAAAAACAATTAATGCGCCTTTTGCTCTAAGGAACCCTCTGTATACCATTTCAGGTAAATTGAATACTTAGACCATGTTGTGAGCCTCTATATCGTTTTCAACCAGAAACCACCAATAGGTAAAACCTGATGCAACAACGTGTTTCCTTGGGGCAATAATGTTCAGTTAAAACTAACCAGATACTACCTAATATCACCGTTGTTTGTTCTTATCTACTTTATTTAATATATGCTTACCTGTATTGACACCTAAGGTTCAAGAAGTATCAAAGGTTGGGCTCCTAAACACCGTAGCCCTTGGCTGCCAATCTGATGTATAATAATTCTTTGTGCTTTTGGTTAACATGTGTCCGAGAATGACTGTATGTTATAATGCAACTTAATGTGAGATATGAAAGATGCTAAATGTTCTCTTTGGTTACTTAGCCCAGGTTATCTAATTGCCTTTTACAGATCTCACCTTCTGGGAGTCTGGTTTAGGGAGTGGCCCTAGATAAGTTTGGTACTGCACACTGTCAAAATGGCAACCACATAAACATCAGACTAAAGATGACAATCATGTTTTAAATTCCACCTATTTTTTGTATAGAAGAAATGTATTAGAAAGATATATGCCTTGACAAATTCAATTGCTATATAGAAAAATACTAAGGCACTGTGTTTTATTTTTTAGATCATTACCTCTTCTCCTCCCAGTCAACAACTCCCAGCCCTGACGAAGGTGTGGCCCACCCGGCCTGTCACCGAAACGCGCGTCGGCTCGTGGCTCCAGAAATACGGCATACTATGTAGTATTAACTAGGGGCCGTAGTAAGATTAATTGTCTGGAATAATATTCTGCTCTATGCCACATATCTACCATCCATGTGTGGCATACACCAGAACGATGGGTATGAATTGAAGAATGTGAGTGGAATGATTGAACTTTAGGTAGGATTAGGTTTTGAAAAGCTGAAAGAATGAAAGTATGATTGAAGTATGTAGTGTTACTGGGTAGGCTCCAAAGAAGAATGTAGTTTTTGTCACTTTTATCTTTTCTTAATTTACTATGTATATTGTGCAATATTCTTAAGATAATCATGTGTTATTTATGTATATAAATGTTTTCTACACCAAAATAAAAATACCTATATATTTGCTAAAAACCCTCTCTTGCAAATATTTGAATTGCGTTAATTTTGTAATGTGCAGTGCCAACTCCTAGGTTTATCACCCCACATATATTGGGATCCCGGCTTCGGGACCACCTCATCAATTGGCGGGGTACGTCCTTTGTTCTTTGTTCAGTTTTTCTTCCCCCTCGACCTGCCTACATCCAACAAGAAGCCCATTGGGGAACCCCCTTCTTTCGCTTTTTTACTTGAAATTGCAACACCTAAAGAGAAAACACAACAAATGACATTTGTTAGTACGTTCAGGACAATGTCTAATGATATCCAACGAATTATAAGAAAACATTGGTCGATCCTTAACACAGGACAGGACACTATACAGTCACCTCTTGTTGCTTTTAAACGAGGACCACATTTGAGGGATCAACTAGTTCATACTAGACTGAAGAGCAGAATTCAACGAGCTGTGGGGACCACGTGGGACCTACCAGTTGTACATAGCCACCATCCATGTGGTACTTGTGCAGCCTGCCCCCAAACTCGTAAATCTGTGACCATTGATATTGGTACAAGTCGACCTTGGAAACAGAACAAATTCCCCATTTGCAATAGTGATAAAGTCGTGTATATGATAACTTGTCCCTGTCAATTGAGATATATAGGCATGACCACGCGAAAGGTGAACGTACGGATTTATGAACATAAAAGTACTGTCTGTTGCAGGAAACAAGCAACAAAACTGACGAGTCATTTTCTGGAGGCAAAGCACGGTCCAACTGATTTTGAGTGGACTATACTAGAACAACCATTCATTCCAGACCATGTGACAGATGTATATAAGTATCTACTGATTAAAGAACAAAAGTGGGTATTTACAGCCACATGCATCAAGCTAAAAACCGGTCGCAAACGGGCAGATTCTCAGAATCTGCCCCTTTACGACCAGTATTGTGCATCATCCCAAATGCAAAATTTGCAATTTAAGGAATCTCTAATTTGAGATTCCTTAAATTGCAATTGCATTAAGGAATTCCAAATTGAGATTCCTTAAATGCAATGCATCAAAGTAAAAAAATTAGCGATTTCGCTAATAGGAGTAGCAAATTACCATGAAGTCCAACTTCATGGTAATTTGCACAAACTTTGAAAAATGCGCTGCTGCCACCAGCCTCACGTCCTGGGGAATGCACATATACAAGTACTCGATGTCGATGGTTAAAAGAAATTCAGTCTTGGAGTCAAAAGAGATCCTCTCCAAGATGTTAAGGAACTCTGTAGTGTCCTTTAAAAAAGATTTCCGGTTGACAACAGATTCCCGAAGGAAAAAGTCAGCATATTGAGAGAGGGGTTCCAAAGCCGACTGTATGGCCGAGACTATCGGGCGGCCGGGCAGGGGCTGTGCCGGTTTGTGTATTTTTGGCAATATATAGAAGGCCGGAGCCCTGGGGGTGTTATTCAGCAGGAACTCCGCCTCCTTAACTGATATCCATCTGTTCTCTTTTGCCCTACCTACCATCTCGCGTATGATTTTAAGAAGTTCTTCTGGTGGGTCGCGGCTCAAAGTTTGATAATTCGTGCGTACTTCAAGAAGTTGCAAAACCTCTGTGTCGTAGTCCTTAGTGTTCAGGACAACCACTGCCCCACCCTTGTCAGCTGACTTGATGGTGAGCAGATGGTTGTCCTGAAGTCACTTTATTGTCTCCCAGTCATCCTTGGACATGTTGTTGTATTTCAAGGTGTCTTGAGATTTATCAAATTTTTCAATATCCTGCAATACTTTTTCCTATTTCTGATATTGAACGCCCACTTTGTTGAGCAAGCAAATCTTGTATACCCATATTAGTCATTTTGCATGCTGGTATGTGCCAGGACCTCCCCTTAGTTTTATGCTGACTAATGTAACCTAGGCATATATAAGTCCCCTGTTTTCTGTACTCCTTAGAATGCCTTCTACAGTTTCCTGAGTGTACTGTGTGACGTAGTCTCCCTCATCTGAGGTCAATAAATATGTCTTGTGATAGTACAGCTTCTGTGCCAATCTCTTCTTTGCTAGTTTAAAAGGACCAGGTGTATTAATAAGACCCCTGAGAAGGTTTCTATTTTCTACAGTGGGTGATGTCTGTTCCCAATCTTCTGGGCCAGTGGTGATATTTAAATTTGTCAGACAGTAGTCCGTCAGGGTGATGGATTTAATGATCTCTACCACCTCAAAGGACAGAGTACCACTGGCAGACTCTATATCAAGCCATTAATTTTTTAACAGTGCACGTACACCAATGATTTGAATTCCATTGCTCATCTGTGAAATAATTTGGGTTCCTCTCAATGCTGAATGGTACTCATCCTGCTCAAAAAGTAATTTTCAAATTATAGATTCTGTATTGATCTGTTTACCAGATAGATACCAAAGTCGTTGGTGTGCAAGCTGAGTGTGGGTCTGAGATCAATTTGTAGCCTAGTGGCTTCGATGTGCCTGAAAACAATGGGAGATTGGAACACAGCACGTCATATGACAGACACATTCTCCACTCCTCGGGCCCAAGGCAAGATCTCCAAAATCAGATGGGTGTTGTTACCCAGGGGAACCATGGGTAACGAGGGCGGTAACAGTAACCCAAGAAATAGTCTGATACTCATCATATTAAGTAAGCAAAGTTTAATTGTTCAATTTAGAAAAATCATTACAAAAACTTTTAAAATCACAAAAAGCCAATAAGCGATATTTGTAGATTACTACTTCCTAAAAGTCAATCTAAAAAACAGGCTTATTCATAAGGAAATATTTGTGCCTTAGGAAACATATAACCCAAGTACAGAAGTGCTATAAAAAAAAATCCCACAATCCATGGAATCAGTGACTAAAAAGCACCCACATTAGGTCATTTACATATTGCTCATGGCATCATACTCAATTAGCATACATAAGCCATTATATATGTATGCCTAGAAAGATATATCACCATTGTGCAAACATGCAATATCAAACTGACCCTGAATTGAAGCTAGTGAGGGAGTAAAAAGTACTTTCATAAAATAATTAGCATGTTTACAATAAACACATACACATTGACCTTACATAAAGAATACATATATTTATCTACAAAGTCTACACCTCTTGTGCAGAATGCTGTAAAAGTTCAGTCCTGGAATCCAGATAGTTGGGAACTAAAGTCACGTACATCAAATAATTAAAAATGTTATAAAAGTCTAACCCTAACCTCCAGCTGGCCTGGAACTAAAGTGCATTAGCTACCAAAGGCATATATGCATAAACACCTTGAATAGGAAACTAATTCAGATCTTAAGAACTACTACACCTAAAATACAGTGGGTCGGGGACTGATAAACACGTGCAATGATTGATTAAAACTATTCCTAAAATACAACTGGTCATGAAAGGTTAATTAACTGTAAAGATTAGAGGCCCCCTGCTGCTAATGTTAAGTTCACCTAGGCAGGAAAATACTTACTGTAAAGTTCCTAGGACAACTTCAATACATGTTTAAAAATACATAATGAAAATATATTTGAGAGAGGAGACCATCACTCAATGTACAAAAATAGAAATATATATTTTATTAAATATTCTCGACTTTAAATATACAATATTTTGATTACTGTGACAGAGAAATCACCATTTCATTCTACATGCATACTACATTCATTCATATACCCATACATACATATGACAAACATAATTGGCTTTTTTGAAACATTCTATACATTTAGTTTGTAATGGTTACAAATAGGTAATAATACTGTATTCCAGTGTTAATGGCAAGATAGCACTGTTTATATATTCAATTGAGGAATGCTCAATGAGAGATGTGGCAGTTATTCATCTTTCATGAGAGATTAATTACCATGTAACCCATTGTAGCACACATATTAGTCTTACCTGAAGCATACATAAAGATTTGTGTTAAGAAGGCCTATTGCCCTTGTGCAAAATACTATAAAAGATTGCACCTCGAATCTAGCTGGTTGCAAACTAAAATCACCTATTGTAATGAATTAGCATATTGACCATAATATCAAGGTCTGGGCGGAGTTCGTGGAGTTCTGCAATGCGGAATTCCGTAAAGTGACCAAAAAACTCTGCCACGCTATTCGGAGTTTTGTAAGCGGTGGACTGTGTTAGGTTGCGCCGTTCGCGCTGATTTGCAGTATTGGGTTTTGTCCAGTTTTTGTTCAGCACGGATGGCACCCCACACAGTGCAGAAGGGTGCTGCTTCTTTCTGCTGCTTGAGTAGATGTTCTCTTAGAATGGCAGCTTCCTCAACGTAAACGGAAGGTTTCTCAATGTGAACATCATGACCATCTGCGACCGCCTGCATTGAGAAGTCTCGCTGGGAGGTGGTTTTGCACTGGATTTTCCTCGCTCATGCTCACCAACTTAGTGTTGGAAAGCACAAGTGAGTTTTCAGAAATCCGTGTGCTCCATGGAATGTGTAAAACTCCGCAAACCAAGCAGAATTCTCTGCCCAGGCCTAAGAATATCAGATAATGAGCGTACATGAAAGAAATGTTGGTGTAAGCTAAATCCCCATGAGCCCTTTCTCGGGTGATTCACTTCAAAGAGCGTTTAAAGCTCTTCAATGTTAAGCCAGACCAAAATAAAGCCTATCCAAACATTTGCCGAGAGTGACCTCTTATGATTTTTGATTAACTTCCTGACTGCCAAATCCCAATATTTATTCAGTCGTCAGATAAGTTGGCAATCTACACTTACATACACTCCAATGGGGCTTATTGAAATTTTCAAATACCAAGTCGAAAAAAACAGGGACGTAATAATTTTCTCTGCAAATTAAGCAGGTAAGGGCATATTCAATGACATGCTCCAAAGGCTCGTTTTAGCCACAGCCACTGCAGTATTTACAATTGTGGGATGTTATCGCGCTTTGGCTATATTTCAGTGAAGCAAGTGGAACCAGCAGGGACCTCATTCTCATGGACTTGACTCTACTCACTTGCTTCAGCCTCATTTTCATGCAGCACTGGACAGTTAGTGAGGAGTATGTTAGTAGGAGTAGAGGCCTATGTGTTAAATTGCTGAAGTCTGCAATATTTTTAGAGTGAGATAACACTACTGCTGGTTTTTGGGTGGGACCATCCTGAGGTTTACTTTGAGTTTCACTTTGCCATCAGATCCCATTAGGTTGATATTTTATGCAATCGGGTGATTCCATTCAGTCTGTGCTAGTCAGAATGGCCGCTTAATTCCTTCCATACACTATTTTTTAGGACGGTCACCTCTGAGCTCTTCAACCAATAGCAGTGCTTCAGAAGCAACAAATCTACTGTTGTACCCAGGTTCATCATGTCAAATTCTAATCTTAGTTGAAAGGGTGAAGGGACTCCGAGGAAGACCAGAGACAGTATAAATTGATTTGAAGAGAATCTTATACAGTTCCAAATGTAGGTCTGCTACATATGTTGGTGAATCATATGTGAGTGCCAAAGTATATGTTGCTGTGAAACGATCTAGGATCAAAGAGGGGATTGGACTATGCAGATTGTGATACACGTTTCTGCTGATTAAGTCTTGAATGCTATTCCCATTTACAATGTGCTGCCTTTTGAACTATATGATGTATAATGAGATGGATGCTTCATAATGAGCCTATATGGCCTGACTGCCTGTGTACATCTGTACAAAAGGGGCTGGTGATGGACGGAGCATCTGAATCAATCAAACACTCACACCCAGTCAAAAGATCTGGGTTTATTCAATCACCGTTCTTTAGCCCACTCTGCCACCCCAGTTCAGACATGGCTATATGCAAATCAGTCTGACCCTGTGCCTCATGGGAACAGTTCAGCCCGAACTGCCAAGCCATGTCTTCCCTGGACCGGCAACAAGCTTCCGAGGACCGGTTTTTGGCATTCCAGCCGTCTTCAGCCCGGTTTGCTTGAATCCAGTGGCAAAGTGAGCAAGGGACTCACATCTGAGCATACCCTGCCACACTTATGGCGGCCAAAAGCGGTACAAAAGGGGGGTGGTAATGGACGGCGCATCTGAATCAATCAAACACTCACACCCAGTCAAAAGATCTGGGTTTAATCCATCACCGTTCTTTATCCCACTCTGCCACCCCAGTTCAGACATGGCTATATGCAAATCAGTCTGACCCTGTGCCTCATGGGAACAGTCCAGCCCGAACTGCCAAGCCATGTCTTCCCTGGAACGGAAACAAGCTTCCGAGGACCGGTTTCTGGCATTCCAGCCATCTTCAGCCCAGTTTGCTTGAATCCAGTGGCAAAGTGAGCAAGGGACTCATGTCTGAGCATACCCTGCCACACTTATGGCGGCCAAAAGCGGTACAAAAGGGGGTGGTGATGGACGGAGCATCTGAATCAATCAAACACTCACATCCAGTCAAAAGATCTGGGTTTAATCCATCACCGTTCTTTAGCCCACTTTGCCACCCCAGTTCAGACATGGCTATATGCAAATCAGTCTGACCCTGTGCCTCATGGGAACAGTTCAGCCCGAACTGCCAAGCCATGCCTTCCCTGGACCGGAAACAAGCTTCCGAGGACCGGTTTTTGGCATTCCAGCCGTCTTCAGCCCGGTTTGCTTGAATCCAGTGGCAAAGTGAGCAAGGGACTCACGTCTGAGCATACCCTGCCACACTTATGGCGGCCAAAAGCGGTACAAAAGGGGGTGGTGATGGACGGAGCATCTGAATCAATCAAACACTCACACCCAGTCAAAAGATCTGGGTTTAATCCATCACCGTTCTTTAGCCCACTATGCCATCCCAGTTCAGACATGGCTATATGCAAATCAGTTTGACCCTGTGCCTCATGGGAACAGTCCAGCCCGAACTGCCAAGCCATGTCTTCCCTGGACCGGAAACAAGCTTCTGAGGACTGGTTTCTGGCATTCCAGCCGTCTTCAGCCTGGTTTGCTTGAATCCAGTGGCAAAGTGAGCAAGGGACTCATGTCTGAGCATACCCTGCCACACTTATGGCGGCCAAAAGCGGTACAAAAGGGGGTGGTGATGGACGGAGCATCTGAATCAATCAAACACTCACATCCAGTCAAAAGATCTGGGTTTAATCCATCACCGTTCTTTAGCCCACTTTGCCACCCCAGTTCAGACATGGCTATATGCAAATCAGTCTGACCCTGTGCCTCATGGGAACAGTTCAGCCCGAACTGCCAAGCCATGTCTTCCCTGGACCGGAAACAAGCTTCCGAGGACCGGTTTTTGGCATTTCAGCCGTCTTCAGCCCGGTTTGCTTGAATCCAGTGGCAAAGTGAGCAAGGGACTCACGTCTGAGCATACCCTGCCACACTTATGGCAGCCAAAAGCGGTACAAAAGGGGGTGGTGATGGACGGAGCATCTGAATCAATCAAACACTCACACCCAGTCAAAAGATCTGGGTTTAATCCATCACCGTTCTTTAGCCCACTATGCCATCCCAGTTCAGACATGGCTATATGCAAATCAGTTTGACCCTGTGCCTCATGGGAACAGTCCAGCCCGAACTGCCAAGCCATGTCTTCCCTGGACCGGAAACAAGCTTCTGAGGACCGGTTTCTGGCATTCCAGCCGTCTTCAGCCTGGTTTGCTTGAATCCAGTGGCAAAGTGAGCAAGGGACTCACGTCTGAGCATACCCTGCCACACTTATGGCAGCCAAAAGCAGTACAAAAGGGGGTGGTGATGGATTAAACTCAGATCTTTTGACTGGGTTTGAGTGTTTGATTGATTTAGATGCTCCGTCCATCACCACCCCCATTTGTTCCTGCCTGTGTACATCTGGCATAACGCCTGACTTGCAAATGTATAATGCTGTACCATGGAAAATAAAACTCTCAATAAACAATTTCTAAACAAAAACAAAAAATTGCGAATGCTTTGCTCTATCTCGCAGTGCTGTTAGTTGGACTTTGTGGCTTAATTTCCCATCCTGTCACACACCAAATTAATGCTATGCATTGCATTGATCCACCTTTTCTCCTCCAATCCTCCAGACTTGTGTTGTATTGATTATTTCATACTACATTATTGGTTTTTTTTGCGTTCAGCAGCAGATGATTTTGCTCATTATATCTACGAAGGAATGTCAAAGCTCCCTGTAAACCAATTTGGTGTGCAACCCAGAAGCAGTGTCATCTGCATATTGAAGGGTTGGAATGTGTACAGACCCTAATTTGGGAAAGAATATTCTTTATTTCTTCAAAGTTCGAATCATATCTATTGTATAAAGATTGAATATAAGGTGGCAAGCACACAGCCCTGCCTCAAACCCTGATTTGTGCACACTTTTCTTGCACAGTCCTGCCAGAGCTTATCTTCATTTTCACCCATGCATCAATATGAAGTATTCTAATTGCCTTAAACAAAAAGGTCGGTATTCTTCAGGATGACTTTTTTTTCCACAGGATAGATCTATTCACCCTGCCGAAAGTCACACTCCAATCTAAAGGACAAAAGTATATGGCTGTTCCTTGTTTGAGGGATTTTCGTAATAATAAATCAATCATTTGAATGTTACCTAAAGTCTCAGAACCCTTTCTCCTGCAATGACAATATTGGTTTACGAATGACTGACTCCTTTAACTCCTCAAGAAGTATCCTGCCAAAGATGTTGGCTTTTCTGTTGAGCTGAGCGACTGTTCTAACGTTCTTTGGGTCCCTTGTAGTGCCCTTTTAGTGAATGAAATGCAATATTGAACTTTTACAGAATTCAGGGATTGTCTCTACTTTTTTTTTAATTCCAGTGAAAATTTGGCAAAGTGGTTTCTTTTAAAAACTAACATGGGGGCCGTACTTAGACTAGGTGCACTGTAAGATGTCGATTAAATCAATGTCTTCAGGATTGCCTCCATGTTTTGCCACAGAGAAGAAACGCTATCGTCCGAGTTCATTTTCTCTGTTGCCTCCAGATACTCACCGTGGGGGCAGCTCAGGTTCTGGAGAGGAGAATGGTTCTGACAAATAGATTCTCCAGGTTGAAGCATCCATCGTGTTGAGTTCCAGAGACGTTTGGCTCAGATTCTGCATCAACCCATATAATTTTTAAGCAACATATGTTGCAACCCAACTACTTATTATGTACCACCGGTCCCCTTGAATAACTCAATTTCTTTCCAACACTTGAACTTAAACTTGACATTGTTTTATTGCATAATTATTTTAAATAATTTGCAATATTCCATAAATCGTAAAATCAAGGGAAAAATATATATATATCCAACTCTACACTTTATAAAGTGCTCTAAAATTTTCCATTCAAAAATAACAGTTGATGGACAGAATGCAGAACAATGTCATACATTCACCCCAGTACAGAGATCTGGGCTTAAATTCATCATTTTTTTGCTCACCGTGCCATTCCAGTTTGAACCTAGCCATATGCAAATCAGTCTTGACCCTGTGCCCCATGGGAACAGTCCAGCCCGAACTGCCAAGCCAGGTCCTCCCTGGACTGAAAACAAGCTCATCCAAGAGGTCCGGGATTATATGCTGAAGTTCCAATATTTCATGAAAGTCACCCATAAGGATCAGATCCACATTCTCCCTTTCTCTCCGTAATTTCGTAATGTGCTTAGTTAGCATTTTTTTTGTACTATGGGCCTCATTTATCAGAACTGGTGCATCGCTGTGTGAAAGCAGCGATGCGCCACTTCTCGGTGCGCCCTCCTTGCTACATCAATGATGAGTCATATTTATAATAGGATGCATCATGTCGCAAGAAATGACAGATATGTCAGTATTTCTGAAGTATCTGTCGGCGTAGATAGTGACGCATTGCTGGAGTTGTGTCAGAAGTCTGACGCAACTCCAGCAATGTTCCTTTCACATGGGGAAAGCCCCATGAGAAAAGGCCTGCATCACCCTTACGTCTGCCATAAGGCTGGCGTAAGGTTTTGACGCATTGCCAGCATAGATGTGTCGTAGTGAAATCTCATAGATTTCACTGCGACACTTCTACGGGGCTTTGTTGCGACAAAACGCCCACCCTGCATACATTATACCTGACGCAGTTATAATGTAGCATTGTAAATATGCTGCAACATGGCATATGTTTTACGCTGCCGCAGGGTCATGAAAAGTGACGCAATGGTGACGCAAAACAGGCGTACGGGATCATAAATAAGCCCCTAAGTTTTTATATATAGTTTGGTGATATGCATATATTATGCAGGAAGGCTACTTGTTGGTGGTTGTTTCCATCCCATGTTAGTTGCAGCACTAATATGTAACTGGAATGTATCGTAATCTCTGTCTGAGAGACCTCCGATCTTGTGGAGATAAAGGTCTACAGCCCGCCAGTCATCCCTGCCTCCCCAGATGAACAGCCTTTATCTGAAAGTTTTACTGTTGGTTTGTTTCAGGTCATATCATTTTGCAGATGATCTGCCTTCCTTGACCAAGTTCCGCGCAAACAGAGAATCTGATATAACTTTCCAAACAAATTCTAGGACAGTAAACTCAGATTATTCCTATGCCCCACTCATGCTTTCCTTTATCTGCCATTGACTTATATTAGATGAGATCAGTGTCTGTGGAAGTCATCCCCATTCATCATTCCGTCCATTTTTATGAGATGAGCTTAGATTTGGTTGCTGTTTTACTTGCCACAACCTTCTTTTCTTTGCATGCCAGGATATTATGATGTAATTTGGGCTAACAAAATCTGATATATAACCTTGTGAACTTGTTAAAACTGACCGACCAAGATCAAGTTTCAAGTCCGCCATATGTATCTTTTCATTGTTTGAACTGCAAATGAAGTGGGTACTTACACTCAGTTTTGTGAAACAATTATTTGCCCACTACAGAGAGTCTTTTTTCCTCTGCCATTATTGAAGTCACCAAAGATGAAGTGTGTGATGGTTCATCCTGGTTAATTCCGCCTAGAAATTAATTCAATTGACTTGGTGTTTGATAGAGCTGGAATTGAGCTGGGATTGAGGCGAAAAGCTGAAGAAGAGCCCTTCGATTTAAAATATCACATGGCTCTTAGCTACAATATAAATGTACGAAAAATGATGGAGCGATATTTCCCATTGATGAAAGAGAATTTATTTTTTAACTCAAATTGAGAAGTTGAACAGAATCTGTTGCCATATCAATCAGGATTTGTTAATGCTTTGATGCTGACTTCCATCTTTGTTGATGTAGCTGAACTATTTCCTGTGCGCTGTCTCAGTTTCATTGGGTCTGTGTCTAGTAGAATGCAAAGCAATTAATTTAACTGACTCAGTCGTGAATTTGTTGTTTAACCCTCCCAGTATCCTTCATGTGACATCCGAAGCATTTTGCTATCCGCTAAGTCAGTATCAGGCCATACAGATGAAGGAAATTCAAGGTCTCAATTTTATTCTTCAATAAATTACACTGAGTTGAGGAATTCTTCGAATGTTGTTAGTACACATGTGTTCAAATATTTCATGGATGTGGAAAGGAATAATGTAAGCAAGGATTACAAATATAAAGGTCAATTGCATTTTTAAAACATTTCTCTCAGGTCTTATATCTCTTTCAATCTCTTCCCACTCCAATACCACATTCTGATATTCCTGCCCTTCAATGCCATTTTATCAAATTTATATGGGGGAAATCCTAACCGCGCTTCTCTAATGGGATTTTGATGCTACCTCATGACTGGGATGGGCCTGCTTGCCCCAATCTTGCGGAGTTCTACTGGGCTTGTCATCTCCGGTACATATCGTAGCGGGTAGTTCGCGAGAACAAAAAACACTGGTTTCACTTATACCGAGCAGGGTCCTGTAGACCTTTGTGGGACTTGGCCTGGCTTCTTCGTAGAGCTCGTCCCTGTAGCACATACAAAGCCACCCTCACGAAGACAGTATTAGAGTTATGGGATAAACTGGTGTAATTCCGAGGGCTGAATACATTTCCCCTCCCCTAACATGCCTTTGGCTCGTAACACCATGTTCCCCCCTGCAATTCAACCTCAGGCATTTAGTGCGTGGATGGATGGTGAATGCTGGGTTATTCAGGTCCTTTTTCCAGGGCAATACATTATTTTCATTTGAACAATGTAAGCAAGCTTTTCAACTCACGGAGGGGGCAGTGATGCAACACTACCAGATATGGCATTGGCTCAGATCCCAGACTTATACGCACGGAGCCATCAGACAGCTAACTGCCTTTGAATCCCTGGTTCGCAAATTTGAGGGAACAAAGGGTTTGATTTATCACACATACACTGTCTTACAGCACTCCCAGCGATCCACACCCCATGCGTATCAGACGCAGTGGGCTTCAGGTCTGGAAGAGGATATACCTCCAGAAAGTTGGGATCGATTATGGCAGGATATCCCAAAGGTATACCATAGTACGCTGCAATGTGAGTCAGCGTATAAACTCATGACACAATGGTACTACACCCCAACCTGTTTGCAACAAATGTTCCCAAACTTTCCCCCGACGTGCTGGAGGTGCCGGGGAGACAGAGGTATCTTTATTCATATATGGTAGTCCTGCCCGAGCCTCACAATGTTTTGGAAAGAGATCCTTAGCCACTTCAAAAAGGTAGTGAGGTTTCCTATTCCCCCCTCTCCAATAGTCACCTTATTGGGCATTAAAGTAAACCCTTAACACTAACTGCTAGGACATACACGGGCTGGAGCTTGATACTACACATGTTTGAAGCTGCTAGGCAGTCCATAGCCTTATTTTGGAAGAAGCTGCATCCATCCCCTGTAGCCACATGGTTTCTTCACTTGTGGAATGTCTTAGCCCTCGAAATTACTTACTTGAGCAAGGAGGCCTATCCTCCTAGCCCCCACGAGTCTCTCGTTTTCCCCCGTGGCCTAGATCCTCCTACAGCATCCTACCTTTTCTCCCCTCTCCCTGAAAAGAGTTTCTCTTCCCTTTTTATTTGTTTAAAATTGACGACAGTTCCCTGTTGCTTTCTTAGACTAAAATGTCCCTACGAATAGAGGACAGAACCTAGGCATCAGGACGTCATACATAGCCGGACATTAACCTTTCCATTGTTTTGACAACAATAAAGTCCCATACAATGCTTGGATTATTGAATGTTTCCTTTGGTCTATCCCTGAGACGTGAAATTTATCAGGGTTGTTTGTGGTGGGATGGTACTACACAATTTCCTTTTCTACCCTAGCTTACTTCTGGGAGGAAGACCTGGGGGTGTATTGAATGGGATTGATTCTGCTATGTATGTTCTTATCAAAATATTATGCTATGTAACGTGGATAGTGGGCTCAATTTGATGTTTTTCTCACAGGGACGTGTGTACTCAATTTGTTTGATTTTTGTTGTCTGTTATATATTCAATAAACAGATTTTAAAATAAAATATTTTTCTCCCTTTTGCCTCAGGACGCAGAGTCTGTTTGGGGGAGAAGCTGGCAAAAATAGAGCTTTTTCTCTTCTTCACCACATTTCTTCAGCAGTTCACTTTTTCCATCCCAAGGGATCAGCCAAGGCCTAGTGAAGAGAGCACCGGCAACACCCTCAGACCCCCAATGCCTTACCAGTTATGTATTGAAGTGAGATGAAGAAAACCCCTTTACAAGGCAAAACACTTACAAATTATGATATCTAAAACAATAAAGTCCCTGACGTCTCTTTTAGGAAATAATGGCTGAAATTTAACAAAGATAATTACATTTTAAGTTCCTGAATGCTATGTTCTGTGATGAGGGACGGGTTCTGAGGGAATTTCACAAATCTACAGTCAAAGCTAATTTTTTGCAGTTAATTCCAGATGGGTTTTTACCATATATTGATATGGTGACTATACCTCAGCATTTGTTTATTTTGACTCATTTATCCTTAATATGGCTCATAATTTAAAGTCCTCTCCCACACTTTCAAAACCCGACATAAAATGTAGAAATGGCAAATGACATAAAAATGGCATGCACAATTGCAGTGATGATTTATTTCACAGAGACTTTACTTAAGTCATTTGTACAATCACTGCCAGGTCAGAACCATTAGGGACTATGGGGCATATGTATACAGATATCCAGCGCTTTCAATATCTCGCAGCACAGCAAGATGACTTGCTGTGCTGCATGATAGCGAAAGGGCAGGAATGCACTGTACTTCACAATATGCATCACATTCCTGTCAGTTCGCAGTACTGACACAATATGCTGCCTAGCACCACATGCACCCTGTACCAGGGTGCAAGGATGCCTGTGTTAAAAGCAGGATTGTTTTTGTGGAAGAAGGGACACCTTCTGGTCCCTTCCTCCACAAAACAATCCCAGAATGCAGCACACATAGAAAGAGGAAGTAACAAGGAGAAATTAAGGTATTTCTCCTTGTTATGATTCATCTGGGTAGATATAACATTCTGATGCATTCCCCCATCTACCAGTATTGGTAAATTTGGGAATGCCTAAGAATCCATGGGTGCATTAGTTGGAACACCACCGCTCCACTCCATGGCAGAGTAACGCAACACAGCGATTTGCGCTGTGTTACTATGGATTTATCTAGCCACTCAGCACCATGCAAGGTGGCCTTGTGTGAATTGATAAATTCTACTTCAGTTTTGTGTCGCCCTTGCACCCCCTTGTGTGGTGCAAGGGCAACATAAAACCTGCATAAATAGGACCCTACTGTATCTGCCCTAAATGTAGACACCGCAATTCATCCATGTGAGGCTCTGTGTAACTGTATTTCAAACAAGCATGGGCAACGACAATAGGTCAGTCTTTCTTAGAAAACAGATCTCTCCCTCATGATGCTACATGCTCACAGACAAAAGGAATTAGAGAGCACGCAACACATTTCAGAAAAAACAGTACATATTTTTATTTTGGAACATGCAAATGTAACTTTCATTTTAACAAAAAAAATGTATGTTTTTTTTCTGAAATGCATATTCAAAGTTGTATTTCCTCTATTTTCATTTAACAAAAGAATTGTTGTCTTGTGCATGATTTGGATTTTTTATTGAACCATTCATTGAGCAGTTGGTATTTCCAATGTTTTAATTTCACTTAAACATGATGACTAATAAGAACTAAGATTTTATTAGAGGACATTGTTTATTTTACTATTTTTCAAGGATCTTCTACAGGTTGCATGGAAAACCTCAACTTTTTCAACAGTCTTTGCTTTAGGACTAGCTAGAAGTCAAGATATAACACTAAGATCTGGTTTAATTGTTATAAGGATGACGTGCAATGTGCTACATGAAGTCAACAGTTTGTTACAAACCTTAATGTCTTGGTTGAGTCTACATTATAATAAAGTTCTTCTTCCAAAACAGAGATAGCATATGTTCTCAGCATCTATAAAAGCCCTGTGTGTTCTCTGTAATCAGACGTCCCTTCTGGGCAATGGCCCCTTCCTTTTTCAAGAACTTTGTAGGCAATATAAATAGATAACACTTGAACTCATCTACCAAGGATCTCCGTGAAGTCTGGGAATTTTCAGAAATGCACAAGGACCAGGTTTGCATATAGTGGGCTGCACCCCTTCTGTACACAGAGTGAAATCATCTGACTTACAGAAGGCTTATGAAAATGGGCCTGTTCAATCTGTAACTCTAATATCATTGAATAGCAGAATAAGATAATTCGTGCTAGATTCAGCAGAATTTTCAGCAAGCATTTGCAACCACAACATAAAAAACTTACATCTAGCTTTTTTTGCAGTTTTTGTTACTGGTTAGCAGGTATTTCCCTGTGCATTAAAGATGCCTTGGTGGGTAATGCGTAGGAAAACTTTGCCTCAGTTATATTCGGAAGCCAGTGATCAATGGCTTATCTGGGACAGTCATGGTCTTGAAGTGTAGGCAAAAGCTGACAGGGAGTGATGTGCCGTTTCCTCAATGAGGAGGAAATATGAGTAGAATTCGAGAAACTGAAGCTAGTACATATTCAGTTTCTCTAATAATACTCCCTCAACTGTATTTTTTTCTTTAGCCCTATCATCTACTCATGGCTTTATTCGTGTACCTCTACCAATAGTCAGCCCTATATATCCACCCCTTCCTATTCAGTTGTCTCTATGCCTACTGCTTGTAGCTTTGCACCGCCATCCCTATCCACATTCTTAAATCATTGTACCTCTATCCGAACCAAAACCCTAGTATATCCACCCCTATATATTCTGTTGTTTCTCTACCTACTGCCTGTAGCCTTGTAACACCACTCCTAGCCCCATGCTTATATCCTTGTAACTCAAGCCATACTAAAACCCAAGTACCTCTACCCATACTTATCCCCTTGTTTTACTGCCTACTGACTGTAGCTTTGTATCTCCACTCCTGCCTTTACCATACTACCACTATGTGTACCTTTGTACCTCAACAACTGCATATACCCCAGTACTTGTACTCTTATAACCTTGTATGTCCTCACTATACCACTGCCACTTCGATTGTTTCTGTAGCCACTGCTTGCAATATTGTACATTTATCTCAGAACAATACTGCATTTCCTCTGCCTCTACTTATAACCCTGCATCCCCACAGCTGCCTATACTCTAGTACTTCTATTCCACCAATATATTTGTACCTCTGACCCTACCACCTCGATCCAATCTAGTACCTTAATCCCAGCCTATACTCTTTTACTCCTACCTATACCCTGGCACCTCTGCCTGTACCTCTGCCTATCCCATAGTTCCTTTAGTATTACATACACGTTAATAACTACACTTCTACCTTATTTTATTTCCTCTAGGCCTGTATCCTTGATTCTGTAGCCCTACCAATACCCAACTGTTTAAATTCGAACTCTAGGCACAGATCTAGGAAATGTGCTACGATCAAGCAACCAAAAGAAAATCACACCTCACATCATTAACAAGGAACCTGAAAACAAGTCCTTCACGGAAGGCTTGCTAGATACCTCAGGGCCCAACTACCCCTTATTTAGTGGAGTGGGCTCTCCGCTATTTCCATTTTTCTCAACTTGCTCAATTATTTCTTCTGGGCATCAAGTATTGATTTAATTCATGCATCTTATTGACTCTCTGCAATCTTTGACCAAGTGTGAGAAGTCCTATCTGAAAACTCTGAAGATCCTAGCACTACAAAGTGACTCTATGCTATAAGCCAGCGCTTTTAAAAATCAATAAAATAAGAACATTATATAAAAGGGATGTGGGACTAGAACACAAAATCAGTTTCACATTCCAGGCCTTTGGTACTAAGGCACCAGACACAGGCAAGCTTACCTACATACATGTTGATCTATGGCACTTTTTATGCATATACAGGGCATATAGGCTGGCAGTCATAGGTTCTTTGAGGAGGGGGAGCAGCCTGGACCTGAAAACAACAGGCCAGTCCAGCATCTGCACTCATTAGATATGGAACTTGCTGAACAGCAGGCTATAGTCATTGATCCTAATCTAAGATCGTTGCTCCACCTCTAATCATAGATGGCAGCTCACATTCCTCCTTGTAAACACCAGCTCAGTTGGAGCGAATTAACAAGTTCTACGACTTATCAAAAGGCCTTCTGTGAAACAGGAAGTTGCCCTACAATCCTGGATGATGCTACTTACTGTGGATCTCTAGACCTCTGAAGCTACAAATCCTGCACACCTGTGAGCAGGATATTGTGTTTGTTTCCTTTTCTTTGCCCTGCTTTTCCACCAGTCATTTTTAAGTCTTGCCTAAAGACAGCCTCAGCTGTTATTCATGAAAACCTATTGGCTACAATTCAATATACACAGTGGTCTTTAGGTCAGCTCTTGAGTCATGGCTAAATTCAATATACACAGTGGTCTTTAGGTCAGCTCTTGAGTCATGGCTAAATGGGTCTCGTGCCTGCCTCTGTTCCCTGAACCTTATTCAATGCCTTTCCTCCCTATTCCTTCATTTGTCCTTACCACTAGAACATTGCTTCTTTACCTTTCATTTTGAATCACTGACTTTTATTGTCAGCTGCCGAAGCAAGAGGACTACTTTTTGATTTCTTTTTCAGCACTACATGGGAATTCACCACTTTCCTCCCCTCTCCTGTCCTGTCCACACAACTCTCCATCAATACTCCCAAACATACACCATACCACAGCTTGTCCATTGCTCCGACACCCATCCATACTCCCTGCTTCCTTAATAAACTTTGGGTGGCAGCTCACCCATAGCTGCCAAGATTTGAGATTGCTTATGTCTGACAATTTTCATAGTTTCCCTGTACTTATGAGTGCCAGTCAATGATCAATTTTAAGAGTGACACTTTCTCACAAGTAACATCAAGTAATGAAGTCCAAGGAGAAAGATAAATATCAGAAGTTATACCCATATGAGCAATGAGAAACTGTAAGAAGATCTTGAAGCTGTTGCAAAGCACCTGAAATGTAAGGGCTCTAATCTCTCTCTTTCATGTTTTTTTTTTTATAGAGCTCCTCACACCAGTGTAGAGTGTCAGAGCACTTTACATCACACATACATTATGCAGAAACTACAAATCATATGTATGTAAAACAGTCTTTAGGAAATGTTTAGACTGTCCTGTTTTAAGTTTAAACCTATAATAACGGATAAAACCCCACTGAAAGGGAAATAGCCCTCACCAGTGTAAACATATAAACACTGAAAAAACACCTGCACAATCACAAACTAAATGCCATTCAAAGAAAGGAAAAGGAGAGTGAAAGAGTCATTTTTATTTCTTCCTGATGGGGCCAATACAATGTAACTTTGTTATACAAGATGGAAGCAAGAAAGCCTATGCTACCATTATTCTGCTTGAGTTCTGTTTTTTAGGGATGTCACTAAAATATTATTTCTTCTTCCTTTAGCTTTCTTCGGTTTTGAGGTCTTTGGTCTAAAGATGCAGGGTTTAGAAGCATGTTTTAGGTCTTGTTTAATAATTTTACAAACTGTACAGAATCAGGAAATATTAAAATCATATTTGTTTTTTGGCTACATTTGATTCTTTCACTGATAGGTAAAATGGATGATTTCATAAGAATCTTTCTCAATATGGACCATTACATTTGCAGACAGAGAATGGGTAAAAACCCTTCATACATTAGCCCCTTTTCTCGTGAGTCAGTATTGATAGTAGGTAAACTGCCAAACACCCCAGCTTTAAACATTCAATGAAAGGTGCAGTGACAGGTATATGTGGAAAGAGTGATGTCACCAAGCATCAGGGATAGTGGTGAAAACAGGACACCAGACGTTTGGGAACCATGGACCACAGTGTCACTTGCAAAAAGTTATTACTAAGTTTAACAAAGATTGTAGTGATATTGTTTGTATTTGTAGTGATTTGGCTACTAAATGAAAAAAAGTTATTTGATGACCTGCCAAATCAATACCTGAGCTGAAGCGCTTTCCTGTAAAACATCTGTGTCACTTGTTGGTGGATGGTATGCTGACAGCATCTCTACAATTTTCAGAGTTAATGGAGAATTCTAGTGACTTTTTAGTCCATTCTGGTGCTCTGTTTTGTTATGCATGGGAAGTAAAATGTAAATATTTCTCAGTTTGTGCATTTTGTGGAATCAAAGAAACAATCATCCCAACTGTGTCACTTAGCTTGTGGGTCTCAATCCTAGAGGCCATGAATGCTATATTATCCTTGTGGCAACCATTTACAGAATTTTTGCTGAGTGATTCTGCTAGAAATGTGAGATCTTTAGTTGCATATTGATAGTGATGTGGAAAAACTACACTCTTACTCATACTTATATGTTTACAGGAAAACAGGACTGCTGTAGTGGACATAATCAAAAAACTAGGGTCTGGAAACACACTTGCCTATCAACTGTTCAGCAAAATCGGTGGGGATGTAAATTATAGATGTGAAACATCTCCTTGACAGTAGACTGGGCAACACTTTTAGTGACTTTGGCACTGCAACATGTTCCGCGTTAGAGTGCTTGCACTGGGTAAGCAAAGAAAAGTTAAAGAGCATTTCAGGAACTTTTATTTTACAATGTATAAGAAATGGCTTGCAATGATGCAAAGAAATGTTCCTTCCCCATCCACGGCATTTGAAGTCAATGAAGCCTCACTGTGGTACTCTGCAGACGTTCTAGATCCCCTTCCGTAAAGGGTAACTTTCTCCTGAGTTTGAAAAGTGCTGCTTCATTTTGACTGCTTCAATAACTCTCAGCAAGCAAATTGTGTACTGGCTGTCAAAAGCCAATGTTTAGAGGGCCTTTTCACAGATAAAGGTTTACATGGGAAGAAAAGAGCAAGTGCGCATGACCAAACTCTTACTCTTACTGAAGAACTAATGTATGGTGTATTACAATAAGTTTGATTTGTAAAAATATATCTGGACCTCATTTACACTGTTCATACACTGTCTATATACAAAGCACAATCAGTGCAGAAAGCAAGCAATATTAAAAGCAAAATGTTCCATAAACACCAGAAAAACACAGTTTTTGTTGTTTTTAATGGTGCGAAAATGTGTAACCCCTGCTTTTTAGGGCTCGTACCTTTTCTATTTCGCAGAAATAGAACAGGGGGAGCCCTTATGTCGCTGATCTGCTTCTTTCCCCAAAGGCTTTCTTCAGGCAGCTGATTGGCAGTCCTCAAGGAGGATTCCCAACAGTTCACGAGCTCGTGGACGAGCTTGCCCGATCCTTCCCCCTTCCAGCAGCATTTGGCACATCAAAGGCTTCGCTGCCCCGCCCCCGCCGTCACTTATTCACGGACGCAGGCCGTGCCTCCCTTCTACTTCCCCTGCTCTCTTCCCCCAGTGCTTGTTCTGATGATGGAAATGACCACTGCTCGTTTTATTTTACTGTTGTTTTCTGTCCTTGTCTGAAGGAGGCACTTATTGTGATTGTTATTCCAGCACAGAGGGACGAGACAGCAGGCGCTATGACCTTACCGTATCCAGAGATAAGGCAGTACAGCACAAGCTTCCTTCCCTCACAACAAAAAGGCGCAGTATAAACACTGAAAACTCCCTCACAAAGAGAGCAGGCACTGTGACCGGGCAGGCAGGCAGGCGACCGGAGATTCCTTCTGCTCAGAGAACGGGCAGCGCAAGCTCCCCTTCGACATGAATCAAGATGGAGATAACATCCTTTCAGCCTTGAGCGAGTGAGCAGGGCAGTGCGGGAGCCGGTGATTAGCATTCCTAGGCACAAGACACTTTGCTGATGTCAGTTTACGATACTAGATCTTTGTGTTGACAAAGGAGCCCGCGTTGAGATAATTGACCAGCCACTTCCAGTAATCAGATCTTCAGGCTTAGCACCTCCAATTTGTCTATCATTTGCAGCCACAATATTAACCCATGTATCACCCAATTCATTATCATGATCCGTATGTCGAATCACATTCCAGATAGGCTTTGGGACAACATTGGCAAACAACATGTCTATGTCTGCTAAATTCATGATGCACAAACCCACAGTTTGAGTGAGCTCTTTATATTATCCTGCCGGATTTTTGCGCGGATCAGGTAAAGTCTGCCAACACTTCAACACGCTTCCAAGGAACATGTACCCATACTCGCTGAAAGTGCGCAGCAACATTTCTATCAGTAGGTCTCCAAACTGGAGCAACCTTGTGCATCGGATATTGACGCGATGCTCTCCTAACTGATGAATCAGGCTAAAAAAATCGCTCAGAAGGAGTGTGTTTACAGTATTAGCAATGCACCGCAGCATTCATCATGCCCTAGAGCCCAGGGTGGGCACGAACATGTGGGGCTTGAGAAAGAATAAGAACTCGTAAGGTAGACGAGAAATTCACTCAATTTCCTCGAGAAGATACTGGCATAAGAGGGGGAACAGGCAGGCTCTCAGGTCTACCTGCTCCAGGTTGTCAGTACCGCTGGTGGTATGGGTGTGTGTGGGGGTGACACTAACTTATATCTTTTAAGGAGTTTAGATCAGAATTAAGAATAAAGAGGCCTCTATTTTCATTAGACTTAAATCATTTACTGGGTATTTTAGTCCAAACGTGTCATGACAGAAAGCCCCGTTCAGTGTTACTGATTCTCTTACAACATGTTATATGATTGCATGTTTAAGACAATTTGTCGTTTTAAGGGATGACACCCTTGCAATGGTACAGCTAAAAGGGGGCGGCGAGTATTCCAGAGGTTTTGTTACACAGTCACAGACATGTGCCGGCTTTAGCTCAAAATATACCAGCAGTGTGGCAGGTACAGCCAGGGCTTTAAGTGGGCCGGGTCTCACCGATGCTGAGCACCGGCAGTTTTTAAAAGGGGGCCTCGAAACAGGTCTCAAGTATTGGGCTCTGTTTTGTGCCCCGGCACAGGCGGTCCATTTGTTTCTGGACTGCAGAGATGTTGATCTGCGCGTACTCACACTGCTCATTTCTCATTAGTGGATAATTTACACATGAGGCCATGGCCGGTGAGCTCTGTAGGGGAAGGGAAATTCTTTAAAGAGAGAAATTTTCTCTCTGGATTTCCCTTTTCTTTTTGAAACTTAGGCACAGCAACATTGTCGTGTTCACCAGGGCTTTAAGTGGAAGCTTGTTCAATATTATATACATGTAATAGTTGCTGCTTATTTATCTTATGCAACTAACAATCATTGACATACACCCTGACTTGTTGTAGGTATGATGTTATTGCAACCAGATATATGATAGAAGTGACAGAAACAGCAAAATACAAGTTGGGAGGCACACTATGCTAAGCACAGATTGTAGCTTACATGTTTTAAGCCACGCCCTCAATTATATTGGCCACGCCCCTTTGAGAGACCCCCCTCCCCCAGTTTTTTCATCCCACTTAAAGCCATGGGTATAGTCATACACTTAAGACGGGTGATGTCAATGATCAGTCCCCCGACTTTGAGAATTGTTCCAGCCCAGGTGGTTAGAACCTGTCATCGCACTGGCATTTACTGAAGTGTGACAAACATGCAATAGCCTCAACAGGAGTATTTTACCTGTCAAAGGACCAAGCCGGCTATGGGCACCACTGTGCTGGAGGAACTACTCAAAGGGATGTCTTAAGTGCAGTAAAATTAGACCTGGACTCAAGATCCAGAGGCACCTGGGAAAAACACTTTGGCCAGCACATTTCAAAGCATACTCGAAAGCCTGGTGATTACAGAATCAACATGAATTCCTATATGTTCTCTCTTTGTCCCTTTGATGTTCAACCACTAATCATCTTGGGCTCCTTCCTTCTCCCTCTGCAGGCTATTATAACTCCAGTGTCCGGACACGCCTGTGTAGTGCTGCACTCTAACAGTGTTACCATTCATTCATTCATTCATTCATTTAGTCATTCATCCATTTATTCATTCTTTCATCTGTCCATCCTGCCTCATTATCTTGTAATCTGGCTTATTTTCAGAGACTCTAAATTGCCCATTGCCATGTTAGAGACATGAAGCCAGTCTTGGCCTTTTTTGCTCAATTTGCCATTTTGGCACTTTATAGTTCTGCATGTGCAAAAGGACAAGTCAGACAAGCACAGGCATTAGCAAATGACTGTATATCTAGCGCCTAAAATGGGGCAACTTGGAGTCTCTGTTGTTTGCAATACCTGTGATGAGTGGAGTCGGCCGGTTACTTCTTGCTAGCTTGCATCTCCAGGAAGCAGCAGTTTCCTGGCCAGTTGCTGCCCCTTGTGGACCCTTGACTACTACTTGGGAGTTAAGTGAAGCGGGTCCTGCCGGGTCTCAGACATGGCTGAATTTAACAAGCATTTGCAATGCAATAGGTCTCGCATTTGCGAGAGTTGGAGCTATTGGCATTGTAAATGACAATGCCTTTTATTCATTTGTTTAGAAAACCTACAAGCGGCGCATAAACATGCATGTATGTATAGTCCTTGCTTACGAGAAGCAAGGCTTGCTGTATAGGAGATTGGCAGCCTTGCTTCTCATAAGAAAGGACTATAAGTACAAAGTGTTTGTTTAGGCACAGCTTGCAGGTTTTCAATCATAAATAAAAGGCATTCTCATTTACAATGCCAATAGCTCAAACTCTCGCAAATGCGCGCCATATTGCATTGCAAATGCTTGTTTAAGGTATTGAAATCACTTAAAAACACTGAAAAACCCCACCAGAATTGACCAAAAATAGAAACTGAAAACAGGAAACCCTAGAAATGTTATATATGACAGTGACGAATAAAAGTTGTAGAATTCACGTTATCCATACTAGTAGGCAGTATATTTTTTTAAGTGTTTGATCCGTAGAAGCACGAACTTAGGATTTAAAAACGTACTACAGTGGTTGGCTGTACAATAAAAAGAATGTATTTCTACTTAAACTAACCCCTTTTAGCAACATTAGGATAATGAAAGACTGGTGGGGAAAGGAACGTTCTAACCTATACCATACAGTTTGAATGCAGCTCCTTGCTGGGTGTTCATAAGTAATTGTGCTATATTAGGACTATAAATTAGGAACTGCAAGTAACCAAAGGATGATTTGACCTCTACTTTTGGCCTTCAGCTGCCTTTGCCAACAGCCAAGGAAAATGTTGGAAGTTTATTTGCAGCTGAAAAAAAAACACGGCCCACCAGCTGGCCTTTAACACAAGCCCCTCAGACAATGGCCTGCCAATCCTATCCTGGCTGGAAATGAGCTTCTTCACAATGAACATGGGCACTGGGTCTTAGTGGGCTGAGTGCTAAATTGCACTTGTGAGAAGTGAGCAAATGAGTATGCACACATTGATGTGCATGCTTTCACTGCAGTCCGCAAAAAACTGGCCCCCTTTTAAAAATTTCTGGTGTTCAGCATTGGCAGGAGCCGGCCCACTTAAAGCCCTGCGATTAAGTTGGTCACAGTGAGGAGAAGATGGACTGTTGGCACCACTGTCTTGAATTTCGAGCTGTGCAGTGTGCTTTTAAAGACACTCGGCGGCTCTGCTCCTACCATCACCAAGTTAAAAATTACCCCATCCGCGGCGCCCCCTACATACACATGACAGGGCAGCCCCATATGTGTCAAGGTTAAGGAGGAGAGCCGAACTACGGTGGGGAGCAGCAATTCCAGGGGGCCAACGTTCGTTGGCAGGAAATCTAAATTAAAAACACATTCTGCTGCCACAGCCTGCGCCGAGTCCAATCCTGCAACGCTAATATGAGACAGTCTGTCCAAGTACACCATAGATAGAAAGAAGAATCAGTGCCCATTGTGATCCTCTGCAGATAATGCAGCCTACAAAAAAGTGTCAGTGGCACTAACAGGCCATTGGCGGGGTGACATCAGTTGCTGAAAAACAGCAACACAGGGAAGGCACTACCCCTGAATTCACTTGACTGTCTCTATACACACTACCATTAGCAGAATGGAAATGCAGGCCATGTGAAATGGTACCACTACTGAGGCAGCCGCACGGGTCTCAGATGTTTATGAATGAAAGGGACGGGTATGCCTAGATGTGGGTCCCGTGCTCTCCATACCACTGAAGTCAAGCTATCCTGGCTGATGAGTGCTGAAAGCCCGAAACTGGTCCTCAGATACTTGTTTCCAGTCCAGGGAGGACCTGGGCTGGCAGTTTGTGATGGACTGTTTCTATTGGGGGCAGGGTCAAGATTGATTTCCATATGGCTGGGTCCAAACTGGAATGGCTTGGTGAGCAAAAAAACAATGGGTTTAGGTCCAGATCTCTGTACTGGGGTAAATGTATGACATTGTTCTGCATTCTGTCCATCAATTGTTCTTTTTGCATATTATAAATGAATGCAGTCAGCTGAGAGAAGCCCGAGCGATTGACAGTTCCATAGTGAGAGCAACCTGCTATGTTCAAAGTCACTTACACACAGACCTGATTGAACAACTCCAGTATGATTCTTGCAGCACATTCTGCAAAGGACTCACCGGCTGTGATGCTGTTAATTTAGCTTTTCTATGATGCTTGTAATCACTCACATTGTCTCCCTCACAGTGAGCAGGTGGTGTAGAGGCACTAAAATGCATGACTGGTGCATTTTAGTGTGGTGATGTGAACCATCTCACTAAAATGTGTTCGTCTAATGCTGATGCATGGTATTTGGCAGGACTGCTCAGTATCTGCACACTGCTGACAGACATTCTGTTTTCCTGCCTGTTGCTCCCCACACCCTCATGTAGAGTTGCACTTGTTATTACTTTTTTCCTAATTGCTCAGCAGATGCACCCTGCTACCAGGCCACTCTCTTCTCTGTCTGTTGCGCCACTGCCCTCTGACAACCACCCTATCCCTTCTTACACCGATTTTGTTTTCCTTCTGCAAGGTCCTGGCAACAGCACACTGATATCAGGCCACCCACTTCTTTCGGTTACCGATCATGCACGCGTAAATACTTATTTTAATTTCATGTTTTAAAATGGCCATCCATTGTGTTTTATCTTTATATATAAAAACAAATATATGTCTGTCTGTTTGTCCTTTATGCATTACTACACCATTCATCCGATCAGCATGAAACTTTGGGAAGCTGTTGAGTACACTCCGCGAAGGTTTCTGGCAAAAAAAAAAAAAAAGTTGTTAAAAGTTGTTGAGTACACTCCCACGAAGGTTTCTGGCAAAAACAAAATTGTTAAATATCGCCCCCCCAGCCCCCCAGGGCCCTCATATTCTTTCCAATACTGAAAGTTTACAGTTTCCGGGGCGACTCGCTTTTGCAATGACCATCAACAAAGCACAAGGACAATCGCTGGAAGTGCGTGGACTAGATTTGAAGAATCCATGCTTCTCACATGGACAACTGTATGTGGCCAGGTCACGCGTCGGAAAACCTTCTGATTTATTTGTGTATGCACCAGACGGAAAAACTAAAAATACTGTGTATCCACAAGCACTTGAATAAATAAGCAGAATTAAAACAACACTTTAAATTGTTTTCCATTTTAAAATGAATAAGTTTCAATAAAAATGACACAATGTAAATTGAATGTTATCATAACAAGTTTCCTTAAATTTTCTTTCTTCTGAGATCGCAGCAACGCGCGACGGGTAAGCTAGTCAATAAATAAAAAATAGCGTATGGTGCATCACAATGTAGGCACATGCATGCCCTGTCATCTTGTTCCAAAATTGCTAATGCATGCACATGCTAGTGAGCCTACGTCGTGACGAACCAATGTAATATTGCCATGTTTATAATTTACTCTTCCAACATGACCGACAATCATTTTAGAAGATTACATTCAAAACTCGCGGATATTCACAGAAGACCAAGAAAAAAAGGCAGTGGCAATGACAATAGATCCGCACGGAACTTTTAAAGGCAAGACTTATAGGGGCCAAGATGGCGGCCGAGTGAGATGTTATTCCCAGTCTCTCTGGCACTGCCGTCCATGTCTGCCACCAGAAATTCAGCAACTGCAATTCCATAGCTACTACTGGTGTTGCTGGTGATCTGTGAGCCGATGTGTCAGCTTTTAGCCCTAGAACGGACCCGGATGAGCCCTGCAGGAACTCTGCTGGCTGAACCTGGAGGCCGAGGGCCTGGGAGCAGACGCTGATCGAGAGAGATCAGGCCTGGGTGGGGCCGACACATTGAAGCTGCACTCTCTCATGGCTGTGGCTGCAAAGACTCACATTGCCGGTTGTAACCCAGACCGATGCTTCTATCTGGGACCCCACGGATGACTATCTGATCGCCCCGATTGGGCACTCCTGGTGCGAGATCTGGCCCAGGAGTGGCCGGCAGCTGCAAGGAGACAAGAGCAATGCACCCGAGGACTTTCCTTGACATGGAGTTGCTTCTAAGGATGAAACGACAAGAGGTGAGGTGTGGTGTCACCTATATATCATCCCCTCTGACACTGCGAGTGCCTGCTCAGCACCATGGACTTCCTGGCAGGGCATCCAACCTGGATCGAGCTGCTGGGGCACTGAAAGAAGCTACTGCCTAACCGGATAGCCGGTGGGGCCCAAAGGAGAATTATGTAGACTTCTGCAACAAGCTGGGAACAAGGTGGAGAGCGGCCAGTTAACAATTGAGTGTGGACTGCAACTAGGAGCTCTCAGGCCTGGCTAAGACTGGGCCCTAGGCTTTCCGCACTGACATACTGTGGGAATCATCGTGCTGCGACGGATTGGCGGCCTCTGGGCATTCTCCTGGCAGAGCCTGGCTGCCTCAGTTTGACCAGATGCTGCTTTCCGTTTGTGGCTGAAACGGGCAGACTGCGGCGACAAGGTCACATATTGACACTTGCAGTAGCGCTCCACTACTTGGATAGAGCTTAGCGTGGCCAAGCTATAACCTTGGCGGTGACCTTGTGCACATCCCAGCTGGTGTGCAGCCTCTGCCCAAAGAATCCTGGACACCCCGCAACTCAGGAGATAAAGATCGACCAAGCACACAGAGTTGCACCATTCCGGGCAGAGATCGCCCCACCTGTGGACATTCTGTTCTGTTTCCTCGAGTTCCAGGTGAAGGAAAATATCTTTGCGCAATACCCGAGAGAAAACCCCATCACCTTCAGGGATCAAACGACAAATCTCCCTACAAAGGCCGGGCCGCGACTACCCTGCAGAAAAGGCATGCCTTTAAGCTGGCAACTTCTCACCTCCAGAGCCTGGGGGTGCCCTTTTCTTAGGGGCATCTGTTTTACCGTATCTTGCGCCCTGATGGGAAACTTTTCAGCTATGATCATTGGAAGAAACATGCAGGGTACTGGGCATATACATGGCAGTGGTATGCTCCTCGCCTCGGGCATCCCCATTTTTTCAACAAACAGTCACCCTCGCTGTTGTACATGTTGGTCGGGAAAAAAGAAGTGCCTGACCAGACTCATCTACGATTGCCAGGGGACAAAAAGCAGCATTAGAGTCGATCCCTGGGGCGCTGACCAAGACTGATCCCTCATAACACAGCTGGGCAAGTAACTATGCTGACTGTATTGCCGGGGGTTGGGTGGCAGGCGGAGGGAGTAATGGGGAAATGTGGTCATGGATTGGATTCTCTACAATTGAAACTCAGAACTGTAGATATGTTTTTTTGATTGAGTACATATGTTCCTGTTTACAATTTTGCTTGTTCTTTTGAGGGGGGTTCTGCTTAGTTGGGGGACACACTCACAGCAGTCCCAACGTGGTACACACATGGCAATAGCAAGACCCCGGAGAGACCATACCAGCCCTCAAATTGTACACCAAATGTCTTTTGGGGCAGCCCATAAACTCATCCAGATGCACAATGAAGGACACTTCCCTTAAGGACTTAACGAACTTCACCCTCAATGTGAAGGGACTTAATATCCCAGTTAGACGTAGGGCGGTATTATCATGCTTGAAGAACACAGGGGTGGATATATGCCTACTGCAGGAGATACACCTTCTACCTGATTGTCACAGACTCCGCTCACGCATCTTCCCAACCAATTATTTTCATCCACACGTACCAAGACAGCAGGGGTGGTCCTCGGTGCAGTGCATTCCTTAATTTGGACAATTGGTGCCACAGTGGCAGAAGTGAAGGTCCTCGCTTTCCACCTCACCCTCAACAACTAGTCCTATGTAGTGGCCTCCATCTATGCCCCAAACGAGGGTCAAGAGGTATGCCTACGCTCAGCACTGAGAGAGGTCCTCCCCACACAAGAATGGAGAGTTCTAGTGGGAGGGGACCTTAACCCAGTTCTGGATAATGACTTAAGCAGCTCAACGTATAGACACAACCAAACCAGGGCGTTTATGAGGGAGGGACCCAGGTGACTCAAAGACATGGGGCTCCAGGATATATGGAGAGCACTTCATCCCCATAAATGTGAATATTCCTATTTTTCACATGCACACAAAACCTATGAATGCCTGGAATACTTCCTGGGCATGAAAGACATCCTCACACTCACCCCAGAATCGGATATAATTCTGGCGGCACTCTCAGACCACACAGTGATCTCACTCACAATGACACTTCCCCCAGCGCACTGCCCAACACAGAGTTGGCAACTGAGAGGCACATCATTATGGTATCCTGGTAAAGCAAGTCCACAAAGCGGTTACTGATTTTCTTGCCCTGAACGACACCCCTGAAGTATCTGTTGCCACACTCTAGGAAGCCCTCATAACAGTTATCTGCAGGGAATTCATTGCTATTTCCACTACAGACAATAAATTGCATAAGGAAAAGTGGGAACACCTGTCCAAGCAAGTGAAAGAATTGGAGAGGTAGGATTTGACATCAACTAATGGCTATCATTGAGCAATTAGCAAGCACTGACCTTGATAGCGCGGAGTCCGCAGCTCTACATCTTCGCCACGCCTTTTATGTAGGAGGGTATAAGAGTGGCCATCTCTAGGCTAAAAAATTGCACAGAAGAGATGACTGGGCTGTTTCTTAGGGAAGGAAGAAGGAAAGGGTCACTAGGGAAAAGGGTTAGTGCTCAATGGAGGACAACCCCTGGGTATCCAATTTGTTGGATATAATGGCCTCACACACAGAACGTCTTCACCGAGGCAGCAGGATACACATGCGCCCAGCATTTGAGTTGACCACTTATCTCAATACCATCCCACTCTTGTCCTTTCCTTCCCAGCCTCAAACTTTATGGCTTCTCCCTTGATGTCAGACCCACCGGGAACTGTTGACACCCTATAACTCTAACCCTTAGGTGAGTAACAGTATTACCGATTCCATGGGTGTGTGAAGTAGTTCAAATGGATACTGCTGCTACCAGTTTTTAACTTGTTTTTAATCACATACTAGTCACTATCTGCACTAGTATGTCACTTCCTCACAGTGTGTTCACGGTCACTACAGGGTCACATGTTGTTCCTTACCTGTGGTAATGTTCTCCTTTATTTCCCCTCTCTAGGCAAGACCAGTGTCATACAGGTAGTACAAATTATGTGCTGTTTTTAAACTGATACTAATCATTAGGTCATGTTTTGTAGATTGTAGTTTTTTACTAGGTCCTGAAGAATCGCAGTCAATGTACTAGAAGCGAGAAACATGTTGACCACACCATTTGCACTTTAGCCCTGGTCCACTCTGGGAAACCATAGTCCCCATGAGCACCGGCTATCCTTGATTTTACTTGTGGCAAAGGACCACCAGAATAAAATTGCTTTCCGCTACCTTGTGCCACATTTTATCCTAACCCACACTATTTACTCTGTCCTGGCCCCTCACCCCCACTTCACCCATAGGCAGTTGGATAAAAGATCTCAGATAAAGAGCCCCACTTTAAGGTGAGCTCGTTGGGCATTGCACTGCCTGCCCAACGAGGAGCATTGCCGATGATGAAGCATGACACTCGCAAGGGTGTGTGAGGCCATTATATCCAACAAATTGGATACCCAGGGTTTGTCCTCCATTGAGCACTAACCCTTTTCCCTAGTGACCCTTTCCTTCTTCCTTCCCTAACAGCCCAGTCATCTCTTTTGTTGTCTTCATATCTGGGGCGACGACTGTGGCCGGACCTTCCATTCCCTTCTCTTGTGAATGGTAATCAATGCCCTACTGTCTCATAATTGATCCTTGTCTTCCCCTACCTATTGTTACATAAAACATTGCACATCCATCAACAAAGTGTGGGACTGCACTCACTCCACAACTCGGCTTGGACACCTATCACAGATGACATTTCTATTGCTACCCTATTGAAGGACTTTTATGCAGAGCTATGCACTTGCCAACAGTTAAACGCCACAGATTGCGCTTCGGATCTCAGCAACTCTCACACGTCTCCATTATCCCTGGTCCAAGCTGATGCACTAGAACATGATATTTGGGTGGAGGAGGTCATCAGAGCCATCTCCCGACTAAAGACTTTGAAATCCCCAGGTCAGACGGATTCATGTCTGTTTTTTATAAAAATGTTCCGATCCAAGCGTGGCTGTAGAACTCCTTCTCTGCCCCAGGTGCCATCCCCTTCTCGATGTTGACAGCCTTAGAGGAGAAATCCCCAAGCCCATCACAGTTAGACAACTGTTCAGCTGATACCAGCCAATTTCTCTTTGGAACGTGGACCTCAAGCCGTTCACCCGCATCTTAGCAGCTAGACTGGGTCTACACTTGCCGTCTATTATAGATCTGGATCAAGTAGGCTTTATCCTCAGACGTCAGACCAGCAAAATAACAGCAACAGAGATCCGACACGGGATGCAAGATGGCGGCGTGGCTGTGGCAGAGAGGAGGAGCAGCAGAGGCAGAGTAGCTGGGAGGCTCCAATCCGGGTTGCTGTGGTGCGGTAAGTCACGGATTCAGCCCCAATCCACCTCGAGGCCACACACTTGAGCAGTAAGTGCCCCCACCCCCGCGAGAGACCCGTTTGGCTGCCCGCATAGAGAGACCTGAAAAATAGCCTGCACTAGTGCGGGCAGGGTCAGGGCCTGCTCGCACTTTTTTATTTGGGCCCTGCTCTAGATCCCTGCAATTCCCATTGGGCTGGCGCTCAAGAGGGCAACATTGCTGCAGTGTGGTGGCTCCCGGGGCTGACCCAAGCCGCCCCCCTCCTCAGCACAAAATTCATCAGTGGTCCCTCCTCACTGTTATACAGTAGCAAGTGTGAGCCCAGAGTTTCCAAAACTTCGCGGTCCACAGCCGCCGAAAATGGGCCCTCCGCACCTCCATCAGGCACAAACTCGAGCCCTACCTTTCACAGCCTGTCCCTGCACTGAGTCACCAGCGCTGATGCCCAGGACTGGGGCTCCTTGCAATCCTTATCAGGCATGACATAGGCTCTCCGCCAAGCGGAGATCTGGGCAGAACTAGATTGGCTCTCCTGTCGCCTAACTAGCTCACCAGTGCCACGACCTTGACATCCTTTCTGACTTTAGTCCTACGTCTCACAGCCTGTCCCTGCTCCGATTCACCTGCGCTGACGCACAAGACTGGGGCTCCTTGCAATCCTTATCAGGCGCGACCCGGTCCTTTCCGCCAGGCGGACATCTAGGCAGAACTAGATCTCCTGTCACCTAACTGGCTCACCAGTGCCCTGACCTTGACATCCTTCCTGGCTCAATTCCAGCGGCGATCTCTACAGCCCTCCTACCTATTCTCCTGCAGTGCAGCGGCATGGCCGCAAGGACCCTAAGCAGCGATTACTCCTGTTTGAGAAAGTTGCAGAGTTCATCGCAGACCCCCCCCAGCGAAATGGAAGAAGGCGGGTAGTCCTCCTCTATTCCAGATTAAACCTCAGGTCAGTTGGGGCCATTCCTAGAGGAAATGAGGGCGGGTGTCAAGGCCCTAGATGTGCGCTTTGACATGCTGGATAAACATATGGCGGACCTTGGCTCAAACATCACGGTACATGACAGGCACCTTGATGTAGTTGAATCCCGCACTTCAGATCTAGAGGACCGGATGGCGCAATCTCTGAAAAGGCTCGACCGCATGAACCGTATTCGCAAGAAGGTCGCAATAAAGAATGAGGATTTGGAGGCACGTAGTCACCGCAACAATGTTCGCATTTTTGAAGATACTGAATCTACAGCTGCGGGTCGCATGGACACCCTAGTATGAGACAATCCTGATTGATATGTTTGGGAGAGAAGCCTTCACCACCGGAATTGTGGTGGAACGCGCCCACAGATCACTAGGCCCTAGACCCAAACCGGGCTGCCCGCCTAGATCCATCATCACTAGAGTAGAGACAGAGATACTGTGCCACAGCTGGCTCACGAGCGCGGCGAAACGTTATGGAAGGGCTCCAAACTGTCTCTGTACCCCAACTTTACAGTCATGGTTCAAGAAGCCAGGAGGAAATATCTGGGAGTAAATTGTTTTTTGTTGCTTTGCACTGGGACTAATGCAGATAAGCACATGGTAGCGCCTCACAAACACACATCTACTACACATCATATTCCATCCAAACCTCAAACTATGGAGCAGATAGGTCATAACTCGGGCCCCTCAGGCATCACACTGGCCACATGGATGTCCGGGGTTTGAATGACACTCGCAAAAGGAGACAAGTAATCCATTATTTGTTCAGGCATGGAGTTGACGTGGCGTTTTTACAGGAGACCCACTTTCCCCCTGGTGACCCAGCTCGCTTTGCCGCCAACTCGGGGCCTCATAGATATTTTGCCAATTACAGTTATAATGCCAGGGGCACTGCCATTCTCATTCATGAATGCATCCCTTTTCACTTCCATACCCTAGTGTGTGATCCCGATGGCAGATTCGTGATAGTGGTAGGGTCGCTAATGAGTCCCAGGATAGCATTGGTTTTTGTCTATGGCCCCAATACAGACTCCCCTGATTTTTACTACTCGTTGCTCTCTAAGCTCGGCCCTATGCCTCTGTTGATAGGGAGCAATTTTAACATCGGTCTTATTCTAACCGTAGACAGCACTTCGACTGCACCAGATCCTAAACCCCAAGCACGCAAGGCCTTGAACTCCTTTTGTGACCAGCTCTCCTTGATGGACTTGGGCCGTGCCCGCAACCCAGGACATATTACATATACTCACTACACTAGCCCTCACAACACATGGACAAGGATCGATTATTGGCTTGCAACTCCGGAGATCTCCAACTGGTTTCATGGCCTTCGGACGCTCTCCAGAACTTATTCCGACCACTCCCCATGTCTGCAATCCCCAGGGATCCCCTGCCTGGAGGGGTTTGAGAGGCAGTGCGCTTCCCCATTCGTGCACTAGATCTTATCTTATCTTATCTTATCTTAAGGGGGTTTTGTATAGCGCTCTGTCACCATAAATTTCCTGGTGCTGATTGGGTGCTGAGAGGTGAAAGCACGGGGGTCTAGCCAGACTGTGCGAAAAGAAAAGTTTTCAGAAGTTTTCTAAATTCCAGAAGAGAACTAGAAGATTTGAGCGGAAGAGACAGCGGGTTACAAAGGTTAGGGGCTAAGTGAGCGAATCTGCGGCCACCAAATTTTTTAAGCTTAGTTAGGGAAGTAGCTAGGAGCAGGTGATGAGAGGACCGTGGATTGCGTGCCAGGCGGTAGAGGGTGACCATGGATTTGAGAAAGGCGGGAGAGGTTCCAGAGACAGCTTTGAATGCTAGACAGCCGATCTTGAATGCAGCCCTCCGTTCAACCGGCAGCCAATGAAGTTTGCGAAGTAAGGGCTTTGCGGACTGCCACTTCGTGGTCTTGTAGGCCAGTCTGGCTGCCTGGTTCTGTACTATTTGAAGCCTGAGAAGAAGGGATTTGGGTAGGCCATGGTACAGAGAATTTGAGAAGTCCAGACGGGACAGTACCAGGGCGATCAGGACTTGTATCAGAGCCTCGGGTGTAAGGAGATGGGAGACTTTCCTGATTTTCCTAAGCTGGAACATGCATGAGGACACAACAGCACCCACCTGGGGCTTCAGGTAAAGCTCCGTGTCGATAATGACTCCAAGACTTTTTGCTGATTTAGCTGGAACGGGTGGGGAGCCAAGCTCCACTGGCCAGAACTGTGGACCCCAATACGTGGGGCTGTTACTTGGGAGAATTAACTCTGTTTTCCCCGGGTTTAGCTTAAGCTGGTTCAAATTCATCCATTGTTGGATGTGTAACATCACCGCTTGACAGTCAGTGGCGGCATTTGGGGTATTAAGAGGGAAAATTATTTGCAGATCGCCTGCATAATTGAAGACGGTGATGTCCCACCTCTTCAGGGAGTGAATGAGAGGTTGAAGATAAAGATTGAAAAGTAAAGGGGATAGGGAAGATCCCTGAGGCATTCCGCAGGTCGATGGCACCTTGGCAGCCATAAAAGGGCCCAAGCGAACCACTTGGGTTCTGCCCGACAAGAAGGATTTGAGCCAGGCAGAGGCCAGGCCCTGGATGCCGGCCTGCTCGACACGGTGGAGAAGGATGTTATGGTCCACCGTGTCGAACGCCGCTGACAGATCTAATAGGACGAGCGCTTGAGGTATCCCTTTGTCGGCATTGTCCCTTAAGGAATCCATAACTGCCAGGATCACAGCCTCGGTGGAGTGGGCTGGTCGGAAACCGGCTTGGTTGGGTTCGAGGTAGTTGGAGCACTCGACGAATTGAGAGAGGCAACTGGTGACATGTGCCTCCAGAAATTTGGATAGGTAGGGCAGAAGGGAAATAGGCCGATAATTCGCAAGGTCCTCTGGGTCAGCACCAGGTTTATTTAGCTAAGGCACCAGAACTGCCTCCTTGAAGGAGTTGGGCACCGTGCCTGTCTCAAGGGAGGTATTTAACAGGGGTAAGATACAGTCCGGCAGAGCCCGGCAGATGTCGTGGAACACAGAGGGGGGACAACAGTCTTTGGGCGAGCCCGATTTGACTCGAGCAGTGAGTTTAGCTAGAGCGTTGCAGTCAAGGGTAGGGAAACTTAGAAATGAAAGTGGGTTTCCAGGGGTAGAGGCTCATATGGCAACAGAGGGGACAGGGGGGATAGTATTCTTGATCTTGGTGATCTAATCAATGAAGAAACTGTTTAGGGCATTACAGGACTCTTGGGTGGGGGTCTGAGAAGAGAGGGTTCTAGCGTCGGACGTGAGCTCGCTCATGACTGTGAAGATATACTTAGACTTATTCGGGGCAGTGAGAATCCTTTCAGAGATATGTAGCGATTTAGGTGCCAGGATTTCACTTTTGTATTTTTGTCGTGCAGTGACATATAACTCTCTATCGGTGGGCGAGTAGTTGCGTCTCCACCTACGTTCCATCTGGCGCAATTCCAGTTGCTGAGTTTTCAGAGCGGTGTTGAACCACCTGTGAGGTTTGCTATGCCTGGAGCGAGGGTATCTGGAGAGGGGGGCAAATTGGTCGCTAGCCTTGGTGATCCAACCAGAGAAATCTTCCTCCAGTATGTGAACAGTCGCGGCGCTGCGCAGCTGGGGGCGAGTATCAGCCAGGAATGAGAGGAAGCCTTGAGAGTCAAGTGCACTCCATTTGCGGGCTACCCCACCTGTGAGTGGGGGGACCTTTACCCGGCCCCTGACAGTGATCACGGTGTTGATCATATAATGATCAGACCATATACAGGGCGTGATCACGGGACAGGAGAAAGTAAGATTGTGGGTCCAGATATGGTCTAGTATATGGCCCCTGATGTGAGTGGGGGAGGTGACGAGTTGGGTCAACTTAAGGCTGGAGAGAACTTCGAACAGCTCGGCCGCATGGGGGCCAGCATCGCAGTATTGTACCAATAGTTGAAATCGGCGAGAACAGCGACTCGAGCAGAGGAAGTGATCAGGTTAGCTAGCTGTTCGCTAAAGGCGATGGGGAACAGAGGCATGGGATGGGGGGACGATAGAGAACGATAAGGGTAAGAGCTCCCTCTCCAGTTTCTAGGCTGATAATGAGATTGTTCACATCAGTGAGGGTGAAGGAGGACGTGGAGATAAATTTGAACTCCTTTCAAATGACAGCTGCCACCCCTCCGTCAGCCCGACCCGATGGTCGATTCATATTAAGCATGTAATAGTCAGGGGGCAGAGCAGCCAAGATGTCAGGGAGAGAATCGTCAGTCAGCCAAGTTTCAGTGAGTAGGAGGATGTCAGGTCTTTCCTCACTGAGGAGGACAAAAAGGTCGGCCTGGTATTTCACAAAAGAACGTGTATTTAAATATAATACACGGATATGTGTCTCGGTGGTACTAGGGCAGGCTAGGGGCTTACAGGTAGGGCATGGGGGGGAGGTATTGCGCGCAATGCCGCATGAGGAGGCACAATCTCGACTCGCTTGAGAGGGAGTGCAATGTGCGGATTGTAGTTTCCTAAGGGCAGTGGGTGAATAGGTAAGGGTGGTGACAGCATCCCTGGCCCCTCAGCCCTGGACTGGCACAGACGGGCAGGACTCTGGCACGACTCCGGCACAGATCCGGCGCGACCGCTGAGCACGTCCGCTGCGTGGAGGAATGGACGTCCCCTTTTATGCGCAACTAGATCGCGAGGAGTCCCAGCCACACCCAATATGGCCGCTGCAATTCTGTGCCTGGGACCAACTCCACAGCGTCGATACTCAGCTGGGAGTGGCCCAGGGGTGCGGGGAGGAGGGGGGAAGGAGTTAGCAATGAAAAGCTTATTAATCAAGCAGTTTGGGCGATGTTGCAGTTCAAGATTAAAATACGCCGATTTTAGCAGTAATTACGATTTTAAACAGGTTAAGAGCAAGGCAACACAACCTCCCGGCTTCCGCCTCAGGAGGGACTCAAGCACACAAACAATCAGGCGCAAGGTCGAAGGGGGTCTTTTATGCGCAACTAGAGCGTGAGAAGTCCCAGCCACACCCAATATGGCCGCCGCAATTCTGTGCCCGGGACCAACTCCACCGCGTCAATACTCGGCTGGGAGTGGACCAGGGGTGCGGGGAGGAGGGGGGAAGGATTTAGCAATGAAAAGCTTATTAATAAAGCAGTTTGGGCAATGTTGCAGTTCAAGATTAAAATACGCCGATTTTAGCAGTAATTACGATTTTAAACAGGTTAAGAGCAAGGCAACACAACCTCCTGGCTTCCGCCTCAGGAGGGACTCAAGCACACAAAAAATCAGGACAAAGTTTTTCGGCAGGAAATACGGGAAGCAATAGAAGACTACTTCGCCATAAACACAGGCTTGGTTGACTCTGAGGCGGTACTGTGGGAGGATTTTAAGGCCTACTTGTGAGGTGTGTGCATCTCCAAGAGCACTGGTGTACTGCGGGACCTTCATAAATCCCTAGCGCGTCTGGAAGCGGAGCTTGGGGCCCTGGACGCGAGACAGCTGTAGGCATCGAACCCGGACTTAGACAAAGAACAGGCGACTTTACGCTTGGAACATAGAGAGACTGCATAGAGGGAATTCCTCTTTATGGAGAAATACCACAACGCCAAGATCTATGGAGGGTGACCGCCCGGGAAGGGTCTTGATCCAAATGATTCAACCCTAGTACACGAAGGCACTCATTACCAAGCTACAAACGGCATCTGAACAACCAACCACTGACTCACTAGAATTCCAGAGGGAGTTCCTTTCCTACTTAAAAGCATTGTACTCCCCCAGACTAGGGCAGGATCGTACAGATCAGGAGGCCTTCTTGTCAGAAATTGCATTGGTGTACCTTGAAAAGTTCATGCAAGACTTCCTTGTGGAACCCAAATATGAGGATAGCATTGATAAAGCAATCTCTGCCCTTAAATACTCCACAGCGCCTAGCCTTGACGGATTTACGGGTGAATTCTACAAGGCGTACGAAGACTTATTGATCCCCCGTTTATTGGAGGTCTATGCTGAAGCGTTGGAGAGGCAGGTGTTCCCCCTACTCTTCGTGAGGCGGTCATAATAATACTTCCTAAGCCTGGAAAGGATCCCAATTGTGCAGCTCATATGGACCTTTATCGCTTTTAAATCTCGACTACAAGATCTTGGCCAAGGCTCTCGCCTGCTGCCTCTCCTTATTAATGGAGGCTATAATATCACCTGCACAATCTAGCTTTGTACCCCACCGCTCCATCGCTCTTAACTTACCCACATTTTTTATTACCCTTCACAGAATAAACCCAGATACCCCCGCCGTGGTAATCCTTCTGGACACAGAGAAGGCTTTTGATTCTCTAGAGTGGCCCTTCTTTTTGTCCATAATGCAGCGTATAGGAATGCCCAATGGATTTATTGCCACTCCAGCCTTATTGTACAGTCGACCCACTGCCAGGCTCCAACTGAATGGTACCCTAGCGGCCCCTTTTTCTTTATCACGTGGCACGAGGCAGGGCTGCCCGCTCTTACCTCTTTTTTTTATTTTGGCAATGGACCCCCTGATCAGACATTTTCAAGAAAAACACCTACACCGCATTTTGCATTTCACCACAGGCCGACAACACCATATTATATGTTCAAGACCCCCCAGGATAACCTAGACCCCCTCATTAGGGTAATACTTGGATTTGGCACTTTTTCCGGGCTGGGTATAAACTGGCATACATCAGTGATCTTCCCCCTCACAGCTAGCACAACCCGCTGGGATCTAGAGTTCCCCCTGGAGTGGTGCTCAGATACAGTGAAATATTTGGGCGTACACATACATCTTGAGACAGACCAGATTATCTGACGCAACTACGGTGTGTTCTCTCACAGGGGAAACCCAATAAACCCTTGTAGGCTTGGGCAGTTTATAGTTCAAAACATAAGGTGCTACAAGGGACTTGTTTCAAAGACGTTGACTCTTGGTTAGCGAGTGGTTTGATAATTTCCACCCTCTTGTATCCACAGGATATCTGGTTTATTTCAAAGCAACATGAATGCAGGGAAGGTAAAGATAAAAAAGAGAGCTAGAGAAAGTGGGTTTGTTCTGCAATAAATCTTTACTTGGTAAAAATGATGATACGGGATGGAAACATAAGTAAATTCAAGCAATGAGAGTCATGAACTAAGAAAGACAATCAATTTCTCAATAATTCATAACCCTAAATATCAGCTCCAAATGGTTCAACCAAACAACCCAGATTAAACAATAAAACGTGGTTGTAAGATGGCGTCAAACGACAGCGTTTAGAGGAGATGATAACTAGATGTCGACGTTTCGGTCTTGGTTGTGTTCATCAATAAGACCTTCATCAGGACGATGTTACGGGGAAAAACACCTTCGGTTCGGGTGTTTTGCGACGAACCGAAGGTGTTTTTCCCCGTGTTGCTGGCGTCCTTGAGAAAATTAAACAGCTCACTAGTTGGCCTGGACTAATCAACACATTTCAAAAACGTGGGCTTACCTCCGCCTAGTTATAAGATTGCCCCACAGACCGCCTGAATACTTGTATGCGGCCCTTTCTAAACACTCTCCGGGAGTTGTTCACAGCATTGAAACATAACATCGTCCTGATGAACCATTTGGAGCTGATATTTAGGGTTATGAATTATTGAGAAATTGATTGTCTTTCTTAGTTCATGACTCTCATTGCTTGAATTTACTTATGTTTCCATCCCGTATCATCATTTTTACCAAGTAAAGATTTATTGCAGAACAAACCCACTTTCTCTAGCTCTCTTTTTTATCTTTACCTTCCCTGCATTCATGTTGCTTTGAAATAAACCAGATATCCTGTGGATACAAGAGGGTGGAAATTGTCAAACCACTCGCTAACCAAGAGTCAACGTCTTTGAAACAAGTCCCTTGTAGCATCTACGGTGTGGCCATCTCCAAACTGGACATGCAAGTAGACACATGGCTTAAGTTCCCACTATCCATGGCAGGGTGGGTTTCCCTCATTAAGAGGAATGTACTGCCAAATGTTTATATCTCTTTCAGATTATACCTATCCCACTCACAAATTAGTGTTTTAGCACATTCCGTTCCCTCTTACTCAAGCTAGTGTGGGGAAAGAAACAGCCCAGGGTGCGCTGGCAGGTAATGACGCTCTCCTGCAACAGGGGAGGGTATGAAGTCCCAGATTTGCAGCTGTATTATCTAGCGGCACAATGTTGCTTTTCGCAAACATGGTTTCACCCGGGCGCCAGGATCCCCGTCCTATGTCTGGAATCAGACTTTGTCCTCCCGGATGCCTTGTCCTCCGTTCTGCCCATGGGGATTCCTAGGGACCCCAAAGACATACAGCCAGTCTCAACCACTAGTTGGACCTGGATTAAGCTAGGACGCATCACAAACACTCAAACACTTTACTCCTCAGCCCTTCCACTTCCTAATGCTGAGTGGCTTACCATCACTGCTAATAAATTGGTACAAAGACCTGATATAAATTTAACATTGCCTAAATAGGGAATTTATATCCAGGGGGCCACATTTTCGACCCGGACGATGAGTCCGCCTTCCCTGACATCACATTCATGGACTGATGTATCCTACTGAGGCTACGCTCTGCACTGCGGGCTAAGCTCATGGAATACCCACTTGAACCTGCTTCCTTCTGCCCCCTGACAACAGTGATAGACAGTAGTAGAGGGGTCCATATTATATCCCGGCTTTACAAGGGGTGTGCTGACAATATGCCAGTGAACAATGACAAGATATGCGGCGCATGGGAGTCCGATCTGGGCAACCCCATAACGGACGAGCAGTGGGCAGCCTGTTGTGCAGTCATGAATAATGCTTCCCTCAACAGCCGCCACAAGCTGATACATTTCAAATTCCTACATAGAATGTAAATAACCACAACCAAAGTGCACAGGATGGACCCTACTAGGTCACACTGATGTCAAAGATGCAACTTCCCACATGCTGACTTTGCCCACCTCGCGTGGACATGCCCCAGCATACATATCTTTTGGACAGGTATACACAAAATGCTCAGCAGTATGGTTGGGATGCCGATAGTACATTTGCCAGAAATTGCCTTATTGGGTTATGTAGTTCAATTTCCACAGAAAATCCACATATGTTTAGCTATCTGTCTCCTGTTGGCTAAAAGGAAGTTGCTATACACTGGGGAAGCATGCACTCACCCAAGATTAAGGGTTGGATCCATAGCTTGGCATCCTGCTCTATGAAGAGTGGTCTATACGCCAACACTTTCCCCTCCTCCTCGAGACCTGAAGACATTTGGGGCCCCTTCAGAACATTCCTGGTCTCACCGCAGACATATCCCCCACACAACAATTGTCCCAACGGGAGTGGGATAGACGTACGTGGGGACCACACCATTTAAGGCATTACTTTGTTCTGCTGTTTCCCGGAACAGGGGATTATTTAATGGCTGATGTAGGGCTTACTGGCCTGAAAATTGTGTGATGATACCTATGGAAATCAGTGGGTTGCCTTAGACGGACCAAGCGAGAAGTTATTGTGTTAAAATACTTTATAACTCATGACCCTAACTGTGCTTGTGCGACAACCTTACCAGCTTAACCAGGTATTCATGCATAGGCCATAATGTAAATGGTCTCTGTTCTTCGCCTTTGTCTAATAAGAAAATGCAAAATAAAGTTTAAACATTTTTTTTTAAAAAGCACATCTTGCACATCACAGAAAAGGCCTCACGCATGATTGACACTGAAAAGGCTTTCGATGGGGTCCACTGGCCCTTTTTAGAACAAGTTCTGGCCCATTTTGGAATTGTGGAGGGATTTAGGACTTGGGTGTTAAACGATTACCACCTCCCCACAGCATCAATCAGAGTAAATGGCTGTGTGTCTGCTCCCTTTCCCATCAACAGAGGAACTCTGCAGGGGTGTCCACTGTCGCCCCTGTTGTTTGCTCTTTAAATGGAGCCCTTGGCTCAAAGAGTCCTTGAGAACCCCGAGATCACAGCGGCCACGTTTGAGGAGGAACAACACACAATTATTCTTTATGCCGATGAAGTGCTTGGCTGGTGACCCTAGATAAACCGGCCTCTGCACTTCCAGCCTTCATGTCCAAGCTCGTGGTGTTTGGCCTCACCTCAAACTTCCAACTCAACATGGCTAAATATCTGGTCCTAAACCTATCCCTATCCCCCGCACTGGAGGCTCAACTCGCAGCACAATACCCACATCAAGTGGGCGAAGACCACGGTGCCATACTTGGGGATCCGACTGGCGTCCTCTATACAGATGAACTCTTCACTTAATTACCGATCCCTACACAGACACATTATATTTGAACTAGCTCGCTGGAGACACCACCCAATCTCCTGGTAAGGAAGATTTGCGGCCCTTAAGATGACTATCTTGCCCACAATCCTTTGTCTTTTCTAAACATTCCCCTGGACACCTCCGAAGGGGATGATCCCCAAACTGCAAGCCAAATTGCACCCGTTTTTTTGGGCAGGGAAGAGGACTCAAATGAGGAGAGAAATTTTTTATCTTCCCCTAAACGCTGGAGGCCTTGGCATTCCAATCCTTCAACCATATACAAGGCAGCTCAACTGTATTATTTAATTGAGTGGAATAGGGACGAATCTGAGAGGAACTGGCTTTTCCAAGACAGAGCAGTGACCGGAACCTCCTTATGGAAATCCCCTTTCTGAAGAAGTTGCATAGGCCTAAGAGTCTCTACATCTTGGAGTTCTGGACTTTTTGGTTCCGTCCAGAGGTGTCAGGGATAACACCCGAAGACCCCGGAGTTCTACCTGTCTCGGTGCACAAATAAACAGAAACACGGGCTTCTCGATGGTGGCGTTAAAGACCAAAGGTTTATTACTGCAGGGACACAGAAGTCACAGAAACTACACACGGGCAGTAACTAGGAGCCTGTTCAATTTGTACAAGAAGGGTTGCTCCTTATATACTAAATATTGGCCTTCAGGCAAATTCTTTACATACTGGTACATTCCCAAACCTTTGTGTCCTAAACAATAAATATTTGGCGTTGCACAGGAATCGTCGATAATATCTGGTGTCAAACATTACGAAGAGGGGTTCCCACTATTCCATCACAATCCCATTTCAACATTTCATTCAAGAGCCGGACCGCCTCATCGTAAATTTCGTTACCTCCCCCTAATAAAGGTACAGAAAGAAAGAAACAGGGCCAGGTGTAGGAGATAGAAAAGCAGGATAAGAGATGTTTGTGGGTTGTAAATGGGCAAGGCTACCAACTTCGGCCGCCTAATCATGATCAGGCCAACGAACACGAGAACCAGTATAGCAGGACTGGCCTTAGGCAGAGGAGGCAGCCTTTGTCGAGTCACGTAGCCACAGCGTGTTCTGCTCTAAGGTGCACGTGTCACTAGAGAGGTGAATCTCCGGCTAAGCTTACGTGTCCTTAATCGAAATGAAGAAATCAGAGGTCATTGCGTGTCCATTGTCTATGTGAGGGCAAGAAACACAAAATGGCTGCCATGATCTAAGATGGATGTCATGGGTAGATCAGAAATGTGTTTGTAACGGGAGTACTCTTGCTCGTAGCACAGCGAAAACACCAGGATATGCTAAATGGACCATTTGCGGTTCACTGATACCAAAATTATGTATTTACGACAATGTTGAAAACACGGGTTCAAATCGTCACGGAACCTCAGACCCTCCTTTTGCCCTTACATAGGCAATTACTCAGTCTATGTCAGAATCTAGTTCTATGCTCATCAGGTCAGTGACATGCTGTTGTATCATCATCCTGTCTCGCGCCTTTTCTCCAAACGCAGGTGGTTTTCTAAAGCAGGTTGCAGCACAAAGACTACACAGAGCGGGACCACACTGGATAATCAGGCAACACGAGAACAGGAATACTAGGATGACACCAATGACCATCAGAGTCGGAAATCTTGTGTAGCTTAGAGATCGCCTCATAAACAGTTGGAGCATTATTGGGAATAAAGACACAGCAGCTCGATTGGATCATTCTGCATACCCCACCTCGGTCTGCAAGTATTACGTCTAGAACCATACGGTTCTGCAACGTCATGAGTCGATCCGCCTGAAGCTCAGCTGTCAAGTTGCTAAGGGCACCAGCAGTTTCGGTAATAGTAGATTCAACTACCCGTGTTAGTTGACGTATGTTTCTACTATTGGCCATAGGCCCCCAGAACGGAAGGAAACCTTTGAAGAAGTCTCCAGCTTCCTGACCAGCGGTATCTTCCTTGCTGAAAACACCTCTTGCTACTCTGGTCTTGTGATAATCAGACGAAGCAGTGTATGTTGGAGGCAACAATCGAGCAATATAACATGAGCCTGAAAAGTCAGCAGGCAACCACGTATACGCTCTGTCTTGACAGATGAAGTAGGTACCCCTAGCAGTAAGGAAGGCAGGGGAAGAGTTAGACGGAAACACATAGGTCTCAATGCATTCACTCCTCCCCAGCTGAGCTCTCGGATTTCTCCCATTTCCTTGCAAACAGACCTGACCTCGGTGAGGCACGACCCAGATTGGAGTTGAGCTTTTACGCTTGCTTTCTCCCAAACTAAGGCGATACTCTGAAGAGTTCCAACTCAAATATACCCGTAATTCATCTCTAGGGTAAGATGGAGTATTATTGACGTCTCTAATCATGTCAATAATTCCCTGAACTAAAGCTTTGTTGGCAGAGTTGTATTTAGTGGAACGTGGTGGACGCGGAGGATAGGTTTCGAGGGCATAAGCAAAAATGGTCTGAAGGGCCTGGAATAATCCATTATAGCTAAAAGGCAAAACCAGGTAGGGAATGCCTTTATCCATAGTGTGGGGTATCAAGCCACACACCCAGCAGTCTGTAGTGTTAACTACTAGTTGGTGTTGGTGCAAGAGCTGTACAAAAGTGTTATTAATGAATTCTGAGCGTCGAGCTTGTTCGTGTTCAGGAAACGAGTGAAAAGAGTGCATAGAAGAAACAGTAGAAGTAGCAGGATCAAGGGGAGGTACTGTAGTTACTGGCATAAAAATCAAATTTACACCAAAGACGATTCCACCCACCAATGTTATCAAAACAATTAAAAATGTAATAGCACATTGCATTAAAAAGCATTTGCTGTGGAGAATTCTGTACAGCCTATTTCTGCGAACATAAATCACATTTTCTCGTTGCAGCTCAGGAAGCTCCATCTTCTACAATCCGCTCGCGACCACTGATGATGTGTACGTAGATGAAAATGCCTCTATCAGCCCTGGGAGTTCCTAGAACTAACAGAAAGATCGACCTTGTGTCTGACCCCCGCAGATTCAACTAGGCACACAGCCACGACCCTACGGCTACCCAGACGGCAAGGCAATTTTAAAACAATAGAAACAATAGCAAACTTCCTGGCTGAAGGCAAAAGTGTCAAAATTCAAATATTACAATAGGCAGTTTCCTGCTTTATTTGTCCATATTGCGAGACCGTAAATTGTATCTCAGTTTTGCAGGAGCTGTTTGATCTGGAAACAGTGTCTCATCAGCAGAGGTTACAATGTTCTAGTTCGCAGAAGGCAAAGTTTCTTCTGATGTAGAGGGCAGGTGTTCAGAAGTCAAAGAAGTAGTTTCAGGAGGAGAGCTAGAGTTTGATGTGTCAGTTATCAATTCGGCATCGCTGAAAGGGATAAACCTGGGCGTTCGTTCAAACTCAGAGGCACCAATTCCCTTCTTCACCCAGTTATCATAAGGAAGCGGCAGGGGCACACGTTTGACGTGCGTCGTATGGATCCAGTTCTTGCATCCAGCCACTCGGATAGCAGTTCTCGTTGCTAGTAGTACTTGATAGGGGCCAACAAATCTGGGTTGAAGGTTCTTCGTCCTCGCAAAGTTCCGTACCACAACGTGGTCGCCAGGTTTCAGCTGATGGCCTGGACTCTCCGGTGGCTTTGGCAATGCGTCGAAAACCTGTTGGTGAATAAGACTCAATTTAGCAGTCAAGTCGTAAAGGTAATCAATCAACATTGGATATTCCAGAGAACAGAATTCTTTCGGCCTTGGCACTCCCCAAATATTCGCGGGACGACCAAAGACTATTTCGTAAGGACTAAGCCCTACTCTAGAATGTACAGTCGCTCTTGTTGATAACTAAGCCAAGGGTAGCGCGTCTGGCCAGGACAAACCCGTGGATGCCTGTATTTTAGCAAGTTTCAGCTTGAGGGTGCCATTGTAACCCTCAACTAAACCAGCAGACTGGGGATGGTTTGCACTGTGGAATTTTTGCTTGATCCCTAAACCGGCACACACACTCTGCATAACTTTCCCTACAAACTCACTTCCGTTATCTGACCATACAATCCGTGGCATTCCATACCTAGGGAAGTATTCTTTAAGAAGGATTTTGGCAGTTGATAGGGCAGTGTTGTCCTTTAGTGGATATGCTTCGATCCATCTGGAGAAAGCACAAACTACCACCAGGACGTATTTTAGGTTGTTGCAACGATCCATGTGAATGAAATCTAACTGAATCACTTCAAAGGGACAAGAGGGAGGAGCGAAGTGACCAATAGGAGTTGGGACTCCCTTGCCAGGATTATGCATCAGGCATACCATACAATTTTTCACCACTCTCTCTGCACACTTACTAATCCCATCATTCTTCCAAACTGGAGCCAACATCTTACAAATTCCTTTAGAACTAATGTGTGCTACTCCATGTGCCATTGTTACCACTGCAAGCACGTACGCATCAGACAACATCCAACGCTGTTGCGCCGACAAATCAATCCAACCTCCACTCGAGTCTAGTTTACCCGTACTCTCTTTCCATGCACGCTTTTCCTCCTCGGTTGCCTCTTTTTGAATCTCTTTCACACTTTCCACTGTATCCTCGCACATTCCAGACTCGGAAATCCATCTTGCAGACGTTGCAACATACATCCTACTCATCATATTTCTAGCTGTCTGTTTAGCGGTTTCATCAGCAAAAGCATTCCCACGACCAACATCATCCGTGATTGCTTTATGAGCACTGCATTTCACAATCGCAACTTCAGTCGGCAAGGTTAGAGATTCCAACAAGTCGTTAACTAGCTGACCATGTTGAATCTTAGTCCCATGGGACGTAATGAAACCTCTCTCTTTCCACAAACGGCCAAAACTATGGGCCACGCCGAATGCGTACTGACTATCTGTGAACACATTTACTCTCTTTCCCTTTGCTAAAACACACGCTCTCGTTAGAGCAATTAATTCTGCAGCTTGGGCAGAATTCTGACTCACTCTTGCAGCCTCCACAATCGTACTCAAAGTCGTTACTGCATAAGCAGCAGTCACATCACCATTCTCCAATTTAAAGCACGATCCATCAACATACAACGTGCCATCTGGATCTGACAATGGGGTGTCTTTCAAATCAATTCGTCCTTTAGTCTCTTCCTCGGTTCTGACTCTTGATTAGTCGGCAACAATGTTGCTGGATTCAATACATTGCATCTTTTGATTTGAATATGACTCGCTAATAATGTCAGCTCATAACCTGATAATCTAGCACTAGTAAGGTGTTGCGTCTTGGTTCGGTTCATGAGTGTGTCCACAGCATGAGGAACCATGACCACTAGCATGTTGTTCATCACCAAACCAGCAGATTGTCGAATGGAAGCTGCAGCTGCCGCTGTAGCTCTCAAACAACTAGGCAATGCTCTAGCTACCGGATCTAATGTTGATGAAAAATACGCACAAGGGCGTTGTTTATCACCAAATCTCTGTGTCAGAACACTCAACGCACAACCTTCTCTCTCGTGAACATAGAGCGTGAATGGTTTACTGTAATCTGGTGTACCCAACACAGGAGCTGAACACAGTGCATTTCGTAACTCAGAAAAACTCTCCTGACATTCAGCAGACCATGGCACCGGACTCGGAACACTTTCCCCAGTCAAAGCTACCAATGGTTTTGCTAAAAGAGAAAAATTTGGGATCCACTGCCTACAGTATGAGGTAATACCTAAAAAGGCACGTACTTCTCTCTGTGTGCGGGGAACACTCATCTGCGTAATTGCTTTTATTCTCTCTGGGGTCAACTTCCTTCCCTCCTTTGACAAGAGATGACCTAGGTAGGTCACTTCTTGGCAGCAGTATTGCATTTTCGAAGGTGACACCTTATGATTCAAATTAGACAAATGATGCAATAACGAAATTGTAGCTGTTTTGCAAGTTTCCTTGTCATCGGCAGCCACCAGAAGATCGTCTACATACTGTACTAGAGCAGAACCAGGAGGGAGTACAAAGGAATCTAACTGACTTTTTAATGCCTGACTGTAAATGGATGGACTCTCACAATAGCCTTGTGGAGCACGTTTAAACCTGAAGCTTCAACCTCCTAGAGAGAAGCCGAAAATATCCCTGCTTTCCTCGGCTATTGGAATGCTGAAAAAGGCATTCTTCAAGTCGATAACTGAAAACCATGTAGCTGTAGCAGGAATCAACGTTAACAATGCAGTGATGTCTGGAACCACAGGAAACTGCGGAACCACAATCTTATTAACCTCTCTTAGATCGATAACAAACCTATACACTGGAGGCTTTGAAGGATCAGTACGTTTCAAAATCGGTAATACAGGACTGTTACAGACATTACCTCTAGTTTCTTCAACTACACCTTTCTTAATCAAGTCTTGTACAATCAATAAAAGCGCACGTTCACCTTCACTAGAGATTTTGTATTGTGGAATTCGTGGAAATTTAACATTTGCTTTCAAAGTGACTACATATGGTGGTATTTCCAAAAGGCCTACATCGTTAGGACCAGTCGCCCAAAGAGTATCAGGGAGTGAACGCAGCTCTGGCGGGAGTGCATCCATTGACAAGTACATCGGAGAGGTGATTCTTTTACCCAATGTAAGCTGTACTCCTGACGGAGAACAGTACAATGTCGCATATAGGCGTTTTAACAAGTCTAAACCAAGCAGATTTTCATTACAACCTGTCGTCAAAATCAAGGGTGCTTTCAATTGACACGGTCCAACAGAAATAGGCAGAGGACCAGATACTGGATTGTAAACAGGGGCGCCTGAAAAACCTACAGAAACATTTGTTAAGCCGGACAAAGGTGCGCCAGGGAGTTTCGCATGAATGATAGAACTTTTTGCGGCACCAGTATCCAACAGAAACGGTTCGACTACACCTGATGTTGCTACTGCGACATAAGGCCCACTCTGATCCACTGGAACTGATACTACTCCCTCTCTCTGTCCATGGCTGTCCTAGTACTCAGTTTGCTGAAATCCCTCATCTACTTCACAATAGTCCTCAACATGATACTGTTGGGATCTATTTTGCTGGGCAGACTGTCCATTTCGGTGATCAAAGTGATTAGAAGGGCGATCGTTCGTTTGTGGAGGCATAGCACCTCTTCCTCGACCTCTAGAATTTTGCATAGAACCACCACGACCTCTCTGAACTGCTGCAGCATTATTTTGCACTAAGATCGGACACTCATTCTTATAATGACCTTCCTTCTTGCAGTAAGCACACTGATTCCACTGATATTGTGGTCTCTGAGAATTATAGTCTGTCCTTTGATATGACCCTTGCTGTGTATTAGTCTGATTCGTGCGAGGCGGATACGCTTGTTGCAAAAGAACTTTAGTTTTTAAATCTTTCGTTTTCTTATCTGATTTCTCCTTCTCCTCTTTATCCCTATTTTCATAATACTGTGCAGTTGCAAGTATTTGCGCAGTTGTGGAGACAGCCCACGCACTCTCGGAATCTTTCAATTTATTGCAAAGCTCTGGTAGCAGATTGTGTACAAATTTATCGACAAACAATCTCTGTCCTCCTTCTGTGCTCATATCCTGACCACTGTGATCCACAAAAGTCTCTTCGAACCTCGTGAAAAAGTCGGAGACACTTTCGCCCTTCTTCTAGCTGCATGCGGACAACTTGTCCCAGTTGACACGCAATGCTGGCATCAGAGTCTTCATTAAGTCAATTATCCTACCTGGAAGATTAGCAATTAGAGGTTCGGGTTTGGAACCACCTATTTGCTGACCATCCGCTGCTATGATAGCTGCCCAATCACCACCTAGGGCAACTGGATGATTCTCTTTACGAATTTTGGCCCAAATTGGTTGCGGAACTACATTCCCAAATAACATGTCAATGTCCGCTAGATTCATCACACAAGCCTCAACTGTCTGTGCTAATTCTTTATAGTATCCAGCAGGATTCTTACGCGGATCCGGCAAGGCCTGTTTCACCGCTAACACTTCAGCTCGCTTCCATGGAATATGTATCCACACTCTCTGGAATTGCGCCGGAGCGGCTGCAATACCACGGTTCACATCAGCTGGAATGGCTTCGCGCCAAATTGGTGGAACCTCCCTCATTGGATATTGGCGATTCTGCTTCGTACTATGTTTTTCTAAATCTCTCGGTGAACGAAGAGACGGATCATTCCTATAGCTTAAAATCAGTTCCATTGCTTCCTTTATATTTTGACCAACTATTGTACCTGCAGCAAACTCTTTCTGAACATTAATTAATTCTTCTAAGTTCGATTCAGAATCATCTTCTTCTAATTCATCACGCAACAGGGAGCACATCTCGTCGAAAACATATCGTTGCGTTGGTTCATTCCACTGCATAAAAGTATCTAATACATCTCTCGTACTATATCTCCTACTCTTCGAGATCCATCTGAGAGCCGTGGAATCTAAGATTACTCATTCCTCAGTGCTTGGAAGCTGACTACGTCTCTGTACAGACTCAGAGGCAGGAGTCTTAATTAAAGTTTTATAGAAAGGAGACAGAATATTAGAGACAGAATCAGTGATTCTCCGACGAACAGAAAGCGGAGTCATAATACTAGCAGATGTAGAAAACACAGTCGCAGTTGGAACAGATAGAATAGGAACAGTAGGAGTATCAAGTAAGGTAGCTTGTGAAACAGTAGGTATAAGCGATACAGGTATAGGCAAAGAAGCCGGCACCCCAGGAAGAGGGGGTGCCGAAGGAACATTCACATTGACCACAGGTGGTACAGGAGCTTGGTTCAGGGGACCAGGAGCAGGAATACCAGGTTGTCCAGCAACCGGTAATTGAACATTCGGTAAAGGAGGAACTATAGCACCCTGTGCATACGGTGGGGGTGACTGTAACAAATAAGACAGCAAAGGATCATTCTCGGAGTCCTCTACCACCTTAGTTGTACTCGATGGCAAGGCAGGGTAGCATTTGTCGATCGCTAAATTACGCTCTCTAGTAGCCACCTCCATTGCCTTCTCAGACTCGTTGATTTGCAGCTGTTTAGCAGCTTGTTCTAAAGTCAACTCCTGCTCTTTCTGTTCTTTCTTCAATCTTTTAATTTCTCTCTGTTTAGATTCCTTTCGCCAATAACGAAAAGAATCAAACATTGCCGGCCGGGCTTTCTTCTTAAACAGTTTCACTTCTAAATTATCAAGGACTTCAGGTTCAAAACTACCATGCAGTGGCCAACTAAGGACACCGTCTTTGTCTGTATAACGGACCCACACCTCATTATAAGATATTGGACCCACACCATGTTTACAATAAAGATCATATAGAGGAGTTCCAATCGGAGGAACCAGACATGAGTCCTCCAACCGGGAATCACTGTTGCAACCAAAGCACGACAACATACAACTTTTCCGACTTACCATTTTGTAATCCGGAACACAAAACGAACAAAAACGCAAAACAGAAATGTGCACTCGAACCAAGAACTTAGGCCTACCAAAAACGAACTAATGTATCGATACCCAAACTAAACCAATAGATTACCTTAACCAGTACAACCAGTGATAATCTTTACGAAACCAAACCAAACCAAGAACTAAAAGGATTTTAACAACCCTTACAAAGCAACCAACTAGCAACCACTAAATACTTAACTGAGGCACTGAAGACGTCACCAAGGAGAAACCCGTCTTGTCTCGCCGTACTAAGGACTGCACCTCGGGTCCAAGACAGGGCGACGGTCAAGGCAACGGACCACTGCAGCCGTCCTGAACGGGAATCGTCGTGGAAGAGAACGTCGGGCCACTTTTGCGATATGCCGGGATCGATGAAGTGGGGCGCCTCCCTCAGGAATCTTCACACGAAGCTTCTCGAACTCTTCAGGCTTTTGGACCGGTACCGAATGACGTCGCCCCACATTGGGCGCCAATTGGAGTTCTGGACTTTTTGGTTCCGTCCAGAGGTGTCAGGGATAACACCCGAAGACCCCGGAGTTCTACCTGTCTCGGTGCACAAATAAACAGAAACACGGGCTTCTCAATGGTGGCGTCAAAGACCAAAGGTTTATTACTGCAGGGACACAGAAGTCACAGAAACTACACACGGGCAGTAACTAGGAGCCTGTTCAATTTGTACAAGAAGGGTTGCTCCTTATATACTAAATATTGGCCTTCAGGCAAATTCTTTACATACTGGTACATTCCCAAACCTTTGTGTCCTAAACAATAAATATTTGGCGTTGCACAGGAATCGTCGATAATATCTGGTGTCAAACATTACGAAGAGGGGTTCCCACTATTCCATCACAATCCCATTTCAACATTTCATTCAAGAGCCGGACCGCCTCATCGTAAATTTCGTTACCTCCCCCTAATAAAGGTACAGAAAGAAAGAAACAGGGCCAGGTGTAGGAGATAGAAAAGCAGGATAAGAGATGTTTGTGGGTTGTAAATGGGCAAGGCTACCAGCTTCGGCCGCCTAATCATGATCAGGCCAACGAACACGAGAACCAGTATAGCAGGACTGGCCTTAGGCAGAGGAGGCAGCCTTTGTCGAGTCACGTAGCCACAGCGTGTTCTGCTCTAAGGTGCACGTGTCACTAGAGAGGTGAATCTCCGGCTAAGCTTATGTGTCCTTAATCGAAATGAAGAAATCAGAGGTCATTGCGTGTCCATTGTCTATGTGAGGGCAAGAAACACAAAATGGCTGCCATGATCTAAGATGGATGTCATGGGTAGATCAGAAATGTGTTTGTAACGGGAGTACTCTTGCTCGTAGCACAGCGAAAACACCAGGATATGCTAAATGGACCATTTGCGGTTCACTGATACCAAAATTATGTATTTACGACAATGTTGAAAACACGGGTTCAAATCGTCACGGAACCTCACTCTCCCCGATAATGAAAGCGACTATGGATGCTTGGGCCCGATTAAACACTAGGTGTGTCTTTATGTCATTTACCCTCCCCCCTGACACCTCCGTTTGACAGCCCAGACTTCTCGCCAGGGCATGGTCCTGGCATATATGCTAAAAGACACCAGACCAACTGCCGCTCAGCGGGACATATGATAGATTAGGAGGGGGTGATCCCCTTTACGCTGTTGTGCGCAGACTTTGCGCTTCCTGAGACTAAGCATCTACATTACTGGTAGCTCCGCCACTGGCTCCTCTACCCAGACAATAGGACCACTATTCAAAGACACCTTACCCCCTATGAGAGATGGCTGATTTATAAAGCCTACGACAAACGGTTTATCTCTGAGCTATATGCCCTTCTAAACAAACCCACTAGACACATATATAAATCTAACCAAACCCACTGGGAGGGAGAGAGGGAGGCAGAGGGAGAGGTAGAGCGAGAGGTAGAGGCAGCTGATCACCAAGGAGTGGGAGGACACATACTATAGGGCCCACCATACCTCCTACAACAGAGCCCTTACCGAAAAGCTTACTAAGGTGGTTACATACTGGTACTTAACCCTGGAGCGGCTGCAGAGGATTGACCTGAACAAAAGTGCGGACTGTTGGACGGGAGTGCAGAGCTACAGGGACCTAGCTTCTCTAACAGGGCTGTCCGCGGATCCAAGCCTACTGGGCTCAGGTACTTGATGACATTGGCTGGCACTTTGGCATCCAACTTCCCTGATTTTCCACCTGCATACTTATAAGCTTACCCAAACTCATTTATCCTCTGAGGTCTTGACGAGGGGGGTAGAATGGCTTAGCTTAATGAGCAGCGATCTAGAACATTTTCACAAACTGGGGGTCGACACACATGCCCACACACCTATGACGGCTTTACTTCTTGTGGTATATCTTCTGTATGGAAAAGATTACACTCTCTCTCACCAACCAAGGCACACCTGAGAACTTTGGCGCCCTAACCTGTCTCTCCTCTCACAAGATGTTTGGGAATTGACATGCCCTAAATACCTTTGCATCTTGTGCCTACCTGAGCCTGTCCCCACCATCCGTTCAGAGACTGACTCATGAAATGGTGTTTGTGATACTGTTAGCATACGTTTACAGAGGTAAGACAAATGTACTGGGGAGGGAGATGGGTATGTTTCAGTTTGGTTATGACTCAATGCCGAGAACTGCAGACTTATGTGAAGCAATTGCAAACAGTGTTGCACTTACATTGTATTCTCAGACGTAAATGAATAAAGAGAATTAAATCATAAAGGCAAGACTTATTGCCTTTGACACAGATAGCTTTTACAGATTGCAATTAATGTTAGAGGCCTCACTTTCATACTAAAAGGCATTACTTTGAAAGTATGTTTTTCAAAGTACCGGACTAATCCTCTGGGGGAGGGTAAAGTGTTAAAGGAGAGGAAATGAAGAGAATCCTTTTTAAGCTCTTGCTTTCTTCATCTCTGATATATATCTAATATATAACCTTCCGAATGTGTTGTTTTAACCCAGATATGTGTTGCTATTGCTTCCGGGTGGTGTCCAGTTTGTTCAAGGTGCCTCTACCTCTGGAAAGGGTCTGGAACGAGGGTTTCATGGACAGAGTATCACCTGAGAAAAATAGTGTGACTTAATATGCTGACAAAAGTGTCACCCCGTTGATGTCAAAAATTGAAAACCAATACCCAACGAACGGGGTGTGCGATATAAAATTAATGTCAGATAATACTTTTGTCAATGACATTCGGATTTACAATCCTGGCAAGTTTTTATCTCCCCCATTTACCATTCTAAGTGTGGCTTTGAGAGGAGTTGAGACTGGTATAGGGTGGTGGTGGCCAGTCAACTGGTGGTGCTTTTTAGCCATTAGCCTGACACAGCCCTTAGTCTGACACATTTACCTATGGATCATGTGCGGCCTCAATGTTGATAGAATATATATTCTTAGACCATAATAATCTCCTCCTCTGGATTAACACAGAAGTGAAGTGGATCAAGAATGGATCAAGAGTGAAGACGACTCACTGGTTCTGAAGCTGAAATTGTCATTTGACTTAGAATTTAATTGCACGTACATATTCTGATATTGTTATGCCTTTTGAGAACAGGGATCTAGGTCCAATTGTAAAGATATAACTGCATGAAAGGGTTCGTGAGGAAAGTGGCACACTGTACTACAGAAGAACAGTGCTCCCCCTTGAAAAATGGTTAATTTTAAAAAAGAGAGGTGGCTTCACAAAGAATGCTGCTTGACTAAAACTAAGTTGCTTACACCAATACTGGTCATTTCCAGACTGCATTGGTAAAAATGGAACATAAGAAAGGATAAAGAGAGAACAGAGGATAAGTGAAGACAGACTGGGAATTAATTACTATGGTCACTGAGACAAAGAATCATTATGTCTTTGAGTGAGTAATTAGCACATGCGATAAGCTATAGTCATGGTGGCCTGAAGTTAACACACCATTCAAGGTTTAGACTTCCCACATCACAGTATTTTACTGTTGTTGCACAAAACAAAAGACCTTACTCTTTGTGCAGCCTTACTATCCCACCACATTTCCTTTTTTCCTTGTATTTGTCATTTTGAGGAACCTCTAATCATAAGGGAACCCTCGAAATATAAATGTGTGCATCTGAAAGACACCTTTCCCATAGGCCTTGCAGAAGTAGAGCAAAAAAGGGGTCTCTCGCATGCATTAATCTCAAGGGGTTATCCCCTCCCCCTTGACACGTTCAATATCAAACACACTTCCACTTCCACTTCCGAAAGAAAGAAGCCCGCACTCAAATGAAGGAAATATTCTTATTTATTTGGCAGCAAATACGCAAAGCTGTCAGGAAACGTGTTTCGGCAGCCTTTCTCAACCTGTAAAGCTTTCTATTGGAAGTGGAGGTGTGTTTGATATTAAAGAGGGGTGTGTGGTATTCGCCCCTGACCTGCACCAACGGCGTTCAGGATGCAGCCAACAAAGCCACACCGAGGACGTGTATAGTTGATTGGCTGCCACCGAGTACTTCAACAAAAGGGCTGGAGCCCTGACATTCTGGGAGCTCGGAGCCGGGATTTACAGTTGTTTCTGTGAGTAAATAAGGAATATAATTGGCAGCGCTTGCTCTACTGTTTTACTTCAGCAGTTTGATCTTTTAAATTGAGCAAGCACGTGTTTGCTGCCAGCAAAGGATGTGAACTTTTAACATTAGTATTGATAAAGACTGCCCATTTAATATCACAAATAACTTTATCATACTGCTTTTCACAGACATTTGCACACAGTAAGGAATATGCCTTTAATGACAGAATGGCGTCGTACAAAGCAACATCTGTGGGCAGTATGTATGTATGTATGTATTTGTTTTTGTAGAGCGCACATTTCACCATTAGGTCTCATAGCGCTGGCAGAGGGTATGGGAGATGCGAAAGGGAGAGGTTGTTATGCTGTTGCCTTGAATAGTAGTGTTTTAAGTTCTCTCCGGAAGATTTTGTGATTCTGATTGGATCTTAGAGCTGTAGGCAGGGAGTTCCATGCCAAAGGGCCAACCTTTGAGAAACTCCTGTCTCCATTTCTAACAGTACGAACTCTAGGTATCTTTAAGAGATATTTGTTTGAGGATCGTAATGTTCTTTCTGGGCAATGTTCCTGAAGTTTGTTTTTTAAGTATTTCGGGCCTTGTCCATTTAGTGATTTGTGCACTAGGCAACAGATCTTAAACCTTATGCGCTTTCTGACTGGAAGCCAGTGCAGTTACTTCAGGCAAGGGGCAGAGGAAGTGCGTGGGGGTAGGTCGAGGGTCAGTCTGGCTGCTGCATTTTGGAGGGTCTGCAGTTTACTTAGTGTGCCCTCGTTTGCATCAGCGAGGAGTGCATTGCCATAATCAAGGCGGCTAGTAATTAAGCCTTGAATCAATGGTTTGCGATAGCACGGGGTAGCCATTTAAATATTTTCCTTAAGGTCCTCATAAGACCTATGCAGGTGTGTACTAATTTGTTCGTATGGGGGACCATGGACAGCTTGTCATCAAGGGTGAAGCCCAGATTCCGAACAGTATCTTTAGGGGATGGGCAGGGTCCAAGTTCTGTCGGCCACCACTCTTGGGACCAGATGGATTTGGCCGCACCGAAAAGCATTATTTCGGATTTGCCTGCATTGAGCATTAGGTAATTGTTGGTCATCCAGCCCTTTATTTCTAGAATACAATTCCTAAATCTCACTTTGGTCTCTGCTGGATCAGAGCCAAGAGTTATGAGAATTTGGGTGTCATCGGCGTACGACAGTGTGTCGAAGCCGAAGTCCCTAATTATTTTGGCCAGTGGTGATACCTAGACATTGAATAGGGTTGGGCTTAAAATTGAGCCCTAAGGCACTCCCTTATCATTGTCAATAGCTTCTGATGAGAAAGGTCCTGATTTGACCCTAGAGCTGCGGCCTGTGAGATAGCTCTGGATCCAGCCTAGGGCTTGGCCTTCGACACCTATCCCCGCTAGTCGCCTTAATAGGACTCTGTGGGATATGGTGTCGAAGGCCGCCGAAAGGTCTAGCAGGATGAGAATAGCCGACTTTTTGGAGTCCAATGCCAACCGGATATTGTCAACCACCTCTATCAATGTAGTCTCAGTGCTATGGGAAGCTCTGAATCCTGACTGTGAGGAGTCTAATAGCGAGTGACTTTCAAGGAATTTGACCAATTTAGCATTAATAATAGATTCTATAGATTTGCCGAAGAGTGGTAGTAAAGATCTGGGGCGGTAATTAATCGGTTGCTTGGGGTCTGCATTATTTTTCTTAAGGATTGGCCTCACAATGGCTTCTTTCCAGGGGGTAAGGAACAAGGCACGAGTTAGGGACATATTAAAGATAGAGGTCAATGTGGGAGCCAGGGCAGGTGCTAGTTTAGCTAAAATCTGGGCGGACGCTGGGTCTTTGGGGGAACCTGATTTGGCCTTTTTTAGTATGTTGGCTACCTCGTCCTCAGTGATTATTCCGAAATCAGCTACATTTTGCTGTATGGGGTTTGTGGGGGGATCAGCCTGGTATAACTCACTTATTGTGCCTGTTTCTGTGGGAAGTGATTCATGGATTGTATTAATTTTGACTTTGAAATAGGTGGCTAGTTCATCGGCCCAGTCTTGGGATTCCTAAATGACCTTTTGGCAAGCAATGGGGTTTGAGAAGTCTTTTACAATTGCATAAAGTTCTTTCTGTGAATTTCCAGCTGCTTTAATTTTTTCCCCAAGATAGGTTTTCTTGGCATTGGCGATTTTGTTCATATATTCTTTATGAGCAATTTTATAGTGTAGTTTATCATCAATGTTTTTTGATTTGCGCCATTTACGTTCAGCTTTCCTGGTGAGTTGTTTAATAGTTTTCAATTCATCAGTGAACCAAGGCGATTTCAGTTTCGGGCAGTTTATTAGGCGTTTAGGAGCTATAGAATCCAGAGTATTACTGATTGCGGAATCAAGGTCTAGGACCGCTCTATCTAGCTCTGTGTCCTCAGTTACTCTCGGAGGGGCAAAGATTTTGGCAAACATTTCTAAGTTAATCTTTTTCCATGGGCGGCTCATCTTTTTTTCTTTAGAGTGGACATGTGGGGACTCATTTGTTTTAATGGTGAATTTAATTATTACATGGTCTGTCCATAAAACAGGAATTAGTTCATTAATATGCGTGTCCTGGAAGTTGGTACATATAATATCCAGCGTATGACCCGCTTTATGTGTAGGGTCGGTTTCGAGTAGTCTTAGATCTAGGGACTCAATACTATATGGCCGGGATGCCCGCCACCCCCTCCCAACACCACTTCCCAAAGGGAGAAGACAGACACAGGTTTGAACTTTTGGAAGGCGGGGGGGAGTTACCCCCCCGGCCATATTTATTAAAATATGAAACAAAATTTAAAACATTAAATAAAAGTTTCATGAATTATGTACAATTTTACTTTTATTACATTTTGATGAAGACATGCTCTTTGGCTAACCTTAACAGATCTCTAATACAAAGGTTTCCTAGCCGAGTCTAGCATCCTTAAAATGCATACATTCTAAATTAAAATTGTACATCCTAGCATTAAGGGCCAACGGCAAGGTCTTAACCGGTGTCAGATCCCTACTACCAAAATCCCGCCCTCACGGTGTGAGTGGCGCATGCGCAGAGGACTTTACCCTCATTGCCAACTGTAACTTCCCTTGTCGTGGGGGCTCCCTTTCACTCGACGCCATCTTAAAGGTCGTCCGAGTTCCCGTGTGAGGTATCTGTAGGAAGGACAGCGTGGACTCCCCCCCATCCCCACACTCTCTTCCGCCGTCGCGGATATCCGGCCCCGGGAAATTCGTAGGAGGGGCATCTAGCCGCCTCCCCCCTGGGAGGGGCCTATGGCCGTCTCCCCCTAGACGACCCATCCTTAGTGGGTGCCGTCTCCCCGTGGAAGGGGCCAATGGCCGCCTCCCCCCGGGCGCTCCCATCCATTCTGGGTGGCACCCCCCTCTAGGGACCTTGAAATTACTGCTCACCGATCATGACCTTACCGCCACAGGCCGGATAGTTGACCGACTATCCGGCCCCCCCACTCCTCCTAAAGGTCATGCTTCCTCACACCCCTTAGCCATGCTATGAAGTCTCCTATGAGTAAATCATTCCCCTCCCTGGACAGGTGAACCCCATCATTCAGATACATGTGATCACCCCGAATACACCCGTGAGGAATGCTATGCAACTGCGCGGAGCGAAACAATTTCCCAATTTTATTGTTGACCCTTTTCACTGAGTGGTTCAACGCTGACACTGAAAGACCCCCCTGCCAAATCTTCCTGGGGATCATGTGGGACCAGGCAATCGTGCACCCCGGGAGTTTCTTAGCCAACCAGCTAACTGCCGACAGGATGTGTTCTAATAACACTCGTCTTCCCAGCTTCACTAAGTCATTGCCCCCAAGGTGTACTATGACTACAGATGGCGGTGACCTTTGCCGCCCTAAAAGACCCTCAAAAAACGATTGAAATTGGTCAAAACAGAGCCCGCCCTTCCCATGGAAGGTCACTCTGTACCCGTATTCCCCAGATGCACAAGTCGCGTCACCAGCCTTGAATACGTCCCCGGCGCGCCTCACATATGAGTGGCCCACGACCCATACCACTCTCTCGCCAGTCGGTGATCCTTGACCGCTGGTCTCCTGATGTTGGGTCGACTTCCAATTCCGCCCCGCGTGACAGGCTCGCGAAACTGTAATTCAAACAAAAGACAAGAAGCGTGAGTGCATGTCAATTGACTTTTACAACATGTGCAATCGCACATACCTTTTGAAGCAATTCGAGGACCAACGGCCCAGCTGTTTTACTTCCTAAGCACTCTGACCCCGGGCCGTAGCCTCAGTAGCAGCCCCTATCCTAAATGAGTGGGTCCCAAAATCGCACGGGTCCATGCCCGCGGCAGCGATTGACAGTGCTAGCACCCTCTGAAACTGAAATCTCGTCAGTGGGGTGCCGTCATTGTGCCTAAGCAGGCTCCCCCCCATCTAGCCGTCCTCAGTGCCAAGTATTCCTCTAAACACTTTATCGGACAAGTGGGGGACCCTCGTGCGCGCTGCACGACGACACTATCTCCCATAGCTCCTTGGTCTGTCTTGGACCTGGCTATCGAGATTACCATCGAATCACCCCTTATTTGTAAGTGATCCCTGCACAAGCCTCCCTCCATATCCTTCTTGTTCCTTGCTACGAGCTCGCTTACCCGCAGAGCCCCATGGAATGCCAAGGTGAAAGCTGCCCGGAACAGAACTGCTTCGAAAGGGGAGTGGAGTTCTGGACTTTTTGGTTCCGTCCAGAGGTGTCAGGGAACAACACCCGAAGACCCCGGAGTTCCACCTGTCTTGGTGCACAAATAAACAGAAACACGGGCTTCTCGATGGTGGCGTCAAAGACCAAGGTTTATTACTGCAGGGACACAGAAGTCACAGAAACTACGCATGGGCATTGTCTAGGAGCCTGTTCGATTTGTACAAAGAGGGTTGCTCCTTATATACTAAAAATTGGGCTTCAGGCAAATTCTTCACATGTTAGTACATTCCCAAACCTTTGTGTCCTAAACAATAAATATTTGGTGTTGCACAGGAATCGTCGACAATATCTGATGTCAAAACATTACGAACGAGGGGTTCCCACTTTTCCATCATAATCTCATGTCAAGTTTTCATTCAAGACCTGGACCGCCTCATCGTAAAGTTCGTTACCTCCCCCTAATAAAGGCCCAGAAGGAAAGGAGCAGAGCCAGGTGCAGAAGATAGAAAAGCAGGATAAGGGATGTTTGTGGGTTGTAAATGGGCAAGGCTACCAGCTTCGGCCGCCTAATCATGATCAGGCCAACGACCACAAGAACCAGTATAGCAGGACTAGCCTCGGACAGAGGAGGCAGCCTTTGTCGAGTCATGCAGCTACAGCGTGTTCTGTCCTAAGGTGCACGTGTCACTAAAAAGGTGAATCGTCGGCTAAGGCTACGTGTCCTTAATTGAAATGAAGTGATCAGAGGTTATTGCGTATGTGAGGGCAAGAAACACAAAATGGCTGCCATGATCTGAGATGGATGCCATGGGTAGATCGGAAATATGTTTGTAACAGGAGTACTCTTGCTCGTAGCGTAGCGAAAACACCAGGATATGCTAAATGGATCATTTGCGGTTCGCTGATACTAATATTATGTATTTCCGACAATATTGAAAACACGGGTTCAAATCGTCACGGAACCTTAGACCCTCCTTTTGCCCTTACATAGGCAATTACTCAGTCTATGTCAGAATCTAGTTCTATGCTCATCAGGTCAGTGACATGTTGTTGTATCATCATCCTTTCTCGTGCCTTTTCTCCAAACGCAGGTGGTTTTCTAAAACAGGTTGCAGCACAAAGACTACACAGAGCTGGACCACACTGGATAATCAGGCAACATGAGAATAGGAATACTAAGATGACACCAACGACCATTAGAACCTTCCATCCCCACGCTGATATCAGAGTCCAAAAGCACTCCATGAAGGACCAGTTTCCCTTGTCTACATGAATAGAGTCGGAAATCTTGTGGAGCTTAGAAATCGCCTCATAAACTGTTGGAGCATTATTGGGAATAAAGACACAGCAGCTCGATTGGATCATTCTGCATACCCCACCTCGATCTGCAAGTATTACGTCTAGAACCATACGGTTCTGCAACGTCATGAGTCTATCCGCCTGAAGCTCAGCTGTCAAGTTGCTAAGGGCACCAGCAGTTTCGGTAATAGTAGATTCAACTACCCGTGTTAGCTGACGTATGTTTCTACTATTGGCCATAGGCCCCCAGAACGGAAGGAAACCTTTGAAGAAGTCTCCAGCTTCCTGACCAGCGGTATCTTCCTTGCTGAAGACACCTCTTGCTACTCTGGTTTTGTGATAATCATATGAAGCAGTGTATGTTGGAGGCAACAATCGAGCAATATAACATGACCCTGAAAAGTCAGCAGGTAACCATGTATACGCTCTGTCTTGACAGATGAAGTAGGTACCCCTAGCAGTGAGAAAAGCAGGGGAGGAGCTAGACGGAAACACGTAAGTTTCGATGCACTCACTCCTCCCTAGCTGAGCTCTTGGATTTCTCCCATTACCTTGCAAACAGACCTGACCTCGGTGAGGTACAACCCAGATTGGAGTTGAGCTTTTAAGCTTGCTTTCTCCCAAACTAAGGTGATACTCTGAAGAATTCCAACTCAAATATACTTGTAATTCGTCTCTAGGGTAAGATGGAGTGTTATTGACATCCTTGATCATATCAATAATACTCTGGATTAAAGCTTTGTTGACAGAGTTATATTTAGTGGAACGTGGTGGACGCGGAGGATAGGTTTCAAGGGCATAAGCAAAGATGGTTTGAAAGGCCTGAAATGATCCATTATAGCTGAAAGGCAAAACCAGATAGGGAATACCTTTATCCATAGTGTGGGGTATCAAGCCACACACCCAGCAGTCTGTAGTGTTAACTACCAGTTGGTGTTGGTGCAAGAGCTGTACAAAAGTGTTATTGATGAATTCTGAGCGTCGAGCTTGCTCATGTTCAGGAAACGAGTGAAAAGAGTGCATAGAAGAAACAGTAGAAGTAGCAGGATCAAGGGGAGGTACTGTAGTTACTGGTACAAAAATCAAACTCATACCAAAGACGATTCCACCCACCAACGTTATCAAAACAATCAAAAATGTAATGGCACATTGTATCAAAAAGCATTTGCTATGAAGAATTTTGTAAAGTCTGTTTCTGCGAACATAAATCACATTTTCTCGTTGCAGCGCAGGAAGCTCCATCTTCTACAATCCGCTCGCGACCACTGATGATGTGTACGTAGATGAAAATGCCTCTATCAGCCCTGGGAGTTCCCAGAACCAACAGAAAGATCGACCTTGTGTCAGACCCCCGCAGATTCAACTAGGCACACAGCCACAACCCTACGGCTACCCAGACGGCAAGGCAATTTTAAACAACAATAAAACAATAGCAAACTTCCTGGCTGAAGGCAAAAGTTCAAAATTTCAAAGTATCACAATAGGCAGTTGCCTGCTTTATTTGTCCATATTACGAGGTCGTAAGTTGTATCTTTGTTTTGCAGGAACTGTTTGATCGGCAAATAACGTATCACTAGTAGCTGTTGCAGTGTTCAGGTTCGCAGATGCTAGAGTTTGTTCTGATGCAGTGGACAAATGTTCAGAGTTCAAAGGAGTCTTTTCGGGAGGAGAGTCAGAGTTCGGAGTATCAGTTATCAATTTGGCATTGCTGAAGGGGATAAACTTCGGTGTTTGCTCGCATTCAGAGGCACCAATTCCCTTCTTCACCCAGTCGTCGTAAGGAAGTGGCAAAGGTACACGTTTGACATGAGTTGCATGTATCCAGTGCTTACGTCCAGCCACACGAACGGCAGTTCTCGTTGCAAGCAGCACCTGGAAGGGGCCGACAAACTTGGGCTGAAGGTTCTTTGTCCTCGTAAAATTTCGGACCACAACGTGGTCGCCGGGTTTCAGCTGATGCCCTGGACTCTCCGGAGGCTTTGGCAATGCATCGAAAACCTGTTGGTGGATAAGGCTCAATTTAGCAGTCAAGTCGTAAAGGTAATCGATCAACATAGGATATTCTAGAGAACAAAATTCTTTCGGCCTAGGCACTCCCCACACATTTGCCGGACGGCCAAAAACAATTTCGTAAGGACTAAGTCCTACTCTAGAATGTACAGTTGCTCTCGTTGATAACAAAGCCAAGGGTAATGCATCTGGCCAGGATAAACCTGTGGATGCCTGTATTTTAGCTAGTTTTAGTTTGAGGGTGCCATTGTAGCCCTCTACTAAACCAGCAGACGGGGATGGTTTGCACTGTGGAACTTTTGTTTAATGTTCAAACCGGCACACACACTCTGCATAACTTTCCCTATAAACTCACTTCCGTTATCTGACCATACAATCCGTGGCATTCCATACCTAGGGAAATATTCTTTGAGAAGAATTTTGGCAGTTGATAGGGCAGTATTGTCCTTCAGTGGATATGCTTCGATCCATCTGGAAAAAGCACAAACTACCACCAGAACGTATTTTAAATTATTACACCGATCCATGTGTATGAAATCTAGCTGAATTACTTCAAAGGGGCAGGAAGGAGGAGCGAAGTGACCAGCAGGAGTTGGGGTTCCCTTGCCAGGATTATGCATCAGGCATACCATACAATTTTTCACCACTCTTTCTGCACATTTACTGATCCCATCATTCTTCCAGACTGGAGCCAACATTTTACAGATTCCTTTAGAACTTATGTGCGCTACTCCATGTGCCATTGTCACCACTGCAAGCACATACGCATCAGGCAACATCCAACGCTGTTGTTCCGACAAATCAATCCAACACCCACTTGAATCCAACTTGCCCATACTTTCTTTCCATGCACGTTTTTCCTCCTCAGTTGCCTCTTTCTGAATCTCTTTCACACTTTCCACTGTGTCCTCACACATTCCAGACTCGGGAATCCATCTTGCAGACATAGCAACATACATTCTACTCATCATATCTCTCGCTGTTTGTTTAGCAGTTTCATCAGCAAAAGCATTCCCCCGACCAACATCATCCGTGATTGCTTTATGAGCACTGCATTTCACAATTGCAACTTCAATCGGCAAGGTTAGAGATTCCAACAAGTCGTTAACTAGCTGACCATGTTGAATCTTAGTCCCATGGGACGTAATGAAACCTCTTTCTTTCCACAAAAGGCCAAAACTATGGGCCACGCCAAACGCGTACTGACTATCTGTGAACACATTCACTCTCTTTCCTTTAGCTAAAACACACGCTCTTGTTAGAGCTATTAATTCTGCAGCTTGGGCAGAATTCTGACTCACCCTTGCAGTCTCCACAATCGTTCTCAAAGTCGTTACCGCATAGGCAGCAGTCACATCACCATTCTCCAATTTAAAACATGACCCATCAACGTACAACGTGCCATCTGGATCTGACAACGGAGTGTCTTTTAAATCAATTTGTCCTTTTGTCTCTTCCTCGGTTCTAAAACAGCAATCATGGGGCTCGGAATCACTCGACTCTTGATTAGCCGGCAACAATGTTGCTGGATTCAATACATTGCATCTTTTAATTTGAATATGACTTGCTAGCAGTGTCAGCTCATAGCCAGATAATCTCGCACTGGTAAGGTGTTGTGTCTTGGTTCGGTTCATGAGTGTATCCACAGCATGATCAACCATAACCACTAACATGTTGTTCATCACCAAACCAGCAGATTGTCGAATGGAAGCCGCAGCTGCCGCTGTAGCTCTCAAACAACTAGGTAACGCTCTAGCTACCGGATCCAATGTTGATGAAAAATACGCACAGGGGCGTTGTTTATCACCAAATTTCTGTGTCAGAACACTCAACGCGCAACCTTCTCTCTCGTGAACGTAGAGCGTGAATGGCTTGCTGTAATCAGGTGTACCCAATACAGGAGCTGAACACAATGCTTTTCGTAACTCAGAAAAACTCTCTTGACATTCATCAGACCATGGCACCGGACTCGGAACATTTTTCCCAGTCAAAGCTACCAATGGTTTCGCTAAAAGAGAAAAATTTGGGATCCACTGCCTACAGTAAGAGGTAATACCTAGAAAGGCACGTACTTCTCTCTGAGTGCGGGGAACACTCATCTGAGTAATTGCTTTTATTCTCTCTGGGGTCAACTTCCTTCCCTCCTTTGACAAGAGATGACCTAGGTAGGTCACTTCTTGGCAGCAGTATTGCAATTTCGAAGGTGACACCTTGTGATTCAAATTGGACAAATGATGCAATAACGAAATCGTAGCTGCTTTGCAAGTTTCCTTGTCATCGGCAGCCACTAGAAGATGGTCTACATACTGCACTAGGGCAGAACTTTGAGGAAGTTCAAAAGAATCTAACTGACTTTTTAATGCCTGACTGTAAATGGACGGACTCTCACAATAGCCTTGTGGAGCACGTTTAAACCTGAAGCTTCGACCTCCTAGACAGAAGCCGAAAATATCCCTGCTTTCCTCGGCTATCGGAATGCTGAAAAAGGCATTTTTCAAGTCGATGACTGAAAACCATGTTGCTGTTGCAGGAATCAATGTTAACAAGGCAGTAATGTCTGGAACCACAGGGAACTGTGGGACCATAATCTTATTAACCTCTCTAAGATCAATGACAAATCTATATACTGGAGGTTTTGTCGGGTCAGTACGTTTCAAAATCGGTAATACAGGACTGTTACAGACATTTCCTCTAGTTTCTTCAACCACACCTTTCTTAATCAAATCTTGTACGATCAATAAAAGTGCACGTTCACCTTCACTAGAAATTTTGTATTGGGGAATTCGTGGAAATTTTACATTTGCTTTTAAAGTGATTACATATGGTGGTATTTCTAAAAGGCCTACATCATTAGGACCAGTCGCCCAAAGAGTATCAGGGAGCGAACGCAGCTCTGGCGGGAGTGCATCCATTGACAAGTACATCGGAGAGGTGATTCTTTTACCCAACGTAAGCTGTACTCCTTCCGGAGAACAGTACAATGTCGCATATAGGCGTTTTAACAAGTCTAAACCAAGCAGATTTTCATTACAACCTGTCGTCAAAATCAAAGGTGCTTTCAATTGACACGGTCCAACAGAAATAGACAAAGGACCAGATATGGGGTTGTAAACAGGGGCGCCTGAAAAACCTACAGAAACATTCGTTAAGCCGGACAAAGGTGCGCCAGGGAGTTTCGCATGAATGATAGAACTTTTTGCGGCACCAGTATCCAACAGAAACGGTTCGACTACACCTGATGTTGCTACTGCGACATAAGGCCCACTCTGATCCACTGGAACTGATACTACTCCCTCTCTCTGTCCATGGCTGTCCTAGTACCCATTTTGCTGAAATCCCTCATCCACTTCACAATAGTCTTCAACATGATACTGCTGAGATCTATTTTGCTGGGCAGACTGTCCATTTCGTTGATCAAAGTGATTGGAAGGGCGATCATTCGTTTGTGGAGGCATAGCACCTCGTCCTCGACCTCTAGAATTCTGTACAAAACCACCACGACCTCTCTGGGCTGCTGTCGCGTTATTTTGCGCTAAGCCTGGACACTCATTCTTATAATGACCCTCTTTCTTACAGTACGCACACTGATTCCATTGATATTGTGGCCTCGGTGAACTATAATCTGTCCTTTGATACGATCCTTGCTGTGTATTATTTTGATTCATGCGAGGCGGATACGCCTGTTGCAAAAGAACCTTAGTTTTTAAATCTTTCGTTTTCTTATCTGATTTCTCTTTCTCCTCTTTATCCCTATTTTCATAATACTGTGCAGTTGCAAGTATTTGCGCAGTAGTAGAGACAGCCCACGCACTCTCGGAATCTTTCAATTTGTTGCAGAGCTCTGGTAGCAAGTTGTGTACAAATTTATCGACAAATAATCTCTGTCCTCCTTCTGTGCTCATATCTTGACCACTATGATCTACAAAAGTCTCTTCGAACCTCGTGAAGAAGTCGGAGACACTTTCGTCTTCTGCCTGCATGCGGACAACTTGTCCCAGTTAACGCGCAATGCTGGCATCAGAGTCTTCATTAAGTCGATTATCCTACCTGGAAGATTAGCAATTAGAGGTTCGGGTTTGGAACCCCCTATTTGCTGACCATCTGCTGCAATGATAGCTGCCCAATCACCACCTAGGGCAACTGGATGATTCTCCCTACGAATTTTAGCCCAAATTGGTTGCGGAACTACATTCCCAAATAACATGTCAATGTCCGCTAGATTCATAACACAAGCCTCAACTGTTTGTGCTAACTCCTTATAATATCCAGCAGGATTCTTACGCGGATCTGGCAAGGCCTGTTTTACTGCCAACACTTCGGCTCGCTTCCAAGGAATGTGTATCCACACTCTCTGGAATTGGGCCGGAGCGGCTGCAATACCAAGGTTTACATTAGCTTGCACAGCTTCACGCCAAATTGGAGGAACCTCTCTCATTGGATATTGGCCAGTCCGCTTCGTACTACTTTTCTCTAAGTCCCTCGGTGAACGAAGAGATGGATCATTTCTAAAACTTAAAATCAGTTCCATCGCTTCTTTTATATCTTGACCCACTATCATACCTGCAGCAAACTCTTTTTGAACATTAATTAATTCTTCTAGGTTCGATTCAGAATCATCTTCTTCTAATTCATCACGCAACAGAGAGCACATCTCGTCAAAAACATATTGTTGCGTTGGTTCCTTCCACTGCATAAAAGTATCTAGTACATCTCTCGTACTATATCTCCTACTCTTCGAAATCCATCTAAGAGCCGTGGAATCCAAGATTCCCCGTTCCTCAGTACCTGGAAGCTGACTGGGTCTCTGTACAGAGTCAGAGGCAGGAGTCTTAATTAAGGTTTTATAGAAACGAGACAGAATATTAGAGACGGAATCAGTGACTCTTCGACGAACAGTAAGCGGAGTCATAATACTAGCAGATGTAGAGAACACAGAAGCAGTAGGAATAGATAGCGGGACAGTAGGAGTATCAGGTAAGACAGCTTGTGAAACAGGAGGTGTAAGCGATACAGGTATAGGCATAGAAGCCGGCAACCCAGGGAGTGGAGGTGCCGAAGGAATATTCACATTAATTAAAGGAGGTACAGGAGCTTGATTCTGAGGGGCAGGAGCAGGAATACCAGGTTGTCCAGCAACCGGCAATTGAACATTCGGTACAGGCGGAGCCGTAGCACCTTGTGCATACGGTGGAGGTGACTGTAACAGATAAGACAACAGAGGATCGTTTTCGGGGTCCTCCAGTATCTTAGTTGTTTTCGATGGCAAGGCAGGATAGCATTTGTCAATCGCTAAATTATGCTCTCTAATGGCCACCTCTACGGCCTTCTCAGACTCGTTGACTTGCAGCTGCTTAACAGCCTGTTCTAGAGTCAACTCTTGCTCTTTTTGTTCTTTCTTCAACCTTTTAATTTTTCTCTGTTTGGATTCTTTTCGCCAGTAACGGAAAGAATCAAACATTGCCGGCCGGGCTTTCTTCCTAAACAATTTCGCTTCCAAATTATCAAGGATTTCGGGTTCAAAACTACCATGCAGTGGCCAACTAAGGACACCATCCTTTTTCGCATAGCGGACCCACACCTCATTATAAGATATAGGACCCACACCAAACTGACTATACAAGTCATATAGAGGAGTCCCAATCGGAGGAACCAAACATGAGTCCTCCAATCGTGAATCACTGCTGCAACCAAAACAAGACAACATACAATTTTTTCGACTTACCATTTTGTAATCCAGGACACAAAACAAACAAAACAAGAAACAGATATGTGCACTTGAACCAAGAACTTAGGCCTACCGAAAGCGAACTGATGTATCGATACCCAAACTAAACCAAATAGATTATCGTAACCAGAACAACCAGTGATAATCTTACGAAACCGAACCAAACCAAGAACCAAAACGGATTTTAACAATCCTCACGAGGTAACCAAAGAGCAACCACTAAATACTTAACTGAGGTACTGAAGACGTCACCAAGGAGAAACCCGTCACGTTTCGCCGTACTAAGGACTGCACCTCGGGTCCAAGACAGGGCGACGGTCAAGGCAACGGCCCACTGCAGCCGTCCGAAACGGGAACCCTCGTGGAAGAGAACTTCGGGCCACTTTTGCGATATGCCGGGATCGATGAAGTGGGGCGCCTCCCTCAGGAATCTTCACACGAAGCTTCTCGAACTCTTCAGGCTTTTGGACCGGTACCGAATGACGTCGCCCCACTTTGGGCGCCAATTGGAGTTCTGGACTTTTTGGTTCCGTCCAGAGGTGTCAGGGAACAACACCCGAAGACCCCGCAGTTCCACCTGTCTTGGTGCACAAATAAACAGAAACACGGGCTTCTCGATGGTGGCGTCAAAGACCAAGGTTTATTACTGCAGGGACACAGAAGTCACAGAAACTACGCATGGGCAGTGTCTAGGAGCCTGTTCGATTTGTACAAAGAGGGTTGCTCCTTATATACTAAAAATTGGGCTTCAGGCAAATTCTTCACATGTTAGTACATTCCCAAACCTTTGTGTCCTAAACAATAAATATTTGGTGTTGCACAGGAATCGTCGACAATATCTGATGTCAAAACATTACGAACGAGGGGTTCCCACTTTTCCATCATAATCTCATGTCAAGTTTTCATTCAAGACCTGGACCGCCTCATCGTAAAGTTCGTTACCTCCCCCTAATAAAGGCCCAGAAGGAAAGGAGCAGAGCCAGGTGCAGAAGATAGAAAAGCAGGATAAGGGATGTTTGTGGGTTGTAAATGGGCAAGGCTACCAGCTTCGGCCGCCTAATCATGATCAGGCCAACGACCACAAGAACCAGTATAGCAGGACTAGCCTCGGACAGAGGAGGCAGCCTTTGTCGAGTCATGCAGCTACAGCGTGTTCTGTCCTAAGGTGCACGTGTCACTAAAAAGGTGAATCGTCGGCTAAGGCTACGTGTCCTTAATTGAAATGAAGTGATCAGAGGTTATTGCGTATGTGAGGGCAAGAAACACAAAATGGCTGCCATGATCTGAGATGGATGCCATGGGTAGATCGGAAATATGTTTGTAACAGGAGTACTCTTGCTCGTAGCGTAGCGAAAACACCAGGATATGCTAAATGGATCATTTGCGGTTCGCTGATACTAATATTATGTATTTCCGACAATATTGAAAACACGGGTTCAAATCGTCACGGAACCTCAGGAGGAGCACGTCTCATCCAGCTTTGCTAAAAGCAGAGACAATCTGTCTAAGCCAATCGGGCGCCTCGTATCCTGTTTGTGACCCACGAGGCGTTGCCAGCCGCGGAGTGCCTTCCTAACCAAAAAGGAACCCGTCGGGTCACTTGTGCCGTGCAGCTGTGCCATGAACGAAATGGCCGCCCTATGTCTATTGGCTGTTGCCGCTGATCGGCCTTCTCTGTGCAGCGCTACCAGGAACCCCAGGAAGGATTCCTCCTGCCCCCAGCTCTGTCTCCCTGTCGGACCCAAAAATGTGCAGTAGGAACGAAACGCCCCTTCGTAAGCCTTCCTTGTCCTGGGAGCTAAGCTGGCTGCCACGAGGTCTTGTAATCCGGGGCACCGATTAGCCATAGCACTTCGGGGAATGGTGCCGCCACTAGGTCCGCTGTGGGTAGATGGCCCCTGAAAGCCTGCATTTGTGAACGAGAGAGTGCATCAGCTGCATAATTCAGTACGCCTGGCACATGTTTTGCCCTGAACTGTACATTCAATTTCATGCAACGTAAAACAATTTCTTTCAACAATCTCAAGATCCACTTGCAGGGGGCTGCCTGCTGATTAATGCACTCAACCACAGTCATATTATCAGACCAAAACACCACTGAGCGGTCCCTGAAGTCGTCTGGCCATGCCATCAGAGCAACCCAAACGGGAAATAGCTCTAAGAACCCAATGTTACCTGTTAGACCGATGGAGTGCCACCACGTCGGCCATACTTGTGCCGACCATCGGTTACCAAAGATGGCGCCAAATCCCACGCTCCCAGCTGAGTCGGCCCACAAACCTGGTTCATCCGAAGATGCTGGTGGTTTGTTCCACACAACTCGACCATTGAAGTCCGCCAGAAATGCCAACCAAATGCGCATATCCTGGCGAACCTCTGCCGACAGTCTCGTACGGTGGTGTCCCTCCTTGAGGCCAACCATAGCTTGTGCAATAGAGCGTGAGAAGGGGCGGGCCATTGGAATCACCCTTAAGGCAAAGTTAAGCTGACCCACTGTTTGTTGTAACTGGTGCAGGGTCACTTTTTCCTTGCCCAGGCATTGCGTCAAGGAAGCCCTAAACTTGGCCACCTTTTCCATCGGTAAACGGAAACATCCTTCCACAGAATCGAGCTCAATTCCCAGAAACTCGAGTGAAGTAGATGGTCCAACCGTCTTACCTGGTGCCAATGGGACTCCGAACTCCCGCATGAGGATGCAGAAGTCCTGCAGCGCCTGCGCACATTTCGTATTGCCGTCCGCTCCCTAGAACAGGAAGTCATCTAGATAGTGCATAACGTGCCTATGCCCCGTGGCCTCGGTGAATGCCCACTCTAAAAAACAGCTGAACATTTCAAAATATGCACAAGAAATGGAGCAACCCATAGGCATGCATTTATCCATGTAATAACTCCCTTGAAACGCAAAACCTAGCAAGCGCTGGTCTCGCGGGTGTACCGGGAGCAATCTGAATGCCGATTCGATGTCCGATTTCGCCATCAGCGCTCCGGGGCCTAGGTGATTTAATATGGCAACGGCATCGTCGAACGATGCGTACCGCACTGACCAAATATCTGGGTCAATGGCTTCGTTCACCGAGGAACCCCTTGGGGCAGACAAGTTGTGAATGAGTCTAAACTCCCTTGGGTCCTTCTTTGGAACCACCCCTAGCGGGGAACACACGAAATCCGCCACCAGCGGGCAATGAAAAGGCCCCGCCACCCGCCCCAAGCTGACTTCTTTGGAAATTTTCTTTGCTGCTACGCTTGGGTTCTGTTGGACAGATAACTGATTTTTACAAAAGGAGTCCCCCCGAAAATCCCCCGCCGGGATGTTGAAGCCATTTAGGAATCCATTCCTCAACACCCCGGCGGATACATGATCAGGGTATTTGTTCAACCAAGGAGTCAGAGCCATGATATCGACAGGTGTAGGCAATCGGTTCCCAAGCATCACCTCACTCTTGCTTAGACCCTCCTTTTCCTCCCGTTCCGCTGTTCTTAGATCTACAGCTACTCTCCGGGTGTGAGGAGTTCCCACAGCCCGCACACGCATGCCTGAACCTACATGTTCCCTGGGGCCTGCTACAGTTGCCTCTATTGAAGCCCCAACAAACCCCCCGCTTGCAGCCATTTCCGGCGGTCTTGGGCTGAAATTCCCCACCTGCGCCTGCTCAAAAGGGCACCGCAGGCTTCTGGCGAACTGACCCCGACCCCTCCCGCCCGGCGAGGACGTACCCGCCGCACCAGGCAAGAGCTGCTTGTACCATGACACCGAGTCGAGGCAGTCCCAGGTCAAAGATGTATCAAACTCTTTCGCTTTTCGGAATTTCATGTCATATCCTTTCCACTCGTCCCCCTCATACATAGTATAAAAATCCATAATCCTATTCTGGTAACAGGACAACTCAGTCAGCACTTCCGGCTTTCGTTCGCCCATGACTGCTGTAAATATCGAAAAGGCCTTCACCCAATTTGCTACGGTCTCATCGACCCTAAATTCCGCCATCTTGGCCCGCCATACACTGGGGTGCCATAAATCTTTCTGGGATTTTGCATATTCCATCTCGCGATGGTCAGTCAACAATGAAAACATATTCACATATTTTTCCCCCATATCAATTCCTTTGTGGCCGCAGGGATGTGCTGGGCCACCCTTTCGTGCCTTGAAGGTAACGAACCTTCCCCTGCCATTGGCAATGTGTGCTTACCGGGTTCTACCGTCGTGTCTGCCGCTTTTTCCCGGCTAACCGTAGGTGCTCCTGGCGCCACCTGTGGGGGAACAAGAGGAACATTCGCCGTCCCGGCTTCTCTCGACTGCCGTAACTGCTCGATTATTAGTCTAGCCTCCTCGGCCGGGTCCCCCGCAGCCACTGCCCCCGCTTTCTTCTTGAGCCAGGGTAACACTGCCGCTAACTGGATGGCCAGTTCTGGGGGCATCTCCTCATCATTAACAGGGGTAATTACAACCGGGATTGGTAAACCTATATCTGGGTTTGGTACCGGGGTGTCTGCTGGTGTTATGGGGCGACTGGGGGCACCTCAGGAACCGGATCCTCCCCGGGAACCGCCCTCCTCTTAATACGCTTCCCCCTACCCTCAGGGACGATTCCCGGCAAGTCCGGGCCTTTTACCTTCTTAGGACGGCCTGAGCTGTTCTGAGCTGCTAACTGTTTTTTAACCTCGGCCAAACCTCGACCGATCGAGTCAACTTTACTGAATTTTCGGTCCATGATCGCCATTCGATTCGACAAGGTGCGCAGTACCTTCTCCAACTCGGAGCGCTTTCCTGCTTTTTTGCCGGCCATAGCTTCGTTTACTCCGCTCTAGTCGATCAACGAGGTCCCAGATCCTTCGTACTCGAAATAACTGAAAAAGAAACAACAAGATTACAAGTTCTCAAAATTGCCGCTTGTTCCGTCGAGGGCTCACGAGCAACGAGTTGGTGCAGCCTTCAGAGCACAGGAACAAGAGGACGCTTCTTCGGATTCCCGCTCTTTTATCCGTCTGCGGGAGGGCGGGACCCTCCTCCGGTACGCCTACTGGGCACGGTCTTCCGTGCGGGTGTCTAGGACAACCCCTCTTGGGCGGGAAAGGGCGCGCCCCGGCTACACCACTTTGGGCATACCAGCCGAGCCACGCCCCCCGCCCAAAATGGTTTCCCGGGGGGATCGGGGCACCCAACCATACGTTCGGGGGGACCAAGTGGTCACCCCTTTCCATTCATTAGTTCCACTGTGTACGGGTCATTGTATATTTCCATGTGATGGTTCAAATCGCCTAACAGTAGGAAATTTTTACAGGCTAGTATATGGGGTGCCAGGATGTCGACTAGCTGGGTGGCAAAATTGGCCTTGGTCTCTGGGGGTCTGTAAATCAGGGCTCCTTTCCAGGACTCATTCCCAGTGAGGATAAGGGAGAAGATTAAAAACTCTCCCCAAGTCTCGAGATGAGTGGAAATGATGTTAATTTCGATCTCCATTTTGTAAATTATTGCGGTCCCTCCCCCTCGTTTCCCAGTTCTATCTAGTCTGACTATTTTATAATCAGAGGGCAAGGCTGCTGCTATGTCTGGGTCAGATGTTTCTGATAGCCAGGTTTCGGTTATAAAGAAAAGATCTGGGGTTTCTTGATCGAGTAAGTCCCAGTTCTTTAAGGAATGCTTAGGGAGTGACCGCACATTTCCGTAAAGGCAGGTCAGTGGTTTACGAGTTGGCGGGGGGCCAAGATTGATAGGAGGCGCAATGATAGCTGAGTGGGACGGATTAAAGGACAGGAGCTCTGTGCGGGTATAAGTAATCATATTTAGGAGTTGTAAGAATGGCAATTTTAGTACCTGTTTGGCGACGATGGGCTGTCAGGAGTTCAAGGAAAAAGTTGGCCTGTCGCCGGCCTGGCGCGGACAGGCGCTGACAGGCAGGGCTTGACTTTGGCACAACTTAGGCGGTATTCAAAGGTTTAAAAGTGCGCATTTTACAGGTTGAGAAAGGCTGCTAAGTCAGCCGAAACGTGTTCCTGACAGCTTTGCGTATTTGCTGGCAAATAAATAAGAAAATATTCCTCATTTGAGTGCAGGCTCCTTTCTTTTTTTTTTTTTTTTAAACAATCTTTATTGCAGATTTTTGTTAACTATACATTTGGCCCAACCCCCCACCCACCGCCCCCCAGGAGACCATGTGGTAATTATACAATCAAACATAAGTAGATACAAATTACAGCTCAATATTATGTTGAAGATATATGTAAAGATGTAGAAACAAAAAGGAGAAAAGAAAGGAGTACATAAACAGGAAAGGAGAAAAGAAGACAATTTTATATAATATAAACATATTCCGGTTTCTAATGTCTCCGATTATTCCCCCTAATCATTCTCTTCTATCCAGTCAAGTAGGGGACCCCAAATCTTCATTCCTCTTCTACGAGTATTATACCCTTTGTTTCTATAGATAGCAACTTCAATACTACATGTTGCCAGCAGTCTGGCCCTCCACTGTATATATGACAGTGGTATTGGATCAAGCCAGGCTGACGCAATACACAGACGAAGCACCCCCATAGCGACAAAAATTAGCCCCTGAATCTGTTTTGGCCTTTCATTGTTTGACACCCCCAGCATGATTTCTGATGTTGTGATGTTTACCTCATAATGCGCTATCTCTGTGAGAAAGCTTGATATTTCAGCTATTAGATTAGTTAGCGAGTCACAGGAGGCAAACATGTGAATGGCATCTGCTGCTGGGAGTGAGCAGTGTGGACAAGTTGTGCCTTTCCCAGTTCCCCACTTAGCTATTTTAGATGGAGTATAATACAATGAAAAATAGGTCTTATAATATTGTGCTTGAAGCCTTATGGACATAAAGCATGAAAGTGACAATTCATATGAATATGCCAAACTTTGGTTAGATAATCCAAGTTTGGTCTGCCATGCTATTATATGTTTGTTCATGTCATCTGGTAACAATATATTCATAGCCCCATAGATTTCACCAATTTTTGAGCGCGTTTCCCTATATAAGTTACCTATGAAAGAACACGGTTGAAATTTAATCCGGCCACCCCCTTTCTTCAGTAAAAAATCTCTCACTTGAAGAAATTAAAAAAAATCCCTATTAGGAATATTGAATTCTAACTTTAATTCGGCAAATGATTTAAATCCATTAGTTGAGAAAAAACAACCAAGATGGGGAATCCCCAGATCGTTCCATTTCTTTATATAATTGTCGTGGAAGATCTCAGGGAGATCTGAATTCTGATTTACGGGAGTGTAATAGGAATAGCGACCTATTCCTAATAGTTTTTTAACATTCCCCCAGACTTTGCTTACATTATTGATAGTCTTAAATTTGACTTTTTTGAAATACCCGTCATTAACATGTCGCCATAGGCATCCAGCGGCCCCTTCTCCCAAAATAAGTTCTTGTGGTGTTAATATATTGCCGCTGCCTCGGTTACCAGTTATAAGACTCAAGCTATACCTTAATACTGTGGCCCAGTAGTATAACTTGAAGTTGGGGAGAGCCCAACCTCCACGTTCTCTTGAATTAGTGAGCCACCGCAATGCCCTGCGCGGTCGATTATATCCCCAGACAAATCTAGAGAACAATGTATCTATATTTTTAAATACCTGTGGGGAAAATTCTAAACAGATAGCCTGAAAAAAATACAGAAACTTAGGTAAAAACAACATCTTAATTACGTTAGTTCGACCATCAATAGTTAGATGGAGATTATTCAGTCTGGTCAGTTCTTTCTTGGTGCGTTGTATAAGTGGATCTATATTGATGCTGACAATGCACTCTATAGCAGCACAGATGCTGACCCCCAAATATGTCGCCTTTTCAGTTACTCTAAAGTCATTCATCATAATCTTGTTATTCAACACAATCTGTGTCTTACTAGCATTCAGTTTATACCCAGAGGCTTCACCAAAGAGTAGTGCTTCTGTTTCTATCACATTTATAGCATTTATAGGGTCTCCTGTAACAATGGCGATGTCATCAGCATATCCTAAGCATTTTGTATCCATATCTCGTACTAGGATAGGAGGGATATACGAGATGGTCCCATACAGTGGGAAGAAATTCTATTATCAGTGAATTCCATGCCTAATGGTAAGGCAGCAGGTTTGGATGGAATACCCACAGAATTTTATGTAAAATTTGCGCCACAAATCAGGGGGATTGTTTTAGAACTTTTTCAATCCATTGGGCAAGGGGGGAACCCACCGAGGTCATGGTCATCAGCAAAAATAGTAGTTTTTCCTAAAAAAAATAAAAACCAACAGGAAATGGGATCTTATCGACCAATTACCCTGATAAACGGGGACTCCAAAATTTATTATAAATTATTAGCATCACGACTGGCACCTTTGATTCATAAAATAGTCTCTGAGAGGCAACACGGGTTTATACCAGGAAGGTCTACTATCGACCATGTACAAAGAGTTATTTCTCTTTTTGACTACACAGGAACTACAGGAGACCCTATGGCACTCATCCTGCTAGATGCAGAAAAGGCATTTGATAGGGTCTCCTGGAAGTTCCTGTGGGCAGCAATGGCAAACTGTGGTATTGGTGAAAAATGTATAACTGCTATTAAACAGTTGTATGTAAACCCTAGAGCCAGTGTCTTGATCAACGGGATCCTGTCAGAAAATTTCACTATTACTAGGGGGACTAGACAGGGGTGCCCTTGCTCACCCCTTCTATTCGCTATATATATAGATACATTTATCCGGAGGTTGGAAAAAGAGTGCAGGCTCCTTTCTATTGGAAGTGGAGGTGTGTTTGATATTAAAGAGCCGTGCGTGGTATACGCCCCTGACCTGCACCATAGGCGTTTAGGATGCAGGCAACAAAGCCACACTGAGTATATATATATATTACCTACTGGCGGTCGCCAGTAGGTAGTTATAGTTAGGATTTTTTTCCTACTGGCGGTTGCCAGTAGGTAGTTATAGTTAGGATTTTTTTCAATGTTAAATCTCAAAATTCTATTTGGAATAACTTTGGTGCCGGTTGACGAATCTGCCTGAAAATTTCCTCAAAATGGCCTCGCGGCGCCCTGGTCCTTCCCTGAAAGTTTGGGGGGGATTTGTGAAGCAGGGGCTGAGATACAAGGGGGTCCCAAAACGTGTTTTACCCATGTTAATTTCCATAGGGCGGTCGACCTCACTTTTAGCCCGAACGGCTGAATGGATTTCCACCAAACTTGGCAAAATTGTAGGGACTGGTATCCCGATGTGCCTTTGCTATGTCTCACGATATGTGCTTCAGTGGATTTTGAGTAATTTAGGTTCAAAAAAATATATATATCTATGACAGCGCCCTGGTACGCGCTCCGGGCGCGCCACGCGACTTGCGCGCAGAAAGCTGATTGGTTCTTGGGTGTCTGTAAACATTCGAAACAGTCCGGAGCGGCCGCCATCTTGTGTCTCGGTAGGATGGAGACACAAGAGGTGGCAAAAACAAAGGGGGAAATGACCATAAGGGGGCCAGGGTAGACCCCCCCTGATCCCCTAGGTTTGATGTATTTTTTTTCGATTGTCGCGGAGGGAGCGCCCGGTATGCGCACCGGGAAGCGCACAACAGAGGAAAAAAAATGCCAGAGTTTAACATTTTTGCCAATATTTTATAAATGGGAGGTAGTTCTGAAAAGAAATTTTTTTTAAATTCTTTTTGTTGTTTTATATTTTTATTATTTTTCTGAACATTTTTTTTTTTTTGTGTTTTTAAACAATTTTATATATTTTTTTTTTTTTTTAAGGGAACAAACAAAAAACAGGGAATTGGAAATGGCTCAACAGGAGCAAAAAAAAGAAAAGAATTACTCTTTTCTTTCCTTGCTGCATTGGTGGTTGTCTACAGCATTCTTAATTAAGGTGACGCTAAGTTCACCATAGCATAATGTTTTGCCACAGAAAATGAAATTTGAGCTTGCCAAATTTTGGCTGAATATTTGGCACCATTTGGCGTTCTTCAGGACCAGAAAGTGAGGGTACAGAAGAGGAAGTGCTGGCCACAGGGGGTGGGTTGTTCCGAAGTTCCTGGACTTCAGCCCGGGCCGAATTATTGGGATGCCACATCTCCATGTGGCGAATCATGGTAAAATTACCAAAAGAATATTTCTTTGAGGGATTGCCCCTGGAGAGAACTTTGTCACATATAAGACAGGTGACTTTGGGGGCGTTCACCTTTTTTGGTCATCTGGAAAAGAAACAAATTGCCAAATGAAGTGCACTTTGACGTGCCTTTGTCTTGGTTCTTCTGGGAGGAAGTGCCTTCATTGTTGATCCTCCTCCTCTTCTTCCTCCTCTTCTTCTTGTCCTCCAAGAAACTGTGGTGGTGGACCTTCTTTTCTTGGTGGTGGGGGTGCACCAGCTGCAGCAACAAGTGATGCCATTGTTTCCTCCAAAATAGCTTTGCTCTCTCAATGAAGAAAGTAAGAATGAGGAAAAAAGGAGGGGGCTTTCATTATTTGGAGAAAAAAAATGATGAGAACCAATGAAAAGTGTTATTTTCAAGTCACATGACCCGATGTGCTTACGTTACGCGGCCCGGCGCGCTTACGTTACTCGCTCCGGGCCGCGCCGCAGAGCGCTTCCGGGTGCGTTTACGCAGCGCGTCAAAAGACACATCGCGTGGCTACGTGATACGTCACGCTTGCGTGACGCGCCATAAGACGCATCATGTGGCTAAGCAATACGTCACGCTTAAGCGACGCGTCACAATGTTGTTTTCGATCGGGACATTGGCGCTAACGGGACGCTTCCTGGTTCGCACACCGGGGCGCTTCAAAATACTACGCTTTCCAGGGCGCTCACCGGGGCGCGCACCGGGAGCGCTCCAAGACAAATTATTATTATTTTTTTTTTTTAAATGAACAAAAAAAAATTGAAAAATTGAAAGGACTGGTAGCCCCATGTGCGTTTGCTATGTCTCAAGATATATGCTCCAGTTGTTTTTAAGAAAATTAACTTTTAAAAAATATATATCGGGCTACTTTGGGCTTTATATATGTTATAGCCCAAATGTAGCCCAAATGTAGCCCAATGTAGCCCAATGTAGCCCAAAGATGGCCACCAGAGACAAAAAAAAGAAAATGTAGACCAAATATCAGCCAGATGTAGCGCAACTATAGCCCAATGATAGTATGTACCAGAGTGTTCTAAAGAACACCTAGAGCGGTAACAGTCTTACTTATAAAGTGAGACTTTTAGTTAGGAATTAGCATTAAAAAAAACGTTGAAATTCACTGAAAAAACCATAGGTTTCACACCAGTTATAGTTAGAAATTAGCATTTAAAAAACCTATTAAATTCACTGAAAAAACCATAGGTTTCACACCAGTTATAGTTACCTGGAAATTTTACTGGCATAAAACCATTGAAATTCCCACGTTATAGTTAGTTGGACTCACTATAACTTGCGCGTGTAATGCACTTTTAGCCCGAACGGCTGAATGGATTTCCACGAAACTTGGCAAAATTGTAGGGACTGTTAGCCCGATGTGCCTTTGCTAGGTCTCAATATATGTGCTTCAGTGGATTTTGAGAAATTAACGTTTAAATCAAGATATATATCTGTAACAGCACTCCGGGCAGCGATCCGGTTTGCAAACTTTTCGCGTATCGGAACTTTGCGATGCGAAGCTGATTGGCCCTCCGGTGTCTGTCAACATTCTAAACAGTCCGGAGCGGCCGCCATCTTGTCTCTCGGTAGGATCGAGAGACAAGAGGAGGCCAAAACAAAGGGGAAATTACCATAAGGGGGCATAGTAGATCCTCGTTGACCCCCTAGGTTTTATGTGGAGGTTTTAAAAGGGCCCAGGAGGGTAAAAAAAAATTTTTTTTTTTTTGCGTGGTAAGCGCCAAGTTCGCGAACCGGAAAGCGTTCTGGGCAGCGTACTATAAGGATAAAAGAATGATAGACTTTTCTAATACTGTATGTTAATTATTTGTTGTTTTTGTTCGGTTTTTTTTATTTATTTATTTATTTTGATTAAAAAAATATTTATGGGTCAGAATTTTCATAGTTCATTAAAACTTCCAGCATTACATCATCTGGAATCTCCTCAAACATGCATGTTTCTATGTCTTGTAAGCTTTCAATAAATTGTTCATCAAAAGATTCATCCATAAAATCTTCATCCAAAATTTCTTCATTTAAAATCTCTTCTGTTGTAATGTCGAAGGAAACATTGTTTTTTTCGTGCTCCCCTTCCATTTTTTTGCTGTAAATTGCATAAAAAAATAATTATATTAGAAGAGTTAGGGCACTGTTGGGTTTAAGTTCAGACAGGTAGTTTTGTTTTTTTAACAGTGAAGTTAAAGTAAGTAAATTCATAATTATAGCAGAGAAGTGTAAGTCAATCAATAAATATAACAGAGGAGCTTATCTGTATCTATAACTATAGCAGGGGGACTGTAAATAATTATCAAAAAACGTTTTTACAAATTAATTTAAAGTGCCACTTACAAATTATCAATTTACTTTACAGGGAGGTGAAAAGGCTCTTGAAATGTAGTTCAGGAAGTAGTAGTGAAAATGGCTGTGTTTCCTTCTCTTCTTTTATATATATTCAGGTACATAACCAATCAAATGTCAAGAAAAAAAAATTGAAAATGAAAGTAAAATTTTCATTGGTTGTCAATTCCAATACTTTAGATGTGTTTTGTGAAGTAATTTACCTCAGGGTATTCAGATAGGTCTACAGGCTAAATGGCTAAATGAAATTTCAATCAAATTTGTGAGAATGAAAGGGATTGTTATGTAGTATGAGCTAATCTATATTTGGTGAGAGTGTCTCTAGTCGTTTTTCTGTAAATTACTTTCCCACCTTTTTTTAGGACCGCTTTCTGGAAAGCGGCCCGGTTAGCGAACCTTAAGCGTCACGGGAGACCACCATTTTGTGTTTCGGTCGCATTAAGATACAAGATGGAGGGCAAATAATGTTTAGAATGGGTAGAAGGGGTCATGGTAGACTTATCTTGACCCCCTAGGTTTTCTGAGGGTGGCTGAGGAGGCTTATATGTGCGGAAAAAAATCATTTTTTAAAAAAATTCCGCGAGGTTAGCTTTCGGTTAGCGAACCGGGTAGCGCCCCGGGGAGCGTATTTTGTGGAAAATTAGTGAAAAAAGTTAGAAAAAAATAATAATTGTGAGTGATCAGATGAAGGGTAGCTCTGAGAAGAGCTTTTGGGTTTATGGTACATTTAGGTACTTATAAGTAGGTACCAATGCACAGTCTTAAATTCAGAATGAAAATTCTGTTGCCCTCATCTGAGAAGTGAACTCCATCTCCTCTGTAGATATCTTGCATGTAGTAACGCAAGTTATTGTTGTACAGGGAGCCCATTCCATGGTCTCTCATGAAAGCTGAAACAGATTTGTTTACATGCTTCCTCGCTTTCTCAATTTGTGGAGAAAATTGGTTGGACCACCTCCATTTCTGTCTTTGGCATATATTGGAATATACCAAGGCAGTTTGAGGAAAAAGTGCCATTAATTGCTCAAAGGTGTCCTTTAAAAGCATTTCCAGACCTACCCCTGTCAAAGTGCCCAAATCATTACCTCCACAGTGCCCTATTAACAGGTCAGGTTTTGGCAAATGCATAAAGGTTTTCACCAATGGTATCAATTGGTGACATTTTAATCCTCTTTGGCCCAACCACTTAATTTCCACATCTTGTAAATTGAGGTTGTGTAAATTTCTGTTCTCAGCATACCTTTGAGCCCAGTGGATGTAACTATGTCCAACAATCCAGACCTTAAACATGGTGGGAGAAGGTTGGGCTGCAGTCAGATGAAGTGTGGTAATGAAAGGGCAGTTGAAACAGTAGGAGTTTGTAAAGAAAAAAAACTGTGGATTTCCAATGCTAATGATTCATTAGCAGTGATTGGTGCATTTCCATTTCTGAAAACAGAAAGTTAGGGTGCATGGATGTGTTCTTTGAAAGATGTAATTTGAATGGTCAAGGAAGAAACTTTTAATGAAAGATTGCACTGGATATGCAGGTGCACTGAGAGTTCAGAGTTCAATTGAAACATTGTTGTGTGAATTTGCAAACATGAGAGGTCTTCCAGGAGGTCGTTGCTATGGAAAAAAGGCAGAGAGGGCAGAGGGGGGAAGGGTTTTGATTTGAAAAAAGTGAGGGAAGAGTTATGATTGGCTAATATGAGAGATATGTGAAATGAATATCTGTATTTCTGTGCTTTCAATAGCAGCAGCCTCTGGAGTGCATCCTTTTTCTTCTGCTGAAGACAATTTGGTGTATTTCTGAGACTGTTTTCAAAACTCAAAAAGTATTTGCTAAGGTGAGAAAAGATTTATTTATTTTAGATAGAGAATAGTATGAATTAAGGAGAAAATGATGAAGAAAGCTGTGTTTTTAAACTGTGGCTTTGTCTGTAGTGATATAGAAATAGATTTTGTTACTTTGAGAAATTGTAATTGCATATTCGGTGTAGCATTCTGGCATGCAGTAACACAAGTTATTGTTGTATATGAAGCCCATTCCATGGTCTCTTATGTAAGCTGAAACAGATATGTTGTTTTTAAAAACCATTTTTGAAATCAATTACATTTCTGGATATGTACTGCTAGAGCTTCATAGGTTGTTTTGGGTCATATTTATAAGGCATTTGAGTGTCTTTGATGTTATTTTTTCCTTTTTAAATGGAAAGCATTCCTCATGGGGCAAGTGTCTTGTAAATACGCTCCCACCTGCGCTTGGCAAATTTAGATTTTGATTATGGGAGTTACATAGCCATGTTAATAATGTCCAAAAAATGGTGCTAGGGCATTCCAGAAAACGCTTTCATGTGTCTCAAGGACATTTTCAGTCATTTCCTCTTGAATGCAGGTATACAATTGATTTATATGCTGTGTTTAAAAACGATTCTTTTCTATGATGTTATTTTTTCCTTTTTAAATGGAAAGCGTTCCTCATGGGGCCCTGAGCATTTCTTAGCCATGTTATCCAATGGGAGGTAGATAACATGGCTAAGAGCATTTGCTGGATAATGCATGAATATCGCTGAGTTTTCAGCGATATTCATGCATTGCGGCCGTTTTTTTTCGCATTTGCGAGCAGTTCTTAGCCATGTTATCCAATGGGAGGTGGCTAACATGACTAAGAGCATTTGCTGGATAATGCATGAATATCGCTGACTTTTCAGCGATATTCATGCATTGCGGCCGTTTTTTATCGCATTTGCGATAAACCTTGCTAAGGAGAAAATGATGAAGAAAGCTGTGTTTTTAAACTGTGGCTTTGTCTGTAGTGATATAGAAATAGATTTTGTTACTTTGAGAAATTGTAATTGCATATTCGGTGTAGCATTCTGGCATGCAGTAACACAAGTTATTGTTGTATATGAAGCCCATTCCATGGTCTCCTATGTAAGCTGAAACAGATATGTTGTTTTTAAAAACCATTTTTGAAATCAATTACATTTCTGGATATGTACTGCTAGAGCTTCATAGGTTGTTTTGGGTCATATGGCTGAGATACCCGCCACCCCCTCTCAACACAATCCCCAAGGATGGGAAACCGGAAACAGTTCTGAAGTTTTTGGAAGACGGGAGGGAGTGACCCTCCCGGCCGTATTTATTAAAATATGAAACAAAATGAAAACATTAAATCAACAGTTTCATATTATGTACAATTTCATTACCACATTGCGATGTTTGGCTAACCTTAACATATCCTCTAATACAAAGGTTCTCCTAGCCGAACTAACATCCTACAAAACATTTACTTGAAATTTTGAAATTGTACATCCTAACGTTTAAGGGCCAACGGCAAGGTCGTAACCGGTGTCAAGATCCCTAACCCAGACATATCCCCCTCCCTTGTGAGGGGCGGCACGGAGGCATACCTCAAGTGCAACTACCAATTTCCCTTGACTTGACGGGGGCCCCAATAAAACTCGACGCCACTTAAAGGTCGTACGAGGCTCGTGTGAGGTATCTAGAAGGTAGCGTAGACCCCCCCCCCACACCCCACACAACTTACCACATCTGCCGTCGCAGACGTCCTGGCCCCGGGAAATTCACCAGGAGGGGGCTGTAACCCCTCCTACCCATGAAGGGGCCTTGACCGCCTTCCCTTTCCTTTTGGCGACCCATCCTTAGAAGGGACCGCCTCCCCGTTGAGGGGCCAATGGCCACCTCCCCCGAGCGCCCCCATCCGTAATGGGTAACGCCCACTCATAGGGATCTTCCAATTAGTGCTCACCGATCATGACCTTACCGCCCGACCAAAATAAATACGACAATGCTAACTAAATACTAAATGACTACATATAACCAACAGTAGCAACAACAACTTTATTCAAAGCATGCATACTGATGAACACTAAAGCAGAATTACTTTATTTGCAAAACATAACACAAATCGACCATTCTTTATTGCATACTCAAAATCTTCACGATAATACCACAACCTGTAAACGAAAATCCGAGTTATCCATCAAACTTTATTAAAACCACTTGCTGTCTTCAGGGGCTGGTGGGTGGGTCAAAATTGGCTCTTCGTTCCGTCTCGAGCTCACGTGCAGCGAGGAGGTGCAGCTTCAGAGCACAGGAACAAGAGGATGCCTTCTGGTCTTGCTTCTCCTTTTATCCGTCTTCAGGGCGGGCGTAAACCCGCCCCTGCCTGCCCCAAGGGCGTGGCCAGCCGCGTTAGTGTCTAGGCCAACCCACTCGAGGGCGGGAAAAGGCGCGCCCCGGCTACGCCGCTTCGGGCATACCAGCCGAGACTCGCCTCCCGCCCAAGATGGCTTCCCGGGGGGATCGTGGTACTCTGCCATACGTTCGGGGGGACCGATTGGTCGCCCCTTTCCATATGGCTGAGATACCCGCCACCCCCTCTCAACACAATCCCCAAGGATGGGAAACCGGAAACAGTTCTGAAGTTTTTGGAAGACGGGAGGGAGTGACCCTCCCGGCCGTATTTATTAAAATATGAAACAAAATGAAAACATTAAATCAACAGTTTCATATTATGTACAATTTCATTACCACATTGCGATGTTTGGCTAACCTTAACATATCCTCTAATACAAAGGTTCTCCTAGCCGAACTAACATCCTACAAAACATTTACTTGAAATTTTGAAATTGTACATCCTAACATTTAAGGGCCAACGGCAAGGTCGTAACCGGTGTCAAGATCCCTAACCCAGACATATCCCCCTCCCTTGTGAGGGGCGGCACGGAGGCATACCTCAAGTGCAACTACCAATTTCCCTTGACTTGACGGGGGCCCCAATAAAACTCGACGCCACTTAAAGGTTGTACGAGGCTCGTGTGAGGTATCTAGAAGGTAGCGTAGACCCCCCCCCACACCCCACACAACTTACCACATCTGCCGTCGCAGACGTCCTGGCCCCGGGAAATTCACCAGGAGGGGGCTGTAACCCCTCCTACCCATAAAGGGGCCTTGACCGCCTTCCCTTTCCTTTCGGCGACCCATCCTTAGAAGGGACCGCCTCCCCGTTGAGGGGCCAATGGCCACCTCCCCCGAGCGCCCCCATCCGTAATGGGTAACGCCCACTCATAGGGATCTTCCAATTAGTGCTCACCGATCATGACCTTACCGCCACAGGTCCGGATAGTTGACCGGCTATCCGGACCCCCCACCACACTCCTATCTAAAGGTCATGTTTTAACGTCTTTAGCCAAGCTATGAAGTCTCCTATGAGTAACTCATTCCCCACCCGAGACAAATGAACACCGTCCCCCAAATACATACTGTCATCATTAATACACCCATGCGAAATAGAATGCAGTGCATTGGACCGGAACAACCTACTCACTTTGTTATTAATTTTTCTCACAGAGTGATTTAAAGCAGAAACAGAAAAAGCCCCCGCCACACTTTTCGTGGGATCATATGGGACCACGCAATTGTGCACCCTGGAACTCTCCTCGCTAACCAACTTACAGTGGAAAGCATCGCCTCCAGGAGAAGTCGTCTACCAGTGGTGACCAAATCATTGCCCCCAAGATGTACTATGACTACAGACGGCGGTGACCTCGTCCGCCCTAGCAAACCCTCGAAAAATGTTTGAAACTGGTCAATACAGAGACCGCCCTTTCCGTAGAAGGACACACTGTACCCGTATTCCCCAGCCACGTGCACCATGTCACCTGCCTTGAATACGTCCGCGGCACGCCTCACGTATGAGTGGCCCACGACCCACACCTCCTTTTTCACAGCCGGTGATGTCTGACCGCTGTCCTGGTGTTGGGTCGACTGCATAGTCCGCCCCGCCTCGTAGGCTTGCGTAACTGAAAACCAAACAAAACAAGAAGCGTGAGTACATCATTACAGCTTCACAACATGTGCAAACGCACATACCTTTTATAACAATTGGAGGACCAACGCCCCACACGTTTAACTTGTTCTACATTCAGACCCCTGGCTGTAGCCTCTGTAGCAGCCCCTATCCGAAAGGAATGGGTCCCAAACTCGCCCGGGTTCAAGCCCGCAGCTGTAATCGACATCGCAAGCACCCGCTGAAACTGAAACCTTGTCAGTGGGGTGGCGTCCGCGTGTCTCAACAAGGTCCCCCCCCATGATGCCACCCTTCGTGTTAAATAATCCTCTAAACACTTCACTGGGCACATGGACGACTCGGGAATCCTGCGTATAATTATGCAGTCGCCCATCCCGCTCTGATCAGTCTTGGACCTTACAAACGAGACAGTCATTGTCTCCCCTCTGATTTGAACGTGCTCTGCGCACAGCCCTCCCGTAACATCCTGCTTGTTCCTCGCCACTAATTCGCTTACCCGCATAGCCCCATGAAATGCCAGCGTAAAAGCGGCTCGGAATAACACTGTCTCAAAGTGAGATGAACATGTTGTAGGGAGTCTGGATAATAACTGGGCCAACCTATCCAAACCTATCCAAACCTATCGGGCGCCTCTCGTCTACTCTGCGACCCTCAAGGCATTGCCACCCACGTTGCGCTTTTTGCACAACGAAAGACGCTGTCGGGTCCTGGATCCCATGAGCCCTAGCAACAAAGGAAATGGCAGCCCGATGCCTCTGGGCCGTGGCCACCGATTTCCCTGCCAGATGTAAAGACATCAGAAAGTTCACTACCCATTCCTCCTGGCCCCAAAGCTCCTCACTAGCAGTCCCCAAAAAGGCTAAATAGGACCGGAACGCCCCTTCATATGCCTTCCTCGTCCTGGGTGCTAAACTCTCTCCCACGAGGTTACGAAGTTCGGGGCACCGAGAGACCAGAGAGCTTCGGGAAAGGGTGCCGGCTCCGGGTCCGCTGTGGGAAGAAAACCCCAGAAGGCCTGCATACGAAAACGAGAAAGAGCATCAGCCGCCTGGTTCATTACCCCCGGGACATGTCTTGCTTTGAATAGCACATTCAATTGCATACACAGTAATACGATTTCTTTAAGCAGTCTCAAAATCCATTTGCATCGTGCTGCCTGGCTATTGATACACTCAACCACGGTCATATTGTCAGACCAAAATACCACAGAGTGATCTCTGAACCCTTCGGGCCACGTTCTCAGGGCCACAAAATTGGGGAAAAGTTCCAAGAAAGCAATGTTACTTGTCAGTCCACTGTCATGCCACCATGCCGGCCATTTTTGTGCAGACCATCGAGTGCCGAAAATGGCACCAAAACCTATGCTCCCTGCCGAATCTGTCCACAGCCCCAGCTCCTCAGAGGACACGGCCGGTTTGTTCCAGACGACTCGACCATTGAAATCCGCCAGAAATGCCAACCAAATGCGCATATCCTGGCGGACCTCTGCCGAGAGCCTTGTGCGATGATGGCCCTCCTTCAGTCCGACCATGGCTTGAGCGATCGAACGGGAAAAAGGGCGGGCCATTGGTATGACTCTTAGGGCAAAATTCAACTGTCCCACTAACTGCTGTAATTGATGCAGCTTAACCTTAGATTCGCTCATACACATTTGCAGGGATGCCCTGAACTTTAACACTTTATCACCTGGTAAACGGAAACAACCTTCTCCGGAGTCTAACTCGATCCCCAGAAACTCGAGGCAAGTCGAAGGACCCACAGTCTTACCTGGTGCCAGTGGCACGCCAAACTGATTCATTAAAACACAAAATGCGGCCAAAGCCTGCCCACATTCCGGATCCCCGGCTGCCCCCAGGAACAAAAAATCATCTAGATAATGCATCACATGTTGGAAACCCGTCTTCTTTGTGAAGACCCATTGTAGGAAACTACTGAATTTCTCGAAATAGGCACAAGATATAGAGCATCCCATCGGCATACACCTATCCATGTAATATTGACCCTGAAACATGAATCCCAGGAGACGCTGATCGTCTGGATGTACCGGGAGCAACCGGAACGCTGACTCGATATCAGATTTTGCCATCAGCGCACCGGGCCCCAGGCGATTCAAAATGGCTACGGCCTCATCGAAGGATGCGTACCGTACTGAACACATTTCCGGGTCTATCGCTTCGTTTACGGAAAGACCACGTGGGGCTGACAAATTATGTATCAGCCGAAATTCACCCGGGTCCTTCTTGGGAACCACCCCTAAAGGAGAACAAACAAAGTTAGCAACCGGGGGTACACTAAACGGACCGGCGACTCGACCTCGAGTAACCTCCTTCCGGATCTTTTCCTGTACCACGGTCGCATGCTGCAAGACCGATATCTGATTCTTGCATCTTTCCACACCCTGAAAGTCCCCCACTGGGATGCGGAAACCATATGAAAACCCGTTCCGCACCACCCCAGCGGAAGCACGATCCGGGTATTCGCTGAGCCAGGGAATCATTGCCAAGGTATCAATCGGGGTAGGTAAAGGCGCCCCTCGGACTATGTTAGACCTGTTTGGCACCTCCTCTACCCCCGTTATCACCCGTTTTGGCTCTGCACATGGACTCAGGATGGGATGATTGCCCACACCCACTACATTCGTGTCTAAATTTGCACGACCCCTGGGGCCTAGTACATTTGCCCCTGTTAAAGTTCCAACAAACCCCCTTTTTACCTGCATTGCCGGTAGGCCTCGAGTGATTGTCGGTACCCGTACCTGAGCGAAAGGGCGTCCCCGCATACTGACGGGAGGATTCGCCCACGTTGCTCCCTACCAATGGCAATTTCAACATGCCAGTATCCTTCATTTTGGACCAGGACACAGAATCATAACAATCCCAAGTTAAGTTTTTATCATGTTCTTTTGCTTTTCTAAAAATATTATCATAGCAGAACCAATGATTACCCTCGTGTGATACCGAGTACCCCATGATTCGTGACTGATAAATCGGCAATTCGGGTAGCAATTCGGGCCTTCGTTCTCCCAAGATCGATGTGAAAACCCCCCACGCCTTGCCCCAATTGCCAATGTTCTCATTTACCTTAAAGGCGGCCATCTTTGCGCGCCAAACACTCGGATGCATGAGGTCCTTCTGACCCTTAACATGCTCCATCTCATAATGATCAGTAAGCAACGAGAAGATGTTTACATACTCCCCTGCCCATATCTTTTCTTTAATAGCTAAAGGGACATGCTGGCCCAACTTCTCCCTTCGAGAGGGTGCCGACTTCTCCCTCGCAATCGGCAATGGCCGCTTACCTGCACCGGACGCTGTCTCTGCGACTAAAACTGTCCCCCGTGGCTTCTCTGCGGCCGCAGCCGGCGTGGATACCGTCGCTGCTTCCCGAGTTTCACGCAGTTGCTTCATCAACACCTGCGCATCGACAGCCGTGGCGCCCTCGCTACCTTTACCCAACCACGCTGCTAATTGTGCCGCCAGCTCGGGCGGCATATCTTCCCCGGACACGGGGGTGACCACAACGGGAATCGGATTCCCTTCCTCTGGCACGGGAGTGGGTGCTTCGAGCGGGACACTGGGACTCGGGATGTCTCCCCCAGCTGCTCCCCTCCTGGGCCTCTTGCCTTTTCCTTCCGGGGCTATTCCCGCCAAAGGACGTTTCGGCCCCCCTTCCTCGTCTTTATCCATTCGCCTCTTTAGGTCGGTCACCTCTTTCATGAGAACACGCAGCATCTGGTCGGTAGTCATTCGCTTTCCCACCTTCCTCGGCATTCTCCAACAGAATATCTGAAAAACAAACAAGAACGATTACAACGCTCAAAATTGGCTCTTCGTTCCGTCTCGAGCTCACGTGCAGCGAGGAGGTGCAGCTTCAGAGCACAGGAACAAGAGGATGCCTTCTGGTCTTGCTTCTCCTTTTATCCGTCTTCAGGGCGGGCGTAAACCCACCCCTGCCTGCCCCAAGGGCGTGGCCAGCCGCGTTAGTGTCTAGGCCAACCCACTCGAGGGCGGGAAAAGGCGCGCCCCGGCTACGCCGCTTCGGGCATACCAGCCGAGACTCGCCTCCCGCCCAAGATGGCTTCCCGGGGGGATCGTGGTACTCTGCTATACGTTCGGGGGGACCGATTGGTCGCCCCTTTCCATATTTATAAGGCATTTGAGTGTCTTTGATGTTATTTTTTCCTTTTTAAATGGAAAGCATTCCTCATGGGGCAAGTGTCTTGTAAATACGCTCCCACCTGCGCTTGGCAAATTTAGATTTTGATTATGGGAGTTACATAGCCATGTTAATAATGTCCAAAAATTGTGCTAGGGCATTCCAGAAAACGCTTTCATGTGTCTCAAGGACATTTTCAGTCATTTCCTCTTGAATGCAGGTATACAATTGATTTATATGTTGTGTTTAAAAACGATTCTTTTCTATGTTGTTATTTTTTCCTTTTTAAATGGAAAGCGTTCCTCATGGGGCCCTGAGCAGTTCTTAGCCATGTTATCCAATGGGAGGTGGATAACATGGCTAAGAGCATTTGCTGGATAATGCATGAATATCGCTGACTTTTCAGCGATATTCATGCATTGCGGCCGTTTTTTTCGCATTTGCGAGCAGTTCTTAGCCATGTTATCCAATGGGAGGTGGATAACATGGCTAAGAGCATTTGCTGGTTAATGCATGAATATCGCTGACTTTTCAGCGATATTCATGCATTGCGGCCGTTTTTTATCGCATTTGCGAGCAGTTCTTAGCCATGTTATCCAATGGGAGGTGGATAACATGGCTAAGAGCATTTGCTGGATAATGCATGAATATCGCTGACTTTTCAGCGATATTGATGCATTGCGGCCGTTTTTTATCGCATTTGCGAGCAGTTCTTAGCCATGTTATCCAATGGGAGGTGGATAACATGGCTAAGAGCATTTGCTGGATAATGCATGAATATCGCTGACTTTTCAGCGATATTCATGCATTGCGGCCGTTTTTTATCGCATTTGCGATAAACCTTGCTAATAGCAAGGTTTATCTGCGATAAAAATCGCCGATGTGCGGCGATAATTTTTGTCTCTAAACAAGTTATCGCTAGTTGTTGGTAATATGCCCCCGGGTTTTTGCTTGCAGGAATCGGGAGGCGGGAGAGTAGCACTGAAATCAGTAGTCTGACGCTTGAATCGGGAGGGTTGGCATGTCTGGATTCTCTACAGCTAGGGCCATAAACTACATTTGCAGGGCTAGGTGATAGCCTGGGACCGGCCTGGCATGTAAAATGGCTGCTGTGCACGACAAAATTGTGGCATTGTAAAAAAGGCAAGATGGCGCAGACAATGTTTATCAATAAGGATTCATTTATAACAAAATATTTTATCGCACTGACAAATTGGTGGTCAACACTTCCTGATTTCCTTCGAATCGAACATTAACAGACGTCACTCAGCAAAAAAAAAAAAAAGCTCACGCACAGCCGCTGGAACACATGTATCAACATATATGAGCCTCCTCAGCCATCCTCAGAAAATATAAGGGATTAGGATACGTCTCCCGCACCCCCTTATACCTAGTAATTTAATTAAAACGAAGCACAAAATGGTCTCCCGCACCCCCTTATACCTAGTAATTTAATTAAAACGAAGCACAAAATGGCGAATTCCCGTTTCGCCAGCAGTTTGCGGCCCAGTTCGGTGTTCGGGAAGCGCTTCTACCGTGAAAAATATATTTTTTTTATTTTCCCCACGGGACCCTTTAAAAACCCCAACAACATTCCTAGGGGGTCAAGAGGGGTATACCTTGCCCCCTTTCATTAAATTCCCCCTTCGTTTTTCACCTCTTCTTCTCTCTCGATCCTACCGAGAGATAAGATGGCGGCCGCTCCGGACTGTTTAGAATGTTGACAGACACCGGGGAGCCAATCAGCTTCGCATCGCAAAGTTCCGTTTCGCAGGTGGGAGCGTATTTACAAGAAACTTGCACCATGAAGAACGCTTTCCATTTAAAAAGGAAAAATAACATCATACACACTCATATGCCTTATAAATATGACCCAAAACAACCTATGAAGCTTTAGCAGTACATATCCAGAAATGTAATTGATTTCAAATAATGACTTACTTCATTGGTAGGCCTTCACATGTATTATCTCCTTTGTTTTCTTAAGTGAAAATCTTATCTGCAACCATGTGTTGGCCTCACCTCAAATAAACAAAACAGGCGATGGACTGAATGAGGATCAATGACACACATTCACCCCAGTCCAAAGATCTGGGCCTAAACAAACCTTTAGATAGGCCACACTTTATCGTCATCCTGATTTAATCATTTAAAATATTAGGGAGAGATTTATGATTGTTGTATAGCTGTTTTGTAGCACTGTGTGTCATTTTTGTGATGCAGTGCTGGTGCAAAAGATTTGCTATGTTAAATAATAAGTAGGGCATTAAGTTTTTGATGACTGTTATTCATTTACTGTTTGGTAATAGTGGTTATTAACATTTTTTATTATATTTTTCCACAGATTCAACTGCAGATTTTTTCATATTTTGAAAAATGCCTACGAAAAATAGAATTAGAAAGGCTACAAAACGTCAAAGACAGCAGGATGATCTTTTATTGCAGCAGTCCTCTTCCCCAAATACTTATCAAAACACCAAGAAAGCTCCGGGTAAGAGCACAAAATCATTCTTAAAAAATATTTTTAGTAAAAAAAGTATTTATCGCAAAAATGTTTCAGTTCAGAAAAAGAAGAGTAATTTAAATGGAAAGGAAAGACCCATCAAAAATGTTACTGGTAGAGGAAGAGATAACTCTGTGCATGATAGTAGAAGGAAAGAACAGTTTAGGGACATTCGAAAACGAATGTTCCGTAACAGGATAATAGTTAATTTACTAAAAAAATATCAAGAAAGGCCAACAGAAAGTGGCATTTTATAAGAAGAAGAAAAATGTAGAGAAAATTATTGATCATGCTTTTGAAATTAAGCGAAAGTTGTTTATTTTGGTAATCAATAGAATTAGGAAACTAAGCAAGGTAATTTCTGATTTCAAAACAAACAGTAGATGGAAGAGAGTAGTAAATCGTAGTAACTTTTGTGAAGTTTTTTCCGGAGAATGGATGCATAGTTCAAGTTCTGAGGCATTTTTTAATGAGGAGAGTTATTTTCAGGATAATGATTTGGTGTTTGCAGTTGACACCAGTGGTCGAGCTTATGAAGTGAAGGATGGTTGTCCAGTTGAAAAAGAAAAACTTGTGACAACAGAGACAGAAGAGGCGCTAAGTGATGAGGTTTTAGGAAGACGTCCTAAGGGTCCTGTGTACATTTGGAAGTGTAGTTCTATTTGCAGTGTGCGACAGGTTTCCATCAATTTGCTTTGTGATTTTATACGGACATTTAATAAGAAAAGTTTGAAGCAGAAAATGAAGTTGTTGCAAGATTTAGATCCTTGCAGAGTGAGACAAATGACAGGTTTGCGTGGTCATTCACTGGCTTGTCTTTCCAGGAGAGTATGCCAGAGTGTTTTTCATCATTTCAGGATGCTAGCAGTGCATCATAATAAAGTGAGAAAATTAGTGAGAATGTTGTATTATGCTAAGAGTCCAGCAATTATGCTTAAACAATTATGTGCTGCTCTTTTGCATGGTTCTGAAATAGATGTGAAGAATATTTGTGAAGAAATTGAGTTTTGTTACTTTAGTAGTAAAGATGAGAATGTTCAAATTGACCCTGAAGTAGAGGGTAATGTTGAAGATAATGTGCAGGTTTCCAGTATAGATAATTTTCAGAAGGAAATTGCCACGTTTCAGATGAAATCAAGTGAGAGGCCTAATTTCACTTGTGTATGTTGTCGACGCACTTATTATAAGAATCAGACTAAGGTAGTGGATTTATATGCAAAAAGTGAAAGGGAAAATAATAGTGAATGGAAGGATTTTGCCACATACTTGATGGTAGAAAATTATTTTGATTTGGGATCGGATCAACGTGTGTGCACTTATTGTTGTAATAAATTAAACCAAAACCAGATGCCTGCTAGGGCAGTTCATAATAATCTGGAATTGGTTGAGATTCCTTCTGAATTGAAGGATTTAAATACTTATGAATCTATTTTGATTCAAAGTATCCATCCCTTTCAGGCTATTGTAAGAATGGAGCCAAAGACAGGGAAGTTGCCTCCAGCAGATTTACAGAGAGGATTAAAGGGAAGAGTTGTTTATTTGCCTCTAGATTTGAACAAAAACATTAACACAATTGGAATAGAAAAAGTGGAAGAGGAACCTCTGGTTATCTTGGTTAATGGGGTTCCGTCAAAGAATAAGAAAATATGGCAAGATTTAGTGGATGTTAGGAAAGTCAAAAAGGCAACAGTGTATTTGAAGAAAAATAATAAGTACTATAAGAATGTATATGTTGCAGAAGAGGAAGTAAGTGATGAAGAGGATAGCGATTTGTGTGCTGGCCAAATTGAGAAAGTAGAGGCCTCTAAAAGTGAAGAAATATATGAACATTATAGTGTTCATCCTTTGCATTCCAAGGAAGTCATGGGGAATGCTATTGAGTTGTTTCAAATGAAACAAGCCAAAGGGAGTCCCATTAGTGTTTGGGAGGAAAGTTTGGAAGCTCGGTGTTTCCCACAGCTATTTCCCACAGGTCAAGGAGGAAGATATGATGAGCGATCTCATCAAATTCCTGCGTCTGAATACCGGACTTTACGATTGTATGCAGAAGATCCTAGGTTTCGTCAATGCATTCCCTATTTGTTTCATCTCCTGTTTGAAAGCGATCTGTCTGGACTGTCATATGCAGTGAACCACATCTTAAAAAGTGGTATACAGATGCGAAATATCTCGGCAAGGGACTTTATGCATAAAGTCAATGTCCAAGACAGTATTTTGGATTCTCACTTAATTAATCTCATGGCGTGTCAGCGTGGTACTAATGAGTACTGGTACCGTCGTCATGGTGACTTAAAATGTATGCTGAGGAACTTAGGAACTCCGACATGGTTCCTTACTCTGAGCTGTGCCGAGTATGGCTGGGAAGACTTACTTGAATTTCTACGAGAGGCAAATGGAAATATTGAAAACATTGAATTCAAGACACCTGGAGAACTGTGTTCTTTGGATCCTGTGAATGTATGCAGGTACTTCAATCATAGATTTGAAGCTATGATGTCTTTCATCACAAATAAGAAGAATCCACCTCTTGGAGAGGTGTTGGATTTCTTCTGGAGAAAGGAGTACCAAGCAAGAGGTGCTCCTCATATACATATGTTGTTGTGGATCAAGGATGCACCTAAATTTGGAACAGATCCGGATGACTTAGTGATGAATTTTATAGAACAGTATTCTACGTGTGCTGTTCCAAATGCAACGGAGAAGAAAAGCCTAAGAGAACAAGTTCTACGTTTCCAAAGCCATCGTTGTGGAAAGTACTGTCGTCGTAAATTCAGAAACAAGGACAAGTTCTACACCAAATGTCGTTTCAACTTTCCACGACCGGTGATTTCTAAAGGAAGATTGAACAGTTTGATGTCTTCACTGCGACATAATGTGACGAGGAAATCACCCAAAAATACATACAATTTGAAAAGGAACGAAGAGTCCAAGTACATCAACGACTACAACCCAGTGATTTTGTCCATGTGGAATGCTAACATGGATATACAGTTTGTGGGTGACAACTGTATGGCTGTGGCTCGGTATGTGACATCTTACATCACCAAAAAAGAAAAGACAGAACTGAAGGATATGTGGGAGGACATTTCCCATGAAAAGAGCCTCAGCAAGAAGTTGTACAGTTTCAGTCTGAAGATGTTGTTGCATCGAGAAATCGGAGCTTACGAATGTTCAGATCGATTGTCTTCAGCAAGTCTCTATGCCAAATCCAGGAGTATTGTTTGGGCGAGTCTTGGTCTTGCTGCAACGCGAAATCGAGTTCTAAAACCTGTCCGGGAAATGGAATATTTGGCAGAAAAGGAACCAAACAGTACCGACATTTTGAAGACCAACATGTTGGATACATATTATCCAAATCGAAGCAGTCACCTTGAGAATGTTTGTCTATATGAGGTTCTACAAAATTATATATTCAAGAGGAACATCAAAGAAGATATTGAGAAAGGAGTGTATGCTGTAATTGGAAGTGAGGGATGCCTGGTCAAGCAAAGAAAATGCCAATTAGTAAACCATCGAAAATTGAGTGGCGAATCTCCAGAAAAAAGGGAGTTTTTCTATTTAGCACTTTTGCAACTTTTCAAGCCTTGGCGTGCAGAAGAGGAACTGCTTGGAGATTTCCTCTGTTACGAAGACTCTTTCACTGCTGCTAAGGAGACCATAGAATGTCCTGCTTTTCCCAAATATCAAGAAATGCTAACTTTGGAAATTGAGCAGGAAGCAACGATTGCAGCCGAGATTGCCAGAGACAGTTCTCAGGACAGTCAGAGTTCTGTTTCATTGAGTCAAGATCCACTTGGAGGACCTATTATCGAAAATGAAGCTGCCACTGCTATGAATGAAGTGGAAAGAGCCATGGCACATGCTCAGGAGGATTCAGTTAACTTAGAAGACTTGGAAAAACAACTCAACGTTGAGCAGAGGAAAATATATGATGAAGTTACCAAGCAAATTGAGCATGGATTAAGTCATGAGAAGAAAGAGTGCTCATGTACATCGTTGAAGCCTGTCCGACTGTATGTGAGTGGAGAAGCGGGAACTGGAAAAAGTTTCCTCATTAAAGCAATTTCATGCTATCTGCAGGAAAGGACTGAGTCATCGCTGTCTTGTGTTGTCACCGCTCCTACTGGACTTGCAGCACATAACATTAAAGGTATTACTTTGCATCGTCTACTGATGCTGCCGGTGGAGCATGACAACAAATTACAATACCACAAGTTATCTGGGGATGCTTGCTGTGAAGTTTCAAGAGTCTTGAGGAAAATGAAACTACTTATCATTGACGAAGTAAGCATGGTTTCCAATGTCATGCTTGCCTTTGTGCATTTGAGAATGCAAGAAGTACTTAAAACTGAATATGATGTGTTATTTGGTGGCAAACACATCATTGTTTTCGGAGATCTTCTGCAGCTGACACCAGTAAAAGGACAACCTGTGTTCAAAATACTCACGCATGAAGATACCAGGAAGTGCCTAGGGAGCATTGGCAACGTCAATATATGGTTAAACTTCAATTATGCTGAACTGCATGAAAATATGCGTCAGGCAAAAGATGAAGATTACAAGAATATTCTACAAGATATTAGAATTGGAAAAGTGACCGAGCATGGAAAAGAAGCTTTAAATGCACGATTACTTTCAAATTTATATCCCGAACAAGAGATTGTGGCTGAGAATATTTTTCAGAAAATTACTGAGAAGAAATCCGGAATATGTTTGATGCCAACTCTTGCAGAATGTGCCATCTTCAACAACAAAATGTTGAATTTAGAAAAGCAAGAGATTGTGAAACTTGAAGCTATTGACAAAATAGAGCATATGGGATCAACAATTATTTTGTCAGAGAATTTGAAATCAAAATTGGATTCATTAGAGAAGACTATATCTAAAACAGCGGGTTTTGAAAAGACTTTGAATGTGTGTTTAAATTGCCGAATTATTTTGAGAAGGAATTTACATGTTGAAAGAGGTCTGGTAAATGGATCAATGGGTAATGTTGTTGATTTTGAGAAATACAGAAATAGAGATGGAATAGAATTTTTAAAAATTAAATTTGATGGCATTGAGGAAGTACAGCTAATTGGTCGTTGTTCTGCTAGGTTTTTGCTTGTTAAAGACTTATATGTTCGCCGTAAACAGTTTCCTGTTTGCTTGGCATATGCGGTGACAATCCATAAATCGCAAGGTTTAAGTGTAGACAGTGCATTGGTGAATATTGGCAGTTCTGTGTTCAAGGAGGGTATGGCATATGTGGCATTGTCACGAGTTAGAACTTTATCGGGATTGTACTTGATTGACTGTGATGTCACAAACATTTGTGCGGATCTAGATTGTGTTAAGGAATACAATAGGTTAAGAAGAGAGTATGCGCCACATTTGCCTCAATATCCTTTGTTTGAGAAACGTGTGGTAGGCCGGAAACGTAGAAATATCAGTAATAGTAGGGAGGTTGTAGCAAAAAGACCAAAAGTCGATGAACCGAAAATTGTTAGCAGAAAGAAAGTGGATTCTGTTGAAGATGTTGTCGGTTTTCAATTTGAAAACAGTTCTGGTGTCAACTGCTATGCAAATGTAGTGGTTAATGTTCTCTTTTCACTAGAGAGTTTAAAAGAACAGATTCTGTTGAATTCAGAACAAATTTTATGCTGTTTATTGAATTCTGTTTTCGAGAAATGTAGCACTGATAGAACAAAAGTAGAAAGTGTGTCTGAAGTTCGTTATCTGTTAGATGAATGTTCAGGTCAAACAGACTTCTCTGAAAATAATCAGCAAGATTGTCAGGAGTTTTTAATGTATATGCTTGATGTATTGCAAGATGAGGGTGTAGATGTAGATCACCTGTTTGGGCTTTCTTATCAATGGCAGCATGACTGCGAGAATTGTAGGGTATCAAGTACTACTAGTGTAGACTCAGAAAGATTTATATATTTAACTTTGCCAGATAGTAAATCAGTGTCCTTTAATAAGCTAGTAAATGCAGCGGATCACAACATGGAGTGTAGCCAATGTAAATCTTATATGATGTCAACATTATTTATACGTAGATATGGCCAGTATGTCATTTTAATGATCCAACGATGTAGGCCTGATGGATCAAAATTGTCAACTTTAATAAAAAAATTTGTGGCTTCTCAGCTGTCAATATCAGGAAGGACTTTTGTAACTGTAGCAATTATCTATCACGATGGTCCTTCAACAACATCAGGACATTATACAGCTTATTTAAAATCTCGAAACGGCTGGTCATTCTGCAATGATTCCGTTGTAACTTTCAAAAAAAAATTGCCGTTTGACCTTAAAAATTCTTACCTGGTGTTTTTAAAACCAAAATTTTAAAGAAAGAATCTCGGGATTTCCTGTGAAGAATTGCAAAAGGTTCATCAAGTAGAGGGAATGTAAGTCTGCAATGCTGTCTAGATTATTGGTCCAAAACCTTTAATTATAATGTCAATTTAAAAATCCAACTATATAAACCTGATGCAAGTAAGTCTGCTTCATAGTAAGCAGTATCAGTGTCATAGGAAAAGGAGAACATGAGTGACAAAGAAGGGTAAGATATTAGTAGTCCAGGATTGTGAAAATAATCTTAAATGTATTCTTTTTGAAAGTTGCGAAAATAGAAAATGTCGGGATTTGATTGGAAGAATTACAAGACTTGCGAATCGCGGCAACATGATTTGGCCTAGTGGAAACATGTGATAGAATGAGAGAAGTCTTTTCTTGTATGTAACATATTTTTCGAATCGATGGAGGTTTTCTTTCAGAAAGTGGCGGGCTGAAATATTTATAGCACAACAGAGTGGACGCTGTTCATAGGAGATCCTTCGACGTCATTGAAAGTAAGTTAATTTTAAGGAGTTTTGAATTCAGATTTCTTAGGTTGTATGGGTTTTTTAAACACAATCATTTTGATTGTGGTTTTTTTTCCCCGCTGTTACATGATGAATACCTTCAAGTCACTGATTTAAGTGAAATTTGATACATTCTGAGAACAGCAAAAATAAACCATTTAACATGTATAATTAATGTTCTGCTTTTTGTACTTATGATATACATTTAGAAATGTGAGGTAGATATGGAGAAACTGAGTCTTCTGTAAGTGTTAATTTTAATGCTTACAGTGCTGTACTTCTGGGTACTGTTTTTTTTAAAAAAAGGAATAGGCCTCACCTCAAAGAAAGCTCTTGAAAGCACACATCTTATTTGCATCCTGAAACAATCATTTAAAATATTAGACACAATTTTATGATGGCTATACATCTTTTTTGCGCTGCTATTGCATCACTATTGTGAGACATCAGCAGTGCAAAAGAAGCACCATGTTCCAAAATAGGTCTCAGTTCATCAGCATGAAGATACTGTTTGTTTAAAATATATATCTTTAGGATTGTGTAGGGGACGTAGAGAAGCAGAGGCTTCTGTAAATGTCAAAGTTGTTGAAAAACTGTTTCTTCTTGAACCTTTTCCCTTTTCTTTTCTAATTTTTAAATACATGTTGTAATATTTTTGGAAATGTTTGTTCTCTCTTTTACAGATTGAAAGTATGAAAAAATATTTAAAAAAGGTAACAAGAATTATAAGGTAAATGTTTTCTACTCTTTTTACCGGCAATGCACTGCTGATGATGTCACTGACCATGTCATGAATGATGTAATAAGAGGACATGACTTACTTCATTGGTAGGCCTTCACATGCTTTATCTGCTCTGTATTCTTCAACAAGTGTAAAATTGATCTATAACCCTGAGTAGGTCTCACCTTAAACAAACCTCAGGAGACATCACACCTTATCGTCATCCTGAATTAATAAATAGATCTATTAAACAGTATCTCTGGTTTACTCCCTATAGCTGTCTTTCTTTTTACATTACTCTCTGTTTACTTCCCTTATACTAACTCTTCTTTTTTTAAAAAAAAAATTTTTTTGGTTCGCTTCAAGTTCGCGAACCGGGCAGCGAACTGGAAAGCGAACCAAAAGAATTAGAGCTTGCCAGAGTGCTAAACATTCTAGCAATTTTATTTGAAAGGGGAGGTAGTTCTGAAAAGAACTTTTTTTTAATGTTTTTGTTGTTTTATTTATTTTTATTTTTTTTTTGAACATTTTTTGTTTTTTTTGTATTTTTAGAACAGTTTAATTTTTTTTTGTGTTTTTCATGGAGGGGAAACAACAAAAAACAGGCATTGAAAAGGGCTCAACAGGAGCAAAAAAAAAATACTGCTTGGGTGGGTTAGGGCAGTTATGGTTTTCAAACACCAAGTTGATTAAGTTCACGCTCATGTTGCCACATGAGAGCATAGCACCACAATGTATGCACGTAAACTTCATGTGCTTGAAGTTTGGCTATATGTTTGGCACAGTTTCCTGTGCCTCTCTTGCAGTTAAAGATATACTTGATGTTGATCTGGCCACTGGAGTTGTCGGGGGATTATCTTGAAGGTCCCTTAACTCTGCCCGGCTGTAATTTAATGGATGCCACCTGACCATATGGCGATGCATAGTATAGTTGCCCATAGTATACTTTTTATCTGTGCCTCGAGATAATCTGTATTTGCAGATTAGGCAGGTGGCATATTTGGCATTAACCTTCTTCTCCCCTCGAGGAATTGAGAAAAACTGCCATATAAAACTTGTTTTCCTTCGGGAAACACGGGGCAACTCCTGAATAAATTCAGGTTCATCAGTGTCCTCTTCTTCTAAGTCCTCCTCTTCCTCCTCTCTGTTGGAAATGAATTGTGATGGTGGTCCTCTCTTGTCATGAGGAGGTTGAGGTGGTGGTGGGGGTCCACCAGCTGAAGCAAGGATAGAAGCCATTGCAATCAAATTGGAAAATGGTCTTTCTCTCACCAAGATGAAAGTCAGAGTGAGGAAAGAAGGAGGGGTTTACATGATTTGGGAAAAGTAAAAGTTCTGAACCAATGAAAAGTGTTATTTTTAGGTCACATGACCTAGTCATACATCATTTGGAAACCAAAAGTGAAATGAACCAATGAAAAATTTGATAAACAAGTCACATGACCTGTTCCGCTTACGTTACGCGGTGCGCGCCGCGTCCCGGATCGTTTCTGGTTCGCGGTCCGGAGCACTTCCTGGAGCGCTAACGCGGCGCGTCATAAGACGCATTACGCGACAACGTGATATGTCGCGCTTCCACGACGCGTCACAGTTCCGCTAACGAAACGTTTACCGGTTCGCGTACTAGATTGCGGCATCAAGATGAGCTAACGGAAAGCTTCCCGGTTCGCTTACCGGAAGCGAAGAAAAAATTTTTTTTTAAAAAAATTATCAATAAACATCTAAAATATATTTTGGGTTTTAAAGAAGAATACATTTTACAGCTACAGATGTTAGCTTTTAAAAAACCAATGAAATTCACAGAAAAAACCATAGGTTATAGTCCATATATAGTTAGGAATTTGCATTTACAAAACCTTGAAAATTCAATGAAAAAACCATTGGTTATAGAACATATATAGTTAGGAATTTGCATTTACAAAACCTTATTTTACTCGCATAAAACCATTGAAATTCCATATGTAGTTAGATGCACTAACTATATATCGCGCACCCGCAATCCACTGCTGATGATGTCACATATTACATCATTCATGACATGGTTAGTGACATCACTGATGGCATCACTGATGACATCTCATGTCATCAGCAGTGCATTACACGCGCAAGTTATAGTGAGTCCAACTAACTATAACGTGGAATTTCATTGGTTTTATGTCAGTAAAATTTCCAGCTAACTATAACTGGTGTCAAACCTATGGTTTTTTCAGTGAATTTCATAGGTTTTTCAAATGCTACTTCCTAACTATAACGTGTGTAAAACCTATGGTTTTTTCAGTGAATTTCAAAGGTTTTTTGAATGCTAGTTCCTAAGTATATAATCACATTCGTAACTAGATAGTATCACCGCCTACACGTCCTGAGAAGCGCATGCAAAGTCATGTGACTTGAAAACAAAACTTCCAATTGGTTATTAGTAGTTTCTGTTCTGGAATATACATGCAGCACTCCACCCACTTTCCTCACAATCTTTATGGCTGAGATACCCGCCACCCCCTCTCAACACAATCCCCAAGAATTGGGAAACCAGAAACAGTTCTTGAACTTTTGGAAGGCGGGAAGGGAGTTATCCTTCCCGGCCGTATTTATTAAAATATGAAACAAAATCAAAACATTAAAATAAACAGTTTCATATCCTGTACAATTTCATATCAACATTACGATGTTTGGCTAACCTTAACATATATCTAATACAAAGGTTCTCCTAGCCGATACTAACATCCTTACAACATTGCATTACAAATTGAAATTGTACATCCTAACGTTAAGGGCCAACGGCAGGGTCGTAACCGGTGTCAGATCCCTAAACCAGAACTCCCCCCTCACTTGTGAGGGGCGGTCGCACAGAGGACTTCACCTCGTGTGCCATACCAATTTCCCTTGTCTTGACGGGGGCCCCTGTTAACTCGACGCCAAGTACGTGGTCGTCCGAGGACTCGTGTGAGGTGTCTAGAAGGTAGCGTAGACCCCCCTCCCCACCTTACACAACTTACCACATCTGCCGTCGCAGATGTCCTGGCCCCGGGAAATTCCCAGGAGGGGCCCGTAGCCCCTCCTATCCAGGGAGGGGCCTTGACCGCCTTCCCTTTCCTTTAGGCGTCCCGTCCTTAGAAGGGACCGCCTCCCCGTTGAGGGGCCAATGGCCACCTCCCCCCGGGCGCTCCCATCCGTAATGGGTGACGCCCCCCCTAGGGATCTTCCAATGACTGCTCACCGATCATGACCTTACCGCCCGACAATAAATACGACAAGAGAAATGACTAAAAACAAGAGAAATACCTAATGGAAGGATCACATCTCTACCTAAAACATCTAAACTTTAAAAAACACTCCGATGAATATCTTTAATCAAGTATACGTACAAAATTATCCACTTTATTGCCATCGAATCATAAACTTTATTCGAAACAACCTGCAAGAAAAAACCAATTATGAGAAACGAATTTTACACCCAAACAACTTGCTGTCTTCAGGGGATGGTGGGTGGGTTCAAAAATGGCTCTTCGTTCCGTCTCGAGCTCACGTGCAGCGAGGAGGTGCAGCTTCAGAGCACAGGAAGAAGAGGATGCTTTCTTGGCTTGTGGCTCCTTTTATTCTTCTCGGGGCGGGCGTGAACCCGCCCCCTTCCGCCTCCCTGGGCGTGGCAGATGGCTTCGGTGTCTAGGACAACCCACTTCTGGGCGGGAAAAAGCGCGCCCCGGCTACGCCGCTTCGGGCATACCAGCCGAGACGCGCCTCCCGCCCAAAATGGCTTCCCGGGGGGATCGGGGTACTCCACCATACGTTCGGGGGGACAGATTGGTCGCCCCTTTCCATATGGCTGAGATACCCGCCACCCCCTCTCAATACAATCCCCAAGAATTGGGAAACCGGAAACAGTTCTTGAACTTTTGGAAGGCGGGAAGGGAGTTACCCTTCCCGGCCGTATTTATTAAAATATGAAACAAAATCAAAACATTAAAATTAACAGTTTCATATCCTGTACAATTTCATATCAACATTACGATGTTTGGCTAACCTTAACATATATCTAATACAAAGGTTCTCCTAGCCGATACTAACATCCTTACAACATTGCATTACAAATTGAAATTGTACATCCTAACGTTAAGGGCCAACGGCAAGGTCGTAACCGGTGTCAGATCCCTAAACCAGAACTCCCCCCTCACTTGTGAGGGGCGGTCGCACAGAGGACTTCACCTCGTGTGCCATACCAATTTCCCTTGTCTTAGCGGGGGCCCTGTTAACTCGACGCCAAGTACGTGGTCATCCGAGGACTCGTGTGAGGTGTCTAGAAGGTAGCGTAGACCCCCCTCCCCACCTTACACAACTTACCACATCTGCCGTCGCAGATGTCCTGGCCCCGGGAAATTCCCAGGAGGGGCCCGTAGCCCCTCCTATCCAGGGAGGGGCCTTGACCGCCTTCCCTTTCCTTTAGGCGTCCCGTCCTTAGAAGGGACCGCCTCCCCGTTGAGGGGCCAATGGCCACCTCCCCCCGGGCGCTCCCATCCGTAATGGGTGATGCCCCCCCCTAGGGATCTTCCAATGACTGCTCACCGATCATGACCTTACCGCCACAGGCCGGATAGTTGACCGGCTATCCGGACCCCCCACAAAACTCCTACCTAAAGGTCATGTTGTAAACTCCTTAGCCATGCTATGAGGTCTCCTATTAGTAAAGAGTTCCCCACCCGGGACAAGTGGACCCCATCCTCTAGATACATATTGTCCCCCCTGATACAACCATGAGGAATCGAATGCAAAGTACTGGTACGGAACAGTCTACCAAGCTTGTTGTTAATCTTCTTCACAGACTGATTTATAGCAGACACTGAATTAGCCCCCCGCCACACCTTTCGTGGAATCATATGGGACCATGCAATTGTGCACCCTGGAACTCTCCTCGCCAACCAACTCACTGTGGATAGTATCGCCTCGAGAAGTAGTCGTCTACCAGTGGTCACTAAATCATTGCCCCCAAGATGTACTATGATTATAGCTGGCGGTGACCTCGTCCGCCCTAACAAACCCTCAAGAAAAGGTTGAAACTGGTCAATACAGAGCCCGCCCCTTCCGTGGAAGGTCACCCTGTACCCGTATTCCCCAGCTGTGTGAATCATGTCACCTGCTTTGAATACGTCCCCGGCACGCCTCACGTATGAGTGGCCCACGACCCACACCACTCTTTCATCAGCCGGTGGTCTCTGACCGCTGGTTCCCAGGTGTCGGGCCGACTGCACAGTCCGCCCCGCCTCGTAGGTTTGCGAAACTGTAACCAAACAAAAACAAGAAGCGTGAGTACATGATATCAGCTTCACAACATGTGCAACCGCACATACCTTTTGTAACAATTCGAGGACCAACGCCCCAACTGTTTCACTTTATCAACACTCAGACCCCTGGCTGTAGCTTCTGTGGCAGCCCCTATCCGGAAGGAATGAGTCCCAAACTCGGCCGGGTTTAGGCCCGCGGCCGAGATTGCCATTGCAAGCACCCGCTGGAACTGAAACTTTGTCAGTGGGGTGGCATCTGCATGCCTCAGCAAGGTCCCTCCACATGATGCCGCCCTCTGCGCCAAATATTCCTCGACGCATGCAACCGGGCACATGGAAGATCCGGGGATCCGCTGGACTACTACACTGTCCCCGATCGCGCCTTGATCAGTCTTGGACCTGACAAACAAGACAATCATCGTCTCCCCTTTTACCTGAATGTGCTCTCGGCACAGTCCACCCCCCGTATCCCGCTTATTCTTTGCCACCAGTTCGCTTACCCGCATAGCCCCATGAAATGCTAATGCAAAAGCGGCCCGGAATAACACTGTTTCTGCCTGGGATGAACAAGTAGCAGGGAGTACGGACATTAATAGAGCCAACCTATCCAGACCTATAGGGTGCCTTTCATCTATTCTGCGACCCTCAAGGCGTTGCCACCCACGCAGCGCTTTCTGAACCACAAAAGACGCTGTAGGGTCCTGGATACCATGAGCCCGTGCCATGAAGGAAATGGCAGCCCGATGCCTCTGGGCCGTGGCCACCGATTTTCCTGCCCTGCGTAGAGACAGTAAAAACTTTATGACCAATTCTTCCTGACCCCAAAGCTCTCCCCTAGCTGAACCCAAAAAGGACAAATAGGAACGGAACGCCCCTTCATATGCCTTCCTTGTCCTAGGTGCTAAACTCTCTCCCACGAGGTTTTGTAGTTCGGGGCACCGAGAGACCAGAGAGCTTCGGGAAATGGTGCCGCCACCGGGTCCGCTGTGAGCAGAAAACCCCAGAAGGCCTGCATACGGAAACGAGAAAGCGCATCAGCAGCCTGATTCAGTACCCCTGGCACATGCCTCGCTCTGAAGAGCACGTTCAATTGCATACATAGTAAAACAATTTCCTTGAGCAACCTCAGGATCCACTTGCATCGTGCTGCCTGACTATTGATACACTCAACCATGGTCATGTTATCAGACCAGAACACCACAGAGTGATCCCTAAACCCCTCAGGCCATGTCTTCAAAGCCACCAGAATGGGGAACAATTCAAGAAAAGCAATGTTACTTGTAAGTCCACACTCGTGCCACCATGACGGCCACCTTTGGGCCGACCAGTGATTGCCAAAGATGGCGCCAAAGCCTATACTCCCCGCCGAATCTGTCCACAGCCCCAATTCTCCAGAGGACATCGCCGGCTTCGTCCAGACAACCCGACCATTGAAGTCCGCCAGAAATGCCAACCAAATGCGCATGTCCTGGCGAATCTCGGCCGAGAGCCTTGTGCGGTGGTGCCCCTCTCTAAGACCGACCATGGCTTGTGCAATCGAACGGGAAAAGGGGCGGGCCATTGGCATCACTCTAAGGACAAAATTCAACTGTCCCACAGTCTGCTGTAATTGATGCAAGTTCACCTTAGTTTCCTTAATACATGCTTCAAGGGAAGCCCTGAATTTCCGCACTTTTCCTTCTGGCAAGCGGAGGCAACCTTCTTCGGAATCGAGCTCTATTCCAAGAAACTCGAGCGAAGTTGAGGGCCCCACGGTCTTACCTGGTGCCAATGGCACACCAAACTGTCTCATCAAATCACAAAATTCATCTAGAGCCTGTGCACATTCTGTGTCCCCAGCTGCCCCCAGAAACAGAAAATCATCCAGATAATGCATGACATGCTGAAACCCCGTAACCCTTGTGAATGCCCATTGCAGAAAACAACTGAATTTTTCAAAATAAGCACACGATATGGAACAGCCCATTGGCATACATTTATCCATGTAATAGCGCCCCTGAAACATAAAGCCCAGGAGGCGCTGGTCGTCCGGGTGTACTGGGAGCAACCGGCCATCAGGGCTCCGGGCCCCAGGCGATTCAACATGGCGACTGCATCATCGAAGGATGCGTACCTCACCGAGCACAGCCCCGGGTCTATTGCATCATTAACTGACATATCCCTCGGGGCTGACAGATTATGTATCAGTCTGAACTCACCCCGGTCCTTCTTGGGGACCACTCCCAAAGGTGAACAAATGAAGTTAGGAACTGGTGGCGCGTCGAATGGTCCTGCCACCCGACCCCGGGCCACCTCTTTCCCAATCTTTGCTTGCACCACTGCCGTATTATGTAGGACCGAGAGTTGGTTCCTACACTGTGCTTTCCCCTGAAAATTCCCCACCGGGATGCGGAAACCGTAAGAAAAACCATCTCGCAGCACCCCAGCAGAGGCATGATCAGGGTATTCCCTGAGCCAAGGAATCATTGCCATGGTATCAACCGGTGTAGGTAAAGCCGCCCCTCGGACTATGTCAGACCTGTTTGGCGCTTCCCTTACTGCCGCTATCACCCGTTTTGGCTCTGCACATGGTCTCGGGATGCGAAGATTGCCCACACCCCCCACATTCATGTCTAAACTTGCATGACCCATGGGGCCTCGTACACTTTCCCCTGTTAAAGTTCCAGCATACCCCTTTTTTACCTGTATTGCCACTCGGCTTAGGGTGATGCTCGTTACTTGCTCCCGCCCGAAAGGGCGCCCCGGCTGGTTGGCGGGAAAGTTCACCCCCGCCCTCCCCCACTAGTGGCGCCTTCAACATGCCTGATTGCTCCATCTTTTGCCAAGAAATGGAGTCATAACAATCCCACGTCATAGATGCATCGAACTCTTTGGCTTTACGAAAAATATTATCATAACAAAACCACTCGTTGCCGCTATATGTCTGCGAATATTCCATAATACGTGACTGGTACTCAGGTAACTCGGTCAATAAATCGGGTCTCCGTTCCCCCATAATTGAAGTAAATATGCCAAAAGCCCTACCCCAGTTACCTATCGTCTCATTGACTCTAAAGGCGGCCATTTTTGCGTGCCAAACACTCGGATGCATGAGTTCCTTCTGAACTTTCACATGCTCGATCTCGTAGTGGTCGGTTAGTAAGGAGAACATGTTTACATATTTCTCAGCCCATATCCGTTCTTTGACCTCCATCGGGATATGTTGAGCCAATCTCTCCCTCCTCGAGGGTACCGACCCCTTCCCCGCAATCGGCATTAGCTGCTTACCTGAGCTAGAAGCTGTAACCGCCGTTGCTGCCGAACTCGAGCCCGCTGCGGGTTGCTCTACTGGGGCCTGCAGGGAAATAAACGGATAAGTAGGTTTCGCGGCCTCGCGAGACTGCCGCAACTGCCTTATTAATTGCTTGGCTTCCTCAGCCGTGTCCCCTGGAGCCGCGGGACGCCCGCTGCTATTACCCAGCCATGCTGCCAACTGGGCGGCCAATTCCGGGGGCATGTCCTCTTCGTCCACTGGGGTAACCACAATGGGGATCTGTTGACCCTCAGCAGGAACCGGCGCGGGAATCTCCGCCGGTCTCGGGGGGCTCATCGGGGGAGCCTCCAGAACCGGGACCTCGTCGTCGTTTGGCCCGTTCCTGGCCCTCTTCCTTCTGCCGGCCGGGGCCTCCGTCGGGTTGGGTCTTTTTGGCCTTCCCGCACCGTCCCTGGCCGCCATTTTTCTTTTCATCTCCGCCATGTCCTTCACCAACATCCGGAGCATCTGATCGGTGCTGACCTTCTTCGCGACTCTCTTGCCCGGCATGATTTGCAGCGCTAGAAGAGAAAAGAGAGAAATTACAAATTTCAAAAATGGCTCTTCGTTCCGTCTCGAGCTCACGTGCAGCGAGGAGGTGCAGCTTCAGAGCACAGGAAGAAGAGGATGCTTTCTTGGCTTGTGGCTCCTTTTATTCTTCTCGGGGCGGGCGTGAACCCGCCCCCTTCCGCCTCCCTGGGCGTGGCGGATGGCTTCGGTGTCTAGGACAACCCACTTCTGGGCGGGAAAAAGCGCGCCCCGGCTACGCCGCTTCGGGCATACCAGCCGAGACGCGCCTCCCGCCCAAAATGGCTTCCCAGGGGGATCGGGGTACTCCACCATACGTTCGGGGGGACCGATTGGTCGCCCCTTTCCATTCTACTCTCAAGAGACAACAACGTCGAGCATCTTCTGGAAGACTTTGCTGAAATGGCTGCCCTACCAGATTCATCTTCCGAATCTGAAGGAAATGAGCGACCACCGTTAAGAAGAAAAAAGGAATCTTTCATTTGGCAATTTTTCACTTATCCTGAAGATCAAAAGAAAGTGAATGCGCCAAAAGTAACCTGCACGATATGCAATTCGGAGCTCTCAAGGGGAAATCCAAATAGAAAATATTCCTTTTCTATACACACCATGCTGCGGCATGTTAAACAAAGGCACCCTGAGCATTATGCAAAAGCATCGACAAGAGCCCTGGCCACGCTATTACCATCAGAGGTGCCCAGCACATCTTCTGGTGGACGACCTGTATCTCCATCGAGTGCTGAGATGGACTTGAGACCATATCTTGCGACGGTGCACATGAAATGCAACGAGTGTGGAGAAAGTCTTTTGTACGGAGAGCAGAGCCTCGTTCTTATTCAACTCAAAATTGAAAGTCATAAATGCCCCAAGAAAAGAAAAATTTCTTTACTTCATTTTCATAGTATTACAGACTGAAAAATGTAGTAGCAACTTTAAGAAATCGAAAGCATTATAACACTTCTTTCCCCCCCCAAAAAAAAAAAAAAAGTTCTTTTCAGAACTAACTCTTTCTATCAAAACGTGCTCCAAGAGCATATTATGAGATATTTTTTCGCCGCTTTATTTTAGTGCGAGACCGGGTGCGCGCACCCTCCTATCGCGTACAGGACCTGACACTCCCATGTGAAGTCATGTGACTTCCAAACAACACTTCTAATTGGTTCTTAGTAGTTTCTATTCTGGAATTTACACACAGCACTCCACCCACTTCCATCACTTTCTTTTCTACTCTCAAGAGACAACAACGTCGAACATCTTCCCGAAGACTTCGGTACAATGGCTACCGTTCCGCATTCATCTTCCGAATATGATGAAAATGAGCGACCACCTTTGACAAGAAAAACGGAGGCCACGCTATTACCATCAGAAGTAATCAGCACATCTTCCGGTGGACGACCTGTATCTCCATCTAGTGCTAAAATGGACTTGAAACCATGTCTGGCGAAGGTGCACATAAAATGCAACAACTGTGGAGAACTTCTTGTATACGGAGAGCAAAGCTTTACTCTAATTAAACACAAAATTGAGAGTCATAAATGCTCCAAGAAAAGTTACATTTATTCACTTTATTTGGATAGTATGACATACTGAAAAATATCATAGCAACTTTAAGAAATCAAATGCATCAAAACACTTGGTTCCAAAAAAAAAAAAAAAAGTTCTTTTCAGAACTAACTCTTTCCACCAAAACATGCTCGAAGAGCATATTATAAGATGTTTTTTCGCCGCTTTATTTTAGTGCGAGACCGGGTGCGCGCACCCTCCTATCGCGTACAGGACCTGACACTCCCATGTGAAGTCATGTGACTTCTAAACAACACTTCTAATTGGTTCTTGGTAGTTTCTATTCTGCAATTTACACGCAGCACTCCACCCACTACCATCACTTTCTTTTCTACTCTCAAGAGACAACAACGTCGAACATCTTCCCGAAGACTTCGGTACAATGGGTACCGTTCCGCATTCATCTTCCGAATCTGATGAAAATGAGCGACCACCTTTGACAAGAAAAACGGAGGCCACGCTATTACCATCAGAAGTAATCAACACATCTTCCGGTAGACGACCTGTATCTCCATCGAGTGCTGAGATGGACTTGAGACCATATCTGGCGAACGTGCACATGAAATGCACGAACTGTGGAGAACTTCTTGTATACGGAGAGCAAAGCTTTACTCTAATTAAACAAATAATTGAGAGTCATAAATGCTCCAAGAAAAGTTAAATTTCTTCACTTTATTTGGATAGTATGACATACTGAAAAATGTCGTCGCAACTTTAAGAAATCAAAAGCATCATAACACTTGTTTCCAAAAAAAAAAATAAAAAAAAAAAGTTCTTTTCAGAACTAACTCTTTGTACCAAAACAAGCTTGAAGAGCATAGTAGCTGATATTTTCTCGCCGCTTTCTTATAGTGCGCGACCGGGTGCGCGCACCCACCTATCGCGTCGAGACACGCATGTGCAGTCATGTGACTTTAAAACAACACTTCCAATTGGTTCTTACTAGTTTCTATTCTGCAATTTACACGGAACACTCCACCCACTTCCCTAGAAAACCAGTTTATCGTAAAACTTTTAAAGCCTCCTCTTATGAAATATTCGACATCAATCACATAGCAGAGTACTAAATAGCACTATATACACTCCGTCCCTTAATTATAAGAGATGTATTGCTATGTAAAAGCAACTTTTGTTTTCCAAGATAATGTAAAATGCTGAGCCTATTACATAATTTTTTTTCACATATATGTTACTAGTCTCCTTCGAGTACCAACACCGTAGAAAATACCACCAATAGCGGTGATATTTTTTACACCGAGAACGGGCGATTTCTATCGCTTGCAGCCCTTACAATTATAAAGTTTTATTTCCTAAGTCTCTGATCTCCAACTGTGCAACGTAGGTCCCCTGTGTGTCGCAATAAGGTCCATAAACAAAAACGACAGAGCCAGCATTATAAACATACACAGAACCACAAAACGACAAGAGCCACCATGCTAATATATATGCTTAATATAATAAACCTCTGAGAATAAATACATATTTCCGTGGCAGCCCATAACACAAATGTGGCGTCCTCTGACTCTGCTCCATTACCAAACACCGTAACTCCCCGCCCCCCTCACTTTTCACTAAACTCCGCACTCCACCCCGGCCGAACCCCCTATTACAAACCCCCAACCTACCCTCCCTGCCCAAACCCACCATGAACCTCAAACCGCCCCTAGAAAACTTATAAGACACAGGATTACTAAAACTCAAAGAATACGCAACAGGCACATAATGTAAATAGTACATAAAGGCACATATTTTTTCCAAAATACTATTTAAAAACATGTTCTATTTTTAATAAATCTATCATGCATCTGACCCTCTAGAACTGCTTTCAAAACGTGAACTATAAACCTCTACTTTTCATTTTCAAACCATACACTTTCTTCTGACCCTCTAGAACTGCTTTCAAAACATGAACTATAAACCTCTACTTTTCATTTTCAAACCATACACTTTCAATTACATTATTTTTTTTACACAATTCATGTAATGTTACAAACCTTTTCTAAAATACACCAGTCCGTATCATTTATAAGGATTTATTTTCAGTCTTCATCAGTGACACTTTCTTCACATATAATAGAAATCACTATAGCTTTTTGTACGACAATGCTAACGCGGTAAAAATAACCCTTCATTTGCTTTCCTTTAAGAATGCACACTATGTACCCCACGCATGCGTTTCTTAATCTTTGTATTTGGCAGCGAATACCGACCTTGAATCGGAAGACATGAACAAGACCGCCATTGTCACATTTAAAACTGAACGTTGCATCTGCTCACACACATATCTTTCACTAAGCTAACATTCACAGAAAACAGCATTGATGTAAAAAAAAATTACCTTGCTTTACAACTCCCTCAAATCACTCCCTTATTTTTTAACGCATCCTCCAGTTCAAAAAAAGCTACTTTTTTAATAACCACTAAGCAATATATAAGTGACTAGACTCTTAGAAAATGTATCAAGTAATTCTGCTTCTCTCCACTGCATAGCCGGTGACCTAATTCTGTGGAGTTGCTATACAACCAGCGGTGCTGCGTCGTTTCCTTTACCATCTTGGGAAATTCAAAATGGATGTCCCTCCTGCCTTCGCAAACGAGCCGGGCCACTTAGAACTATTTCGCCAGAGGATGATTGACTACTACGGCATCTTACCACTCTCGACTTTGAATGCATCATATCGATTATCATTTCGATATTCATATTTCACCTGTGTGCAGCCTGTATTTCATTGCCTGAGCTGTGATTTCACGTGGGCCCTGGATTTATGTCTCTGCAATTTGGTACCTCCTGAACCGAATTACAATCACCTCATGAATCCGTTACTTGATCATGAACAGCTTTGTTACAACGGAGGGTTTATGGCCTTTGCAGCGATACAAGGAGTTCTGGGTCATTGGAATATATTCGCAGCGGAGCAAGATTTCCTAACAGAGAGCTACATCGAAAACCCACCGAGCTGCCCAATGATGGTAAAAGACGCTCCAATAATGACAGATCATGAATGCTCCTTTGATCTTCTCAATTGGATGGCTGACATGTTTTCAGATGATAACAGTGATTTCATGTTAGAGGCACTTGCTGCATACTTTGCCTACACAATGGACAATTAACTCTTTCCTAACAGCGAGCTACATCAAAAACCCACCGACCTGCACTCTGATGGTAAAAGAGGCTCCGATTATAAGAGATTATCAGTACTGCTTTACTCTTTTCCATTGGATAGCTGACATAATTTCAAATGATAAAACTGATTTCCTGTTACAAGCAGAAACTACCTATTTTGCCTAAACAATGCTTCAATAACTCTCAAACAACCCATTGACGTCCTCATTTCCTTTTGGTTTTCTATATTCTTCACGTTATTTTCCATATTTTCTTTTGAAGAACAGACCTATTTGCTTTACTAACAATGGACATTATGATTTCGTGTTGTTTGACAGCTGATTCATAAAGTAATGATGTATAACCACCTGCATTTTCATATATCGTTCCTAAACTGAAAGGCCACAAACCTTCTTCCATTTATTAAAATATAATATACTTCCTTATAAGACTGTACAATGTTTTTTTCCAACAATATTCATTTTTCTTCAACTATAGCGTTTGTATTCCATGTACTACTGACAATACCAATTACTGTGTTTTTTGCAATTTCTGTACTCATATTACATAATGATTTGCCTTTAAAATAGTACATTTCTAAATAAACATTTCAAATATTCACGGTTTCTCTTTTAATCCATAATCTCAACTGAAATGATTTCATATTGAAAAACTATTCATGGGTTCCACATAACCTTAACTGTAGACACTGAGGACCTTATTTATGAAGACCTTCCGCCGCCGGGGTCTCATTTTTTAAAATGGGAAAAAGTAACGCACCGGTGGCGCAAGGCCTTCATAAATAAAGTCCTGAATGTTTTCTTTTCTTGAACTCACTTACTGATACTAGAACCTCCAAGCCAATTACGGCCCGTGAACTCTTTCTTAGTAGGTCGCGCACCGTAAACACAGTTATACCACTGTTAAAATTTTTTTTTTTACTGTTACTAAGCACCGACACAGTTCCGCTTTACTCAGAGTTAATCACTGCTCCCACGCTTCTACAGGCCAGACGCTATGTCGTATTTCTCTCCTTATCACCCTTTCATCTCCACAATAACAAACAGTTGTCCTCCAGCCACCAGAGAACAGACTCAGATGCAGAGGCACCAAAGAGTGAACCCATCACCAACTGCCATCTCCGGCTGTTTCCATGGTAACACCTCATTCTGCACCTTGCTGAAGGCAGAGGTCAAAAGTTCATGTCTCAACGCTCTACAGCTAACTAATAACACTATTTTCCCTCCAGAAACACCGGCCAATCCACAACTCTGTTACATGTCTTGTTTTTTCACACCCAATAGTACTTTTCGTTTAACATAAACATTAACATGCAACGTACTGTTCAATCTCCACTTCTTACAATCAACCAATCATTTTTATTTTTTAAACCACACCCAGCCTCTTCCTTTTTCTTTATTTAGAATTTCAACTTCTAACTACCATTCCACTTCCAGAACCGATCGGAGGACGACTACAAATCCCTTGAAAATGAAGGTCTGGCTAATAGGACACAGTTATATTCACTGGAGTGAAAAATATGCAGTAAGCAGACGAATTTGCAACATCAACTTACCAAATGTACACATAACATGGATTTCCAAAAGAGGATTGAAATGTCACCAATTGATTCCATTGGTGAAAACTTTTATGCATCTCCCAGAACCAGACCTTATAATTGTGCACTGTGGTGGGAACGATCTAGGCACAATCACTGGGGTAGGTCTGGAAATGCTTCTAAAAGACACCTTTCGACAATTGATGACACTTTTTCCTCGATCTGCCTTGGTATATTCCAAAATATGCCAAAGACAGAAATGGAATTGGTCCAATCACCATTGTGCACAATTTGAGAAAGCAAGGAGACATGTAAATAAATCTGTTTCTGCGTTTCTCAGAGATTATAGCATGGGTTCTATTTACCACAACAACTTGCGCTACCACATGCAAGACGTCTATAGGAGAGACGGTGTTCATTTCACGAATGAGGGAAACAGAATCTTCCTCTGCAACATCAGGCTCTGCATCGGTACTTACTTATAAATGCAGAAAACACTCAATTAACACAAGGGGTCTTTTCAGAGCCACCTTATATCTAAGCACTCAAACTTCTGATTTACCTCCATTTTCACACTCTTGTAAATAGGTGTGCGCGACCGAGTGCGCGCACCCCGTATTTTTCTTTTGGAGAACAATTATATCTTTTCGCGTTTAAGGGCCTTATTGCACACCCTGAGAAAACCTACGCAGGAAGACAATCTCTACCTTCTCCCCTTTCCATGTTTCAACGCTTTGAAATGAACAATATATTTACTCGCAGTGACAAAATGGCGGACAAAACTTCCTGATTTCCTTCGAATCGAACGTTAACAGACGTCACGCAGCCAAAAAAAATACCGCTCACGCGCAGCCGCTTGGGTGCGCGCACGTGTGCGCGCCTATAGATATATAATTGACTTTAACTTTAATTTTCTCAACAACTACTGAACGGATTTACACCATTCCAAAAAAAGCGTAATCTGCAAGCCGGACTGTACAGTTTTGCCAAATTTCTTATAAATCCTTTCACCCGTTCGACCTGTAGCCGAGTCTAAAGGTCCTATGAAAAATAACATGGAGAAAACACGTTTTGGGACCCCCCTTTTATCTCAGCCCCCACTTGACCAATCCCCCCCAAACTTTTAGGGAAGGAGCGCAGCGGACTGAGCCATCTTCTTTGAGAAATTCGCTAAGATTCTTCAACCAGGGCCAAAGTTATTCCAAATAGAATGTTGAGGATTTCCTATGGAAACTAGGTCCTAACTATAACTACCTACTGGCGACCGCCAGTAGGTAATATATATATATATATATATATATATATATATATATATATATATATATATATATATATATATATATATATATATATATATATATATATATTCACTGAAAAAACCAAAGGTTATACACTATATATAGTTAGGAATTAGCCTTTAAAAAAACCAATGAAATTCACTAAAAAAAACATAGGTTTTAGGCCTTATATAGTTAGGAATTAACATATAAAAAACCATTGAAATTCCTCCTATATAGTTAGCTGGACATTTTATTGACATAAAACCCAATGAAATTCCATATATAGTTAGTTGCAATAACTATATATCGCGCACCCGCAATCCACTGCTGATGATGTCACATATTACATCATTCATGTATAGATACAGTTTTTTAATGTTTCGTTTTCAATTATGTCCCCGCGCCCTTTATTACATGCCTCTGTTGTCTGCGTTAAATGTTTGCTACCCTTCATTTTACTGTTAATTCTCACATAAAGCTAACTGGCTGAAGATGGGTCCACTCACCTCCTACCTTAGCAGTGCATGACGTTTCTTTTTGTGATTGTAGAGCACACCTTTACAATGCCTGCATTTATTCGTATCAGCATGCAGCATGGTTGGTTTTAGTAGATTATGATTTTTTTCCTTGCAGCATAACGTTTTTGGCAATATTACCATTTTCTGTAGTACCTTGTGTGTAGTGAAATAAACTGTTGTTTTTTGCTTTCAGAAAGCTTTGAGGCCCGACATGGGCTACAATACGCTAGGCAACTTTCAAATCGAAAAGAAGATTGGTCGTGGCCAATTTAGTGAAGTTTACAAAGCAATGTGAATTATGTCGGCAAAAGGAGTTAACCTCCGAGCGATGGGCCAATCCCAGCGCGGCCCTGAGGCGAGCCCCGCGATGACGTCAGAGCTCCTTGACAAATCGGCCCCGCCCACAACAGGCGGCGGCCATCTTAAGGCAGCTCGGGCGGCGGCGGTGATCTCGGGGGCCAAAACGAGGGGTGGGCACCCTCGAAATTAAAACAAAAACATTAAAATGAAAGAGACAAACCCCCCAAGCCCCCCCCAAGTCCCCCCCCAAAAAAAAAAATCGCGAAAAATCGCGGGGTGCCCGCACGCGTTCGCGCTTATAGATATATAATTGATTTCTCTTTTAATTTTCTCAGGAACCACTGGAGGGATTTACACAATTTTACCAAAAGCGTGATCTGCATACCAGACACTACCATTTTGACAAGTTTGGTGTAATTCCCTTCAGTGGTTCAAGCTGTAGCTGAGTCTAAAGGTCCTATGGAAATTAACATGGGGAAAACACGTTTTGGGACCCCCCTTTTTTCTCAGCCCCCACTTGACGAATCCTCCCCAAACTTTCAGGGAAGGAGCAGAGCGGAGCGAGCCATCTTCTTTGAGAAATTTGTGAAGATTCATCAACCAGGGCCAAAGTTATTCCCAATAGAATGTTGGGGATTTCCTATGGTAAACAGTCCTAACTATATATACCTACTGGCGACCGCCAGTAGGTAATATATACATATATACATATATACAGTAGGAAGTTATAGTTAGGACCTAGTTTCCATAGGAAATCCACAACATTCTATTTGGAATAACTTTGGCGCTGGTAGACGAATCATCGTGAATTTCCCCATGCAATTTTCCATAGGGACCTTTAGCCAGGGCTACAGCCCAAATGGCTGAACGGAATTACACCAAATTTGGCAGAGAGGTAGAGTTCTGTTTGCAGATTGTGCTTTTTGTTACATGGTGTAAATCCATTCAGTAGTTTCTGAGAAAATTGCAAGTAAAATCATAGCGATTTCTAGAGACAAAGTGCAGCACTCGTACGGAAATCCGCTCAATTATGAGCGTGAGCTGCATGCTGATTGGCTGTGAACTGTCTGTCAACACTCGAAACCAGGAAGTGTGGGCGGCCATCTTGTGCCTCGCTAGAACCGAGTCACAAGAAAACAGTAAAGCAAAGTTGAGAAATAAGGGAAGGGGGTAGGCTAGAGACATTCCGACCCTCTAGGCATGCTCAGGGGGTTGTATATCAATGTTTAGGCTCTATTGTTTAAAGACAAATCGTGGCGTACACGTATTGAAATACGTAGAATTAGGAGCTGGATGCTGATTGGCTGTCAATACTCCAAACCAGGAAATGTTGGCAGCCATTTTGTTTGTCGGGAGAGCAGAGTCAGAAGAAAACAGTAAAAGAAAGTTGAGAAATAAGGAAAGGGGGCAGGGTAGAAACATTCTGACCCTATAGTCTTGGTCAGGGGGTGGTACATGGATCTTTAGGCTCAATTTTTTTTAAAATATAAAATGGTGGGGTACTCGTGCAGTATTTGTACGCGATGGAAAAGGTGAAAAAAGTAGAAGTTCATTTTATTCATTAGGTCCGGGGGGGGCAAATGACGGGTGCAATTTTTCTGCATAATGGGGGCTTGTAAGGTGCCCCGAGCACTGGGGAACGGCGCTCCTCTGGTTTTATTCTGAAATATGCGGGGGTTACGGTCCTACTCCCCCAGTCTCGGTGAGTGGCACCCCTCGGGTCTTTTTAAAAAAAATGTGTTTTGAGCTCTCTCTCTCTCTCTCCCGGTACACGTCACGGGGAACGGCACATTTCTGGGGCAGTGATATGTAAAACGACCTTCCAGCTCCGGGTACCTGTATTATCTTGAGTTTTTTATTAATGTTGGGAGGGTGGGCTTGATAATACGTCCTTGTAAGTTCCCATAGAAGGCTATGTTCTGGTGTTAATATGGGATTCTATGGGAAATAACAAGGCCGTATTATCAAGCTCATTATCACCATTTTATCAGCAGTTTCCTGTCAATAAAACGGTGATAATTTTAACACCGGTCCTTGATAATATGCAACTAAGTTTACTGGTCAAAAAAAAAGCAATGGGCCATATTATCAACAAAAGGCGTTACATTATCGTCACTTTTATCGGCAGGAAACTGCCGATAAAGCGGCGCTAATGGGCTTGATATTATGCACTTGTGAATAACCATAGCAGCCTAGGTTTGGATGAGAATCTGGGCTGCTATGGGAATTTACAAGGGCCTATGGATTTTTATTAATGTTGGGAAGGTGGGCTTGATAATATGTCCTTGTAAATTCCCCTAGAAGGCTATGTTCTGGTGTTAACATGGGATTCTATGGGAAATAAGAAGGCCGTATTATCAAGCTCATTGTCGTTGTTGTATCGGTAGTTTCCTGCCAATAAAATGGTGATCATTTTAACACCAGTGGTTGATGATATGCAGCCAAGTTTACTGGTCAAAAAAAGAGCAATGGGCCATATTATTAGGAAAAGGTGATACATTATTGTTGTTTTTATCGGCAGGAAACTGGCGATAAACCGGCGATAATGGGCTTGATAATATATCCTTGTGAATTGCTATAGAACCTCATGTTGACACTAGAACTTGGGCTGCTATGGGAATTTACAAGGGCCTATTATCAAACCCGTTATCAGCGCATTAGCTGCAGTTTTCTGCCGATAAATGCGGCGATATTGTATCGCCCTTTACTGATGATATGGCACTGATGGGCATATTATCAAGGAACGGTGTTAAAATTATTGTTGTTTTATGGGCAGGAAAGTGCCAATAAAACAGCGAAAATGGTCTTGATAATACGCCCTTGTTAATCTCCCAAAGAAGCTCATGTTCTGGTGTTAACATGGGCTTCTATGGGAATTAACAAGGGCGTATTATCAAGCAAGACACGGCCCCTGGAGGAAGTTGTGGTGGGACAGGCGGGGCGGTGTAGGGGCATGGTGGAGGGTGATGAAGAACGGAATCTGGATGATTGTAGGCAAGTAAACAATTAAATTAATAAAACAAATTTCTGGCTATATTATCAACAACATAAGGCAATACATTATCACCGCTTTTATTGGCAGGAGACTGCTGATAAAGCGGCGATAATGGTCTTTATAATATGCCGTTGTGAATTGCCATAGCAGCCCATGTTAATAGTAGAACCTGGGCTGCTATGGGAATTTACAAGGGCCTATTATGAAGCCCATTATCGCCGCTTTATCAGCAGTAACTGGCGATAAAAGTGGCGGTAATGTATCGCCTTTTGTTGATTATATGCCCCTTCATTTCTATGATAGTATGTAAAACTTTCCTTTTTTTGTGTAGCAGTTGTACTATCTACGCATGCGCAGCCTCGTTTCGGAGCTGACTTTTTTTTCTTTTTCTTCAAGTTCAACAAACAAAGCTTTCTTTATTTAAGGTGTTAAATTTGGCCCTTTGTGTTCCCGGGTTGTGTGTGTCATCCGCTGTTGTACTTTTGTAATATATTAATATTCGTATTTTATCTACATTTATTTGGAACGTAGTGTCGAGGAGCCAAAAGCTGATGAGGTACTCCGTCCACCACCATTTTAGTAGTTTTTCACCATTGTTTTTATTATATCTGTTACTTTAATTTTATCGTCCTCCTATTTTCTTTGTGATCGACAAGATTTTGAGGCAGAGACACCACGGTATTTGTCCTTAAACTCTGTTGTTATCAGACTTGGTCACACGTATACCTAAAAACTAATTTGAAGGACGTAAGTCACAGCCATTACAACGCGTGTTTGTCAACACAAAGACATTATTAGGATTATTGCTGTTTTTATCAGCAGGAAAACTGCTGATAAAGCGGCGATAAAGGGCTTGATAATAGGCAGTTGTGAATTCCCATAACAGCCCAAGTTAACACCAGAACCTGGGCTGCTATGGGAATTTCCAAGGCCCTATTATCAAGCCCATTATCGCCATTTTATCTGAATTTTTCCTACCAATAAAAGCTGCGATTATGTATCGCCTTTTGTGGATAATATGCCACTTTGTTTTGTGCCCTGAATCACATTTTGCGATGCAGGGCGCAGTATACGAAATTCAATTTATTAATTTAATTGTTTACTTACCTGCAATCATCCACATTCCACTATTTATAACACCCCATCCTGCCCCTCCCCCGCCCCACTAGCCTAACTCACCACAACTCCCTCCACGGGCCACGGCTGAGTCAGTAAATTGTACTTACCTTAAGCATAATACATTTAAAAAAAGTATATATTATAAAATTGTCACCTGTGAAAGATACAAAAAAACACAGTTACTAGATATATTTTAAAACACAAAATAATTTGTAAAACATTTTTTTGCCTTTTTTGCTGTTCTCAGAATATATTGAGTTTTACTACAAACCGTGAGTTCAATAGTATTCATCACATAACAGCGGGCAAAAAAAAGACTATCCATAAGGATATCTTAAAAAAACCCAGTCAAGATTCTCAATAACAATATAAAAAATAGAAATAAAACATATCTTAAATGTTTTTCTAAGAGCAATTTCTTGCGTAAATATAACATCTCAAACAATCATAAAATAACAATACATTCTGATTAATTTTCTTACACTTTAAATAATGTTACTTACAAATAGATGCTGACAAAATACACAGCAAAAAGTCCTTAATGGTTTCACACACTTTTCCTTATGGCCAAATAGTATGCATCAAGTCCTTTGTTTGGAAGTTGTTCCATAGTAATCCTGATTGTCCGCCTCCCAGCCTTTTGATCCAAAACCACCATCATCATCTAAGGGTCTCCCAGGACTCATCCATCAGTCCGACGCTGTTCAACATCTACATGGCCACCCTAACACAAGTAGCCACCATCACAACTTCAAGAACATCTCCTACACAAAGAACACCCAGCTCATCCTCTTCCTCACCAAGAATCCACATACCACCAAAAGCAACCTCCACGACACAATGAAGGACATCACTAACTACATAAAGAGTAGTACTGTAAACACAAACTTGCAGAAGATGAAGGTACTCATCCTCAGACCCACTCCATCAGACTCAGACAACTCCTGCTACCTGACTACAGTGTGAAGAGTACCAACACCTACCAACCATGTGCACATCATAGGATTCAACCTCAACTGCTCCCTCTCCATGTGTAAGCAAGTCTCCACCGTGTCCTCGTACACCCTCCACATGCTACGCCACATTTACAAGTGGATCCTAGCCAAAAGAAAAGAACAGTGACACAGGCCCTCATCAGCAGCAGACTACATTGTGGTAAAACACTCTACATAGGAATTCTAGCCAAACACCTACAACAACTACTACAAATCCAAAAGACCACTACGTGACTGATCATCAATGTCCCCGGCTGCACTCACATCACCCACCACCTGATACAACTACACTGCCTCAATATCAATAAAAGGATCACCTTCAAGCTCCTCACCCCCACTTACAAAATACTCTACAACACCATACTAATATACCTTAACAGCAGTAATCCTAAAGGGCAAATTTTGATCTTAAAATTTTGTCTTTAAAAATACTAAGTAAGAATTTGGTAACACTTTGGGCAAACGTTCCTTAAACACTAATTGAGTATCATTACACTGTATCCAACCTTTCAGACATTTTAAATAAACAATGCAATGTCCAGATGTGGTAGAAGGTCCATCATAAAAAATAATAGCAGCAGCTATAAAAGTTCTTCCTGATATTGAACATTGTCCAGCTACAACATTTTTAATTAAAGTTTTCAATTTTGTTCCATCAGTTCTACAACGTTGCAGCATTAAAATAACATACTGTCCATATCTTTGTATAAATATTGTTGATGACATTTCTGATTTACATTGCCTACACTCTATGTTTTGACTTGCTCCTCTACTTAGATTGTTAAAAGACACTGATTCACAGTCAGGTAAAGTCAAATATATATTAAGCTATCAGTGTCTATGTCAGTGCTACATGTAAACAAGCAATTTCAACAGTCATGATGCCATTTATAAGAAAGGCCAAAAAGGTTTTCAACATCTATACCTTCATCTTCCAGTACAACAAGCATAAACATAAAAAATTCCTGACAATCTTGCTGAATATTCTGCGTAAATTGACTAGAACCAGAACATATGTCCAAAACATTTCGAATATCAGAAACACTTTGTCTTTTACTTTTATCACTAGCACATTTCTCATAAACAGAATTCACCAATGAGCCGAATCTTTTGTCCCGATTTTCTACAATTTGCTGTTGTTGTAAACTTTGAAGAAAAAAAACAACAGTAACAACTACATTAGCATAGCAGTTGACACCAGAACTATTTTCAAACCGATAACCAACATTCTCTTCAAAACTTTCCTTTGTCTTTTTGCTTGGAGGCGCAACTTCATCTTGTTTTTTTTCTTTCTCTACAGTTTCAGAACAGATATTCTCAAATCTTCTTTTGCTACCTACCACACACTTTTCAATCACTGGATATTGACCTAAATTGGGTGCATATTCTGTCCTTAACCTATTATACTCTTTCACACAGTTTGCATCTGCAGAAACCTTTGTCTCATCAAAATCAATCAAGTACAATTCAGATAAAGTTCTGACTCGAGACAAAGCAACATATGCCATACCTTCTTTAAACACGGTACTTCCAATATTTACTAAAGCACAATCTACACTTAAACCTTGAGATTTATGAATGGTCACCACACATGCCAAACAAACAGGAAACTGTTTTCTGCAGACATACAAATCTTTTACTACAAAAACGAGCTGCACATTGACTAACTTGTTGTACTTCAGCAATTTCATCAAATTTGATTTTCAAAAATTCAATTCCAGCTCTGTTTACATAATTAACAAAATCAACAATTTTACCCATTGCTCCATTTACTAAACCTTTTTGTAGATTCAAATTAAGTTGCAAAATTTCCCTACAATTTACACATGGATACAAATTCTTTTCTAAACCAGCAGTTTTACTTATCAATTTCTCTAAAGAATCAAATTTCCTCTTCAAGTTTTCACTCAAAATAATTCGGATTCCTTCATGTTCTATTTTATCAATTGCTTCCAAATGTATAATTTCTTCATTTTCCAAATTTTACATGTGTAAATTGAATATAGAACATTCACGCAGTGTTGGCATTAGGCAGATTACAGATTTGTTTTCTGCAATTCTCTTGTATATTTTCTCTGAGACAATATTTGCATTTGGAAACAAATTTGAAAGTAATCGTGTCTGTAAAGCTTGTTTGCCATGTTCGGTCAATTTTCCAATTCTTATATCTTGAAGAATAGTTCCATAATCAACATCATTTGCTTGGCGCATATTTGTAGTAAGTTCCTTATACTGAAAATATGACCAAATATTTACCTTGCCAATACTGCCTAAAGACTTTCTAGTATCTTCATGCACCAGTGTTTTAAACACTGGTTGTCCTTTTACAGGAATAAGTTGTAGAAGATCTCCAAAAACTATGACGTGTTTTCCTCTGAATAATACGTCATACTCTGTTTTAAGAATTTGCTGCATTCTTAAATGCAGAAAGGTAAGCATTATGTTTGAGACCTTGCTTAGCTCATCAATAATGAAAAGCTTCATTTTCTTCAACACTCTTGAAACTTCATAAGAAGCTTCTCCAGATAGCTTGTGGTATTGTAATTTGTTGTTATGCTCTACTGGTAGCATTAATAAACGATGTGAAGTAATTCCTTTAATATTGTTTGCTGCCAACCCAGTTGGAGCAGTGAGAACACAAGACAAATGTGAGTCATTTCTTTTCTGTAGAAAACATTTGATGACTTTAATTAAAACACTTTTTCCTGTTCCAGTTTGTCCACTCACATACATACAGATAAGTTCAAATGATGAGCAAGAGCAGTCTTTCTTCTCATGAAGAAATCCATGGTCAATCTGTTCTCTCACTTGTTCATATATTTCTTTCTGCTCAAGATTTAGTTGTTCTTCCAAGTTTCCTAAGTTTGTTAGGTGTTCTTGACCTTGATACATTACTGTTTCCACCTCTTCCATAGCAGTTGCTGCTTCATTTAGAACAATTGGTTCTCCCAGTGGGTCCTGACTCAACGGAGCAGGAGTTTGACTGTTTTGAGAACTGTCTCTAGCAATCTCAGCTGCAATTGTAGCTTCTTGCTCAATTTCGTCATTCAACATTTTGACATAATTAGCCAAAACAGGAACATTCCATAGTACCTTTAGTTGCATTGAAGGAATCTTCATAGCTATCAAAATCTCCAAGTAATTCCAATTCTGAACGCCATGGCTTGAAAAGTTGCAAAAGAGCTAAATAGTAAAATTCCCTTTTGTCAGGTGTTTCGCAACTCAGTTTACGGTGATTAATCAAATGTCCTTTTCTTTGTTTCACCAGACATCCTTCAGAACCAATAACGGCATATATGCCATTATTAATGTTTTCGGTAATATTCTGTTTAAAAATATAATTTTGCAGCACTTCATAGAGACAAATGTTCTCAAGATGATGACTTCTATTTGGATATTATGTATCCAACATATTTGTTTTCACAATATCAGTACTTTCTGGCTCTTTTTCAGCTAAATATTCAATTTCTTGTACAGATTTAAGAACTCGGTTTCATGTTGCAGCAAGACCTAGACTCACCCAAATGATTCTTCTAGATTGGAGTATAGACTTGCAGATGATAAGCGCTCCAATTTCTCGATGAGATAACATTGTCAAACTGTAACTCTATAATTTCTTACTTAGACTCTTCTCATGGGAAATCTCTTCCCACATTTCCTTCAATTCTGTCTTTTCTGAGTTTGTTATGTACAATGTCACATATCGAGCAACAGCAATGGAATTGTCTGCAACATATTGAATATCCATATTAGCAATCCACATGGACAAAATGACTGGGTTGTAGTCATTTATGTATTTTGACTCTTTATTTCTTCTTAAGTTGTAGGTATTTTTTGGAAATTTTCTTGTGATATTGTGTCGCAAAGATGACATAAATCTGTTCACTCTTCCTTTTGATATTACAGGTCGAGGAATTACAAAACGGCATTTGCTGTAGAATTTGTCCTTAGATGTGTACTTTCGACGACAGTATTTGCCACAACGATGGCTTTGGAATCGTAAGACTTGTTGTCTTAAGTCCTTATCTTGTGTACTTTTGGGTTCATCACATGTAGCATATTCTTCAATAAAAGACAACACAGTATCATCTGAGTCTGTTCCAAATTTGGAAGCATCTTTGATCCATATTAGCATATGTATGTGAAGAGAACATCTCGCTTGATACTCCTTTCTCCAAAAGAAATCCAGAACCTCACCAAGAGGAGGATTTTTTTTATTGGTGATAAAAGACATCATAGCTTCGAATCTATGATTGAAACACCTGCATACATTAACAAGATCCAAAGAGCACAATTCTCCAGGTGTCTTGTATTCGATATTTGGTATATTTGAATTTGCCTCTCCAAGAAATTGAAGAAAATCATCCCAAGCATATTTAGCACAGCTTAGAGTAAGGAACCATGTAGGAGTTCCTAAGTTCCTTAGCATACATTTAAGTTCTCCATGACGATGGTACCAGTACTCATTAGTACCACGCTGACATGCCATCAGATTAATCATCTGAGTTTCCAAAACATTATCTTTCTGCTGTACTTTATCCATAAATTCCTTTGCCGAAACATTTTGCAGATGTACACCTGTTTTCAATATGTGGTTTACTGCATAGGAAAGTCCAGACAAATCACTCTCAAACAAAAGATGAAACAAATATGGAATACATTGTCGAAATCTTGCATCTTCTGCATATAATCTTGATGTCCGGTATTCAGATGCAGGAATCTGCACAGGTCGTTCATCATATTGTCCTCCTTTCCCTGTAGGTAACAACTGAGGGAAACAACACGCTTCCAAGCTTTTTTCCCCATACACTAATGGGACTTCCTTTTGCTTCTTTCATTTGAAATAACTCTATAGCATTCCCCATCATTTCTTTGGAATGCAATGGATGAACACTGTAATGTTCGTAGATTTCTTCAGTTCTGGACACATCCACTTTTTCAATTTGTCCAGATGGCAAGTCAGTATCTTCTTGTATAGTTATTTCTTCTCCCACATACACATTTTTGTAAAATTGATTATTTTTTACCAGATACAACGTTGCCTTTTTCACTTTCTTAACATCCACTAATTCTTGCCGGATTTTCTTACTCTTAATAGGAACGCCATTAACAAGAATATCTAATGGTAAATCTAGAGGCAAATAGACAACTCTTCCCTTTAATCCTCTTTGTAAATCAGAAGGAGGCAATTTTCCTGTCTTAGGCTCCATATGAACAATAGCCTGAAATGGATGCACACATTGAATAAGAATAGACTCATAAGTATTTAAATCCATCAGTTCAGAAGGAATATTTACCAACTCAAGATTATTATGCAGAGCTTTAGCAGGCATTTTGTTCTCTTCTAATTTGTTATAACAATATTTACAAATACGCTGATCAGAACCCAAATCAAAACAATTCGCTACCAACAAATAAGTTGCAAAATCCTTCCACTCATTATTATTTTCCTTTTCACTTTTTAAATACAGATTAAAAGTCATGGTCTGATTTTTATAATGAATTCGTTGACAACAGATACAAGAATAATTTGGCCTTTCACCTGAAATCACCTTAAACTGTATAATTTCTTGCTCAAAATTTTCTACACCGCACTGCCCTACATTCTCTTCCACATTTTCTTCTATTAATCTCTCACTTTCTGCACTGTCTTCCTGAGGACCAAAGTAACTAATCTCAATTTCATCATTAACATTTGTTACATCTGATACAGATCCATGCAAAAGAGCACTGTTCAACTTTTTTAACATTAGTGCTGGACTTTTCGCATAATACAGTGTTCTGACTAATTTCCTCAATTGAGTATGATGAACTGCTAACATCCTGAAATGGTGGAAAACACTTCGACATACTTTTTTAGAAACACAAGGCAGAGAATGACCTTGCAAACTGGTATTTTCTCTCACTCTGCAAGGGTCTAGTCCTTGTAACATCTTAATCTTTTGTTTAACAATTTTCTTGGTATAATTACGTAGGAAATTGTGTAAAAAATCAATATATTCTTGAAGCACACTGCAAATACTACTACAATTCCAAGTGTACACTGGAGCTTTAAGACGTCTCCCTAAAACTTTACCAGCTAACACCTCTTCTGCATTTCTAGGAACAATTTTCTCTTTCTCAACAGGACAACCATTTCTAACCTCATAAGCACGACCACTGGAGTCAACTGCATGCAACAAATCATTACTCTGAAGATAACTTTCTTCATTAAAAAAGGCTCAGAACTTGAACTATGTTTCCATTCACCCAAAAAAACTCACACAAATTACTTCTGTTAATTAATCGTCTCCACTTACTTTTGGACTTCATTAAATGGATTTGCTTATCTAGTGATCTAACTCTATTGATTACTAAAATAAACACTTTTCTTTTCAATTCCAAAGCTTTCTCAACTACATTTTTTATAGCTTTCTTCTTCTTATAAAATACAGTTTTTTTCTTATATAGCTTAATCTCTTTCATTAAACTTGATACCAATCTATTAAAAAACATGTTTTTCCTAATTTCCATGAATTGATTTATTCTCCTTGTACTATACACAGTTTTGTCTGCACTTGATTTTCCATTATTCTTTTCTTTATTAGTAGTTTTTTTTCGTTGCTGATACAATTAAGACATTTTTCTGTTTCTGAACTCTACTCTTGGTCTTTTGTATTTTCCTCAAAAAAGTGCTCCTGGTCTTACCAAGACTTTCTTTCTGTTTGTTAAGACATCTCTCTTCATGTAAATCTTCTTGGTGAGTTCGCTTCAAATCCACACTTTTCTTTCGTTGCTTGCGTTTTTGTAACTTCGTAGGCATCATACAGTATTTTCAGTATCAATAAACACAACCTATAATAAAAAAATAAATATTTAACATTACAAAAAAAGAAATATCTAATATTCTATTATATTACTTTCAAGAACAGAGGGAGGAGTATGAGGACAAACCTCAGAGTATAAAAATAAGAGGACTTACAACAAAAGAACAAGGAGTATGAAGCAAGGAAAATGTAATGTAATAAATTGACAGTACAATATAACGGAATATAGAAACAGCCCCGGCCCGTGGAGGGAGTTGTGATTGGGCAGGCAGGTGGGGCGGAGGAGGGGCAGGGTGAGGAGTGATAAACAACGGAATCTGGGGGCATATTACCAACAAGTAGCGATATTTATCGCTAAATAGGGTTAGCGACGATTTTTTTATCACTGCGTATCGCTGGATATGTTAGCGGAGAAAACATGCTATTAGCAACGTTTTTCTCCATTGTTATAAAATATCCAAGGATAGCGGCGAAATGCGTGAATATTGTTGAGTATACAGCGATATTCACGCATTAGAGACAAAATGGTCTTAGCCATGTTATCCATCTGCCATTGGATAACATGGCTGAAAACTGGTCTGGGCAGGTGTTAGTATTTGGAGATATTCGCGGTTAATGCGAATATTTCCAATGGTATGCCTGCCTTGTTAATAGGCGATAGCGACGTTAGTGACTGCTTTCAGTCGCTAACTGGTTGGGTACGCCCACTTTGCACGTCATTAGCGATATGCAAAGCGGGTCCCAAACTGCTCGCTATCGCCTAAAAGCTGTTGCTAACATCAGTTAGCGACATGTTGCTAATAGGGCGATAGAATTATCGCCGCTTAGCGGCCCAAAACAGACGCTAAATCAGTGATAACTGGCTATCGCCCCCTTGGTAAAAAGCCCCCTGGATCATTGCAGGTAAGTAAACAATTAAATTAATAAAATGAATTTCGGGACATATTATCAACGAAAGGCGATAGATTATTGTCGTTTTTATCGGCAGGAAAATGCTGATAAAGCAACGATAATGAGCTTTATAATATGCTCTTGAGAATTCCCATACCAGCCCAGGATAACACTAGAACTTGGGCTTCTATAGCAATTTACAAGAAGCTGTTATTAAGCCCATTTTCGCCGTTTTATCGGAAGTTTCCTGTCCATAAAACGTAGATAATTTTTACACTGGTCCTTAATAATATGCCCATCAGTGCCATATTATCAGTAAAGGACGACACATTATCGCTGTTTTTACCGGCAGGAAACTGCCACTAAAGCGGCGATAATGGTCTCAATAATATATCCTTGTGAATTTCCATAGAAGCCCAGGTTAATACCATAACCTGGATTTCTATGGGAATATATTATCGAGAGCATTATCACTGCTTTACCGGCAGTTTCCTGTCGATAAAAGCGGCGATAATGTATCGTTCTTTATTGATAATATGGCCCATAATCCCTTAATGTACAGAGGCACAAAATGATATTAAAGAAAAAAACATAACAGCATGCATTATAGCAAAACACATTTACTACTCTAAAACGTTTAACAACGGATGAATATAGGAACATATTATCAATACAGGCAATAAGATTATGAACACTTTATCAGCAGTTTCCTGCCGATAAAGTGGCGATAATTGTATCGCCAAGGCTTGATAATATACCCCATAATTCGTTAATGTACAAAGATGCACCGCAAAGACGCACTCCCATACAACTTTTCTACTCACATTTCAAATTGAGTTCTTGATTAACAGGAATACCACTCACACAGTGGATATTCTTCTACAAAATCTCTGGAGTTCAGTGTTTGAAGCACAACTGTCAAATTGAACATTTTCCCTCTCATTTTACACATATATACATATAAATAACCAATTAAAATCCTGTTCACATTAATTGAAAAAAAACACACATTTCTATTGGTTTAACATTCCAAAGCATTCGAACTAATAGAACTTTCAACCCTTCCCCGTTCCATAATCTGCCAGTTACCGTAGAAACACCAGGGAACACCTAACTCAGCACACAGGTGAAAAGTTCATCATACATTGTTGCAAATTAAAACAGCAAGTTTACTTGATTGGAGAATATACCAGCTTATCTTATGTAACGTACTTTTTTATCACTTTTTCTTAACCAAAAAAATAAGGCGTTTAAAAAACAGAAATATGGAACCTAGTTTATTGTAAAATGTTGTAAAACAACCAATCATTTTTTTTCTTTTTTTGAAAACTGCATGTTGTCCACCATTTTAGAAAAATCTTACTTTTGAAACTAGCATTTCATTTACAGACACCATCAGAGTGCATCCAGACCTCTCTTCAAAATGCTTACAGTGTGGATTGAGGAACACAGCTTTATATGGAGTCAAAGGTACGCACAACAAAAAAGAATTCACAAGGACCTAGGTTTCCCAAATGTAGACATTAGATGGATTGGACAGTGAGGATTAAAATTGTACCAATTGATGCCATTGGTGAAATCCTTTATGCATCTCCAACACCCTGACCTCATAATTGTGCACTGTGGTGGCAATGACCTAGGCACTTTGACTGGGGTAGCTCTGGAAATACTCATGAAGGAGACCTTTGCCCAATTGATGACACTGTTCCCGAAAACTGTCTTTGTATATTCTAATATATGCCAAAGGCAGAGATGAAAGTGGTCCAACCACTATTGTCCACAGTTTGAAAAAGCTAGGAAACATGTGAATAAATCTGTTTCTGCCTTTTTCCGAGACTACCGAATGGGGTCCATTTATAACAATAATCTGCGTTTCAATATGCATGGCATCTATAGGAAAGTTGGTTTACATTTTACAGATGAGGGGAACAAAGTGTTCCTCATAAACTTAAGACTCTGCATCGGTACTTACTTGTAGGTACTAAAATCTCGCAATAAACACAACAGCTCTTTTTAGAGCCACACAACACATAAACAAATACACTTCATAAATATCTAAAATTATTTTTAGTTTTCTTGTTTACGTACGCTTACATGACGACTTTCAACATTACAGCTGTACATCATCCATACGTGGTTGGTACGCGTACAATAAATCTACCACCCCCTGACCAACACTATAGGTTCATAATGTTTCTATCATGCCCCCTTTCCTTATACGTCAACTTTTTTTTACTGTTTCCTTGTGACTCGGCTGCCGTGACAAATAAGATGGCTTGCAACACTTCCTGGTTTGAAGTATTGACAGTCAATCAGCATTCAGCTCCTGCTCGTAATTGTACATATTTCTGTTCGTGTACGCTGCAATTTTTAAAAAAAATAAAGCCTAAACTTGCATGTACGACCTCCTAACCACGCATGATCGTCACCACGAAGCCATTAGCATGCATTTCGGGTCATATTATCAACAAAACGAGATGGGTTATCGCCACTTTATCAGCACTTTCCTGCTAATAAAAGCGGAAATAATGTGACGCCTTTTGTTGATATCGCCTTTTGATGATAATATGGCCCGAAATTCGTTTTATAAATGTAATTGTTTAGTTACCTGCAATTATGCAGATTCCGTTGTTTATCACTCCTCACCCTGCCGCTCCCAAGCCCGTCCTGGCTGCCCCATTGCAAGTCCCTGCACGGGCCGTGGCCGAAAGACGCGGTTGCGATCCAGTCATTTACCACAGAGTTGTGGGGATTCCTTGGTGAGGCGCGCGTTAATGCACACTTCACCGAAGACATTCCGGAGTTCAGACCCATTTTCTGTTGCTCTTTAGACATTCGTGAATAGTGGAAATATTTCTGTGAGAGTTAAAGAATGTTGTTTGACAAGTTAGTGAGTAAGTAAACTTACCTGACATTATAGACAATATTGAATGTACTCAGTCGATGTATTTTCCCTAACTTAAAAGAAGAAACAATAAAATTTGTGTTAAGCAAGGTCTTAAGGGAAAAGAACACATTGAGTTAGGAATGATAGAAAGACTTTTGAATTATAAGGAACATTAATGAAAAACACAAGATAATGAAGGATTGACAGAATAGATAACTAGCAACTGCATAAAGAAAAGTTAGTAGAAGAACAAAAGGAAATTAATAATATGAAAATGAGACAATAAACTGAGAGGCTTAGGTTAATAAATATCACGTAATAATAGGTTAAAAGCAGTGAAAAAAATAAAGAACCGTAAATTGCAAATAAATACTAGAAGAGAGGCTTGTTCAAAATTGGAAGGGGTAGGTAATTAGTAGGGTTAGACTAAGTTGTAGATGAGGAATAGAGATAGAGTAAACATATGAAGTATTTAAAAAGTAGTGTGATAATGATGTCTAAATATACACAGATACACAGTGTTCTTCAGGACAATGAATAGTCTCTTTTCCATTATAGTAAAACACATTTACTGTTTTGGAAAGGGTAAGGTGGATAGACATATTCTACATTTTTTAGTAGTGTATTTTACTGTAACAGCCTGAGTCTTTTCCTATAGTCCTAAGGAGTGACTGTTTTCAAATTTTAAGAAAAGCTAAGAACAGGATATCCTTAAAAGTAATTATAGTTGAATAATTTTGCAAAGGACTAAAACTCTACTAATGGAATGTTCTTAGATAAAGGTATTTATATAGTATTTTTTGTAGCCAAAATAAGTGAAAACAGTAGTTTTGTATTATTATATTTTACGAAAATTGATAAAATTAACTGTTTATATTTTTATACCAGGAGCAAGAACATAAAGGAATAATTATGGAAATAGAACAGCCTCATACATTGAGTGTAATTGAATAACTTATCGTATCTGTCACAGGAAATGAGAGTGAAGAAGGGGAAATTAGTGCTGCAGACATGAATTGTAATTTTGAAGACGAAAGGTTTGATTCAGATTTTGTTGAAGTTTTAAATTATGTTGAAATTTTAGAACACATTAAATCAGAACCTGCTGATGAGGAAATTGATCTGAATGACATATCTGATGAAGTTGTACTGGAATGTCTGTTAAATTATGAGATGTTACAAGAATAAATTTATTGTTGAAAAATAATAAAGGTTTGAGCACTATCTACTAATGTATTTATTGTACTAAAAATGAAGCAGTTATAGATTCAGTTATATATTCTTTAAATGTTTGTATTGAATTAAAATATGCAAAGTGGGTTTGAGGGTATCGATTTCTTTAAAATTCGTATGGAGTATACATGCTGTCCTGTATGCAGGTGCAAACTTGTGTTTTATGCCTTCAATTCCCCAGTCTGTATCCTTAGATTTCCATCAAACACCCTGCCGCTGCTATTTCAGTTATGCTTACGTTACGCGCTGCGCGGCGCGCTCTGGATCGTTTCCGGGAAGCTGCGCCTTGCACACCGGAGCACTTCCGGGTGCGCTAACGCGGCGCGTCATATGACGCATTACGCGACAACGCAGGTCCAGAATATAGTCAAAATGTCTCCACCAACCAGCGGTCGGAATACAACCGCTTTCAGCAGTCCAAAAAGTTCTGTTAAATCTTAAGAGCGGGAGCAACTCAACTACATGGTGAGCGAGACGCTGTAGTCGCAAGAGCGGGCGGTAAACAGCTGAATGGCGGAAGAGGCACAGAGTAGCAAAAGCGGGCGGAATGGCAACTAAAACGGTAAAGGGGCGCCCCACTACAGCGTGTCTTCAGGTCAAACGGATTGTGGGACAAGGTCCAGAATGGAAGAGTCATCAAAAGGCAAAAAATTCCGCCGGACCCCGGGAGCCGGCCGCCTATGTCGGGGGCGATCTCAGGCCACACCAGGGCAACACGACTTGGGGAGGGGGCAGGAGCCAAGTGCCCCCTCCCAGTCCGCGCCATCTCACCGCCCCTCGGGGGCCTCCGTCAAGCGGTTTAGGGAGGCACCGTATCACATTGTTTTCCAATGCAGTCAGGTCCACAAACGGACCCCACTTACTTTGAATAGTGAAGCTGCAGCAGGTGCAAATAAGGTTTAGACAGTGTTACAAGCGCTGCTTAGAACTCTGAAGTATGGCACTCAACATCCAGGACTTATGCCATTTGTGTAAGGCAGTGACATCGAAGCAACTCAGGGACCAAAAGCATGAACGAACACTCACGTATGAAAATCTTATTTGGGGAAGGGGCAGGATCCAAACGCCCCCTCCCAGTTCGCGCCACCACACCGTATGTAGAAAATCTGGAGCCATCGTTCTACAAACTCTCAACGCTTGCTATCAGTGCATGAGTTTCATGCTCGATCGATTGAGCTAGCCGGATCGGGCAACAAAAAGTATAAAATAGTTATGTAAATAGTTATTTATAAAATGTTTTACCCTGTTACTTTGCTGGTGTGTTGTATATATTTATAATATTTGCATAGGGTTTGTTATTTTGGGCGGGGTGGGTGGCGGAGTCGAGCTGTCTTGCAGCCATCATGGTGTGGAGCTCAGTTCATCTCACTATTTTCGTATTTCTCATGAAGGGTTGTTCCTAATGTTTGTATTTTAGTGAGGTCAAAAAGAGATCCAATTAGTGGTCTACTGATTTTGCTCGATTACTTTCATTTTTTTACACGATTTTTCACTATCTGCAAAGACTAAACAGAGTATTGCGACTTTGTGCTTGTTTGTAAATAGAGAATGATCCAAAGAGAACCAATTCTAAAACAGTAAATGCTTGGATAACAATCAATCAAATGGAGAGACAAGCAGGTACGACGGATTACAACGGGGGTAAAGGTCTGCGTTAACTACCCTTCACTATCTGCAAAGAGAGAGTACTACTAAGAGAAAAGAGGGGGGGGGGGCAGCGTTCAAAGCACATCAGCGTGCATAAACACGAAAACGTTTTTACCTATCACGTACTTGACATTTGACAGCTTTTGATATTTGCTATTAAAAAACCATTGAAATTCACAGAAAAAACCATAGGTTATAGTCCATATATAGTTAGGAATTTGCATTTACAAAACCTTGAAATTTCACTGAAAAAACCATTGGTTATAGAACATATATAGTTAGGAATTTGCATTTACAAAACCTTATTTTACTCGCATAAAACCATTGAAATTCCATATATAGTTAGATGCGCTAACTATATATCGCGCACCCGCAATCCACTGCTGATGATGTCACATATTACATCATTCATGACATGGTTAGTGACATCACTGATGACATCACTGATGACATCTCAAATGACATCACTGTTGACAACATCCAGTGACTGTATGTTTCTGTAAAGTTAAAATGTGTCTTACATATTGAAGAATGAGTGGACAGTGAGCAAGGGCGTTCACGCCCGAAACGCGTCTGTTTGGCAGTGTGTTGCACCTCTGCACTTTATATGCAATAAAGGACGAAGAAATATCCTAAGTAAGTCTGGCTGTGGATTTATTCACCTGTGTCTGCGCACTGGGTTCGGTGTGGAAGCGTCGCACGAACTTTCCGGTTGGAATCTATATATATATATATATATATATATATATATATATTCACTGAAAAAACCATAGGTTATAGACCATATATAGTTAGGAATTAGCATTTACAAAACCTTCATTTACTCACACAAAACCATAGAAATTCGAATATAAAGTTAGTTGCAATAACTATATATGGCGCACCCGCAATCCACTGCTGATGATGTCACATATTACATCATTCATGACATGGTCATTGACATCACTGATGACATCACTGATGACATCATCCAGTGACTGTATGTTTCTGTAAAGTTAAAATATGTCTTACATATTGAAGAATGAGTGGATGTATAAGTGTCTAGATGAAGGATTTAGTAGGTGCATGACTGACGGTATGAGAGAGTGATTAAATGTGTCTCACTGAGTGCATGGGTTAGTGACTAAACTGTCTTAATTTGTGCATCATTATATCTGTTGTTCTATGAACTGCTGCATATGTTGTTCAGTAGCTATATGAGTAACTATATGGGTTATTGATTGGTTGCCCAAGTATTTGTATGGGAGAGTGAGTGTGTGTGTGGGGGTGGCTAGGAGGTGTGTGACTCTGTGCATACATGTGTGAACAGTTGATTCACTAGATCTATGGGTTCAAAACTGCATGTGGAAACAGCTGTATGGGTGGTTGACTGTGTACGAGTGTATTGGTGAGTGAATGGACATCTCAGTGCTACATGTCAAAGTAAGTACATATGTAAAACACAGTACATGTGAGAATTCACATATATAAATTACTGTGTATAAGAGCCAGTGAATGTGTGAGTGGCTGAATGGATCATTGAAAACTTGTATCAGTGATTGTATAAGAGAGTAAATATGTGTTAGAATATGTTTGAATAAGTAAGGTGTGTATAACTGTATAGTTGAGGAAATAGAGGTGTGATTGATTCAGTGCATGACTGACTAGGTGTGTGAGTAACTCCATGGATGAGTGACAGTCTGTGAGTGTCTGTTTACTCTGAGTGTATCTAAGGTTATATTAGAGTCTGAAGAGGTTGATCGTATTATCACATGATTGATGTCATCAGTGATGTTGTCAGTGATGTCATTTGAGTTGTCATCAGTGATGTCATTTGAGTTGTCATCATTTATGTCATCAGTGATGTCACTGACCATGTCATGAATGATGTAATATGTGACATCATCAGCAGTGGATTGCGGGTGCGCGATATATAGTTATTGCAACTAACTATATATTCGAATTTCTATGGTTTTGTGCGAGTAAATTCAGGTTTTGTAAATGCTAATTCCTAACTATATATGGTCTATAACCTAAGGTTTTTTCAGTGAATTTCAATGGTTTTTTTAATAGCAAATATGAAAAGCTGTAAAATGTCAAGTACGTGGTAAGTAAAAACATTTTCGTATTTATGCAGGCTGATGATTCTTGGAAGAGGTTGACACAGATGACATCTTAAGGAACAAAGAAAGACAAATTAAGGATGGGGAAGTTGTCACTTTAGTTTTTTCATCAGCTAGCGATAGCAACAAACACATTGTAGTGGAGATTAGAGAGGCTACGGATGGGTGAATAAATTTTGAAAAGAAATGGCGACTCCCCCCTTTAGTAGATTAGCTAAATCTTTGCGTAATTTGGTAAGGGTTGCCTTTCCTTAAACCTTTGTTTTTAAAAAAAATTGGAAGAAACAAAAAATCTTCCCTTCCATAAATAACCCAAGACTTTTTTTTGTTATGGCAAGGTAACGAAATGGAGAATAAACTATAGTTGGTCACCATGGTCCGGACGAAAATGAAAAATCAATGATACTAAGTACCTGTAAACACTGAGCAGACATGTGAATGTGACATTCTGATTATTGCTATGCCCGAATATGTATATAACTGCTCCAATCACTATGCTAATAAACAATCTTTTGTTCTGTTTTGTAAAGTAAAACTATTGTGAACGCAAGGATTATACATAGTAAGTGTTTAATATAGCATTTGTCAGTCATTGGTTAAGCAGCTAGGACCTGTTCACTCTTGACACCCCAGGTGCTGTGTATGCAGATTCCGGCCTTATTTATTGCCTCTAGTTTTCAAAGGCAAATTTCTGTGGAAAACATGCACATTAAGGGTTGCCTTTCCTTAAACCTTTGTTTTTAAAAAAAATTGGAAGAAACAAAAAATCTTCCCTTCCATAAATAACCCAAGACTTTTTTTTTGTTATGGCAAGGTAACGAAATAGAGAATAAACTATAGTTGGTCACCATGGTCCAGACGAAAATGAAAAATCAATGATACTAAGTACCTGTAAACACTGAGCAGACATGTGAATGTGACATTCTGATTATTGCTATGCCCGAATATGTATATAACTGCTCCAATCACTATGCTAATAAACAATCTTTTGTTCTGTTTTGTAAAGTAAAACTATTGTGAACGCAAGTATTATACATAGTAAGTGTTTAATATAGCATTTGTCAGTCATTGGTTAAGCAGCTAGGACCTGTTCACTCTTGACACCCCAGGTGCTGTGTATGCAGATTTCGGCCTTATTTATTGCCTCTAGTTTTCAAAGGCAAATTTCTGTGGAAAATATGCACATTAAGGGTTGCCTTTTCTTAAACCTTTGTTTTTAAAAAAAATTGGAAGAAACAAAAAATCTTCCCTTCCATAAATAACCCAAGACTTTTTTTTTGTTATGGCAAGGTAACGAAATAGAGAATAAACTATAGTTGGTCACCATGGTCCGGACGAAAATGAAAAATCAATGATACTAAGTACCTGTAAACACTGAGCAGGCATGTGAATGTGACATTCTGATTATTGCTATGCCCGAATATTTATATAACTGCTCCAATCACTATGCTAATAAACAATCTTTTGTTCTGTTTTGTAAAGTAAAACTATTGTGAACGCAAGTATTATACTTAGTAAGTGTTTAATATAGCATTTGTCAGTCATTGGTTAAGCAGCTAGGTCCTGTTCACTCTTGACACCCCAGGTACTGTGTATGCAGATTTCGGCCTTATTTATTGCCTCTAGTTTTCAAAGGCAAATTTCTGTGGAAAACATGCACATTAAGGGTTGCCTTTCCTTAAACCTTTGTTTTTAAAAAAAATTGGAAGAAACAAAAAATCTTCCCTTCCATAATAACCCAAGACTTTTTTTTTGTTATGGCAAGGTAACGAAATAGAGAATAAACTATAGTTGGTCACCATGGTCCGGACGAAAATGAAAAATCAATGATACTAAGTACCTGTAAAAACTGAGCAGACATGTGAATGTGACATTCTGATTATTGCTATGCCCGAATATGTATATAACTGCTCCAATCACTATGCTAATAAACAATCTTTTGTTCTGTTTTGTAAAGTAAAACTATTGTGAACGCAAGTATTATACATAGTAAGTGTTTAATATAGCATTTGTCAGTCATTGGTTAAGCAGCTAGGACCTGTTCACTCTTGACACCCCAGGTGCTGTGTATGCAGATTTCGGCCTTATTTATTGCCTCTAGTTTTCAAAGGCAAATTTCTGTGGAAAACATGCACATTAAGGGTTGCCTTTTCTTAAACCTTTGTTTTTAAAAAAAATTGGAAGAAACAAAAAATCTTCCCTTCCATAAATAACCCAAGATTTTTTTTTTGTTATGGCAAGGTAACGAAATAGAGAATAAACTATAGTTGGTCACCATGGTCCAGACGAAAATGAAAAATCAATGATACTAAGTACCTGTAAACACTGAGCAGACATGTGAATGTGAGATTCTGATTATTGCTATGCCCGAATATGTATATAACTGCTCCAATCACTATGCTAATAAACAATCTTTTGTTCTGTTTTGTAAAGTAAAACTATTGTGAACGCAAGTATTATACATAGTAAGTGTTTAATATAGCATTTGTCAGTCATTGGTTAAGCAGCTAGGACCTGTTCACTCTTGACACCCCAGGTGCTGTGTATGCAGATTTCGGCCTTATTTATTGCCTCTAGTTTTCAAAGGCAAATTTCTGTGGAAAACATGCACATTAAGGGTTGCCTTTTCTTAAACCTTTGTTTTTAAAAAAAAATTGGAAGAAACAAAAAATCTTCCCTTCCATAAATAACCCAAGATTTTTTTTTTGTTATGGCAAGGTAACGAAATAGAGAATAAACTATAGTTGGTCACCATGGTCCAGACGAAAATGAAAAATCAATGATACTAAGTACCTGTAAACACTGAGCAGACATGTGAATGTGACATTCTGATTATTGCTATGCCCGAATATGTATATAACTGCTCCAATCACTATGCTAATAAACAATCTTTTGTTCTGTTTTGTAAAGTAAAACTATTGTGAACGCAAGTATTATACATAGTAAGTGTTTAATATAGCATTTGTCAGTCATTGGTTAAGCAGCTAGGACCTGTTCACTCTTGACACCCCAGGTGCTGTGTATGTTGCACTATAGTGCTGAATTGGGTAAATTTTTCTACTTTTTTTCTACAGCACCCTCAGTGCATGAACAACTATAGCAAGAGTAGAAAATATGATCATTGCCTTTTAGTCTAGACTTCATTTTATGTGTTTTGAATGGGAGAAATGCTGTCTTTCGCCATTTTATGTGTTTTGAGTGGGAGACACGCCGTCTTTCGCCATTTTATATGTTTTGAGTGGGAGACACGCCGTCTTTCGCCATTTTATATATTTTGAGTGGAAGACACGCCGTCTTTCGGCGCAGCATTGTAGGATGGCCACACCAGTGCGGCAACTTGCTGGACACCACCTCGGTGCCATCCGGATCTCGGCGCGTTGTGCTGCCTTCGGCCTATTCGCACATCGGTCCGCTACTGACGCCGCCTCATGGGCCAACGAGTTTTGTATGCTTTTTATAACCCAAAGCCGCATAACAGGTCATGTGACTTGTTTATAAAACTTTTCATTGGTTCATTTTACTTTTGGTTTCCTAATGATGGAAGGCTTGATCATATGACCTAAAAATAACCCTTTTCATTGGATTAAAACATTTTTTTTTCCCAAACGATGAAAGACCCACCTTTTTTTTTCTCACTCAGCAATCAAAAAAGATTACTTTAGATGACAACAGAGGGGACAGGCAACAAGAACCATCACTCAAAAAAGGGGAGGGCAAGTTCTTCCCTACCGGGTCACGTTGGGGCTCCACTGGAACTCATCGAATTGATAGTCTACAGTGTTTCTGGATGTTTCAGACTGAAGCTGGCGTCAGCATGAGAGCACCACCATCTCGTAGCTCCGTCGTGGCCATTCCGCAAGCAATCATGGCAGCCGCTCCCCACCGGAAGCCTGCGGGAGTCGGGGGACCCCAAGACTTTTATAGAATCTTCAAGTCTGAGGGGACGCTTTCGGGAATGGGGCCCATGCCCTAGCAGACAAGTGTCCGAGTTCCAAGGTGTCCCATGGCCATTTTAGTGGACCACGCCCAAATCCGAAGAGCCGGCCGCCATTTTAAGAGTCCTGTGGCAGCCGCCTATCGCTGCATTGCAAGAGTGGAAGCAACTCAACTACATGGTGAGCGAGACGCTGTAGCTTCAAGAGCGGGCGGTAAACAGCTGAATGGCGGAAGAGACACAGTGTAGCAAAAGCGGGCGGAATGGCAACTGAAACGGTAAAGGGGTGCCCCACTACAGCAGACGAGCCTCCACCTGGGGAGGCCCATTCACGCCGCCCCCCCCCGGGGCGCCCCACGCCGTTTTTCGGAACAGCATTGTAGGATACCAAAACCAGTGCGGCAACTTACTGGACATGACCTGGGTGCCGTCCAGATCTCAGCGCGTTCTGCTGCCTTGGGACTATTCGCACAACAGACCGCTACTGACGAGACACAGTGCAGCAAAAGCGGGCGGAAAACCGCTGAATGGCAAGTGAAATGCTAGAACAACGCTAGAATAACATCTGGAATCATTGTCGCTCAGAAGAACAACACACAAAACTCTGTAGTGTCTGAGGAAAGTAAAACAGAGAAGGTCACTGTAGTTTCAGACACACTTAACACTAATGACTTAACAAAGATATTGTCTGTCTATGAAGCAGCTGTCATGTTCACAGAATTGACAAAGAAGTGTGCAGACACCAATGCTATTAAGAAACACAAGGAAATCCCTAACGCATCTGCATTCTCGGAAGAGGTTGACACAGATGACATCTTAAGGAACAAAGAAAGACAAATTAAGGATGAGGAAGTTGTCACTTTAGTTTTTTCAATAATGGAAAATATGCAGTCATTGGCTATGAAGGATGTCTAGTGAAGCAGAAAAAAGGCCATTTGATTAATCATCGAAAATTGAATAATTGCGTAATTTGGGCATAAAAGTTATATTATTGGAAGTAGATGGTTATAGTTCTGGTTAATTTCCATTCAGAGTGTCCTACACAGCACCACTCTAGGTAAACACTACTTTATGTAAAACATGGGACATAGCACTCATTGGAATGTTTGTGATCTTTCCTGTTAAGTTGCATCATAAGTTATTTTAACCATTCCATATAAAGTCATGCATAAAAATGAATACACAGACACAAATAACATGTGTATCCAAAAACAAAATACAGATTTCGGCCTTATTTATTGCCTCTAGTTTTCAAAAGCAAATTTCTGTTGAAAACATGCACATTAAGGGTTGCCTTTCCTTAAACCTTTGTTTTTTAAAAAAAATTGGAAGAAACAAAAAGTCTTCCCTTCCATAAATAACCCAAGACTTTTATTTTGTTATGGCAAGGAAACGAAATAGAGAATAAACTATAGTTGGTCACCATGGGGTTTAAAAAAGGGATGGTTCTTCACCAGATTAGATATTTACCCAGACCCTCATTCTCCAATGTGATGAACTAGGCTAAAATTCTTCTGGTGCCTGCACCCTATCACAGAATATCACCCCAAAATATGAAAGCGCCCAAACACCAGATTGAGTTGAACCCCACAGTAAGCCTTATTTCTTCAGGGCCTCAGAATTTCTTTTGCTTTGCTCATCGAAATTGTGGGATATAGGACAGATAAGGTGTCACCATTAAGAAAGGGTAGTATTTAAATTTGCATATCAATTATGTTTAACCTTTTAAAAATATGATATGCTAGCTTGAACTTATGCTTTACATTTGAAGCCGAATTTAACAGCTTAAGTAAGTAGGTTTTCGTAGTTGTAACTTTAAAGGGTGATGTAGCAAACTGTAAAGATTTTCTAAAACAGTGGAGCGTATTTAGTTTTTTAATGTACATGTTTTTGAAACGATTACACAAATGAAACATTTGTGAGTTTTAAATTTCCGGAGAAGTATAATTTACCAATAGTTTTCTCTGTAGATGTTTTTCCATTAACAAACCCAGTTCCATCACCCGCCCAGGATATCACTACTGTTCCCCATGTCATAAAACCTTAGGATGTTCAATAACTGAAACAGCTAATATGGGTTTACTTACAGGGGACATCTTTTGTTCTGTTTTGTAAAGTAAAACTATTGTGAACGAAAGTATTATACATAGTAAGTGTTTAATATAGCATTTGTCAGTCATTGGTAAAGCAGCTAGGACCTGTTCACTCTTGACACCCCAGGTGCTGTGTATGTTGCACTATAGTGCTGCATCGGGAATACGGACAACCCTATTGATGTCGATTTTTCATTATTGATTATTGTAAAGAAATGGCGACTCCCCCCTTTAGCAAATTAGCTAAATCTTTTCGTAATTTGGGCATAAAAGTTATATATAAGTTGTATATATTTATAAGTTATTAAAGTGTTATAATCCTACTACTTTGTTGGAGTGCTATATATTTTTAATGTGACACATCATTGTGAAGACTTTGATGTACAAAAAGGCATCCCTGGAATCTTACGGTTCAGGCTCCGTCCCACACACCCTCACAGTGAGAATCCCCTCCCCAATCACAATACAGGATGGTTATCAGATTGTAGGAACGCGTGTAGTGTGACGGATCTCATCGGGTGGGGGCCTTGATCTACTGTAACTCCTTTGAAGAGGGGTGATTCTTTACAGTTGAGGCCATAAACTACATCCGCAGGGCTAGGTGATAGCCTGGGACCGGCCTGGACAATCAGACACAGAGGAAGAGGAGTGTCAGAGGGTGCGGTAGTGAATAGGGTGAAAGGGAGGTGTCGGACGGGCACAGGGTGTGATTCTCAGGGAAGAGCAGCGCAAATGGGGGGAGGTTTATGGCCCATGCATAAGACAGAGAGCGGGGGTGACCAGTGCGTGGGGGAGATGCTTGCAAGGGTGGGGAGCCATGCTGAGGATCGGCAGCGTGCAGAGAGTGGGTCTGGTCAAAGCATCTAAAATGGCTGCCGTGCACGACAAAAGTGTGGCATTGGAAAAAAAGCAAGATGGCGCACACAATGTTTATCAATACGGATTAATTTATACCAATTATTTTTAACAATATATTTACTCGCAGTGTCAAAATGGCGGTCAACACTTCCTGATTTCCTTCGAATCGAACGTCAACAGACGTCACGCAGCAAAAAAAAAAAAAAAGCTCACGCGCAGCCGCTGGAAGACAAGTATCAACATATATGAGCCTCCTCAACCACCCTCAGAAAACATAGGGGGTCAGGATACATCTCCCGTACCCCCTTATACCCATTTCTCACATTGTTTTTCATCCATCTTGTAATTTAATTAAATCGAAACACAAAATGGCGAATTCCCGTTTCGCTACCAGTTTGCGACCCGGTTCACGAACCGGGAAGCGCTTCTACCGCTTTTTTTTTTTTTTATTTGCCCCACGGGACCCTTTAATAACCCCAACATCTTTCCTAGGGGGTCAAGAGGGGTCTACCTTGCCCCCTTTCATTAAATTACACCTTCGTTTTTCTCCTCCTCTTGTCTCTCGATCCTACCGAGAGACAAGATGGCGGCCGCACCGGACTGTTTAGAATGTTGACAGACACCGGAGAGCCAATCAGCTTCGCTTCGCAAAGCTCCGTTACGCAAAAAGTACGCGATCTCGAGCGCTATCCAGGACGCTGTCACAGATATATCTGTTTTTTTAAATGTTAATTTCTCGAAATCCACTGGAGCACATATATTGAGACCCAGCAAAGGCACATAGGGCTAACAGTCCCTACAATTTTGCCAAGTTTCGTGTAAATCCATTCAGCCGTTCGAGCTAAAAGTGAGGCCAAACGCCCTATGGAAAAATGAATGGGAAAAACGCGTTTTGGGACCCCCCTTTTTTCTCGGCCCCCCCTTGACGAAAACCCCCCACATTTTTAGTGGCTGCTCAGAAACAGAATGTGCCATTTTCCTGAAAATTTCAGCCGATTCCGTCCACAAACGCCAAAGTTATTAGACATAGAATTTTCAAAAGTTCCATAGAGAAAAAATCCTAACTATATATACCTACTGGCAACCGCCAGTAGGTAATATATATATATATATCCTACTGGTGGTTGCCAGTAGGTAGTTATAGTTACAACCTAGTTTACACAGGAAAAACATTTTTTGATTTGCTAATAACTTTGGCGTAGTTTACAACTGACCAGCCTGGACCTCAACAGTTGCAAAACAGAACAAAGTGGCTAGCCAGGATACTTTAAGGGGAAGTTAGAACCTACACAGCCCATGTATGCTGCGTGACCCAGCAATTTGTTTAGCAAAACATTTATTTTCATTTATAATCAAGCTTCAAGAATTCATAAAAACATGTCTTCAAAGGAAACAGCTGTCAAAAACAGTCAAGTCAAAAGCAAACACAAACAATTGTGTGCACAATAAATACAAAATTTGCAGACATTGATAATGAATACTCAAAAATGACATGACACCAAAATACGACTTGATACACAGTACATACATTCCAAATCAATTGCGATCAAAAAACATTACAGAAGACATAAAGGGAAAAGCCAGTCCTTTAAATAAAATACCAGTGGACAGGCGGAACTAGAGATGGAATAAGACTGCCTGCCTGTCTCACAAAACCTGTGACGGAGTATTTAATATGATTGCAAGCAAGGGCCCACAACAGTGGAATTAGTTGATCCCTAGCTGCACCCTTCTTTCTTGTCACGGGCTGGGGGTCAACGTGTTTCGAACCAAAAAGAATTACAGGTTCTCCTCAGGACAGGGACTGGGTATAGACTTCACTGTGAAAAAATTAGAAAGGGTGGTGTCAAACTGGTAGTGTCACAATTTAAGGAACCTCTCCGTCTGTCCACAATAACATAAAGGCAATTTACCTGCACAGCAAGCAAAGGGATTGCAGGAGTGGAGGAAGACTGTGAATCAGGGGAAACTATCTGTAGAAATAAAATGAGTGGCAATCAGGGCAAATGAATGTGCTGCTTAGGCGCACACACCAAGGGCACATAGAGAGCTTTCGTGCTTCTAAACGGTGAAATACCTGTATAAAGTTGTGGAGATGTCAAGGCACAGGGCGCCCGCAAAGCGGTGCGCTGTTGGATCGTGACTTGGCTCACATTCTTTAGATCAACTGAAAGGAAAGAATATATACACCACATCAGACCGCGGGAACCCATTAAGTGGCCGCGGATTGGTACCTTAATTCAAAGTGCGTCTCCTACCTGCACGCCGTATGACAAGTTGAACGGCTGTATTTGGGACGGAGCCGGGGAGTCTTTCGTTTATTCGTTTTTTTGTTTTGTCTTACGCGGGTATTATTCAGCCGCACGGAGCCACTGGAAGACAAGGAAAAGAGAGGCGCGTTCGATATTACCTACAGCAGTGAGTGATTAGTCTACAAAGTCGGCTGGGGGCCTCGGGGAAAGAACTTACGTGTGCACTACGGATTCAATCCTTTTAGATGCCGAGGACGTAAAGGAAGTCCATGACGCGGGCTGGTTTGGGTGCTTCTAAATGCTAGCTCGGTTGATACATGGAAAGCGAAGGAGGACACGAGGAAGGTCCTAAGGATGCTGGTACTCGTAGTCCCACCGGGCGGAGTAGTGGGTCAAGAACCACAGTTTACCAATGGGTGAGCGGAGGTCTGCCACTTTCACAAGCATGATGTCATCAGTGATGTCATTTGAGATGTCATGAGTGATGTCATGAGTGATGTCACTGACCATGTCATGAGTGATGTAATATGTGATGTCATCAGCAGTGCATTGCGGGTGCGCGAGTTATAGTTAGCTGAACTAACTATAATGGTGGAATTTCAATGGTTTTGTATGAGTGAAACATCCAGCTAACTATAACATGCGTGAAACCTATGTTTTTTTCAGTGAATTTCTAAGGTTTTTTAAATGCTAATTCCTAACTATAACGAGGCTAAAACCTATGGTTTTTTTAGTGAACTTGCAAGGTTTTTAAATAATAATTCCTAACTATAAAATACCTAAACCTAAGTGTTTTTTCAGTGAATATATATGTATATATATATATATATATTGTCGCTCCAGGTTGTCCACCTTTGAGTAGCACCCGAGCAGCAGCTTTATTTATGTGTAGGTGAGGACGGGGATCCGCTTGTAGACGCCGCTCCGTAATGGATCTGCCCGACGCGTTTCGAAGCTCCATCTGCTTCTCTTCAGGGGCTTTAACGGAAGCGGTGTGCGCACCCGTTACACTTCTCCAATTTGATATAACTCAGCCATCGATGGGAGGCTCCAATGAGACTTCTGGGAAGTGTAGTGCGGAAAGCACACAATCAAGTCCTGTATGGACTCCACAAGTGGGCCCGTCCTCGATCCCATGTACGGCTGCTACTTCACTGCCGTGACCCCCACGTTAACGGGGTGGTGCAAACTCCGCGGCTGGACTGCCGCGTGTAAATTGTCGCTCCAGGTTGTCCACCTTTGAGTAGCACCCGAGCATCAGCTTTATTTATGTGTAGGTGAGGACGGGGATCCGCTTGTAGACGCCGCTCCGTAATGGATCTGCCCGACGCGTTTCGAAGCTCCATCTGCTTCTCTTCAGGGGCTTTAACGGAAGCGGTGTGCGCACCCGTTACACTTCTCCAATTTGATATAACTCAGCCATCGATGGGAGGCTCCAATGAGACTTCTGGGAAGTGTAGTGCGGAAAGCACACAATCAAGTCCTGTATGGACTCCACAAGTGGGCCCGTCCTCGATCCCATGTACGGCTGCTACTTCACTGCCGTGACCCCCACGTTAACGGGGTGGTGCAAACTCCGCGGCTGGACTGCCGCGTGTAAATTGTCGCTCCAGGTTGTCCACCTTTGAGTAGCACCCGAGCAGCAGCTTTATTTATGTGTAGGTGAGGACGGGGATCCGCTTGTAGACGCCGCTCCGTAATGGATCTGCCCGACGCGTTTCGAAGCTCCATCTGCTTCTCTTCAGGGGCTTTAACGGAAGCGGTGTGCGCACCCGTTACACTTCTCCAATTTGATATAACTCAGCCATCGATGGGAGGCTCCAATGAGACTTCTGGGAAGTGTAGTGCGGAAAGCACACAATCAAGTCCTGTATGGACTCCACAAGTGGGCCCGTCCTCGATCCCATGTACGGCTGCTACTTCACTGCCGTGACCCCCACGTTAACGGGGTGGTGCAAACTCCGCGGCTGGACTGCCGCGTGTAAATTGTCGCTCCAGGTTGTCCACCTTTGAGTAGCACCCGAGCAGCAGCTTTATTTATGTGTAGGTGAGGACGGGGATCCGCTTGTAGACGCCGCTCCGTAATGGATCTGCCCGACGCGTTTCGAAGCTCCATCTGCTTCTCTTCAGGGGCTTTAACGGAAGCGGTGTGCGCACCCGTTACACTTCTCCAATTTGATATAACTCAGCCATCGATGGGAGGCTCCAATGAGACTTCTGGGAAGTGTAGTGCGGAAAGCACACAATCAAGTCCTGTATGGACTCCACAAGTGGGCCCGTCCTCGATCCCATGTACGGCTGCTACTTCACTGCCGTGAAGTGCTACTCAAAGGTGGACAACCTGGAGCGACAATTTACACGCGGCAGTCCAGCCGCGGAGTTTGCACCACCCCGTCAACGTGGGGGTCACGGCAGTGAAGTAGCAGCCGTACATGGGATCGAGGACGGGCCCACTTGTGGAGTCCATACAGGACTTGATTGTGTGCTTTCCGCACTACACTTCCCAGAAGTCTCATTGGAGCCTCCCATCGATGGCTGAGTTATATCAAATTGGAGAAGTGTAACGGGTGCGCACACCGCTTCCGTTAAAGCCCCTGAAGAGAAGCAGATGGAGCTTCGAAACGCGTCGGGCAGATCCATTACGGAGCGGCGTCTACAAGCGGATCCCCGTCCTCACCTACACATAAATAAAGCTGCTGCTCGGGTGCTACTCAAAGGTGGACAACCTGGAGCGACAATTTACACGCGGCAGTCCAGACGCGGAGTTTGCACCACCCCGTTAACGTGGGGGTCACGGCAGTGAAGTAGCAGCCGTACATGGGATCGAGGACGGGCCCACTTGTGGAGTCCATACAGGACTTGATTGTGTGCTTTCCGCACTACACTTCCCAGAAGTCTCATTGGAGCCTCCCATCGATGGCTGAGTTATATCAAATTGGAGAAGTGTAACGGGTGCGCACACCGCTTCCGTTAAAGCCCCTGAAGAGAAGCAGATGGAGCTTCGAAACGCGTCGGGCAGATCCATTACGGAGCGGCGTCTACAAGCGGATCCCCGTCCTCACCTACACATAAATAAAGCTGCTGCTCGGGTGCTACTCAAAGGTGGACAACCTGGAGCGACAATTTACACGCGGCAGTCCAGCCGCGGAGTTTGCACCACCCCGTTAACGTGGGGGTCACGGCAGTGAAGTAGCAGCCGTACATGGGATCGAGGACGGGCCCACTTGTGGAGTCCATACAGGACTTGATTGTGTGCTTTCCGCACTACACTTCCCAGAAGTCTCATTGGAGCCTCCCATCGATGGCTGAGTTATATCAAATTGGAGAAGTGTAACGGGTGCGCACACCGCTTCCGTTAAAGCCCCTGAAGAGAAGCAGATGGAGCTTCGAAACGCGTCGGGCAGATCCATTACGGAGCGGCGTCTACAAGCGGATCCCCGTCCTCACCTACGCATAAATAAAGCTGCTGCTCGGGTGCTACTCAAAGGTGGACAACCTGGAGCGACAATATATATATATATATATATATATATATATATATATATATATATATATATATATATATATATATATATATATATATATATATATATATATATATATTCACTGAAAAAACCATAGGTTTCACACCAGTTATAGTTAGCTGGAAATTTTACTGATATAAAACCATTGAAATTCCCACGTTATAGTTAGTCGGACTCACTATAACTTGCGCGTGCAATGCACTGCTGATGACATCACATATTACATCACTCATGACATGGTCAGTGACATCACTCATGACATCACTGATGACACCATCCTTGTGACACAGTGACAGACCTCCTTTCAGTGTAATGTAACCCATGAAACACATATTCAAAAATAGAAACTAATATTTTCAAAAAAGTGGATATACCCATACCAGTTACAACAACCAATTCAGTAATATCACCATCTAATACACATCCACTCATGTGTATGTATATGGGTTATTAGATATTTTTATTAGTATCAGTATGAGTGTCTATATGGTTTGGTGGGGGTATTACTTAGCACATAGATGCATGAGTGACTGACTCTTTGTTTGTATGTGTTTTGAAGACAACATATGTACAGGACTGTATGGGTGGATGAGTGTCTATATGTGTTTGTTAGTGAGTGAATGACTGTCTCACTAGTGTCTTTATCAGTAACTACATATGTTTTAATCTAGTATATATGAATATTGATGTATATAAGTGAGTATATGTGAGAGTAAGAGATTGTAAGAGTTCCTGTTTAAATAAGTATGTGTTTCTATAAGTGATTGTTTAAGAGAATAAATATGTGTAATTTTAAATAGAAGTAAGGTGGAAGTGTGTGTATAACTCTATATTCAAATAAATGGATGTTCAATAGTTTATTTGCACGTGTGAATATGTGTGTGAGTAACTTTTGGATGAATGTCGGTGTGTAACAGGATGTATAGGTGTATCACTTCATATGATGAGTGAGTATATGTATGAGTGACTATATAGAACTGTTGGTGAATGAGTGGATGTGTATATAGATAGTGGAATTACTGAATTGCTTGTTGTAACTGATATAGGTATCTCCATTTTATTAAAAATTTCAGTTTCTATTTTTGAATATGTGTCTCAAGGGTTACATTATAGTGAAAGGAGGTCTGTCACTATGTCACAAGGATGGTGTCATGAGTGATGTCACTGACCATGTCATGAGTGATGTAATATGTGATGTCATCAGCAGTGCATTGCACGCGCAAGTTATAGTGAGTCCGACTAACTATAACGTGGGAATTTCAATGGTTTTATATCAGTAAAATTTCCAGCTAACTATAACTGGTGTGAAACCTATGGTTTTTTCAGTGAATTTAATAGGTTTTTTAAATGCTAATTCCTAACTATAACTGGTGTGAAACCTATGGTTTTTTCAGTGAATTTCATAGGTTTTTTAAATGCTAATTCCTAACTATAACTGGTGTGAAACCTTTGGTTTTTTCAGTGAATTTCATAGGTTTTTTTAATGCTAATTCCTAACTTTTTATACAGACTCATACCTATGTGTTTTTTAGTGAATTGCTAAAGTATGTTTTTGTAAAAATGAACACTATAATGTATATTGAGATAATATTTTTAATTTAAAATATTTTTTTTTATATTTCGCTTTCGGTGCGCGCACCGGTGCGCGTACCGTCAGCGCACTAACAAAAAAAAAGAAAAAAAAATGAAGGAGGGACTGTGTAATAGATAGTAAGACAGATAAAAAGTGTAAAAGGAAGTAACTGAGAAAAGAAAAATGAATAAGGGAGCAAAAGAAAGAAGAAATAGGAAGAAGACTAAAGCAGAGGTTAAGGGAGATTGTAAATGGATGTTGAAAGTAAAAAGAAGGACAGTTAAGTATGGGAATGTCAGGTAGTGACGGAATCAGAGGAAAAGAATAGCAGTGATTGAGGGAAAGTAAATATCAGTGAATATAAGTAAAAAGGGGTGAAAGAGGGTACATGTAAGTGAATAAGGGTAACACATGGGGAGTAATAGAGACAAACAAGAGAGAGAGTAAAAGAAGGACTGTCACAAAGGGACTAAGTGAACCAGTAAAAAAGGTAAGTGAAGGAGTGTGCATAGGCAGAAGTACTGAAAGAAATTGAATGTGGTCGGAAGTAAACATGGAACAAAAGAATAAGTGAGGGAAGCAAAGTAAGGAAATAGGGGTGCGGTAGGGTGACAGAAAAATAGTGAAAATAAAACAAAAGGTGATAACAAAAAAGATTTTGTAAACACACTTACCATATAATCAATGCAAACTTGTATCTATGAAAGATAAAAGAAAAAACACGTTATAATTTCTTAAAAATATATAATAAAATAGAAACAACAGTTCATGAGGTTTAAAAATCTACAAAAGTTTACTAAGAAATGATGCAATAGTGAAGGATACAAAAACAGAAAGAAAGTAATGTAGAAAGAGAAAAAAAAAGGAAAAAGAAATAGAAAGAGAACAAATTCCTAAAGGTAAATAAGATACTAAAAGAATGTAAGATATCAAATCAAAATCAGTAAAGATAAGAAAATAAAAGAAAAATGAGTGAAAAGGAGAGAAGTCTGATTGAGAAACTATAAATAAAAAAGAGGAATAGAAGATGATTGAGAGTGAGTGAAGTAAAGTAACAGAGTGAAGGGATGAAAGGAATGAAGTTAGTATAGAACGATGGATAAAACAGGAGTGAGAGAGTAAGTACACAGAAAGACAAAAGGAAGAACTAAGTGAACTACAGTACAATGGATGCGAAAGAAAAAAAAAGGAGAAAAAGAAAGAGAGGGTTAGGAAACTAAAGCAGTGGTACTGTGAGAATATGAAAAAGATAAAAAGTGGTGGAAGGAACAGAGGAAATGCAGACAGTTCCTATTAGATTAAGAAGTTGTGAATGAAGTGCACTAAAGAAACAGCGATGAAAAAAGAGTGTAAATTAGTAAAGAGAGGTAAATAAGGGTGAAAAAGAAAATGAGTATAAGACAATGTGAACACAATATAAATTACACAATGCAAACTACACAATAACTTCTACAATATGTTACATTATTTATTTTTGCTGTTCTCAGAATATATTGAATTTCACTTAAATTAGTGAGATCAAAGTCTTCATCATATAACAGCGGGAAAAAAAAAACACAATCTAAAAGATTGTGTTTAAAAAAACCCATTCAAACATACATCTCATATAAGTACACTAATCTTTGATTCACTTACTTTTCCGTGAGACCAAATTGCAGATAGTGAAGGTCCTTTTGGTGGAAAAAAGTCTGCTGTGCTCTATAACTTCCATTTCATCGACTTCCTATGAAAAAAGATCTAACAACATCATATGTTACACTTTCCTCACGGCCAATTTGTGTCAGATATATCAGTATTTTTTACTTTGAGATCCACTTAAAGTATCTACATGAGATTGCAGATAGTGAAGGTCCTTTTGGTGAAAAAAAGTCTGCTGTGCTCTATAACTTCGATTTCATCAACTTCTAACAACATCATATCTTACATTTTCCTCACGGCCAATTTGTGTCAGATATATCAGTATTTTTTACTTTGAGATCCACTTAAAGTATCTACATGAGATAAATAATTTCAAATATTAGATTAACTAACTAACTAACTAACTATTATTAACTATTCCCGTCTTCAAAGGCCAATTCCCTTTACTAAAACTTTGGTTTTAAAAACACTAGATAAGAATTTGTAGAGTCATAAGGCAAACGTTGTTTATAAGTTAAATGAGAATCATTGCAGTAACTCCATCCATTTTCAGATTTTAAGTAGCATGTATAATGTCCTGAGGTGGTCGAAGATCCATCATGATAAATAATAGCTTCAGTTGTAAAGGTCCTTCCAGAAATTGATAACTGAGAAGCCACAAAATTTTTGATAGAAGTTGTCAATTTAGTTCCATCAGGTCTACATCGTTGGAAAACTAAAATAATATACTGCCCATACCTTTGTATAAATAATGTGGACAGCATTGTACAGTTACATTGGGTACACACCATATTATGATCTGCTGCTTTAACTAGATTTTTAAAAGACACTGATTTACAGTCTGGTAAAGTCAAATATATAAATCTTTCAGTGTCTATTGTAGTAGTACTTGATAAACTACAATTGTGGCAGTCATGCTGCCATTGATAAGAAAGACTGAAAAGATTATCTACATCTACACCTTCATCTTCCAAAACACCAAACATATACATTAAAAATTCCTGACAATCCTGCTGAATGTTCTGTGAAAATTTATCTTGACCAGAACACAAATCTAAAATATTTCGAATTTCTGTTACACTTTCTATTTGTGCTGTAACACTGCTACATTTCTGAAACACAGAATTCAATAAACCACACAATCTTTGATCCCGATTTTCAACAATCTGTTCTTGTAAACTTTTAAGAAAAAAAACAACATTAACCACTACATTAGCATAGCAGTTGACACCAGAACTGTTTTCAAACTGAAATCCAACAACATTTTCTCCACAATTCTTTTTCTTCCTGTTTTCAATTACAGTTTTCTCTACTTTTTGTCTTTTTGCAACTACCTCACTACAATTATCCTCATTTCTTCTTTTTCGGCCTACCACACGTTTTTCAAACAGAGGATATTGAGGCAAATGTGGAGCATACTCTCTTCTTAACCTATTGTATTCTTTAACACAATCTAGATCGGCAGAAATCTTTGTCTCATCACACGCAATCAAGTACAATCCTGATAAAGTTCTGACTCGAGATAATGCCACATATGCCATACCCTCTTTAAACACAGATCTTCCAATGTTCACCAATGCACTATCTACACTTAAACCTTGAGATTTATGAATTGTCACTGCATACGCCAAACAAACAGGAAACTGTTTTCGGCGAACATATAAGTCTTTTACAAGTAAAAATCTAGCAGAACAACGACTTATTTGTTGTACTTGTTCAATGCCATCAAATTTTATTTTTAAAAATTCAATTCCATCTCTATTTCTGTAATTCACAAAATCAACAACATAACCCATTGCTCCATTTACCAGACCGCTTTCAACATTTAAATTCCTTCTCAAAATGATACGACAATTTAAACACACATTCAGAGTCTTTTCAAAACCAGCTGTTTTTGAAATACTTTTCTCCAATGAATGCAATTTAGTTTTCAAATTTTCTGACAAAACAATTGTTGCACCCATATGCTCTATTTTATCTATTGCTTCCAGTTTCACAATCTCTTCATTTTCTAAGTCTAACATTTTTTGATTGAAGATGGAACATTCTTGCAGAGTTGGCATCAAACATATCCCAGATTTCTTCTCAGTCATTTTTTTAAAAATATTCTCTGGAAGAATGTTTTCATTTGCATACAAATTTGAAATTAATCGACTATGCAAAGCTTTTTTCCCTTTCTCAGTCATTTTTCCAATTCTTACATCTTGTAGAATATTTTTATAATCTTCATCCTTGGCCTGTCGCATATTTTGAAGCAGTTCAGCATATTTAAAATTTAGCCATATATTAACATTTCCAATGCTTCCAAGGGACTTCCTGGTATCTTCATGCGTGAGCATTTTAAACACTGGTTGTCCTTTTACTGGAGTCAACTGCAATAGATCTCCAAAAACAATAATGTGTTTTCCTCCAAATAACACATCATAGTCTGTTTTAAGAATTTCTTGCATTCTCAAATGCACAAAAGCAAGCATTAGATTTGAGACCATGCTTACTTCATCTATGATAAGAAGTTTCATTTTCTTCAAGACTCTTGAAACTTCAGAACACGCATCTCCAGATAGCTTGTTGTAATGCAATTTATTATCATGTTCAACTGGCAGCATCAATAAACGATGTAGAGTAATCCCTTTAATGTTATGTGCTGCCAGACCAGTTGGAGCAGTTACAACACAAGACAGTGGTGAATCAGTCCTTTTCTGCAGATAACTTGCAACGGCTTTAATTAGAAAACTTTTTCCTGTCCCCGCTTCTCCACTTACATACAGTCGGACAGGGTCAAATAATATACATGAGCACTCTTTTTTCTCATGTCTGAATCCATGTTCAATCTGCTCTGTGACTTCATCATATATCTTTTTCTGCTCAATGTTTAGTTGCGTTACCAAATCTTCTAAGTTAACTCCATCCTCTTGAGCTTGTTCCATAGCTCTTTCCACCTCATCCATGGCAGTGGCAGCTTCATTTTGGATAATTGGTCCTCCTAGTGGATCCTGGCTCAATGAAGTAGAACTCTGACTATCTTGAGAACTGTTTCTAGCTATCTCTTCAGCAATTGTGGTTTCTTGCTCCATTTCTTCATTCAACATTTGCAGATAATTTAGAAAAATAGGACATTCTATGGTATCCTTAGTTGCATTAAAAGAGTCTTCATAACAGAGAAAATCTCCAAGTAGTTCCTCTTCTGTACGCCATGGCTTAAAGAGTTGCAAAAGAGCTAAATAGTAAAATTCTCTTTTGTCTGGAACTTCACAACTCAATTTTCGATGATTAATCAAATGGCCTTTTTTCTGCTTCACTAGACATCCTTCATAGCCAATGAGTGCATATTTTCCATTATTGATATCTTCTGTGATGTTCCTCTTATAACTGTAGTTTTGAAGAACTTCATACAAACATGTGTTCTCAAGGTGAGTACTTCTATTTGGATAGTATGTATCCAACATATTTGTCTTCAAAATATCTGTACTGTTTGGTTCTTTTTCCGCCAAATATTCAATTTCTTGTACAGATTTCAAAACTCGGTTTCGTGTTGCAGCAAGACCAAGACTCACCCAAATGATTGTTCTTGATTTGGCATAGAGACTTGCTGATGATAACCGATCAGAACATTCATATGCTCCAATTTCTCGATGCGACAACATCTTCAGACTGAAACTGTATAATTTCTTGCTTAGACTCTTTTCATGTGAAATGTCCTCCCACATTTCCTTCAGTTCTGTCTTTTCTTTTTTGGTGATGTAAGATGTCACATATCGAGCCACAGCAATAGAGTTGTCAGCAACGAACTGAATATCCATGTTAGCATTCCACATGGACAAAATCACTGGGTTGTAATCGTTGATGTACTTAGATTCTTCATTTCTTTTCAAATTATATGTGTTTTTGGGAGATTTTCTCGTCACAGTATGTCGTAGAGATGACATCAAATTATTTACTCTTCCTTTAGAAATCACTGGTCGAGGAAATGCAAAACGACATTTCGTGTAGTACTTTTCCTTGTTTTTAAATTTTCGACGACAGTACTTTCCACAACGATGAGATTGAAAACGTAAAACTTGTTGCCTTAAATTGTTTTCTTCAGTAGATTTTGGAACAGCACATGTTGAATACTCTTCAATGAAACTCATCACTGTTTCATCTGAATCTGATCCAAATTTGGGTGCATCTTTAATCCACAACAACATATGTATATGAGGAGCACCTCTCGCTTGATATTCCTTCCTCCAAAAGAAATCCAAAACCTCTCCAAGGGGAGGATTTTTTTTGTTGGTAATAAAAGACATCATAGCTTCAAATCTATGATTAAAATATCTGCAAACATTCACTGGATCTAAAGAACACAGTTCTCCTGGTGTTTTCAATTCTATATTTGGTATGTTTTCATTTGCCTCTCGTAGAAATTGAAGTAAATCGTCCCAGGCATACTCAGCACAGCTAAGAGTGAGGAACCATGTAGGAGTTCCTAAGTTTCTTAGCATACATTTCAATTCTCCATGACGACGAAACCAATACTCGTTGGTTCCACGTTGACATGCCATGAGATTGATTAGCTGAGATTCCAAAATACTGTCTTGCAGATTAACTTTCTCCATAAAGTCCCTTGCACATACATTTTGCAAATGAGGTCCACTTTTTAATATATGATTAACTGCATAAGAAAGCCCAGACAAATCACTTTCAAACAGTAGATGAAATAAATATGGAATGCATTGACGAAACCTTGGATCTTCTGCATATAATCTTAGAGTCCGGTATTCAGCTGCAGGAATTTGAACTGGTCGATCATCATATCGTCCACCACAACCTGTTGGAAATAATTGTGGAAAACAACGAGCTTCCAAACTTTCTTCCCATACACTAATGGGACTTCCTTTTGCTGCCTTCATTTGAAACAAGTCAATTGCATTTCCCATTACTTCTTTGGAATGCAAAGGATGAACAGTATAATGTTCATATATTTCTTCAGTTCTAGACACATCAACTTTTTCAATTTGACCAACTGAAGAATCACTATCTTCTTCTGTAGCTGTTTCCTCTACTCCAACACTTACATGTTTGTAGTACTCATTGTTTTTAACTAAATACAACGTTGCCTTCTTGACTTTTTTAACATCCACTAAATCTTGCCAAATTTTCTTACTCTTTGTTGGAACCCCATTAACTAGAATAACTAAAGGATCTTCTTCTACTCTTTCTACACCAATTGTATTAATATTTTTCTTTACATCTAGAGGCAAATAAACAACTCTTCCCTTTAATCCTCTCAGTAAATCTGATGGAGGCAATTTCCCTGTCTTAGGCTCCATGCGAACAATAGCCTGAAAAGGATGGACACATTGAATCAAAATAGATTCATAAGTATTTAGATCCATCAATTCAGAAGGAATATCTATCAACTGAAGATTATTATAAACTGCTCTTGCAGGCATTCTATTTTCATTTAATTTTTTCAAACAATAAGTGCAAATACGCTGATCCAAACTCAAATCAAAAGAATTCTCCACCAACAAATAACTTACAAAATCCTCCCATTCACTATTATTTTCCAATTCACTTTTTGCATATAAATCAACTAACCTAGTCTGAATTTTATAATGAGTCCGTCGACAACACACACAAGTTACATTAGGCCTCTCACTTGATTTCACCTTAAACTTGATAATTTCCTCATCAAACTTTTCAATACTTGAAATTTGTCCATTATCTTCTGCATTACCATCCATTACTATATCTATTTCTACACTGTCCTCTTTGTTCCCAAAATAACAAAACTCAATTTCTTCACAAATAGTCTTCACATCCACTTCAGATCCATGCAAAAGAGCACTATTTAACTGTTTAAGCTTAAGTGCAGGACTTTTTGCATAATACAACTTCCTCACTAATTTCCTTACGTTATTATGATGCACTGCTAACATCCTAAAATGATGAAAAACACTCCGACAAACTTTTCTAGAAAGACATGCTAGTGAATGCCCTTGCAAACCTGTGCTTTCTCTCACTCTGCAAGGATCTAACTCTTGCAGGATCTTCATTTTTTGTTTGAGACTTTTTTTACTATATGTACGTAAGAAATTTCGAAGCAAATCAATTGATTCCTGTCGCACACTACAAATACTACTGCATTTCCATGTGTACACTGGACCCTTAGTACGTCTCCCTAAAACTTCATCAGCTAAGACCTCTTCTGCATCTCTAGATACAAGTTTCTCTTTTTCCATCACACAACTATCTTTCACCTCATATGCACGACCACTGGTGTCAACTGCATGCACCAAATCATTTTCCTGAAAGTAACTCTCCTCATTAAAAAAAGGCTCAGAACTTGAACTATGCATCCATTCACCAGAAAATACTTCACAAAAATTACTCCGATTAATAATTCTTTTCCATCTACTGTTCGATTTGAAAACATCCATTGCCTTATTAAGTATCCTAATTCTATTGATTATTAAAATAAATAATTTTTTCTTAACTTCAAAAGCCTGATCAACAATCTTTTCTACACTTTTCTTTTTCTTGTAAAAAGCAGCTTTTAGTTTACTTTTCTTTTCATTTTTTAGCAAATTTAAAACTACCCTATTGCGAAACATTCGCCTACGAATGTCCCTAAAAACATTTACCCTTCTATTGCTAACCATTCTCTTCTCTCCTGGTCCAATGGAAACATTTTTTGTGGGCTTCTCTTTCCTTTTTAGATTTGTTGACTTTTTCTGTATATTCACATTAGCAATTTCATTTTTTTTCCTACGACATATGTTGCGAAGAAAAGACTTAATTGGCTTACCAGAAGCTTTTCTGGTGTTTTTTGAAGTAGTTGTTGAAGAGGATTCCATAAACTCTGTTGTTGATGTTCTCCTTTTCCGTATGGTATTTTTGATATTTCTTTGCCTTGAAGGCATTTTTGCTTCCTTTTCAGAAGTTGATTTGAATCTGTTGTTCTGTTAAAAAAACACATGAAAGACCACTATTAGCAAACAACAAAGTAATGTTAAAAAGCAAACAATATAAACAATAAATTGCAACATATTTAAGTTTATACAATAGCAACACATGGCTTTATTTTTAAAGGCCTTGCGCCACCAGTGCGTCACTTATTACCCATGTTTAAAGTCAAGCATCAGCTGCACATGGCATTCATAAATAAGGGCCAAATGCAAATACCAATCAATTGCACCCAAAAATCGATTTTTCAATAACATGTAAGAAACACTGCGCAAAACCTAAGTACAACCACTCAATATCATCAAACAAAGTCAGGGTCTGATTTATAAAGGCCTTGCGCCACCAGTGCGTCACTTATTACCCATGTTTAAAGTTTTGCATCGGCTGCACATGGCAATCATAAATAAGGGCCAAATACATATACCAATCAATTGCACCCAAAAATCGATTTTTGAATAACATGTAAGAAACACTGTGCAGAACCTATGTACAACCAATCAATATCATCAAACAAAGTCAGGGCCTTATTTATGAAAGCCTTGCGCCACCAGTGTGTCACTTATTACCCATGTTTAAAGTCATGCATCAGTTGCACATGGCAATCATAAATAAGGGCCAAATACATATACCAATCAATTGCACCCAAAAATCGATTTTTCAATAACATGTAAGAAACACGGCGCAGAACCTATGTACAACCAATCAATATCATCAAACAAAGTCAGGGCCTTATTTATGAAAGCCTTGCGCCACCAGTGCGTCACTTATTACCCATGTTTAAAGTCATGCATCAGCTGCACATGGCAATCATAAATAAGGGCCAAATACATATACCAATCAATTGCACCCAAAAATCGATTTTTCAATAACATGTAAGAAACACGGCGCAGAACCTAAGTACAACCACTCAATATCATCAAACAAAGTCAGGGCCTTATTTATGAAAGCCTTGCGCCACCAGTGGGTCACTTATTACCCATGTTTAAAATCATGCATCAGTTGCACATGGCAATCATAAATAAGGGCCAAATACATATACCAATCAATTGCACCCAAAAATCGATTTTTCAATAACATGTAAGAAACACGGCGCTGAACCTAAGTACAACCACTCAATATCATCAAACAAAGTCAGGGCCTTATTTATGAAAGCCTTGCGCCACCAGTGCGTCACTTATTACCCATGTTTAAAGTCATGCATCAGTTGCACATGGCAATCATAAATTAGGGCAAAATACATATACCAATCAATTGCACCCAAAAATCGATTTTTCAATAACATGTAAGAAACACGGCGCAGAACCTAAGTACAACCAATCAATATCATCAAACAAAGTCAGGGCCTTATTTATGAAAGCCTTGCGCCACCAGTGCGTCACTTATTACCCATGTTTAAAATCATGCATCAGTTTCACATGGCAATCATAAATAAGGGCCAAATACATATACCAATCAATTGCACCCAAAAATCGATTTTTGAATAACATGTAAGGAACACTGCACAGAACCTAAGTACAACCACTCAATATCATCAAACAAAGTCAGGCCTTATTTATGAAAGCCTTGCGCCACCAGTGCGTCACTTATTACCCATGTTTAAAGTCATGCATCAGCTGCACATGGCAATCATAAATAAGGGCCAAATACATATACCAATCAATTGCACCCAAAAATCGATTTTTGAATAACATGTAAGAAACACTGTGCAGAACCTATGTACAACCAATCAATATCATCAAACAAAGTCAGAGCCTTATTTATGAAAGCCTTGCGCCACCAGTGCGTCACTTATTACCCATGTTTAAAGTCATGCATCAGCTGCACATGGCAATCATAAATAAGGGCCAAATACATATACCAATCAATTGCACCCAAAAATCGATTTTTGAATAACATGTAAGGAACACTGCACAGAACCTAAGTACAACCACTCAATATCATCAAACAAAGTCAGGCCTTATTTATGAAAGCCTTGCGCCACCAGTGCGTCACTTATTACCCATGTTTAAAGTCATGCATCAGTTGCACATGGCAATCATAAATAAGGGCCAAATACATATACCAATCAATTGCACCCAAAAATCGATTTTTGAATAACATGTAAGGAACACTGCACAGAACCTAAGTACAACCACTCAATATCATCAAACAAAGTCAGGCCTTATTTATGAAAGCCTTGCGCCACCAGTGCGTCACGTATTACCCATGTTTAAAGTCATGCATCAGCTGCACATGGCAATCATAAATTAGGGCAAAATACATATACCAATCAATTGCACCCAAAAATCGATTTTTGAATAACATGTAAGGAACACTGCACAGAACCTAAGTACAACCACTCAATATCATCAAACAAAGTCAGGCCTTATTTATGAAAGCCTTGCGCCACCAGTGCGTCACTTATTACCCATGTTTAAAGTCATGCATCAGTTGCACATGGCAATCATAAATAAGGGCCAAATACATATACCAATCAATTGCACCCAAAAATCGATTTTTGAATAACATGTAAGAAACACTGCGCAAAACCTAAGTACAACCACTCAATATCATCAAACAAAGTCAGGGCCTTATTTATGAAAGCCTTGCGCCACCAGTGCGTCACTTATTACCCATGTTTAAAATCATGCATCAGTTTCACATGGCAATCATAAATAAGGGCCAAATACATATACCAATCAATTGCACCCAAAAATCGATTTTTGAATAACATGTAAGGAACACTGCACAGAACCTAAGTACAACCACTCAATATCATCAAACAAAGTCAGGCCTTATTTATGAAAGCCTTGCGCCACCAGTGCGTCACTTATTACCCATGTTTAAAGTCATGCATCAGTTGCACATGGCAATCATAAATAAGGGCCAAATACATATACCAATCAATTGCACCCAAAAATCGATTTTTGAATAACATGTAAGGAACACTGCACAGAACCTATGTACAACCAATCAATATCATCAAACAAAGTCAGAGCCTTATTTATGAAAGCCTTGCGCCACCAGTGCGTCACTTATTACCCATGTTTAAAGTCATGCATCAGCTGCACATGGCAATCATAAATAAGGGCCAAATACATATACCAATCAATTGCACCCAAAAATCGATTTTTGAATAACATGTAAGGAACACTGCACAGAACCTAAGTACAACCACTCAATATCATCAAACAAAGTCAGGCCTTATTTATGAAAGCCTTGCGCCACCAGTGCGTCACTTATTACCCATGTTTAAAGTCATGCATCAGTTGCACATGGCAATCATAAATTAGGGCAAAATACATATACTAATCAATTGCACCCAAAAATCGATTTTTCAATAACATGTAAGAAACACGGCGCAGAACCTAAGTACAACCAATCAATATCATCAAACAAAGTCAGGGCCTTATTTATGAAAGCCTTGCGCCACCAGTGCGTCACTTATTACCCATGTTTAAAATCATGCATCAGTTTCACATGGCAATCATAAATAAGGGCCAAATACATATACCAATCAATTGCACCCAAAAATCGATTTTTGAATAACATGTAAGGAACACTGCACAGAACCTAAGTACAACCACTCAATATCATCAAACAAAGTCAGGGCCTTATTTATGAAAGCCTTGCGCCACCAGTGCGTCACTTATTACCCATGTTTAAAGTCATGCATCAGCTGCACATGGCATTCATAAATAAGGGCCAAATACATATACCAATCAATTGCACCCAAAAATCGATTTTTCAATAACATGTAAGAAACACTGCACAGAACCTAACTACAACCACTCAATATCATCAAACAAAGTCAGGGCCTCATTTATAAAAGCCTGGCGCCACCAGTGCATCACTTATTACCCATGTTTAAAGTCATGCATCAACTGCACATGGCAATCATAAAAAAGGCCAAATAAAAATACCATTCATTTGCACCCAAAATCGATTTTTAAATAACATGTAAAAAACACTGCGCAGGACTTATATACTAACATACAATTTCACTTCTAAAACATAACTATCTGCTTCCAAATATTCTCCATAGAGAAAATAAATCTCTATCTAAATTAAATGAATCATTACTTACCTTTAGAAATGCTTTTGGAGATTGAAAACAGTGTCAGACACACACACCAATTTTTCTTTAGCAGAGGAGAAGGTGTGCTCTCAATACACTGAAACCAAGACTGGCATAGAAAATCTCTATCTTTGTACACATATGCCTTAATTCAACCAATGAAAACTCTTCCCTCACTATTTTCAAACCAACACCCATCCCCCTCTCAAACCTTTCTATCTGTTACCATAGCAACTCCCTCCTAACTGAACTGTAAGGTTCAAAAGTTTATCTTACAATGTTGCAAATTAACTCAGCAAGGATGTTTGACCTGTCAATACAGCAGCCTATACAGGGTATTTTTGCTTTTGGTGACTTTTTTTAAACCATTCAAATTGCTTCTTTCACACAACATAACCATACACCCTAACTTTCAGTTTTCAACTATCTGAATCCACCAATCATTGCTAGTGATTCAAGAGCACAGAAACTCCACAATTATTTTTTTGTGAACTCCTACTGTTCCAACTGCCATTTCATTCCCACACTTCATCTGACTGGACCAGAACCTTCTCACATCATGTACTCTGTTTGGGTTATTGGACATAGCTACATCCACTGGGCTCAAAGGTATGCAGCTAGCAGAAATTTTCATAACCTTGATTTATCAAATGTGGAAATCAAGTGGATTGGCCACAGAGGATTAAAATGTCACCAATTGATACCATTGGTGAAAACCTTTTTGCATCTGCCAGAACCTGACCTTATAATTGTGCACTGTGGTGGAAACGATCTAGGCACATTAACTGGGGTAGGTCTGGAAATGCTATTAAAGGACACCTTTCATCAATTGATGATACTTTTTCCCCACACTGCCTTGGTATATTCCAATATATGCCAAAGACAGAAATGGAACTGGTCCAACCAATTTGGTCCACAATTTGAGAAAGCACGGAAACATGTAAATAAATCTGTTTCTGCTTACATGAGAGACTATGGAATGGGTTCATTATACAATAATAACTTGCGTTACAACATGCAAGACATCTACAGAGGAGATGGAGTGCACTTCTCAGATGAGGGGAATAGAATATTCCTCCTGAATTTAAGAATGTGTATTGGAACCTACTTGTAGGTACCTAAATCAACCACAGAACCCAAAAGCTCTTTTCAGAGCTACCCTAACTCTGATCATTCAAAGCGTTTATTTTTTTCTAACTTTTTTCACTATTTTTCACCAAAGTACGCTTTCGGGTACGCTTAAAGGTGCGCGCACCAGGCGCTACCCCCGCGAAAAATTAAAGAATTTTTTTTTTTTTTTTTACGTTTATGAGCCTCCTAAGCCCCCCTCAGAAAACCTAGAGGGTCAAGAAGTCTCTACAGTTCCCCCTTCTATCCATTCCGAACATTGTTTACCCTCCATCTTGTGTCTCGATTGTTCCGAAACACAAAATGGAGGACTCCCGTAACGCTGCCAGTGCGCGTAAAGGAGCGCGCACCCCTAAGCGCTCGTTAAAAAAAGGTGGGAAAGTAATTTACGGAAAACCCAATGGAGACACTTTCATCAAATATAGAATACGCCCTACTACATAGCAGTCCCTACCATTTGCCCAAATTTGGTGAAATTCCATTGAGACATTTAGGCTACAGGCCTCTCTAAATATCCTGAGGTAAATTACATGACAAAAACACACTTGTAATGTTAGAATTTACAACCAATTAAAAAGTATCTCTCATTTTCTACGATTTTTTCCTGTCGTTTGATTGGTTAAGTACAACAATATATATAAAAGAAGAGAGGGAAACACAGCCATTTTGACTACTGCTTCCTGAAGTACACTTGAAAACAAATTTCACTGTCAACTTCAACTAATTTCTCTAAGGTAACTTCTAATTATGGAAGTATATTGTACACGTTAAGTTTATTTCTTAAAAAATATTCTGTTAGTGATATGCTATCCCTCTTTAATAGTTAGAGATAGAGATAGACTTCTCTGTAATAGTTATGGATTGAGTTAGGCTTCTCTGGTATACTAGCTCTACTAATATAGTTAATTTATATGCAATTTTCAGAAAGAAAATGGAAGGAGAAAATAAGGCAAATGATACTTCTATCAAAGTAAAGGTGGAAAAACCAGAAGATGAAAAAAAAGAAGTTGATTTCATGGATGACTCTTTGGATGAACAGTTTATAGAATGTTTGGAAGAAATTGAATCATGTACATATAATTATGAGGAAATTCCGGACAATATTATGTTAGAAATTTTATTAAATTATGAAAAAGAATCAGAGGAATAAATTTATCTTTAATAATTTCAATTGTTTCAGACAATATTCTTTTTTATATGTAATTCATGAAGTATTACCAAAAATGTTTAAAATATAAAGTGAGTGTACGGCTGCTACTTCACTGCCGTGAAGTGCTACTCAAAGGTGGACAACCTGGAGCGACAATTTACACGCGGCAGTCCAGCCGCGGAGTTTGCACCACCCCGTCAACGTGGGGGTCACGGCAGTGAAGTAGCAGCCGTACATGGGATCGAGGACGGGCCCACTTGTGGAGTCCATACAGGACTTGATTGTGTGCTTTCCGCACTACACTTCCCAGAAGTCTCATTGGAGCCTCCCATCGATGGCTGAGTTATATCAAATTGGAGAAGTGTAACGGGTGCGCACACCGCTTCCGTTAAAGCCCCTGAAGAGAAGCAGATGGAGCTTCGAAACGCGTCGGGCAGATCCATTACGGAGCGGCGTCTACAAGCGGATCCCCGTCCTCACCTACACATAAATAAAGCTGCTGCTCGGGTGCTACTCAAAGGTGGACAACCTGGAGCGACAATTTACACGCGGCAGTCCAGACGCGGAGTTTGCACCACCCCGTTAACGTGGGGGTCACGGCAGTGAAGTAGCAGCCGTACATGGGATCGAGGACGGGCCCACTTGTGGAGTCCATACAGGACTTGATTGTGTGCTTTCCGCACTACACTTCCCAGAAGTCTCATTGGAGCCTCCCATCGATGGCTGAGTTATATCAAATTGGAGAAGTGTAACGGGTGCGCACACCGCTTCCGTTAAAGCCCCTGAAGAGAAGCAGATGGAGCTTCGAAACGCGTCGGGCAGATCCATTACGGAGCGGCGTCTACAAGCGGATCCCCGTCCTCACCTACACATAAATAAAGCTGCTGCTCGGGTGCTACTCAAAGGTGGACAACCTGGAGCGACAATTTACACGCGGCAGTCCAGCCGCGGAGTTTGCACCACCCCGTTAACGTGGGGGTCACGGCAGTGAAGTAGCAGCCGTACATGGGATCGAGGACGGGCCCACTTGTGGAGTCCATACAGGACTTGATTGTGTGCTTTCCGCACTACACTTCCCAGAAGTCTCATTGGAGCCTCCCATCGATGGCTGAGTTATATCAAATTGGAGAAGTGTAACGGGTGCGCACACCGCTTCCGTTAAAGCCCCTGAAGAGAAGCAGATGGAGCTTCGAAACGCGTCGGGCAGATCCATTACGGAGCGGCGTCTACAAGCGGATCCCCGTCCTCACCTACGCATAAATAAAGCTGCTGCTCGGGTGCTACTCAAAGGTGGACAACCTGGAGCGACAATATATATATATATATATATATATATATATATATATATATATATATATATATATATATATATATATATATATATATATATATATATATATATATATATATATATATATATATATATATCAAATTCTACTTTGACTTTCTAAAAAGAAGCATCTCTTCTGAGAATCTTGTCAAATAGAACAAAGTTTACCATATTAACAGCAATAGACTCATCTTCCAGCCATTCTTCAGAAGAATATTTTGTTCCTAAAGAAACACTAAAGAAGAGGTAACGCACCCTCTTCCCACATCACTAGCATACCGTCAACAACCTTAGAGAGAAACAGTGTGAGAGAGAGAAAGAGAGAGAAAGAGTGAGAGGGAGGAAGAGAGAGAGAGAGAGCAAAAGAGAAAGAGAGAGAGAGGAAGACAGAAAGAAAGAGAAAAAGGACAGAGAAAGAGTGTGAGAGAGAAGAGAGAGAGAAAGAGAGAGACAGAGAGAAAGAGAGGAAGAGAGAAAGAGTGAAACAGTGTGAGAGAGAGGAAGAAAGAGGGAGAAAGGGTGAGAGGGAGGAAGAGAGAGAGGCAAAGAGTGAGGAGCTCTGAGCTTCGAAGGTTTAAGATTTATTAACAATAAAGGAGAAACATGTGAGCACCAGGCAGCACGACTTCAACTCCTGGACACTAGTAGGAAGATAACCCTTTCATGCTCCCTGTGCCCAACATCACCACTTCAGAGGTATGCCTTTAGAAGCAAGTCCGTCGGCTCGCAGCTGCCTACCTTTGTGAGCTAGTACCCTGCTGTGCCTGTATCTCTGCGAGCTACTATGCTGCTGTTCCTTTGGAAGTGGACGGCTTGTAGTTCTGCCTCTGAGAGTCGAGTGGACGGGCCGCATTTGTCCCTCTGCGAGCCTGAGTACGAACTGTTCATAAGTTTTACTATATGAGCATTGAAAAGCCATTTTGTGATTCAGTCCGTCAACTGGCATCTGTCTGCGGCATTTATGTAAACTACTGGACCTCTGTTTGTGAGAGATACCCCTTTCACACTGCCTCTCCCTGCATCAGCAGGTAATACATCCTCTTCCCACATCACTAGCATACCTTTTTGGGCCTGCAAGTCTCCCTCTGCAAACCACTGATGGGCTCGCAGCTCTTCCGATGCGACTCTTCCGGACCGCACTTTTACGAGCCAGGCCGCCAGTTTGCAGGTCTCTGGGAAGAGATGCAATGGAGGCAACGACGATGCAGGTCAGACACCCAACAGTACTCCGACATCCCTCAGCAGCAGCTGCTTGTCCGCAATACCCGCTCACCCCCACATACAAATGTGACAGGAACATTTTTTGGTCTTGTGACCTACAATGCGCGCAAGCGCATTGAAGGAACGAGAATTCAAGTGGCCAAAATCATCATCAAACCACGGGCTTTCAGCCGCGGTTTTCTTTAAGTTCACGTGAATCACGTGATTAAACATGCACACGCATCGGCAGCATTTCTCCTGCACAAGGCTCGCAAAAGGCTCTCCTCCCTCCCCACATCAAAGGCATCAATCACCCTCCCACAGGCTTCCCCAGCAATGCCCCGCCCCCTGCTTCACGGCCAGGCCATCTGTTCCCTGCCAGACCTCTCACACCTCCGTCACAGTATGCCTGTGTACTTCAAAGGCTTATCACTTCACACGGCCGGCCGCAGGCCGTGCAACCAGAGCACTTCAGTTGGTGCGCGGCCCCCCTCCCAGCACTGCCTTGTTACTCTCGGCAGCCGTGACTCCCTAAACACTTTTTATATTTCATTAGCAGCAGCAGCATTTCTCCTGCGCCAGGCCACATCAAAGGCTCTGTGCCACTTTCACCCACACAGCAACACTTACAGACACGCAACGCCACTCACACCCACGCAAGCCCACTATCACCCACGCAACACCACACTCACCCACGCAACGCCACTCACCCAAGCAACACCACTCACACATGCAACGCAACTCATCCACGCAACCCCACTCATCCACGCAACCCCACTCATCCACGCAACCCCACTCATCCATGCAACGCCACTCATCCATGCAACGCCACTCATCCACGCAATGCCACTCACACATGCAACGCCACTCACCCACGCAACAACACTCACACATGAAACGCCACTCACCCACGCAACGCCACTCACTCACTCACTCACGCAACGCCACTCACACCCACGCAGCGCCACTTTCACCCACACAGCACCACTTTCAGACACGCAGCGCCGCTCACACCCACGCAAGCCCACTATCACCCACGCAATGCCACACTCACCCAAGCAACGCCACTCACCCAAGCAACACCACTCACACACGCAACACATCTCACCCACGCAATGCCACTCACCCACGCAACGCCACTTACCCACGCAACGCCACTCACCCACGCAATGCCACTCACCCACGCAGCACCACTCACCCATGCAACGCCACTCACACCCACGCAGTGCCACTCACACCCACGCAGTGCCACTCACCCATGCAACGACACTCACTCAAAGCCACTCACACACACGCAGTGCCACTTTCACCCACACTGTGCAGTGCACAATAGGTCTTGCAGTAGTAAAGTTGGAGATATTGGTTTTGTAAATGGCAAAGCAATTTATCTTTTTAAAATGAAAACAAAAATAAAAGGCATTGTTATTTGCAATTGTAATAGCTCCAACTCTCCTACTGCGAGACCTATTGGCAACGCCAGTGCTTGTTTAAATGTGGAGCCTAACAAATTGGCTGGTGTTGCAGTTGTTATAAGAAAGATGCCTGTGAGGTTGGACAAATAAGAATCTTAGTCCTGTATGGATTTACATATAAAACATTTTATTAAAATAAAACAAAAACAAATAAAACTATGTATGTAAAATATTTTATTAAAAGAAAACAACAACAAATAAAACTATGTACAGCCATGGCGTGCCATCCCTCAACAATTTGTGAATCACAGCCTGCAAGACAAAAATAAAAATAAGATGGTGCATTATGCGTCCGGCAAAGGAGAGAGGAAGAGTGAGATACAAGGAAGATAGAAAGAGAGAAACAGTGTGAGAGAGAGAGAAAGAGAGAGAAAGAGTGAGAGGGAGGAAGAGAGAGAGAGCGAAAGAGAAAGAGAGAGAGAGGAAGACAGAAAGAAAGAGGAAGACAGATAAAGAGAGAAAGAGTGTGAGAGAGAAGAGAGAGAGAAAGAGAGAGAGACAGAGAGAGAAAGAGAGGAGAGAGACGAAGAAAGAGTGAGACAGAGGAAGAGAGAAAGAGTGAAACAGTCTGAGAGAGGGAGAAAGGGTGAGAGGGAGGAAGAGAGTGAGACAAAGAGTGAGGAAGAGTAAGAGAGAAATATCAAGAAAGAAAGAAAGAAAGAAAAAGAGAAAAAAAGAAAAAAAGAGTGAGATACAAGGAAGAGAGAAAAACAGTGTGAGAGAGAGGAAAAGAGACAGTGTGAGAGAGAAGGAGAGAGACGAAGTAAGAGAAAGAAAGAATGAGAGAGGAAGAGACAGAGAAGGAGAGAAAGTGAGAGAGAGAGAGAAAGGAAGAGATGAACAGGCAGTGTTGACACTGCAGAAAATGTTTGCAGCTCACCTTTGTGTCACCGGTGTGTCTCCAACCACTTGCCGGGGCATACTGCACCCTCAAGTTTAGTTATCTTAAAGATAGTATAGAATTAGTAATTGTCGGAAAGACCAGTATGCAGGAATGAAAACACAGAGAGAGTAATTCTCTTGATGGTGTTCACTCCTCAGAACATGTTTTGTAAGCAGAAAGTATAAAGCAAGAATGACTTAACCCCCGTTAACTTCTACCTCCCAACATTCTCACATTCAAAACATAAAATTCCCAATGTGACGCGAGGCAGCCACGAGCTGTGAGAGGAATATCATGTTCGTGTCTGCATGCTTCAATGCACCCAACACACTTTACCTATTTAAAAAAAAAATAGAGAAATTGAAGTTTGTCAAAATTTTATGGTAAATTTAAGGGTACAAAGCATGAAAAAAAGAAATACTCATCTACTTTGCTACAGATGTGGGAGCGACGGACATTTGGCCGACTGTAAAAACTGTCCTGCTATTGGAAAACTTGCTCAAAATGCAATAAGAAAGGGTAATGGCAGGGTATATACAACTGCGTACGCCTAAATCGCTGTGCAGCCTTTCTGCATTCAGGCTGCTGCCCCCCATCCACTCTCGCCGCCCAGAGGTATCTGCCCACCGCTGCGCACCCAGGCCTCACTGCTCATCTTTTCACGGTCACGGCACCCTCCACATCATGCCGCTCCGATCTGGAAGGTAATAGGTCTCACATTGGGTACTAAGTCTTGATATGGCCATGGCAGAGGACATACTAGTGCACCTGTCATCAAAGTAGGTTGTACACCCGCTCAGTGCTTGCTGTATTACTAACTCATTGAAAAGTGAGGCCATGTACTCTAATCTCAAAAATTGCGTAGTGCACGTGCACCCGGTCTTTTATATTAGCAGGGTCACGTGTCCTGTGATGCCTGTGCTGGATGGGTGTGGTGTCGGTGTATACCAGCCATGAGGGAGTGGCTGTGGCATTAGTGTTGCCAGATTTGGCTAGATCATACACAATTCGGCTATATTTTTCCGGTTCTGTGGTAAAATTTTGGTTTGTGCTAATTGCCAGATTATAAATATATATAAAATGCTGCAGCAAAGTAGTATGTTAAAGCACTTAATTAGACAAATATTTAATTGGCATACTGCTGCAACATCAATTCCGGTGCATTCTCTTCCCCTCCTTCCCTAAAGTAGCAATATTGGGCTAGTTTGGACTACTTTTTAGTTGGCTTTGGGTTATAGAAAGCTTAAAAAATCTGACAACACTGGAAGCTGGTGTCCGTGTTGGAGTGCTACCGTCACCTGGGTTGCAAAAGCCAAAGTGTCACCCTGTGAGCCAAGTCCCACAATTTGGCCAACATGGAAGGTACGGGGAATTACTGACCCAATATTCCTCCATAGTTCCACCCAAGAATGATGGTGGACAGGAGATATCTGTGTAGATATGAATGTTTACTGCACATTCAGTGGAGTGTTACAGCTGTAGCAATACAGGGCCATGGAAAGCTGAAGTTTCAGTTTTTGGCACATAGAGGGCAGCCAATTAGAGACAATGTTGTTGTAGTTAGGCTGCGCAAACATATGTACTTATACAATTAGTCCTACGATCCTCACTCACCTATAAATTCAATATACACTCTCCATGCAGTCTCTACGTACATACTTGTATAATGACCTAGACAAAGTTACATAACTAAAGTTTTCCCCACTGTCAAAGGTAAGATGGTTGCATACGCTGTCCAGAACACTATGCAATGTGGTAGGGCCTAGGGGCAGCATGTTGCATACATAATGAACACATGGACACAGATAGATAGTGGAACTGGGTACGTGCACTAGACTCCTTTTTATTCCCAGGGTCACATGTCCAGTGATGTCTGTGCTGGATGAGTGTGGGGTGAGTGTATGCCAGCCCTCCGGGAATGGTTGGTGCTGGCAACAAGTACAATGGTAATCATTGGATCACACACAGAGATTCAATCATAAAGGGTCCATGACTTGTGCTGCACTAAGGTAGGGTCACCAGATGTAAAATAACACAAAAAATATTCTATCATAAAGGGTCCATGACTTGTGGTGCACTGAGGTAGGGGCAGCAGATCTGAAATCATACACAAAAGATTTTAGCGTAAAGGTTCCATGAGTTGTGTGCACTGAGGTAGGGGCATCAAAAGCATTCAGTGTTTGCACAGCCAGCGATGATGCATGGTGTGGTCGGGCTGCACTGGGAGCAATGTCTCTTGCCTACTGAACTACATCATCTGCAGTTGCAACTTGATCTGAATTGTGAGCCCTGCTCTCTGAAGTGTAGATCGAAGGCAGTAGTCAGCTCAGACATCGAGGAATTCTTTTTGTCATTTCCTCTTGACAAAATCGGAGGACATAGAGTACAGTTCACTCTGCAATTATTAAATCAAAACTGAATTTGAAATATGAGCTCTGCTGAACGCAGTGTAGCCTGCCATTTAGTGTTCATTTGGACTTGCAAGATGAATTTGGTCATTGTAGTAAGGCTATAACTGATCTAAAAGAAGTACTTGAAGCAAGGATACTGAAAGGATATTGTGTAGGTTTCAGGGACGCTGTAGTCAGTTGCCTACTGGACTTTGTAATTAATGAATCAAGACTCAATTTTAATTGTGAGCTGTGCTGACCGCAGTGTAGGCCAGAGGCAGTGGTCAGCAAGGGACACGTGGCGTTGAGTTGAGCTGCACAGGTAGTGGCATCAGAAGTATTCAGCGTGTGCGGTGCCTGCAATGATGCATGGTCCAGGCAGGCTGAACTGGTAGCAATGTCTTTTGTCTAATGAATTCTGCCTTAATAAGGGTAGGTGGCGATGACTTGTGGTGCGGTGAGTTAGTGGCACCTGAAGCAACCAGCGTGTGCGCACCCTGCAATGATGCGTGGTCCGGGCGGGACGCACTGTTAGCAGTGTCTAATGAATTCTGACATCATTAAGACCATGTGGCGATGACTTATGGTACACTGAGTTTGTGGCACCTGAAGCACTAAGCGTGCGCGCACCCTGCGATGATGCGTTGTCGGGGCAGGCCGCACTGGTACCAATGTCTTTTGTCTAATGAATTCTGCCTTAATAACGCCACATGGCATTGATTTGTGTTGCACTGAGTTAGTGGTACCTCTGGCGCTCAGCATGTACGCAGCCTGCGATGATGCATGGTCTGGGCAGGACTCACTGGGAGCAATATGTCTTGCCTACTGGACTGCGTCATCTTCAATTGCCACTCCATCTGAATTGTGAGCCCTGCTGTCCGCAGTGTACATCAAAGGCAGTAGTCTGTACAGATATAAGTCTGCTGTGCTCGCAGGGGGCCTGTGTCGAGGAGGCCGGTGGTCATGGCGGCAGCCATGTGGCAGGCCCACTTCTACGCTGGAGTAGCGTATGTTGGACCAGCCCACTGCGCTTCCGCTCACAGAGGACAATGATACAGGTACATGACCGAGATTTTCCTACTGCCTGAGGTAACATGGTTGCGTCCACTGTCCACAACACTAAAAGGACCAGCCGTATGTATGTACACATGGAGGGGTTTGTGCTCTGCATAGTGAGGTCTATCCAGCACATCATCGCTACACTTGGTATTGTGGGCATTATTATTTGTGGTGACTTGCGTCTTTCGCACATGTTTGGTTGCCACATCTCTCAGCATTCAGCCATTGTGTGGCTGAGGGACATGCTGTTTTTGGAAGGTCTATTGTCCTGTTGTGCACTGCCGTGGTGGTAGTAAGGAGGCGGGGTCCAGGGAGGAGGTCCTGTGGGTGGTGGCAGTGGGTTTTGTGGCTTTCTTGGGTGTCGAAGATGCATGATCCGTAGCTCTATGACATGTGGTGGTCCTCAGATGTGATTCTGGGCTGAGCTTCCTTTCACACTGTAGGTAGTCATACTACTTTACACCAGTAAAAGGCAGATGGTACATTCCTACTGCTAACGCAGCTTATCGCCTGTTTTTGGATTGCACCGCAGAGTTGGCTGCTCACTGAAAATATCGGGAAGTAGTGTTTTTGTGTTATTTTTGTACAGGAACGCCTACTCTGCATATTATTTGTGTTAGTTCTTGTTCTCATTTGTTGCAATTTTCTTTGGTGGAAGCTGCTATTGGTGGAAAACTGGCGATATCGCCTGTTCTCACCAGGTTGAAAATGGAATGATAATTTAAAATTACTGATAAACCATAGGTTTAATGAAACATGGGTTTCAGGGACGCTATAGTTACAAATTAGCATTTAGAAAACCTTTGAAATTCACTGAAAATAAACATAGGTTTCAGGGATGTTTTAGTTAGTTGCACATATCACTCATACAAAACCATAGAAATTTGGCCGTTATCGTTAGTAGAGCTAACTATAACTCACGCCCCGCAATGCACTCCTGATGACGTCACATATTTCATCACTCATGACATGGTCAGTGACATCACTGATGACATCTCAAATTACATCACTGATTACATAACTGATGACATCATCCATATGATAATTTGATGCACCTCTTCACACCCTAATATAACCTTTGATACACCCACTCTAAAATACTGACTCCCATTTTCTAAACCATAGACAAATCAATAGCAGTTAATATATACCCACTGACTACTTCCTAGTTATAGACACAGATTCATTCACTCACCCATACAGTAACTCATACATGTAGTCACTCATCAATACAGCACTATTTTATGTACTCATACACCATTACAAACACTCATACACCATCACTCATCCATAGCGTTATTGACACTCGTAGCTAGTCATGTAAATAATCTATAACACTGATGTTTACTCACCTATACAGTTATACATTCAGTATCTAACCTATTCATACAAATAGTAACATATACTGACTCTCTTATACAATCACTGAAACAAGCGCACACTCATTTATACAGCCACTCTCACAATTACTCACTATCACATAGTCATTTATATACTCCAACACTCACATAAACAGCCTTTCACATACGTAGTTATTCACACACATACCAGTGAGATATACATTCACTCTCCAACAGAGTGATACACACACACACTCACCAAAACAGCTAATTTCACATGCACTATTGAACCCATACACCTAGTAAATTAGCCACTCACACATGTTGGCAGAAAGTTATACACTGCCCACCCACCTACACACACAAACACTGAGCCACCCAGTCTAATACTTATGCTACCAATAAGTAAGCCATATAGACAGTCATGTACCTAATCACCAACCCATGCAGCAGCTTATGCAACAACTGAGAGACTGATATAGACATTCACACAGTTTAGTCACTAACCCATGCATTCAGTAAGAGACATTTCAAGCCTAACTTATACAGTCAGTCACACACCTATCAGATCCTCCACCCAGACACTTATACACCAACTCATTCTTCAATACACCTTGGCATTAACATATATAAAATATATTTAAAGTTTACAAAAACACACATTGACTGGATGATGTCATCAGTGATGTCATTTGAGATGTCATCAGCGATGTCACTGACCATGTCATGAGTGATGTAATATGTGACGTAATCAGCAGTGCATTGCAGGGCACTAGTTATAGTTAGCTCTACTAAAGATAATGGCCAAATTTCTTTGGTTTTGTACGAGTGAAATGTGCAACTATAACGTCCCTGAAACCTATGCATTTATCAGTGAATATATACATACATACATACATATATATATATATACATACATACATACATACATATATATATACCCACATTTTGGGGAGCCACTTCGACTTGCATCAGCACTTTCTGCCTTGCACCAGCACTTTTTGCCACAAACCAGGGACTACTAAACCCAACGTCCCTAGCGCCCGGAAATGACAAAGTAGTTCTCTTCGCGACAGCAGTGCATGAAGGCGGCCTCGGGCTCCTGAAGCACGGGACGTGTGCGGGTGTGCCCAGGCTGTGCCTGGGACATGGGCGGGCCCGTTTGCGCCTGTCAGAGCACAGAAGAGGCTGGGCTGGGCCCGGGCTCTTGGTTCCTGGATCCAGATTCCTAAACGACTACAACATTTGTCGCACAACAAGAAGCAGCCAGGCAGAAGTATTCTTGCACCATTAAGTCTTCTTTACATTTTGTAATACATCCCTATTGCGAATGGCGGCTAAGCTAAAATTGAAGGGGGAAAGCGATTACTACAAAACCACCTCTAAAGTCTACATTTGACTGCTTCCTCCTACGAGCCGCCAAGGCCATTGACAAGGAGATTCAGGTTGCAGAGCGAAGTTTGTCAGTTGAATGGGGTTCAGTTGGTATTATTACTGTCCCTATTCCTCGGGCTACTGCCAACGCCCCTCCAACAAATGACCCCAGTAAGAACATTCATGTATAGAAGCCCATCTGTCTCATCCCCCGTGCAGTTCCCTTCTTCTTCCCCTACAGGAACCCCAGTGCGTGAAAGCCGAGCTAAAAGGAAAAAAAGGTCACACATTCGTAGCCTTTTCGGGTTGCACAGACTAGATCTAGGAAGAAGATCCAGGAGGTAGCCCCGGAAGTTACTGCTGACACATTGCAAAGACCATCTTCTAAGATTGACTGGAACACCAATTCGCCTCTCTACTCTGAGGAAATACCCCCGCTAATTTTTGCAACATTAATATCATGCATAGAAAAAACTATTGCCATAAACTTTCTGCCCATTTTGGCTAGACTGAACAAAATTTAGTCAAGAGTAGAACAGATTCATAAATCGGTGGCTGATATATTATCTGGGATAGGGGTAACAACGAAAATATATGAAGGGGGGCTGTATCTCATGGAGGCTCAAATTCTGATGAGGGTTCATCTTGTAGAAATGTAGACTTGCTAACTTGTACCTTAAATACTGAAATTAATAGGAATGATACTAGGGCAGTACCACAAAAACATTAGTGCCCTTACGCTCTAGTCACCTGGGGAATGTAAGGTTGCCTCCTAGTAACATTTGGCCTAACCCCTCAAATTCAACTCCCACTGGGAACTTAATTGATAGTAGTCAACAAACACTCCCTGAACCGTTGTATCAAAATCAACTGATTCTTCAAGATGATAAGGTGACACTATATCTTTCCCCGAGTGTTGCCCTTATGTGGCAATCCTAACTAACATCCCCCCGCTACAGGGAAATCAAAAAGAATCTTTGAAGCAGTTGAAAAACAAAGTCTGCCACTGGTTGACCAAGAATACAAATTTTACAAACAGCAACTACAGTGATATCCTGATACTAAGACGGATAAGGTGGGTCGGCCCGCTAAGTAAGACCATAGCAAGAGATTGTATCATCATAAACTGTAGATCCTCAATGTTTGTGGGACAGTTGCTTAACTGGGGGAACAATCCATTAATCCAGTGGTCAAGATCAGGTATTGATATTCCACCACTCAGGTTTTTATATAGGCCCCTTGAATGTGTAGGCCCAAATATCCTGGTTATTAAGTCACTTATTAAGAAGCCCATTGTGAGAGAGGAATCCCACTTTCTAGAACGGAAAAATAGATTCCAACGTTTGACTGACCTGGATTTCCAAGATTGACTACCCAATTCAACTACCAACTCACAATTGATATCTGAGAAACCACCTGCTACTCAGTTCGAAGAGTCCATTAAAATCAATAATAATAATGTACTTACATACTGCGGCCCAATAATCAAGCACTGCCATCAGTCTCAACAAGCAAATCATGAGAGAGTAAAAACCACTTTAGGGTATAATGCCCAGGAACTCTTGTTAGAAAACCAGGATTTGATAATCTTATCTTGGAACATGCAGGCATAAAGTATAAGTTAAATATAGATAGATTGAGAGTAGAGGCTGTAAACATCCACACCTGACAAATATAGTATCTGAGTATAGCGTGCTAGTGCAAAGAACCAAGGAGCACTCCCCTCTTTACTCCTTGCCAAGTAATACATTTCTATAACAACATTATAGCAAAAAGATTCATTACTTTCCAGTGTAATACCAAGACAATGTCCATAACAGTGAGAACACGAAAGGATGTTCAAATTCCAGATGTTTTCTTTTGTACATGATTGTTCTTTATTGAGTTTTAAAATTCAAAGGACCATAGCCAACGTGTTTCGTCTCACACTGAGACTTCTTATGGGCTTTAGAAAAACACATATAGATACACATTGAAAACCAAATTTACATACTTACCAAACATTTTTCATTTACGAGAAGACACATTCATCAGATTTTCATATAAAGCACCATATCATCTTTACAAAAACTAGTTCAATCTATCGTCTCAACCCTTGTTTTTCGTCTATAACTAGGCCTATTTACAATTGCTATCACAATAGGGACAATCTTATTAATAGTTTAAGACATTCAATTTATAGTATAACTAAGAAGAAGGTATTGCAGAAAAACACTCTTGGTGAAGGAATTTTCATGATTGTGATTGATATCATACCTCAATCGAGTCGCAAAAGAGTATTCATTGATGACAAAGCGTTTCAACAAGGTGTCATGGTTTTCAGGTTCAGTGGACTTTTATACAGTATATGTTTCTCAGAATCTTAAATATATACAACATGAAGACATATCTATTTCTATCCATTTATGCACAAGTGTATATTTGTATGTAGTACTATTATATAGTCGTACATAATGGCAGACACATTCTGAGATACCATTAATACAGTATGTTTAAAAGTCACATTCCAAGAACATTGCAGAGAAGATTAATTGATTGTAACCATTTTTGTAGTCAAACATGATTCAAATAAGTTAAAATTATATTAAGAAAATTACAACTGTTATACATAACTATTCTAAATAAATGAACACAAATATCAGTAGAAAAAGAGCAATCCAATTGCTATTCATATAACAGTTAAATGAAAAGAACAAAATGATGTCTAAGATCTGTTCACCACAAATTGATTATTGGCCACAAACGTGAAAGTCATGGGAGCCCTATATGACACAGTGCTAGGACGTTACATTTGTCAAAGCCTGCAAGGACAGGGAATTGGAAATTCATTTTTGTGAGACCAAATATATGAGGTTCAACCACTATACCTCCTATAAGTAAATTGACGCTGGGCCAGCAAACCCTGGAGCAGGTTAAGGCATTTGACTACCTGGGATTACGAATAAGCAATAGGTTGTCCTGGACACCCCAAATCGATAAGAGCACTCTGACTCTCCAGTATGCCGACTGCGCAATAGCCGGGAGGGCTAAAGCGTCTCCATATCGACCACTCTTCCCAATTTTGGAAATTCACAGGGCTAAAGGTCTAAGAGAAGCCCTTTAGGGGGCCGAGTTATGGCGGCTGGAGAATCTCAAGGACTTAGTCCTTGCAGAGAATACATTTATTAGGGTGATTTTTCATTTACCTGTAAAAACTCCCCTTTTGCTGTTAAGACTTGATCTTGGTCTTAAATCGAGAAACAACTTTGCCATTTTAAAGGCTCTCTTGTTTTGGGTAAGGACTTGGACTAGTAACACACAAGTTCCATTGAAGGAGGCCCTGGAAGAGTTATTGACCCTACAAAAACAAAACATGCGGCCTGGTGTAGCTTAAAAAGATCAAGGAATAGTTCTTCAGGCTGGGGCCATTGTGGGAGGATCCAGGGTCCATAACGAACAAAATGATCCCTTCCCTTAAAAAAGGGTTCTGTGAGTACATGGACACACAAAGTTTTGATGGTATTGCACATGCCACTTTAACTACTAGTTTTTTTTTATATAAAAGGATGGTTTGGTTTTGAAATGTTTCTAGATGACATCAAACCTGCCGGAGGGAGCGACCTCTGACCCCGTCACCAGGCAGGTCTCTCCCCCACGCCACCACACAGTCCTCCTGTGTGCCCTGTGATGCTGCAGCCACTCAATCTGGTTTGCGCCTAAGTGATTTCTTTCTCTGTGCTCCCTGTACTTGTGCTCCTCTGTGCCTCTCTCTGCCTTGTGTCTTCCCCGCTCTGTGCCCCTACCTGTTTAGTTAAATACCGTTGTTGCTGTACTCTTGTGTGCCCCACTGTACCCACTTTTTGACTTCTGTACCCTGCTTTGCGCCCACTCGCCCCCGTCTTTGCTCTTTCCCGCCACTGTGTCCCCTGCGGCCCTCCCCTCTGTGATCCCATTCGCCTCCCAGCTGCTTCTCCCGACCACTCCCCCTCGTATGGAAGCCGCGAAGCGGCCACGCCCAATGCGCGCCTAAGGCAAGCCTGTCTGCGCCTGGACTGCGCCCACCACCAGGACCCCTGACCCCCGCACTCACCACAACACACACCACCGCTACGACCCCAGCACCCTCCACGCACTCAACACCGGACGGTCACACAGCTGTTGCCTGGCCACTCCGAAGTGCACACAAGGACCCTTCTTCTGCGTGAGCTGCAGCTTCACCAGCATCCGACCCGCTTGCCCACCCATCGAAGAACCCAACCTCCTCAGATGCATCCTGCTCAACACCCGATCCACCCGCAAACGTGCCATTAAACTCTGGGACCTACTCGACACCAATGCCCCAGACATCGCCTTCCTGACAGAGACCTGGCTAACCCCCACCTCGGCGCCCGACATCGCCATAGCCATCCCAGAAGGCTACAAGATCACCCGTAAGGACCGCACCAACGGAGTAGGTGGAGGAATTGCCATCATCCACAAAAACACCCTCAAAATCTCAACAGACGCCAACGATACCCTCAGCACCGCCGAACACCTGCAGGTCAAGATCCACACCGACCCCAACACCACCCTCAGAGGCACCCTCGTCTACAGTAGTGAATACATTTATTGTATAGTTAATAAAAACCATTACAAAAATAAAAATGCATTAGTTTAAAATTGGTCAGTATACATGCCTGTTTAAAAAAAACATTAATAACTATTTATATTCATAAAATATCAGATGTAAGAATATTACTGAACTACATTATACAATTTCATATTCGTTTTAAACTAATGCATTTTTATTTTTGTAATGGTTTTTATTAACTATACAATAAATTTATTCACCCTCGTCTACCGACCCCCCGGACCCCGACCCCAGTTCAGCGACTCCATAGCTGACTTCATCAGCACACACGCTCTCGCCTCCACGGACTACATCCTTCTCGGGAACCTGAAATTCCACCTCGAGAACAACAACGACTCCAACACTTCCACCCTGATCGGCAACCTCGGACTCAGACAACTTGTCACTACACCCACTCACTCCGCCGGCCACACGCTTGACCCCATCTTCTCAGCTAACACTAAGCATGAGCGGATTTTGCGGATTGGCAATCCGCGAATTTTGCGGATTTGCGGATTCGCAATCCGCAAAATCCGCGAATTCCCGCGAATTTGCGGATTTTTTTTTTTTTGTGTTCGCCCGTGTTTCTGCCAGTTCGCGAGGGTTTTTACAATTTCGCAATTTGCGAACTTACCTGTCGGGTCGCAAGTTTTGCGAACTTGTTGTTTCTACGTGTCCAGCCTGTTTGGGACACTCTTCTTCATCACTGCCACTCTCTGTCACCACTGCCACTCTCTGACTACTCATGCCACCCTCTGGCCCACCCATGCCACCCTCTGTTTCATCACCACACCCTCTGGTTGTCCAGTGTACATTATTTTCGGCAAAGCAAAGCACACCTTCCCTGCCTCAAGTGACCTGAATTAATTTGGGGCTGATTAATGTGTCACAGAATATTTTTTTAGCTGGCACCTGCTTCCTTAGTGCGCCCTGATTAGTGATCTTTTGCACTTGCTAAGTGCTTTCATTGTTGCAAAATTAGTTACAACACCTGCCCTGCCCCAACTGACAATAATGAATTAGGGGCTGATTAATGGATTTTAACTTCCAGCCTGGCTCCTGCTTGTCTCCCTTCGCTGTAATTCAGGACCTTTGTGGCATATGTGTAACTATTCTGAGGTTCAGAGCAGGGTCACATAATAGTTTCAACTGGCAACTGAACTCTGGAGGGGCCCCTCAGGAAGCACTACAGGAAATGGCTACTAATGATGTGCCTGAACTTTTGAACCTGGTAAGTAGTTACTTTCAGTTTTGCTAAGATCGTATTTCTGCAATTTTGCACTTATTCGCGGGGCGCGAACTCACGCGAACAGTGCGAGCAGCGCGAGCAAAATCCGCTGCTCGCGGATTTGCGGATTTTGCGGGAAATTCGCAAATCTCGCGGATTGCGGATTTCCCGAAAATCCGCAAAATCCGCGAGCGTAACGGATTTTCCGCCCATGCTTAGCTAACACCCATGTCTCCTTCGACCGCACCACCGAACACCATTGGACCGACCACCACTGCATCCACTTCGCCTTCCGGAAACCCACCACGCACCACCGCACCCAGCCGATGACTCGCCGCAACTTGGGCAAGATCACCGAGGACCAGCAAACCACCGCCCTCGCCCAGAGCCCACCCGCAGACCCGACTGACCCGACGCCGCAGCACGCAACCTCAGACAATGGATCAACGACTGTACCAACACTCTCGCCTCGCTAAAGAAACCCCCCCACACCCAGACCAGTAAGAGAGCAAGCTGGTTCCCCGAAGACCTCCAGGTTTCAAGCGAACCTGCCAAAAACTGGAAAAAAACTGGCCCCTCGAAAGAACACCGGAAAACTACACAGCCCACAAGAACGCCACCCGCCGACACCACCAACTTATCAGATCCGCCAAAAGGACCGCCTTCAGAGACCGCATGGACAACAATGCACACAACAGCAAAGAGCTCTTCAGCATCATGAAGGAACTCTCCAACCCCAGCTCCAACACCAACAACATCCCACCGTCACAAGACCTGTGCGACTCACTGGCCACCTTCTTCCACCGCAAGATCGCCAACATTCACAACAGCTTAGATGCCGTCACCACCCTGGCAACCGCAGGCACCCCCGCCCTCACGGCCACCACCCACACCAACCGCCTGCTCGCCTGGACCAACATCAACGACGACGACACCATCAGGATCATGAACACCATCAACCCCAGATCCCCAGAAGACCCCTGCGCACACCACATCTTCAACGAAGCCAGCAGCACCATCGCACCCCATCTCCCAAAAACCATCAACATCTTCGAGACAGCGACCTTCCCGGAGAGCTGGAAACACGCAGATATCAATGCCTTACTCAAGAAACCCAAGGCGGATCCCAAGGACCTAAAGAACTTCCGACCCATCTCCCTGTTCCCGTTCCCAGCGAAGGTCATAGAAAAGGCCGTCAACAAACAACTGACCAGCTTCATCGAAGAGAACAACATCCTGGACCCATCCCAATCCGGATTCAATAGCAATCACATCACGGAAACTGCCCTCATCGCTGCCACTGATGACATCAGATCCCTGCTCGACAACGGAGAAACCGCGGCCCTCATCCTCCTGGACTTGTCAGCCGCTTTCGACACAGTCTGCCACCGCACACTAAAAGCACGCCTCCACGACGCCGGAATTCAAGAAAAGTCCCTAGACGTGACCACCTCCTTCCTCACCAGGAGAACCCAGAGCGTCCGCCTCCCCCCCTCAGCTCCAAAGCCATGAGATCATCGGCGGCATACCCCAAGGATCATCCCTCAGCCCAACGTTTTTCAACGTATACATGGCAGCTCTCGCCCACATCGCCCGACGGCACAACCTAAACATCATCGCCTACGCTGACGACACCCAGCTGATCCTCTCGCTCACCAAGGACACCAGCACCACCAAAAACCAACCTCCAAGAAGGAATGAAGGCTGTCGCCAACCGGATGAGGAACAGCCGTCTGAAGCTGAACTCGGACAAGACGGAGGTCCTCATCCTCGGTTCCACCCCCTCAGCCTGGGATGACTCCTGGTGGCCGACGCCTCCAAGAGCACCCTCTACACCCACCGACCATGCACGAAACCTAGGGGTCATCCTCAACTCCACACTCTCCATGACAAAGCAGGTAAACGCCGTCTCCTCCTCCTACTTCAATACCCTCTGCATGCTTTGCCGGATCTTCAAGTGGATCCCCACCATAACTAGAAGGACGGTCACCCAGGCCCTCTTCAGCAGTAGACTGGACTACGACAACGAACTCTACGTAGGAGCCCCGGCCAAACTCCTAAAATGGCTCCAATGCATCCAGAACGCCTCCACATGCCTGATCCTCGACATCCCGCACCGCAGCCACATCACACCCGACCTGAGAGACCTTCACTGGTTCCCCATCAACAAGAGGATAACCTTCAAGCTACTCACCCACGCACACAAGGCACTCCACCACACCGGACCAGCATACCTCAACAGCCAACTCAGCCTTCACACCGCATTCCGCTAGCACCGCTCTGCAGACCGTGCCTTCGCCACTGTCCCCCACATCCGTAGAGTGACCGCCAGCTGCAGATCATTCTCCCACCTCGCCCCAAGACGAGGAACACCCTCCCCATCCACCTACAGCAGACCGAAGACCTTCTGACCTTCAGGAAACTCATCAATACCTGGCTCTTCGAACAGTGGCAGGGTCCACCCCACCCCAGCGCCTTGAGACCCTCACGGGTATGTAGTGTGCTTTACAAATGCTATGATTGATTCATTGATTGAAACCTCCCCAGGCAAGAGCTCTGTACACTCAATTTAGGTACAGAATTCTTCCTCTTAATTGTAGGAGAAGCTTATGGGAAAATGCATCTGTAACATCTATGTGCCCGACCTGTCACTCAATCCCAGAGACCCTTGATCATTTTTTCTTTTTATGCCCCTTTTATACAGATCTTCAGAAAAACTGGTTAATTCCTGTCTGCCATCTATTATTTTTTACACGTCCTGCTGATGCTTTATGCATTTTTAAGATGGATACCACAAGTTGGCTAGTTTTCACAATTTCGAGATATTTGCTCTTTGCCTGTGGAAGAGGTTAAAAATTATCAAACATTTCTCTTTGAATTCAATATGATTATGTGTGCCACCAGGTTGTGGGGTCCTAAATTGGATACATGGGAACGAATCACGGATTTCTTATAAATTTAGATTTTACTGGAACCTAGATAATGTCTCTTTTTAAGTACTTTTATAAACTTAGGAAATTCAGAAAGATACCAATATTGTTCGATGCATGGGATAGCTCGTTTTCTTTTTAAATTGTCCCTTATGATGTAATGAATTTTATGAAGTAAATGACCATACTTTTAATCGAATAAACAAATTAAAAATGTGTGCATCTGAAAGTCACCTTTCTCATAGACCTTGCAGAAGTGGAGCTTAATGGGGCCTCTCGCATGAATTAATGTCAAGGGGTTATCCCCCTCCCCCTTGACACAATCAATATCAAACACACCTCCACTTCCAATAGAAAGGAGCCCGCACTCAAATGAGGAAAATGTTCTTATTTATTTGGCAGCAAATGCACAAAGCTGTCAGGAACATGTTTCCGCTGTCTCGGCAGCCTTTCTCAACATGTAAAGCTTTCTATTGGAAGTGGAGGTGTGTTTGATATTAAAGAAGCGTGCGTGGTATTCGCCCCTGACCTGCACCAACGGCTTTCACGATGCAGCTAACAAAGCCACACTGAGGATATTATATATATACATATATATATATGTCCAACAATAGCTTCAAGCTTTTCCAGGACGCACACAGTCTGACGCGTTTTATTGGTTCCCTGCCCTTAGTGGGCTGCACTTCATTCGTGTCCTTTCATATTGCATGCTGGGAATTGCATTGTTCACAAAGGAGTCACATTTATTTCTTTAGTAGGTTCAATGCCACATACTTAGTTTGAGAATTTTGTTTAATCCTACAGTCGGAACCCGGGACCTGTGGAGAGTTTTTTTTAATCAGGCTTACTACGCTGAGCAGGTTGAACTCGTTTCACTCAGCAGCCTCTTTTATCCATTTATCACGAGAATGGTGAAAGAAGATGGTGCAATCCTGACGCGGCGAGGACGCCGCACTGCAAAATATGTCCAACAATGCCCTCAAGCTTTTTTCCAGGACGCACACTATGTTAAGCCAGCCATCCGGCTTTGAAGGATATCACTCTCCGTCAAACCCAGGTAAATTATGTCTTATGCGTTTCAGGGCTGCAGCCCCTTAATCATAAGCAGCTCAGTGTGCGGCATCGATTGGTCCAAAGATATAGAAAGCCGCCAAACAGGTAAGTGTCTGTCACACTTTGTTAAATGCAGGTCCATGAGGATAACAAACCGCACAGCACTCCAATGTTCACACAGCGCTTGACGTGTTTTGTGTAAACACACTTTTTCAAAGGATCTGGAATGAAAACACAGCTGTGGCCATTCTTCACGCTACTTGTTGGAAAACACAGTCCTGCCCCAGTGGGCATAGCCAACCCCGTGGCCTGCTGGATATCGTAGTCTTGACTCTCGCTTCAGTGAGCTGAACACTGCTGTGTCACAATAAAATATATTTAACCCCTGTGGGTTGGGTGATGCCTGGAAGGAATCATCTCTGGCACATAGTATCTGCATAAACCAGCTCCCTGTCCCATACACAGCGACGGTGTTTCACGTCGCTGCTAGTGTTACTGAAAACACCGGGGCTTTCCACGCAGCTCAGGCAAGCCGCAAAATATCCAACAAACGTTGCCTGCAAAGATGTAGACCTGCATTAAACAAAGTGTGGCAGACACTTACCTGTTTGGTGACTTTCTACAACTTTGCAGGCAATGTTTGTTGGATATTTTGTGGCTTGCCTGAGCCGCGTGGAAAGCCCTGGTGTTTACAGTAACACTCTTGCAGCGACGTGAATCAAGCAGATGTGCCTTTGCTATATTTGGTGAAAATTGCTCCAGTGGTTTTTATGAAAATTAACTTCAAAAACACATATATATCTATAGGCGCGGTCCCAGCGCTCACCGGTACGCGTACCTGGGAGCGCACCCGGCGCGCTACGGGAGTGCGCGAGCGAAAGCTGATTGGCTGTCAGGTGTCTGTCAACATTCTAAACAGTCCAGAGTGTCCGCCATCTTGTGTCTCGGTAGAATTGAGACACAAGAGGTGAAAAAGAAAGGGGAAATAATTAAAAGGGGGCAGAGTAGACACCCCCTAACCCCCTAGGTTTTCTGAGGGGGGCCTAGAAGGACCCTGAAGGGCAAAAAAACATTTTTTTTTTTTTTAAATTTGCAGGGTAAGCGCTGGGTGCGCTCTCCGGTACAGGCACCCTGAGCGCACCAAGGGGAAAACAGTGAAAGAAAATAGTTTTAAAAAAGAATTGGGGTGAGGGCACTCTACCCTGCTCTCTTTTCAAGTTTTGAAGTATTACATTTCACTCTTTTCTGAAACTACATAAAATGGCGGTGATAGGGTGTATCAGAGACAGATCGGGAGAGAAAGGAGGCAGGAGATGAAGAAGAGATATCAAATATACATTGGTAAAAATACAGTGGGAGAAGGGCAGTAAATATGAGTAAACTTACTATGTAACATAAAAATTGTGCACTCTATACTTTAAGTATTTCATTATACTAAAATCACTTCGCTTTTACCTCATAAATTAGAAATAAAAATTATTAATATGTCAACTAATTTTGAATTTGTAATTAATAATTTATTGTTCAGATTTCTCATAATTTAATAGAACTTGTAGCATGTCCTCATCTGTTATTTCATCATCATTCATATATTTAATGTCCTCATGAAAATTGTTCATTGATTCTATTTCATGCAAACATTGAATTAATTCTACATCTATGGGTTGATTCAAAAAATCTTTTAAGTTGTCTTCTCTTTGTGATGAAATGGTGCTTTCAATGTCTATGCCATTTTCATTTTCAAGATGTATTGATGTAATTTCAAAAGAAATGTCCTTGTTGTACTCCATTTTAATTTCAAATTTCTTGCTGTAAAAAGTAATCACTTTCAATTATCGATTTTAGTAATACATAACATAAAAGTAGCTTAATCAAGTATTTAGTTCTTTAAAATTAATTGGGCAGTGTATAGTATCAGACAGGAACTAGAAATATAAAGCACTGCATGTGATGAAGCCAATCTTAAACAATAATTATAACAGAAGGACTGTAAATAACTAATGGAAAACATTTTCCAAATTATCTTAAAGTGTACAACATAGTTCCCCTTACAAATTAACAACTCATCTTTTTGAAAATAGAAGAGTTAGTACTGTGTTATTCTAAGTCCAGCAATTGAGCACCCAAATTTTCTCTCAGAAGTACCTCAGACTGGGGTATTACAAAATGGCTATGTTTTCCTCTCATTTAAAATATATATATAACCAATCAAACTTCATCACACACAAAAATTCCAAACTAAAGTAATATTTTGATTGGTTCTAAATTTCAATACTTTCAAATGTGTTTTCCCCATGCAATTTCCCATAGGACATTTAGACACGCCTACAGCCTGAATGGATGAATGGAATTACACCAACGTTGGCAAAATGATAGGTACTGGTATGTAGTAGGGCCTTTTCTATATTTCTTTGAAATTTCTTCTGTGGTTTTTATGAAAGGCAACTTCAAAAAAACATATATATCAATAGGCGCGCTCCGAGCGCTCACTGGTATGCGTACCGGGGAGCGCACCCTGCGCGCTACGGGAGTGCGCAAGCGCAAAGCTGATTGGCTGTATGATGTCTGTCAACATTCTAAACAGTCCGGAGAGTCCGCCATTTTGTGTCTCGGGAAAATCGAGACACCTGAAGTGAAAACAAAAAGGGGGAAATGATTAAAAAGGAACAGGGTAGACACCCCCTGACCCCCTAGGTTTTCTGAGGGGGGCCTAGAAGGACCCTGATGGGCCAAAAAACTATTTTTTTTAACTTTTTCGCGGGGTAAGCGCTGGGTGCGTTCCTGGGTACGCTCTTCGGTATGTGCACCCTGAGCGCACCACAGGGAAAAACTGTGTAAAAAAATAGAGTAAAAAAATAATGTAGAGTGTTTAGAGGTAAGTTAGCTCTGAAAAGAGCTGTTGTGTTATGTGGGTGTTTTTTGTACCTACAAGTAGGTACCAATGCAGAGTCTTATATTCAAGAGACAAACTCTATTCCCCTCATCTGTAAAATGCACACCATCTCTCCTATTGATGTCTTGCACGTTGTAACGCTAGTTATTGTGGTAAATGCAACCCATACCATAGTCTCTGAGGAACGCAGAAACAGATTTATTCACATGTTTCCTTGCTTTCTCAATCTGTGGACAAAATTGGTTGGACCAGTTCCATTTTTGCCTTTGGCATATATTAGAAAATACCCAGGCAGTTTTTGGAAAAAGTGACATCAATTGCCCAAAGATGTCCTTTAACCCTTTCGCTGCGGCGGCTATTCCGCCGCAGCGCTAAAGGGGCGGGGCGGCCGCACGGCCGCCGCATGCTGGTGACAGAACCGCTCCGTCACCAGCTACAGTTGAGCTGTGCTGGTGACGGAGCGGTTCCGTCATGACCCGCCCCGCTCATTAAACCTGCCGCGCAGGCGCGAAATCAGCGCCGCGCAGGCGCGGCGGCCGGGCCATGACGGAGCCGCTCCGTCATCAGCACAGCTCAACTGTAGCTGATGACGGAGCGGCTCCGTCATCAGCAGGGGAGGGGTTAAAAGCATTTCCAGACCTACCCCAGTCAAAGTGCCTAGGTCATTTCCACCACAGTGCACAATTATACGGTCAGGGTGTGGTAAATGCATTAAGGATTTTACCAATGGTATCAATTGGTGACTTCTCAATCCTCTCTGTCCAATCCATACAATGTCCACATTTGGTATATCAAGTTTGAAAATACCTCTGTTAGCTGCGTATTTTTGACTCCAGTGGACATAGCTATGACCCACAAACCAGATGTTTTGCATCTTGAAGGTGGATGTGCTTCTAGTCAGATAAGTTGTGGAAATGAAATGGCAGTTTGATTATGAAAAAAAGTGGTTGAGAATCAGTGCAGTTGAAAAACCAGAAATGATTGGTGCTTTCCTAAAAATCTCCACTGAAAATTAGGGTGCATGCTTTTCTTTTGTAAAAAGTCATTTCAATGGTTGAGAAAAAGTAATTTAAACAAACATTGCAGTTGATTAGCTAGTAGATTGATTGGTCAAACACCCTTGATGGATTCTTTTGCAACATAGTATGATGAACTTGTGAATTGTGTGCTGGGTTAGGAGGGAGTTACTATGGTTACAGGGTGAATGAGCACTGGGGGGGATGGGTGAATGTTATGTGAGTTTCGAAGTCTAGAAATGTACAACCAATTACAATGTGCAGTTTGGTTTAGAATTTGTGTGGGAACAATTTTGATTCTTTGCCATTATTCTCAGGCTCAAGTGAAAGAAGCATTATTCAGAGATTCTGCCTAAGAATTTCTGTTGAGTGTGACTGACACTGTTTTACATCTTCCAAAGCATTTTTAAAGGTGAGCAAAGATTCTTTTAAAATATAGATAAAGATAGAGAGCTTAAAGATTTTTGAAAAGTATCACAGTGAGTGTCTGTGTGAATTAAGGAATTATATTTTTACCTTTTCCCATAATGTTAGCTGTGTGCGCTTACAGTTTGTATTTTTTAGTTTTTAAGGTAGACTTCTTTTTAAATAGTTTTTTATGCTTGGATTCAATGCTCGTATAGAGATAGTGTAATGGTTTCATTGGACTTGTAAATATGCTCCTTTTTTAGAAGCGCCTTGTGCAACCTTTAACATGGGTGAAAGCAGTGAATGTATGGAGAGGGATAGGAATAGCAGATAGAAAACCATATGAAATGGTGTGGGAGATGCATAAAGTATTTCAGTAAGGGCATCAATTGAGATGGAATATAAGATAAAGAGGGGCATATTTACAAGCCCCTTGCGCAATGTTTGACATTAATGCTGGTATAGAGATAGTGTAATGGTTTCATTGGCATATTTACAAGCCCCTTGCGCAATGTTTGACATTAATGCTGGTATAGAGATAGTGTAATGTTTCATTGGCATATTTACAAGCCCCTTGTGCAATGTTTGACATTAATGCTGGTATAGAGATAGTGTAATGGTTTCATTGGCATACTTACAAGCCCCTTGCGCAATGTTTGACATTAATGTAAGAATAGAGATAGTGTAATGGTTTCATTGGCATATTTGCAAGCCCCTTGTGCAATGTTTGTCCTCTTAATTCTGCACTCCCCTTGGAAAGGGGCGACCACTCGGTCCCCCCGAACGTATGGTAGGGGGCCCGGATCCCCCCGGGAAGCCATTTTGGGCGGGGGGCGTGTCTCGGCTGGCATGCCCGAAGCGGCGTAGCCGGGGCGCGCCTTTTCCCACCCAAGAAGGGTTGTCCTAGACACCTACACCGTTGGCCACGCCCGTAGGCGTACCGGAGGAGGGTACACGCCCTCCCGAAGAGGAATAAAAGGAGCAGCAATCCGAAGAAGCATCCTCTTGTTCCTGTGCTTGGAAGCTGCTCCCTCTCGTTGCACGTGAGCCCTCGACGGAACAAGGAGCAATTTTTGAGAACTTGTAATTTTTGTGTTTCTCTTTCAGCGACTTCGAACGTTCGGATCCAGGACCGCGTTAAGCAACAATGCGACAACAATGCCTGGCAAGAAGGCTGGAAAGAAGTCAGGGACTGACCAGATGCTTCGCATGCTGATAAAAGATATGGTGAGCATGAAGAAGCAGATGGCAGCAATGAACAATACGGGTAGACCGAAGAAGGTCATAGGACCGGCATTACCCGGAGTCGTCCCCGCAGGGAGATGTAAAAGGGTCAGGGGTAGGGCGGCAGGGGGGGAAGTCCCGGTTCCCGAGTTACCCCCGGCGACCCCGGTCATTCCAGTCGAAGCCCCGTTACCGATCCCGGACGCAGGCCAACCGATTCCGGTTGTTGTTACGCCCGCCAGGGAGGAGGATATGCCTCCGAAGTTAGCCGCCCAGTTGGCCGCATGGCTCAGTAAAAACACAGGGGGTGCTACGGCACCGGGAGACATGGCCGAAGAGGCCAAATTACTAATGCAGCAGTTGCGGCAGTCGCGAGATGCCGCGAAGGCGAATCTCCCTCTTGTCCCCCCACAGGTGACCTCGGAAGGACCAGCAGCCGGCGTCGAAAAAACGGCGGGACCAGCAATGGAGCCGGGTAAGCAGGCATTGCCAATGGCAAGGGAGGGGTCTTTGCCCTTGAGAAGGGAAAAGGTGGTCCAACATATACCGCTGGCCACGAAAGAATTGATTTGGGCTGATAAGTATGTGAATATGTTTTCTCTCCTGACCGACCATCGCGAGATGGAGTATGTTAAGACTCAGAAAGATTTGTGGCACCCGAGTGTGTGGCGAGCAAAAATGGCGGGATTCAGGGTTGATGAGACAATCTCAAATTGGGCCAAGGCCTTTGCGATGTTTACTGCAATTATTGGGGAACGTAAGCCCGAGGTTTAGACCGAATTGTCCTGCTATCAGGCACGTATAATAGATTTTTATGAAACTTATGAGGGCGATGAATGGATGGGTTATGATATGAAGTTTCGTAAAGCCAAGGAGTATGATTCATCTCTGACGTGGGATTGTCTCGACTCGATCTCTTGGCAGAAGCAGCTCCTGCCGGGCGCGACGAAGTCGTCCTCGCTTGGCGGGAATGGGTCGAGGCCTTCCCGCCACCAGCCGGAGGCGCCCTTTGGAGCGGGCCCCGCTGGTGACCACCAACCAAGGAGTGGTGGGAATGGGGGTAGAAAAGGGGTCTGTTGGAATTTTAACAGGGGCAAGTGCACTAGGCCACAAGGGACGTGTAAGTTCAGACATGAATGTGCAAGTTGCGGAAATTCTTCACACCCCGAGAGTTCGTGCAGAGCCAAGAATGGTGATACAGGGGGTAGAGGAGGGGCCAAACAGGTCTGATGTGGACCATGGAGTTCCGCTACCAACCCCCGTAGATATCATGGCAATGATCCCCTGGCTAAACGAATACCCTGATCATGTCTCCGCTGGGGTGTTGAGGAACGGCTTCTCGTATGGTTTCCACATCCCGGCGGGGGATTTTCATGGGGAATCACTGTGTAGAAACCAACTGTCGGCTCAGAATAATCCAGCGGTGGTAGAAAGAAAGATTGCAAAAGAGGTTGCCCTTGGCCGGGTCGCTGGCCCATATAGGCACCCGCCAGTCACTAATTTCATCTGTTCCCCGTTGGGAGTAGTTCCCAAGAGGGACCCGGGGGAGTTTAGGTTGATCCACAACTTGTCAGCTCCTAGGGGTCTTTCGGTGAACGATGCGATTGACCCGGGAGTTTGTTCGGTGCGGTACGCATCCTTCGATGATGCCGTCGCCATGTTGAATCGCCTGGGGCCCGGAGCGCTGATGGCAAAGTCGGATATCGAGTCAGCATTCCGGTTGCTCCCGGTACACCCACGGGATCAGCGTCTGTTAGGTTTTGTGTTCCAAGGACGTTACTACATGGATAGATGTATGCCAATGGGTTGCTCCATCTCTTGTGCTTATTTTGAGAAATTCAGTTGTTTTCTGCAATGGGCGTTCACCAAAGCCACTGGCCATACCCAGGTTATGCATTACCTAGATGATTTTTTGTTCTTGGGGGCAGCCGGCGACACGCAATGTGCGCAGGCGTTACGGGAATTTTGCACTCTCATGGAGCGGTTTGGAGTGCCATTGGCACCATGTAAGACGGTTGGGCCATCTACTTCACTCGAGTTTCTGGGCATTGAGCTCGATTCTGTGGAGGGATGTTTCCGTTTGCCATTGGACAAAGTAGCGAAGTTCAGGGCTTCTCTGGAACTGTGCATTAGCAAAGAGAAAGTTACTCTCCATCAGTTACAACAGGCAGTGGGCCAGCTCAACTTTGCCCTTAGAGTGATACCAATGGCCCGCCCCCTTTTCCCGCTCTATTGCACAAGCCATGGTTGGTCTCAAGGAAGGGCACCATCGCACAAGACTGTCTGCAGAGGTTTGCCAGGATATGCGCATATGGTTAGCATTTCTGGCGGATTTCAACAGTCGAGTAGTGTGGGTCAAGCCACCAGCGTCCTCGGACGAGCTGGGTTTGTGGACCGACTCGGCAGGGAGCGTGGGATTTGGCGCCATCTTTGGTAATCGATGGTCGGCGCAAACATGGCCGACGTGGTGGTACACCAGTGGTCTCACAGGTAACATTGGGTTTCTCGAGTTGTTCCCCATTTTTGTGGCTCTGAAGGCATGGCCGGATGAGTTCCGAGATCGCTCAGTGGTGTTCTGGTCCGACAACATGACTGTAGTCGAATGTATAAATAATCAGGCAGCACGCTGCAAGTGGATATTGAGATTACTGAAGGAAATTGTACTACTGTGCATGAGACTGAACGTACAATTTAGGGCGAAGCATGTGCCGGGTGTACTGAACCAGGCGGCTGATGCACTCTCTCGTTCACACATGCAGGCCTTCAGGAGTTATTTACCTTCCGCGGACATAGCGGCAGCACCATTTCCCGAAGCACTCTGGCTACTCGGTGCCCCGGATTACAAGACCTCGTGGGAGCAAGCCTAGCCCCCAGGACAAGGAAGGCATACGAAGGAGCGTTTCGTTCCTATTGTGCATTTTTGGGTCCAGCAGGAGGGGACAATTGGGGGCAGGAGGAGTATGTCGTAAAGTTTTTAGTAGCACTACACAGGGCAGGCCGATCAGCGGCAAGGGCCAACAGGCACCGGGCTGCCATTGCATTCATGGTGCAGGCGCATGGCATCAAGGACCCCACATCGTCCTTTTTGGTAAAGAAGGCTCTGCGTGGTTGGCAACGCCTTGAGGGTCGTAGAGTAGACGAAAGGCGCCCGATTGGGTTAGAAAGGTTGTCCCTGCTGATGTCGGTACTCCCCACAACATGTTCCTCCCAGTTCGAGGCAGTGCTGTTCCGGGCCGCTTTCGCATTAGCGTTCCATGGGGCTATGCGGGTGAGCGAGCTGGTTGCAAAAAATAAGAAGGATATGGAGGGAGGTCTGTGTCGGGAACACATTCTGATCAAGGGTGATTCAATGGTGGTCACAATAGCCAGGTCCAAGACCGATCAGGGTGCTATGGGAGACAGTATTGTTGTCCAGCGCATGCGTGGGTCCCCCATGTGCCCGGTGAAGTGCGTTGAGGGATATTTAGCGCAAAGGGCGGAAGCATGGGGGGGAAGCTTGCTGAGACACATCGACGCCACCCCACTGACAAGGTTTCAGTTTCAGAGGGTGCTAACAATGGCAATCGCAGCAGCGGGCTTGGACCCGGGCGATTTCAGGACCCATTCCTTTAGGATAGGGGCTGCTACTGAGGCTACAGCCAGGGGTCAGAGTGTGGAGAAGGTGAAACAACTGGGACGATGGTCCTCGAACTGTTATAAAAGGTATGTGCGGTTGCACATGTTGTGAAGCCAATGTCATGAACTCACTCTTCTTGTCTTCTGTTTGGTTTACAGTTTCGCGAGCATGCTATGCGGGGTGGACTGTGCAGTCGACCCGGCACCTGGGGACCAGAGGTCAGAGATCACCGGCTGAGGAAAGAGTGGTGTGGGTCGTGGGCCACTCATACGTGAGGCGGGCCGGGGACGTATTCAAAGCAGGTGACATGATTCACGCAGCTGGGGAATACGGGTACAGGGTGACCTTCCACGGAAGGGGCGGGCTCTGTATTGACCAGTTTTAATGTTTTGTCGAGGGACTGTTAGGGCGGACAAGGTCACCGCTGTCTGTAATCATAGTACACCTGGGAGGCAATGATTTGGTGACACTCGGTCGGCGAGTACTACTCGAGCGAGTTTTATCTACTGTTAGCTGGTTGGCGAGAAGGATCCCGGGGTGCACGATAGCATGGTCCCACATGATTCCCAGGAAGATGTGGCGGGGGGGCCTCTCTGTATCAGCACTGAACCATTCAGTAAAGAAGGTCAATAACAAGCTTGGTAGGTTGTTTCGCTCGGCGCAGTTGCACTGTATTCCGCATGGTTGTATTCGGGGGGATCACATGTATCTCGAAGATGGGGTCCATTTGTCCCGGGAGGGGAATGTCTTACTCATAGGAGACTTCATAGCATGGTTAAGGGGTTTGTAAAAGCATGACCTTTGGTAGGAGTTGTGGGGGGGCCGGATAGCCGGTAAACTATCCGGCCTGTGGCGGTAAGGTCATGATCGGTGAGCAGTAATTTCAAGGTCCCTAGAGGGGGGCGCCACCCATTATGGATGGGAGCGCCCGGGGGGAGGCGGCCATTGGCCCCTCACAAGGGGAGGCGTCACCCACTAAGTATGGGGTCGCCTAAGGGAAGGCGGTCATAGGCCCCTTCCAGGGGAGGAGGCGGCTAGATGCCCCTCCTACGAATTTCCCGGGGCCCGGATATCCGTGACAGCGGATGTGATAAACAGTGTGGGGTGGGAGGGGGGTCCACGCTACCTTCTAGACACCTCACACGAGTCCTCGGACGACCATTAAGATGGCGTCGAGTTAAATAGGGGGCCCCTGCAAAGACAAGGGAAATTGGAGTTGGCACAGAGGTACAGTCCTCTGTGCGCCCGCCCCTCACACCGTGAGGGGGGAGTTCTGGTAGTAGGGATCTGACACCGGTTGCGACCTTGCCGTTGGCCCGTAATGCTAGGATGTACAATTTTTATTTAGAAAGTATGCATTTGCAGGATGTTTAGACTCGGCTAGGAAAACCTTTGTATTAGAGATTTGTTAAGTTTAGCCAATGAACGTGTCTGCATCGTAATGTAATAAATGAAAAATTGTACATGATATGAAACTGTTATTTTAATGTTTTCATTTTGTTTCATATTTTAATAAATACGGCCTGGGAGGGTAACTCCCTCCCGCCTTCCAAAAGTTCAGAACTGCGTCCGTCTTCCCATCCTTGGGGATTGTGTTGGGAGGGGGTGACAGGCATCCCGGCCATATGGAAAGGGGCGACCACTCGGTCCCCCCGAACGTATGGTAGGGGGCCCGGATCCCCCCGGGAAGCCATTTTGGGCGGGGGGCGTGTCTCGGCTGGTATGCCCGAAGCGGCGTAGCTGTGGCGCGCCTTTTACCACCCAAGAAGGGTTGTCCTAGACACCTACACCGTTGGCCACGCCCCGTAGGCGTACCGGAGGAGGGTACACGCCCTCCCGAAGAGGAATAAAAGGAGCAGCAATCCGAAGAAGCATCCTTTTATTCCTGTGCTTGGAAGCTGCACCCTCTCGTTGCACGTGAGCCCTCGACGGAACAAGGAGCAATTTTTGACCTACCCACCAGCCCCTTATGGCAATGTTAGTACTGCAATAAAATTGATTTGCTTTGGTAATATCTTTTTTCTCCTGGTTTAGTGGTTAATAAAAATGTCAATGTTGGTACTGCAATAAAATGATTTGCTTCATAACATTTTCTTCCTTAGTGGAGCGGAGTATAACAGTCTAGTTGAAGGATGTGTTGAATGTTTAAATATTAGGATAAATATTGCACTGTAAAGTTAATTTTCTTTCTTAAATAGGTAAATAAAACGTCGTATTTATTTTTGGTCGGGCGGTAAGGTCATGATCGGTGAGCAGTAATTTCAAGGTCCCTAGAGGGGGGGCGCCACCCATTATGGATGGGAGCGCCCGGGGGGAGGCGGCCATTGGCACCTCACAGGGGGAGGCGGCACCCACTAAGTATGGGGTCGCCTAAGAGAAGGCGGTCATAGGCCCCTTCCAGGGGAGGAGGCGGCTAGATGCCCCTCCTACGAATTTCCCGGGGCCCGGATATCCGCGACGGCGGATGTGATAAACAGTGTGGGGTGGGAGGGGGGTCCACGCTACCTTCTAGACACCTCACACGAGTCCTCGGACGACCATTAAGATGGCGTAGAGTTAAATAGGGGGCCCCCGCAAAGACAAGGGAAATTGGAGTTGGCACAGAGGTACAGTCCTCTGTGCGCCCGCCCCTCACACCGTGAGGGGGGAGTTCTGGTAGTAGGGATCTGACACCGGTTGCGACCTTGCCGTTGGCCCGTAATGCTAGGATGTACAATTTTTATTTAGAAAGTATGCATTTGCAGGATGTTTAGACTCGGCTAGGAAAACCTTTGTATTAGAGATTTGTTAAGGTTAGCCAATGAACGTGTCTGCATCGTAATGTAATAAATGAAAAATTGTACATGATATGAAACTGTTATTTTAATGTTTTCATTTTGTTTCATATTTTAATAAATACGGCCGGGAGGGTAACTCCCTCCCGCCTTCCAAAAGTTCAGAACTGCGTCCGTCTTCCCATCCTTGGGGATTGTGTTGGGAGGGGGTGACAGGCATCCCGGCCATATCACTCATTATCTCTCTGTTAGCCTCATTCTCTCCGTCCCTTTAGTCTCTCACTCCTCTTCTGTCACGCTCACTCCCTATAACTCTGCCATACTCCCACACTCATCTTCAATCAGACCTTAACCTTTACTTTTGCTCCTTCACTCTTTTCTCTTCCCTTACTCTCCTTACTCTACTTCACTAACTCCTTCTCTTACTCCCTCTGTCCTCTTAGTTCTACACTACCCTTCCTTCTTTCTCTGTCTGTTTGCTTCATTATCTCTGACCCCTTAGTCTGTCACTCCTCTTCTATCACGCTCACTCCCTATAACACAGCCACACTCCCTCACTTATGTTTCTTTCCTCCCTCACTCACTCAGTCTTCTACTCTCACTTTTTCTTTCACTTTCTCTGTCTCTTCACTCCCTTACTCACCTTGTCTCACACTCACTTGCCTTTATCCAGTCTGTATCTCCACTCTTTCCTAAACATCACTGCTCTTTTCTTACCCTTCCACACCCCCGTTCCTTTACTACATTTTCTTCACTTATCGTCATTCCCCATTTTCACTCTCCTTCTCTTCACTCACCTCCCACACTCACCTTCTTTCAGTCCCCCTACTTCACTTCCCTTCCCCTCTTGTCCCTTTCTTTGCTTTCTCACTCATTTTCCTCTCCTCTCTCACTGCACTCCACTACAGTTACTCTTTTTGATTTTTTTAAGAATACAGCTCCTTTTTGAGTATTGGAGATAGTTCTAAAAAGCACTTTTTTTTTCTTCTTTTTTCGTTTTTTTCTCAATAAAAACAAAAACAGGGAATGCAAAACTGCTCAACAGGAGCAAACAAAATGAATCAACATTAGGGCTGGGGACGGCAGCGGTGATTTTCTCTGGTTCGGACAATGTTCATAATACTTTGTTCACCATAACAAAGTAATTCATCACAATCTTTGCATTTGATTGTGATTCTGTTGAAAACAGGCTGAATATTTGGAATCAGCTGTTCTGGTCGCCCCCTCACCGATGATGCAGTTGCTCCTCCAGTCGAAGTAGAAGCACCATCCCCTGGAGCATCTGGTGTCAGAGCCCTGACACTCTCCCGGGCATAGTTCTGCGGATACCTCCTCTGAACGTGCCGAATCATGGTTGAATTTCCAAAAGAGTATTTCCTGGTAGCGTCTCCCCGTGACAGGACAGTATTATAAGTTCGGCACTTTGGAGCATTTACTTTTTTTTATCTTGTGGTATTGAGAAAAACTTCCAAATGAAGTGCTCCTTTGCCTTGCGCTGAGGAACCTCTTCATCTATAAACTCATTCAAGTCATCACTGCTACTGGAGGATCTAGCAGCCATTATAATTCCAAAAAGGATGAGCAGCAAAAAACAGGTCTTTAAGTCACAAAAGTGAAAGAAGAATTGAAGGAAATGAGTGAGGTTTTCATTCTTTGAAAAAAAAATGTTAGCAACCAATGAAAAGTGTTAATTTAAGGTCACATGATTTGACACGCTTTCGCTGCGCGCACTGGAGCGCTTCCGGGGTCGCTTACGCGGCACGAACATGTGGGCTTCCGTGGGCACTTACGCGGCACATGTAAGTGACGTTTTGGTAGCTTTACGGAAATGCAAAATCATATCCTTTCTGAAAATCAAAAATACTACTTTTATAAGTCTAGTACTGATTGTCTTGCATTATTATTTCGTTTTTATACATATTTTTTTCACGAATGCAGAAATGGCGCTCTCGCTGCGCTCTCTGGTGAGCTTACCGGTGCGCGCACCCGGAGCGCTCAAAGGCAAAATGATACGGGTAAGCTCACCGGTGCGCGCACCCTGAGCGCCCCAGGAAAAAAATGATAAAAAAAAAGAAAAATACATTGAAAAAATAATTTAAAAAAATAAATTAATAATAATTAATACTTATACAAAACAGCTAATAAAAAACACTAAAAATTGTAGGTTACAAAATCGATATAGAAAGGAATTCGCTTTTAAAAAGCCTTTGAAATTCAGTGAAAAAACCAGAGCTTTCACAATCGTTATAGTTTGGAATTGGCATTTAAAAAACCTTTGAAATTCACTGAAAAAACCATAGGTTTCACATTTGTTATAGTTAGGAATTAGTATTTAAAAAACCTTTGAAATTCAATATAAAAACCATAGGTTTCACACCAGTTATAGTTAGCTGAACATTTGACTCATACAAAACCATTGAAATTCCCACGTTATAGTTAGTGGGACTCACTATAACTCTCGCGCCCGCAATCCACTGCTGATGATGTCACATATTACATCATTCATGACATGGTCAGTGACATCACTGATGGCATCACTGATAATGACATACAGTTTTACAACTGGTGTGAAACCTATGTTTTTTTCATTGAATTTCAAAGGTTTTTTAAATGCTAATTCCTAACTATAACAAATGTGAAACCTATGGTTTTTTCAGTGAATATATATATACATACACAAACATATATATATACATACACACACGTATATATATATATATATATATATATATATATATATATATATATATATATTACCTACTGGCGATAGCCAGTAGGTATATATAGTTAGGATTTTTTTCCTATGGGATTTTTGAAAATTCTATGTCGAATAACTTTGGCGTTTGAGGACAGAATTGGCTGAAATTTTCAGGAAAATGGAACATTTTGTTTCTGAGCAGCCCCTGAAAATTTGGGGGGGTTTCGTCAAGGGGGGGGCCGAGAAAAAAGGGGGGTCCCAAAACGTGTTTTTCCCATGCAATTTTCCATAGGGCGGTTGGCCTCACTTTTAGCCTGAACGGCTGAATGGATTTACACCAAACTTGGCAAAATTGTAGGGACTGGTAGCCCGATGTGCCTTTGCTATGTCTCAAGATATAGGCTCCAGTGGTTTTTACGAAAATTAACTTTGAAAAATATATATTGGGCTACATTGGGCTATATATATGTTGGAGCCCAAATGTAGCCCAATGTAGCCCAATGTAGCCCAATGTAGCCCAATGTAGCCCAAAGATGGCCGCCAGAGACAAAAGAAACAAATGTAGCCCAAATAGCAGCCAGATGTAGCCCAACTATAGCCCAATGACAGAATGTCCCAGAGTGTTCTAAAGAACAACTAGAGTGCTAACAGTCCTACTTATTACAAAGGTATGGCACACCTGAAGCCATCTTGATTGGAATAAAGTGGTAACTCTTAAAACATTTAATTTAAAAAGGAACAAAATGAGGGGGGTTCATTTTGCCATAGAAAGTATGATTAGCGAATATATGACGAAATCCCGCATACCATCAGTCCGCAAAAAAAAATCCTGCATCTACTATTAGGCCGCAAATTAAAATAACGAAAACTTTTAGAACGAATATGCCTTTAGCATACACTAAACAACTAAACTACCCTAAACCCTAAAACACTACCCCCAGCATGACCCTACACTACACAAACAGGACAACACTACCCTAAACCCTAAAACACTACCCCCAGCATGACCCTACACTACGCAAACACTACAACACTATCCAAAACCCTAAAACACTACACCCCAGCATGGCCCTACACTACGCAAACACTACAACACTACCCAAAACCCTAAAACACTACACCCCAGCATGACCCTACACTACGCAAACACTACAACACTACCCTAAACCCTAAAACACTACCCCCAGCATGACCCTACACTACACAAACACTACAACACAACCCTAAACCCTAAAACACTACCCCCAGCATGACCCTACACTACGCAAACACTACAACACTACCCTAAACCCTAAAACACTACCCCCAGCATGACCCTACACTACGCAAACACTATAACACTACCCTAAACCCTAAAACACTACCCCCAGCATGACCCTACACTACGCAAACACTACAACACTACCCAAAACCCTAAATCACTACACCCCAGCATGACCCTACACTACGCAAACACTGCAACACTACCCTAAACCCTAAAACACTACCCCCAGCATGACCCTACACTACGCAAACACTACAACACTACCCTAAACCCTAAAACACTACCCCCAGCATGACCCTACACTACGCAAACACTACAACACTACCCTAAACCCTAAAACACTACCCCCAGCATGACCCTACACTACGCAAACACTACAACACTACCCAAAACCCTAAAACACTACCCCCAGCATGACCCTACACTACGCAAACACTACAACACTACCCAAAACCCTAAAACACTACCCCCCAGCATGACCCTACACTACGCAAACACTACAACACTACCCAAAACCCTAAAACACTACCCCCAGCATGACCCTACACTACGCAAACACTACAACACTACCCAAAAACCCTAAATCACTACACCCCAGCATGACCCTACACTACGCAAACACTGCAACACTACCCTAAACCCTAAAACACTACCCCCAGCATGACCCTACACTACGCAAACACTACAACACTACCCTAAACCCTAAAACACTACCCCCAGCATGACCCTACACTACGCAAACACTACAACACTACCCTAAACCCTAAAACACTACCCCCAGCATGACCCTACACTACGCAAACACTACAACACTACCCAAAACCCTAAAACACTACCCCCAGCATGACCCTACACTACGCAAACACTACAACACTACCCAAAACCCTAAAACACTACCCCCCAGCATGACCCTACACTACGCAAACACTACAACACTACCCAAAACCCTAAAACACTACCCCCAGCATGACCCTACACTACGCAAACACTACAACACTACCCAAAACCCTAAATCACTACACCCCAGCATGACCCTACACTACGCAAACACTGCAACACTACCCTAAACCCTAAAACACTACCCCCAGCATGACCCTACACTACGCAAACACTACAACACTACCCTAAACCCTAAAACACTACCCCCAGCATGACCCTACACTACGCAAACACTACAACACTACCCAAAACCCTAAAACACTACCCCCAGCATGACCCTACACTACGCAAACACTACAACACTACCCAAAACCCTAAAACACTACCCCCCAGCATGACCCTACACTACGCAAACACTACAACACTACCCAAAACCCTAAAACACTACCCCCAGCATGACCCTACACTACGCAAACACTACAACACTACCCAAAACCCTAAAACACTACCCCCAGCATGACCCTACACTACGCAAACACTACAACACTACCCAAAACGCTAAAACACTACACCCCAGCATGACCCTACACTACGCAAACACTACAACACTACCCAAAACCCTAAAACACTACCCCCAGCATGACCCTACACTACGCAAACACTACAACACTACCCAAAACCCTAAAACACTACCCCCAGCATGACCCTACACTACACATACACTACAACACTACCCTAAACCCTAAAACACTACACCCCAGCATGACCCTACCCTACGCAAACACTACAACACTATCCTAAACCCTAAAACACTACGCCCAGCATGACCCTACACTACACAAACACTACAACACTACCCTAAACCCTAAAACACTAGCCCCAGCATGACCCTACACTACGCAAACACTACAACACAACCCTAAACCCTAAAACACTACCCCCAGCATGACCCTACACTACGCAAACACTACAACACTACCCTAAACCCTAAAACACTACCCCCAGCATGACCCTACACTACGCAAACACTACAACACAACCCTAAACCCTAAAACACTACCCCCAGCATGACCCTACACTAAACAACCACCACAACTCTACACTACACTAACACAACACTACACTACACAACACTACACTACACTACACAATCACTAACCCACGAAAAAATTAACACAAACCCACTTACCTCTCTCGTCATCGTGGTTTTCACAACGCAAATGCATTTACCATACATGCCTTTAAAACGTAATTCTTTGTAAAGGCATGCGCGATAAATGCACATGCGTTTTGAAAAAATGCGGGATAATGGTATGCGAGGTCAATGACCTTGCGGGATAATGGTATGCGGACTGAAAGTCTGCAGGATAAAAAATGCGGGAAAATGGCTGCAAACCATGATTAGCAGCAGACTTCCCTGGTGAGCACTAGCTTTACTACAGTGATCTAATGAGCAACTAGAGTGCTAACATTCAGAATTTATGGCAAATGTGTGAAACATCTGAATGCCTTCTTGATAGAACCAAAGTAAACACGCATTGAAAATGCAATAGATCTCGCCCTCGTTTAAGTTAAAGCCATTCTGTTTGTAATGAGGTGGCTTTTTAGCTTTGCTTTTATTAGTGTTTTTAAAACTTTCATGTAAATAACATGCATATGTATGCATATATGTATATGTATGCATGCATTTATATGTGCAGATTATATATGTTTATATATGTATATTACCTACTGGCGATAGCCAGTGGGTATATATAGTTAGGATTTTTTCTCTATGGGATTTCTGAAAATTCTATGTCTAAGAACTTTGGCGTTTGTGGACGGAATTGGCTGAAATTTTCAGGAAAATGGCACATTTCGTTTCTGAGCAGCCCCTGAAAATTTGGGGGGGTTTCGTCAAGGGGGGGGCCGAGAAACAAGGGGGGTCCCAAAACACGTTTTTCCCATTCATTTTTCCATAGGGCGGTTGGACTCACTTTTAGCTCGAACGGCTGAATAGATTTACATGAAACTTGGCAAAATTGTAGATATGGTTTGCCCGACGTGACTTTGCTATGTCTCAATATATGTGCTCCAGTGGATTTTGAGAAATTAACTTTAAAAAAAATATATATATCTGTGACAGCGCTCCGGTTAGCGCCCCGGTTTGCATACCTGACGCGTAACGGAACTTCGCGAGGCAAAGCTGATTGGCTCTCCGGTGTCTGTCAACATTCTAAACAGTCCGGAGCGGCCGCCATCTTGTCTCTCGGTACGATCGAGAGACAAGATGTGGTGAAAAACGAAGGGGGAAATGAAGGAAAGGGGGCAAGGTAGACCACTCCTGACCCCCTAGGATTGATGAGGGGGATATTAAAGTGCCCCGCGGGGCAAAAAAAAAAATAATTTTTTTGCGATTTTACGCCGTAGAGGCGCGTCCCGGTACGCGAACCGGGCAGCTCACTGGGCAGCTAACCGGCAGCGTAGCTGTCAACATTGTAAACAGTCCGGAGCGGCCGCCATCTTGTCTCTCGGTAGGTTCGAGAGACAAGATGTGGTGAAAAAAGAAGGGGGAAATGAAGGAAAGGGGGCAATGTAAACCCCTCCTGACCCCCTAGGATTTGATGAGGGGGATATTAAAGTCCCCCGCGATTTTTCGCGGTAGAGGCGCTTCCCGGTACGCGAACCGGGCAGCTAACCGGCAGCGTAACTGGAGTCCGCCATCTTGTGTTTTTGGAGCGTCCGGTTCGCGTACCGGGTAGCGTCCCGGTAAGCGTAACAAGGGGAAAACCAAGAGAAACAGTAAAAAAAAAATTAAGGGAATAGATTTCCAGCAAACTTGACAAAATTGTAGGGACTGTTTGTTTGATGTGCCTTTGCAAGGCCTCAAGATATGTGCACGTGTGGATTTTGTCTAATTAAGGTTAAAAAAAATATATATATCTGTAAGCGTGCTCCGGCACGCTTACGTTACGGGTTTTGTTTGCGCTGCAGAGCCGATACGTCACGGTTATGCGACGCGTCATGAGGCGTCTCACGTGGCTACGTGATACGTCACGTAATAAAGAATATATTTTACAGCTATAGATATTAGCTTTTAAAAAACCAATGAAATTCACTGAAAAAAACCATAGGTTATAGACCATATATAGTTAGGAATTTGCATTTACAAAACCTTGAAAATTCACTGAAAAAACCATAGGTTAGAGACCATATATAGTTAGCTGGACATTTTATTGACATAAAACCAATGAAATTCCATATATAGTTAGTTGCACTAACTATATATCGCGCACCCGCAATCCACTGCTGATGATGTCACATATTACATCATTCATGACATGGTCAGTGACATCACTGATGACATCTCAAATGACATCACTGATGACATCACTGATGACATCTCAAATGACATCACTGATGACATCATGACACACCAATACCAGTTACTACATACGCACTCACTGATTCCTACGTCTACACACACATTCACTCATTCACCCATACAATCACTCATACATACAGTCACTCATTATTACAACACTATCATATGCACTCATACACCTATGCAGACACTCACACACTCCCACTCATCCATGGAGTTACTCACACATCTAGTCAGTCCTGTAAAGAATCAATCACACTTCCATTTCCTCATCTATACAGTTAAACACAGAACACCATACTTCAGTGACATCACTGATGACATCACTGATGACATCTCAAATGACATCACTGATGACATCTCAAATGACATCACTGATGACATCATGACACACCAATACCAGTTACTACATACGCACTCACTGATTCCTACGTCTACACACACATTCACTCATTCACCCATACAATCACTCATACATACAGTCACTCATTATTACAAGACTATCATATGCACTCATACACCTAGTCAGTCCTGTGAAGAATCAATCTCACTTCGATTTCCTCATCTATACAGTTAAACACAGAACACCATACTTTTCACACATATACTAACACATACTTACTCTCTTATACAATCACTGATACAAGTACACATTGATATGCACAGAGTCACACACCTCCCAGCCAGCCACACACACACTCAGTCTTCCATACATCCACTCATTCTTCAATATGTAAAACATATTTAAATTTTACAAAAACACACAGACACTAGATGATGTCATCAGTGATGTCATTTGAGATGTCATCAGTGATGTCATCAGTGATGTCATTTGAGATGTCATCAGTGATGTCATCAGTGATGTTACTGACCATGTCATGAATGATGTAATATGTGACATCATCAGCAGTGGATTGCGGGTGCGCGATATATAGTTAGTGCAACTAACTATATATGGAATTTCATTGGTTTTATGTCAATAAAATGTCCAGCTAACTATATATGGTCTCTAACCTATGGTTTTTTCAGTGAATTTTCAAGGTTTTGTAAATGCAAATTCCTAACTATATATGGTCTATAACCTATGGTTTTTTTCAGTGAATATATATATATATATATATATATATATATATATTACCTACTGGCGGTCGCCAGTAGGTATATATAGTTAGGATTTTTTCCCTATGGGACTTTTGAAAATTCTATGTCTAATAACTTTGGCGTTTGTGGACGGAATCGGCTGAAATTTTCAGGAAAATGGCACATTTTGTTTCTGAGCAGCCCCTGAAAATTTGGTGGGGTTTCGTCAAGGGGGGGCTGAGAAAAAAGGGGGGTCCCAAAACGCGTTTTTTGCATTGAGTTTTCCATAGGGCGGTTGGACTCACTTTTAGCTCGAACGGCTGAATGGATTTGCACGAAACTTGGCAAAATTGTAGGGACTGTTAGCCCGATGTGCCTTTGCTAGGTCTCAATATATGTTCTCCAGTAGTTTTTGAGAAATTAACGTTCAAACCAAGATATATATCTGTAACAGCGCTCTGGGCAGCGATCCGGTCCGCTTACTTTTCGCTTATCGGAACTTTGCGCGCAGAAAGCTGATTGGCTCTCCGGTGTCTGTCAACATTCTAAACAGTCCGGAGCGGACGCCATCTTGTCTCTCGGTAGGATCGAGAGAGAAGAAGAGGTGGAAAACGAAGGGGGAATTTAATGAAAGGGGGCAAGGTATCCCCCTCTTGACCCCCTAGGAATGTTGTTGGGGTTATTAAAGGGTCCCGTGTGGAAAATAAAAAAAAAATGATTTTTCACGGTAGAAGCGCGGCCGCGAACTGGTAGCGAAACGGGAATTCGCCATTTTGTGCTTCGTAAATTAAATTACTAGTTATAAGTGGGTGCGGGAGACGTATCCTAATCCCCTATGTTTCCTGAGGGTGGGTGAGGAGGCTGATATATGTTGATACATCTCTTCCAGCGGCTGTGCGTGAGCTTTTTTTTTTTTTTTGCTGCGTGACAGTCCGGAGCGGCCGCCATCTTGTCTCTCGGTAGGATCGAGAGAGAAGAAAAGGTGAAAAACTAAGGGGGAATTTAATGAAAGGGGGCAAGGTATCCCCCTCTTGACCCCCTAGGAATGTTGTTGGGGTTATTAAAGGGTCCCATGGGGAAAATAAAAAAAAAATGATTTTTCACGGTAGAAGCGCTTCACGGGCCGCGAACTGGGCCGCAAACTGGTAGCGAAACGGGAATTCGCCATTTTGTGCTTCGTTAATTAAAGTAGTAGGTATAAGGGGGTGCGGGAGACATATCCTAATCCCCTATGTTTCCTGAGGGTGGCTGAGGAGGCTGATATATGTTGATATATCTCTTCCAGCGGCTGCGCCATCTTGCCTTTTTTCGAATGCCACAATTTTGTCGTGCACGGCAGCCATTTTAGATGCCAGGCTGGTCCCAGGCTATCACCTACCCCTGCGGATGTAGTTTATGGCCCCAGCTGTAGAGAATTCAGACATGCCAATCCTCCTGATTCAGGCGTGTGAGTACTGATTTCAGTGCTAGTCTCCCGCCTCCCGATTTCTGCAAGCAAAAACCCGGGGGCATATTACGAACAACTAGCGATAATTTTTGTCTCTAACTTGTTTAGAGACAAAAATTATCGCCGCACATCGGCGATTTATATCGCAGATAAACCTTGCTATTATCGCAGAAAAGTCAGCGATATTCATGTATTATCGAGCAAATGCTCTTAGCCATGTTATCCACCTCCCATTGGATAACATGGCTAAGAACTGCTCAGGGCAGGTGTTAGATTTTAGAGATATTCGCGCTTAGCGCGAATATCTCCAAAAGTTGGTAATAGAAGGTAGCGATGTTAGGGACTGTTTCTAGTCGCTAACATCTTGGCACGCCACTTTGCATGTCATTAGTGATAAGTATCACTGACATGCAAAGCGGGGCCCAAGATGGTCGCTATCTCCTTTTAGCTGTCACTAACTGGTGTTAGCGACAGCTTGATAATAGGGAAATAATTTTATCTCCGCTTTCATGGTTTTTAAAGCCAAAAAAGTGGAGATAAACCCCCTTGATAATATGCCCCACGATTCCTTGGGGGTTTCAGCTGACAGGGCTTGGTATTGTGTTACATGGTAATTTTTCCAGGAAACGTCAGAGGGTCGATGCAGGGGTTCTAGAAGAGGTGATAAACCATTTAAGCCTCATGAACAAGCGCATGGTCTTTTAAAGATTTGTGAAGTACTCGGGGCGGCGGTGTGTGTGTGCCCTCTTTCAGGAGCGGGCGGGGGGGCACTGCCAGCAACTTGCCAGGTCAGGTAGTGTTCAACACGTGCATCACCCTTTCTCTGTCTGCTATTGCGCTCCATGCTTCGGAAAGGTAAGAAAAAGAACGTGCATTTGAGTTTGAAATGTCCGATCCTGCAGCAGCACACTTCCAAAGCCCACACATGACAATAACCCGATTCAAAGCCCCATTCACCCGTTTTTAAAAAAATAGATAACACTCCAACAAAGTAAGGTTATAAAACTTTATTAACTTTTAACGATAATGAACAGAACAAAAACTAAAAACATTTAAACATTTATTAACACAAAAAGCAACAATGGTTAGAAGCTGTCTTTTGTGCGAATAGTCCCAAGGCAGCACAACGTGCAGAGTTCTGGACGGCACCCAGGTGATGTCGCCTGGGTGCCGCACTGGTTTAGGGATCCTACAATGCTGCTCCGAAAATTGGCGTGGGGCGTCCCGGGTGGGGCGGGGGGAGGCCTCGTCAGTAGCGGTCTGTTGTGCGAATAGTCCCAAGGCAGCACAACGTGCAGAGTTCTGGACGGCACCCAGGTGATGTCGCCTGGGTGCCGCACTGGTTTAGGGATCCTACAATGCAGCACAGAAAAACAGCGTGGGGCGTCCCGGGTGGTGCGGGGGGAGGCCTCGTCAGTAGCGGTCTGTGTCCAGTGTCACATGGCTGACACAACATGTACGACAGGCACCCAGGTGATGTCCAGTAAACTGCCGCACTGGTTTTGGTATCCTACAATGCTGCTCCGAAAATTGGCGTGCGGCGGCCCGGGGGGGGGGGGGGGGGAGGCGGCGTGAACGGGCCTCCCCAGGTGGCGGCCATCTAGCTGAGTTGCGCTCGCTCTTGCGGCCACAGCGTCTCGCTCACCATGTTGTGGAGTTGCTCCCACTCTTGCAGTGCAGCGATAGGCGGCTGCCACATGGCTGTCAAAATGGCGGACGGCTCTTCGGTTTTGGGCCTGGTCCACTGAAATGGCCCTGGGACACCTTGGAAGTCGGACGCTTGCCTGCTAGGGCTTGGGCTCCATTCTCGAAAAGCGTCCCCTCAGCCGTGAAGATTGTATAAAAGTCTTGGGGGCCCCTGACTCCCGCAGGCTTCCGGTGGGGAGCGGCTGCCATGATTGCTCGCGGAATGACCACGACGGAGCCACGAGATGGTGGTGCTCTCATGCTGACGCCAGCTTCAGTCTGAATGATCCAGAAACAAGGTGGGGCTTTCATCGTTTGGGAAAAAAAAATGTTCTAAACCAATGAAAAGTGTTATTTTTAGGTCATATGACCAAGCCTTCCATCTTTAGGAAACCAAAAGTAAAATGAACCAATGAAAAGTTTTATAAACAAGTCACATGACCTGTTATGCGACATAGGGCTACAAAAAGCGTAGAAAATCCGTTGGCACGTGAGGCGGCGTCAGTAGCGGACCGATGTGCGAATAGGCCGAAGGCAGCACAACGCGCCGAGATCCGGATGGCACCGAGGTGGTGTCCAGCAAATTGCTGCACTGGTGTGGCCATCCTACAATGCTGCGCCGAAAGACGGCGTGTCCAGCTGAGTTGCGGTCACTGTTGCGGTACAGTGACTCGAACGCGCCGAGATCCGGATGGCACCGAGGTGGTGTCCAGCAAATTGCCGCACTGGTGTGGCCATCCTACAATGCTGCGCCGAAAGACGGCGTGTCCAGCTGAATTGCGGTCACTGTTGCGGTACAGTGACTCGAACGCGCCGAGATCCGGATGGCGCCGAGGTCGTGTCCAGCAAGTTGCCGCACTGGTGTGGCCATCCTACAATGCTGCGCCGGAAGTCGGCGTGGGGTGCCCCGTTGGCTTATGAGGTGATGTCAGTAGTGGACTGATGTGTGAATAGGTCGGAACCAGCACAAGGCGCCAAGATCCGAATGGCAAGTCCTGGATGTTGAGTGCCTCAGTTGAGATTTCTGAGCAGTGCTTGTAGAACTGTCTGAAGCTTATTTGCACCTGCTGCAGCTTCACTAGGTCCGGCGGAACTTGTTGCCTTTTCCTTTCTGCTTCTTTTCCTACAATGCGTTTCTTCTGAAGACACGACCAGGTCCCTGAATGTGTGCAGGGGGACGCTATTGAATGAATGAACGCGCCGAGATCTGGATGGCACCGAGGTGGTGTCCAGCAAATTGCCGCACTGGTGTGGCCATCCTACAATGCTGCGCCGAAAGTCGGCGTGGGGTGCCCCGTTGGTTTATGAGGTGATGTCAGTAGCGGACCGATGTGTGAATAGGTCGGAACCAGCACAAGGCGCCCTGCACTGTTGAGCCTTTTTCAATGTCTGTTTTTTGTTCTTTCCCCTCCATCAAAAACAAAACAAAAATACAAGGCGCCAAGATCCGAATGGCAAGTCCTGGATGTTGAGTGCCTCAGTTGAGAGTTCTGAGCAGTGCTTGTAAGACTGTCTGAAGCTTATTTGCACCTGCTGCAGCTTCACTAGGTCCGGCGGAACTTTTTTCCTTTTCCTTTCTGCTTCTTTTCCTACAATGCGTTTCATCTGAAGACACGACCAGGTCCCTGAATGTGTGCAGGGGGACGCTATTGATTGAATGAAAATGGCGGCTTGACACAAAGCTGACTCAAGCGTTACTGTTGGTGCTATACAGACAAAAATTGGTTTTCAGTTTGTACATTCTTCAGGTTTTTTTTTCCATCCAAGTCTGATTGAGAGTTTGTAGAAAAATGGCTTCAGATTTTCCACATACTACTCTTCAACATTCTTCCTAAATGTAACAATGTGAAACTCACTAGGAGAACGGCTGTTTCTGTTTCCTTTCAAAATGCTGCCACCAATATTTTCTGAATGGAAGACACCATCTTGTAACATAAAGGGCCGAAAGGGGTTCTGGTCTGGCCGATGGTTGGTGGAGACATTTTGACTATATCTTGGACCTGCCCGGCCTCGCCCAAAATGGCGCCGGTATAAATGGGACTCGTAACTCTTTGCCCGCAAATGTATATCTAGAAAATGTTATTGTAAGTGGCCCTGTCGTATTTTAATTACAAAATGTACGTCCACCGATTCCGCAACTGTTAGACACCTTTGTTCTTGTCACCTAATGGCCCGCTCGTTACGTTCTTCTACAGTGTAAATGTCTCCTCATCATATACGATTTGAGTTTGCTCCGTGGCCGGCCCACGTGGTTATAGGCCCGTATTTGTATACTGACATTTTCACAATAAAGGTTTTTAAAACAAAACACGGTAGTAGTATTTTCATTTGTAAAGTTTTTACTTTTAGTGACTGTTTTCGAATCAGTAAAAGGCAAGTGAAATAAAGCAGTCCAATTACATGACGGATAAAAGGTATAATATGTAGGAACGCAGTAAAGATAAATGGTCAAGGGCAGTTGTGTTTTTCATGTCTGCAACATAAAGTGATCGATAAGAATCTGATAATCAGGCGTATCGGCGACTAAGACAGCAGGCCGAATCTCTTTTACTCAACGGCTCCGTCATGGAAGGAAGAAACGCCCTTTTTCTCGAAAAAGGAATATATTTTACTTGCAAGACAGTTGTAAATTTTCCGGGAAAGTACATTAGCCTGGAATATTATAACATATGTTTGAAAAAAAAATATTGTTCGAAAATAATAAAAAGCGTAATTTTTAGGTCATATGACCAAGCTTTTCATCATTAAATTAACAAAAGTAAAATGAACCAATGAAAAGTTTTATTAACAAGTCACATGACCTGTTATGCTTACGTTACGCGCTGCGCGCCGCGCCTCGGATCACTTCCGGGTGCGCTAACGCGGCGTGTCATAAAACGCATTACGCGACAACGTAGGTCAAGAATATAGTCTAAATGTCTCCACCAACCAGCGTTCAGAACACAACCCCTTTCAGCAGTCCAAAAAGTTCTGTTAAATGACAACAGAGGGGACAGGCAACAAGAACCATCAGTCAAAGAGGGGAGGGCAAGTTCTTCTCTTCCGGGTCATGTTGGGGCGCTACCGGAACTGATCGAATTGGTAGTCTACAGTGTTTCTGGATGTTTCAGACTAAAGCTGGCGTCAGCATGAGACCACTACCATCTCGTAGCTCCGTCGTGGCCATTCCACGAGCAATCATGGCAGCCGCTCCCCACCAGAAGCCTGCGGGAGTCGGAGGCCCCCAAGACTTTTGTAGAATCTTCACGGCTGAGGGGACGCTTTTCGAGAATGGGACCCAAGCCCTAGCAGACAAGCGTCCGAGTTCCAAGGTGTCCCAGGGCCATTTTAGTGGACCAGGCCCAAAACCGAAGAGCCGGCCGCCATTTTGAGAGTCCTGTGGCAGCCGCCTATCGCTGCACCGCAAGAGCGGGCGCATCTCAACTACATGGTGAGCGAGACGCTGTAGTCGCAAGAGCGGGCGGAAAACAGCTGAATGGCGGAAGAGGCACAGTGTAGCAAAAGCGGGCGGAATGGCAACTAAAACGATAAAGGGGCGCCTCACTACAGCTTGTCTTCAGGTCAAACGGATTGTGGGACAAGGTCCAGAATTGAAGAGTCATCAAAAGGCAAAAAGTACCGCCGGACCCCGGGAGCCGGCCGCCTATGTCGGGGGCGATCTCAGGCTACACCAGTGCTATAAGACTTGGGGAGGGTGTCGGAGCCAAGCGTCTTCTCCGAGTCCATGGCCATCACAGCGCCCCTCAGGGGCCTCCGTCAAGCTGTTTAGGAAGGTAACATATCACATTGTTTTCTAATGCAGTCAGGTCCACAAACGACACTCACTTACTTTGAGAATAGTGAAGCTGCAGTAGGTGGAAATAAGCTTCAGACAGTGTTACAAGCGCTGCTCAGAACTCTTAACTATGGCACCCAACATCCAGAACTTATGCTATTTGAGAATGGTAGTGACATCGAAGCATCTCAGGGACCAAAACCATTAACGTACTTTCACGTATGAAAATCTTACTTGGGGAGGGGGCAGGAGCGAAGCGCCCCCTCCCAGTCAGCGCCACCACACCGTATGTTGAAAATCTGAAGCCATCGTTCTACAAAGTCAACCAAACTTGGATTGAAAAATCTAGAAAAATGTACAAACTGAAAACCAGTTTTTGTCTGCATAGCATCAGTAACAACGCTTGAGTCAGCTTTGTGTCAAGCCGCCATTTTGATTCAACAAAGCACAGGCATTGAAAAAGGCTGAAATTTAGAACTCTAAACTATGGCACCCAACATCCAGGAGCTTGCTATCCGGATCTTGGAGCCTTGTGCTGTTTTCGATCTATTCACACATCGGTCCACTACTGACATCATCTTATAAACCAACGTTATGTAAATAGTTTTTTAATAAAATGTTTTACCCTGTTTCTTTGCTGGTGTGTTGTCTATATTTTTAATATTTGCATAGGGTTTGTCATTATTTTGTGCGGGATGGGTGATGGAGCCGAGCTGTCTTGCAGCCCTCATGGTGTGGAGCTCAGTTCATCTCACTATTTTCGTATTTCTCAAGAAGGGTTGTTCCTAATATTTCTATTTTAGCGAGGTCAAAAAGAGATCCAATTAGTGGCCTACGGATTTTGCTCGATTACTTTTATTTTTTTACACGATTTTTCACTATCTGCAAAGACTAAACAGAGTATTGCGACTTTGTGCTTGTTTGTAAATAGAGAATGATCCAAAGAGAACCAATTCTAAAACAGTAAATGCTTGGACAACAATTAATCAAATGGAGAGACAAGGAGGTACGACGGATTACAACGGGGGTAAAGGCCTGCGTTAACTACCCTTCTGTATCTGCAAAGAGAGAGTACTACTAAGGCAAAAGAGGGGAGGGGGGGGGGGCAGCGTTCAAAGCACATCAGCGTGCATAAATACGAAAATGTTTTTATCTATCACGTACTTGACATTTTAAAGCTTTTCATATTTGCTATTAAAAAACCAATGAAATTCACAGAAAAAACCATAGGTTATAGTGGATATATAGTTAGGAATTTGCATTTACAAAACCTTGAAAATTCAATGAAAAAACCATAGGTTATAGGCCATATATAGTTAGGAATTAGCATTTACAAAACCTTATTTTACTCGCATAAAACCATTGAAATTCCATATATAGTTAGCTAACTATAAGCGCTAACTATATATCGCGCACCCGCAATCCACTGCTGATGATGTCACATATTACATCATTCATGACATGGTCAGTGACATCACTGATGACATCACTGATGACATCTCAAATGACATCACTGATGACAACTCAAATGATATCAATGATGACATCTCAAATGACATCACTGATGACATCACTGATGACAACTCAAATGACATCACTGATGACATCTCATTTGTCATCACTGATCACATCACTCATGTGATAATACAATGAACCTCTTCAGACTCTAATATAACCTTACATACACTCAGTATAAACAGACACTCACAGACTGTCACTCATCCATGGAGTTACTCACACACCTAGTCAGTCATGCAAAGAATCAATCACACCTCCATTTCCTCAACTATACAGTTATACACATCTTACTTATTCAAACATATAATAACACATATTTACTCTCTTATATAATCCCTGATACAAGCTCACAGTGATCGATACAGCCACTCACACATTCACTGGCTCTTATGTTCAGTTAATTATATATCTCAACTCTCACATGTATTGTGTTTTACATACGTACTTACTTGCACATGTAGCAATGAGAAATCCATTCACTCACCAACACACCCATGCACAGTCAACCGCCCATATAGCTGTTTCCACATGCACTCTTGAACTCATACTCCTAGTGAATCAACTGCTTACACATCTATGCACAGAGTCACGCACCTCCCAGCCACCCACACACACACTCAGCCTCCCATTCAAATACTTGGGCAACCAATCAATAACCCATATGGCCACTCTTATAGCTACTGATCAACACATGCAGCAGCTTACACAACAACAAACATACTGATGCACGAATTAAGACAGTTTAGTCACTAACCCATGTACTCAGTGAGACACATTTAATCACTCACTCATACAGTCTGTCATGCACCTACTAAATTCTTCATCCAGGCACTTATACATCCACTCATTCTTCAATATGTGAAACATATTTAAACTTTACAGACACATACAATCACTGGATGTTGTGATCAGTGATGTCATCAGTGATGTCATTTGAGATGTCATCAGTGATGTCATCAGTGATGTCACTGACCATGTCATGAATGATGTAATATGTGACATCATCAGCAGTGGATTGCGGGTGCGCGATATATAGTTAGCGCTTATAGTTAGCTAACTATATATGGAATTTCAATGGTTTTATGCGAGTAAAATAAGGTTTTGTAAATGCTAATTCCTAACTATATATGGCCTATAACCTATGGTTTTTTCATTGAATATATATATATATATATATATATATATATATATATATATACATACACACATATTAGCTACTGGCGGTCGCCAGTAGGTATATATAGTTAGGACCTAGTTGCCATTGGAAATTCCAAACATTCTATTGGGAATACATTTGGCGCCGATTGAGGGATCTGCCTGTAATTTTCATTAAATTTGCCTCGCTGCGCTCCGCTCCTTCCCTGAAAGTTTTGGGGGGATTCGTCAAGCAGGGGCCGAGAAAATAGGGGGTCCCAAAACATGTTTTCCCCATGTTAATTTCCATAGGGACATTCTGACAAGGCTACAGCTCGAACGGCTGAAGGGAATTACACCAGATTTGGCAAAATGGTAGGGACTGGTATGCAGCAGTGCCTTTTGTATGTTTGGTGTAAATCCCTCCAGTAGTTCTTGAGAAAATTGAATTTGAAATTTTTCAAATGGCATTTTCTATGGGACCTTTAGACACGGCTACAGCCCGAACGGCTGAACGGAATTACACCAAACTTGGCAAAATGGTAGGGACAGGTATGCAGTAGTGCCTTTTCTATATTTGGTGAAAATCCCTTTAGTAGTTGTTGAGAAAATTGATTTGAGCAAATTAAATATCTATATGCGCTCAACATTCTACTGGGAATAACTTTGGCGCTGATTGAGGAATCTGTGTGTAATTTTCCAGAATTTTGGCCAGCTCCGCTCCGCTCCTTCCCTGAAAGTTTCGGGGGGATTCATCTCGCGGGGGGCGTAAAGGGGGTCCCAAAATGTGTTTTCCCCATGTTAATGTCCATAGGAACCTTTAGACACGGCTACAGCCCGAACGGCTGAATGGAATTACACCAAACTTGGCAAAATGGTAAGGCCTGGTATGCAGATGTGCCTTTGCTATGCTTGGTGAAAATCCCTCCAGTAGTTCTTGAGAAAATTGAATTTGAAAATTTTCAAATGGCATTTTCTATGGGACCTTTAGACACGGCTACAGCCCGAACAGCTGAGCGGAATTACACCAAACTTGGCAAAATGGTAGGGACAGGTATGCAGTAGTGCCTTTTCTATATTTGGTGAAAATCCCTCCAGTAGTTGATGAGAAAATTGAATTTGAGCAAATTATATATCTATATGCGCTCACCGTATGCGCACCGTTCCGCATACCCTTACGTGCGCGAGCGAGTTTCTGATTGGCTGGCAGTCGACTGTCAACATTCCAAACTGTCCAAACCAGGAAGTGTTGGCCACCATCTTGTTTTTCAGGAGAACTGAGGCACAAGAGAGCCCAAAACAAGAGTGGAAAACACGAAAAGGGGGCAGGGTAGAGACCCCCCAACCCTCAAGCCTTATATAGTTAGGAATTAGCATTTAAAAAAACCTTGCAAATTTACTTAAAAAAACATAGGTTTCAGGCCTTATATAGTTAGGAATTAGCATTTAAAAAACCTTGCAAATTCACTTAAAAAAACATAGGTTTCAGGCCTTATATAGTTAGGAATTAGCATTTTAAAAACCTTGCAAATTCACTTCAAAATCATTGGTTTCAGGCCTTATATAGTTAGGAATTAGCATTTAAAACAACATTGAAATTGCTCCTATAGGAGGAGGAGCTTCGCGTGCAGCCAAGATGGACGCGTTAGCACATGGCTCCCGAGACCCTTTCCGCCTCCTGCATCTATCCTGCAACGTATCCTGATTTGGACGACGGGTACTTTTAGTAGATGCCCTGCTGATATGACATCCTTTTACGAAATTCGATTTGGCCGCCGGGAACCGGACTTACAGAACTTTGAAACTTGCGGCCTACACAAAAGACCATCCACGGACTTGAGTCCCCGAGGTACCCAGGTGGCAATTGATCAACAACGGCCTGTGCGACACGTCCACTGCCCCTGTGGTACTTTCAGTTTCGCTTTTGGTCATTGTTGACGGCGACTTGCTGCTGATCGACACGCCTGATCTGACTCTTGCTGCCAGCTCTACGCTTGTTTTTTGCCCTCGTCCCCTCTACAAGTTTGCTGCGGAGGGAACCATTCTGACCAGATCCCAAAGGTTCCATCAGAGCTCGTCGCCCATTATGGCGGGCAAGGCGGATACCGAGAAGCGTGCAACCAGAGGTGCACACCGAGGGGGGGTTGTCCAATCCCATACTATAGATCGCTATACCCGCCCGAAAGGATCCCCTGGCGGTGTGAGTAAAGTCTATGATGAGACTGGTGATGGCTCTCCTGCAACTGAGGAGCTGACACTGAAGGACGTTACGGGCGCCATCGCAAGTGTCCAGACATCTATGGGCCAGCAGTACGAAACGTTGGCTGCTAAGATAGACACGGTGGCGATCGAAGTCAATCTTATCAGGACGGACTTGGGGAAAACCAATGAGTGGGTCAAGGCCCTGGACATCAAGACCGCGAGCCTTACTACGGATGTCTCGGATCTTCAGACCGAAGTCAGCAATCTCCGAACGTCTAACGACTTGTTTGCCCGTCGGCTGGATGATTTCGAGAGCCGGGCCAGGCGCAACAACGTTCGCATTGTTGGTGTTCCTGAGAATTCCGTAGACTTATCCACGGACCTTCAGGTGGAGGACCTTGTTCTAAACCACTTAGCACCATAGGGCCTCAGTAAATTTTTCATGGTGGAGCGTGCTCACAGAGCCCCCGGCGGGAAGCCCAAACTGGGGGCCTCTCCAAGGCCTATCATAGCCTGGATTTTTAATTTTCGGGACAGAGACGCTATTCTTCAGGCATCACGCACCAATGGTCCCACTAAATTTGAAAACACGTTGATCAGTTTTTATCCTGACTTTACACAGGCGGTGCAGAAACAACGTATGAGCTTCACAGGGGTGAAACAGCGCCTCAGGGACATGGGACTGAAGTACGCCATGCTTTTCCCGGCATGCCTGAGGATTGAATATGAGGAACGTGTGCTCTTCTTGGACCGCCCCGAGGTAGTCAGTGACTGGCTTGATTCCCTGCCGACACATCGTACCAGCCCTGAAAGATCGAGGGGCGCTGAAGGTGGCCTGGAAGAACAGGAGCAGTGAGTCTGCGCCGGCTAGCCAACTTTATGGACTTATGGCAGTGGCTCTATGACTGTTATGTATATACAATGTGAATACCCGGGGGTGGGGGGAATCGGGTCTCTTCCTCCTCTGGGGTTTTTTTTCTCTCTTCTTGTAGGTTAGTTCAATGGGGCGACAGGCACACTGCAAGTTGGGGTGGCTTTTTGGTCTACCGCAGGGGTGCAGGGTGGGGGGGTGTTTTGGGGATTTCCTTGGGGGTGGTAGGGGGGTATTTACTTTTTTGTTTGTTTAGAGGCTGCCCTTTGTCGCATATCTTATCTCTTGTGCCTGTTTCTTGGCGGGGGCGTTGTTCTTATTTCTAGGATGGGGTAGGGGGCTGAGGGTACTGAGCTGGAACGTCAATGGTCTGGGCGATAGGATAAAGCGGGGAATACTTGAAGCGTTGCTCCCCAGATATTTTTTTACTCCAGGAGACGCATCTAGTAGGAAACACGTGCCATGCACTGAACAGACGGGGCTACCGCCTGGTGGCTCACTCTGGATTCACCACTGGGTCGAGAGGGGCGGGCGTCCTGGTTAGGAACTCCCTCCCCCTGGAGATAGATGACACTGTGCTGGATGATAGAGGCCGATATGCGGCCATTACGGGCCGCTGGAAGGGGAAGACAATCTCCGTTTTATCTGTGTATGTCCCACCCGGCCTACAGTCCACTACATTTTCTGATCTGGGTAGGGTGGTTCTGGGGTAGCCTGAGGGCATGTTGGTTGTGGGTGGTGACTTTAATTTGGTTGTCAGCGGTGATGAAGATCGTAGCCCCCCAGATTTCTCCCAACATCGCAACTATGGCTAGGCAACTTTTTGGATACGTTGGGTCTAGCGGATTGTTGGAGGCAACTGCACCCCGGACAGCAACAGTATACCTTTTACTCAGGAGCTCACTGGAGTCTCTCGAGGCTTGATTATATCCATATACCAGCGGTGCAGCTGGTCTCTGTAAGGGAAATTAGGCATTTAGCTAGGGGGATCTCAGACCACTCCCCACTCTGGCTCACTATTGACGCACAGTTGGAAACCGGGGGTCAGGTGGCGCCGATTAACCCCTGGCACCTTCGTAACCCTAAAATAAGAGCCAAAATTGTTAAGTGCATGGATTACTACTTCGCTGAGAATGAGGGATCTGTGTCCTCTCCCATCTCCTTGTGGGAGGCTTATAAGACTGTGATTCGTGGTCAAACTCTGTCCTTTATTGCTAGTGAGAGGAAGCGTAAGAACGCGGAAGTGGTTGGTCTGGAAAATGACATTACTGCATTGGAGGAGAGGATGGAGTCTGGGGCTACACCCGAGGGTATACATTCTCTGGCCCTCAAACAGTCTGACTACAGAGCTCTGGTGACTGACGCGGCCAAGGCAATGAATCATGAGCAACAGGGGCGTTTGTATGATGTTGGTGATAAAGCGGGAAAGTTGATCGCTTGGTTGGACAAAAGGGATAGATTGAATCGGGTGGTGCCTGTTGTTGAAAAGGTGGATGGAACGCGAGTGGTGGACCCGGTTGAGATAGTTGAGGTCTTTGCCCAGCACTATCAGACGGTTTACGCGCCGGTCTTGGATAGGCCGGAGGAGGACTCGCACTTGCTGCTTCGGGATATTGCGTTGCCTAGCCTGTCGGATTTGGACAAGGAGCTTATGGAGGTGGACTTTTCCGCCGATGAAATAGCGCTCGCTATCCGTTCCCTTCGTTGGGGGAAGGCTTCAGGCCCGAATGGCATCCCGGTTGAGCTGTACAAGCTGTGCCCTGACAAAATGGTGCCGCATCTTCATTGGATGTTTTCAGCATCGCGAGATCTCGGATCCCTTCCCCGGGATCAGAGACTGGCGTCCATTGTGGTCATCCATAAAAATGGAAAACCTCGAGAACAATGTTCATTGTACCGGCCGATTTCGCTTTTGAATGTGGAGCCTAAGATCCTGGCGAAGCTTTTGGGGAATCGGCTGATAACGGTGGTTAGCGACTTGATACACCCGGACCAATCTGGATTCATCCCCCATTGAAACACTGCGCTTAATCTTTGTCGTCTTCATGGAGTCTTAGCAAGGGCAGGGTCTCTTAGTGAGCCGGCCATCTTGGTTTCACCTGACGCCTCGATGGCCTTCGACACGGTGGAATGGCCATATTTGTGGGTGGCTCTTGCCAAATTTGGCTTTGGCCCTAACTTCATTGGGTGATTCAGGCTTCTGTATGAGCAACCGCTGGTCCAGGTGGTGGTCAATGGCAGGGCCTCGGAACCCTTTGTTCTCGGACGCGGCACGTGGCAGGGATGTCCTTTGTCGCCATTGCTTTTTGCACTTGCCCTTGAACCACTTGCCGCATGGCTCCGATGAGAACCCTCGCTCAAGGGCATTTGATGGTCCCCTGACTTCGAGGATCGTATATCGTTGTACACGGATGATATTTTGCTGTACCTCACCTCTCCTCGTAAGTCATTGGGAGTCTTGTTCTACGTTTTGAGCTCCTTTGGGAAAAATTCTGGCTTGGTCATCAATTGGGCCAAGTCCTGTATCTACCCTCTTACAGGAAAGTTGCCCTCTCTGCCCCGCACCTGCCCGATACTGGTCTCGTGTGTCGGCTTTAAGTACTTGGGGATTTACATATCGTTGGACCCCACAGCACGCTATGAGCGGAATTTGCTGCCTCCGCTTGCCAGGCTTAGATCGGATGTTGCGGCGTGGTGTGGCTTGCCGTTGTCCCCCTTGGGTAGAGCGGCCCTCTTTAAGATGATGTCTCTCCCCCGATTCCTATATGCCATCCAAAATACACTTGACCTGGAGCCTGCCAGTTATTTCAGAGAAATTGAAAGCCTCCAGAGGAAGCTGGTATGGGGCGGGCGACCCCGGATAGGATTGGCTAAATTGACTCTGCCCTGGTGTGATGGTTGTATAGCGCTGCCTGATATCAAACGCTACTACTGGGCATCCCAACTGAGTGCGGTCAATCATGCTATGTACGGTCCTGTCCCGAATCCCGCATTCGAGATGGATAGGTGGCAGCTACCCGGGGGTGACTATAACAGGGCGCTCTACTCCAGAGCTGCCAGGAAGAATCTGACGGGCCCCACCGGGGTGGCGGTACGAGTATGGGGTAGTGCGACTACGGCCACGGGGTGGACGGACAAACTAACTAAAGCAACCCCCTTGTATGCTTCGGAGAGACTGGGCAGTCTATGGACGACGAAGGGTTTCGATAGATGGGACCTTATTGGTATCAGTAAGGTCAGTGACCTCTGGGTCAAGGACAGAGTCAAGACATTCGACGAATTAAAACATGAATACAAATTGAGTGAATGGGAATACTTCCGATATATCCAGGTCCGCCACGGGCTTGAATCGGTCTTCCCGGCCGGGTCTGTTATTCCCGAGTCCTCTCCCTTGGAAGATAGAGTGCTAGATGGGTACGTCCCCGATAGCACTATATCTCTCATCTACAAAAAACTCATTAACGACAGCGCGGACCTCCTTGTACAGCTTTGTGAGGCTTGGACTGACGATGGACTTGAGTTGGACGAGTCAAGTCAAGTCAAGTCATAAAATTTGTATAGCGCACTACATACCCAGAGGGTTTCAAGGCGCTTAGGAAGGGGAGGAGGATTATTTGTCAAATATCCACGTTTTAAGCTGCTTTCTGAACGCTAGGTGATTCTGGGTGAGGCGAAGGTAAGCGGGGAGTGAGTTCCATGTTTTGGCAGCCAGGTATGAAAAGGATCTGCCTCCCATGGTGGTCTTGTTGATGCGAGGTACAGTGGCGAAGGCTTGGCTGGAAGAGCGAAGTTGGCGGGAGGGGGTGTAGAAGGACAGTCGAGAGTTGAGGCAATCTGGTCCGATGTCGTAGAGTGATTTGTGTGCGTGGGTAAGCAGTCGGAAAGTGATCCTCTTATTGACGGGTAGCCAGTGGAGGTCTTTAAGGTGACCAGAGATGTGTTCGTTGCGTGGGATGTCTAATATGAGCCTGGCTGAGGCGTTTTGGATTCGTTGTAGTTTCTTCTGGAGTTTAGCGGTGGTACCTGCGTATAGGGTGTTTCCGTAGTCCAGTCGGCTCGTGACTAGAGCGTGGGTGACTGTTTTCCTTGTTTCGGAGGGGATCCAGCGAAATGTTTTTCTGAGCATGCGAAGAATGTTAAAGCAGGAAGAGGATACGGCGCTGACTTGTCTGTTCATTGAGAGTGAAGAATCCAGGATGACGCCAAGGTTCCGTGCGTGGTCTGTCGGGATGGGTGCTTTTCCGAGGGCTTCCGGCCACCAGGAGTCGTCCCATGCAGAGGGGGATTTACCTAAGATGAGGACTTCTGTTTTGTCTGAGTTCAGTTTCAGACGGCTTTGTTTCATCGATTCGGCGACTTCTTTCATTCCTTCGTGTAGGTTAGTTTTGGCGGTGCTGGGGTCCTTGGTGAGAGAAAGGATCAGTTGAGTGTCATCCGCGTAAGAGATGATGTTGAGGTTGTGTTGGCGGGCGATGGCCGCGAGGGGGCTTATGTATACGTTGAAGAGGGTGGGGCTGAGTGAGGATCCTTGTGGTACGCCGCAGATGATTTCAGAGGCCTCGGACTTGAATGGTGGGAGGCGGACTCTCTGGGTTCTTCCGGTGAGGAACGAGGTGATCCATTCCAGTGCTTTTCCTTGGATTCCGATGTTTCTGAGGCGTTGTAAAAGGGTGCTGTGGCAGACTGTGTCGAAGGCTGCAGAGAGGTCGAGGAGGATGAGGGCGACTGTGTCTCCATTGTCCAGTAGAGTTCGAATGTCGTCTGTTGCTGCGATGAGGGCGGTCTCAGTGCTGTGTTTTGCTCGGAAGCCAGACTGTGAGGAGTCGAGGGATTTGTTGGCTTCGAGGAAGGCGGCTAGCTGGTTGTTGACGGCTTTCTCAATGACTTTGGCCGGGAATGGAAGAAGCGAGATGGGGCAGTAGTTTTTGAGTTCGGTGGGGTCTGCTGTTGGTTTTTTCAGAAGGGCGGTGAGTTCAGCGTGTTTCCAGTCTTCTGGGAAGGTAGCGGAGTTGAAGGAGCAGTTGATAACGTCTCGGAGGTGCGGAGCTATGACGGAGTCTGCTTTGTTGAAGATGTGGTGAGGGCATGGGTCTGTGGGGGATCCAGAGTGGATGGAATTCATCAGGCGGATGGTGTCCTCAGTGGAGATTGGGTTCCAGGCGTTAAGGGTGTTTACGGGGGGAAGATGGTCAGCAGATGGTAGGGTGGGTTGGCTTCCGGGTTGGTTGTCAAAGCTGTTGTGGATGTCAGCAATCTTGTTGTGGAAAAAAGAGGCTAGGGAGTCGCAGAGGGTTTGAGAGGGGGTGATGTCGTTGGAGTTGGCCGAGGGGTTGGAAAATTCCTTGACGATGTTGAAAAGTTCCTTGCTGTTGTGGGCGTTGTTGTCAAGTCGATCCTTGAATGCTGTTTTCTTGGCTTTTCGGATCAGTTGGTGGTGAGTACGGGTGGCGCTTTTGAAGGCGTCCTTGTTGCTGGTGGATGGGTCTTTTTTCCAGGCCTTTTCAAGGGAGCGGCACAGTTTCTTGGAAGACTGGCAGGCTGCGATATCCTCCCCCAAAGAGGTTGCGATTCTGGCGCGTCTCGGGCTGGTGCAATTAAAGATTTTGCACCGTGTCTAAGTCACGGGTCCACGACTGATGCGTATGGTTCATTCTGCAGATGGGCTGTGTAGGCGTGGCTGTGGTATGCTTTCTACCTTCCTTCACATTATATGGGAATGTCCGGAGGTTGTGGTTTTCTGGAATCGAGTGCATGCTGTGATGGGAGAGGTGATGGGCGTGGAGTTATTGCCTGAGGCCAGACGCTGCTTGTTGAACATCTGGGAACCGAATGATTGCAGTGTTGCTCAGACTCAGTGGGCCACCCTCGGTAACATGATCGCAAAAAGGGACATTGCCCAATTGTGGGGGTCTCAAAGGGCACCTTTAGTCTCAACTTGGAAAGAAAACATGGACTGGTGCATGTTTAAAGAAAAAATTGTATATGTCTCCCGTGGTAGGCCCAAGAAGTGGGGAAGGATATGGGGTCAATGGAATTCGTACCGAGGAGAGATCTGCACTCCCCCTTTTGTAGAAGCTTCTGACATTCCCCTGTCCCCTTGACTGTGCGTTTCAGGTCATTTGCTTCCTGTTGTCTGTGATTTGTTGGTTTGCTCTCGACCCCCCCTCCCTCCTTAAGATCTTCATCCTTCATAAAGTTGCTCCCTGATCAATTAGCTCCCCCCTACCGCATGAGACAGCCAATACACTGTATAGTTTCCACCTCAAACCTTTTTTCTGTTTTCTTTTTGTTTGTTTATAAAACATAAAATGTGAAACCTTTTATTTATCCTCCTACCGCCACAGGTTCTCTACAATGTCGGACACTATCGCTGCCGGGCCCTCGGGTTGTCGGCTGATGAGCTGTGTATTGTTGTGCTTTTGATATTTATTCCTACTGACCAGCCTCTGTGGTTGTAGGTCTGTAACTGTACTCCTTTTCTTCAGAATAAAGGTTTTAAAAAAAGAAAAAAAAGAAATTGCTCCTATATAGTTAGTTGTACTAACTATATTTTGCGCACCCGCAACCCACTGCTGATGATGTCACATATTACATCATTCATGACATGGTCAGTGGAATCACTGATGACATCACTGATGACATCTCAAATGACATCACTGATGACATCACTGATAATATCTTTCATGTGATAATACGATGCACCTCCTCACACTCTCATATAACCTTTGATACACCCAGTGTTAAATACAGACTACCATTCTTGAAACGATTGACACACCAATACCAGTTACTACATACGCACTCACTGTTTCCTAGGTCTACACACACATTCACTCATTCACCCATAGAATCACTCATACATACAGTCACTCATCAATACAACACTATCATATGCACTCATACACCTACGCAGACACTCGCACACTGCCACTCATCCATGGAGTTACTCACACACCTAGTCAGTCATGCAAAGAATCAATCACACTTCCATTTCCTCAACTATACAGTTATACACACAACACCTTACATATTCAAACATATACTTACTCTCTTATACAATCACTGATACAAGTACACAATGATCCATACAGCCACTCGCACATTCACTGCCTCTCATGTATAGTCATTTATATATGCCATGCACTGTGTTTTGCATATGTACTTACTTGGACATGTAGCACTGAGATATCCATTCACTCACCAACACAACCATGCACACAGTCAACCGCCCATATAGCTGTTTCCACATGCACTCTTGAACTAATACACCTAGTGAATCAACTGCTCACACATCTATGCACAGAGTCACACTCCTCCCAGCCACCCACACACACACTCAGTCTCTCATTCAAATACTTGGGCAACCAATCAATAACCCATATAGCCACTCATATAGCTACTGATCAACACATGCAGCAGCTTACACAACAACAGACATACTGATGCAAACATTCAGACAGTTTAGTCACTAACCCATGCATTTAGTAAGACACATTTAATCACTCACTCATACAGTCAGTCACGCACCTACTAAATCGTTCATCCAGACAATTATACATCCACTCATTCTTCAATATGTAAAACATATTTAAACTTTACAGAAACACACAGTCACTGGATGATGTCATCAGTGATGGCATCAGTGATGTCAAATGAGATGTCATCAGTGATCTCATTTGAGATCTCATCAGTGATATCATCAGTGATGTCACTGACCATGTCATGAATGATGTAATATGTGACATCATCAGCAGTGGATTGCGGGTGCACAAAATATAGTTAGTACAACTAACTATATGGGAGCAATTTCAATGGTTTTTAAATGCTAATTCCTAACTATATAAGGCCTGAAACCTATGGTTTTTTAAAGTGAATATATATATATACATACACACATATATATACATACACACACACACATATACACCCACACACACACATATATATACACACACACACATAGATATACACAAACACACATATATACATATACACACACATATATACATATACACACACATATATACATATACACACACATATATACATATACACACACATAAACACATATACATATACACATATACACATATATATATATATATATATATATATATTACCTACTGGCGGTCGCCAGTAGGTAGTTATAGTTAGGATAATTTTCAATGTTAAATCTCAACATTCTATTTTGAATAACTTTGGCGCCGGTTGTCGAATCTGCCTGAAATTTTCAGGAAAATGGTCTCATGGCGGTCCGGTCCTTCCCTGAAAGTTTGGGGGGGATTCGTCAAGCGGGGGCCGAGATAAAAGGGGGGTCCCAAAACGCGTTTTCCCCATGTTAATTTCCATAGGGCGGTCGATTTCACTTTTAGCCCGAACGGCTGAATGGATTTCCACCAAACTTGGCAAAATTGTAGGGACTGGTAGCCCGATGTGCCTTTGCTATGTCTCAAGATATGTGCTTCAGTGGATTTTGAGAAATTAACGTTCAAAAAAATATATATATCTATAGGCGCTCTCGGGTGCGCGCACCCGTGAGCGCTCCCGGCGCGACACGCGACTTGCGCGCAGAAAGCTGGTTGGCTCTCAGTTGTCTGTAAACATTCTAAACAGTCCGGAGCGGCCGCCATCTTGTCTATCGGTAAAATCTAGTCATAAGAGGTGGCAAAAACAAAGGGTGGAATTGACCATAAGGGGGCAGGGTAGACCCCCCCTGACCCCCTAGGTTTGATATGGGGGCCATTAAAGGGCCCCGCGGGGCCTCAAAAATTTTTTTTTTTTTTTCGATTTTCGCGGGGGAAGCGCCTGGTGTGCGCACGGGGGAGCGTATCGGGGAGGGTACTATGGAAAAATAATCACTTCAAAAATTGTATGTTTATGAATTGTTTTTTTTTTTTATTTGTTTATTTTATGTAAGTACCTACATGTAGGTACTAATGAAGAGACTTAAATTTAATGTTCACCATCTTCTTTGTAGACATCTTGCATGTTGTTATTGTATTTTTTGTGGTATAAGGAATTCATAATATAGTCTGTCTGGAAAGGAGAAACAGATCTTTTAAGCACTCCCTGAGAATTTCTAGGGGATCATGAGTAGTCTGTCCTGTTCACTTATGAAAATGAGGTGTAAAATATTCATATGAGATAATATAGTGGGAGAAAGGTAGTAACTATGAGTAAACTTACTATGTAACAGAAAAATAGTTGAACAGTATACTATAAGTCTCACTTTATATTTTAAACATTTTTGGTAATACTTCATGAATTACATATAAAAAAGAATATTGTCTGAAACAATTGAAATTATTAAAGATAAATTTATTCCTCTGATTCTTTTTCATAATTTAATAAAATTTCTAACATAATATTGTCCGGAATTTCCTCATAATTATATGTACATGATTCAATTTCTTCCAAACATTCTATAAACTGTTCATCCAAAGAGTCATCCATGAAATCAACTTCTTTTTTTTCATCTTCTGGTTTTTCCACCTTTACTTTGATAGAAGTATCATTTGCCTTATTTTCTCCTTCCATTTTCTTTCTGAAAATTGCATATAAATTAACTATATTAGTAGAGCTAGTATACCAGAGAAGCCTAACTCAATCCATAACTATTACAGAGAAGTCTATGTCTATCTCTAACTATTAAAGAGGGATAGCATATCACTAACAGAATATTTTTTAAGAAATAAACTTAACGTGTACAATATACTTCCATAATTAGAAGTTACCTTAGAGAAATTAGTTGAAGTTGACAGTGAAATTTGTTTTCAAGTGTACTTCAGGAAGCAGTAGTCAAAATGGCTGTGTTTCCCTCTCTTCTTTTATATATATTGTTGTACTTAACCAATCAAACGACAGGAAAAAATCGTAGAAAATGAGAGATACTTTTTAATTGGTTGTAAATTCTAACATTACAAGTGTGTTTTTGTCATGTAATTTACCTCAGGATATTTAGACAGGCCTGTAGCCTAAATGTCTCAATGGAATTTCACCAAATTTGGGCAAATGGTAGGGACTGCTATGTAGTAGGGCGTATTCTATATTTGATGAAAGTGTCTCCATTGGGTTTTCCGTAAATTACTTTCCCACCTTTTTTTATTTTGCGCTTACTAGTGCGCGCTCCAGTACGCGCACGGGCAGCGTAACGGGAGTCATCCATTTTGTGTTTCGGAACAATCGAGACACAGGATGGAGGGTAAACAATGTTCGGAATGGATAGAAGGGGGAACTGTAGAGACTTCTTGACCCTCTAGGTTTTCTGAGGGGGGCTTAGGAGGCTCATAAACGTAAAAAAAAAAAAAAAAATTCTTTAATTTTCCACGGGGGGAGCGCCTGGTGCGCGCACCTTTAAGCGTACTCGTACGCGTACTTTGGTGAAAAATAGTGAAAAAAGTTAGAAAAAAATAAACGCTTTGAATGATCAGAGTTAGGGTAGCTCTGAAAAGAGCTTTTGGGTTCTGTGGTTGATTTAGGTACCTACAAGTAGGTTCCAATACACATTCTTAAATTCAGGAGGAATATTCTATTCCCCTCATCTGAGAAGTGCACTCCATCTCCTCTGTAGATGTCTTGCATGTTGTAACGCAAGTTATTATTGTATAATGAACCCATTCCATAGTCTCTCATGTAAGCAGAAACAGATTTATTTACATGTTTCCGTGCTTTCTCAAATTGTGGACCAAATTGGTTGGACCAGTTCCATTTCTGTCTTTGGCATATATTGGAATATACCAAGGCAGTGTGGGGAAAAAGTATCGTTTATGAATTGTTTTTTTTTTTTATTTGTTTATTTTATGTAAGTACCTACATGTAGGTACTAATGAAGAGACTTAAATTTAATGTTCACCATCTTCTTTGTAGACATCTTGCATGTTGTTATTGTATTTTTTGTGGTATAAGGAATTCATAATATAGTCTGTCTGGAAAGGAGAAACAGATCTTTTAAGCACTCCCTGAGAATTTCTAGGGGATCATGAGTAGTCTGTCCTGTTCACTTATGAAAATGAGGTGTAAAATATTCATATGAGATAATATAGTGGGAGAAAGGTAGTAACTATGAGTAAACTTACTATGTAACAGAAAAATAGTTGAACAGTATACTATAAGTCTCACTTTATATTTTAAACATTTTTGGTAATACTTCATGAATTACATATAAAAAAGAATATTGTCTGAAACAATTGAAATTATTAAAGATACATTTATTCCTCTGATTCTTTTTCATAATTTAATAAAATTTCTAACATAATATTGTCCGGAATTTCCTCATAATTATATGTACATGATTCAATTTCTTCCAAACATTCTATAAACTGTTCATCCAAAGAGTCATCCATGAAATCAACTTCTTTTTTTTCATCTTCTGGTTTTTCCACCTTTACTTTGATAGAAGTATCATTTGCCTTATTTTCTCCTTCCATTTTCTTTCTGAAAATTGCATATAAATTAACTATATTAGTAGAGCTAGTATACCAGAGAAGCCTAACTCAATCCATAACTATTACAGAGAAGTCTATGTCTATCTCTAACTATTAAAGAGGGATAGCATATCACTAACAGAATATTTTTTAAGAAATAAACTTAACGTGTACAATATACTTCCATAATTAGAAGTTACCTTAGAGAAATTAGTTGAAGTTGACAGTGAAATTTGTTTTCAAGTGTACTTCAGGAAGCAGTAGTCAAAATGGCTGTGTTTCCCTCTCTTCTTTTATATATATTGTTGTACTTAACCAATCAAATGACAGGAAAAAATCGTAGAAAATGAGAGATACTTTTTAATTGGTTGTAAATTCTAACATTACAAGTGTGTTTTTGTCATGTAATTTACCTCAGGATATTTAGACAGGCCTGTAGCCTAAATGTCTCAATGGAATTTCACCAAATTTGGGCAAATGGTAGGGACTGCTATGTAGTAGGGCGTATTCTATATTTGATGAAAGTGTCTCCATTGGGTTTTCCGTAAATTACTTTCCCACCTTTTTTTATTTTGCGCTTACTAGTGCGCGCTCCAGTACGCGCACGGGCAGCGTAACGGGAGTCATCCATTTTGTGTTTCGGAACAATCGAGACACAAGATGGAGGGTAAACAATGTTCGGAATGGATAGAAGGGGGAACTGTAGAGACTTCTTGACCCTCTAGGTTTTCTGAGGGGGGCTTAGGAGGCTCATAAACGTAAAAAAAAAAAAAAAAATTCTTTAATTTTCCACGGGGGGAGCGCCTGGTGCGCGCACCTTTAAGCGTACTCGTACGCGTACTTTGGTGAAAAATAGTGAAAAAAGTTAGAAAAAAATAAACGCTTTGAATGATCAGAGTTAGGGTAGCTCTGAAAAGAGCTTTTGGGTTCTGTGGTTGATTTAGGTACCTACAAGTAGGTTCCAATACACATTCTTAAATTCAGGAGGAATATTCTATTCCCCTCATCTGAGAAGTGCACTCCATCTCCTCTGTAGATGTCTTGCATGTTGTAACGCAAGTTATTATTGTATAATGAACCCATTCCATAGTCTCTCATGTAAGCAGAAACAGATTTATTTACATGTTTCCGTGCTTTCTCAAATTGTGGACCAAATTGGTTGGACCAGTTCCATTTCTGTCTTTGGCATATATTGGAATATACCAAGGCAGTGTGGGGAAAAAGTATCATCAATTGATGAAAGGTGTCCTTTAATAGCATTTCCAGACCTACCCCAGTTAATGTGCCTAGATCGTTTCCACCACAGTGCACAATTATAAGGTCAGGTTCTGGCAGATGCAAAAAGGTTTTCACCAATGGTATCAATTGGTGACATTTTAATCCTCTGTGGCCAATCCACTTGATTTCCACATTTGATAAATCAAGGTTATGAAAATTTCTGCTAGCTGCATACCTTTGAGCCCAGTGGATGTAGCTATGTCCAATAACCCAAACAGAGTACATGATGTGAGAAGGTTCTGGTCCAGTCAGATGAAGTGTGGGAATGAAATGGCAGTTGGAACAGTAGGAGTTCACAAAAAAATAATTGTGGAGTTTCTGTGCTCTTGAATCACTAGCAATGATTGGTGGATTCAGATAGTTGAAAACTGAAAGTTAGGGTGTATGGTTATGTTGTGTGAAAGAAGCAATTTGAATGGTTTAAAAAAAGTCACCAAAAGCAAAAATACCCTGTATAGGCTGCTGTATTGACAGGTCAAACATCCTTGCTGAGTTAATTTGCAACATTGTAAGATAAACTTTTGAACCTTAGAGTTCAGTTAGGAGGGAGTTGCTATGGTAACAGATAGAAAGGTTTGAGAGGGGGATGGGTGTTGGTTTGAAAATAGTGAGGGAAGAGTTTTCATTGGTTGAATTAAGGCATATGTGTACAAAGATAGAGATTTTCTATGCCAGTCTTGGTTTCAGTGTATTGAGAGCACACCTTTTCCTCTGCTAAAGAAAAATTGGTGTGTGTGTCTGACACTGTTTTCAATCTCCAAAAGCATTTCTAAAGGTAAGTAATGATTCATTTAATTTAGATAGAGATTTATTTTCTCTATGGAGAATATTTGGAAGCAGATAGTTATGTTTTAGAAGTGAAATTGTATGTTAGTATATAAGTCCTGCGCAGTGTTTTTTACATGTTATTTAAAAATCGATTTTGGGTGCAAATGAATGGTATTTTTATTTGGCCTTTTTTATGATTGCCATGTGCAGTTGATGCATGACTTTAAACATGGGTAATAAGTGATGCACTGGTGGCGCCAGGCTTTTATAAATGAGGCCCTGACTTTGTTTGATGATATTGAGTGGTTGTAGTTAGGTTCTGTGCAGTGTTTCTTACATGTTATTGAAAAATCGATTTTTGGGTGCAATTGATTGGTATATGTATTTGGCCCTTATTTATGAATGCCATGTGCAGCTGATGCATGACTTTAAACATGGGTAATAAGTGACGCACTGGTGGCGCAAGGCTTTCATAAATAAGGCCCTGACTTTGTTTGATGATATTGAGTGGTTGTACTTAGGTTCTGTGCAGTGTTCCTTACATGTTATTCAAAAATCGATTTTTGGGTGCAATTGATTGGTATATGTATTTGGCCCTTATTTATGAATGCCATGTGCAGCTGATGCATGACTTTAAACATGGGTAATAAGTGACGCACTGGTGGCGCAAGGCTTTCATAAATAAGGCCCTGACTTTGTTTGATGATATTGATTGGTTGTACTTAGGTTCTGCGCCGTGTTTCTTACATGTTATTGAAAAATCGATTTTTGGGTGCAATTGATTAGTATATGTATTTTGCCCTAATTTATGATTGCCATGTGCAACTGATGCATGACTTTAAACATGGGTAATAAGTGACGCACTGGTGGCGCAAGGCTTTCATAAATAAGGCCTGACTTTGTTTGATGATATTGAGTGGTTGTACTTAGGTTCTGTGCAGTGTTCCTTACATGTTATTCAAAAATCGATTTTTGGGTGCAATTGATTGGTATATGTATTTGGCCCTTATTTATGATTGCCATGTGCAGCTGATGCATGACTTTAAACATGGGTAATAAGTGACGCACTGGTGGTGCAAGGCTTTCATAAATAAGGCTCTGACTTTGTTTGATGATATTGATTGGTTGTACATAGGTTCTGCACAGTGCTTCTTACATGTTAAACAAAAATCGATTTTTGGGTGCAATTGATTGGTATATGTATTTGGCCCTTATTTATGAATGCCATGTGCAGCTGATGCATGACTTTAAACATGGGTAATAAGTGACGCACTGGTGGCGCAAGGCTTTCATAAATAAGGCCCTGACTTTGTTTGATGATATTGATTGGTTGTACTTAGGTTCTGCGCCGTGTTTCTTACATGTTATTGAAAAATCGATTTTTGGGTGCAATTGATTAGTATATGTATTTTGCCCTAATTTATGATTGCCATGTGCAGCTGATGCATGACTTTAAACATGGGTAATAAGTGACGCACTGGTGGCGCAAGGCTTTCATAAATAAGGCCCTGACTTTGTTTGATGATATTGAGTGGTTGTACTTAGGTTCTGTGCAGTGTTCCTTACATGCTATTCAAAAATCGATTTTTGGGTGCAATTGATTGGTATATGTATTTGGCCCTTATTTATGATTGCCATGTGCAGCTGATGCATGACTTTAAACATGGGTAATAAGTGACGCACTGGTGGCGCAAGGCTTTCATAAATAAGGCTCTGACTTTGTTTGATGATATTGATTGGTTGTACATAGGTTCTGCACAGTGCTTCTTACATGTTATTGAAAAATCGATTTTTGGGTGCAATTGATTGGTATATGTATTTGGCCCTTATTTATGATTGCCATGTGCAGCCGATGCATGACTTTCAACATGGGTAATATGTGACGCACTGGTGGCGCAAGGCTTTCATAAATAAGGCCCTGACTTTGTTTGATGATATTGATTGGTTGTACTTAGGTTCTGCGCCGTGTTTCTTACATGTTATTGTAAAATTGATTTTTGGGTGCAATTGATTGGTATATGTATTTGGCCCTTATTTATGATTGCCATGTGCAGCCGATGCATGACTTTCAACATGGGTAATACGTGACGCACTGGTGGCGCAAGGCTTTCATAAATAAGGCCCTGACTTTGTTTGATGATATTGATTGGTTGTACTTAGGTTCTGCGCCGTGTTTCTTACATGTTATTGTAAAATTGATTTTTGGGTGCAATTGATTAGTATATGTATTTTGCCCTAATTTATGATTGCCATGTGCAACTGATGCATGACTTTAAACATGGGTAATAAGTGACGCACTGGTGGCGCAAGGCTTTCATAAATAAGGCCTGACTTTGTTTGATGATATTGAGTGGTTGTACTTAGGTTCTGTGCAGTGTTCCTTACATGTTATTCAAAAATCGATTTTTGGGTGCAATTGATTGGTATATGTATTTGGCACTTATTTATGATTGCCATGTGCAGCTGATGCATGACTTTAAACATGGGTAATAAGTGACGCACTGGTGGCGCAAGGCTTTCATAAATAAGGCTCTGACTTTGTTTGATGATATTGATTGGTTGTACTTAGGTTCTGCGCCGTGTTTCTTACATGTTATTGTAAAATTGATTTTTGGGTGCAATTGATTAGTATATGTATTTTGCCCTAATTTATGATTGCCATGTGCAGCTGATGCATGACTTTAAACATGGGTAATAAGTGACGCACTGGTGGCGCAAGGCTTTCATAAATAAGGCCCTGACTTTGTTTGATGATATTGAGTGGTTGTACTTAGGTTCTGTGCAGTGTTCCTTACATGCTATTCAAAAATCGATTTTTGGGTGCAATTGATTGGTATATGTATTTGGCCCTTATTTATGATTGCCATGTGCAGCTGATGCATGACTTTAAACATGGGTAATAAGTGACGCACTGGTGGCGCAAGGCTTTCATAAATAAGGCTCTGACTTTGTTTGATGATATTGATTGGTTGTACATAGGTTCTGCACAGTGCTTCTTACATGTTATTGAAAAATCGATTTTTGGGTGCAATTGATTGGTATATGTATTTGGCCCTTATTTATGATTGCCATGTGCAACTGATGCATGACTTTAAACATGGGTAATAAGTGACACACTGGTGGCGCAAGGCTTTCATAAATAAGGCCCTGACTTTGTTTGATGATATTGATTGGTTGTACATAGGTTCTGCACAGTGTTCCTTACATGCTATTCAAAAATCGATTTTTGGGTGCAATTGATTGGTATATGTATTTGGCCCTTATTTATGATTGCCATGTGCAGCTGATGCATGACTTTAAACATGGGTAATAAGTGACGCACTGGTGGCGCAAGGCTTTCATAAATAAGGCTCTGACTTTGTTTGATGATATTGATTGGTTGTACATAGGTTCTGCACAGTGCTTCTTACATGTTATTGAAAAATCGATTTTTGGGTGCAATTGATTGGTATATGTATTTTGCCCTAATTTATGATTGCCATGTGCAGCTGATGCATGACTTTAAACATGGGTAATAAGTGACGCACTGGTGGCGCAAGGCTTTCATAAATAAGGCCCTGACTTTGTTTGATGATATTGAGTGGTTGTACTTAGGTTCTGTGCAGTGTTCCTTACATGCTATTCAAAAATCGATTTTTGGGTGCAATTGATTGGTATATGTATTTGGCCCTTATTTATGAATGCCATGTGCAGCTGATGCATGACTTTAAACATGGGTAATAAGTGACGCACTGGTGGCGCAAGGCTTTCATAAATAAGGCCCTGACTTTGTTTGATGATATTGATTGGTTGTACTTAGGTTCTGCGCCGTGTTTCTTACATGTTATTGAAAAATCGATTTTGGGGTGCAATTGATTGGTATATGTATTTGGCCCTTATTTATGATTGCCATGTGCAACTGATGCATGACTTTAAACATGGGTAATAAGTGACACACTGGTGGCGCAAGGCTTTCATAAATAAGGCCCTGACTTTGTTTGATGATATTGATTGGTTGTACATAGGTTCTGCACAGTGTTTCTTACATGTTATTCAAAAATCGATTTTTGGGTGCAATTGATTGGTATATGTATTTGGCCCTTATTTATGATTGCCATGTGCAGCCGATGCAAGACTTTAAACATGGGTAATAAGTGACGCACTGGTGGCGCAAGGCCTTTATAAATCAGACCCTGACTTTGTTTGATGATATTGAGTGGTTGTACTTAGGTTTTGCGCAGTGTTTCTTACATGTTATTGAAAAATCGATTTTTGGGTGCAATTGATTGGTATTTGCATTTGGCTCTTTTTTATGATTGCCTTTTGCAGCTAGTGCATCACTTTAAACATGGCTAATAAGTGACGCACTGGTGGCACAAGGCTTTCATAAATAAGGCCTGACTTTTTTTGATGATATTGAGTGGTTGTACTTAGGTTCTGCGCAGTGTTTCTTACATGTTATTCAAAAATCGATTTTTGGGTGCAATTGATTGGTATTTGCATTTGGCTCTTATCTATGAATGCCATGTGCAGCTGATGCATCACTTTAAACATGGGTAATAAGTGACGCACTGGTGGCGCAAGGCCTTTAAAAATAAAGCCATGAGTTGCTATTGTATAAACTTAAATATGTTGCAATTTATTGTTTATATTGTTTGCTTTTTAACATTACTTTGTTGTTTGCTAATAGTGGTCTTTAATGTGTTTTTTTAACAGAACAACAGATTCAAATCAACTTCTGAAAAGGAAGCAAAAATGCCTTCAAGGCAAAGAAATATCAAAAATACCATACGGAAAAGGAGAACATCAACAACAGACTTTATGGAATCCTCTTCAACAAGTACTTCAAAAAACACCAGAAAAGCTTCTGGTAAGCCAATTAAGTCCTTTCTTCGCAACATATGTCGTAGGAAAAAAAATGAAATTGCTAATGTGAATATACAGAAAAAGTCAACAAATCTAAAAAGGAAAGAGAAGCCCACAAAAAATGTTTCCATTGGACCAGGAGAGAAGAGAATGGTTAGCAATAGAAGGGTAAATGTTTTTAGGGACATTCGTAGGCGAATGTTTCGCAATAGGGTAGTTTTAAATCTGCTAAAAAATGATAAGAAAAGTAAACTAAAAGCTGCTTTTTACAAGAAAAAGAAAAGTGTCGAAAAGATTGTTGATCAGGCTTTTGAAGTTAAGAAAAAATTATTTATTTTAATAATCAATAGAATTAGGATACTTAATAAGGCAATGGATGTTTTCAAATCGAACAGTAGATGGAAAAGAATTATTAATCGGAGTAATTTTTGTGAAGTATTTTCTGGTGAATGGATGCATAGTTCAAGTTCTGAGCCTTTTTTTAATGAGGAGAGTTACTTTCAGGAAAATGATTTGGTGCATGCGGTTGACACCAGTGGTCGTGCCTATGAGGTGAAAGATAGTTGTGTGATGGAAAAAGAGAAACTTGTACCTAGAGATGCAGAAGAGGTGTTAGCTGATGAAGTTTTAGGGAGACGTACTAAGGGTCCAGTGTACACATGGAAATGCAGTAGTATTTGTAGTGTGCGACAGGAATCAATTGATTTGCTTCGAAATTTCTTACGTACATATAGTAAAAAAAGTCTCAAACAAAAAATGAAGATCCTGCAAGAGTTAGATCCTTGCAGAGTGAGAGAAAGCACAGGTTTGCAAGGGCATTCACTAGCATGTCTTTCTAGAAAAGTTTGTCGGAGTGTTTTTCATCATTTTAGGATGTTAGCAGTGCATCATAATAACGTAAGGAAATTAGTGAGGAAGTTGTATTATGCAAAAAGTCCTGCACTTAAGCTTAAACAGTTAAATAGTGCTCTTTTGCATGGATCTGAAGTGGATGTGAAGACTATTTGTGAAGAAATTGAGTTTTGTTATTTTGGGAACAAAGAGGACAGTGTAGAAATAGATATAGTAATGGATGGCAATGCAGAAGATAATGGACAAATTTCAAGTATTGAAAAGTTTGATGAGGAAATTATCAAGTTTAAGGTGAAATCAAGTGAGAGGCCTAATGTAACTTGTGTGTGTTGTCGACGGACTCATTATAAAATTCAGACTAGGTTAGTTGATTTATATGCAAAAAGTGAATTGGAAAATAATAGTGAATGGGAGGATTTTGTAAGTTATTTGTTGGTGGAGAATTCTTTTGATTTGAGTTTGGATCAGCGTATTTGCACTTATTGTTTGAAAAAATTAAATGAAAATAGAATGCCTGCAAGAGCAGTTTATAATAATCTTCAGTTGATAGATATTCCTTCTGAATTGATGGATCTAAATACTTATGAATCTATTTTGATTCAATGTGTCCATCCTTTTCAGGCTATTGTACGCATGGAGCCTAAGACAGGGAAATTGCCTCCATCAGATTTACTGAGAGGATTAAAGGGAAGAGTTGTTTATTTGCCTCTAGATGTAAAGAAAAATATTAATACAATTGGTGTAGAAAGAGTAGAAGAAGATCCTTTAGTTATTCTAGTTAATGGGGTTCCAACAAAGAGTAAGAAAATTTGGCAAGATTTAGTGGATGTTAAAAAAGTCAAGAAGGCAACGTTGTATTTAGTTAAAAACAATGAGTACTACAAACATGTAAGTGTTGGAGTTGAGGAAACAGCTACAGAAGAAGATAGTGATTCTTCAGTTGGTCAAATTGAAAAAGTTGATGTGTCTAGAACTGAAGAAATATATGAACATTATACTGTTCATCCTTTGCATTCCAAAGAAGTAATGGGAAATGCAATTGACTTGTTTCAAATGAAGGCAGCAAAAGGAAGTCCCATTAGTGTATGGGAAGAAAGTTTGGAAGCTCGTTGTTTTCCACAATTATTTCCAACAGGTTGTGGTGGACGATATGATGATCGACCAGTTCAAATTCCTGCAGCTGAATACCGGACTCTAAGATTATATGCAGAAGATCCAAGGTTTCGTCAATGCATTCCATATTTATTTCATCTACTGTTTGAAAGTGATTTGTCTGGGCTTTCTTATGCAGTTAATCATATATTAAAAAGTGGACCTCATTTGCAAAATGTATGTGCAAGGGACTTTATGGAGAAAGTTAATCTGCAAGACAGTATTTTGGAATCTCAGCTAATCAATCTCATGGCATGTCAACGTGGAACCAATGAGTATTGGTTTCGTCGTCATGGAGAATTGAAATGTATGCTAAGAAACTTAGGAACTCCTACATGGTTCCTCACTCTTAGCTGTGCTGAGTATGCATGGGACGATTTACTTCAATTTCTACGAGAGGCAAATGAAAACATACCAAATATAGAATTGAAAACACCAGGAGAACTGTGTTCTTTAGATCCAGTGAATGTTTGCAGATATTTTAATCATAGATTTGAAGCTATGATGTCTTTTATTACCAACAAAAAAAATCCTCCCCTTGGAGAGGTTTTGGATTTCTTTTGGAGGAAGGAATATCAAGCGAGAGGTGCTCCTCATATACATATGTTGTTGTGGATTAAAGATGCACCCAAATTTGGAACAGATTCAGATGAAACAGTGATGAGTTTCATTGAAGAGTATTCAACATGTGCTGTTCCAAAATCTACTGAAGAAAACAATTTAAGGCAACAAGTTTTACGTTTTCAATCTCATCGTTGTGGAAAGTACTGTCGTCGAAAATTTAAAAACAAGGAAAAGTACTACACGAAATGTCGTTTTGCATTTCCTCGACCAGTGATTTCTAAGGGAAGAGTAAATAATTTGATGTCATCTCTACGACATACTGTGACGAGAAAATCTCCCAAAAACACATATAATTTGAAAAGAAATGAAGAATCTAAGTACATCAACGATTACAACCCAGTGATTTTGTCCATGTGGAATGCTAACATGGATATTCAGTTCGTTGCTGACAACTCTATTGCTGTGGCTCGATATGTGACATCTTACATCACCAAAAAAGAAAAGACAGAACTGAAGGAAATGTGGGAGGACATTTCACATGAAAAGAGTCTAAGCAAGAAATTATACAGTTTCAGTCTGAAGATGTTGTCGCATCGAGAAATTGGAGCATATGAATGTTCTGATCGGTTATCATCAGCAAGTCTCTATGCCAAATCAAGAACAATCATTTGGGTGAGTCTTGGTCTTGCTGCCACACGAAACCGAGTTTTGAAATCTGTACAAGAAATTGAATATTTGGCGGAAAAAGAACCAAACAGTACAGATATTTTGAAGACAAATATGTTGGATACATACTATCCAAATAGAAGTACTCACCTTGAGAACACATGTTTGTATGAAGTTCTTCAAAACTACAGTTATAAGAGGAACATCACAGAAGATATCAATAATGGAAAATATGCACTCATTGGCTATGAAGGATGTCTAGTGAAGCAGAAAAAAGGCCATTTGATTAATCATCGAAAATTGAGTTGTGAAGTTCCAGACAAAAGAGAATTTTACTACTTAGCTCTTTTGCAACTCTTTAAGCCATGGCGTACAGAAGAGGAACTACTTGGAGATTTTCTCTGTTATGAAGACTCTTTTAATGCAACTAAGGATACCATAGAATGTCCTATTTTTCTAAATTATCTGCAAATGTTGAATGAAGAAATGGAGCAAGAAACCACAATTGCTGAAGAGATAGCTAGAAACAGTTCTCAAGATAGTCAGAGTTCTACTTCATTGAGCCAGGATCCACTAGGAGGACCAATTATCCAAAATGAAGCTGCCACTGCCATGGATGAGGTGGAAAGAGCTATGGAACAAGCTCAAGAGGATGGAGTTAACTTAGAAGATTTGGTAACGCAACTAAACATTGAGCAGAAAAAGATATATGATGAAGTCACAGAGCAGATTGAACATGGATTCAGACATGAGAAAAAAGAGTGCTCATGTATATTATTTGACCCTGTCCGACTGTATGTAAGTGGAGAAGCGGGGACAGGAAAAAGTTTTCTAATTAAAGCCGTTGCAAGTTATCTGCAGAAAAGGACTGATTCACCACTGTCTTGTGTTGTAACTGCTCCAACTGGTCTGGCAGCACATAACATTAAAGGGATTACTCTACATCGTTTATTGATGCTGCCAGTTGAACATGATAATAAATTGCATTACAACAAGCTATCTGGAGATGCGTGTTCTGAAGTTTCAAGAGTCTTGAAGAAAATGAAACTTCTTATCATAGATGAAGTAAGCATGGTCTCAAATCTAATGCTTGCTTTTGTGCATTTGAGAATGCAAGAAATTCTTAAAACAGACTATGATGTGTTATTTGGAGGAAAACACATTATTGTTTTTGGAGATCTATTGCAGTTGACTCCAGTAAAAGGACAACCAGTGTTTAAAATGCTCACGCATGAAGATACCAGGAAGTCCCTTGGAAGCATTGGAAATGTTAATATATGGCTAAATTTTAAATATGCTGAACTGCTTCAAAATATGCGACAGGCCAAGGATGAAGATTATAAAAATATTCTACAAGATGTAAGAATTGGAAAAATGACTGAGAAAGGGAAAAAAGCTTTGCATAGTCGATTAATTTCAAATTTGTATCCAAATGAAAACATTCTTCCAGAGAATATTTTTAAAAAAATGACTGAGAAGAAATCTGGGATATGTTTGATGCCAACTCTGCAAGAATGTTCCATCTTCAACCAAAAAATGTTAGACTTAGAAAATGAAGAGATTGTGAAACTAGAAGCAATAGATAAAATAGAGCATATGGGTGCAACAATTGTTTTGTCAGAAAATTTGAAAATTAAATTGCATTCATTGGAGAAAAGTATTTCAAAAACAGCTGGTTTTGAAAAGACTCTGAATGTGTGTTTAAATTGTCGTATCATTTTGAGAAGGAATTTAAATGTTGAAAGCGGTCTGGTAAATGGAGCAATGGGTTATGTTGTTGATTTTGTGAATTACAGAAATAGAGATGGAATTGAATTTTTAAAAATAAAATTTGATGGCATTGAACAAGTACAACAAATAAGTCGTTGTTCTGCTAGATTTTTACTTGTAAAAGACTTATATGTTCGCCGAAAACAGTTTCCTGTTTGTTTGGCGTATGCAGTGACAATTCATAAATCTCAAGGTTTAAGTGTAGATAGTGCATTGGTGAACATTGGAAGATCTGTGTTTAAAGAGGGTATGGAATATATGTGGCATTATCTCGAGTCAGAACTTTATCAGGATTGTATTTGATTGCATGTGATGAGACAAATATTTCTGCCGATCTAGATTGTGTTAAAGAATACAATAGGTTAAGAAGAGAGTATGCTCCACATTTGCCTCAATATCCTCTGTTTGAAAAACGTGTGGTAGGCCGAAAAAGAAGAAATGAGGATAATTGTAGTGAGGTAGTTGCAAAAAGACAAAAAGTAGAGAAAACTGTAATTGAAAACAGGAAGAAAAAGAATTGTGGAGAAAATGTTGTTGGATTTCAGTTTGAAAACAGTTCTGGTGTCAACTACTATGCTAATGTAGTGGTTAATGTTGTTTTTTTTCTTAAAAGTTTACAAGAACAGATTGTTGAAAATCGGGATCAAAGATTGTGTGGTTTATTGAATTCTGTGTTTCAGAAATGTAGCAGTGTTACAGCACAAATAGAAAGTGTAAAAGAAATTCGAAATATTTTAGATTTGTGTTCTGGTCAAGATAAATTTTCACAGAACATTCAGCAGGATTGTCAGGAATTTTTAATGTATATGTTTGGTGTTTTGGAAGATGAAGGTGTAGATGTAGATAATCTTTTCAGTCTTTCTTATCAATGGCAGCATGACTGCCACAATTGTAGTTTATCAAGTACTACTACAATAGACACTGAAAGATTTATATATTTGACTTTACCAGACTGTAAATCAGTGTCTTTTAAAAATCTAGTTAAAGCAGCAGATCATAATATGGTGTGTACCCAATGTAACTGTACAATGCTGTCCACATTATTTATACAAAGGTATGGGCAGTATATCATTTTAGTTTTCCAACGATGTAGACCTGATGGAACTAAATTGACAACTTCTATCAAAAATTTTGTGGCTTCTCAGTTATCAATTTCTGGAAGGACCTTTACAACTGAAGCTATTATTTATCATGATGGACCTTCGACCACCTCAGGACATTATACATGCTACTTAAAATCTGAAAATGGATGGAGTTACTGCAATGATTCTCATTTAACTTATAAACAACGTTTGCCTTATGACTCTACAAATTCTTATCTAGTGTTTTTAAAACCAAAGTTTTAGTAAAGGGAATTGGCCTTTGAAGACGGGAATAGTTAATAAAAGTTAGTTAGTTAGTTAGTTAATCTAATATTTGAAATTATTTATCTCATGTAGATACTTTAAGTGGATCTCAAAGTAAAAAATACCGATATATCAGACACAAATTGGCCGTGAGGATTGTGTATGGTATGATGTTTTTAGATCTTTTTTCATAGGAAGTCGATGAAATGGAACTCATAAGGAACAGCAGACTTTTTTTCTACCAAAAGGACCTTCACTATCTTCTACTTGGCCTCATGGAAAAGTAAGTGAATCAAAGATTAGTGTACATATATGAGATGTATGTTTGAATGGGTTTTTTTAAACACAATCTTTTAGATTGTGTTTTTTTTTTCCCGCTGTTATATGATGAAGACTTTGAACTCACTAATTTAAGTGGAATTCAATATATTCTGAGAACAGCAAAAATAAATAATGTAACATATTGTAGAAGTTATTGTGTAGTTTGCATTATGTAATTTATATTGTGTTCACATTGTTATGCACTCATTTTCTTTTTCACCCTTATTTACCTCTCTTTACTAATTTACACTCTTTTTTCATTGCTGTTTCTTTACTGTACTTCATTCACAACTTCTTAATCTAATAGGAACTATCTGCATTTCCTCAGTTCCTTCCACCACTTTTTATCTTTTTTATATTCTCTTAGTACCACTGCTTTAGTTTCCTAACCCTCTTTCTCTTTCTCCATTTTTTTTTCTTTCACACTCATTGTACTGTAGTTCAGTTAGTTCTTCCTTTTGTCTTTCTTTTACTCTCTCTCTTCTTTCTCTCTATTACTCCCCATGTGTTGCCCTTATTCACTTATATGTACCCTCTTTCACCCCTCTTTACTTATATTCACTGATATTTACTTTCCCTCAATCGCTGCTATTCTTTTCCTCTGATTCCGTCACTACCTGTCATTCTCATACTTAACTGTCCTTCTTTTTACTTTCAATATCCATTTATATTCTCCCTTAACCTCTACTTTAGTGTTCTTCCTATTTCTTCTTTCTTTTGCTCCCTTATTCATTTTTCTTTTCTCAGTTACTTCCTTTTACACTTTTTATCTGTCTTACTATCTATTACACAGTCCCTCCTTCATTTTTTTTTTCTTTTTTTTTGTTAGTGCGCTGACGGTACGCGCACCGGTGCGCGCACCGAAAGCGCACCAAAGTGAAATATAAAAAAAAAATATTTTAAATTAAAAATATTATCTCAATATACATTATAGTGTTCATTTTTACAAAAACATACTTTAGCAATTCACTAAAAAACACATAGGTATGAGTCTGTATAAAAAGTTAGGAATTAGCATTAAAAAAACCTATGAAATTCACTGAAAAAACCATAGGTTACACACCAGTTATAGTTAGGAATTAGCATTAAAAAAACCTATGAAATTCACTGAAAAAACCATAGGTTTCACACCAGTTATAGTTAGGAATTAGCATTTAAAAAACCTTACAAATTCACTGAAAAAACCATAGGTTTCACACCAGTTATAGTTAGCTGGAAATTTTACTGATATAAAACCATTGAAATTCCCACGTTATAGTTAGTCGGACTCACTATAACTTGCGCGTACAATGCACTGCTGATGACGTCACATATTACATCACTCATGACATGGTCAGTGACATCACTCATGACATCACTGATGACACCATCCTTGTGACAGAGTGACAGACCTAATTTCAGTGTAATGTAACGCTTGAAACACATATTCAAAAATAGAAACAAACATTTTCAAAAAAATGGAGATACCCAAACCAGTAACAACAACCAATTCAGTAATTCCACCATCTATATACACATCCACTCATTCACCAACAGTTCTATATAGTCACTCATATATACTCACTTATCATATGTAGTGATACACCTATACATCCTGTTACACATCAGCAGTCATCCAAAAGTTACTCACACACATACTCACACATGCAAATAAACTATTGAACATCCATTTATTTGCATATACATTTATACACACACTACCACCTTACTTCTAAGGAAACTTACCCATACTTACTCTCCTAAACAATCACTTATAGAAACACATACTTATTTAAACAGGAACTTCTACAATCTCTCACTATATATACTATACTCACTTATATACATCAATACTCACATATACTAGATTAAAACATATGTCGTTACTAATGAAGACACTAGTGAGACAGTCATTCACTCACTAACACACACATATACACACTCATCCACCCATACAGTCCTGCACATATGCTGTCTTCAAAACACATACAAACAGTGAGTCAGTCACCAACCCCTGCAGCCACTTATACACAAAGAGAAACACTGATACAAACATTTAAATATTTAAACAATACTCGCTAATATATGTATTCACTAAGATACACGTAATAAGCCAGTTACCCAACCAATTTTTTTTTAAAAAAACATCCATTTACACACGTATTTAAACATTTATTCTTCCATCGACCTTTACAAATACATATATAAAACAAAGTTATTTTTCAGAAAGACACACATTCACTGGATGGTGTCATCAGTGATGTCATGAGTGATGTCACTGACCATGTCATGAGTGATGTAATATGTGACGTCATCAGCAGTGCATTGTACGCGCAAGTTATAGTGAGTCCGACTAACTATAACGTGGGAATTTCAATGGTTTTATATCAGTAAAATTTCCAGCTAACTATAACTGGTGTGAAACCTATGGTTTTTTCAGTGAATATATATATATATATATATATATATATATATATATATATATATATATATATATATATATATATATTTATATTTATATATATATATCCATATGAAAAGCCAAAAACCTGGAAAGCCTCACTCTGCGTGCTTTACAATCTTCTTTATTGGCACAATGCTGAAAATAAAATGGCAGCTCTCATGACAAAAGTTCATGAGCCTTCAAGATACCAGACGCGTTTCAGGAAGAGTCTCCTTTCTTCAATGGCAGGCGTGTGGGGAACTGGGAGGGCAAGCATGTTATTGCACTTCATGTGTAGGTTTAAAGTAATGTCAGAGTGGGTGTGACTTCCGTGCATTCTGGTTGTAGGAGTCCATATTAGTTAATCTTAAGTAGGCGCCTTCACATAGTATTCCTCCATGTTTTGAACCTCCCTGGGGCTATAATTTTGAATGTTGGGAGGTCCGTGACAGACCCCCCAGCCCTGGGGACCACTACCCCCGGGGCTTTTGATTGTTGGAAGGGGGGCCGTGTGCAGTCAAATATTTTCTCAGTAAGAGATCGGTGTGTATGTTGGAGCATAACAAAATGTTGTTAGAGATGTTGGAAATGTGTTTGAATAACAACTTCTCCCCCAGTTACTCATGTCTACACATGGGTCTGTGGGAGGAGCAGGTTCTGGGCAATGCCTTTGAAGAGATCATGTCCAACAAAGTGGTAACATGGTAGATGATCTTTTTATAACATGGTAGTTGATCTTTTTATAATATGGAAGGGGTCATCGAGTGAAGCCGAACAATTCATTAGTGACATCAACAATAATGAATTGAACTTAAACTTCACAGGGACCATAAGTAAGAACAAAGTCAACTTTCTAGACGTAGAAGTATATATAGAAGGAGGAGAACTGCAGACCAAATTACACCGTAAGGAAACTGCGGGCAATACAGTCCTCCATGCGTCTAGCCAGCACCCCAACCATCTAATCCGAAGCATCCCCTATGGGGAGATGCTGAGGATTAGAAGAATCTGTAGTACAGATGCTGCCTGCCTATTAGCACAAAACGAGAGTAAAATAAGGTTCTTACAAAGAGGCTAGGCAGAGAGTTTGGTGCAAAAAGCAATGGAAAGGGCCAATAAAGTAAAAATGACCCCCACCACGGAGGCAAATGTGGAGGTAGAACACATAGCGACAAAAAATGCTGGTTGCCAACCAAGACTCAATATTGAATATAGTTGCCAACACAGGTAATTACAAAACATTGTCAAGAAGAATTGGCGTATAATCACAGGGGACCCTGTGATTGGAAAAACGGTGGCGGATTATCCAGCAATTACATATAGTCGCGCCCGATCCATGAATGACATGTTGGTAAAGAGCAGTCCAGAAGTATCAATCAGAGATAACTGGCTAGGAAAAAGCAAGGGTTTCCTAAAGTGCGCCGTGTGCAAGGCTTGTACCATAGGAAAACATAAAACAACATACAGTTCCCCATTTAGTGAAGCTGAAATGCCTATCACTAAAAAGATAACATGCAAATCTGACCATGTTATCTATGTACTGGAATGCGTTTGCGGGCTATGTTACGTGGGTAGCACCAAGCTACAAGTTCATAAGCGCATATTGCAGCATATGAGAGCGGTAACTAACAAAGATGAAGCCTACCCTGTGGCAAGACATGTGAACTTATGCCACAGGGGGGATGTAAACTGCCTCAAATATTATGCAATTGACATGGTACAGCCACTAGAAAGAGGGGGCAACAGGGAAGGACGTTTAAGATTACTGGAAACCCGTTACATTTTGGAGCTCGATACCAAGACACCAAATGGCCTCAACGCGACGGAAGATTTATATACATGTCTGTAACTAGAAAAATATAAAAAGACAAGTGGTATGAATTTGTCAAGAGATGCATATGCCAAATAAGAAATTCTGGGGTACTAAAGTCGTCAAACGACTAAACCATCGAGCACTGCCAGGTTTTTAATAATTATTAGTTCAATCACACATTATGGGGAAACCACATAATTTCTTTTTTTAGTTTCAAGAGTGTTTTTATTGAAAATTTTCAACAGGCATATAGTAAGACATCTCTGCGAGAAAAGTAAGCTTAGAGCATACATTGCGGGCGGGACAGACAAGCATGTCTTCCCTTGTGCAGCAGAATAAGCAATGAAGATATGCCCAATGAGCGATTTGACATCATGCTTGGAAGGGCAATAGATCGACATGAGAAAAACAACACGAACCAAAAACCCCCTCCCCCTTCCCACAAAATCCCCCCTCCCTCCGCCCCGACCAGTGTGCCCAGGAAGGTCAGTGACATCTACATTATGTCGCGGGAGTGCGACGAGACCAAGAGTAAAGTCACCGGGAGTCATCGGTGGTGTTAGTGAGACGCAAAACCCTAAGGTATTTGGGGCAGGTAACTTCATTGAACTCCTTGGACAAGAGGGTCAGCAATGGAAGCCACATTTTGCGAAAGGCATCTGTGGAGTTGGTGAGAGTGGCGTGGATACGCTCCATCCCAAGGGTGAACCACAATTTGTGGAGCCATCCCGTGTGTGTAGGTTTAGTCATAGTGCCCCACAGTGACAAGATATGTTGTGTGGCTGCCTGCATAGCAATGCCCATCTGCCGACCTCGCAGTGATTTGAGGGGAAACATTAAGGCATTGGGTAGGCCTAACACGGTGTATGCAGGGAATCTCGGGACTTCAGTTTCGAAAGTGGAGTCTATCTCGTCCAGGACTTGTTTCCAAAAGTCTCCCAGCTCCAGGCACTCCCAGAGGATGTGAGTTAGGGTACCCCGTTCCCCGCACCCTCTCCAGCAAAGGTCACCGCGCTTCGGGTTCCCTTGGTGTAATCGGACTGGAGTAAGGTGCCAATATATGGTGAGTTTGACTGCCGTTTCCCTTGCTTTGGTGTTTCGTGTAGTGTGTGAGGCTCTGTAGTAAATGTACCCCCACTCTTTGGATGACAAAGTTCTCCCAAGTTCAGCCTCCCAACGCCTTTGACTGGGTGATTTAGCCTGAGAGGGTGAAGGTGCAAGCATTTTATAGAGTTCGGAGAGGAGGCGTTTGTCTGTGGTTTTAGTAAGCAGCCACTTCTCGAAGTCCGTCTTGGGGCGGCTTACTAGTGTGATGACGTTCAGGTTAGTGAGCCAGTGTCGGAGTTGAAGGTATTGGAAGAAGTGGGCACGTTCTATCTCGTACCCTTGTTTAATGTCCTCGAAGGAAAGAAATCCGTTCAGGTCAAAAAGGTCACCCGCCGCTCGGCATGCCGAGCTCCGCCACTGAGAAAATGCGCCCGGGCCCTCACCTGGGGGGAAGTCAGGGTTGTCCAGTAGGGGAGTGAAAGGGGAAGGGAAAGTAGTCAGCCCGCGTTTAAGTGCTACCCGATTCCACACCTGTAGGGTCTTGCGAGTGATGGGGGACCGTGACATGTATCTAGGCCTGTGGCGTTTAGCCAGGAATGGAACCCGCCACAGCGGCGATTGCCCCATAGCTCTATCTTGGAAGAGCCATCTCTTCTCCGATTCGGGTCTGTACCACTCCACCAGGTACCGGAGTTGGGATGCCTGGAAATATCGCACTAAGTCCGGGATTCCGAGACCGCCTTCGTCCATGCTCCTATACGTAAGCAGTTTGTGAAGTCGGGCTCTCTTCGCTCCCCAAATAAAGCCAGACAGTAAGTCTTGTAGGGTTTTCAATGTACCTTTTGGGGGCATAATCGGGATTGTTTGAAACAAATATAAAATCCGCGGCAGGACTGACATTTTTACAGCCGCCACCCTCCCCAGCAGAGAAAGAGGTTGTTTGGACCAACTCGTCAGGTCCGATCGTATCTGGGTGTTGAGAGCTGCGTAATTAGTGGAGACCGTGAGGTCCGTTGAGGGAGTCAGGGTGATACCTAGGTATGGTATTCGGTCGGCCACCTGTAGGCCGCTGTAGTGACCCAATTCCGGGGCCTGCGGGCGTGCATGTTTGCCTAGAGGTAAGATGAGGGATTTTGCGATATTAATGCGGAAGCCTGAAACAGCCCCAAATGAGTCAAGTTCCTCCATGAAGGCAGGTATAGAAGTATCAGGGCTGTTTAGAGTGGCTATGACGTCGTCCGCATATAAACTGATAGGATGGGGTTCGCGCCCGAAGTCGATGCCCTCTATCCTCGGGTTATCCCGGACTCTCTGTCCTAGCGGCTCAATATACATCGCAAATAGGAGGGGGGAGAGGGGGCACCCCTGCCTGTTGCCTCGCTGGATCTCAAACGGGAGCGAGTGCAGGCTCCCCAGGCGAACCGTGGCCTGCGGGTGATGATAGCAGCCCACTATGCGTGAGCAAAAACGGTCACTGAGACCGAACCGGCGGAGTACGTGTTGTAAGTAATTCCAGTTCACGCGATCGAACGCTTTCTCCGCGTCGATGGCAAGAAGCGCAGAGTCCGAAGCTCGAGAATGTGTCTTATCAATAAGGTGGAGCACCCGTTTAGTGTTGTCACTACATTGGCGGCCAGGAACGAAGCCAGATTGATCTGGTTCCAAAAGACCAGGAAGGCACGGGCCAAGGCGGGCTGCAAAAATACCCGTAAAAAGCTTTAGGTCTAAGTTTAGCAATGAGATGGGGCGGAACGCGGAGCAGTGCGTGGGCTTTTTCCCCAGTTTAGGAAGCACCACCACTTCAGCGGCTAGCATGTCCGGAGATATGGCTGCCGCCCCCTCAAAGGAATTGAAGAGGCGAGCAAGCACCGGGGCCAAACGCCGATTGAAGAGCTTATAGAAGCCCGCTGAGAAGCCTTCCGGCCCTGGGGATCTGAGTGGGCGCAATCGAGATATGGCAGCTAGGACTTCTTCTTGGCTTATGGGGGCGTCGAGAGCTTCCGCAGTAGACTCAGGGATTGCGGTGATGGCTGCAGTGTTTAGGTATGCCTCAATATCCCTGGATGAGACTTCCTCCTCCCCGTATAGGGAAGCGTAGTAGGAACGAAACGCCTCGGCCACCTGGGCGTCGTCCGTGAGCACCTCACCATTGGCGCCAACCAAAGTGGTGATTTTGGCCCGTTGGGTCTTAGCTTTTAGTGCGCTAGCCAGTAGACGACCCGTTTTGTTCCCTCCGACATAGTAAGTATGTCGTAGGCGGAGAGCTGCAAATTCCGCCCTGTCTGTATCCAGACTGGCGAGTTGGGCCCGAGCCGCCTTTAGCTGTTTCCACACGCGAGGGGCACATGTGCGGCTGTGTACCCGTTCCAGCTCCGCCACCCGCGCCGTAAGGTCCTCTCTTTTGCTTTTGCAGTCTTTAGCTTCCGCAGCCGCAATAGCTATGAGTTCGCCCCGCACGACCGATTTCAGAGCCCCCCAAAGAGCCGTCGCTGAGATGCCCGGTGTATCGTTGGTAGATAGGTAAGTATCAATGCAATCCCCAATATGTTTAGTGACAGCAGGGCATTGTAGCAAGGTTTCACGGAGGCGCCACGGGCCCCGGGGGCGGCGGGGTGCGCGGAGAGCGAGGGAGAGTTCCACCGCGTCATGGTCAGAGAGGGCTGCGGGCGCAATGGTAATGTCCTCAAGGATTGTAAGGAGGTCTGAGGAACCCAGGAAGTGGTCAAGCCTGGCGTATGTGTGATGCACATGCGAGTAGAATGTGAATTGTGAGGCAGTCGGATGTCGGGCTCTCCAGAGGTCTACCAGGCCCCTATTCGACAGCCACTCATGTCCGACAGATGACAAGGCCCCAGTATCTCCGTAGCGGTGGCCAGACCGATCGGCATGTGTGTCCATAACAACGTTAATGTCCCCGCCCAGGAGTAGGGGTGTATGTGGGGTTTGGAGGGCTTCGGAAATGGCGCCTTTTAAGAAAGCTTCCTGACCTGTGTTTGGGGCGTACAGGGAGCCGATTGTGAGTGTTGTGTCACCCATAGTGAGAGTGTGTGCCAGGAGACGGCCTTTGATTTCCCCCACCCTGCTACCCACTCTCCCCCTAAAAGATCTAGAGATCAGGATCGCAACCCCGGCATTCTTTGTTGGAAGGGAGGAAAAGAGTTGCTGTGGGAAGGCTCGCAAGCGCATTCTGTGCCAGTCCTTCTGGAGGAGATGCGTCTCCTGTAGCAAGCAGATATCAGCTTTGGAGTTTTCCAAGTAGGAGAGAACAGCTCTCCTCTTGATCGGGTTGTTAAGCCCCTTCACATTAAGCGTTATAATCTTAAGGGTATTGTCTGTCATCGCGCAGGGGGTGTGTGGTGCAGCGCAGATCGGGCTATAGGCGCACCAAGGAAGCACGTGGCGGTCCTTGGCGAGTAGTGCATGGTACGGTCTCTAGTTGTGACTGGGTGCGAGCCTCGTGCGTGGGTGAGTACCCCAAGTCGACATTTGCACCCTGGTGAAGGGTCTCTTCGCGCGAGAACAGAATTAGCGTGGCACACTGGTCCCCACCCTGGGTACCTCCCTAACCCAACATCCCCCCCCCAAAACAGCCCACAGCCACCAAAGTATGCAAGGTAGTACATGTAGATAAGGACAGTAGCAGGCCGCGGCATAATAACAAAACCCCAAACCCCGCTCCCCCCAACCCAGTCCCAACAACCCTGAAACCTGTAGTCCCAATCCTGTCAAGGCACACAGGATTGTGGTAAAGAACAATGAAGGGGTCATCTCTGATGGCGGCTCCTCCGGACCCCCCACCCGACCCACCCACCGTTAGGGCTGAGCAGTTGCGATACACAATCTCCCTAGCAAAAGCTATTATCACTCTGGGGAAGAAGTCTCTTTGACCACCTCTGCCACCGCAGTCTCACGCTCCCGGGAAATGACAGAGGAATCGGGCTTGAGGCGCTGAAAAGGGGACCGTTTGCGGTGTACAGTCTGCCAACCCCCCCTGGAAGAGCCCTGTGAGCTTCTGAACACCGGCTCAGTGTCAACTTGGTCTAGACCCAGGAGATCACACGTGTCTTTAAGAGATCGCAGCTGCTGCAGTCGTCCGTTCCACTTGAATATGATCCGAAAGGGATGCCCCCAGGAATATGAAACCTCCTTTTCCCGCAAGAAGTCCGTGACTGGCTTGAATTCCTTTCTTTTCTGGAGAGTAGTGGCGGAAAGATCTTGGTAGAGGGCAATGGAATGGCCCCGAAACTGAATGGGCTGAGCTCTCCGGGCCTCCCGGATGATACGTTCCTTTAGCGGGAAGTCTGGAAGGAAGGCCAGTATGTCCGGCGGCGGGGCTGGGGCTCTGCGGGGCAATCCCACTCGATGTGCCCTGTCAATGCGGATGTGGAAGTCGTCTGTCTCTCCCAGGATGCTCCTGAAGAGGTTTTGCAGGTACGCGGTGACATCAGCCCCCTCGTCCTTCTGAGGGACCCCCCGGACCCGTATGTTGTTCCGTCGGGAGCGGTTTTCCAGGTCCTCCGTATGGGCCTGGAGGTCAAGGTGCTGGTCCGTGAGCCACAGGACTTCTTGCTGGAGCAGCTCGATTTCGGCGCTCCTTGCTTGATCAGCTTCCTCGACTACGACCACCCGCTCACCGAGGTCCTCCACATCTCGCCGGAGTTCCCTTACTTCTCCCGCCACCTCCTGCTTCAGAGATTTGAAATCTTCCCGTAGTGAATTGAAGAGCGTCTCCAGGAAGGATTTGCTGATGGGCACTTGGTCATCCGTGGCCGCAGGCGGTGCTTTCCCGGTCCCAGGGGACGGCGGGTCTTTGCCAGGCCTGGGCTGCGATTTAGCCAGTAGTTCAGGGAGAGTTTGCGATCCTTTCTTGCCTCTTTGTCCCGCCATGGTGTGTGAGGGCGTAGGGCCTTGACAGGCAGTAGGGCAGTGGAGCGTGTGTCCTAAGGGGGACCAGTGAGGAGGTGGACGGGGGGCAGAGGGTATGGCAGTGTCCAGGTGGCTATTTATGCCGGCGCACGGGCAGGGACCAATGTCTCTAGATGACCACAAGCCCAGGGGGGGGGGCGAGGAATCGGCCTCCGTCCGGCCGGCGACAGACCGCAGTGAATGGAGTGCGGCTTTACCCCCCGGGGAGGGGCTCCAGAGGTAACAGTTAGTGTCCTGCAGTGGGGGCCCACAGAGATGTCCGTTCGCCGGGGGCTCGATTGCACCCCCCGAGCTCTCCCACTCTATTCTCCACTCTCCTCACCTGTGGTAGGCCGGTTCAGCTGTGGTGCCTCGGGTTGCTGGGGGCCATCAGGAGATCCAGGGGGTAGTATCCAGGGCCCCTCCGGTTGCGGGGCCTGTCGGGGCTCAGGCCGGCTCCCGGCAGGAATCCGAGGTAGGTGTAGACTAGGCCCGAAGCCGGGGCCTCGAGTTGCACAGCCACCAGGTCGCTCACCGGGCCGCCCGGGCGGCAGCCGCCACCCCCGGCGACATGCGCGGCAGCCCGGAAGGTGCTCTGTGAGGTCCGCGGTGGAAGGGATAGGCCGGCGCCCTGCGGGGCTCACCGCCAGACCGATGTGGAAGTCGTTCGTGGTCCGCGAGCAGGCCAGAAGCCGGGGCCTCGCGTGATTTAGCCGCCGGATCGGGGCGGCCCGGGCAGAGGTGTCGGCGTGGCAGTAAGCCCCCAGGGCCCGAGGGGCGGTGGCGGGGCTCAGCAAGGCCTCGTCGGGTGCTCAGGAGTGCTCGCACCCCAAAGGGAAGCAACAGACCTCCGGTGGCCGCCAAGGGGACCCCCTCCGATCCGGCGGACGCTCGATGGCGTCAAGTCCGAGTCCTCTGCAGTTCTCCCGTAGCAAGCACCAAGGGCTTCAGTATCTCGGCAGGTCACACACCAGCGGGCGAATCCTTTGACTTCTGAGTGCAGATTAGGGGAGAATCCCGGCTATTTTCGGCGAAATGGCGGGATCGGGCAGGGAGCTCCGGAGACCTGCGTCCGATCACGCCGCCATCTTAGACACGCCCCATAATTTCTTTTTTTAATTTACAGGAACAACACAAAAAAATTTCCCAAGCAGTATAGTAGCAGTAATCCAAAAATTAACAAAGCCCACTTGGGCCGTATATCTAAATTTCCTCTCACTATACTCAATTCCACAATGAACAGAGTTCAGCGACTAAATATGCACTTTATTTTGCCAATTTTGCACAAAAAATTACCCTTTTATACAAAATAAATTTTTATAATATTTTAAAGGGTGTGTATATATGATGAAATATTATAATTGATGTTGGTGTATATAGATGTCATTGCTGGTACTATGGTAAATATTTATTATATTACGATTGCAATTTTGCACATATTTATATATATTTTTAAATATTTTACCTATGTATTGTGAATTTTGCACATGTCTTGGAGTATTAACAAACGAGGAAATGGTTAAGAAAAAACAAACAGTAAAGCAAATGAAAATGCAATTGTAAATAATTCTTTGAATGCTTTTAAAACTTTGGATTAGGCTGAAGTATGTTGTTCATCTCTATAGGCTTGGGAGCATGTGACTGTTCCTGCACTACAAATCACGGAGTGAATCACGACCATGTCATGTGATCATGGGCTCCAGGGCCCGAAACGTGTCATGGCGGACAAGAGGGTGCACAAAGAATAAAAAATATGCGCTGAAACCAACCTGAATGGGTCCGATTCGTTATTTTGTTTCCAGTTTCCTTGGTACAAACAATGAAGTTCTTGGCATACACATATACACATATACACATATACACATATACACATACACATACACATACATATATATATATATATATATATATATATGTATATATTACCTACTGGCGGTCGCCAGTAGGTATATATAGTTAGGATTTTTTCCCTATGGGATTTCTGAAAATTCTATGTCTAATAACTTTGGCGTTTGTGGACAGAATCGGCTGAAATTTTCAGGAAAATGGCACATTTTGTTTCTGAGCAGCTCCTGGAAATTTGGGGGGGGTTCGTCAAGGGGGGGCCGAGAAAAAAGGGGGGTCCCAAAACGCGTTTTTCCCATGTTAATTTCCATAGGGCGGTTGGACTCACTTTTAGCCCGAACGGCTGAATGGATTTTCACGAAACTTGGCAAAATTGTAGGGACTGTTAGCCCGATGTGCCTTTGCTAGGTCTCAATATATGTGCTTCAGTGGATTTTGAGAAATTAACGTTTAAATCAAGATATATATCTGTAACAGCGCTCCGGGCAGCGATCCGGTTAGCGAACCTTTCGCGTATCGGAACTTTGCGATGCGAAGCTGATTGGCCCTCCGGTGTCTGTCAACATTCTAAACAGTCCGGAGCGGCCGCCATCTTGTCTCTCGGTAGGATCGAGAGACAAGAGGAGGCCAAAACAAAGGGGGAAATTACCATAAGGGGGCATAGTAGATCCTCGTTGACCCCCTAGGTTTTATGTGGAGGTTTTAAAAGGGCCTAGGAGGGTCCAAAAAAAAAAAAAAATTTTTTTTTTGCGTGGTAAGCGCCAAGTTCGCGAACCGGAAAGCGTTCTGGGCAGCGAACTTTATGGATAAAAGAATGAAAGACTTTTCTAATACTGTATGTTAATTATTTGTTGGTTTTGTTGATTATTTTTTAATTTTGTTATTTTTTAAGCAATTATTTATTATTGTGATTGTGTTTCAAAATTTAATAACATTTCTAACATTTAACTAGTTTATGAATTACATATAAAAATGATTAAAGACTCAAACAATTTTTTAATATTACATACAATTTTATTTTTCGGATTGTTTTTCAAAATTTAATACAACGTCTAGCATTTCACTGTCTGATATGTGTTCTTGTTCAGTGAACATAAGTTCCAACATTTGACCGTCATCATAATGAAGTAAATGATCCACAGATTCTACACATTGAACTAATTCATGGTCCCGTGATTCATCCATGAAATCTGAGTCATCATTGTCCTAAATAACTTTTTCTGTGTTGTTCTCCAGAACAATTTCGAAGGAAACATTTTGCTCACCTTCCATTTTATTGCTGTAATTTGCATAAAAAATAAATATATCAGTAGAGATAGGGCACTGTTGGGTTTAAGTTCAGACAGGCACTTGTGAGTTTATAACAGAGAAGTAATCTATGGGCACTGTATGGTTTCAGGCGTGAAGTAGTACTATTAAAAAGTGCCTGTGAAGAAGCCTAGGTAAATTCATAATTATACCACAGAAACCTAAATCAGTCCATAATTATAATAAAGAAGCCTTTCTCAATGTCTAACTCTTACAGAGGGATAGTATATAACTATCTGAAAAAGTTTACCATATTTACTTATAGTGCACAATATACTTCAGTTTTAAAAATAACAACTTACCTTTAGAAACAAGTTGATGTTATTAGTGATATTCTAAATGATATATACAACAACAAGTAGTAGTCAAAATGGCTGTGTTTCCTTCTCTTCCTTTATATATATTCAGGTATATAACCAATCAAATGTCAGGTAATAAAAGTAGAAAATGAAAGTAACATTTTCATTGGTTGTCAATTCCAACACTTCAGATGTGTTTTGTGAAGTAATTTACCTCACGGTACTTAGAGAGGTCTACAGGCTTCATGGCTAAATGGAATTTCAATCAAATTTGTGAAAATGAAAGGGATTGTTATGTAGTATGAGCTAATCTATATTTGGTGAGAGTGACTCTAGTCGTTTTTCTGTAAATTACTTTCCCACCTTTTTTTTGGACCGCTTTCCGGGAAGCGGCCCGGTTCGCGAACCTTAAGCGTCACGGGAGTCCACCATTTTGTGTTTCGGTCGCATTAAGATACAAGATGGAGGGCAAATAATGTTTAGAATGGGTAGAAGGGGTCATGGTAGACTTACCTTGACCCTCTAGGTTTTCTGAGGGTGGCTGAGGAGGTTTATATGTGCGGAAAAAACATTTTTTTAAAAAATTCCGCGAGGTTAGCTTTCGGTTCGCGAACCGGGTAGCGCCCCGGGGAGCGAATTTTGTGGAAAATTAATGAAAAAAGTTAGAAAAAAATAATAATTGTGAGTGATCAGATGAAGGGTAGCTCTGAGAAGAGCTTTTGGGTTTATGGTACATTTAGGTACTTATAAGTAGGTACCAATGCACAGTCTTAAATTCAGAATGAAAATTCTGTTGCCCTCATCTGAGAAGTGAACTCCATCTCCTCTGTAGATATCTTGCATGTAGTAACGCAAGTTATTGTTGTACAGAGAGCCCATTCCATGGTCTCTCATGAAAGCTGAAACAGATTTGTTTACATGCTTCCTCGCTTTCTCAATTTGTGGACAAAATTGGTTGGACCACCTCCATTTCTGTCTTTGGCATATATTGGAATATACCAAGGCAGTTTGAGGAAAAAGTGCCATTAATTGCTCAAAGGTGTCCTTTAAAAGCATTTCCAGACCTACCCCTGTCAAAGTGCCCAAATCATTACCTCCACAGTGCACAATTAACAGGTCAGGTTTTGGCAAATGCATAAAGGTTTTCACCAATGGTATCAATTGGTGACATTTTAATCCTCTTTGGCCCAACCACTTAATTTCCACATCTTGTAAATTGAGGTTAGGTAAATTTCTGTTCTCAGCATACCTTTGAGCCCAGTGGATGTAACTATGTCCAACAATCCAGACCTTAAACATGGTGGGAGAAGGTTGTTCTGCAGTCAGATGAAGTGTGGTAATGAAAGGGCAGTTGAAACAGTAGGAGTTTCTAAAGAAAAAAAACTGTGGATTTACAATGCTAATGATTCATTAGCAGTGATTGGTGCATTTCCATTTCTGAAAACAGAAAGTTAGGGTGCATGGATGTGTTCTTTGAAACATGTAATTTGAATGGTCAAGGAAGAAACATTTAATGAAAGATTGCACTGGATACGCAGGTGCACTGAGAGTTCAGAGTTCAATTGAAACATTGTTGTGTGAATTTGCAAACATGAGAGGTCTTCCAGGAGGTGGTTGCTATGGAAACAAGGCAGACAGGGTAGAGGGGGGAAGGGTTTTGATTTGAAAAAAGTGAGGGAAGAGGTATGATTGGCTAATATGAGAGATATGTGAAATGAATATCTGTATTTCTGTGCTTTCAATAGCTGCAGCCTTTGGAGTGCATCCTTTTTCTTCTGCTGAAGACAATTTGGTGTATTTCTTAGACTGTTTTCAAAACTCAAAAAATATTTGCTAAGGTGAGAAAAAATGTATTTAATTTAGATAGAGAATAGTATGATTTAAGGAGAAAATGATGAAGAAAGCTGTGTTTTTAAAATGTGGTTTTGTCTCTAGTGATATAGTAATAGAATTAGTTTCATAGAGAAATTGTAACTGCATATTTGGTGTAACATTCTGGCATGCAGTAACACAAGTTATTGTGGTACATGGAGCCCATTCCATGGTCTGTTATGTAAGCTGAAACAGATATGTTGCTTTTAAAAACGATTTAAGAAATCAATTACATTTCTGGATATGTACTGCTAGAGCTTCATAGGTTGTTTTGAGCCAATATTTATAAGGTATTTGAGTGTCTAAGATGTTATGTTTTCCTTTTAAAATGTAAAGTGTTCCTCATGGGGCAAGTGTCTTGTAAATACGCTCCCACTTGTGCTTGGCAAATTTAGATTTTGATTATGGGAGTTACCTAGCCATGTTAATAGTGTCCCAAAAATGGTGCTAGGGAATTGCAGAAAACACTTTCATGTGTCTCAAGGACATTTTTAGTCATTTCTTCATGAATGCAGGTATACAATTGATTTATATGCTGTGTTTAAAAACGAATTTTGAAATCAATTAAATTTCAGGATATGTACTGTTAGAGCTTCATAGGTTGTTTGGGGTCATATTTAGAAGGCATTTTAGTGTCTTTGATGTTATTTTTCCCTTTTTAAATGGAAAGCGTTCCTCATGGGGCCCTGAGCAGTTCTTAGCCATGTTATTTAATAGGAAGTGGATAACATGGCTAAGAGCATTTGCTGGAAAATGCATGAATATCGCTGACTTTTCTGCGATGTTATGTTTACCTTTTTAAATGGAAAGCGTTCCTCTTGGGGCAAGTGTCTTGTAAATACGCTCCCACTTGCGCTTGGCAAATTTAGATTTTGATTATGGGAGTTACCTAGCCATGTTAATAGTGTCTCAAAAATGGTGCTAGGGCATTCCAGAAAACACTTTCATGTGTCTCAAGGACATTTTTAGTCATTTCTTCATGAATGCAGGTATACAATTGATTTATATGCTGTGTTTAAAAACGAATTTTGAAATCAATTAAATTTCAGGATATGTACTGTTAGAGCTTCATAGGTTGTTTGGGGTCATATTTAGAAGGCATTTTAGTGTCTTTGATGTTATTTTTCCCTTTTTAAATGGAAAGCGTTCCTCATGGGGCCCTGAGCAGTTCTTAGCCATGTTATTTAATAGGAAGTGGATAACATGGCTAAGAGCATTTGCTGGAAAATGCATGAATATCGCTGACTTTTCTGCGATATTCATGTATTGCGGCCGTTTTTTTTCGCATTTGCGAGCAGTTCTTAGCCATGTTATCCAATGGGAGGTGGATAACATGGCTAAGAGCATTTGCTGGATAATGCATGAATATCGTTGACTTTTCAGCGATATTCATGCATTGCGGCTGTTTTTAATCGCATTTGTGATAAACAATTACATTTCTTGATATGTACTTTTAGAGCTTCATAGGTTGTTTGGGGCCATATTTAGAAGGCATTTTAGTGTCTTTGATGTTATGTTTACCTTTTTAAATGGAAAGCGTTCCTCTTGGGGCAAGTGTCTTGTAAATACGCTCCCACTTGCGCTTGGCAAATTTAGATTTTGATTATGGGAGTTACCTAGCCATGTTAATAGTGTCTCAAAAATGGTGCTAGGGCATTCCAGAAAACACAATCATGTGTCTCAAGGACATTTTTAGTCATTTCTTCATGAATGCAGGTATACAATTGATTTATATGCTGTGTTTAAAAACGAATTTTGAAATCAATTAAATTTCAGGATATGTACTGTTAGAGCTTCATAGGTTGTTTGGGGTCATATTTAGAAGGCATTTTAGTGTTTTTGATGTTATTTTTCCCTTTTTAAATGGAAAGCGTTCCTCATGGGGCCCTGAGCAGTTCTTAGCCATGTTATTTAATAGGAAGTGGATAACATGGCTAAGAGCATTTGCTGGAAAATGCATGAATATCGCTGATTTTTCTGCGATATTCATGCATTGCGGCCGTTTTTTTTCACATTTGCAAGCACTTCTTAGCCATGTTATCCAATGGGAGGTGGATAACATGGCTAAGAGCATTTGCTTCAAAGGTTGTTTGGGGTTATACACCATTTTTGGGAAATTATTAACATGCCTATCTAACTCCCATAATCAAAATCTAAATTTGCCAACCGCAGGTGGGAGCGTATTTACAATAAATTTGCACCATGAAGAACGTAAAATAGCATACTAGGCACTCAAATGCCTTATAAATATGACCCAAAACATCTTATGAAGCACTAGTAGTGCATATTTCCAGAAATGTATTGGTTTTCATTTAATGATTTACTTCATTGGTAGGCCTTCACATGTTTTTTTACCTTGGTTTTTTTCAGTGATAATCTTATCTGCAACCATGTGTTGGCCTCACCTCAAATAAACAAAACAGGTGATGGACTGAATGTGGATCAATGACACACATTCACCCCAGTCTAAAGATCTGGGCCTAAACAAATCTTTAGATAGGCTACATCTTATCGTCATCCTGAATTAATGATTTAAAATATTAGGGAGTGATTTATGAGTGTTGTATGCCTGTTTTGTACCATTGAGTGTCATTTTTGTGATGCAGTGCTGGTGGAAAATATTTGCTATGTTAAATAATTAGTACGGCATTAAGTTTTAGATGACTGTTATTTATTTACTGTTTGGTAATAGTGGTTAATAACATTTTATATTATATTTTTCCACAGATTCAACTGCAGATTCTTTCATAGTTTGTAAAATGCCTTCCAAAAGTAGAATAAGAAAGGCTAGAAAACGTCAAAGACAGCAGGATGATGTTTTATTGCAGCAGTCCTCTTCCCCAAATACTTGTCAAAACACCAAGAAAGGTCCGGGTAAGAGCACGAAATCATTCTTAAGAAATATTTGTAGTAAAAAAAGTTTTGCTCAAAAAAATGTTTCAGTTCACAAAAAGAAAAGTAATTTAAATGGAAAGGAGAGACCCATCACAAATGTTACTGGTAGAGGAAGAGATAACTCTGTGCATGATAGTAGAAGGAAACAACAGTTTAGGGACATTCGAAATCGAATGTTCCGTAATAGGATATTAGTTAATTTATTGAAAAATATTAAAAAGAAAGGCCAACAGAAAGCGGCATTTTATAAGAAGAAGAAAAATGTAGAGAAAATTATTGATCATGCTTTTGAAATTAAGCGAAAGTTGTTTATTTTGGTAATCAATAGAATTAGGAAACTAAGCAAGGTAATTTCTGATTTCAAAACAAAAAGTAGATGGAAGAGAGTAGTAAATCGTACTAACTTTTGTGAAGTTTTTTCCGGAGAATGGATGCATAGTTCAAGTTCTGAGGCATTTTTTAATGAGGAGACTTATTTTCAGGATAATGATTTGGTGCATGCAGTTGACATCAGTGGTCGAGCTTATGAAGTGAAGGATGGTTGTCCAGTTGAAAAAGAACAACTTGTGACAACAGAGACAGAAGAGGCGCTAAGTGATGAGGTTTTAGGAAGACGTCCTAAGGGTCCTGTGTACATTTGGAAGTGTAGTTCTATTTGCAGTGTGCGACAGGTTTCCATCAATTTGCTTTCTGATTTTATACGGACATTTAATAAGAAAAGTTTGAAGCAGAAAATGAAGTTGTTGCAAGATTTAGATCCTTGCAGAGTGAGACAAATGACAGGTTTGCGTGGTCATTCACTGGCTTGTCTTTCCAGGAGAGTATGCCAGAGTGTTTTTCATCATTTCAGGATGCTAGCAGTGCATCATAATAAAGTGAGAAAATTAGTGAGAATGTTGTATTATGCTAAGAGTCCAGCAATTATGCTTAAACAATTATGTGCTGCTCTTTTGCATGGTTCTGAAATAGATGTGAAGAATATTTGTGAAGAAATTGAGTTTTGTTACTTTGGTAGTAAAGATGAGAATGTTCAAATTGACCCTGAAGTAGAGGGTAATGTGGAAGATAATGTACAGGTTTCCAGTACAGATAATTTTCAGAAGGAAATTGCCACGTTTCAGATGAAATCAAGTGAGAGGCCTAATTTCACTTGTGTATGTTGTCGACGCACTTATTATAAGAATCAGACTAAGGTAGTGGATTTATATGCAAAAAGTGAAAGGGAAAATAATAGTGAATGGAAGGATTTTGCCACATACTTGATGGTAGAGAATTATTTTGATTTGGGATCGGATCAACGTGTGTGTACTTATTGTTGTAATAAATTAAACCAAAACCAGATGCCTGCTAGGGCAGTTCATAATAATCTGGAATTGGTTGAGATTCCTTCTGAATTGAAGGATTTAAATACTTATGAATCTATTTTGATTCAAAGTATCCATCCCTTTCAGGCTATTGTAAGAATGGAGCCAAAGACAGGGAAGTTGCCTCCAGCAGATTTACAGAGAGGATTAAAGGGAAGAGTTGTTTATTTGCCTCTAGATTTGAACAAAAACATTAACACAATTGGAATAGAAAAAGTGGAAGAGGAACCTCTGGTTATCTTGGTTAATGGGGTTCCGACAAAGAATAAGAAAATATGGCAAGATTTAGTGGATGTTAGGAAAGTCAAAAAGGCAACAGTGTATTTGAAGAAAAATAATAAGTACTATAAGAATGTATATGTTGCAGAAGAGGAAGTAAGTGATGAAGAGGATAGCGATTTGTGTGCTGGCCAAATTGAGAAAGTAGAGACCTCTAAAAGTGAAGAAATATATGAACATTATAGTGTCCATCCTTTGCATTCCAAGGAAGTCATGGGGAATGCTATTGAGTTGTTTCAAATGAAACAAGCCAAAGGGAGTCCCATTAGTGTTTGGGAGGAAAGTTTGGAAGCTCGGTGTTTCCCACAGCTATTTCCCACAGGTCAAGGAGGAAGATATGATGAGCGACCTGTCAGGAATATCAGGGCGGCTTGCGGTCTAGGGCCCGCCCCACGGCATGAGTTATGCTCGAGGTATTTGTGTGGGAAAGTTCACAGTTTTCCCTCCAGGGGGCGCTGGTGGTTCGCTTGCACAACCTACAGTAACATATGTTGATGCATATAATGATGTGTGATGTAAATGTACTTGGAACATGCTCTTTATACCCCTTAGTTCGCCTAATGCGTGAGATTTGACTGTCTCACGCGAAATGAGTGAGGTTTGGCAACCTCACGCGAGATGAGTGAGGTTTGGCAAGCGGTATTGAAAACCTCACGCGAAATGCGTGAGAAACGGCAAGCGGTCGCGTTTAACATCGGGCGTAGCCACGTTAACGTGCGCGACCACGCCCAGACCTCTTTGCTCACTATTCTAGAGATCTTGAGGGTGTAGCAGCGTCTCCCTGTAGCTCTGAGTGGAGTTCAGAGTTTTGGAAGCATTTTCTTGGACTTTGCTTCTGGAAGTGGTTGGCAATCCTTTTGAAGGTCCTTGGGAAGGCGCAACCTGCTGTGGAGGCATGTGGGAATCCTTTGCAGTACCAGTAAGTTGGATATCTGAGGCTTAGGTTTCTTCGGCCACGCCCTGTGTATCAGTAGAGTAGGTCGTACTCTACAGGTAGGACATTTTAAGCTATTTTCTGCGCCAATATTTAAAGTCCATTATAGTAAACTTATTTAAAAGTGTTTTTTGAGTCTTTTATCTGCGCAAATTACACATTCTTTGTTCTCTGTGAAATAATTCTCTGAGAGCTTAGGCTCTAACTTGTTGGGTCTTTTTCTTATGGTTTCTTTGGTCGCAATCCATAACCGTCGCAGTACAAATTGATATTACAAAAGAAAGAATTATATTGTTAAAGAAAGAATTTTCAAGTGAAGGTTTTGAACTTGAGATTATTTATGTAAAGACTGCACTAGAGATTATTCATGTAAAAGTTTATGTTTTACTAGGCGAAGAGACATTTTTGACTGTCATTGTAAAGTGGTTATTTACAAGAAAGGTGTCATTCTGTCAGTGTTGAATCTGAGACCCAAATGTGTTTTCTTTTGATGCTTAATTTAAAGGAATGATTTCATATATGTTAATTTGGAGTTAAACCCAGGTTAAAGACAAAAGGTCTTTTATTGAGGGGTGAAATTTTAGTTCTTTAAGCTGTTGCAGAGTTCTTAGAATATCGGTATAGATTTGCAACACTAACTTTTCCTTTTCAGATCTCCTTCCCTGCTGTTCCCTACCCAACTCCCCTGACTAACTTTTCCTTTTCAGATCTCCTTCCCTGCTGTTCCTTTCCCAACACCCTTTTCCCCTCGCTTGATCACTTCAATATTCTGTGTATTTACTACAATCAGAATTGGAGGTATCGAGAGGTGGGCCCCTATATCAACTCGACAGATCCCGAGGAAGACCTCGTCTGACAGAATAGTGAGCCCACGAATTCTTTTCCTCCTGATCTGTCGGAGTTGCTATAATGGCCACCTTAGATGATTTAATGGCGGTAATTGTAAAAATGCAAACTGATCTAAATGAAACCATGAATGCAACTGCGTTATTGGCTGAGAAAGTGGATAACATTCAACTTCAGAATACACCATTGCCTGATGAAGTTCAGGATACAGGTTCAAGAGCTCCCACTAATATCTCTGTTACTGTACCCCCGCAAATTCCTTTAGCATCCCCAGAACGTTTTACTGGAGATCCTTCTAAGGTGCAAACCTTCTTGACACAAATTGAGTTGCACTTTTCTTGCAGGCCTGCAGCCTTTCCCACTCCTCAATCTAGGATTGCGTTCCTTATATCCTACCTGTCTGGAGATGCCGCTACTTGGGCGGTTCCGTTGGTCAGACAGGATAGTGCCTTATTATATAACTGGAGACGTTTTGTAGGGGAATTTGAAAAGGTGTTTGATAGGCGAACCGTAACTTTATCTGCAGACAGGGAATTATTGCAATTAAGACAAGGAAACAGAGACCTTATTTCTTATTTGTCCCATTTTAACAGACTGGTGGCCGAAACCTCTTGGCCAGAAGAAAAGAGAGCTGCTCTTTTTTATCAGGGTTTGCGGGATGAGTTGAAAGATGTTCTTGCACAAATTGATCCACAACCAACTGCATGTTCGGATTTGATTAATCTAACCTTACGACTGGATCATCGGCTCTCTGAAAGAAGATCAGATAAAAGAAAGAGCGAGAAGCCAAATTGGAAGAATGAACCTAGATCTCGGACTCAACTATCTCACTCCGAATCCAGTTCAGAACCAATGGAGATCGGAGCTCTTAGACAACCATTATCTAAGGAAGAAAAAGAAACCCGACGCAAAAATGGACAATGTCTTTACTGTGGTCGCAAAGGACATTTCGTGAAGGATTGCTTGATGAAGCCAAAAACTAAGTCCTTCAGTGCAAACAAGGCGGCAATCCTAGGAAAAACAGATCAAACGTCGGAAAACTAGTTTGCCCGAGATGTTTAGAAGGGGATCTCTTGGGTACCATTGCTTACCCTTCCATAAACTCTTGTGTGTCCAATTACAAAGCTCATTTCAGGTTAGCAGTACAAATTCAAGTAACTCTTAAGATTTGGCAAATGGAAGTTTTAATTGACTCTGGTGCTACTGGGAACTTTGTTGATCTAGACACTGTACAGAGACTAAGTATCATTTGCGAGAAAAAAGAAACTCCAGAAATTGTCCAAGCAGTCGATGGGAAGGTTTTGTCCGGAGGGCCAGTTACAATGCAAACCTCAAAAGTGGTTATGATCTGTGAGGATTCAAAGAAACAAAGACATTTAGAAGAAGTGCAATTCGATGTGATCCAAGCTCCTCAATATGGGTTTATTTTGGGCATGCCTTGGCTCTGCTTGCATAATCCTCTAATCGATTGGCAAAAAAGAGAACTTGTATTCCTCTCAGAGTTTTGTCAGTCATCTTGTTTAAAAATCTTGGAACCAATTGTAAGTAAAATCGCAACTGCAGAAGAAAAAGAGACAATTTTACCCAAAGCATACAGAGAATTTCAGGAGGTGTTTAGTGAAGAGAAAGCAGCAAAACTTCCACCTCATCGAAGCTATGATTGTCAGATTGATCTTCTGCCAGGATCATGTGTACCCAATTGTAGAATTTACGCATTATCAGAAAAAGAAAACCAACATTTGAGAGACTATCTAGACCAATATCTAGAAAATGGTTTTATCCGTCCTTCTAAGTCTCCAGCTGCCTCCCCTTTGTTTTTTATTCCAAAAGCGAACGGGGAATTAAGAACTTGCATCGACTATAGGGCGCTGAATAAAATAACCATCAAAAATAAATATCCATTGCCGTTAATCCCTGTCCTTTTGGATCAAGTCAAGACAGCAGTGATTTATACCAAACTTGATCTCAGAGGGGCTTATCACTTGGTACGAATCCGACAAGGAGACGAGTGGAAGACTGCATTCAAAACTCGATATGGTCTGTTTGAATACTTGGTAATGCCATTCGGTCTCTGTAACGCCCCAGCAGCATTCCAATTCTTCCTCAATGATGTCTTGCGAGAATTTTTAGATCTATTTGTTATCGTCTATATCGATGATATTTTAATCTACTCAAACTCTGTGGAAGAACATGAAGGCCATGTAAAACAAGTTTTGAAAACCCTACAAAAACATAATTTGTATTGTAAACTAACAAAATGTGACTTTCATGTATTTGAAGTGGAATTTTTAGGTGTCCTACTCACCCCAACAGGAATGAAAATGACTGATCGAAAGATCCAAGCAGTAGCTGAGTGGCCTATTCCAACTTCAGTCCGGGATGTACAATGTTTTTTGGGTTTTGCAAACTTTTACCGTCGATTTATTGATCACTTTTCTGCAGTAGTAGCTCCTATCACAAGATTACTGAGAAAAAAGGTAAAATTTGAATGGTCTTCCGAGGCAAATGATGCATTTCAGAAACTAAAAAAGGCGTTCACAGCAGCTCCAATTTTAATGCACCCGGATGTTAAAGAACCTTTCATAATCGAAGCAGATGCGTCAGATGTGGCAATTGCAGCTATTCTTTCTCAAAGGCATCCTAAAACTGGTCAAATGCATCCGGTGGCATACATGTCACGAAAATTGAACTCAGCCGAACAAAACTATATCATCGCAGAAAAAGAGTTACTTGCTATCCTAGAAGCCTTCAGAGAATGGAGACACTACATCATGGGAGCTAAATTCACGGTAACCGTTTACACGGATCATAGGAATTTGCAATTTATGAGCTCAGCCAGAATGTTGACACCCAGACAGCTAAGATGGATGATGTTTTTTGCAGAATACGATTTCGTAGTAACTTATCGTCCTGGTCAAGACAACAAGAAAGCTGATGCTCTTTCTAGGAAAGATTCTTCTTTGCACAGGTTCGAAGGAGATCCACAAGCGATCATAAGCCCAGATAAAGTACTTTGTTTGATATCAGCCGATCAATTTCTAGAGAAAATACACGAAAGCTTCTCTCCTAATCAATGGAAAAAATGGGAGAATAAGGAAGAGAATCAAACTATCAAAGAGGGATTACCATTTCATGGAAGGCAAATCTATCTACCAACCAAAGAACTACAAAGAACTGTTTTCAGTTGGTTACATTCTCATCCAATGGCAGGACATCCGGGTCCGAGGAAGACAGTGGAGAAAATACAAAGATTATTCTGGTGGCCAACTCTGCAGAAAGATGTGACTCAAATGGCTCAAAACTGTGAAACTTGTGCAAGATTCAAAACGGATCACAGTAAACCAAAAGGTCTGTTGCAAGTGCTACCCACTCCAACCAGACCTTGGGAACATATTTCCTTGGACTTCATTACAAATCTTCTGCAAAACAGTCAACATTCAGTTATCTTGGTAGTTGTAGACAGTTTAACAAAGTACGCACATTTCATAGCTTGTAAACAATTGCCTACAGCTGGACAGTTAGCGCAAATCTTTCTAAAAAATATCGTGAAACTACATGGACTGCCTTCAGTATTGATATCGGATCGAGGTTCTCAGTTTTCATCCAAGTTCTGGCAACAATGGTGTCAATGTCTACAGATCACGTCAAATATGTCAACCAGTCATCATCCTCAAACGGATGGTCAAACCGAACGATTAAATCAAACCCTGAAGCAATATTTGCGATGCTATGTAACAGATTCAAAAGAGTCTTGGTTGGATTTGCTATGGTTTGCTGAGATAGCCTATAACTCATCACCTCATTCTTCTACAGGATCCTCTCCTTTTGAGGCCCTATATGGCTATATACCAAAAACAATTCCTCTAAATCTGCCCAAAGAAGAGACCAATGCACCCGCAGTTCAAGAGACAGTGCAAATCATGCAGAACATTCATCAGAAAATTCACAAAAGGCTATTACAAAGTAAAGAGAAATACAAGCAGCAATATGATAAGCGTCATCGAGCAGGACCAATGTATTCTTCTGGAGATAAGGTGTGGTTATCCACTAAGAACTTACAATTTAAACACAAAAACATGTTTCGTCCCAAATTCATTGGTCCATATTCAGTGATCCGTCAAGTTAATCCAGTGACATACAAATTGCAACTTCCCAAGAACTTGCGGATTCATCCTGTATTTCATACGTCATTGTTAAAGCCAGCTAGACAAGGTGTAACCCCCAAACCTGCACCGATCCTGATTCAGGGCAATTGGGAGTATGAGGTGCAGAAGATATTGGATTCTAAACGCAGAGGCACGAAACTATGGTATCTGGTTTCCTGGAAAGGTTACGGTTCTGAGAATGATTCTTGGGAACCGGCAGAACATGTTCATGCCCCTCGGTTGTTACGCAGATTCCACCTCCTTCATCCTTCTAAGCCGGGCCCTAGACCGCTCTTGGGAGGGGGAGGTACTGTCAGGAATATCAGGGCGGCTTGCGGTCTAGGGCCCGCCCCACGGCATGAGTTATGCTCGAGGTCTAGGGCCCGCCCCACGGCATGAGTTATGCTTGAGGTATTTGTGTGGGAAAGTTCACAGTTTTCCCTCCAGGGGGCGCTGGTGGTTCGCTTGCACAACCTACAGTAACATATGTTGATGCATATAATGATGTGTGATGTAAATGTACTTGGAACATGCTCTTTATACCCCTTAGTTCGCCTAATGCGTGAGATTTGACTGTCTCACGCGAAATGAGTGAGGTTTGGCAACCTCACGCGAGATGAGTGAGGTTTGGCAAGCGGTATTGAAAACCTCACGCGAAATGCGTGAGAAACGGCAAGCGGTCGCGTTTAACATCGGGCGTAGCCACGTTAACGTGCGCGACCACGCCCAGACCTCTTTGCTCACTATTCTAGAGATCTTGAGGGTGTAGCAGCGTCTCCCTGTAGCTCTGAGTGGAGTTCAGAGTTTTGGAAGCATTTTCTTGGACTTTGCTTCTGGAAGTGGTTGGCAATCCTTTTGAAGGTCCTTGGGAAGGCGCAACCTGCTGTGGAGGCATGTGGGAATCCTTTGCAGTACCAGTAAGTTGGATATCTGAGGCTTAGGTTTCTTCGGCCACGCCCTGTGTATCAGTAGAGTAGGTCGTACTCTACAGGTAGGACATTTTAAGCTATTTTCTGCGCCAATATTTAAAGTCCATTATAGTAAACTTATTTAAAAGTGTTTTTTGAGTCTTTTATCTGCGCAAATTACACATTCTTTGTTCTCTGTGAAATAATTCTCTGAGAGCTTAGGCTCTAACTTGTTGGGTCTTTTTCTTATGGTTTCTTTGGTCGCAATCCATAACCGTCGCAGTACAAATTGATATTACAAAAGAAAGAATTATATTGTTAAAGAAAGAATTTTCAAGTGAAGGTTTTGAACTTGAGATTATTTATGTAAAGACTGCACTAGAGATTATTCATGTAAATGTTTATGTTTTACTAGGCGAAGAGACATTTTTGACTGTCATTGTAAAGTGGTTATTTACAAGAAAGGTGTCATTCTGTCAGTGTTGAATCTGAGACCCAAATGTGTTTTCTTTTGATGCTTAATTTAAAGGAATGATTTCATATATGTTAATTTGGAGTTAAACCCAGGTTAAAGACAAAAGGTCTTTTATTGAGGGGTGAAATTTTAGTTCTTTAAGCTGTTGCAGAGTTCTTAGAATATCGGTATAGATTTGCAACACTAACTTTTCCTTTTCAGATCTCCTTCCCTGCTGTTCCCTACCCAACTCCCCTGACTAACTTTTCCTTTTCAGATCTCCTTCCCTGCTGTTCCTTTCCCAACACCCTTTTCCCCTCGCTTGATCACTTCAATATTCTGTGTATTTACTACAATCAGAATTGGAGGTATCGAGAGGTGGGCCCCTATATCAACTCGACAGATCCCGAGGAAGACCTCGTCTGACACGACCTCATCAAATTCCTGCGTCTGAATACCGGACTTTACGATTGTATGCAGAAGATCCTAGGTTTCGGCAATGCATTCCCTATTTGTTTCATCTCCTGTTTGAAAGCGATCTGTCTGGACTGTCATATGCAGTGAACCACATCTTAAAAAGTGGTATACAGATGCGAAACATCTCGGCAAGTGACTTTATGCATAAAGTCAATGTCCAAGACAGTATTTTGGATTCTCACTTAATTAATCTCATGGCGTGTCAGCGTGGTACTAATGAGTACTGGTACCGTCGTCATGGTGATTTAAAATGTATGCTGAGGAACTTAGGAACTCCAACATGGTTCCTCACTCTGAGCTGTGCCGAGTATGGCTGGGAAGACTTACTTGAATTTCTACGAGAGGCAAATGGAAATATTGAAAACATTGAATTCAAGACACCTGGAGAACTGTGTTCTTTGGATCCAGTGAATGTATGCAGGTACTTCAATCATAGATTTGAAGCTATGATGTCTTTCATCACAAATAAAAAGAATCCACCTCTTGGAGAGGTGTTGGATTTCTTCTGGAGAAAGGAGTACCAAGCAAGAGGTGCCCCTCATATACATATGTTGTTGTGGATCAAGGATGCACCTAAATTTGGAACAGATCCGGATGACTTAGTGATGAATTTCATCGAACAGTATTCTACGTGTGCTGTTCCAAACGCAACGGAGAAGAAAAGTCTAAGAGAACAAGTTCTACGTTTCCAAAGCCATCATTGTGGAAAGTACTGTCGTCGTAAATTCAGAAACAAGGACAAGTTCTACACCAAATGTCGTTTCAACTTTCCACGACCGGTGATTTCTAAAGGAAGAGTGAACAGTTTGATGTCTTCGCTGCGACATAATGTGACGAGAAAATCACCCAAGAATACATACAATTTGAAAAGGAACGAAGAGTCCAAGTACATCAATGACTACAACCCAGTGATTTTGTCCATGTGGAATGCTAACATGGATATACAGTTTGTGGCTGACAACTGTATGGCTGTGGCTCGGTATGTGACATCTTACATCACCAAAAAAGAAAAGACCGAACTGAAGGATATGTGGGAGGACATTTCCCATGAAAAGAGCCTCAGCAAGAAGTTGTACAGTTTCAGTCTGAAGATGTTGTCGCATCGAGAAATCGGAGCTTACGAATGTTCTGACCGATTGTCTTCAGCAAGTCTCTATGCCAAATCCAGGAGTCTCGTTTGGGCGAGTCTTGGTCTTGCTGCAACGCGAAATCGAGTTCTAAAACCTGTCCGGGAAATTGAGTATTTGGCAGAAAAGGAACCAAACAGTACCGACATTTTGAAGACCAACATGTTGGATACATATTATCCAAATCAAAGCAGTCACCTTGAGAATGTTTGTCTATATGAGGTTCTCCAAAATTATATATTCAAGAGGAACATCAAAGAAGATATTGAGAAAGGAGTGTATGCTGTAATTGGAAGTGAGGGATGCCTGGTCAAGCAAAGAAAATGCCAATTAGTAAACCATCGAAAATTGAGTGGTGAATCTCCAGAAAAAAAGGAGTTTTTTTATTTAGCACTTTTGCAACTTTTCAAGCCTTGGCGTGCAGAAGAGGAACTGCTTGGAGATTTTCTCTGTTACGAAGACTCTTTCAATGCAGCCAAGGAGTCCATAGAATGTCCTGCTTTTTCTAAATATCAAGAAATGCTAACTTTGGAAATTGAGCAGGAAGCAACGATTGCAGCCGAGATTGCCAGAGACAGTTCTCAGGACAGTCAGAGTTCTGTTTCATTGAGTCAAGATCCACTTGGAGGACCTATTATCGAAAATGAAGCTGCCACTGCTATGAATGAAGTAGAAAGAGCCATGGCACATGCTCAGGAGGATTCAGTTAACTTAGAAGACTTGGAAAAACAACTCAACGTTGAGCAGAGGAAAATGTATGATGAAGTTACCAAGGAAATTGAGCACGGATTAAGTCATGAGAAGAACAAGTGCTCATGTACATCGTTGAAGCCTGTCCGACTGTACGTGAGTGGAGAAGCGGGAACTGGAAAAAGTTTCCTCATTAAAGCAATCTCTTGTTATTTGCAGGAAAGGACTGAGTCATCGCTGTCTTGTGTTGTCACCGCTCCTACTGGACTGGCGGCACATAACATTAAAGGTATTACTTTGCATCGTCTACTGATGCTGCCGGTGGAGCATGACAACAAATTACAATACAACAAGTTATCTGGAGATGCTTGCTGTGAAGTTTCAAGAGTCTTGAGGAAAATGAAACTACTTATCATTGACGAAGTAAGCATGGTTTCCAATGTCATGCTTGCCTTTGTGCATTTGAGAATGCAAGAAGTACTTAAAACTGAATATGATGTGTTATTTGGTGGGAAACACATCATTGTTTTCGGAGATCTTCTGCAGCTGACACCAGTAAAAGGTCAACCTGTGTTCAAAATACTCACGCATGAAGATACCAGGAAGTGCCTAGGGAGCATTGGCAACGTCAATATATGGTTAAACTTCAATTATGCAGAACTGCATCAAAATATGCGTCAGGCAAAGGATGAAGATTACAAGAATATTCTACAAGATATTAGAATTGGAAAAGTGACTGAGCATGGGAAAGAAGCTTTAAATGCACGATTACTGTCAAATTTATATCCCAAACAAGAGATTGTGCCTGAGAATATTTTTCAGAAAATTACTGAGAAGAAATCCGGGATATGTCTCATGCCAACTCTTGCAGAATGTGCCATCTTCAACAACAAAATGTTGAATTTAGAAAAGCAAGAGATTGTGAAACTTGAAGCTATCGACAAATTAGAGCATATGGGATCAACAATTATTTTGTCAGACAATTTGAAATCAAAATTGGATTCATTAGAGAAGACTATATCTAAAACAGCGGGTTTTGAAAAGACTTTGAATGTGTGTTTAAATTGCCGAATCATTTTGAGAAGGAATTTACATGTAGAAAGAGGTCTGGTAAATGGATCAATGGGTAATGTTGTTGATTTTGAGAAATACAGAAATAGAGATGGAATAGAATTTTTAAGAATTAAATTTGATGGCATTGAGGAAGTACAGCAAATTGGTCGTTGTTCTGCTAGGTTTTTGCTTGTTAAAGACTTATATGTTCGCCGTAAACAGTTTCCTGTTTGCTTGGCATATGCGGTGACAATCCATAAATCGCAAGGTTTAAGTGTAGACTGTGCATTGGTGAATATTGGCAGTTCTGTGTTCAAGGAGGGTATGGCATATGTGGCATTGTCACGAGTTAGAACTTTATCGGGATTGTACTTAATTGACTGTGATGTCAGAAACATTTGTGCGGATCTAGATTGTGTTAAGGAATACAATAGGTTAAGAAGAGAGTATGCGCCACATTTGCCTCAATATCCTTTGTTTGAGAAACGTGTGGTAGGCCGGAAACGTAGAAATAGCAGTAATAGTAGGGAGGTTGTTGCAAAAAGACTAAAAGTCAATGAACCGAAAATTGTTAGCAGAAAGAAAGTGGATTCTGTTGAAGATGTTGTTGATTTTCAATTTGAAAACAGTTCTGGTGTCAACTGCTATGCAAATGTAGTGGTTAATGTTCTCTTTTCACTAGAGAGTTTAAAAGAACAGATTCTGTTGAATTCAGAACAAATTTTATGCAGTTTGTTGAATTCTGTTTTCGAGAAATGTAGCACTGATCGAACAAAAGTAGAAAGTGTGTCTGAAGTTCGTTATCTGTTAGATGAATGTTCAGGTCAAACAGACTTCTCTGAAAATAGTCAGCAAGATTGTCAGGAGTTTTTAATGTATATGCTTGATATATTGCAAGATGAGGGTGTTGATGTAGATCAACTGTTTGGGCTTTCTTATCAATGGCAGCATGACTGCGAGAATTGTAGGGTATCAAGTACTACTAGTGTAGACTCAGAAAGATTTATATATTTAACTTTGCCAGACAGTAAATCAGTCTCCTTTAATAAGCTAGTAAATGCAGCTGATCACAACATGGAGTGTAGCCAATGTAAATCTGAAATGATGTCAACATTACTTATACGTAGATATGGCCAGTATGTCATTTTAATGATGCAACGATGTAGGCCTGATGGATCAAAATTGTCAACTTTAATAAAAAATTTTGTGGCTTCTCAGCTTTCAATATCAGGAAGGACTTTTGTAACTGTAGCAATTATCTATCACGATGGTCCTTCAACTACTTCAGGACATTATACAGCTTATTTAAAGTCTCGAAACGGCTGGTCATTCTGCAATGATTCCGTTGTAAGTTTCAAAAAAAAATTGCCGTTTGACCTTAAAAATTCTTACCTGGTGTTTTTAAAACCAAAATTTTAAAGAAAGAATCTCGAGATTTCCTATGAAGAATTGGAAAAGGTTCATCAAGTTGAGGGAATGTAAGTCTGCAATGCTGTCTAGATTATTGGTCCAAAACTTTTAATTGTAATGTTATTTTGTAAAATCCGACTATATAAACCTGATGCAAGTAAGTCTGCTTCATAGTAAGCAGTATCAGTGTCATAGGAAAAGGAGAACATGAGTGACAAAGAAGGGTAAGATATTAGTAGTCCAGGATTGTGAAAATTATCTTAAATGTTTTCTTTTTGAAAGTTGCGAATATAGAAAATGACGGGATTTGATTGGAAGAATTACAAGACTTGTGAATAGCTGCAACATGATTTGGCCAAGTGGAAACATGTGGTAGAATGTGAGAAGTCTTTTCTTGTATGTAGCATATTTTTCGAATTGTTGGAGGTTTTCTTTCAGAAAGTGGCGGGCTGACAATATTTATAGCACAACACAGTGGACGCTGTTCATAGGACATCCTTCGACGTCATTGAAAGTAAGTTAATTTTAAGGAGTTTTGAATTCAGATTTCTTATGTTGAATGGGTTTTTTAAACACAATCATTTTGATTGTGTTTTTTTTCCCCCGCTGTTACATGATGAATACCTTCAAGTGACTGATTTAAGTGAAATTTGATACATTCTGAGAACAGCAAAAATAAACCATTTAACATGTATAATTAATGTTTTGCTTTTTGTACTTATGATATACATTTAGAAATGTGAAGTAGATATGGAGAAACTGAGTCTTCTGTAAGTGTCAATTTTAATCCTTACAGTGCTGTACTTCTGGGTACTGTTTTAAAAAAAAAAAATGAATAGGCCTCACCTCAAAGAAAGCTGTTGAAAGCACACATCTTATTTGCATCCTGAAACAATCATTTAAAATGTTAGACACAATTTTATGATGGCTTTACATCTTTTTTGCGCTGCAATTGCATCACTATTGTGAGACATTAGCAGTGCAAAAAAAGCACCATGTTCCAAAATAGGCCTCAGTTCATCAACATCAAGATACAGTTTTTTTAAAATATATATATTTAGGATTGTGTAGGGGACGTAGAGAAGCAGAGACTTCTGTAAATGTCAAAGTTGTTGAAAAACTGTTTGTTCTTGAACCTTTTCCCTTGTCTTTTCTAATTTTTAAATACATGTTTTAATATTTTTGGAAATGTTTGTTCTCTGTTTTACAGATTGAAAGTATGAAAAAATATTTTAAAAAGGTAACAAGAATTATAAGGTAAATGTTTTCTACTCTTTTTACCCGCAATGCACTGCTGATGATGTCACTGACACTATCTCTCATTTACTCTCTATAGCTGTCTTTCTTTTTACATTATTCTCTGTTTACTTCCCTTATACTAACTCTTCTTTTTTTTAAAAAAATATTTTTTTAGTTCGCTTACAGTTCGCGAACCGGTCAGCGAACTTGAAGCGAACCAAAAGAAATAGAGCTTGCCAGAGTGATAAACATTCTAGCAATTTTATTTGAAAGGGGAGGTAGTTCTGAAAAGAACTTTTTTTTTTGTTTTTGTTGTTTTATATATATTTTTTTTTTTTTCTGAACATTTTTTGATTTTTTTGTATTTTTAGAACAGTTTTATGTTTTTTTTGTGTTTTTTATGGAGGGGAAACAACAAAAAAACAGGCATTGAAAACGGCTCAACAGGAGCAAAAAAAAAATTACTGCTTGGGTGCATTAGGGCACTTATGGTTTTCGAACACCATATTAATCAAGTTGATGCTCATGTTCCCATACAACAGCATTGCACCACAATATATACAAGTTAACCTCATATGTTTAAAATTTGGTTGAATGTTTGGCACAGTTTCCTGTGCCTCTCTTCCTGTCAAAGACATTGTTGAGGTAGATCTGGCCACAGGAGTTGTCGGGGGATTGTCTTGTAGGTCCCTTAACTCAGCCCGGCTGTAGTTTAAGGGATGCCACCTGGTCATATGTCGATGCATAGTATAGTTGCCCATACTATATTTCTTCTCTGTGCCTCTAGACAATCTGTAATCACAGATGAGGCAGGTGGCATATTTCGCATTCACCTTCTTCTCCCCTGGAGGGATGGAAAAAAACTGCCAGATGAAACTTGTTTTTCTCTTAGAAACACGGGGCAACTCCAGGATAAATTGTGGTTGATCTGTATCCTCTTCTTCTTCTTCCTCCTCTTCCTCCTCTCTGTTGGAGATAAATTGACTTGGTGGTCCTCTCTTCTTATGAGGAGGTTGAGGTGGTGGTGGGGGTCCACCAGCTGCAGCAAGTACAGAAGCCATTGCTCAATTATAGGTAAATGGTCTTTCTCTCACCAAGATGAAAGTCAGAGTGAGGAAAGAAGGAGGGGTTTACATGATTTGGGAAAAGCAAAAGTTCTAAACCAATGAAAAGTGTTATTTTTAGGTCACATGACCTAGTCATACATCATTTGGAAACCAAAAGTGAAATGAACCAATGAAAAGTTTGATAAACAAGTCACATGACCTGTTCCGCTTACGTTACGCGGTGCGCGCCGCGTCCCGGATCGCTTCCGGTTCGCGGTCCGGAGCACTTCCGGGAGCGCTAACGCAGCGCGTCATTAGACGCATTACGCGACAACGTGATACGTCGCGCTTCCGCGACGCGTCACAGTTCCGCTAACGTAACGTTGACCGGTTCGCGGACTAGGTCGCGGCATCAAGATGAGCTAACGGAAAGCTTCCCGGTTCGCGAACTAGAAGCGAAGAAAAAAAATATTAAAAAAAAAATTATTATAAACATCTAAAATATATTTTAAGATTTAAAGAAGAATACATTTTACAGCTACAGATGTTAGCTTTTAAAAAACCAATGAAATTCACAGAAAAAACCATAGGTTATAGACCATATATAGTTAGGAATTTGCATTTACAAAACCTTGAAAATTCACTGAAAAAACCATAGGTTATAGACCATATATAGTTAGGGATTTGCATTTACAAAACCTTATTTTACTCGCATAAAACCATTGAAATTCCATATATAGTTAGTTGCGCTAACTATATATCGCGCACCCGCAATCCACTGCTGATGATGTCACATATTACATCATTCATGACATGGTCAGTGACATCACTGATGACATCACTGATGACAACATCCAGTGACTGTATGTTTCTGTAAAGTGTAAATATGTCTTACATATTGATGAATGAGTGGATGTATAAGTGTCTGGATGAAGGATTTAGTAGGTGCATGACTGACTGTATGAGTGAGTGATTAAATATGTCTCACTGAGTGCATGGGTTAGTGACTAAACTGTCTTAATTTGTGCATCATTATGTCTGTTGTTCTGTAAACTGCTGCATGTGTTGATAAGTAGCTATATGAGTAACTATATGGGTTATTGATTGGTAGCCCAGGTATTTGTATGGGAGACTGAGTGTGTGTGTGGGTGGCTGGGAGGTGTATGACTCTGTGCATAGATGTGTGAGCAGTGGATTCACTAGATGTATGGTTTCAAAAGTGCATGTGGAAACAGCTGTATGGGCGGTTGACTGTGTGCACGAGTGTATTGGTGAGTGAATGGATATCTCAGTGCTACATGTCAAAGTAAGTACATATGTAAAACACAGTACATGTGAGAGTTGACATATATAAATAACTGTGCATAAGAGCCAGTGAATGTGTGAGTGGCTGTATGGATCATTGTGAACTTGTATCAGGGATTGTATAAGAGAGTAAATATGTGTTAGTATATGTTTGAATAAGTAAAGTTTGTATAACTGTATAGTTGAGGAAATGGAGGTGTGATTGATTCTTTGCATGACTGACTAGGTGTGTGAGTAACTCCATGGATGAGTGACAGTCTGTGAGTGTCTGTTTACACTGATTGTATCTAAGGTTATATTAGAGTCTGAAGAGGTTCATCGTATTATCACATGAATGATATCATCAGTGATGTGATCAGTAATGTCAAATGAGATGTCATCAGTGATGTCATCAGTGATGTCATTTGAGATGTCATCAGTGATGTCATTTGAGATGTCATCAGTGATGTCACTGACCATGTCATGAATGATGTAATATGTGACATCATCAGCAGTGGATTGCGGGTGCGCGATATATAGTTAGCGCAACTAACTATATATGGAATTTCAATGGTTTTATGCGAGTAAAATAAGGTTTTGTAAATGCAAATCCCTAACTATATATGGTCTATAACCTATGGTTTTTTCAGTGAATATATATATATATATATATATGTATATATATATATATATATATATATATTACCTACTGGCGGTCGCCAGTAGGTAGTTATAGTTAGGATTTTTTTCAATGTTAAATCTCAAAATTCTATTTGGAATAACTTTGGCACCGGTTGACGAATCTGCCTGAAAATTTCCTGAAAATGGCCTCGTCGAGCTCCGGTCCTTCCTTGAAAGTTTGGGGGGGATTCGTCAAGCGGGGGCCGAGATAAAAGGGGGGTCCCAAAACGCGTTTTCCCCATGTTAATTTCCATAGGGCGGTCGATTTCACTTTTAGCCCGAACGGCTGAATGGATTTGCACGAAACTTGGCAAAATTGTAGGGACTGGTAGCCCGATGTGCCTTTGCTATGTCTCAAGATATGTGCTTCAGTGGATTTTGAGAAATTAACGTTCAAAAAAATATATATATCTGTAGCCGCTCACCGGTGCGCGCACCGGTGAGCGCTCCAGGCGCGCCACGCGACTTGCGCGCAGAAAGCTGATTGGCTGTCAGTTGTCTGTAAACATTCTAAACAGTCCGGAGCGGCCGCCATCTTGTCTATCGGTAAAATCTAGTCATAAGAGGTGGCAAAAACAAAGGGGGGAATTGACTATAAGGGGGCAGGGTAGACCCCCCCTGACCCCCTAGGTTTGATATGGGGCCATTAAAGGGCCCCGCGGGGCCTCAAAAAAAAATTTTTTTTTTGCGTTTTTCGCGGGGGAAGCGCCCGGTGCGCGCACCGGGAAGCGCTCCAAGGAGGGTACTATGGAAAAATAATCACTTTAAAAAATTGTATGTTTATTAATTGTTTTTTTTTATTTTATGTAAGTACCTACATGTAGGTACCAATGCAGAGACTTTCATTTAATGTACACCATCTGCTCTGTAGATATCTTGCATGTTGTTATTGTATGTTTTTGTGGTATATGGAATTCATAACATAGTCTGTCTGGAAAGGAGAAACAGATCTTTTAAGCACTCCCTGAGAATTTCTAGGGGATCATGAGTAGTCTATCCTGCTCACTTATGAAAATGAGGTGTAAAATATTCATATGAGATAATATAGTGGGAGAAAGGTAGTAACTATGAGTAAACTTACTATGTAACAGAAAAATAGTTGAACAGTATACTATAAGTCTCACTTTATATTTTAAACATTTTTGGTAATACTTTATGAATTACATATAAAAAAGAATATTGTCTGAAACAATTTGAAATTATTAAAGATAAATTTATTCCTCTGATTCTTTTTCATAATTTAATAAAATTTCTAACATAATATTGTCCGGAATTTCCTCATAATTATATGTACATGATTCCATTTCTTCCAAACATTCTATAAACTGTTCATCCAAAGAGTCATCCATGAAATCAACTTCTTTTTTTTGATCTTCTGGTTTTTCCACCTTTACTTTGATAGAAGTATCATTTGCCTGATTTTCTCCTTCCATTTTCTTTCTGAAAATTGCATACAAATTAACTATATTAGTAGAGTTAGGGTACTGTATACCAGAGAAGCCTAACTCAATCCATAACTATTACAGAGAAGTCTATCTCTATCTCTAACTATTAAAGAGGGATAGCATATCACTAACAGAATATTTTTTCAGAAATTAACTTAAAGTGTACAATATACTTCCATAATAACAACTTACCTTAGAGAAATCAGTTGAAGTTGTCAGTGAAATTTGTTTTCAAATGTACTTCTGGAAGCAGTAGTCAATATGGCCGAGATACCCGCCACCCCCTCTCAACACAATCAATCCCCAAAAGGAGGGAAACCGGAAACAGTTCTTGAAGTTTTTGGAAGTGGGATGGAGTGACCATCCCGGCCGTATTTATTAAAACAAAATTAAAACATTAAACGTTTCATGTTATGTACAATTTCATTACCATATTACGATGTTTGGCTAACCTTAACAGATTCTCTAATACAGAGGTTCTCCTAGCCGAACTAGCATCCTACAAAACATTTCTTGACATATTGAAATTGTACAACCTAACGTTTAAGGGCCAACGGCAAGATCATAACCGGTGTCAAGATCCCTAACCAGACTTACCCCTCCCACTTGGGCTGGGCGACAGCACGGAGGCGTACCTCAAGTGCAACTATTCCCAATTTCCCTTGACTTGACGGGGGCACCTAAAGACTCGACGCCAGTTAAAGGTCGTTCGAATACTCGTGTGAGGTATCTAGAAGGTACCGTAGACCTTATCCCAACCCCACACTACTTACCGCATCTGCCGTCGCAGATGTCACTGGCCCCGGGAAATTCCCCAGGAGGGGGCTGTAACCCCTCCTACAAAGGAAGGGGCCTTGACCGCCTTTCCTTTACTTCCGGCGACCCATCCTTAGAAGGGACCGCCTCCCCATTGAGGGGCCAATGGCCACCTCTCCCGAGCGCTCCCATCCGTGTTGGGTGACGCCCACTCATAGGGATCTACTAATTAGTGCTCACCGATCATGACCTTACCGCCTACCAAAATAAATACGACAGTGCAAATTAACCTACGAATACATTGGCCACTATGACCGAAAGAGCATGCATTAAAATTCAACATTAAACTGAATATCTTTAATGGCAAACATACTCAAAACAACCATTCTTAATTAACTCATCAACATGGCACTACAACTTGTATGTGAAAACCGAAGCAAAAATTAATCAACTTTATTATACACAACTGGCTGTCTTCAGGGGCTGGTGGGTGGGTCAAAATTGGCTCTTCGTTCTGTCCCGAGCTCACGTGCAGCGAGGAGGTGCAGCTTCAGAGCACAAGAACAAGAGGATGTCTTCTGGTCTTGCGTCCCTTTTTATCCATCTTCAGGGCGGGCGTATACCCGCCCCTGTCTGCCCCGAGGGCGTGGCTGGCTGCGTCGGTGTCTAGGCCAGCCCACTCTAGGGCGGGAACGAGCGCGCCCCAGCTACGCCGCTTCGGGCATACCAGCTGAGGCGCGCCTCCCGCCCAAAAATGGCTTCCCGGGGGGATCGAGGCACTCGGCCATACGTTCGGGGGGACCGAGTTGGTCGCCCCTTTCCATATGGCCGAGATACCCGCCACCCCCTCTCAACACAATCAATCCCCAAAAGGAGGGAAACCGGAAACAGTTCTTGAAGTTTTTGGAAGTGGGATGGAGTGACCATCCCGGCCGTATTTATTAAAACAAAATTAAAACATTAAACGTTTCATGTTATGTACAATTTCATTACCATATTACGATGTTTGGCTAACCTTAACAGATTCTCTAATACAGAGGTTCTCCTAGCCGAACTAGCATCCTACAAAACATTTCTTGACATATTGAAATTGTACAACCTAACGTTTAAGGGCCAACGGCAAGATCATAACCGGTGTCAAGATCCCTAACCAGACTTACCCCTCCCACTTGGGCTGGGCGACAGCACGGAGGCGTACCTCAAGTGCAACTATTCCCAATTTCCCTTGACTTGACGGGGGCACCTAAAGACTCGACGCCAGTTAAAGGTTGTTCGAATACTCGTGTGAGGTATCTAGAAGGTACCGTAGACCTTATCCCAACCCCACACTACTTACCGCATCTGCCGTCGCAGATGTCACTGGCCCCGGGAAATTCCCCAGGAGGGGGCTGTAACCCCTCCTACAAAGGAAGGGGCCTTGACCGCCTTTCCTTTACTTCCGGCGACCCATCCTTAGAAGGGACCGCCTCCCCATTGAGGGGCCAATGGCCACCTCTCCCGAGCGCTCCCATCCGTGTTGGGTGACGCCCACTCATAGGGATCTACTAACTAGTGCTCACCGATCATGACCTTACCGCCACAGGCCCGGATAGTTGACCGGCTATCCGGGCACCCAATAGAATAGAGATATAAGTGCTGTAAGATGCTCAATTCAATGGAAGAAGCAGTGTTATTTTAGGGAGATGTAAAAGAGACTTTATAAAATTATTTTCACAAATTATCAGTTTGTCCACATTGTCTATACCCCAAAACTCAGATCCGAACTGGGCTGGTGCCTGTGCTTTGTACTTAAACACATCAATGGCTGGGAAAATTTTAGATTTTGTAGCCTGCTGTTTTTTAAGTTTAACAGCTGCAAAATGTTGAAGCACAACACTGCACTTCTGTATGTTTTAGGACCAGGAAAGCCTACTATCAAGCATTTTTCCCCAGGTATTCACAGTTAGCCACTCAATCAAGGCTCTTCTTCTGTATTTCAGGTTTTTTGGGGTTGATTTCTAAGCCTTAATATTCACAGTATGCATTAAATTTATCATCTGCAAATAGCAAGGCAGGCACAGTGGTCCCATCTTACTTAGAGGAATCACTGATAAAGTCAGAGAGGACAGCTATAACATCATTCACGTACAATGTGAATAATCTAGCCGCAGGTACACAGCCCTGTCTGACACCCCAATACAATCAGTTAATTCCCCCTATGGCCCTCTAAGTACTTGAGCAAAGTTGTCAATATGAAAACCTATTAGTTGATCTGAAAGATCCGGGGGTACAACTTGCTTCCCATATCTCTCCCCTAGGCACTAGGTCAAAACCGGACCATAGATTTACAGTAAGTGAGTATAACGTTATTGGTTAGTTAATTAAAACCATAACAATTTTAGAATAAAGCAGATTTTAAAGGATAAATAGGGCACCAATCTTGACCATGGCAAATATAAGGTTCTCCGGTAATGAGGACGCTATGTTTATGATCTGTGTTTAAGGGTCTAAAAGTCCAGCGACTTGCACCATCTTCTTCGAACAATGACTAAAACAGATAAAGTGCGGATGTTGATAACCCAAAGGGGTGTGTGGGGAATAAAAAAGGACAGAATCACACCATGAAATCAATTTTTGAGCAAAGCTGACGGGGTGGGGGGGGTGCAGGGGGTGTCGGAGTAGGTCTTTGAGCTTCTTGACGTATTTATGGCACCTTGATAGGGTTTGTGTGTCAGTATGGTAGAAGCACAGTGACAATGCCTTCAGATATGAGTGGATATCCTTCTTTAGATAAATTGGTTTAAGGAGAGATCTCCTGGGGGCATTGAGTGTGGGAAAACATCACCGAAGGTGGAGTCATTATTTTTCCTTGTAATTGCCCAATCTGCAGGCCCCCTCTTTTCCTGGTGGGACCCATTGGTTGAAGTTGGCCACTGGTAGGCCTAGCACGGGCAGAAGTAAGATGTCTCTGCGAACCCGTCTTTTTATACCTTCTGAGAGGTATGACTTCTTCTATAGGTGAGAATTATTCAGGGGGGATAAGATAGTAGAGGACTTTAAGGAGCAGGTATCCAACAAATTTGAGGTTAGTTTCAGCCGCCTGTTGATGACCCTTTTCCATGCTGTGTAAGGGATAACGTCAGAGTTTATTACAGTGCCTTTGATTTGTAAAGAAATTAAAGCTTTTTTTGAATTGTCGTGCCAGGGATTCCCAGGGCTCTCAAATGTCTCTTTTAGGCATGCTTTAAGAGGGTTTTCCAGTGCTTTTAGGGACCCTTATATAAAATGTCAGGGTGTTCGCCTCGGGAGTGAGTGATTGTCTTTGAAGGCCCAGTTCCTTCGTATGTATCTGGGGAGTAGAAATACTTGCTTACATGCCATGCATTGAGCATGGTCAAGGCTTGTGGCACAGGCCTCTGGAACGGCCTGTGTCCCGTAGTTTAGTGCTGGGAGAATAGTGGCTTTTTATGACCTTTAGAATAGGAACTGCTGAGGCACTGTTTAAGTTCTTATTGAGACACGTCAATCTATGTGTGATGGCTCCGGCTTTCTTTTTCAGGCCATTGGTCTGGAGGTCTTGTTGAACCATAACCCCAGGTAGTTGTACTATGTGGTTGTTTTAATATTAATAGCTCCCAAGCGCCATGTTAAGAGTTTCTTTTTTCTACAGTGGCCAAAGATCAGGACTATGGTCTTGTCCTGGTTTGATTGTAAGAGAGTTGGCTGCATTGTATTCCTGGAGCTTGCTCAGGGCTCATAGGATTCAGACTTTGTTATGGTCCATTATGAGAATATCGTCAGTGTATTGCAAAATGTGTAGCTTTGAATGGCCGAGTTGTGGTGGTAGCATGCAGCTACACTCCAAGAAATTCCCCACCCCAGCTGTGTATAGGATGAAAAGGAGGGGAGAGCAGACGCACCCCGGCTTCAAGCCATCATTGGTTGTGATTTTAGAGGAAACAGTGGTGGGACCCATTCTCACCCATACTCAAGTATTTGAGTGCAGAGAAATAATGGCCCAAGCAACTGCCGGGCTAACCCCCACGCATTTAGTTTCCCCCAAAGAGCGTTGCGGTCCACCTTGTTATATGCAGCACCTTAGTCAATGAAACCGCTGTAAAGGGGAGGTTTGCTTTTTTGGGCTGCCACAATCAATCAAGATGGCAAGTGTTGTAATGTTATCGATTGTAGAGGCAGCAGCGTGGAACCCAGTTTGGAAGTAAGGCAAGATGTTATTTTCTGTGACCCATTCCTCAAGCAGTTTGTGAAGAGAACGGGCGTAGGCTTTGGCCTCTAGGTCCAGAAGAGGATGGCTAGAAGTCAGTAGTTAAATGGAATAGTTGGGTTTTTTTCTTTGAAGATTGGGCATAGGGTGTAGCCTCTCTATGAGTCTAGGATCTGTGCAGCAATGTAGGCTTGGTTGAAAAGGTGGGCTAACCCCTTATCATTTGAATATGCCAGCTGGTAGGCCATTGGAGCCTGGAGCTCCTTCATTTTTCATGGCTTTTATGTATTTGCAGACCTGGGCCTACGTGGCCAAAGCTTGAGGTTCCCCAGGCGTGTTGTCTGCAGCTCCTTAGCTGGGATTGTTGCTAGTGCATAGAGGCAGACTGTCGTATAGTGCTTTGACGTGTCACACCCAGGATTCTTCTGGGACTGCATTCCTACTGGAGTAGTTGGAAGATCGAAGTTTGATGTAGTACCAGAAGTGGGTCAGGCTTTTCTGTTGCTAAATTTGGTGAATTTTTAGCCATTCCTTTTGCTCAGAGTTTTCTTTGCTTCCCGAGTTAGTTTATTTGTATGTTTTGTGGAAATTGGCAGTGTTCTTTGTGGAGTTTGCTGTGTGATTTAGATTGTGAGCCCATGTTACCCTTCTCAATGCTCTTTGTGCAGTGAAAATGCCCCTGTTATGCAGCTTTCTGAACTGGTCCTCCTGGAGGGTTTTAGGGTATTGACGAGAGGCAACAGATCCCACCAGGTGGCCCCTAACTTAGTCATTAGGTCATCCCATCTGTGTAAAAAGTCCTACAGGGAGTTGTTGGATTTGAGGATTACGTCTTCCAGCCACTTACCCACCTTGGGGTGCCTGATGCTCACCATTTGATTCTCCTGACTAGTTTATGTGCTTCGGTCCACAAAGATAGACCCCCTTCTGAGACACTGGGGGCTGTTGTGGCATATAGATCAATTGTTACAGTCAAGGGATTGTGGTAGCTTTCAGGGCACTCGAGGATCTCCAATTTGACCAGGTGACTGGCTAGTGGGGCTGACAGGAAACTGTATTCTATGGTTGAGATCCCTTCAAATGTAGCGGGGAACTGAATGTGGGGGTCTTGTGCCTGTGATATTTGTTTGGCATAAAATAGAATATGGTTGGACAGAAGAGTGTTCATTGTTTTCTGTCTTTGGTTTTATGGACAGAGTTGTAGGTGCTCTCAGGTGCCCTGATGTCAAAATCTCCCACTAACAAGGTTTCATGTGTAGCAAACTTCAACAGGAGATCCTCCAGGCTGTCGGGAAAGTGTTTGGTAGCAGGGAATTTGGATAATTTGGTTAAGTTATGATAGCAGTTTATTAGAAGAAGAGGAATATATTTATTGGTACTTGATATGCCAGAAATTAGCATGCAGCGGTGAGGACAGAGGCGCTATATAACGCAACGGGGGCACTTACTTCTCCTTCCCCCTACAGCTGGGAAGCTCTACCCAACCTCTCCAGGCAAAAAAAAAGGGAAATCCCTTTGCTTTCTGCAGCAGAGGGATTTCATGAACATGTGCTCATGACAAAATGGTTCCATCATGAGCACACTATAACTTGTGCTCATGACTGAACCATTCCATCATGAGCATATAAGGGGTTAAGGGGAGCTGAATAGTGGTAGTTTGGTAGCCTCTGATTGTTTTTTTTTTTAAACGGTTCTCTTTGAGCTCTAGGCTCACAAGTTTCAGTATTTTTTAGGGGAATGTGTCCACTCTAGCAACATCCAAGATTCCAGACCAGGGGCCACCTCTTTGTCCTGGGACTCAGTCTCATGGGTTCCACCAGTGGGGTCCCGGGAAAGTCCAGTTGTAACCAGTCAGCTGGGCACTTTGCAGATGCAGGGCTTCTTTAACTTTTATTTTTTCAGGAGTTTAAGAAGAGGTTAGTCTAAAAGACTTTGGAGTCCACTCACTGGTCCTTGGCATAAGTAGGAGCAGGTCTAGCCCTTGGGGTCTCTCTCCATGACAATCAGAGCAGGAGCAGTCACTCTTTCTGAAGTCATTTATTTGGTTCAGCAGGTGAAGTCCTCCTTGGTGCAGCCTTTCTTTCCGAGGCATACAGGTTCAGCAGGTGCAGTTATTTTTCTCTTTTTTTCAAGTCCAGTAGCGTTCCGAGGCTAGTACTCAGGGGTGTCACTTTTAGGACAGTTTCGAGATTGTGGATGAGGAGGACTCCCTAACCAATGAGGGTAACATTCCCACAGGTAAACCTTCTCGCTCTTTACATTACTTCCAGGGGGAATGGCATCAATCAATCCCACAGTGGATTTATCTCCCAAATCCAATATGTTAGAACCTTTGCTTGGTCGGAGCTACGGGCACACCCCTGAAGTGCATCCAGTATAATGAGCAACTCCTCCTGGAAAACCAATTCCGCTACAGGGTTTCCCCCACTGGAACAGATGCCAGCCTTTCTACCTGGACAAAGAAAAAGGCAGGTTAAAGTATGACTTGCAGTTGCCTCTGACAGGCATTTAGACCTATGAAGCTTGGCCATCTCCAGCCATGTCTCTCTGGCAATCCTGTCGGGAGGAGGTCATACCTCCTCCTCCCACCAACAGACCTTTTGTTTTTTTCTTTCCTGGGATCCATTCACACCTCTTGGCAGGAGGGTAGCAGGCAGTGTCAGGTGACAACGGCTATAGTTAATAAGAAACTGCTACTAGAAACGTTGGGTAAGAACGTGGTGACTTTCTCAATGCACCTTTATATTAAAAATTACCTTAAACCCAATTGTAGCAATATTTTGTTTAATACAACACTTAATTTGATACCTCGAAATAAAACACATTTTCCGATACTGAATGTTTTTCTTGTGTAGGAGTATAGTCCTCCATTCCTCATACACTCAAGAGGGGTTGTTTTGAGCAGGGCGGTCCTCTTACAGAGATCTATCATTGCTTTCTCTACATATACAGTTCCACTTTCATCCTGCTTCAGTTAACAGAGATATCTGTGTCTGGTCAGTCAACATCAGGATTGTAGGGCTATCAAAACAAGAGCTTTTCTATTTGAAGATGGCTGGAATTTTTGTTACTGAATGTTTATCTACTTGTTATGTCACAGTTCAGGGTAGTCGTGTGGATGACATGGATACAAAGTTGACAGGGAAAGAAGTCAGCGTTTGAGATCTGTGGGTTCCTGGGCTGCATGCAAACACAAAAACTAAACTGACTTCCTCTTGTCAGAGTCATGTGTATGCATTGCTACAGCAATAATAAACGCTCACATTTTAGTGACTAATAACTAAAGATATTTTTTCTTGGCCAGAGCTCTACCATGAAAAAACTAGGAAGAGAGATATTAGATTCTCATTCTGGCATTTACAAGAGTTTCTCAAGGTTGCATCGGTTGACGGGAAGAGTGATCAGATTGTACATAGAATTCCTCAGGTGAATAGTGTTTTCTAAGGAGAAACTTCTTCTCACATATTTCTGGTAACTGGTATTTGATTTTAACCAGCATCTTATTAGGAATGTGCGTCAGCAACTCACACTAGTTGCAAATAATCTCTACCTGCCCCTCTGTGGTCCATGTGCATCCCCTGACTCCTCCCTCCTGCTCTCTGTGGTCCTTTGAGCTACTGCTGACCCTCCCTCTGCCCTTCGTTGTCCATGCAAATGCCTTTGCCCCCTACCTTGTGCCATCCACGGTCCATTATGCTGCCACTGCCCTCCCACCAGCCCTGTGAGGTCTATTGTTCTGACACTGTTCTTCCAGCCTGCCCAACGTGGTCTGTTGTGCTGTCAATGCCCCTCCCGTCTATTCAACATGGTCAGTTTGCCATCTCTGTCCCTGCTCCCACCCCCCACCCTCTATTGTCCGAGTCTGTGCCCCTACTCCCTCGATCCCTTCCCACAGTGTTCTAATGAACAACTAAAGCGCTAACATTCTGATTTTAAGACAAAACTGTGGCATACCTGAAGTCACCTTAATGGAATCAAAACTGTAAAACTCAAAGCATTTCTTTCAGAAATGAACAATATAAGGGGAGTCTTTTTTTCTCCCAGAAATTAGGTTAATGCTCTAGAAAGCTACAATGCTTATATATTTTCTGAGTTCTCCATGATCCAGAATAATCACCTCAGAGAAAAAAGAAGTTACAAATACTCATGGTGATAAGTCTCAATGGGTGCGACAGCGGAATGATGTATAGACTTTGGTTTGCACTTTATTTTGGTACCCAAGGCAACACATCAATGAATTAGGTTATAACAGAGCAGTTTTGGCAATTTCATTTCTTTCACAGGTTTCTACACCCGTGAGTATTTTAATGTACCTTTTACACTGATGTGATTGTTCGGGATCACGCTCTGCATGCTGTACCCCACAGCTTGCCTAAGGGTTTTATTTTCACTGTGGGCACCAGCAGGCCCACCGGGTATCCCTACGTCTTGGCGAGACCCTTGAATTGTGCTAGGGGTTGAAACGTTATCGACATATAATGCAAACAGATTGCCATTACATGATTTACATGTATACAGGTCACTAAGGGCCTGGTTTAATGGACTAATTAAAGTGCAGTTTGTATACTAACATACCAGTCACTTTGCACTTATTCTTGGGAGATGTTAACTTGGGTATGTGGTTTATGCGGGAACTAAACCATTTCTTGTTACTGGAACCTGTACAACTCTCCTTTCAAATCATTATGTGCAGTCATTTTGTTGTGCTCTATACAGGGGTAGAAGAGGGCGGGTTCGGAGAGGGCACGGCGTGCCCCTACTTTGAAAAATTCTTACAGTCCGTTCCCTTACTTCTTTATTTTTGAAAAGCGTCCCGGGACGGCAGGAATGTTTCAAATTGAAAATTACAGCTGTAGCATTCAGCCGTGTCCCCTGTGTGGTGCCTTGAGCAAGGCCTCTGCAGTGCCCACGGCCTCCTCCCCCTTCCCCTCTGTAACTGGGTGCAGGGGCCTCCAAAGCAACACTGAAAGGGCCATCAGTCTTGGGTTAGCACGCCTCTGATGGCCCTGCTGCTGCAGTGATTTACAGCTCATCACTGCCGAGGCTACCTGCCTGCCCCCATTTCAATGGTCACATCAGGATGCTTTGGTGGCCCCCCCTTGAACTCCTCTGCCCGTTATTTTCGGGCTCACGCAGACTGACAGACACCTGGAAAAGAAAACAAGCATTGGCTATGCCAATGCTTGTTACGAATCTGATTGTGGTCAGTGGCTTGTTTTGCTGATGTGAATATTTTTCAGCGGTTGGGAACCGTTGCCTCACCACCCTGTTAAACGAATGTGTGGGAACCGTCCCTGTTGGTGACCAGTATGTGGTACGATTCTCCTGGCAGAGCTTGTGTTTCCTGATAGTTTTATTTTCATTTCTGAGCTGCACCATGGCAGTTTAAGACCCAATGTAAAACTTTACTGATTTATCAAAATAAACTGCTCTTCTAACAGTGCATCCCCAGTTTTTGTCTGACACCTTTAGTGTAACGTAGGATTACATCCTCGATAGCAAGGGAACATTCACACTAGTGTTGTGGGGCATTACTGATTGAAAGAAGGCACAACGTAGAGCTATTTCGGGTTGCTTTGGTTACGATGTTGCACCATACATGGAGCACAGCAGAGGTACCTTGAGCCTCTGGGACCACTCCTTCACCAATCACTGCACTCTTATCCAGATACAGAGTCTTATCAGGCAGTTGTAGACCTGATGTAAGCCCTGAAACCTGGCAGCTGTGGCTCAGAATTCCCTTTTAAAGGTTTAAGAAGGCAGATAGCAGAAGGAGCCTGTATTTACTTGTACACATCCTGGCTGAAGTGTGCATGACGTGCTGCCCAAATCCTGGTGCATTTGGAATGTAGCATTCCTTTCCCTTTAGAAGATTTTTTCTGCTGATGGTCATGTTCATCCCCCACTCACCCCCCGTCCAGCCTCTTGTGTCTTAACTTGGTGATTATAAGGGTTTCCAATCGTCTAAAAACTAAGGAACAACAATTTTCTTTTTTTGTTCTCTTTCTCTTAAACTATCCCTACCTTGCACCTGCACCTTCCTGATGCCCTAATAGAAGGGAGATGCACTGCGGTAAGGTGTTCATTTCCTTTGTGCTGGAACTTCATGCTGTCTAGGTGTCACACTTGAGCTCACTCCGTGCCAACATTTTGCATATCCCAAATTACTGTAAAAGCGCTTTGTAGAAGATTGCTTATTTCATAAGTTGTCTTACTGCCTTTCCTTCTTTTCGGTTCCCTTTATAGTGGCTTTATGGTGGAATAAAGTGCTAGCAAGTACTAATACTTTGACCACAGCCAGGTTGCTTGTTGACCATAATGTAGCCCCTGGCATGTTTTTATTTACTTGGTGCACTCTTTGTACATCAGTGTCTCTGAATGTTCCCAATTGGAAAATGTAGCCCTATGAGCATGGGGCTGCCTTGGAAAAGGAGATTGTCATTTTGGATTCCTTGGAAAGGAGCGAGTGGCACTTGTATTGGCAACCATTCTGTCCCCTGCTGTAGAGGTTTTGGGCATGTGTATGCCTGTGCATGACATCACCCGCATTTAAACGGGAAGCAGTTGGTCTCCTCTGCTTGATGGTAACGCTCACCTCATAGGCTGTTTGGTGCCTGTTTGACTGTGCAATAATATTGCTGCCACTGCTGTTGTTCATATGTGTCTCATGAGCACAATGCCCAAGTGTAAATCTCTGCTCTAGGTGCCATTGGAAGCCAGTATGACCAGTACACAGAAAGTCATGGGATTTAATAGATAGCTGGAGAGGTAGGACATCATTGTTTTGGTTAGACATTTAGGGCGGTCATTCTTCAGCCACCAAAGTTGCTTTCAAGTTCTGGAGTAAGAAAGTAGGATCTAGAGCCACTGAAGCTCAGGTGGACAATGCTGAGAGTGTATATGTTACCTTAGGGAGCTTACAATCATGGCTTAGTTTTTTTTTCACTGCACTGGATGTTACTTTTACCATTTTTAGGTCTCGCTGATCCAGCGCATGCGCCGCTATGCGAGACATTTAGTGTGTGGCTCCAGAAAATGCTACCACACGCTTTTGCATGTGGCAGCCTAGAGCTTGCTATTACGCACACAAGCTTGCGCGCCTCGCTCCGCCTCTCCAATGCTCACTATGCCTCTACTTCTTCCTCTTTTCTTAAGGCTGTAATGCAATGAGGCTCGAGAATACTTCTGAGGCGGGCAGGGTGCAGCATGTGTTAAAGTGGTAACTTTTGTGGACGATAGGGGGACAGACAGAGAAGGAAAAGGACTCTGTCTCTTCCTTACTGTCCAGAGAAGACACAGACAATGTCCTCTTCTTTTCTGTGCTGGCAGCTGATCCCCCCCCCCTTCCTATTATTCCCTCTCTTTCTGTCTTTCTCCTCCCTTACTGAAAACCGTGACTTGAAGAAACGGTTCACAATCTCTCTTTCCTTCTTTCATTTAGTTGCTTCCCTATGAAATGGAGCCCAAAAAAAATAAAACACTCTTGCGGGAAATGCCCTTTTTCTGACATTTTACTATTCCAAAGTGCAGAATCGGGACGGAGATAAATAAAAGGTTTTAAATATGAAAAATAAATACATAACTAAATAAAGCAAGACATAGTGGTTGCAAAGTGGCCAGATTGGTTTTATTTACATCCAAACACATCAGTCTCACTTTACAGACTTTACAGTGAAGCGCTACTTTTCTTTTCTCGTCTTTCTTTGAACAGCATTGTTGCCCCAGATGGTGAAGTGCACCATTCCTGGATGTAATGCAATACCTGGTTGATGGGTGGATTGGAAAACAAAATGTGTACCTCTGTGTTTATGGACGTGGTCTTTTTAAACCATACTGTTTACTTTTATTAAGGATATAAGCAATGGACATTGAAAACAGTTCCCTTCAGGGCCCTGTAGTGATGTCCTTAACTTTTTAGGTAAAACCACTCACTGATTTCTGAATAGTGAGTGAGAGATCGTTAAGGTAACAATGTTGTTTCTGCTTACATTTCACATGCTTTACTTAGTCTTGCAATCCCTATGAGTGTTTGCTTTTACTTTTTTGTTTTTCAGACAGCATAGTACTCTTATCAAATGCATAATTTGAATTAAGTTGCATCCTGGTGTTTACAGCGGGGCACAATTGGGTTGTCGCTGAAGGCAGTATGAGTTTTTCTCAGTGGGGCAGTATGGTGTTCAGTGGGGGAGAGGATGTGGCACTATGGCCAGAGCTGTCCAATTTGGAACCGGGGAGTCAGGTTCAGCCTTCAAGACCAGTCCCCAAGACCACTCTCCTGAGGGAGCACATTCCCATGCTAGACCTTAGAAAGCCCCACTAGACCGTAGAAGCCCAGGGTTCTTAGCACCAGCAGGTGGACCTTTGCAGTTACAAGTGTGGGTTAACCTTGAAGGCCTGTCCACCACAATCCATACTGAAGTTTGCCTCCAGCCTTGCGGGCAGGCCTACGAAGCAGCACACCCTAGAGTAACAGTGATCCAGTCACTGTGACTCTGTCACTGAGGTCACATGAACCTTGAGCAGGTTAGGGTGGTGGCAACAGTGTGACCGTACTGAGGTAATATGAATTTTTATAGTCATGAAATGTCCCCTAACGTGTACCCCACCGTCTCCATGTACGAGCTTAAAGTGCATGTAACTTCCCTCCTCGACCAGCTATGAAGACGCAAATACATTTGCGTCCAACGTTAACATGTCTTCTTTCAGATCCACCATGAATGGATTAATAATTCAGTTCCTAAGTATGCCTTGCCATCGTCTTTTCATGGTGCACTTTCACGTTTTTCCTGGTCCTACAGAGCTAGGCCATGATTTCTGCCATCGAGCCCTTTTCTTGCATTCTGTCTCCTGAAAGCTGCAACGTGGGATACATCCCTGACCTCTGTCCTACTCCCTGCGCGGCGAGCGGTGCCCGGCTCGGCCTGCTTGCCTGCCAAAGACAGTATTTTGCCTTCGAGTTATCAGTATAGCCGAGCTCAGCTCCTCGAAAATACATTCCAGTCTAGCAGAACAGATAAACAATTCCCCGGCTGCAGAGCAAAGGGCCCGGCCTTTCTGTCTCCATGCAAGTAATTCATTGCTCCCGTTACCATGGTAGGCCCATGGCCCCTCTTCTTTCACGCAGACACGTAGTCGCATATGCACGCATTAATAGTCAGTATAGAGTAGCCTCTGACCAAGAGACCTTTACTTCTAGATAATATAGTTCCCCAAACACAAGATATCAGATATGATTTAGGAACGAGTCGATCTGACATGCCAGACTTCTGTCTCTTTCCTCTAGTGTTAAATGTCAAGTCCCCTGCACCCTCCAGCCTCACGTCAGTCACACGTCATGCTGCTGCGCGCGCATCTTTGCTACAGATTTCTGCTGACACTGCAAGATTTCTCTATGTATACACCCACTTGTGACACTTTCATGTGACGTTTTCAGCACACACCTCTGTGTACGCCCTAGTGCACGCCTTCTGATTACGTATTGTTACGCACATGTGTTCTTATCTCGTTTCTCTCAGCTGTTACGCCTTCTGTATTCATCACCAGTATATGCATTTACTATAAAAGTTGTATTCTGTCAATAAAGTATGCTCTATCCCTTCCTGATCCTTTATGGTGAAAGGAACATGATACCCTGGTTCGAACCATTCCATTTTATGGAATAAAACTCATTTTGAAACTCAGATATCACGGATTTTGCCTCTTATTTTCGACTGAGTTGTTTTATTGAACTTTATTGCATAGAAATTCAGACGGTAAATATTTATTTACCACATTAATTTGGCGCCCGAATAGGGACCCCTTCCCCACCTTACGCGCCGGCGGTGCGTTGCAAACCTAGCCCCCTGCCACAGCCAAGACGGACAATTACGCTTACCCGCAGGATTTCCTGTATCTCCCTCTGGCCAACGGAGGTGACTGAGACTGCGATCGACACCCAGACGAGGCGGTAAGGAGTGCGGAGGATCCCAACCAGAGCCTAGCCAAGAGTGCAAGATCCGAGGTGTTTAGAGGCCCACCAGTTCCGACGTGCCTGTGACGTCACGAGTCGAGTCGAGTCCAGTCCGGTCCAGTCCAGACGAGTTTTCCGAGGCCTTCCGTTCCGTGCTTCCCGGTGAGTACCGTTGCTGGGGACGCATCTAGACGGGTGTATTACTATGCATCCGGTCAAGACGGGTTTGGGTACACAGACCCGGTCTGCACTGTTTTAGCAGTGTATCTGGAAAGGGGCGACCAACTCGGTCCCCCCGAACGTATGGCCGAGTGCCTCGATCCCCCCGGGAAGCCATTTTTGGGCGGGAGGCGTGCCTCAGCTGGTATGCCCGAAGCGGCGTAGCTGGGGCGCGCTCGTTCCCGCCCTAGAGTGGGCTGGCCTAGACACCGACGCAGCCAGCCACGCCCTCGGGGCAGGCAGGGGCGGGTATACGCCCGCCCTGAAGACGGATAAAAAGGGACGCAAGACCAGAAGACATCCTCTTGTTCTTGTGCTCTGAAGCTGCACCTCCTCGCTGCACGTGAGCTCGGGACAGAACAAAGAGCCAATTTTGAGCGTTTTAATTCCTCTTTTTGTCTTCTAGATACTTCGTCTGAAAAGATGCCCAAGAAAGGCGCGAAGAGAATGTCGACCGACCAGTTGGTTCGGGCCCTCATGAAGGACATGTCCGAAATTAAGAAACGGTTGGCGGAGCGAGACGGTGAGGAGGGATCGGGGCGTCCACCGGCCGGAGGGAAGCCAAAGAGGCCGAGAAGGGGGCCGGTCGGGGGAGACGTCCCGGTTCCCTGTTCCCCGCTCGAGGCGCCAGCCCCGGTACCGGTCCCGGTACCGAAGGAGGGGAATCCGATCCCCGTAGTAGTCACCCCGACATCCACTGAAGATATGCCTCCCGAGTTGGCGGCACAGTTAGCGGCGTGGTTGGGGGACAGCAGCGAGGGCGCCACGGCTGCCGAAGCGCAAGCACTCATTAAACAGTTGCGCGAGAAACGTGATACAGCCAAGGTGCCCGCGTCGGATGCGGTGATAGACAAGCCACGAGTGGCGGAGGCAGCGTCCGGTGCAGGTAAGCGGCCATTGCCGATCGCAAGGGATGAGTCAACACCCTCTCGTAGAGAAAAGTTGGGGCAACATGTTCCTTTGGCAATAAAGGAAAAGATTTGGGCGGGGGAATACGTAAACATTTTCTCCTTGCTCGTTGATCATTATGAGGTGGAAACTGTTAAGGGCCAAAAGGATCTGATGCACCCAAGTGTTTGGCGCGCAAAAATGGCCGCCTTTAAAGTGAATGAGAATATTGGTAACTGGGGTAATGCTTGGGGAATTTTTACGTCAATTTTGGGGGAACGTAGGCCTGAATTGCTCCCTGAATTTCCAGTATATCAGTCACGGATTATGGGGTACTCGACATCGTACCAAGGTAACCAATGGTTCTGTTATGACAACCTTTTCAGGAAAGCGATGGAGCATAACAAAAGTTTAACCTGGGACTGTTACGATTCTTTGACATGGAATAAAATGAAAGAGTCGGGGATGTTGAAAGTGCCGTTGGTGGGGAGTTCTGTTGGTGAGTCCTCCCGCCAAAATGGGGGGACGCCCTTTCGGTCGGGTACGGGTACAGACGATTATCCGAGACCCGCCGGAATTACAGGGAAGAGGGGTTTCTGTTTCAATTTTAACAGAAGTAAATGTACTAGGCCCCCGGGATCTTGTAAATTCAAACACGAATGTAGTGGTTGTGGGGCACCCCATCCTGAGTCCTCGTGCAGAGCCAAATCGGGTGAAAATGGGGGTAGAGGAGGCGCCAAACAGGTCTAATATAGTCCGAGGGGCGCCTTTACCAACCCCGATTGATACCCTGGCAATGATTCCCTGGCTCAGCGAATACCCGGATCGTACTTCCGCTGGGGTGCTACGAAACGGTTTTTCATACGGTTTCCGCATCCCGGTGGGGGACTTTCAGGGTGTCGGGACGTGCAAAAACCAACTTTCCGTCTTGCAGCATACGACTGTAGTACAGGATAAGATCCGGAAAGAGGTTACCCGAGGTCGGGTTGCCGGCCCGTTTAGTGTTCCCCCGGTACAGAATTTTGTTTGTTTTCCTTTAGGGGTGGTCCCCAAGAAGGACCCAGGTGAGTTTCGATTGATTCACAATTTATCAGCGCCTCATGGCCTTTCTGTGAACGACGCAATTGATCCAGAGATATGTTCGGTGCGGTACGCATCATTCGATGAGGCCGTAGCCATTTTGAATCGCCTGGGGCCCGGGACGCTGATGGCGAAATCAGATATCGAGTCAGCGTTCCGTTTGCTCCCGGTATACCCGGAAGACCAACGTCTTTTGGGATTCATGTTTCAAGGTTCGTATTACATGGACAGGTGTATGCCGATGGGGTGCTCTATATCTTGTGCATATTTCGAGAAATTCAGTAGTTTTCTACAATGGGTTTACACGAAGAAAACGGGTTTTCGGAATGTGATGCATTACCTCGATGACTTTCTGTTCCTTGGGGCCGCTGGGGATGATGAATGTGCCCGGGCCTTGACTGAATTTTGTGTTTTAATGAATCAATTTGGCGTGCCATTGGCACCAGGTAAAACGGTGGGTCCCATGACTTGCCTCGAGTTTCTCGGGATCGAGTTGGACTCTAGTGAGGGTTGTTTTCGTTTACCAGCTGCAAAAGTGTCGAAATTCAGGGCAGCCCTGCAAATGTGTATTATTGCATCTAAAGTTACGCTGCATCAATTGCAGCAATTGGTGGGGAAGTTGAATTTTGCCCTAAGGGTGATCCCGATGGCCCGCCCCTTCTCCCGTTCAATTGCCCAGGCGATGGCTGGCCTAAGAGAGGGTCATCATCGCACGAGATTATCGGCCGAGGTCCGCCAAGACATGCGTATTTGGTTAGCATTTTTGGCGGATTTCAATGGTCGAGTCGTCTGGAACAAACCGGCCTTGTCCTCTGAAGAGCTTGGTCTATGGACAGATTCAGCGGGAAGCATGGGTTTTGGCGCCATCTTCGGCACAAAATGGTCGGCACAAAGGTGGCCAACATGGTGGCATGAAGAGGGGCTGACGAGCAATATTGCTTTCCTTGAACTTTTTCCCATTTTGGTGGCCCTCAGAACCTGGCCCGATGGATTCAAAAATCACTCTGTCATATTTTGGTCTGACAATATGACCGTTGTAGAATGCATCAATAGTCAGGCAGCACGTTGCAAAATGATTTTAAGGCTGCTTAAAGAAATTGTCTTACTGTGTATGCAACTGAACGTGGTATTCAGAGCAAAACATGTCCCAGGGGTGATGAATCAGGCTGCTGATGCACTGTCTCGTTTTCAAATGCAGGCTTTCCTGGGTTTCCTTCCCTCAGCGGACCCAGAGCCAGCACCCTTTCCCGAAGCTCTCTGGTCTCTCGGTGCCCCGAACTTCGTTACCTCGTGGGAGAGAGTCTAGCACCAAGGACGAGGAAGGCATACGAAGGGGCGTTTCGGGCTTATTTAGCCTTTTTGGGGACTGAGAGAGGGGGGCTTTGGGGGCATGAGGATTGGGTAGTACATTTTCTGATGTCCTTGCGTAAGGCTGGGAAGTCGGTGGCTACAGCCCAGAGGCATCGCGCTGCCATTTCCTTTGTTGCCAGGGCGCATAATATCCAGGACCCGACAGCGTCTTTTGTGGTACAGAAAGCGCTGCGTGGGTGGCAACGCCTTGAGGGTCGCAAAGTAGATGAGAGGCGCCCGATAGGTCTGGATAGGTTGTCCCAGTTGCTGGCCACACTCCCCGCCACATGCTCGTCTCAGTTCGAGGCCTGTTTGTTCCGAGCTGCTTTTACGCTTGCATTTCACGGGGCAATGAGGATAAGTGAGCTGGTAGCAAGGAACAAGCGGGATGTGGTGGGGGGGTTGTGCCGGGAACACGTTCAGATCAGGGGTGAGACGATGACTGTATCCTTTGTCAAGTCAAAAACCGATCAAGGTGGGGTGGGTGACTGCATAGTCATTCGCAGGATTTCAGGGTCTCCCATGTGTCCGGTGAAGTGTTTAGAAGATTACCTAGCACAAAGGGTGGCATCATGGGGGGGGACATTGTTGAGACACGCGGACGCCACCCCACTGACGAAGTTTCAGTTTCAGCGGGTGCTCGCGATGTCAATTACCGCAGCGGGCTTGGACCCGGGTGAGTTTGGGACCCATTCCTTTCGGATAGGGGCTGCCACTGAAGCTACAGCCAGGGGTCTTAATGTGGAACAAGTAAAACGAGTGGGGCGTTGGTCCTCCAATTGTTATAAGAGGTATGTGCGGTTGCACATGTTGTGAAGCTGTAATAATGTACTCACGCTTCTTGTCTTTTGTTTGGTTTTCAGTTACGCAAGCCTTCGAGGCGGGGCGGACTATGCAGTCGACCCAACACCAGGCCAGCGGTCTGACATCACCGGCTGTGAGAAAGGAGGTGTGGGTCGTGGGCCACTCATACGTGAGGCGTGCCGCTGACGTATTCGAAGCAGGTGACATGATTCACGTAGCTGGGGAATACGGGTACAGAATGTCCTTCTACGGAAGGGGCGGTCTCTGTATTGACCAGTTTCAGGCATTCTTTGAGGGTTTGTTAGGGCGGACGAGGTCACCGCCGTCTATAGTCATAGTACATTTAGGGGGCAATGATTTGGTCACCACCGGTAGACGACTTCTCCTGGAGGCAATGCTTTCCACTGTAAGTTGGTTGGCGAGGAAAGTTCCGGGGTGCATAATTGCGTGGTCTCATATGATCCCACGAAAAGTGTGGCGGGGGGCTGTTTCGATCCCGGCTTTGAATCATTCTGTTAGAAAACTTAATAACAAAGTGAGTAGGTTGTTTCGTTCCAGGACATTGCATTCTATCTCGCACGGTTGTATTAATGATGACAGTATGTATCTAGGGTGAAGAAAAGTGGAAAATGACTCACTCTCCCCACCAGGGATCTATCCAGCAGTTTGCAAAATAAAGCAGATAAGGAATTGACAGCCAATCTGTAAAATTAAAAGACATCTTTATTATAATTAATTATGAGGCTTCGTCGTCCAACCGTAGTTTTACAATTGAAAGAGGGAGCCTGCCTGAGCTTTCTCAGGCAGGCCTTTTATACAAAAAGTTTGGCCCTAGGCTCACATTCTTGTTGTGACACATATCATTGTAGGTCGCTCCCATGGTACCATAACAAAGCAGGCTATAATTATGAATTCCATTCTACTTGCCCAAACTGACCAACCCATCTTCCATCATGAACATATGTCAAACTTCACATATTTTCCTGTGCAGGCCCGGTTGAGCTCACAATAGAACTGGTTTCCTCCCCATCATATAAACAGTCACCTCCCCATTGTAAAAGCCCAGAAGCAGAGAAACAGAGCCAGGTGTGGAAGATAGAAATGTAGGATAAGGGATGCTTGTGGGTCATAAACAGGCATGGCTACTGTATTCGGCCTTCTAATCTTGCTCAGGCCAATGTACACAACAAGTTGCTCAGATCTTTAATATAGATTGACTAGAGGGCATGGACTGGTTTGGTGAGGCCAACATCACGTAGGCAGATTCAGCCTGTTCAGGTCATGGAGAAGTCAGAGAAAGGTGGACGTGTCCTTTGGATCAAATTCAGCCTTTAATCAATTGACTATATGAGGGCAAGACACAAGATGGATGCCGCTCACAAGATGGATGCCGTGGGCTCAGGACAAGAACAGTGATTTAAGGGTGATAGCATCACTCGATCGTGACGAAAATACACAGGCATAATGTCCTGATCATTACCGGTCTATTGATACCAAATTCGTCATGGTATGATGATATTTTCTGCACAAGTGTTTAGGCCTTGGTACACCATTATGGCAGGGTCCGGAATTTTCAGAACCACAGACGCCCCTTTTGCCCTTATATAGGCAATAACCTAAACGCATGTCAGTCTGAATCTAGGTTTATACTTATCAGATCATCAAAAGGGGTTGCTGTAGTATTATCTTACTACTTAGCAACTCTCTCGGGACAAGTCTTCTTACACACGTAGTGGTACAAAGGCCATGTATGACAGGACCAAATAGTGAACACCTCTATCTGTAGTACGTGGTATAAGATCACCCACCCAACAATTAGTGATGTTCTAGTGTTGATGTAGAAGCTGTACAGAAGGGTCTATCAGTAAACTCTGGCCTAACCAATGTATGTTCAGGTAAAACATGAAAGTCATGTGAAGAAACAGTGAAGAAAGAAAGAGTATGTTGGGAAGTTGGTGCAGACATCAATTGTGTAGAAGAAACAAACCAAAATATAGTAGCCAATAAAATACATAAAAGTATTAAAATAGATAGAGCTATACCACTCTTAGAGAACAATATTCTATAATTTCGGTTTTTCATCTCTTGCTTTTTATCGTCATTCCTCAATACAATCTCCATTTTCTAATGTCGCTCACGCGATCTTGATAGAGTACTTCAGCTGTGATTATTAGCAGGTCATAGGGACACTGCAAGTCCTGCAGGCCTACTGCCACTACTCAGGTCACAAACTGAACCGTTGGTACTCCTACGTGACCCTGCAACTGGCAAATGGTAACCAATCAAAAATTTAACAAAAAACCATAATACAATTTCAGAAAAAGCAAGAGAAAAGGAAAAGCAAAAATCAAATGCAAAGAAGTAATAGTAGGAAGAGACATAGGTTGGAAGGTGGGTACAGATGTCAATTTGGGTAGCAACAAGAACAATCCCACCCACAAAAGACAATGTCATTTTAGAATGGCACTAGTAAACACGTTGTTGAGAACATATAGACCACGGGAGGATGTAGTGACCATTATTACGAATGAAATCATAATTTTCCACAATCCTAAACAGAAGGCAAATCCTATAATTATCTAATAACATTCTATATAGCTTCCTATGCATTTCAGTAATCTATTATATGTTCAAGTGAAACAGTGGCGTTCCTGATCAATGCTCTCAGATGAAAAAGGGATACACTTCCACAGAGAGACTTCATTCTGCTTTTACTAAACAGAATAGTATTTTAAAACAAATGCCAGCAAAGCAGCAAAAATTAGTTTCCAAACTCCAATTCTATGCAAGCTCACAGAAAATACCCAGAGTCCGTCAAAGCCTCTCCTGGCAGGCTTCTATTATCCATCAAATCCGCTTCCAGTGTCTTCTTCGCGTTGGGCCTCTTGATCCAGGCCTTTTTTCATGCTCAGTAGGAGTGCCCTCCTGGAACACCCACAGTTCATTCAAAGTCTCAATGTCTTAAAACAAATGCACCAGTGTCTCTTCTCTGTGACACCTCAGGAAATGTGCTCTTCATTGATCAAGGGCACAAAACATCTTGTGCAGAAACAAGCACCACTGAGAATCAACCTCTCAAGATCAGTAGCTCCTTTCAGACTCCAACACTCATCATTTAGTGTCAGAGGACGATCAAGCTGCTCTTCTCATGGGCACCGGAATGTAGTGCCTTTTCCAAACTTGGATTCTCAGGTGCACTGCCTTTCTGCTGGAGCAAAGGGAAAAGAGGTGTGTGTGGGGAAAGGCCAAAAACTCAGGCCAAGGGGGTCAGTGGACCGCGCGCTGCCAGAGGTTCAAGCACATGACAGTTTGAACAAATTGCACAAAGTGGATGACAGTCCTGCCATCAAAAGCAGGGATCCTTCGCATCTTTGCACTGAACTTCTGAGGCAAAACAGAAAATCAGCTCCTTTTTTCTTTTCTTTTTACAACGCCTTCTGATGAAACAAATGGCTTGCTTAGGAGGTACCACTGGAGGCACGCTGATGATCGCTGTCCATGCTGATGACCGCTGCCCACGCTGCTGATTGCTGTTCACGCTGCTGATTGCTGTTCACGCTGCTGATTGCTGTCAGGAATTGCAAGGCCAAGAAGTCTGTAGTCGTCTGCCATGTTTACTGATGGGGACCAGGCTTTTTCTTGATCACCGGTCTGCAGGGTAACATTCTTCCTTTTTGACTCTGGAAGATTCCCGCAGAACCTAGTGGTATAGGAAGTGTAACACAATTGTTAGTTTCCTTCAAGTCAGATATAAAAACAGTTCATGGGTTGGCTTTTTGACAAGAGAGCTGCAAGCAAGTGGCCTGCAATCTGCAAAGGAGTGGCAATTCGTCATGGCACCCTAAATGGATGCCCTCACACAGTGGCATTATCTAATAGGATACATTATTTAATGGGGTAAATACATATTCTCCTTAATGATGAAGCCTAGGTGTTCCTAAACTCCTTGTCTAGAACATCTCAAATAGAGCAATGGCATAATACACATTATCAAGGACATGAAGAAAAGTCCCTTTTTAAAACAATGTGCATCAAGTGCGCTATGTAATACAAAGGCTAATGATCAACTGTGCAGACAAGAGGACAAGAACTAGAGAGTCCTGGTATCTGCATGATTAGAACACATCTTATTAAAAAATTGAAACAGCAGAAACAGAAGGGAACTGAAAAAATAAACAATAGACATTAAAAATATGTCGTACTAAAAAGAATGTAAACTTGAGATATCTCCTATTGAGATGGAAAATCTCCTATTGAGATGGAAAACTTGTATTGGGTAATTTAACCAGGCTATCACTATCCTGACAGTCAGTCTGAAAAGACATTAGAAGTGGGCCTAAAGAAAATTCTTGAGAACCAGTCTGGTCACACAAAAGGGAATGGTATGTAGCATGAGGGGGGTTCCTAATAACAATACACCCATAATAATAAATGGGTTGACTGGTGAAAGGAAGATGGAGAAGGGAAAATGGAAGTAGGACACAACTAAAAATCTTCAATAACTAAACATGATGCAACATTGGTCAGGTAAGGAGCAAAAAGAAAAATCTATAGGAAGGACAAGAGTTTGCTTGGGTGGCCTAAGGCATGTGACACATGAAAAGACCAATGTTACAGAATTTTAACTCTACCGCTGACAATCTATACCCTACACGGTAATTCTAACTAATGTTCAGTTGTCTCTTCAGGGGAAAAAAATGAATCCATAGGCTTATTTCAGGAATCAAAAAATGCGATAAAAATGCGATATCAAAATTTGGCCACCTTTAGTCACGGATCTATAATTCCATCCTTAGGCCCAATCAAGGATACATAAATGCAGAGCTGCCTGTCCTTAAGGAAAAAGGGCAGTTAAGTGACTAACAACGGATGGCATACTTTAATCCAGTATATCATTTTAGTTTTCTTAAATAAAAAAATCATTACAGCCAAATTAGGCATGCACTGGAAAAACACAGCTGCCTTACTGCTCACAGTATGAGGTCCATATCTGTGAAATTTGTCTTAATACAATATTCATCTAAATTATTGTGAAACAATGCATATCGTCATATGTGTTCCTTCACAACACAGGGGAACTTGTAATTCAAAGTAGCACCATAGAACAGAACATACACAAAAAACATTAAAAAATAAATACACATATCAAGCCATCTCAAGCCATAAGATATACTTGCTGTATATCAAGCACAAGGAAAAACAGCCCAGACAAACAAACAGCATATATGAATAAACGGTCATGCATAATACCATGGCACATGCCCTTCTTTTGACAGCAGGGCATCAGGTAATTGATACCCTGCAGTCAACTATAATGTCGCTGTGTCAAATAACGCGTTTCAGTGGACCAAATGTATAAATTAAACATAAACACACACATTTTTTCTTAAAGAAATTACGCAAAAAAAACATTTCTCTTCAACCAGCCAACTCACGTGTCTTGTGAATTAATCCATGAATTATCTGTAGGAAGAAGCAGAAAAAATACACAACACACACATTTCTCATAATACAACATAAATTTTAACCCTTTTTATCAGACTACAAAACATGGCACAACGTGACATACAAAAACTTTTCATTACTTACCTGTAACCTATTTTCCATGTACCTTGCAAAAACGCCCATTCTCACTCAGGCCTAAGGCCTTTAAGTTGCAGAATTTTGGGGAAGGGCTTCTACTTATTGCCTATCTAAAACTCAATGTAACACTTCGTTTTTCATTTTGTCAAATAAACTTAACTAAAAAAAATTAGTTTCCTAGCATGGAGACACACATATACCAGTTCTACAGATCATTTAGCAGAATGTTTGATATTTGTTTTCTCAAAGAAATCACTTTTGCATTTGCCCTTTTTAAATCATGTTCCTTCATTTTACACAGTGCTTAATTTGTAAGACATGAAGTGCAGGTGCTACAATTTTGCATGAGGAATACCTTTCCTATTTGTTTATTATCTCAGATGTGCGCTTTTAACGCAGATGTAATGTGAATGCGGCAAATGAGAACAAGCCAGCCTGCAATGAATGAAGGTTACAGATTTAAATCATATACAATCAACTAGATCTCATATAAAGCGCTTGTGTGCAGCATTTTGAAAGCAACTGGGAGCTATGCAAACCACGTGTGGTGTTCCTTTTATTATTATTAGCGGGATGCAATGCTGTGTCAGCACATATCTAATTGAAAATAAATGTGTTGGTGACATAATTTACCAAACAACAAGCGTTTTGAGGAACATGCTGGAGCTATTATTTATTCTTTGGCTAAAATGCAATCATCATTGCTGTACATGGCCCTGAATCCTCTGCTCATTTCAGTTCAAAAACAAAACGAAAATCCCATCCCAGCTAATGTCATATTTGTAACCTCTAAGAAGATACTTTTAAATTATGAACATGAGCAGGAATTAAATTTATCGGAGCAAGTCAGGCAGTGACCTCAGGTCAGGACCGTGGCAGGGGCAGGGATTTAAACACAAAGAGGCAGCTGAAGTTAGCATCAGATGCACGTTTAACCATGTCATGCTGCATTCCACAGGCGAGGCCCTAATTAAAAGGTCACAAATGTCAACAAGACAGCCTTACAAGATAACATCTTGGCCGCTACTGCTGGAACACGTTATACAGGTTCTGCCAGTCCCCTGCTCGTGGTAACTGAAGCTGACAAGGCCAGTAGGTTTAACCACTTCCACATAACCTGCAATATTTCACTATATTTAAAACAATTTCTATGACACATTGACTCGCTGAAACATAAGAAGGCACAACCTGCAAACATATATATTAAGATCTAAATGTATGTATTTTACTGAAAAGACACTTTAAACAGGGGCCCTGAAACCATTTAAAACAGTCTATTTATGTGAAAATCGACTTTTGTATTCTGGATACTAAGAAAAAAATATTCTATATTTTATTGCATAATGGGTATTACTAGAATGTCTAATACCCAATTTATGAGCCATACTTTTGAAAATACTAAGTTATACCTTATAGAAATGAGCTTGTTTGTGCCTAGGGTAAGGGAAATTGCGCACAGACGTGTTTGGTCATTTTCGTGGTACAACATAACTTAAATCAAACATTTTAATGCTAGGGGGTCATAGTATGAGTGTTAAGCTTCACAAATATTAAAAAACGATTTTTGTAGCACTTTGTTTTTAATAATTATTTTTCATAATTAATAATTATTTTTTCCTAATGAAGCCTAATTATTGCTATTTGTGACTGTTCTACATATAAAATGCTCACTACATCCCTTACCTATTATTTAGATACATATTAACACACAAGCCTAAGCGCAGCTGCCTAACTGGGAATGCGTGAGATTACTGCGCCGCATTTATTTAAAAAAAACTGTTTGCAAAATTCCACCACCCGTGTTTAACTAGAGAGGTGCTGGCTGAATGATTAGATATACTGCAGCTGAAAAGACTTGGCTGTGAACATCTAACACTGTGCGTCTAAAGAACAGGCAATTTCGTTTTTTTTAAAAAAAAAATTCTTTGGTACCTTATTTACATCTATTGAATGTGACCCATACACATACATACATTGAGCTTATTCCAGACACAAAACAGAAGGGGGGTCAAACACTCAGGACACACAAAACAGCGCGCTCTAACCATTTCTTGTACATAGCGCCGTTCTTGTACATAGCGCCGTCGCAATGTACAAGAAAACCTTCAAACAACATAGACATTTAAACACACATTTTAACCCATAGGTCAACACTTAGGACAGGAACAAGGAACAGCCTACAGACTGTGTTCAAAAATAACCTGCCAAAACTAGTTGTAAACCATATTTACAACAAAAACGTTTTAGTTCCTATTTTTTTTAAATTCTTCAACAGATTTCCAGAAGGCTGCAAAAGAGACAGCCTCACAGACCTTTAAAGAGAGCTCATAAATTGGAGTTCCAACTGGAGGTATCAGACGCGAATCCTCCAACCGGGAATCCTTTGTTGCAACCTAGTCAATACTAATACCAAACAAAATACCGCGACCAGGCATCTGCGCTCACTAGTCGGGTTTCAAACTTCATGGGGCTATCTCCAACGATATACACGCAAATGTACGTGACCCACGGTTTTTGAATACTGCAGTGTTCAAATAAAACCAAGGAACCAATACTGAGGAAGATTATCCAACGATAATCTGAACCACAGCAACCAAAAGGCCTACCAACTGAACCAAATGTACCGGTACCCAAACCAAAGCGTCACATTTCTGCGACCAATAAATAACTAAGGACTGCGTCACATTTCTGCGACCAATAAATAACCAAGGACTGCGTCACATTTCCGCGACCAATAAATAACTAAGGACTCAGAACCAAAAAAAAACTGGGAGCGACCCATTTTTATTCTTCAACTAAAACAGATGGAGAAAATATCTCTTCAACTGCCTATACAAATTGCAATTTGCATATACACAAATATTTGTCCAGATTATAACTGTCAATTCCCCACTGCACTAACAGTCTGTTAAAAAAAATACTTACAGCAAAAAAAAAGAATGGGTTCCTTAGTCAGGAGTGACATCTTTAGGAGAGTTTTAAGTCAGAAAAATCGAAAAACATCCTGGGCCACAGAGACAGATAATCCCCCAGAAAACCCTGTGCCCAGAGTACCTCTTTTTGGTTGAATTCTGTCTTGTCTTTCCCAGCAGTTCTTCCATCCTTTGACAAAATACTCCTGTAGATAACCACTCCATGATAAGGCCCCGAGTTGGGCAGCCAACTGAAGAAAAGTGGAAAATGACTCACTCTCCCCACCAGGGATCTATCCAGCAGTTTGCAAAATAAAGCAGATAAGGAATTGACAGCCAATCTGTAAAATTAAAAGACATCTTTATTATAATTAATTATGAGGCTTCGTCGTCCAACCGTAGTTTTACAATTGAAAGAGGGAGCCTGCCTGAGCTTTCTCAGGCAGGCCTTTTATACAAAAAGTTTGGCCCTAGGCTCACATTCTTGTTGTGACACATATCATTGTAGGTCGCTCCCATGGTACCATAACAAAGCAGGCTATAATTATGAATTCCATTCTACTTGCCCAAACTGACCAACCCATCTTCCATCATGAACATATGTCAAACTTCACATATTTTCCTGTGCAGGCCCGGTTGAGCTCACAATAGAACTGGTTTCCTCCCCATCATATAAACAGTCACCTCCCCATTGTAAAAGCCCAGAAGCAGAGAAACAGAGCCAGGTGTGGAAGATAGAAATGTAGGATAAGGGATGCTTGTGGGTCATAAACAGGCATGGCTACTGTATTCGGCCTTCTAATCTTGCTCAGGCCAATGTACACAACAAGTTGCTCAGATCTTTAATATAGATTGACTAGAGGGCATGGACTGGTTTGGTGAGGCCAACATCACGTAGGCAGATTCAGCCTGTTCAGGTCATGGAGAAGTCAGAGAAAGGTGGACGTGTCCTTTGGATCAAATTCAGCCTTTAATCAATTGACTATATGAGGGCAAGACACAAGATGGATGCCGCTCACAAGATGGATGCCGTGGGCTCAGGACAAGAACAGTGATTTAAGGGTGATAGCATCACTCGATCGTGACGAAAATACACAGGCATAATGTCCTGATCATTACCGGTCTATTGATACCAAATTCGTCATGGTATGATGATATTTTCTGCACGAGTGTTTAGGCCTTGGTACACCATTATGGCAGGGTCCGGAATTTTCAGAACCACAAGGGGATGGTGTGCATTTGTCCCGGGTGGGAAATGAGTTACTCATAGGGGACTTCTTAGCATGGTTAAAAAACGTTGGAACATGACCTTTAGCTAGGAGTTTTGTGGGGGGCCCGGATAGCCGGTCAACTATCCGGGCCTGTGGCGGTAAGGTCATGATCGGTGAGCACTAATTAGTAGATCCCTATGAGTGGGCGTCACCCAACACGGATGGGAGCGCTCGGGAGAGGTGGCCATTGGCCCCTCAATGGGGAGGCGGTCCCTTCTAAGGATGGGTCGCCGGAAGTAAAGGAAAGGCGGTCAAGGCCCCTTCCTTTGTAGGAGGGGTTACAGCCCCCTCCTGGGGAATTTCCCGGGGCCAGTGACATCTGCGACGGCAGATGCGGTAAGTAGTGTGGGGTTGGGATAAGGTCTACGGTACCTTCTAGATACCTCACACGAGTATTCGAACGACCTTTAACTGGCGTCGAGTCTTTAGGTGCCCCCGTCAAGTCAAGGGAAATTGGTAATAGTTGCACTTGAGGTACGCCTCCGTGCTGTCGCCCAGCCCAAGTGGGAGGGGTAAGTCTGGTTAGGGATCTCGACACCGGTTATGATCTTGCCGTTGGCCCTTAAACGTTAGGTTGTACAATTTCAATATGTCAAGAAATGTCTTGTAGGATGCTAGTTCGGCTAGGAGAACCTCTGTATTAGAGAATCTGTTAAGGTTAGCCAAACATCGTAAATATGGTAATGAAATTGTACATAACATGAAACGTTTAATGTTTTAATTTTGTTTTAATAAATACGGCCGGGATGGTCACTCCATCCCACTTCCAAAAACTTCAAGAACTGTTTCCGGTTTCCCTCCTTTTGGGGATTGATTGTGTTGAGAGGGGGTGGCGGGTATCTCGGCCATATGGAAAGGGGCGACCAACTCGGTCCCCCCGAACGTATGGCCGAGTGCCTCGATCCCCCCGGGAAGCCATTTTTGGGCGGGAGGCGCGCCTCAGCTGGTATGCCCGAAGCGGCGTAGCTGGGGCGCGCTCGTTCCCGCCCTAGAGTGGGCTGGCCTAGACACCGACGCAGCCAGCCACGCCCTCGGGGCAGGCAGGGGCGGGTATACGCCCGCCCTGAAGACGGATAAAAAGGGACGCAAGACCAGAAGACATCCTCTTGTTCTTGTGCTCTGAAGCTGCACCTCCTCGCTGCACGTGAGCTCGGGACAGAACAAAGAGCCAATTTTGACCCACCCACCAGCCCCTGAAGACAGCCAGTTGTGTATAATAAAGTTGATTAATTTTTGCTTCGGTTTTCGTATACAGGTTGTAGTGCCATGTTGATGAGTTAATAAAGAATGGTTGCTTTGAGTATGTTTTCCATTAAAGATATTCAGTGTAATGTTGAATTTTTAATGCATGCCCTTTCGGTCATAGTGGCCAATGTATTCGTAGGTTAATTTGCACTGTCGTATTTATGTTGGTAGGCGGTAAGGTCATGATCGGTGAGCACTAATTAGTAGATCCCTATGAGTGGGCGTCACCCAACACGGATGGGAGCGCTCGGGAGAGGTGGCCATTGGCCCCTCAATGGGGAGGCGGTCCCTTCTAAGGATGGGTCGCCGGAAGTAAAGGAAAGGCGGTCAAGGCCCCTTCCTTTGTAGGAGGGGTTACAGCCCCCTCCTGGGGAATTTCCCGGGGCCAGTGACATCTGCGACGGCAGATGCGGTAAGTAGTGTGGGGTTGGGATAAGGTCTACGGTACCTTCTAGATACCTCACACGAGTATTCGAACGACCTTTAACTGGCGTCGAGTCTTTAGGTGCCCCCGTCAAGTCAAGGGAAATTGGTAATAGTTGCACTTGAGGTACGCCTCCGTGCTGTCGCCCAGCCCAAGTGGGAGGGGTAAGTCTGGTTAGGGATCTCGACACCGGTTATGATCTTGCCGTTGGCCCTTAAACGTTAGGTTGTACAATTTCAATATGTCAAGAAATGTCTTGTAGGATGCTAGTTCGGCTAGGAGAACCTCTGTATTAGAGAATCTGTTAAGGTTAGCCAAACATCGTAAATATGGTAATGAAATTGTACAAAACATGAAACGTTTAATGTTTTAATTTTGTTTTAATAAATACGGCCGGGATGGTCACTCCATCCCACTTCCAAAAACTTCAAGAACTGTTTCCGGTTTCCCTCCTTTTGGGGATTGATTGTGTTGAGAGGGGGTGGCGGGTATCTCGGCCATATAGGTTCTGTGCAGTGTTTCTTACATGTTATTCAAAAATCGATTTTTGGGTGCAATTGATTGGTATATGCATTTGGCTCTTTTTATGATTGCCATGTGCAGCTGATGCATGACTTTAAACATGGGTAATAAGTGACGCACTGGTGGCGCAAGGCTTTCATAAATAAGGCCCTGACTTTGTTTGATGATATTGAGTGGTTGTACATAGGTTCTGCCCAGTGTTTCTTACATGTTATTCAAAAATCGATTTTTGGGTGCAATTGATTGGTATATGCATTTGGCCCTTATTTATGAATGCCATGTGCAGCTGATGCATCACTTTAAACATGGGTAATAAGTGATGCACTGGTGGCGCAAGGCCTTTATAAATCAGACCCTGACTTTGTTTGATGATATTGAGTGGTTGTACATAGGTTCTGCGCAGTGTTTCTTACATGTTATTCAAAAATCGATTTTTGGGTGCAATTGATTGGTATATGCATTTGGCCCTTATTTATGAATGCCATGTGCAGCTGATGCATCACTTTAAACATGGGTAATAAGTCATGCACTGGTGGTGCAAGGCCTTTATAAATCAGACCCTGACTTTGTTTGATGATATTGAGTGGTTGTACATAGGTTCTGCGCAGTGTTTCTTACATGTTATTCAAAAATAGATTTTTTGGTGCAATTGATTGGTATATGCATTTGGCCCTTATTTATGAATGCCATGTGCAGCTGATGCATCAGTTTAAACATGGGTAATAAGTGATGCACTGGTGGCGCAAGGCCTTTATAAATCAGACCCTGACTTTGTTTGATGATATTGAGTGGTTGTACTTAGGTTCTGCGCAGTGTTTCTTATATGTTATTCAAAAATCGATTTTTGGGTGCAATTGATTGGTATATGCATTTGGCCCTTATTTATGAATGCCATGTGCAGCTGATGCATCACTTTAAACATGGTTAATAAGTGATGCACTGGTGGCGCAAGGCCTTTATAAATCAGACCCTGACTTTGTTTGATGATATTGAGTGGTTGTACATAGGTTCTGCGCAGTGTTTCTTACATGTTATTCAAAAATCGATTTTTGGGTGCAATTGATTGGTATTTGCATTTGGCCCTTATTTATGAATGCCATGTGCAGCTAGTGCATCACTTTAAACATGGGTAATAAGTGACGCACTGGTGGCGCAAGGCCTTTATAAATCAGACCCTGACTTTGTTTGATGATATTGAGTGGTTGTACATAGGTTCTGCGCAGTGTTTCTTACATGTTATTGAAAAATCGATTTTTGGGTGCAATTGATTGGTATTTGCATTTGGCCCTTATTTATGAATGCCATGTGCAGCTGATGCATTACTTTAAACATGGGTAATAAGTGACGCACTGGTGGCGCAAGGCTTTCATAAATAAGGCCCTGACTTTGTTTGATGATATTGAGTGGTTGTACATAGGTTCTGCGCAGTGTTTCTTACATGTTATTCAGAAATCGATTTTTGGGTGAAATTGATTGGTATTTGCATTTGGCCCTTATTTATGAATGCCATGTGCAGCTAGTGCATCACTTTAAACATGGGTAATAAGTGACGCACTGGTGGCGCAAGGCCTTTATAAATTAGGCCCTGACTTTGTTTGATGATATTGAGTGGTTGTACTTAGGTTCTGCGCAGTGTTTCTTACATGTTATTCAAAAATCGATTTTTGGGTGCAATTGATTGGTATTTGCATTTGGCTCTTTTTTATGATTGCCTTTTGCAGCTAGTGCATCACTTTAAACATGGCTAATAAGTGACGCACTGGTGGCACAAGGCTTTCATAAATAAGGCCTGACTTTTTTTGATGATATTGAGTGGTTGTACTTAGGTTCTGCGCAGTGTTTCTTACATGTTATTCAAAAATCGATTTTGGGTGCAATTGATTGGTATTTGCATTTGGCTCTTATCTATGAATGCCATGTGCAGCTGATGCATCACTTTAAACATGGGTAATAAGTGACGCACTGGTGGCGCAAGGCCTTTAAAAATAAAGCCATGAGTTGCTATTGTATAAACTTAAATATGTTGCAATTTATTGTTTATATTGTTTGCTTTTTAACATTACTTTGTTGTTTGCTAATAGTGGTCTTTAATGTGTTTTTTTAACAGAACAACAGATTCAAATCAACTTCTGAAAAGGAAGCAAAAATGCCTTCAAGGCAAAGAAATATCAAAAATACCATACGGAAAAGGAGAACATCAACAACAGACTTTATGGAATCCTCTTCAACAAGTACTTCAAAAAACACCAGAAAAGCTTCTGGTAAGCCAATTAAGTCCTTTCTTCGCAACATATGTCGTAGGAAAAAAAATGAAATTGCTAATGTGAATATACAGAAAAAGTCAACAAATCTAAAAAGGAAAGAGAAGCCCACAAAAAATGTTTCCATTGGACCAGGAGAGAAGAGAATGGTTAGCAATAGAAGGGTAAATGTTTTTAGGGACATTCGTAGGCGAATGTTTCGCAATAGGGTAGTTTTAAATCTGCTAAAAAATGATAAGAAAAGTAAACTAAAAGCTGCTTTTTACAAGAAAAAGAAAAGTGTCGAAAAGATTGTTGATCAGGCTTTTGAAGTTAAGAAAAAATTATTTATTTTAATAATCAATAGAATTAGGATACTTAATAAGGCAATGGATGTTTTCAAATCGAACAGTAGATGGAAAAGAATTATGGAAAGGGGCGACCAACTCGGTCCCCCCGAACTTATGGCAGAGTGCCTCGATCCCCCCGGGAAGCCATTTTTGGGCGGGGGGCGCGTCTCGGCTTGTATGCCCGAAGCGGCGTAGCTGGGGCGCGCCCGTTCCCGCCCTAGAGAGGGCTGGCCTAGACACTGACGCAGCCAGCCACGCCCTCGGGGCAGGCAGGGGCGGGTATACGCCCGCCCTGAAGACGGATAAAAAGGGACGCAAGACCAGAAGACATCCTCTTGTTCTTGTGCCCTGAAGCTGCACCTCCTCGCTGCACGTGAGCTCGGGACAGAACGAAGAGCCAATTTTGACCCACCCACCAGCCCCTGAAGACAGCCAGTTGTTTGTAATAAAGTTGATTAATTTTGCTTCCATTTCGTTTACAGGTGGTGGAGTCATGTTGATGTTGAGTATAATAAAGAATGGTCGTTTTTGAGTACGTTTTTGCCATTAAAGAGATTCAGTTATAGTGTTGAATTTTAAGCATGCTCTTTCGGTCATAGTGGCCAACGTATTCTTAGGTTTAGTTAGCATTGTCGTATTTATTTTGGTAGGCGGTAAGGTCATGATCGGTGAGCACTAATTAGTAGATCCCTATGAGTGGGCGTCACCCAACACGGATGGGAGCGCTCGGGAGAGGTGGCCATTGGCCCCTCAATGGGGAGGCGGTCCCTTCTAAGGATGGGTCGCCGGAAGTAAAGGAAAAGGCGGTCAAGGCCCCTTCCTTTGTAGGAGGGGTTACAGCCCCCTCCTGGGGAATTTCCCGGGGCCAGTGACATCTGCGACGGCAGATGCGGTAAGTTGTGTGGGGTTGGGATAAGGTCTACGATACCTTCTAGATACCTCACACGAGTATTCGAACGACCTTTAACTGGAGTCGAGTCTTTAGGTGCCCCCGTCAAGTCAAGGGAAATTGGTAGTAGTTGCACTTGAGGTACGCCTCCGTGCTGTCGCCCCTCCCAAGTGGGAGGGGTAAGTCGGGTTAGGGATCTTGACACCGGTTATGACCTTGCCGTTGGCCCTTAAACGTTAGGATGTACAATTTCAATATGTCAAGAAAATGTTTATAGGATGCTAGTTCGGCTAGGAGAACCTCTGTATTAGAGAATCTGTTAAGGTTAGCCAAACATCGCAATGTGGTAATGAAATTGTACATAACATGAAACGTTTAATGTTTTAATTTTGTTTTAATAAATACGGCCGGGATGGTCACTCCATCCCACTTCCAAAAACTTCAAGAACTGTTTCCGGTTTCCCTCCTTTTGGTGATTGTGTTGAGAGGGGGTGGCGGGTATCTCGGCCATATTAATCGGAGTAATTTGTGTGAAGTATTTTCTGGTGAATGGATGCATAGTTCAAGTTCTGAGCCTTTTTTTAATGAGGAGAGTTACTTTCAGGAAAATGATTTGGTGCATGCAGTTGACACCAGTGGTCGTGCATATGAGATGAAAGATAGTTGTGTGATGGAAAAAGAGAAACTTGTATCTAGAGATGCAGAAGAGGTGTTAGCTGATGAAGTTTTAGGGAGACGTACTAAGGGTCCAGTGTACACATGGAAATGCAGTAGTATTTGTAGTGCGCGACAGGAATCAATTGATTTGCTTCGAAATTTCTTACGTACATATAGTAAAAAAAGTCTCAAACAAAAAATGAAGATCCTGCAAGAGTTAGATCCTTGCAGAGTGAGAGAAAGCACAGGTTTGCAAGGGCATTCACTAGCATGTCTTTCTAGAAAAGTTTGTCGGAGTGTTTTTCATCATTTTAGGATGTTAGCAGTGCATCATAATAACGTAAGGAAATTAGTGAGGAAGTTGTATTATGCAAAAAGTCCTGCACTTAAGCTTAAACAGTTAAATAGTGCTCTTTTGCATGGATCTGAAGTGGATGTGAAGACTATTTGTGAAGAAATTGAGTTTTGTTATTTTGGGAACAAAGAGGACAGTGTAGAAATAGATATAGTAATGGATGGTAATGCAGAAGATAATGGACAAATTTCAAGTATTGAAAAGTTTGATGAGGAAATTATCAAGTTTAAGGTGAAATCAAGTGAGAGGCCTAATTTAACTTGTGTGTGTTGTCGACGGACTCATTATAAAATTCAGACTAGGTTAGTTGATTTATATGCAAAAAGTGAATTGGAAAATAATAGTGAATGGGAGGATTTTGTAAGTTATTTGTTGGTGGAGAATTCTTTTGATTTGAGTTTGGATCAGCGTATTTTCAATTATTGTTTGAAAAAATTAAATGAAAATAGAATGCCTGCAAGAGCAGTTTATAATAATCTTCAGTTGATAGATATTCCTTCTGAATTGATGGATCTAAATACTTATGAATCTATTTTGATTCAATGTGTCCATCCTTTTCAGGCTATTGTACGCATGGAGCCTAAGACAGGGAAATTGCCTCCATCAGATTTACTGAGAGGATTAAAGGGAAGAGTTGTTTATTTGCCTCTAGATGTAAAGAAAAATATTAATACAATTGGTGTAGAAAGAGTAGAAGAAGATCCTTTAGTTATTCTAGTTAATGGGGTTCCAACAAAGAGTAAGAAAATTTGGCAAGATTTAGTGGATGTTAAAAAAGTCAAGAAGGCAACGTTGTATTTAGTCAGAAACAATGAGTATTACAAAAATGTAAGTGTTGGAGTAGAGGAAACAGCTACAGAAGAAGATAGTGATTCTTCAGTTGGTCAAATTGAAAAAGTTGATGTGTCTAGAACTGAAGAAATATATGAACATTATACTGTTCATCCTTTGCATTCCAAAGAAGTAATGGGAAATGCAATTGACTTGTTTCAAATGAAAGCAGCAAAAGGAAGTCCCATTAGTGTATGGGAAGAAAGTTTGGAAGCTCGTTGTTTTCCACAATTATTTCCAACAGGTTGTGGTGGACGATATGATGATCGACCAGTTCAAATTCCTGCAGCTGAATACCGGACTCTAAGATTATATGCAGAAGATCCAAGGTTTCGTCAATGCATTCCATATTTATTTCATCTACTGTTTGAAAGTGATTTGTCTGGGCTTTCTTATGCAGTTAATCATATATTAAAAAGTGGACCTCATTTGCAGAATGTTTGTGCAAGGGACTTTATGGAGAAAGTTAATCTGCAAGACAGTATTTTGGAATTTCAGCTAATCAATCTCATGGCATGTCAACGTGGAACCAACGAGTATTGGTTTCGTCATCATGGAGAATTGAAATGTATGCTAAGAAACTTAGGAACTCCTACATGGTTCCTCACTCTTAGCTGTGCTGAGTATGCATGGGATGATTTACTTCAATTTCTACGAGAGGCAAATGAAAACATACCAAATATAGAATTGAAAACACCAGGAGAACTGTGTTCTTTAGATCCAGTGAATGTTTGCAGATATTTTAATCATAGATTTGAAGCTATGATGTCTTTTATTACTAACAAAAAAAATCCTCCCCTTGGAGAGGTTTTGGATTTCTTTTGGAGGAAGGAATATCAAGCGAGAGGTGCTCCTCATATACATATGTTGTTGTGGATTAAAGATGCACCCAAATTTGGATCAGATTTAGATGAAACAGTGATGAGTTTCATTGAAGAGTATTCAACATGTGCTGTTCCAAAATCTACTGAAGAAAACAATTTAAGGCAACAAGTTTTACGTTTTCAATCTCATCGTTGTGGAAAGTACTGTCGTCGAAAATTTAAAAACAAGGAAAAGTACTACACGAAATGTCGTTTTGCATTTCCTCGACCAGTGATTTCTAAGGGAAGAGTAAATAATTTGATGTCATCTCTACGACATACTGTGACGAGGAAATCTCCCAAAAACACATATAATTTGAAAAGAAATGAAGAATCTAAGTACATCAACGATTACAACCCAGTGATTTTGTCCATGTGGAATGCTAACATGGATATTCAGTTCGTTGCTGACAACTCTATTGCTGTGGCTCGATATGTGACATCTTACATCACCAAAAAAGAAAAGACAGAACTGAAGGAAATGTGGGAGGACATTTCACATAAAAAGAGTCTAAGCAAGAAATTATACAGTTTCAGTCTGAAGATGTTGTCGCATCGAGAAATTGGAGCATATGAATGTTCTGATCGGTTATCATCAGCAAGTCTCTATGCCAAATCCAGAACAATCATTTGGGTGAGTCTTGGTCTTGCTGCAACACGAAACCGAGTTTTGAAATCTGTACAAGAAATTGAATATTTGGCGGAAAAAGAACCAAACAGTACAGATATTTTGAAGACAAATATGTTGGATACATACTATCCAAATAGAAGTACTCACCTTGAGAACACATGTTTGTATGAAGTTCTTCAAAACTACAGTTATAGGAGGAACATCACAGAAGATATCAATAATGGAAAATATGCACTCATTGGCTATGAAGGATGTCTAGTGAAGCAGAAAAAAGGCCATTTGATTAATCATCGAAAATTGAGTTGTGAAGTTCCAGACAAAAGAGAATTTTACTATTTAGCTCTTTTGCAACTCTTTAAGCCATGGCGTACAGAAGAGGAACTACTTGGAGATTTTCTCTGTTATGAAGGCTCTTTTAATGCAACTAAGGATACCATAGAATGTCCTATTTTTCTAAATTATCTGCAAATGTTAAATGAAGAAATGGAGCAAGAAACCACAATTGCTGAAGAGATAGCTAGAAACAGTTCTCAAGATAGTCAGAGTTCTACTTCATTGAGCCAGGATCCACTTGGAGGACCAATTATCCAAAATGAAGCTGCCACTGCCATGGATGAGGTGGAAAGAGCTATGGAACAAGCTCAAGAGGATGGAGTTAACTTAGAAGATTTGGTAAAGCAACTAAACATTGAGCAGAAAAAGAGATATGATGAAGTCACAGAGCAGATTGAACATGGATTCAGACATGAGAAAAAAGAGTGCTCATGTATATTATTTGACCCTGTCCGACTGTATGTAAGTGGAGAAGCGGGGACAGGAAAAAGTTTTCTAATTAAAGCCGTTGCAAGTTATCTGCAGAAAAGGACTGATTCACCACTGTCTTGTGTTGTAACTGCTCCAACTGGTCTGGCAGCACATAACATTAAAGGGATTACTCTACATCGTTTATTGATGCTGCCAGTTGAACATGATAATAAATTGCATTACAACAAGCTATCTGGAGATGCGTGTTCTGAAGTTTCAAGAGTCTTGAAGAAAATGAAACTTCTTATCATAGATGAAGTAAGCATGGTCTCAAATCTAATGCTTGCTTTTGTGCATTTGAGAATGCAAGAAATTCTTAAAACAGACTATGATGTGTTATTTGGAGGAAAACACATTATTGTTTTTGGAGATCTATTGCAGTTGACTCCAGTAACAGGACAACCAGTGTTTAAAATGCTCACGCATGAAGATACCAGGAAGTCCCTTGGAAGCATTGGAAATGTTAATATATGGCTACATTTTAAATATGCTGAACTGCTTCAAAATATGCGACAGGCCAAGGATGAAGATTATAAAAATATTCTACAAGATGTAAGAATTGGAAAAATGACTGAGAAAGGGAAAAAAGCTTTGCATAGTTGATTAATTTCAAATTTGTATCCAAATGAAAACATTCTTCCAGAGAATATTTTTAAAAAAATGACTGAGAAGAAATCTGGGATATGTTTGATGCCAACTCTGCAAGAATGTTCCATCTTCAACCAAAAAATGTTAGACTTAGAAAATGAAGAGATTGTGAAACTGGAAGCAATAGATAAAATAGAGCATATGGGTGCAACAATTGTTTTGTCAGAAAATTTGAAAACTAAATTGCATTCATTGGAGAAAAGTATTTCAAAAACAGCAGGTTTTGAAAAGACTCTGAATGTGTGTTTAAATTGTCGTATCATTTTGAGAAGGAATTTAAATGTTGAAAGCGGTCTGGTAAATGGAGCAATGGGTTATGTTGTTGATTTTGTGAATTATAGAAATAGAGATGGAATTGAATTTTTAAAAATAAAATTTGATGGCATTGAACAAGTACAACAAATAAGTCGTTGTTCTACTAGATTTTTACTTGTAAAAGACTTATATGTTCGCCGAAAACAGTTTCCTGTTTGTTTGCCGTATGCGGTGACAATTCATAAATCTCAAGGTTTAAGTGTAGATAGTGCTTTGGTGAACATTGGAAGATCTGTGTTTAAAGAGGGTATGGCATATGTGGCATTATCTCGAGTCAGAACTTTATCAGGATTGTACTTGATTGCGTGTGATGAGACAAAGATTTCTGCAGATCTAGATTGTGTTAAAGAATACAATAGGTTAAGAAGAGAGTATGCTCCACATTTGCCTCAATATCCTCTGTTTGAAAAACGTGTGGTAGGCCGAAAAAGAAGAAATGAGGATAATTGTAGTGAGGTAGTTGCAAAAAGACAAAAAGTAGAGAAAACTGTAATTGAAAACAGGAAGAAAAAGAATTGTGGAGAAAATGTTGTTGGATTTCAGTTTGAAAATAGTTCTGGTGTCAACTGCTATGCTAATGTAGTGGTTAATGTTGTTTTTTTTCTTAAAAGTTTACAAGAACAGATTGTTGAAAATCGGGATCAAAGATTGTGTGGTTTATTGAATTCTGTGTTTCAGAAATGTAGCAGTGGTACAGCACAAATAGAAAGTGTAACAGAAATTCGAAATATTTTAGATTTGTGTTCTGGTCAAGATAAATTTTCACAGAACATTCAGCAGGATTGTCAGGAATTTTTAATGTATATGTTTGGTGTTTTGGAAGATGAAGGTGTAGATGTAGATAATCTTTTCAGTCTTTCTTATCAATGGCAGCATGACTGCCACAATTGTAGTTTATCAAGTACTAGTAGAATAGACACTGAAAGATTTATATATTTGACTTTACCAGACTGTAAATCAGTGTCTTTTAAAAATCTAGTTAAAGCAGCAGATCATAATATGGTGTGTACCCAATGTAACTGTACAATGCTGTCCACATTATTTATACAAAGGTATGGGCAGTATATTATTTTAGTTTTCCAACGATGTAGACCTGATGGAACTAAATTGACAACTTCTATCAAAAATTTTGTGGCTTCTCAGTTATCAATTTCTGGAAGGACCTTTACAACTGAAGCTATTATTTATCATGATGGATCTTCGACCACCTCAGGACATTATACATGCTACTTAAAATCTGAAAATGGATGGAGTTACTGCAATGATTCTCATTTAACTTATAAACAACGTTTGCCTTATGACTCTACAAATTCTTATCTAGTGTTTTTAAAACAAAAGTTTTAGTAAAGGGAATTGACCTTTGAAGACGGGAATAGTTAATAAAAGTTAGTTAGTTAGTTAGTTAATCTAATATTTTAAATTATTTATCTCATGTAGATACTTTAAGTGGATCTCAAAGTAAAAAATACTGATATATCAGACACAAATTGGCCGTGAGGATTGTGTATGGTATGATGTTTTTAGATCTTTTTTCATAGGAAGTCGATGAAATGGAACTTATAAGGAACAGCAGACTTTTTTTCCACCAAAAGGACCTTCACTATCTTCTATTTGGCCTCATGGAAAAGTAAGTGAATCAAAGATTAGTGTACATATATGAGATGTATGTTTGAATGGTTTTTTTTAAACACAATCTTTTAGATTGTGTTTTTTTTTCCCCGCTGTTATATGATGAAGACTTTGAACTCACTAATTTAAGTGGAATTCAATATATTCTGAGAACAGCAAAAATAAATAATGTAACATATTGTAGAAGTTATTGTGTAGTTTGCATTGTGTAATTTATATTGTGTTCACATTGTTATACACTCATTTTCTTTTTCACCCTTATTTGCCTCTCTTTACTAATTTACACTCTTTTTTCATCGCTGTTTCTTTACTGCACTTCATTCACAACTTCTTAATCTGATAGGAACTATCTGCATTTCCTCTGTTCCTTCCACCACTTTTTATCTTTTTCATATTCTCTTAGTACCACTGCTTTAGTTTCCTAACACTCTTTCTCTTTCTCCATTTTTTTTTCTTTCACACTCATTGTACTGTAGTTCAGTTAGTTCTTCCTTTTGTCTTTCTGTGTACTTACTCTCTCACTCCTGTTTTATCCATCGTTCTATAATAACTTCATTTCTTTCATCCCTTCACTCTGTGACTTCCCTTCACTCACTCTCAATCATCTTCTATTCCTCTATTTTATTTATAGTTTATCAATCTGACTTCTCTCCTTTTCAATCATTTTTCTTTTAGTTTCTTATCTTTACTCATTTTGTTTTAATATTTTACATTCTTTTAGTATCTTTTTTACCTTTAGGAATTTGTTCTCTAACTATTTCTTTTTCCTTTTTTTTTTCTTTCTACATTACTTTCTTTCTGTTTTTGTATCCTTTACTATTGCTTCATTTCTAAGTAAACTTTTGTAGATTTTTAAACATTATGAACTGTTTCTTCTATTTTATTATACATTTTTATGTAATTATAACATGTTTTTTCCTTTATCTTTCACAGATACAAATTTGCATTGATTATATGGTAAGTGTGTTTGTAAAATGTTTTTTGTTATCACCTTTTGTTTTATTTTCACTATTTTTCTGTCACCCTACCGCACACCTATTTCCTTACTTTGCTTCCCTCACTTATTCTTTTATTCCATGTTTACTTCCTACCACATTCAATTTCTTTCAGTACTTCTGCCTATGCACACTCCTTCACTTACCTTTTTTACTGGTTCACTTAGTCCCTTTGTGACAGTCCTTCTTTTACTCTCTCTCTTCTTTCTCTCTATTACTCCCCATGTGTTACCCTTATTCACTTACATGTACCCTCTTTCACCCCTCTTTACTTATATTCACTGATATTTACTTTCCCTCAATCACTGCTATTCTTTTTCTCTGATTCCGTCACTACCTGACATTCCCATACTTAACTGTCCTTCTTTTTACTTTCAACATCCATTTACATTCTCCCTTAACCTCTGCTTTAGTCTTCTTCCTATTTCTTCTTTCTTTTGCTCCCTTATTCATTTTTCTTTTCTCAGTTACTTCCTTTTACACTTTTTATCTGTCTTACTATCTATTACACAGTCCCTGCTTCATTTTTTTTTTCTTTTTTTTGTTAGTGCGCTGACGGGACGCGCACCGGTGCGCGCACCGAAAGCGCACCAAAGTGAAATATAAAAAAAAAAATTTAAATTAAAAATATTATCTCAATATACATTATAGTGTTCATTTTTACAAAAACATACTTTAGCAATTCACTAAAAAACACATAGGTATGAGTCTGTATAAAAAGTTAGGAATTAGCATTAAAAAAACCTATGAAATTCACTGAAAAAACCATAGGTTTCACACCAGTTATAGTTAGGAATTAGCATTTAAAAAACCTATGAAATTCACTGAAAAAACCATAGGTTTCACACCAGTTATAGTTAGGAATTAGCATTTAAAAAACCTATTAAATTCACTGAAAAAACCATAGGTTTCACACCAGTTATAGTTAGCTGGAAATTTTACTGATATAAAACCATTGAAATTCCCACGTTATAGTTAGTCGGACTCACTATAACTTGCGCGTGCAATGCACTGCTGATGACATCACATATTACATCACTCATGACATGGTCAGTGACATCACTCATGACATCACTGATGACACCATCCAGTGAATATGTGTCTTTCTGAAAAATAAATATTAGTGAGTTATGTTTAAATATTTAAATACATATATTAGTGTTTCACTTTGTGTATAAGTGGCTACATGTGTTGATAAGTGGCTACATGTGTTGATAAGTAGCTACATGCGTATGTATATGGGTTATTTGATATTTTTATTAGTATCAGTATGAGTGTCTATATGGTTTGGTGGGGGTATTACTTAGCACATAGATGCATGAGTGACTGACTTTTTGTTTGTATGTGTTTTGAAGACAGCATATGTACAGGACTGTATGGGTGGATGAGTGTCTATATGTGTTTGTTAGTGAGTGAATGACTGTCTCACTAGTGTCTTTATCAGTAACTACATATGTTTTAATCTAGTATATATGAATATTGATGTATATAAGTGAGTATATGTGAGAGTAAGAGATTGTAAGATTTCCTGTTTAAATAAGTATGTGTTTGTATAAGTGATTGTTTAAGAGAATAAATATGTGTAATTTTCAATAGAAGTAAGGTGGAAGTGTGTGTATAACTCTATATTCAAATAAATGGTTGTTTAATAGTTTATTTGCACTTGTGAATATGTGTGTGAGTAACTTTTGGATGAATGTCGGTGTGTAACAGAATGTATAGGTGTATCTCTTCATATGTTGAGTGAGTATATGTATGAGTGACTATATAGAACTGTTGGTGAATGAGTGGATGAGTATATAGATAGTAGAAGTACAGATTTGCTTGTTGTAACTGATATAGGTATGTCCATTTTTTAAAAATTTCAGTTTCTATTTTTGAATATGTGTCTCAAGGGTTACTTTACACTGAGAGGAGGTCTGTCACTGTGTCACAAGGATGGTGTCATCAGTGATGTCATGAGTGATGTCACTGACCATGTCATGAGTGATGTAATATGTGATGTCATCAGCAGTGCATTGCACGCGCAAGTTATAGTGAGTCCGACTAACTATAACGTGGGAATTTCAATGGTTTTATATCAGTAAAATTTCCAGCTAACTATAACTGGTGTGAAACCTATGGTTTTTTCAGTGAATTTAATAGGTTTTTTAAATGCTAATTCCTAACTATAACTGGTGTGAAACCTATGGTTTTTTCAGTGAATATATATATATATATATATATATATATATTCACTGAAAAAACCATAGGTTATAGACCATATATAGTTAGGAATTTGCATTTACAAAACCTTGAAAATTCACTGAAAAAACCATAGGTTAGAGACCATATATAGTTAGCTGGACATTTTATTGACATAAAACCAATGAAATTCCATATATAGTTAGTTGCACTAACTATATATCGCGCACCCGCAATCCACTGCTGATGATGTCACATATTACATCATTCATGACATGGTCAGTGACATCACTGATGACATCACTGATGACATCTCAAATGACATCACTGATGACATCACTGATGACATCTCAAATGACATCACTGATGACATCATGACACACCAATACCAGTTACTACATTCGCACTCACTGATTCCTACGTCTACACACACATTCACTCATTCACCCATACAATCACTCATACATACAGTCACTCATTATTACAACACATGGTTTTTTAAAAGCTAATATCTATAGCTGTAAAATATATTCTTTATTACGTGACGTATCACGTAGCCACGTGAGACGCCTCATGACGCGTCGCATAACCGTGACGTATCGGCTCTGCAGCGCAAACAAAACCCGTAACGTAAGCGTGCCGGAGCACGCTTACAGATATATATATATTTTTTTACCTTAATTAGACAAAATCCACACGTGCACATATCTTGAGGCCTTGCAAATACACATCAAACAAACAGTCCCTACAATTTTGCCAAGTTTGCTGGAAATCTATTCCCTTATTTTTTTTTTACTGTTTCTCTTGGTTTTCCCCTTGTTACGCTTACCGGGACGCTACCCGGTACGCGAATCGGACGCTCCAAAAACACAAGATGGCGGACTCCCGTTACGCTGCCGGTTAGCTGCCCGGTTCGCGTACCGGGAAGCCCCTCTACCGCGAAAAATCGCGGGGGACTTTAATATCCCCCTCATCAATCCTAGGGGGTCAGGAGGGGTTTACCTTGCCCCCTTTCCTTCATTTCCCCCTTCTTTTTTCACCACATCACATCACATAACACGTGCACCTTTTTCAATAATCTCCGCTCTGTTTCTCACAGTCTACCTCGCTCTGCTTAGTGTCCCCTCTATTCCGATATTTTCCCTCTTTCCTTATTTTAATTTTTCTTTCTTCATAGTACCATTTTTTCTCAAATTTCCTTATGTCCTTTTAGCCCCCTTCTGTCATTATTGTCTCCTTGTGTCTCTTAATAGTCCCCCTTCTTTTTATAGTCTCTCCTCTGACCTCTTAATCCTCCTTCTCTCCTCATGTCTCTCTCTTAATAATTCTCCAGTCAGTATACATAGACTGCTGCATACACTCTTGGGCAGATTTACAAGCCCCTTGGGCCTCATTTTTGTTCTATTTTGCCTCATTTTTGTATTTAATGTTGGAAAGTAATAATGCTGCAAATTGTCTTGTCTTTCTTTATACTTTATTGTTTTGTTCATATTGCCTGTTCTCTTCTCTTACTCTTCCTTGACTCCCTGTGTATACTCTGTAGGAGTTTCCTCATACTACCCATCTTTTCATACTGACCTTTCTCTTCATATTTGTTTGTCTTCTCATAGTCTTCCCTCTTTTGTCATACTCTTTTCACTCTCCATAATCGTCCATATGTTTATACTCCTTCCTTTCTCCTCATAGTGCATTTTCTGTTCTTATACCCTTGTTTTCTTCTTATTCAGCAGTTTTTCTCACACGATCCGTGTTCTCTTTTGGTACTCTTTTTATACTGCCCCCCAGTCTCTTTATACTCTATCTCTTTTTTCTTCTACTTTCTCTTATTTCCTCATACTGCCATATTTCTCCTTATACTCCTCCGTATCTCTTCATACTTTCCAGTCTTTTCATACTCTAATTATCCCCTTATACTGCAGTGTCTGTTTCTTTTCTCTTTTCAATGCATATTTCCTATTGTCTCATAGTCCTCTTTCTCTTGTCGTAACTCCTATTTTTATACTCCCACGTTTGTTGTCATAATCTCCCCTCTCTTGTTATAAGTAATATAATAGTGTATTTCATATATTTATTTTTCTAAAGTGATATATATATTTATAATAGATTGTTTTGATCATCACCGAAAACAAATCATCATGCCAAGAAAAATAGAAAAGAAGAAAGAACGAAAGAAAGCAGTTTATTTAAAGAGAAGTCATCTACAACATTTACCTGAAGAACAATGTGTTAACAAAAAGAAAAAAAGTCCTGGTAAGAAAACTAAGAGTTTTCAGCGAAGATTGTTAACCACTAACAGTAGTGTGCGTAAAGTAACAAATAGCATCACTGTTTCTGCAACCAGGAGAAAAGAGAAGAACCATGGAAAAACTTATTCTGAAAAAAATGTATATAGTAAAAGGAGGAAAAAACAATATAAGGAAATAAGGAAGAAGATGTTAATAGAGTTTTATCAAACTTGACTAGGTTAGTCAAGAATTGTAAAAAGAAAACAGCATTTTGTAAGAAGAGAAAATGTATTGAAAATGTAGTTGAGAAAGCATTTGAATTAAAAAAGAAACTGTTTTAATAATCAATAGAATTCGATCACTAGATAAGCTAATCCATTTAATGAAGGGCAAAAGTAAGTGGAGAAGAGTAATTAATAGAAGTAATTTTTCTGAAGTTTTTTTGGGTGAATGGAAACATACTTCAAGTTCTGAGCCTTTTTTTAATGAGGAGAGTTATTTTCAGAGTAATGATTTGTTGCATGCAGTTGACACTACAGGTCGTGCTTATGAGGTTAAAAATGGTTGTCCTATTGAGAAAGAGAAAATTGGTCCCAGAAATATAGAAGAGATTTTAGCTGATGAAGTAGTAGGGAGAAGGCCTAAAGCTCCAGTGTACACTTGGAATTGCAGTAGTATTTGTAGTGTACGGCAGGAATCTATTGATTTTTTACACAATTTCTTACGTAACTATACTAAGAAAAGTGTTAAACAAAAGATTAAGATGTTGCAAGGATTAGACCCTTGCAGAGTGAGAGAAAATACTGGTTTGCAAGGTCATTCTTTGGCTTGTATTTCTAAAAAAGTATGTCAAAGTGTTTTTCACCATTTCAGGATGTTGGCAGGACATCATACTGAAATGAGGAGATTAGTCAGAAGGTTGTATTATGCAAAAAGTCCAGATCTAATGTTAAAAAAGTTGAACGGTGCTCTATTGCATGGATGTGTATCAGATGTGAAGAACGTTTGTGATGAAATTCAGGTTCCTTACTTTGGCCCTGAAGAAGACAGTGCAGAAATTGCTAAGTTAGTAGAAGGAAATGTAGAAGAGAATGTACAACATTGTTGTTCAGAAAAATTTGAGCAAGAAATTACTAAATTCCAGGTGATTTCAGGTGAAACACCAAATTTTTCTTGTATTTGTTGTCGACGTACCCATTATAAAAATCAGACTAGAACTGTTCATCTGTATTTAAAATGTGAAAAGGAAAATAATAAGTAGTGGATGGAATTAGCCACTTATTTGTTGGTAGAGAATAGTTTTGATTTGGGTTCTGATCAGCGTATTTGTAAACATTGTTATAACAAATTAGACGAGATTAAAATGCCTGCTAGAGCTGTGCATAATAATTTTGAGTTGGTAAATACTTATGAGTCCATTCTTATTCAATGTGTGCATCCTTTTCAGGCTATTGTTCGTATGGAGCCTAAGACAGGGAAATTGCCTCCTTCAGATTTACAGAGAGGATTAAAGGGAAGAGTTGTGAAGTTGCAACTAGATTTAAAGAAAAATATTGAAACAGTTGGTGTAGAAAATGTAGAAGATGAACCTTTAGTTATTCTTGTTAATGGCGTTCCTACTAAAAGTAAGAAAATCGGGAAGGAATTAGTGGATGTTAGGAAAGTGAAAAATGCAATGTTGTATCTGATGAAAAATAATCAATATTATAAAAATGTGTTTCTGAGTGAAGAAGAAATAACTGTAGAAGAAGATAGTGACTTGCCATCTGGACAAATTGAAAAAGTGGATGAGTCTAGAATTGAAGAAATCTATGAACATTACAGTGTTCATCCACTTCACTCTAAAGAAGTAATGGGGAATACTATAGAGGTATTCCAAATGAAAGAAGCAAAGGGAAGTCCTATTAGTATATGAGAAAAAAGCTTGGAAGCTCGTTGTTTCCCTCAGTTGTTTCCTACAGGAAAAGGAGGACGATATGATGACCGACTTATACAGATTCCTGCATTTGAATACCAGACATTAAGATTGTATGCAGAAGATCCAAGATTTCGACAAAGTATTCCGTATTTGTTTCATCTTTTGTTTGAGAGTGATTTGTCTGCGCTTTCTTATGCAGTAAACAATATATATTGAAAACAGGTGTACATCTACAAAATGTTTCGGGAAAGGAATTTATGGATAAAGTATACCAGAAAGATAATGTTTTGGAATATCAGCTTATTAATCTGATGGCATGTCAGCGTGGTACTAATGAGTACTGGTACCGTCGTCATGGAGAACTTAAATGTATGCTAAGGAACTTAAGAACTCCTACATGGTTCCTTACTCTAAGCTGTGCTGAATATGCTTGGGATGATTTACTTTAATTACTTCGGGAGGCAAATACAAATATAATAAATATTGAATACAAGACACCTGGAGAATGGTGCTCTTTGGATCCAGTTAATGTATGCAGGTATTTCAATCATAGATTTGAAGCTATGATGCCTTTTATCACCAATAAAAAAAATCCTCCTCTTGGAGAGGTTGTGGATTTCTTTTGGAGAAAGGAGTATCAAGCAAGAGGTGCTCCTCACATACACATGCTAATATGGATCAAAGATGCTCCCAAATTTGGAACAGACGCAGATGATACTGTGTCGTCTTTTATTGAAGAATATGCTACATGTGATATACCCAAAAGCACGCAGGATAAGTACTTAAGACAACAAGTCTTACGTTTCCAAAGCCATCGTTGTAGGAAATATTTTTGTCGAAAGTACAAATCTAAGGACAAATTCTTCACCAAATGCGGCTTTGGATTTCCACGTCCAGTAATATCAAAAGGAAAAGTGAACAGTTTCATGTCATCTTTACGACATACTATCACAAGAAAGTCTCCTAAAAATACCTACAACTTAAGAAGAAATGAAGAGTCAAATATATAAATGACTACAGCCCTGTCATTTTGTCCATGTGGAATGCTAACATCGATATTCAATATGTTGCAGACAATTCCATTGCTGTTGCTCAATATGTAACATTGTACATAACAAAATCAGAAAAGACGGAATTGAAGGAAATGTGGGAAGAGATTTCCCATGAGAAGAGTAAGTACGAAATTATACAGTTATAGTTTAAAGATGTTGTCTCGTCGAGAAATTGGAACGTATGAATGCTCGGATCGCTTATCATCTGCAAGTCTATACTCCAAATCTAGAAGAATCATTTTGGGGAGTCTAGGTCTTGCTGCAACACGAAACCGAGTTCTTAAATCTGTACAAGAAATTTAATATTTAGCTGAAAAGGAGCCAGAAAGTACAGATATTGTGAAAACAAACATGTTGGATACATATTATCCAAATAGAATTCATCATCTTGAGAACATTTGTCTCTATGAAGTGCTGCAAAACTATATTTTTAAACAGAGTATTACAGAAAACATCAATAATGGTATATATGCTGTGATTGGTTCTGAAGGATGTATGGTGAAGCAAAGAAAAGGATATTTGATTAATCACCATAAACTGAGTTGTGAAACACCTGACAAAAGGGAATTTTACTATGTATCTCTTTTGCAACTTTTCAAGCCATGGCGTTCAGAATTAGAATTACTTGGAGATTTCGAGAGCTATGAAGATTATTTCAATGCAAATTAAGATACTTAGAATGTCCTGTTTTTGCTAATTATGTGAAAATGTTGAACGATGAAATTGAACAAGAAGCTACAATAGCAGCTGAGATTGCTGGAGACAGTTCTCAAGACAGTCAAACTTCTACTCCTTTAAGTCAGGATCCATTAGGAGAATCAATTATTCAAAATGAAGCAGCAACTGCTATGTAAGAGGTGGAAACAGCAATGTATCAAGCTCGAGAAGATGTAAGAAACTTAGGAAATTTAGAAGAACAACTAAATGTTGAGAAGAAACAAATATATGAGCAAGTGAGAGAACAGATTTTCCATGGATTACTTCATGAAAAGAAAGAGTGCTCTTGCTCATCGTTTCAACCTATCCGATTGTATGTGAGTGGACAAGCTAGAACAGGGAAAAGTTTTTTTATTAAAGTAATTTCAACTTATCTACACAAAACAACTGACTCGTATTTGTCTTGTGTTGTCACTCCTCCAACAGGGTTGGTGGCATACAATATTAAAGGAATTATTTTACATTGTTTATTAATGTTACCAGTAGAGCATGAAAACAAATGAGAATACTACAATGTATCTGGAGAAGCTTGTTTTGAAGTTGCAAGAGTCTTGAAGAAAATGAAACTTCTCATTATTGATCAGGTAAGCATGGTATCCAACTTAATGCTTGCCTTTGTGCATTTAGGAATGCAGCAAATTCTTAAAACAGACTATGACATGTTATTTGGAGGAAAACACGTCATAGTTTTTGGAGATCTACTACAACTTACTCCTGTAAAAGGACAACCAGTGTTTAAAACACTGGCACATGAAAATACCAGAAGGTCTTTGGGGAGCATTGGAAATGTTAACATTTGGTCATAATTTGATTATAAGGAACTTATTACAAATATGCGTCAGGCAAATGATGCAGATTATGGAAAAATTCTTCAAGATATGAGAATTGGAAAAGTGACAGAACATGGCAAACAAGCTTTACAGAGACAATTACTTCCCAATTTGTTTCCAAATGAAAATATTGTACCAGAGAAAATATATACATGAAAATTACAAAAATCAAGTCTGTAATCTGCTTAATGCCAACTCTGCGTGAATGTTCTGTATTCAATGAAGAAATGTTAAATTTGGAAAATGAAGAAATTATAAAATTGGAAGCTATTGATAAAATAGAACATGAAGGACTCACTATTATTAAAACTGCTGGTTTAGAGAAGAATTTTATGCATGTTGAAACTGTAGGGTAATTTTACGACTTAATTTCAATGTGGAAAAAGGTTTAGTAAATGGAGCAATGGGTAAAATTGTTGATTTTGTTAATTATGTAAATAGAGATGGGATTGAATTTTTGAAAATCAAATTTGATGAAATTGCTGAAGTACAACAATTTAGTCGTTGTTCATCTCGGTTTTTTCTTGTAAAAGATTGGTAAGTACGCAGAAAACAGTTTCTTATTTGTATGGCATATGCGGTGGCCATTTATAAATCTCAAAGTTTAAGTGTAGATAGTGCTTTATTGAATATTGGAAGTACTGTGTTTAAAGAGGGTATGTCATTTGTTGCTTTGTCCGGAGTCAGAACTTTATCTGGATTGTACTTGATTGATTTTGATGAGACAAAGATTAGTGCAGATGCAAATTGTGTGAAAGAGTATAATAGATTAAAAAGAGAATATGCACCCAATGTTGGTCAATATCCAGTATTTGAAAAGCGTGTGGTAGGTAGAAAAAGAAGATTTGGAAATATCTGTAGTGAAACTGTGAAGAAAGAAAAAAAACATGATGAAGTTGTGCCTGCAAGCAAAAATAAAAAGGACAGTGTTGAAGAGAATGTTGGTTATCAGTTTGAAAATAGTTGTGGTGTCAACTGATATGCTAATGTAGTTGTTAATGTTGTTTTTTTTCTTGAAAGTTTGCAACAGCAAATTTTTGAACATCGGGACGAAAGGTTCTGTTCATTGTATTCTGTTTATGAGAAATGTAGTAGTGATAAATGAAAAATTCAAAGTGTTTCCGATATTCGAAATGTTTTGGACATGTGTTCTGGTTGTAATCAATTTACACAGGATATTCAACAAGATTGTCAGGAATTTTTAATGTTTTTGCTTGGTGTACTGGAAGATGAAGGTATAGATATTGAAAATCTTTTTGGCCTTTCTTATAAATGGCAACATGACTGTCAAAATAGTTTGCTTACATATAACACTAACATAGACACTGAAAGATTCATATATTTGACTTTAACAGACTGTGAATCAGTGTCCTTTAACAATCTAGTTAGAGGAGCAAGTCAAAACATGGAGTGTAGCCAATGTAAATCAGAAATGTCATTAACATTATTTATACAAAGATATGGACAGTATGTAATTTTAATGCTGCAACGTTGCATAGCTGATTGAAGAAAATTAGAAACTTTAATTTAAAATTTTGTAGCTACTCAACTATCAATATCAGGAAGAACTTTTGTAGCTGTTGCAATTATTTTTCACGATTTACCTTCTACAACATCTGGACATTACACTGTTTATTTAAAATGTCTGAAAGGTTGGATACATTGTAATGATACTCAATTAGTATTTAAACAAAGTTTGCCTAAAGAGTTACCAAAATCTTACCTAATATTTTTAAAGCCAACATTTTAAGATCAAAATTTGGCCTTTCAGGATTACTGCTGTTAAGGTAGATTAGTCTGGTGTTGTAGATTATTTTGTAACTGAGGTTGAGGCAGTGTAGGTGTATCATGTCATGGGTGAAGTGGCTCTAGCAGGGGACATTGAAGATCATTCAGGTGGAGGTGCTTTGAATTGGTTGTAGTTGTTATAGGTGTTTGACTGGATTTCTTGTGTAGAGGGTGTTACCACAGTGTACTCTGTTTCTTCTTCTTTTCTTTAGGATGTACTTGTAAATGTTGTGGAGCATGTGGAGGGTGTTATAGCAGTTTGAGGAAAGGTTGTAGACTTGTTTACACTTGTAGAGGTAGGAGTTCAATAAGAATCATAGGTTGTGTACATGGTCAGTAGGTCTTGGTACTGTTCACAGTGTAGTTGGCCAAAAGGACTCATCTGAAGCTAAGGGGTGAGTTTGAGGATGAGTATCTTCATGTTGTGTGAATTCATGTTTAAAGAGCTGCTCCTTATCCACTTGGTGACATCCTTAATTGTGTTGTGGAAGTTGTTTTTTGTGGTATGTGGCTCCATGGTGAGGAAGAGGATGAGCTGGGTGTTGTAGATGTAGTAGATAATGTTGTGGTTGAGTTGGTGGGCCATTTGTGTATGGGCGGCCATGGAGATGTTGAATAGCGTTGGACTGAAGAATGAGCAGTGGAAGACGGTGCAAATGATGTCAGAGATTTTGGATCAGAAGGCTGGAAGGCAGACGCTCAGAGTTCCAATTGAACAACTTTTAAACTAAGAATTTCACACATACTATTTAGCCATGGGGAAAAGTATGTGAACTCCTTAATGACTTTTTGTTGTAAATTTTGACTGCATATATTTGTAAGTAATATTATTTATAATGGAAGAAAATTATTGATGGTGTTTTGTTTTTTCAAGATGGTTTGCCATACCTCATAGTTACGTAAGAAATTGGTCTTAGAAAAAAACATTTAAGATTGGTATTGAGATTGTTGTTTTTTTGTTTTTTTTAGATAATCTTCTTGATTGTCTTTTTTTTGCCCGCTGTCATGTGATGAGTACTATTGAACTCACTGTTTTTAGTGAATTTCAATATATCCTGAGAACAGCAAAAAAGGCATCTGAAATGCTTTACAAATGATTTTGTGTTGTAAAAGATGAATTGTAACTGTATTTTTATTGTCTTCTACAGATGCTAAATGTATAATTATTATTTTTTTAATGTATTATTTTGAAGGTAAGTATAACTAACTGTTAAAATGATCGATGGGATGTACTTCTACAGAGCTGAAGTGAGAGAACGTCCATGGTGTACATAAGTTTGTAAAGACGGTTTATATCTTTTAAACATTTTTGAAGAAATTTAATAAAATATATATTAAGTGTACCTGTATTCTTTGCATTTAACTACAACACATCAACTACTTTGGAACTGGTAAGGGGAATAGATATTTTGTACTTTTTTTAGTACTGCATTTTATTATAAAAGCCTTAGTTTTTTTCTATGGTGATAACGAGTGACTGGTTTGAAAATGTAAGGAAATTTTAAAACTAAAAATTCATATAAGCAATTTTATTGATATAATCATATAAAGTAGTTGAGAATGGTTTTTGCATAATATTTTTTAAACTGCAAAATACTTGATAAACTTAGTTTTGTATTATGTATTAGGAAAAATTATAAAATGAAGTGTTTATGTTTTTCTACAAGGAACAACAACATAAAAAAATTCACTATGGAAGAAGAACAGAACAATATGGAAATTAGTTTTGAAATTAGTAACACTCTGATAGAGGATCTAAAAATACCTTTCATGGGGAGCAAGAATGAAGATGAAAGTATTGCTGCCGGAGATATCACCTGCGATTTTTCAGATGAAACATTGGATGATGATTTTATTGAAGCATTAGACGACATCGAGTTTCATGATATGACTTTTGAAATTGATCACCTAGAAAATGAAATTTCAGACGAAATGATGTTAGAAGCTCTATTAAATTATGAAATGTTACAGGAATAAATTTATGATTTAAAATGAAAACTGGTTTGAGAGACTCTTCTTGTAGAATTGTAATCATTCCGGTAGTATCCAAGTATTCATGGTGCAAAGTGGGCCTTAGGACATGGACTGCTTCAAACCTCTATAGATGATGTATTCTCTCTTCTATGCACCAGCAGAGTTGTGTTTTATAGCTTTTATTTCCAGGACTATATTCCTCTGTCTCCCTCCCTCTGTCTGTCACTCTCCCTTTCTGTTTGTCTCCCACAGTTTCCCTCTTTCTCTGTCTCCCTCCCTCTGTTACCCTCCCTTTGTCTGTCACCCTCTATCATCATCTCTGTCTGTCCCTGTCTTCCTCCCTCTGTCTCCCTCTCTGTCTCTCTGTCTCTGTCTGTCTCTGCCTCTATCTCTCTGCTCCTGTCCCTGTCTCGGTCTATATCTGTCTGTCTCTGTCTCAGTCTTTATCTCTGTCTGTCTCCCTCCCTCTCTCTGTCTGTCTCTCCCTCCCTCTCTCTCTGTCTCTTTTCGTCTCCCTTTGTCTCTCTCTCCATTTACCTTCCTCTCGCTTGCTCTCTACCTCTCTCTTACTCTCTCTCCATCTGTGTCACTCACTCTCTCGGTTTCCCTGTCTCTCTGTTGCTACAAGGCAGCAAGTGGGAAGTCAGCATATATTGCAATTGTCTTCCAGAAAGAAACCCTCCCTTACACCCAACTGAAGTTGAGTACTATACTGGTTTCTACCCTGAAAGGGGTTTACTAGAGCCCTTTGCAAGAGCAGATGTCTGGCATGTAGAGACCACTAACTCAAGAAAAGCCAAACCTTGATCCATACACAGAGCACTTCTTCCTTCTTCAAAAGGGTTTAAACTTGCTAAACTGTGCACAGTTTTAGCTTACAACACATCATGAATATACTGCCATCAATAAATGAGAGAGCAAACAGAGAGAATGTGACTTGAATTTTCAGAGAGCAGCCATGGAACATCTCTCTAATGGTTCCATGCAGAATAGCTCTGGCGTGTACCAAAAGTGAAGATAAACTATGAACGCATGCACACACATTTTTAGCTTGACATGAATACTGTACATCCAGCTTCTCTGCAAGAGGCTTCCCTGGCTTCGCTGTGTGCAGGCCGCCGAGGCCAAGGTTAAGGCCTTGTTCTGCAAGTTCAAGACACCAAAAGAATTTCCACAAAAGGAATTGCAGAGCCCTGATTAACACTGAAAGCCTTTAGTGTGCTTCTTTTGTAGCCGATGGACAGGCGGCATTTCCCTTCCTTTAGCCTGGAGATGAGAGTTGTTAGCACTGCTGCACTTCACAGGTGTTTCAAAGATCATAGAGCAGAGTGTCAAGGAATGCCTCTTAATTAGCAGCCATTATGAGCTAAGTGCCTGTGACACATCCACTATTTGTAGTACTGTGTCGGGACAAACAGTTTGGAAAGCTCTGTCTTAGGCCATGGACTGCTTTAAACCTGTATAGACTATGCATGCAGTCTTCTATGTACCTACAAACTAGTCCTTTATACTTTGAAGTTCCCAGTCTGTATCATTAGACTTTCAGCAATCACTCTCATTCTACTGTTTCATGAGGCTATGTGTGCCATCGGAAGGTCACTTTTAGTGATGTTCCGTGGCACAGCTTTCTACGTGATATTTATCAGGCACAAGTAACCCAATAATTTTTTGGGCATACTGTTACATAAAAATATCAGCCCCTTTAACATAGTGTTCTGCGTTAAAGGGGCATGCAATGGGTGTTGCTGGGAGCGTTCACAGCAAAACCTACAGCTTTTTGACACTGCCCTAGATTTACGAGAAATTGTAAATCTGAGGGAGTGGCAAAACCTTATGCCTCCCAGGGGAGGCGTAAGGAAGGCACAAGAAGGAAAAATTGTTTTATTTCTATGTGTTTCTCCTTCTTCTATGTTTGCTGCATTCTGCATTGTCTGCCAGTGCAGGGGAAAAGGAGAGACATGTGCTGTATCTTAAAGATACAAAGCATTCTTCTCTTTTTCATTTGACGTAGAGAAGTGTAGCAGGAAGGCCTGCTGTACTTTCCTAGGGCAAAATCTCATAAATGAGGTGCTATGTCTGTAGCCAAGTATTCATAGTGCAAAGTGGGCCTTAGGGCAAGGAGTACTTCAAAGCCCTATAGACTATGCGCACACTGTTCTATGCACCTGCAAATTTGCCTTTTATATGTTGAATTCCGCAGTTTCTATCCCTACACTTCCACCAAACACTCTGTCAATCTTGGTATACTTTTATAGTGATTCATTGATCATTGTGTAGTAAGACATTCACTACATTAAAACACTAATCAGTAGATGTACGATAAGTGGTAGATCCCCATAGATATGCCAGTTATTGTGCAGTGTAACTTCAACACCATGCATGCACCGTATTTACAATGTGTTGCACTATGGGGCAAAAACGGTACAGATATGTGATGTATCTCTGCTGTGAAGGTGGCACATTTCTTCACTTGTGTTGCAAGTGCAATGCAGCTCCAGCAATGCTGTTGGGGCCCTCTGGTCATAATACTGTGTCAATCCTTATACCTGCTTTAAGCAGATGCAGGGTTTTGTCGCAGTATAAGCCCAAAAGTGACTGAATGAAATCTTATAGATTTCACGTAGTCACTTTTAGGAGGCGTTCATTCTCCAGAACACCCTTCACCTGCTCAGGAAAGCCTCCTTCTGGCGTAGGGTTTTACAATGTGACACGCCTTCCAATTGTGTCACATTGTAAATACCATACACCATGGCACATCTTTTGTAGCACGGTTACATCCTAAAAGTGATGGAACGGTTCTGTAAAAGAGGCACAAGGGGGTTGTAAAACCTCCCCTAATACATACAAATTCATCCAGGTAGTTTCACCAGTAGTGTACATTGAAGCATAGACTTGTGACATATTTATATGCATATGTTACATTCTAGTGCTACAGAGGTACTACAGTATACTATAGGTAAACACCTTATAGATTTATGCTGTAGCACATCCTTATAGTTCTGCACTTTCACATTCACCATACACTACTAATGTATTCATTCATTCATTTATGAACTACACATTCATTCTGACAAACTTTTACACACTAACATAGAAATATAGTTCTTTTTTTGACCATTGGAGGTAGTTCTGAAAAGACCTGTTTTTTGTCTTTGATGTTTTATATTTTTTTGTAGTTGTTTGAAGAAGAATTATGTTTGTTTTAAACCAGAAAAATTGAACTTTTTAAGCCAAAAAACTGTGCACCAGGAACACAAAACTAAAAAAAAAAAAAAATTAACGAGAGCAGTTGTGGCTCCTCTTCTTCCGAAGAATCAGCTCGTTGGCTTGTTCTCCATAGCATATTAATTGATTGCAAATCTTGCAATGAATTGTTAGATCTCCAAATTCCGGTTGCATGCTATAATAAATATAATAATCCACATTTGTAAAGCGCACAATCACCCGTAAGAGTTTCTAGGCCCTGGGGGCCGTCGGGAAGATTAAGCAAGCAATTGCCCAGAGTCACATTGTGCTGGGCTAACCTGCCGCTGGTGCCAGGAATCTAACCGTGATCCCAAGATTTCAGAGTCAGTCGCCCTAGCCGCGGCGCCACACCTCTTCCACATGCTGGGAATCATACTGCTCGGTAGTGGTTGTGGTGGTGGTGGCGCACTTGATGTGCTTGGCACAGCAGAGCCCTGCTCCTCCTCCATTCTTCGGGTTACTTGTCTCGCCCAATTGTTGGGATGTAAGTTTTTAACATGGCGAACCATGCTTGCTGTCCCCAAAAGAATACTTCTTATTAGGATCATCCCATGACAAAGTACTGTCACATATTTTAAAGGTGACCTTAGGGGCGTTGACTTTTTTGTCCTTCAGGGAAGCTGAACAATTTCCAAACTATGGCCTCTTTTTTTTTAGGTTTAGGCTCCTCACGAACAAATCCTTCCTCTGAGAAGTGCTCTGAAGAAGATTCTAAAAATTGAGACATGGTGCATGCAGGTTCTTTCTCACTAGCTCCATAGAAGATATCCTTCTCCTGAGAAAGTCAAGAAAGAGTGAATAAAATAGGAGGAGTCTTTCAACAGTTGGAATTGGAAGTATTATGAACCGATCAAATCTCTTCTTTTAAAGTCACATGGCTTTGCGTACTCTTACGGTGCGCTTACGGAGCTCTTACGGTGCGAGTACACACGACGTACCGCCGCGATTGGCATAATTGCTTTTAAAAGTAATATACGCTTATTAAAAGTTAAAAAAACTTGTTTCATTAATATCCTACAATCTGTCATTTTTGAACAATTAGAAACCTTTGCGAGGTGCGCGTACGGGTGCCGTACATGACGTCACTCGCAAGCATAGATGCGACGCTCAACGTGAAAGCGTATGCAAAACGTATGCGCTGATACGCGCAGAGGACGATTTACAGTACAACGTATAGTGCGATTAGCGTTTGCGTACGGTGCGATTACCCCAAAAAAACACAAAAAATAGAAATTATTTAGAATTTAATTGTAATATATTGAAAAAAAGTAATTAATTTAATAAAAAAAAGTTTGGTTATTGCTTTACATTAAGAATATAAAATATAATGTATAAAATAAAATAAATATAAATATTTATAATAAAAATGAAATTAGTATTAAAAGAAAAAAATATAATAATTAATACATTTAAAAACTATCATTTAAAAAACCTTTGAAATTCACTGAAAAAACCATAGGTTTCAGCCACGTTATAGTTAGGAATTAGCAATTAAAAAACCTTAGAAATTCACAGCAAAAAACATAGGTTTCACACATGTTATAGTTAGCTCGACATTTCACTCATACAAAACCATTGAGATTCCCCCGTTATAGTTAGTTCAGCTAACTATAACTCACGCGCCCGCAATGCACTGCTGATGACATCACATATTACATCACTCATGACATGGTCAGTGACATCACTGATGACATCTCAAAAGACATCACTGATGACATCACAATGACATCATCCTTGTGAAAGAGTGGCAGCCCTCCCCTCCCCCTAATATAACCTTTGATACACACATTCAAAAATTGAACCTAAAATTTTCAAAAAAATGGAGATACCAATACCAGTTAGAACAACCTATTCAGTAATTCCAAAATCTACATACACATCCACTCATTCACCAATAGTTCTATATAGTAACTCATACATGTACTCACTCATCATATGTACTCATACACCTATTCATCCTGTTACACACCTACAATTATACATAGAGTTATTCACACATATACTCACACATGCAAATAAACTATCAAACATCCATTTACTTGCATATACAGCTCTACACAAACCACTACACTTATTTCTACAGAAACGTACACATACTTACTCCTTAAACAATCACTTATAGAAACACATACTTATTTTTACAGGAACTTTTCCAATCTGTCACTGTCATATATCCTTACTTATATACATCAATACTCACATATACTAGTTTAAAAGATATGTACTTATTCATAAAGATACTATTGAGGCAGTTATTCACTCACTAACACACCCATACACACACTCATCCACCCATACAGTCCTGCACAAATGCTGTCTTCAAAACACATTCAAACAGTGAGTCTGTCATTCATGCATCTGTGCGCTAAGAAATACCCCCCACCAAACCATACAGACACTCATTCTGATACTTAAAAAAACAACTAATAACCCATATAGATACGCATGTAGCTACTCATTAACCCATGCAGCCACTTATACACAAATTGAGACACTGATACAGATATTTACATATTTAAACATTACTTGCTAATACATGTATTCACTAAGATATACTTAATAAGTCAGTTCTACAATCAATTTTAAAAAAAACATTTAGACACTTATTTACCCATTTATTCTTCCATCAACCTTTAGATATACATGTATAAAAAATATTTATTTTTCAGAAAGACACACATTCACTGGATGATGTCATCAGTGATGTCATTTGAGATGTCATCAGTGATGTCGTGAGTGATGTCACTGACCATGTCATTAGTGATGTAATATGTGACGTCATCAGCAGTGCATTGCGGGCGCACGAGTTATAGTTAGCTGAACTAACTATAACAGGGGAATTTCAATGGTTTTGTATGAGTGACATGTTCAGCTAACTATAACATGTGTGAAATCTATGGTTTTTTCAGTGAATTTCTAAGGTTTTTTTAATGCTAATTCCCAATTATAACGTGGCTGAAACTCATGGTTTTTTCAGTGAATATATATACATATATATCCATACTAATATAATAAAGAGAGAGCCCAAACCTTTGAGGCAGGTAATCTCAGGAACCACAGCACCAATCACAACACCCAATACAGCGTTGGAAAGGGCGGTTGCAGCAGAAGGACATAGGCTATGCAGACGCCCACCATATACATTTAAAAGGTAAAAGAACCATGCCAGCAAAGTAGTCCCTTGTGGGCGTGTCTGCGTTGTGTTGTGGGCGTGTGCTGGGGCGTGACAAACGCTGGGGGCGTGTGGTACGTTCCGCCCTTCATGCCAGGTCTCATATTGTGTGCTAATCTCACCCTGCTCCATTTAAATACCCCTACACCCCATAATCATAACCCACCTTTACTCCTTAAAATACCCCAACAACCTTAAACACTAACCCATCTTAACCCTATAAATATACCCTGTACCCCAAAACCCAAACCTATCCCTCAACCCTAAAAATACCCCTGTACCCCAACACCCAAACCTAGCCCTGAACCCTATAAATACCACTGTACCCCAAACCCCAAACCTATCCCTGAACCCTAAAATGCCCCTGTACCCCAAACCCTAAACCTAGCCCTGAACCCTTAAAATACCCCTGTACCCCAAAACCCAAACCTACCCCTTAACTCTAAAAATACCCCTGTACTCCCAAACCCAAACCTAGCCCTGAAACCAAAAAAATAACCCTGTACCCCAAAACCCAAACCTACCCCTGAACCCTAAAATACCCCTGTACCCCAAAACCCAAACCTAGCCCTGAACCCTTAAAATACCCCTGTACCCCAAAACCCAAGCCCACCCCTGAACCCTAAAAGTACCCCTATACCCCAAAACCCAAACCTAGCCCTGAACCCTAAAAATACCCCTGTACCACAAAACCCATACCTATCCGTAAACCCTAAAACTACCCCTGTACCCCATAATCCAAAACTATATCTGAACCCTTAAAATACCCAAACACCCCAAAACATATACCTCAGTACCCCAAAACATATACCCTTATACCCATACTTACCTTATCCAAACATTAAAAAAAACATGCTTTTATCATTCATGCATTTACAACAAATTTCGTTGTAAATGTATGCGTGGTTAAAGCATATAAAATGTAATGCCATGCGTTATAATGGCATTGCGGAGTCATGGTACATTCGTAATGAAAGTATGCGGAGTGATGGTATGCGGAAAGAAAGTTGCGGAATAATGGGTGTTTACCCTTCCCCGGTAAGTACATTGGTGGCACGGTGGCCCACATCTCCAGCAACATACTCATATTTTTTCACCACCCATTTGAATAATGCACAGGTCTCTCTCATTAATGGCCAGCACCGACATACACTTTTAGACACACCTACCGCCACAAGTTCTAGAATTGCGAACTTTAGAACTGGGGAGCTACGTTCGAATCTCGGCATCAGCTCAACGTCTTGTGATTCCAGGCAAATCGCTTTGTCTCCCTGTGCCTACCACAAATTAATGTGTTCTTCTGTAATGTAAATTGTGCTCATGCCATGTTGTCGAGTTCGCGCTACATAATATTGCAAGGAAAAATAAAGTAGGGAAACTCAAGTTCACACACTACTTAACGCTTATTCTTAAGTGCATCAGCAGTGCACTGTGAATCGGAGCGTTTCACAGGCCTGTCACAGATAGGATATGCTATCAAAACGAAATCCTACAAAACAATATACTACTGGCCGGCAGCAATTCATACCTGGACAACGTCGGGACGGGCTGCTAGTATATATATATATATATATATATATATATATATATATATATATATATATATATATATATATATATATATATATTACCTACTGGCGATAGCCAGTAGGTATATATAGTTAGGATTTTTTTCCTATGGGATTTTTGAAAATTCTATGTCGAATAACTTTGGCTTATGAGGACAGAATTGGCTGAAATTTTCAGGAAAATGGAACATTTTGTTTCTGAGCAGCCCCTGAAAATTTGAGGGGGTTTCGTCAAGGGGGGGCCGAGAAAAAAGGGGGGTCCCAAAACGTGTTTTTCCCATGCAATTTTCCATAGGGCGGTTGGCCTCACTTTTAGCCTGAACGGCTGAATGGATTTACACCAAACTTGGCAAAATTGTAGGGACTGGTAGCCCGATGTGCCTTTGCTATGTCTCAAGATATAGGCTCCAGTGGTTTTTACGAAAATTAACTTTGAAAAATATATATTGGGCTACATTGGGCTATATATATGTTGGAGCCCAAATGTAGCCCAATGTAGCCCAATGTAGCCCAATGTAGCCCAAAGATGGCCACCAGAGACAAAAAAACCAAATGTAGCCCAAATATCAGCCAGATGTAGCCCAACTATAGCCCAATGACAGATTGTCCCAGAGTGTTCTAAAGAACAACTAGAGTGCTAACAGTCCTACTTATTACAAAGGTATGGCACACCTGAAGCCATCTTGATTGGAATAAAGTGGTAACTCTTAAAACATTTAATTTAAAAAGGAACAAAATGAGGGGGTTCATTTTGCCATAGAAAGTATGATTAGCGAATATATGACGAAATCCCGCATACCATCAGTCCGCAAAAAAAATCCCGCATGTACTATTAGGCCGCAAATTAAAATAACGAAAACTTTTAGAACGAATATGCCTTTAGCATACACTAAACAACTAAACTACCCTAAACCCTAAAACACTACCCCCAGCATGACCCTACACTACACAAACAGTACAACACTACCCTAAACCCTAAAACACTACCCCCAGCATGACCCTACACTACACAAACACTACAACACTACCCTAAACCCTAAAACACTACCCCCAGCATGACCCTACACTACACAAACACTACAACACTACCCTAAACCCTAAAACACTACCCCCAGCATGACCCTACACTACACAAACACTACAACACTACCCTAAACCCTAAAACACTACCCCCAGCATGACCCTACACTACGCAAACACTACAACACGACCCAAAACCCTAAAACACTACACCCCAGCATGACCCTACACTACGCAAACACTACAACACTACCCTAAACCCTAAAACACTACCCCCAGCATGACCCTACACTACACAAACACTACAACACAACCCTAAACCCTAAAACACTACCCCCAGCATGACCCTACACTACGCAAACACTACAACACAACCCTAAACCCTAAAACACTACCCCCAGCATGACCCTACACTACGCAAACACTACAACACTAACCTAAATCCTAAAACACTACCCCGAGCATGACCCTACACTACGCAAACACTACAACACTACCCAAAACCCTAAAACACTACACCCCAGCATGACCCTACACTACGCAAACACTACAACACTACCCTAAACCCTAAAACACTACCCCCAGCATGACCCTACACTACGCAAACACTACAACACTACCCTAAACCCTAAAACACTACCCCCAGCATGACCCTACACTACGCAAACACTACAACACTACCCTAAACCCTAAAACACTACCCCCAGCATGACCCTACACTACGCAAACACTACAACGCTACCCTAAACCCTAAAACACTACCCCCAGCATGACCCTACACTACGCAAACACTACAACGCTACCCAAAACCCTAAAACACTACCCCCAGCATGACCCTACACTACGCAAACACTACAACGCTACCCAAAACCCTAAAACACTACCCCCCAGCATGACCCTACACTACGCAAACACTACAACGCTACCCAAAACCCTAAAACACTACCCCCAGCATGACCCTACACTACGCAAACACTACAACGCTACCCTAAACCCTAAAACACTACCCCCAGCATGACCCAACACTACGCAAACACTACAACGCTACCCTAAACCCTAAAACACTACCCCCAGCATGACCCTACACTACGCAAACACTACAACACTACCCTAAACCCTAAAACACTATCCCCAGCATGACCCTACACTACGCAAACACTACAACACTACCCTAAACCCTAAAACACTACCCCCAGCATGACCCTACACTACGCAAACACTACAACACTACCCTAAACCCTAAAACACTACCCTCAGCATGACCCTACACTACGCAAACACTACAACACTACCCAAAACCCTAAAACACTACCCCCAGCATGACCCTACACTACACAAACACTACAACACTACCCAAAACCCTAAAACACTACCCCCCAGCATGACCCTACACTACGCAAACACTACAACACTACCCAAAACCCTAAAACACTACCCCCAGCATGACCCTACACTACGCAAACACTACAACACTACCCAAAACCCTAAAACACTACCCCCAGCATGACCCTACACTACGCAAACACTACAACACTACCCTAAACCCTAAAACACTACACCCCAGCATGACCCTACACTACGCAAACACTACAACACTACCCAAAACCCTAAAACACTACCCCCAGCATGACCCTACACTACGCAAACACTACAACACTATCCTAAACCCTAAAACACTACAGCCCAGCATGACCCTACACTACGCAAACACTACAACACTACCCTAAACCCTAAAACACTAGCCACAGCATGACCCTACACTACGCAAACACTACAACACAACCCTGAACCCTAAAACACTACCCCCAGCATGACCCTACACTACGCAAACACTACAACACTACCCTGAACCCTAAAACACTACCCCCAGCATGACCCTACACTACGCAAACACTACAACACAACCCTAAACCCTAAAACACTACCCCCAGCATGACCCTACACTAAACAACCACCACAACTCTACACTACACTAACACAACACTACACTACACAACACTACACTACACTACACAATCACTAACCCACGAAAAAATTAACACAAACCCACTTACCTCTCTCGTCATCGTGGTTTTCACAACGCAAATGCATTTACCATACATGCCTTTAAAACGTAATTCTTTGTAAAGGCATGCGCGATAAATGCACATGCGTTTTGAAAAAATGCGGGATAATGGTATGCGAGCTCAATGACCTTGCGGGTTAATGGTATGCGGACTGAAAGTCTGTGGGATAAAAAATGCGGGAAAATGGCTGCAAACCATGATTAGCAGCAGACTTCCCTGGTGAGCACTAGCTTTACTACAGTGATCTAATGAGCAACTAGAGTGCTAACATTCAGAATTTATGGCAAATATGTGACACATCTGAATGCCTTCTTGATAGAACCAAAGTAAACAAGCATTGAAAATGCAATAGATCTCGCCCTCGTTTAAGTTAAAGCCATTCTGTTTGTAATGAGGTGGCTTTTTAGCTTTGCTTTTATTAGTGTTTTTAAAACTTTCATGTAAATAACATGCATATGTATGCATATATGTATATGTATGCATGCATTTATATTTATATAGATATGCAGATTACATATTTTTATATATGTATATTACCTACTGGCGATAGCCAGTGGGTATATATAGTTAGGATTTTTTCTCTATGGGATTTCTGAAAATTCTATGTCTAATAACTTTGGCGTTTGTGGACGGAATTGGCTGAAATTTTCAGGAAAATGGCAAATTTTTTTCTGAGCAGCCCCTGAAAATTTGGTGGGGTTTCGTCAAGGGGGAGCCGAGAACAAAGGGGGGTCCCAAAACGCGTTTTTCCCATTCATTTTTCCATAGGGCGGTTGGACTCACTTTTAGCTCGAACGGCTGAATAGATTTACATGAAACTTGGCAAAATTGTAGATATGGTTTGCCCGACGTGCCTTTGCTATGTCTCAATATATGTGCTCCAGTGGATTTTGAGAAATTAACGTTTAAAAAAATATATATATCTGTGACAGCGCTCCGGTTAGCGCCCCGGTTCGCGTACCTGACGCGTAACGGAACTTTGCGAAGCGAATCTGATTGGCTCTCCGGTGTCTGTCAACATTCTAAACAAACCGGAGCGGCCGCCATCTTGTCTCTCGGTACGATCGAGAGACAAGATGTGGTGAAAAACGAAGGGGGAAATGAAGGAAAGGGGGCAAGGTAGACCACTCCTGACCCCCTAGGATTGATGAGGGGGATATTAAAGTGCCCCGCGGGGCAAAATTTTTTGCGATTTTACGCCGTAGAGGCGCGTCCCGGTACGCGAACCGGGCAGCTCACCGGGCAGCTAACCGGGCAGCTAACCGGGCAGCTAACCGGCAGCGTAGCTGTCAACATTGTAAACAGTCCGGAGCGGCCGCCATCTTGTCTCTTGGTAGGTTCGAGAGACAAGATGTGGTGAAAAAAGAAGGGGGAAATGAAGGAAAGGGGGCAAGGTAAACCCCTCCTGACCCCCTAGGATTGATGAGGGGGATATTAAAGTCCCCCGCGATTTTTCGCGGTAGAGGCGCTTCCCGGTACGCGAACCGGGCAGCTAACCGGCAGCGTAACGGGAGTCCGCCATCTTGTGTTTTTGGAGCGTCCGGTTCGCGTACCGGGTAGCGTCCCGGTAAGCGTAACAAGGGGAAAACCAAGAGAAACAGTAAAAAAAAATTAAGGGAATAGATTTCCAGCAAACTTGGCAAAATTGTAGGGACTGTTTGTTTGATGTGCCTTTGCAAGGCCTCAAGATATGTGCACGTGTGGATTTTGTCTAATTAAGGTTAAAAAAAATATATATATCTGTAAGCGTGCTCCGGCACGCTTACGTTACGGGTTTTGTTTGCGCTGCAGAACCGATACGTCACGGTTATGCGACGCGTCATGAGGCGTCTCACGTGGCTACGTGATACGTCACGTAATAAAGAATATATTTTACAGCTATAGATATTAGCTTTTAAAAAACCAATGAAATTCACTGAAAAAACCATAGGTTATAGACCATATATAGTTAGGAATTTGCATTTACAAAACCTTGAAAATTCACTGAAAAAACCATAGGTTAGAGACCATATATAGTTAGCTGGACATTTTATTGACATAAAACCAATGAAATTCCATATATAGTTAGTTGCACTAACTATATATCGCGCACCCGCAATCCACTGCTGATGATGTCACATATTACATCATTCATGACATGGTCAGTGACATCACTGATGACATCACTGATGACATCTCAAATGACATCACTGATGACTTCACTGATGACATCTCAAATGACATCAGTCATGACATCATGACACACCAATACCAGTTACTACATACGCACTCACTGATTCCTACGTCTACACACACATTCACTCATTCACCCATACAATCACTCATACATACAGTCACTCATTATTACAACACTATCATATGCACTCATACACCTATGCAGACACTCACACACTGCCACTCATCCATGGAGTTACTCACACACCTAGTCAGTCCTGTAAAGAATCAATCACACTTCCATTTCCTCATCTATACAGTTAAACACAGAACACCATACTTCAGTGACATCACTGATGACATCACTGATGACATCTCAAATGACATCACTGATGACATCTCAAATGACATCACTGATGACATCATGACACACCAATACCAGTTACTACATACGCACTCACTGATTCCTACGTCTACACACACATTCACTCATTCACCCATACAATCACTCATACATACAGTCACTCATTATTACAACTCTATCATATGCACTCATACACCTAGTCAGTCATGTGAAGAATCAATCACACTTCGATTTCCTCATCTATACAGTTAAACACAGAACACCATACTTTTCACACATATACTAACACATACTTACTCTCTTATACAATCACTGATACAAGTACACATTGATATGCACAGAGTCACACACCTCCCAGCCAGCCATACACACACTCAGTCTTCCATACATCCACTCATTCTTCAATATGTAAAACATATTTAAACTTTACAAAAACACACAGACACTAGAAGATGTCATCAGTGATGTCATTTGAGATGTCATCAGTGATGTCATCAGTGATGTCATTTGAGATGTCATCAGTGATGTCATCAGTGATGTCACTGACCATGTCATGAATGATGTAATATGTGACATCATCAGCAGTGGATTGCGGGTGCGCGATATATAGTTAGTGCAACTAACTATATATGGAATTTCATTGGTTTTATGTCAATAAAATGTCCAGCTAACTATATATGGTCTCTAACCTATGGTTTTTTCAGTGAATATATATATATATATATATATATATATATATATATATATATATATATATATATATATATATATATATATATATATATATATATATATATTACCTACTGGCGGTCGCCAGTAGGTAGTTATAGTTAGGATTTTTTTCAATGTTAAATCTCAAAATTCTATTTGGAATAACTTTGGCACCGGTTGACGAATCTGCCTGAAAATTTCCTGAAAATGGCCTCGTCGAGCTCGGGTCCTCCCTTGAAAGTTTGGGGGGGATACGTCAAGCGGGGGCCGAGATAAAAGGGGGGTCCCAAAACGCGTTTTCCCCATGTAAATTTCCATAGGGCGGTCGATTTCACTTTTAGCCCGAACGGCTGAATGGATTTCCAGCAAACTTGGCAAAATTGAAGGGACTGGTAGCCCGATGTGCCTTTGCTATGTCTCAAGATATGTGCTGCAGTGGATTTTGAGTAATTTAGGTTCAAAAAAATATATATATCTATAGGCGCTCTCCGGTGCGCGCACCGGAGTGCGCTCCAGGCGCGACACGCGACTTGCGCGCAGGAAGCTGATTGGCTCTTGGGTGTCTGTAAACATTCTAAACAGTCTGGAGCGGCCGCCATCTTGTGTCTTGGTAAAATCGAGACACAAGGGGTTTTTAAAAAAAAGGGGCAAATGACCATAAGGGGGAAGAGTAGACCCCCTCTGACCCCCTAGGTTTGATGTAGGGGCTAAAATAGGGTCCTGCAGGGCATTAAATTTTTTATTTTTTTTTTCGTTTTGCGCGGGGAATCGCATGGTACGCGCACCGGCGAAGCACGGGGAAAATCCAGGACCATATTTATGAAGGCCTTGCGCTGCTAGTTTTGCGCCTCCTGTGCGTCAATTTTTGTGACGCACCAGCGGTGTAAAAAAATGCGCATTGTTATGCAAAATTTAAAAAGTGACGCATCTATCTAGATGCGTCACTTTTTAAATATAGTGCAACGAGGCACATTTTTTAACACTGCTGTTGTGATGCGTCACTTTTCTGTGCGCACTCCTTATGACATTCCAGATGTGTCATATTTAATGTATGACGAATCATGTTGCAAGGAGTTACAGATACATCAGTATTTCTGACATATCTGTAAAATAAAAGTGATGCGAGGCAGGTGCAAGATTTTGACGCAACAGCATCCTAAAAGTGACGCAGAGAAATCTTATAGATTTCAGTACGTCGTTATTACCAAGCTTTTTTCGGGGGAATGCCCCCTTTGCATACATTATACCTGACGCAGATATAATGTGGCGCAGAGTTTTAAAAAGTGACCCATGTACCTAGATGCGTCACTTTTTAAAAATAGCGTCAGGTATAATGCATGCAGAGGGGGTGTTCTCCCGCAAGAAGCTTTGTAATAGCGACGCAGTGAAATCTTTGAGATTTCACTGCGTCACTTTTAGGATGCTGTTGCGTCAAAATCTTGTGCCTGCTTTACAGCAGGTGTTAGACTGACGCAAGCCCTTTCACATGGTGTTTTTTCCATGTGAAAGGACACATTACTGGAGTTGCATCACTTTTGTGACGCACTCCAGCAATGCGTTACTTGGAATGTCATAAGGAGTGCGCACAGAAAAGTGACGCATCGCACCAGTGGTGTAAAAAAATGTGCCTCGTTGCGTTATATTTAAAAAGTGACGTATCTAGGTAGATGGGTCACTTTTTAAAATCAAGCGCCACATTATATCTGCGTGAGGTATAATGCATGCAGAGGGGGTGTTCCCCCGCAAAAAGCTTTGTAATAGCGACGCAGTGAAATGTTTGAGATTTCACTGCGTCACTTTTAGGATGCTGTTGCATCCTTTAAATATAGTGCAACGAGGCACATTTTATTACACTGCTGGTGTGATGCGTCACTTTTCTGTGCGCACTCCTTATGACATTCCAGATGTGTCATATTTAATGTATGACGAATCATGTTGCAAGGAGTTACAGATACGTCAGTATTTCTCACATATCTGTAAACATGAAAGTGACGCGAGGCAGGCGCAAGATTTTGACGCAACAGCATCCTAAAAGTGACGCAGAGAAATCTCATAGATTTCAGAACGTCGTTATTACCAAGCTTTTTGCGAGGGATTGCCCCCTCTGCATACATATGGCTGAGATACCCGCCACCCCCTCTCAACACAATCCCCAAAAGGAGGGAAACCGGAAACAGTTCTTAAAGTTTTTGGATGTGGGATGGAGTGACCATCCCGGCCGTATTTATTAAAACAAAAAATTAAAACATTAAACGTTTTCATGTTATGTACAATTTCATTATCACATTACGATGTTTGGCTAACCTTAACATAATCTCTAATACAGAGGTTCTCCTAGCCGAACTAGCATCCTACAAAAACATTCTCTAAGAACACTGAAATTGTACATCCTAACGTTTAAGGGCCAACGGCAAGGTCATAACCGGTGTCAAGATCCCTAACCAGACTTACCCCTCCCACTTGGGAGGGGCGACAGCACAGAGGCTTACCTCAAGTGCAACTACTAACAATTTCCCTTGACTTGACGGGGGCACTTAAGACTCGACGCCATTTAAAGGTCGTTCGAACACTTGTGTGTGGTATCTAGAAGGTATCGTTGACCTCTCCCCACCCCACACAACTTACCGCATCTGCCGTCGCAGATGACCCTGGCCCCGGGAAATTCCCCAGGAGGGGGCTGTAACCCCTCCTACAAAGGAAGGGGCCTTGACCGCCTTTCCTTTACTTCCGGCGACCCGCCCTTAGACGGGACCGCCTCCCCACTGAGGGGCCAATGGCCACCTCTCCCGAGCGCTCCCATCCGTGTTGGGTGACGCCCACTCATAGGGATCTACCAATTAGTGCTCACCGATCATGACCTTACCGCCTACCAAAAAATTAAATACGACAATTCTGAAACCTATGAAAACATTGGTCACTACGACCGAAAGAGCATGCTAGAAATGCAACACTACATTAACTTATTTTAATCGTAACAACCTAGACTGTATTCACCATACTTTATTATGATTAACCACAAACTGATACTGTCACAGCCTATAAATGAAATGGAAAAACCAACTTATAACTTCACTTTATTGCACAACAACTTGCTGTCCTCAGGGGCTGGTGGGTGGGTCAAAATTGGCTCTTCGTTCCGTCCCGAGCTCACGTGTAGCGAGGAGGTGCAGCTTCGGAGCACAAGAACAAGAGGACGTCTTCTGGTCTTGCGCCTTCTTTTATCCGTCTTCAGGGCGGGCGAAAACCCGCCCCTGCCCGCCCCGAGGGCGTGGCTGGCTGCGTCGGTGTCTAGGCCAGCCCACTATAGGGCGGGAAAAAGCGCGCCCCGGCTACGCCGCTTCGGGCATACCAGCCGAGACGCGCCTCCCGCCCAAAAATGGCTTCCCGGGGGGATCGAGGCACTCAGCCATACGTTCGGGGGGACCGAGTGGTCGCCCCTTTCCATATGGCTGAGATACCCGCCACCCCCTCTCAACACAATCCCCAAAAGGAGGGAAACCGGAAACAGTTCTTAAAGTTTTTGGATGTGGGATGGAGTGACCATCCCGGCCGTATTTATTAAAACAAAAAATTAAAACATTAAACGTTTTCATGTTATGTACAATTTCATTATCACATTACGATGTTTGGCTAACCTTAACATAATCTCTAATACAGAGGTTCTCCTAGCCGAACTAGCATCCTACAAAAACATTCTCTAAGAACACTGAAATTGTACATCCTAACGTTTAAGGGCCAACGGCAAGGTCATAACCGGTGTCAAGATCCCTAACCAGACTTACCCCTCCCACTTGGGAGGGGCGACAGCACAGAGGCTTACCTCAAGTGCAACTACTAACAATTTCCCTTGACTTGACGGGGGCACTTAAGACTCGACGCCATTTAAAGGTCGTTCGAACACTTGTGTGTGGTATCTAGAAGGTATCGTTGACCTCTCCCCACCCCACACAACTTACCGCATCTGCCGTCGCAGATGACCCTGGCCCCGGGAAATTCCCCAGGAGGGGGCTGTAACCCCTCCTACAAAGGAAGGGGCCTTGACCGCCTTTCCTTTACTTCCGGCGACCCGCCCTTAGACGGGACCGCCTCCCCACTGAGGGGCCAATGGCCACCTCTCCCGAGCGCTCCCATCCGTGTTGGGTGACGCCCACTCATAGGGATCTACCAATTAGTGCTCACCGATCATGACCTTACCGCCACAGGTCCGGATAGTTGACCGGCTATCCGGACCCCCCACAAAACTCCTACCTAAAGGTCATGTTTCAAAGATTTTAACCAGGCTAGGAAGTCTCCTATGAGTAACTCATTCCCCGCCCTCGACAAATGCACACCATCCCCCAGATACATACTGACATCATTAATACAATTATGCGAGATCGAATGCAATGCCTTGGAACGGAACAACCTACTCACTTTGTTATTCAATTTTTTAACAGAATGATTCAAAGCAGGGATCGAGATAGCCCCCCGCCACACTTTTCGTGGGATCATATGAGACCATGCGATTAGGCACCCCGGAACTCTCCTCGCTAACCAACTTACCGTGGAAAGCATAGCCTCCAGGAGAAGTCGTCTACCGGTGGTGACCAAATCATTGCCCCCCAAATGCACTATGACTATGGACGGCGGTGACCTCATCCGCTCTAACAAGCCCTCAAAATATTCCTGAAACTGGTCAATACAGAGACCGCCCCTTCCGTAGAAGGACACTCTGTACCCGTATTCCTCAGGTACGTGAACCATGTCACCTGCTTTGAATACGTCTGCAGCCCGTCTCACGTATGAGTGGCCCACGACCCAAACCTCCTTCCTCACAGCCGGTGACGTGCGACCGCTGACCTGGTGTTGGGTCGACTGCTCAGTCTGCCCTGCCGCGTAGGCTTGCGCAACTGAAAACAAACAAAAGACAAGAGGCGTGAGTACATGATTACAGCTTCACAACATGTGCAATCGCACGTACCTCTTATAACAATTGGAGGACCAGCGCCCCACACGTTTCACTTGTTCTATATTAAGACCTCTGGCTGTAGCTTCAGTGGCAGCCCCTATACGAAAGGAGTGGGTCCCAAATTCGCCCGGGTCCAAGCCCGCTGCGGCAATGGCCATTGCAAGCACCCGTTGAAACTGAAACCTCGTCAGCGGGGTGGCGTCTGCATGCCTCAACAATGTCCCCCCCCATGATGCCACCCTTCGTGCTAGGTAATCTTCTAAGCACTGTACCGGACACATGGATGAGTCGGGGTTCCTGCGGATGATCGTGCAGTCCCCTCTCCCATCTTGATCAGTCTTGGACCTGAGAAAGGAGACAATCATCGCATCACCCCTGATCTGGACATGCTCCCTGCACAAGCCCCCCGTCACGTCCCGTTTGTTCCTTGCAACCAGCTCACTAACTCTCATAGCCCCGTGAAATGCCAGCGTAAATGCGGTCCGGAACAAACAGGTCTCGAACGGGGACGAGCATGTGTTCGGGAGCGTGACCAGTAACTGGGACAATCTGTCTAGACCTATCGGTCGTCGTACGTCTACTCTGCGACCCTCTAGACGTTGCCACCCACGTAGCGCTTTCTGTACCGTGAAAGACGCTGTTGGGTCCAGGATGCCATGGGCCCTGGCAACAAAGGAAATGGCGGCACGATGCCTTTGGGCCGTAGCCACCGATTTCCCAGCCCTACGTAAGGACATCAGAAAAAGTACTACCAACTCCTCCTGACCCCAAAGTCCTCCTCTCTCTGCCCCCAAAAAGGCTAAATAGGCCTGGAACGCCCCTTCATATGCCTTCCTTGTCCTGGGTGCTAGACTCTCTCCCACGAGGTGACGAAGTTCGGGGCACCGAGAGACCAGAGAGCTTCGGGGAAGGGTGCCGGCTCCGGGTCCGCTGAAGGAAGGAAACCCGAGAAAGCCTGCATGTGAAAACGAGACAGTGCATCAGCAGCCTGATTCATCACCCCTGGGACATGTTTTGCTCTGAATACCACGTTCAGTTGCATACACAGTAAGACAATTTCTTTGAGGAGCCTCAAAATCAATTTACAACGGGCTGCCTGACTATTGATGCATTCTACCACGGTCATATTGTCGGACCAGAACACAACAGAATGATCTCTGAACCCTTCTGGCCAGGTTCTCAGGGCCACCAGAATGGGAAATAGTTCAAGGAAAGCGATGTTACTTGTCAGCCCCTTCTCGTGCCACCCTAGGGGCCACTTTTGTGCCGACCATTTTGTGCCGAAGATGGCGCCAAAACCTACGCTTCCTGCTGAATCTGTCCATAGCCCAAGCTCTTCAGAGGAGACGGCTGGCTTGTTCCAGACGACCCGGCCATTGAAGTCCGCCAAGAATGCTAACCAAATCCGCATGTCCTGGCGGACCTCAGCCGATAACCTTGTGCGATGATGACCCTCCTTTAAGCCAACCATCGCTTGGGCAATTGAGCGGGAAAAGGGGCGAGCCATTGGTATCACCCTCAAGGCAAAGTTCAACTTTCCCACTAACTGTTGCAACTGATGCAGTGTAACTTTGGATGCATTCAAACATACTTGGAGGGCTGCCCTGAATTTCGACACTTTGCTAGCTGGTAAACGGAAGCACCCCTCCCTTGAGTCCAACTCGATCCCCAAAAACTCGAGGCAAGTCGTGGGACCCATAGTTTTACCTGGTGCCAATGGCACGCCAAGATGATCCATTAACACACAGAATTCTGCTAAGGCCCGGGCACATTCGGGATTACCGGCGGGGCCAAGGAACAGAAAATCGTCAAGGTAGTGCATTACATTTCGGAAACCCGTTTTCTTAGTGAACACCCATTGCAGGAAAGTACTGAATTGCTCAAAGTAAGCACATGATATAGAGCATCCCATTGGCATACACCTATCCATGTAAAATGACCCCTGGAACCCGAATCCCAGAAGACGCTGATCGTCTGGGTGTACCGGAAGCAACCGGAACGCTGACTCGATATCAGATTTCGCCATCAACGTCCCGTGCCCCAGGCGATTCAAGATGGCTACCGCCTCATCAAAAGATGCGTATCGCACCGAACAAACTTCTGGCTCAATTGCGTCGTTCACCGAAAGACCATATGGAGCCGATAGATTATGAATCAAACGAAACTCACCCGGGTCCTTCTTGGGGACCACCCCTAACGGAGAACAAACGAAATCCGGTACCGGGGGTTCACTAAACGGGCCGGCGACCCGTCCCCGGCTAACCTCTTTCTGAATTTTTTCTTGCACTACAGATGCATGTTGTAAAACGGAAAGTTGATTTTTGCACATCCCTACACCCTGAAAGTCCCCTACCGGGATGCGGAAACCATGTGTAAAACCGTTCCGCAGCACCCCGGCAGAAGTACGATCCGGGTATTCGCTGAGCCAGGGAATCATTGCCAAGGTATCAATCGGGGTTGGTAAAGGCGCCCCTCGGCCTAGCTTAGACCTGTTTGGCGCCTCCCTTACCCCCATTCTCACTCGTTCTGGCTCTGCACGATGACTCAGGATGGGACGACCCACACGTACTACACTCATGTTTGAATTTACACGATCCCGGAGGCCTGGTACATTTCCCCTTGTTGAAATTAAAACAGAAACCCTTTCTCCCTGTATTGCCTGCGGGCCTCGACTGGTCGTCGGTGCTCGTACTTGGTCGAAAGGGCGTCCCCACATTTTGGCGGGAGTAATCGACAACAGTGCTCCCTAACAATGGCATTCTTAACATCCCCGATTCTTTCATTTTATCCCATGTTAAAGAATCGTAACAATCCCAAGTCAAACTCTTGTTATGTTCCTTTTCTTTCCTGAACAAATTGTCATAACAAAACCAATGGTTACCTTGATACGCTGTCGAGTAACCCATAATTCGTGATTGATAAACGGGAAACTCAGGAAGCAAATCGGGCCTACGTTCCCCCAAAATCGATGTGAAAATACCCCATGCATTGCCCCAGTTGCCAATGTTCTCATTTACCTTAAAGGCGGCCATCTTTGCGCGCCAAACACTCGGATGCATTAAGTCCTTCTGACTTTTCACATGCTCCACATCATAATGATCAACAAGCAGGGAAAAAATATTCACGTACTCCCCCGCCCAGATCTTTTCCTTTATAGCTAAAGGCACATGTTGTCCTAATCTCTCTCTACGAGAGGGTGCTGACTCGTCCCTTGCAATCGGCAATGGCCGCTTACCTGCACCGGACGCAGCTTCTGCCGCTTGCGGCTTGTCTATCCCCGCCAACGGCGTAGCCACTCTAGCTGCCTCTTTCTTCTCACGAAGCCCTTTTATCAGCGCCTGTGCCTCGGCAGCCGTGGCGCCATCACTACTATCCCCCAACCATGCTGCTAGCTGTGCTGCCAGCTCGGGGGGCATGTCTTCCTTGGATGTCGGGGTGACGACAACGGGGATTGGATTCCCCTCCATCGGTACTGGGGTCGGCGCCTCGAGCGGGGCAGAGGGAACCGGGACGGCCCCACCGGCTGGAACCTTTCTCGGCCTCTTAGGTCTCCCCCCAGCCGGCGGAGTGCCCGAACCCTCCTCCCCATCTCGCTCCGCCAACCGTTTCTTTATGTCGGACACTTCTTTGCAAAGGGCCCGCACCATCTGGTCGGTCGTCATTCTCTTTGCGCCTTTCTTGGGCATCTCTCCGAGGAAGTATCTAGAAGACAAAGAAAAAGATCAAAACGCTCAAAATTGGCTCTTCGTTCCGTCCCGAGCTCACGTGTAGCGAGGAGGTGCAGCTTCGGAGCACAAGAACAAGAGGACGTCTTCTGGTCTTGCGCCTTCTTTTATCCGTCTTCAGGGCGGGCGAAAACCCGCCCCTGCCCGCCCCGAGGGCGTGGCTGGCTGCGTCGGTGTCTAGGCCAGCCCACTATAGGGCGGGAAAAAGCGCGCCCCGGCTACGCCGCTTCGGGCATACCAGCCGAGACGCGCCTCCCGCCCAAAAATGGCTTCCCGGGGGGATCGAGGCACTCAGCCATACGTTCGGGGGGACCGAGTGGTCGCCCCTTTCCATTATACCTGACGCAGATATAATGTGGCGCAGAGTTTTAAAAAGTGACCCATGTACCTAGATGCGTCACTTTTTAAAAATAGTGTCAGGTATAATGCATGCAGAGGGGGTGTTCCCCTGCAAAAAGCTTGGTAATAATGACGCAGTGCGTCTTTTTTAGGATGCTGTTGCGCCAAAATCTTGCGCCTGCTTCACAGCAAACCTTTCACATGGTGCTTTTTCCATGTGAAAGGACACATTACTGGAGTTGCGTCACTTTTGTGACGCACTCCAGCAATGCGTTACTTTTGTGTTTACAGATATGTCAGAAATACTGACATATCTGTAACTCTTTGCGAATTGATTAGTCATATATTAAATATGACATATCTGGAATGTCATAAGGAGTGCATCTAGAAAAGTGACGCATCGCTGTTTTCACGTAGCGATGCGTCACTTTTCAGAAATGAGGCCTCCAGTTTATTCACTGTGTCATAACTTTCTTTTCTAACACTCACCTTCTTTCATTCCTCCTACTTCACTTCCTTTCACCTCTCATACCTTTCTGTTCTTTCTTACTCATTCTCCTTTCAATTATCAATGCACTATATTTCACTTACTCTTCATTTTTTTAAGAATATAGCTCTTTGATGAGAATTGGAGGTAGTTCTGAAAAGAACTTTTGGTTTTCTTCTTTTAACTGAACAGGAACAAAAACAGGGAATGGAAACTGCTCAACAGGAGCAAAAAGAAAAGAAAAAAATTAGGGGTGGGAAGGGCAGCGATGGTTCTCCAATGCTCGAACCATGAGCAGGACACTTTGCTCCCCATAGGTGAGGAGTTGATTGCAGTATCTGCATTTGACGACCCCATGGTTAAATGCAGGTTGTATGTTTGCCACCTGCTCCTGCGATTGTTCTCTCCCAGAAGAAGTTGCTCCTCCTGTTGATGTAGAGGCCCCATCTCTGGGAACCTCTTGTGCCAGAGCCCTGACACTTTCCCGGGCAAAATTCTGGGGGTGCCTCCTCTCCACATGGCGAATCATGGTGAAGTTGCCAAAAGAGTATTTTTTTGGGGGGTTACCCCGTGACAGGACCTGTTTGCAGATCCTGCACTCTACTTTTGGTGCATTCACCTTCTTCTGGTCTGCTGGAAACTTAAAAAATTTCCAGATGAAATGCTCTTTGACCTTCGGCTGAGGAGGCTCTTCATCAATGAAATCATTGGAGTCATCTTCACTGCTGGATGGTCTGGCAGCCATGATTAATCAAGAAATATGGAACAGCAAAAAAGGCAGGTCTTTCAGTCACAAAAGTGAAAGAAGAAGTGAAGGAAATGGGTGGGGATTTCATTCATTGTAAAAAAAAACTGTTAGCAACCAATGAAAAGTGTTATTTTAGGGTCACATGACCCGACGCGTTTACGCTGCGCGCTCCGGTGCACTTCCGGTGCGTTTACGCAGCGCGATCGTAGGCGCTTCCGGGGCGCAAACGTGGCGCAATCGTAGGCGCTTTTGCGTGCGTTTATGCGCCGCGTACGTAGGCGCTTCCGAGGGCACTTACGTTGCGCGCCGAAGTGACGTCATCAAACTTTTACAGAAATGCATAATCATTTTCCTTATTAAAAAAAACTAATTTTATTTGTATGGTACGAAATGTTTTGCATTATTATTAACTTTTCATTCATATTTTTTTTCACGAACGACAGTTGCGCTCTGGGTGCGCTTTCAGATGAGCTCACGGAAAAGCTTACCGGAGAGCTTAGCTGAAAGCTTCCCGGAGCGCGCACCCAGAGCGCAAAAGAAAAAAATTATATAAAAAAAACATGAATACTTTAAAAAAAACAGCAAATTGTAAAAAAAAAAAAAGGTTAGAAACTCGATATACAAAGGAATTAGCATTTAAAAAACCTATGAAATTCACTGAAAAAACCATAGGTTTCACACCAGTTATAGTTAGGAATTAGCATTTAAAAAACCTATTAAATTCACTGAAAAAACCATAGGTTTCACACCAGTTATAGTTAGCTGGAAATTTTACTGATATAAAACCATTGAAATTCCCACGTTATAGTTAGATGGACTCACTATAACTTGCGCGTGCAATGCACTGCTGATGATGTCTTATTATGCCAGTTAACCAATCAATTTTTAAAAACCATCCATTTAGACACTTATTTAAACATTTATTCTTCCATCAACTTTTACATATACATATATAAAATATATTTATTTTTCAGAAAGACACACATTCACTGGATGGTGTCATCAGTGATGTCATGAGTGATGTCACTGACCATGTCATGAGTGATGTAATATGTGACATCATCAGCAGTGCATTGCACGCGCAAGTTATAGTGAGTCCATCTAACTATAACATGGGAATTTCAATGGTTTTATATCAGTAAAATTTCCAGCTAACTATAACTGGTGTGAAACCTATGGTTTTTTCAGTGAATTTAATAGGTTTTTTAAATGCTAATTCCTAACTATAACTGGTGTGAAACCTATGGTTTTTTCAGTGAATATATATATATATATATATATTCTAGCTCCAAGGTTGTCCACCATTGAGTAGCACGCGAGCAGCAGCTTTATATATGTGTAGGTGAGGACGGGGATCCGCTTGTAGACGCCGCTCCGTAATGGATCTGCCCGACGCGTTTCGAAGCTCCATCTGCTTCTCTTCAGGGGCTTTAACGGAAGCGGTGTGCGCACCCGCTACACTTCTCCAAATACGTATAACTCACCCGCCGATGGGAGGCTCCAATGAGACTTCTGGGAAGTGTAGTGCGGAAAGCACACAATCAAGTCCTGGATGGACTCCACAAGTGGGCCCGTCCTCGATCCCATGTACGGCTGCTACTTCACTGCCGTGACCCCCACATTAACGGGGTGGTGCATACTCTGCGGCTGGACTGCCGCATATAAATTCTCGCTCCAAGGTTGTCCACCATTGAGTAGCACGCGAGCAGCAGCTTTATATATGTGTAGGTGAGGACGGGGATCCGCTTGTAGACGCCGCTCCGTAATGGATCTGCCCGACGCGTTTCGAAGCTCCATCTGCTTCTCTTCAGGGGCTTTAACGGAAGTGGTGTGCGCACCCGCTACACTTCTCCAAATACGTATAACTCACCCGCCGATGGGAGGCTCCAATGAGACTTCTGGGAAGTGTAGTGCGGAAAGCACACAATCAAGTCCTGGATGGACTCCACAAGTGGGCCCGTCCTCGATCCCATGTACGGCTGCTACTTCACTGCCGTGACCCCCACGTTAACGGGGTGGTGCATACTCTGTGGCTGGACTGCCGCATATAAATTCTCGCTCCAAGGTTGTCCACCATTGAGTAGCACGCGAGCAGCAGCTTTATATATGTGTAGGTGAGGACGGGGATCCGCTTGTAGACGCCGCTCCGTAATGGATCTGCCCGACGCGTTTCGAAGCTCCATCTGCTTCTCTTCAGGGGCTTTAACGGAAGCGGTGTGCGCACCCGCTACACTTCTCCAAATACGTATAACTCACCCGCCGATGGGAGGCTCCAATGAGACTTCTGGGAAGTGTAGTGCGGAAAGCACACAATCAAGTCCTGGATGGACTCCACAAGTGGGCCCGTCCTCGATCCCATGTACGGCTGCTACTTCACTGCCGTGACCCCCACGTTAACGGGGTGGTGCATACTCTGCGGCTGGACTGCCGCATATAAATTCTCGCTCCAAGGTTGTCCACCATTGAGTAGCACTCGAGCAGCAGCTTTATATATGTGTAGGTGAGGACGGGGATCCGCTTGTAGACGCCGCTCCGTAATGGATCTGCCCGACGCGTTTCGAAGCTCCATCTGCTTCTCTTCAGGGGCTTTAACGGAAGCGGTGTGCGCACCCGCTACACTTCTCCAAATACGTATAACTCACCCGCCGATGGGAGGCTCCAATGAGACTTCTGGGATCGAGACATGAGAGGTGGCCAAAACAAAGGGGGAAATTATCATAAGGGGGCAGAGTAGACCCTCCCTGACCCCCTAGGTTTGATGTGGGGGCTTTAAAAGGGCCCCGCGGGGCAAACAAAAAAATAAAAAAAAATTGTTTTTTTTTCGGGGGGAGCGCCCGGTACGCGCACCGGGAAGCGGACCGGGGAGCGTACTATGGGGAAAAAAGAATAATAGACTTTTCAAATATTGTAGGTTTATTAATTGTTCTTTTTGTTGTATTTTTTTTATTTTTATTTAAGTACCAACATGTAGGTACCAATGCAGAGTCTATAATTTTATATATACCGTCTTCTTTGTAGATATCTTGCATGTTGTTATAGAAGTTATTGTGGTATATGGAATTCATAGCGTAGTCTGTCAGGAAAGCAGAAACAATATGGAGGCAGGAGATGATAAAGAGATGTTAAATACATATTGGAGATAATATAGTGGGAGAAAGGAAGTAACTATGAGCAAACTTACTATGTAACACAAAAAAGTTGCACAGTATACTATAAGTCTCACTTTATATTATAAACAATTTGGAACTACTTGATGAATTACATATAAAAATGAATAATGGCTCGAACAATTTTTGATTATTAAATATAAATTTATTCTTCTGATTCTTTTTCATAATTTAATAAAACTTCTAACAATATATTGTCTGGAATGTACTCATTTTCATTCTGTTATTCCATTGATTCCATACACTGAACTAATTCATGGTCCAGAGACTCATCCATAAAATCAAAGTCATCATTCTCAGCAATTCTTTCTTCTGTGTTGTTGTCCAAAACAATTTCAAAAGAAATATCCTGTTCTCCTTCCATTTTGTTGCTGTGAATTGCATAAAAAATAAATATATCAGTAGAGATAGGGCACTGTTGGGTTTAAGTTCAGACAGGTACTTTGGTTTTTTTAATAGTGATTTTATCTTTGGGAAGTGTATGGTATCAGACTGGAAGTAGAAATATAAAAAAGTGTATGTGATAAAGCCTAAGTAAATTCATAATTATACAAGACAAGCCTAACTCCATCCATAACTATAACAGAGAAGTCTATCTTATTCTATAACTATTACAGAGGGATAGTATATAACTATCAGAAAATGTTTTCCAAATTAATTTAAAGTGCACAACATACTTCAGTTTTTAAAATAACATCTTACCTTTCAAAAAGAAGTTTAAGTTGTCAGTGAAAATGCTCTTGAAATGTACTTCAGGAAGTAGTAGTCAAAATGGCTGTTTCTCTCTCTTTCTTTATATATATTCAGGTGCATAACCAATCAAATGTCATGAAATAATAGTAGATAATGAAAGAAACATTTTAATTGGTTGTCAATTCTAACACTTCATATGTGTTTTTGTCATGTAATTTACCTCAGGATATTTAGTCAGGCCTACAGCAGAATTGTCTCAATGGAATTCCATCAAATTTGGGTAAATGGTAGGGACTGCTATGTAGTAGGACCTATTCTTCATTTGGTGTAAGTGTCTACAGTGGTTTTTCTGTAAATTACTTTCCCACCTTTTTTGAGGGAGCGCTTACCGGTGCGCGCCCCGGTACGCGCACCGGCAGCGTTACGGGAGTCCTCCATTTTGTGTTTCGGTACAATCGAGACACAAGATGAGGACAAACAACGTTGTGAATGGGTAGAAGGGGGCACGGTAGACAGCCTCTGACCCCCTACGTTTTCTGAGGGGGGCTTAGGAGGCTCATAAAGGCTAAAAAAAAAAATTGGGGGGAATTTTTTGCGGGGGAAGCGCCCGGTACGCGCACGGGGGAGCGTACTTTGGTGAAAAATGGTGAAAAAAGTTAGAAAAAGATAAATGTTTTGAATGATCAGAGGTAGGGTAGCTCTGAAAAGAGCTTTCGGGTTCTGTGGCTGATTTAGGTATCTACAAGTAGGTTCCAATGCACAGTCTTAAATTCAGGAGGAAAATTCTATTCCCCTCATCTGAGAAGTGCACACCATCTCCTCTGTAGATGTCTTGCATGTTGTAACGCAAGTTATTATTGTATATTGAACCCATTCCACAGTCTCTCAGGTAAGCAGAAACAGATTTATTCACATGTTTCCATGCTTTCTCAAATTGTGAACAAAATTGGTTGGACCAGTTCCATTTCTGTCTTTGGCATATATTGGAATATACCAAGGCAGTTTGTGGAAAAAGTGTCATCAATTGATCAAAGGTGTCCTTTAAAAGCATTTCCAGACCAACCCCAGTCATAGTGCCCAAATCATTTCCACCACAGTGCACTATTAAGAGGTCAGGGTTTGGCAGATGCAAAAAGGTTTTCACCAATGGTATCAATTGATGACATCTCAATCCTCTCTGGCCAATCCACTTGATTTCCACATTTGATAAATCAAGGTTGTGATAATTTCTGCTCGCTGCATACCTTTGAGCCCAGTGGATGTAGCTATGTCCAATAATCCATACAGAATACATGATGTGAGAAGGTTCTGGTGCAGTCAGATGAAGTGTGGCAATGAAATGGCAGTTGGAACAGTAGGAGTTTGCAAAAAAAATAATTGTGGAGTTTCCCTGCTGTTGAATCACAAGCAATGATTGGTGGATTCAGTTAGTTGAAAACAGAAAGTTAGGGTGCATGGTTGTGTTGTGTGTAAGAAGCAATTTGAATGGTTAAGAAAAAGTCACTAAAAGCAATAATGCCCTGGATAAGCTGGTGTATTGAGAGGTCAAACATCCTTGCTGACTTAATTTGCAACATTGTAGAATAAACTTTTGAACCTGAGAGTTCAGTTAGGAGGGAATTGCTATGGTAACAGATAGAAAGGTGTTGATTTGAAAATAGTGAGGGAAGACTTTTGATTGGTTGAAATAAGGCATATGTGTGTAAAGTTAGAGATGTGCTATGCCAGTCTTGGTTTCAGTGTATTGAGTGCACACCTTTTGCTCTGCTAAAGAAAAATTGATGTGTGTGTCTGACACTGTTCTAAATCTCCCAAAGCATTTGTAAAGGTAAGTAATGATTTATTTAATAGGTCCTGTGTTGTGTTTCTTAAATGTTATTCAAAAAACGATTTTGGGTGCAAATGAATGGTATTTTCATGTGGCCCTTATTTATGATTGCCTTGTGCAGCCGGTGCATCACATTAAACATGGGAAATTAGTGACGCTCTTGTGGCGCAAGGCCTTCATAAATAAGGCCCTGAGTTTGTTGGCTGTTGATTTTGTTTTTTGCTTTTTGATAATACTAATTATGAACATTTGCAAGATAGTGGATTTGTATTTTGGGAAACAGTGAGGTTTCAAAAGTGATATTGAGTGGTTGTACATAGGTTCTGCGCAGTGTTTCTAAAATGTTATTCAAAAAACGATTTTGGGGGAAAATCAATGGTATTTACATGTAGCCCATATTTATGATTGCCTTGTGGCACCAGTGCGTCTCTTTTAACATTGGACGCACTCGTGGTGCAAGGCCTTCATAAATAAGGTCCTGATTTTTTTTGTTATTGGTTTGTGTCTAGCTTTTTGATAATGCTTGATATAACATTTGCAAGATAGAGGATTTGTATTTTGTGAAATAGTGAGGATTCAGTAGTGAAATTGAGTGCTTGTACATAGGATCTTTGCTGTGTTTCTAAAATGTTATTCCAAAAACGATTTTGGGTGCAAATCAATGGTATTTTCATTTGGCCCTTATTTATGATTGCCTTGTGCAGCCAGTGCATCACTTTAAACATGGGAAATAAGTGACGCTCTTGTGGCGCAAGGCCTTCTTAAATAAGGCCCTGAGTTTGTTTGTTGTTGGTTTGTTTTTTGCTTTTTGATAATACTTGCTATGAACATTTGCAAAATAGAGGATTTGTATTTTGGGAAACAGTGAGGTTTCAAAAGTGATATTGAGTGGTTGTACATAGGTTCTGCGCAGTGTTTCTTGAATGTTATTCAAAAAACGATTTTGGGGGAAAATCAATGGTATTTACATTTAGCCCATATTTATGATTGCCTTGTGGCACCAGTGCGTCTCTTTTAACATGGGACGCACTGGTGGCGCAAGGCCTTCATAAATAAGGCCCTGAGTTGCTGTGGTATAAGCTTTAATATGTTGCAAATTAGTGTTTATGTTGTTTTCTTTTTGTCATCACTTTGTTGTTTGCTAATAGTGTTCTTTAATGTGTTATTTTTTCAGAACCACAGATTGAAATCAACATTTTAAAAGCAAGCAAAAATGCCATCAAGGCAAAGGAATAGAAAAAATACCATACGTAAAAAAACAAAATCATCAAAGGAAATAAAAGAATCCTCTACAACAAGTACTTCAAAAAACACCAGAAAAGCTCCTGGTAAGACAATTAAGTCTTTTCTTCACAATTTATTAGATCAAAAAGTAATGTTTATGGTAATAAGAAGATCCAGAAGCAGAGAACAAATATAAAATGGAAGGAGAGGCCCTCAAAAAATGTCTCTATTGGAGCAGGAGATAAGACTATGGATAGCAATAGAAGGTTAAATCAATTTAGGGACATTCGTAGACGAATGTTTCGCAATAGGGTAGTTTTAAATTTGCTAAAAAATGAAAAGAAAGGTAAACAGAGAGCTGCTTTTTACAAGAAAAAGAAAAGTGTAGAAAAGATTGTTGATCAGGCTTTTGAAGTTAAGAAAAAATTATTTATTTTAGTAATCAATAGAATTAGAATACTTAATAAGGCAATTGATGTTTTCAAATCGAACAGTAGATGGAAAAGAATTATTAATCAGACTATTTTTTGTGAAGTATTTTCTGGAGAATGGATGCATAGTTCAAGTTATGAGCCATTTTTTAATGAGGAGAGTTACTTTCAGGAAAATTATTTGGTGCATGCAATTGACACCAGTGGTCGAGCATATGAGGTTAAAGATGGTTGTGTGATGGAAAAAGAGAAACTTGTGTCTAGAGATGCAGAAGAGGTGTTAAGTGATGAAGTTTTAGGGAGATGTACTAAGGGTCCAGTGTACACATGGAAGTGCAGTAGTATTTGTAGTGTGCGACAGGATTCAATCGATTTGCTTCGAAATTTCTTACGTACATATAGTAAGAAAAGTCTCAAACAAAAAATGAAGATCTTGCAAGAGTTAGATCCTTGCAGAGTGAGAGAAAGCACAGGGTTGCATGGGCATTCACTGGCTTGTCTTTCTAGAAAAGTATGTCAGAGTGTTTTTCATCATTTTAGGATGTTAGCAGTGCATCATAATAAGGTGAGGAAATTAGTGAGAAGGTTGTATTATGCAAAAAGTCCAGCACTTAAGCTTAAACAGTTAAACAGTGCTCTTTTGCATGGATCTGAAGTGGATGTGAAGACTATTTGTGAAGAAATTGAGTTTTGTTATTTTCGTAACAAAGAGGACAGTGTAGAAATGGATATAGTAATGGATGGTAATGTGGAAGACAATGTACAGATTTCAAGTACAGAAAGGTTTGACGAGGAAATTACCAAGTTTAAGGTGAAATCAAGTGAAAGGCCTAATTTAACTTGTGTGTGTTGTCGACGGACTCATTATAAGATTCAGACTAGGTTAGATGATTTATATGCAAAATGCGAATTGGAAAATAATAGTGAATGGCAGGATTTTGTAAGTTATTTGTTGGTGGAGAATTCTTTTGATTTGAGTTTTGATCAGTGTATTTGTAATTATTGTTTGAAAAAATTAAATGAAAATAGAATGCCTGCTAGAGCTGCTCATAATAATCTTCAGTTGATAGATATTCCAATTTTGATTCAATATGTCCATCCTTTTCAAGCTATTGTTCGCATTGAGCCTAAGATAGGGAAATTACCTCCTGCAGATTTACAAAGAGGATTAAAGGGAAGAGTTCTTTATTTGCCTCTAGATATCAAGAAACATATTGATACAATTGGTGTAGAAAGAGTAGAAGAGGATCCTCTGGTTATTCTAGTTAATGGGGTTCAAACAAAGAGTAAGAAAATCTGGCAAGATTTAGTGGATGTTAGGAAAGTCAAAAAGGCAACGTTGTATTTGGTCAAAAACAATGAGTACTATAAAGCTGTAAGTGTTGGAGCAGAGGAAACAGCTACAGAAGAAGACAGTGATTGTTCAGTTGGCCAAATTGAAAAAGTTGATGTGTCTAGAAGTGAAGAAATATATGAACATTATACTGTTCATCCTTTGCATTCCAAAGAAGTAATGGGGAATGCAATTGACTTGTTTCAAATGAAAGCAGCAAAAGGAAGTCCAATTAGTGTATGGGAAGAAAGTTTGGAAGCTCGTTGTTTTCCACAGGTATTTCCAACAGTTCGTGGTGGACGATATGACGATCGACCAGTTCAAATTCCTGCAGCTTAATACCGGACTTTAAGATTATATGCTGAAGATCCAAGGTTTCGGCAATGCATTCCGTATTTGTTTCATCTACTGTATGAAAGTGATTTGTCTGGGCTTTCTTATGCAGTTAATCATATATTAAAAAGTGGAGCTTATCTGCAAAATGTTTCAGCAAGGGACTTTATGGAGAAAGTCAATCTGCAAGACAGTATTTTGGAATCTCAGCTAATAAATCGCATGGCATGTCAGCGTGGAACAAATGAGTATTGGTTCCGTCATCATGGGGAATTGAAATGTATGCTAAGAAACTTAGGAACTCCTACATGGTTCCTCACTCTTAGCTGTGCTGAGTATGCATGGGACGACTTACTTCAATTTCTACGAGAGGCAAATGGAAACATACAAAATATAGAATTGAAAACACCTGGAGAACTGTGTTCTTTGGATCCAGTGAATGTTTGCAGATATTTTAATCATAGATTTGAAGCTATGATGTCTTTTATTACCAACAAAAAAATCCTCCCCTTGTAGAGGTTTTGGATTTCTTTTGGAGGAAGGAATATCAAGCGAGAGGTGCTCCTCATATACATATGCTGTTATGGATTAAAGATGCACCCAAATTTAGATCAGATTCAGATGAAACAGTGATGAGTTTCATTGAACAGTATTCAACATGTGCTATTCCAAAAACTACAGAAGAAAACAGTCTAAGGCAACAAGTTTTACGTTTTCAATCTCATCGTTGTGGAAAGTACTGTCGTCGAAAATTTTAAAACAAGGAAAAGTACTACACGAAATGTTGTTTTGCGTTTCCACGACCAGTGATTTCTAAGGGAAGAGTAAATAATTTGATGTCATCTCTACGACATACTGTGACGAGGAAATCACCGAAAAATACATATAATTTAAAAAGAAACAAAGAGTCCAAGTACATCAACGACTACAACCCAGTGATTTTGTCCATGTGGAATGCTAACATGGATATTCAGTTCGTTGCTGACAACTCTATTGCTGTGGCTCGATATGTGACATCTTACATCACAAAAAAAGAAAAGACAGAACTGAAGGAAATGTGGGAGGACATTTCACATGCAAAGAGTCTAAGCAAGAAATTATACAGTTTCAGTCTGAAGATGTTGTCGCATCGAGAAATTGGAGCATATGAATGTTCTGATCGGTTATCATCAGCAAGTCTCTATGCCAAATCAAGAACAATCATTTGGGTGAGTCTAAGTCTTGCTGCAACATGAAACCGAGTTTTGAAATCTGTACAAGAAATTGAATATTTGGCGGAGAAAGAACCAAACAGTACAGATATTTTGAAGACAAATATGTTGGATACATACTATCCAAATAGAAGTACTCACCTTGAGAACACTTGTTTGTATGAAGTTCTGCAAAACTACAGTTATAAGAGGAACATCACAGAAGATATCAATAATGGAAAATATGCTGTCATTGGGTATGAAGGATGTCTAGTGAAGCAGAGAAAAGGCCATAGTGAAGTAGTATGGCTCACTGGTTAGAGGCGGCAGACCCAAGAGCAGAGGACGGCCCGGGACCAGGGTTCGATTCCCGGCGCGGCAGGTTTCTGGACTAGGGTCAGCGGACTCGATAATTCTCTCGCCTCGGTGCCCACTCTGATCAGCGATCACACTCGGCAACTCTGGGCATTCGCTTGCCTCATCTTCACTAACGGCCCCACCAGACCGCCGGGGATGCCTGGTCTCACCCTGGAGATACCCATTAAGGGACCATCTCTCAGGGAAGCCAGGAAGGGTTTCGCAGCGGTCGAAGCGCCTTGGGACCCTACGGGTAAGTAGTGCGCTATATAAATGCCAATACATTTACATTTACACATTTGATTAATCATCGAAAATTGAGTTGCGAAGCTCCAGACAAAAGAGAATTTTACTATTTAGCTCTTTTGCAACTCTTTAAGCCATGGCGTAGAGAAGAGGAACCGCTTGGAGATTTTCTGTGTTATGAAGACTCTTTTAATGCAACTAAGGATACCATAAAATGTCCTGTTTTTCCAAATTATCTGCAAATGTTGAACGAAGAAATAGAGCAAGAAACCACAATTGCTGAAGAGATTGCTAGAGACAGTTCTCAAGACAGTCAGAGTTCTGCTTCATTGAGCCAGGATCCACTAGGAGGACCAATTATCCAAAATGAAGCTGCAACTGCCATGGATGAGGTGGAAAGAGCTATGGAACAAGCTCAAGAGGATGGAGTTAACTTAGAAGATTTGATAAAGCAACTAAACGTTGAGCAGAAAAAGATATATGACAAAGTCACAGAACAGATTGAACATGGATTCAGACATGAGAAAAAAGAGTGCTCATGTACATCATTTGAGCCTGTCCGACTGTACGTAAGTGGAGAAGCGAGAACAGGAAAAAGTTTTCTGATTAAAGCCATTTCAACTTATCTGCAGAAAAGGACTGATTCACCGCTGTCTTGTGTTGTAACTGCTCCAACTGGTCTGGCAGCACATAACATTAAAGGGATTACTCTACATCGTTTACTGATGCTGCCAGTTGAGCATGATAATAAATTGCATTACAACAAGTTATCTGGAGATGCGTGTTCTGAAGTTTCAAGAGTCTTGAAGAAAATGAAACTTCTTATCATTGATGAAGTAAGCATGGTCTCAAATCTAATGCTTGCTTTTGTACATTTGAGAATGCAAGAAATTCTTAGAACAGAGTATGATGTGTTATTTGGAGGAAAACACATTATTGTTTTTGGAGATCTATTGCAGTTGACTCCAGTAAAAGAACAACCAGTGTTTAAAATGCTCATGCATGAAGATACCAGGAAGTCCCTTGGAAGCATTGGAAACGTTAATATATGGTTAAATTTTAAATATGCTGAACTGCTTCAAAATATGCGACAGGCAAAGGATGAAGATTATAAAAATATTCTACAAGATGTAAGAATTGGAAAAGTAAGTGAGCTTGGGAAAGAAGCTTTACATTCTCGATTAATTTCAAATGTGTTTCCAAATGAAAACATTCTGCCAGAGAATAATTTTTTAAAAATGACTGAGAAGAAATCTGGGATATGTTTGATGCCAACTCTGCAAGAATGTTCCATCTTCAACAACAAAATGTTAAAGTTAGAAAATGAAGAGATTGTGAAACTGGAAACAATAGAAAAAATAGAGCATATGGGTGCAACAATTGTTTTGTCAAAAAATTTGAAAACAAAATTGGATTCATTAGAGAAAAGTATTTCTAAAACAGCTGGTTTTGAAAAGACTCTGAATGTGTGTTTAAATTGTCGTATCATTTTGAGAAGGAATTTAAATGTTGAAAGAGGTCTGGTATATGGAGCAATGGGTTATGTTGTTGATTTTGTGAATTATCGAAATAGAGATGGAATTGAATTTTTAAAATTAAAATTTGATGGTATTGAGCAAGTACAACAAATCAGTCGTTGTTCTGCTAGATTTTTACTTGTAAAAGACTTATATGTTCGCCGAAAACAGTTTCCTGTTTGTTTGGCATATGCAGTAACAATTCATAAATCTCAAGGTTTAAGTTTAGATAGTGCTTTGGTGAACATTGGAAGATCTGTGTTTAAAGAGGGTATGGCATATGTGGCATTATCCCGAGTCAGAACTTTATCAGGATTGTACTTGATTGAGTGTGATGAGACAAAGATTTGTGCAGATCTAGATTGTGTTAAAGAATACAATAGGTTAAGAAGAGAGTATGCTCCACATTTGCCACAATATCCTCTGTTTGAAAAACGTGTGGTAGGCCGAAAAAGAAGAAATGAGGATAATTGCAGTGAGGTAGTAGCAAAAAAACAAAAAGTAGATGAAACTGTAATTCAAAACAGAAAGAAAAAGGATTGTGATGAAAATGTTGTTGGATTTCAGTTTGAAAATAGTTCTGGTGTCAACTGCTATGCTAATGTAGTGGTTAATGTTGTTTTTTTTCTTCAAACTTTACAAGAACAGATTGTTGAAAATTGGGATCAAAGGTTGTGTGGTTTATTGACAAATAGAAAGTGTAACAGAAATTCGAAATATTTTAGATATGTGTTCTGGTCAAGATACATTTTCAGAGAACATTCAGCAGGATTGTCAGGAATTTTTAATGTATATGTTTGGTGTTTTGGAAGATGAAGGTGTAAATGTAGATAATCTTGTCAGCCTTTCTTATCAATGGCAGCATGACTGCCACAATTGTAGTTCATCAAGTAATACTAGAATAGACACTGAAAGATTTATATATTTGACTTTACCAGACTGTAAATCAGTGTCATTTAAAAATCTAGTTAAAGCAGCATGTCATAATATGGTGTGTACCCAATGTAAATGCCCAATGCTATCCACATTATTTATACAAAGTTATGGTCAGTATATCATTTTAGTTTTACAACGATGTAGACCTGATGGAACTAAATTGACAACTTGTATCAAAAATGTTGTGGCTTCTCAGTTATCAATTTCAGGAAGAACCTTTACAACTGAAGCTATTATTTATCATGACGGTCCTTCGACAACATCAAGACATTATACATGCTACTTAAAATGTAAAAAAGGTTGGACTTACTGCAATGATTCTCATTTGACTTATAAACAATGTTTGCCTTATGACTTTAAAAATTCTTAGCTAGTGTTTTTAAAACCAAAGTTTTAGTAAAAGGAATAGGCCTTTGAAGATGGGAATGGTAAATAAAAGTTAATTAGTTAGTTAATCTAATGTTTAAAATTATTTATCTCATATAGGTACTGTAAGTGGATCTCATAGTAAAAAACACTCATATATCTGACACGATTTGGCCGTAAGGAAAGTGTAAGGTATGATGTACTTAGATCTTTTTTCATAGGAAGTCGATGAAATGGAAGTTATAGAGCACAGCTGACGTTTTTTCCACCAAAAGGACCTTCACTATTTTCTATTTGGCCTCACGGAAAAGTAAGTGAATCAAAGATTAGTGTACATATATGAGTTGTAAGTTTGTATGGGTTTTTTTTCCCGCTGTTATATGATGAAGAGTTTGAACTCACTACTTTAAGTGAAATTCAATATATTCTGAGAACAGCAAAAATAAACAATGTAACATATTGTAGAAGTTATTGTATAGTTTGCATTGTGTAATTTATATTGTATTCACATTGTCTCACACTCATTTTCCTTTTTCACCCTTATTTAGCTCTCTTTACTCATTTATACTGCCTTTTTTTAACTTTGTTTCATCGCTGTTCCTTTACTCCACTTCATTCACAACTCCTCAATCCAATTTGAACTGTCTGCATTTCCTCTCTCCCTTCCACCACTTTTTATCTTTCTCACATTCTCTCAGTACCACTGCTTTAGTTTTCTTCCCCTCTCTTTCTTTCTTTTTCTCCTTTACTCTTTTTCCTTTCGCACTCATTGTACTGCAGTTCACTCAGTCCTTCCCTTTGTTTTTCTGTGTACTTACTCTCTCACTCCTTTGTCATCCATCGTTCTATATTAACCTCATTCCCTTCATCCCTTCACTCTGTGACTCCCCTTCACTCACTCTCAGTCATCTTCTATTCCTCTTTCTTATTAATAGTTCCTCATTTAGACTCCTCTCCTTTTCACTCATTTTCCTGTTACTTTCTTATCTTTCCTGATTTTGTTTGATATCTCACATTCTTTTAGTATCTTACTTACCTTCAGTAATTTGTTCTCTTTCTATTTCTTTTTCCCTCTTTTTTCTCTTTCTACATTACTTTATTTTTGTTTTTGTATCTTTCACTATTGCTTTATTTATTAGTAAACTTTTTTAGATTTTTTACCTCTTGACCTGTTTCTTCTATTTTTAAATATATATTTTAATAATTATAACTTGCTTTTTCTTTTGTCTTTCACAGATACAAGTAAGTTTTCATTTATTATATTGTAATTGTGTCTACAAAATGTAGTTTGTCATCACCCTGTGCTTTAACCTCACTACTTTTATCTCACCCTACCTCACCCCTGTTTCCTTACTCTGCTTCCCTCACTTATTATTATCCTCCATGTTTACTTCTCTTTTCCTTACTTTCCTACCACATTCAACTTTTTTCAGTGCCCCTGCTCATCCACACTCCTTTACTTACCTTTGTTACTGGTTCACTCCCCATGTCTTACCCTTATTCACTTATATCCACCCTCTTTCACTCCTCTTTACTTACACTCACTGCTATTTTCTTTCCCTCCGTCACTACTGTTCCTTTTCTCTGGTTCCGTCACTACCTGTCATTCCCCATAATTAACTCTCCTTCCTTTTACTTTCATCACCCATTCACATTCTCCCAGAACCCCTGCTTTAGTTTTCTTCCTCTTTCTTCTCTTCTTTTGCTCCCTTATTCATTTTCCTTTTCTCAGTTACTTCCTCTTACACCTTTTCTCTGTTTTTCTATCTATTACACAGTCCCTCTGTGTTTCTCCCTCTAGCTCTCTTTCTCTTTACACCACTCTCTTTGTCCCCATTCCTCATGCTCACTCCTTCATTATTTTTTTTTGTTGGTGCGCTGACGGAACGCGCCCCGGTACGCGCACCGGGGCGCTCACCGGTACGCGCACCGGGAGCGCTCCAGAGTGAAATATAAAAAAAAAAGAATATACTTTAAAAAATATAAATTATATTAATATACAATATAGGATTCATTTTTAGAAAAACACCCTTTTAAGCTATAGATATTTGCGAAAAAATAACCTTAGAAATTCACTAAAAAACACATAGGTATGAGGGCCTTTAAAAAGTTAGGAATTAGCAGTTACAAAACCTATGAAATTCACTGAAAAAAACCATAGGTTTCACACCAGTTATAGTTAGGAATTAGCATTTAAAAAACCTATGAAATTCACTGAAAAAAAATAGGTTTCACACCAGTTATAGTTAGGAATTAGCATTTAAAAAAGCTATTAAATTCACTGAAAAAACCATAGGTTTCACACCAGTTATAGTTACCTGGAAATTTTACTGACATAAAACCATTGAAATTCCCACGTTATAGCTAGTTGGACTCACTATAACTTGCGCGTGTAATGCACTGCTGATGACATCACATATTACATCACTCATGACATGGTCAGTGACATCACTCACGACATCACTGATGACACCATCCTTGTGACAGAGTGACTGACCTCCTTTCACTGTAAAGTAACCCTTGAAACACATATTCAAAAATAGAAACTAACATTTACAAAAAAGTAGAGATACCTATACCAGTTACAACAACCAATTCAGTAATTCCACCATTTATATACACATCCACTCATTCACCAACAGTTCAATATAGTCATTCATACATATACTCACTTATCATATGTAGTGAGACACCTTTACATCCGTTAACACACCGACAGTCTTCCAAACGTTGCTCACACACATACTCACACATGCAAATAAACTATTGAATATCCATTTTTTTGCATATACAGCTATACACACGCTACCACCTTACTTCTAAGGACACTTACACATATTTACTCTCTTAAACAATCACTTATAGAAACACATACTTATTAAAACAAGAACTCTTTCAATCTCTCACTCTCACATATACTCACTTATATACGTCAATACTCACATATACTAGATTAAAATATATGTAGTTACTGATAAAGACACTAGTGAGACAGTCATTCACTTACTAACACATACATATACATACTCATTCACCCATACAGTTCGGCACATATGCTGTCTTCAAAACACATACAAACAGTGAGTCAGTCATTGATGCATCTATGTGCTAAGTAACACCCCCACCAAATCAAACAGACAATTATAAAGATAATTAAAAAAAACATCTAATAACCCATATACACACACATGTAGCTACTCACCAACCCATGGAGCCACTTATACACAAAGTGAAACACTGATACATATATTTAAATATTTAAACATTACTCGCTAATATATGTATTTACTAAGATACACTTAATAAGCTAGTTAACCAATCATTTTTTTTAAAAACATCCATTTAGACACTTATTTAAACATTTATTCTTCCATCGACCTTTACATATACATATATAAAACATATTTATTTTTCAGAAAGGCACACATTCATTGGATGGTGTCATCAGTGATGTCATGAGTGATGTCACTGACCATGTCATGAGTGATGTAATATGTGATGTCATCAGCAGTGCATTACACGCACAAGTTATAGTGAGTCCAACTAACTATAACATGGGAATTTCAATGGTTTTATGTCAGGAAAAAGTCCCGGTCAGTGCTGCAATTCCGGGCTCGGAGGAATTGCAGCACTGACCGGGACTTTCTGATTGAGAGTGATTGCATGAAAGAACGTTTCATTGAAAGAGGATATCAATCTTCTATCATAGAGGCTGCACTAAAAAAAGCCAGTGAAATTAGCCACTCATCTCTATTGGTTACAAACAAAGACTCAAGACCTGCAGATACCAAGGAGGTGGTAAGATTCATTTCAACCTATCATTCTAGATCATGGCAGGTACAGAACAGTCTCAAGCGCCATTGGAACATCCTCAGGACCGAATCTACTTTGAGTGATGTGTTGGGTGAGAATCCTAATATGACCTATAGGAAGGCCCACTCTCTAAAAGATAAACTAAGTAAGAATGAGGTGAGCACTAATACAGCAAAAGGTAGTGACATCCAAGGCTTCTATACCTGCATGAAATGCAAGGCATGCAGGTTTAGTAATAACATCAAAAAAGTCTTCTTTCCGGTAAAAGCTGTGGAGAAAACCATCAGTAAACATCTTACATGCCTATCCGAATATTGTGTCTATGTGTTGATGTGTCCTTGCTCCAGGAAATATGTAGGGAGCACAATGTTCCCTGCAAAAAAACGTGTCCTGGAACATATGAGATCTATTGACAACAAAGATCAAACTTCACCAATTGCACGTCACTTCGAAGAGCTACACAAAAGCAATAGAAACTTGTTGAAGTTCTTCGTAATTGACAAGCTCCCACCCATGAAAAGAGGTGGTGATAAAATCCGCAAATTAAGGCAAATGGAAAATAGATACATTCTTGAGCTAGATACTCTTATGCCCAGAGGCTTGAACTCTGAAGAAGAAATGAAATGGCATTTAGGGGACTAAGAGGCAAGTCACATAGATCTCTGAAGTTTTCCTTGTTAATCAAGTCTCTTAGCAACAGGCTATGAGTGTCTAGAATCTAGTATTGTTTAGGCCCAATGTCTACACTGTGCTTTCTGCTGATTTTAATATGTTTGAAAAAAAAATGTAGTTTAATTTTGTTGTTTCACTGTTTTTGCACTAAGTTTGTGACTCATAACCAATTTAGAAGCTCATGGAATGCTATATACTATTAGTATTCTGATTGGCCCATTCTTTTTTGTGTATTAATTGTAGGTAATGAAAATGTAATGGTGTACAGGAAGAACAATCCCACTGGGGCACAGATATTTGGATATGATCGTGTGGACACACTTTATATAATCTCACTTGGGACTATACGAAAGGCACAATTTCACAATTTGATGCATTATATGTAATATAACTCACTTGAGTATGTAGCATTTTCAAAAGATTTGAGCTTAAATAGGACGATCCTGTTCTAAAATATGCCATGAAGTTGTTGGTTGACGCTGATGTCAAACGCAAATATAATTAATTTGTGCACAAATTTACCGTATATCGGAGAATATGAGAAATGCAATTAATCAGGCAAAATTAATCAAATATTTCGAAATGTTATTTTGAAAGGCATTTGTTTAAACGTAAGCAGTGTATATTGCGCACTGTGGGTCATAGGTATTTATGAAAGTATACTCCATTCCAAGATGGCCACGACATTAGGGCCTTGAGTCCATTGTTTATTTTCATCACTAATCACGTGAAACTTTATTTATTGTTTGCACATTGGCATTGGAATCACCCGTGACCAAGGCGAGTGTTTTCGGCGAAATGCGTTGGGTTTATTCCGTTTTTCATCACGATGCTGCATTTAAGTAAATAAATGTATCTGGAAAAGCGCATTATGGATTGGATGTGATCATTGGGTTCTCGAGGAGAGTGCAGTCGCGTAGCCACGCGTTGTGGAACTGAATATATATATATATATATATATATATATATATATATATATATATATTACCTACTGGCGGTCGCCAGTAGGTATATATAGTTAGGATTTTTTCCCTATGGGATTTCTGAAAATTCTATGCCTAATGACTTTTGCGTTTGTGGACGGAATTGGCTGAAATTTTCAGGAAAATGGCACATTTTGTTTCTGAGCAGCCCTTGAAAATTTGGGGGGGTTTTGTGGAGGGGGGGCCGAGAAAAAAGGGGGGTCCCAAAACGCCTTTTTCCCATGTTAATTTCCATAGGGCGGTTGGACTCACTTTTAGCCCGAACGGCTGAATGGATTTTCACGAAACTTGGCAAAATTGTAGGGACTGTTAGCCCGATGTGCCTTTGCTAGGTCTCAATATATGTGCTCCAGTGGATTTTGAGAAATTAACGTTTAAATCAAGATATATATCTGTAACAGCGCTCCGGGCAGCGATCCGGTTAGCGAACTTTTCGCGTATCGGAACTTTGCGATGCGAAGCTGATTGGCCCTCCGGTGTCTGTCAACATTCTAAACAGTCCGGAGCGGCCGCCATCTTGTCTCTCGGTAGGATCGAGAGACAAGAGGAGGCCAAAACAAAGGGGGAAATTACCATAAGGGGGCATAGTAGATCCTCGTTGACCCCCTAGGTTTTATGTGGAGGTTTTAAAAGGGCCTAGGAGGGTCCCAAAAAAAAAATTAAAAATTTTTTTTTTGCGTGGTAAGCGCCAAGTTCGCGAACCGGAAAGCGTTCTGGGCAGCGAACTTTATGGATAAAAGAATGAAAGACTTTTCTAATACTGTATGTTAATTATTTGTTGGTTTTGTTGATTTTTTTTTAATATTTTTATTTTTTCAGCAATTTTTTATTGTTGTGATTGTGTTTCAAAATTTAATAACATTTCTTACATTTAACTACTTTATGAATTACATATAAAAATGATTAAAGACTCAAACAATTTTTTAATATTACATATAATTTTATTTTTCGGATTGTTTTTCGAAATTTAATAGAACGTCTAGCATTTCACTGTCTGATATGTGTTCTTGTTCAGTGAACATAAGTTCAAACATTTGACCGTCATCATAATGAAGTAAATGATCCACTGATTCCACACATTGAACTAATTCATGGTCCCGTGATTGATCCATGAAATCAGAGTCATCATTGTCCTCAATTTCTTTTTCTGTGTTGGTCTCCAGAACAATTTCGAAGGAAACATTCTGCTCACCTTCCATTTTATTGCTGTAATTTGCATAAAAAATAAATATATCAGTAGAGATAGGGCACTGTTGGGTTTAAGTTCAGACAGGCACTTGTGAGTTTATACCAGAGAAGTAATCTATGGGCACTGTATGGTTTCAGGCGTGAATTAGTACTATTAAAAAGTGCCTGTGAAGAAGCCTAAGTAAATTTATAATTATACCACAGAAACCTAAATCAGTCCATAATTATAATAAAGAAGCCTTTCTCAATGTCTAACTCTTATAGAGGGATAGTATATAACTATCTGAAAAAGTTTACCATATTTACTTATAGTGCACAATATACTTCAGTTTTAAAAATAACAACTTACCTTTAGAAACAAGTTGATGTTATTATTGATATTCTAAATGATATATACAACAACAAGTAGTAGTCAAAATGGCTGTGTTTCCTTCTCTCCCTTTATATATATACAGGTATATAACCAATCAAATGTCAGGTAATAAAAGTAGAAAATGAAAGTAACATTTTCATTGGTTGTCAATTCCAACACTTCAGATGTGTTTTGTGAAGTAATTTACCTCACGGTACTTGGAGAGGTCTACAGGCTAAATGGCTAAATGAAATTTCAATGAAATTTGTGAGAATGGAAGGGATTGTTATGTAGTATGAGCTAATGTATATTTGGTGAGAGTGTCTCTAGTCGTTTTTCTGTAAATTACTTTCCCACCTTTTTTTTGGACCGCTTTCCGGGAAGCGGCCCGGTTAGCGAACCTTAAGCGTCACGGGAGTCCACCATTTTGTGTTTCGGTCGCATTAAGATACAAGATGGAGGGCAAATAATGTTTAGAATGGGTAGAAGGGGTCATGGTAGACTTATCTTGACCCCCTAGGTTTTCTGAGCGTGGCTGAGGAGGCTTATATGTGCGGAAAAAAAAAGGGGAGCGAATTTTGTGGAAAATTAGTGAAAAAAGTTAGAGAAAAATAATAATTGTGAGTGATCAGATGTAGGGTAGCTCTGAGAAGAGCTTTTGGGTTTATGGTACATTTAGGTACTTATAAGTAGGTACCAATGCACAGTCTTAAATTCAGAATGAAAATTCTGTTGCCCTCATCTGAGAAGTGAACTCCATCTCCTCTGTAGATATCTTGCATGTAGTAACGCAAGTTATTGTTGTAAAGAGAGCCCATTCCATGGTCTCTCATGTAAGCTGAAACAGATTTGTTTACATGCTTCCTCGCTTTCTCAATTTGTGGACAAAATTGGTTGGACCACCTCCATTTCTGTCTTTGGCATATATTGGAATATACCAAGGCAGTTTGAGGAAAAAGTGCCATTAATTGCTCAAAGGTGTCCTTTAAAAGCATTTCCAGACCTACCCCTGTCAAAGTGCCCAAATCATTACCTCCACAGTGCACTATTAACAGGTCAGGTTTTGGCAAATGCATAAAGGTTTTCACCAATGGTATCAATTGGTGACATTTTAATCCTCTTTGGCCCAACCACTTAATTTCCACATCTTGTAAATTGAGTTTAGGTAAATTTCTGCTCTCAGCATACCTTTGAGCCCAGTGGATGTAACTATGTCCAACAATCCAGACCTTAAACATGGTGGGAGAATGTTGTTCTGCAGTCAGATGAAATGTGTCTTTGATGTTATTTTTCCCTTTTTAAATGGAAAGCGTTCCTCATGGGGTCCTGAGCAGTTCTTAGCCATGTTATTTAATAGGAAGTGGATAACATGGCTAAGAGCATTTGCTGGAAAATGCATGAATATCGCTGATTTTTCTGCTATATTCATGCATTGTGGCCGTTTATTTTTTCACATTGCTTCATAGGTTGTTTGGGTTCATATTTAGAAGGCATTTTAGTGTCTTTGATGTTATTTTTCCCTTTTTAAATGGAAAGCGTTCCTCATGGGGCCCTGAGCAGTTCTTAGCCATGTTATTTAATAGGAAGTGGATAACATGGCTAAGAGCATTTGCTGGAAAATGCATGAATATCGCTGATTTTTCTGCGATATTCATGCATTGCGGCCTTTTTTTATCACATTTGCAAGCACTTCTTAGCCATGTTATCCAATGGGAGGTGGATAACATGGCTAAAAGCATTTGCTTCAAAGGTTGTTTGGGGTTATACACCATTTTTGGGAAATTATTAACATGCCTATCTAACTCCCATAATCAAAATCTAAATTTGCCAACCGCAGGTGGGAGCGTATTTACAATAAATTTGCACCATGAAGAATGTAAAATAGCATACTAGATACTCAAATAACTTATAAATATGACCCAAAACATCTTATGAAGCACTAGTAGTGCATATTTCCAGAAATGTATTGGTTTTCATTTAATGATTTACTTCATTGGTAGGCCTTCACATGTTTTTTTACCTTGGTTTTTTTCAGTGAAAATCTTATCTGCAACCATGTGTTGGCCTCACCTCAAATAAACAAAACAGGTGATGGACTGAATGTGGATCAATGACACACATTCACCCCAGTCTAAAGATCAGGGCCTAAACAAATCTTTAGATAGGCTACATCTTATCGTCATCCTGAATTAATGATTTAAAATATTAGGGAGTGATTTATGAGTGTTGTATGCCTGTTTTGTACCATTGAGTGTCATTTTTGTGATGCAGTGCTGGTGGAAAATATTTGCTATGTTAAATAATTAGTACGGCATTAAGTTTTAGATGACTGTTATTTATTTACTGTTTGGTAATAGTGGTTAATAACATTTTATATTATATTTTTCCACAGGTTCAACTGCAGATTCTTTCATAGTTTGGAAAATGCCTTCCAGAAGTCGAATACGAAAGGCTAGAAAACGTCAAAGACAGCAGGATGATGTTTTATTGCAGCAGTCCTCTTCCCCAAATACTTGTCAAAACACCAAGAAAGGTCCGGGTAAGAGCACGAAATCATTCTTAAGAAATATTTGTAGTAAAAAAAATTTTGCTCAAAAAAATGTTTCAGTTCACAAAAAGAAAAGTAATTTAAATGGAAAGGAGAGACCCATCACAAATGTTACTGGTAGAGGAAGAGATAACTCTGTGCATGATAGTAGAAGGAAACAACAGTTTAGGGACATTCGAACTCGAATGTTCCGTAATAGGATATTAGTTAATTTATTGAAAAATATTAAAAAGAAAGGCCAACAGAAAGCGGCATTTTATAGGAAGAAGAAAAATGTAGAGAAAATTATTGATCATGCTTTTGAAATTAAGCGAAAGTTGTTTATTTTGGTAATCAATAGAATTAGGAAACTAAGCAAGGTAATTTCTGATTTCAAAACAAAAAGTAGATGGAAGAGAGTAGTAAATCGTACTAACTTTTGTGAAGTTTTTTCCGGAGAATGGATGCATAGTTCAAGTTCTGAGGCATTTTTTAATGAGGAGACTTATTTTCAGGATAATGATTTGGTGCATGCAGTTGACATCAGTGGTCGAGCTTATGAAGTGAAGGATGGTTGTCCAGTTGAAAAAGAACAACTTGTGACAACAGAGACAGAAGAGGCGCTAAGTGATGAGGTTTTAGGAAGACGTCCTAAGGGTCCTGTGTACATTTGGAAGTGTAGTTCTATTTGCAGTGTGCGACAGGTTTCCATCAATTTGCTTTGTGATTTTATACGGACATTTAATAAGAAAAGTTTGAAGCAGAAAATGAAGTTGTTGCAAGATTTAGATCCTTGCAGAGTGAGACAAATGACAGGTTTGCGTGGTCATTCACTGGCTTGTCTTTCCAGGAGAGTATGCCAGAGTGTTTTTCATCATTTCAGGATGCTAGCAGTGCATCATAATAAAGTGAGAAAATTAGTGAGAATGTTGTATTATGCTAAGAGTCCAGCAATTATGCTTAAACAGTTATGTGCTGCTCTTTTGCATGGTTCTGAAATAGATGTGAAGAATCTTTGTGAAGAAATCGAGTTTTGTTACTTTGGTAGTAAAGATGAGAATGTTCAAATTGACCCTGAAGTAGAGGGTAATGTGGAAGATAATGTACAGGTTTCCAGTACAGATAATTTTCAGAAGGAAATTGCCACGTTTCAGATGAAATCAAGTGAGAGGCCTAATTTCACTTGTGTATGTTGTCGACGCACTTATTATAAGAATCAGACTAAGGTAGTGGATTTATATGCAAAAAGTGAAAGGGAAAATAATAGTGAATGGAAGGATTTAGCCACATACTTGATGGTAGAAAATTATTTTGATTTGGGATCGGATCAACGTGTGTGTACTTATTGTTGTAATAAATTAAACCAAAACCAGATGCCTGCTAGGGCAGTTCATAATAATCTGGAATTGGTTGAGATTCCTTCTGAATTGAAGGATTTAAATACTTATGAATCTATTTTGATTCAAAGTATCCATCCCTTTCAGGCTATTGTAAGAATGGAGCCAAAGACAGGGAAGTTGCCTCCAGCAGATTTACAGAGAGGATTAAAGGGAAGAGTTGTTTATTTGCCTCTAGATTTGAAGAAAAACATTAACACAATTGGAATAGAAAAAGTGGAAGAGGAACCTCTGGTTATCTTGGTTAATGGGGTTCCGACAAAGAATAAGAAAATATGGCAAGATTTAGTGGATGTTAGGAAAGTCAAAAAGGCAACAGTGTATTTGAAGAAAAATAATAAGTACTATAAGAATGTATATGTTGCAGAAGAGGAAGTAAGTGATGAAGAGGATAGCGATTTGTGTGCAGGCCAAATTGAGAAAGTAGAGGCCTCTAAAAGTGAAGAAATATATGAACATTATAGTGTTCATCCTTTGCATTCCAAGGAAGTCATGGGGAATGCTATTGAGTTGTTTCAAATGAAACAAGCCAAAGGGAGTCCCATTAGTGTTTGGGAGGAAAGTTTGGAAGCTCGGTGTTTCCCACAGCTATTTCCCACAGGTCAAGGAGGAAGATATGATGAGCGACCTCATCAAATTCCTGCGTCTGAATACCGGACTTTACGATTGTATGCAGAAGATCCTAGGTTTCGGCAATGCATTCCCTATTTGTTTCATCTCCTGTTTGAAAGCGATCTGTCTGGACTGTCATATGCAGTGAACCACATCTTAAAAAGTGGTATACACATGCGAAACATCTCGGCAAGTGACTTTATGCATAAAGTCAATGTCCAAGACAGTATTTTGGATTCTCACTTAATTAATCTCATGGCGTGTCAGCGTGGTACTAATGAGTACTGGTACCGTCGTCATGGTGATTTAAAATGTATGCTGAGGAACTTAGGAACTCCAACATGGTTCCTCACTCTGAGCTGTGCCGAGTATGGCTGGGAAGACTTACTTGAATTTCTACGAGAGGCAAATGGAAATATTGAAAACATTGAATTCAAGACACCTGGAGAACTGTGTTCTTTGGATCCTGTGAATGTATGCAGGTACTTCAATCATAGATTTGAAGCTATGATGTCTTTCATCACAAATAAAAAGAATCCACCTCTTGGAGAGGTGTTGGATTTCTTCTGGAGAAAGGAGTACCAAGCAAGAGGTGCCCCTCATATACATATGTTGCTGTGGATCAAGGATGCACCTAAATTTGGAACAGATCCGGATGACTTAGTGATGAATTTCATCGAACAGTATTCTACGTGTGCTGTTCCAAACGCAACGGAGAAGAAAAGTCTAAGAGAACAAGTTCTACGTTTCCAAAGCCATCGTTGTGGAAAGTACTGTCGTCGTAAATTCAGAAACAAGGACAAGTTTTACACCAAATGTCGTTTCAACTTTCCACGACCGGTGATTTCTAAAGGAAGAGTGAACAGTTTGATGTCTTCGCTGCGACATAATGTGACGAGGAAATCACCCAAGAATACATACAATTTGAAAAGGAACGAAGAGTCCAAGTACATCAATGACTACAACCCAGTGATTTTGTCCATGTGGAATGCCAACATGGATATACAGTTTGTGGCTGACAACTGTATGGCTGTGGCTCGGTATGTGACATCTTACATCACCAAAAAAGAAAAGACCGAACTGAAGGATATGTGGGAGGACATTTCCCATGAAAAGAGCCTCAGCAAGAAGTTGTACAGTTTCAGTCTGAAGATGTTGTCGCATCGAGAAATCGGAGCTTACGAATGTTCTGATCGATTGTCTTCAGCAAGTCTCTATGCCAAATCCAGGAGTCTCGTTTGGGCGAGTCTTGGTCTTGCTGCAACGCGAAATCGAGTTCTAAAACCTGTTCGGGAAATTGAGTATTTGGCAGAAAAGGAACCAAACAGTACTGACATTTTGAAGACCAACATGTTGGATACATATTATCCAAATCGAAGCAGTCACCTTGAGAATGTTTGTCTATATGAGGTTCTCCAAAATTATATATTCAAGAGGAACATCAAAGAAGATATTGAGAAAGGAGTGTATGCTGTAATTGGAAGTGAGGGATGCCTGGTCAAGCAAAGAAAATGCCAATTAGTAAACCATCGAAAATTGAGTGGCGAATCTCCAGAAAAAAAGGAGTTTTTCTATTTAGCACTTTTGCAACTTTTCAAGCCTTGGCGTGCAGAAGAGGAACTGCTTGGAGATTTCCTCTGTTACGAAGACTCTTTCAATGCAGCCAAGGAGTCCATAGAGTGTCCTGCTTTTTCTAGATATCAAGAAATGCTAACTTTGGAAATTGAGCAGGAAGCAACGATTGCAGCCGAGATTGCCAGAGACAGTTCTCAGGACAGTCAGAGTTCTGTTTCATTGAGTCAAGATCCACTTGGAGGACCTATTATCGAAAATGAAGCTGCCACTGCTATGAATGAAGTAGAAAGAGCCATGGCACATGCTCAGGAGGATTCAGTTAACTTACAAGACTTGGAAAAACAACTCAACGTTGAGCAGAGGAAAATATATGATGAAGTTACCAAGGAAATTGAGCACGGATTAAGTCATGAGAAGAAAGAGTGCTCATGTACGTCGTTGAAGCCTGTCCGACTGTACGTGAGTGGAGAAGCGGGAACTGGAAAAAGTTTCCTCATTAAAGCAATCTCTTGTTATTTGCAGGAAAGGACTGAGTCATCGCTGTCTTGTGTTGTCACCGCTCCTACTGGACTGGCAGCACATAATATTAAAGGTATTACTTTGCATCGTCTACTGATGCTGCCGGTGGAGCATGACAACAAATTACAATACAACAAGTTATCTGGAGATGCTTGCTGTGAAGTTTCAAGAGTTTTGAGGAAAATGAAACTACTTATCATTGACGAAGTAAGCATGGTTTCCAATGTCATGCTTGCCTTTGTGCATTTGAGAATGCAAGAAGTACTTAAAACTGAATATGATGTCTTATTTGGTGGGAAACACATCATTGTTTTCGGAGATCTTCTACAGCTGACACCAGTAAAAGGTCAACCTGTGTTCAAAATACTCACGCATGAAGATACCAGGAAGTGCCTAGGGAGCATTGGCAACGTCAATATATGGTTAAACTTCAATTATGCAGAACTGCATCAAAATATGCGTCAGGCAAAGGATGAAGATTACAAGAATATTCTACAAGATATTAGAATTGGAAAAGTGACCGAGCATGGGAAAGAAGCTTTAAATGCACGATTACTGTCAAATTTATATCCCAAACAAGAGATTGTGCCTGAGAATATTTTTCAGAAAATTACTGAGAAGAAATCCGGGATATGTCTCATGCCAACTCTTGCAGAATGTGCCATCTTCAACAACAAAATGTTGAATTTAGAAAAGCAAGAGATTGTGAAACTTGAAGCTATCGACAAATTAGAGCATATGGGATCAACTATTATTTTGTCAGACAATTTGAAATCAAAATTGGATTCATTAGAGAAGAATATATCTAAGACAGCGGGTTTTGAAAAGACTCTGAATGTGTGTTTAAATTGCCGAATCATTTTGAGACGGAATTTACATGTAGAAAGAGGTCTGGTAAATGGATCAATGGGTAATGTTGTTGATTTTGAGAAATACAGAAATAGAGATGGAATAGAATTTTTAAGAATTAAATTTGATGGCATTGAGGAAGTACAGATAATTGCTCGTTGTTCTGCTAGGTTTTTGCTTGTTAAAGACTTATATGTTCGCCGTAAACAGTTTCGTGTTTGCTTGGCATATGCGGTGACAATCCATAAATCGCAAGGTTTAAGTGTAGACTGTGCATTGGTGAATATTGGCAGTTCAGTGTTCAAGGAGGGTATGGCATATGTGGCATTGTCACGAGTTAGAACTTTATCGGGATTGTACTTGATTGACTGTGATGTCACAAACATTTGTGCGGATCTAGATTGTGTTAAGGAATACAATAGGTTAAGAAGAGAGTATGCGCCACATTTGCCTCAATATCCTTTGTTTGAGAAACGTGTGGTAGGCCGGAAACGTAGAAATAGCAGTAATAGTAGGGAGGTTGTTGCAAAAAGACTAAAAGTCAATGAACCGAAAGTTGTTAGCAGAAAGAAAGTGGATACTGTTGAAGAGATTGTTGGTTTTCAATTTGAAAACAGTTCTGGTGTCAACTGCTATGCAAATGTCGTTGTTAATGTTCTCTTTTCACTAGAGAGTTTAAAAGAACAGATTGTGTTCAATTCAGAACAAAGTTTATGCTGCTTGTTGAATTCTGTGTTAGAGAAATGTAGCACTGATCGAACAAAAGTAGAAAGTGTGTCTGAAGTTCGTTATCTGTTAGATGAATGTTCAGGTCAAACAGACTTCTCTGAAAATAATCAGCAAGATTGTCAGGAGTTTTTAATGTATATGCTTGATATATTGCAAGATGAGGGTGTAGATGTAGATCACCTGTTTGGGCTTTCTTATCAATGGCAGCATGACTGCGAGAACTGTATGGTATCAAGTACTACTAGTGTAGACTCAGAAAGATTTATATATTTAACTTTGCCAGACAGTAAATCAGTGTCCTTTAATAAGCTAGTAAATGCAGCGGATCACAACATGGAGTGTAGCCAATGTAAATGTGATATGATGTCAACATTATTTATACGTAGATATGGCCAGTATGTCATTTTAATGATGCAACGATGTAGGCCTGATGGATCAAAATTGTCAACTTTAATAAAAAAATTTGTGGCTTCTCAGCTGTCAATATCAGGGAGGACTTTTGTTACTGTAGCAATTATCTATCACGATGGTCCATCAACAACATCAGGACATTATACAGCTTACTTAAAGTCTGGAAACGGCTGGTCATTCTGTAATGATTCTGTTGTAACTTTCAAAAAAAAATTGCCGTTTGACCTTAAAAATTCTTACCTGGTGTTTTTAAAACCAAAATTTTAAGTAGAGGGAATGTAAGTCTGCAATGCTGTCTCGATTAAAAATCCAACTATATAAACCTGATGCAAGTAAGTCTGCTTCATAGTAAGCAGTATCAGTGTCATAGGAAAAGGAGAACATGAGTGACAAAGAAGAGTAAGATATTAGTAGTCCAGGATTGTGAAAATAATCTCAAATATTTTATTTTTGAAAGTTGCGAAAATAGAAAATGTCGGGATTTGATTGGAAGAATTACAAGACTTGCGAATCGCGGCAACATGATTTGGCCTAGTGGAAACATGTGATATAATGAGAGAAGTTTTTTTTCTATGTAACATATTTCACGTATCGATGGAGGTTTTCTTTCAGAAAGTGGCGGGCTGAAAATATTTAAAGCACAACAGAGTGGATGCTGTTTATAGGAGATCGTTTGACGTCATTGAAAGTAAGTTAATTTTAAGAAGTTTTGAAATCAGATTTCTTAGGTTGTATGGGTTTTTTAAACACAGTCATTTTGATTGTGTTTTTTTTTCCCCGCTGTTTCATGATGGATACCTTCAAGTCACTGATTTAAGTGAAATTTGATACATTCTGAGAACAGCAAAAATAAACCATTTAACATGTATAATTAATGTTATGCTTTTTGTCCTTATGATATACATTTAGAAATGTGAGGTACATATGGGTAAGCTGAGTTCTGTAAATATCAATTTTAATGTTTAGAGTGCTGTACTTCTGGGTAGTGTTTTTTTTAAAAAAAAAAAAAAGAGGCCTCACCTCAAAGAAAGCTCTTGAAAGCACACATCTTATTTGCATCCTAAAACAATCATTTACAATGTTAGACACAATTTTATGATGGCTTTACATCTTTTTTGCGCTGCTATTGCATCACTATTGTGAGAAATTAGCAGTGCAAGAAAAACATCATGTTCCAAAATAGGCCTCAGTTCAGCAACATCAAGATACAGTTTCTTTCGAACATATATCTTTAGGATTGTGTAGGGGACGTAGAGAAGCAGAGACTTCTGTAAATGTCAAAGTTGTTGAAAAACTGTTTGTTTTTGAACCTTTTCCCTTGTCTTTTCTAATTTTTAAATACATGTTTTAATATTTTTTGAAATGTTTGTTCTTTGTTTTACAGATTGAAAGTATGAAAAAATATTTAAAAAAGGTAACAAGAATTATAAGGTAAATGTTTTCCACTCTTTTTACCCGCAATGCACTGCTGATGATGTCATTGACACTATCTCTCATTTACTCTCTCTAGCTGTCTTTCTTTTTACATTATTCTCTGTTTACTTCCCTTATACTAACTCTTCTTTTTTTTAAAAAAATATTTTTTTAGTTCGCTTAAAGTTCGCGAACCGGTCAGCGAACTTGAAGCGAACCAAAAGAAATAGAGCTTGCCAGAGTGATAAACATTCTAGCAATTTTGTTTGAAAGGAGAGGTAGTTCTGAAAAGAACTGTTTTTTTTTTGTTTTTGTTGTTTTATATTTTTTTTTTATTTTTTGAACATTTTTTGATTTTTTTGTATTTTTAGAACTGTTTTATGTTTTTTTTGTGTTTTTTATGGAGGGGAGACAACAAAAAACAGGCTTTCAAAACGGCTCAACTGGAGCAAAAAAAAAAAATTACTTTTTGGGTGCATTAGGGCATTTATGATTTTCAAACGCAATGTTCATCAGGTTGACACTCATGTTGCCATATGATAGCATAGCACCACAGTAAATACAAGATAACTTCATATGCTGGAAGTTGGGTTGGATGTTTGGCACAGTCTCTTGTGCCTCTCTTCCCGTCAAAGACAATGTGGAGGTAGATCTTGCCACAGGAGTTGCCGTCGGATTGTCTTGAAGATCCCTTAACTCAGCCCGGCTGTAGTTCAAGGGATGCCACCTGCTCATGTGACGATGCATTGTATAGTTCCCCATACTGTACTTCTTTTCTGTGCCTCTCGACAATCTGTGATCACAGATGAGGCAGGTGGCATATTTTGCATTCACTTTCTTTGATCCAGGAGGGATGGTGAAAAACTGCCAGATGAAACTGGTTTTTCGTTTAGAAACCCGGGGCAACTCATCGACAAATTGTTGTTCCTCTCTGTCCTCTTCTTCTTCTTCCTCCTCTTCCTCCTCTCTGTTAGTCATAGTTTGACTAGGTGGTCCTCTCTTCTTATGAGGAGGTGGAGGTGGTGGTGGGGGTGCACCAGCTGCAGCAAGAATGGAAGCCATTGTGGAACTTCAGATAAATGGTCTTTCTCTCACCAAGATGAAAGTCAGAGTGAGGAAATAAGGAGGGGTTTACATGATTTGGGGAAAACAAAAGTTCTGAGCCAATGAAAAGTGTTATTTTTAGGTCACATGACCTAGTCATACATCATTTGGAAACCAAAAGTGAAATGAACCAATGAGAAGTTTGATAAACAAGTCACATGACCTGTTCCGCTTACGTTACGCGGCGCGCGCCGCGTCCCAGATCGCTTCCGGTTCGCGGTCCGGAGCACTTCCGGGAGCGCTAACGCGACGCGTCATTAGACGCATTACGCGATAACGTGATACGTCGCGCTTCCGCGACGCGTCACTGTTCCGCTAACGTAACGTTGACCGGTTCGCGGACTAGATCGCGGCATCAAGATGAGCTAACGGAAAGCTTCCCGGTTCGCGAACTAGAAGCGAAGAAAAAAATATTAAAAAAAAAATTATCAATAAATATCTAAATATATTTTGGGATTTAAAGAATAATACATTTTACAGCTACAGATGTTAGCTTTTAAAAAACCAATGAAATTCACCGAAAAAACCATAGGTTATAGACCATATATAGTTAGAAATTTGCATTTAAAAAACCATTGAAATTCAATGAAAAAACCATAGGTTATAGACCATATATAGTTAGGGATTTGCATTTACAAAACCATATTTTACTCGCACAAAACCATTGAAATTCCATATATAGTTAGTTGCACTAACTATATATCGCGCACCCGCAATCCACTGCTGATGATGTCACATATTACATCATTCATGACATGGTCAGTGACATCACTGATGACATCACTGATGACATCTCAAATGACATCACTGATGACATCACTGATGACATCTCAAATGACATCACTGATGACATCTCAAATGACATCACTGATGACATCACTGATGACATCTCAAATGACATCACTGATGACATCATGACACACCAATACCAGTTACTACATACGCACTCACTGATTCCTACGTCTACACACACATTCACTCATTCACCCATACAATCACTCATACATACAGTCACTCATTATTACAACACTATCATATGCACTCATACACCTATGCAGACACTCACACACTGCCACTCATCCATGGAGTTACTCACACACCTAGTCAGCCCTGTAAAGAATCAATCACACTTCCATTTCCTCATCTATACAGTTAAACACAGAACACCATACTTCAGTGACATCACTGATGACATCACTGATGACATCACTGATGACATCTCAAATGACATCACTGATGACATCTCAAATGACATCACTGATGACATCATGACACACCAATACCAGTTAATACATACGCACTCACTGATTACTACGTCTACACACGCATTCACTCATTCACCCATACAATCACTCATACATACAGTCACTCATTATTACAACACTATCATATGCACTCATACACCTAGTCAGTCCTGTGAAGAATCAATCACACTTTGATTTCCTCATCTATACAGTTAAACACAGAACACCATACTTTTCACACATATACTAACACATACTTACTCTCTTATACAATCACTGATACAAGTACACATTGATATGCACAGAGTCACACACCTCCCAGCCAGCCACACACACACTCAGTCTTCCATACATCCACTCATTCTTCAATATGTAAAACATATTTAAACTTTACAAAAACACACAGACACTAGATGATGTCATCAGTGATGTCATTTGAGATGTCATCAGTGATGTCATCAGTGATGTCACTGACCATGTCATGAATGATGTAATATGTGACATCATCAGCAGTGGATTGCGGGTGCGCGATATATAGTTAGTGCAACTAACTATATATGGAATTTCAATGGTTTTGTGCGAGTAAAATATGGTTTTGTAAATGCAAATCCCTAACTATATATGGTCTATAACCTATGGTTTTTTCATTGAATATATATATATATATATATATATATATATATATGTGAAAGAATGACCACTCGAGGAAGTGACCCAAGGAAACAGCGGGGAAAATGATGGAAGCCCTTTATTCACCATATGTTGTGCGGCATTATGCATTTCGGCTCCTACAGCCTTCCTCAGACGCCGCTTGCAACTGGGTGAAGCCGTCTCCCTCCCTGAATATACTGCAGTGATCTGTTGTTCCTGCTTGATTGACCACCACTGCAGTCTCGTCCGAGACTACAGTTCCCAAAGTGCAACAGTCAGGTAAATGTCCAAGCATGAATCATTCATCTCAAATGAGCACTGGAAATACCTAGTCACGGAGGGGCCTTGTGGGGGCAGGCTTCAGCCATAAAATTTCAGTGTTCAGGGGTCCATCAAATCCCTTACGCCCCTGCCGAGACACCGGAACATTCTGGGCCTTGGAAAATGCTTCAGTAAGCCCTTCTCCCCTGTGAAGTCAAAGACTGCAACCTGGCAGCGACCTCTGAAATGGCCCGATCTCTTGGCGGTCTCCGGGATACCAATAACTTACTGCAGAAACAATCGTTGCCAGCTACACCGGGGACTCTTGAAAGGGCGGGTCACTTGTGCCGCGTTTTCTGGCTTGACGCGGAAAATATGAAAGAATGACCACTCGAGGAAGTGACCCAAGGACACAGCAGGGAAAATGATGGAAGCCCTTTATTCACCATATGTTGTGCGGCATTATGCAATTCGGCTCCTACAGCCTTCCTCAGACACCGCTTGCAACTGGGTGAAGCCGTCTCCCTCCCTGAATATACTGCGGTGATCAGCTGTTCCTGCTTGATTGGCCACAGCTGCAGTCTCATCCGAGACTACAGCCCCCAAAGTGCAATAGTATATATATATACCTCCAATTCGCTCCTGCAGCTTTGAAGAAGCACTCGACAGTCAGGTAAGTGAGTCAACACTTTATTGCGAGGATGAAGTTGGTCTCCCACTTGTTCTTTCCATCCTTAAACCTACTGGTTTCTGAGCTGTGCGCTCCTTCTTATTGGGCTAGTTGGAGAATGCGGAGTCGGCTGGTATCCATGGTGTCCCCTCATTCCCTTTGCCTTTACTAGTAAGCGTATCCCGTTTCCGCTACAGTCTCGCAATGTACATTGGAACTCGTAGTCTCCATCTGTCGTTTTAATACCCACGGTGGGTCCCGCAACTCTCTAGCAGTTTTAAAAGGGAGTAGAGGTTCTGTATAAGCATGGGCGCAAAATCCGTTCCGCTCGCGGATTTTGCAGATTTCTGGCAAATTCGCGATCCGCGAATTCCCGCAGGTTAGCCCATGCAGGTGCTCGAGTTTAACTGAATTAGACTATCATTGCCATAAAATACTTGAAGTCCTTCATTAATTAAAAGTCTTTGAACGAAAAACCAGTGACACATTTCCAATACTTTTTGCCCTGAAGACGTCCTTCGGACGAAAGGCGTTGGCTACGCTCTGTATGAAGATTTTGAATAAAAGCAAGAAAGAAAACCCTAACGCCTACTGAATTGATTCCTTCATACTATTAATTTGATTACTATTGATACTGTATATTATATGGTGTGCTGAACCATTGTGTTTTTGTAAAAGCACTTTTGGGCATTGCCCTTGGAAGCCAGGGGTATGTGGCTTCAGGTTTCTGGCACCCACAAAAATAACTAGACCTCGAAATATTGGACGAAGTGCAGTAAATTTCTTTGCCTTATACCCCTGTTCTAGTACTGTTAATTGAATTTGAGCTTCAACTCGAGCACCTGCTTTATTTTATCTAATAGTGCTTCCTGATGAAGCTAACTTAGTAACTATTTTAGAATGGCGCTGGCAGCTTGCCGGCGCCATTCTAAAATAAAATAGGAGTGGGGCAGAGGGCAGAAGGGCACAACAACTAGTGGGACAGAGGGCAGAAGGGCACAACAACGAGTGGGGCAGAGGGCAGAAAGGGCACAAAAAAGAGTGGGACAGAGGGCAGAATGGCAGAATGGCACAAAAACGAGTGGGGCAAGGGGCAGAAGGGCACAACAATGAGTGGGGGAGAGGGCAGAATGGCACAAAAACGAGTGGGGCAGAGGGCAGAAGGGCACAAAAAAGAGTGGGACAGGGGGCAGAATGGCACAAAAACGAGTGGGGCAGAGGGCAGAAAGGGCACAACAACGAGGGGGCAGAAGGCAGAATGGAACAAAAACGAGTGGGGTAGAGGGCAGAAGGGCACAACAACGAGTGTGGCAGAGGGCAGAAGGGCACAACAATGAGTAGGGCAAAGGGCAGAATGGCATAAAAACGAGTGAGGCAGAGGGCAGAAGGGCACAGCAACGAGTGGGATAGACGGCAGAATGGCACAAATACGAGTGGAGCAAGGGGCAGAAGGGAACAAAAACGAGTGGGGCAGAAAGGCACAAAAAAGTGGGGCAGAGGGCAGAAGGGCACAAAAACGAGTGGGGCAGGGGGCAGAAGGGCACAAAAACAAGTGGGGCAGAGAGCAGAAGAGCACAAAAACAAGTGGAAAAGAAGGCAGAAATGAGTGGGGCAGAGGGCCGAAGACCACAAAAACAAGTTGGGCAGAGGGCAGAATAGCACAAAAACGAGTGGGACAGAGGGCAAATGGGCACAAACACGAGTGGGGCAGGGGGCAGAAAGGCACAAAAATGAGTGGTACAGAGGGCAGAAGGGCACAAAAAACGAGAGGGTGGCAGTGATGAAACAGAGGGCGCATCGCGGTCTCGCACAAAAGAAACCTGCGAACACGCAAAGCGCTCAGCGAACACGCAAATCACCCTACAAACACGCAAAGGGCCCCGCAAACACGCAAAAATTTAAAAATCCACAAATTCACACAAATTCGCGAATTTTGCGGATCGCAATTCGCAAATCCACAAATTCGCGGATCGCGAATTCGCAAATTTCGCCCATGCTTAGTTCTGTACAGATCCTCTGAGTTAAAGGCATTCCAGTGCGCCCCGGGTGAAAGATAACATCTCCATTAGTGTAATACCCCTGCTGCGGCTGTTAAAACAGGAAAGTTTCTGTTTACACTGTCCCTTACTCCATCAGTTCCCACCTTCTGTTTGCAGTAGTGCTTCCACGACCAAAGCCGTCGTATTGACATTTCCCTCCAATTCGCTCCTGCAGCTTTGAAGAAGCAGTCGACAGTCAGGTAAGTGAGTCAACACTTTGTTGCGAGTATGTAGATAATCTCCCACTCGTTCTTTCCATAATTTAAGCATACGTGTTTCGGAGCTGTACGAGCGTTCTTCTTGGGCTAGTTGGAGAATGCGGAGTCAGCTGGTATCAATGGCGTCCCCTCATTAGCTATGCCTTTAGTAGTAAGCAAATCCTGTTTCCGCTACAGTAGAGAAATGTACATTGGGACTTGTAGTCTCCATCTGGCGCTTTAATACCCACAGTGGGTCCCGCAACTCTCCAGCAGTTTTAAAAGGGGCAGAGGTTCTGTACAAATCCTCTGAGTTAAAGGCATTACTGTGAGCCCCGGGTGAAAGATAACATCTCCATTAGTGTAATGCCCATGCTGCGCTGGTTAAAAGAAGGAAAGTTCCTGTTTCACAGCCCCTTACTCCATCGGCTCCCGCCTTCTGTTTCCGGTGGTGCTTCTTCCACGACCGAAGCCGTCGTGTTGACATTTCCCTCCAATTCGCTCCTGCAGCTTTGCTCCATCCTCTGCTGCTTTCCGCTGTACAAGCATAGCTCTTGTATATCTCTATTTTTCTTGCCTTTTAGTTCCTTACTTTGTCTTCTCCACTTCTCTTTGATACGGATTTGTTTAGTGGGATCTTTTCTTATTCTTACAGTCTTTCTGTTGTGCATAGGCTGACCAATTGGCATGGGTGCAAATTCAGGACGGTGAGTGTAAAAATTCAGGACAAGCGGTCAAAATTCAGGCAGGAGGTCAAAATTCTGGACAAAAGGTATGTTTTACAGACACATTGGAGAAGGTCCCACAATAGTATATAAGTAAGTAAATAGACAACCACTTAAGTACAAGCCAAAATAAGTTTATGTTAGGTTGAGACAATAGTGCACTTCACGGTTTTTCAGTATGTATGCAGCTTTGAGCAACTGTGCAGGTTTTTTTGTGGTATTTCATATGATATTTATTTATATGCTTACTTCACTGGGTTGTCCAATCTGATGTTTTATTTACAATTCATGGTTCTGAGCAGGCATGTTTGGTGAGAGAAATGGTTGGGAAGATCTGCTCAGATAGACATTGTGAGATGTAAAGCAGCACACATAGTATGCAGCTAATTGGAACCTGCAGTGCTGCACTAGAGTGCAGTCCTCCGAGTGACCTGCTTAATGTGTCAGATCACTTCAAATACTCCATTTCTTTTCAGCTGGTGATGACTGGTATAGGGGCTGGTATAGTACTGAGGATGGATAAGACCCATAGCAGAGTGGTCTTGTATGAAGGTAAGAGCATAAAGCAGGAAAAGGGAGTTATTAACCAGCCTGCATGTGCTATAATTGACTGCACACTGCTGAGTGTTATGGTCAGAGGCGTTAGATAGGACTTGACAATACTATATCATACCCTGGCTAACCATATTTCAGCCCTTCTTATTTTAGCTGTATATTGGAAATAGTATACTGATTGGATTGTTTAGTTTCTGTGAGTTTAAACTGCAGATTCTCATTGATGCACAGAAGTGTGCCACAGACTGGAAACTGTATACACTGTTGAGGCATTATTGTAGTGCAGAAAGAGGCATTGTCTTTTACAATCAGAACATTTTCCATTGAAATGGAAGCAAAACCCCATCATGCAGTTTTACTGATAAATCTATATAGTTCACAAATACTAAAGTGTGGAAATGCGGGTTTTAGCATATATGTGTCATTTGAACATCACCAAGTAAACTGTCTTGATTGTTTTGATCCTATTAAAATCTGTTTCCAGCACACTTCTGAATTACAAACAAGATCTCCATTTGTAGTTTCCTAACTGCTGCTATGTTTTGAAACATTTGCACAGTTTAATATACAGATATTTAAAAGTTATTGTGTGTTACAAACTGACAGCTTTCAGCCTTTGTTTACGCACCCCACGAAAATTTGGGAAGGCAAAATTTGCATTGTACAACACATTTGTCATTATATATCAATTGTATTAGCTTCTAAAGCATAGTAAATAATGAGTTTACTGTGCACTAGGATACAATAAGCTTTGTTGGGGCTCTTCAATGATTCCCTCACTATCACCAACAGTGCCTCTCATCTCTCCACAGTCCCTTTCTCACATGTATTTCATTTGTTTTATAGCTCTTCTCGTACTGATATAAGATGTCAGAGCACTCTACATCACACACACATATAGAGACAATGCATCTTACATTTGTAAGTCAGTGTATAGAACATGTTACATAAAGCAAACAGTGCTTGGTCTGAAGAAGCACAAACTCAGGATTCAGAACATATCACTGTGGTTAGAGTTACCTTTAATGAATGTATTCCTACCATAACAAATCTTTTTTATCAGGATTAACAGGATAATGAAAGACAGGGTAGGAAGCATAACTTTGTAACCTGTACCATGCAGCTTGAATGCAGCTCTTTGATGGCAGTTCATAGCTCACTGTGATAGATAACATTTGTAACTTATGAACTGCACAGTAACAAAACAATCTCAGTGACAAAAGAAGTAACCCACTGAGCTCTGCACATAAAATACTGTTCTTTGAAATGCATGGTACACATTCTTTGCAGCAGGCATATTATCCCTCTGTGCTACCTTAGATGATTCAAAACTCCCATCTGGCTCAAGCTGGTACATTAGTCACCAGACACTGGTGAACCACACCTGAATATAAGTGAGGCCACTTTTACTGTTGCCTGAAAACTGCTGGGTATACAAGGAACTTTGCAGTGCCAGCCCCAGTAACAAACCCTCCACCTTTCCAGCCTCCCAGGGAAACACCTGATGCCAGGTCCGGCCTTGCTACAACCCTCCAATGGTGCCACTCATCTTCACATAGACCCTCTCTCATGTTAAGTTAATTTCTTTTATAGTGCTACTCATCCCAAGTAAGTAGGGCAGGGTGTCTGAGTACATTACATCACACACATATTATATAGAGACAATGAATCATATAAATGTGAAAGTAAACGTATAGGAAATGTTACTTAGGATAATGGGCGCTACAAGGTGACATCATTTTTTCATCCATCATTAGGTCTTTCACCATTCATTCTTTCCTACCATCTGTGTGCCCATCCATATCCAAACATTTTCAACCATTTGCAAACCTGTCTTCATGTATCCTTCTATCCATCATTTTACTCATCCATCCCTCCCTCCATCCACCCTTTCACACATCCATTCATTATCCATTCCATCCATACACTCATCCACCCACTCTTCCACCCATCCAACCATTCACCCATCCATCCAGCCATTCACCCTTTCACCCATTGAGCCATCCTTTCACTTACTCATCCATCCACCCAGTCACTCATCCTTCAACCCAGTCCCCCTTTGTTATTCATCCATCCTTTTCTCTCTCCATCGACCCTTTCTATTAGCCATTCATCCTTCCTTCCATCCACCTACTTATCCACTCAAGAATTAATCTATTGACCCTATCACTCATCCATCCATCCATCCATCCGTTCTCTCATCCATCCACCCTTTCACTATCTATCAACCCTTTTGTCCATTTACCCTCCCTTTCACTGATTCATCCATCCTTACATCCACCCTTTCACTCATCTGTCCATCCATTCACCCTTTCACTTTTCAATTCATCCATCCATCCTTTCATTCGTCCATCCACACATTCACTCGCCCATCATTCACCCTTTCACTCATCCAACCATGCCTTCACTCATCCATTCACCCTTTTACCAAATAATCTACCCTTCCACCTATACATCCATCGATTTACCTTTTCTCTCATCCATCCTTCCACTCACTCATTCATCCATCTATTCAGCCTTTCTCTCACTATCCATCCATTAACCCTTTCACTAATCCATCCAGCCACACGCCCATCCCTTCACTTACTCATTCACCCACCTTTTCATATTAACTATGAGCTGAGCCTTTGTCTGCAGAGTTGCAGACAGAAGAGGCCCATCAAGAACTCCACCCTTGTTGTAGTTCCTAAAGCAAGGAGTGGTGTGGGTTCACTATGCCCCCGCACATAGACAATCTGAAAAAAAGGAAGTCATGAGTCTTTCATGATGCACAATTCCAGGACGTGAAGTAACTGTGACAATGTGTTGTTTCAAGGGCTTTGAGTGGGATGAAAAAACTGGGGGTCTCTCCAAAGAGGTTGTTCAATGTAATTAAGGGTGTGGCTTAAAAAACCTAAGCTAAAAATCTGAGCTTAGCATAGTGTGTTGCCCAACTAGTATTCTGGTACTTCTGTCATTGCATTGAGATATATAACACAGCAAGTAATGTTACACCTACAACAATCCAGAACGATTGACTTTGTCAATGGGTGTTAGTTGCCTACAAAATATAGCAGCAACCATGGCTTCGTTGAATATAATATTGAAAATGCATCAGTTCTAAAATTATGAAACTGTGAAAGAACTATAACACCTTTCTTTTAACTTCTTTCACAACCTTCTTTTAATGGACTGGATTCTCACGTAGCAGCATTGACTTTCCATCTGACAGAATGCCCTGCCCTAGACTTTCCATCTGACAGAATGCCCTGCCCTAGAACAAGGCTGGAGGAGGCCCTCCACATGCTTTAACAGCCCAGACTGGCCCATTGTAATTTTGTATGTGGCAATCAGCCGCATACAGAATGACAATTGGCCGGTTGGGGCTGCGAAGCGGCTCCATCAGGGAGCTGAGGCTTCTTGCACGGGAACAGTGCTGTTCATTGCAATGCCCAAAATTACAGACAAAAGGCACAGTAAAAGGGATCATCACAGACAATGGATGTGAGATTTAAATTACGGACGGTCCGTGAAATTTACGGACAGTTGGTCACCCTAGTTGTGCAATCGTTGGCAGAGGTGAAACCTGACAGTTGGGGACTCAGAGTCCCAAACCCCACAGCACAGGAGGAAGAGGACGCTCTCCCACACCGCACGTTGTTAAAGAGCTGGTGACCTCCCGGGGAGCAGGGCATTGGCAATTGCTGGAGGAGGTGAAACTAGGCACAAATGTAAAATAGGACCTGTGACCTGGACCTGTGAGTACTCTACCAGGAAGGATTGCTGTGCTGCTGAAGGATTGCTTCTTTGCTTGCTGGACTTCTGCCTTGCTATGCTACCCTGCTGCCTGCTGTTTCTCTGCCTGGGTGAGAAGGACTGGACCAGCATCCCTTGAACCCAGTGGTCTCAATGACTAGCTGACTGGCCCCCTGATCCGAAGTCGCAGGGATTTAAAATACTTCCAACCACCCTGCTTCTGAACCTGGAGTCTGCAAGTCTGTCATGCCAAGGGGTGCCACCTCAGTCCTGGACCCTTATAATTGGTACTAAGGTGCTTGTTCCAGCAAAACAAACTCATCCACTGTCGAACCAACGCATTTGCTATGTTGATTAGACTGGCGCATTGCATATGCTGCATGGATCAGCATTGACGCATTGCTGCTGCTGCGTGGATCTGACCCGATGCTTCGACTTCAGAACCACCTCTGGGCGATGTACTTTCTGGCACAAGGACTTGCATCTTTGTCGATGGCAGCCACAATGATGAACCTTCGCCTCGCAGCTCACTGCTCTTTGGAGCAAGGCATCTCAGTTGCTATGTGGATCAGGACCAGCTTATTGTCGCTGCTGCATGGATCGGCACTGACCCATTGCCTTGACCGAACTATGCATTCTCAAAGTTGATGCACCCAGTAGTAAGGTACTCTTGTTCAAGGGCCTCACTGGGGCCCTGTATCCAGCCTATGCTCCATCATAGTCAGCTGAACTTTTGACTTTGTGCCGGTCCTGCGTGACCAGCTATCCCAAATAGCGCTTTCTGCTTCTAGGCGCAGTTTTTTCCTAAAAACGTTAACATTCAATATCTCGACTTCTACTTATTGGACTTTTGTTGTTTTGGTCTTGTTTTCTTTATTAAATCAAAGTCTATTTTTCTGACCTTTTGTGGAATCTTTTTGTGTGATGTTTTCACAATTTTACTGTTTGAAGTGTTGGACAAATACTTCACACATTGCTGCCCGTGAAGCTTTAAAAAGTTCGTTTTTTGGGACTTTATTTTTTGCTTTATGTAATGATTTTAAAATTTAAATAAACCTTCATGGTTTGGACTGCGGATCTTGTCTTGTGGAGTTTTTCTTTATTTGCCTGTTGCCCACGTCCTTTGGGACTCAAGTAGAAAACACCAACAGATTGTGGAGGATGGCTTCAGGCGATCTAGTACAAATATGGCCCAAAATTGTATTGGAATTTGTACTTTCAACATTTGTCATAGTTATGGACATCTGGAATCTCATGGATTATCCTGGAGCATCTGTCCTGTTAGAGCTGTCGGGAGTTACATTTACTTGAGTATAAATAGGGCCTTGTGAAGTGAGTTGTCTTGTATGCGTTGTGCAAATTGTTATGCAGATTGTGAAGGTATATTTATTTTGTGAATCGTGATAACGAGTAAGTATATTGCTCTACGGCATAGTTCAAATCTCAGTAGTGTTATGTTATGGTGTTTTATGTCATATGTTGTGCATGTGTCGAACATTTGCATTGCATTGTAATTGTAAGGAAATGCCTCTTTTTGCATAATCACTCACAAAGTTTTAGACTGATGCTACTGGTTTTTTAACTGTGGGAGTGCACTGAGGCTGCTAACGAGACATGTAAAAAAACTAGAATTTTTACTGTGACAGTATGGTAAGCCCCATTGGTTAGTACAGGGTTACACGCTAACAACATTGTGGTGCTAACCACTGAATGGGACTAATAAAGTTGGTACTTCAAGGTATCAAATTAACCTTGCATGAACCCGACGTGATATCTGTGGTATTGGGTTCCCAAGGCCTACATGCTCCGTAGATAACCCACTTACACTGAAAGAACTGTTGGCACGGAAACTGAAAAGTACAAAGAACAAGTTTATTAAGACCCCATGGGGTGGTGGTACATTCCTACAGCACCCTTCGGCAATGCAAGAAGTATCACACCGAACGTTGGTGTGAGTCCCTCTTTTATACAGTTTACAAGCAATAAAAGATAGGTGGCACAAGGTTACAGAGATTATGTACATATATGGTCATTTTTGGAGCACAGCCAACTCATGGGAGGGGTTACAACCCCACTGGTCAGTTTGGCGGCACATTCCTGAGGGGTGACTGGTCAGTTGGAACTGCGCATGTACAGGCTTGACCATTGCTAAAAATAGCCTGTTGCTGGGCAAAGTTGAGTGGTCAGTGGCACGGACAACGGACTAAAGGGCATGCTGACCACGAGGCCACTCATTCTCTAAAATGGCCGCCGTAATACACAAAATGGCGTTTTTGAGTATAGTCAAGTTAAGGGGAAAAACGTGTAGCACAGCTAAGCACTAACTTGGCCATTGTCAAATTACGACAGACGACCCTTTTAGCGTTTAGCTGAAGCTACCTCATAGTGGACGTAATCGGGATGTTCATCTTCAATATCAATTAGCATTATTTGAGCTACTTCTTTATGAAGCATCATTTTGTTTTGAGCGAGAGCTCGCCTTGATGGTATGCAAGCCGATAAACACATGGAACATAAGGCTGGGCCACATTGTATACATAAACATACAGAGAACAGTATCCCAACTATGATACATAAAATCGTCAGCAGCTTCCAACCCCAAGTGGTAAGCATAGACCAGAACCACCCTGAAAGAGTCCAAGTTCCATTGTCCGGGTGTATTTCAGCTGCTATTTTGTGCAATTTTGAAATGGCATCATAAACAGAGTGCGAATTATCTGGTATGTACACACAGCAGCTACTTCCGATGATTCTACATGCCCCCCCCCACGGTCAGCTAGAACCACATCTAGAACCATACGGTTCTGGAGCGTAACAATCCTAGAAATTTGGAGTTCTTCTGTTATGTTCCCCAATGCAATAGCAGTATCATTGGCTACAGCCTCAACAACACGGGTCAGCCGTCAAATTTTCCGGCTATTCAATGTAGCCCCCACAAAGGAAAACAATCCCAAATTAAAGTCCACATATTGCTGTAAGGCAGTATCAGTCTGATCGATGTCATCTAAGATCACGGCACGCTTAACACGATTTAGTACAAAGTCATGGTAAAGGATGTAGTCATTATGGTACATTGGTGGGGAGATGAATACAGGGGGCAACACAAACGATACATAACATGTGCCTAACCATCCTAAAGGGAGCTGATGGTAACCTTTATTGCCACAAATAAAGTACGTATTTCGGGATGCCACAAATGATATACCGTTTGGACTGTCAAATGTAAGTGTAGTGTTACATTCACTTTTCCCCACCGGGATCGTGCCTTTATTACGAATGCAAAGGTCTGCCTTAGTAGTAATAACATTAATAACATGTGTACTGGACATATTAATGTTCCTTTGATTACTGTAAACACGAGGTGCAGACACATTGTCGTGGCGGTACTCTTCCCATTCAAATCGAGTACCCTCAGCTCGTGGATACCCATCTCGATCATGGTAACAGACTTTGTTCAAACGGAAGAGCACCCCCCTTTCGTTGGCCATCGCAAGGTGAAAAGAAGAGTGTACCAGGCGTTACAGGAACCATTATGCGAAAATGGGAGTGGAATGAGTGGAGTGCCCCCTTTCTTCTGATGCCCAGGCAACATCCCAAACACCCAACAGTTTGAAGTGTTCGTCATATTGTGAGTATGATGCAAAATCTGAATGAAGCTATTGTTCAAGTAAGTCTGTCGGTGCCGTTCTTCATGGTAAGGCAAAGTGAAGTGAAAATGTTCAGATGGAGCCGGGGTAGTCGCAAATCACCCTACAAACACGCAAAGGGCCCCGCAAACACGCAAAAATTTAAAAATCCACAAATTCACACAAATTCGCGAATTTTGCGGATCGCAATTCACAAATCCACAAATTCGCGGATCGCGAATTCGCAAATTTCGCCCATGCTTAGTTCTGTACAGATCCTCTGAGTTAAAGGCATTCCAGTGCGCCCCGGGTGAAAGATAACATCTCCATTAGTGTAAAACCCCTGCTGCGGCTGTTAAAACAGGAAAGTTTCTGTTTTCACTGTCCCTTACTCCATCAGTTCCCACCTTCTGTTTGCAGTAGTGCTTCCACGACCAAAGCCGTCGTATTGACATTTCCCTCCAATTCGCTCCTGCAGCTTTGAAGAAGCAGTCGACAGTCAGGTAAGTGAGTCAACACTTTGTTGCGAGTATGTAGATAATCTCCCACTCGTTCTTTCCATAATTTAAGCATACGCGTTTCGGAGCTGTACGAGCGTTCTTCTTGGGCTAGTTGGAGAATGCGGAGTCAGCTGGTATCAATGGCGTCCCCTCATTAGCTATGCCTTTAGTAGTAAGCAAATCCTGTTTCCGCTACAGTAGAGAAATGTACATTGGGACTTGTAGTCTCCATCTGTCGCTTTAATACCCACAGTGGGTCCCGCAACTCTCCAGCAGTTTTAAAAGGGGCAGAGGTTCTGTACAAATCCTCTGAGTTAAAGGCATTACTGTGAGCCCCGGGTGAAAGATAACATCTCCATTAGTGTAATGCCCATGCTGCGCTGGTTAAAAGAAGGAAAGTTCCTGTTTCACAGCCCCTTACTCCATCGGCTCCCGCCTTCTGTTTCCGGTGGTGCTTCTTCCACGACCGAAGCCGTCGTGTTGACATTTCCCTCCAATTCGCTCCTGCAGCTTTGCTCCATCCTCTGCTGCTTTCCGCTGTACAAGCATAGCTCTTGTATATCTCTATTTTTCTTGCCTTTTAGTTCCTTACTTTGTCTTCTCCACTTCTCTTTGATACGGATTTGTTTAGTGGGATCTTTTCTTATTCTTACAGTCTTTCTGTTGTGCATAGGCTGACCAATTGGCATGGGTGCAAATTCAGGACGGTGAGTGTAAAAATTCAGGACAAGCGGTCAAAATTCAGGCAGGAGGTCAAAATTCTGGACAAAAGGTATGTTTTACAGACACATTGGAGAAGGTCCCACAATAGTATATAAGTAAGTAAATAGACAACCACTTAAGTACAAGCCAAAATAAGTTTATGTTAGGTTGAGACAATAGTGCACTTCACGTTTTTTCAGTATGTATGCAGCTTTGAGCAACTGTGCAGGTTTTTTTGTGGTATTTCATATGATATTTATTTATATGCTTACTTCACTGGGTTGTCCAATCTGATGTTTTATTTACAATTCATGGTTCTGAGCAGGCATGTTTGGTGAGAGAAATGGTTGGGAAGATCTGCTCAGATAGACATTGTGAGATGTAAAGCAGCACACATAGTATGCAGCTAATTGGAACCTGCAGTGCTGCACTAGAGTGCAGTCCTCCGAGTGACCTGCTTAATGTGTCAGATCACTTCAAATACTCCATTTCTTTTCAGCTGGTGATGACTGGTATAGGGGCTGGTATAGTACTGAGGATGGATAAGACCCATAGCAGAGTGGTCTTGTATGAAGGTAAGAGCATAAAGCAGGAAAAGGGAGTTATTAACCAGCCTGCATGTGCTATAATTGACTGCACACTGCTGAGTGTTATGGTCAGAGGCGTTAGATAGGACTTGACAATACTATATCATACCCTGGCTAACCATATTTCAGCCCTTCTTATTTTAGCTGTATATTGGAAATAGTATACTGATTGGATTGTTTAATTTCTGTGAGTTTAAACTGCAGATTCTCATTGATGCACAGAAGTGTGCCACAGACTGGAAACTGTATACACTGTTGAGGCATTATTGTAGTGCAGAAAGAGGCATTGTCTTTTACAATCAGAACATTTTCCATTGAAATGGAAGCAAAACCCCATCATGTTTTACTGATAAATCTATATAGTTCACAAATACTAAAGTGTGGAAATGCGGGTTTTAGCATATATGTGTCATTTGAACATCACCAAGTAAAGTGTCTTGATTGTTTTGATCCTATTAAAATCTGTTTCCAGCACACTTCTGAATTACAAACAAGATCTCCATTTGTAGTTTCCTAACTGCTGCTATGTTTTGAAACATTTGCACAGTTTAATATACAGATATTTAAAAGTTATTGTGTGTTACAAACTGACAGCTTTCAGCCTTTGTTTACGCACCCCACGAAAATTTGGGAAGGCAAAATTTGCATTGTACAACACATTTGTCATTATATATCAATTGTATTAGCTTCTAAAGCATAGTAAATAATGAGTTTACTGTGCACTAGGATACAATAAGCTTTGTTGGGGCTCTTCAATGATTCCCTCACTATCACCAACAGTGCCTCTCATCTCTCCACAGTCCCTTTCTCACATGTATTTCATTTGTTTTATAGCTCTTCTCGTACTGATATAAGATGTCAGAGCACTCTACATCACACACACATATAGAGACAATGCATCTTACATTTGTAAGTCAGTGTATAGAACATGTTACATAAAGCAAAGAGTGCTTGGTCTGAAGAAGCACAAACTCAGGATTCAGAACATATCACTGTGGTTAGAGTTACCTTTAATGAATTTATTCCTACCCTAACAAATCTTTTTTATCAGGATTAACAGGATAATGAAAGACAGGGTAGGAAGCATAACTTTGTAACCTGTACCATGCAGCTTGAATGCAGCTCTTTGATGGCAGTTCATAGCTCACTGTGATAGATAACATTTGTAACTTATGAACTGCACAGTAACAAAACAATCTCAGTGACAAAAGAAGTAACCCACTGAGCTCTGCACATAAAATACTGTTCTTTGAAATGCATGGTACACATTCTTTGCAGCAGGCATATTATCCCTCTGTGCTACCTTAGATGATTCAAAACTCCCATCTGGCTCAAGCTGGTACATTAGTCACCAGACACTGGTGAACCACACCTGAATATAAGTGAGGCCACTTTTACTGTTGCCTGAAAACTGCTGGGTATACAAGGAACTTTGCAGTGCCAGCCCCAGTAACAAACCCTCCACCTTTCCAGCCTCCCAGGGAAACACCTGATGCCAGGTCCGGCCTTGCTACAACCCTCCAATGGTGCCACTCATCTTCACATAGACCCTCTCTCATGTTAAGTTAATTTCTTTTATAGTGCTACTCATCCCAAGTAAGTAGGGCAGGGTGTCTGAGTGCATTACATCACACACATATTATATAGAGACAATGAATCATATAAATGTGAAAGTAAACGTATAGGAAATGTTACTTAGGATAATGGGCGCTACAAGGTGACATCATTTTTTCATCCATCATTAGGTCTTTCACCATTCATTCTTTCCTACCATCTGTGTGCCCATCCATATCCAAACATTTTCAACCATTTGCAAACCTGTCTTCATGTATCCTTCTATCCATCATTTTACTCATCCATCCCTCCCTCCATCCACCCTTTCACTCATCCATTCATTATCCATTCCATCCATACACTCATCCACCCACTCTTCCACCCATCCAACCATTCACCCATCCATCCAGCCATTCACCCTTTCACCCATTGAGCCATCCTTTCACTTACTCATCCATCCACCCAGTCACTCATCCTTCAACCCAGTCCCCCTTTGTTATTCATCCATCCTTTTCTCTCTCCATCGACCCTTTCTATTAGCCATTCATCCTTCCTTCCATCCACCTACTTATCCACTCAAGAATTAATCTATTGACCCTATCACTCATCCATCCATCCATCCATCCGTTCTCTCATCCATCCACCCTTTCACTATCTATCAACCCTTTTGTCCATTTACCCTCCCTTTCACTGATTCATCCATCCTTACATCCACCCTTTCACTCATCTGTCCATCCATTCACCCTTTCACTTTTCAATTCATCCATCCATCCTTTCATTCGTCCATCCACACATTCACTCGCCCATCATTCACCCTTTCACTCATCCAACCATGCCTTCACTCATCCATTCACCCTTTTACCAAATAATCTACCCTTCCACCTATACATCCATCGATTTACCTTTTCTCTCATCCATCCTTCCACTCACTCATTCATCCATCTATTCAGCCTTTCTCTCACTATCCATCCATTAACCCTTTCACTAATCCATCCAGCCACACGCCCATCCCTTCACTTACTCATTCACCCACCTTTTCATATTAACTATGAGCTGAGCCTTTGTCTGCAGAGTTGCAGACAGAAGAGGCCCATCAAGAACTCCACCCTTGTTGTAGTTCCTAAAGCAAGGAGTGGTGTGGGTTCACTATGCCCCCGCACATAGACAATCTGAAAAAAAGGAAGTCATGAGTCTTTCATGATGCACAATTCCAGGACGTGAAGTAACTGTGACAATGTGTTGTTTCAAGGGCTTTGAGTGGGATGAAAAAACTGGGGGTCTCTCCAAAGAGGTTGTTCAATGTAATTAAGGGTGTGGCTTAAAAAACCTAAGCTAAAAATCTGAGCTTAGCATAGTGTGTTGCCCAACTAGTATTCTGGTACTTCTGTCATTGCATTGAGATATATAACACAGCAAGTAATGTTACACCTACAACAATCCAGAACGATTGACTTTGTCAATGGGTGTTAGTTGCCTACAAAATATAGCAGCAACCATGGCTTCGTTGAATATAATATTGAAAATGCATCAGTTCTAAAATTATGAAACTGTGAAAGAACTATAACACCTTTCTTTTAACTTCTTTCACAACCTTCTTTTAATGGACTGGATTCTCACGTAGCAGCATTGACTTTCCATCTGACAGAATGCCCTGCCCTAGACTTTCCATCTGACAGAATGCCCTGCCCTAGAACAAGGCTGGAGGAGGCCCTCCACATGCTTTAACAGCCCAGACTGGCCCATTGTAATTTTGTATGTGGCAATCAGCCGCATACAGAATGACAATTGGCCGGTTGGGGCTGCGAAGCGGCTCCATCAGGGAGCTGAGGCTTCTTGCACGGGAACAGTGCTGTTCATTGCAATGCCCAAAATTACAGACAAAAGGCACAGTAAAAGGGATCATCACAGACAATGGATGTGAGATTTAAATTACGGACGGTCCGTGAAATTTACGGACAGTTGGTCACCCTAGTTGTGCAATCGTTGGCAGAGGTGAAACCTGACAGTTGGGGACTCAGAGTCCCAAACCCCACAGCACAGGAGGAAGAGGACGCTCTCCCACACCGCACGTTGTTAAAGAGCTGGTGACCTCCCGGGGAGCAGGGCATTGGCATTTGCTGGAGGAGGTGAAACTAGGCACAAATGTAAAATAGGACCTGTGACCTGGACCTGTGAGTACTCTACCAGGAAGGATTGCTGTGCTGCTGAAGGATTGCTTCTTTGCTTGCTGGACTTCTGCCTTGCTATGCTACCCTGCTGCCTGCTGTTTCTCTGCCTGGGTGAGAAGGACTGGACCAGCATCCCTTGAACCCAGTGGTCTCAATGACTAGCTGACTGGCCCCCTGATCCGAAGTCGCAGGGATTTAAAATACTTCCAACCACCCTGCTTCTGAACCTGGAGTCTGCAAGTCTGTCATGCCAAGGGGTGCCACCTCAGTCCTGGACCCTTATAATTGGTACTAAGGTGCTTGTTCCAGCAAAACAAACTCATCCACTGTCGAACCAACGCATTTGCTATGTTGATTAGACTGGCGCATTGCATATGCTGCATGGATCAGCATTGACGCATTGCTGCTGCTGCGTGGATCTGACCCGATGCTTCGACTTCAGAACCACCTCTGGGCGATGTACTTTCTGGCACAAGGACTTGCATCTTTGTCGATGGCAGCCACAATGATGAACCTTCGCCTCGCAGCTCACTGCTCTTTGGAGCAAGGCATCTCAGTTGCTATGTGGATCAGGACCAGCTTATTGTCGCTGCTGCATGGATCGGCACTGACCCATTGCCTTGACCGAACTATGCATTCTCAAAGTTGATGCACCCAGTAGTAAGGTACTCTTGTTCAAGGGCCTCACTGGGGCCCTGTATCCAGCCTATGCTCCATCATAGTCAGCTGAACTTTTGACTTTGTGCCGGTCCTGCGTGACCAGCTATCCCAAATAGCGCTTTCTGCTTCTAGGCGCTGTTTTTTCCTAAAAACGTTAACATTCAATATCTCGACTTCTACTTATTGGACTTTTGTTGTTTTGGTCTTGTTTTCTTTATTAAATCAAAGTCTATTTTTCTGACCTTTTGTGGAATCTTTTTGTGTGATGTTTTCACAATTTTACTGTTTGAAGTGTTGGACAAATACTTCACACATTGCTGCCCGTGAAGCTTTAAAAAGTTCGTTTTTTGGGACTTTATTTTTTGCTTTATGTAATGATTTTAAAATTTAAATAAACCTTCATGGTTTGGACTGCGGATCTTGTCTTGTGGAGTTTTTCTTTATTTGCCTGTTGCCCACGTCCTTTGGGACTCAAGTAGAAAACACCAACAGATTGTGGAGGATGGCTTCAGGCGATTTAGTACAAATATGGCCCAAAATTGTATTGGAATTTGTACTTTCAACATTTGTCATAGTTATGGACATCTGGAATCTCATGGATTATCCTGGAGCATCTGTCCTGTTAGAGCTGTCGGAGTTACATTTACTTGAGTATAAATAGGGCCTTGTGAAGTGAGTTGTCTTGTATGCGTTGTGCAAATTGTTATGCAGATTGTGAAGGTATATTTATTTTGTGAATCGTGATAACGAGTAAGTATATTGCTCTACGGCATAGTTCAAATCTCAGTAGTGCTATGTTATGGTGTTTTATGTCATATGTTGTGCATGTGTCGAACATTTGCATTGCATTGTAATTGTAAGGAAATGCCTCTTTTTGCATAATCACTCACAAAGTTTTAGACTGATGCTACTGGTTTTTTAACTGTGGGAGTGCACTGAGGCTGCTAACGAGACATGTAAAAAAACTAGAATTTTTACTGTGACAGTATGGTAAGCCCCATTGGTTAGTACAGGGTTACACGCTAACAACATTGTGGTGCTAACCACTGAATGGGACTAATAAAGTTGGTACTTCAAGGTATCAAATTAACCTTGCATGAACCCGACGTGATATCTGTGGTATCGGGTTCCCAAGGCCTACATGCTCCGTAGATAACCCACTTACACTGAAAGAACTGTTGGCACGGAAACTGAAAAGTACAAAGAACAAGTTTATTAAGACCCCATGGGGTGGTGGTACATTCCTACAGCACCCTTCGGCAATGCAAGAAGTATCACACCGAACGTTGGTGTGAGTCCCTCTTTTATACAGTTTACAAGCAATAAAAGATAGGCGGCACAAGGTTACAGAGATTATGTACATATATGGTCATTTTTGAAGCACAGCCAACTCATGGGAGGGGTTACAACCCCACTGGTCAGTTTGGCGGCACATTCCTGAGGGGTGACTGGCAAGTTGGAACTACGCATGTACAGGCTTGACCGTTGCTAAAAATAGCCTGTTGCTGGGCAAAGTTGAGTGGTCAGTGGCACGGACAACGGACTAAAGGGCATGCTGACCACGAGGCCGCTCATTCTCTAAAATGGCCGCCGTAATACACAAAATGGTGTTTTCGAGTATAGTCAAGTTAAGGGGAAAAACGTGTAGCACAGCTAAGCGCTAACTTGGCCATTGTCAAATTACGACATATCCAAGTCGAATTTAATGTAATTTTTGAGTATATGCAACTTTTAGAAAGTTGCTACTCTGATGCCCACATTTTACAGTGGTAATTTGCAGATGCTGGCCACAAGACAACCTTATGCCCTTCTGTGGAGAGGTGTGAACGACTCCCAGGAGTGAGAACAATTGAGGCCTGCCTCTGAAAGAGGTGCTATCTTTTTCTGAAAAGAAGTCACACAGAGTGCAACCCTAAAAGGCAAGCTTTAAAGGGGAAGCCACCTTTGAAGAGCGAATGGTAACCAAGTATGAGGGTTGCTTTTTTGTTCAGGTAGACGGGCTGTCATCTGGGACAGAGCAGGGAAGCCAGTTGTCAAACCGGATTTATTATGGGGGTGTGACTTTCAGGTAACTACACTGCTAGGATGAGCTACCAAGCACCACACACAGAGAGAAGGGTTCTATTCAGAACTCTATTTTATAAATTCGAGTTGACTTCCTTTTGTGCTGCATGCATTTCTTATTCCATTGTTTTGGTACTTCTAAATGCTTTTGACCGTTCCTTTTTTTTTTTGTCAAAGTTCTTTTTAGTGGGCATTTTAACCAAATACATGATGAAAGCCTTTGTAATGTTAAGAAATGCGTACCACACCCCTTGCTTAAAACAAATGGCCATCTAATGAAGTTACAGTTTCTAACAATGGGGGAATCAGCACATCTCTTTTTTATATATGCCCGCTCATCCTGTTTTCAAGAGAAATCTATTAAACATTCCCTAACAATAAAAAAAAACAACCACCGCTCCCTGCCCCCCCCACCAACTGAAAAACAAACAGAGGACGATTGTTAGCTTCTGCACGTGTTGATCTCTAGGTCAAATGTATATGGCTGTCGGCTTTTGCGTTTACCGTGGATTAGCTGGGCCATCAGGTGGCCCCTCCTATCCCAACTAAAACTGAAACGGGTGCATATCACATAGTGTAGGTGGGCAGACTGCCAAGGGAAGACCCTTTGTCAGGTAGGCGACCAGCAGGCCCCATGTAAATTTAAAGTTTTTATAGTCGTCCCTACACACATCTGCCATCCTTTCCATGGTTAGGATTCTCCAGAGGCGGGAATGCCACTGTGAAATCGCCACTGCTGCAATCACTATCTTGGCTGCTCCTAAGCATGCCCCCATAATTGCTCTATCTGTTTTGGTCTGGTGCTCTAGCTCTGACTCTCTCAAGCCCAGATGGGCCCCCTCCATGGTTGTTGGAATAGGATACCCCAGCATCTCCTTCATGTGGGATAGGATTCCCTCCCAGAAGGGACAAATCGTAGGGCAATCCCACCATATATGACAAAAGTCCCCTAATCAGCCACACCCCCTCCAGCATAGGTCCGATGTCCCTGGGAAAATCTTTTTGAGTTTTGAAGGATATAGGTACCAATCGAAAAGGATCTTAAAATGTGCACCCCTTCGATCTAATGAATGGTTATCTTTGGCCATGCCCCTCAATAGCTGCTTCCACTCCACCTCTGAGATTTCTCTCCGTAGCGTCTGCTCCCAGGAATGCATATAACAAGATCTCAGTGCATGTGTAGTGGTGAGAAGAAAATTGTAGAGAAAGGATATCACTCCCCTCATGGAGCCCACCCTCTGAACGAATTTCTCTATCGGTGTCTTTTCTCACGTGGTAGCCTCCTGAACCTGTGGTTGCAGTGCCCAATGTTTAATTTGAAGGTAGCGGAAGTGTTCACTTGGTGGCACATTGAAATCCCTTTGGCTGCTCTCAAACGTTAGGATATTATAGTTATAAAATAGATCAGACAGCATCAGGTATACCCCTACCTTCCATTCGTCAAATGGGCCCCGTGGAGCACCTGGGAGGAATTCTGGATTGAAATGTATCGGTGTTTATGGTGAATGGAAAGAGGACCACTCCCGACCCCTAGAAACTTCGTCCCAGACCTTGAGTGTAGTGCGCGTGAGGGGTGCTAAGATATGTGTTTGTCAGTCTTTATTGGGTTTCCAAATCCCATCCCAGATTGTCCTACCCGCTATTGCCCGGACCATGTGTTACCAATGTTTTCTGAGCTCTCTCCATCCTCTGACCTCTTCCATCAGGACCTTGTCCCCTTGGAGCTGCAACTTTCTATAAAAGCATAGGGCACTGGTTACGCCAAGGACCTTCCTCCTTACAATAGGCACACTGATTTGGCCCTAAAGGTTTGTTGAAGGCTTACACAATTAGATAGAATAAATGTGGCCGACCACAGGATCAGCACCTCAGTTCCTTAGATAAACCAATTTGTAAAATGTAGGGGCAAACACATTCGTAGTATGCCACACTTTTACTTGACTGGAAACCAGATAAATATATTCAAAAGAAAAGGACGTTGCACCAGGATGAAGTCAGAGGATTCCGTATATATTCCAAAATAGATTCTTTATTTAATTTTCGAATAAAAACATGTACATCATCCAACGCGTTTCGTTCCAGCTGGAACTTCGTCAGGGCTGACACAATACATACATAAAAGACAAACTAAGTATAACTGCCACATAACACAATACATTTTTCAGAATACGTCAACAACATATATATCAAAATCAAAAGAACGGCAAATACAAACCAACATATTAACGCAAAGTAAAAAAAAATAGATATATAACATATTAAAAACATTAAACATTCATACACATAAAAATAGACTAGGGTCAGTACAATATACATGCCTAAGGATATGTTTTATCGCCCTATTTCCAGTGCAACATGGTAGTAATGACCATTACATAAAAAGAGGATAGAAACAGATAACAAAGAGAGAAAAAAGAATGAAGAGACAAAAGCATAGGAAGTGACAGGGGGAAGGGTAAAATGGTAATGTGCCGACTTATAATTAGAGTCATGGTGTAAAACAAAAAAAGAAGAAGAGCTTCTGAGGCTAAAGCTACACATAGGGCTAAGTGTCCACAAAGTCCAACACGTAATCTCACCATTTAGTCTTGAAATCAGTCCAATGATCAAATGGTTCCACGTTGGTAAAATATTTCCTGATCCCATCCTTTAATCACATCCCATGTACCACCCAACTCCGAAATATGGTCTTGAGTATGTATCTGTCTCCAAACATGAGCCGGAACGAGACGGCCAAAGAACATTTCAATATCAGCAAGAGTCATTACAGTAGAAGAGGCAGCCTCTGTCAATTCTTTATAATAAGCTGTAGGAGCAGGTAAATGAGCCTTAAGGGCTAAAACCTCACTCCTCTACCATGGAGTACTTTGTTCCTAAAAACAGGCTGCTACTGCCTGTCTAGTAACATTTCTGCACTAGTCTGTTATGGCAGGGATTTCTGGGCGATATATAGGATGGACCTCCTGCATCGGAAACTGAGATACCGGAGTAAGGCTTCTCTCATTTAATCAACCCCTGTAAGCAACTAAAGTTGTAACATTCCCAAATAATTGCCCTGGCTCCAAGTCAGAAGCATACATACGATCTCTAATATCATATGAAATTTGAGGCACTTCTGTCCCAATTTGTTGTTTCCAAAGAATAGTCAATGTAGCAGACTTATGCTTAAAGGCATGCTACTGTATAAAGGGTTCAAAATCTCACACGACTCCCCAAACATCCTCCACACTATAAATTGCATTACAAGCCCACCACACAGCCTGGTCAGCTATTCCTTGTGACTCTTCATCCCTCACCACAGATCGCACTAACCTGCCTATTCGCTCCTTGAATTTTCTCCAATCTCTATCGTCAAATCCGTGTACTGGTGTCTCAACATTCAAAGGTGTCGGAGGATGAAAAAACATGGAAAGAGAGACAACAGAAGTGACAGGTACCATCGTCACTGGCACTTGCACTGGAGGACATAAAACAGATGATACAGGAGTCGAAACAGTAGGTGTACTGAGGGTCACAGTTGCCAAAGACTACGAGGGTAAAGAAGGAGATGGAGGTGTCGTAGCCACAGCAATCGAAACAACAGCCGTGGATATAGGAATAGCCGAAGCAGATGTAACAGACTTCTGTGACTGTAAGGAAATGGCGGGATATATCCTCTGCGGGGCAAAAGGGGGCAGGGTCGAGTATCTAACAACTCCTCTACAAAAGTATTGTCTTCTTCTTTGGTCAAATAAGACTTCTCAATATGCAATTGAAATCTCCTATCCTCACATTGAATTCCAGACTCTTGTTTTTTTCTTGCATATGCCACAGCTTTCTGTGTCAATGTTTGCATTTCCCCTTCCGTGCATCTCTCTCCATTTTAACCGTCTCTGTCTAGCTTGTTTCTGCCAAGTTGTAAGAGAATCAAACATAGACTCCTTTTCTTAAATAATTGCTCCTGTAAAAACCCAATTTTTTGTTCATCAAAAGTGCCAGTCAACTGCCACTACAACTCGGCATTGTTCCTCGTATATTTGTGCCATAATTTACTAAACATAATAGGGCCATGACCATGCATCACATACTTTAAAAAAAATTGGGCTGCCTTCAGGAGTTGCCGGCTGAGCTTCTTCCAATCGAGCATCTGCCGTACAACAACAACATTAATACAAGATTTTACTAAGACTAGGCATTTTAAAAGGAAAACAAGTTTGTTGCTTTTACCTAGCAAAGTAATTGCAAATACTTTTATCAAAAATTATCCTCAGACCGTGCAAAACTCAAACCACAATTGTACCATATTCACAAAGAACCAAAACAAACTCACCTGATATGAGTACCATAAATGGACCAATTCTCCACTGTCAACTCTTCAGACCAAATGGTCAGATCCAAGGGTGTCGCCGTTCAGGACTCCAGTCAGGATCACCACTGGGTGAGGCACTGTCCGGCAGGACAGAAGGGGCAGCTGCGAGCAAATAATACTCTTCGTGCAGGGATCCCTGAGCCGTCAGTCCGACCAGACAATGTCCTCAGCCTCCCCTTCATCTGCAGAAAGGGGATGAGTCAATCCCCCGAAGGAGTACCTGTTTGGGCACCAATTGAAGGAAGTGGCACGATTAGGGTCACCCGAGTCACTAATGACCACCTCTCAGCCTTCCATGCCAAATGAAGAGTTAGTCAGACAGTAGAAGATATAAACCAATATTTTTTTATTTACATACACTCAGAGCGGAGCCCAGTCTGCCCAGTGCTACAGAGGGACTGAAATCAACAAGCAAAAAGAGACATCATGTAGATCTCGCAACTGGGCTGAAAAACGCACACAGTGGGACTTTCCAAGCAGATGCAGCTGGACAGTGAAATACAAAAAAAAAAAGTTTTGATTCTCATTTCTCACAGCACCTAATACAACCAAAGGTCGTTTCACCCTGCCCATCCACCAGACAAGTGGGAGAGGGCCTCTATCTAGTGAGAAATGTATGAACTAATATGAACAGTCTATTCATTAGTAAAGCAAAACCTAACATTGCAGAAACGAAACATAACAAAGGCCTTTTTTCTGAAATAGCAAAGGATTAGTTTAGTTTGTGGTTCTAAATGGCACCTGAATAGAAAATGGTGCCACAAATGCTAACTTACATAGGGCAATGCACACACATGAATGTTTCTATTCCAACATGTGCACCCTTTTTTTTTCTTTAACACAAAGCAGCAGATACACATTGTGGCCTCTAAGCGGTGGTACAGTAGATGAAGCAAGATGTGGGGTATCTGCTTTTTTAATAAACTGTTGAGAAAACAGCCTGTTTCATGGGACTAAGGCTTTCATTGATGAAGTTGGTGCTGTATCATGAGGGCCAGGGTTGTGAGGAGCCCACTATACTCATTTTATAATTGTCTTAATTGCTGCACCTGTGAGAAGGCCCAGGAAAAAGGGTGGCCCTTTTTTGGGAACAAAGGTGCTGATACTGCGTACTCTGGCCTAAGAGCAATGACCCTGGGTCGGAGGGGCCTGTGGGTTCCGGGTGACATTGGCAGAGGAGACCGACTACTTCACAGGACCTTGGTAATCATTAGTGCAGCATGTGCAATGGCATCAGGGCCCAGGATGTGATAGCAAACCGCTCCGCAATTATGACTATCTTTTACTACTCAAGACCATAGAGGAAGCTCATGTCTTTGGAATTATTAGGGCCCTGGCGCTCTTGCTGTGCCAGTATTCCTTCAGGCCTTGAAGTGATGGCCAGGTAAAGGGGGTGACATGAGGGGCCTCGTCTCTTGCTTTAAAAAAAGGCAGAAGAGTCTCAGGAGACAGTCCGCTGGGCTCTAGCTATTATCAGTGCAGAAGTTGCAGTGGCAGTAGGGCCAACAATTTGAGGGACCACTACACCTTAACTAACCAAAAGGAAGAAAGGCAGTCTATTTTCATTACCATCATTAGGGTCCAGGGCAAAGAAGGTGGTGTTAAGATGTGGGAGTATTTCTTTCCCAACGGGGAAGTGCCATACAACTTTAGGCATTGGAGCAATGCCCCAGAGTACTGGGCCAATGAGACAGAGTAGATAGCTTGCTTCTTAGGGCAATAATACAACATTAGAGCAGTACAGCTGTACCGGGCCTATAGTTGTGAGGAGCCTATTATACCCAAATTATGGGGCGCAGTGTTTCTAGGAACATTTCTGTTTAATTTGATGCATTAACACTTAGAACTTTCACGTCCAGTGTACATTTTGGACTAAATAAAAGGTACCCTTGAATTGATTTCATAACTCCAGCACTGCCTTCCTGCACCTTCCATTAAGGCATGCCGGCTCCACCATCCCTTGCCAGCCTTGCTTACCATGTAGTTGTGGGTTAGGACCCGACTTGTAAATATTTTATTCTGAAAAACAAATGTTGAAGACCTTTGATGTAGGAGAATTGCTTTTTGAAATATACAGCACTAAAATGTGACAACTTTAGATGTTAGTCAAACACTTTAGCTTAGGAAATTTCACAGGTACTCAGTATAGAACTGCCTTGGCGACTGCAGTATCCTCAGAAGAGGGGGTCCACATGAAGAGTTTGGGAGCATTCAGAGAGGGGGTGATCTGAGAATCAGAACTTCATCTCAGCTCAGCGCAGATCTGGTAGGCGTGAGGGCAGTGGGTGAAAGTGTAAACAGGGTCATCTCGTGGGCTGGCCTGGTTCTTTGGGATGGTGAAGGTGAAACGCTGGAAGAGAGTAGTGAAGAAGAGAAACAGCTCCATCCTGGCTAGTTGCTCCCCCAAGCAGACGCGGTGACCTGGAGTTAAGCGTGGGAAATAGAGCAAGACAAAATATTAGGCCATCCTAGAAACAAGAGGGCAACGTACAAGTGCTTCAATTATGTTTTTGGGAGATAATATCGTATAATTCTGTGGATAGCATATTTGGAAGTCCATTTAGTTTTGGAAGTCTGAAAATTTCCCTTGATAATAAATCACTTTTTTATGGCAAACACAGTGAAACTCAGTATTGAGGTGCTAGGCAGAATCATCCAGTCCTGTATTTTCCAAGCCTAAAACAAAACTTGAGGTAGAGAATTCAATTTAATGAGCCTTATTCAATAAAGGCAATAATGTATTCTGTGATCAAATGGATAACAGTGAATGGAGACCTACAATGAATTTAGAAACAGAGGAGTTGGAATACCAAAAGTGGATATGGTCCTTAAAATACCAATATATTTTCTAATCATTCAGTTTCCTGTTATCAAGCAGAAAATGTTGAAACATCTTTATCCTCTAAAATGGCAAATTTTTCAGTGAAACCATTATGTGAGAAATTGGATTATTATTTGGAATGGTTGTGAGACCTCATCAAGAAATCACTTCACTATTCTGTATCATGTCAGGTCGGGTTACTAGCCTAGGCCTAGCACGGGCAGAAGTAAGATGTCTCTGCGAACCCGTCTTTTTATACCTTCGAGAGGTATGACTTCCCCTATAGGTGAGAATTATGAAGGGGGGATAAGATAGTAGAGGACTTTAAGGAGCAGGTATCCAGCAAATGTGGGGTTTCAGCCGCCTGTTGATGACCCTTTTCCATGCTGTGTAAGGGATAACGTCAGAGTTTATCACAGTGCCTTTGATTTGTAAAGAAATTAAAGCTTTTTTTGAATTGTCGTGCCAGGGATTCCCAGGGCTCTCAAATGTTTTTTTTAGTCACGCTTCAAGAGGGTTTTCCAGTGCTTTTAGGGATTCTTATATAAAATTTCAGGGTGTCCGCCTCAGGAGTGAGTGATTGTCTTTGAAGGCCCAGTTCCTTCCTATGTATCTGGGGAGTAGAAATACTCGCTTACATGCCATGCATTGAGCATGGTCAAGGCTTGTGGCACAGGCTTCTGGAAAGGCCTTTGTCCCGTAGTTTAGTGCCGGGAGAATAGTGGCTTTTTATGACCTTTAGAATAGGAACTGCTGAGGCACTGTTTAAGTTCTTATTGAGACATGTAAGGCTATGTGTGATTGCTCCGGCTTTCTTTTTCAGGCCATTGGTCTGGAGGTCGTGTTGAACCGTAACCCCAGGTAGTTGTACTTTGTTTTAATATTAATAGCTCCCAAGCGCCATGTTAAAAGTTTCTTTTTTCTACAGTGGCCAAAGATCAGGACTATGGTCTTGTCCGGGTTTGATTGTAAGAGAGTTGGCTGCATTGTGTTCCTGGAGCTTGCTCTGGGCTCGTAGGATTCCGACTTTGGTGTGGTCCATTATGAGAATATCGTCAGTGTATTGCAAAATGTTTAGCTTTGAATGGCTGAGTTGTGGTGGTAGCATGCAGCTACACTCCAAGAAATTCCCCACCCCAGCTGTGTATAGGATGAAAAGGAGGGGAGAGCAGACGCACCCCGGCTTCAAGCCATCATTGGTTGTGATTTTAGAGGAAACAGTGGTGGGACCCATTCTCACCCATACTCAAGTATTTGAGTGCAGAGAAATAATGGCCCGAGCAACTGCCGGGCTAACCCCCACGCATTTAGTTTCCCCCAAAGGGCGTTGCGGTCCACCTTGTTATATGCAGCACCTTAGTCAATGAAACAGCTGCAAAGAGGAGGCTCGCTTCTTTGGGCTGCCACAATCAGTCAAGATGGCAAGTGTTGTAATGTTATCGATTGAAGAGGCAGCAGCACGGAACCCAGTTTGGAAGTAAGGCAAGATGTTATTTTCTGTGACCCATTCCTCAAGCAGTTTGAGAAGAGAACGGGCATAGGCTTTGGCCTCTAGGTCCAGAAGAGGAGTGCCTAGAATTCAGTAGTTAAATGGAATAGTCGGGTCTTCTTCTTTGAAGATTGGGCATAGGGTGTAGCCTCTCTATGAGTCTAGGATCTGTGCAGCAATGTAGGCTTGGTTGAAAAGGTGGGCTAACCCCTTAGCATTTGAATATGCTGGCTGGTAGGCCATTGGAGCCTGGAGCTCCGTCATTTTTCATGGCTTTTATGTATTTGCAGACCTGGGCCTACGTGGCCAGAGCTTGAGTTTCCCCAGCCAGGTTGTCTGCAGCTCCTTAGCTGGGATTGTTGCTAGTGCATAGAGACAGACTGTCGTATAGTGCTTTGACGTGTCACACCCAGGATTCTTCTGGGACTGCATTTCTACTGGAGCAGTTGGAAGATCGAAGTTTGATGTAGTACCAGATGTGGGTCAGGCTTTTCTGTTGCTAAATTTTGTGAACTTTTAGCCATTCCTTTTGCTCAGAGTTTTTCTTTGCTTCCTGAGTTAGTTTATTTGTATGTTTTGTGGAAATTTGCAGTGTTCTTTGTGGAGTTTGCTGTGTGATTTAGATTGTGAGCCCATGTTGCCCTTCTTAATGATCTTTGTGCAGTGAAAATGCCCGTTATGCAGCTTTCTGAACTGGTCCTCCTGGAGGGTTTCAGGGTATTGACAAGAGGCAACAGATCCCACCAAGTGGCCCCTAACTTAGTCATTTGGTCAACCCATCTGTGTAAAAAGTCCTCCAGGGAGTTGTTGGATGCGAGGATTACGTCTTCCAGCCACTTGCCCACCTTGGGGTGCCTGATGCTCGCCATTTGATTCTCCTGACTAGTTTATGTGCTTCGGTCCACAAAGATAGACCCCCTTCTGAGACACTGGGGGCTGTTGTGGCATATAGTTCGATTGTTACAGTCAGGGGATTGTGGTAGCTTTCAGGGCACTCAAGGATCTCCAATTTGACCAGGTGACTGGCCAGTGGGGCTGACAGGAAACTGTAGTCTATGGTTGAGATCCCTTCGAATGTAGCGGGGAACTGAATGTGGGGGTCGTGTGCCTGTCAGATTTGTTTGGCATAAAATAGAATATGGTTAGACAGAAGAGTGTTCATTGTTTCCTGTCTTTGGTTTTATGGACAGAGTTGTAGGTGCTCTCAGATGCCCTGATGTTAAAATCTCACACTAACAAGGTCTCATGTGTAGCAAACTTCAACAGGAGATCCTCCAGGCTGTCGGGAAAGTGGTTGGTAGCAGGGAATTTGGATATTTTGGTTAAGTTATGATAGCAGTTTATTAGAAGAAGAGGAGTATCTTTCTTGGTACTTGATATGCCAGAAATTGGCATGCAGCAGTGAGGACAGAGGCGCTATATAACGCAATGGGGGCACTTACTTCTCCGTCCCTCTACAGCTGGGAAGCTCTACCCCACCTCCCCAGGCAAAAAAAGGGAAATCCCTCTGCTTTCTGCAGCAGAGGGATTTCCTGTACATGTGCTCATGACGAAATGGTTCCATCATGATCACACTATAACTTGTGCTCATGACTGAACCATTCCATCATGAGCATAGAAGGGGTTAAGGGGAGCTGAGTAGTGGTAGTTTGGTAGCCTCGGATTGTTTTTTTTTTTTAAACGGTTATCTTTGAGCTCTAGGCGCACAAGTTTCAGTATTTTGTAGGGGAATGTGTCCACTCTAGCAACATCCAAGATTCCAGACCCGGGGCCACCTCTTTCTCCTGGGACTCAGTCTCATGGGTTCCACCAGTGGGGTCCAGGGAAAGTCCAGTTGTAACCAGTCAGCTGGGCACTTTGCAGATGCAGGGCTTCTTTAGCTTTTATTTTTCAGGAGTTTAAGAAGAGGTTAGTCTAAAAGACTTTGGAGTCCACTCACTGGTCTTTGGCATAGGTAGGAGCAGGTCTAGCCCTTGGGGTCTCTCTCCATGACAATCACAGCAGAAGCAGTCACTCTTTCTGAAGTCATTTCTTTGGTTCAGCAGGTGAAGTCCTCCTTTGTGCAGCATTTCTTTGCGAGGCATACAGGTTCAGCAGGTGCAGTTATTTTTCTCTTTTTTTCAAGTCCAGTAGCGTTCTGAGGCTAGTACCCAGGGGTGTCACTTTTAGGACAGTTTCGAGATTGTGGATGAGGAGGACTCCCTAACCAATGAGGGTAACATTCCCACAGGTAAACCTTCTAGTTTTTTACATTACTTCCAGGGGGAATGGCATCAATCAATTCCACAGTGGATTTATCTCCCAAATCCAATATGTTAGAACCTTTGCTTGGTCGGAGCTACGGGCACACCCCTGAAGTGCATCCAGTATAATGAGCAACTCCTCCTGGAAAACCAATTCTGCTACAGGGTTTCCCCCTCTGGAACAGATGCCAGCCTTTCTACCTGGACAAAGAAAAAGGGAGGTTAAAGTATGACTTGCAGTTGCCTGCGACAGGCATTTAGACATTTGAAGCTTGGCCATCTCCGGCCACATCCCTCTGGCAATCCTGTCGGGAGGAGGTCACACCTCCTCCTCCCACCAACAGACCTTTTGTTTTTCTTTCCTGGGATCCATTCACACCTCTTGGCAGGAGGGCAGCAGGCTGTCTCAGGTGACAACGGCTATAGTTAATCAGAAACTGCTACTAGAAACTTTGGGTAAGAACGTGGTGACTTTCTCAATGCACCTTTATATTAATAGTTACCTTAAAACCAATTGTAGCAATATTTTGTTTAATATAACACTTAATTTGATACGTCGAAATATAACACATTTTCCGATACTGAATGTTTTTCTTGTGTAGGAGGATAGTCCTCCATTCCTCATACACTCAAGAGGGGTTGTTTTGAGCAGGGCAGTCCTCTTACAGAGATCTATCATTGCTTTCTCTACATATACAGTTCCACTGCCATCCTGCTTCAGTTAACAGAGATATCTGTGTCTGGTCAGTCAACATCAGGATTGTAGGGCTATCGAAGCAAGAGCTTTTCTATTTGACGATGGCTGGCATTTTTGTTACTGAATGTTTATCTACTTGTTATGTCACAGTTCAGGGAAGTCGTGTGGATGACATGGATACAAAGTTGACAGGGAGAGAAGTCAGTGTTTGAGATCTGTGGGTTCCTGGGCTGCATGCAAACACAAAAACTAAACTGACTTCCTCTTGTCAGAGTCATGTGAATGCATTGCTACAGCAATAATACACGCTCAAATTTTAGTGACTAATAACTAAAGATATTTTTTCTTGGCCAGAGCTCTACCATGAAAAAACTAGGAGGAGAGATATTAGATTCTCATTCTGGCATTTACAAGAGTTTCTCAAGGTTGCATCAGTTGACGGGAAGAGTGATCAGATTGTACATAGAAATCCTCAGGTGAATAGTGTTTTCTAAGGAGAAACTTCTTCTCACATATTTTTGGTAACTGGTGTTTGATTTTAACCTGCATCTTATTAGAAGTGTGCGTCAGCAACTCACACTAGTTGCAAATAATCTCTACCTGCCCCTCTGTTGTCCATGTGCATCCCCTGACTCCTCCCTCCTGCTCTCTGTGGTCCTTTGAGCTACCGCTGAGCCCTCCCTCTGCCCTTCGTTGTCCATGCAAATGCCTTTGCCCCCTACCTTGTGCCATCCATGGTCCATTATGCTGCCACTGCCCTCTCACCAGCCTTGTGTGGTCTATTGTTCTGACACTGTTCTTCCAGCCTGCCCAACGTGGTCTGTTGTGCTGCCAATGCCCCTCCCGTCTATTCAACATGGTCAGTTTGCCATCTCGGTCCCTGCTCCCACCCCCCCCCCCACCCTCTGTTGTCCGAGTCTGTGCCCCTACTCCCTCGATCCCTCCCCACAGTGTTCTAATGACCAACTAAAGCGCTAACATTCTGATTTTAAGACAAAACTGTGGCATACCTGAAGTCACCTTAATGGAATCAAAACTGTAAAACTCAAAGCATTTCTTTCAGAAATGAACAATATAAGGGGAGTCTTTTTTTCTCCCAGAAATTAGGTTAGTGCTCTAGAAAGCTACAATGATTATATATTTTCTGAGTTCTCCATGATCCAGAATAATCACCTCAGAGAAAAGAGAGGTTACAAATACTCATGGTGATAAGTCTCAATGGGTGCGACAGTGAAATGACGTATAGACTTTGGTTTGCACTTTATTTTGGTACCCAAGGCAACACATCAATGAATTAGGTTATAACAGAGCAGTTTGGGCAATTTCATTTCTTTCACAGGTTTCTACACCTGTGAGTATTTTAATGTACCTTTTACACTGATGTGATTGTTCGGGTTCACGCTCTGCATGCTGTACCCCACAGCTTGCCTAAGGGTTTTATTTTCACTGTGGGCACCAGTAGGTCCACCGGGTATCCCTACGTCTTGGCGAGACCCTTGAATTGTATTAGGGGTTGAAACGTCATCGACATATAATTCAAACAGATTGCCATTTCATGATTTACATGTATACAGGTCACTAAGGGCCTGGTTTAATGGACTAACTAAAGTGCAGTTTGTATACTAACATACCAGTCACGTTTCTTGGGAGATATCAACTTGGGTACGTGGTTTATGCTGGAACTAAACCATTTCTTGTTACTGGAACCTGTACAATGCTCTCCTTTCAGATCATTGTGTGCAGTCATTTTGCTGTGTTCTATACAGTGGTAGAAGAGGGCGGGATCGGAAGGGCATGGCGTGCCCCTACTTTGAAAAATGATTACAGTCCGTTCCCTTACTTCTTTATTTTTAAAAAGCGTCCCCGGACGGCAGGAATGTTCCAAATTGAAAACTACAGCTGTAGCATTCAGCCGTGTCCCCTGTGTAGTGCCTTGAGCAAGGCCTCTGCAGTGCCCATGGCCTCCTCCCCCTTCCCCTCTGTAACTGGGCGCAGGGGCCTCTAAAGCAACACTGAAAGGGCCATCAGTCTTGGGTTAGCACGCCTCTGATGGCCCTGCTGCTGCAGTGATTTACAGCTCATCACTGCCGAGGCTACCTGCCTGCCCCATTTCAATGGTCACATCAGGATGCTTTGGTGGCCCCCCCATGAACTCCTCTGCCCTATATTTTAGGGCTCACGCAGACTGACAGACACCTAGAAAAGAAAACAAGCATTGGCTATACCAATGCTTGTTACGAATCTGATTGTGGTCAGTGGCTTGTTTTGCTGATGTGAATATTTTTCAGCTGTTGGGAACCGTTGCCTCACCACCCTGTTAAACGAATGTGTGGGAACCGTCACTGTTGGTGACCAGTATGTGGTACGATTCTCCTGGTAGAGCCTGTGTTTCCTGATAGTTTTATTTTCATTTCTGAGCTGCACCATGGAAGTTTAAGACCCAATGTAAAACGTTACCGATTTATCAAAATAAACTGCTCTTCTAACAGTGCATCCCCAGTTTTTGTCTGACACCATTAGTGCAACGTAGGATTACATCCTCGATAGCAAGGGAACATTCACAGTAGTGTTGTGGGGCATTACTGATTGAAAGAAGGCTATTTCGTGTTGCTTCGGTTGCGATGTTGCACCATACATGGAGCACAGCAGAGGTACCTTGAGCCTCTGGGACCACTCCTTCACCAATCACTGCACTCTTATCCAAATACAGAGTCTTATCAGGCAGTTGTAGACCTGAGGTAAGCCCTGAAACCTGGCAGCTGTGGCTCAGAATTCCCTTTTAAAGGTTTAAGAAGGCAGATAGCAGAAGGAACCTGTATTTACTTGTACACATCCTGGCTGACGTGTGCATGACGTGCTTCCCAAATCCTGGTGCATTTGGAATGTAGCATTCCTTTCACTTCAGAAGACTTTATCTGCTGATGGTCATGTTCATCCCCCACTCGTTACCCCCCGCCCCCTACCCCCCGTCCAGCCTCTTGTGTCTTAACTTGGTGATTATAAGGGTTTCCAATCATCTAAAAACTAAGGAACAACAATTTATTTTTTGTTCTCTTTCTCTTAAACTATCCCTACCTTGCACCTGCACCCTACTGATGTCCTAATAGAAGGGAGATGCACTGTGGTAAGGTGTTCATTTCTTTTGTGCTGGAACTTCATGCTGTCTAGGTGTCGCACTCGAGCTCACTCCGTGCCAACATTTTGCATATCCCAAATTATTGTAAAAGCGCTTTCTAGAAGATCCCTTATTTCATAAGTTGTCTTACTGCCTTTCCTTCTTTTCGTCCCCCTTTATAGTGGCTTTATGGTGGAATAAAGTGCAGCAAGTACTAATATTTTGACCACAGCCAGGTTGCTTGTTGACCATAATGTAGACCCTGGCATGTTTTTATTTACTTGGTGCACTCTTTGTACATCAGTGTCTCTGAATGTTCCCAATTGGAAAATGTAGCCCCATGAGCATGGGGCTGCCTCCGAAAAGGAGATTATCATTTTGGATTCCTTGGAAAGGAGCGAGTGGCACTTGTATTGGCAACCATTCTGTCCCCTGCTGTAGATGTTTGGGCATGTGTATGCCTGTGCATGACATCACCCGCATTTAAACGGGAAGCAGTTGGTCTCCTCTGCTTGATGCTAACGCTCACCTCATAGGCTGTTTGGTGCCTGTTTGACTGTGCAATACTATTGCTGCCACTGCTGTTGTTCATTTGTGTCTCATGAGCACAATGCCCAAATGTAAATCTCTGCTCTAGGTGCCATTGGAAGCCAGTATGACCAGTACACAGAAAGTCATGGGATTTAATGGATAGCTGGAGAGGTAGGACATCATTGTTTTGGTTAGACATTTAGGGCGGTCATTCTTCAGCCACCACAGTTGCTTTCAAGTTCTGGAGTAAGAAAGTAGGATCTAGAGCCGCTGAAGCTCAGGTGGACAATGCTGAGAGTGTATATGTAACCTTAGTGAGCTTACAATCATGGCTTAGTTTTTTTTTCACTGCACTAGATGTTACTTTTACCATTTTAGGTCTCGCTAAGCCAGCGCATGCGCCGCTATGGGAGACATTTAGTGTGTGGCTCCAGAAAATGCTACCACACGCTTTTGCTTGTGGCAGCCTAGAGCTTGCTATTACGCGCACAAGCTTGCGCGCCTCGCCTCGCTCCGCCTCTCCAATGCTCACTATGCCTCTCCTTCTTCCTCTTTTCTTAAGGCTGTAATGCAATGAGGCTCGAGAATACTTCTGAGGTGGGCAGAGGGCAACATGTGTTACAGTGGTTACTTTTATGGACGATCGGGGGACAGACAGAGAAGGAAAAGGACTCTGTCTCTTCCTTACTGTCCAGAGAAGACACAGACAATGTCCTCTTCTTTTCTGTGCTGGAGCTGATCCTCCCCCCCTTCTTATTATTCCCTTTCTTTTTGCCTTGCTCCTCCCTTACTGAAAACCTTGACTTGAAGAAACGGTTCACAATCTCTCTTTCCTTCTTTCATTTAGTTGCTTCCCTGTGAAATGGAGCCAAAAAAAAATAAAACACTCTTGCGGAAAATGCCCTTTTTCTGACATTTTGCTATTCCAAAGTGCAGCCTCGGGATGGAGATAAATAAAAGGTTTAAAATATGGAAAATAAATACATAACTAAATAAAGCAAGACATAGTGGTTGCAAAGTGGCCAGATTGGTTTATTCACATCTAAACACATCAGTCTCACTTTACAGACTTTACAGTGAAGCGCTACTTTTCTTTTCTCGTCTTTCTTTGAACAGCATTGTTGCCCCAGATGTTGAAGTGCACCATTCCTGGATGTAATGCAATAACTGGTTGATGGGTGGATTGGCAAACAAAATGTGTACCTCTGTGTTTAGGGATGTGGTCTTTTTAAACCATACTGTTTACATTTATTAAGGATATAAGCAATGGACATTGAAAACAGTTCCCTTCAGGGCTCTGTAGTCATGTCCTTAACTTTTTAGGTAAAACCACTCACTGATTTCTGAATAGTGAGTGAGAGATCGTTAAGGTAACAATGTTGTTTCTGCTCACATTTCACATGCTTTACTTAGTCTTGCAATCCCTATGAGTGTTTGCTTTTACTTTTTTGTTTTTCAGGCAGCATAGTACTCTTATCAAATGCATAATTTGAATTAAGTTTCATCCTGGTGTTTATAGCGGGGCACAATTGGGTTGTCGCTGAAGGCAGTATGAGTTTTTCTCAGTGGGGCAGTATGGTGTTCAGTGGGGGAGAGGAGGTGGCACTATGGACAGAGCTGTCCAATTTGGAACCGGGGAGTCAGGTTCAGCATTCAAGACCAGTCCCCAAGACCACTCTCCTGAGGGAGCACATTCCCATGCTAGATCTTAGAAAGCCCGACTAGACCGTAGAAGCCCAGGTGTCTTAGCACCAGCAGGTGGACCTTTGCAGTTACAACTGTGGGTTAACCATGAAGGCCTGTCCACCACAATCCATACTGAAGTTCACCTCCAGCCTTGCGGGCAGGCCTATGAAGCAGCACACCCTAGAGTAACAGTGATCCAGTCACTGTGACTCTGTCACTGAGTTCACATGAGCCTTGAGCAGGTTAGGGCGGTGCCAACAGTGTGACCGTACAGGGTACCTATTTTGGGTGGGTATGTAGTGTTTGCAAGTATATTATGGTTTTAAAAAAACTTGCTGCCTTCTTCCTGGCCTCCAGCAACTTTCAGCAACAATAAAGATGTCATGATAACTTCGGTGATTAATGTTCTTCCTAGAGAGGGATCGTTTTTCTTGTCAAGTGGAATGGTTGACTCCTGGAAAGGTGACACAGACGGTTAATGTGCCTGCTGCAAAGAACATGTACCATGTAGGTCACAAAGTGCACATAATGTTAACTAGGTTAGTAGGTTACTGATTGTGTCAGAGAGATCCTTTTGTTACTTGCAGTTTATAAGTTAAAATCCTAACATAGAACAGTGAGTTATTAAACTGTACTGCCTACTTTGTAGTCCTTTGTCTTATGTAACATTTCCTATACAGTGATTTACACACGTATAAATTATTGTCTCTGTGTAGTGTCCGAGGCGTAGGTGATCTTTGGTGGCATCAACAAACATTGTTGCACAGTGCGCCACCAACACTAAGGCCGGCCCCGCCATCGAGGCCAGTCTCCCTCACCCATTGATACCTTCATTGGCCTTGTTTCAGCAGTAGTAGCTGCAACTCACCAAGGATCGCAATGCAGGATTTGCACACACACCATACTAAGTTTGCAAACTTCACACTCTCTGCTTCATGCGCAGGAACTTTTAACATGTGCTACCAGCTCTGGAGCCACTGGAATTATGCAGCAATGGGGGACAAAATGATGCTGCATTTTTGACTAAATTATGCAACAAAAAAAGGCTGCAGTGTAATGCAATATACTTTCTTATACTTTATTATTTAGGCATTTTTACACATGTTAAGTCTCTGCAAAGAATCTGCCCCATTAGTATCAGTATAACATACAAATGCAGCAGTGAGAAAGGTGATCAGTCAACCTTTGCAAAGGGCCGTCCACTTTGCAGCAACTCAAGTCACGTTTTTTAGTAACTTTTTATCCGTTTGAGCTACAAACATGATTACTTAATACTGCAAGATTATGCAGTGCATGATGTATTAGTTGACAAATATGGCAGAGCCATAATTATATAGAACACATTTTCAAACTAGGACATTTTGCCATTCATGTTTGAACTGCTCTTGTGGAAGAAGGGAAAAGTGCTAATGAGAGAAACTGCATAGCTTGGAGACAAATGGCTTGTGATTCCACTTTTAAGCGTATTTGGGACATTGTGTGATTGGAATTATATTCCACTTTTTGAATGTATTTAAATGCCAATAACTCCTATTAAACCTTAAATAATCAAGTGTAGCCATTGGATGAATTAAATAACACAATAAGCTGAACTGGTCGGTAAAATGCCAAACAAATACTAACAAGCATTTACAATGCAACGGTTTCGCCTTTGTAAAAGTTTGAGCTATTGGCATTTTAAATGACAAATTTTGTATTTATGTGTTGGTTTTGAAAGCATATAAATAAATGGCATTGTCATTTACAATGCCAATAGCTTAATCTGTCACTAATGTGAGACCTATTGCATTTGCACACACACACAGAGCACAAACACACACACAGAGCCACACACAGACAGAGCCAGACACAGACAGAGCCAGACACAGACAGAGCCACACACACAGACAGAGCCACACACACAGACAGAGCAACACATACAGACATTTACAATGCAACGGTTTCGCCTTTTTAACAGTTTGAGCTATTGGCATTGGAAATGACAAATTTTGTATTTATGTGTTGGTTTTGAAAGCAGATAAATAAATGGCATTGTCATTTACAATGCCAATAGCTTAATCTCTCACAAATGCGAGACCTATTGCATTTGCACACACACACACACAGCACAAACACACACACAGAGCCACAGATCCACACACAGACAGAGCCACACACAGACAGAGCCACACACACAGACAGAGCCACACATACAGACAGAGCCACACACACAGACAGAGCCACACACACACAGACAGAGCCACACACACAGACAGAGCCACACACACACAGACAGAGCCACACACACAGAGCCACACACACAGACAGAGCAACACACACAGACAGAGCAACACACACAGACAGAGCAACACACACAGACAGACCATAAACACGACAAACCTATACAAAGACTAAAATAATCAGCAAGTGTTTTCTTCATGTGGAAAATATATATGCGAAACAGCGTTCACACCAATTGTGCAAACTTCCTTTGAGAAAGAGCAATATGTACGCCTAGAGGGAAGTTATATAAGGCCCCTGTCCACTCTCCCACCCGTGTACTCTCTACCATGGCTTTGTGTACCACCAGGACCAATGCCCATCAGTCTCCATCATTTGGCTGAGCCCCCAGTTCTCATCCGTGCAGGGAATCCCCAGGGGTCCCTAAGTGCCCTAGTGCATCCTGATCGATGTACTACTAAACGCTCTAATCTGGGCATGTGATGATCTATCTGGCTGATGAAGTATGGTGACTATCATATCATAGCTCCCATGGTTGTTCTGGTGAGACCCCACAGCCCCCATTCAGGATCTTTAAAAGGTTGGTGATGCCACCTTTAAGGCCCTGCTGCACTCGAAGATGGTGATGAACTGGGTCCTACTGACAATGCCCCCTTACCTGGGGATGGTGATGCACTTGGTGCTTGGACTCTGGCTGGTAATGGCCTTCTCCAACTCTTCAAGTTGTCCGGATTTCTTCAGTTTCTTCACCAGGCTCTTTACTGCCTTCTCACTCCACTTCTCCTCCTGCCCACCTGGTACTCCCTGCTCGCCTCCCCCACCCTTCTTCCAACCAAGGAGCCTCTTCACTATCGGGGGGGTGAAGGGCAGGATGGACATCTTATCCTCAGAAAAAATAAGTAAGATGTAATAGGGGTCTTCAAGCTGTGAGAAGGATGGGGGAAATCTGATGGTGTCTTCGACCTCTGATGGTGGAATTGGGAGAGGACAGTTGGTTTGAAACAGTAGTTGTGGGGCCAGTTATTGGAAAGGCAAGATTGCCATCTTACCCAAAGGTTGAGAGGGTGTACCCAAGATAGGCACTGAGTGGCTCTGATGGATAGTCCAGGTTGCAGGAAACTTGACAGTTTGACGAAGCAGTGGCTATGTGGGAGCAGTTCTTGGAAGGGCAGCTTCGCGGAAGAAGTTCTTGGAAAGGCAGTTGCAGGGTCGAGAGCTCTCGAATAAGATGCTACAAGGAGCAACTCCGGGGCGTTGAGATGAAGAATTCGGGCGGGGTAGCCCTGCTGTAATTCGGGAGGTGATGTGGGGCTGTCGGTATAGGAACTATTGGAAAAGTGGTGGTGGGGGCGGGGGGATATGGAAGAGCTTTAAGAGGGCTAAAAGAGTCTTTGACGGTTAGAGTTCTCCAGAGGAGGGTGCCGAGTGTGGTCAAGCCCTTGATGGTTGGCCTGCGAAGCTGAAGGGTCCCGGCATGCAGGGGGCATTGAAAAGAAAGTCTAAGTCTATAGTGAAGATGAAGCTGGAGGCCGTTAAGAACGAGGAAAGAGTCAGCCGGGACACCGTCTCTGTAAATACCTCTACCCTGGCGGATCCGGGTGGATCCTCTTGTCAGTCGCAAACTTGCCACCTCCTACCCAGCGCGCAGCCTGTCTGTCAGTGGTCCCTCTCCGCGCACTCCCCTCCGTTTCCATGTCAGCTCCCGGCTTGTGCCTTGCTCCCGGCCGCGTACCCCGTGGTCGCGCGCCCTCACACTGTGCACGTGCTGGCCTGTCAGCACCGTCTTCCCTCTCGCCCCTCTGCACCGGTCACTCGCTGCACGCACAGCCTTTGGTCTCACCCCTCAGTCTCACACTGAGCGCGCCACCTCCTGAGCTGCCTGAGCAGGCACGCGCTTCCTCCTCCTCGGAGCCAACTTCAACTCCAAGCACCAACTTCAGATGAGATCAGTGGGAGGGGCTCGTTCTCAGGACAGTTTCACATTGAGACCTCCCTGGCTTCAAGGAAAGGAAACTGTCACCGCCCTTTCACTTTTGTTGTTGAACTCTTTGTTTTACAGTCATACCCTTATCAGCCTGCTGCCGAGGGGGATCCCCCAGCATGAGACACAGGAGGCGTCTGAGTCGCCTTCCATCACAGGATCCCCAAGGAGACGTGAAACCCACCCACAACAGGCAGACACTGAAACCATGCTGGCTAATAAGCCGGAGGGTCTTTGTTCCCGTAAAACGCCGCCAGGTCTGCTTGGCCGTGCTCTCGAGTGCGGCTGGCCATGGAAGAGGTCAAGGTTGGGCAGGGAGTAGTGCGGGCAGCGGCGGTACTGCAGGCAGGAGATGAGCTGCAGCGTCGCTCTCGGCCGAACTCTGCTTGCCAGACAGTGAGCAGCACTCCTTGGACACACCGTGGAAATGACCAAAACATGCCGTCCCCGCCCAAAAAAAAGAACCGCCCACCGCCGCAATGACGTTCTACAAGGGGCGGAGAGGGAAAAAATTCGCCAGAACGCCCACGAATCGCCTCCGACAATGACGGACATATCTCTCTTCCAATGGCTAGCCTCCATTTATGGAGCTAGCCAATGGAAGAGAGAGGCGGGACAAAGCCACATACTGTTGTAACATAAGATTTCGCCTGCGCGAACGCTGCTGAGCAGCGGACGCCAGGCGACCCCTAAAAATTGGGACGTTTGCGCATTTTAGCCACACCTCTGACTCCGCCCACTGATCCAGTCCTTGGGTTATTCCCGCCCTCTGAGTCTCCACCCACAGTTCCCCCACTTCGACTACTGGTTCTATACATAATCAAACTTTGAATGGGTTTGGGCTGAACCACTCCAGTTTTACTTTCATTAGGGTTCACACAATCATTTGGGGTGCTCTTATTTGTAAAGAAAATGTATCTGAAGCCGGCCCATCCGTAGACATTCTTCACCCGTGCATGTTGCCAGAAAAAGTAAAAATCTCACCTTCAGCCCCCAAATTCACCACAACCGATACCACTGATTAATCACTACGTTAAATTGGGAAGATGCATTCTTTTGTTTACCTGCAGAGAAAGGCATGAATGCCTCTCACTTCACAAAGTTCTTTTCGGCGTCCAGGAAATGCTCAGGGTAGAACTGGTGAGGCCTCTCCCAGACAGACTCATCCTTCAGCACCGAGGATAGGTTGATGAAAATCTCCACTCCCTAGAGAAGACAGACTCCACAGGATCAGATGGGATTCATTCGCCTGCGTCCATTCTCTAACTACCTGTACACTCAGTATTGCATGTATGAAAAGTCTGCACAAAGACGCATCACTTGTTACCGGATTGTCAGTCACAGACGAAACATGTAACACTGCACAAACTCCGAGGCGCTTATTTATGTGTTTTTTTAAACTGTGCATTTTGGAACTTGGTGTAACACACCTGACAAGGATGATTTTTAAAAGTAGGGCCCATGGCGGTGTGCAAAGGGTTTAAGAACATTGGAGATAGAAAGGATATTAGAGAGGAGGAAACAGAAAGGTGGGGTGAGGGAGGGACAAAACTCGTTGTATGGAGGGAGGTAAGGGGAACAAAGGAGAAAAAGCTGCAGCATTACTAAGAGAAGACAAAGGAAAGGCAGGGGAGACTGGAGAGGGAACAAAGGGAAAGAAAGGCCAAGGAAGGGAGAAAGACGGGAGTGAGGAGAGTAGGAATAGAAAGGAGATGGAAAAGCAAAGGAGAGAGCTCAAGTGCAAGGGATGAAGGGGACACAGAATAGGTAGATTGAAAGACAACAAGCGAAAAAAGGGAAAATGGGGACAAGGAAGTGCCATAGGAGTGGAAGACGAAAAAGAAGTCTGGGAGCCAGGAGGAAGGACAGTAGCAGAGGTATGAAACAAACAAAAAGTGAGAGAGGAGACAGGCAAAGGGGAGGAACAGAAATATCGTGGCAGGAAGAGAGCACTCGGAGAAGAGGAAAGGGAGACAAATATTGTGGGAGTAAGAGAGCAGACTGGTTGGGGAGAACAAGCTTTTATGGAAAGGAGACAGCAGACAAGGATGGGAGAAAGGAGACACCTGCTTTATCTGCTGGTTAATGATATATGCTTTTAGGTCGCTCTGCTGCTTGTGAGGTCGCAGTGCAGTGAGGTATTCGAACTCACCGTCCTTCTTCTTTCGTGCCCACTCCTCGCAGAACCCGCTGCGCGGGTCCCGCTTCACTGGACCAATTCTACCGGGATTCCTGATTTCCTGCTCCGGGGGCTCTACGAGGGAAAGGCAGGGCTGCGAGGGGAGTGCAACTGCCGGCCAGGGACTACCTGTCCCAGAAGCACCGCCGGCCGGACCATCTGCACCTGGGCTGCTCTCCCCGCCTGCCCCTCCCCTGAACACATAGTCCTATATATTGTCGTGACCAGTCCGCTGCGCGGGAGCGAGCGGGAGCGTCCGGGAGAAGCCCGGGAAAAGGGCGGGACAGTCTGCGACTGGAAGTGACTTGACTGGGCCAGGAACGCTGCCCAATTTAGCTGTGAGTCTGTACCGTAATCGGCGGAAATTCCTAGACAATCATTAATACTTGATGTACTTTAGGGCTATCGTATAACCCAACATTAGCGGGGGTCTTGTATTATAGGCTTGTTGCACACGGTGGGTTACCTTAGCTTGTGACTATAGCTGTTACTGATATGTCCAAGCAAAAAAAAGTCACTGTAACTGCAAATACCTTGGAAAATTATATGTTCCAAATGGTCACCAAAATAAACAATGATAGAAGGGCATCCCTGGGGGCGAGTCCAATTGCTAGTAATAACTTAAATGATCCACCCCGAGTACACTTTTCCGAACTAGAAAACACTAGTGAAATTGTAGCACTCTCACAGCATAGTATCGAGGGCTCTGCTGATAATGCCTCCCCATCATCCTTATCGAGTCAAATGGAAATGGTTGTTCAAGTCGGAGTAGATCCGGACATAGTTTTAGTAAAGGTTAATACAGCAAGCCCTACTCCAGTCCCGGCACCAAGGGTGATAAAAGGACCAACGAAGGGCCAACTTAGGCGTGGTGGTCTACGGTCTAGTAAGAATAAACCCACTACCCCTCCTCGCAAAAATAGTATAGAAGATATGGGAGCTGAAGATGAGGGTACTATGCCATGGGACGAAGCTAATATTAAAAAACTACTAGGTATGTTTGACCAGAAAATTAAAGGGATAATCAAGCCACTCTTATCCAAGATCGATCAACTCACTGATAAGGTTACCATGCTTGAAGGCCTATTGTCAAATACAAAAGATTGTGTGGGGGAATTGCCAAATAAGATAGTAGACAGAATAGAGCAAATAAATCTTAGGGAAGATAGAAACATAGGAAATGGGGATACTTTGGTCCATACACTTCCACCAATTTTTACCCCAGCCCTAACAACAAATAACGGCCTCCCTTCAGACCCATTGATTAGTGCTGAGGCCAATGCAGACTCTCTTGTGGAAACAGGACCAATGGAATTAATTGTTGAAACTTCCCCTTTAATTCTGGTCTTAGCTAATGTACCAATTTTGAAGCATGGCCAGACAGAGTCTCCTCAATCACTTAAAACTAAAGCCTTATATTGGTTGTCTAATAACATGCATATCTCTGACTGGGGTAAACATATACTATCAGAGGAATTGTTAAATGCGAGAAGGGTAAAATGGATAGGCAACAGTCCAAAGAGATTTGCAGGCGACTGTGTTGTATTGAACTTTAGAGGCCCGGAGGTGTTGCCTGAAATCCCACCCAATCTCCTGCCCCCTCAACGTAGAATAGCGGAAATCATCCCCCTCACACTTGACTTCTTTTATAGTAGGAGAGGTTTTATTGCTAGACCCAGTATACTAAGGACAAAATGGACCACAGTGTCACACAGAAGTGGTGGGGGTGGGGGCGGCAGTGGGATTGGTGGCGCCCGGAGATGTGATTGGGGCATAAACCTAGAAAATAGATTTACTGCCCTTTCAAATTTAAATGAGTGCGATTGACTCGCACAACAACATATTGGGACAGGATATCATAGCCAAGTGAGAGTAGATAATGACACCACTATAAAAGAGGGTCCACCAGCACTGGCACTTCGAAGTAATTGTAAGCTAACACATATTACCGGGAAAAGTGTGGTAATGGTGGTTGACCGCTAAGGGCATAGTAACTTATCACTGGGTAATGGCAGTGTCCCAATATTTGAACCCCAATTAGATGAAGTACGGACTGCCCCTTTTGGAGCACCTCCAGAAGCTATATCCCAATGTTCTGCCGATACTGGCCCACCTGGAGATAGGCCACTGTTGTCCTTTATTTCTTGGAATCTTGCGGGGATAATGAGTAAATTGGTGACCCCTGTTGGTAATAGAAACTGTCAAACAGCTTCTTGCCTCCCCCCCCGTTGCACCTAACCATTTGGGGTACACCCCATGAGGGAGGATCAGAGCAATAAAAACTAATGGTAGCCCCCCCAAAAAGTACCTGGAAGCCATGCCATTCTGTGCACTTCATCGCCTTCACGTTGCGCCCAAGCACCTTTTAATACTGAACCCCCCATTTTTGACTGCCCCCTCCCAACAGAAATCAGAGAGTATAGGGGGGTGCAGTAAAAAAGTATTTGCACTTTCCCAAAATAAGTCAGGATCCTACTCCACCTATTCCTCCACTCTTACACAACACACATACACATTTTACTTACCAATTGGCCCTTTAGGCCGACCTCCAACTTACCTCTGCTCTGCCACCATCAGTCACCTGGTGCCGAACCCGGGATTTGAACCTTGGCTGCCTGGCAGGCACTTACCCACTGGACCACACTGGTTTCCATGTAAGTAGCTTATCAAATTGTCCTTATGTCATGGTCATCCTTTTCATGTGCAATGGATGCCGCAGGGAAGGACACCAAGGCCTGTATGCTGCTTATAGTTACTACTGCAATCCTCTAGACCACCAAGGAGCTATAGCTCAAAGGTAAGTCTTGTACCTTTGGTGGGGACATCCCTCACAGGCCAGGGTTCGAATCCTGCCAATGCTCTAGAAGTATCCCAAGGTGGAAATTTTCAAAAAGTGAATAGTTTTTTTTTTTTGCAAATTTTTTTTTTACTTGGTAACAGAGGAGAAAAGTGGACACTCTTTTTGGCATGTGTGTCCCGAAATTTCAAATGTTTTCCCTCATGACCTTCTACCAACCGCCCTATCTCTCAAGTAGGTGCAATAGGGACAAGGCCTTATCTTCCTTTATCAATGTCTTCATTCTTTGTCCTTTAAGTTTGGTGAATTGCAGAGTGCAATTGTGGTATTGGGGGTTATAACTGAGCACAAGAATAAGAGGAAGGGGCTACACTTGTTGTAAAATAGGTTGGATGATGGTGATTTTTTATTTTGGTGTGAGCCACTTGCTCAAATCAGGGGTTTTGTGTCAGTGAGCTTGGATAGAAATAAAGGTCAAGTATGAGCTCTGGCTAATGAAATGATGGGTCAAGTTTGAGGCAAGCTAGAGTCCATTTATTAGGTGCAATAAGAAGCTAGAAAGATTGTTTCCTTTAAGAGACAGACAAGGGCAGAGTCAAGCCTTTGCTCTAATAGGTCTGCATCATGCCTGCTGCAGGATGTGAAGGAATGGACCTCCACAGCAGTGCGCTGTGCCGGGCTGGGCTGCGCAGGGCTGAGCTGGGCTGGGCTGGGCTGGGCTGGGCCTGCCCTGGCACTGTGAATTTAATCACCCACCTCCTTCCTTTGAGGAACGCTCACGAACGCCCACGAACGCCCTTGTTCTGTATACAGGCTGACAGCAGGCAATTTAGGACCCTGCTAAATGAGGGTGATGTCCCCATGTGCTTCCTTTGAGTGGCAAAATTCTTCGTCTAAGGCAGGTGGGCTTTTTTTAAATTTGGTTGAAGACCATATGTTGGAGGCGGTATCACGGCACAAGCCGCCGACCGTCTCAGAAGAAAGTGTGCATGGGAGGATATTATTTGCATAGGACAGCCCTCTTCTCAGTCCCATTCTTATGCTGCAGTTGCCATGAAGTGTTACTAGAGGGCAGCAGTATGAACAAAAGAGCACACTGAGGCTTTTCTTCTGCTTGCTGACATGATTCTTGTTCATGGTGGTCTTGCAGGGCCTAAAGAGTGAAGGACTGCGTTGACTGAGGGGATGAGGAATGGCAGGCCTGTATTTGTGGTGAAGGGGGAATAATTAGAAGGTAAACAGCAATATGAAAACGTCAAAGCATATATGTTTGCTGAGTGATTGAGTCTGTGTGTCGCGTGTCTCTTTGAAGGGAAATGTGAGAAAGGAATAGCAGCACCGTAGACTTCAGATGGGAGAGAGCAAGCAAGGATGAATATTACCCTCAAATCCAAATACTTACAGTACCTCCAAGATGACAAGTGCGATATGATGTTCTGCAATTGTAAGGATTTGCCATGGGTGGTACATAAATATGCATGGTTAGTGAGGTTTTTCCCAGAATGTGAGTATCGTTAGGCTGGCAAATGTCAGGCACTCCTTTGGGAGTATGAGGCCAAGAAAAAATTTGAGAAGTTTGCTACAGTCATCTGTAGGATCGAAAGACACTGGGGAATCCTTACAGAGGGAGCCAGGCTGCACAAAATGTGCTAACAGTTGGACAGAAATCTTTAGCAGGGACTTTTGTCTACCCCCAATGTGGGACCAGGACTGCAGTACCTCTGTGTCTCTGAAACATATGTTGACCTCTGCACACCACCATCTCAATACCCCTCAAATGTTCCCTCCTGGTACCCCAGCTTTGGTAGTGCATCAACCACGTTTCAATCATTTGAGTGACCACAAGCACCCTTCCTATGTGCCTTCCATTTACATTCAGTCAGTAACCCAGCTGCTTCGTTCGCTGTTCAATCTCAAGTGACAGTTGGATGCACATCGCAGGGGTATACAGGCATTTACCGTACTGTACAGCCCCTCTCAGTACAGCCAGACTACACTTCTTAAAATCATGAAACATGTTTTGCCCAACAGTAAGGCCAGGCCTTTCCTCTGTAGTTCATAGCCAACGTAAGGAGGAAAAAATCAACTGAAGAGCATGCCAAAATTCTCTACAGACACTGCCAATCCTCACACTTCTGCCTATTTGCATGCCGAGGTTATTCACTATGACCCACCAAACCAATTGCCAACAGTAGCCTCTCCCTGCCTCATTCGAATGCTCTGATGCCACCTTTATTTAGCAAGTGTTAGTGCTCTCGGATTTTGTAGTGCGATTCGCTATAGCCTCTGTTTTCAACAGAAATGTCCTAAAGGTACCTATACCAATCTGCCGGGTGGGGAGGAAGGGGGCTGCTGCTGCTGGCAGTAACATTTTGGGGCACCCGACCTGCAAAAATACAGCCACATGCTCCTTGTTTTACCTTTCAATACCATAACTGCAGCGGAATCGTATGGTGACCCCTGTTGGTAATAGAAACTGTCAAACAGCTTCTTGCCTCCCCCCCGTTGCCCCTAACCATTTGGGGTACACCCCATGAAGGAGGATCAGAGCAATAAAAACTAATGGTAGCCCCCCCAAAAAGGACCTGGAAGCCATGCCATTCTGTGTACCTCATCGCCTTCACGTTGCGCTCAAGCACCTTTTAATACTGAACCCCCCATTTTTGACTGCCCCCTCCCAACAGAAATCAGAGAGTATAGGGGGGTGCAGTAAAAAAGTATTTGCACTTTCCCACAATAAGTCAGGATCCTACTCCACCTATTCCTCCACTCTTACACAACACACAGACACATTTTACTTACCAATTGGCCCTTTAGGCCGACCTCCAACTTACCTCTGCTCTGCCACCATCAGTCACCTGGTGCCGAACCCGGGATTTGAACCCTGGCTGCCTGGATGGAAGGCAGGCACTTACCCACTGGACCACACTGGTTTCCATGTAAGTAGCTTATCAAATTGTCCTTATGTCATGGTCATCCTTTTCATGTGCAATGGATGCCGCAGGGAAGGACACCAAGGCCTGTATGTTGCTTATAGTTACTACTGCAATCCTCTAGACCACCAAGGAGCTATAGCTCAAAGGTAAGTCTTGTACCTTTGGTGGGGACAGCCCTCACAGGCCAGGGTTCGAATCCTGCCAATGCTCTAGAAGTATCCCAAGGTGGAAATTTTCAAAAAGTGAATTGTTTTTTTTTTTTGCAAATTTTTTTTTTTACTTGGTAACAGAGGAGAAAAGTGGACACTCTTTTTGGCATGTGTGTCCCGAAATTTCAAATGTTTTCCCTCATGACCTTCTACCAACCGCCCTATCTCTCAAGTAGGTGCAATAGGGACAAGGCCTTATCTTCCTTTATCAATGTCTTCATTCTTTGTACTTTAAGTTTGGTGAATTGCAGAGTGCAATTGTGGTATTGGGGGTTATAACTGAGCACAAGAATAAGAGGAAGGGGCTACACTTGTTGTAAAATAGGTTGGATGATGGTGATTTTTTATTTTGGTGTGAGCCACTTGCTCAAATCAGGGGTTTTGTGTCAGTGAGCTTGGATAGAAATAAAGGTCAAGTATGAGCTCTGGCTAATGAAATGATGGGTCAAGTTTGAGGCAAGCTAGAGTCCATTTATTAGGTGCAATAAGAAGCTAGAAAGATTGTTTCCTTTAAGAGACAGACAAGGGCAGAGTCAAGCCTTTGCTCTAATAGGTCTGCATCATGCTGGAGTTCTGGACTTTTTGGTTCCGTCCAGAGGTGTCAGGGTACAACACCCGAAGACCCCGGAGTCCCACCTGCCTTGGTGCACAAATGAACAGAAACACGGGCTTCTCGATGGTGGCGTCAAAGACCAAAGGTTTATTACTGCAGGGACACAGAAGTCACAGAATCTACACACGGGCAGAGACTAGGAGCCTGTTCGATTTGTACAAAGTGGGTTGCTCCTTATATACTAAAAATTGTGCTCTAGGCAAATATTTCACATGTCGGTACATTCCCAAACCTTTTGTGTCTCTAAACAATAAATATTTGGCGTTACACAGGAACTGTCGATAATATCTGATACCAAACATCACGAAGAGGGGTTCCCACTAGTCCATCACAATCCCTTGTCAATATTGTATTCAAGAGCCGGACCGCCTCATCGTAAAGTTCGTTACCTCCCCCTAATAAAGGCCCAGAAGGAGAGGAGCAGAGCCAGGTGCAGAAGATAGAAAAGCGGGATAAGAGATGTTTGTGGGTTGTAAATGGGCAAGGCTACCGGCTTTGGCCGCCTAATCATGATCAGGTACAATGGACACGAAGACCAGTTTGGCAGGACTGGCCTCGGGCAGTGGAGGCAGCCTTTGTCGAGTCATGCAGCTACAGTGTGATCTGGTTTAAGGTGCACGTGTCACGTAAGAGGTGAATCTCCGGCTAAGGCTACGTGTCCTTAATCAAAGTGGAGTGAATGAAGTGATCAGAGGCTATTGCATATGTGAGGGCAAGGAAACACAAAATGGCGGCCACGATCTAAGATGGATGCCGTGTGTATATCAGAAATGTGTCGGTAGAAGGAGTGCTCTTGCTCGTAGCGTAGCGAAAACACTAGGATATACTAAATGGATCATTTGCGGTTCACTGATACCATTTTTATGTATTTCCGACAAACTTGAAAACACGGGTTCAAGTTGTCACGGAACCGTCACGGAACCTCAGACCCTCCTTTTGCCCTTACATAGGCAATTACTCAATCTATGTCTGAATCTAGTTCTATGTTCATCAGGTCAGTGACATGCTGTTGTATCATCATCCTTTCTCGTGTCTTTTCTCCAAACGCAGGTGGTTTTCCTAGACAAGTTGTAGCACAAAGACTACACAGAGCAGGACCACACTGGATAATCAGACAACATGAGAATAGGAATACTAAGATGACACCAATGACCATTAGAACCTTCCATCCCCACGCTGAGATCAGAGTCCAAACCCACTCCATGAAAGACCAGTTTCCCTTGTTTACATGTATGGAGTCCGAAATCTTGTGCAACTTAGAGATCGCCTCGTAAACTGTTGGAGCATTATTAGGAATAAAGACACAGCAGCTCGATTGGATCATTCTGCATACCCCACCTCGATCTGCAAGTATAACATCTAGAACCATACGGTTCTGCAATGTCATGAGCCTATCCGCCTGAAGCTCAGCTGTCAGATTGCTAAGGGCACCAGCAGTTTCGGTAATAGTAGATTCAACTACCCGTGTTAGCTGACGTATGTTTCTACTATTGGCCATAGGCCCCCAGAACGGAAGGAAGCCTTTGAAGAAGTCTCCAGCTTCCTGACCAGCGGTATCTTCCTTGCTGAAAACACCTCTAGCTACTCTTGTTCTGTGATAATCCGGTGAAGCAGTGTATGTCGGAGGCAACAATCGAGCAATATAACATGATCCTGAGAAGTCGGCAGGCAACCATGTATAAGCTCTGTCTCGACAAATGAAGTAGGTACCTCTAGCAGTGAGGAAGGCAGGGGAAGAGTTAGCCGGAAACACATAAGTCTCTACGCACTCACTCCTCCCTAGCTGAGCTCTCGGATTTCTCCCATTACCTTGCAGACAGACCTGACCTCGGTGAGGTACGACCCAGATTGGAGTTGAGCTTTTGCGCTTGTTTTCTCCTAAACTAAGGCGATACTCTGAAGTATTCCAACTTAAATATACTCGCAGTTCGTCTCTAGGGTAAGATGGAGTATTATTGACGTCCTTGACCATGTCAATAATTCCCTGGATTAAGGCTTTGTTGGCAGAGTTATATTTAGTGGAACGTGGTGGACGTGGAGGATAGGTTTCAAGGGCATAAGCAAAGATGGTTTGGAAGGCCTGAAATGATCCATTATAGCTGTAAGGCAAAACCAAATAGGGAATACCTTTATCCATAGTGTGGGGTATCAAGCCACACACCCAGCAGTCTGTAGTGTTAACTACCAGTTGGTGTTGGTGCAAGAGCTGTACAAAAGTGTTATTAATGAATTCTGAGCGTCGAGCTTGCTCATGTTCTGGAAATGAGTGAAAAGAGTGTATAGAAGAAACAGTAGAAATAGCTGGATCAAGGGGAGGCACTGTAGAAACTGGCACAAAAATCAAATTTATGCTAAAGACAATTCCACCCACCAATGTTGCTAAAACAATCAAAAATGTAATGGCACATTGCATCAAGAAACATTTGCTGTGAAGAATTCTATTAAGTCTATTTCTGCGAACGTAAATCACATTTTCTCGTTGCAGCGCAGGAAGTTCCATCTTCTACAATCCGCTCGCGACCACTGATGATGTGTACGTAGATGAAAATGCCTCTGTCAGTCCTGGGAGTTCCCAAAACTAACAGAAAGATCGACCTTGTGTCAGACCCCTGCAAATTCAAACTAGGCACACAGCCACGACCCTACGGCTACCCAGACGGCAAGGCAATTTTTAAAAACAATAAACAATAGCAAACTTCCTGGCTGAAAAGCAAAAGTTCAATATATATATATATGTATCAAAATCACAATATGCAGTTGCCTGCTTTATTTGTCCGTTTTATGGCTTCTAAGGTTGTATCTCTTCTTTGCTGGTACTGTTTGATCGGAAAATAGTGTATCACTAGCAGTTGTTGTAGAGTTTAAGTTCGCAGATGGCAAAGTTTCTTTTGATGCTGGAGACAAATGTTCAATGTTCAAAGCAGTCTTTTCAGGAGGAGAGTCAAGTTTCAAAGTGTCAGTAATCAAATCGGCATCGCTGAAAGGGACAAATTTTGGAGTTATTTCAGATTCGGAGGCATCAATTCCCTTCTTCACCCAATCGTCGTAGGGCAGCGGCAGTGGAACACGCTTTACGTGAGAAGCGTGGATCCAGTGCTTGCGGCCAGCAACACGTACAGCTGTCCTCGTCGTCAACAGGACCTGGAAGGGGCCGATGTAGCGAGGCTGAAGATTCTTTGTCCTCGCGAAGTTCCGGACCACAATGAAGTCACCCGGTTTCAGTTGATGCCCTGGACTCTCCGGAGGCTTTGGCAAAGCATCAAAAACCTGTTGATGAATAAGACTTAATTTAGCAGTCAAGTCGTAAAGGTAGTCTATCAACATAGGATATTCAATGGAGCAAAATCTTTTAGGCCTTGGCACACCCCAGATATTTGCTGGGCGGCCAAACACAATCTCATATGGAGAAAGCCCTATTCTAGAATGCACTGTTGCTCTCGTTGATAACAAAGCCAAGGGAAGTGCGTCTGGCCAAGCCAAACCTGTGGATGCTTGTATTTTGGCTATTTTAAGCTTGAGGGTGCCATTGTAACCCTCGACTAAACCAGCAGACTGGGGATGGTTCGCACTATGAAATTTTTGTTTCAATCCTAGACCAGCACACACACTCTGCATAACTTTCCCTATAAACTCACTTCCGTTATCTGACCATACAATCCGTGGCATTCCGTACCTAGGGAAAAATTCTTTTAGAAGAATTTTGGCAGTAGATAGAGCAGTGTTGTCCTTTAGTGGGTATGCTTCTATCCACCTGGAAAAAGCACAAACTACCACCAGGACGTATTTTAAATTGTTGCAGCGTTCCATGTGAATGAAGTCTAGCTGAATTACTTCAAAGGGACAGGAAGGAGGAGCAAAATGACCAGCTGGAGTTGGAGTTCCCTTGCCAGGATTATGCATCAAGCACACCATACAATTTTTCACCACTCTCTCTGCACACTTACTGATTCCCTCATTCTTCCAGACCGGAGCTAACATCTTACATATCCCTTTAGAACTTATGTGCGCTACTCCATGCGCCATCGTCACTACTGCAAGCACATACGCATCAGGCAACATCCAACGCTGCTGTTCTGTCAAATCGATCCAACATCCATTCGAGTCCAATTTGCCCGTACTTTCTCTCCATACGCGTTTCTCTTCCTCAGTCGCTTCTTTCTGAATCTCTTTCACACTTTCCATAGTGTCCTCACACATTCCAGACTCAGCAATCCATCTTGCAGACGTGGCAACATACATTCTACTCATCATGTCTCTAGCTGTTTGTTTAGCGGTTTCATCAGCAAAGGCATTTCCCCGACCAACATCATCCGTGATTGCTTTATGAGCACTGCACTTCACAATCGCAACTTCAGTCGGTAAGGTTAGAGATTCCAACAAGTCGTTAACTAGCTGACCATGCTGAATCTTAGTCCCATGGGACGTAATGAAACCCCTTTCTCTCCACAACCGGCCAAAACTATGGGCCACGCCAAATGCGTACTGACTATCTGTAAACACATTCACTCTCTTTCCCTCAGCTAAAACACACGCTCTCGTAAGAGCTATTAATTCTGCAGCTTGGGCAGAATTCTGACTCACTCTTGCAGTCTCCACAATCGTCTTCAAAGTCGTTACCGCGTAGGCAGCAGTCACATCACCATTCTCCAATTTAAAACATGACCCGTCCACATACAGCGTACCATCCGGGTCGGATAGGGGAGTATCCCTCAAATCGATGCGACCTTTTGTCTCTTCCTCCGTTTTAAAATAACAGTCATGTGGCTCAGAATCACTCAACTCTTGGTCAGTCGGCAACAATGTTGCTGGATTCAATACATTGCATCTTTTGATCTGAATATGACTCGCTAATAACGTCAGCTCGTAACCAGATAATCTCGCACTAGTAAGGTGTTGTGTCTTCGTTCGGTTCATGAGTGTATCCACTGCATGAGGAACCATGACCACTAGCATATTGTTCATCACCAAACCAGCGGATTGTCGAATGGAAGCTGCAGCTGCCGCTGTAGCCCTCAAACAACTAGGCAATGCTCTAGCTACCGGATCTAATGTTGATGAGAAATACGCACAAGGGCGTTGTTTGTCACCAAACTTCTGTGTCAGAACACTCAACGCGCAACCTTCTCTTTCGTGAACGTAGAGCGTGAATGGCTTGCTATAATCAGGTGTACCCAATACAGGAGCTGAACACAGTGCTTTTCGTAACTCAATAAAACTCTCTTGACATTCATCAGACCATGGCACCGGGCTCGGAACATTTTTCCCAGTCAAAGCTACCAATGGTTTCGCTAAAAGTGAAAAATTTGGAATCCACTGCCTACAGTAGGAGGTAATACCTAGAAAGGCACGTACTTCCCTCTGTGTGCGTGGAACACTCATCTGCATAATTGCTTTTATTCTTTCTGGGGTCAACTTCCTTCCCTCCTTTGATAAGAGGTGACCTAGGTAGGTTACTTCTTGGCAGCAATATTGCATTTTGGAAGGGGACACCTTATGATTCAAATTAGACAAATGATGCAATAGTGAAATTGTAGCTGCTTTGCAAGTTTCCTTGTCATCGGCAGCCACTAAAAGGTCGTCTACGTACTGAACTAGGGCAGAACCTGGAGGAAGGACAAAAGAATCTAGCTGACTTTTTAAAGCTTGACTGTAAATGGATGGACTTTCACAATAGCCTTGTGGAGCGCGTTTAAATCTGAAACTGCGACCTCCTAAACAGAAGCCGAAAATATCCCTACTTTCTTCAGCTATCGGAATGCTGAAAAATGCATTCTTGAGGTCTATAACTGAGAACCACGTAGCTGTGGCAGGAATCAATGTTAACAAGGCAGTAATGTCTGGCACTACAGGAAACTGCGGAATTACAATCTTATTAACTTCTCTAAGGTCTATGACAAACCTATAAACTGGAGGCTTTGTAGGATCAGTTCGTTTCAAGATCGGTAATACAGGACTGTTACAGACATTTCCTCGCGTTTCTTCAACCACACCTTTCTTAATCAAATCTTGCACGATTAGTAAAAGTGCACGTTCCCCTTCATTCGAGATTTTATATTGAGGAATTCTTGGAAATTTTACATTCGCTTTCAAAGTTACTACATATGGTGGAATTTCTAGTAGACCTACATCATTGGGACCAGTCGCCCAAAGAGAATCAGGGAGTGAACGTAGCTCCGGCGGGAGTGCGTCCATTGACAAGTACATCGGAGAGGTGAGTCTTTTACCCAAAGTAAGCTGTACTCCTTCCGGAGAACAGTACAATGTCGCATATAGTCGTTTTAACAAATCTAAACCAAGCAGATTTTCATTACAACCTGTCGTCAAAATCAGGGGTGCTTTCAAGTGACACGGTCCAACAGAAATAGACAAAGGACCAGATATCGGATTGTACACAGGGGCGCCTGAAAATCCTACGGAAACATTTGTTGAGCCAGACAAAGGTGCGCCAGGGAGTTTCGCATGCATGATAGAACTTTTCGCGGCACCAGTATCCAACAGAAACGGTTCGACTACACCTGATGTTGCTACTGCGACATAAGGCCCACTCTGATCCACTGGAACTGATACTACTCCCTCTCTCTGTCCATGGCTGTCCTAGTACCCATTTTGCTGAGAATCCTCAACTTCGCAATAATCCTCAACAAGATATTGCTGAGACCTATTCTGTTGAGCTGACTGTACATTTCGTTGATCAAAGTGATTAGAAGGACGATCATTCGTTTGTGGAGGCATAGCACCTCGTCCTCGTCCTCTAGAATTCTGCGCATAACCACCACGACCTCTCTGAGCTGCTGCTGCATTATTTTGCGCTAAGATCGGACATTCATTTTTATAGTGACCCTCTTTCTTACAGTACGCGCACTGATTCCACTGATATTGAGGCCTTGATGTGCTATAATCTGTCCTTTGATATGAGTTTTGCTGCGTATTAGTCTGATTCGTACGAGGCGGATACGCCTGCTGTAAAAGAACTTTAGTTTTTAAATCTTTCATTTTCTTTTCTGATTTTTCCTTTTCCTCTTTATCCCTATTTTCGTAGTACTGGGCAGTCGCAAGTATTTGCGCTGTCGTAGATACAGCCCACGCACTTTCTGAGTCTTTCAATTTATTGCATAATTCAGGTAACAAATTATGCACAAATTTATCGACAAATAGTCTCTGTCCTCCTTCTGTGCTCATGTCCTGACCACTATGGTCTACAAAAGTCTCTTCGAACCTCGTGAAGAAGTCCGAGACGCTTTCGTCTTTCTTCTGTCTGCACGCTGACAACTTGTCCCAATTAACACGCAATGCTGGCATCAGAGTCTTCATTAAATCAATTATTCTACCTGGCAGATTAGCAATCAAAGGCTCGGGTTTCGCACCACCTATTTGTTGAGCATCTGCTGCAGTGATAGCTGCCCAATCACCACCTAAAGCAGCCTGATGATCCTCTCTACGAATTTTAGCCCACACTGGTTGCGGAACTACATTGCCAAACAACATATCAATGTCTGCTAAGTTCATTATACAAGCCTCAACTGTCTGTGTCAATTCCTTGTAATATCCGGCTGGATTCTTACGTGGATCTGGCAAAGCCTGTTTCACTGCTAACACTTCTGCTCGCTTCCATGGAATATGTATCCATACTCTTTGGAACTGTGCTGGAGCAGCTGCAATGCCCGCAACCGCATCAGCTTGCACGGCTTCGCGCCAAATTGGAGGAACCTCCCTCATAGGATATTGGCGACTTAGCTTCGCTTTACCTTTTTCTAAATCTCTTGGCGAACGAAGAGATGGATCATTCCTAAAACTTAAAATGAGTTCCATCGCTTGCTGTATTTTATCACCCACTATCATTCCTGCAGCAAACTCTTTTTGAACTTTAATTAAATCTTCCAAGTCTGATTCGACATCGTCTTCTTCTATTTCCTCACGTAACAACGAGCACATCTCATCAAAGACGTACCGTTGCGTTGGCTCTCCCCATTGCATAAATGTCTCTAACACATCTCTCGTACTATATCTTCTAACTTTCGTAATCCATCTGAGAGCCGTGGAGTCTAAAACTCCCCGTTCTTCAGTACTTGGAAGCTGACTCCGTCTCTGAACAGAGTCAGGAGTAGGAGTCTTAATCAAGGTTTTATATATAGGAGACAGCATATTAGTAACAGAATCAGTGATTCTTCGACGAACAGAAAGTGGAGTTAGTACACTCGCAGACATAGAGAATGCAGTAGAGGTAGGAATAGATGACGAAACAGTAGGAGTATCGAGGAAAATAGTTTGAGGAACAGTAGGTACAGTGGTAGGTATAGGAGCTAGCAGTGTGGGAAGAGGAGGAGCTGTAGGAACATTTACATTCACCACAGGAAGTATAGGAACTTGATTCTGAGGAACAGGAACAGGAACACCGGGTTGTCCAGCAACCGGCAATTGGACATTCGGGATGAGTGGAGCCGTAGCACCTTGTGCATACGGTGGAGGTGAACGTAACAGATAAGACAACAGAGGATCGTTTTCGGAATCCTCCAGTGTCTTAGCCATTTTCGATGGCAAGGCAGGATAGCACTTGTCAATCGCTAAGTTATGCTCTCTAATGGCTACATCTATGGCCTTTTCACACTCGTTAGCCTGCAACTGTTTAGTCGCTTGCTCTAGAGTTAACTCTTCTTGTTCTTTTTGCTCTTTCTTCAACCTTTTCATTTCTCTCTGTTTGGATTCTTTCCGCCAATAACGAAAAGAGTCAAACATTGCCGGCCGGGCTTTCTTCCTAAACAATTTCGCTTCTAAGTTGTCGAGAATCTCTTGTTCAAAACTACCATGCAGTGGCCAACTAAGGACACCATCCTTCTTACAATAACGAACCCATATCTCATTATAAGTTATAGGACCCACACCATACTTACAGTATAAATCATATAGGGGAGTCCCAATCGGAGGAACCAGACAAGAGTCCTCTAATTGTGAGTCACTGTTGCAACTAAAACAAGACAACATTTTCCGACTTACCATTTTCAGTCCGGAACACAAAACAAACAAACACGAAACAAATTGTGCACTTGAACCAAGAACTTAGGCCTACCAAAAACGAACTGATGTATCGATACCCAAAACTAAACCAAATAGATTATCGTAACTAGAACAACCAATGATAATCTTACAAGACCAAACCAAACCAAGAACCGATCAAGGATTTTTAACAATCCTCACAAAAGTAACCAGCTAGCTATCACTAAATACTTAACTGAGGCACTGAAGACGTCACCAAGGAGAAACCCGTCACGTTTCGCCGTACTAAGGACTGCACCACTTCGGGTCCAAGACAGGGCGACGGTCAAGGCAACGGCCCACTGCAGCCGTCCTGAACGGGAACCCTCGTGGAAGAGAACTTCAGGGCCACTTTTGCGATATGCCGGGATCGATGAAGTGGGGCGCCTCCCTCAGGAATCTTCACACGAAGCTTCTCGAACTCTTCAGGCTTTTGGACCGGTACCGAATGACGTCGCCCCACGTTGGGCGCCAATTGGAGTTCTGGACTTTTTGGTTCCGTCCAGAGGTGTCAGGGTACAACACCCGAAGACCCCGGAGTCCCACCTGCCTTGGTGCACAAATGAACAGAAACACGGGCTTCTCGATGGTGGCGTCAAAGACCAAAGGTTTATTACTGCAGGGACACAGAAGTCACAGAATCTACACACGGGCAGAGACTAGGAGCCTGTTCGATTTGTACAAAGTGGGTTGCTCCTTATATACTAAAAATTGTGCTCTAGGCAAATATTTCACATGTCGGTACATTCCCAAACCTTTTGTGTCTCTAAACAATAAATATTTGGCGTTACACAGGAACTGTCGATAATATCTGATACCAAACATCACGAAGAGGGGTTCCCACTAGTCCATCACAATCCCTTGTCAATATTGTATTCAAGAGCCGGACCGCCTCATCGTAAAGTTCGTTACCTCCCCCTAATAAAGGCCCAGAAGGAGAGGAGCAGAGCCAGGTGCAGAAGATAGAAAAGCGGGATAAGAGATGTTTGTGGGTTGTAAATGGGCAAGGCTACCGGCTTCGGCCGCCTAATCATGATCAGGTACAATGGACACGAAGACCAGTTTGGCAGGACTGGCCTCGGGCAGTGGAGGCAGCCTTTGTCGAGTCATGCAGCTACAGCGTGATCTGGTTTAAGGTGCACGTGTCACGTAAGAGGTGAATCTCCGGCTAAGGCTACGTGTCCTTAATCAAAGTGGAGTGAATGAAGTGATCAGAGGCTATTGCATATGTGAGGGCAAGGAAACACAAAATGGCGGCCACGATCTAAGATGGATGCCGTGTGTATATCAGAAATGTGTCGGTAGAAGGAGTGCTCTTGCTCGTAGCGTAGCGAAAACACTAGGATATACTAAATGGATCATTTGCGGTTCACTGATACCATTTTTATGTATTTCCGACAAACTTGAAAACACGGGTTCAAGTTGTCACGGAACCGTCACGGAACCTCAATGCCTGCTGCAGGATGTGAAGGAATGGACCTCCACAGCAGTGCGCTGTGCCGGGCTGGGCTGCGCAGGGCTGAGCTGGGCTGGGCTGGGCTGGGCTGGGCTGGGCCTGCCCTGGCACTGTGAATTTAATCACCCACCTCCTTCCTTTGAGGAACGCTCACGAACGCCCACGAACGCCCTTGTTCTGTATACAGGCTGACAGCAGGCAATTTAGGACCCTGCTAAATGAGGGTGATGTCCCCATGTGCTTCCTTTGAGTGGCAAAATTCTTCGTCTAAGGCAGGTGGGCTTTTTTTAAATTTGGTTGAAGACCATATGTTGGAGGCGGTATCACGGCACAAGCCGCCGACCGTCTCAGAAGAAAGTGTGCATGGGAGGATATTATTTGCATAGGACAGCCCTCTTCTCAGTCCCATTCTTATGCTGCAGTTGCCATGAAGTGTTACTAGAGGGCAGCATTATGAACAAAAGAGCACACTGAGGCTTTTCTTCTGCTTGCTGACATGATTCTTGTTCATGGTGGTCTTGCAGGGCCTAAAGAGTGAAGGACTGCGTTGACTGAGGGGATGAGGAATGGCAGGCCTGTATTTGTGGTGAAGGGGGAATAATTAGAAGGTAAACAGCAATATGAAAACGTCAAAGCATATATGTTTGCTGAGTGATTGAGTCTGTGTGTCGCGTGTCTCTTTGAAGGGAGATGTGAGAAAGGAATAGCAGCACCGTAGACTTCAGATGGGAGAGAGCAAGCAAGGATGAATATTACCCTCAAATCCAAATACTTACAGTACCTCAAAGATGACAAGTGCGATATGATGTTCTGCAATTGTAAGGATTTGCCATGGGTGGTACATAAATATGCATGGTTAGTGAGGTTTTTCCCAGAATGTGAGTACCGTTAGGCTGGCAAATGTCAGGCACTCCTTTGGGAGTATGAGGCCAAGAAAAAATTTGAGAAGTTTGCTACAGTCATCTGTAGGATCGAAAGACACTGGGGAATCCTTACAGGGGGAGCCAGGCTGCACAAAATGTGCTAACAGTTGGACAGAAATCTTTAGCAGGGACTTTTGTCTACCCCCAATGTGGGACCAGGACCGCAGTACCTCTGTGTCTCTGAAACATATGTTGACCTCTGCACACCACCATCTCAATACCCCTCAAATGTTCCCTCCTGGTACCCCAGCTTTGGTAGTGCATCAACCAGGTTTCAATCATTTGAGTGACCACAAGCACCCTTCCTATGTGCCTTCCATTTACATTCAGTCAGTAACCCAGCTGCTTCGTTCGCTGTTCAATCTCAAGTGACAGTTGGATGCACATCGCAGGGGTATACAGGCATTTACCGTACTGTACAGCCCCTCTCAGTACAGCCAGACTACACTTCTTAAAATCATGAAACATGTTTTGCCCAACAGTAAGGCCAGGCCTTTCCTCTGTAGTTCATAGCCAACGTAAGGAGGAAAAAATCAACTGAAGAGCATTCCAAAATTCTCTACAGACACTGCCAATCCTCACACTTCTGCCTATTTGCATGCCGAGGTTATTCACTATGACCCACCAAAAAAAATTGCCAACAGTAGCCTCTCCCTGCCTCATTCGTATGCTCCGATGCCACCTTTATTTAGCAAGTGTTAGTGCTCTCGGATTTTGTAGTGCGATTCGCTATAGCCTCTGTTTTCAACAGAAATGTCCTAAAGGTACCTATACCAATCTGCCGGGTGGGGATGAAGGGGGCTGCTGCTGCTGGCAGTAACATTTTGGGGCACCCGACCTGCAAAAATACAGCCACATGCTCCTTGTTTTACCTTTCAATACCATAACTGCAGCAGAATCGTATGGTGACCCCTGTTGGTAATAGAAACTGTCAAACAGCTTCTTGCCTCCCCCCCGTTGCCCCTAACCATTTGGGGTACACCCCATGAGGGAGGATCAGAGCAATAAAAACTAATGGTAGCCCCCCCAAAAAGTACCTGGAAGCCATGCCATTCTGTGCACCTCATCGCCTTCACGTTGCGCCCAAGCACCTTTTAATACTGAACCCCCCATTTTTGACTGCCCCCTCCCAACAGAAATCAGAGAGTATAGGGGTGAGGTTCCGAGACAATTTGGACCCGTGTTTTCAATATTGTCGGAAATACATAATATTGGTATCAGCGAACCGCAAATGATCCATTTAGCATATCCTGGTGTTTTCGCTATGCTACGAGCAAGAGTACTCCTGTTATAAACACATTTCTGATCTACCCATGGCATCCATCTTAGATCATGGCAGCCATTTTGTGTTTCTTGCCCTCACATACGCAATAACCTCTGATCATTTCATTTCAATTAAGGACACGTAGGCTTAACCGGCGATTCACCTCTCTAGTGACACGTGCACCTTAGAACAGAACACGCTGTAGCTGCATGACTCGACAAAGGCTACCTCCACTGCCCGAGGCTAGTCCTGCTATACTGGTTCTCGTGGTCGTTGGCCTGATCATGATTAGGCGGCCGAAGCTGGTAGCCTTGCCCATTTACAACCCACAAACATCCCTTATCCTGCTTCTCTATCTTCTACACCTGGCTCTGCTCCTTTCCTTCTGGGCCTTTATTAGGGGGAGGTAACGAAATTTACGATGAGGTGGTCCGGGTCTTGAATGAAAAGTTGACATGAGATTATGATGGAAAAGTGGGAGCCCCTCGTTCGTAATGTTTTGACATCAGATATTTTCAACGATTCCTGTGCAACGCCAAATATTTATTGTTTAGGACACAAAGGTTTGGGAATGTACTAACATGTAAAGAATTCGCCCGAAGCCTAATTTTTAGTATATAAGGAGCAACCCACTTTGTACAAATCGAACAGCCTCCTAGATACTGCCCATGCGTAGTTTCTGTGACTTCTGTGTCCCTGCAGTAATAAACCTTTGGTCTTTGACGCCACCATCGAGAAGCCCGTGTTTCTGTTTATTTGTGCACCAAGGCAGGTGGAACTCCGGGGTCTTCGGGTGTTGTTCCCTGACACCTCTGGACGGAACCAAAAAGTCCAGAACTCCAATTGGCGCCCAACGTGGGGCGACGTCATTCGGTACCGGTCCAAAAGCCTGAAGAGTTCGGGAAGCTTCGTGTGAAGATTCCTGAGGGAGGCGCCCCACTTCATCGATCCCGGCATATCGCAAAAGTGGCCCGAAGTTCTCTTCCACGAGGGTTCCCGTTCAGGACGGCTGCAGTGGGCCGTTGCCTTGACCGTCGCCCTGTCTTGGACCCGAGGTGCAGTCCTTAGTACAGCGAAACGTGACGGGTTTCTCCTTGGTGACGTCTTCAGTACCTCAGTTAAGTATTTAGTGGTTGCTAGTTGATTACTTCGTGAGGGTTGTTAAAATCCTTTTTGGTTTTTTGGTTTGGTTTGGTTTCGTAAGATTATCACTGGTTATTCTGGTTACGATACTCTATTTGGTTTAGTTTGGGTATCGATACATCAGTTCGTTTTTGGTAGGCCTAAGCTCTTGGTTCAAGTGCGCATATCTGTTTCTTGTTTTGTTTGTTCTGTGTTCCGGATTACAAAATGGTAAGTCGGAAAAATTGTATGTTGTCTTGTTTTGGTTGCAACAGTGATTCACGATTGGAGGACTCATGTCTGGTTCCTCCGATTGGGACTCCCCTATATGATTTGTACTGTAAGCATGGTGTGGGTCCTATATCTTATAATGAGGTGTGGGTCCGATACACTGAAAGGGATGATGTCCTTAGTTGGCCACTACATGGTAGTTTTGAATCAGAAATTCTTGATAATTTAGAAGCGAAATTGTTTAGGAAGAAAGCTCCGCCGGCAATGTTTGATTCTTTCCATTACTGGCGAAAAGAATCTAAACAGAGAGAAATTAAAAGGTTAAAGAAAGAACAAAAAGAGCAAGAGTTGACTCTAGAGCAGGCTGTTAAGCAGCTGCAAGTCAACGAATCTGAGAAGGCCGTAGAGGTGGCCATTAGAGAGCATAATTTGAAGATCGACAAGTGCTATCCTGCCTTGCCATCGAGTATAACTAAGATACTAGAGGATCCCGAAAACGATCCTCTGTTGTCTTACTTGTTACAGTCACCTCCACCGTATGCACAGGGTGCTACGGCTCCACCCGTACAGAATGTTCAATTTCCGGTTGCTGGACAACCTGGTATTCCTGCTCCTGCCCCTCAGAATCAAGTTCCTGTATCTCCTATAATTAATGTGAATATTCCTTCGGCACCTCCGCTTCCTGGGTTGCCAACTTCGTTACCTGTACCTGTATCGCTTACGCCTACTATTCCACAAGCTGTCTTACCTGATACTCCTACTGTCCCGCTATCTATTCCTACTGCCTCTGTGTTCTCTGCCTCTGCTAGTATTATGACTCCGCTTACTGTTCGTCGAAGAATCACTGATTCCGTCTCTAATATTCTGTCTCCTTTCTATAAAACCTTAATTAAGACTCCTGCCTCTGACTCTGTACAGAGACGCAGTCAGCTTCCAAGTACTGAGGAACGAGGAATCTTGGATTCCATGGCTCTTAGATGGATTTCGAAGAGTAGGAGATATAGTACGAGAGATGTACTAGATACTTTTATGCAGTGGAAGGAACCAACACAACAATATGTTTTTGATGAGATGTGCTCCCTGTTGCGTGATGAATTAGAAGAAGATGATTCTGAATCGAACTTAGAAGAATTAATTAATGTTCAAAAAGAGTTTGCTGCGGGTATGATAGTGGGTCAAGATATAAAAGAAGCGATGGAACTGATCTTAAGTTTTAGAAATGATCCATCTCTTCGTTCACCGAGAGACTTAGAGAAAAGTAGTACGAAGCGGACTGGCCAATATCCAATGAGGGAGGTTCCTCCAATTTGGCGCGAAGCTGTGCAAGCTGATGCGGTCCATGGTATTGCAGCCGTTCCGGCGCAATTCCAGAGAGTGTGGATACACATTCCTTGGAAGCGAGCTGAAGTATTGGCAGTAAAACAGGCTTTGCCAGATCCGCGTAAGAATCCTGCCGGATACTATAAGGAGTTAGCACAAACAGTTGAGGCTTGTGTCATGAATCTAGCGGACATAGACATGTTATTTGGGAATGTAGTTCCGCAACCAATTTGGGCTAAAATTCGTAGAGAGAACCATCCAGTTGCCCTAGGTGGTGATTGGGCAGCTATTATTGCCGCAGACGGTCAGCAAACAGGTGGTTCCAAACCCGAACCTCTAGTTGCTAATCTTCCAGGTAGGATAATTGACTTAATGAAGACTCTGATGCCAGCATTGCGCGTTAACTGGGACAAGTTGTCCGCATGCAGGCAGAAGAAAGACGAAAGTGTCTCCGACTTCTTCACGAGGTTCGAAGAGACTTTTGTAGATCATAATGGTCAGGATATGAGCACAGAAGGAGGACAGAGATTATTTGTCGATAAATTTGTACACAACTTGCTACCAGAGCTCTGCAACAAATTGAAAGATTCCGAGAGTGCGTGGGCTGTCTCTACAACTGCGCAAATACTTGCAACTGCACAGTATTATGAAAATAGAGATAAAGAGGAGAAAGAGAAATCAGATAAGAAAACGAAAGATTTAAAAACTAAGGTTCTTTTGCAACAGGCGTATCCGCCTCGCACGAATCAGACTAATACACAGCAAGGGTCATATCAAAGGATAGATTATAGTTCACCGAGGCCACAATATCAATGGAATCAGTGTGCATACTGTAAGAAAGAGGGTCACTATAAGAATGAGTGTCCAGTTTTAGCGCAAAATAACGCAGCAGCAGCTCAGAGAGGTCGTGGTGGTTTTGTGCAGAATTCTAGAGGTCGAGGACGAGGTGCTATGCCTCCACAGACGAATGATCGCCCTTCCAATCACTTTGATCAACGTAATGGACAGTCTGCCCAGCAAAATAGATCTCAACAGTATCATGTTGAAGACTATTGTGAAGTGGATGAGGGATTTCAGCAAAATGGGTACTAGGACAGCCATGGACAGAGAGAGGGAGTAGTATCAGTTCCAGTGGATCAGAGTGGGCCTTATGTCGCAGTAGCAACATCAGGTGTAGTCGAACCGTTTCTGTTGTATACTGGTGCTGCAAAAAGTTCTATCATTCATGCGAAACTCCCTGGCGCACCTTTGTCCGGCTTAACAAATGTTTCCGTAGGTTTTTCAGGCGCCCCTGTTTACAACCCCATATCTGGTCCTTTGTCTATTTCTGTTGGACCGTGTCAATTGAAAGCACCCTTGATTTTGACGACGGGTTGTAATGAAAATCTGCTTGGTTTAGACTTATTAAAACGCCTATATGCGACATTGTACTGTTCTCCGGAAGGAGTACAGCTTACATTGGGCAAAAGAATCACCTCTCCGATGTACTTGTCAATGGATGCACTACCGCCAGAGCTGCGTTCACTCCCTGATACTCTTTGGGCGACTGGTCCTAATGATGTAGGCCTTTTGGAAATACCACCATATGTAGTCACTTTAAAAGCAAATGTCAAATTTCCACGAATACCTCAATATAAAATTTCTAGTGAAGGTGAACGTGCACTTTTACTGATTGTGCAAGATTTGATTAAGAAAGGTGTGGTTGAAGAAACTAGAGGAAATGTCTGTAACAGTCCTGTATTACCGATTTTGAAACGAACTGATCCTACGAAACCTCCAGTATATAGGTTTGTCATTGATCTTAGGGAGGTTAATAAGATTGTGGTCCCGCAGTTTCCTGTGGTTCCAGACATTACTGCCCTGTTAACATTGATTCCTGCTACAGCCACATGGTTTTCAGTCATCGACTTGAAGAATGCCTTTTTCAGCATTCCGATAGCCGAAGAAAGCAGAGATATTTTCGGCTTCTGTCTAGGAGGTCGAAGCTTCAGATTTAAACGCGTTCCACAAGGCTATTGTGAGAGCCCATCTATTTATAGTCAAGCGTTAAAAAGTCAGTTGGATTCCTTTGTCCTTCCTCAAGGTTCTGCACTAGTGCAGTATGTAGACGATCTTTTAGTGGCTGCCGATGACAAGGAAACTTGCAAAGCAGCTACGATTTCGTTATTGCATCATTTGTCCAATTTGAATCACAAGGTGTCACCTTCAAAAATGCAATACTGCTGCCAAGAAGTGACCTACCTAGGTCATCTCTTGTCAAAGGAGGGAAGGAAGTTGACCCCAGAGAGACTAAAAGCAATTTCGCAGATGAGTGTTCCTCGCACACAGAGAGAAGTACGTGCCTTTCTAGGTATTACCTCTTACTGTAGGCAATGGATCCCAAATTTTTCTCTTTTAGCGAAACCATTGGTAGCCTTGACTGGGAAAAATGTTCCGAGTCCGGTACCGTGGTCTGATGAATGTCAAGAGAGTTTTTCTGAGTTACGAAAAGCATTATGTTCAGCTCCTGTATTGGGTACACCTGATTACAGCAAGCCATTCACGCTATACGTTCACGAGAGAGAAGGTTGCGCGTTGAGTGTTCTGACACAGAAATTTGGTGATAAACAACGCCCTTGTGCGTATTTTTCATCAACATTGGATCCGGTAGCTAGAGCGTTACCTAGTTGTTTGAGAGCTACAGCGGCAGCTGCGGCTTCCATTCGACAATCTGCTGGTTTGGTGATGAACAACATGCTGGTGGTTATGGTTCCTCATGCTGTTGATACACTCATGAATCGAACCAAGACACAACACCTTACCAGTGCGAGATTATCTGGTTACGAGCTGACATTGCTAGCGAGTCATATTCAGATCAAAAGATGTAATGTATTGAATCCAGCAACGCTGTTGCCGGCTAATCAAGAGTCGAGTGATTCCGAGCCCCATGATTGCTGTTTTAGAACCGAGGAAGAGACAAAAGGACGAATTGATTTAAAAGACACCCCATTGTTAGATCCAGATGGCACGTTGTATGTGGATGGGTCATGTTTTAAATTGGAGAATGGTGATGTGACTGCTGCTTATGCGGTAACGACTTTGAGAACGATTGTAGAGACTGCAAGAGTGAGTCAGAATTCTGCCCAAGCTGCAGAATTAATAGCTCTAACAAGAGCGTGTGTTTTAGCTAAGGGAAAGAGAGTGAATGTGTTCACAGATAGTCAGTACGCATTTGGCGTGGCCCATAATTTTGGCCGTTTGTGGAAAGAAAGAGGTTTCATTACGTCCCATGGGACTAAGATTCAACATGGTCAGCTAGTTAACGACTTGTTGGAATCTCTAACCTTGCCGACTGAAGTTGCAATTGTGAAGTGTAGTGCTCATAAAGCAATCACGGATGATGTTGGTCGTGGGAATGCTTTTGCTGATGAAAATGCTAAACAGACAGCTAGAGATATGATGAGTAGAATGTATGTTGCTACGTCTGCAAGATGGGTTTCTGAATCTGGAATGTGTGAAGATACAGTGGAAAGTGTGAAGGAGATTCAGAAAGAGGCAACTGAGGAGGAAAAACGTGCATGGAAAGAAAGTACGGGCAAGTTGGATTCGAGTGGGTGTTGGATTGACTTGTCGGAACAACAGCGTTGGATGTTGCCTGATGCGTATGTGCTTGCAGTGGTGACAATGGCGCATGGAGTAGAGCATATAAGTTCTAAAGGAATCTGTAAGATGTTGGCTCCAGTCTGGAAGAATGATGGGATTAGTAAATGTGCAGAGAGAGTGGTGAAAAATTGTATGGTATGCCTGATGCATAATCCTGGCAAGGGAACTCCAACTCCTGCTGGTCACTTCGCTCCACCTACTTGCCCCTTTGAAGTGATTCAGCTAGATTTCATACACATGGATCGCTGTAATAATTTAAAATACGTCCTGGTGGTAGTCTGTGCTTTTTCCAGATGGATCGTAGCATATCCACTAAAGGACAATACTGCCCTATCAACTGCCAAAATTCTTCTCAAGGAATATTTCCCTAGATATGGTATGCCACGGATTGTATGGTCAGTTACGGAAGTGAGTTTATAGGGAAAGTTATGCAGAGTGTGTGTGCCGGTTTGAACATTAAACAAAAGTTCCACAGTGCAAACCATCCCCAGTCGGCTGGTTTAGTAGAGGGCTACAATGGCACCCTCAAACTAAAATTAGCTAAAATACAGGCATCCACGGGTTTATCCTGGCCGGACGCACTACCCTTGGCTTTGTTATCCACAAGAGCAACTGTGCATTCTAGAGTAGGGCTTAGTCCATATGAGATCGTCTTTGGCTGCCCTGCAAATGTATGGGGTGTGCCAAGGCCTAAGGAGTTTTGTTCTCTAGAATATCCAATGTTAATTGATTACCTTTACGACTTGACTGCTAAATTGAGTCTTATTCACCAACAGGTTTTCGATGCATTGCCAAAACCTCCGGAGAGTCCAGGGCATCAGCTAAAACCCGGCGACCACGTAGTGGTCAGAAACTTTGCGAGGACAAAGAACCTTCAACCGAAGTTTGTTGTCCCCTTCCAGGTGCTGCTTGCGACGAGAACCGCTGTTCGTGTAGCTGGTCGCAAGCACTGGATTCATGCATCTCATGTCAAACGTGTACCTTTACCACTTCCTTACGACGACTGGGTGAAGAAGGGAATTGGTGCCTCCGAATTTGAACAAACGCCAAAGTTCATCCCTTTCAGCGATGCCGAATTGATTACCGACACTCCGAACTCTGACTCTCCTCCTGAAAAGACTCCTCTGAACTCTGAACATTTGTCCTCTGCATCAGAAAAAACTCTGTCATCTGCGAACCTGAACACTGCAACAGCTACTAGTGATACGTTATTTGCCGATCAAACAGTTCCCGCAAAGCAAAGATATAACCTACGACCTCGTAATATGGACAAATAAAGCAGGAAACTGCCTATTATGATATTTGAAATATTGAACTTTTGCCTTCAGCCAGGAAGTTTGCTATTGTTTTATTGTTTTTAAAATTGCCTTGCCGTCTGGGTAGCCGTAGGGTCGTGGCTGTGTGCCTAGTTGAATTTGCGGGGGTCTGACACAAGGTCGATCTTTCTGTTGGTTCTGGGAACTCCCAGGGCTGATAGAGGCATTTTCATCTACGTACACATCATCAGTGGTCGCGAGCGGATTGTAGAAGATGGAGCTTCCTGCGCTGCAACGAGAAAATGTGATTTATGTTCGCAGAAACAGACTTTACAGAATTCTTCATAGTAAATGTTTCCTAATGCAATGTGCTATTACATTTCTAATTGTTTTGATAACGTTGGTGGGTGGAATCGTCTTTGGTATAAATTTGATCTTTGTGCCAGTAACTACAGTACCTCCCCTTGATCCTGCTACTTCTACTGTTTCTTCTATACACTCATTTCACTCATTTCCTGAACATGAGCAAGCTCGACGCTCAGAATTCATTAATAATACTTTTGTACAACTCTTGCACCAACACCAACTGGTAGTTAACACTACAGACTGCTGGGTGTGTGGTTTGATACCCCACACCATGGATAAAGGTATTCCCTATCTGGTTTTGCCTTTCAGCTATAATGGATCATTTCAGGCCCTTCAAACCATCTTTGCTTATGCCCTTGAAACCTATCCTCCGCGTCCACCACGTTCCACTAAATATAACTCTGCCAACAAAGCTTTAGTCCAGGGAATTATTGACATGATAAAGGACGTCAATAATACTCCATCTTACCCTAGAGACGAATTGCGAGTATATTTGAGTTGGAACTCTTCAGAGTATCGCCTTAGTTTGGGAGAAAGCAAGCGTAAAAGCTCAACTCCAATTTGGGTCGTACCTCACCGAGGTCAGGTCTGTATGCAAGGTAATGGGAGAAATCCGAGAGCTCAGCTAGGGAGGAGTGAGTGCGTAGAGACTTACGTGTTTCCGGCTAACTCTTCCCCTGCTTTTCTTACTGCTAGGGGTACTTACTTCATCTGTCTAGACAGAGCGTATACATGGTTGCCTGCCGACTTTTCAGGTTCATGTTATATTGCTCGACTGTTGCCTCCAACATACACTGCTTCATCCGATTATCACAAGACCAGAGTAGCGAGAGGTGTCTTCAGCAAAGAAGATACCGCTGGTCAGGAAGCTGGAGACTTCTTCAAAGGTTTCCTTCCGTTCTGGGGACCTATGGCCAATAGTAGAAACATACGTCAGCTAACACGGGTAGTTGAATCTACTATCACCGAAACTGCTGGTGCCCTTAGCAATTTGACAGCTGAGCTTCAGGCGGATAGACTCATGACGTTGCAGAACCGTATGGTTCTAGACGTAATACTTGCAGACCGAGGTGGGGTATGCAGAATGATCCAATCGAGCTGCTGTGTCTTTATTCCTAATAATGCTCCAACAGTCTATGAGGCGATCTCGAAGCTACACAAGATTTCCGACTCTATACACGTAGACAAGGGAAACTGGTCCTTCATGGAGTGGTTTTGGACTCTGATATCAGCGTGGGGATGGAAGGTTCTAATGGCCATTGGTGTCATCTTAGTATTCCTATTCTCATGTTGCCTGATTATCCAGTGTGGTCCAGCTTTGTGTAGTCTTTGTGCTGCAACCTGTTTTAGAAAACCACCTGCGTTTGGAGAAAAGGCACAAGAAAGGATGATGATACAACAACATGTCACTGACCTGATGAGCATAGAACTAGATTCTGACATAGACTGAGTAATTGCCTATGTAAGGGCAAAAGGAGGGTCTGAGGTTCCGAGACAATTTGGACCCGTGTTTTCAATATTGTCGGAAATACATAATATTGGTATCAGCGAACCGCAAATGATCCATTTAGCATATCCTGGTGTTTTCGCTATGCTACGAGCAAGAGTACTCCTGTTATAAACACATTTCTGATCTACCCATGGCATCCATCTTAGATCATGGCAGCCATTTTGTGTTTCTTGCCCTCACATACGCAATAACCTCTGATCATTTCATTTCAATTAAGGACACGTAGGCTTAACCGGCGATTCACCTCTCTAGTGACACGTGCACCTTAGAACAGAACACGCTGTAGCTGCATGACTCGACAAAGGCTACCTCCACTGCCCGAGGCTAGTCCTGCTATACTGGTTCTCGTGGTCGTTGGCCTGATCATGATTAGGCGGCCGAAGCTGGTAGCCTTGCCCATTTACAACCCACAAACATCCCTTATCCTGCTTCTCTATCTTCTAGACCTGGCTCTGCTCCTTTCCTTCTGGGCCTTTATTAGGAGGAGGTAACGAAATTTACGATGAGGCGGTCCGGGTCTTGAATGAAAAGTTGACATGAGATTATGATGGAAAAGTGGGAACCCCTCGTTCGTAATGTTTTGACATCAGATATTGTCAACGATTCCTGTGCAACGCCAAATATTTATTGTTTAGGACACAAAGGTTTGGGAATGTACTAACATGTAAAGAATTCGCCCGAAGCCTAATTTTTAGTATATAAGGAGCAACCCACTTTGTACAAATCAAACAGGCTCCTAGATACTGCCCATGAGTAGTTTCTGTGACTTCTGTGTCCCTGCAGTAATAAACCTTTGGTCTTTGACGCCACCATCGAGAAGCCCGTGTTTCTGTTTATTTGTGCACCAAGGCAGGTGGAACTCCGGGGTCTTCGGGTGTTGTTCCCTGACACCTCTGGACGGAACCAAAAAGTCCAGAACTCCAGGGGGGTGCAGTAAAAAAGTATTTGCACTTTCCCACAGTAAGTCAGGATCCTACTCCACCGCTCTCTGACCCCACCCACTCTGACTAGGCTCCTCCTATACCCCTCCTCTCTTACCCAGCTCCTCCTATACCGCTCTTCTCTGACCCCACTCTGACTAGGCTCCTCCTATACCCCTCCTATCCGACTCAGCTCCTCCTATACCCCTCCTCTCTGACCCCACCCACTTTGACTAGGCTGCTCCTGAACCCCTCCTCTCTGACCCCACCCACTCTGACTAGGCTGCTCCTGAACCCCTCCCCTCTGACCCCACCCACTCACTACTTACCAACCAATCTGCAATCCCTCATTCACTAGGCATGATTCCACTCTTACACAACACACAGACACATTTTACTTACCAATTGACCCTTTAGGCCCACCTCCAACTTACCTCTGCTCTGACACCATCAGTCACCTGGTGCCGAACTCGGGATTTGAACCCTGGTTGCCTGGATGGAAGGCAGGCACTTACCCACTGGACCACACTGGTTTCCATGTAAGTAGCCTATCAAATTGTCCTTATGTCATGGTCATCCTTTTCATGTGCAATGGATGCCGCAGGGAAGGACACCAAGGCCTGTATGTTGTTTATAGTTACTACTGCAATCCTCTAGACCACCAAGGAGCTATAGCTCAAAGGTAAGTCTTGTACCTTTGGTGGGGACAGCCCTCACAGGCCAGGGTTTGAATCCTGCCAATGCTCTAGAAGTATCCCAAGGTGGAAATTTTCAAAAAGTGAATAGTTTTTTTTTTTGCAAATTTTTTTTTTACTTGGTAACAGAGGAGAAAAGTGGACACTCTTTTTGGCATGTGTGTCCCGAAATTTCAAATGTTTTCCCTCATGACCTTCTACCAACCGCCCTATCTCTCAAGTAGGTGCAATAGGGACAAGGCCTTATCTTCCTTTATCAGTGTCTTCATTCTTTGTCCTTTAAGTATGGTGAATTACAGAGTGCAATTGTGGTATTGGGGGTTATAACTGAGCACAAGAATAAGAGGAAGGGGCTACACTTGTTGTAAAATAGGTTGGATGATGGTGATTTTTTATTTTGGTGTGAGCCACTTGCTCAAATCAGGGGTTTTGTGTCAGTGAGCTTGGATAGAAATAAAGGTCAAGTATGAGCTCTGGCTAATGAAATGATGGGTCAAGTTTGAGGCAAGCTAGAGTCCATTTATTAGGTGCAATAAGAAGCTAAAAAATTGTTTCCTTCAAGAGACAGACAAGGGCAGAGTCAAGCCTTTGCTCTAATAGGTCTGCATCATGCCTGCTGCAGGATGTGAAGGAATGGACCTCCACAGCAGTGCGCTGTGCCGGGCTGGGCTGCGCAGGGCTGAGCTGAGCTGGGCTGGGCTGGGCTGGGCTGGGCTGGGCTGGGCTGGGCTGGGCTGGGCTGGGCCTGCCCTGGCACTGTGAATTTAATCACCCACCTCCTTCCTTTGAGGAACGCTCACGAACGCCCACGAACGCCCTTGTTCTGTATACAGGCTGACAGCAGGCAATTTAGGACCCTGCTAAATGAGGGTGATGTCCCCATGTGCTTCCTTTGAGTGGCAAAATCCTTCGTCTAAGGCAGGTGGGCTTTTTTAAAATTTGGTTGAAGACCATATGTTGGAGGCGGTATCACGGCACAAGCCGCCGACCGTCTCAGAAGAAAGTGTGCATGGGAGGATATTATTTGCATAGGACAGCCCTCTTCTCAGTCCCATTCTTATGCTGCAGTTGCCATGAAGTGTTACTAGAGGGCAGCATTATGAACAAAAGAGCACACTGAGGCTTTTCTTCTGCTTGCTGACATGATTCTTGTTCATGGTGGTCTTGCAGGGCCTAAAGAGTGAAGGACTGCGTTGACTGAGGGGATGAGGAATGGCAGGCCTGTATTTGTGGTGAAGGGGGAATAATTAGAAGGTAAACAGCAATATGAAAACGTCAAAGCATATATGTTTGCTGAGTGATTGAGTCTGTGTGTCGCGTGTCTCTTTGAAGGGAGATGTGAGAAAGGAATAGCAGCACCGTAGACTTCAGATGGGAGAGAGCAAGCAAGGATGAATATTACCCTCAAATCCAAATACTTACAGTACCTCAAAGATGACAAGTGCGATATGATGTTCTGCAATTGTAAGGATTTGCCATGGGTGTACATAAATATGCATGGTTAGTGAGGTTTTTCCCAGAATGTGAGTATCGTTAGGCTGGCAAATGTCAGGCACTCCTTTGGGAGTATGAGGCCAAGAAAAAATTTGAGAAGTTTGCTACAGTCATCTGTAGGATCGAAAGACACTGGGGAATCCTTACAGAGGGAGCCAGGCTGCACAAAATGTGCTAACAGTTGGACAGAAATCTTTAGCAGGGACTTTTGTCTATCCCCAATGTGGGACCAGGACCGCAGTACCTCTGTGTCTCTGAAACATATGTTGACCTCTGCACACCACCATCTCAATACCCCTCAAATGTTCCCTCCTGGTACCCCAGCTTTGGTAGTGCATCAACCAGGTTTCAATCATTTGAGTGACCACAAGCACCCTTCCTATGTGCCTTCCATTTACATTCAGTCAGTAACCCAGCTGCTTCGTTCGCTGTTCAATCTCAAGTGACAGTTGGATGCACATCGCAGGGGTATACAGGCATTTACCGTACTGTACAGCCCCTCTCAGTACAGCCAGACTACACTTCTTAAAATCATGAAACATGTTTTGCCCAACAGTAAGGCCAGGCCTTTCCTCTGTAGTTCATAGCCAACGTAAGGAGGAAAAAATCAACTGAAGAGCATGCCAAAATTCTCTACAGACACTGCCAATCCTCACACTTCTGCCTATTTGCATGCTGAGGTTATTCACTATGACCCACCAAACCAATTGCCAACAGTAGCCTCTCCCTGCCTCATTCGTATGCTCCGATGCCACCTTTATTTAGCAAGTGTTAGTGCTCTCGGATTTTGTAGTGCGATTCGCTATAGCCTCTGTTTTCAACAGAAATGTCCTAAAGGTACCTATACCAATCTGCCGGGTGGGGAGGAAGGGGGCTGCTGCTGCTGGCAGTAACATTTTGGGGCACCCGACCTGCAAAAATACAGCCACATGCTCCTTGTTTTACCTTTCAATAAAATAACTGCAGCAGAATCGTATGGTGACCCCTGTTGGTAATAGAAACTGTCAAACAGCTTCTTGCCTCCCCCCCGTTGCCCCTAACCATTTGGGGTACACCCCATGAAGGAGGATCAGAGCAATAAAAACTAATGGTAGCCCCCCCAAAAAGTACCTGGAAGCCATGCCATTCTGTGCACCTCATCGCCTTCACGTTGCGCCCAAGCACCTTTTAATACTGAACCCCCCATTTTTGACTGCCCCCTCCAAACAGAAATCAGAGAGTATAGGGGGGTGCAGTAAAAAAGTATTTGCACTTTCCCACAATAAGTCAGGATCCTACTCCACCTATTCCTCCACTCTTACACAACACACAGACACATTTTACTTACCAATTGGCTCACCTCCAACTTACCTCTGCTCTGCCACCATCAGTCACCTGGTGCCGAACTCAGGATTTGAACCCTGGTTGCCTGGATGGAAGGCAGGCACTTACCCACTGGACCACACTGGTTTCCATGTAAGTAGCCTATCAAATTGTCCTTATGTCATGGTCATCCTTTTCATGTGCAATGGATGCCGCAGGGAAGGACACCAAGGCCTGTATGTTGCTTATAGTTACTACTGCAATCCTCTAGACCACCAAGGAGCTATAGCTCAAAGGTAAGTCTTGTACCTTTGGTGGGGACAGCCCTCACAGGCCAGCGTTCGAATCCTGCCAATGCTCTAGAAGTATCCCAAGGTGGAAATTTTCAAAAAGTGAATAGTTTTTTTTTTTGCAAATTATTTTTTTACTTGGTAACAGAGGAGAAAAGTGGACACTCTTTTTGGCATGTGTGTCCCGAAATTTCAAATGTTTTCCCTCATGACCTTCTACCAACCGCCCTATCTCTCAAGTAGGTGCAATAGGGACAAGGCCTTATCTTCCTTTATCAGTGTCTTCATTCTTTGTCCTTTAAGTTTGGTGAATTACAGAGTGCAATTGTGGTATTGGGGGTTATAACTGAGCACAAGAATAAAAGGAAGGGGCTACACTTGTTGTAAAATAGGTTGGATGATGGTGATTTTTTATTTTGGTGTGAGCCACTTGCTCAAATCAGGGGTTTTGTGTCAGTGAGCTTGGATAGAAATAAAGGTCAAGTATGAGCTCTGGCTAATGAAATGATGGGTCAAGTTTGAGGCAAGCTAGAGTCCATTTATTAGGTGCAATAAGAAGCTAAAAAGATTGTTTCCTTTAAGAGACAGACAAGGGCAGAGTCAAGCCTTTGCTCTAATAGGTCTGCATCATGCCTGCTGCAGGATGTGAAGGAATGGACCTCCACAGCAGTGCGCTGTGCCGGGCTGGGCTGGGCTGCGCAGGGCTGAGCTGGGCTGGGCTGGGCTGGGCTGGGCTGGGCTGGGCTGGGCTGGGCTGGGCTGGGCTGGGCTGGGCCTGCCCTGGCACTGTGAATTTAATCACCCACCTCCTTCCTTTGAGGAACGCTCACGAACGCCCACGAACGCCCTTGTTCTGTATACAGGCTGACAGCAGGCAATTTAGGACCCTGCTAAATGAGGGTGATGTCCCCATGTGCTTCCTTTGAGTGGCAAAATTCTTCGTCTAAGGCAGGTGGGCTTTTTTAAAATTTGGTTGAAGACCATATGTTGGAGGCGGTATCACGGCACAAGCCGCCGACCGTCTCAGAAGAAAGTGTGCATGGGAGGATATTATTTGCATAGGACAGCCCTCTTCTCAGTCCCATTCTTATGCTGCAGTTGCCATGAAGTGTTACTAGAGGGCAGCATTATGAACAAAAGAGCACACTGAGGCTTTTCTTCTGCTTGCTGACATGATTCTTGTTCATGGTGGTCTTGCAGGGCCTAAAGAGTGAAGGACTGCGTTGACTGAGGGGATGAGGAATGGCAGGCCTGTATTTGTGGTGAAGGGGGAATAATTAGAAGGTAAACAGCAATATGAAAACGTCAAAGCATATATGTTTGCTGAGTGATTGAGTCTGTGTGTCGCGTGTCTCTTTGAAGGGAGATGTGAGAAAGGAATAGCAGCACCGTAGACTTCAGATGGGAGAGAGCAAGCAAGGATGAATATTACCCTCAAATCCAAATACTTACAGTACCTCAAAGATGACAAGTGCGATATGATGTTCTGCAATTGTAAGGATTTGCCATGGGTGTACATAAATATGCATGGTTAGTGAGGTTTTTCCCAGAATGTGAGTATCGTTAGGCTGGCAAATGTCAGGCACTCCTTTGGGAGTATGAGGCCAAGAAAAAATTTGAGAAGTTTGCTACAGTCATCTGTAGGATCGAAAGACACTGGGGAATCCTTACAGAGGGAGCCAGGCTGCACAAAATGTGCTAACAGTTGGACAGAAATCTTTAGCAGGGACTTTTGTCTATCCCCAATGTGGGACCAGGACCGCAGTACCTCTATGTCTCTGAAACATATGTTGACCTCTGCACACCACCATCTCAATACCCCTCAAATGTTCCCTCCTGGTACCCCAGCTTTGGTAGTGCATCAACCAGGTTTCAATCATTTGAGTGACCACAAGCACCCTTCCTATGTGCCTTCCATTTACATTCAGTCAGTAACCCAGCTGCTTCGTTCGCTGTTCAATCTCAAGTGACAGTTGGATGCACATCGCAGGGGTATACAGGCATTTACCGTACTGTACAGCCCCTCTCAGTACAGCCAGACTACACTTCTTAAAATCATGAAACATGTTTTGCCCAACAGTAAGGCCAGGCCTTTCCTCTGTAGTTCATAGCCAACGTAAGGAGGAAAAAATCAACTGAAGAGCATGCCAAAATTCTCTACAGACACTGCCAATCCTCACACTTCTGCCTATTTGCATGCTGAGGTTATTCACTATGACCCACCAAACCAATTGCCAACAGTAGCCTCTCCCTGCCTCATTCGTATGCTCCGATGCCACCTTTATTTAGCAAGTGTTAGTGCTCTCGGATTTTGTAGTGCGATTCGCTATAGCCTCTGTTTTCAACAGAAATGTCCTAAAGGTACCTATACCAATCTGCCGGGTGGGGAGGAAGGGGACTGCTGCTGCTGGCAGTAACATTTTGGGGCACCCGACCTGCAAAAATACAGCCACATGCTCCTTGTTTTACCTTTCAATAAAATAACTGCAGCAGAATCGTATGGTGACCCCTGTTGGTAATAGAAACTGTCAAACAGCTTCTTGCCTCCCCCCCGTTGCCCCTAACCATTTGGGGTACACCCCATGAAGGAGGATCAGAGCAATAAAAACTAATGGTAGCCCCCCCAAAAAGTACCTGGAAGCCATGCCATTCTGTGCACCTCATCGCCTTCACGTTGCGCCCAAGCACCTTTTAATACTGAACCCCCCATTTTTGACTGCCCCCTCCAAACAGAAATCAGAGAGTATAGGGGGGTGCAGTAAAAAAGTATTTGCACTTTCCCACAATAAGTCAGGATCCTACTCCACCTATTCCTCCACTCTTACACAACACACAGACACATTTTACTTACCAATTGGCCCTTTAGGCCGACCTCCAACTTACCTCTGCTCTGCCACCATCAGTCACCTGGTGCCGAACTCAGGATTTGAACCCTGGTTGCCTGGATGGAAGGCAGGCACTTACCCACTGGACCACACTGGTTTCCATGTAAGTAGCCTATCAAATTGTCCTTATGTCATGGTCATCCTTTTCATGTGCAATGGATGCCGCAGGGAAGGACACCAAGGCCTGTATGTTGCTTATAGTTACTACTGCAATCCTCTAGACCACCAAGGAGCTATAGCTCAAAGGTAAGTCTTGTACCTTTGGTGGGGACAGCCCTCACAGGCCAGCGTTCGAATCCTGCCAATGCTCTAGAAGTATCCCAAGGTGGAAATTTTCAAAAAGTGAATAGTTTTTTTTTTTGCAAATTATTTTTTTACTTGGTAACAGAGGAGAAAAGTGGACACTCTTTTTGGCATGTGTGTCCCGAAATTTCAAATGTTTTCCCTCATGACCTTCTACCAACCGCCCTATCTCTCAAGTAGGTGCAATAGGGACAAGGCCTTATCTTCCTTTATCAGTGTCTTCATTCTTTGTCCTTTAAGTTTGGTGAATTACAGAGTGCAATTGTGGTATTGGGGGTTATAACTGAGCACAAGAATAAAAGGAAGGGGCTACACTTGTTGTAAAATAGGTTGGATGATGGTGATTTTTTATTTTGGTGTGAGCCACTTGCTCAAATCAGGGGTTTTGTGTCAGTGAGCTTGGATAGAAATAAAGGTCAAGTATGAGCTCTGGCTAATGAAATGATGGGTCAAGTTTGAGGCAAGCTAGAGTCCATTTATTAGGTGCAATAAGAAGCTAAAAAGATTGTTTCCTTTAAGAGACAGACAAGGGCAGAGTCAAGCCTTTGCTCTAATAGGTCTGCATCATGCCTGCTGCAGGATGTGAAGGAATGGACCTCCACAGCAGTGCGCTGTGCCGGGCTGGGCTGGGCTGGGCTGCGCAGGGCTGAGCTGGGCTGGGCTGGGCTGGGCTGGGCTGGGCTGGGCTGGGCTGGGCTGGGCCTGCCCTGGCACTGTGAATTTAATCACCCACCTCCTTCCTTTGAGGAACGCTCACGAACGCCCACGAACGCCCTTGTTCTGTATACAGGCTGACAGCAGGCAATTTAGGACCCTGCTAAATGAGGGTGATGTCCCCATGTGCTTCCTTTGAGTGGCAACATTCTTCGTCTAAGTCAGGTGGGCTTTTTTAAAATTTGGTTGAAGACCATATGTTGGAGGCGGTATCACGGCACAAGCCGTCGACCGTCTCAGAAGAAAGTGTGCATGGGAGGATATTATTTGCATAGGACAGCCCTCTTCTCAGTCCCATTCTTATGCTGCAGTTGCCATGAAGTGTTACTAGAGGGCAGCATTATGAACAAAAGAGCACACTGAGGCTTTTCTTCTGCTTGCTGACATGATTCTTGTTCATGGTGGTCTTGCAGGGCCTAAAGAGTGAAGGACTGCGTTGACTGAGGGGATGAGGAATGGCAGGCCTGTATTTGTGGTGAAGGGGGAATAATTAGAAGGTAAACAGCAATATGAAAACGTCAAAGCATATATGTTTGCTGAGTGATTGAGTCTGTGTGTCGCGTGTCTCTTTGAAGGGAGATGTGAGAAAGGAATAGCAGCACCGTAGACTTCAGATGGGAGAGAGCAAGCAAGGATGAATATTACCCTCAAATCCAAATACTTACAGTACCTCAAAGATGACAAGTGCGATATGATGTTCTGCAATTGTAAGGATTTGCCATGGGTGTACATAAATATGCATGGTTAGTGAGGTTTTTCCCAGAATGTGAGTATCGTTAGGCTGGCAAATGTCAGGCACTCCTTTGGGAGTATGAGGCCAAGAAAAAATTTGAGAAGTTTGCTACAGTCATCTGTAGGATCGAAAGACACTGGGGAATCCTTACAGAGGGAGCCAGGCTGCACAAAATGTGCTAACAGTTGGACAGAAATCTTTAGCAGGGACTTTTGTCTATCCCCAATGTGGGACCAGGACCGCAGTACCTCTATGTCTCTGAAACATATGTTGACCTCTGCACACCACCATCTCAATACCCCTCAAATGTTCCCTCCTGGTACCCCAGCTTTGGTAGTGCATCAACCAGGTTTCAATCATTTGAGTGACCACAAGCACCCTTCCTATGTGCCTTCCATTTACATTCAGTCAGTAACCCAGCTGCTTCGTTCGCTGTTCAATCTCAAGTGACAGTTGGATGCACATCGCAGGGGTATACAGGCATTTACCGTACTGTACAGCCCCTCTCAGTACAGCCAGACTACACTTCTTAAAATCATGAAACATGTTTTGCCCAACAGTAAGGCCAGGCCTTTCCTCTGTAGTTCATAGCCAACGTAAGGAGGAAAAAATCAACTGAAGAGCATGCCAAAATTCTCTACAGACACTGCCAATCCTCACACTTCTGCCTATTTGCATGCTGAGGTTATTCACTATGACCCACCAAACCAATTGCCAACAGTAGCCTCTCCCTGCCTCATTCGTATGCTCCGATGCCACCTTTATTTAGCAAGTGTTAGTGCTCTCGGATTTTGTAGTGCGATTCGCTATAGCCTCTGTTTTCAACAGAAATGTCCTAAAGGTACCTATACCAATCTGCCGGGTGGGGAGGAAGGGGACTGCTGCTGCTGGCAGTAACATTTTGGGGCACCCGACCTGCAAAAATACAGCCACATGCTCCTTGTTTTACCTTTCAATAAAATAACTGCAGCAGAATCGTATGGTGACCCCTGTTGGTAATAGAAACTGTCAAACAGCTTCTTGCCTCCCCCCCGTTGCCCCTAACCATTTGGGGTACACCCCATGAAGGAGGATCAGAGCAATAAAAACTAATGGTAGCCCCCCCAAAAAGTACCTGGAAGCCATGCCATTCTGTGCACCTCATCGCCTTCACGTTGCGCCCAAGCACCTTTTAATACTGAACCCCCCATTTTTGACTGCCCCCTCCAAACAGAAATCAGAGAGTATAGGGGGGTGCAGTAAAAAAGTATTTGCACTTTCCCACAATAAGTCAGGATCCTACTCCACCTATTCCTCCACTCTTACACAACACACAGACACATTTTACTTACCAATTGGCCCTTTAGGCCGACCTCCAACTTACCTCTGCTCTGCCACCATCAGTCACCTGGTGCCGAACTCTGGATTTGAACCCTGGTTGCCTGGATGGAAGGCAGGCACTTACCCACTGGACCACACTGGTTTCCATGTAAGTAGCCTATCAAATTGTCCTTATGTCATGGTCATCCTTTTCATGTGCAATGGATGCCGCAGGGAAGGACACCAAGGCCTGTATGTTGCTTATAGTTACTACTGCAATCCTCTAGACCACCAAGGAGCTATAGCTCAAAGGTAAGTCTTGTACCTTTGGTGGGGACAGCCCTCACAGGCCAGCGTTCGAATCCTGCCAATGCTCTAGAAGTATCCCAAGGTGGAAATTTTCAAAAAGTGAATAGTTTTTTTTTTTGCAAATTATTTTTTTACTTGGTAACAGAGGAGAAAAGTGGACACTCTTTTTGGCATGTGTGTCCCGAAATTTCAAATGTTTTCCCTCATGACCTTCTACCAACCGCCCTATCTCTCAAGTAGGTGCAATAGGGACAAGGCCTTATCTTCCTTTATCAGTGTCTTCATTCTTTGTCCTTTAAGTTTGGTGAATTACAGAGTGCAATTGTGGTATTGGGGGTTATAACTGAGCACAAGAATAAAAGGAAGGGGCTACACTTGTTGTAAAATAGGTTGGATGATGGTGATTTTTTATTTTGGTGTGAGCCACTTGCTCAAATCAGGGGTTTTGTGTCAGTGAGCTTGGATAGAAATAAAGGTCAAGTATGAGCTCTGGCTAATGAAATGATGGGTCAAGTTTGAGGCAAGCTAGAGTCCATTTATTAGGTGCAATAAGAAGCTAAAAGATTGTTTCCTTTAAGAGACAGACAAGGGCAGAGTCAAGCCTTTGCTCTAATAGGTCTGCATCATGCCTGCTGCAGGATGTGAAGGAATGGACCTCCACAGCAGTGCGCTGTGCCGGGCTGGGCTGGGCTGCGCAGGGCTGAGCTGGGCTGGGCTGGGCTGGGCTGGGCTGGGCTGGGCTGGGCTGGGCTGGGCTGGGCCTGCCCTGGCACTGTGAATTTAATCACCCACCTCCTTCCTTTGAGGAACGCTCACGAACGCCCACGAACGCCCTTGTTCTGTATACAGGCTGACAGCAGGCAATTTAGGACCCTGCTAAATGAGGGTGATGTCCCCATGTGCTTCCTTTGAGTGGCAACATTCTTCGTCTAAGGCAGGTGGGCTTTTTTAAAATTTGGTTGAAGACCATATGTTGGAGGCGGTATCACGGCACAAGCCGCCGACCGTCTCAGAAGAAAGTGTGCATGGGAGGATATTATTTGCATAGGACAGCCCTCTTCTCAGTCCCATTCTTATGCTGCAGTTGCCATGAAGTGTTACTAGAGGGCAGCATTATGAACAAAAGAGCACACTGAGGCTTTTCTTCTGCTTGCTGACATGATTCTTGTTCATGGTGGTCTTGCAGGGCCTAAAGAGTGAAGGACTGCGTTGACTGAGGGGATGAGGAATGGCAGGCCTGTATTTGTGGTGAAGGGGGAATAATTAGAAGGTAAACAGCAATATGAAAACGTCAAAGCATATATGTTTGCTGAGTGATTGAGTCTGTGTGTCGCGTGTCTCTTTGAAGGGAGATGTGAGAAAGGAATAGCAGCACCGTAGACTTCAGATGGGAGAGAGCAAGCAAGGATGAATATTACCCTCAAATCCAAATACTTACAGTACCTCAAAGATGACAAGTGCGATATGATGTTCTGCAATTGTAAGGATTTGCCATGGGTGGTACATAAATATGCATGGTTAGTGAGGTTTTTCCCAGAATGTGAGTATCGTTAGGCTGGCAAATGTCAGGCACTCCTTTGGGAGTATGAGGCCAAGAAAAAATTTGTGAAGTTTGCTACAGTCATCTGTAGGATCGAAAGACACTGGGGAATCCTTACAGAGGGAGCCAGGCTGCACAAAATGTGCTAACAGTTGGACAGAAATCTTTAGCAGGGACTTTTGTTTACCGCCAATGTGGGACCAGGACCGCAGTACCTCTGTGTCTCTGAAACATATGTTGACCTCTGCACACCACCATCTCAATACCCCTCAAATGTTCCCTCCTGGTACCCCAGCTTTGGTAGTGCACAAACCAGGTTTCAATCATTTGAGTGACCACAAGCACCCTTCCTATGTGCCTTCCATTTACATTCAGTCAGTAACCCAGCTGCTTCGTTCGCTGTTCAATCTCAAGTGACAGTTGGATGCACATCGCAGGGGTATACAGGCATTTACCGTACTGTACAGCCCCTCTCAGTACAGCCAGACTACACTTCTTAAAATCATGAAACATGTTTTGCCCAACAGTAAGGCCAGGCCTTTCCTCTGTAGTTCATAGCCAACGTAAGGAGGAAAAAATCAACTGAAGAGCAGGCCAAAATTCTCTACAGACACTGCCAATCCTCACACTTCTGCCTATTTGCATGCCGAGGTTATTCACTATGACCCACCAAACCAATTGCCAACAGTAGCCTCTCCCTGCCTCATTCGTATGCTCCGATGCCACCTTTATTTAGCAAGTGTTAGTGCTCTCGGATTTTGTAGTGCGATTCGCTATAGCCTCTGTTTTCAACAGAAATGTCCTAAAGGTACCTATACCAATCTGCCGGGTGGGGAGGAAGGGGGCTGCTGCTGCTGGCAGTAACATTTTGGGGCACCCGACCTGCAAAAATACAGCCACATGCTCCTTGTTTTACCTTTCAATACCATAACTGCAGCGGAATCGTATGGTGACCCCTGTTGGTAATAGAAACTGTCAAACAGCTTCTTGCCTCCCCCCCGTTGCCCCTAACCATTTGGGGTACACCCCATGAAGGAGGATCAGAGCAATAAAAACTAATGGTAGCCCCCCCAAAAAGTACCTGGAAGCCATGCCATTCTGTGCACCTCATCGCCTTCACGTTGCGCCCAAGCACCTTTTAATACTGAACCCCCCATTTTTGACTGCCCCCTCCCAACAGAAATCAGAGAGTATAGGGGGGTGCAGTAAAAAAGTATTTGCACTTTCCCACAATAAGTCAGGATCCTACTCCACCTATTCCTCCACTCTTACACAACACACAGACACAATTTACTTACCAATTGGCCCTTTAGGCCGACCTCCAACTTACCTCTGCTCTGCCACCATCAGTCACCTGGTGCCGAACTCGGTATTTGAACCCTGGTTGCCTGGATGGAAGGCAGGCACTTACCCACTGGACCACACTGGTTTCCATGTAATTAGCCTATCAAATTGTCCTTATGTCATGGTCATCCTTTTCATGTGCAATGGATGCCGCAGGGAAGGACACCAAGGCCTGTATGTTGCTTATAGTTACTACTGCAATCCTCTAGACAACCAAGGAGCTATAGCTCAAAGGTAAGTCTTGTACCTTTGGTGGGGACAGCCCTCACAGGCCAGGGTTCGAATCCTGCCAATGCTCTAGAAGTATCCCAAGGTGGAAATTTTCAAAAAGTGAATAGTTTTTTTTTTTTGCAAATTTTTTTTTACTTGGTAACAGAGGAGAAAAGTGGACACTCTTTTTGGCATGTGTGTCCCGAAATTTTAAATGTTTTCCCTCATGACCTTCTACCAACCGCCATATCTCTCAAGTAGGTGCAATAGGGACAAGGCCTTATCTTCCTTTATCAGTGTCTTCATTCTTTGTCCTTTAAGTTTGGTGAATTACAGAGTGCCATTGTGGTATTGGGGGTTATAACTGAGCACAAGAATAAGAGGAAGGGGATACACTTGTTGTAAAATAGGTTGGATGATGGTGATTTTTTATTTTGGTGTGAGCCACTTGCTCAAATCAGGGGTTTTGTGTCAGTGAGCTTGGATAGAAATAAAGGTCAAGTATGAGCTCTGGCTAATGAAATGATGGGTCAAGCTTGAGGCAAGCTAGAGTCCATTTATTAGGTGCAATAAGAAGCTAAAAAGATTGTTTCCTTTAAGAGACAGACAAGGGCAGAGTCAAGCCTTTGCTCTAATAGGTCTGCATCATGCCTGCTGCAGGATGTGAAGGAATGGACCTCCACAGCAGTGCGCTGTGCCGGGCTGGGCTGCGCAGGGCTGAGCTGGGCTGGGCTGGGCTGGGCTGGGCTGGGCTGGGCTGGGCCTGCCCTGGCACTGTGAATTTAATCACCCACCTCCTTCCTTTGAGGAACGCTCACGAACGCCCTTGTTCTGTATACAGGCTGACAGCAGGCAATTTAGGACCCTGCTAAATGAGGGTGATGTCCCCATGTGCTTCCTTTGAGTGGCAAAATTCTTCGTCTAAGGCAGGTGGGCTTTTTTAAAATTTGGTTGAAGACCATATGTTGGAGGCGGTATCACAGCACAAGCCGCCGACCGTCTCAGAAGAAAGTGTGCATGGGAGGATATTATTTGCATAGGACAGCCCTCTTCTCAGTCCCATTCTTATGCTGCAGTTGCCATGAAGTGTTACTAGAGGGCAGCATTATGAACAAAAGAGCACACTGAGGCTTTTCTTCTGCTTGCTGACATGATTCTTGTTCATGGTGGTCTTGCAGGGCCTAAAGAGTGAAGGACTGCGTTGACTGAGGGGATGAGGAATGGCAGGCCTGTATTTGTGGTGAAGGGGGAATAATTAGAAGGTAAACAGCAATATGAAAACGTCAAAGCATATATGTTTGCTGAGTGATTGAGTCTGTGTGTTGCGTGTCTCTTTGAAGGGAGATGTGAGAAAGGAATAGCAGCACCGTAGACTTCAGATGGGAGAGAGCAAGCAAGGATGAATATTACCCTCAAATCCAAATACTTACAGTACCTCAAAGATGACAAGTGCGATATGATGTTCTGCAATTGTAAGGATTTGCCATGGGTGGTACATAAATATGCATGGTTAGTGAGGTTTTTCCCAGAATGTGAGTATCGTTAGGCTGGCAAATGTCAGGCACTCCTTTGGGAGTATGAGGCCAAGAAAAAATTTGAGAAGTTTGCTACAGTCATCTGTAGGATCGAAAGACACTGGGGAATCCTTACAGAGGGAGCCAGGCTGCACAAAATGTGCTAACAGTTGGACAGAAATCTTTAGCAGGGACTTTTGTCTATCCCCAATGTGGGACCAGGACCGCAGTACCTCTGTGTCTCTGAAACATATGTTGACCTCTGCACACCACCATCTCAATACCCCTCAAATGTTCCCTCCTGGTACCCCAGCTTTGGTAGTGCATCAACCAGGTTTCAATCATTTGAGTGACCACAAGCACCCTTCCTATGTGCCTTCCATTTACATTCAGTCAGTAACCCAGCTGCTTCGTTCGCTGTTCAATCTCAAGTGACAGTTGGATGCACATCGCAGGGGTATACAGGCATTTACCGTACTGTACAGCCCCTCTCAGTACAGCCAGACTACACTTCTTAAAATCATGAAACATGTTTTGCCCAACAGTAAGGCCAGGCCTTTCCTCTGTAGTTCATAGCCAACGTAAGGAGGAAAAAATCAACTGAAGAGCATGCCAAAATTCTCTACAGACACTGCCAATCCTCACACTTCTGCCTATTTGCATGCTGAGGTTATTCACTATGACCCACCAAACCAATTGCCAACAGTAGCCTCTCCCTGCCTCATTCGTATGCTCCGATGCCACCTTTATTTAGCAAGTGTTAGTGCTCTCGGATTTTGTAGTGCGATTCGCTATAGCCTCTGTTTTCAACAGAAATGTCCTAAAGGTACCTATACCAATCTGCCGGGTGGGGAGGATGGGGGCTGCTGCTGCTGGCAGTAACATTTTGGGGCACCCGACCTGCAAAAATACAGCCACATGCTCCTTGTTTTACCTTTCAATACCATAACTGCAGCAGAATCGTATGGTGACCCCTGTTGGTAATAGAAACTGTCAAACAGCTCCTTGCCTCCCCCCGTTGCCCCTAACTATTTGGGGTACACCCCATGAAGGAGGATCAGAGCAATAAAAACTAATGGTAGCCCCCCCAAAAAGTACCTGGAAGCCATGCCATTCTGTGCACCTCATCGCCTTCACGTTGCGCCCAAGCACCTTTTAATACTGAACCCCCCATTTTTGACTGCCCCCTCCCAACAGAAATCAGAGAGTATAGGGGGGTGCAGTAAAAAAGTATTTGCACTTTCCCACAATAAGTCAGGATCCTACTCCACCACTCTTACACAACACACAGACACATTTTACTTTCCAATTGGCCCTTTAGGCCGACCTCCAACTTACCTCTGCTCTGCCACCATCAGTCACCTGGTGCCGAACTCGGGATTTGAACCCTGGTTGCCTGGATGGAAGGCAGGCACTTACCCACTGGACCACACTGGTTTCCATGTAAGTAGCCTATCAAATTGTCCTTATGTCATGGTCATCCTTTTCATGTGCAATGGATGCCGCAGGGAAGGACACCAAGGCCTGTATGTTGCTTATAGTTACTACTGCAATCCTCTAAACCACCAAGGAGCTATAGCTCAAAGGTAAGTCTTGTACCTTTGGTGGGGACAGCCCTCACAGGCCAGCGTTCGAATCCTGCCAATGCTCTAGAAGTATCCCAAGGTGGAAATTTTCAAAAAGTGAATAGTTGTTTTTTTTTGCAAAGTCTTTTTTTACTTGGTAACATAGGAGAAAAGTGGACACTCTTTTTGGCATGTGTGTCCCGAAATTTCAAATGTTTTCCCTCATGACCTTCTACCAACCGCCCTATCTCTCAAGTAGGTGCAATAGGGACAAGGCCTTATCTTCCTTTATCAGTGTCTTCATTCTTTGTCCTTTAAGTTTGGTGAATTACAGAGTGCAATTGTGGTATTGGGGGTTATAACTGAGCACAAGAATAAGAGGAAGGGGCTACACTTGTTGTAAAATAGGTTGGATGATGGTGATTTTTTATTTTGGTGTGAGCCACTTGCTCAAATCAGGGGTTTTGTGTCAGTGAACTTGGATAGAAATAAAGGTCAAGTATGAGCTCTGGCTAATGAAATGATGGGTCAAGTTTGAGGCAAGCTAGAGTCCATTTATCAGGTGCAATAAGAAGCTAAAAAGATTGTTTCCTTTAAGAGACAGACAAGGGCAGAGTCAAGCCTTTGCTCTAATAGGTCTGCATCATGCCTGCTGCAGGATGTGAAGGAATGGACCTCCACAGCAGTGCGCTGTGCCGGGCTGGGCTGCGCAGGGCTGAGCTGAGCTGGGCTGGGCTGGGCTGGGCTGGGCCTGCCCTGGCACTGTGAATTTAATCACCCACCTCCTTCCTTTGAGGAACGCTCACGAACGCCCATGAACGCCCTTGTTCTGTATACAGGCTGACAGCAGGCAATTTAGGACCCTGCTAAATGAGGGTGATGTCCCCATGTGCTTCCTTTGAGTGGCAAAATTCTTCGTCTAAGGCAGGTGGGCTTTTTTAAAATTTGGTTGAAGACCATATGTTGGAGACGGTATCACGGCACAAGCCGCCGACCGTCTCAGAAGAAAGTGTGCATGGGAGGATATTATTTGCATAGGACAGCCCTCTTCTCAGTCCCATTCTTATGCTGCAGTTGCCATGAAGTGTTACTAGAGGGCAGCATTATGAACAAAAGAGCACACTGAGGCTTTTCTTCTGCTTGCTGACATGATTCTTGTTCATGGTGGTCTTGCAGGGCCTAAAGAGTGAAGGACTGCGTTGACTGAGGGGATGAGGAATGGCAGGCCTGTATTTGTGGTGAAGGGGGAATAATTAGAAGGTAAACAGCAATATGAAAACGTCAAAGCATATATGTTTGCTGAGTGATTGAGTCTGTGTGTCGCGTGTCTCTTTGAAGGGAGATGTGAGAAAGGAATAGCAGCACCGTAGACTTCAGATGGGAGAGAGCAAGCAAGGATGAATATTACCCTCAAATCCAAATACTTACAGTACCTCAAAGATGACAAGTGCGATATGATGTTCTGCAATTGTAAGGATTATCCATGGGTGGTACATAAATATGCATGGTTAGTGAGGTTTTTCCCAGAATGTGAGTATCGTTAGGCTGGCAAATGTCAGGCACTCCTTTGGGAGTATGAGGCCAAGAAAAAATTTGAGAAGTTTGCTACAGTCATCTGTAGGATCGAAAGACACTGGGGAATCCTTACAGAGGGAGCCAGGCTGCACAAAATGTGCTAACAGTTGGACAGAAATCTTTAGCAGGGACTTTTGTCTACCCCCAATGTGGGACCAGGACCGCAGTACCTCTGTGTTTTTGAAACATATGTTGACCTCTGCACACCACCATCTCAATACCCCTCAAATGTTCCCTCCTGGTACCCCAGCTTTGGTAGTGCATCAACCAGGTTTCAATCATTTGAGTGACCACAAGCACCCTTCCTATGTGCCTTCCATTTACATTCAGTCAGTAACCCAGCTGCTTCGTTCGCTGTTCAATCTCAAGTGACAGTTGGATGCACATCGCAGGGGTATACAGGCATTTACCGTACTGTACAGCCCCTCTCAGTACAGCCAGACTACACTTCTTAAAATCATGAAACATGTTTTGCCCAACAGTAAGGCCAGGCCTTTGCTCTGTAGTTCATAGCCAACGTAAGGAGGAAAAAATCAACTGAAGAGCATGCCAAAATTCTCTACAGACACTGCCAATCCTCACACTTCTGCCTATTTGCATGCCGAGGTTATTCACTATGACCCACCAAACCAATTGCCAACAGTAGCCTCTCCCTGCCTCATTCGTATGCTCCGATGCCACCTTTATTTAGCAAGTGTTAGTGCTCTCGGATTTTGTAGTGCGATTCACCATAGCCTCTGTTTTCAACAGAAATATCCTAAAGGTACCTATACCAATCTGCCGGGTGGGGAGGAAGGGGGCTGCTGCTGCTGGCAGTAACATTTTGGGGCACCCGACCTGCAAAAATACAGCCACATGCTCCTTGTTTTACCTTTCAATACCATAACTGCAGCGGAATCGTATGGTGACCCCTGTTGGTAATAGAAACTGTCAAACAGCTTCTTGCCTCCCCCCCCGTTGCCCCTAACCATTTGGGGTACACCCCATGAAGGAGGATCAGAGCAATAAAAACTAATGGTAGCCCCCCCAAAAAGTACCTGGAAGCCATGCCATTCTGTGCACCTCATCGCCTTCACGTTGCGCCCAAGCACCTTTTAATACTGAACCCCCCATTTTTGACTGCCCCCTCCCAACAGAAATCAGAGAGTATAGGGGGGTGCAGTAAAAAAGTATTTGCACTTTCCCACAATAAGTCAGGATCCTACTCCACCTATTCCTCCACTCTTACACAACACACAGACACATTTTACTTACCAATTGGCCCTTTAGGCCGACCTCCAACTTACCTCTGCTCTGCCACCATCAGTCACCTGGTGCCGAACTCGGTATTTGAACCCTGGTTGCCTGGATGGAAGGCAGGCACTTACCCACTGGACCACACTGGTTTCCATGTAAGTAGCCTATCAAATTGTCCTTATGTCATGGTCATCCTTTTCATGTGCAATGGATGCCGCAGGGAAGGACACCAAGGCCTGTATGTTGCTTATAGTTACTACTGCAATCCTCTAGGCCACCAAGGAGGTATAGCTCAAAGGTAAGTCTTGTACCTTTGGTGGGGACAGCCCTCACAGGCCAGGGTTCGAATCCTGCCAATGCTCTAGAAGTATCCCAAGGTGGAAATTTTCAAAAAGTGAATAGTTTTTTTTTTTTGCAAATTTTTTTTTACTTGGTAACAGAGGAGAAAAGTGGACACTCTTTTTGGCATGTGTGTCCCGAAATTTTAAATGTTTTCCCTCATGACCTTCTACCAACCGCCCTATCTCTCAAGTAGGTGCAATAGGGACAAGGCCTTATCTTCCTTTATCAGTGTCTTCATTCTTTGTCCTTTAAGTTTGGTGAATTACAGAGTGCAATTGTGGTATTGGGGGTTATAACTGAGCACAAGAATAAGAGGAAGGGGCTACACTTGTTGTAAAATAGGTTGGATGATGGTGATTTTTTATTTTGGTGTGAGCCACTTGCTCAAATCAGGGGTTTTGTGTCAGTGAGCTTGGATAGAAATAAAGGTCAAGTATGAGCTCTGGCTAATGAAATGATGGGTCAAGCTTGAGGCAAGCTAGAGTCCATTTATTAGGTGCAATAAGAAGCTAAAAAGATTGTTTCCTTTAAGAGACAGACAAGGGCAGAGTCAAGCCTTTGCTCTAATAGGTCTGCATCATGCCTGCTGCAGGATGTGAAGGAATGGACCTCCACAGCAGTGCGCTGTGCCGGGCTGGGCTGCGCAGGGCTGCGCAGGGCTGAGCTGGGCTGGGCTGGGCTGGGCTGGGCTGGGCCTGCCCTGGCACTGTGAATTTAATCACCCACCTCCTTCCTTTGAGGAACGCTCACGAACGCCCTTGTTCTGTATACAGGCTGACAGCAGGCAATTTAGGACCCTGCTAAATGAGGGTGATGTCCCCATGTGCTTCCTTTGAGTGGCAAAATTCTTCGTCTAAGGCAGGTGGGCTTTTTTAAAATTTGGTTGAAGACCATATGTTGGAGGCGGTATCACGGCACAAGCCGCCGACCGTCTCAGAAGAAAGTGTGCATGGGAGGATATTATTTGCATAGGACAGCCCTCTTCTCAGTCCCATTCTTATGCTGCAGTTGCCATGAAGTGTTACTAGAGGGCAGCATTATGAACAAAAGAGCACACTGAGGCTTTTCTTCTGCTTGCTGACATGATTCATGTTCATGGTGGTCTTGCAGGGCCTAAAGAGTGAAGGACTGCGTTGACTGAGGGGATGAGGAATGGCAGGCCTGTATTTGTGGTGAAGGGGGAATAATTAGAAGGTAAACAGCAATATGAAAACGTCAAAGCATATATGTTTGCTGAGTGATTGAGTCTGTGTGTCGCGTGTCTCTTTGAAGGGAGATGTGAGAAAGGAATAGCAGCACCGTAGACTTCAGATGGGAGAGAGCAGGCAAGGATGAATATTACCCTCAAATCCAAATACTTACAGTACCTCAAAGATGACAAGTGCGATATGATGTTCTGCAATTGTAAGGATTTGCCATGGGTGGTACATAAATATGCATGGTTAGTGAGGTTTTTCCCAGAATGTGAGTATCGTTAGGCTGGCAAATGTCAGGCACTCCTTTGGGAGTATGAGGCCAAGAAAAAATTTGAGAAGTTTGCTACAGTCATCTGTAGGATCGAAAGACACTGGGGAATCCTTACAGAGGGAGCCAGGCTGCACAAAATGTGCTAACAGTTGGACAGAAATCTTTAGCAGGGACTTTTGTCTACCCCCAATGTGGGACCAGGACCGCAGTACCTCTGTGTCTCTGAAACATATGTTGACCTCTGCACACCACCATCTCAATACCCCTCAAATGTTCCCTCCTGGTACCCCAGCTTTGGTAGTGCATCAACCAGTTTCAATCATTTGAGTGACCACAAGCACCCTTCCTATGTGCCTTCCATTTACATTCAGTCAGTAACCCAGCTGCTTCGTTCGCTGTTCAATCTCAAGTGACAGTTGGATGCACATCGCAGGGGTATACAGGCATTTACCGTACTGTACAGCCCCTCTCAGTACAGCCAGACTACACTTCTTAAAATCATGAAACATGTTTTGCCCAACAGTAAGGCCAGGCCTTTCCTCTGTAGTTCATAGCCAACGTAAGGAGGAAACAATCAACTGAAGAGCATGCCAAAATTCTCTACAGACAACGCCAATCCTCACACTTCTGCCTATTTGCATGTCGAGGTTATTCACTATGACCCACCAAACCAATTGCCAACAGTAGCCTCTCCCTGCCTCATTCGTATGCTCCGATGCCACCTTTATTTAGCAAGTGTTAGTGCTCTCGGATTTTGTAGTGCGATTCGCTATAGCCTCTGTTTTCAACAGAAATGTCCTAAAGGTACCTATACCAATCTGCCGGGTGGGGAGGAAGGGGGCTGCTGCTGCTGGCAGTAACATTTTGGGGCACCCGACCTGCAAAAATACAGCCACATGCTCCTTGTTTTACCTTTCAATACCATAACTGCAGCAGAATCGTATGGTGACCCCTGTTGGTAATAGAAACTGTCAAACAGCATCTTGCCCCCCCGTTGCCCCTAACCATTTGGGGTACACCCCATGAGGGAGGATCAGAGCAATAAAAACTAATGGTAGCCCCCCCAAAAAGTACCTGGAAGCCATGCCATTCTGTGCACCTCATCGCCTTCACGTTGCGCCCAAGCACCTTTTAATACTGAACCCCCCATTTTTGACTGCCCCCTCCCAACAGAAATCAGAGAGTATAGGGGGGTGCAGTAAAAAAGTATTTGCACTTTCCCACAATAAGTCAGGATCCTACTCCACCTATTCCTCCACAACACACAGACACATTTTACTTACCAATTGGCCCTTTAGGCCAACCTCCAACTTACCTCTGCTCTGCCACCATCAGTCACCTGGTGCCGAACTCGGGATTTGAAAACTGGTTGCCTAGACGGAAGGCAGGCACTTACCCACTGGACCACACTGGTTTCCATGTAAGTAGCCTATCAAATTGTCCTTATGTCATGGTCATCCTTTTCATGTGCAATGGATGCCGCAGGGAAGGACACCAAGGCCTGTATGTTGCTTATAGTTACTACTGCAATCCTCTAGACCACCAAGGAGCTATAGCTCAAAGGTAAGTCTTGTACCTTTGGTGGGGACAGCCCTCACAGGCCAGGGTTCGAATCCTGCCAATGCTCTAGAAGTATCCCAAGGTGGAAATTTTCAAAAAGTGAATAGTTTTTTTTTTTTGCACATTTTTTTTTTACTTGGTAACAGAGGAGAAAAGTGGACACTCTTTTTGGCATGTGTGTCCCGAAATTTCAAATGTTTTCCCTCATGACCTTCTACCAACCGCCCTATCTCTCAAGTAGGTGCAATAGGGACAAGGCCTTATCTTCCTTTATCAGTGTCTTCATTCTTTGTCCTTTAAGTTTGGTGAATTACAGAGTGCAATTGTGGTATTGGGGGTTATAACTGAGCACAAGAATAAGAGGAAGGGGCTACACTTGTTGTAAAATAGGTTGGATGATGGTGATTTTTTATTTTGGTGTGAGCCACTTGCTCAAATCAGGGGTTTTGTGTCAGTGAGCTTGGATAGAAATAAAGGTCAAGTATGAGCTCTGGCTAATGAAATGATGGGTCAAGTTTGAGGCAAGCTAGAGTCCATTTATTAGGTGCAATAAGAAGCTAGAAAGATTGTTTCCTTTAAGAGACAGACAAGGGCAGAGTCAAGCCTTTGCTCTAATAGGTCTGCATCATGCCTGCTGCAGGATGTGAAGGAATGGACCTCCACAGCAGTGCGCTGTGCCGGGCTGGGCTGCGCAGGGCTGAGCTGGGCTGGGCTGGGCTGGGCTGGGCTGGGCTGGGCTGGGCCTGGGCTGGGCTGGGCTGGGCCTGCCCTGGCACTGTGAATTTAATCACCCACCTCCTTCCTTTGAGGAACGCTCACGAACGCCCACGAACGCCCTTGTTCTGTATACAGGCTGACAGCAGGCAATTTAGGACCCTGCTAAATGAGGGTGATGTCCCCATGTGCTTCCTTTGAGTGGCAAAATTCTTCGTCTAAGGCAGGTGGGCTTTTTTAAAATTTGGTTGAAGACCATATGTTGGAGGCGGTATCACGGCACAAGCCGCCGACCGTCTCAGAAGAAAGTGTGCATGGGAGGATATTATTTGCATAGGACAGCCCTCTTCTCAGTCCCATTCTTATGCTGCAGTTGCCATGAAGTGTTACTAGAGGGCAGCATTATGAACAAAAGAGCACACTGAGGCTTTTCTTCTGCTTGCTGACATGATTCTTGTTCATGGTTGTCTTGCAGGGCCTAAAGAGTGAAGGACTGCGTTGACTGAGGGGATGAGGAATGGCAGGCCTGTATTTGTGGTGAAGGGGGAATAATTAGAAGGTAAACAGCAATATGAAAACGTCAAAGCATATATGTTTGCTGAGTGATTGAGTCTGTGTGTCGCGTGTCTCTTTGAAGGGAGATGTGAGAAAGGAATAGCAGCACCGTAGACTTCAGATGGGAGAGAGCAAGCAAGGATGAATATTACCCTCAAATCCAAATACTTACAGTACCTCAAAGATGACAAGTGCGATATGCTGTTCTGCAATTGTAAGGATTTGCCATGGGTGGTACATAAATATGCATGGTTAGTGAGGTTTTTCCCAGAATGTGAGTATCGTTAGGCTGGCAAATGTCAGGCACTCCTTTGGGAGTATGAGGCCAAGAAAAAATTTGAGAAGTTTGCTACAGTCATCTGTAGGATCGAAAGACCCTGGGGAATCCTTACAGAGGGAGCTAGGCTGCACAAAATGTGCTAACAGTTGGACAGAAATCTTTAGCAGGGACTTTTGTCTATCCCCAATGTGGGACCAGGACCGCAGTACCTCTGTGTCTCTGAAACATATGTTGACCTCTGCACACCACCATCTCAATACCCCTCAAATGTTCCCTCCTGGTACCCCAGCTTTGGTAGTGCATCAACCAGGTATCAATCATTTGAGTGACCACAAGCACCCTTCCTATGTGCCTTCCATTTACATTCAGTCAGTAACCCAGCTGCTTCGTTCGCTGTTCAATCTCAAGTGACAGTTGGATGCACATCGCAGGGGTATACAGGCATTTACCGTACTGTACAGCCCCTCTCAGTACAGCCAGACTACACTTCTTAAAATCATGAAACATGTTTTGCCCAACAGTAAGGCCAGGCCTTTCCTCTGTAGTTCATAGCCAACGTAAGGAGGAAAAAATCAACTGAAGAGCATGCCAAAATTCTCTACAGACACTGCCAATCCTCACACTTCGGCCTATTTGCATGCTGAGGTTATTCACTATGACCCACCAAACCAATTGCCAACAGTAGCCTCTCCCTGCCTCATTCGTATGCTCCGATGCCACCTTTATTTAGCAAGTGTTAGTGCTCTCGGATTTTGTAGTGCGATTCGCTATAGCCTCTGTTTTCAACAGAAATGTCCTAAAGGTACCTATACCAATCTGCCGGGTGGGGAGGAAGGGGGCTGCTGCTGCTGGCAGTAACATTTTGGGGCACCCGACCTGCAAAAATACAGCCACATGCTCCTTGTTTTACCTTTCAATAAAATAACTGCAGCAGAATCGTATGGTGACCCCTGTTGGTAATAGAAACTGTCAAACAGCTTCTTGCCTCCCCCCCGTTGCCCCTAACCATTTGGGGTACACCCCATGAAGGAGGATCAGAGCAATAAAAACTAATGGTAGCCCCCCCAAAAAGTACCTGGAAGCCATGCCATTCTGTGCACCTCATCGCCTTCACGTTGCGCCCAAGCACCTTTTAATACTGAACCCCCCATTTTTGACTGCCCCCTCCCAACAGAAATCAGAGAGTATAGGGGGGTGCAGTAAAAAAGTATTTGCACTTTCCCACAATAAGTCAGGATCCTACTCCACCTATTCCTCCACTCTTACACAACACACAGACACATTTTACTTACCAATTGGCCCTTTAGGCCGACCTCCAACTTACCTCTGCTCTGCCACCATCAGTCACCTGGTGCCGAACTCAGGATTTGAACCCTGGTTGCCTGGATGGAAGGCAGGCACTTACCCACTGGACCACACTGGTTTCCATGTAAGTAGCCTATCAAATTGTCCTTATGTCATGGTCATCCTTTTCATGTGCAATGGATGCCGCAGGGAAGGACACCAAGGCCTGTATGTTGCTTATAGTTACTACTGCAATCCTCTAGACCACCAAGGAGCTATAGCTCAAAGGTAAGTCTTGTACCTTTGGTGGGGACAGCCCTCACAGGCCAGCGTTCGAATCCTGCCAATGCTCTAGAAGTATCCCAAGGTGGAAATTTTCAAAAAGTGAATAGTTTTTTTTTTTGCAAATTATTTTTTTACTTGGTAACAGAGGAGAAAAGTGGACACTCTTTTTGGCATGTGTGTCCCGAAATTTCAAATGTTTTCCCTCATGACCTTCTACCAACCGCCCTATCTCTCAAGTAGGTGCAATAGGGACAAGGCCTTATCTTCCTTTATCAGTGTCTTCATTCTTTGTCCTTTAAGTTTGGTGAATTACAGAGTGCAATTGTGGTATTGGGGGTTATAACTGAGCACAAGAATAAGAGGAAGGGGCTACACTTGTTGTAAAATAGGTTGGATGATGGTGATTTTTTATTTTGGTGTGAGCCACTTGCTCAAATCAGGGGTTTTGTGTCAGTGAGCTTGGATAGAAATAAAGGTCAAGTATGAGCTCTGGCTAATGAAATGATGGGTCAAGTTTGAGGCAAGCTAGAGTCCATTTATTAGGTGCAATAAGAAGCTAAAAAGATTGTTTCCTTTAAGAGACAGACAAGGGCAGAGTCAAGCCTTTGCTCTAATAGGTCTGCATCATGCCTGCTGCAGGATGTGAAGGAATGGACCTCCACAGCAGTGCGCTGTGCCGGGCTGGGCTGGGCTGCGCAGGGCTGAGCTGGGCTGGGCTGGGCTGGGCTGGGCTGGGCTGGGCTGGGCCTGCCCTGGCACTGTGAATTTAATCACCCACCTCCTTCCTTTGAGGAACGCTCACGAACGCCCACGAACGCCCTTGTTCTGTATACAGGCTGACAGCAGGCAATTTAGGACCCTGCTAAATGAGGGTGATGTCCCCATGTGCTTCCTTTGAGTGGCAAAATTCTTCGTCTAAGGCAGGTGGGCTTTTTTAAAATTTGGTTGAAGACCATATGTTGGAGGCGGTATCACGGCACAAGCCGCCGACCGTCTCAGAAGAAAGTGTGCATGGGAGGATATTATTTGCATAGGACAGCCCTCTTCTCAGTCCCATTCTTATGCTGCAGTTGCCATGAAGTGTTACTAGAGGGCAGCATTATGAACAAAAGAGCACACTGAGGCTTTTCTTCTGCTTGCTGACATGATTCTTGTTCATGGTGGTCTTGCAGGGCCTAAAGAGTGAAGGACTGCGTTGACTGAGGGGATGAGGAATGGCAGGCCTGTATTTGTGGTGAAGGGGGAATAATTAGAAGGTAAACAGCAATATGAAAACGTCAAAGCATATATGTTTGCTGAGTGATTGAGTCTGTGTGTCGCGTGTCTCTTTGAAGGGAGATGTGAGAAAGGAATAGCAGCACCGTAGACTTCAGATGGGAGAGAGCAAGCAAGGATGAATATTACCCTCAAATCCAAATACTTACAGTACCTCAAAGATGACAAGTGCGATATGATGTTCTGCAATTGTAAGGATTTGCCATGGGTGGTACATAAATATGCATGGTTAGTGAGGTTTTTCCCAGAATGTGAGTATCGTTAGGCTGGCAAATGTCAGGCACTCCTTTGGGAGTATGAGGCCAAGAAAAAATTTGAGAAGTTTGCTACAGTCATCTGTAGGATCGAAAGACACTGGGGAATCCTTACAGAGGGAGCCAGGCTGCACAAAATGTGCTAACAGTTGGACAGAAATCTTTAGCAGGGACTTTTGTCTACCCCCAATGTGGGACCAGGACCGCAGTACCTCTGTGTCTCTGAAACATATGTTGACCTCTGTACACCACCATCTCAATACCCCTCAAATGTTCCCTCCTGGTACCCCAGCTTTGGTAGTGCATCAACCAGGTTTCAATCATTTGAGTGACCACAAGCACCCTTCCTATGTGCCTTCCATTTACATTCAGTCAGTAACCCAGCTGCTTCGTTCGCTGTTCAATCTCAAGTGACAGTTGGATGCACATCGCAGGGGTATACAGGCATTTACCGTACTGTACAGCCCCTCTCAGTACAGCCAGACTACACTTCTTAAAATCATGAAACATGTTTTGCCCAACAGTAAGGCCAGGCCTTTCCTCTGTAGTTCATAGCCAACGTAAGGAGGAAAAAATCAACTGAAGAGCAGGCCAAAATTCTCTACAGACACTGCCAATCCTCACACTTCTGCCTATTTGCATGCCGAGGTTATTCACTATGACCCACCAAACCAATTGCCAACAGTAGCCTCTCCCTGCCTCATTCGTATGCTCCGATGCCACCTTTATTTAGCAAGTGTTAGTGCTCTTGGATTTTGTAGTGCGATTCGCCATAGCCTCTGTTTTCAACAGAAATGTCCTAAAGGTACCTATACCAATCTGCCGGGTGGGGAGGAAGGGGGCTGCTGCTGCTGGCAGTAACATTTTGGGGCACCCGACCTGCAAAAATACAGCCACATGCTCCTTGTTTTACCTTTCAATACCATAACTGCAGCGGAATCGTATGGTGACCCCTGTTGGTAATAGAAACTGTCAAACAGCTTCTTGCCTCCCCCCGTTGCCCCTAACCATTTGGGGTACACCCCATGAAGGAGGATCAGAGCAATAAAAACTAATGGTAGCCCCCCCAAAAAGTACCTGGAAGCCATGCCATTCTGTGCACCTCATCGCCTTCACGTTGCGCCCAAGCACCTTTTAATACTGAACCCCCCATTTTTGACTGCCCCCTCCCAACAGAAATCAGAGAGTATAGGGGGGTGCAGTAAAAAAGTATTTGCACTTTCCCACAATAAGTCAGGATCCTACTCCACCTATTCCTCCACTCTTACACAACACACAGACACATTTTACTTACCAATTGGCCCTTTAGGCCGACCTCCAACTTACCTCTGCTCTGCCACCATCAGTCACCTGGTGCCAAACTCGGTATTTGAACCCTGGTTGCCTGGATGGAAGGCAGGCACTTACCCACTGGACCACACTGGTTTCCATGTAATTAGCCTATCAAATTGTCCTTATGTCATGGTCATCCTTTTCATGTGCAATGGATGCCGCAGGGAAGGACACCAAGGCCTGTATGTTGCTTATAGTTACTACTGCAATCCTCTAGACAACCAAGGAGCTATAGCTCAAAGGTAAGTCTTGTACCTTTGGTGGGGACAGCCCTCACAGGCCAGGGTTCGAATCCTGCCAATGCTCTAGAAGTATCCCAAGGTGGAAATTTTCAAAAAGTGAATAGTTTTTTTTTTTTGCAAATTTTTTTTTACTTGGTAACAGAGGAGAAAAGTGGACACTCTTTTTGGCATGTGTGTCCCGAAATTTTAAATGTTTTCCCTCATGACCTTCTACCAACCGCCCTATCTCTCAAGTAGGTGCAATAGGGACAAGGCCTTATCTTCCTTTATCAGTGTCTTCATTCTTTGTCCTTTAAGTTTGGTGAATTACAGAGTGCCATTGTGGTATTGGGGGTTATAACTGAGCACAAGAATAAGAGGAAGGGGATACACTTGTTGTAAAATAGGTTGGATGATGGTGATTTTTTATTTTGGTGTGAGCCACTTGCTCAAATCAGGGGTTTTGTGTCAGTGAGCTTGGATAGAAATAAAGGTCAAGTATGAGCTCTGGCTAATGAAATGATGGGTCAAGCTTGAGGCAAGCTAGAGTCCATTTATTAGGTGCAATAAGAAGCTAAAAAGATTGTTTCCTTTAAGAGACAGACAAGGGCAGAGTCAAGCCTTTGCTCTAATAGGTCTGCATCATGCCTGCTGCAGGATGTGAAGGAATGGACCTCCACAGCAGTGCGCTGTGCCGGGCTGGGCTGCGCAGGGCTGAGCTGGGCTGGGCTGGGCTGGGCTGGGCCTGCCCTGGCACTGTGAATTTAATCACCCACCTCCTTCCTTTGAGGAACGCTCACGAACGCCCTTGTTCTGTATACAGGCTGACAGCAGGCAATTTAGGACCCTGCTAAATGAGGGTGATGTCCCCATGTGCTTCCTTTGAGTGGCAAAATTCTTCGTCTAAGGCAGGTGGGCTTTTTTAAAATTTGGTTGAAGACCATATGTTGGAGGCGGTATCACAGCACAAGCCGCCGACCGTCTCAGAAGAAAGTGTGCATGGGAGGATATTATTTGCATAGGACAGCCCTCTTCTCAGTCCCATTCTTATGCTGCAGTTGCCATGAAGTGTTACTAGAGGGCAGCATTATGAACAAAAGAGCACACTGAGGCTTTTCTTCTGCTTGCTGACATGATTCTTGTTCATGGTGGTCTTGCAGGGCCTAAAGAGTGAAGGACTGCGTTGACTGAGGGGATGAGGAATGGCAGGCCTGTATTTGTGGTGAAGGGGGAATAATTAGAAGGTAAACAGCAATATGAAAACGTCAAAGCATATATGTTTGCTGAGTGATTGAGTCTGTGTGTCGCGTGTCTCTTTGAAGGGAGATGTGAGAAAGGAATAGCAGCACCGTAGACTTCAGATGGGAGAGAGCAAGCAAGGATGAATATTACCCTCAAATCCAAATACTTACAGTACCTCAAAGATGACAAGTGCGATATGATGTTCTGCAATTGTAAGGATTTGCCATGGGTGGTACATAAATATGCATGGTTAGTGAGGTTTTTCCCAGAATGTGAGTATCGTTAGGCTGGCAAATGTCAGGCACTCCTTTGGGAGTATGAGGCCAAGAAAAAATTTGAGAAGTTTGCTACAGTCATCTGTAGGATCGAAAGACACTGGGGAATCCTTACAGAGGGAGCCAGGCTGCACAAAATGTGCTAACAGTTGGACAGAAATCTTTAGCAGGGACTTTTGTCTACCCCCAATGTGGGACCAGGACCGCAGTACCTCTGTGTCTCTGAAACATATGTTGACCTCTGCACACCACCATCTCAATACCCCTCAAATGTTCCCTCCTGGTACCCCAGCTTTGGTAGTGCATCAACCAGGTTTCAATCATTTGAGTGACCACAAGCACCCTTCCTATGTGCCTTCCATTTACATTCAGTCAGTAACCCAGCTGCTTCGTTCGCTGTTCAATCTCAAGTGACAGTTGGATGCACATCGCAGGGGTATACAGGCATTTACCGTACTGTACAGCCCCTCTCAGTACAGCCAGACTACACTTCTTAAAATCATGAAACATGTTTTGCCCAACAGTAAGGCCAGGCCTTTCCTCTGTAGTTCATAGCCAACGTAAGGAGGAAAAAATCAACTGAAGAGCAGGCCAAAATTCTCTACAGACACTGCCAATCCTCACACTTCTGCCTATTTGCATGCCGAGGTTATTCACTATGACCCACCAAACCAATTGCCAACAGTAGCCTCTCCCTGCCTCATTCGTATGCTCCGATGCCACCTTTATTTAGCAAGTGTTAGTGCTCTTGGATTTTGTAGTGCGATTCGCCATAGCCTCTGTTTTCAACAGAAATGTCCTAAAGGTACCTATACCAATCTGCCGGGTGGGGAGGAAGGGGGCTGCTGCTGCTGGCAGTAACATTTTGGGGCACCCGACCTGCAAAAATACAGCCACATGCTCCTTGTTTTACCTTTCAATACCATAACTGCAGCGGAATCGTATGGTGACCCCTGTTGGTAATAGAAACTGTCAAACAGCTTCTTGCCTCCCCCCCGTTGCCCCTAACCATTTGGGGTACACCCCATGAAGGAGGATCAGAGCAATAAAAACTAATGGTAGCCCCCCCAAAAAGTACCTGGAAGCCATGCCATTCTGTGCACCTCATCGCCTTCACGTTGCGCCCAAGCACCTTTTAATACTGAACCCCCCATTTTTGACTGCCCCCTCCCAACAGAAATCAGAGAGTATAGGGGGGTGCAGTAAAAAAGTATTTGCACTTTCCCACAATAAGTCAGGATCCTACTCCACCTATTCCTCCACTCTTACACAACACACAGACACATTTTACTTACCAATTGGCCCTTTAGGCCGACCTCCAACTTACCTCTGCTCTGCCACCATCAGTCACCTGGTGCCAAACTCGGTATTTGAACCCTGGTTGCCTGGATGGAAGGCAGGCACTTACCCACTGGACCACACTGGTTTCCATGTAATTAGCCTATCAAATTGTCCTTATGTCATGGTCATCCTTTTCATGTGCAATGGATGCCGCAGGGAAGGACACCAAGGCCTGTATGTTGCTTATAGTTACTACTGCAATCCTCTAGACAACCAAGGAGCTATAGCTCAAAGGTAAGTCTTGTACCTTTGGTGGGGACAGCCCTCACAGGCCAGGGTTCGAATCCTGCCAATGCTCTAGAAGTATCCCAAGGTGGAAATTTTCAAAAAGTGAATAGTTTTTTTTTTTTGCAAATTTTTTTTTACTTGGTAACAGAGGAGAAAAGTGGACACTCTTTTTGGCATGTGTGTCCCGAAATTTTAAATGTTTTCCCTCATGACCTTCTACCAACCGCCCTATCTCTCAAGTAGGTGCAATAGGGACAAGGCCTTATCTTCCTTTATCAGTGTCTTCATTCTTTGTCCTTTAAGTTTGGTGAATTACAGAGTGCCATTGTGGTATTGGGGGTTATAACTGAGCACAAGAATAAGAGGAAGGGGCTACACTTGTTGTAAAATAGGTTGGATGATGGTGATGTTTTATTTTGGTGTGAGCCACTTGCTCAAATCAGGGGTTTTGTGTCAGTGAGCTTGGATAGAAATAAAGGTCAAGTATGAGCTCTGGCTAATGAAATGATGGGTCAAGCTTGAGGCAAGCTAGAGTCCATTTATTAGGTGCAATAAGAAGCTAAAAAGATTGTTTCCTTTAAGAGACAGACAAGGGCAGAGTCAAGCCTTTGCTCTAATAGGTCTGCATCATGCCTGCTGCAGGATGTGAAGGAATGGACCTCCACAGCAGTGCGCTGTGCCGGGCTGGGCTGCGCAGGGCTGAGCTGGGCTGGGCTGGGCTGGGCTGGGCTGGGCTGGGCTGGGCTGGGCTGGGCTGGGCTGGGCTGGGCTGGGCTGGGCCTGCCCTGGCACTGTGAATTTAATCACCCACCTCCTTCCTTTGAGGAACGCTCACGAACGCCCTTGTTCTGTATACAGGCTGACAGCAGGCAATTTAGGACCCTGCTAAATGAGGGTGATGTCCCCATGTGCTTCCTTTGAGTGGCAAAATTCTTCGTCTAAGGCAGGTGGGCTTTTTTAAAATTTGGTTGAAGACCATATGTTGGAGGCGGTATCACAGCACAAGCCGCCGACCGTCTCAGAAGAAAGTGTGCATGGGAGGATATTATTTGCATAGGACAGCCCTCTTCTCAGTCCCATTCTTATGCTGCAGTTGCCATGAAGTGTTACTAGAGGGCAGCATTATGAACAAAAGAGCACACTGAGGCTTTTCTTCTGCTTGCTGACATGATTCTTGTTCATGGTGGTCTTGCAGGGCCTAAAGAGTGAAGGACTGCGTTGACTGAGGGGATGAGGAATGGCAGGCCTGTATTTGTGGTGAAGGGGGAATAATTAGAAGGTAAACAGCAATATGAAAACGTCAAAGCATATATGTTTGCTGAGTGATTGAGTCTGTGTGTTGCGTGTCTCTTTGAAGGGAGATGTGAGAAAGGAATAGCAGCACCGTAGACTTCAGATGGGAGAGAGCAAGCAAGGATGAATATTACCCTCAAATCCAAATACTTACAGTACCTCAAAGATGACAAGTGCGATATGATGTTCTGCAATTGTAAGGATTTGCCATGGGTGGTACATAAATATGCATGGTTAGTGAGGTTTTTCCCAGAATGTGAGTATCGTTAGGCTGGCAAATGTCAGGCACTCCTTTGGGAGTATGAGGCCAAGAAAAAATTTGAGAAGTTTGCTACAGTCATCTGTAGGATCGAAAGACACTGGGGAATCCTTACAGAGGGAGCCAGGCTGCACAAAATGTGCTAACAGTTGGACAGAAATCTTTAGCAGGGACTTTTGTCTATCCCCAATGTGGGACCAGGACCGCAGTACCTCTGTGTCTCTGAAACATATGTTGACCTCTGCACACCACCATCTCAATACCCCTCAAATGTTCCCTCCTGGTACCCCAGCTTTGGTAGTGCATCAACCAGGTTTCAATCATTTGAGTGACCACAAGCACCCTTCCTATGTGCCTTCCATTTACATTCAGTCAGTAACCCAGCTGCTTCGTTCGCTGTTCAATCTCAAGTGACAGTTGGATGCACATCGCAGGGGTATACAGGCATTTACCGTACTGTACAGCCCCTCTCAGTACAGCCAGACTACACTTCTTAAAATCATGAAACATGTTTTGCCCAACAGTAAGGCCAGGCCTTTCCTCTGTAGTTCATAGCCAACGTAAGGAGGAAAAAATCAACTGAAGAGCATGCCAAAATTCTCTACAGACACTGCCAATCCTCACACTTCTGCCTATTTGCATGCTGAGGTTATTCACTATGACCCACCAAACCAATTGCCAACAGTAGCCTCTCCCTGCCTCATTCGTATGCTCCGATGCCACCTTTATTTAGCAAGTGTTAGTGCTCTCGGATTTTGTAGTGCGATTCGCTATAGCCTCTGTTTTCAACAGAAATGTCCTAAAGGTACCTATACCAATCTGCCGGGTGGGGAGGATGGGGGCTGCTGCTGCTGGCAGTAACATTTTGGGGCACCCGACCTGCAAAAATACAGCCACATGCTCCTTGTTTTACCTTTCAATACCATAACTGCAGCAGAATCGTATGGTGACCCCTGTTGGTAATAGAAACTGTCAAACAGCTCCTTGCCTCCCCCCGTTGCCCCTAACTATTTGGGGTACACCCCATGAAGGAGGATCAGAGCAATAAAAACTAATGGTAGCCCCCCCAAAAAGTACCTGGAAGCCATGCCATTCTGTGCACCTCATCGCCTTCACGTTGCGCCCAAGTACCTTTTAATACTGAACCCCCCATTTTTGACTGCCCCCTCCCAACAGAAATCAGAGAGTATAGGGGGGTGCAGTAAAAAAGTATTTGCACTTTCCCACAATAAGTCAGGATCCTACTCCACCACTCTTACACAACACACAGACACATTTTACTTACCAATTGGCCCTTTAGGCCGACCTCCAACTTACCTCTGCTCTGCCACCATCAGTCACCTGGTGCCGAACTCGGGATTTGAATCCTGGTTGCCTGAATGGAAGGCAGGCACTTACCCACTGGACCACACTGGTTTCCATGTAAGTAGCCTATCAAATTGTCCTTATGTCATGGTCATCCTTTTCATGTGCAATGGATGCCGCAGGGAAGGACACCAAGGCCTGTATGTTGCTTATAGTTACTACTGCAATCCTCTAGGCCACCAAGGAGGTATAGCTCAAAGGTAAGTCTTGTACCTTTGGTGGGGACAGCCCTCACAGGCCAGGGTTCGAATCCTGCCAATGCTCTAGAAGTATCCCAAGGTGGAAATTTTCAAAAAGTGAATAGTTTTTTTTTTTTGCAAATTTTTTTTTACTTGGTAACAGAGGAGAAAAGTGGACACTCTTTTTGGCATGTGTGTCCCGAAATTTTAAATGTTTTCCCTCATGACCTTCTACCAACCGCCCTATCTCTCAAGTAGGTGCAATAGGGACAAGGCCTTATCTTCCTTTATCAGTGTCTTCATTCTTTGTCCTTTAAGTTTGGTGAATTACAGAGTGCAATTGTGGTATTGGGGGTTATAACTGAGCACAAGAATAAGAGGAAGGGGCTACACTTGTTGTAAAATAGGTTGGATGATGGTGATTTTTTATTTTGGTGTGAGCCACTTGCTCAAATCAGGGGTTTTGTGTCAGTGAGCTTGGATAGAAATAAAGGTCAAGTATGAGCTCTGGCTAATGAAATGATGGGTCAAGCTTGAGGCAAGCTAGAGTCCATTTATTAGGTGCAATAAGAAGCTAAAAAGATTGTTTCCTTTAAGAGACAGACAAGGGCAGAGTCAAGCCTTTGCTCTAATAGGTCTGCATCATGCCTGCTGCAGGATGTGAAGGAATGGACCTCCACAGCAGTGCGCTGTGCCGGGCTGGGCTGCGCAGGGCTGCGCAGGGCTGAGCTGGGCTGGGCTGGGCTGGGCTGGGCTGGGCTGGGCTGGGCTGGGCTGGGCCTGCCCTGGCACTGTGAATTTAATCACCCACCTCCTTCCTTTGAGGAACGCTCACGAACGCCCTTGTTCTGTATACAGGCTGACAGCAGGCAATTTAGGACCCTGCTAAATGAGGGTGATGTCCCCATGTGCTTCCTTTGAGTGGCAAAATTCTTCGTCTAAGGCAGGTGGGCTTTTTTAAAATTTGGTTGAAGACCATATGTTGGAGGCGGTATCACGGCACAAGCCGCCGACCGTCTCAGAAGAAAGTGTGCATGGGAGGATATTATTTGCATAGGACAGCCCTCTTCTCAGTCCCATTCTTATGCTGCAGTTGCCATGAAGTGTTACTAGAGGGCAGCATTATGAACAAAAGAGCACACTGAGGCTTTTCTTCTGCTTGCTGACATGATTCTTGTTCATGGTGGTCTTGCAGGGCCTAAAGAGTGAAGGACTGCGTTGACTGAGGGGATGAGGAATGGCAGGCCTGTATTTGTGGTGAAGGGGGAATAATTAGAAGGTAAACAGCAATATGAAAACGTCAAAGCATATATGTTTGCTGAGTGATTGAGTCTGTGTGTCGCGTGTCTCTTTGAAGGGAGATGTGAGAAAGGAATAGCAGCACCGTAGACTTCAGATGGGAGAGAGCAAGCAAGGATGAATATTACCCTCAAATCCAAATACTTACAGTACCTCAAAGATGACAAGTGCGATATGATGTTCTGCAATTGTAAGGATTTGCCATGGGTGGTACATAAATATGCATGGTTAGTGAGGTTTTTCCCAGAATGTGAGTATCGTTAGGCTGGCAAATGTCAGGCACTCCTTTGGGAGTATGAGGCCAAGAAAAAATTTGAGAAGTTTGCTACAGTCATCTGTAGGATCGAAAGACACTGGGGAATCCTTACAGAGGGAGCCAGGCTGCACAAAATGTGCTAACAGTTGGGCAGAAATCTTTAGCAGGGACTTTTGTCTACCCCCAATGTGGGACCAGGACCGCAGTACCTCTGTGTCTCTGAAACATATGTTGACCTCTGCACACCACCATCTCAATACCCCTCAAATGTTCCCTCCTGGTACCCCAGCTTTGGTAGTGCATCAACCAGTTTCAATCATTTGAGTGACCACAAGCACCCTTCCTATGTGCCTTCCATTTACATTCAGTCAGTAACCCAGCTGCTTCGTTCGCTGTTCAATCTCAAGTGACAGTTGGATGCACATCGCAGGGGTATACAGGCATTTACCGTACTGTACAGCCCCTCTCAGTACAGCCAGACTACACTTCTTAAAATCATGAAACATGTTTTGCCCAACAGTAAGGCCAGGCCTTTCCTCTGTAGTTCATAGCCAACGTAAGGAGGAAACAATCAACTGAAGAGCATGCCAAAATTCTCTACAGACAACGCCAATCCTTACACTTCTGCCTATTTGCATGTCGAGGTTATTCACTATGACCCACCAAACCAATTGCCAACAGTAGCCTCTCCCTGCCTCATTCGTATGCTCCGATGCCACCTTTATTTAGCAAGTGTTAGTGCTCTCGGATTTTGTAGTGCGATTCGCTATAGCCTCTGTTTTCAACAGAAATGTCCTAAAGGTACCTATACCAATCTGCCGGGTGGGGAGGAAGGGGGCTGCTGCTGCTGGCAGTAACATTTTGGGGCACCCGACCTGCAAAAATACAGCCACATGCTCCTTGTTTTACCTTTCAATACCATAACTGCAGCAGAATCGTATGGTGACCCCTGTTGGTAATAGAAACTGTCAAACAGCATCTTGCCCCCCCGTTGCCCCTAACCATTTGGGGTACACCCCATGAGGGAGGATCAGAGCAATAAAAACTAATGGTAGCCCCCCCAAAAAGTACCTGGAAGCCATGCCATTCTGTGCACCTCATCGCCTTCACGTTGCGCCCAAGCACCTTTTAATACTGAACCCCCCATTTTTGACTGCCCCCTCCCAACAGAAATCAGAGAGTATAGGGGGGTGCAGTAAAAAAGTATTTGCACTTTCCCACAATAAGTCAGGATCCTACTCCACCTATTCCTCCACTCTTACACAACACACAGACACATTTTACTTACCAATTGGCCCTTTAGGCCAACCTCCAACTTACCTCTGCTCTGCCACCATCAGTCACCTGGTGCCGAACTCGGGATTTGAAAACTGGTTGCCTAGACGGAAGGCAGGCACTTACCCACTGGACCACACTGGTTTCCATGTAAGTAGCCTATCAAATTGTCCTTATGTCATGGTCATCCTTTTCATGTGCAATGGATGCCGCAGGGAAGGACACCAAGGCCTGTATGTTGCTTATAGTTACTACTGCAATCCTCTAGACCACCAAGGAGCTATAGCTCAAAGGTAAGTCTTGTACCTTTGGTGGGGACAGCCCTCACAGGCCAGGGTTCGAATCCTGCCAATGCTCTAGAAGTATCCCAAGGTGGAAATTTTCAAAAAGTGAATAGTTTTTTTTTTTTGCACATTTTTTTTTTACTTGGTAACAGAGGAGAAAAGTGGACACTCTTTTTGGCATGTGTGTCCCGAAATTTCAAATGTTTTCCCTCATGACCTTCTACCAACCGCCCTATCTCTCAAGTAGGTGCAATAGGGACAAGGCCTTATCTTCCTTTATCAGTGTCTTCATTCTTTGTCCTTTAAGTTTGGTGAATTACAGAGTGCAATTGTGGTATTGGGGGTTATAACTGAGCACAAGAATAAGAGGAAGGGGCTACACTTGTTGTAAAATAGGTTGGATGATGGTGATTTTTTATTTTGGTGTGAGCCACTTGCTCAAATCAGGGGTTTTGTGTCAGTGAGCTTGGATAGAAATAAAGGTCAAGTATGAGCTCTGGCTAATGAAATGATGGGTCAAGTTTGAGGCAAGCTAGAGTCCATTTATTAGGTGCAATAAGAAGCTAGAAAGATTGTTTCCTTTAAGAGACAGACAAGGGCAGAGTCAAGCCTTTGCTCTAATAGGTCTGCATCATGCCTGCTGCAGGATGTGAAGGAATGGACCTCCACAGCAGTGCGCTGTGCCGGGCTGGGCTGCGCAGGGCTGAGCTGGGCTGGGCTGGGCTGGGCTGGGCTGGGCTGGGCTGGGCTGGGCTGGGCTGGGCTGGGCCTGCCCTGGCACTGTGAATTTAATCACCCACCTCCTTCCTTTGAGGAACGCTCACGAACGCCCACGAACGCCCTTGTTCTGTATACAGGCTGACAGCAGGCAATTTAGGACCCTGCTAAATGAGGGTGATGTCCCCATGTGCTTCCTTTGAGTGGCAAAATTCTTCGTCTAAGGCAGGTGGGCTTTTTTAAAATTTGGTTGAAGACCATATGTTGGAGGCGGTATCACGGCACAAGCCGCCGACCGTCTCAGAAGAAAGTGTGCATGGGAGGATATTATTTGCATAGGACAGCCCTCTTCTCAGTCCCATTCTTATGCTGCAGTTGCCATGAAGTGTTACTAGAGGGCAGCATTATGAACAAAAGAGCACACTGAGGCTTTTCTTCTGCTTGCTGACATGATTCTTGTTCATGGTTGTCTTGCAGGGCCTAAAGAGTGAAGGACTGCGTTGACTGAGGGGATGAGGAATGGCAGGCCTGTATTTGTGGTGAAGGGGGAATAATTAGAAGGTAAACAGCAATATGAAAACGTCAAAGCATATATGTTTGCTGAGTGATTGAGTCTGTGTGTCGCGTGTCTCTTTGAAGGGAGATGTGAGAAAGGAATAGCAGCACCGTAGACTTCAGATGGGAGAGAGCAAGCAAGGATGAATATTACCCTCAAATCCAAATACTTACAGTACCTCAAAGATGACAAGTGCGATATGCTGTTCTGCAATTGTAAGGATTTGCCATGGGTGGTACATAAATATGCATGGTTAGTGAGGTTTTTCCCAGAATGTGAGTATCGTTAGGCTGGCAAATGTCAGGCACTCCTTTGGGAGTATGAGGCCAAGAAAAAATTTGAGAAGTTTGCTACAGTCATCTGTAGGATCGAAAGACCCTGGGGAATCCTTACAGAGGGAGCTAGGCTGCACAAAATGTGCTAACAGTTGGACAGAAATCTTTAGCAGGGACTTTTGTCTATCCCCAATGTGGGACCAGGACCGCAGTACCTCTGTGTCTCTGAAACATATGTTGACCTCTGCACACCACCATCTCAATACCCCTCAAATGTTCCCTCCTGGTACCCCAGCTTTGGTAGTGCATCAACCAGGTTTCAATCATTTGAGTGACCACAAGCACCCTTCCTATGTGCCTTCCATTTACATTCAGTCAGTAACCCAGCTGCTTCGTTCGCTGTTCAATCTCAAGTGACAGTTGGATGCACATCGCAGGGGTATACAGGCATTTACCGTACTGTACAGCCCCTCTCAGTACAGCCAGACTACACTTCTTAAAATCATGAAACATGTTTTGCCCAACAGTAAGGCCAGGCCTTTCCTCTGTAGTTCATAGCCAACGTAAGGAGGAAAAAATCAACTGAAGAGCAGGCCAAAATTCTCTACAGACACTGCCAATCCTCACACTTCTGCCTATTTGCATGCCGAGGTTATTCACTATGACCCACCAAACCAATTGCCAACAGTAGCCTCTCCCTGCCTCATTCGTATGCTCCGATGCCACCTTTATTTAGCAAGTGTTAGTGCTCTTGGATTTTGTAGTGCGATTCGCCATAGCCTCTGTTTTCAACAGAAATGTCCTAAAGGTACCTATACCAATCTGCCGGGTGGGGAGGAAGGGGGCTGCTGCTGCTGGCAGTAACATTTTGGGGCACCCGACCTGCAAAAATACAGCCACATGCTCCTTGTTTTACCTTTCAATACCATAACTGCAGCGGAATCGTATGGTGACCCCTGTTGGTAATAGAAACTGTCAAACAGCTTCTTGCCTCCCCCCCGTTGCCCCTAACCATTTGGGGTACACCCCATGAAGGAGGATCAGAGCAATAAAAACTAATGGTAGCCCCCCCAAAAAGTACCTGGAAGCCATGCCATTCTGTGCACCTCATCGCCTTCACGTTGCGCCCAAGCACCTTTTAATACTGAACCCCCCATTTTTGACTGCCCCCTCCCAACAGAAATCAGAGAGTATAGGGGGGTGCAGTAAAAAAGTATTTGCACTTTCCCACAATAAGTCAGGATCCTACTCCACCTATTCCTCCACTCTTACACAACACACAGACACATTTTACTTACCAATTGGCCCTTTAGGCCGACCTCCAACTTACCTCTGCTCTGCCACCATCAGTCACCTGGTGCCAAACTCGGTATTTGAACCCTGGTTGCCTGGATGGAAGGCAGGCACTTACCCACTGGACCACACTGGTTTCCATGTAATTAGCCTATCAAATTGTCCTTATGTCATGGTCATCCTTTTCATGTGCAATGGATGCCGCAGGGAAGGACACCAAGGCCTGTATGTTGCTTATAGTTACTACTGCAATCCTCTAGACAACCAAGGAGCTATAGCTCAAAGGTAAGTCTTGTACCTTTGGTGGGGACAGCCCTCACAGGCCAGGGTTCGAATCCTGCCAATGCTCTAGAAGTATCCCAAGGTGGAAATTTTCAAAAAGTGAATAGTTTTTTTTTTTTGCAAATTTTTTTTTACTTGGTAACAGAGGAGAAAAGTGGACACTCTTTTTGGCATGTGTGTCCCGAAATTTTAAATGTTTTCCCTCATGACCTTCTACCAACCGCCCTATCTCTCAAGTAGGTGCAATAGGGACAAGGCCTTATCTTCCTTTATCAGTGTCTTCATTCTTTGTCCTTTAAGTTTGGTGAATTACAGAGTGCCATTGTGGTATTGGGGGTTATAACTGAGCACAAGAATAAGAGGAAGGGGCTACACTTGTTGTAAAATAGGTTGGATGATGGTGATGTTTTATTTTGGTGTGAGCCACTTGCTCAAATCAGGGGTTTTGTGTCAGTGAGCTTGGATAGAAATAAAGGTCAAGTATGAGCTCTGGCTAATGAAATGATGGGTCAAGCTTGAGGCAAGCTAGAGTCCATTTATTAGGTGCAATAAGAAGCTAAAAAGATTGTTTCCTTTAAGAGACAGACAAGGGCAGAGTCAAGCCTTTGCTCTAATAGGTCTGCATCATGCCTGCTGCAGGATGTGAAGGAATGGACCTCCACAGCAGTGCGCTGTGCCGGGCTGGGCTGCGCAGGGCTGAGCTGGGCTGGGCTGGGCTGGGCTGGGCTGGGCTGGGCTGGGCTGGGCTGGGCTGGGCTGGGCTGGGCCTGCCCTGGCACTGTGAATTTAATCACCCACCTCCTTCCTTTGAGGAACGCTCACGAACGCCCTTGTTCTGTATACAGGCTGACAGCAGGCAATTTAGGACCCTGCTAAATGAGGGTGATGTCCCCATGTGCTTCCTTTGAGTGGCAAAATTCTTCGTCTAAGGCAGGTGGGCTTTTTTAAAATTTGGTTGAAGACCATATGTTGGAGGCGGTATCACAGCACAAGCCGCCGACCGTCTCAGAAGAAAGTGTGCATGGGAGGATATTATTTGCATAGGACAGCCCTCTTCTCAGTCCCATTCTTATGCTGCAGTTGCCATGAAGTGTTACTAGAGGGCAGCATTATGAACAAAAGAGCACACTGAGGCTTTTCTTCTGCTTGCTGACATGATTCTTGTTCATGGTGGTCTTGCAGGGCCTAAAGAGTGAAGGACTGCGTTGACTGAGGGGATGAGGAATGGCAGGCCTGTATTTGTGGTGAAGGGGGAATAATTAGAAGGTAAACAGCAATATGAAAACGTCAAAGCATATATGTTTGCTGAGTGATTGAGTCTGTGTGTTGCGTGTCTCTTTGAAGGGAGATGTGAGAAAGGAATAGCAGCACCGTAGACTTCAGATGGGAGAGAGCAAGCAAGGATGAATATTACCCTCAAATCCAAATACTTACAGTACCTCAAAGATGACAAGTGCGATATGATGTTCTGCAATTGTAAGGATTTGCCATGGGTGGTACATAAATATGCATGGTTAGTGAGGTTTTTCCCAGAATGTGAGTATCGTTAGGCTGGCAAATGTCAGGCACTCCTTTGGGAGTATGAGGCCAAGAAAAAATTTGAGAAGTTTGCTACAGTCATCTGTAGGATCGAAAGACACTGGGGAATCCTTACAGAGGGAGCCAGGCTGCACAAAATGTGCTAACAGTTGGACAGAAATCTTTAGCAGGGACTTTTGTCTATCCCCAATGTGGGACCAGGACCGCAGTACCTCTGTGTCTCTGAAACATATGTTGACCTCTGCACACCACCATCTCAATACCCCTCAAATGTTCCCTCCTGGTACCCCAGCTTTGGTAGTGCATCAACCAGGTTTCAATCATTTGAGTGACCACAAGCACCCTTCCTATGTGCCTTCCATTTACATTCAGTCAGTAACCCAGCTGCTTCGTTCGCTGTTCAATCTCAAGTGACAGTTGGATGCACATCGCAGGGGTATACAGGCATTTACCGTACTGTACAGCCCCTCTCAGTACAGCCAGACTACACTTCTTAAAATCATGAAACATGTTTTGCCCAACAGTAAGGCCAGGCCTTTCCTCTGTAGTTCATAGCCAACGTAAGGAGGAAAAAATCAACTGAAGAGCATGCCAAAATTCTCTACAGACACTGCCAATCCTCACACTTCTGCCTATTTGCATGCTGAGGTTATTCACTATGACCCACCAAACCAATTGCCAACAGTAGCCTCTCCCTGCCTCATTCGTATGCTCCGATGCCACCTTTATTTAGCAAGTGTTAGTGCTCTCGGATTTTGTAGTGCGATTCGCTATAGCCTCTGTTTTCAACAGAAATGTCCTAAAGGTACCTATACCAATCTGCCGGGTGGGGAGGATGGGGGCTGCTGCTGCTGGCAGTAACATTTTGGGGCACCCGACCTGCAAAAATACAGCCACATGCTCCTTGTTTTACCTTTCAATACCATAACTGCAGCAGAATCGTATGGTGACCCCTGTTGGTAATAGAAACTGTCAAACAGCTCCTTGCCTCCCCCCGTTGCCCCTAACTATTTGGGGTACACCCCATGAAGGAGGATCAGAGCAATAAAAACTAATGGTAGCCCCCCCAAAAAGTACCTGGAAGCCATGCCATTCTGTGCACCTCATCGCCTTCACGTTGCGCCCAAGTACCTTTTAATACTGAACCCCCCATTTTTGACTGCCCCCTCCCAACAGAAATCAGAGAGTATAGGGGGGTGCAGTAAAAAAGTATTTGCACTTTCCCACAATAAGTCAGGATCCTACTCCACCACTCTTACACAACACACAGACACATTTTACTTACCAATTGGCCCTTTAGGCCGACCTCCAACTTACCTCTGCTCTGCCACCATCAGTCACCTGGTGCCGAACTCGGGATTTGAACCCTGGTTGCCTGGATGGAAGGCAGGCACTTACCCACTGGACCACACTGGTTTCCATGTAAGTAGCCTATCAAATTGTCCTTATGTCATGGTCATCCTTTTCATGTGCAATGGATGCCGCAGGGAAGGACACCAAGGCCTGTATGTTGCTTATAGTTACTACTGCAATCCTCTAGGCCACCAAGGAGGTATAGCTCAAAGGTAAGTCTTGTACCTTTGGTGGGGACAGCCCTCACAGGCCAGGGTTCGAATCCTGCCAATGCTCTAGAAGTATCCCAAGGTGGAAATTTTCAAAAAGTGAATAGTTTTTTTTTTTTGCAAATTTTTTTTTACTTGGTAACAGAGGAGAAAAGTGGACACTCTTTTTGGCATGTGTGTCCCGAAATTTTAAATGTTTTCCCTCATGACCTTCTACCAACCGCCCTATCTCTCAAGTAGGTGCAATAGGGACAAGGCCTTATCTTCCTTTATCAGTGTCTTCATTCTTTGTCCTTTAAGTTTGGTGAATTACAGAGTGCAATTGTGGTATTGGGGGTTATAACTGAGCACAAGAATAAGAGGAAGGGGCTACACTTGTTGTAAAATAGGTTGGATGATGGTGATTTTTTATTTTGGTGTGAGCCACTTGCTCAAATCAGGGGTTTTGTGTCAGTGAGCTTGGATAGAAATAAAGGTCAAGTATGAGCTCTGGCTAATGAAATGATGGGTCAAGCTTGAGGCAAGCTAGAGTCCATTTATTAGGTGCAATAAGAAGCTAAAAAGATTGTTTCCTTTAAGAGACAGACAAGGGCAGAGTCAAGCCTTTGCTCTAATAGGTCTGCATCATGCCTGCTGCAGGATGTGAAGGAATGGACCTCCACAGCAGTGCGCTGTGCCGGGCTGGGCTGCGCAGGGCTGCGCAGGGCTGAGCTGGGCTGGGCTGGGCTGGGCTGGGCTGGGCTGGGCTGGGCCTGCCCTGGCACTGTGAATTTAATCACCCACCTCCTTCCTTTGAGGAACGCTCACGAACGCCCTTGTTCTGTATACAGGCTGACAGCAGGCAATTTAGGACCCTGCTAAATGAGGGTGATGTCCCCATGTGCTTCCTTTGAGTGGCAAAATTCTTCGTCTAAGGCAGGTGGGCTTTTTTAAAATTTGGTTGAAGACCATATGTTGGAGGCGGTATCACGGCACAAGCCGCCGACCGTCTCAGAAGAAAGTGTGCATGGGAGGATATTATTTGCATAGGACAGCCCTCTTCTCAGTCCCATTCTTATGCTGCAGTTGCCATGAAGTGTTACTAGAGGGCAGCATTATGAACAAAAGAGCACACTGAGGCTTTTCTTCTGCTTGCTGACATGATTCTTGTTCATGGTGGTCTTGCAGGGCCTAAAGAGTGAAGGACTGCGTTGACTGAGGGGATGAGGAATGGCAGGCCTGTATTTGTGGTGAAGGGGGAATAATTAGAAGGTAAACAGCAATATGAAAACGTCAAAGCATATATGTTTGCTGAGTGATTGAGTCTGTGTGTCGCGTGTCTCTTTGAAGGGAGATGTGAGAAAGGAATAGCAGCACCGTAGACTTCAGATGGGAGAGAGCAAGCAAGGATGAATATTACCCTCAAATCCAAATACTTACAGTACCTCAAAGATGACAAGTGCGATATGATGTTCTGCAATTGTAAGGATTTGCCATGGGTGGTACATAAATATGCATGGTTAGTGAGGTTTTTCCCAGAATGTGAGTATCGTTAGGCTGGCAAATGTCAGGCACTCCTTTGGGAGTATGAGGCCAAGAAAAAATTTGAGAAGTTTGCTACAGTCATCTGTAGGATCGAAAGACACTGGGGAATCCTTACAGAGGGAGCCAGGCTGCACAAAATGTGCTAACAGTTGGGCAGAAATCTTTAGCAGGGACTTTTGTCTACCCCCAATGTGGGACCAGGACCGCAGTACCTCTGTGTCTCTGAAACATATGTTGACCTCTGCACACCACCATCTCAATACCCCTCAAATGTTCCCTCCTGGTACCCCAGCTTTGGTAGTGCATCAACCAGTTTCAATCATTTGAGTGACCACAAGCACCCTTCCTATGTGCCTTCCATTTACATTCAGTCAGTAACCCAGCTGCTTCGTTCGCTGTTCAATCTCAAGTGACAGTTGGATGCACATCGCAGGGGTATACAGGCATTTACCGTACTGTACAGCCCCTCTCAGTACAGCCAGACTACACTTCTTAAAATCATGAAACATGTTTTGCCCAACAGTAAGGCCAGGCCTTTCCTCTGTAGTTCATAGCCAACGTAAGGAGGAAACAATCAACTGAAGAGCATGCCAAAATTCTCTACAGACAACGCCAATCCTTACACTTCTGCCTATTTGCATGTCGAGGTTATTCACTATGACCCACCAAACCAATTGCCAACAGTAGCCTCTCCCTGCCTCATTCGTATGCTCCGATGCCACCTTTATTTAGCAAGTGTTAGTGCTCTCGGATTTTGTAGTGCGATTCGCTATAGCCTCTGTTTTCAACAGAAATGTCCTAAAGGTACCTATACCAATCTGCCGGGTGGGGAGGAAGGGGGCTGCTGCTGCTGGCAGTAACATTTTGGGGCACCCGACCTGCAAAAATACAGCCACATGCTCCTTGTTTTACCTTTCAATACCATAACTGCAGCAGAATCGTATGGTGACCCCTGTTGGTAATAGAAACTGTCAAACAGCATCTTGCCCCCCCGTTGCCCCTAACCATTTGGGGTACACCCCATGAGGGAGGATCAGAGCAATAAAAACTAATGGTAGCCCCCCCAAAAAGTACCTGGAAGCCATGCCATTCTGTGCACCTCATCGCCTTCACGTTGCGCCCAAGCACCTTTTAATACTGAACCCCCCATTTTTGACTGCCCCCTCCCAACAGAAATCAGAGAGTATAGGGGGGTGCAGTAAAAAAGTATTTGCACTTTCCCACAATAAGTCAGGATCCTACTCCACCTATTCCTCCACTCTTACACAACACACAGACACATTTTACTTACCAATTGGCCCTTTAGGCCAACCTCCAACTTACCTCTGCTCTGCCACCATCAGTCACCTGGTGCCGAACTCGGGATTTGAAAACTGGTTGCCTAGACGGAAGGCAGGCACTTACCCACTGGACCACACTGGTTTCCATGTAAGTAGCCTATCAAATTGTCCTTATGTCATGGTCATCCTTTTCATGTGCAATGGATGCCGCAGGGAAGGACACCAAGGCCTGTATGTTGCTTATAGTTACTACTGCAATCCTCTAGACCACCAAGGAGCTATAGCTCAAAGGTAAGTCTTGTACCTTTGGTGGGGACAGCCCTCACAGGCCAGGGTTCGAATCCTGCCAATGCTCTAGAAGTATCCCAAGGTGGAAATTTTCAAAAAGTGAATAGTTTTTTTTTTTTGCACATTTTTTTTTTACTTGGTAACAGAGGAGAAAAGTGGACACTCTTTTTGGCATGTGTGTCCCGAAATTTCAAATGTTTTCCCTCATGACCTTCTACCAACCGCCCTATCTCTCAAGTAGGTGCAATAGGGACAAGGCCTTATCTTCCTTTATCAGTGTCTTCATTCTTTGTCCTTTAAGTTTGGTGAATTACAGAGTGCAATTGTGGTATTGGGGGTTATAACTGAGCACAAGAATAAGAGGAAGGGGCTACACTTGTTGTAAAATAGGTTGGATGATGGTGATTTTTTATTTTGGTGTGAGCCACTTGCTCAAATCAGGGGTTTTGTGTCAGTGAGCTTGGATAGAAATAAAGGTCAAGTATGAGCTCTGGCTAATGAAATGATGGGTCAAGTTTGAGGCAAGCTAGAGTCCATTTATTAGGTGCAATAAGAAGCTAGAAAGATTGTTTCCTTTAAGAGACAGACAAGGGCAGAGTCAAGCCTTTGCTCTAATAGGTCTGCATCATGCCTGCTGCAGGATGTGAAGGAATGGACCTCCACAGCAGTGCGCTGTGCCGGGCTGGGCTGCGCAGGGCTGAGCTGGGCTGGGCTGGGCTGGGCTGGGCTGGGCTGGGCTGGGCTGGGCTGGGCTGGGCCTGCCCTGGCACTGTGAATTTAATCACCCACCTCCTTCCTTTGAGGAACGCTCACGAACGCCCACGAACGCCCTTGTTCTGTATACAGGCTGACAGCAGGCAATTTAGGACCCTGCTAAATGAGGGTGATGTCCCCATGTGCTTCCTTTGAGTGGCAAAATTCTTCGTCTAAGGCAGGTGGGCTTTTTTAAAATTTGGTTGAAGACCATATGTTGGAGGCGGTATCACGGCACAAGCCGCCGACCGTCTCAGAAGAAAGTGTGCATGGGAGGATATTATTTGCATAGGACAGCCCTCTTCTCAGTCCCATTCTTATGCTGCAGTTGCCATGAAGTGTTACTAGAGGGCAGCATTATGAACAAAAGAGCACACTGAGGCTTTTCTTCTGCTTGCTGACATGATTCTTGTTCATGGTTGTCTTGCAGGGCCTAAAGAGTGAAGGACTGCGTTGACTGAGGGGATGAGGAATGGCAGGCCTGTATTTGTGGTGAAGGGGGAATAATTAGAAGGTAAACAGCAATATGAAAACGTCAAAGCATATATGTTTGCTGAGTGATTGAGTCTGTGTGTCGCGTGTCTCTTTGAAGGGAGATGTGAGAAAGGAATAGCAGCACCGTAGACTTCAGATGGGAGAGAGCAAGCAAGGATGAATATTACCCTCAAATCCAAATACTTACAGTACCTCAAAGATGACAAGTGCGATATGCTGTTCTGCAATTGTAAGGATTTGCCATGGGTGGTACATAAATATGCATGGTTAGTGAGGTTTTTCCCAGAATGTGAGTATCGTTAGGCTGGCAAATGTCAGGCACTCCTTTGGGAGTATGAGGCCAAGAAAAAATTTGAGAAGTTTGCTACAGTCATCTGTAGGATCGAAAGACCCTGGGGAATCCTTACAGAGGGAGCTAGGCTGCACAAAATGTGCTAACAGTTGGACAGAAATCTTTAGCAGGGACTTTTGTCTATCCCCAATGTGGGACCAGGACCGCAGTACCTCTGTGTCTCTGAAACATATGTTGACCTCTGCACACCACCATCTCAATACCCCTCAAATGTTCCCTCCTGGTACCCCAGCTTTGGTAGTGCATCAACCAGGTTTCAATCATTTGAGTGACCACAAGCACCCTTCCTATGTGCCTTCCATTTACATTCAGTCAGTAACCCAGCTGCTTCGTTCGCTGTTCAATCTCAAGTGACAGTTGGATGCACATCGCAGGGGTATACAGGCATTTACCGTACTGTACAGCCCCTCTCAGTACAGCCAGACTACACTTCTTAAAATCATGAAACATGTTTTGCCCAACAGTAAGGCCAGGCCTTTCCTCTGTAGTTCATAGCCAACGTAAGGAGGAAAAAATCAACTGAAGAGCATGCCAAAATTCTCTACAGACACTGCCAATCCTCACACTTCTGCCTATTTGCATGCTGAGGTTATTCACTATGACCCACCAAACCAATTGCCAACAGTAGCCTCTCCCTGCCTCATTCGTATGCTCCGATGCCACCTTTATTTAGCAAGTGTTAGTGCTCTCGGATTTTGTAGTGCGATTCGCTATAGCCTCTGTTTTCAACAGAAATGTCCTAAAGGTACCTATACCAATCTGCCGGGTGGGGAGGAAGGGGGCTGCTGCTGCTGGCAGTAACATTTTGGGGCACCCGACCTGCAAAAATACAGCCACATGCTCCTTGTTTTACCTTTCAATAAAATAACTGCAGCAGAATCGTATGGTGACCCCTGTTGGTAATAGAAACTGTCAAACAGCTTCTTGCCTCCCCCCCGTTGCCCCTAACCATTTGGGGTACACCCCATGAAGGAGGATCAGAGCAATAAAAACTAATGGTAGCCCCCCCAAAAAGTACCTGGAAGCCATGCCATTCTGTGCACCTCATCGCCTTCACGTTGCGCCCAAGCACCTTTTAATACTGAACCCCCCATTTTTGACTGCCCCCTCCCAACAGAAATCAGAGAGTATAGGGGGGTGCAGTAAAAAAGTATTTGCACTTTCCCACAATAAGTCAGGATCCTACTCCACCTATTCCTCCACTCTTACACAACACACAGACACATTTTACTTACCAATTGGCCCTTTAGGCCGACCTCCAACTTACCTCTGCTCTGCCACCATCAGTCACCTGGTGCCGAACTCAGGATTTGAACCCTGGTTGCCTGGATGGAAGGCAGGCACTTACCCACTGGACCACACTGGTTTCCATGTAAGTAGCCTATCAAATTGTCCTTATGTCATGGTCATCCTTTTCATGTGCAATGGATGCCGCAGGGAAGGACACCAAGGCCTGTATGTTGCTTATAGTTACTACTGCAATCCTCTAGACCACCAAGGAGCTATAGCTCAAAGGTAAGTCTTGTACCTTTGGTGGGGACAGCCCTCACAGGCCAGCGTTCGAATCCTGCCAATGCTCTAGAAGTATCCCAAGGTGGAAATTTTCAAAAAGTGAATAGTTTTTTTTTTTTGCAAATTATTTTTTTACTTGGTAACAGAGGAGAAAAGTGGACACTCTTTTTGGCATGTGTGTCCCGAAATTTCAAATGTTTTCCCTCATGACCTTCTACCAACCGCCCTATCTCTCAAGTAGGTGCAATAGGGACAAGGCCTTATCTTCCTTTATCAGTGTCTTCATTCTTTGTCCTTTAAGTTTGGTGAATTACAGAGTGCAATTGTGGTATTGGGGGTTATAACTGAGCACAAGAATAAGAGGAAGGGGCTACACTTGTTGTAAAATAGGTTGGATGATGGTGATTTTTTATTTTGGTGTGAGCCACTTGCTCAAATCAGGGGTTTTGTGTCAGTGAGCTTGGATAGAAATAAAGGTCAAGTATGAGCTCTGGCTAATGAAATGATGGGTCAAGTTTGAGGCAAGCTAGAGTCCATTTATTAGGTGCAATAAGAAGCTAAAAAGATTGTTTCCTTTAAGAGACAGACAAGGGCAGAGTCAAGCCTTTGCTCTAATAGGTCTGCATCATGCCTGCTGCAGGATGTGAAGGAATGGACCTCCACAGCAGTGCGCTGTGCCGGGCTGGGCTGGGCTGCGCAGGGCTGAGCTGGGCTGGGCTGGGCTGGGCTGGGCTGGGCTGGGCTGGGCTGGGCTGGGCTGGGCCTGCCCTGGCACTGTGAATTTAATCACCCACCTCCTTCCTTTGAGGAACGCTCACGAACGCCCACGAACGCCCTTGTTCTGTATACAGGCTGACAGCAGGCAATTTAGGACCCTGCTAAATGAGGGTGATGTCCCCATGTGCTTCCTTTGAGTGGCAAAATTCTTCGTCTAAGGCAGGTGGGCTTTTTTAAAATTTGGTTGAAGACCATATGTTGGAGGCGGTATCACGGCACAAGCCGCCGACCGTCTCAGAAGAAAGTGTGCATGGGAGGATATTATTTGCATAGTACAGCCCTCTTCTCAGTCCCATTCTTATGCTGCAGTTGCCATGAAGTGTTACTAGAGGGCAGCATTATGAACAAAAGAGCACACTGAGGCTTTTCTTCTGCTTGCTGACATGATTCTTGTTCATGGTGGTCTTGCAGGGCCTAAAGAGTGAAGGACTGCGTTGACTGAGGGGATGAGGAATGGCAGGCCTGTATTTGTGGTGAAGGGGGAATAATTAGAAGGTAAACAGCAATATGAAAACGTCAAAGCATATATGTTTGCTGAGTGATTGAGTCTGTGTGTCGCGTGTCTCTTTGAAGGGAGATGTGAGAAAGGAATAGCAGCACCGTAGACTTCAGATGGGAGAGAGCAAGCAAGGATGAATATTACCCTCAAATCCAAATACTTACAGTACCTCAAAGATGACAAGTGCGATATGATGTTCTGCAATTGTAAGGATTTGCCATGGGTGGTACATAAATATGCATGGTTAGTGAGGTTTTTCCCAGAATGTGAGTATCGTTAGGCTGGCAAATGTCAGGCACTCCTTTGGGAGTATGAGGCCAAGAAAAAATTTGAGAAGTTTGCTACAGTCATCTGTAGGATCGAAAGACACTGGGGAATCCTTACAGAGGGAGCCAGGCTGCACAAAATGTGCTAACAGTTGGACAGAAATCTTTAGCAGGGACTTTTGTCTACCCCCAATGTGGGACCAGGACCGCAGTACCTCTGTGTCTCTGAAACATATGTTGACCTCTGCACACCACCATCTCAATACCCCTCAAATGTTCCCTCCTGGTACCCCAGCTTTGGTAGTGCATCAACCAGGTTTCAATCATTTGAGTGACCACAAGCACCCTTCCTATGTGCCTTCCATTTACATTCAGTCAGTAACCCAGCTGCTTCGTTCGCTGTTCAATCTCAAGTGACAGTTGGATGCACATCGCAGGGGTATACAGGCATTTACCGTACTGTACAGCCCCTCTCAGTACAGCCAGACTACACTTCTTAAAATCATGAAACATGTTTTGCCCAACAGTAAGGCCAGGCCTTTCCTCTGTAGTTCATAGCCAACGTAAGGAGGAAAAAATCAACTGAAGAGCAGGCCAAAATTCTCTACAGACACTGCCAATCCTCACACTTCTGCCTATTTGCATGCCGAGGTTATTCACTATGACCCACCAAACCAATTGCCAACAGTAGCCTCTCCCTGCCTCATTCGTATGCTCCGATGCCACCTTTATTTAGCAAGTGTTAGTGCTCTTGGATTTTGTAGTGCGATTCGCCATAGCCTCTGTTTTCAACAGAAATGTCCTAAAGGTACCTATACCAATCTGCCGGGTGGGGAGGAAGGGGGCTGCTGCTGCTGGCAGTAACATTTTGGGGCACCCGACCTGCAAAAATACAGCCACATGCTCCTTGTTTTACCTTTCAATACCATAACTGCAGCGGAATCGTATGGTGACCCCTGTTGGTAATAGAAACTGTCAAACAGCTTCTTGCCTCCCCCCCGTTGCCCCTAACCATTTGGGGTACACCCCATGAAGGAGGATCAGAGCAATAAAAACTAATGGTAGCCCCCCCAAAAAGTACCTGGAAGCCATGCCATTCTGTGCACCTCATCGCCTTCACGTTGCGCCCAAGCACCTTTTAATACTGAACCCCCCATTTTTGACTGCCCCCTCCCAACAGAAATCAGAGAGTATAGGGGGGTGCAGTAAAAAAGTATTTGCACTTTCCCACAATAAGTCAGGATCCTACTCCACCTATTCCTCCACTCTTACACAACACACAGACACATTTTACTTACCAATTGGCCCTTTAGGCCGACCTCCAACTTACCTCTGCTCTGCCACCATCAGTCACCTGGTGCCGAACTCGGTATTTGAACCCTGGTTGCCTGGATGGAAGGCAGGCACTTACCCACTGGACCACACTGGTTTCCATGTAATTAGTCTATCAAATTGTCCTTATGTCATGGTCATCCTTTTCATGTGCAATGGATGCCGCAGGGAAGGACACCAAGGCCTGTATGTTGCTTATAGTTACTACTGCAATCCTCTAGACAACCAAGGAGCTATAGCTCAAAGGTAAGTCTTGTACCTTTGGTGGGGACAGCCCTCACAGGCCAGGGTTCGAATCCTGCCAATGCTCTAGAAGTATCCCAAGGTGGAAATTTTCAAAAAGTGAATAGTTTTTTTTTTTTGCAAATTTTTTTTTACTTGGTAACAGAGGAGAAAAGTGGACACTCTTTTTGGCATGTGTGTCCCGAAATTTTAAATGTTTTCCCTCATGACCTTCTACCAACCGCCCTATCTCTCAAGTAGGTGCAATAGGGACAAGGCCTTATCTTCCTTTATCAGTGTCTTCATTCTTTGTCCTTTAAGTTTGGTGAATTACAGAGTGCCATTGTGGTATTGGGGGTTATAACTGAGCACAAGAATAAGAGGAAGGGGATACACTTGTTGTAAAATAGGTTGGATGATGGTGATTTTTTATTTTGGTGTGAGCCACTTGCTCAAATCAGGGGTTTTGTGTCAGTGAGCTTGGATAGAAATAAAGGTCAAGTATGAGCTCTGGCTAATGAAATGATGGGTCAAGCTTGAGGCAAGCTAGAGTCCATTTATTAGGTGCAATAAGAAGCTAAAAAGATTGTTTCCTTTAAGAGACAGACAAGGGCAGAGTCAAGCCTTTGCTCTAATAGGTCTGCATCATGCCTGCTGCAGGATGTGAAGGAATGGACCTCCACAGCAGTGCGCTGTGCCGGGCTGGGCTGCGCAGGGCTGAGCTGGGCTGGGCTGGGCTGGGCTGGGCTGGGCTGGGCTGGGCTGGGCTGGGCTGGGCTGGGCCTGCCCTGGCACTGTGAATTTAATCACCCACCTCCTTCCTTTGAGGAACGCTCACGAACGCCCTTGTTCTGTATACAGGCTGACAGCAGGCAATTTAGGACCCTGCTAAATGAGGGTGATGTCCCCATGTGCTTCCTTTGAGTGGCAAAATTCTTCGTCTAAGGCAGGTGGGCTTTTTTAAAATTTGGTTGAAGACCATATGTTGGAGGCGGTATCACAGCACAAGCCGCCGACCGTCTCAGAAGAAAGTGTGCATGGGAGGATATTATTTGCATAGGACAGCCCTCTTCTCAGTCCCATTCTTATGCTGCAGTTGCCATGAAGTGTTACTAGAGGGCAGCATTATGAACAAAAGAGCACACTGAGGCTTTTCTTCTGCTTGCTGACATGATTCTTGTTCATGGTGGTCTTGCAGGGCCTAAAGAGTGAAGGACTGCGTTGACTGAGGGGATGAGGAATGGCAGGCCTGTATTTGTGGTGAAGGGGGAATAATTAGAAGGTAAACAGCAATATGAAAACGTCAAAGCATATATGTTTGCTGAGTGATTGAGTCTGTGTGTCGCCTGTCTCTTTGAAGGGAGATGTGAGAAAGGAATAGCAGCACCGTAGACTTCAGATGGGAGAGAGCAAGCAAGGATGAATATTACCCTCAAATCCAAATACTTACAGTACCTCAAAGATGACAAGTGCGATATGATGTTCTGCAATTGTAAGGATTTGCCATGGGTGGTACATAAATATGCATGGTTAGTGAGGTTTTTCCCAGAATGTGAGTATCGTTAGGCTGGCAAATGTCAGGCACTCCTTTGGGAGTATGAGGCCAAGAAAAAATTTGAGAAGTTTGCTACAGTCATCTGTAGGATCGAAAGACACTGGGGAATCCTTACAGAGGGAGCCAGGCTGCACAAAATGTGCTAACAGTTGGACAGAAATCTTTAGTAGGGACTTTTGTCTACCCCCAATGTGGGACCAGGACCGCAGTACCTCTGTGTCTCTGAAACATATGTTGACCTCTGCACACCACCATCTCAATACCCCTCAAATGTTCTCTCCTGGTACCCCAGCTTTGGTAGTGCATCAACCAGGTTTCAATCATTTGAGTGACCACAAGCACCCTTCCTATGTGCCTTCCATTTACATTCAGTCAGTAACCCAGCTGCTTCGTTCGCTGTTCAATCTCAAGTGACAGTTGGATGCACATCGCAGGGGTATACAGGCATTTACCGTACTGTACAGCTCCTCTCAGTAAAGCCAGACTACACTTCTTAAAATCATGAAACATGTTTTGCCCAACAGTAAGGCCAGGCCTTTCCTCTGTAGTTCATAGCCAACGTAAGGAGGAAAAAATCAACTGAAGAGCAGGCCAAAATTCTCTACAGACACTGCCAATCCTCACACTTCTGCCTATTTGCATGCCGAGGTTATTCACTATGACCCACCAAACCAATTGCCAACAGTAGCCTCTCCCTGCCTCATTCGTATGCTCCGATGCCACCTTTATTTAGCAAGTGTTAGTGCTCTTGGATTTTGTAGTGCGATTCGCCATAGCCTCTGTTTTCAACAGAAATGTCCTAAAGGTACCTATACCAATCTGCCGGGTGGGGAGGAAGGGGGCTGCTGCTGCTGGCAGTAACATTTTGGGGCACCCGACCTGCAAAAATACAGCCACATGCTCCTTGTTTTACCTTTCAATACCATAACTGCAGCGGAATCGTATGGTGACCCCTGTTGGTAATAGAAACTGTCAAACAGCTTCTTGCCTCCCCCCCGTTGCCCCTAACCATTTGGGGTACACCCCATGAAGGAGGATCAGAGCAATAAAAACTAATGGTAGCCCCCCCAAAAAGTACCTGGAAGCCATGCCATTCTGTGCACCTCATCGCCTTCACGTTGCGCCCAAGCACCTTTTAATACTGAACCCCCCATTTTTGACTGCCCCCTCCCAACAGAAATCAGAGAGTATAGGGGGGTGCAGTAAAAAAGTATTTGCACTTTCCCACAATAAGTCAGGATCCTACTCCACCTATTCCTCCACTCTTACACAACACACAGACACATTTTACTTACCAATTGGCCCTTTAGGCCGACCTCCAACTTACCTCTGCTCTGCCACCATCAGTCACCTGGTGCCGAACTCGGTATTTGAACCCTGGTTGCCTGGATGGAAGGCAGGCACTTACCCACTGGACCACACTGGTTTCCATGTAATTAGCCTATCAAATTGTCCTTATGTCATGGTCATCCTTTTCATGTGCAATGGATGCCGCAGGGAAGGACACCAAGGCCTGTATGTTGCTTATAGTTACTACTGCAATCCTCTAGACAACCAAGGAGCTATAGCTCAAAGGTAAGTCTTGTACCTTTGGTGGGGACAGCCCTCACAGGCCAGGGTTCGAATCCTGCCAATGCTCTAGAAGTATCCCAAGGTGGAAATTTTCAAAAAGTCAATAGTTTTTTTTTTTTGCAAATTTTTTTTTACTTGGTAACAGAGGAGAAAAGTGGACACTCTTTTTGGCATGTGTGTCCCGAAATTTTAAATGTTTTCCCTCATGACCTTCTACCAACCGCCCTATCTCTCAAGTAGGTGCAATAGGGACAAGGCCTTATCTTCCTTTATCAGTGTCTTCATTCTTTGTCCTTTAAGTTTGGTGAATTACAGAGTGCCATTGTGGTATTGGGGGTTATAACTGAGCACAAGAATAAGAGGAAGGGGATACACTTGTTGTAAAATAGGTTGGATGATGGTGATTTTTTATTTTGGTGTGAGCCACTTGCTCAAATCAGGGGTTTTGTGTCAGTGAGCTTGGATAGAAATAAAGGTCAAGTATGAGCTCTGGCTAATGAAATGATTGGTCAAGCTTGAGGCAAGCTAGAGTCCATTTATTAGGTGCAATAAGAAGCTAAAAAGATTGTTTCCTTTAAGAGACAGACAAGGGCAGAGTCAAGCCTTTGCTCTAATAGGTCTGCATCATGCCTGCTGCAGGATGTGAAGGAATGGACCTCCACAGCAGTGCGCTGTGCCGGGCTGGGCTGCGCAGGGCTGAGCTGGGCTGGGCTGGGCTGGGCTGGGCTGGGCTGGGCTGGGCCTGCCCTGGCACTGTGAATTTAATCACCCACCTCCTTCCTTTGAGGAACGCTCACGAACGCCCTTGTTCTGTATACAGGCTGACAGCAGGCAATTTAGGACCCTGCTAAATGAGGGTGATGTCCCCATGTGCTTCCTTTGAGTGGCAAAATTCTTCGTCTAAGGCAGGTGGGCTTTTTTAAAATTTGGTTGAAGACCATATGTTGGAGGCGGTATCACAGCACAAGCCGCCGACCGTCTCAGAAGAAAGTGTGCATGGGAGGATATTATTTGCATAGGACAGCCCTCTTCTCAGTCCCATTCTTATGCTGCAGTTGCCATGAAGTGTTACTAGAGGGCAGCATTATGAACAAAAGAGCACACTGAGGCTTTTCTTCTGCTTGCTGACATGATTCTTGTTCATGGTGGTCTTGCAGGGCCTAAAGAGTGAAGGACTGCGTTGACTGAGGGGATGAGGAATGGCAGGCCTGTATTTGTGGTGAAGGGGGAATAATTAGAAGGTAAACAGCAATATGAAAACGTCAAAGCATATATGTTTGCTGAGTGATTGAGTCTGTGTGTTGCGTGTCTCTTTGAAGGGAGATGTGAGAAAGGAATAGCAGCACCGTAGACTTCAGATGGGAGAGAGCAAGCAAGGATGAATATTACCCTCAAATCCAAATACTTACAGTACCTCAAAGATGACAAGTGCGATATGATGTTCTGCAATTGTAAGGATTTGCCATGGGTGGTACATAAATATGCATGGTTAGTGAGGTTTTTCCCAGAATGTGAGTATCGTTAGGCTGGCAAATGTCAGGCACTCCTTTGGGAGTATGAGGCCAAGAAAAAATTTGAGAAGTTCGCTACAGTCATCTGTAGGATCGAAAGACACTGGGGAATCCTTACAGAGGGAGCCATGCTGCACAAAATGTGCTAACAGTTGGACAGAAATCTTTAGCAGGGACTTTTGTCTATCCCCAATGTGGGACCAGGACCGCAGTACCTCTGTGTCTCTGAAACATATGTTGACCTCTGCACACCACCATCTCAATACCCCTCAAATGTTCCCTCCTGGTACTCCAGCTTTGGTAGTGCATCAACCAGGTTTCAATCATTTGAGTGACCACAAGCACCCTTCCTATGTGCCTTCCATTTACATTCAGTCAGTAACCCAGCTGCTTCGTTCGCTGTTCAATCTCAAGTGACAGTTGGATGCACATCGCAGGGGTATACAGGCATTTACCGTACTGTACAGCCCCTCTCAGTACAGCCAGACTACACTTCTTAAAATCATGAAACATGTTTTGCCCAACAGTAAGGCCAGGCCTTTCCTCTGTAGTTCATAGCCAACGTAAGGAGGAAAAAATCAACTGAAGAGCATGCCAAAATTCTCTACAGACACTGCCAATCCTCACACTTCTGCCTATTTGCATGCTGAGGTTATTCACTATGACCCACCAAACCAATTGCCAACAGTAGCCTCTCCCTGCCTCATTCGTATGCTCCGATGCCACCTTTATTTAGCAAGTGTTAGTGCTCTCGGATTTTGTAGTGCGATTCGCTATAGCCTCTGTTTTCAACAGAAATGTCCTAAAGGTACCTATACCAATCTGCCGGGTGGGGAGGATGGGGGCTGCTGCTGCTGGCAGTAACATTTTGGGGCACCCGACCTGCAAAAATACAGCCACATGCTCCTTGTTTTACCTTTCAATACCATAACTGCAGCAGAATCGTATGGTGACCCCTGTTGGTAATAGAAACTGTCAAACAGCTCCTTGCCTCCCCCCGTTGCCCCTAACTATTTGGGGTACACCCCATGAAGGAGGATCAGAGCAATAAAAACTAATGGTAGCCCCCCCAAAAAGTACCTGGAAGCCATGCCATTCTGTGCACCTCATCGCCTTCACGTTGCGCCCAAGCACCTTTTAATACTGAACCCCCCATTTTTGACTGCCCCCTCCCAACAGAAATCAGAGAGTATAGGGGGGTGCAGTAAAAAAGTATTTGCACTTTCCCACAATAAGTCAGGATCCTACTCTACCACTCTTACACAACACACAGACACATTTTACTTACCAATTGGCCCTTTAGGCCGACCTCCAACTTACCTCTGCTCTGCCACCATCAGTCACCTGGTGCCGAACTCGGGATTTGAACCCTGGTTGCCTGGATGGAAGGCAGGCACTTACCCACTGGACCACACTGGTTTCCATGTAAGTAGCCTATCAAATTGTCCTTATGTCATGGTCATCCTTTTCATGTGCAATGGATGCCGCAGGGAAGGACACCAAGGCCTGTATGTTGCTTATAGTTACTACTGCAATCCTCTAGACCACCAAGGAGCTATAGCTCAAAGGTAAGTCTTGTACCTTTGGTGGGGACAGCCCTCACAGGCCAGCGTTCGAATCCTGCCAATGCTCTAGAAGTATCCCAAGGTGGAAATTTTCAAAAAGTGAATAGTTTTTTTTTTTTGCAAAGTCTTTTTTTACTTGGTAACATAGGAGAAAAGTGGACACTCTTTTTGGCATGTGTGTCCCGAAATTTCAAATGTTTTCCCTCATGACCTTCTACCAACCGCCCTATCTCTCAAGTAGGTGCAATAGGGACAAGGCCTTATCTTCCTTTATCAGTGTCTTCATTCTTTGTCCTTTAAGTTTGGTGAATTACAGAGTGCAATTGTGGTATTGGGGGTTATAACTGAGCACAAGAATAAGAGGAAGGGGCTACACTTGTTGTAAAATAGGTTGGATGATGGTGATTTTTTATTTTGGTGTGAGCCACTTGCTCAAATCAGGGGTTTTGTGTCAGTGAACTTGGATAGAAATAAAGGTCAAGTATGAGCTCTGGCTAATGAAATGATGGGTCAAGTTTGAGGCAAGCTAGAGTCCATTTATTAGGTGCAATAAGAAGCTAAAAAGATTGTTTCCTTTAAGAGACAGACAAGGGCAGAGTCAAGCCTTTGCTCTAATAGGTCTGCATCATGCCTGCTGCAGGATGTGAAGGAATGGACCTCCACAGCAGTGCGCTGTGCCGGGCTGGGCTGCGCAGGGCTGAGCTGAGCTGAGCTGGGCTGGGCTGGGCTGGGCTGGGCTGGGCTGGGCTGGGCTGGGCTGGGCTGGGCTGGGCTGGGCTGGGCCTGCCCTGGCACTGTGAATTTAATCACCCACCTCCTTCCTTTGAGGAACGCTCACGAACGCCCACGAACGCCCTTGTTCTGTATACAGGCTGACAGCAGGCAATTTAGGACCCTGCTAAATGAGGGTGATGTCCCCATGTGCTTCCTTTGAGTGGCAAAATTCTTCGTCTAAGGCAGGTGGGCTTTTTTAAAATTTGGTTGAAGACCATATGTTGGAGACGGTATCACGGCACAAGCCGCCGACCGTCTCAGAAGAAAGTGTGCATGGGAGGATATTATTTGCATAGGACAGCCCTCTTCTCAGTCCCATTCTTATGCTGCAGTTGCCATGAAGTGTTACTAGAGGGCAGCATTATGAACAAAAGAGCACACTGAGGCTTTTCTTCTGCTTGCTGACATGATTCTTGTTCATGGTGGTCTTGCAGGGCCTAAAGAGTGAAGGACTGCGTTGACTGAGGGGATGAGGAATTGCAGGCCTGTATTTGTGGTGAAGGGGGAATAATTAGAAGGTAAACAGCAATATGAAAACGTCAAAGCATATATGTTTGCTGAGTGATTGAGTCTGTGTGTCGCGTGTCTCTTTGAAGGGAGATGTGAGAAAGGAATAGCAGCACCGTAGACTTCAGATGGGAGAGAGCAAGCAAGGATGAATATTACCCTCAAATCCAAATACTTACAGTACCTCAAAGATGACAAGTGCGATATGATGTTCTGCAATTGTAAGGATTTGCCATGGGTGGTACATAAATATGCATGGTTAGTGAGGTTTTTCCCAGAATGTGAGTATCGTTAGGCTGGCAAATGTCAGGCACTCCTTTGGGAGTATGAGGCCAAGAAAAAATTTGAGAAGTTTGCTACAGTCATCTGTAGGATCGAAAGACACTGGGGAATCCTTACAGAGGGAGCCAGGCTGCACAAAATGTGCTAACAGTTGGACAGAAATCTTTAGCAGGGACTTTTGTCTACCCCCAATGTGGGACCAGGACCGCAGTACCTCTGTGTTTTTGAAACATATGTTGACCTCTGCACACCACCATCTCAATACCCCTCAAATGTTCCCTCCTGGTACCCCAGCTTTGGTAGTGCATCAACCAGGTTTCAATCATTTGAGTGACCACAAGCACCCTTCCTATGTGCCTTCCATTTACATTCAGTCAGTAACCCAGCTGCTTCGTTCGCTGTTCAATCTCAAGTGACAGTTGGATGCACATCGCAGGGGTATACAGGCATTTACCGTACTGTACAGCCCCTCTCAGTACAGCCAGACTACACTTCTTAAAATCATGAAACATGTTTTGCCCAACAGTAAGGCCAGGCCTTTCCCCTGTAGTTCATAGCCAACGTAAGGAGGAAAAAATCAACTGAAGAGCATGCCAAAATTCTCTACAGACACTGCCAATCCTCACACTTCTGCCTATTTGCATGCCGAGGTTATTCACTATCGCCCACCAAACCAATTGCCAACAGTAGCCTCTCCCTGCCTCATTCGTATGCTCCGATGCCACCTTTATTTAGCAAGTGTTAGTGCTCTCGGATTTTGTAGTGCGATTCGCTATAGCCTCTGTTTTCAACAGAAATGTCCTAAAGGTACCTATACCAATCTGCCGGGTGGGGAGGAAGGGGGCTGCTGCTGCTGGCAGTAACATTTTGGGGCACCCGACCTGCAAAAATACAGCCACATGCTCCTTGTTTTACCTTTCAATACCATAACTGCAGAAGAATCGTATGGTGACCCCTGTTGGTAATAGAAACTGTCAAACAGCATCTTGCCTCCCCCCCCGTTGCCCCTAACCATTTGGGGTACACCCCATGAGGGAGGATCAGAGCAATAAAAACTAATGGTAGCCCCCCCAAAAAGTACCTGGAAGCCATGCCATTCTGTGCACCTCATCGCCTTCACGTTGCGCCCAAGCACCTTTTAATACTGAACCCCCCATTTTTGACTGCCCCCTCCCAACAGAAATCAGAGAGTATAGGGGGGTGCAGTAAAAAAGTATTTGCACTTTCCCACAATAAGTCAGGATCCTACTCCACCTATTCCTCTGCTCTCTGACCCCACCCATATACCCCTCCTCTCTGACCCCACCCACTCTGACTAGGCTGCTCCTGAACCCCTCCTCTCTGACCCCACCCATTCTGACTTGGCTCCTGCTATATCCCTCCTCTCGGACCGAGCTCCTCCTACACCCCTCCTCTCTGACCCCACCCACTCTGACTAGGCCGCTCCTGAACCCCTCCTCTCTGACCCTACCCACTCTGACTAGGCTCCTCCTAGTATGAGCTCTGGCTAATGAAATGATGGGTCAAGTTTGAGGCAAGCTAGAGTCCATTTATTAGGTGCAATAAGAAGCTACTGCGGTCCTGGTCCCACATTGGGGGTAGACAAAAGTCCCTGCTAAAGATTTCTGTCCAACTGTTATCACATTTTGTGCAGCCTGGCTCCCTCTGTAAGGATTCCCCAGTGTCTTTCGATCCTACAGATGACTGTAGCAAACTTCCCAAAATTTTTCTTGGCCTCATACTCCCAAAGGAGTGCCTGACATTTGCCAGCCTAACGATACTCACATTCTGGGAAAAACCTCACTAACCATGCATATTTATGTACCACACATGGCAAATCCTTACAATTGCAGAACATCATATCGCACTTGTCATCTTTGAGGTACTGTAAGTATTTGGATTTGAGGGTAATATTCATCCTTGCTTGCTCTCTCCCATCTGAAGTCTACGGTGCTGCTATTCCTTTCTCACATCTCCCTTCAAAGAGACACGCGACACACAGACTCAATCACTCAGCAAACATATATGCTTTGACGTTTTCATATTGCTGTTTACCTTCTAATTATTCCCCCTTCACCACAAATACAGGCCTGCCATTCCTCATCCCCTCAGTCAACGCAGTCCTTCACTCTTTAGGCCCTGCAAGACCACCATGAACAAGAATCATGTCAGCAAGCAGAGGAAAAGCCTCAGTGTGCTCTTTTGTTCATACTGCTGCCCTCTAGTAACACTTCATGGCAACTGCAGCATAAGAATGGGACTGAGAAGAGGGCTGTCCTATGCAAATAATATCCTCCCATGCACACTTTCTTCTGAGACGGTCGGCGGCTTGTGCCGTGATACCACCTCCAACATATGGTCTTCAACCAAATTTTAAAAAAGCCCACCTGCCTTAGACGAAGGATTTTGCCACTCAAAGGAAGCACATGGGGACATCACCCTCATTTAGCAGGGTCCTAAATTGCCTGCTGTCAGCCTGTATACAGAACAAGGGCGTTCGTGGGCGTTCGTGAGCGTTCCTCAAAGGAAGGAGGTGGGTGATTAAATTCACAGTGCCAGGGCAGGCCCAGCCCAGCCCAGCCCAGCCCAGCCCAGCCCAGCCCAGCCCAGCCCAGCCCAGCTCAGCCCTGCACAGCCCAGCCCGGCACAGCGCACTGCTGTGGAGGTCCATTCCTTCACATCCTGCAGCAGGCATGATGCAGACCTATTAGAGCAAAGGCTTGACTCTGCCCTTGTCTGTCTCTTAAAGGAAACAATCTTTGTAGCTTCTTATTGCACCTAATAAATGGACTCTAGCTTGCCTCAAACTTGACCCATCATTTCATTAGCCAGAGCTCATACTTGACCTTTATTTCTATCCAAGCTCACTGACACAAAACCCCTGATTTGAGCAGGTGGCTCACACCAAAATAAAAAATCACCATCATCCAACCTATTTTACAACAAGTGTAGCCCCTTCCTCTTATTCTTGTGCTCAGTTATAACCCCCAATACCACAATTGCACTCTGCAATTCACCAAACTTAAAGGACAAAGAATGAAGACATTGATAAAGGAAGATAAGGCCTTGTCCCTATTGCACCTACTTGAGAGATAGGGCGGTTGGTAGAAGGTCATGAGGGAAAACATTTGAAATTTCGGGACACACATGCCAAAAAGAGTGTCCACTTTTCTCCTCTGTTACCAAGTAAAAAAAAAATGTGCAAAAAAAAAATAACTATTCACTTTTTGAAAATTTCCACCTTGGGATACTTCTACAGCATTGGCAGGATTCGAACCCTGGCCTGTGAGGGCTGTCCCCACCAAAGGTACAAGACTTACCTTTGAGCTATAGCTCCTTGGTGGTCTAGAGGATTGCAGTAGTAACTATAAGCAACATACAGGCCTTGGTGTCCTTCCCTGCGGCATCCATTGCACATGAAAAGGATGACCATGACATAAGGACAATTTGATAGGCTACTTACATGGAAACCAGTGTGGTCCAGTGGGTAAGTGCCTGCCTTCCATCCAGGCAACCAGGGTTCAAATCCCGGGTTCGGCACCAGGTGACTGATGGTGGCAGAGCAGAGGTAGGTTGGAGGTGGGCCTAAAGGGCCAATTGGTAAGTAAAATGTGTCTGTGTGTTGTGTAAGAGTGGAATCATGCCTAGTGAATGAGGGATTGCAGGTTGGTTGGTAAGTAGTGAGTGGGTGGGGTCAGAGGGGAGGGGTATAGGAGGAGCTGGGTGAGAGAGGAGGGGTTTAGGAGGAGCTCGGTCGGAGAGGAGGGGTATAGGAGGAGCCAAGTCAGAGTGGGTGGGGTCAGAGAGGAGGGGTTCAGGAGCAGCCTAGTCAGAGTGGGTGGGGTCAGAGAGGAGGGGTATATGGGTGGGGTCAGAGAGCAGAGGAATAGGTGGAGTAGGATCCTGACTTATTGTGGGAAAGTGCAAATACTTTTTTACTGCACCCCCCTATACTCTCTGATTTCTGTTGGGAGGGGGCAGTCAAAAATGGGGGGTTCAGTATTAAAAGGTGCTTGGGCGCAACGTGAAGGCGATGAGGTGCACAGAATGGCATGGCTTCCAGGTACTTTTTGGGGGGGCTACCATTAGTTTTTATTGCTCTGATCCTCCCTCATGGGGTGTACCCCAAATGGTTAGGGGCAACGGTGGGGGAGGCAAGATGCTGTTTGACAGTTTCTATTACCAACAGGGGTCACCATACGATTCTTCTGCAGTTATGGTATTGAAAGGTAAAACAAGGAGCATGTGGCTGTATTTTTGCAGGTCGGGTGCCCCAAAATGTTACTGCCAGCAGCAGCAGCCCCCTTCCTCCCCACCCGGCAGATTGGTATAGGTACCTTTAGGACATTTCTGTTGAAAACAGAGGCTATAGCGAATCGCACTACAAAATCCGAGAGCACTAACACTTGCTAAATAAAGGTGGCATCGGAGCATACGAATGAGGCAGGGAGAGGCTACTGTTGGCAATTGGTTTGGTGGGTCATAGTGAATAACCTCGGCATGCAAATAGGCAGAAGTGTGAGGATTGGCAGTGTCTGTAGAGAATTTTGGCATGCTCTTCAGTTGATTTTTTCCTCCTTACGTTGGCTATGAACTACAGAGGAAAGGCCTGGCCTTACTGTTGGGCAAAACATGTTTCATGATTTTAAGAAGTGTAGTCTGGCTGTACTGAGAGGGGCTGTACAGTACGGTAAATGTCTGTATACCCCTGCGATGTGCATCCAACTGTCACTTGAGATTGAACAGCGAACGAAGCAGCTGGGTTACTGACTGAATGTAAATGGAAGGCACATAGGAAGGGTGCTTGTGGTCACTCAAATGATTGAAACCTGGTTGATGCACTACCAAAGCTGGGGTACCAGGAGGGAACATTTGAGGGGTATTGAGATGGTGGTGTGCAGAGGTCAACATATGTTTCAGAGACACAGAGGTACTGCGGTCCTGGTCCCACATTGGGGGTAGACAAAAGTCCCTGCTAAAGATTTCTGTCCAACTGTTATCACATTTTGTGCAGCCTGGCTCCCTCTGTAAGGATTCCCCAGTGTCTTTCGATCCTACAGATGACTGTAGCAAACTTCCCAAATTTTTTCTTGGCCTCATACTCCCAAAGGAGTGCCTGACATTTGCCAGCCTAACGATACTCACATTCTGGGAAAAACCTCACTAACCATGCATATTTATGTACCACACATGGCAAATCCTTACAATTGCAGAACATCATATCGCACTTGTCATCTTTGAGGTACTGTAAGTATTTGGATTTGAGGGTAATATTCATCCTTGCTTGCTCTCTCCCAATTGAAGTCTACGGTGCTGCTATTCCTTTCTCACATCTCCCTTCAAAGAGACACGCGACACACAGACTCAATCACTCAGCAAACATATATGCTTTGACGTTTTCATATTGCTGTTTACCTTCTAATTATTCCCCCTTCACCACAAATACAGGCCTGCCATTCCTCATCCCCTCAGTCAACGCAGTCCTTCACTCTTTAGGCCCTGCAAGACCACCATGAACAAGAATCATGTCAGCAAGCAGAAGAAAAGCCTCAGTGTGCTCTTTTGTTCATACTGCTGCCCTCTAGTAACACTTCATGGCAACTGCAGCATAAGAATGGGACTGAGAAGAGGGCTGTCCTATGCAAATAATATCCTCCCATGCACACTTTCTTCTGAGACGGTCGGCGGCTTGTGCCGTGATACCACCTCCAACATATGGTCTTCAACTAAATTTTAAAAAAGCCCACCTGCCTTAGACGAAGGATTTTGCCACTCAAAGGAAGCACATGGGGACATCACCCTCATTTAGCAGGGTCCTAAATTGCCTGCTGTCAGCCTGTATACAGAACAAGGGCGTTCGTGGGCGTTCGTGAGCGTTCCTCAAAGGAAGGAGGTGGGTGATTAAATTCACAGTGCCAGGGCAGGCCCAGCCCAGCCCAGCCCAGCCCAGCCCAGCCCAGCTCAGCCCTGCACAGCCCAGCACAGCCCAGCCCGGCACAGCGCACTGCTGTGGAGGTCCATTCCTTCACATCCTGCAGCAGGCATGATGCAGACCTATTAGAGCAAAGGCTTGACTCTGCCCTTGTCTGTCTCTTAAAGGAAACAATCTTTGTAGCTTCTTATTGCACCTAATAAATGGACTCTAGCTTGCCTCAAACTTGACCCATCATTTCATTAGCCAGAGCTCATACTTGACCTTTATTTCTATCCAAGCTCACTGACACAAAACCCCTGATTTGAGCAAGTGGCTCACACCAAAATAAAAAATCACCATCATCCAACCTATTTTACAACAAGTGTAGCCCCTTCCTCTTATTCTTGTGCTCAGTTATGACCCCCAATACCACAATTGCACTCTGCAATTCACCAAACTTAAAGGACAAAGAATGAAGACATTGATAAAGGAAGATAAGGCCTTGTCCCTATTGCACCTACTTGAGAGATAGGGCGGTTGGTAGAAGGTCATGAGGGAAAACATTTGAAATTTCGGGACACACATGCCAAAAAGAGTGTCCACTTTTCTCCTCTGTTACCAAGTAAAAAAAAAATGTGCAAAAAAAAAATAACTATTCACTTTTTGAAAATTTCCACCTTGGGATACTTCTACAGCATTGGCAGGATTCGAACCCTGGCCTGTGAGGGGTGTCCCCACCAAAGGTACAAGACTTACCTTTGAGCTATAGCTCCTTGGTGGTCTAGAGGATTGCAGTAGTAACTATAAGCAACATACAGGCCTTGGTGTCCTTCCCTGCGGCATCCATTGCACATGAAAAGGATGACCATGACATAAGGACAATTTGATAGGCTACTTACATGGAAACCAGTGTGGTCCAGTGGGTAAGTGCCTGACTTCCATCCAGGCAACCAGGGTTCAAATCCTGGGTTCGGCACCAGGTGACTGATGGTGGCAGAGCAGAGGTAGGTTGGAGGTGGGCCTAAAGGGCCAATTGGTAAGTAAAATATGTCTGTGTGTTGTGTAAGAGTGGAATCATGCCTAGTGAATGAGGGATTGCAGGTTGGTTGGTAAGTAGTGAGTGGGTGGGGTCAGAGGGGAGGGGTATAGGAGGAGCTGGGTGAGAGAGGAGGGGTATAGGAGGAGCCTAGTCAGAGTGGGTGGGGTCAGAGATGAGGGGTTCAGGAGCAGCCTAGTCAGAGTGGGAGGGGTGTAGGAGGAGCTGGGTCAGAGAGGAGGGGTATAGGAGGAGCTGGGTCGGATAGGAGGGGTATAGGAGGAGCCTAGTCAGAGTGGGTGGGGTCAGAGAGGAGGGGTATAGGAGGAGCTGGGTGAGAGAGGAGGGGTTCAGGAGCAGCCTAGTCAGAGTGGGTGGGGTCAGAGAGGAGGGGTATATGGGTGGGGTCAGAGAGCAGAGGAATAGGTGGAGTAGGATCCTGACTTATTGTGGGAAAGTGCAAATACTTTTTTACTGCACCCCCCTATACTCTCTGATTTCTGTTGGGAGGGGGCAGTCAAAAATGGGGGGTTCAGTATTAAAAGGTGCTTGGGCGCAACGTGAAGGCGATGAGGTGCACAGAATGGCATGGCTTCCAGGTACTTTTTGGGGGGGCTACCATTAGTTTTTATTGCTCTGATCCTCCCTCATGGGGTGTACCCCAAATGGTTAGGGGCAACGGGGGGGGAGGCAAGATGCTGTTTGACAGTTTCTATTACCAACAGGGGTCACCATACGATTCTTCTGCAGTTATGGTATTGAAAGGTAAAACAAGGAGCATGTGGCTGTATTTTTGCAGGTCGGGTGCCCCAAAATGTTACTGCCAGCAGCAGCAGCCCCCTTCCTCCCCACCCGGCAGATTGGTATAGGTACCTTTAGGACATTTCTGTTGAAAACAGAGGCTATAGCGAATCGCACTACAAAATCCGAGAGCACTAACACTTGCTAAATAAAGGTGGCATCGGAGCATACGAATGAGGCAGGGAGAGGCTACTGTTGGCAATTGGTTTGGTGGGTCATAGTGAATAACCTCGGCATGCAAATAGGCAGAAGTGTGAGGATTGGCAGTGTCTGTAGAGAATTTTGGCATGCTCTTCAGTTGATTTTTTCCTCCTTACGTTGGCTATGAACTACAGAGGAAAGGCCTGGCCTTACTGTTGGGCAAAACATGTTTCATGATTTTAAGAAGTGTAGTCTGGCTGTACTGAGAGGGGCTGTACAGTACGGTAAATGTCTGTATACCCCTGCGATGTGCATCCAACTGTCACTTGAGATTGAACAGCGAACGAAGCAGCTGGGTTACTGACTGAATGTAAATGGAAGGCACATAGGAGGTTGCTTGTGGTCACTCAAATGATTGAAACCTGGTTGATGCACTACCAAAGCTGGGGTACCAGGAGGGAACATTTGAGGGGTATTGAGATGGTGGTGTGCAGAGGTCAACATATGTTTCAGAGACACAGAGGTACTGCGGTCCTGGTCCCACATTGGGGGTAGACAAAAGTCCCTGCTAAAGATTTCTGTCCAACTGTTATCACATTTTGTGCAGCCTGGCTCCCTCTGTAAGGATTCCCCAGTGTCTTTCGATCCTACAGATGACTGTAGCAAACTTCCCAAATTTTTTCTTGGCCTCATACTCCCAAAGGAGTGCCTGACATTTGCCAGCCTAACGATACTCACATTCTGGGAAAAACCTCACTAACCATGCATATTTATGTACCACACATGGCAAATCCTTACAATTGCAGAACATCATATCGCACTTGTCATCTTTGAGGTACTGTAAGTATTTGGATTTGAGGGTAATATTCATCCTTGCTTGCTCTCTCCCAATTGAAGTCTACGGTGCTGCTATTCCTTTCTCACATCTCCCTTCAAAGAGACACGCGACACACAGACTCAATCACTCAGCAAACATATATGCTTTGACGTTTTCATATTGCTGTTTACCTTCTAATTATTCCCCCTTCACCACAAATACAGGCCTGCCATTCCTCATCCCCTCAGTCAACGCAGTCCTTCACTCTTTAGGCCCTGCAAGACCACCATGAACAAGAATCATGTCAGCAAGCAGAAGAAAAGCCTCAGTGTGCTCTTTTGTTCATACTGCTGCCCTCTAGTAACACTTCATGGCAACTGCAGCATAAGAATGGGACTGAGAAGAGGGCTGTCCTATGCAAATAATATCCTCCCATGCACACTTTCTTCTGAGACGGTCGGCGGCTTGTGCCGTGATACCACCTCCAACATATGGTCTTCAACCAAATTTTAAAAAAGCCCACCTGCCTTAGACGAAGGATTTTGCCACTCAAAGGAAGCACATGGGGACATCACCCTCATTTAGCAGGGTCCTAAATTGCCTGCTGTCAGCCTGTATACAGAACAAGGGCGTTCGTGGGCGTTCGTGAGCGTTCCTCAAAGGAAGGAGGTGGGTGATTAAATTCACAGTGCCAGGGCAGGCCCAGCCCAGCTCAGCCCTGCACAGCCCAGCCCGGCACAGCGCACTGCTGTGGAGGTCCATTCCTTCACATCCTGCAGCAGGCATGATGCAGACCTATTAGAGCAAAGGCTTGACTCTGCCCTTGTCTGTCTCTTAAAGGAAACAATCTTTGTAGCTTCTTATTGCACCTAATAAATGGACTCTAGCTTGCCTCAAACTTGACCCATCATTTCATTAGCCAGAGCTCATACTTGACCTTTATTTCTATCCAAGCTCACTGACACAAAACCCCTGATTTGAGCAGGTGGCTCACACCAAAATAAAAAATCACCATCATCCAACCTATTTTACAACAAGTGTAGCCCCTTCCTCTTATTCTTGTGCTCAGTTATAACCCCCAATACCACAATTGCACTCTGCAATTCACCAAACTTAAAGGACAAAGAATGAAGACATTGATAAAGGAAGATAAGGCCTTGTCCCTATTGCACCTACTTGAGAGATAGGGCGGTTGGTAGAAGGTCATGAGGGAAAACATTTGAAATTTCGGGACACACATGCCAAAAAGAGTGTCCACTTTTCTCCTCTGTTACCAAGTAAAAAAAAAATGTGCAAAAAAAAAATAACTATTCACTTTTTGAAAATTTCCACCTTGGGATACTTCTACAGCATTGGCAGGATTCGAACCCTGGCCTGTGAGGGCTGTCCCCACCAAAGGTACAAGACTTACCTTTGAGCTATAGCTCCTAGGTGGTCTAGAGGATTGCAGTAGTAACTATAAGCAACATACAGGCCTTGGTGTCCTTCCCTGCGGCATCCATTGCACATGAAAAGGATGACCATGACATAAGGACAATTTGATAGGCTACTTACATGGAAACCAGTGTGGTCCAGTGGGTAAGTGCCTGCCTTCCATCCAGGCAACCAGGGTTCAAATCCCGGGTTCGGCACCAGGTGACTGATGGTGGCAGAGCAGAGGTAGGTTGGAGGTGGGCCTAAAGGGCCAATTGGTAAGTAAAATGTGTCTGTGTGTTGTGTAAGAGTGGAATCATGCCTAGTGAATGAGGGATTGCAGGTTGGTTGGTAAGTAGTGAGTGGGTGGGGTCAGAGGGGAGGGTTATAGGAGGAGCTGGGTGAGAGAGGAGGGGTATAGGAGGAGCCTAGTCAGAGTGGGTGGGGTCAGAGATGAGGGGTTCAGGAGCAGCCTAGTCAGAGTGGGAGGGGTGTAGGAGGAGCTGGGTCAGAGAGGAGGGGTATAGGAGGAGCTGGGTCGGATAGGAGGGGTATAGGAGGAGCCTAGTCAGAGTGGGTGGGGTCAGAGAGGAGGGGTATAGGAGGAGCTGGGTGAGAGAGGAGGGGTATAGGAGGAGCTTGGTCGGAGAGGAGGGGTATAGGAGGAGCCAAGTCAGAGTGGGTGGGGTCAGAGAGGAGGGGTTCAGGAGCAGCCTAGTCAGAGTGGGTGGGTTCAGAGAGGAGGGGTATATGGGTGGGGTCAGAGAGCAGAGGAATAGGTGGAGTAGGATCCTGACTTATTGTGGGAAAGTGCAAATACTTTTTTACTGCACCCCCCTATACTCTCTGATTTCTGTTGGGAGGGGGCAGTCAAAAATGGGGGGTTCAGTATTAAAAGGTGCTTGGGCGCAACGTGAAGGCGATGAGGTGCACAGAATGGCATGGCTTCCAGGTACTTTTTGGGGGGGCTACCATTAGTTTTTATTGCTCTGATCCTCCCTCATGGGGTGTACCCCAAATGGTTAGGGGCAACGGTGGGGGAGGCAAGATGCTGTTTGACAGTTTCTATTACCAACAGGGGTCACCATACGATTCTTCTGCAGTTATGGTATTGAAAGGTAAAACAAGGAGCATGTGGCTGTATTTTTGCAGGTCGGGTGCCCCAAAATGTTACTGCCAGCAGCAGCAGCCCCCTTCCTCCCCACCCGGCAGATTGGTATAGGTACCTTTAGGACATTTCTGTTGAAAACAGAGGCTATAGCGAATCGCACTACAAAATCCGAGAGCACTAACACTTGCTATATAAAGGTGGCATCGGAGCATACGAATGAGGCAGGGAGAGGCTACTGTTGGCAATTGGTTTGGTGGGTCATAGTGAATAACCTCGGCATGCAAATAGGCAGAAGTGTGAGGATTGGCAGTGTCTGTAGAGAATTTTGGCATGCTCTTCAGTTGATTTTTTCCTCCTTACGTTGGCTATGAACTACAGAGGAAAGGCCTGGCCTTACTGTTGGGCAAAACATGTTTCATGATTTTAAGAAGTGTAGTCTGGCTGTACTGAGAGGGGCTGTACAGTACGGTAAATGTCTGTATACCCCTGCGATGTGCATCCAACTGTCACTTGAGATTGAACAGCGAACGAAGCAGCTGGGTTACTGACTGAATGTAAATGGAAGGCACATAGGAAGGGTGCTTGTGGTCACTCAAATGATTGAAACCTGGTTGATGCACTACCAAAGCTGGGGTACCAGGAGGGAACATTTGAGGGGTATTGAGATGGTGGTGTGCAGAGGTCAACATATGTTTCAGAGACACAGAGGTACTGCGGTCCTGGTCCCACATTGGGGGTAGACAAAAGTCCCTGCTAAAGATTTCTGTCCAACTGTTATCACATTTTGTGCAGCCTGGCTCCCTCTGTAAGGATTCCCCAGTGTCTTTCGATCCTACAGATGACTGTAGCAAACTTCCCAAATTTTTTCTTGGCCTCATACTCCCAAAGGAGTGCCTGACATTTGCCAGCCTAACGATACTCACATTCTGGGAAAAACCTCACTAACCATGCATATTTATGTACCACACATGGCAAATCCTTACAATTGCAGAACATCATATCGCACTTGTCATCTTTGAGGTACTGTAAGTATTTGGATTTGAGGGTAATATTCATCCTTGCTTGCTCTCTCCCATCTGAAGTCTACGGTGCTGCTATTCCTTTCTCACATCTCCCTTCAAAGAGACACGCGACACACAGACTCAATCACTCAGCAAACATATATGCTTTGACGTTTTCATATTGCTGTTTACCTTCTAATTATTCCCCCTTCACCACAAATACAGGCCTGCCATTCCTCATCCCCTCAGTCAACGCAGTCCTTCACTCTTTAGGCCCTGCAAGACCACCATGAACAAGAATCATGTCAGCAAGCAGAAGAAAAGCCTCAGTGTGCTCTTTTGTTCATACTGCTGCCCTCTAGTAACACTTCATGGCAACTGCAGCATAAGAATGGGACTGAGAAGAGGGCTGTCCTATGCAAATAATATCCTCCCATGCACACTTTCTTCTGAGACGGTCGGCGGCTTGTGCCGTGATACCACCTCCAACATATGGTCTTTAACCAAATTTTAAAAAAGCCCACCTGCCTTAGACGAAGGATTTTGCCACTCAAAGGAAGCACATGGGGACATCACCCTCATTTAGCAGGGTCCTAAATTGCCTGCTGTCAGCCTGTATACAGAACAAGGGCGTTCGTGGGCGTTCGTGAGCGTTCCTCAAAGGAAGGAGGTGGGTGATTAAATTCACAGTGCCAGGGCAGGCCCAGCCCAGCCCAGCCCAGCCCAGCCCAGCCCAGCTCAGCCCTGCACAGCCCAGCACAGCCCAGCCCGGCACAGCGCACTGCTGTGGAGGTCCATTCCTTCACATCCTGCAGCAGGCATGATGCAGACCTATTAGAGCAAAGGCTTGACTCTGCCCTTGTCTGTCTCTTAAAGGAAACAATCTTTGTAGCTTCTTATTGCACCTAATAAATGGACTCTAGCTTGCCTCAAACTTGACCCATCATTTCATTAGCCAGAGCTCATACTTGACCTTTATTTCTATCCAAGCTCACTGACACAAAACCCCTGATTTGAGCAAGTGGCTCACACCAAAATAAAAAATCACCATCATCCAACCTATTTTACAACAAGTGTAGCCCCTTCCTCTTATTCTTGTGCTCAGTTATGACCCCCAATACCACAATTGCACTCTGCAATTCACCAAACTTAAAGGACAAAGAATGAAGACATTGATAAAGGAAGATAAGGCCTTGTCCCTATTGCACCTACTTGAGAGATAGGGCGGTTGGTAGAAGGTCATGAGGGAAAACATTTGAAATTTCGGGACACACATGCCAAAAAGAGTGTCCACTTTTCTCCTCTGTTACCAAGTAAAAAAAAAATGTGCAAAAAAAAAATAACTATTCACTTTTTGAAAATTTCCACCTTGGGATACTTCTACAGCATTGGCAGGATTCGAACCCTGGCCTGTGAGGGGTGTCCCCACCAAAGGTACAAGACTTACCTTTGAGCTATAGCTCCTTGGTGGTCTAGAGGATTGCAGTAGTAACTATAAGCAACATACAGGCCTTGGTGTCCTTCCCTGCGGCATCCATTGCACATGAAAAGGATGACCATGACATAAGGACAATTTGATAGGCTACTTACATGGAAACCAGTGTGGTCCAGTGGGTAAGTGCCTGACTTCCATCCAGGCAACCAGGGTTCAAATCCTGGGTTCGGCACCAGGTGACTGATGGTGGCAGAGCAGAGGTAGGTTGGAGGTGGGCCTAAAGGGCCAATTGGTAAGTAAAATATGTCTGTGTGTTGTGTAAGAGTGGAATCATGCCTAGTGAATGAGGGATTGCAGGTTGGTTGGTAAGTAGTGAGTGGGTGGGGTCAGAGGGGAGGGGTATAGGAGGAGCTGGGTGAGAGAGGAGGGGTATAGGAGGAGCCTAGTCAGAGTGGGTGGGGTCAGAGATGAGGGGTTCAGGAGCAGCCTAGTCAGAGTGGGAGGGGTGTAGGAGGAGCTGGGTCAGAGAGGAGGGGTATAGGAGGAGCTGGGTCGGATAGGAGGGGTATAGGAGGAGCCTAGTCAGAGTGGGTGGGGTCAGAGAGGAGGGGTATAGGAGGAGCTGGGTGAGAGAGGAGGGGTTCAGGAGCAGCCTAGTCAGAGTGGGTGGGGTCAGAGAGGAGGGGTATATGGGTGGGGTCAGAGAGCAGAGGAATAGGTGGAGTAGGATCCTGACTTATTGTGGGAAAGTGCAAATACTTTTTTACTGCACCCCCCTATACTCTCTGATTTCTGTTGGGAGGGGGCAGTCAAAAATGGGGGGTTCAGTATTAAAAGGTGCTTGGGCGCAACGTGAAGGCGATGAGGTGCACAGAATGGCATGGCTTCCAGGTACTTTTTGGGGGGGCTACCATTAGTTTTTATTGCTCTGATCCTCCCTCATGGGGTGTACCCCAAATGGTTAGGGGCAACGGGGGGGGAGGCAAGATGCTGTTTGACAGTTTCTATTACCAACAGGGGTCACCATACGATTCTTCTGCAGTTATGGTATTGAAAGGTAAAACAAGGAGCATGTGGCTGTATTTTTGCAGGTCGGGTGCCCCAAAATGTTACTGCCAGCAGCAGCAGCCCCCTTCCTCCCCACCCGGCAGATTGGTATAGGTACCTTTAGGACATTTCTGTTGAAAACAGAGGCTATAGCGAATCGCACTACAAAATCCGAGAGCACTAACACTTGCTAAATAAAGGTGGCATCGGAGCATACGAATGAGGCAGGGAGAGGCTACTGTTGGCAATTGGTTTGGTGGGTCATAGTGAATAACCTCGGCATGCAAATAGGCAGAAGTGTGAGGATTGGCAGTGTCTGTAGAGAATTTTGGCATGCTCTTCAGTTGATTTTTTCCTCCTTACGTTGGCTATGAACTACAGAGGAAAGGCCTGGCCTTACTGTTGGGCAAAACATGTTTCATGATTTTAAGAAGTGTAGTCTGGCTGTACTGAGAGGGGCTGTACAGTACGGTAAATGTCTGTATACCCCTGCGATGTGCATCCAACTGTCACTTGAGATTGAACAGCGAACGAAGCAGCTGGGTTACTGACTGAATGTAAATGGAAGGCACATAGGAGGGTGCTTGTGGTCACTCAAATGATTGAAACCTGGTTGATGCACTACCAAAGCTGGGGTACCAGGAGGGAACATTTGAGGGGTATTGAGATGGTGGTGTGCAGAGGTCAACATATGTTTCAGAGACACAGAGGTACTGCGGTCCTGGTCCCACATTGGGGGTAGACAAAAGTCCCTGCTAAAGATTTCTGTCCAACTGTTATCACATTTTGTGCAGCCTGGCTCCCTCTGTAAGGATTCCCCAGTGTCTTTCGATCCTACAGATGACTGTAGCAAACTTCCCAAATTTTTTCTTGGCCTCATACTCCCAAAGGAGTGCCTGACATTTGCCAGCCTAACGATACTCACATTCTGGGAAAAACCTCACTAACCATGCATATTTATGTACCACACATGGCAAATCCTTACAATTGCAGAACATCATATCGCACTTGTCATCTTTGAGGTACTGTAAGTATTTGGATTTGAGGGTAATATTCATCCTTGCTTGCTCTCTCCCAATTGAAGTCTACGGTGCTGCTATTCCTTTCTCACATCTCCCTTCAAAGAGACACGCGACACACAGACTCAATCACTCAGCAAACATATATGCTTTGACGTTTTCATATTGCTGTTTACCTTCTAATTATTCCCCCTTCACCACAAATACAGGCCTGCCATTCCTCATCCCCTCAGTCAACGCAGTCCTTCACTCTTTAGGCCCTGCAAGACCACCATGAACAAGAATCATGTCAGCAAGCAGAAGAAAAGCCTCAGTGTGCTCTTTTGTTCATACTGCTGCCCTCTAGTAACACTTCATGGCAACTGCAGCATAAGAATGGGACTGAGAAGAGGGCTGTCCTATGCAAATAATATCCTCCCATGCACACTTTCTTCTGAGACGGTCGGCGGCTTGTGCCGTGATACCACCTCCAACATATGGTCTTCAACCAAATTTTAAAAAAGCCCACCTGCCTTAGACGAAGGATTTTGCCACTCAAAGGAAGCACATGGGGACATCACCCTCATTTAGCAGGGTCCTAAATTGCCTGCTGTCAGCCTGTATACAGAACAAGGGCGTTCGTGGGCGTTCGTGAGCTTTCCTCAAAGGAAGGAGGTGGGTGATTAAATTCACAGTGCCAGGGCAGGCCCAGCCCAGCTCAGCCCTGCACAGCCCAGCCCGGCACAGCGCACTGCTGTGGAGGTCCATTCCTTCACATCCTGCAGCAGGCATGATGCAGACCTATTAGAGCAAAGGCTTGACTCTGCCCTTGTCTGTCTCTTAAAGGAAACAATCTTTGTAGCTTCTTATTGCACCTAATAAATGGACTCTAGCTTGCCTCAAACTTGACCCATCATTTCATTAGCCAGAGCTCATACTTGACCTTTATTTCTATCCAAGCTCACTGACACAAAACCCCTGATTTGAGCAGGTGGCTCACACCAAAATAAAAAATCACCATCATCCAACCTATTTTACAACAAGTGTAGCCCCTTCCTCTTATTCTTGTGCTCAGTTATAACCCCCAATACCACAATTGCACTCTGCAATTCACCAAACTTAAAGGACAAAGAATGAAGACATTGATAAAGGAAGATAAGGCCTTGTCCCTATTGCACCTACTTGAGAGATAGGGCGGTTGGTAGAAGGTCATGAGGGAAAACATTTGAAATTTCGGGACACACATGCCAAAAAGAGTGTCCACTTTTCTCCTCTGTTACCAAGTAAAAAAAAAATGTGCAAAAAAAAAATAACTATTCACTTTTTGAAAATTTCCACCTTGGGATACTTCTACAGCATTGGCAGGATTCGAACCCTGGCCTGTGAGGGCTGTCCCCACCAAAGGTACAAGACTTACCTTTGAGCTATAGCTCCTTGGTGGTCTAGAGGATTGCAGTAGTAACTATAAGCAACATACAGGCCTTGGTGTCCTTCCCTGCGGCATCCATTGCACATGAAAAGGATGACCATGACATAAGGACAATTTGATAGGCTACTTACATGGAAACCAGTGTGGTCCAGTGGGTAAGTGCCTGCCTTCCATCCAGGCAACCAGGGTTCAAATCCCGGGTTCGGCACCAGGTGACTGATGGTGGCAGAGCAGAGGTAGGTTGGAGGTGGGCCTAAAGGGCCAATTGGTAAGTAAAATGTGTCTGTGTGTTGTGTAAGAGTGGAATCATGCCTAGTGAATGAGGGATTGCAGGTTGGTTGGTAAGTAGTGAGTGGGTGGGGTCAGAGGGGAGGGTTATAGGAGGAGCTGGGTGAGAGAGGAGGGGTATAGGAGGAGCCTAGTCAGAGTGGGTGGGGTCAGAGAGGAGGGGTATAGGAGGAGCTGGGTGAGAGAGGAGGGGTATAGGAGGAGCTTGGTCGGAGAGGAGGGGTATAGGAGGAGCCAAGTCAGAGTGGGTGGGGTCAGAGAGGAGGGGTTCAGGAGCAGCCTAGTCAGAGTGGGTGGGTTCAGAGAGGAGGGGTATATGGGTGGGGTCAGAGAGCAGAGGAATAGGTGGAGTAGGATCCTGACTTATTGTGGGAAAGTGCAAATACTTTTTTACTGCACCCCCCTATACTCTCTGATTTCTGTTGGGAGGGGGCAGTCAAAAATGGGGGGTTCAGTATTAAAAGGTGCTTGGGCGCAACGTGAAGGCGATGAGGTGCACAGAATGGCATGGCTTCCAGGTACTTTTTGGGGGGGCTACCATTAGTTTTTATTGCTCTGATCCTCCCTCATGGGGTGTACCCCAAATGGTTAGGGGCAACGGTGGGGGAGGCAAGATGCTGTTTGACAGTTTCTATTACCAACAGGGGTCACCATACGATTCTTCTGCAGTTATGGTATTGAAAGGTAAAACAAGGAGCATGTGGCTGTATTTTTGCAGGTCGGGTGCCCCAAAATGTTACTGCCAGCAGCAGCAGCCCCCTTCCTCCCCACCCGGCAGATTGGTATAGGTACCTTTAGGACATTTCTGTTGAAAACAGAGGCTATAGCGAATCGCACTACAAAATCCGAGAGCACTAACACTTGCTATATAAAGGTGGCATCGGAGCATACGAATGAGGCAGGGAGAGGCTACTGTTGGCAATTGGTTTGGTGGGTCATAGTGAATAACCTCGGCATGCAAATAGGCAGAAGTGTGAGGATTGGCAGTGTCTGTAGAGAATTTTGGCATGCTCTTCAGTTGATTTTTTCCTCCTTACGTTGGCTATGAACTACAGAGGAAAGGCCTGGCCTTACTGTTGGGCAAAACATGTTTCATGATTTTAAGAAGTGTAGTCTGGCTGTACTGAGAGGGGCTGTACAGTACGGTAAATGTCTGTATACCCCTGCGATGTGCATCCAACTGTCACTTGAGATTGAACAGCGAACGAAGCAGCTGGGTTACTGACTGAATGTAAATGGAAGGCACATAGGAAGGGTGCTTGTGGTCACTCAAATGATTGAAACCTGGTTGATGCACTACCAAAGCTGGGGTACCAGGAGGGAACATTTGAGGGGTATTGAGATGGTGGTGTGCAGAGGTCAACATATGTTTCAGAGACACAGAGGTACTGCGGTCCTGGTCCCACATTGGGGGTAGACAAAAGTCCCTGCTAAAGATTTCTGTCCAACTGTTATCACATTTTGTGCAGCCTGGCTCCCTCTGTAAGGATTCCCCAGTGTCTTTCGATCCTACAGATGACTGTAGCAAACTTCCCAAATTTTTTCTTGGCCTCATACTCCCAAAGGAGTGCCTGACATTTGCCAGCCTAACGATACTCACATTCTGGGAAAAACCTCACTAACCATGCATATTTATGTACCACACATGGCAAATCCTTACAATTGCAGAACATCATATCGCACTTGTCATCTTTGAGGTACTGTAAGTATTTGGATTTGAGGGTAATATTCATCCTTGCTTGCTCTCTCCCATCTGAAGTCTACGGTGCTGCTATTCCTTTCTCACATCTCCCTTCAAAGAGACACGCGACACACAGACTCAATCACTCAGCAAACATATATGCTTTGACGTTTTCATATTGCTGTTTACCTTCTAATTATTCCCCCTTCACCACAAATACAGGCCTGCCATTCCTCATCCCCTCAGTCAACGCAGTCCTTCACTCTTTAGGCCCTGCAAGACCACCATGAACAAGAATCATGTCAGCAAGCAGAAGAAAAGCCTCAGTGTGCTCTTTTGTTCATACTGCTGCCCTCTAGTAACACTTCATGGCAACTGCAGCATAGGAATGGGACTGAGAAGAGGGCTGTCCTATGCAAATAATATCCTCCCATGCACACTTTCTTCTGAGACGGTCGGCGGCTTGTGCCGTGATACCACCTCCAACATATGGTCTTTAACCAAATTTTAAAAAAGCCCACCTGCCTTAGACGAAGGATTTTGCCACTCAAAGGAAGCACATGGGGACATCACCCTCATTTAGCAGGGTCCTAAATTGCCTGCTGTCAGCCTGTATACAGAACAAGGGCGTTCGTGGGCGTTCGTGAGCGTTCCTCAAAGGAAGGAGGTGGGTGATTAAATTCACAGTGCCAGGGCAGGCCCAGCCCAGCCCAGCCCAGCCCAGCTCAGCCCTGCACAGCCCAGCCCGGCACAGCGCACTGCTGTGGAGGTCCATTCCTTCACATCCTGCAGCAGGCATGATGCAGACCTATTAGAGCAAAGGCTTGACTCTGCCCTTGTCTGTCTCTTAAAGGAAACAATCTTTGTAGCTTCTTATTGCACCTAATAAATGGACTCTAGCTTGCCTCAAACTTGACCCATCATTTCATTAGCCAGAGCTCATACTTGACCTTTATTTCTATCCAAGCTCACTGACACAAAACCCCTGATTTGAGCAAGTGGCTCACACCAAAATAAAAAATCACCATCTTCCAACCTATTTTACAACAAGTGTAGCCCCTTCCTCTTATTCTTGTGCTCAGTTATAACCCCCAATACCACAATTGCACTCTGCAATTCACCAAACTTAAAGGACAAAGAATGAAGACATTGATAAAGGAAGATAAGGCCTTGTCCCTATTGCACCTACTTGAGAGATAGGGCAGTTGGTAGAAGGTCATGAGGGAAAACATTTGAAATTTCGGGACACACATGCCAAAAAGAGTGTCCACTTTTCTCCTCTGTTACCAAGTAAAAAAAAAATTTGCAAAAAAAAAAAACTATTCACTTTTTGAAAATGTCCACCTTGGGATACTTCTACAGCATTGGCAGGATTCGAACCCTGGCCTGTGAGGGCTGTCCCCACCAAAGGTACAAGACTTACCTTTGAGCTATAGCTCCTTGGTGGTCTTGAGGATTGCAGTAGTAACTATAAGCAACATACAGGCCTTGGTGTCCTTCCCTGCGGCATCCATTGCACATGAAAAGGATGACCATGACATAAGGACAATTTGATAGGCTACTTACATGGAAACCAGTGTGGTCCAGTGGGTAAGTGCCTGCCTTCCATCCAGGCAACCAGGGTTCAAATCCCGGGTTCGGCACCAGGTGACTGATGGTGGCAGAGCAGAGGTAAGTTGGAGGTGGGCCTAAAGGGCCAATTGGTAAGTAAAATGTGTCTGTGTGTTGTGTAAGAGTGGAATCATGCCTAGTGAATGAGGGATTGCAGGTTGGTTGGTAAGTAGTGAGTGGGTGGGGTCAGAGGGGAGGGGTATAGGAGGAGCTGGGTGAGAGAGGAGGGGTATAGGAGGAGCTTGGTCGGATAGGAGGGGTATAGGAGGAGCCTAGTCAGAGTGGGTGGGGTCAGAGAGGAGGGGTGTAGGAGGAGCTGGGTCAGAGAGGAGGGGTATACGAGGAGCTGGGTCGGATAGGAGGGGTATAGGAGGAGCCTAGTCAGAGTGGGTGGGGTCAGAGAGGATGGGTATAGGAGGAGCTGGGTGAGAGAGGAGGGGTATAGGAGGAGCTCGGTCGGAGAGGAGGGGTATAGGAGGAGCCAAGTCAGAGTGGGTGGGGTCAGAGAGGAGGGGTTCAGGAGCAGCCTAGTCAGAGTGGGTGGGGTCAGAGAGGAGGGGTATATGGGTGGGGTCAGAGAGCAGAGGAATAGGTGGAGTAGGATCCTGACTTATTGTGGGAAAGTGCAAATACTTTTTTACTGCACCCCCCTATACTCTCTGATTTCTGTTGGGAGGGGGCAGTCAAAAATGGGGGGTTCAGTATTAAAAGGTGCTTGGGCGCAACGTGAAGGCGATGAGGTGCACAGAATGGCATGGCTTCCAGGTACTTTTTGGGGGGGCTACCATTAGTTTTTATTGCTCTGATCCTCCCTCATGGGGTGTACCCAAATGGTTAGGGGCAACGGTGGGGGAGGCAAGATGCTGTTTGACAGTTTCTATTACCAACAGGGGTCACCATACGATTCTTCTGCAGTTATGGTATTGAAAGGTAAAACAAGGAGCATGTGGCTGTATTTTTGCAGGTCGGGTGCCCCAAAATGTTACTGCCAGCAGCAGCAGCCCCCTTCCTCCCCACCCGGCAGATTGGTATAGGTACCTTTAGGACATTTCTGTTGAAAACAGAGGCTATAGCGAATCGCACTACAAAATCCGAGAGCACTAACACTTGCTAAATAAAGGTGGCATCGGAGCATACGAATGAGGCAGGGAGAGGCTACTGTTGGCAATTGGTTTGGTGGGTCATAGTGAATAACCTCGGCATGCAAATAGGCAGAAGTGTGAGGATTGGCAGTGTCTGTAGAGAATTTTGACATGCTCTTCAGTTGATTTTTTCCTCCTTACGTTGGTTATGAACTACAGAGGAAAGGCCTGGCCTTACTGTTGGGCAAAACATGTTTCATGATTTTAAGAAGTGTAGTCTGGCTGTACTGAGAGGGGCTGTACAGTACGGTAAATGTCTGTATACCCCTGCGATGTGCATCCAACTGTCACTTGAGATTGAACAGCGAACGAAGCAGCTGGGTTACTGACTGAATGTAAATGGAAGGCACATAGGAAGGGTGCTTGTGGTCACTCAAATGATTGAAACCTGGTTGATGCACTACCAAAGCTGGGGTACCAGGAGGGAACATTTGAGGGGTATTGAGATGGTGGTGTGCAGAGGTCAACATATGTTTCAGAGACACAGAGGTACTGTGGTCCTGGTCCCACATTGGGGGTAGACAAAAGTCCCTGCTAAAGATTTCTGTCCAACTGTTATCACATTTTGTGCAGCCTGGCTCCCTCTGTAAGGATTCCCCAGTGTCTTTCGATCCTACAGATGACTGTAGCAAACTTCCCAAATTTTTTCTTGGCCTCATACTCCCAAAGGAGTGCCTGACATTTGCCAGCCTAACGATACTCACATTCTGCGAAAAACCTCACTAACCATGCATATTTATGTACCACACATGGCAAATCCTTACAATTGCAGAACATCATATCGCACTTGTCATCTTTGAGGTACTGTAAGTATTTGGATTTGAGGGTAATATTCATCCTTGCTTGCTCTCTCCCATCTGAAGTCTACGGTGCTGCTATTCCTTTCTCACATCTCCCTTCAAAGAGACACGCGACACACAGACTCAATCACTCAGCAAACATATATGCTTTGACGTTTTCATATTGCTGTTTACCTTCTAATTATTCCCCCTTCACCACAAATACAGGCCTGCCATTCCTCATCCCCTCAGTCAACGCAGTCCTTCACTCTTTAGGCCCTGCAAGACCACCATGAACAAGAATCATGTCAGCAAGCAGAAGAAAAGCCTCAGTGTGCTCTTTTGTTCATACTGCTGCCCTCTAGTAACACTTCATGGCAACTGCAGCATAAGAATGGGACTGAGAAGAGGGCTGTCCTATGCAAATAATATCCTCCCATGCACACTTTCTTCTGAGACGGTCGGCGGCTTGTGCCGTGATACCACCTCCAACATATGGTCTTCAACCAAATTTTAAAAAAGCCCACCTGCCTTAGACGAAGGATTTTGCCACTCAAAGGAAGCACATGGGGACATCACCCTCATTTAGCAGGGTCCTAAATTGCCTGCTGTCAGCCTGTATACAGAACAAGGGCGTTCGTGGGCGTTCGTGAGCGTTCCTCAAAGGAAGGAGGTGGGTGATTAAATTCACAGTGCCAGGGCAGGCCCAGCCCAGCCCAGCCCAGCCCAGCTCAGCCCTGCACAGCCCAGCCCGGCACAGCGCACTGCTGTGGAGGTCCATTCCTTCACATCCTGCAGCAGGCATGATGCAGACCTATTAGAGCAAAGGCTTGACTCTGCCCTTGTCTGTCTCTTAAAGGAAACAATCTTTGTAGCTTCTTATTGCACCTAATAAATGGACTCTAGCTTGCCTCAAACTTGACCCATCATTTCATTAGCCAGAGCTCATACTTGACCTTTATTTCTATCCAAGCTCACTGACACAAAACCCCTGATTTGAGCAAGTGGCTCACACCAAAATAAAAAATCACCATCTTCCAACCTATTTTACAACAAGTGTAGCCCCTTCCTCTTATTCTTGTGCTCAGTTATAACCCCCAATACCACAATTGCACTCTGCAATTCACCAAACTTAAAGGACAAAGAATGAAGACATTGATAAAGGAAGATAAGGCCTTGTCCCTATTGCACCTACTTGAGAGATAGGGCAGTTGGTAGAAGGTCATGAGGGAAAACATTTGAAATTTCGGGACACACATGCCAAAAAGAGTGTCCACTTTTCTCCTCTGTTACCAAGTAAAAAAAAAATGTGCAAAAAAAAAAAACTATTCACTTTTTGAAAATGTCCACCTTGGGATACTTCTACAGCATTGGCAGGATTCGAACCCTGGCCTGTGAGGGCTGTCCCCACCAAAGGTACAAGACTTACCTTTGAGCTATAGCTCCTTGGTGGTCTTGAGGATTGCAGTAGTAACTATAAGCAACATACAGGCCTTGGTGTCCTTCCCTGCGGCATCCATTGCACATGAAAAGGATGACCATGACATAAGGACAATTTGATAGGCTACTTACATGGAAACCAGTGTGGTCCAGTGGGTAAGTGCCTGCCTTCCATCCAGGCAACCAGGGTTCAAATCCCGGGTTCGGCACCAGGTGACTGATGGTGGCAGAGCAGAGGTAAGTTGGAGGTGGGCCTAAAGGGCCAATTGGTAAGTAAAATGTGTCTGTGTGTTGTGTAAGAGTGGAATCATGCCTAGTGAATGAGGGATTGCAGGTTGGTTGGTAAGTAGTGAGTGGGTGGGGTCAGAGGGGAGGGGTATAGGAGGAGCTGGGTGAGAGAGGAGGGGTATAGGAGGAGCTCGGTCGGATAGGAGGGGTATAGGAGGAGCCTAGTCAGAGTGGGTGGGGTCAGAGAGGAGGGGTGTAGGAGGAGCTGGGTCAGAGAGGAGGGGTATACGAGGAGCTGGGTCGGATAGGAGGGGTATAGGAGGAGCCTAGTCAGAGTGGGTGGGGTCAGAGAGGATGGGTATAGGAGGAGCTGGGTGAGAGAGGAGGGGTATAGGAGGAGCTCGGTCGGAGAGGAGGGGTATAGGAGGAGCCAAGTCAGAGTGGGTGGGGTCAGAGAGGAGGGGTTCAGGAGCAGCCTAGTCAGAGTGGGTGGGGTCAGAGAGGAGGGGTATATGGGTGGGGTCAGAGAGCAGAGGAATAGGTGGAGTAGGATCCTGACTTATTGTGGGAAAGTGCAAATACTTTTTTACTGCACCCCCCTATACTCTCTGATTTCTGTTGGGAGGGGGCAGTCAAAAATGGGGGGTTCAGTATTAAAAGGTGCTTGGGCGCAACGTGAAGGCGATGAGGTGCACAGAATGGCATGGCTTCCAGGTACTTTTTGGGGGGGCTACCATTAGTTTTTATTGCTCTGATCCTCCCTCATGGGGTGTACCCCAAATGGTTAGGGGCAACGGTGGGGGAGGCAAGATGCTGTTTGACAGTTTCTATTACCAACAGGGGTCACCATACGATTCTTCTGCAGTTATGGTATTGAAAGGTAAAACAAGGAGCATGTGGCTGTATTTTTGCAGGTCGGGTGCCCCAAAATGTTACTGCCAGCAGCAGCAGCCCCCTTCCTCCCCACCCGGCAGATTGGTATAGGTACCTTTAGGACATTTCTGTTGAAAACAGAGGCTATAGCGAATCGCACTACAAAATCCGAGAGCACTAACACTTGCTAAATAAAGGTGGCATCGGAGCATACGAATGAGGCAGGGAGAGGCTACTGTTGGCAATTGGTTTGGTGGGTCATAGTGAATAACCTCGGCATGCAAATAGGCAGAAGTGTGAGGATTGGCAGTGTCTGTAGAGAATTTTGACATGCTCTTCAGTTGATTTTTTCCTCCTTACGTTGGCTATGAACTACAGAGGAAAGGCCTGGCCTTACTGTTGGGCAAAACATGTTTCATGATTTTAAGAAGTGTAGTCTGGCTGTACTGAGAGGGGCTGTACAGTACGGTAAATGTCTGTATACCCCTGCGATGTGCATCCAACTGTCACTTGAGATTGAACAGCGAACGAAGCAGCTGGGTTACTGACTGAATGTAAATGGAAGGCACATAGGAAGGGTGCTTGTGGTCACTCAAATGATTGAAACCTGGTTGATGCACTACCAAAGCTGGGGTACCAGGAGGGAACATTTGAGGGGTATTGAGATGGTGGTGTGCAGAGGTCAACATATGTTTCAGAGACACAGAGGTACTGCGGTCCTGGTCCCACATTGGGGGTAGACAAAAGTCCCTGCTAAAGATTTCTGTCCAACTGTTATCACATTTTGTGCAGCCTGGCTCCCTCTGTAAGGATTCCCCAGTGTCTTTCGATCCTACAGATGACTGTAGCAAACTTCCCAAATTTTTTCTTGGCCTCATACTCCCAAAGGAGTGCCTGACATTTGCCAGCCTAACGATACTCACATTCTGCGAAAAACCTCACTAACCATGCATATTTATGTACCACACATGGCAAATCCTTACAATTGCAGAACATCATATCGCACCTGTCATCTTTGAGGTACTGTAAGTATTTGGATTTGAGGGTAATATTCATCCTTGCTTGCTCTCTCCCATCTGAAGTCTACGGTGCTGCTATTCCTTTCTCACATCTCCCTTCAAAGAGACACGCGACACACAGACTCAATCACTCAGCAAACATATATGCTTTGACGTTTTCATATTGCTGTTTACCTTCTAATTATTCCCCCTTCACCACAAATACAGGCCTGCCATTCCTCATCCCCTCAGTCAACGCAGTCCTTCACTCTTTAGGCCCTGCAAGACCACCATGAACAAGAATCATGTCAGCAAGCAGAAGAAAAGCCTCAGTGTGCTCTTTTGTTCATACTGCTGCCCTCTAGTAACACTTCATGGCAACTGCAGCATAAGAATGGGACTGAGAAGAGGGCTGTCCTATGCAAATAATATCCTCCCATGCACACTTTCTTCTGAGACGGTCGGCGGCTTGTGCCGTGATACCACCTCCAACATATGGTCTTCAACCAAATTTTAAAAAAGCCCACCTGCCTTAGACGAAGGATTTTGCCACTCAAAGGAAGCACATGGGGACATCACCCTCATTTAGCAGGGTCCTAAATTGCCTGCTGTCAGCCTGTATACAGAACAAGGGCGTTCGTGGGCGTTCGTGAGCGTTCCTCAAAGGAAGGAGGTGGGTGATTAAATTCACAGTGCCAGGGCAGGCCCAGCCCAGCCCAGCCCAGCCCAGCCCAGCCCAGCCCAGCCCAGCCCAGCCCAGCCCAGCTCAGCCCTGCACAGCCCAGCCCGGCACAGCGCACTGCTGTGGAGGTGCATTCCTTCACATCCTGCAGCAGGCATGATGCAGACCTATTAGAGCAAAGGCTTGACTCTGCCCTTGTCTGTCTCTTAAAGGAAACAATCTTTGTAGCTTCTTATTGCACCTAATAAATGGACTCTAGCTTGCCTCAAACTTGACCCATCATTTCATTAGCCAGAGCTCATACTTGACCTTTATTTCTATCCAAGCTCACTGACACAAAACCCCTGATTTGAGCAGGTGGCTCACACCAAAATAAAAAATCACCATCATCCAACCTATTTTACAACAAGTGTAGCCCCTTCCTCTTATTCTTGTGCTCAGTTATAACCCCCAATACCACAATTGCACTCTGCAATTCACCAAACTTAAAGGACAAAGAATGAAGACATTGATAAAGGAAGATAAGGCCTTGTCCCTATTGCACCTACTTGAGAGATAGGGCGGTTGGTAGAAGGTCATGAGGGAAAACATTTGAAATTTCGGGACACACATGCCAAAAAGAGTGTCCACTTTTCTCCTCTGTTACCAAGTAAAAAAAAAATGTGCAAAAAAAAAATAACTATTCACTTTTTGAAAATTTCCACCTTGGGATACTTCTACAGCATTGGCAGGATTCGAACGCTGGCCTGTGAGGGCTGTCCCCACCAAAGGTACAAGACTTACCTTTGAGCTATAGCTCCTTGGTGGTCTAGAGGATTGCAGTAGTAACTATAAGCAACATACAGGCCTTGGTGTCCTTCCCTGCGGCATCCATTGCACATGAAAAGGATGACCATGACATAAGGACAATTTGATAGGCTACTTACATGGAAACCAGTGTGGTCCAGTGGGTAAGTGCCTGCCTTCCATCCAGGCAACCAGGGTTCAAATCCCAGGTTCGGCACCAGGTGACTGATGGTGGCAGAGCAGAGGTAGGTTGGAGGTGGGCCTAAAGGGCCAATTGGTAAGTAAAATGTGTCTGTGTGTTGTGTAAGAGTGGAATCATGCCTAGTGAATGAGGGATTGCAGGTTGGTTGGTAAGTAGTGAGTGGGTGGGGTCAGAGGGGAGGGGTATAGGAGGAGCTGGGTGAGAGAGGAGGGGTTTAGGAGGAGCTCGGTCGGAGAGGAGGGGTATAGGAGGAGCCAAGTCAGAGTGGGTGGGGTCAGAGAGGAGGGGTTCAGGAGCAGCCTAGTCAGAGTGGGTGGGGTCAGAGAGGAGGGGTATATGGGTGGGGTCAGAGAGCAGAGGAATAGGTGGAGTAGGATCCTGACTTATTGTGGGAAAGTGCAAATACTTTTTTACTGCACCCCCCTATACTCTCTGATTTCTGTTGGGAGGGGGCAGTCAAAAATGGGGGGTTCAGTATTAAAAGGTGCTTGGGCGCAACGTGAAGGCGATGAGGTGCACAGAATGGCATGGCTTCCAGGTACTTTTTGGGGGGGCTACCATTAGTTTTTATTGCTCTGATCCTCCCTCATGGGGTGTACCCCAAATGGTTAGGGGCAACGGTGGGGGAGGCAAGATGCTGTTTGACAGTTTCTATTACCAACAGGGGTCACCATACGATTCTTCTGCAGTTATGGTATTGAAAGGTAAAACAAGGAGCATGTGGCTGTATTTTTGCAGGTCGGGTGCCCCAAAATGTTACTGCCAGCAGCAGCAGCCCCCTTCCTCCCCACCCGGCAGATTGGTATAGGTACCTTTAGGACATTTCTGTTGAAAACAGAGGCTATAGCGAATCGCACTACAAAATCCGAGAGCACTAACACTTGCTAAATAAAGGTGGCATCGGAGCATACGAATGAGGCAGGGAGAGGCTACTGTTGGCAATTGGTTTGGTGGGTCATAGTGAATAACCTCGGCATGCAAATAGGCAGAAGTGTGAGGATTGGCAGTGTCTGTAGAGAATTTTGGCATGCTCTTCAGTTGATTTTTTCCTCCTTACGTTGGCTATGAACTACAGAGGAAAGGCCTGGCCTTACTGTTGGGCAAAACATGTTTCATGATTTTAAGAAGTGTAGTCTGGCTGTACTGAGAGGGGCTGTACAGTACGGTAAATGTCTGTATACCCCTGCGATGTGCATCCAACTGTCACTTGAGATTGAACAGCGAACGAAGCAGCTGGGTTACTGACTGAATGTAAATGGAAGGCACATAGGAAGGGTGCTTGTGGTCACTCAAATGATTGAAACCTGGTTGATGCACTACCAAAGCTGGGGTACCAGGAGGGAACATTTGAGGGGTATTGAGATGGTGGTGTGCAGAGGTCAACATATGTTTCAGAGACACAGAGGTACTGCGGTCCTGGTCCCACATTGGGGGTAGACAAAAGTCCCTGCTAAAGATTTCTGTCCAACTGTTATCACATTTTGTGCAGCCTGGCTCCCTCTGTAAGGATTCCCCAGTGTCTTTCGATCCTACAGATGACTGTAGCAAACTTCCCAAATTTTTTCTTGGCCTCATACTCCCAAAGGAGTGCCTGACATTTGCCAGCCTAACGATACTCACATTCTGGGAAAAACCTCACTAACCATGCATATTTATGTACCACACATGGCAAATCCTTACAATTGCAGAACATCATATCGCACTTGTCATCTTTGAGGTACTGTAAGTATTTGGATTTGAGGGTAATATTCATCCTTGCTTGCTCTCTCCCATCTGAAGACTACCGTGCTGCTATTCCTTTCTCACATCTCCCTTCAAAGAGACACGCGACACACAGACTCAATCACTCAGCAAACATATATGCTTTGACGTTTTTATATTGCTGTTTACCTTCTAATTATTCCCCCTTCACCACAAATACAGGCCTGCCATTCCTCATCCCCTCAGTCAACGCAGTCCTTCACTCTTTAGGCCCTGCAAGACCACCATGAACAAGAATCATGTCAGCAAGCAGAAGAAAAGCCTCAGTGTGCTCTTTTGTTCATACTGCTGCCCTCTAGTAACACTTCATGGCAACTGCAGCATAAGAATGGGACTGAGAAGTGGGCTGTCCTATGCAAATAATATCCTCCCATGCACACTTTCTTCTGAGACGGTCGGCGGCTTGTGCCGTGATACCACCTCCAACATATGGTCTTCAACTAAATTTTAAAAAAGCCCACCTGCCTTAGACGAAGGATTTTGCCACTCAAAGGAAGCACATGGGGACATCACCCTCATTTAGCAGGGTCCTAAATTGCCTGCTGTCAGCCTGTATACAGAACAAGGGCGTTCGTGGGCGTTCGTGAGCGTTCCTCAAAGGAAGGAGGTGGGTGATTAAATTCACAGTGCCAGGGCAGGCCCAGCCCAGCCCAGCCCAGCCCAGCCCAGCCCAGCCCAGCTCAGCCCTGCACAGCCCAGCACAGCCCAGCCCGGCACAGCGCACTGCTGTGGAGGTCCATTCCTTCACATCCTGCAGCAGGCATGATGCAGACCTATTAGAGCAAAGGCTTGACTCTGCCCTTGTCTGTCTCTTAAAGGAAACAATCTTTGTAGCTTCTTATTGCACCTAATAAATGGACTCTAGCTTGCCTCAAACTTGACCCATCATTTCAGTAGCCAGAGCTCATACTTGACCTTTATTTCTATCCAAGCTCACTGACACAAAACCCCTGATTTGAGCAAGTGGCTCACACCAAAATAAAAAATCACCATCATCCAACCTATTTTACAACAAGTGTAGCCCCTTCCTCTTATTCTTGTGCTCAGTTATGACCCCCAATACCACAATTGCACTCTGCAATTCACCAAACTTAAAGGACAAAGAATGAAGACATTGATAAAGGAAGATAAGGCCTTGTCCCTATTGCACCTACTTGAGAGATAGGGCGGTTGGTAGAAGGTCATGAGGGAAAACATTTGAAATTTCGGGACACACATGCCAAAAAGAGTGTCCACTTTTCTCCTCTGTTACCAAGTAAAAAAAAAATGTGCAAAAAAAAAATAACTATTCACTTTTTGAAAATTTCCACCTTGGGATACTTCTACAGCATTGGCAGGATTCGAACCCTGGCCTGTGAGGGCTGTCCCCACCAAAGGTACAAGACTTACCTTTGAGCTATAGCTCCTTGGTGGTCTAGAGGATTGCAGTAGTAACTATAAGCAACATACAGGCCTTGGTGTCCTTCCCTGCGGCATCCATTGCACATGAAAAGGATGACCATGACATAAGGACAATTTGATAGGCTACTTACATGGAAACCAGTGTGGTCCAGTGGGTAAGTGCCTGACTTCCATCCAGGCAACCAGGGTTCAAATCCTGGGTTCGGCACCAGGTGACTGATGGTGGCAGAGCAGAGGTAGGTTGGAGGTGGGCCTAAAGGGCCAATTGGTAAGTAAAATATGTCTGTGTGTTGTGTAAGAGTGGAATCATGCCTAGTGAATGAGGGATTGCAGGTTGGTTGGTAAGTAGTGAGTGGGTGGGGTCAGAGGGGAGGGGTATAGGAGGAGCTGGGTGAGAGAGGAGGGGTATAGGAGGAGCCTAGTCAGAGTGGGTGGGGTCAGAGATGAGGGGTTCAGGAGCAGCCTAGTCAGAGTGGGAGGGGTGTAGGAGGAGCTGGGTCAGAGAGGAGGGGTATAGGAGGAGCTGGGTCGGATAGGAGGGGTATAGGAGGAGCCTAGTCAGAGTGGGTGGGGTCAGAGAGGAGGGGTATAGGAGGAGCTGGGTGAGAGAGGAGGGGTTCAGGAGCAGCCTAGTCAGAGTGGGTGGGGTCAGAGAGGAGGGGTATATGGGTGGGGTCAGAGAGCAGAGGAATAGGTGGAGTAGGATCCTGACTTATTGTGGGAAAGTGCAAATACTTTTTTACTGCACCCCCCTATACTCTCTGATTTCTGTTGGGAGGGGGCAGTCAAAAATGGGGGGTTCAGTATTAAAAGGTGCTTGGGCGCAACGTGAAGGCGATGAGGTGCACAGAATGGCATGGCTTCCAGGTACTTTTTGGGGGGGCTACCATTAGTTTTTATTGCTCTGATCCTCCCTCATGGGGTGTACCCCAAATGGTTAGGGGCAACGGGGGGGGAGGCAAGATGCTGTTTGACAGTTTCTATTACCAACAGGGGTCACCATACGATTCTTCTGCAGTTATGGTATTGAAAGGTAAAACAAGGAGCATGTGGCTGTATTTTTGCAGGTCGGGTGCCCCAAAATGTTACTGCCAGCAGCAGCAGCCCCCTTCCTCCCCACCCGGCAGATTGGTATAGGTACCTTTAGGACATTTCTGTTGAAAACAGAGGCTATAGCGAATCGCACTACAAAATCCGAGAGCACTAACACTTGCTAAATAAAGGTGGCATCGGAGCATACGAATGAGGCAGGGAGAGGCTACTGTTGGCAATTGGTTTGGTGGGTCATAGTGAATAACCTCGGCATGCAAATAGGCAGAAGTGTGAGGATTGGCAGTGTCTGTAGAGAATTTTGGCATGCTCTTCAGTTGATTTTTTCCTCCTTACGTTGGCTATGAACTACAGAGGAAAGGCCTGGCCTTACTGTTGGGCAAAACATGTTTCATGATTTTAAGAAGTGTAGTCTGGCTGTACTGAGAGGGGCTGTACAGTACGGTAAATGTCTGTATACCCCTGCGATGTGCATCCAACTGTCACTTGAGATTGAACAGCGAACGAAGCAGCTGGGTTACTGACTGAATGTAAATGGAAGGCACATAGGAAGGGTGCTTGTGGTCACTCAAATGATTGAAACCTGGTTGATGCACTACCAAAGCTGGGGTACCAGGAGGGAACATTTGAGGGGTATTGAGATGGTGGTGTGCAGAGGTCAACATATGTTTCAGAGACACAGAGGTACTGCGGTCCTGGTCCCACATTGGGGGTAGACAAAAGTCCCTGCTAAAGATTTCTGTCCAACTGTTATCACATTTTGTGCAGCCTGGCTCCCTCTGTAAGGATTCCCCAGTGTCTTTCGATCCTACAGATGACTGTAGCAAACTTCCCAAATTTTTTCTTGGCCTCATACTCCCAAAGGAGTGCCTGACATTTGCCAGCCTAACGATACTCACATTCTGGGAAAAACCTCACTAACCATGCATATTTATGTACCACACATGGCAAATCCTTACAATTGCAGAACATCATATCGCACTTGTCATCTTTGAGGTACTGTAAGTATTTGGATTTGAGGGTAATATTCATCCTTGCTTGCTCTCTCCCAATTGAAGTCTACGGTGCTGCTATTCCTTTCTCACATCTCCCTTCAAAGAGACACGCGACACACAGACTCAATCACTCAGCAAACATATATGCTTTGACGTTTTCATATTGCTGTTTACCTTCTAATTATTCCCCCTTCACCACAAATACAGGCCTGCCATTCCTCATCCCCTCAGTCAACGCAGTCCTTCACTCTTTAGGCCCTGCAAGACCACCATGAACAAGAATCATGTCAGCAAGCAGAAGAAAAGCCTCAGTGTGCTCTTTTGTTCATACTGCTGCCCTCTAGTAACACTTCATGGCAACTGCAGCATAAGAATGGGACTGAGAAGAGGGCTGTCCTATGCAAATAATATCCTCCCATGCACACTTTCTTCTGAGACGGTCGGCGGCTTGTGCCGTGATACCACCTCCAACATATGGTCTTCAACCAAATTTTAAAAAAGCCCACCTGCCTTAGACGAAGGATTTTGCCACTCAAAGGAAGCACATGGGGACATCACCCTCATTTAGCAGGGTCCTAAATTGCCTGCTGTCAGCCTGTATACAGAACAAGGGCGTTCGTGGGCGTTCGTGAGCGTTCCTCAAAGGAAGGAGGTGGGTGATTAAATTCACAGTGCCAGGGCAGGCCCAGCCCAGCTCAGCTCAGCCCTGCACAGCCCAGCCCGGCACAGCGCACTGCTGTGGAGGTCCATTCCTTCACATCCTGCAGCAGGCATGATGCAGACCTATTAGAGCAAAGGCTTGACTCTGCCCTTGTCTGTCTCTTAAAGGAAACAATCTTTGTAGCTTCTTATTGCACCTAATAAATGGACTCTAGCTTGCCTCAAACTTGACCCATCATTTCATTAGCCAGAGCTCATACTTGACCTTTATTTCTATCCAAGCTCACTGACACAAAACCCCTGATTTGAGCAGGTGGCTCACACCAAAATAAAAAATCACCATCATCCAACCTATTTTACAACAAGTGTAGCCCCTTCCTCTTATTCTTGTGCTCAGTTATAACCCCCAATACCACAATTGCACTCTGCAATTCACCAAACTTAAAGGACAAAGAATGAAGACATTGATAAAGGAAGATAAGGCCTTGTCCCTATTGCACCTACTTGAGAGATAGGGCGGTTGGTAGAAGGTCATGAGGGAAAACATTTGAAATTTCGGGACACACATGCCAAAAAGAGTGTCCACTTTTCTCCTCTGTTACCAAGTAAAAAAAAAATGTGCAAAAAAAAAATAACTATTCACTTTTTGAAAATTTCCACCTTGGGATACTTCTACAGCATTGGCAGGATTCGAACCCTGGCCTGTGAGGGCTGTCCCCACCAAAGGTACAAGACTTACCTTTGAGCTATAGCTCCTTGGTGGTCTAGAGGATTGCAGTAGTAACTATAAGCAACATACAGGCCTTGGTGTCCTTCCCTGCGGCATCCATTGCACATGAAAAGGATGACCATGACATAAGGACAATTTGATAGGCTACTTACATGGAAACCAGTGTGGTCCAGTGGGTAAGTGCCTGCCTTCCATCCAGGCAACCAGGGTTCAAATCCCGGGTTCGGCACCAGGTGACTGATGGTGGCAGAGCAGAGGTAGGTTGGAGGTGGGCCTAAAGGGCCAATTGGTAAGTAAAATGTGTCTGTGTGTTGTGTAAGAGTGGAATCATGCCTAGTGAATGAGGGATTGCAGGTTGGTTGGTAAGTAGTGAGTGGGTGGGGTCAGAGGGGAGGGTTATAGGAGGAGCTGGGTGAGAGAGGAGGGGAATAGGAGGAGCCTAGTCAGAGTGGGTGGGGTCAGAGATGAGGGGTTCAGGAGCAGCCTAGTCAGAGTGGGAGGGGTGTAGGAGGAGCTGGGACAGAGAGGAGGGGTATAGGAGGAGCTGGGTCGGATAGGAGGGGTATAGGAGGAGCCTAGTCAGAGTGGGTGGGGTCAGAGAGGAGGGGTATAGGAGGAGCTGGGTGAGAGAGGAGGGGTATAGGAGGAGCTCGGTCGGAGAGGAGGGGTATAGGAGGAGCCAAGTCAGAGTGGGTGGGGTCAGAGAGGAGGGGTTCAGGAGCAGCCTAGTCAGAGTGGGTGGGGTCAGAGAGGAGGGGTATATGGGTGGGGTCAGAGAGCAGAGGAATAGGTGGAGTAGGATCCTGACTTATTGTGGGAAAGTGCAAATACTTTTTTACTGCACCCCCCTATACTCTCTGATTTCTGTTGGGAGGGGGCAGTCAAAAATGGGGGGTTCAGTATTAAAAGGTGCTTGGGCGCAACGTGAAGGCGATGAGGTGCACAGAATGGCATGGCTTCCAGGTACTTTTTGGGGGGGCTACCATTAGTTTTTATTGCTCTGATCCTCCCTCATGGGGTGTACCCCAAATGGTTAGGGGCAACGGTGGGGGAGGCAAGATGCTGTTTGACAGTTTCTATTACCAACAGGGGTCACCATACGATTCTTCTGCAGTTATGGTATTGAAAGGTAAAACAAGGAGCATGTGGCTGTATTTTTGCAGGTCGGGTGCCCCAAAATGTTACTGCCAGCAGCAGCAGCCCCCTTCCTCCCCACCCGGCAGATTGGTATAGGTACCTTTAGGACATTTCTGTTGAAAACAGAGGCTATAGCGAATCGCACTACAAAATCCGAGAGCACTAACACTTGCTAAATAAAGGTGGCATCGGAGCATACGAATGAGGCAGGGAGAGGCTACTGTTGGCAATTGGTTTGGTGGGTCATAGTGAATAACCTCGGCATGCAAATAGGCAGAAGTGTGAGGATTGGCAGTGTCTGTAGAGAATTTTGGCATGCTCTTCAGTTGATTTTTTCCTCCTTACGTTGGCTATGAACTACAGAGGAAAGGCCTGGCCTTACTGTTGGGCAAAACATGTTTCATGATTTTAAGAAGTGTAGTCTGGCTGTACTGAGAGGGGCTGTACAGTACGGTAAATGTCTGTATACCCCTGCGATGTGCATCCAACTGTCACTTGAGATTGAACAGCGAACGAAGCAGCTGGGTTACTGACTGAATGTAAATGGAAGGCACATAGGAAGGGTGCTTGTGGTCACTCAAATGATTGAAACCTGGTTGATGCACTACCAAAGCTGGGGTACCAGGAGGGAACATTTGAGGGGTATTGAGATGGTGGTGTGCAGAGGTCAACATATGTTTCAGAGACACAGAGGTACTGCGGTCCTGGTCCCACATTGGGGGTAGACAAAAGTCCCTGCTAAAGATTTCTGTCCAACTGTTATCACATTTTGTGCAGCCTGGCTCCCTCTGTAAGGATTCCCCAGTGTCTTTCGATCCTACAGATGACTGTAGCAAACTTCCCAAATTTTTTCTTGGCCTCATACTCCCAAAGGAGTGCCTGACATTTGCCAGCCTAACGATACTCACATTCTGGGAAAAACCTCACTAACCATGCATATTTATGTACCACACATGGCAAATCCTTACAATTGCAGAACATCATATCGCACTTGTCATCTTTGAGGTACTGTAAGTATTTGGATTTGAGGGTAATATTCATCCTTGCTTGCTCTCTCCCATCTGAAGTCTACGGTGCTGCTATTCCTTTCTCACATCTCCCTTCAAAGAGACACGCGACACACAGACTCAATCACTCAGCAAACATATATGCTTTGACGTTTTCATATTGCTGTTTACCTTCTAATTATTCCCCCTTCACCACAAATACAGGCCTGCCATTCCTCATCCCCTCAGTCAACGCAGTCCTTCACTCTTTAGGCCCTGCAAGACCACCATGAACAAGAATCATGTCAGCAAGCAGAAGAAAAGCCTCAGTGTGCTCTTTTGTTCATACTGCTGCCCTCTAGTAACACTTCATGGCAACTGCAGCATAAGAATGGGACTGAGAAGAGGGCTGTCCTATGCAAATAATATCCTCCCATGCACACTTTCTTCTGAGACGGTCGGCGGCTTGTGCCGTGATACCACCTCCAACATATGGTCTTCAACCAAATTTTAAAAAAGCCCACCTGCCTTAGACGAAGGATTTTGCCACTCAAAGGAAGCACATGGGGACATCACCCTCATTTAGCAGGGTCCTAAATTGCCTGCTGTCAGCCTGTATACAGAACAAGGGCGTTCGTGGGCGTTCGTGAGCGTTCCTCAAAGGAAGGAGGTGGGTGATTAAATTCACAGTGCCAGGGCAGGCCCAGCCCAGCCCAGCCCAGCCCAGCCCAGCCCAGCCCAGCTCAGCTCAGCCCTGCACAGCCCAGCCCGGTACAGCGCACTGCTGTGGAGGTCCATTCCTTCACATCCTGCAGCAGGCATGATGCAGACCTATTAGAGCAAAGGCTTGACTCTGCCCTTGTCTGTCTCTTAAAGGAAACAATCTTTGTAGCTTCTTATTGCACCTAATAAATGGACTCTAGCTTTCCTCAAACTTGACCCATCATTTCATTAGCCAGAGCTCATACTTGACCTTTATTTCTATCCAAGCTCACTGACACAAAACCCCTGATTTGAGCAGGTGGCTCACACCAAAATAAAAAATCACCATCATCCAACCTATTTTACAACAAGTGTAGCCCCTTCCTCTTATTCTTGTGCTCAGTTATAACCCCCAATACCACAATTGCACTCTGCAATTCACCAAACTTAAAGGACAAAGAATGAAGACATTGATAAAGGAAGATAAGGCCTTGTCCCTATTGCACCTACTTGAGAGATAGGGCGGTTGGTAGAAGGTCATGAGGGAAAACATTTGAAATTTCGGGACACACATGCCAAAAAGAGTGTCCACTTTTCTCCTCTGTTACCAAGTAAAAAAAAAATGTGCAAAAAAAAAATAACTATTCACTTTTTGAAAATTTCCACCTTGGGATACTTCTACAGCATTGGCAGGATTCGAACCCTGGCCTGTGAGGGCTGTCCCCACCAAAGGTACAAGACTTACCTTTGAGCTATAGCTCCTTGGTGGTCTAGAGGATTGCAGTAGTAACTATAAGCAACATACAGGCCTTGGTGTCCTTCCCTGCGGCATCCATTGCACATGAAAAGGATGACCATGACATAAGGACAATTTGATAGGCTACTTACATGGAAACCAGTGTGGTCCAGTGGGTAAGTGCCTGCCTTCCATCCAGGCAACCAGGGTATAGGAGGAGCTCGGTCGGAGAGGAGGGGTATAGGAGGAGCCTAGTCAGAGTGGGTGGGGTCAGAGAGGAGGGGTTCAGGAGCAGCCTAGTCAGAGTGGGTGGGGTCAGAGAGGAGGGGTATAGGAGGAGCTGGGTGAGAGAGGAGGGGTATAGGAGGAGCCAAGTCAGAGTGGGTGGGGTCAGAGAGGAGGGGTATAGGAGGAGCTGGTGAGAGAGGAGGGGTATAGGAGGAGCCTAGTCAGAGTGGGTGGGGTCAGAGATGAGGGGTTCAGGAGCAGCCTAGTCAGAGTGGGTGGGGTCAGAGAGGAGGGGTGTAGGAGGAGCTGGGTCGGATAGGAGGGGTATAGGAGGAGCCTAGTCAGAGTGGGTGGGGTCAGAGAGGAGGGGTATAGGAGGAGCTGGGTGAGAGAGGAGGGGTATAGGAGGAGCTCGGTCGGAGAGGAGGGGTATAGGAGGAGCCAAGTCAGAGTGGGTGGGGTCAGAGAGGAGGGGTTCAGGAGCAGCCTAGTCAGAGTGGGTGGGGTCAGAGAGGAGGGGTATATGGGTGGGGTCAGAGAGCAGAGGAATAGGTGGAGTAGGATCCTGACTTATTGTGGGAAAGTGCAAATACTTTTTTACTGCACCCCCCTATACTCTCTGATTTCTGTTGGGAGGGGGCAGTCAAAAATGGGGGGTTCAGTATTAAAAGGTGCTTGGGCGCAACGTGAAGGCGATGAGGTGCACAGAATGGCATGGCTTCCAGGTACTTTTTGGGGGGGCTACCATTAGTTTTTATTGCTCTGATCCTCCCTCATGGGGTGTACCCCAAATGGTTAGGGGCAACGGTGGGGGAGGCAAGATGCTGTTTGACAGTTTCTATTACCAACAGGGGTCACCATACGATTCTTCTGCAGTTATGGTATTGAAAGGTAAAACAAGGAGCATGTGGCTGTATTTTTGCAGGTCGGGTGCCCCAAAATGTTACTGCCAGCAGCAGCAGCCCCCTTCCTCCCCACCCGGCAGATTGGTATAGGTACCTTTAGGACATTTCTGTTGAAAACAGAGGCTATAGCGAATCGCACTACAAAATCCGAGAGCACTAACACTTGCTAAATAAAGGTGGCATCGGAGCATACGAATGAGGCAGGGAGAGGCTACTCTTGGCAATTGGTTTGGTGGGTCATAGTGAATAACCTCGGCATGCAAATAGGCAGAAGTGTGAGGATTGGCAGTGTCTGTAGAGAATTTTGGCATGCTCTTCAGTTGATTTTTTCCTCCTTACGTTGGCTATGAACTACAGAGGAAAGGCCTGGCCTTACTGTTGGGCAAAACATGTTTCATGATTTTAAGAAGTGTAGTCTGGCTGTACTGAGAGGGGCTGTACAGTACGGTAAATGTCTGTATACCCCTGCGATGTGCATCCAACTGTCACTTGAGATTGAACAGCGAACGAAGCAGCTGGGTTACTGACTGAATGTAAATGGAAGGCACATAGGAAGGGTGCTTGTGGTCACTCAAATGATTGAAACCTGGTTGATGCACTACCAAAGCTGGGGTACCAGGAGGGAACATTTGAGGGGTATTGAGATGGTGGTGTGCAGAGGTCAACATATGTTTCAGAGACACAGAGGTACTGCGGTCCTGGTCCCACATTGGGGGTAGACAAAAGTCCCTGCTAAAGATTTCTGTCCAACTGTTATCACATTTTGTGCAGCCTGGCTCCCTCTGTAAGGATTCCCCAGTGTCTTTCGATCCTACAGATGACTGTAGCAAACTTCCCAAATTTTTTCTTGGCCTCATACTCCCAAAGGAGTGCCTGACATTTGCCAGCCTAACGATACTCACATTCTGGGAAAAACCTCACTAACCATGCATATTTATGTACCACACATGGCAAATCCTTACAATTGCAGAACATCATATCGCACTTGTCATCTTTGAGGTACTGTAAGTATTTGGATTTGAGGGTAATATTCATCCTTGCTTGCTCTCTCCCAATTGAAGTCTACGGTGCTGCTATTCCTTTCTCACATCTGCCTTCAAAGAGACACGCGACACACAGACTCAATCACTCAGCAAACATATATGCTTTGACGTTTTCATATTGCTGTTTACCTTCTAATTATTCCCCCTTCACCACAAATACAGGCCTGCCATTCCTCATCCCCTCAGTCAACGCAGTCCTTCACTCTTTAGGCCCTGCAAGACCACCATGAACAAGAATCATGTCAGCAAGCAGAAGAAAAGCCTCAGTGTGCTCTTTTGTTCATACTGCTGCCCTCTAGTAACACTTCATGGCAACTGCAGCATAAGAATGGGACTGAGAAGAGGGCTGTCCTATGCAAATAATATCCTCCCATGCACACTTTCTTCTGAGACGGTCGGCGGCTTGTGCCGTGATACCACCTCCAACATATGGTCTTCAACCAAATTTTAAAAAAGCCCACCTGCCTTAGACGAAGGATTTTGCCACTCAAAGGAAGCACATGGGGACATCACCCTCATTTAGCAGGGTCCTAAATTGCCTGCTGTCAGCCTGTATACAGAACAAGGGCGTTCGTGGGCGTTCGTGAGCGTTCCTCAAAGGAAGGAGGTGGGTGATTAAATTCACAGTGCCAGGGCAGGCCCAGCCCAGCCCAGCCCAGCCCAGCTCAGCTCAGCCCTGCACAGCCCAGCCCGGCACAGCGCACTGCTGTGGAGGTCCATTCCTTCACATCCTGCAGCAGGCATGATGCAGACCTATTAGAGCAAAGGCTTGACTCTGCCCTTGTCTGTCTCTTAAAGGAAACAATCTTTGTAGCTTCTTATTGCACCTAATAAATGGACTCTAGCTTGCCTCAAACTTGACCCATCATTTCATTAGCCAGAGCTCATACTTGACCTTTATTTCTATCCAAGCTCACTGACACAAAACCCCTGATTTGAGCAGGTGGCTCACACCAAAATAAAAAATCACCATCATCCAACCTATTTTACAACAAGTGTAGCCCCTTCCTCTTATTCTTGTGCTCAGTTATAACCCCCAATACCACAATTGCACTCTGCAATTCACCAAACTTAAAGGACAAAGAATGAAGACATTGATAAAGGAAGATAAGGCCTTGTCCCTATTGCACCTACTTGAGAGATAGGGCGGTTGGTAGAAGGTCATGAGGGAAAACATTTGAAATTTCGGGACACACATGCCAAAAAGAGTGTCCACTTTTCTCCTCTGTTACCAAGTAAAAAAAAAATGTGCAAAAAAAAAATAACTATTCACTTTTTGAAAATTTCCACCTTGGGATACTTCTACAGCATTGGCAGGATTCGAACCCTGGCCTGTGAGGGCTGTCCCCACCAAAGGTACAAGACTTACCTTTGAGCTATAGCTCCTTGGTGGTCTAGAGGATTGCAGTAGTAACTATAAGCAACATACAGGCCTTGGTGTCCTTCCCTGCGGCATCCATTGCACATGAAAAGGATGACCATGACATAAGGACAATTTGATAGGCTACTTACATGGAAACCAGTGTGGTCCAGTGGGTAAGTGCCTGCCTTCCATCCAGGCAACCAGGGTTCAAATCCCGGGTTCGGCACCAGGTGACTGATGGTGGCAGAGCAGAGGTAGGTTGGAGGTGGGCCTAAAGGGCCAATTGGTAAGTAAAATGTGTCTGTGTGTTGTGTAAGAGTGGAATCATGCCTAGTGAATGAGGGATTGCAGGTTGGTTGGTAAGTAGTGAGTGGGTGGGGTCAGAGGGGAGGGGTATAGGAGGAGCTGGGTGAGAGAGGAGGGGTATGGGAGGAGCCTAGTCAGAGTGGGTGGGGTCAGAGATGAGGGGTTCAGGAGCAGCCTAGTCAGAGTGGGTGGGGTCAGAGAGGAGGGGTATAGGAGGAGCTGGGTCGGATAGGAGGGGTATAGGAGGAGCCTAGTCAGAGTGGGTGGGGTCAGAGAGGAGGGGTATAGGAGGAGCTGGGTGAGAGAGGAGGGGTATAGGAGGAGCTCGGTCGGAGAGGAGGGGTATAGGAGGAGCCAAGTCAGAGTGGGTGGGGTCAGAGAGGAGGGGTTCAGGAGCAGCCTAGTCAGAGTGGGTGGGGTCAGAGAGGAGGGGTATATGGGTGGGGTCAGAGAGCAGAGGAATAGGTGGAGTAGGATCCTGACTTATTGTGGGAAAGTGCAAATACTTTTTTACTGCACCCCCCTATACTCTCTGATTTCTGTTGGGAGGGGGCAGTCAAAAATGGGGGGTTCAGTATTAAAAGGTGCTTGGGCGCAACGTGAAGGCGATGAGGTGCACAGAATGGCATGGCTTCCAGGTACTTTTTGGGGGGGCTACCATTAGTTTTTATTGCTCTGATCCTCCCTCATGGGGTGTACCCCAAATGGTTAGGGGCAACGGTGGGGGAGGCAAGATGCTGTTTGACAGTTTCTATTACCAACAGGGGTCACCATACGATTCTTCTGCAGTTATGGTATTGAAAGGTAAAACAAGGAGCATGTGGCTGTATTTTTGCAGGTCGGGTGCCCCAAAATGTTACTGCCAGCAGCAGCAGCCCCCTTCCTCCCCACCCGGCAGATTGGTATAGGTACCTTTAGGACATTTCTGTTGAAAACAGAGGCTATAGCGAATCGCACTACAAAATCCGAGAGCACTAACACTTGCTAAATAAAGGTGGCATCGGAGCATACGAATGAGGCAGGGAGAGGCTACTGTTGGCAATTGGTTTGGTGGGTCATAGTGAATAACCTCGGCATGCAAATAGGCAGAAGTGTGAGGATTGGCAGTGTCTGTAGAGAATTTTGGCATGCTCTTCAGTTGATTTTTTCCTCCTTACGTTGGCTATGAACTACAGAGGAAAGGCCTGGCCTTACTGTTGGGCAAAACATGTTTCATGATTTTAAGAAGTGTAGTCTGGCTGTACTGAGAGGGGCTGTACAGTACGGTAAATGTCTGTATACCCCTGCGATGTGCATCCAACTGTCACTTGAGATTGAACAGCGAACGAAGCAGCTGGGTTACTGACTGAATGTAAATGGAAGGCACATAGGAAGGGTGCTTGTGGTCACTCAAATGATTGAAACCTGGTTGATGCACTACCAAAGCTGGGGTACCAGGAGGGAACATTTGAGGGGTATTGAGATGGTGGTGTGCAGAGGTCAACATATGTTTCAGAGACACAGAGGTACTGCGGTCCTGGTCCCACATTGGGGGTAGACAAAAGTCCCTGCTAAAGATTTCTGTCCAACTGTTATCACATTTTGTGCAGCCTGGCTCCCTCTGTAAGGATTCCCCAGTGTCTTTCGATCCTACAGATGACTGTAGCAAACTTCCCAAATTTTTTCTTGGCCTCATACTCCCAAAGGAGTGCCTGACATTTGCCAGCCTAACGATACTCACATTCTGGGAAAAACCTCACTAACCATGCATATTTATGTACCACACATGGCAAATCCTTACAATTGCAGAACATCATATCGCACTTCTCATCTTTGAGGTACTGTAAGTATTTGGATTTGAGGGTAATATTCATCCTTGCTTGCTCTCTCCCATCTGAAGTCTACGGTGCTGCTATTCCTTTCTCACATCTCCCTTCAAAGAGACACGCGACACACAGACTCAATCACTCAGCAAACATATATGCTTTGACGTTTTCATATTGCTGTTTACCTTCTAATTATTCCCCCTTCACCACAAATACAGGCCTGCCATTCCTCATCCCCTCAGTCAACGCAGTCCTTCACTCTTTAGGCCCTGCAAGACCACCATGAACAAGAATCATGTCAGCAAGCAGAAGAAAAGCCTCAGTGTGCTCTTTTGTTCATACTGCTGCCCTCTAGTAACACTTCATGGCAACTGCAGCATAAGAATGGGACTGAGAAGAGGGCTGTCCTATGCAAATAATATCCTCCCATGCACACTTTCTTCTGAGACGGTCGGCGGCTTGTGCCGTGATACCACCTCCAACATATGGTCTTCAACCAAATTTTAAAAAAGCCCACCTGCCTTAGACGAAGGATTTTGCCACTCAAAGGAAGCACATGGGGACATCACCCTCATTTAGCAGGGTCCTAAATTGCCTGCTGTCAGCCTGTATACAGAACAAGGGCGTTCGTGGGCGTTCGTGAGCGTTCCTCAAAGGAAGGAGGTGGGTGATTAAATTCACAGTGCCAGGGCAGGCCCAGCCCAGCCCAGCCCAGCCCAGCCCAGCCCAGCCCAGCCCAGCCCAGCCCAGCTCAGCCCTGCACAGCCCAGCCCGGCACAGCGCACTGCTGTGGAGGTCCATTCCTTCACATCCTGCAGCAGGCATGATGCAGACCTATTAGAGCAAAGGCTTGACTCTGCCCTTGTCTGTCTCTTAAAGGAAACAATCTTTGTAGCTTCTTATTGCACCTAATAAATGGACTCTAGCTTGCCTCAAACTTGACCCATCATTTCATTAGCCAGAGCTCATACTTGACCTTTATTTCTATCCAAGCTCACTGACACAAAACCCCTGATTTGAGCAAGTGGCTCACACCAAAATAAAAAATCACCATCTTCCAACCTATTTTACAACAAGTGTAGCCCCTTCCTCTTATTCTTGTGCTCAGTTATAACCCCCAATACCACAATTGCACTCTGCAATTCACCAAACTTAAAGGACAAAGAATGAAGACATTGATAAAGGAAGATAAGGCCTTGTCCCTATTGCACCTACTTGAGAGATAGGGCGGTTGGTAGAAGGTCATGAGGGAAAACATTTGAAATTTCGGGACACACATGCCAAAAAGAGTGTCCACTTTTCTCCTCTGTTACCAAGTAAAAAAAAAATTTGCAAAAAAAAAAACTATTCACTTTTTGAAAATGTCCACCTTGGGATACTTCTACAGCATTGGCAGGATTCGAACCCTGGCCTGTGAGGGCTGTCCCCACCAAAGGTACAAGACTTACCTTTGAGCTATAGCTCCTTGGTGGTCTTGAGGATTGCAGTAGTAACTATAAGCAACATACAGGCCTTGGTGTCCTTCCCTGCGGCATCCATTGCACATGAAAAGGATGACCATGACATAAGGACAATTTGATAGGCTACTTACATGGAAACCAGTGTGGTCCAGTGGGTAAGTGCCTGCCTTCCATCCAGGCAACCAGGGTTCAAATCCCGGGTTCGGCACCAGGTGACTGATGGTGGCAGAGCAGAGGTAAGTTGGAGGTGGGCCTAAAGGGCCAATTGGTAAGTAAAATGTGTCTGTGTGTTGTGTAAGAGTGGAATCATGCCTAGTGAATGAGGGATTGCAGGTTGGTTGGTAAGTAGTGAGTGGGTGGGGTCAGAGGGGAGGGGTATAGGAGGAGCTGGGTGAGAGAGGAGGGGTATAGGAGGAGCTCGGTCGGATAGGAGGGGTATAGGAGGAGCCTAGTCAGAGTGGGTGGGGTCAGAGAGGAGGGGTGTAGGAGGAGCTGGGTCAGAGAGGAGGGGTATACGAGGAGCTGGGTCGGATAGGAGGGGTATAGGAGGAGCCTAGTCAGAGTGGGTGGGGTCAGAGAGGATGGGTATAGGAGGAGCTGGGTGAGAGAGGAGGGGTATAGGAGGAGCTCGGTCGGAGAGGAGGGGTATAGGAGGAGCCAAGTCAGAGTGGGTGGGGTCAGAGAGGAGGGGTTCAGGAGCAGCCTAGTCAGAGTGGGTGGGGTCAGAGAGGAGGGGTATATGGGTGGGGTCAGAGAGCAGAGGAATAGGTGGAGTAGGATCCTGACTTATTGTGGGAAAGTGCAAATACTTTTTTACTGCACCCCCCTATACTCTCTGATTTCTGTTGGGAGGGGGCAGTCAAAAATGGGGGGTTCAGTATTAAAAGGTGCTTGGGCGCAACGTGAAGGCGATGAGGTGCACAGAATGGCATGGCTTCCAGGTACTTTTTGGGGGGGCTACCATTAGTTTTTATTGCTCTGATCCTCCCTCATGGGGTGTACCCCAAATGGTTAGGGGCAACGGTGGGGGAGGCAAGATGCTGTTTGACAGTTTCTATTACCAACAGGGGTCACCATACGATTCTTCTGCAGTTATGGTATTGAAAGGTAAAACAAGGAGCATGTGGCTGTATTTTTGCAGGTCGGGTGCCCCAAAATGTTACTGCCAGCAGCAGCAGCCCCCTTCCTCCCCACCCGGCAGATTGGTATAGGTACCTTTAGGACATTTCTGTTGAAAACAGAGGCTATAGCGAATCGCACTACAAAATCCGAGAGCACTAACACTTGCTAAATAAAGGTGGCATCGGAGCATACGAATGAGGCAGGGAGAGGCTACTGTTGGCAATTGGTTTGGTGGGTCATAGTGAATAACCTCGGCATGCAAATAGGCAGAAGTGTGAGGATTGGCAGTGTCTGTAGAGAATTTTGGCATGCTCTTCAGTTGATTTTTTCCTCCTTACGTTGGCTATGAACTACAGAGGAAAGGCCTGGCCTTACTGTTGGGCAAAACATGTTTCATGATTTTAAGAAGTGTAGTCTGGCTGTACTGAGAGGGGCTGTACAGTACGGTAAATGTCTGTATACCCCTGCGATGTGCATCCAACTGTCACTTGAGATTGAACAGCGAACGAAGCAGCTGGGTTACTGACTGAATGTAAATGGAAGGCACATAGGAAGGGTGCTTGTGGTCACTCAAATGATTGAAACCTGGTTGATGCACTACCAAAGCTGGGGTACCAGGAGGGAACATTTGAGGGGTATTGAGATGGTGGTGTGCAGAGGTCAACATATGTTTCAGAGACACAGAGGTACTGCGGTCCTGGTCCCACATTGGGGGTAGACAAAAGTCCCTGCTAAAGATTTCTGTCCAACTGTTATCACATTTTGTGCAGCCTGGCTCCCTCTGTAAGGATTCCCCAGTGTCTTTCGATCCTACAGATGACTGTAGCAAACTTCCCAAATTTTTTCTTGGCCTCATACTCCCAAAGGAGTGCCTGACATTTGCCAGCCTAACGATACTCACATTCTGGGAAAAACCTCACTAACCATGCATATTTATGTACCACACATGGCAAATCCTTACAATTGCAGAACATCATATCGCACTTGTCATCTTTGAGGTACTGTAAGTATTTGGATTTGAGGGTAATATTCATCCTTGCTTGCTCTCTCCCATCTGAAGTCTACGGTGCTGCTATTCCTTTCTCACATCTCCCTTCAAAGAGACACGCGACACACAGACTCAATCACTCAGCAAACATATATGCTTTGACGTTTTCATATTGCTGTTTACCTTCTAATTATTCCCCCTTCACCACAAATACAGGCCTGCCATTCCTCATCCCCTCAGTCAACGCAGTCCTTCACTCTTTAGGCCCTGCAAGACCACCATGAACAAGAATCATGTCAGCAAGCAGAAGAAAAGCCTCAGTGTGCTCTTTTGTTCATACTGCTGCCCTCTAGTAACACTTCATGGCAACTGCAGCATAAGAATGGGACTGAGAAGAGGGCTGTCCTATGCAAATAATATCCTCCCATGCACACTTTCTTCTGAGACGGTCGGCGGCTTGTGCCGTGATACCACCTCCAACATATGGTCTTCAACCAAATTTTAAAAAAGCCCACCTGCCTTAGACGAAGGATTTTGCCACTCAAAGGAAGCACATGCGGACATCACCCTCATTTAGCAGGGTCCTAAATTGCCTGCTGTCAGCCTGTATACAGAACAAGGGCGTTCGTGGGCGTTCGTGAGCGTTCCTCAAAGGAAGGAGGTGGGTGATTAAATTCACAGTGCCAGGGCAGGCCCAGCCCAGCCCAGCCCAGCCCAGCCCAGCCCAGCCCAGCCCAGCCCAGCCCAGCTCAGCCCTGCACAGCCCAGCACAGCCCAGCCCGGCACAGCGCACTGCTGTGGAGGTCCATTCCTTCACATCCTGCAGCAGGCATGATGCAGACCTATTAGAGCAAAGGCTTGACTCTGCCCTTGTCTGTCTCTTAAAGGAAACAATCTTTGTAGCTTCTTATTGCACCTAATAAATGGACTCTAGCTTGCCTCAAACTTGACCCATCATTTCATTAGCCAGAGCTCATACTTGACCTTTATTTCTATCCAAGCTCACTGACACAAAACCCCTGATTTGAGCAAGTGGCTCACACCAAAATAAAAAATCACCATCATCCAACCTATTTTACAACAAGTGTAGCCCCTTCCTCTTATTCTTGTGCTCAGTTATGACCCCCAATACCACAATTGCACTCTGCAATTCACCAAACTTAAAGGACAAAGAATGAAGACATTGATAAAGGAAGATAAGGCCTTGTCCCTATTGCACCTACTTGAGAGATAGGGCGGTTGGTAGAAGGTCATGAGGGAAAACATTTGAAATTTCGGGACACACATGCCAAAAAGAGTGTCCACTTTTCTCCTCTGTTACCAAGTAAAAAAAAAATTTGCAAAAAAAAAATAACTATTCACTTTTTGAAAATTTCCACCTTGGGATACTTCTACAGCATTGGCAGGATTCGAACCCTGGCCTGTGAGGGCTGTCCCCACCAAAGGTACAAGACTTACCTTTGAGCTATAGCTCCTTGGTGGTCTAGAGGATTGCAGTAGTAACTATAAGCAACATACAGGCCTTGGTGTCCTTCCCTGCGGCATCCATTGCACATGAAAAGGATGACCATGACATAAGGACAATTTGATAGGCTACTTACATGGAAACCAGTGTGGTCCAGTGGGTAAGTGCCTGCCTTCCATCCAGGCAACCAGGGTTCAAATCCCGGGTTCGGCACCAGGTGACTGATGGTGGCAGAGCAGAGGTAAGTTGGAGGTGGGCCTAAAGGGCCAATTGGTAAGTAAAATGTGTCTGTGTGTTGTGTAAGAGTGGAATCATGCCTAGTGAATGAGGGATTGCAGGTTGGTTGGTAAGTAGTGAGTGGGTGGGGTCAGAGGGGAGGGGTATAGGAGGAGCTGGGTGAGAGAGGAGGGGTATAGGAGGAGCTCGGTCGGATAGGAGGGGTATAGGAGGAGCCTAGTCAGAGTGGGTGGGGTCAGAGAGGAGGGGTGTAGGAGGAGCTGGGTCAGAGAGGAGGGGTATACGAGGAGCTGGGTCGGATAGGAGGGGTATAGGAGGAGCCTAGTCAGAGTGGGTGGGGTCAGAGAGGATGGGTATAGGAGGAGCTGGGTGAGAGAGGAGGGGTATAGGAGGAGCTCGGTCGGAGAGGAGGGGTATAGGAGGAGCCAAGTCAGAGTGGGTGGGGTCAGAGAGGAGGGGTTCAGGAGCAGCCTAGTCAGAGTGGGTGGGGTCAGAGAGGAGGGGTATATGGGTGGGGTCAGAGAGCAGAGGAATAGGTGGAGTAGGATCCTGACTTATTGTGGGAAAGTGCAAATACTTTTTTACTGCACCCCCCTATACTCTCTGATTTCTGTTGGGAGGGGGCAGTCAAAAATGGGGGGTTCAGTATTAAAAGGTGCTTGGGCGCAACGTGAAGGCGATGAGGTGCACAGAATGGCATGGCTTCCAGGTACTTTTTGGGGGGGCTACCATTAGTTTTTATTGCTCTGATCCTCCCTCATGGGGTGTACCCCAAATGGTTAGGGGCAACGGTGGGGGAGGCAAGATGCTGTTTGACAGTTTCTATTACCAACAGGGGTCACCATACGATTCTTCTGCAGTTATGGTATTGAAAGGTAAAACAAGGAGCATGTGGCTGTATTTTTGCAGGTCGGGTGCCCCAAAATGTTACTGCCAGCAGCAGCAGCCCCCTTCCTCCCCACCCGGCAGATTGGTATAGGTACCTTTAGGACATTTCTGTTGAAAACAGAGGCTATAGCGAATCGCACTACAAAATCCGAGAGCACTAACACTTGCTAAATAAAGGTGGCATCGGAGCATACGAATGAGGCAGGGAGAGGCTACTGTTGGCAATTGGTTTGGTGGGTCATAGTGAATAACCTCGGCATGCAAATAGGCAGAAGTGTGAGGATTGGCAGTGTCTGTAGAGAATTTTGGCATGCTCTTCAGTTGATTTTTTCCTCCTTACGTTGGCTATGAACTACAGAGGAAAGGCCTGGCCTTACTGTTGGGCAAAACATGTTTCATGATTTTAAGAAGTGTAGTCTGGCTGTACTGAGAGGGGCTGTACAGTACGGTAAATGTCTGTATACCCCTGCGATGTGCATCCAACTGTCACTTGAGATTGAACAGCGAACGAAGCAGCTGGGTTACTGACTGAATGTAAATGGAAGGCACATAGGAAGGGTGCTTGTGGTCACTCAAATGATTGAAACCTGGTTGATGCACTACCAAAGCTGGGGTACCAGGAGGGAACATTTGAGGGGTATTGAGATGGTGGTGTGCAGAGGTCAACATATGTTTCAGAGACACAGAGGTACTGCGGTCCTGGTCCCACATTGGGGGTAGACAAAAGTCCCTGCTAAAGATTTCTGTCCAACTGTTATCACATTTTGTGCAGCCTGGCTCCCTCTGTAAGGATTCCCCAGTGTCTTTCGATCCTACAGATGACTGTAGCAAACTTCCCAAATTTTTTCTTGGCCTCATACTCCCAAAGGAGTGCCTGACATTTGCCAGCCTAACGATACTCACATTCTGGGAAAAACCTCACTAACCATGCATATTTATGTACCACACATGGCAAATCCTTACAATTGCAGAACATCATATCGCACTTGTCATCTTTGAGGTACTGTAAGTATTTGGATTTGAGGGTAATATTCATCCTTGCTTGCTCTCTCCCATCTGAAGTCTACGGTGCTGCTATTCCTTTCTCACATCTCCCTTCAAAGAGACACGCGACACACAGACTCAATCACTCAGCAAACATATATGCTTTGACGTTTTCATATTGCTGTTTACCTTCTAATTATTCCCCCTTCACCACAAATACAGGCCTGCCATTCCTCATCCCCTCAGTCAACGCAGTCCTTCACTCTTTAGGCCCTGCAAGACCACCATGAACAAGAATCATGTCAGCAAGCAGAAGAAAAGCCTCAGTGTGCTCTTTTGTTCATACTGCTGCCCTCTAGTAACACTTCATGGCAACTGCAGCATAAGAATGGGACTGAGAAGAGGGCTGTCCTATGCAAATAATATCCTCCCATGCACACTTTCTTCTGAGACGGTCGGCGGCTTGTGCCGTGATACCACCTCCAACATATGGTCTTCAACCAAATTTTAAAAAAGCCCACCTGCCTTAGACGAAGGATTTTGCCACTCAAAGGAAGCACATGCGGACATCACCCTCATTTAGCAGGGTCCTAAATTGCCTGCTGTCAGCCTGTATACAGAACAAGGGCGTTCGTGGGCGTTCGTGAGCGTTCCTCAAAGGAAGGAGGTGGGTGATTAAATTCACAGTGCCAGGGCAGGCCCAGCCCAGCCCAGCCCAGCCCAGCCCAGCCCAGCCCAGCCCAGCCCAGCTCAGCCCTGCACAGCCCAGCACAGCCCAGCCCGGCACAGCGCACTGCTGTGGAGGTCCATTCCTTCACATCCTGCAGCAGGCATGATGCAGACCTATTAGAGCAAAGGCTTGACTCTGCCCTTGTCTGTCTCTTAAAGGAAACAATCTTTGTAGCTTCTTATTGCACCTAATAAATGGACTCTAGCTTGCCTCAAACTTGACCCATCATTTCATTAGCCAGAGCTCATACTTGACCTTTATTTCTATCCAAGCTCACTGACACAAAACCCCTGATTTGAGCAAGTGGCTCACACCAAAATAAAAAATCACCATCATCCAACCTATTTTACAACAAGTGTAGCCCCTTCCTCTTATTCTTGTGCTCAGTTATGACCCCCAATACCACAATTGCACTCTGCAATTCACCAAACTTAAAGGACAAAGAATGAAGACATTGATAAAGGAAGATAAGGCCTTGTCCCTATTGCACCTACTTGAGAGATAGGGCGGTTGGTAGAAGGTCATGAGGGAAAACATTTGAAATTTCGGGACACACATGCCAAAAAGAGTGTCCACTTTTCTCCTCTGTTACCAAGTAAAAAAAAAATTTGCAAAAAAAAAATAACTATTCACTTTTTGAAAATTTCCACCTTGGGATACTTCTACAGCATTGGCAGGATTCGAACCCTGGCCTGTGAGGGCTGTCCCCACCAAAGGTACAAGACTTACCTTTGAGCTATAGCTCCTTGGTGGTCTAGAGGATTGCAGTAGTAACTATAAGCAACATACAGGCCTTGGTGTCCTTCCCTGCGGCATCCATTGCACATGAAAAGGATGACCATGACATAAGGACAATTTGATAGGCTACTTACATGGAAACCAGTGTGGTCCAGTGGGTAAGTGCCTGCCTTCCATCCAGGCAACCAGGGTTCAAATCCCGGGTTCGGCACCAGGTGACTGATGGTGGCAGAGCAGAGGTAGGTTGGAGGTGGGCCTAAAGGGCCAATTGGTAAGTAAAATGTGTCTGTGTGTTGTGTAAGAGTGGAATCATGCCTAGTGAATGAGGGATTGCAGGTTGGTTGGTAAGTAGTGAGTGGGTGGGGTCAGAGGGGAGGGGTATAGGAGGAGCTGGGTGAGAGAGGAGGGGTATAGGAGGAGCTGGGTCGGATAGGAGGGGTATAGGAGGAGCCTAGTCAGAGTGGGTGGGGTCAGAGATGAGGGGTTCAGGAGCAGCCTAGTCAGAGTGGGAGGGGTGTAGGAGGAGCTGGGTCAGAGAGGAGGGGTATAGGAGGAGCTGGGTCGGATAGGAGGGGTATAGGAGGAGCCTAGTCAGAGTGGGTGGGGTCAGAGAGGAGGGGTATAGGAGGAGCTGGGTGAGAGAGGAGGGGTATAGGAGGAGCTCGGTCGGAGAGGAGGGGTATAGGAGGAGCCAAGTCAGAGTGGGTGGGGTCAGAGAGGAGGGGTTCAGGAGCAGCCTAGTCAGAGTGGGTGGGGTCAGAGAGGAGGGGTATATGGGTGGGGTCAGAGAGCAGAGGAATAGGTGGAGTAGGATCCTGACTTATTGTGGGAAAGTGCAAATACTTTTTTACTGCACCCCCCTATACTCTCTGATTTCTGTTGGGAGGGGGCAGTCAAAAATGGGGGGTTCAGTATTAAAAGGTGCTTGGGCGCAACGTGAAGGCGATGAGGTGCACAGAATGGCATGGCTTCCAGGTACTTTTTGGGGGGGCTACCATTAGTTTTTATTGCTCTGATCCTCCCTCATGGGGTGTACCCCAAATGGTTAGGGGCAACGGTGGGGGAGGCAAGATGCTGTTTGACAGTTTCTATTACCAACAGGGGTCACCATACGATTCTTCTGCAGTTATGGTATTGAAAGGTAAAACAAGGAGCATGTGGCTGTATTTTTGCAGGTCGGGTGCCCCAAAATGTTACTGCCAGCAGCAGCAGCCCCCTTCCTCCCCACCCGGCAGATTGGTATAGGTACCTTTAGGACATTTCTGTTGAAAACAGAGGCTATAGCGAATCGCACTACAAAATCCGAGAGCACTAACACTTGCTAAATAAAGGTGGCATCGGAGCATACGAATGAGGCAGGGAGAGGCTACTGTTGGCAATTGGTTTGGTGGGTCATAGTGAATAACCTCGGCATGCAAATAGGCAGAAGTGTGAGGATTGGCAGTGTCTGTAGAGAATTTTGGCATGCTCTTCAGTTGATTTTTTCCTCCTTACGTTGGCTATGAACTACAGAGGAAAGGCCTGGCCTTACTGTTGGGCAAAACATGTTTCATGATTTTAAGAAGTGTAGTCTGGCTGTACTGAGAGGGGCTGTACAGTACGGTAAATGTCTGTATACCCCTGCGATGTGCATCCAACTGTCACTTGAGATTGAACAGCGAACGAAGCAGCTGGGTTACTGACTGAATGTAAATGGAAGGCACATAGGAAGGGTGCTTGTGGTCACTCAAATGATTGAAACCTGGTTGATGCACTACCAAAGCTGGGGTACCAGGAGGGAACATTTGAGGGGTATTGAGATGGTGGTGTGCAGAGGTCAACATATGTTTCAGAGACACAGAGGTACTGCGGTCCTGGTCCCACATTGGGGGTAGACAAAAGTCCCTGCTAAAGATTTCTGTCCAACTGTTATCACATTTTGTGCAGCCTGGCTCCCTCTGTAAGGATTCCCCAGTGTCTTTCGATCCTACAGATGACTGTAGCAAACTTCCCAAATTTTTTCTTGGCCTCATACTCCCAAAGGAGTGCCTGACATTTGCCAGCCTAACGATACTCACATTCTGGGAAAAACCTCACTAACCATGCATATTTATGTACCACACATGGCAAATCCTTACAATTGCAGAACATCATATCGCACTTGTCATCTTTGAGGTACTGTAAGTATTTGGATTTGAGGGTAATATTCATCCTTGCTTGCTCTCTCCCAATTGAAGTCTACGGTGCTGCTATTCCTTTCTCACATCTCCCTTCAAAGAGACACGCGACACACAGACTCAATCACTCAGCAAACATATATGCTTTGACGTTTTCATATTGCTGTTTACCTTCTAATTATTCCCCCTTCACCACAAATACAGGCCTGCCATTCCTCATCCCCTCAGTCAACGCAGTCCTTCACTCTTTAGGCCCTGCAAGACCACCATGAACAAGAATCATGTCAGCAAGCAGAAGAAAAGCCTCAGTGTGCTCTTTTGTTCATACTGCTGCCCTCTAGTAACACTTCATGGCAACTGCAGCATAAGAATGGGACTGAGAAGAGGGCTGTCCTATGCAAATAATATCCTCCCATGCACACTTTCTTCTGAGACGGTCGGCGGCTTGTGCCGTGATACCACCTCCAACATATGGTCTTCAACCAAATTTTAAAAAAGCCCACCTGCCTTAGACGAAGGATTTTGCCACTCAAAGGAAGCACATGGGGACATCACCCTCATTTAGCAGGGTCCTAAATTGCCTGCTGTCAGCCTGTATACAGAACAAGGGCGTTCGTGGGCGTTCGTGAGCGTTCCTCAAAGGAAGGAGGTGGGTGATTAAATTCACAGTGCCAGGGCAGGCCCAGCCCAGCCCAGCCCAGCCCAGCTCAGCCCTGCACAGCCCAGCCCGGCACAGCGCACTGCTGTGGAGGTCCATTCCTTCACATCCTGCAGCAGGCATGATGCAGACCTATTAGAGCAAAGGCTTGACTCTGCCCTTGTCTGTCTCTTAAAGGAAACAATCTTTGTAGCTTCTTATTGCACCTAATAAATGGACTCTAGCTTGCCTCAAACTTGACCCATCATTTCATTAGCCAGAGCTCATACTTGACCTTTATTTCTATCCAAGCTCACTGACACAAAACCCCTGATTTGAGCAAGTGGCTCACACCAAAATAAAAAATCACCATCTTCCAACCTATTTTACAACAAGTGTAGCCCCTTCCTCTTATTCTTGTGCTCAGTTATAACCCCCAATACCACAATTGCACTCTGCAATTCACCAAACTTAAAGGACAAAGAATGAAGACATTGATAAAGGAAGATAAGGCCTTGTCCCTATTGCACCTACTTGAGAGATAGGGCGGTTGGTAGAAGGTCATGAGGGAAAACATTTGAAATTTCGGGACACACATGCCAAAAAGAGTGTCCACTTTTCTCCTCTGTTACCAAGTAAAAAAAATATTTGCAAAAAAAAAAAACTATTCACTTTTTGAAAATGTCCACCTTGGGATACTTCTACAGCATTGGCAGGATTCGAACCCTGGCCTGTGAGGGCTGTCCCCACCAAAGGTACAAGACTTACCTTTGAGCTATAGCTCCTTGGTGGTCTTGAGGATTGCAGTAGTAACTATAAGCAACATACAGGCCTTGGTGTCCTTCCCTGCGGCATCCATTGCACATGAAAAGGATGACCATGACATAAGGACAATTTGATAGGCTACTTACATGGAAACCAGTGTGGTCCAGTGGGTAAGTGCCTGCCTTCCATCCAGGCAACCAGGGTTCAAATCCCGGGTTCGGCACCAGGTGACTGATGGTGGCAGAGCAGAGGTAAGTTGGAGGTGGGCCTAAAGGGCCAATTGGTAAGTAAAATGTGTCTGTGTGTTGTGTAAGAGTGGAATCATGCCTAGTGAATGAGGGATTGCAGGTTGGTTGGTAAGTAGTGAGTGGGTGTGGTCAGAGGGGAGGGGTATAGGAGGAGCTGGGTGAGAGAGGAGGGGTATAGGAGGAGCTCGGTCGGATAGGAGGGGTATAGGAGGAGCCTAGTCAGAGTGGGTGGGGTCAGAGAGGAGGGGTGTAGGAGGAGCTGGGTCAGAGAGGAGGGGTATACGAGGAGCTGGGTCGGATAGGAGGGGTATAGGAGGAGCCTAGTCAGAGTGGGTGGGGTCAGAGAGGATGGGTATAGGAGGAGCTGGGTGAGAGAGGAGGGGTATAGGAGGAGCTCGGTCGGAGAGGAGGGGTATAGGAGGAGCCAAGTCAGAGTGGGTGGGGTCAGAGAGGAGGGGTTCAGGAGCAGCCTAGTCAGAGTGGGTGGGGTCAGAGAGGAGGGGTATATGGGTGGGGTCAGAGAGCAGAGGAATAGGTGGAGTAGGATCCTGACTTATTGTGGGAAAGTGCAAATACTTTTTTACTGCACCCCCCTATACTCTCTGATTTCTGTTGGGAGGGGGCAGTCAAAAATGGGGGGTTCAGTATTAAAAGGTGCTTGGGCGCAACGTGAAGGCGATGAGGTGCACAGAATGGCATGGCTTCCAGGTACTTTTTGGGGGGGCTACCATTAGTTTTTATTGCTCTGATCCTCCCTCATGGGGTGTACCCCAAATGGTTAGGGGCAACGGTGGGGGAGGCAAGATGCTGTTTGACAGTTTCTATTACCAACAGGGGTCACCATACGATTCTTCTGCAGTTATGGTATTGAAAGGTAAAACAAGGAGCATGTGGCTGTATTTTTGCAGGTCGGGTGCCCCAAAATGTTACTGCCAGCAGCAGCAGCCCCCTTCCTCCCCACCCGGCAGATTGGTATAGGTACCTTTAGGACATTTCTGTTGAAAACAGAGGCTATAGCGAATCGCACTACAAAATCCGAGAGCACTAACACTTGCTAAATAAAGGTGGCATCGGAGCATACGAATGAGGCAGGGAGAGGCTACTGTTGGCAATTGGTTTGGTGGGTCATAGTGAATAACCTCGGCATGCAAATAGGCAGAAGTGTGAGGATTGGCAGTGTCTGTAGAGAATTTTGGCATGCTCTTCAGTTGATTTTTTCCTCCTTACGTTGGCTATGAACTACAGAGGAAAGGCCTGGCCTTACTGTTGGGCAAAACATGTTTCATGATTTTAAGAAGTGTAGTCTGGCTGTACTGAGAGGGGCTGTACAGTACGGTAAATGTCTGTATACCCCTGCGATGTGCATCCAACTGTCACTTGAGATTGAACAGCGAACGAAGCAGCTGGGTTACTGACTGAATGTAAATGGAAGGCACATAGGAAGGGTGCTTGTGGTCACTCAAATGATTGAAACCTGGTTGATGCACTACCAAAGCTGGGGTACCAGGAGGGAACATTTGAGGGGTATTGAGATGGTGGTGTGCAGAGGTCAACATATGTTTCAGAGACACAGAGGTACTGCGGTCCTGGTCCCACATTGGGGGTAGACAAAAGTCCCTGCTAAAGATTTCTGTCCAACTGTTATCACATTTTGTGCAGCCTGGCTCCCTCTGTAAGGATTCCCCAGTGTCTTTCGATCCTACAGATGACTGTAGCAAACTTCCCAAATTTTTTCTTGGCCTCATACTCCCAAAGGAGTGCCTGACATTTGCCAGCCTAACGATACTCACATTCTGGGAAAAACCTCACTAACCATGCATATTTATGTACCACACATGGCAAATCCTTACAATTGCAGAACATCATATCGCACTTGTCATCTTTGAGGTACTGTAAGTATTTGGATTTGAGGGTAATATTCATCCTTGCTTGCTCTCTCCCATCTGAAGTCTACGGTGCTGCTATTCCTTTCTCACATCTCCCTTCAAAGAGACACGCGACACACAGACTCAATCACTCAGCAAACATATATGCTTTGACGTTTTCATATTGCTGTTTACCTTCTAATTATTCCCCCTTCACCACAAATACAGGCCTGCCATTCCTCATCCCCTCAGTCAACGCAGTCCTTCACTCTTTAGGCCCTGCAAGACCACCATGAACAAGAATCATGTCAGCAAGCAGAAGAAAAGCCTCAGTGTGCTCTTTTGTTCATACTGCTGCCCTCTAGTAACACTTCATGGCAACTGCAGCATAAGAATGGGACTGAGAAGAGGGCTGTCCTATGCAAATAATATCCTCCCATGCACACTTTCTTCTGAGACGGTCGGCGGCTTGTGCCGTGATACCACCTCCAACATATGGTCTTCAACCAAATTTTAAAAAAGCCCACCTGCCTTAGACGAAGGATTTTGCCACTCAAAGGAAGCACATGGGGACATCACCCTCATTTAGCAGGGTCCTAAATTGCCTGCTGTCAGCCTGTATACAGAACAAGGGCGTTCGTGGGCGTTCGTGAGCGTTCCTCAAAGGAAGGAGGTGGGTGATTAAATTCACAGTGCCAGGGCAGGCCCAGCCCAGCCCAGCCCAGCCCAGCCCAGCCCAGCCCAGCCCAGCCCAGCCCAGCCCAGCCCAGCCCAGCCCAGCTCAGCCCTGCACAGCCCAGCACAGCACAGCCCAGCCCGGCACAGCGCACTGCTGTGGAGGTCCATTCCTTCACATCCTGCAGCAGGCATGATGCAGACCTATTAGAGCAAAGGCTTGACTCTGCCCTTGTCTGTCTCTTAAAGGAAACAATCTTTGTAGCTTCTTATTGCACCTAATAAATGGACTCTAGCTTGCCTCAAACTTGACCCATCATTTCATTAGCCAGAGCTCATACTTGACCTTTATTTCTATCCAAGCTCACTGACACAAAACCCCTGATTTGAGCAAGTGGCTCACACCAAAATAAAAAATCACCATCATCCAACCTATTTTACAACAAGTGTAGCCCCTTCCTCTTATTCTTGTGCTCAGTTATGACCCCCAATACCACAATTGCACTCTGCAATTCACCAAACTTAAAGGACAAAGAATGAAGACATTGATAAAGGAAGATAAGGCCTTGTCCCTATTGCACCTACTTGAGAGATAGGGCGGTTGGTAGAAGGTCATGAGGGAAAACATTTGAAATTTCGGGACACACATGCCAAAAAGAGTGTCCACTTTTCTCCTCTGTTACCAAGTAAAAAAAAAAATTGCAAAAAAAAAATAACTATTCACTTTTGAAAATTTCCACCTTGGGATACTTCTACAGCATTGGCAGGATTCGAACCCTGGCCTGTGAGGGCTGTCCCCACCAAAGGTACAAGACTTACCTTTGAGCTATAGCTCCTTGGTGGTCTAGAGGATTGCAGTAGTAACTATAAGCAACATACAGGCCTTGGTGTCCTTCCCTGCGGCATCCATTGCACATGAAAAGGATGACCATGACATAAGGACAATTTGATAGGCTACTTACATGGAAACCAGTGTGGTCCAGTGGGTAAGTGCCTGCCTTCCATCCAGGCAACCAGGGTTCAAATCCCGGGTTCCGCACCAGGTGACTGATGGTGGCAGAGCAGAGGTAGGTTGGAGGTGGGCCTAAAGGGCCAATTGGTAAGTAAAATGTGTCTGTGTGTTGTGTAAGAGTGGAATCATGCCTAGTGAATGAGGGATTGCAGGTTGGTTGGTAAGTAGTGAGTGGGTGGGGTCAGAGGGGAGGGGTATAGGAGGAGCTGGGTGAGAGAGGAGGGGTATAGGAGGAGCCTAGTCAGAGTGGGTGGGGTCAGAGATGAGGGGTTCAGGAGCAGCCTAGTCAGAGTGGGTGGGGTCAGAGAGTAGGGGTGTAGGAGGAGCTGGGTCAGAGAGGAGGGGTATAGGAGGAGCTGGGTCGGATAGGAGGGGTATAGGAGGAGCCTAGTCAGAGTGGGTGGGGTCAGAGAGGAGGGGTATAGGAGGAGCTGGGTGAGAGAGGAGGGGTATAGGAGGAGCTTGGTCGGAGAGGAGGGGTATAGGAGGAGCCAAGTCAGAGTGGGTGGGGTCAGAGAGGAGGGGTTCAGGAGCAGCCTAGTCAGAGTGGGTGGGGTCAGAGAGGAGGGGTATATGGGTGGGGTCAGAGAGCAGAGGAATAGGTGGAGTAGGATCCTGACTTATTGTGGGAAAGTGCAAATACTTTTTTACTGCACCCCCCTATACTCTCTGATTTCTGTTGGGAGGGGGCAGTCAAAAATGGGGGGTTCAGTATTAAAAGGTGCTTGGGCGCAACGTGAAGGCGATGAGGTGCACAGAATGGCATGGCTTCCAGGTACTTTTTGGGGGGGCTACCATTAGTTTTTATTGCTCTGATCCTCCCTCATGGGGTGTACCCCAAATGGTTAGGGGCAACGGTGGGGGAGGCAAGATGCTGTTTGACAGTTTCTATTACCAACAGGGGTCACCATACGATTCTTCTGCAGTTATGGTATTGAAAGGTAAAACAAGGAGCATGTGGCTGTATTTTTGCAGGTCGGGTGCCCCAAAATGTTACTGCCAGCAGCAGCAGCCCCCTTCCTCCCCACCCGGCAGATTGGTATAGGTACCTTTAGGACATTTCTGTTGAAAACAGAGGCTATAGCGAATCGCACTACAAAATCCGAGAGCACTAACACTTGCTAAATAAAGGTGGCATCGGAGCATACGAATGAGGCAGGGAGAGGCTACTGTTGGCAGTTGGTTTGGTGGGTCATAGTGAATAACCTCGGCATGCAAATAGGCAGAAGTGTGAGGATTGGCAGTGTCTGTAGAGAATTTTGGCATGCTCTTCAGTTGATTTTTTCCTCCTTACGTTGGCTATGAACTACAGAGGAAAGGCCTGGCCTTACTGTTGGGCAAAACATGTTTCATGATTTTAAGAAGTGTAGTCTGGCTGTACTGAGAGGGGCTGTACAGTACGGTAAATGTCTGTATACCCCTGCGATGTGCATCCAACTGTCACTTGAGATTGAACAGCGAACGAAGCAGCTGGGTTACTGACTGAATGTAAATGGAAGGCACATAGGAAGGGTGCTTGTGGTCACTCAAATGATTGAAACCTGGTTGATGCACTACCAAAGCTGGGGTACCAGGAGGGAACATTTGAGGGGTATTGAGATGGTGGTGTGCAGAGGTCAACATATGTTTCAGAGACACAGAGGTACTGCGGTCCTGGTCCCACATTGGGGGTAGACAAAAGTCCCTGCTAAAGATTTCTGTCCAACTGTTATCACATTTTGTGCAGCCTGGCTCCCTCTGTAAGGATTCCCCAGTGTCTTTCGATCCTACAGATGACTGTAGCAAACTTCCCAAATTTTTTCTTGGCCTCATACTCCCAAAGGAGTGCCTGACATTTGCCAGCCTAACGATACTCACATTCTGGGAAAAACCTCACTAACCATGCATATTTATGTACCACACATGGCAAATCCTTACAATTGCAGAACATCATATCGCACTTGTCATCTTTGAGGTACTGTAAGTATTTGGATTTGAGGGTAATATTCATCCTTGCTTGCTCTCTCCCATCTGAAGTCTACGGTGCTGCTATTCCTTTCTCACATCTCCCTTCAAAGAGACACGCGACACACAGACTCAATCACTCAGCAAACATATATGCTTTGACGTTTTCATATTGCTGTTTACCTTCTAATTATTCCCCCTTCACCACAAATACAGGCCTGCCATTCCTCATCCCCTCAGTCAACGCAGTCCTTCACTCTTTAGGCCCTGCAAGACCACCATGAACAAGAATCATGTCAGCAAGCAGAAGAAAAGCCTCAGTGTGCTCTTTTGTTCATACTGCTGCCCTCTAGTAACACTTCATGGCAACTGCAGCATAAGAATGGGACTGAGAAGAGGGCTGTCCTATGCAAATAATATCCTCCCATGCACACTTTCTTCTGAGACGGTCGGCGGCTTGTGCCGTGATACCACCTCCAACATATGGTCTTCAACCAAATTTTAAAAAAGCCCACCTGCCTTAGACGAAGGATTTTGCCACTCAAAGGAAGCACATGGGGACATCACCCTCATTTAGCAGGGTCCTAAATTGCCTGCTGTCAGCCTGTATACAGAACAAGGGCGTTCGTGGGCGTTCGTGAGCGTTCCTCAAAGGAAGGAGGTGGGTGATTAAATTCACAGTGCCAGGGCAGGCCCAGCCCAGCCCAGCCCAGCCCAGCCCAGCCCAGCCCAGCTCAGCCCTGCACAGCCCAGCCCGGCACAGCGCACTGCTGTGGAGGTCCATTCCTTCACATCCTGCAGCAGGCATGATGCAGACCTATTAGAGCAAAGGCTTGACTCTGCCCTTGTCTGTCTCTTAAAGGAAACAATCTTTGTAGCTTCTTATTGCACCTAATAAATGGACTCTAGCTTGCCTCAAACTTGACCCATCATTTCATTAGCCAGAGCTCATACTTGACCTTTATTTCTATCCAAGCTCACTGACACAAAACCCCTGATTTGAGCAGGTGGCTCACACCAAAATAAAAAATCACCATCATCCAACCTATTTTACAACAAGTGTAGCCCCTTCCTCTTATTCTTGTGCTCAGTTATAACCCCCAATACCACAATTGCACTCTGCAATTCACCAAACTTAAAGGACAAAGAATGAAGACATTGATAAAGGAAGATAAGGCCTTGTCCCTATTGCACCTACTTGAGAGATAGGGCGGTTGGTAGAAGGTCATGAGGGAAAACATTTGAAATTTCGGGACACACATGCCAAAAAGAGTGTCCACTTTTCTCCTCTGTTACCAAGTAAAAAAAAAATGTGCAAAAAAAAAATAACTATTCACTTTTTGAAAATTTCCACCTTGGGATACTTCTACAGCATTGGCAGGATTCGAACCCTGGCCTGTGAGGGCTGTCCCCACCAAAGGTACAAGACTTACCTTTGAGCTATAGCTCCTTGGTGGTCTAGAGGATTGCAGTAGTAACTATAAGCAACATACAGGCCTTGGTGTCCTTCCCTGCGGCATCCGTTGCACATGAAAAGGATGACCATGACATAAGGACAATTTGATAGGCTACTTACATGGAAACCAGTGTGGTCCAGTGGGTAAGTGCCTGCCTTCCATCCAGGCAACCAGGGTTCAAATCCCGGGTTCGGCACCAGGTGACTGATGGTGGCAGAGCAGAGGTAGGTTGGAGGTGGGCCTAAAGGGCCAATTGGTAAGTAAAATGTGTCTGTGTGTTGTGTAAGAGTGGAATCATGCCTAGTGAATGAGGGATTGCAGGTTGGTTGGTAAGTAGTGAGTGGGTGGGGTCAGAGGGGAGGGGTATAGGAGGAGCTGGGTGAGAGAGGAGGGGTATAGGAGGAGCCTAGTCAGAGTGGGTGGGGTCAGAGATGAGGGGTTCAGGAGCAGCCTAGTCAGAGTGGGAGGGGTGTAGGAGGAGCTGGGTCAGAGAGGAGGGGTATAGGAGGAGCTGGGTCGGATAGGAGGGGTATAGGAGGAGCCTAGTCAGAGTGGGTGGGGTCAGAGAGGAGGGGTATAGGAGGAGCTGGGTGAGAGAGGAGGGGTATAGGAGGAGCTCGGTCGGAGAGGAGGGGTATAGGAGGAGCCAAGTCAGAGTGGGTGGGGTCAGAGAGGAGGGGTTCAGGAGCAGCCTAGTCAGAGTGGGTGGGGTCAGAGAGGAGGGGTATATGGGTGGGGTCAGAGAGCAGAGGAATAGGTGGAGTAGGATCCTGACTTATTGTGGGAAAGTGCAAATACTTTTTTACTGCACCCCCCTATACTCTCTGATTTCTGTTGGGAGGGGGCAGTCAAAAATGGGGGGTTCAGTATTAAAAGGTGCTTGGGCGCAACGTGAAGGCGATGAGGTGCACAGAATGGCATGGCTTCCAGGTACTTTTTGGGGGGGCTACCATTAGTTTTTATTGCTCTGATCCTCCCTCATGGGGTGTACCCCAAATGGTTAGGGGCAACGGTGGGGGAGGCAAGATGCTGTTTGACAGTTTCTATTACCAACAGGGGTCACCATACGATTCTTCTGCAGTTATGGTATTGAAAGGTAAAACAAGGAGCATGTGGCTGTATTTTTGCAGGTCGGGTGCCCCAAAATGTTACTGCCAGCAGCAGCAGCCCCCTTCCTCCCCACCCGGCAGATTGGTATAGGTACCTTTAGGACATTTCTGTTGAAAACAGAGGCTATAGCGAATCGCACTACAAAATCCGAGAGCACTAACACTTGCTAAATAAAGGTGGCATCGGAGCATACGAATGAGGCAGGGAGAGGCTACTGTTGGCAATTGGTTTGGTGGGTCATAGTGAATAACCTCGGCATGCAAATAGGCAGAAGTGTGAGGATTGGCAGTGTCTGTAGAGAATTTTGCATGCTCTTCAGTTGATTTTTTCCTCCTTACGTTGGCTATGAACTACAGAGGAAAGGCCTGGCCTTACTGTTGGGCAAAACATGTTTCATGATTTTAAGAAGTGTAGTCTGGCTGTACTGAGAGGGGCTGTACAGTACGGTAAATGTCTGTATACCCCTGCGATGTGCATCCAACTGTCACTTGAGATTGAACAGCGAACGAAGCAGCTGGGTTACTGACTGAATGTAAATGGAAGGCACATAGGAAGGGTGCTTGTGGTCACTCAAATGATTGAAACCTGGTTGATGCACTACCAAAGCTGGGGTACCAGGAGGGAACATTTGAGGGGTATTGAGATGGTGGTGTGCAGAGGTCAACATATGTTTCAGAGACACAGAGGTACTGCGGTCCTGGTCCCACATTGGGGGTAGACAAAAGTCCCTGCTAAAGATTTCTGTCCAACTGTTATCACATTTTGTGCAGCCTGGCTCCCTCTGTAAGGATTCCCCAGTGTCTTTCGATCCTACAGATGACTGTAGCAAACTTCCCAAATTTTTTCTTGGCCTCATACTCCCAAAGGAGTGCCTGACATTTGCCAGCCTAACGATACTCACATTCTGGGAAAAACCTCACTAACCATGCATATTTATGTACCACACATGGCAAATCCTTACAATTGCAGAACATCATATCGCACTTGTCATCTTTGAGGTACTGTAAGTATTTGGATTTGAGGGTAATATTCATCCTTGCTTGCTCTCTCCCAATTGAAGTCTACGGTGCTGCTATTCCTTTCTCACATCTCCCTTCAAAGAGACACGCGACACACAGACTCAATCACTCAGCAAACATATATGCTTTGACGTTTTCATATTGCTGTTTACCTTCTAATTATTCCCCCTTCACCACAAATACAGGCCTGCCATTCCTCATCCCCTCAGTCAACGCAGTCCTTCACTCTTTAGGCCCTGCAAGACCACCATGAACAAGAATCATGTCAGCAAGCAGAAGAAAAGCCTCAGTGTGCTCTTTTGTTCATACTGCTGCCCTCTAGTAACACTTCATGGCAACTGCAGCATAAGAATGGGACTGAGAAGAGGGCTGTCCTATGCAAATAATATCTTCCCATGCACACTTTCTTCTGAGACGGTCGGCGGCTTGTGCCGTGATACCACCTCCAACATATGGTCTTCAACCAAATTTTAAAAAAGCCCACCTGCCTTAGACGAAGGATTTTGCCACTCAAAGGAAGCACATGGGGACATCACCCTCATTTAGCAGGGTCCTAAATTGCCTGCTGTCAGCCTGTATACAGAACAAGGGCGTTCGTGGGCGTTCGTGAGCGTTCCTCAAAGGAAGGAGGTGGGTGATTAAATTCACAGTGCCAGGGCAGGCCCAGCCCAGCCCAGCCCAGCCCAGCTCAGCCCTGCACAGCCCAGCCCGGCACAGCGCACTGCTGTGGAGGTCCATTCCTTCACATCCTGCAGCAGGCATGATGCAGACCTATTAGAGCAAAGGCTTGACTCTGCCCTTGTCTGTCTCTTAAAGGAAACAATCTTTGTAGCTTCTTATTGCACCTAATAAATGGACTCTAGCTTGCCTCAAACTTGACCCATCATTTCATTAGCCAGAGCTCATACTTGACCTTTATTTCTATCCAAGCTCACTGACACAAAACCCCTGATTTGAGCAAGTGGCTCACACCAAAATAAAAAATCACCATCTTCCAACCTATTTTACAACAAGTGTAGCCCCTTCCTCTTATTCTTGTGCTCAGTTATAACCCCCAATACCACAATTGCACTCTGCAATTCACCAAACTTAAAGGACAAAGAATGAAGACATTGATAAAGGAAGATAAGGCCTTGTCCCTATTGCACCTACTTGAGAGATAGGGCGGTTGGTAGAAGGTCATGAGGGAAAACATTTGAAATTTCGGGACACACATGCCAAAAAGAGTGTCCACTTTTCTCCTCTGTTACCAAGTAAAAAAAAAATTTGCAAAAAAAAAAAACTATTCACTTTTTGAAAATGTCCACCTTGGGATACTTCTACAGCATTGGCAGGATTCGAACCCTGGCCTGTGAGGGCTGTCCCCACCAAAGGTACAAGACTTACCTTTGAGCTATAGCTCCTTGGTGGTCTTGAGGATTGCAGTAGTAACTATAAGCAACATACAGGCCTTGGTGTCCTTCCCTGCGGCATCCATTGCACATGAAAAGGATGACCATGACATAAGGACAATTTGATAGGCTACTTACATGGAAACCAGTGTGGTCCAGTGGGTAAGTGCCTGCCTTCCATCCAGGCAACCAGGGTTCAAATCCCGGGTTCGGCACCAGGTGACTGATGGTGGCAGAGCAGAGGTAAGTTGGAGGTGGGCCTAAAGGGCCAATTGGTAAGTAAAATGTGTCTGTGTGTTGTGTAAGAGTGGAATCATGCCTAGTGAATGAGGGATTGCAGGTTGGTTGGTAAGTAGTGAGTGGGTGGGGTCAGAGGGGAGGGGTATAGGAGGAGCTGGGTGAGAGAGGAGGGGTATAGGAGGAGCTCGGTCGGATAGGAGGGGTATAGGAGGAGCCTAGTCAGAGTGGGTGGGGTCAGAGAGGAGGGGTGTAGGAGGAGCTGGGTCAGAGAGGAGGGGTATACGAGGAGCTGGGTCGGATAGGAGGGGTATAGGAGGAGCCTAGTCAGAGTGGGTGGGGTCAGAGAGGATGGGTATAGGAGGAGCTGGGTGAGAGAGGAGGGGTATAGGAGGAGCTCGGTCGGAGAGGAGGGGTATAGGAGGAGCCAAGTCAGAGTGGGTGGGGTCAGAGAGGAGGGGTTCAGGAGCAGCCTAGTCAGAGTGGGTGGGGTCAGAGAGGAGGGGTATATGGGTGGGGTCAGAGAGCAGAGGAATAGGTGGAGTAGGATCCTGACTTATTGTGGGAAAGTGCAAATACTTTTTTACTGCACCCCCCTATACTCTCTGATTTCTGTTGGGAGGGGGCAGTCAAAAATGGGGGGTTCAGTATTAAAAGGTGCTTGGGCGCAACGTGAAGGCGATGAGGTGCACAGAATGGCATGGCTTCCAGGTACTTTTTGGGGGGGCTACCATTAGTTTTTATTGCTCTGATCCTCCCTCATGGGGTGTACCCCAAATGGTTAGGGGCAACGGTGGGGGAGGCAAGATGCTGTTTGACAGTTTCTATTACCAACAGGGGTCACCATACGATTCTTCTGCAGTTATGGTATTGAAAGGTAAAACAAGGAGCATGTGGCTGTATTTTTGCAGGTCGGGTGCCCCAAAATGTTACTGCCAGCAGCAGCAGCCCCCTTCCTCCCCACCCGGCAGATTGGTATAGGTACCTTTAGGACATTTCTGTTGAAAACAGAGGCTATAGCGAATCGCACTACAAAATCCGAGAGCACTAACACTTGCTAAATAAAGGTGGCATCGGAGCATACGAATGAGGCAGGGAGAGGCTACTGTTGGCAATTGGTTTGGTGGGTCATAGTGAATAACCTCGGCATGCAAATAGGCAGAAGTGTGAGGATTGGCAGTGTCTGTAGAGAATTTTGGCATGCTCTTCAGTTGATTTTTTCCTCCTTACGTTGGCTATGAACTACAGAGGAAAGGCCTGGCCTTACTGTTGGGCAAAACATGTTTCATGATTTTAAGAAGTGTAGTCTGGCTGTACTGAGAGGGGCTGTACAGTACGGTAAATGTCTGTATACCCCTGCGATGTGCATCCAACTGTCACTTGAGATTGAACAGCGAACGAAGCAGCTGGGTTACTGACTGAATGTAAATGGAAGGCACATAGGAAGGGTGCTTGTGGTCACTCAAATGATTGAAACCTGGTTGATGCACTACCAAAGCTGGGGTACCAGGAGGGAACATTTGAGGGGTATTGAGATGGTGGTGTGCAGAGGTCAACATATGTTTCAGAGACACAGAGGTACTGCGGTCCTGGTCCCACATTGGGGGTAGACAAAAGTCCCTGCTAAAGATTTCTGTCCAACTGTTATCACATTTTGTGCAGCGTGGCTCCCTCTGTAAGGATTCCCCAGTGTCTTTCGATCCTACAGATGACTGTAGCAAACTTCCCAAATTTTTTCTTGGCCTCATACTCCCAAAGGAGTGCCTGACATTTGCCAGCCTAACGATACTCACATTCTGGGAAAAACCTCACTAACCATGCATATTTATGTACCACACATGGCAAATCCTTACAATTGCAGAACATCATATCGCACTTGTCATCTTTGAGGTACTGTAAGTATTTGGATTTGAGGGTAATATTCATCCTTGCTTGCTCTCTCCCATCTGAAGTCTACGGTGCTGCTATTCCTTTCTCACATCTCCCTTCAAAGAGACACGCGACACACAGACTCAATCACTCAGCAAACATATATGCTTTGACGTTTTCATATTGCTGTTTACCTTCTAAATATTCCCCCTTCACCACAAATACAGGCCTGCCATTCCTCATCCCCTCAGTCAACGCAGTCCTTCACTCTTTAGGCCCTGCAAGACCACCATGAACAAGAATCATGTCAGCAAGCAGAAGAAAAGCCTCAGTGTGCTCTTTTGTTCATACTGCTGCCCTCTAGTAACACTTCATGGCAACTGCAGCATAAGAATGGGACTGAGAAGAGGGCTGTCCTATGCAAATAATATCCTCCCATGCACACTTTCTTCTGAGACGGTCGGCGGCTTGTGCCGTGATACCACCTCCAACATATGGTCTTCAACCAAATTTTAAAAAAGCCCACCTGCCTTAGACGAAGGATTTTGCCACTCAAAGGAAGCACATGGGGACATCACCCTCATTTAGCAGGGTCCTAAATTGCCTGCTGTCAGCCTGTATACAGAACAAGGGCGTTCGTGGGCGTTCGTGAGCGTTCCTCAAAGGAAGGAGGTGGGTGATTAAATTCACAGTGCCAGGGCAGGCCCAGCCCAGCCCAGCCCAGCCCAGCTCAGCTCAGCCCTGCACAGCCCAGCCCGGTACAGCGCACTGCTGTGGAGGTCCATTCCTTCACATCCTGCAGCAGGCATGATGCAGACCTATTAGAGCAAAGGCTTGACTCTGCCCTTGTCTGTCTCTTAAAGGAAACAATCTTTGTAGCTTCTTATTGCACCTAATAAATGGACTCTAGCTTTCCTCAAACTTGACCCATCATTTCATTAGCCAGAGCTCATACTTGACCTTTATTTCTATCCAAGCTCACTGACACAAAACCCCTGATTTGAGCAGGTGGCTCACACCAAAATAAAAAATCACCATCATCCAACCTATTTTACAACAAGTGTAGCCCCTTCCTCTTATTCTTGTGCTCAGTTATAACCCCCAATACCACAATTGCACTCTGCAATTCACCAAACTTAAAGGACAAAGAATGAAGACATTGATAAAGGAAGATAAGGCCTTGTCCCTATTGCACCTACTTGAGAGATAGGGCGGTTGGTAGAAGGTCATGAGGGAAAACATTTGAAATTTCGGGACACACATGCCAAAAAGAGTGTCCACTTTTCTCCTCTGTTACCAAGTAAAAAAAAAATGTGCAAAAAAAAAATAACTATTCACTTTTTGAAAATTTCCACCTTGGGATACTTCTACAGCATTGGCAGGATTCGAACCCTGGCCTGTGAGGGCTGTCCCCACCAAAGGTACAAGACTTACCTTTGAGCTATAGCTCCTTGGTGGTCTAGAGGATTGCAGTAGTAACTATAAGCAACATACAGGCCTTGGTGTCCTTCCCTGCGGCATCCATTGCACATGAAAAGGATGACCATGACATAAGGACAATTTGATAGGCTACTTACATGGAAACCAGTGTGGTCCAGTGGGTAAGTGCCTGCCTTCCATCCAGGCAACCAGGGTTCAAATCCCGGGTTCGGCACCAGGTGACTGATGGTGGCAGAGCAGAGGTAGGTTGGAGGTGGGCCTAAAGGGCCAATTGGTAAGTAAAATGTGTCTGTGTGTTGTGTAAGAGTGGAATCATGCCTAGTGAATGAGGGATTGCAGGTTGGTTGGTAAGTAGTGAGTGGGTGGGGTCAGAGGGGAGGGGTATAGGAGGAGCTGGGTGAGAGAGGAGGGGTATAGGAGGAGCCTAGTCAGAGTGGGTGGGGTCAGAGATGAGGGGTTCAGGAGCAGCCTAGTCAGAGTGGGAGGGGTGTAGGAGGAGCTGGGTCAGAGAGGAGGGGTATAGGAGGAGCTGGGTCGGATAGGAGGGGTATAGGAGGAGCCTAGTCAGAGTGGGTGGGGTCAGAGAGGAGGGGTATAGGAGGAGCTGGGTGAGAGAGGAGGGGTATAGGAGGAGCTCGGTCGGAGAGGAGGGGTATAGGAGGAGCCAAGTCAGAGTGGGTGGGGTCAGAGAGGAGGGGTTCAGGAGCAGCCTAGTCAGAGTGGGTGGGGTCAGAGAGGAGGGGTATATGGGTGGGGTCAGAGAGCAGAGGAATAGGTGGAGTAGGATCCTGACTTATTGTGGGAAAGTGCAAATACTTTTTTACTGCACCCCCCTATACTCTCTGATTTCTGTTGGGAGGGGGCAGTCAAAAATGGGGGGTTCAGTATTAAAAGGTGCTTGGGCGCAACGTGAAGGCGATGAGGTGCACAGAATGGCATGGCTTCCAGGTACTTTTTGGGGGGGCTACCATTAGTTTTTATTGCTCTGATCCTCCCTCATGGGGTGTACCCCAAATGGTTAGGGGCAACGGTGGGGGAGGCAAGATGCTGTTTGACAGTTTCTATTACCAACAGGGGTCACCATACGATTCTTCTGCAGTTATGGTATTGAAAGGTAAAACAAGGAGCATGTGGCTGTATTTTTGCAGGTCGGGTGCCCCAAAATGTTACTGCCAGCAGCAGCAGCCCCCTTCCTCCCCACCCGGCAGATTGGTATAGGTACCTTTAGGACATTTCTGTTGAAAACAGAGGCTATAGCGAATCGCACTACAAAATCCGAGAGCACTAACACTTGCTAAATAAAGGTGGCATCGGAGCATACGAATGAGGCAGGGAGAGGCTACTGTTGGCAATTGGTTTGGTGGGTCATAGTGAATAACCTCGGCATGCAAATAGGCAGAAGTGTGAGGATTGGCAGTGTCTGTAGAGAATTTTGGCATGCTCTTCAGTTGATTTTTTCCTCCTTACGTTGGCTATGAACTACAGAGGAAAGGCCTGGCCTTACTGTTGGGCAAAACATGTTTCATGATTTTAAGAAGTGTAGTCTGGCTGTACTGAGAGGGGCTGTACAGTACGGTAAATGTCTGTATACCCCTGCGATGTGCATCCAACTGTCACTTGAGATTGAACAGCGAACGAAGCAGCTGGGTTACTGACTGAATGTAAATGGAAGGCACATAGGAAGGGTGCTTGTGGTCACTCAAATGATTGAAACCTGGTTGATGCACTACCAAAGCTGGGGTACCAGGAGGGAACATTTGAGGGGTATTGAGATGGTGGTGTGCAGAGGTCAACATATGTTTCAGAGACACAGAGGTACTGCGGTCCTGGTCCCACATTGGGGGTAGACAAAAGTCCCTGCTAAAGATTTCTGTCCAACTGTTATCACATTTTGTGCAGCCTGGCTCCCTCTGTAAGGATTCCCCAGTGTCTTTCGATCCTACAGATGACTGTAGCAAACTTCCCAAATTTTTTCTTGGCCTCATACTCCCAAAGGAGTGCCTGACATTTGCCAGCCTAACGATACTCACATTCTGGGAAAAACCTCACTAACCATGCATATTTATGTACCACACATGGCAAATCCTTACAATTGCAGAACATCATATCGCACTTGTCATCTTTGAGGTACTGTAAGTATTTGGATTTGAGGGTAATATTCATCCTTGCTTGCTCTCTCCCAATTGAAGTCTACGGTGCTGCTATTCCTTTCTCACATCTCCCTTCAAAGAGACACGCGACACACAGACTCAATCACTCAGCAAACATATATGCTTTGACGTTTTCATATTGCTGTTTACCTTCTAATTATTCCCCCTTCACCACAAATACAGGCCTGCCATTCCTCATCCCCTCAGTCAACGCAGTCCTTCACTCTTTAGGCCCTGCAAGACCACCATGAACAAGAATCATGTCAGCAAGCAGAAGAAAAGCCTCAGTGTGCTCTTTTGTTCATACTGCTGCCCTCTAGTAACACTTCATGGCAACTGCAGCATAAGAATGGGACTGAGAAGAGGGCTGTCCTATGCAAATAATATCCTCCCATGCACACTTTCTTCTTATTTTTTTATTTTAACATTTATTAAGCGCGGCGAATACCCGTAGGCGTCTCGGCGCTGAGACGGTCGGCGGCTTGTGCCGTGATACCACCTCCAACATATGGTCTTCAACCAAATTTTAAAAAAGCCCACCTGCCTTAGACGAAGGATTTTGCCACTCAAAGGAAGCACATGGGGACATCACCCTCATTTAGCAGGGTCCTAAATTGCCTGCTGTCAGCCTGTATACAGAACAAGGGCGTTCGTGGGCGTTCGTGAGCGTTCCTCAAAGGAAGGAGGTGGGTGATTAAATTCACAGTGCCAGGGCAGGCCCAGCCCAGCCCAGCCCAGCCCAGCCCAGCTCAGCCCTGCACAGCCCAGCCCGGCACAGCGCACTGCTGTGGAGGTCCATTCCTTCACATCCTGCAGCAGGCATGATGCAGACCTATTAGAGCAAAGGCTTGACTCTGCCCTTGTCTGTCTCTTAAAGGAAACAATCTTTGTAGCTTCTTATTGCACCTAATAAATGGACTCTAGCTTGCCTCAAACTTGACCCATCATTTCATTAGCCAGAGCTCATACTTGACCTTTATTTCTATCCAAGCTCACTGACACAAAACCCCTGATTTGAGCAAGTGGCTCACACCAAAATAAAAAATCACCATCTTCCAACCTATTTTACAACAAGTGTAGCCCCTTCCTCTTATTCTTGTGCTCAGTTATAACCCCCAATACCACAATTGCACTCTGCAATTCACCAAACTTAAAGGACAAAGAATGAAGACATTGATAAAGGAAGATAAGGCCTTGTCCCTATTGCACCTACTTGAGAGATAGGGCGGTTGGTAGAAGGTCATGAGGGAAAACATTTGAAATTTCGGGACACACATGCCAAAAAGAGTGTCCACTTTTCTCCTCTGTTACCAAGTAAAAAAAAAATTTGCAAAAAAAAAAAACTATTCACTTTTTGAAAATGTCCACCTTGGGATACTTCTACAGCATTGGCAGGATTCGAACCCTGGCCTGTGAGGGCTGTCCCCACCAAAGGTACAAGACTTACCTTTGAGCTATAGCTCCTTGGTGGTCTTGAGGATTGCAGTAGTAACTATAAGCAACATACAGGCCTTGGTGTCCTTCCCTGCGGCATCCATTGCACATGAAAAGGATGACCATGACATAAGGACAATTTGATAGGCTACTTACATGGAAACCAGTGTGGTCCAGTGGGTAAGTGCCTGCCTTCCATCCAGGCAACCAGGGTTCAAATCCCGGGTTCGGCACCAGGTGACTGATGGTGGCAGAGCAGAGGTAAGTTGGAGGTGGGCCTAAAGGGCCAATTGGTAAGTAAAATGTGTCTGTGTGTTGTGTAAGAGTGGAATCATGCCTAGTGAATGAGGGATGGTTGGTTGGTAAGTAGTGAGTGGGTGGGGTCAGAGGGGAGGGGTATAGGAGGAGCTGGGTGAGAGAGGAGGGGTATAGGAGGAGCTCGGTCGGATAGGAGGGGTATAGGAGGAGCCTAGTCAGAGTGGGTGGGGTCAGAGAGGAGGGGTGTAGGAGGAGCTGGGTCAGAGAGGAGGGGTATACGAGGAGCTGGGTCGGATAGGAGGGGTATAGGAGGAGCCTAGTCAGAGTGGGTGGGGTCAGAGAGGATGGGTATAGGAGGAGCTGGGTGAGAGAGGAGGGGTATAGGAGGAGCTCGGTCGGAGAGGAGGGGTATAGGAGGAGCCAAGTCAGAGTGGGTGGGGTCAGAGAGGAGGGGTTCAGGAGCAGCCTAGTCAGAGTGGGTGGGGTCAGAGAGGAGGGGTATATGGGTGGGGTCAGAGAGCAGAGGAATAGGTGGAGTAGGATCCTGACTTATTGTGGGAAAGTGCAAATACTTTTTTACTGCACCCCCCTATACTCTCTGATTTCTGTTGGGAGGGGGCAGTCAAAAATGGGGGGTTCAGTATTAAAAGGTGCTTGGGCGCAACGTGAAGGCGATGAGGTGCACAGAATGGCATGGCTTCCAGGTACTTTTTGGGGGGGCTACCATTAGTTTTTATTGCTCTGATCCTCCCTCATGGGGTGTACCCCAAATGGTTAGGGGCAACGGTGGGGGAGGCAAGATGCTGTTTGACAGTTTCTATTACCAACAGGGGTCACCATACGATTCTTCTGCAGTTATGGTATTGAAAGGTAAAACAAGGAGCATGTGGCTGTATTTTTGCAGGTCGGGTGCCCCAAAATGTTACTGCCAGCAGCAGCAGCCCCCTTCCTCCCCACCCGGCAGATTGGTATAGGTACCTTTAGGACATTTCTGTTGAAAACAGAGGCTATAGCGAATCGCACTACAAAATCCGAGAGCACTAACACTTGCTAAATAAAGGTGGCATCGGAGCATACGAATGAGGCAGGGAGAGGCTACTGTTGGCAATTGGTTTGGTGGGTCATAGTGAATAACCTCGGCATGCAAATAGGCAGAAGTGTGAGGATTGGCAGTGTCTGTAGAGAATTTTGGCATGCTCTTCAGTTGATTTTTTCCTCCTTACGTTGGCTATGAACTACAGAGGAAAGGCCTGGCCTTACTGTTGGGCAAAACATGTTTCATGATTTTAAGAAGTGTAGTCTGGCTGTACTGAGAGGGGCTGTACAGTACGGTAAATGTCTGTATACCCCTGCGATGTGCATCCAACTGTCACTTGAGATTGAACAGCGAACGAAGCAGCTGGGTTACTGACTGAATGTAAATGGAAGGCACATAGGAAGGGTGCTTGTGGTCACTCAAATGATTGAAACCTGGTTGATGCACTACCAAAGCTGGGGTACCAGGAGGGAACATTTGAGGGGTATTGAGATGGTGGTGTGCAGAGGTCAACATATGTTTCAGAGACACAGAGGTACTGCGGTCCTGGTCCCACATTGGGGGTAGACAAAAGTCCCTGCTAAAGATTTCTGTCCAACTGTTATCACATTTTGTGCAGCCTGGCTCCCTCTGTAAGGATTCCCCAGTGTCTTTCGATCCTACAGATGACTGTAGCAAACTTCCCAAATTTTTTCTTGGCCTCATACTCCCAAAGGAGTGCCTGACATTTGCCAGCCTAACGATACTCACATTCTGGGAAAAACCTCACTAACCATGCATATTTATGTACCACACATGGCAAATCCTTACAATTGCAGAACATCATATTGCACTTGTCATCTTTGAGGTACTGTAAGTATTTGGATTTGAGGGTAATATTCATCCTTGCTTGCTCTCTCCCATCTGAAGTCTACGGTGCTGCTATTCCTTTCTCACATCTCCCTTCAAAGAGACACGCGACACACAGACTCAATCACTCAGCAAACATATATGCTTTGACGTTTTCATATTGCTGTTTACCTTCTAATTATTCCCCCTTCACCACAAATACAGGCCTGCCATTCCTCATCCCCTCAGTCAATGCAGTCCTTCACTCTTTAGGCCCTGCAAGACCACCATGAACAAGAATCATGTCAGCAAGCAGAAGAAAAGCCTCAGTGTGCTCTTTTGTTCATACTGCTGCCCTCTAGTAACACTTCATGGCAACTGCAGCATAAGAATGGGACTGAGAAGAGGGCTGTCCTATGCAAGTAATATCCTCCCATGCACACTTTCTTCTGAGACGGTCGGCGGCTTGTGCCGTGATACCACCTCCAACATATGGTCTTCAACCAAATTTTAAAAAAGCCCACCTGCCTTAGACGAAGGATTTTGCCACTCAAAGGAAGCACATGGGGACATCACCCTCATTTAGCAGGGTCCTAAATTGCCTGCTGTCAGCCTGTATACAGAACAAGGGCGTTCGTGGGCGTTCGTGAGCGTTCCTCAAAGGAAGGAGGTGGGTGATTAAATTCACAGTGCCAGGGCAGGCCCAGCCCAGCCCAGCCCAGCCCAGCCCAGCCCAGCCCAGCCCAGCCCAGCTCAGCCCTGCACAGCCCAGCCCGGCACAGCGCACTGCTGTGGAGGTCCATTCCTTCACATCCTGCAGCAGGCATGATGCAGACCTATTAGAGCAAAGGCTTGACTCTGCCCTTGTCTGTCTCTTAAAGGAAAAATTCTTTGTAGCTTCTTATTGCACCTAATAAATGGACTCTAGCTTGCCTCAAACTTGACCCATCATTTCATTAGCCAGAGCTCATACTTGACCTTTATTTCTATCCAAGCTCACTGACACAAAACCCCTGATTTGAGCAAGTGGCTCACACCAAAATAAAAAATCACCATCATCCAACCTATTTTACAACAAGTGTAGCCCCTTCCTCTTATTCTTGTGCTCAGTTATAACCCCCAATACCACAATTGCACTCTGCAATTCACCAAACTTAAAGGACAAAGAATGAAGACATTGATAAAGGAAGATAAGGCCTTGTCTCTATTGCACCTACTTGAGAGATAGGGCGGTTGGTAGAAGGTCATGAGGGAAAACATTTGAAATTTCGGGACACACATGCCAAAAAGAGTGTCCACTTTTCTCCTCTGTTACCAAGTAAAAAAAAAATTTGCAAAAAAAAAAACTATTCACTTTTTGAAAATTTCCACCTTGGGATACTTCTACAGCATTGGCAGGATTCGAACCCTGGCCTGTGAGGGCTGTCCCCACCAAAGGTACAAGACTTACCTTTGAGCTATAGCTCCTTGGTGGTCTAGAGGATTGCAGCAGTAACTATAAGCAACATACAGGCCTTGGTGTCCTTCCCTGCGGCATCCATTGCACATGAAAAGGATGACCATGACATAAGGACAATTTGATAGGCTACTTACATGGAAACCAGTGTGGTCCAGTGGGTAAGTGCCTGCCTTCCATCCAGGCAACCAGGGTTCAAATCCCGGATTCGGCACCAGGTGACTGATGGTGGCAGAGCAGAGGTAAGTTGGAGGTGGGCCTAAAGGGCCAATTGGTAAGTAAAATGTGTCTGTGTGTTGTGTAAGAGTGGAATCATGCCTAGTGAATGAGGGATTGCAGGTTGGTTGGTAAGTAGTGAGTGGGTGGGGTCAGAGGGTAGGGGTATAGGAGGAGCTAGTTCGGAGAGGAGGGGTATAGGAGGAGCTGGGTGAGAGAGGAGGGGTATAGGAGGAGCTCGGTCGGAGAGGAGGGGTATAGGAGGAGCCTAGTCAGAGTGGGTGGGGTCAGAGAGGAGGGGTTCAGGAGCAGCCTAGTCAGAGTGGGTGGGGTCAGAGAGGAGGGGTATAGGAGGAGCTGGGTGAGAGAGGAGGGGTATAGGAGGAGCCAAGTCAGAGTGGGTGGGGTCAGAGAGGAGGGGTATAGGAGGAGCTGGTGAGAGAGGAGGGGTATAGGAGGAGCCTAGTCAGAGTGGGTGGGGTCAGAGATGAGGGGTTCAGGAGCAGCCTAGTCAGAGTGGGTGGGGTCAGAGAGGAGGGGTGTAGGAGGAGCTGGGTCGGATAGGAGGGGTATAGGAGGAGCCTAGTCAGAGTGGGTGGGGTCAGAGAGGAGGGGTATAGGAGGAGCTGGGTGAGAGAGGAGGGGTATAGGAGGAGCTCGGTCGGAGAGGAGGGGTATAGGAGGAGCCAAGTCAGAGTGGGTGGGGTCAGAGAGGAGGGGTTCAGGAGCAGCCTAGTCAGAGTGGGTGGGGTCAGAGAGGAGGGGTATATGGGTGGGGTCAGAGAGCAGAGGAATAGGTGGAGTAGGATCCTGACTTATTGTGGGAAAGTGCAAATACTTTTTTACTGCACCCCCCTATACTCTCTGATTTCTGTTGGGAGGGGGCAGTCAAAAATGGGGGGTTCAGTATTAAAAGGTGCTTGGGCGCAACGTGAAGGCGATGAGGTGCACAGAATGGCATGGCTTCCAGGTACTTTTTGGGGGGGCTACCATTAGTTTTTATTGCTCTGATCCTCCCTCATGGGGTGTACCCCAAATGGTTAGGGGCAACGGTGGGGGAGGCAAGATGCTGTTTGACAGTTTCTATTACCAACAGGGGTCACCATACGATTCTTCTGCAGTTATGGTATTGAAAGGTAAAACAAGGAGCATGTGGCTGTATTTTTGCAGGTCGGGTGCCCCAAAATGTTACTGCCAGCAGCAGCAGCCCCCTTCCTCCCCACCCGGCAGATTGGTATAGGTACCTTTAGGACATTTCTGTTGAAAACAGAGGCTATAGCGAATCGCACTACAAAATCCGAGAGCACTAACACTTGCTAAATAAAGGTGGCATCGGAGCATACGAATGAGGCAGGGAGAGGCTACTCTTGGCAATTGGTTTGGTGGGTCATAGTGAATAACCTCGGCATGCAAATAGGCAGAAGTGTGAGGATTGGCAGTGTCTGTAGAGAATTTTGGCATGCTCTTCAGTTGATTTTTTCCTCCTTACGTTGGCTATGAACTACAGAGGAAAGGCCTGGCCTTACTGTTGGGCAAAACATGTTTCATGATTTTAAGAAGTGTAGTCTGGCTGTACTGAGAGGGGCTGTACAGTACGGTAAATGTCTGTATACCCCTGCGATGTGCATCCAACTGTCACTTGAGATTGAACAGCGAACGAAGCAGCTGGGTTACTGACTGAATGTAAATGGAAGGCACATAGGAAGGGTGCTTGTGGTCACTCAAATGATTGAAACCTGGTTGATGCACTACCAAAGCTGGGGTACCAGGAGGGAACATTTGAGGGGTATTGAGATGGTGGTGTGCAGAGGTCAACATATGTTTCAGAGACACAGAGGTACTGCGGTCCTGGTCCCACATTGGGGGTAGACAAAAGTCCCTGCTAAAGATTTCTGTCCAACTGTTATCACATTTTGTGCAGCCTGGCTCCCTCTGTAAGGATTCCCCAGTGTCTTTCGATCCTACAGATGACTGTAGCAAACTTCCCAAATTTTTTCTTGGCCTCATACTCCCAAAGGAGTGCCTGACATTTGCCAGCCTAACGATACTCACATTCTGGGAAAAACCTCACTAACCATGCATATTTATGTACCACACATGGCAAATCCTTACAATTGCAGAACATCATATCGCACTTGTCATCTTTGAGGTACTGTAAGTATTTGGATTTGAGGGTAATATTCATCCTTGCTTGCTCTCTCCCAATTGAAGTCTACGGTGCTGCTATTCCTTTCTCACATCTGCCTTCAAAGAGACACGCGACACACAGACTCAATCACTCAGCAAACATATATGCTTTGACGTTTTCATATTGCTGTTTACCTTCTAATTATTCCCCCTTCACCACAAATACAGGCCTGCCATTCCTCATCCCCTCAGTCAACGCAGTCCTTCACTCTTTAGGCCCTGCAAGACCACCATGAACAAGAATCATGTCAGCAAGCAGAAGAAAAGCCTCAGTGTGCTCTTTTGTTCATACTGCTGCCCTCTAGTAACACTTCATGGCAACTGCAGCATAAGAATGGGACTGAGAAGAGGGCTGTCCTATGCAAATAATATCCTCCCATGCACACTTTCTTCTGAGACGGTCGGCGGCTTGTGCCGTGATACCACCTCCAACATATGGTCTTCAACCAAATTTTAAAAAAGCCCACCTGCCTTAGACGAAGGATTTTGCCACTCAAAGGAAGCACATGGGGACATCACCCTCATTTAGCAGGGTCCTAAATTGCCTGCTGTCAGCCTGTATACAGAACAAGGGCGTTCGTGGGCGTTCGTGAGCGTTCCTCAAAGGAAGGAGGTGGGTGATTAAATTCACAGTGCCAGGGCAGGCCCAGCCCAGCCCAGCCCAGCCCAGCTCAGCCCTGCACAGCCCAGCCCGGCACAGCGCACTGCTGTGGAGGTCCATTCCTTCACATCCTGCAGCAGGCATGATGCAGACCTATTAGAGCAAAGGCTTGACTCTGCCCTTGTCTGTCTCTTAAAGGAAACAATCTTTGTAGCTTCTTATTGCACCTAATAAATGGACTCTAGCTTGCCTCAAACTTGACCCATCATTTCATTAGCCAGAGCTCATACTTGACCTTTATTTCTATCCAAGCTCACTGACACAAAACCCCTGATTTGAGCAAGTGGCTCACACCAAAATAAAAAATCACCATCATCCAACCTATTTTACAACAAGTGTAGCCCCTTCCTCTTATTCTTGTGCTCAGTTATAACCCCCAATACCACAATTGCACTCTGCAATTCACCAAACTTAAAGGACAAAGAATGAAGACATTGATAAAGGAAGATAAGGCCTTGTCCCTATTGCACCTACTTGAGAGATAGGGCGGTTGGTAGAAGGTCATGAGGGAAAACATTTGAAATTTCGGGACACACATGCCAAAAAGAGTGTCCACTTTTCTCCTCTGTTACCAAGTAAAAAAAAAAATTGCAAAAAAAAAATAACTATTCACTTTTTGAAAATTTCCACCTTGGGATACTTCTACAGCATTGGCAGGATTCGAACACTGGCCTGTGAGGGCTGTCCCCACCAAAGGTACAAGACTTACCTTTGAGCTATAGCTCCTTGGTGGTCTAGAGGATTGCAGTAGTAACTATAAGCAACATACAGGCCTTGGTGTCCTTCCCTGCGGCATCCATTGCACATGAAAAGGATGACCATGACATAAGGACAATTTGATAGGCTACTTACATGGAAACCAGTGTGGTCCAGTGGGTAAGTGCCTGCCTTCCATCCAGGCAACCAGGGTTCAAATCCCGGGTTCGGCACCAGGTGACTGATGGTGGCAGAGCAGAGGTAGGTTGGAGGTGGGCCTAAAGGGCCAATTGGTAAGTAAAATGTGTCTGTGTGTTGTGTAAGAGTGGAATCATGCCTAGTGAATGAGGGATTGCAGGTTGGTTGGTAAGTAGTGAGTGGGTGGGGTCAGAGGGGAGGGGTATAGGAGGAGCTGGGTCGGATAGGAGGGGTATAGGAGGAGCCTAGTCAGAGTGGGTGGGGTCAGAGAGGAGGGGTTCAGGAGCAGCCTAGTCAGAGTGGGTGGGGTCAGAGAGCAGAGGAATAGGTGGAGTAGGATCCTGACTTATTGTGGGAAAGTGCAAATACTTTTTTACTGCACCCCCCTATACTCTCTGATTTCTGTTGGGAGGGGGCAGTCAAAAATGGGGGGTTCAGTATTAAAAGGTGCTTGGGCGCAACGTGAAGGCGATGAGGTGCACAGAATGGCATGGCTTCCAGGTACTTTTTGGGGGGGCTACCATTAGTTTTTATTGCTCTGATCCTCCCTCATGGGGTGTACCCCAAATGGTTAGGGGCAACGGTGGGGGAGGCAAGATGCTGTTTGACAGTTTCTATTACCAACAGGGGTCACCATACGATTCTTCTGCAGTTATGGTATTGAAAGGTAAAACAAGGAGCATGTGGCTGTATTTTTGCAGGTCGGGTGCCCCAAAATGTTACTGCCAGCAGCAGCAGCCCCCTTCCTCCCCACCCGGCAGATTGGTATAGGTACCTTTAGGACATTTCTGTTGAAATCAGAGGCTATAGCGAATCGCACTACAAAATCCGAGAGCACTAACACTTGCTAAATAAAGGTGGCATCGGAGCATACGAATGAGGCAGGGAGAGGCTATTGTTGGCAATTGGTTTGGTGGGTCATAGTGAATAACCTCGGCATGCAAATAGGCAGAAGTGTGAGGATTGGCAGTGTCTGTAGAGAATTTTGGCATGCTCTTCAGTTGATTTTTTCCTCCTTACGTTGGCTATGAACTACAGAGGAAAGGCCTGGCCTTACTGTTGGGCAAAACATGTTTCATGATTTTAAGAAGTGTAGTCTGGCTGTACTGAGAGGGGCTGTACAGTACGGTAAATGTCTGTATACCCCTGCGATGTGCATCCAACTGTCACTTGAGATTGAACAGCGAACGAAGCAGCTGGGTTACTGACTGAATGTAAATGGAAGGCACATAGGAAGGGTGCTTGTGGTCACTCAAATGATTGAAACCTGGTTGATGAACTACCAAAGCTGGGGTACCAGGAGGGAACATTTGAGGGGTATTGAGATGGTGGTGTGCAGAGGTCAACATATGTTTCAGAGACACAGAGGTACTGCGGTCCTGGTCCCACATTGGGGGTAGACAAAAGTCCCTGCTAAAGATTTCTGTCCAACTGTTATCACATTTTGTGCAGCCTGGCTCCCTCTGTAAGGATTCCCCAGTGTCTTTCGATCCTACAGATGACTGTAGCAAACTTCCCAAATTTTTTCTTGGCCTCATACTCCCAAAGGAGTGCCTGACATTTGCCAGCCTAACGATACTCACATTCTGGGAAAAACCTCACTAACCATGCATATTTATGTACCACACATGGCAAATCCTTACAATTGCAGAACATCATATCGCACTTGTCATCTTTGAGGTACTGTAAGTATTTGGATTTGAGGGTAATATTCATCCTTGCTTGCTCTCTCCCATCTGAAGTCTACGGTGCTGCTATTCCTTTCTCACATCTCCCTTCAAAGAGACACGCGACACACAGACTCAATCACTCAGCAAACATATATGCTTTGACGTTTTCATATTGCTGTTTACCTTCTAATTATTCCCCCTTCACCACAAATACAGGCCTGCCATTCCTCATCCCCTCAGTCAACGCAGTCCTTCACTCTTTAGGCCCTGCAAGACCACCATGAACAAGAATCATGTCAGCAAGCAGAAGAAAAGCCTCAGTGTGCTCTTTTGTTCATACTGCTGCCCTCTAGTAACACTTCATGGCAACTGCAGCATAAGAATGGGACTGAGAAGAGGGCTGTCCTATGCAAATAATATCCTCCCATGCACACTTTCTTCTGAGACGGTCGGCGGCTTGTGCCGTGATACCACCTCCAACATATGGTCTTCAACCAAATTTTAAAAAAGCCCACCTGCCTTAGACGAAGGATTTTGCCACTCAAAGGAAGCACATGGGGACATCACCCTCATTTAGCAGGGTCCTAAATTGCCTGCTGTCAGCCTGTATACAGAACAAGGGCGTTCGTGGGCGTTCGTGAGCGTTCCTCAAAGGAAGGAGGTGGGTGATTAAATTCACAGTGCCAGGGCAGGCCCAGCCCAGCCCAGCCCAGCCCAGCCCAGCCCAGCCCAGCCCAGCCCAGCCCAGCTCAGCTCAGCCCTGCACAGCCCAGCCCGGCACAGCGCACTGCTGTGGAGGTCCATTCCTTCACATCCTGCAGCAGGCATGATGCAGACCTATTAGAGCAAAGGCTTGACTCTGCCCTTGTCTGTCTCTTAAAGGAAACAATCTTTGTAGCTTCTTATTGCACCTAATAAATGGACTCTAGCTTGCCTCAAACTTGACCCATCATTTCATTAGCCAGAGCTCATACTTGACCTTTATTTCTATCCAAGCTCACTGACACAAAACCCCTGATTTGAGCAGGTGGCTCACACCAAAATAAAAAATCACCATCATCCAACCTATTTTACAACAAGTGTAGCCCCTTCCTCTTATTCTTGTGCTCAGTTATAACCCCCAATACCACAATTGCACTCTGCAATTCACCAAACTTAAAGGACAAAGAATGAAGACATTGATAAAGGAAGATAAGGCCTTGTCCCTATTGCACCTACTTGAGAGATAGGGCGGTTGGTAGAAGGTCATGAGGGAAAACATTTGAAATTTCGGGACACACATGCCAAAAAGAGTGTCCACTTTTCTCCTCTGTTACCAAGTAAAAAAAAAATGTGCAAAAAAAAAATAACTATTCACTTTTTGAAAATTTCCACCTTGGGATACTTCTACAGCATTGGCAGGATTCGAACCCTGGCCTGTGAGGGCTGTCCCCACCAAAGGTACAAGACTTACCTTTGAGCTATAGCTCCTTGGTGGTCTAGAGGATTGCAGTAGTAACTATAAGCAACATACAGGCCTTGGTGTCCTTCCCTGCGGCATCCATTGCACATGAAAAGGATGACCATGACATAAGGACAATTTGATAGGCTACTTACATGGAAACCAGTGTGGTCCAGTGGGTAAGTGCCTGCCTTCCATCCAGGCAACCAGGGTTCAAATCCCGGGTTCGGCACCAGGTGACTGATGGTGGCAGAGCAGAGGTAGGTTGGAGGTGGGCCTAAAGGGCCAATTCGTAAGTAAAATGTGTCTGTGTGTTGTGTAAGAGTGGAATCATGCCTAGTGAATGAGGGATTGCAGGTTGGTTGGTAAGTAGTGAGTGGGTGGGGTCAGAGGGGAGGGGTATAGGAGGAGCTGGGTGAGAGAGGAGGGGTATAGGAGGAGCCTAGTCAGAGTGGGTGGGGTCAGAGATGAGGGGTTCAGGAGCAGCCTAGTCAGAGTGGGTGGGGTCAGAGAGGAGGGGTGTAGGAGGAGCTGGGTCAGAGAGGAGGGGTATAGGAGGAGCTGGGTCGGATAGGAGGGGTATAGGAGGAGCCTAGTCAGAGTGGGTGGGGTCAGAGAGGAGGGGTATAGGAGGAGCTCGGTCGGAGAGGAGGGGTATAGGAGGAGCCAAGTCAGAGTGGGTGGGGTCAGAGAGGAGGGGTTCAGGAGCAGCCTAGTCAGAGTGGGTGGGGTCAGAGAGGAGGGGTATATGGGTGGGGTCAGAGAGCAGAGGAATAGGTGGAGTAGGATCCTGACTTATTGTGGGAAAGTGCAAATACTTTTTTACTGCACCCCCCTATACTCTCTGATTTCTGTTGGGAGGGGGCAGTCAAAAATGGGGGGTCAGTATTAAAAGGTGCTTGGGCGCAACGTGAAGGCGATGAGGTGCACAGAATGGCATGGCTTCCAGGTACTTTTTGGGGGGGCTACCATTAGTTTTTATTGCTCTGATCCTCCCTCATGGGGTGTACCCCAAACGGTTAGGGGCAACGGGGGGGGAGGCAAGATGCTGTTTGACAGTTTCTATTACCAACAGGGGTCACCATACGATTCTTCTGCAGTTATGGTATTGAAAGGTAAAACAAGGAGCATGTGGCTGTATTTTTGCAGGTCGGGTGCCCCAAAATGTTACTGCCAGCAGCAGCAGCCCCCTTCCTCCCCACCCGGCAGATTGGTATAGGTACCTTTAGGACATTTCTGTTGAAAACAGAGGCTATAGCGAATCGCACTACAAAATCCGAGAGCACTAACACTTGCTAAATAAAGGTGGCATCGGAGCATACGAATGAGGCAGGGAGAGGCTACTGTTGGCAATTGGTTTGGTGGGTCATAGTGAATAACCTCGGCATGCAAATAGGCAGAAGTGTGAGGATTGGCAGTGTCTGTAGAGAATTTTGGCATGCTCTTCAGTTGATTTTTTCCTCCTTACGTTGGCTATGAACTACAGAGGAAAGGCCTGGCCTTACTGTTGGGCAAAACATGTTTCATGATTTTAAGAAGTGTAGTCTGGCTGTACTGAGAGGGGCTGTACAGTACGGTAAATGTCTGTATACCCCTGCGATGTGCATCCAACTGTCACTTGAGATTGAACAGCGAACGAAGCAGCTGGGTTACTGACTGAATGTAAATGGAAGGCACATAGGAAGGGTGCTTGTGGTCACTCAAATGATTGAAACCTGGTTGATGCACTACCAAAGCTGGGGTACCAGGAGGGAACATTTGAGGGGTATTGAGATGGTGGTGTGCAGAGGTCAACATATGTTTCAGAGACACAGAGGTACTGCGGTCCTGGTCCCACATTGGGGGTAGACAAAAGTCCCTGCTAAAGATTTCTGTCCAACTGTTATCACATTTTGTGCAGCCTGGCTCCCTCTGTAAGGATTCCCCAGTGTCTTTCGATCCTACAGATGACTGTAGCAAACTTCCCAAATTTTTTCTTGGCCTCATACTCCCAAAGGAGTGCCTGACATTTGCCAGCCTAACGATACTCACATTCTGGGAAAAACCTCACTAACCATGCATATTTATGTACCACACATGGCAAATCCTTACAATTGCAGAACATCATATCGCACTTGTCATCTTTGAGGTACTGTAAGTATTTGGATTTGAGGGTAATATTCATCCTTGCTTGCTCTCTCCCATCTGAAGTCTACGGTGCTGCTATTCCTTTCTCACATCTCCCTTCAAAGAGACACGCGACACACAGACTCAATCACTCAGCAAACATATATGCTTTGACGTTTTCATATTGCTGTTTACCTTCTAATTATTCCCCCTTCACCACAAATACAGGCCTGCCATTCCTCATCCCCTCAGTCAACGCAGTCCTTCACTCTTTAGGCCCTGCAAGACCACCATGAACAAGAATCATGTCAGCAAGCAGAAGAAAAGCCTCAGTGTGCTCTTTTGTTCATACTGCTGCCCTCTAGTAACACTTCATGGCAACTGCAGCATAAGAATGGGACTGAGAAGAGGGCTGTCCTATGCAAATAATATCCTCCCATGCACACTTTCTTCTGAGACGGTCGGCGGCTTGTGCCGTGATACCACCTCCAACATATGGTCTTCAACCAAATTTTAAAAAAGCCCACCTGCCTTAGACGAAGGATTTTGCCACTCAAAGGAAGCACATGGGGACATCACCCTCATTTAGCAGGGTCCTAAATTGCCTGCTGTCAGCCTGTATACAGAACAAGGGCGTTCGTGGGCGTTCGTGAGCGTTCCTCAAAGGAAGGAGGTGGGTGATTAAATTCACAGTGCCAGGGCAGGCCCAGCCCAGCCCAGCCCAGCCCAGCCCAGCTCAGCCCTGCACAGCCCAGCCCGGCACAGCGCACTGCTGTGGAGGTCCATTCCTTCACATCCTGCAGCAGGCATGATGCAGACCTATTAGAGCAAAGGCTTGACTCTGCCCTTGTCTGTCTCTTAAAGGAAACAATCTTTGTAGCTTCTTATTGCACCTAATAAATGGACTCTAGCTTGCCTCAAACTTGACCCATCATTTCATTAGCCAGAGCTCATACTTGACCTTTATTTCTATCCAAGCTCACTGACACAAAACCCCTGATTTGAGCAAGTGGCTCACACCAAAATAAAAAATCACCATCATCCAACCTATTTTACAACAAGTGTAGCCCCTTCCTCTTATTCTTGTGCTCAGTTATAACCCCCAATACCACAATTGCACTCTGCAATTCACCAAACTTAAAGGACAAAGAATGAAGACATTGATAAAGGAAGATAAGGCCTTGTCCCTATTGCACCTACTTGAGAGATAGGGCGGTTGGTAGAAGGTCATGAGGGAAAACATTTGAAATTTCGGGACACACATGCCAAAAAGAGTGTCCACTTTTCTCCTCTGTTACCAAGTAAAAAAAAAATTTGCAAAAAAAAAAACTATTCACTTTTTGAAAATTTCCACCTTGGGATACTTCTACAGCATTGGCAGGATTCGAAACCTGGCCTGTGAGGGCTGTCCCCACCAAAGGTACAAGACTTACCTTTGAGCTATAGCTCCTTGGTGGTCTAGAGGATTGCAGTAGTAACTATAAGCAACATACAGGCCTTGGTGTCCTTCCCTGCGGCATCCATTGCACATGAAAAGGATGACCATGACATAAGGACAATTTGATAGGCTACTTACATGGAAACCAGTGTGGTCCAGTGGGTAAGTGCCTGCCTTCCATCCAGGCAACCAGGGCACAAATCCCGGGTTCGGCACCAGGTGACTGATGGTGGCAGAGCAGAGGTAAGTTGGAGGTGGGCCTAAAGGGCCAATTGGTAAGTAAAATGTGTCTGTGTGTTGTGTAAGAGTGGAATCATGCCTAGTGAATGAGGGATTGCAGGTTGGTTGGTAAGTAGTGAGTGGGTGGGGTCAGAGGGTAGGGGTATAGGAGGAGCTAGTTCGGAGAGGAGGGGTATAGGAGGAGCTGGGTGAGAGAGGAGGGGTATAGGAGGAGCTCGGTCGGAGAGGAGGGGTATAGGAGGAGCCTAGTCAGAGTGGGTGGGGTCAGAGAGGAGGGGTTCAGGAGCAGCCTAGTCAGAGTGGGTGGGGTCAGAGAGGAGGGGTAGAGGAGGGGTATAGGAGGAGCCAAGTCAGAGTGGGTGGGGTCAGAGAGGAGGGGTATAGGAGGAGCTGGGTGAGAGAGGAGGGGTATAGGAGGAGCCAAGTCAGAGTGGGTGGGGTCAGAGAGGAGGGGTATAGGAGGAGCTGGGTGAGAGAGGAGGGGTATAGGAGGAGCCAAGTCAGAGTGGGTGGGGTCAGAGAGGAGGGGTATAGGAGGAGCTGGGTGAGAGAGGAGGGGTATAGGACGAGCCAAGTCAGAGTGGGTGGGGTCAGAGAGGAGGGGTTCAGGAGCAGCCTAGTCAGAGTGGGTGGGGTCAGAGAGGAGGGGTATATGGGTGGGGTCAGAGAGCAGAGGAATAGGTGGAGTAGGATCCTGACTTATTGTGGGAAAGTGCAAATACTTTTTTACTGCACCCCCCTATACTCTCTGATTTCTGTTGGGAGGGGGCAGTCAAAAATGGGGGGTTCAGTATTAAAAGGTGCTTGGGCGCAACGTGAAGGCGATGAGGTGCACAGAATGGCATGGCTTCCAGGTACTTTTTGGGGGGGCTACCATTAGTTTTTATTGCTCTGATCCTCCCTCATGGGGTGTACCCCAAATGGTTAGGGGCAACGGGGGGGGAGGCAAGATGCTGTTTGACAGTTTCTATTACCAACAGGGGTCACCATACGATTCTTCTGCAGTTATGGTATTGAAAGGTAAAACAAGGAGCATGTGGCTGTATTTTTGCAGGTCGGGTGCCCCAAAATGTTACTGCCAGCAGCAGCAGCCCCCTTCCTCCCCACCCGGCAGATTGGTATAGGTACCTTTAGGACATTTCTGTTGAAAACAGAGGCTATAGCGAATCGCACTACAAAATCCGAGAGCACTAACACTTGCTAAATAAAGGTGGCATCGGAGCATACGAATGAGGCAGGGAGAGGCTACTGTTGGCAATTGGTTTGGTGGGTCATAGTGAATAACCTCGGCATGCAAATAGGCAGAAGTGTGAGGATTGGCAGTGTCTGTAGAGAATTCTGGCATGCTCTTCAGTTGATTTTTTCCTCCTTACGTTGGCTATGAACTACAGAGGAAAGGCCTGGCCTTACTGTTGGGCAAAACATGTTTCATGATTTTAAGAAGTGTAGTCTGGCTGTACTGAGAGGGGCTGTACAGTACGGTAAATGTCTGTTTACCCCTGCGATGTGCATCCAACTGTCACTTGAGATTGAACAGCGAACGAAGCAGCTGGGTTACTGACTGAATGTAAATGGAAGGCACATAGGAAGGGTGCTTGTGGTCACTCAAATGATTGAAACCTGGTTGATGCACTACCAAAGCTGGGGTACCAGGAGGGAACATTTGAGGGGTATTGAGATGGTGGTGTGCAGAGGTCAACATATGTTTCAGAGACACAGAGGTACTGCGGTCCTGGTCCCACATTGGGGGTAGACAAAAGTCCCTGCTAAAGATTTCTGTCCAACTGTTATCACATTTTGTGCAGCCTGGCTCCCTCTGTAAGGATTCCCCAGTGTCTTTCGATCCTACAGATGACTGTAGCAAACTTCCCAAATTTTTTCTTGGCCTCATTCTCCCAAAGGAGTGCCTGACATTTGCCAGCCTAACGATACTCACATTCTGGGAAAAACCTCACTAACCATGCATATTTATGTACCACACATGGCAAATCCTTACAATTGCAGAACATCATATCGCACTTGTCATCTTTGAGGTACTGTAAGTATTTGGATTTGAGGGTAATATTCATCCTTGCTTGCTCTCTCCCAATTGAAGTCTACGGTGCTGCTATTCCTTTCTCACATCTCCCTTCAAAGAGACACGCGACACACAGACTCAATCACTCAGCAAACATATATGCTTTGACGTTTTCATATTGCTGTTTACCTTCTAATTATTCCCCCTTCACCACAAATACAGGCCTGCCATTCCTCATCCCCTCAGTCAACGCAGTCCTTCACTCTTTAGGCCCTGCAAGACCACCATGAACAAGAATCATGTCAGCAAGCAGAAGAAAAGCCTCAGTGTGCTCTTTTGTTCATACTGCTGCCCTCTAGTAACACTTCATGGCAACTGCAGCATAAGAATGGGACTGAGAAGAGGGCTGTCCTATGCAAATAATATCTTCCCATGCACACTTTCTTCTGAGACGGTCGGCGGCTTGTGCCGTGATACCACCTCCAACATATGGTCTTCAACCAAATTTTAAAAAAGCCCACCTGCCTTAGACGAAGGATTTTGCCACTCAAAGGAAGCACATGGGGACATCACCCTCATTTAGCAGGGTCCTAAATTGCCTGCTGTCAGCCTGTATACAGAACAAGGGCGTTCGTGGGCGTTCGTGAGCGTTCCTCAAAGGAAGGAGGTGGGTGATTAAATTCACAGTGCCAGGGCAGGCCCAGCCCAGCCCAGCTCAGCCCTGCACAGCCCGGCACAGCTCACTGCTGTGGAGGTCCATTCCTTCACATCCTGCAGCAGGCATGATGCAGACCTATTAGAGCAAAGGCTTGACTCTGCCCTTGTCTGTCTCTTAAAGGAAACAATCTTTGTAGCTGCTTATTGCACCTAATAAATGGACTCTAGCTTGCCTCAAACTTGACCCATCATTTCATTAGCCAGAGCTCATACTTGACCTTTATTTCTATCCAAGCTCACTGACACAAAACCCCTGATTTGAGCAAGTGGCTCACACCAAAATAAAAAATCACCATCATCCAACCTATTTTACAACAAGTGTAGCCCCTTCCTCTTATTCTTGTGCTCAGTTATAACCCCCAATACCACAATTGCACTCTGCAATTCACCAAACTTAAAGGACAAAGAATGAAGACATTGATAAAGGAAGATAAGGCCTTGTCCCTATTGCACCTACTTGAGAGATAGGGCGGTTGGTAGAAGGTCATGAGGGAAAACATTTGAAATTTCGGGACACACATGCCAAAAAGAGTGTCCACTTTTCTCCTCTGTTACCAAGTAAAAAAAAATTTGCAAAAAAAAAAACTATTCACTTTTTGAAAATTTCCACCTTGGGATACTTCTACAGCATTGGCAGGATTCGAACCCTGGCCTGTGAGGGCTGTCCCCACCAAAGGTACAAGACTTACCTTTGAGCTATAGCTCCTTGGTGGTCTAGAGGATTGCAGTAGTAACTATAAGCAACATACAGGCCTTGGTGTCCTTCCCTGCGGCATCCATTGCACATGAAAAGGATGACCATGACATTAGGACAATTTGATAGGCTACTTACATGGAAACCAGTGTGGTCCAGTGGGTAAGTGCCTGCCTTCCATGCAGGCAACCAGGGTTCAAATCCCGGGTTTGGCACCAGGTGACTGATGGTGGCAGAGCAGAGGTAAGTTGGAGGTGGGCCTAAAGGGCCAATTGGTAAGTAAAATGTGTCTGTGTGTTGTGTAAGAGTGGAATCATGCCTAGTGAATGAGGGATTGCAGGTTGGTTGGTAAGTAGTGAGTGGGTGGGGTGGGAGGGGTATAGGAGGAGCTGGGTGAGAGAGGAGGGGTATAGGAGGAGCTTGGTCGGAGAGGAGGGGTATAGGAGGAGCCTAGTCAGAGTGGGTGGGGTCAGAGATGAGGGGTTCAGGAGCAGCCTAGTCAGAGTGGGTAGGGTCAGAGAGGAGGGGTGTAGGAGGAGCTGGGTCAGAGAGGAGGGGTATAGGAGGAGCTGGGTCGGATAGGAGGGGTATAGGAGGAGCCTAGTCAGAGTGGGTGGGGTCAGAGAGGAGGGGTATAGGAGGAGCTCGGTCGGAGAGGAGGGGTATAGGAGGAGCCAAGTCAGAGTGGGTGGGGTCAGAGAGGAGGGGTTCAGGAGCAGCCTAGTCAGAGTGGGTTGGGTCAGAGAGGAGGGGTATATGGGTGGGGTCAGAGAGCAGAGGAATAGGTGGAGTAGGATCCTGACTTATTGTGGGAAAGTGCAAATACTCTCTGATTTCTGTTGGGAGGGGGCAGTCAAAAATGGGGGGTTCAGTATTAAAAGGTGCTTGGGCGCAATGTGAAGGCGATGAGGTGCACAGAATGGCATGGCTTCCAGGTACTTTTTGGGGGGGCTACCATTAGTTTTTATTGCTCTGATCCTCCCTCATGGGGTGTACCCCAAATGGTTAGGGGCAACGGGGGGGGAGGCAAGATGCTGTTTGACAGTTTCTATTACCAACAGGGGTCACCATACGATTCTTCTGCAGTTATGGTATTGAAAGGTAAAACAAGGAGCATGTGGCTGTATTTTTGCAGGTCGGGTGCCCCAAAATGTTACTGCCAGCAGCAGCAGCCCCCTTCCTCCCCACCCGGCAGATTGGTATAGGTACCTTTAGGACATTTCTGTTGAAAACAGAGGCTATAGCGAATCGCACTACAAAATCCGAGAGCACTAACACTTGCTAAATAAAGGTGGCATCGGAGCATACGAATGAGGCAGGGAGAGGCTACTGTTGGCAATTGGTTTGGTGGGTCATAGTGAATAACCTCGGCATGCAAATAGGCAGAAGTGTGAGGATTGGCAGTGTCTGTAGAGAATTTTGGCATGCTCTTCAGTTGATTTTTTCCTCCTTACGTTGGCTATGAACTACAGAGGAAAGGCCTGGCCTTACTGTTGGGCAAAACATGTTTCATGATTTTAAGAAGTGTAGTCTGGCTGTACTGAGAGGGGCTGTACAGTACGGTAAATGTCTGTATACCCCTGCGATGTGCATCCAACTGTCACTTGAGATTGAACAGCGAACGAAGCAGCTGGGTTACTGACTGAATGTAAATGGAAGGCACATAGGAAGGGTGCTTGTGGTCACTCAAATGATTGAAACCTGGTTGATGCACTACCAAAGCTGGGGTACCAGGAGGGAACATTTGAGGGGTATTGAGATGGTGGTGTGCAGAGGTCAACATATGTTTCAGAGACACAGAGGTACTGCGGTCCTGGTCCCACATTGGGGGTAGACAAAAGTCCCTGCTAAAGATTTCTGTCCAACTGTAATAACATGTTGTGCAGCCTGGCTCCCTCTGTAAGGATTCCCCAGTGTCTTTCGATCCTACAGATGACTGTAGCAAACTTCCCAAATTTTTTCTTGGCCTCATACTCCCAAAGGAGTGCCTGACATTTGCCAGCCTAACGATACTCACATTCTGGGAAAAACCTCACTAACCATGCATATTTATGTACCACACATGGCAAATCCTTACAATTGCAGAACATCATATCGCACTTGTCATCTTTGAGGTACTGTAAGTATTTGGATTTGAGGGTAATATTCATCCTTGCTTGCTCTCTCCCATCTGAAGTCTACGGTGCTGCTATTCCTTTCTCACATCTCCCTTCAAAGAGACACGCGACACACAGACTCAATCACTCAGCAAACATATATGCTTTGACGTTTTCATATTGCTGTTTACCTTCTAATTATTCCCCCTTCACCACAAATACAGGCCTGCCATTCCTCATCCCCTCAGTCAACGCAGTCCTTCACTCTTTAGGCCCTGCAAGACCACCATGAACAAGAATCATGTCAGCAAGCAGAAGAAAAGCCTCAGTGTGCTCTTTTGTTCATACTGCTGCCCTCTAGTAACACTTCATGGCAACTGCAGCATAAGAATGGGACTGAGAAGAGGGCTGTCCTATGCAAATAATATCCTCCCATGCACACTTTCTTCTGAGACGGTCGGCGGCTTGTGCCGTGATACCACCTCCAACATATGGTCTTCAACCAAATTTTAAAAAAGCCCACCTGCCTTAGACGAAGGATTTTGCCACTCAAAGGAAGCACATGGGGACATCACCCTCATTTAGCAGGGTCCTAAATTGCCTGCTGTCAGCCTGTATACAGAACAAGGGCGTTCGTGGGCGTTCGTGAGCGTTCCTCAAAGGAAGGAGGTGGGTGATTAAATTCACAGTGCCAGGGCAGGCCCAGCCCAGCCCAGCCCAGCCCAGCCCAGCCCAGCCCAGCCCAGCCCAGCTCAGCCCTGCACAGCCCAGCCTGGCACAGCGCACTGCTGTGGAGGTCCATTCCTTCACATCCTGCAGCAGGCATGATGCAGACCTATTAGAGCAAAGGCTTGACTCTGCCCTTGTCTGTCTCTTAAAGGAAACAATCTTTGTAGCTTCTTATTGCACCTAATAAATGGACTCTAGCTTGCCTCAAACTTGACCCATCATTTCATTAGCCAGAGCTCATACTTGACCTTTATTTCTATCCAAGCTCACTGACACAAAACCCCTGATTTGAGCAAGTGGCTCACACCAAAATAAAAAATCACCATCATCCAACCTATTTTACAACAAGTGTAGCCCCTTCCTCTTATTCTTGTGCTCAGTTATAACCCCCAATACCACAATTGCACTCTGCAATTCACCAAACTTAAAGGACAAAGAATGAAGACATTGATAAAGGAAGATAAGGCCTTGTCCCTATTGCACCTACTTGAGAGATAGGGCGGTTGGTAGAAGGTCATGAGGGAAAACATTTGAAATTTCGGGACACACATGCCAAAAAGAGTGTCCACTTTTCTCCTCTGTTACCAAGTAAAAAAAAAATTTGCAAAAAAAAAAACTATTCACTTTTTGAAAATTTCCACCTTGGGATACTTCTACAGCATTGGCAGGATTCGAACCCTGGCCTGTGAGGGCTGTCCCCACCAAAGGTACAAGACTTACCTTTGAGCTATAGCTCCTTGGTGGTCTAGAGGATTGCAGTAGTAACTATAAGCAACATACAGGCCTTGGTGTCCTTCCCTGCGGCATCCATTGCACATGAAAAGGATGACCATGACATAAGGACAATTTGATAGGCTACTTACATGGAAACCAGTGTGGTCCAGTGGGTAAGTGCCTGCCTTCCATCCAGGCAACCAGGGTTCAAATCCCGGGTTCGGCACCAGGTGACTGATGGTGGCAGAGCAGAGGTAAGTTGGAGGTGGGCCTAAAGGGCCAATTGGTAAGTAAAATGTGTCTGTGTGTTGTGTAAGAGTGGAATCATGCCTAGTGAATGAGGGATTGCAGGTTGGTTGGTAAGTAGTGAGTGGGTGAGGGGAGGGGTATAGGAGGAGCTGGGTGAGAGAGGAGGGGTATAGGAGGAGCTGGACCGGATAGGAGGGGTATAGGAGGAGCTGGGTGAGAGAGGAGGGGTATAGGAGGAGCTCGGTCGGAGAGGAGGGGTATAGGAGGAGCCTAGTCAGAGTGGGTGGGGTCAGAGATGAGGGGTTCAGGAGCAGCCTAGTCAGAGTGGGTGGGGTCAGAGAGGAGGGGTGTAGGAGGAGCTGGGTCAGAGAGGAGGGGTATAGGAGGAGCTGGGTCGGATAGGAGGGGTATAGGAGGAGCCTAGTCAGAGTGGGTGGGGTCAGAGAGGAGGGGTATTCGGAGGAGCTGGGTGAGAGAGGAGGGGTATAGGAGGAGCTCGGTCGGAGAGGAGGGGTATAGGAGGAGCCAAGTCAGAGTGGGTGGGGTCAGAGAGGAGGGGTTCAGGAGCAGCCTAGTCAGAGTGGGTGGGGTCAGAGAGGAGGGGTATATGGGTGGGGTCAGAGAGCAGAGGAATAGGTGGAGTAGGATCCTGACTTATTGTGGGAAAGTGCAAATACTTTTTTACTGCACCCCCCTATACTCTCTGATTTCTGTTGGGAGGGGGCAGTGAAAAATGGGGGGTTCAGTATTAAAAGGTGCTTGGGCGCAACGTGAAGGCGATGAGGTGCACAGAATGGCATGGCTTCCAGGTACTTTTTGGGGGGGCTACCATTAGTTTTTATTGCTCTGATCCTCCCTCATGGGGTGTACCCCAAATGGTTAGGGGCAACGGGGGGGGAGGCAAGATGCTGTTTGACAGTTTCTATTACCAACAGGGGTCACCATACGATTCTTCTGCAGTTATGGTATTGAAAGGTAAAACAAGGAGCATGTGGCTGTATTTTTGCAGGTCGGGTGCCCCAAAATGTTACTGCCAGCAGCAGCAGCCCCCTTCCTCCCCACCCGGCAGATTGGTATAGGTACCTTTAGGACATTTCTGTTGAAAACAGAGGCTATAGCGAATCGCACTACAAAATCCGAGAGCACTAACACTTGCTAAATAAAGGTGGCATCGGAGCATACGAATGAGGCAGGGAGAGGCTACTGTTGGCAATTGGTTTGGTGGGTCATAGTGAATAACCTCGGCATGCAAATAGGCAGAAGTGTGAGGATTGGCAGTGTCTGTAGAGAATTTTGGCATGCTCTTCAGTTGATTTTTTCCTCCTTACGTTGGCTATGAACTACAGAGGAAAGGCCTGGCCTTACTGTTGGGCAAAACATGTTTCATGATTTTAAGAAGTGTAGTCTGGCTGTACTGAGAGGGGCTGTACAGTACGGTAAATGTCTGTATACCCCTGCGATGTGCATCCAACTGTCACTTGAGATTGAACAGCGAACGAAGCAGCTGGGTTACTGACTGAATGTAAATGGAAGGCACATAGGAAGGGTGCTTGTGGTCACTCAAATGATTGAAACCTGGTTGATGCACTACCAAAGCTGGGGTACCAGGAGGGAACATTTGAGGGGTATTGAGATGGTGGTGTGCAGAGGTCAACATATGTTTCAGAGACAGAGAGGTACTGCGGTCCTGGTCCCACATTGGGGGTAGACAAAAGTCCCTGCTAAAGATTTCTGTCCAACTGTAATAACATGTTGTGCAGCCTGGCTCCCTCTGTAAGGATTCCCCAGTGTCTTTCGATCCTACAGATGACTGTAGCAAACTTCCCAAATTTTTTCTTGGCCTCATACTCCCAAAGGAGTGCCTGACATTTGCCAGCCTAACGATACTCACATTCTGGGAAAAACCTCACTAACCATGCATATTTATGTACCACACATGGCAAATCCTTACAATTGCAGAACATCATATCGCACTTGTCATCTTTGAGGTACTGTAAGTATTTGGATTTGAGGGTAATATTCATCCTTGCTTGCTCTCTCCCATCTGAAGTCTACGGTGCTGCTATTCCTTTCTCACATCTCCCTTCAAAGAGACACGCGACACACAGACTCAATCACTCAGCAAACATATATGCTTTGACGTTTTCATATTGCTGTTTACCTTCTAATTATTCCCCCTTCACCACAAATACAGGCCTGCCATTCCTCATCCCCTCAGTCAACGCAGTCCTTCACTCTTTAGGCCCTGCAAGACCACCATGAACAAGAATCATGTCAGCAAGCAGAAGAAAAGCCTCAGTGTGCTCTTTTGTTCATACTGCTGCCCTCTAGTAACACTTCATGGCAACTGCAGCATAAGAATGGGACTGAGAAGAGGGCTGTCCTATGCAAATAATATCCTCCCATGCACACTTTCTTCTGAGACGGTCGGCGGCTTGTGCCGTGATACCACCTCCAACATATGGTCTTCAACCAAATTTTAAAAAAGCCCACCTGCCTTAGACGAAGGATTTTGCCACTCAAAGGAAGCACATGGGGACATCACCCTCATTTAGCAGGGTCCTAAATTGCCTGCTGTCAGCCTGTATACAGAACAAGGGCGTTCGTGGGCGTTCGTGAGCGTTCCTCAAAGGAAGGAGGTGGGTGATTAAATTCACAGTGCCAGGGCAGGCCCAGCCCAGCCCAGCCCAGCCCAGCCCAGCCCAGCCCAGCTCAGCCCTGCACAGCCCAGCCCGGCACAGCGCACTGCTGTGGAGGTTCATTCCTTCACATCCTGCAGCAGGCATGATGCAGACCTATTAGAGCAAAGGCTTGACTCTGCCCTTGTCTGTCTCTTAAAGGAAACAATCTTTGTAGCTTCTTATTGCACCTAATAAATGGACTCTAGCTTGCCTCAAACTTGACCCATCATTTCATTAGCCAGAGCTCATACTTGACCTTTATTTCTATCCAAGCTCACTGACACAAAACCCCTGATTTGAGCAAGTGGCTCACACCAAAATAAAAAATCACCATCATCCAACCTATTTTACAACAAGTGTAGCCCCTTCCTCTTATTCTTGTGCTCAGTTATAACCCCCAATACCACAATTGCACTCTGCAATTCACCAAACTTAAAGGACAAAGAATGAAGACATTGATAAAGGAAGATAAGGCCTTGTCCCTATTGCACCTACTTGAGAGATAGGGCGGTTGGTAGAAGGTCATGAGGGAAAACATTTGAAATTTCGGGACACACATGCCAAAAAGAGTGTCCACTTTTCTCCTCTGTTACCAAGTAAAAAAAAAATGTGCAAAAAAAAAATAACTATTCACTTTTTGAAAATTTCCACCTTGGGATACTTCTACAGCATTGGCAGGATTCGAACCCTGGCCTGTGAGGGCTGTCCCCACCAAAGGTACAAGACTTACCTTTGAGCTATAGCTCCTTGGTGGTCTAGAGGATTGCAGTAGTAACTATAAGCAACATACAGGCCTTGGTGTCCTTCCCTGCGGCATCCATTGCACATGAAAAGGATGACCATGACATAAGGACAATTTGATAGGCTACTTACATGGAAACCAGTGTGGTCCAGTGGGTAAGTGCCTGCCTTCCATCCAGGCAACCAGGGTTCAAATCCCGGGTTCGGCACCAGGTGACTGATGGTGGCAGAGCAGAGGTAGGTTGGAGGTGGGCCTAAAGGGCCAATTGGTAAGTAAAATGTGTCTGTGTGTTGTGTAAGAGTGGAATCATGCCTAGTGAATGAGGGATTGCAGGTTGGTTGGTAAGTAGTGAGTGGGTGGGGTCAGAGGGGAGGGGTATAGGAGGAGCTGGGTGAGAGAGGAGGGGTATAGGAGGAGCCTAGTCAGAGTGGGTGGGGTCAGAGATGAGGGGTTCAGGAGCAGCCTAGTCAGAGTGGGTGGGGTCAGAGAGGAGGGGTGTAGGAGGAGCTGGGTCAGAGAGGAGAGGTATAGGAGGAGCTGGGTCGGATAGGAGGGGTATAGGAGGAGCCTAGTCAGAGTGGGTGGGGTCAGAGAGGAGGGGTATAGGAGGAGCTGGGTGAGAGAGGAGGGGTATAGGAGGAGCCTAGTCAGAGTGGGTGGGGTCAGAGATGAGGGGTTCAGGAGCAGCCTAGTCAGAGTGGGTGGGGTCAGAGAGGAGGGGTGTAGGAGGAGCTGGGTCAGAGAGGAGAGGTATAGGAGGAGCTCGGTCGGAGAGGAGGGGTATAGGAGGAGCCAAGTCAGAGTGGGTGGGGTCAGAGAGGAGGGGTTCAGGAGCAGCCTAGTCAGAGTGGGTGGGGTCAGAGAGGAGGGGTATATGGGTGGGGTCAGAGAGCAGAGGAATAGGTGGAGTAGGATCCTGACTTATTGTGGGAAAGTGCAAATACTTTTTTACTGCACCCCCCTATACTCTCTGATTTCTGTTGGGAGGGGGCAGTCAAAAATGGGGGGTTCAGTATTAAAAGGTGCTTGGGCGCAACGTGAAGGCGATGAGGTGCACAGAATGGCATGGCTTCCAGGTACTTTTTGGGGGGGCTACCATTAGTTTTTATTGCTCTGATCCTCCCTCATGGGGTGTACCCCAAATGGTTAGGGGCAACGGTGGGGGAGGCAAGATGCTGTTTGACAGTTTCTATTACCAACAGGGGTCACCATACGATTCTTCTGCAGTTATGGTATTGAAAGGTAAAACAAGGAGCATGTGGCTGTATTTTTGCAGGTCGGGTGCCCCAAAATGTTACTGCCAGCAGCAGCAGCCCCCTTCCTCCCCACCCGGCAGATTGGTATAGGTACCTTTAGGACATTTCTGTTGAAAACAGAGGCTATAGCGAATCGCACTACAAAATCCGAGAGCACTAACACTTGCTAAATAAAGGTGGCATCGGAGCATACGAATGAGGCAGGGAGAGGCTACTGTTGGCAATTGGTTTGGTGGGTCATAGTGAATAACCTCGGCATGCAAATAGGCAGAAGTGTGAGGATTGGCAGTGTCTGTAGAGAATTTTGGCATGCTCTTCAGTTGATTTTTTCCTCCTTACGTTGGCTATGAACTACAGAGGAAAGGCCTGGCCTTACTGTTGGGCAAAACATGTTTCATGATTTTAAGAAGTGTAGTCTGGCTGTACTGAGAGGGGCTGTACAGTACGGTAAATGTCTGTATACCCCTGCGATGTGCATCCAACTGTCACTTGAGATTGAACAGCGAACGAAGCAGCTGGGTTACTGACTGAATGTAAATGGAAGGCACATAGGAAGGGTGCTTGTGGTCACTCAAATGATTGAAACCTGGTTGATGCACTACCAAAGCTGGGGTACCAGGAGGGAACATTTGAGGGGTATTGAGATGGTGGTGTGCAGAGGTCAACATATGTTTCAGAGACACAGAGGTACTGCGGTCCTGGTCCCACATTGGGGGTAGACAAAAGTCCCTGCTAAAGATTTCTGTCCAACTGTTATCACATTTTGTGCAGCCTGGCTCCCTCTGTAAGGATTCCCCAGTGTCTTTCGATCCTACAGATGACTGTAGCAAACTTCCCAAATTTTTTCTTGGCCTCATACTCCCAAAGGAGTGCCTAGACATTTGCCAGCCTAACGATACTCACATTCTGGGAAAAACCTCACTAACCATGCATATTTATGTACCACACATGGCAAATCCTTACAATTGCAGAACATCATATCGCACTTGTCATCTTTGAGGTACTGTAAGTATTTGGATTTGAGGGTAATATTCATCCTTGCTTGCTCTCTCCCAATTGAAGTCTACGGTGCTGCTATTCCTTTCTCACATCTCCCTTCAAAGAGACACGCGACACACAGACTCAATCACTCAGCAAACATATATGCTTTGACGTTTTCATATTGCTGTTTACCTTCTAATTATTCCCCCTTCACCACAAATACAGGCCTGCCATTCCTCATCCCCTCAGTCAACGCAGTCCTTCACTCTTTAGGCCCTGCAAGACCACCATGAACAAGAATCATGTCAGCAAGCAGAAGAAAAGCCTCAGTGTGCTCTTTTGTTCATACTGCTGCCCTCTAGTAACACTTCATGGCAACTGCAGCATAAGAATGGGACTGAGAAGAGGGCTGTCCTATGCAAATAATATCCTCCCATGCACACTTTCTTCTGAGACGGTCGGCGGCTTGTGCCGTGATACCACCTCCAACATATGGTCTTCAACCAAATTTTAAAAAAGCCCACCTGCCTTAGACGAAGGATTTTGCCACTCAAAGGAAGCACATGGGGACATCACCCTCATTTAGCAGGGTCCTAAATTGCCTGCTGTCAGCCTGTATACAGAACAAGGGCGTTCGTGGGCGTTCGTGAGCGTTCCTCAAAGGAAGGAGGTGGGTGATTAAATTCACAGTGCCAGGGCAGGCCCAGCCCAGCCCAGCCCAGCTCAGCCCTGCACAGCCCAGCCCGGCACAGCGCACTGCTGTGGAGGTCCATTCCTTCACATCCTGCAGCAGGCATGATGCAGACCTATTAGAGCAAAGGCGTGACTCTGCCCTTGTCTGTCTCTTAAAGGAAACAATCTTTGTAGCTTCTTATTGCACCTAATAAATGGACTCTAGCTTGCCTCAAACTTGACCCATCATTTCATTAGCCAGAGCTCATACTTGACCTTTATTTCTATCCAAGCTCACTGACACAAAACCCCTGATTTGAGCAAGTGGCTCACACCAAAATAAAAAATCACCATCATCCAACCTATTTTACAACAAGTGTAGCCCCTTCCTCTTATTCTTGTGCTCAGTTATAACCCCCAATACCACAATTGCACTCTGCAATTCACCAAACTTAAAGGACAAAGAATGAAGACATTGATAAAGGAAGATAAGGCCGTGTCCCTATTGCACCTACTTGAGAGATAGGGCGGTTGGTAGAAGGTCATGAGGGAAAACATTTGAAATTTCGGGACACACATGCCAAAAAGAGTGTCCACTTTTCTCCTCTGTTACCAAGTAAAAAAAAATTTGCAAAAAAAAAATAACTATTCACTTTTTGAAAATTTCCACCTTGGGATACTTCTACAGCATTGGCAGGATTCGAACCCTGGCCTGTGAGGGCTGTCCCCACCAAAGGTACAAGACTTACCTTTGAGCTATAGCTCCTTGGTGGTCTAGAGGATTGCAGTAGTAACTATAAGCAACATACAGGCCTTGGTGTCCTTCCCTGCGGCATCCATTGCACATGAAAAGGATGACCATGACATAAGGACAATTTGATAGGCTACTTACATGGAAACCAGTGTGGTCCAGTGGGTAAGTGCCTGCCTTCCATCCAGGCAACCAGGGTTCAAAACCCGGGTTCGGCACCAGGTGACTGATGGTGGCAGAGCAGAGGTAGGTTGGAGGTGGGCCTAAAGGGCCAATTGGTAAGTAAAATGTGTCTGTGTGTTGTGTAAGAGTGGAATCATGCCTAGTGAATGAGGGATTGCAGGTTGGTTGGTAAGTAGTGAGTGGGTGGGGTCAGAGGGGAGGGGTATAGGAGGAGCTGGGTGAGAGAGGAGGGGTATAGGAGGAGCCTAGTCAGAGTGGGTGGGGTCAGAGATGAGGGGTTCAGGAGCAGCCTAGTCAGAGTGGGTGGGGTCAGAGAGGAGGGGTGTAGGAGGAGCTGGGTCAGAGAGGAGAGGTATAGGAGGAGCTGGGTCGGATAGGAGGGGTATAGGAGGAGCCTAGTCAGAGTGGGTGGGGTCAGAGAGGAGGGGTATAGGAGGAGCTGGGTGAGAGAGGAGGGGTATAGGAGGAGCTCGGTCGGAGAGGAGGGTTATAGGAGGAGCCAAGTCAGAGTGGGTGGGGTCAGAGAGGAGGGGTTCAGGAGCAGCCTAGTCAGAGTGGGTGGGGTCAGAGAGGAGGGGTATATGGGTGGGGTCAGAGAGCAGAGGAATAGGTGGAGTAGGATCCTGACTTATTGTGGGAAAGTGCAAATACTTTTTTACTGCACCCCCCTATACTCTCTGATTTCTGTTGGGAGGGGGCAGTCAAAAATGGGGGGTTCAGTATTAAAAGGTGCTTGGGCGCAACGTGAAGGCGATGAGGTGCACAGAATGGCATGGCTTCCAGGTACTTTTTGGGGGGGCTACCATTAGTTTTTATTGCTCTGATCCTCCCTCATGGGGTGTACCCCAAATGGTTAGGGGCAACGGGGGGGAGGCAAGATGCTGTTTGACAGTTTCTATTACCAACAGGGGTCACCATACGATTCTTCTGCAGTTATGGTATTGAAAGGTAAAACAAGGAGCATGTGGCTGTATTTTTGCAGGTCGGGTGCCCCAAAATGTTACTGCCAGCAGCAGCAGCCCCCTTCCTCCCCACCCGGCAGATTGGTATAGGTACCTTTAGGACATTTCTGTTGAAAACAGAGGCTATAGCGAATCGCACTACAAAATCCGAGAGCACTAACACTTGCTAAATAAAGGTGGCATCGGAGCATACGAATGAGGCAGGGAGAGGCTACTGTTGGCAATTGGTTTGGTGGGTCATAGTGAATAACCTCGGCATGCAAATAGGCAGAAGTGTGAGGATTGGCAGTGTCTGTAGAGAATTTTGGCATGCTCTTCAGTTGATTTTTTCCTCCTTACGTTGGCTATGAACTACAGAGGAAAGGCCTGGCCTTACTGTTGGGCAAAACATGTTTCATGATTTTAAGAAGTGTAGTCTGGCTGTACTGAGAGGGGCTGTACAGTACGGTAAATGTCTGTATACCCCTGCGATGTGCATCCAACTGTCACTTGAGATTGAACAGCGAACGAAGCAGCTGGGTTACTGACTGAATGTAAATGGAAGGCACATAGGAAGGGTGCTTGTGGTCACTCAAATGATTGAAACCTGGTTGATGCACTACCAAAGCTGGGGTACCAGGAGGGAACATTTGAGGGGTATTGAGATGGTGGTGTGCAGAGGTCAACATATGTTTCAGAGACACAGAGGTACTGCGGTCCTGGTCCCACATTGGGGGTAGACAAAAGTCCCTGCTAAAGATTTCTGTCCAACTGTAATAACATGTTGTGCAGCCTGGCTCCCTCTGTAAGGATTCCCCAGTGTCTTTCGATCCTACAGATGACTGTAGCAAACTTCCCAAATTTTTTCTTGGCCTCATACTCCCAAAGGAGTGCCTGACATTTGCCAGCCTAACGATACTCACATTCTGGGAAAAACCTCACTAACCATGCATATTTATGTACCACACATGACAAATCCTTACAATTGCAGAACATCATATCGCACTTGTCATCTTTGAGGTACTGTAAGTATTTGGATTTGAGGGTAATATTCATCCTTGCTTGCTCTCTCCCATCTGAAGTCTACGGTGCTGCTATTCCTTTCTCACATCTCCCTTCAAAGAGACACGCGACACACAGACTCAATCACTCAGCAAACATATATGCTTTGACGTTTTCATATTGCTGTTTACCTTCTAATTATTCCCCCTTCACCACAAATACAGGCCTGCCATTCCTCATCCCCTCAGTCAACGCAGTCCTTCACTCTTTAGGCCCTGCAAGACCACCATGAACAAGAATCATGTCAGCAAGCAGAAGAAAAGCCTCAGTGTGCTCTTTTGTTCATACTGCTGCCCTCTAGTAACACTTCATGGCAACTGCAGCATAAGAATGGGACTGAGAAGAGGGCTGTCCTATGCAAATAATATCCTCCCATGCACACTTTCTTCTGAGACGGTCGGCGGCTTGTGCCGTGATACCACCTCCAACATATGGTCTTCAACCAAATTTTAAAAAAGCCCACCTGCCTTAGACGAAGGATTTTGCCACTCAAAGGAAGCACATGGGGACATCACCCTCATTTAGCAGGGTCCTAAATTGCCTGCTGTCAGCCTGTATACAGAACAAGGGCGTTTGTGGGCGTTCGTGAGCGTTCCTCAAAGGAAGGAGGTGGGTGATTAAATTCACAGTGCCAGGGCAGGCCCAGCCCAGCCCAGCCCAGCCCAGCCCAGCCCAGCCCAGCCCAGCCCAGCCCAGCCCAGCCCAGCCCAGCCCAGCCCAGCTCAGCCCTGCACAGCCCAGCCCGGCACAGCGCACTGCTGTGGAGGTCCATTCCTTCACATCCTGCAGCAGGCATGATGCAGACCTATTAGAGCAAAGGCTTGACTCTGCCCTTGTCTGTCTCTTAAAGGAAACAATCTTTGTAGCTTCTTATTGCACCTAATAAATGGACTCTAGCTTGCCTCAAACTTGACCCATCATTTCATTAGCCAGAGCTCATACTTGACCTTTATTTCTATCCAAGCTCACTGACACAAAACCCCTGATTTGAGCAAGTGGCTCACACCAAAATAAAAAATCACCATCATCCAACCTATTTTACAACAAGTGTAGCCCCTTCCTCTTATTCTTGTGCTCAGTTATAACCCCCAATACCACAATTGCACTCTGCAATTCACCAAACTTAAAGGACAAAGAATGAAGACATTGATAAAGGAAGATAAGGCCTTGTCCCTATTGCACCTACTTGAGAGATAGGGCGGTTGGTAGAAGGTCATGAGGGAAAACATTTGAAATTTCGGGACACACATGCCAAAAAGAGTGTCCACTTTTCTCCTCTGTTACCAAGTAAAAAAAAAATTTGCAAAAAAAAAATAACTATTCACTTTTTGAAAATTTCCACCTTGGGATACTTCTACAGCATTGGCAGGATTCGAACCCTGGCCCGTGAGGGCTGTCCCCACCAAAGGTACAAGACTTACCTTTGAGCTATAGCTCCTTGGTGGTCTAGAGGATTGCAGTAGTAACTATAAGCAACATACAGGCCTTGGTGTCCTTCCCTGCGGCATCCATTGCACATGAAAAGGATGACCATGACATAAGGACAATTTGATAGGCTACTTACATGGAAACCAGTGTGGTCCAGTGGGTAAGTGCCTGCCTTCCATCCAGGCAACCAGGGTTCAAATCCCGGGTTCGGCACCAGGTGACTGATGGTGGCAGAGCAGAGGTAGGTTGGAGGTGGGCCTAAAGGGCCAATTGGTAAGTAAAATGTGTCTGTGTGTTGTGTAAGAGTGGAATCATGCCTAGTGAATGAGGGATTGCAGGTTGGTTGGTAAGTAGTGAGTGGGTGGGGTCAGAGGGGAGGGGTATAGGAGGAGCTGGGTGAGAGAGGAGGGGTATAGGAGGAGCCTAGTCAGAGTGGGTGGGGTCAGAGAGGAGGGGTTCAGGAGCAGCCTAGTCAGAGTGGGTGGGGTCAGAGAGGAGGGGTATATGGGTGGGGTCAGAGAGCAGAGGAATAGGTGGAGTAGGATCCTGACTTATTGTGGGAAAGTGCAAATACTCTCTGATTTCTGTTGGGAGGGGGCAGTCAAAAATGGGGGGTTCAGTATTAAAAGGTGCTTGGGCGCAACGTGAAGGCGATGAGGTGCACAGAATGGCATGGCTTCCATGTACTTTTTGGGGGGGCTACCATTAGTTTTTATTGCTCTGATCCTCCCTCATGGGGTGTACCCCAAATGGTTAGGGGCAACGGGGGGGGAGGCAAGATGCTGTTTGACAGTTTCTATTACCAACAGGGGTCACCATACGATTCTTCTGCAGTTATGGTATTGAAAGGTAAAACAAGGAGCATGTGGCTGTATTTTTGCAGGTCGGGTGCCCCAAAATGTTACTGCCAGCAGCAGCAGCCCCCTTCCTCCCCACCCGGCAGATTGGTATAGGTACCTTTAGGACATTTCTGTTGAAAACAGAGGCTATAGCGAATCGCACTACAAAATCCGAGAGCACTAACACTTGCTAAATAAAGGTGGCATCGGAGCATACGAATGAGGCAGGGAGAGGCTACTGTTGGCAATTGGTTTGGTGGGTCATAGTGAATAACCTCAGCATGCAAATAGGCAGAAGTGTGAGGATTGGCAGTGTCTGTAGAGAATTTTGGCATGCTCTTCAGTTGATTTTTTCCTCCTTACGTTGGCTATGAACTACAGAGGAAAGGCCTGGCCTTACTGTTGGGCAAAACATGTTTCATGATTTTAAGAAGTGTAGTCTGGCTGTACTGAGAGGGGCTGTACAGTACGGTAAATGTCTGTATACCCCTGCGATGTGCATCCAACTGTCACTTGAGATTGAACAGCGAACGAAGCAGCTGGGTTACTGACTGAATGTAAATGGAAGGCACATAGGAAGGGTGCTTGTGGTCACTCAAATGATTGAAACCTGGTTGATGCACTACCAAAGCTGGGGTACCAGGAGGGAACATTTGAGGGGTATTGAGATGGTGGTGTGCAGAGGTCAACATATGTTTCAGAGACACAGAGGTACTGCGGTCCTGGTCCCACATTGGGGGTAGACAAAAGTCCCTGCTAAAGATTTCTGTCCAACTGTTATCACATTTTGTGCAGCCTGGCTCCCTCTGTAAGGATTCCCCAGTGTCTTTCGATCCTACAGATGACTGTAGCAAACTTCCCAAATTTTTTCTTGGCCTCATACTCCCAAAGGAGTGCATGACATTTGCCAGCCTAACGATACTCACATTCTGGGAAAAACCTCACTAACCATGCATATTTATGTACCACACATGGCAAATCCTTACAATTGCAGAACATCATATCGCACTTGTCATCTTTGAGGTACTGTAAGTATTTGGATTTGAGGGTAATATTCATCCTTGCTTGCTCTCTCCCATCTGAAGTCTACGGTGCTGCTATTCCTTTCTCACATCTCCCTTCAAAGAGACACGCGACACACAGACTCAATCACTCAGCAAACATATATGCTTTGACGTTTTCATATTGCTGTTTACCTTCTAATTATTCCCCCTTCACCACAAATACAGGCCTGCCATTCCTCATCCCCTCAGTCAACGCAGTCCTTCACTCTTTAGGCCCTGCAAGACCACCATGAACAAGAATCATGTCAGCAAGCAGAAGAAAAGCCTCAGTGTGCTCTTTTGTTCATACTGCTGCCCTCTAGTAACACTTCATGGCAACTGCAGCATAAGAATGGGACTGAGAAGAGGGCTGTCCTATGCAAATAATATCCTCCCATGCACACTTTCTTCTGAGACGGTCGGCGGCTTGTGCCGTGATACCACCTCCAACATATGGTCTTCAACCAAATTTTAAAAAAGCCCACCTGCCTTAGACGAAGGATTTTGCCACTCAAAGGAAGCACATGGGGACATCACCCTCATTTAGCAGGGTCCTAAATTGCCTGCTGTCAGCCTGTATACAGAACAAGGGCGTTCGTGGGCGTTTGTGAGCGTTCCTCAAAGGAAGGAGGTGGGTGATTAAATTCACAGTGCCAGGGCAAGCCCAGCCCAGCCCAGCCCAGCCCAGCCCAGCCCAGCTCAGCCCTGCACAGCCCAGCCCGGCACAGCGCACTGCTGTGGAGGTCCATTCCTTCACATCCTGCAGCAGGCATGATGCAGACCTATTAGAGCAAAGGCTTGACTCTGCCCTTGTCTGTCTCTTAAAGGAAACAATCTTTGTAGCTTCTTATTGCACCTAATAAATGGACTCTAGCTTGCCTCAAACTTGACCCATCATTTCATTAGCCAGAGCTCATACTTGACCTTTATTTCTATCCAAGCTCACTGACACAAAACCCCTGATTTGAGCAAGTGGCTCACACCAAAATAAAAAATCACCATCATCCAACCTATTTTACAACAAGTGTAGCCCCTTCCTCTTATTCTTGTGCTCAGTTATAACCCCCAATACCACAATTGCACTCTGCAATTCACCAAACTTAAAGGACAAAGAATGAAGACATTGATAAAGGAAGATAAGGCCTTGTCCCTATTGCACCTACTTGAGAGATAGGGCGGTTGGTAGAAGGTCATGAGGGAAAACATTTGAAATTTCGGGACACACATGCCAAAAAGAGTGTCCACTTTTCTCCTCTGTTACCAAGTAAAAAAAAATTTGCAAAAAAAAAAACTATTCACTTTTTGAAAATTTCCACCTTGGGATACTTCTACAGCATTGGCAGGATTCGAACCCTGGCCTGTGAGGGCTGTCCCCACCAAAGGTACAAGACTTACCTTTGAGCTATAGCTCCTTGGTGGTCTAGAGGATTGCAGTAGTAACTATAAGCAACATACAGGCCTTGGTGTCCTTCCCTGCGGCATCCATTGCACATGAAAAGGATGACCATGACATAAGGACAATTTGATAGGCTACTTACATGGAAACCAGTGTGGTCCAGTGGGTAAGTGCCTGCCTTCCATCCAGGCAACCAGCGTTCAAATCCCGGGTTCGGCACCAGGTGACTGATGGTGGCAGAGCAGAGGTAAGTTGGAGGTGGGCCTAAAGGGCCAATTGGTAAGTAAAATGTGTCTGTGTGTTGTGTAAGAGTGGAATCATGCCTAGTGAATGAGGGATTGCAGGTTGGTTGGTAAGTAGTGAGTGGGTGGGGTCAGAGGGTAGGGGTATAGGAGGAGCTAGTTCGGAGAGGAGGGGTAAAGGAGGAGCTAGTTCGGAGGGGTATAGGAGGAGCTGGGTGAGAGAGGAGGGGTATAGGAGGAGCTCGGTCGGAGAGGAGGGGTATAGGAGGAGCCTAGTCAGAGTGGGTGGGGTCAGAGAGGAGGGGTTCAGGAGCAGCCTAGTCAGAGTGGGTGGGGTCAGAGAGGAGGGGTATAGGAGGAGCTGGGTGAGAGAGGAGGGGTATAGGAGGAGCCAAGTCAGAGTGGGTGGGGTCAGAGAGAGGAGGGGTATAGGAGGAGCCAAGTCAGAGTGGGTGGGGTCAGAGAGGAGGGGTATAGGAGGAGCTGGGTGAGAGAGGAGGGGTATCAGAGGAGCCAAGTCAGAGTGGGTGGGGTCAGAGAGGAGGGGTTCAGGAGCAGCCTAGTCAGAGTGGGTGGGGTCAGAGAGGAGGGGTATATGGGTGGGGTCAGAGAGCAGAGGAATAGGTGGAGTAGGATCCTGACTTATTGTGGGAAAGTGCAAATACTTTTTTACTGCACCCCCCTATACTCTCTGATTTCTGTTGGGAGGGGCAGTCAAAAATGGGGGGTTCAGTATTAAAAGGTGCTTGGGCGCAACGTGAAGGCGATGAGGTGCACAGAATGGCATGGCTTCCAGGTACTTTTTGGGGGGGCTACCATTAGTTTTTATTGCTCTGATCCTCCCTCATGGGGTGTACCCCAAATGGTTAGGGGCAACGGGGGGGGAGGCAAGATGCTGTTTGACAGTTTCTATTACCAACAGGGGTCACCATACGATTCTTCTGCAGTTATGGTATTGAAAGGTAAAACAAGGAGCATGTGGCTGTATTTTTGCAGGTCGGGTGCCCCAAAATGTTACTGCCAGCAGCAGCAGCCCCCTTCCTCCCCACCCGGCAGATTGGTATAGGTACCTTTAGGACATTTCTGTTGAAAACAGAGGCTATAGCGAATCGCACTACAAAATCCGAGAGCACTAACACTTGCTAAATAAAGTTGGCATCGGAGCATACGAATGAGGCAGGGAGAGGCTACTGTTGGCAATTGGTTTGGTGGGTCATAGTGAATAACCTCGGCATGCAAATAGGCAGAAGTGTGAGGATTGGCAGTGTCTGTAGAGAATTTTGGCATGCTCTTCAGTTGATTTTTTCCTCCTTACGTTGGCTATGAACTACAGAGGAAAGGCCTGGCCTTACTGTTGGGCAAAACATGTTTCATGATTTTAAGAAGTGTAGTCTGGCTGTACTGAGAGGGGCTGTACAGTACGGTAAATGTCTGTATACCCCTGCGATGTGCATCCAACTGTCACTTGAGATTGAACAGCGAACGAAGCAGCTGGGTTACTGACTGAATGTAAATGGAAGGCACATAGGAAGGGTGCTTGTGGTCACTCAAATGATTGAAACCTGGTTGATGCACTACCAAATCTGGGGTACCAGGAGGGAACATTTGAGGGGTATTGAGATGGTGGTGTGCAGAGGTCAACATATGTTTCAGAGACACAGAGGTACTGCGGTCCTGGTCCCACATTGGGGGTAGACAAAAGTCCCTGCTAAAGATTTCTGTCCAACTGTAATAACATGTTGTGCAGCCTGGCTCCCTCTGTAAGGATTCCCCAGTGTCTTTCGATCCTACAGATGACTGTAGCAAACTTCCCAAATTTTTTCTTGGCCTCATACTCCCAAAGGAGTGCCTGACATTTGCCAGCCTAACGATACTCACATTCTGGGAAAAACCTCACTAACCATGCATATTTATGTACCACACATGGCAAATCCTTACAATTGCAGAACATCATATCGCACTTGTCATCTTTGAGGTACTGTAAGTATTTGGATTTGAGGGTAATATTCATCCTTGCTTGCTCTCTCCCATCTGAAGTCTACGGTGCTGCTATTCCTTTCTCACATCTCCCTTCAAAGAGACACGCGACACACAGACTCAATCACTCAGCAAACATATATGCTTTGACGTTTTCATATTGCTGTTTACCTTCTAATTATTCCCCCTTCACCACAAATACAGGCCTGCCATTCCTCATCCCCTCAGTCAACGCAGTCCTTCACTCTTTAGGCCCTGCAAGACCACCATGAACAAGAATCATGTCAGCAAGCAGAAGAAAAGCCTCAGTGTGCTCTTTTGTTCATACTGCTGCCCTCTAGTAACACTTCATGGCAACTGCAGCATAAGAATGGGACTGAGAAGAGGGCTGTCCTATGCAAATAATATCCTCCCATGCACACTTTCTTCTGAGACGGTCGGCGGCTTGTGCCGTGATACCACCTCCAACATATGGTCTTCAACCAAATTTTAAAAAAGCCCACCTGCCTTAGACGAAGGATTTTGCCACTCAAAGGAAGCACATGGGGACATCACCCTCATTTAGCAGGGTCCTAAATTGCCTGCTGTCAGCCTGTATACAGAACAAGGGCGTTCGTGGGCGTTCGTGAGCGTTCCTCAAAGGAAGGAGGTGGGTGATTAAATTCACAGTGCCAGGGCAGGCCCAGCCCAGCCCAGCCCAGCCCAGCCCAGCCCAGCCCAGCCCAGCCCAGCTCAGCCCTGCACAGCCCAGCCCGGCACAGCGCGCTGCTGTGGAGGTCCATTCCTTCACATCCTGCAGCAGGCATGATGCAGACCTATTAGAGCAAAGGCTTGACTCTGCCCTTGTCTGTCTCTTAAAGGAAACAATCTTTGTAGCTTCTTATTGCACCTAATAAATGGACTCTAGCTTGCCTCAAACTTGACCCATCATTTCATTAGCCAGAGCTCATACTTGACCTTTATTTCTATCCAAGCTCTGAGGTTCCGTGACAATTGTAAGTGGTGTTTCCGACTCGCACGAATATGGTCGAGTCTGGTATCTGTGAACCGCAAATGACGAGTTTAGTAAGTGTGCGCAGTTTCACTGTGCTAACTTAAACCGTTCGTTTGTTACGTGGGCTTTTCATCTGTACCCACGGGTTCCATCTTAGATACGGCATCCATTTTGTCTCTTGCCCTCAAGTAGTCAGCGAACGGACGCTGTCCGCTTCGCGACCCTGGGACTCCCAAGATATTTGCGGAAGACACATGTCCTTTGAAAGTGTCTTTATGACGAGGGGGTTGCTACTGTAAGGCAGGTGGTGCCGCTCGAGGCTCATCTTGCCGCACGGACTTATTGTCTCAGCCGTGCATCTCATTAGGCACGTCCCTTTGATGCCTGTATCTCGTGCTTCCCGACACCTCCCCTTTTACACCCTTTCCGATCTCCCCACTGTCTCCGTCTTCCTCTGCACCTGTCTTCGTTCCTGTTTCGATCTACTTGATTGCTGATTGGAATTTGCTAATGGTGGGAAGATGGGTTTTTACAGTTGGGAAACCGCCAAATGTTTCCGCACTTATGTTCCAGACCTTATGTGTTTCAAAGCGATCAAAGCGACCCCTCTGGGAGCTAGATGTGGGAACCGAGTTGTAAACCTTTGTGTATCATGTTAGCCTATGGGTAAGAACTGTATAAAAGGAGCGATCCACAAAACCAATTGGAAGCAGTCTCCCCGAACTACACTCGATGTACTTCCTGTGATTTCTGTGTTCCCTGCAGTAAATAAACCTTGACTCTTTGACGCCGAAGGAAGTGTCCCGTGTCTCTGTGACTTGTACGCCGGAACAGGTTACCCACGAAGGTTTCAGGTGTTGTGCCCTGGCACCGCTGGGTCCAAAAGAACCCAGTCCTTCAGTTGGCACCCAACGTGGGGCTGCATCAGTGGTACCGGTCCAAGCCCGACGATCGTGAGGAACTTCGTGTGAAATCTCCGAGGGAAGGTGCACCCCGCTTCATCGATCCTGTTGTCGAAATAAGTGGCCCGAAGACTTTTCCCGCGAAGATTCCCGCCTCCTGACGGCTGCGACGGACTGCTGCCCTGACTGTAGACCTGTTTTGGCGCCTGGCGTAGACCTTGGTATAGCGAGACGATTGACGGGCCTTCCTGAGGACGCCATTGATCTTTGAGTTAAGTATTTGTGGGTCGCTCCCAGAGTCCTTGGTTGTAAACACTTTAGCGAGTGTTTTTGTCGTAAACACTTTAGCGAGTGTTTTTGTTGTAGACACTTTTAACAAGTGTCCTTGTTGTAAACACTAGTGGCTTTTGTTGTACACGCTGTGTGAGTGTTTTTGTCGGTGACACTTTGCTAGCGTACTTTGTTGTTGTATTTGTTTGACGACTGCAGCCGCCAAAGACCGAGGGTTTTGTTCTTGCTGGGACTTGGTAAATCCCGTAACCCTTGAAGTTTGTGAAACTCGGCTAGTGTGCAAGATGCCTGGTCGCAGTACTTTGTTCAGTTGTTGTAGACCTTGTGGTGTGGATTCCCTGCTGGAGGACTCGTGTCCGATACCTCCGGTTGGAACTCCTACTTATGACTTATATAGCAAACATGGGCTAGGCCCGATTGCTTTTAACGATTACTGGATAAAATATACAAAGAAAGACGGCGATCTTCGCTGGCCACCTCACGGTAGCTTCGAAGCGTCGATCTTAGATAATTTGGAAATAAAATTGTTTGAACGTAAATCTAGGCCGGCCATGTTTGATGCCTTTCGGTTGTGGCGCAAAGAAGCCCGACAGAAAGAAATCAGACAGAATAAACGTAGTGAGCGAGATAATGTTGCTACCATAGTGAAGAAAGCTGAGCAGTTTCAGCGTGATAAGGAGGATAAGGATAAGGAAGTGTTTGAGAGGCTACAACGTATGACCATAGATAAATGCTATCCTGTTTTGCCTCCGGAGTCGGATAAGACGGAAGAGGCAGTTGAGGATCCTTTAATGTCCTATCTTATGAAGTCGCCACCTCCGTACGTACAGGGTACCGCAGCTCCTGTGGTCCCTGCCGTACCTGTTCTTCCACCTGTTATTCCTCCACCCGTTCCTCAACCTGCGCCCGCTCTTCCGACTGTTCCTGCTCCTGTGCCTGTTTCTATTCCTACTGCTCCTCCGCTTCCACATACTCCTACTCACGCTACTGCTCCTGTGTTGTTAACCCCTGTTGTTGCTAACGTTTCTACCCCTCCTCTTGTTAGTCCTGTGTCTTACTCTTGTCCCTCTACTCGTAACCGTAATTCTCCCATTGCGACAAATTTTTTTCAGTCGCTCGGACCTGTTTTTGGGTCCGCTTGTTCTGATGGTCCACCGCAGAGGCGTAGTCAGCTTCCTGGTAATAGGGAACGCGCTGCGCTATATAATATGGCGATGGGTTGGATGGACAATCCGCAGAGAAATCCACCCCGAGTTGTTCTTGAAACATTTAGTCAATTCAACATACCGACTCAGAGATATGTGTTTGACGAAATGTGTAAACTTTTATATGATCAGATAGCGGCCGTTGCGCCTGACGAGGTGCTGACCGCCCTGTCTAATCTTCGGCTTCAGTTCGCTACTGGACTGATAGTCGATACTAATGTCCGACGTGCTATTGAGCAGTTGCTGTCTTTTCGCCTCGCTCCTATTCCTCACGCACTGTTTGTTGAGGATCTTGAGCGCCAACAAGCCGAATCTGGCCAATATCCTATGCGTGAAGTTCCGCCGGTTTGGATACCAGCTGATAATACTAATGTTAATGCTCCGGTGGCGGCACATTTCCAGAGAGTGTGGATACATCTCCCATGGAAACGATCGGAAGTGCTTCAGGTGAAACAATCTTTGCCCGATCCTCGCAAAAATCCTGCTGGGTATTATAAGGAATTATCGCAGCTCGTGGATGCTACGGTAATGAATCTTGCCGATATCGACATGTTGTTTGGCAACGTCGTACCACAACCGGTATGGGCTAAGATTCGTCACCAAGATCACGCAAATGAATTAGGTGGTGATTGGAATGCCATTACAGCGGCAGACGCTGGACAAGTGGCTGCTACTAAACCCGATCAGTTGATTGAACTTCTTCCTCAGCGAATCATTACATTAATGAAAACGCTTATGCCAGCTATGAGGGTAAATTGGGACAAGTTGTCAGCCTGTAAGCAAAAGAAGGATGAGAGTGTATCAGACTTCTTTACGAGGTTTGAGGAAACATTCGTCGATCATAGTGGACAGGATCTGGGTACTGAGGGTGGACAGAGGTTGTTTGTGGATAAATTTGTATCAAACTTATTGCCCGACTTGTGCAACAAATTGAAGAATTCAGAAAGTGCATGGGCCGTTTCTACCTCAGCTCAGATTCTGGCTACGGCACAATATTATGAAAATAGAGAGAAAGAAGAAAATGACCGAGCTGATAAAAAGACAAAAGAGCTGAAAACTAAAGTGTTGTTACAACAAGCGTATCCGCCGCGTTCTAATCAAAATGCGTCTCAGCAGAATAGATCACAGTCGCAATCGAATCGATCGCAGTCGCGTAACGATTCCTCTTTTCAAAGATCTTCGTTGGGGTACAATCAATGTGCTTATTGTAGACAGGAGGGACACATCAAATTCAATTGTCCCGCTTTGAATGAACGTAATAGTGGTAATTCGTCCAGAGGAGGCCGTGGTGGTTCGCAGAATGCATCACGTGGTAGAGGTCGTGGTGCTCAGAACGACCGTTCTGACAACTCATCGAATTCTAATAATTGTTTCGATCAACGTGGATCATCGCAAGGACGATCTGCGCAGTACAATGTAGACGATTATTACGTCGATCAGGGGACTGACGACAGTAACTACTAGGATAGCCAAAGACAAAAGGAGGGAGTGGTATCAGTTCCGGTTGATCAGAGAGGGCCTTACGTCGCAGTTGCTACATCGGGCGTCGTTGAGCCTTTTCTGTTGGACACTGGTGCAGCGAAAAGTTCCATTATGCATTCGAAACTCCCTGGCGCACCTTTGTCTGGCTTAACAAATGTATCCGTTGGATTCTCTGGCGCCCCCGTTAGCAATCCAGTTTCGCGCCCTTTGCCCCTTAAAATTGGGCCACGTGAGCTCGAAGCTCCGTTGATTTTGACCACTGGTTGTGGCGAAAATCTTTTGGGTCTGGATTTGCTTAAACGTTTGTATGCAACTTTGTATTGTTCTCCTGCGGGTGTAAAGCTTACGTTAGGAGAGAGGGTAGTTTCTCCCATGTATTTGTCTCTCGATAAGCTTCCACCGGAATTGGATTCTCTTCCCGCGTCTTTGTGGGCAACGGGTCCAAACGATGTGGGCCTACTTGATATCTCCCCTTATGTTGTTCAGTTGAAAGCTAATGTGCGGCTGCCACGTATTCCCCAATATCGTATCTCTCTTGATGGTGAACGAGCACTATTAGCGATCATCTATGATTTGATCGAGAAAGATGTTATTGAGGAGACTCGGGGAAACGTGTGCAATAGCCCTGTACTGCCCATTCTTAAACGTACTGATCCTACCAAACCGCCTGTTTATCGTTTTGTTATCGATTTACGGGAGGTAAATAAAATTGTGGTTCCTCAATTTCCCGTTGTGCCTGACATCACGGCGCTACTGACTCTGATTCCAGCTACTGCTTCATGGTTTTCGGTGATTGATTTGAAAAACGCCTTTTTCAGCATCCCGATTGCCGAAGAGAGCAGGGACCTTTTCGGTTTCTCTCTTGGTGGACGTAGCTTCCGGTTCAAACGCGCTCCTCAGGGCTACTGTGAAAGTCCGTCTATTTACAGTCAAGCCTTGAAGGGTCAACTGGATGCGTTTAGGTTGCCGGTTGGTGCGGCCTTAATCCAATACGTCGACGACTTATTGGTGGCTGCTGATACTAAGGACATTTGCAAAATTGCTACGGTGTCGTTGCTGCAACATCTCTGTGAGTTAAATCACAAGGTGTCACCTTCTAAACTTCAATATTGTTGTCAAGAAGTAACCTATCTAGGTCACTTATTGTCAAAGGAGGGAAGGAGATTGACCCCAGAGAGAATTGCAGCGATTGCGCGAATGGCTGTGCCACAAACCCAAAGAGATGTGCGTGCCTTTCTAGGTATCACGTCGTACTGTAGGCAGTGGATTCCTAATTTTTCATTGCTAGCGAAACCATTGGTGGCTCTTACGTGCAAGGATGTTTCAACTCCTTTACCATGGACGGAAGAATGTCAGAAAAGTTTTTCTGAATTACGTGATTCATTGTGTTCGGCTCCTGTGTTAGGTACCCCTGACTACAGTAAGCCGTTTACATTATATGTTCACGAGAGGGAAGGTTGTGCTTTAAGTGTCTTAACGCAACCTTTTGGTGGTAAGCAACGTCCATGTGCATATTTTTCCTCGACCTTAGACCCAGTAGCTAGAGCATTGCCGAGTTGTTTGAGAGCAACTGCGGCAGCTGCGGTCTCCATCCGACAATCAGCAGGATTGGTCATGGATAATATGCTTACGGTGATGGTTCCGCATGCAGTCGACACTCTTTTGAATCGAACGAAAACTCAGCACTTGACGAGTGCGAGGTTGTCTGGGTACGAATTGACGCTCTTGGCAAGCCACATTCAAATAAAACGTTGTAATGTCCTAAATCCGGCAACTTTGTTACCAATTAGTGCAGAGTCAGATGAAGTAACAGAACATGACTGCTACTTGCGGACAGAAGAGGAAACAAAAGGTCGAGTGGACCTTAAAAACACCCCATTGGAAGACCCTGACGGCACTCTGTATGTGGATGGGTCATGTTTTAAATTACCGAATGGTGATGTGACTACTGCTTATGCTGTTGTGACGTTGAATACTGTTGTTGAGACTGCGAGATTGAATCAGAATTCTGCCCAAGCTGCAGAGCTGATTGCTCTTACTAGAGCATGTGTATTAGCGAAAGGGAAACGTGTGAATGTGTACACCGATAGCCAGTATGCTTTCGGTGTAGCGCATAGCTTTGGACGATTGTGGCGAGAGCGTGGTTTCTTGACGTCACACGGTACGAAAATACAGCATGGCCAGCTTGTGAATGATCTTTTGGATGCATTGACTTTGCCTGCTCAAGTTGCGATTATCAAGTGTAGTGCGCATCGTAAAGTGACGGATGATGTTGGTCGTGGTAATGCGTTTGCAGATGAGATTGCTAAGGAGACTGCCCGGAACCTTAGTACTCGAATGTATGTGACGAGTTCGGTTAGGTGGCCTACAGAATCAAGTATGTGTGTAGATACTTTTGAGAGTGTGAAAGCAATTCAGAATGAGGCCACCGAGACTGAAAAGATGAAGTGGAAAGAAAGTACGGGAAGGTTGGATGCGAATGGTTGCTGGATTGATTTGTCGAATCAGAAAAGATGGATGTTGCCTGATGCGTATGTGCTGGCCGTTGTGACAATGGCACATGGGTTAGCACATATCAGCGCGAAAGGTATTTGCAAGTTGTTGGCTGATGTGTGGAAGAATGATGGTATTACAAAGTGTGCTGAACGTTTGGTGAAGAACTGTATGGTGTGCATAATGTACAATCCTGGCAAAGGAACCCCAACTCCCCCTGGCAGTTTTGCTCCTCCTTCATATCCCTTTGAGGTGATTCAATTGGACTTCATCCATATGGAGCGATGCAATAACTTGAAATATGTTTTGGTTGTGGTTTGCGCATTCTCCCGATGGATTGAGGCCTATCCCCTCAAAGACAATACTGCTTTGTCTACTGCGAAAATCCTACTGAAGGAATACTTTCCTCGGTATGGAATGCCTAGAGTCGTGTGGTCAGATAACGGAAGTGAGTTTGTTGGAAGTGTGATGAAGAGTGTGTGTAAGGGCCTTGGAATTAATCAAAAATTCCATAGCGCCAATCATCCCCAGTCAGCTGGATTGGTTGAAGGTTACAATGGTACCCTTAAACTAATCCAGCTGACTGGGGATGATTGGCGCTATGGAATTTTTGATTAATTCCAAGGCCCTTACACACACTCTTCATCACACTTCCAACAAACTCACTTCCGTTATCTGACCACACGACTCTAGGCATTCCATACCGAGGAAAGTATTCCTTCAGTAGGATTTTCGCAGTAGACAAAGCAGTATTGTCTTTGAGGGGATAGGCCTCAATCCATCGGGAGAATGCGCAAACCACAACCAAAACATATTTCAAGTTATTGCATCGCTCCATATGGATGAAGTCCAATTGAATCACCTCAAAGGGATATGAAGGAGGAGCAAAACTGCCAGGGGGAGTTGGGGTTCCTTTGCCAGGATTGTACATTATGCACACCATACAGTTCTTCACCAAACGTTCAGCACACTTTGTAATACCATCATTCTTCCACACATCAGCCAACAACTTGCAAATACCTTTCGCGCTGATATGTGCTAACCCATGTGCCATTGTCACAACGGCCAGCACATACGCATCAGGCAACATCCATCTTTTCTGATTCGACAAATCAATCCAGCAACCATTCGCATCCAACCTTCCCGTACTTTCTTTCCACTTCATCTTTTCAGTCTCGGTGGCCTCATTCTGAATTGCTTTCACACTCTCAAAAGTATCTACACACATACTTGATTCTGTAGGCCACCTAACCGAACTCGTCACATACATTCGAGTACTAAGGTTCCGGGCAGTCTCCTTAGCAATCTCATCTGCAAACGCATTACCACGACCAACATCATCCGTCACTTTACGATGCGCACTACACTTGATAATCGCAACTTGAGCAGGCAAAGTCAATGCATCCAAAAGATCATTCACAAGCTGGCCATGCTGTATTTTCGTACCGTGTGACGTCAAGAAACCACGCTCTCGCCACAATCGTCCAAAGCTATGCGCTACACCGAAAGCATACTGGCTATCGGTGTACACATTCACACGTTTCCCTTTCGCTAATACACATGCTCTAGTAAGAGCAATCAGCTCTGCAGCTTGGGCAGAATTCTGATTCAATCTCGCAGTCTCAACAACAGTATTCAACGTCACAACAGCATAAGCAGTAGTCACATCACCATTCGGTAATTTAAAACATGACCCATCCACATACAGAGTGCCGTCAGGGTCTTCCAATGGGGTGTTTTTAAGGTCCACTCGACCTTTTGTTTCCTCTTCTGTCCGCAAGTAGCAGTCATGTTCTGTTACTTCATCTGACTCTGCACTAATTGGTAACAAAGTTGCCGGATTTAGGACATTACAACGTTTTATTTGAATGTGGCTTGCCAAGAGCGTCAATTCGTACCCAGACAACCTCGCACTCGTCAAGTGCTGAGTTTTCGTTCGATTCAAAAGAGTGTCGACTGCATGCGGAACCATCACCGTAAGCATATTATCCATGACCAATCCTGCTGATTGTCGGATGGAGACCGCAGCTGCCGCAGTTGCTCTCAAACAACTCGGCAATGCTCTAGCTACTGGGTCTAAGGTCGAGGAAAAATATGCACATGGACGTTGCTTACCACCAAAAGGTTGCGTTAAGACACTTAAAGCACAACCTTCCCTCTCGTGAACATATAATGTAAACGGCTTACTGTAGTCAGGGGTACCTAACACAGGAGCCGAACACAATGAATCACGTAATTCAGAAAAACTTTTCTGACATTCTTCCGTCCATGGTAAAGGAGTTGAAACATCCTTGCACGTAAGAGCCACCAATGGTTTCGCTAGCAATGAAAAATTAGGAATCCACTGCCTACAGTACGACGTGATACCTAGAAAGGCACGCATTCTGACAACTCATCGAATTCTAATAATTGTTTCGATCAACGTGGATCATCGCAAGGACGATCTGCGCAGTACAATGTAGACGATTATTACGTCGATCAGGGGACTGACGACAGTAACTACTAGGATAGCCAAAGACAAAAGGAGGGAGTGGTATCAGTTCCGGTTGATCAGAGAGGGCCTTACGTCGCAGTTGCTACATCGGGCGTCGTTGAGCCTTTTCTGTTGGACACTGGTGCAGCGAAAAGTTCCATTATGCATTCGAAACTCCCTGGCGCACCTTTGTCTGGCTTAACAAATGTATCCGTTGGATTCTCTGGCGCCCCCGTTAGCAATCCAGTTTCGCGCCCTTTGCCCCTTAAAATTGGGCCACGTGAGCTCGAAGCTCCGTTGATTTTGACCACTGGTTGTGGCGAAAATCTTTTGGGTCTGGATTTGCTTAAACGTTTGTATGCAACTTTGTATTGTTCTCCTGCGGGTGTAAAGCTTACGTTAGGAGAGAGGGTAGTTTCTCCCATGTATTTGTCTCTCGATAAGCTTCCACCGGAATTGGATTCTCTTCCCGCGTCTTTGTGGGCAACGGGTCCAAACGATGTGGGCCTACTTGATATCTCCCCTTATGTTGTTCAGTTGAAAGCTAATGTGCGGCTGCCACGTATTCCCCAATATCGTATCTCTCTTGATGGTGAACGAGCACTATTAGCGATCATCTATGATTTGATCGAGAAAGATGTTATTGAGGAGACTCGGGGAAACGTGTGCAATAGCCCTGTACTGCCCATTCTTAAACGTACTGATCCTACCAAACCGCCTGTTTATCGTTTTGTTATCGATTTACGGGAGGTAAATAAAATTGTGGTTCCTCAATTTCCCGTTGTGCCTCACATCACGGCGCTACTGACTCTGATTCCAGCTACTGCTTCATGGTTTTCGGTGATTGATTTGAAAAACGCCTTTTTCAGCATCCCGATTGCCGAAGAGAGCAGGGACCTTTTCGGTTTCTCTCTTGGTGGACGTAGCTTCCGGTTCAAACGCGCTCCTCAGGGCTACTGTGAAAGTCCGTCTATTTACAGTCAAGCCTTGAAGGGTCAACTGGATGCGTTTAGGTTGCCGGTTGGTGCGGCCTTAATCCAATACGTCGACGACTTATTGGTGGCTGCTGATACTAAGGACATTTGCAAAATTGCTACGGTGTCGTTGCTGCAACATCTCTGTGAGTTAAATCACAAGGTGTCACCTTCTAAACTTCAATATTGTTGTCAAGAAGTAACCTATCTAGGTCACTTATTGTCAAAGGAGGGAAGGAGATTGACCCCAGAGAGAATTGCAGCGATTGCGCGAATGGCTGTGCCACAAACCCAAAGAGATGTGCGTGCCTTTCTAGGTATCACGTCGTACTGTAGGCAGTGGATTCCTAATTTTTCATTGCTAGCGAAACCATTGGTGGCTCTTACGTGCAAGGATGTTTCAACTCCTTTACCATGGACGGAAGAATGTCAGAAAAGTTTTTCTGAATTACGTGATTCATTGTGTTCGGCTCCTGTGTTAGGTACCCCTGACTACAGTAAGCCGTTTACATTATATGTTCACGAGAGGGAAGGTTGTGCTTTAAGTGTCTTAACGCAACCTTTTGGTGGTAAGCAACGTCCATGTGCATATTTTTCCTCGACCTTAGACCCAGTAGCTAGAGCATTGCCGAGTTGTTTGAGAGCAACTGCGGCAGCTGCGGTCTCCATCCGACAATCAGCAGGATTGGTCATGGATAATATGCTTACGGTGATGGTTCCGCATGCAGTCGACACTCTTTTGAATCGAACGAAAACTCAGCACTTGACGAGTGCGAGGTTGTCTGGGTACGAATTGACGCTCTTGGCAAGCCACATTCAAATAAAACGTTGTAATGTCCTAAATCCGGCAACTTTGTTACCAATTAGTGCAGAGTCAGATGAAGTAACAGAACATGACTGCTACTTGCGGACAGAAGAGGAAACAAAAGGTCGAGTGGACCTTAAAAACACCCCATTGGAAGACCCTGACGGCACTCTGTATGTGGATGGGTCATGTTTTAAATTACCGAATGGTGATGTGACTACTGCTTATGCTGTTGTGACGTTGAATACTGTTGTTGAGACTGCGAGATTGAATCAGAATTCTGCCCAAGCTGCAGAGCTGATTGCTCTTACTAGAGCATGTGTATTAGCGAAAGGGAAACGTGTGAATGTGTACACCGATAGCCAGTATGCTTTCGGTGTAGCGCATAGCTTTGGACGATTGTGGCGAGAGCGTGGTTTCTTGACGTCACACGGTACGAAAATACAGCATGGCCAGCTTGTGAATGATCTTTTGGATGCATTGACTTTGCCTGCTCAAGTTGCGATTATCAAGTGTAGTGCGCATCGTAAAGTGACGGATGATGTTGGTCGTGGTAATGCGTTTGCAGATGAGATTGCTAAGGAGACTGCCCGGAACCTTAGTACTCGAATGTATGTGACGAGTTCGGTTAGGTGGCCTACAGAATCAAGTATGTGTGTAGATACTTTTGAGAGTGTGAAAGCAATTCAGAATGAGGCCACCGAGACTGAAAAGATGAAGTGGAAAGAAAGTACGGGAAGGTTGGATGCGAATGGTTGCTGGATTGATTTGTCGAATCAGAAAAGATGGATGTTGCCTGATGCGTATGTGCTGGCCGTTGTGACAATGGCACATGGGTTAGCACATATCAGCGCGAAAGGTATTTGCAAGTTGTTGGCTGATGTGTGGAAGAATGATGGTATTACAAAGTGTGCTGAACGTTTGGTGAAGAACTGTATGGTGTGCATAATGTACAATCCTGGCAAAGGAACCCCAACTCCCCCTGGCAGTTTTGCTCCTCCTTCATATCCCTTTGAGGTGATTCAATTGGACTTCATCCATATGGAGCGATGCAATAACTTGAAATATGTTTTGGTTGTGGTTTGCGCATTCTCCCGATGGATTGAGGCCTATCCCCTCAAAGACAATACTGCTTTGTCTACTGCGAAAATCCTACTGAAGGAATACTTTCCTCGGTATGGAATGCCTAGAGTCGTGTGGTCAGATAACGGAAGTGAGTTTGTTGGAAGTGTGATGAAGAGTGTGTGTAAGGGCCTTGGAATTAATCAAAAATTCCATAGCGCCAATCATCCCCAGTCAGCTGGATTGGTTGAAGGTTACAATTGTACCCTTAAACTAAAACTAGCGAAGATTCAGGCTACGACTGGACTTTCGTGGCCTGACGCTTTGCCTCTAGCATTACTGTCAACTAGGGCGACTGTACACTCCCGAATAGGGCTTAGTCCCTATGAAATAGTGTTCGGCCGTCCTGCGAATGTGTGGGGGGTTCCTAGGCCAGGTATATTCGTTGATCTTGAGTACCCGATGTTGATTGACTACTTACATGACTTGACTGCTAAACTGAGGTTAATTCATCAACAGGTTTACGACGCCTTGCCGACGCAGACGGAGGGTCCAGGCCACCAGCTCCAGCCCGGTGATTGGGTAGTTACCCGTAACTTCTCACGCAAGAAGAATCTGGACCCCCGCTTTGTTGGACCTTTCCAGGTGCTCCTGGCCACGAGGACTGCCGTTCGTCTTGAGGGGCGGAAGAATTGGGTACATGCTACCCATTGTAAGCGAGTCCCTATTCTTTTGCCGGCAGACCCGTGGGTAAGGAAAGGCATTGCGTCAACAGAAGCAGAGACATTGCCGGCGTTTGTACCTTTTAGCGACGCACAGCTTGTTGAGGAAACCTCAGCGCAGCAGAAAGCCACTGTTGAAACATTGTCAGCAAAAGACTCGAGACCAGATCAACAAACTGATCAGCAGGACGCTGTCTCTTCAACGGATCCTTTGTTCGACGAGCAGACACGTCCCGGGAAACATCGATATTCGTTGCGTTCTCACACTAAGGACAAATAAAGTTTTTCTTGCCTTGCTGAAATCGATAACTGCAATATCTTCGTTTCCCCTGATCAACTTTGAACATTCGTATCGTTGAAACTTGTTTTGTACATATATCAAGCGTCTTCCTTGTATCTTTTTCCTTCCACAGCAGAGAATTATTGTGCTAAATAAATACATATTGTGTATTGAGGGCCGTAGGGCCGCGCGCGTACTTCCTTCTGGACAGTAGGTCTTGACGCTAGGTCAAAGGCCGTCGGTTCCTAGGAACTCCTGGGGATTGACTATTGCTGCACAGAACGAAGTGCGTCAAGAAACGTTGCGGACGGTCGTAGGGAAATGGCATTTTCGAAGCTGAACGATTTGGAAGGAGCTCAGGCGTATAGAGTCAAACTGCAGAAACTTAGTCATACTAAATGTGTTGTATTCCAATTGTTTGTATTGTTTTTAACTGCTTCTGCATTCTTGGCGGGTGGGGTGTATTACACTATGTCTCACTTCTTACTTGCTACCCCTACTCCTACTCCTTACCCTGACCTTACTTTTACTACTACTACTGCTTCTCCCCATTCCTTTCATATTTTACCGGAACACGAACAGGCTAGACGTGTAGAATTCCGCAACAATTCCTTTATCCAGCTCCTCCACCAGCATCAGTTAGTGGTTAACACTACTAATTGTTGGGTGTGTGGATTGATGCCACATACTACGGGTAAGGGAATTCCATATCTGGTGTTACCGTATAGTTCCCAAGGGTCAGCTCGAGCATTCCAAACAATGCTTCGAAGCGCACTGGGTTTCCACCCCACTCCAGAACAACGTTCCCCCAACTCTGGTCCTACCTCGTATCAGTGGGTGCTATCGATGGCAATAGAGGATATGGAAGATGAGATCCATGATGCTTTTCTCATCCCTAAAGAAGAGGTACAAGCCTATAGGGTCCTGAGTAGAGGGGAATATAGTATGTTCACTAATGAAAAGCAGCTTAAAAGCTCGCCTCCAATATGGGTCGTACCCCACACTGGTAATCTTTGTCTCGTGGGTCGTGGTTCGCAAGCCTCACTTGGAGCCAGTGCTTGCATTGAAAGTTACGTTCTGCCAATGTCCCCGTCCCCTGTGTTTCTGGCTGCCAAGGGTACGTACTTCATCTGTCATGATCGTGCATACACATGGTTGCCCGTAGACTTCATGGGCTCATGTTTTGTTGCAAATCTGTTGCCTCCGACGTTCACTGTAGATGCCGATTACCATAAGACTAGAGTTGTACGAGGCGTAATTAGCGAAGAGGACACTGCCGGTCAAGAGGCAGGAGACTTTTTCAAGGGTTTCCTTCCGTTTTGGGGACCTATGGTTAATAGTAGGAACCTGAGACATTTGACTCGAGTGGTAGAATCGACAGCTAATGTTACTGCCAGTGCCCTTGGTAATATCACCACAGAACTTCAGGCGGAGAGACTTATGACGTTACAAAACCGTATGGTTTTAGATGTCGTCTTGGCAGATCGCGGTGGGGTATGTAAAGTGATCCATTCGAGCTGTTGCATTTTCATACCTGATAATGCTCCTACTGTCTATCAAGCCATCTCGAAGTTGCATAAGATCTCCGAATCCATACACGTGGATGTAGGGGATTGGACGCTACTTGGTTGGTTTTGGGGCCTGATGTCGACTTGGGGTTGGAAGATTCTGATGATCATCGGAGTTGTGGTAGTGTTCCTGTTCACGTGCTGCCTTTGTGTACAGTGTGGTCCTGCCTTATGTGGCCTCTGTGCTACAACGTGTATGAGACAACCACCTGTTACCAAGGGGACTCGGTTGGACAGAGCTATGCTACAACGACATCTTGATGGTCTGATGAATATCGAATATGATTCCGACTAGTGCTTGCCTACATGAGGGCAAAAGGAGCGTCTGAGGTTCCGTGACAATTGTAAGTGGTGTTTCCGACTCGCACGAATATGGTCGAGTCTGGTATCTGTGAACCGCAAATGACGAGTTTAGTAAGTGTGCGCAGTTTCACTGTGCTAACTTAAACCGTTCGTTTGTTACGTGGGCTTTTCATCTGTACCCACGGGTTCCATCTTAGATACGGCATCCATTTTGTCTCTTGCCCTCAAGTAGTCAGCGAACAGACGCTGTCCGCTTCGCGACCCTGGGACTCCCAAGATATTTGCGGAAGACACATGTCCTTTGAAAGTGTCTTTATGACGAGGGGGTTGCTACTGTAAGGCAGGTGGTGCCGCTCGAGGCTCATCTTGCCGCACGGACTTATTGTCTCAGCCGTGCATCTCATTAGGCACGTCCCTTTGATGCCTGTATCTCGTGCTTCCCGACACCTCCCCTTTTACACCCTTTCCGATCTCCCCACTGTCTCCGTCTTCCTCTGCACCTGTCTTCGTTCCTGTTTCGATCTACTTGATTGCTGATTGGAATTTGCTAATGGTGGGAAGATGGGTTTTTACAGTTGGGAAACCGCCAAATGTTTCCGCACTTATGTTCCAGACCTTATGTGTTTCAAAGCGATCAAAGCGACCCCTCTGGGAGCTAGATGTGGGAACCGAGTTGTAAACCTTTGTGTATCATGTTAGCCTATGGGTAAGAACTGTATAAAAGGAGCGATCCACAAAACCAATTGGAAGCAGTCTCCCCGAACTACACTCGATGTACTTCCTGTGATTTCTGTGTTCCCTGCAGTAAATAAACCTTGACTCTTTGACGCCGAAGGAAGTGTCCCGTGTCTCTGTGACTTGTACGCCGGAACAGGTTACCCACGAAGGTTTCAGGTGTTGTGCCCTGGCTTTTGAGCAAGTGGCTCACACCAAAATAAAAAATCACCATCATCCAACCTATTTTACAACAAGTGTAGCCCCTTCCTCTTATTCTTGTGCTCAGTTATAACCCCCAATACCACAATTGCACTCTGCAATTCACCAAACTTAAAGGACAAAGAATGAAGACATTGATAAAGGAAGATAAGGCCTTGTCCCTATTGCACCTACTTGAGAGATAGGGCGGTTGGTAGAAGGTCATGAGGGAAAACATTTGAAATTTCGGGACACACATGCCAAAAAGAGTGTCCACTTTTCTCCTCTGTTACCAAGTAAAAAAAAATTTGCAAAAAAAAAAACTATTCACTTTTTGAAAATTTCCACCTTGGGATACTTCTACAGCATTGGCAGGATTCGAACCCTGGCCTGTGAGGGCTGTCCCCACCAAAGGTACAAGACTTACCTTTGAGCTATAGCTCCTTGGTGGTCTAGAGGATTGCAGTAGTAACTATAAGCAACATACAGGCCTTGGTGTCCTTCCCTGTGGCATCCATTGCACATGAAAAGGATGACCATGACATTAGGACAATTTGATAGGCTACTTACATGGAAACCAGTGTGGTCCAGTGGGTAAGTGCCTGCCTTCCATCCAGGCAACCAGGGTTCAAATCCCGGGTTCGGCACCAGGTGACTGATGGTGGCAGAGCAGAGGTAAGTTGGAGGTGGGCCTAAAGGGCCAATTGGTAAGTAAAATGTGTCTGTGTGTTGTGTAAGAGTGGAATCATGCCTAGTGAATGAGGGATTGCAGGTTGGTTGGTAAGTAGTGAGTGGGTGGGGTCAGAGGGTAGGGGTATAGGAGGAGCTAGTTCGGAGAGGAGGGGTATAGGAGGAGCTTGGTCGGAGAGGAGGGGTATAGGAGGAGCTGGGTGAGCGAGGAGGGGTATAGGAGGAGCTCGGTCGGAGAGGAGGGGTATAGGAGGAGCCTAGTCAGAGTGGGTGGGGTCAGAGAGGAGGGGTATAGGAGGAGCTGGGTGAGAGAGGAGGGGTATAGGAGGAGCCAAGTCAGAGTGGGTGGGGTCAGAGAGGAGGGGTATAGGAGGAGCTGGGTGAGAGAGGAGGGGTATAGGAGGAGCCAAGTCAGAGTGGGTGGGGTCAGAGAGGAGGGGTATAGGAGGAGCTGGGTGAGAGAGGAGGGGTATCGGAGGAGCCAAGTCAGAGTGGGTGGGGTCAGAGAGGAGGGGTTCAGGAGCAGCCTAGTCAGAGTGGGTGGGGTCAGAGAGGAGGGGTATATGGGTGGGGTCAGAGAGCAGAGGAATAGGTGGAGTAGGATCCTGACTTATTGTGGGAAAGTGCAAATACTTTTTTACTGCACCCCCCTATACTCTCTGATTTCTGTTGGGAGGGGCAGTCAAAAATGGGGGGTTCAGTATTAAAAGGTGCTTGGGCGCAACGTGAAGGCGATGAGGTGCACAGAATGGCATGGCTTCCAGGTACTTTTTGGGGGGGCTACCATTAGTTTTTATTGCTCTGATCCTCCCTCATGGGGTGTACCCCAAATGGTTAGGGGCAATGGGGGGGGAGGCAAGATGCTGTTTGACAGTTTCTATTACCAACAGGGGTCACCATACGATTCTTCTGCAGTTATGGTATTGAAAGGTAAAACAAGGAGCATGTTGCTGTATTTTTGCAGGTCGGGTGCCCCAAAATGTTACTGCCAGCAGCAGCAGCCCCCTTCCTCCCCACCCGGCAGATTGGTATAGGTACCTTTAGGACATTTCTGTTGAAAACAGAGGCTATAGCGAATCGCACTACAAAATCCGAGAGCACTAACACTTGCTAAATAAAGGTGGCATCGGAGCATACGAATGAGGCAGGGAGAGGCTACTGTTGGCAATTGGTTTGGTGGGTCATAGTGAATAACCTCGGCATGCAAATAGGCAGAATTGTGAGGATTGGCAGTGTCTGTAGAGAATTTTGGCATGCTCTTCAGTTGATTTTTTCCTCCTTACGTTGGCTATGAACTACAGAGGAAAGGCCTGGCCTTACTGTTGGGCAAAACATGTTTCATGATTTTAAGAAGTGTAGTCTGGCTGTACTGAGAGGGGCTGTACAGTACGGTAAATGTCTGTATACCCCTGCGATGTGCATCCAACTGTCACTTGAGATTGAACAGCGAACGAAGCAGCTGGGTTACTGACTGAATGTAAATGGAAGGCACATAGGAAGGGTGCTTGTGGTCACTCAAATGATTGAAACCTGGTTGATGCACTACCAAAGCTGGGGTACCAGGAGGGAACATTTGAGGGGTATTGAGATGGTGGTGTGCAGAGGTCAACATATGTTTCAGAGACACAGAGGTACTGCAGTCCTGGTCCCACATTGGGGGTAGACAAAAGTCCCTGCTAAAGATTTCTGTCCAACTGTAATAACATGTTGTGCAGCCTGGCTCCCTCTGTAAGGATTCCCCAGTGTCTTTCGATCCTACAGATGACTGTAGCAAACTTCCCAAATTTTTTCTTGGCCTCATACTCCCAAAGGAGTGCCTGACATTTGCCAGCCTAACGATACTCACATTCTGGGAAAAACCTCACTAACCATGCATATTTATGTACCACACATGGCAAATCCTTACAATTGCAGAACATCATATCGCACTTGTCATCTTTGAGGTACTGTAAGTATTTGGATTTGAGGGTAATATTCATCCTTGCTTGCTCTCTCCCATCTGAAGTCTACGGTGCTGCTATTCCTTTCTCACATCTCCCTTCAAAGAGACACGCGACACACAGACTCAATCACTCAGCAAACATATATGCTTTGACGTTTTCATATTGCTGTTTACCTTCTAATTATTCCCCCTTCACCACAAATACAGGCCTGCCATTCCTCATCCCCTCAGTCAACGCAGTCCTTCACTCTTTAGGCCCTGCAAGACCACCATGAACAAGAATCATGTCAGCAAGCAGAAGAAAAGCCTCAGTGTGCTCTTTTGTTCATACTGCTGCCCTCTAGTAACACTTCATGGCAACTGCAGCATAAGAATGGGACTGAGAAGAGGGCTGTCCTATGCAAATAATATCCTCCCATGCACACTTTCTTCTGAGACGGTCGGCGGCTTGTGCCGTGATACCACCTCCAACATATGGTCTTCAACCAAATTTTAAAAAAGCCCACCTGCCTTAGACGAAGGATTTTGCCACTCAAAGGAAGCACATGGGGACATCACCCTCATTTAGCAGGGTCCTAAATTGCCTGCTGTCAGCCTGTATACAGAACAAGGGCGTTCGTGGGCGTTCGTGAGCGTTCCTCAAAGGAAGGAGGTGGGTGATTAAATTCACAGTGCCAGGGCAGGCCCAGCCCAGCCCAGCCCAGCCCAGCCCAGCCCAGCTCAGCCCTGCACAGCCCAGCCCGGCACAGCGCACTGCTGTGGAGGTCCATTCCTTCACATCCTGCAGCAGGCATGATGCAGACCTATTAGAGCAAAGGCTTGACTCTGCCCTTGTCTGTCTCTTAAAGGAAACAATCTTTGTAGCTTCTTATTGCACCTAATAAATGGACTCTAGCTTGCCTCAAACTTGACCCATCATTTCATTAGCCAGAGCTCATACTTGACCTTTATTTCTATCCAAGCTCACTGACACAAAACCCCTGATTTGAGCAAGTGGCTCACACCAAAATAAAAAATCACCATCATCCAACCTATTTTACAACAAGTGTAGCCCCTTCCTCTTATTCTTGTGCTCAGTTATAACCCCCAATACCACAATTGCACTCTGCAATTCACCAAACTTAAAGGACAAAGAATGAAGACATTGATAAAGGAAGATAAGGCCTTGTCCCTATTGCACCTACTTGAGAGATAGGGCGGTTGGTAGAAGGTCATGAGGGAAAACATTTGAAATTTCGGGACACACATGCCAAAAAGAGTGTCCACTTTTCTCCTCTGTTACCAAGTAAAAAAAAATTTGCAAAAAAAAAAACTATTCACTTTTTGAAAATTTCCACCTTGGGATACTTCTACAGCATTGGCAGGATTCGAACCCTGGCCTGTGAGGGCTGTCCCCACCAAAGGTACAAGACTTACCTTTGAGCTATAGCTCCTTGGTGGTCTAGAGGATTGCAGTAGTAACTATAAGCAACATACAGGCCTTGGTGTCCTTCCCTGCGGCATCCATTGCACATGAAAAGGATGACCATGACATTAGGACAATTTGATAGGCTACTTACATGGAAAACAGTGTGGTCCAGTGGGTAAGTGCCTGCCTTCCATCCAGGCAACCAGGGTTCAAATCCCGGGTTCGGCACCAGGTGACTGATGGTGGCAGAGCAGAGGTAAGTTGGAGGTGGGCCTAAAGGGCCAATTGGTAAGTAAAATGTGTCTGTGTGTTGTGTAAGAGTGGAATCATGCCTAGTGAATGAGGGATTGCAGGTTGGTTGGTAAGTAGTGAGTGGGTGGGGTCCGAGGGGAGGGGTATAGGAGGAGCTGGGTGAGAGATGAGGGGTATAGGAGGAGCTTGGTCGGAGAGGAGGGGTATAGGAGGAGCTGGGTGAGCGAGGAGGGGTATAGGAGGAGCTCGGTCGGAGAGGAGGGGTATAGGAGGAGCCTAGTCAGAGTGGGTGGGGTCAGAGAGGAGGGGTATAGGAGGAGCTGGGTGAGAGAGGAGGGGTATAGGAGGAGCCAAGTCAGAGTGGGTGGGGTCAGAGAGGAGGGGTATAGGAGGAGCTGGGTGAGAGAGGAGGGGTATCGGAGGAGCCAAGTCAGAGTGGGTGGGGTCAGAGAGGAGGGGTTCAGGAGCAGCCTAGTCAGAGTGGGTGGGGTCAGAGAGGAGGGGTATATGGGTGGGGTCAGAGAGCAGAGGAATAGGTGGAGTAGGATCCTGACTTATTGTGGGAAAGTGCAAATACTCTCTGATTTCTGTTGGGAGGGGGCAGTCAAAAATGGGGGGTTCAGTATTAAAAGGTGCTTGGGCGCAACGTGAAGGCGATGAGGTGCACAGAATGGCATGGCTTCCAGGTACTTTTTGGGGGGGCTACCATTAGTTTTTATTGCTCTGATCCTCCCTCATGGGGTGTACCCCAAATGGTTAGGGGCAACGGGGGGGGAGGCAAGATGCTGTTTGACAGTTTCTATTACCAACAGGGGTCACCATACGATTCTTCTGCAGTTATGGTATTGAAAGGTAAAACAAGGAGCATGTGGCTGTATTTTTGCAGGTCGGGTGCCCCAAAATGTTACTGCCAGCAGCAGCAGCCCCCTTCCTCCCCACCCGGCAGATTGGTATAGGTACCTTTAGGACATTTCTGTTGAAAACAGAGGCTATAGCGAATCGCACTACAAAATCCGAGAGCACTAACACTTGCTAAATAAAGGTGGCATCGGAGCATACGAATGAGGCAGGGAGAGGCTACTGTTGGCAATTGGTTTGGTGGGTCATAGTGAATAACCTCGGCATGCAAATAGGCAGAAGTGTGAGGATTGGCAGTGTCTGTAGAGAATTTTGGCATGCTCTTCAGTTGATTTTTTCCTCCTTACGTTGGCTATGAACTACAGAGGAAAGGCCTGGCCTTACTGTTGGGCAAAACATGTTTCATGATTTTAAGAAGTGTAGTCTGGCTGTACTGAGAGGGGCTGTACAGTACGGTAAATGTCTGTATACCCCTGCGATGTGCATCCAACTGTCACTTGAGATTGAACAGCGAACGAAGCAGCTGGGTTACTGACTGAATGTAAATGGAAGGCACATAGGAAGGGTGCTTGTGGTCACTCAAATGATTGAAACCTGGTTGATGCACTACCAAAGCTGGGGTACCAGGAGGGAACATTTGAGGGGTATTGAGATGGTGGTGTGCAGAGGTCAACATATGTTTCAGAGACACAGAGGTACTGCGGTCCTGGTCCCACATTGGGGGTAGACAAAAGTCCCTGCTAAAGATTTCTGTCCAACTGTTATCACATTTTGTGCAGCCTGGCTCCCTCTGTAAGGATTCCCCAGTGTCTTTCGATCCTACAGATGACTGTAGCAAACGTCCCAAATTTTTTCTTGGCCTCATACTCCCAAAGGAGTGCCTGACATTTGCCAGCCTAACGATACTCACATTGTGGGAAAAACCTCACTAACCATGCATATTTATGTACCACACATGGCAAATCCTTACAATTGCAGAACATCATATCGCACTTGTCATCTTTGAGGTACTGTAAGTATTTGGATTTGAGGGTAATATTCATCCTTGCTTGCTCTCTCCCAATTGAAGTCTACGGTGCTGCTATTCCTTTCTCACATCTCCCTTCAAAGAGACACGCGACACACAGACTCAATCACTCAGCAAACATATATGCTTTGACGTTTTCATATTGCTGTTTACCTTCTAATTATTCCCCCTTCACCACAAATACAGGCCTGCCATTCCTCATCCCCTCAGTCAACGCAGTCCTTCACTCTTTAGGCCCTGCAAGACCACCATGAACAAGAATCATGTCAGCAAGCAGAAGAAAAGCCTCAGTGTGCTCTTTTGTTCATACTGCTGCCCTCTAGTAACACTTCATGGCAACTGCAGCATAAGAATGGGACTGAGAAGAGGGCTGTCCTATGCAAATAATATCTTCCCATGCACACTTTCTTCTGAGACGGTCGGCGGCTTGTGCCGTGATACCACCTCCAACATATGGTCTTCAACCAAATTTTAAAAAAGCCCACCTGCCTTAGACGAAGGATTTTGCCACTCAAAGGAAGCACATGGGGACATCACCCTCATTTAGCAGGGTCCTAAATTGCCTGCTGTCAGCCTGTATACAGAACAAGGGCGTTCGTGGGCGTTCGTGAGCGTTCCTCAAAGGAAGGAGGTGGGTGATTAAATTCACAGTGCCAGGGCAGGCCCAGCCCAGCTCAGCCCTGCACAGCCCAGCCCGGCACAGCGCACTGCTGTGGAGGTCCATTCCTTCACATCCTGCAGCAGGCATGATGCAGACCTATTAGAGCAAAGGCTTGACTCTGCCCTTGTCTGTCTCTTAAAGGAAACAATCTTTGTAGCTTCTTATTGCACCTAATAAATGGACTCTAGCTTGCCTCAAACTTGACCCATCATTTCATTAGCCAGAGCTCATACTTGACCTTTATTTCTATCCAAGCTCACTGACACAAAACCCCTGATTTGAGCAAGTGGCTCACACCAAAATAAAAAATCACCATCATCCAACCTATTTTACAACAAGTGTGGCCCCTTCCTCTTATTCTTGTGCTCAGTTATAACCCCCAATACCACAATTGCACTCTGCAATTCACCAAACTTAAAGGACAAAGAATGAAGACATTGATAAAGGAAGATAAGGCCTTGTCCCTATTGCACCTACTTGAGAGATAGGGCGGTTGGTAGAAGGTCATGAGGGAAAACATTTGAAATTTCGGGACACACATGCCAAAAAGAGTGTCCACTTTTCTCCTCTGTTACCAAGCAAAAAAAAATTTGCAAAAAAAAAAACTATTCACTTTTTGAAAATTTCCACCTTGGGATACTTCTACAGCATTGGCAGGATTCGAACCCTGGCCTGTGAGGGCTGTCCCCACCAAAGGTACAAGACTTACCTTTGAGCTATAGCTCCTTGGTGGTCTAGAGGATTGCAGTTTTAACTATAAGCAACATACAGGCCTTGGTGTCCTTCCCTGCGGCATCCATTGCACATGAAAAGGATGACCATGACATTAGGACAATTTGATAGGCTACTTACATGGAAACCAGTGTGGTCCAGTGGGTAAGTGCCTGCCTTCCATCCAGGCAACCAGGGTTCAAATCCCGGGTTCGGCACCAGGTGACTGATGGTGGCAGAGCAGAGGTAAGTTGGAGGTGGGCCTAAAGGGCCAATTGGTAAGTAAAATGTGTCTGTGTGTTGTGTAAGAGTGGAATCATGCCTAGTGAATGAGGGATTGCAGGTTGGTTGGTAAGTAGTGAGTGGGTGGGGTCAGAGGGGAGGGGTATAGGAGGAGCTGGGTGAGAGATGAGGGGTATAGGAGGAGCTTGGTCGGAGAGGAGGGGTATAGGAGGAGCCTAGTCAGAGTGGGTGGGGTCAGAGATGAGGGGTTCAGGAGCAGCCTAGTCAGAGTGGGTAGGGTCAGAGAGGAGGGGTGTAGGAGGAGCTGGGTCAGAGAGGAGGGGTATAGGAGGAGCTGGGTCGAATAGGAGGGGTATAGGAGGAGCCTAGTCAGAGTGGGTGGGGTCAGAGAGGAGGGGTATAGGAGGAGCTGGGTGAGAGAGGAGGGGTATAGGAGGAGCTCGGTCGGAGAGGAGGGGTATAGGAGGAGCCAAGTCAGAGTGGGTGGGGTCAGAGAGGAGGGGTTCAGGAGCAGCCTAGTCAGAGTGGGTGGGGTCAGAGAGGAGGGGTATATGGGTGGGGTCAGAGAGCAGAGGAATAGGTGGAGTAGGATCCTGACTTATTGTGGGAAAGTGCAAATACTCTCTGATTTCTGTTGGGAGGGGGCAGTCAAAAATGGGGGGTTCAGTATTAAAAGGTGCTTGGGCGCAACGTGAAGGCGATGAGGTGCACAGAATGGCATGGCTTCCAGGTACTTTTTGGGGGGGCTACCATTAGTTTTTATTGCTCTGATCCTCCCTCATGGGGTGTACCCCAAATGGTTAGGGGCAACGGGGGGGGAGGCAAGATGCTGTTTGACAGTTTCTATTACCAACAGGGGTCACCATACGATTCTTCTGCAGTTATGGTATTGAAAGGTAAAACAAGGAGCATGTGGCTGTATTTTTGCAGGTCGGGTGCCCCAAAATGTTACTGCCAGCAGCAGCAGCCCCCTTCCTCCCCACCCGGCAGATTGGTATAGGTACCTTTAGGACATTTCTGTTGAAAACAGAGGCTATAGCGAATCGCACTACAAAATCCGAGAGCACTAACACTTGCTAAATAAAGGTGGCATCGGAGCATACGAATGAGGCAGGGAGAGGCTACTGTTGGCAATTGGTTTGGTGGGTCATAGTGAATAACCTCAGCATGCAAATAGGCAGAAGTGTGAGGATTGGCAGTGTCTGTAGAGAATTTTGGCATGCTCTTCAGTTGATTTTTTCCTCCTTACGTTGGCTATGAACTACAGAGGAAAGGCCTGGCCTTACTGTTGGGCAAATCATGTTTCATGATTTTAAGAAGTGTAGTCTGGCTGTCCTGAGAGGGGCTGTACAGTACGGTAAATGTCTGTATACCCCTGCAATGTGCATCCAACTGTCACTTGAGATTGAACAGCGAACGAAGCAGCTGGGTTACTGACTGAATGTAAATGGAAGGCACATAGGAAGGGTGCTTGTGGTCACTCAAATGATTGAAACCTGGTTGATGCACTACCAAAGCTGGGGTACCAGGAGGGAACATTTGAGGGGTATTGAGATGGTGGTGTGCAGAGGTCAACATATGTTTCAGAGACACAGAGGTACTGCGGTCCTGGTCCCACATTGGGGGTAGACAAAAGTCCCTGCTAAAGATTTCTGTCCAACTGTAATAACATGTTGTGCAGCCTGGCTCCCTCTGTAAGGATTCCCCAGTGTCTTTCGATCCTACAGATGACTGTAGCAAACTTCCCAAATTTTTTCTTGGCCTCATACTCCCAAAGGAGTGCCTGACATTTGCCAGCCTAACGATACTCACATTCTGGGAAAAACCTCACTAACCATGCATATTTATGTACCACACATGGCAAATCCTTACAATTGCAGAACATCATATCGCACTTGTCATCTTTGAGGTACTGTAAGTATTTGGATTTGAGGGTAATATTCATCCTTGCTTGCTCTCTCCCATCTGAAGTCTACGGTGCTGCTATTCCTTTCTCACATCTCCCTTCAAAGAGACACGCGACACACAGACTCAATCACTCAGCAAACATATATGCTTTGACGTTTTCATATTGCTGTTTACCTTCTAATTATTCCCCCTTCACCACAAATACAGGCCTGCCATTCCTCATCCCCTCAGTCAACGCAGTCCTTCACTCTTTAGGCCCTGCAAGACCACCATGAACAAGAATCATGTCAGCAAGCAGAAGAAAAGCCTCAGTGTGCTCTTTTGTTCATACTGCTGCCCTCTAGTAACACTTCATGGCAACTGCAGCATAAGAATGGGACTGAGAAGAGGGCTGTCCTATGCAAATAATATCCTCCCATGCACACTTTCTTCTGAGACGGTCGGCGGCTTGTGCCATGATACCACCTCCAACATATGGTCTTCAACCAAATTTTAAAAAAGCCCACCTGCCTTAGACGAAGGATTTTGCCACTCAAAGGAAGCACATGGGGACATCACCCTCATTTAGCAGGGTCCTAAATTGCCTGCTGTCAGCCTGTATACAGAACAAGGGCGTTTGTGGGCGTTCGTGAGCGTTCCTCAAAGGAAAGAGGTGGGTGATTAAATTCACAGTGCCAGGGCAGGCCCAGCCCAGCCCAGCCCAGCCCAGCTCAGCCCTGCACAGCCCAGCCCGGCACAGCGCACTGCTGTGGAGGTCCATTCCTTCACATCCTGCAGCAGGCATGATGCAGACCTATTAGAGCAAAGGCTTGACTCTGCCCTTGTCTGTCTCTTAAAGGAAACAATCTTTGTAGCTTCTTATTGCACCTAATAAATGGACTCTAGCTTGCCTCAAACTTGACCCATCATTTCATTAGCCAGAGCTCATACTTGACCTTTATTTCTATCCAAGCTCACTGACACAAAACCCCTGATTTGAGCAAGTGGCTCACACCAAAATAAAAAATCACCATCATCCAACCTATTTTACAACAAGTGTAGCCCCTTCCTCTTATTCTTGTGCTCAGTTATAACCCCCAATACCACAATTGCACTCTGCAATTCACCAAACTTAAAGGACAAAGAATGAAGACATTGATAAAGGAAGATAAGGCCTTGTCCTTATTGCACCTACTTGAGAGATAGGGCGGTTGGTAGAAGGTCATGAGGGAAAACATTTGAAATTTCGGGACACACATGCCAAAAAGAGTGTCCACTTTTCTCCTCTGTTACCAAGTAAAAAAAAATTTGCAAAAAAAAAAACTATTCACTTTTTGAAAATTTCCACCTTGGGATACTTCTACAGCATTGGCAGGATTCGAACCCTGGCCTGTGAGGGCTGTCCCCACCAAAGGTACAAGACTTACCTTTGAGCTATAGCTCCTTGGTGGTCTAGAGGATTGCAGTAGTAACTATAAGCAACATACAGGCCTTGGTGTCCTTCCCTGCGGCATCCATTGCACATGAAAAGGATGACCATGACATTAGGACAATTTGATAGGCTACTTACATGGAAACCAGTGTGGTCCAGTGGGTAAGTGCCTGCCTTCCATCCAGGCAACCAGGGTTCAAATCCCGGGTTCGGCACCAGGTGACTGATGGTGGCAGAGCAGAGGTAAGTTGGAGGTGGGCCTAAAGGGCCAATTGGTAAGTAAAATGTGTCTGTGTGTTGTGTAAGAGTGGAATCATGCCTAGTGAATGAGGGATTGCAGGTTGGTTGGTAAGTAGTGAGTGGGTGGGGTCAGAGGGGAGGGGTATAGGAGGAGCTGGGTGAGAGATGAGGGGTATAGGAGGAGCTTGGTCGGAGAGGAGGGGTATAGGAGGAGCCTAGTCAGAGTGGGTGGGGTCAGAGATGAGGGGTTCAGGAGCAGCCTAGTCAGAGTGGGTAGGGTCAGAGAGGAGGGGTGTAGGAGGAGCTGGGTCAGAGAGGAGGGGTATAGGAGGAGCTGGGTCGGATAGGAGGGGTATAGGAGGAGCCAAGTCAGAGTGGGTGGGGTCAGAGAGGAGGGGTTCAGGAGCAGCCTAGTCAGAGTGGGTGGGGTCAGAGAGGAGGGGTATATGGGTGGGGTCAGAGAGCAGAGGAATAGGTGGAGTAGGATCCTGACTTATTGTGGGAAAGTGCAAATACTCTCTGATTTCTGTTGGGAGGGGGCAGTCAAAAATGGGGGGTTCAGTATTAAAAGGTGCTTGGGCGCAACGTGAAGGCGATGAGGTGCACAGAATGGCATGGCTTCCAGGTACTTTTTGGGGGGGCTACCATTAGTTTTTATTGCTCTGATCCTCCCTCATGGGGTGTACCCCAAATGGTTAGGGGCAACGGGGGGGAGGCAAGATGCTGTTTGACAGTTTCTATTACCAACAGGGGTCACCATACGATTCTTCTGCAGTTATGGTATTGAAAGGTAAAACAAGGAGCATGTGGCTGTATTTTTGCAGGTCGGGTGCCCCAAAATGTTACTGCCAGCAGCAGCAGCCCCCTTCCTCCCCACCCGGCAGATTGGTATAGGTACCTTTAGGACATTTCTGTTGAAAACAGAGGCTATAGCGAATCGCACTACAAAATCCGAGAGCACTAACACTTGCTAAATAAAGGTGGCATCGGAGCATACGAATGAGGCAGGGAGAGGCTACTGTTGGCAATTGGTTTGGTGGGTCATAGTGAATAACCTCGGCATGCAAATAGGCAGAAGTGTGAGGATTGGCAGTGTCTGTAGAGAATTTTGGCATGCGCTTCAGTTGATTTTTTCCTCCTTACGTTGGCTATGAACTACAGAGGAAAGGCCTGGCCTTACTGTTGGGCAAAACATGTTTCATGATTTTAAGAAGTGTAGTCTGGCTGTACTGAGAGGGGCTGTACAGTACGGTAAATGTCTGTATACCCCTGCGATGTGCATCCAACTGTCACTTGAGATTGAACAGCGAACGAAGCAGCTGGGTTACTGACTGAATGTAAATGGAAGGCACATAGGAAGGGTGCTTGTGGTCACTCAAATGATTGAAACCTGGTTGATGCACTACCAAAGCTGGGGTACCAGGAGGGAACATTTGAGGGGTATTGAGATGGTGGTGTGCAGAGGTCAACATATGTTTCAGAGACACAGAGGTACTGCGGTCCTGGTCCCACATTGGGGGTAGACAAAAGTCCCTGCTAAAGATTTCTGTCCAACTGTTATCACATTTTGTGCAGCCTGGCTCCCTCTGTAAGGATTCCCCAGTGTCTTTCGATCCTACAGATGACTGTAGCAAACTTCCCAAATTTTATCTTGGCCTCATACTCCCAAAGGAGTGCCTGACATTTGCCAGCCTAACGATACTCACATTCTGGGAAAAACCTCACTAACCATGCATATTTATGTACCACACATGGCAAATCCTTACAATTGCAGAACATCATATCGCACTTGTCATCTTTGAGGTACTGTAAGTATTTGGATTTGAGGGTAATATTCATCCTTGCTTGCTCTCTCCCATCTGAAGTCTACGGTGCTGCTATTCCTTTCTCACATCTCCCTTCAAAGAGACACGCGACACACAGACTCAATCACTCAGCAAACATATATGCTTTGACGTTTTCATATTGCTGTTTACCTTCTAATTATTCCCCCTTCACCACAAATACAGGCCTGCCATTCCTCATCCCCTCAGTCAACGCAGTCCTTCACTCTTTAGGCCCTGCAAGACCACCATGAACAAGAATCATGTCAGCAAGCAGAAGAAAAGCCTCAGTGTGCTCTTTTGTTCATACTGCTGCCCTCTAGTAACACTTCATGGCAACTGCAGCATAAGAATGGGACTGAGAAGAGGGCTGTCCTATGCAAATAATATCCTCCCATGCACACTTTCTTCTGAGACGGTCGGCGGCTTGTGCCGTGATACCACCTCCAACATATGGTCTTCAACCAAATTTTAAAAAAGCCCACCTGCCTTAGACGAAGGATTTTGCCACTCAAAGGAAGCACATGGGGACATCACCCTCATTTAGCAGGGTCCTAAATTGCCTGCTGTCAGCCTGTATACAGAACAAGGGCGTTCGTGGGCGTTCGTGAGCGTTCCTCAAAGGAAGGAGGTGGGTGATTAAATTCACAGTGCCAGGGCAGGCCAAGCCCAGCCCAGCCCAGCCCAGCCCAGCCCAGCCCAGCCCAGCCCAGCTCAGCCCTGCACAGCCCAGCCCGGCACAGCGCACTGCTGTGGAGGTCCATTCCTTCACATCCTGCAGCAGGCATGATGCAGACCTATTAGAGCAAAGGCTTGACTCTGCCCTTGTCTGTCTCTTAAAGGAAACAATCTTTGTAGCTTCTTATTGCACCTAATAAATGGACTCTAGCTTGCCTCAAACTTGACCCATCATTTCATTAGCCAGAGCTCATACTTGACCTTTATTTCTATCCAAGCTCACTGACACAAAACCCCTGATTTGAGCAAGTGGCTCACACCAAAATAAAAAATCACCATCATCCAACCTATTTTACAACAAGTGTAGCCCCTTCCTCTTATTCTTGTGCTCAGTTATAACCCCCAATACCACAATTGCACTCTGCAATTCACCAAACTTAAAGGACAAAGAATGAAGACATTGATAAAGGAAGATAAGGCCTTGTCCCTATTGCACCTACTTGAGAGATAGGGTGGTTGGTAGAAGGTCATGAGGGAAAACATTTGAAATTTCGGGACACACATGCCAAAAAGAGTGTCCACTTTTCTCCTCTGTTACCAAGCAAAAAAAAATTTGCAAAAAAAAAAACTATTCACTTTTTGAAAATTTCCACCTTGGGATACTTCTACAGCATTGGCAGGATTCGAACCCTGGCCTGTGAGGGCTGTCCCCACCAAAGGTACAAGACTTACCTTTGAGCTATAGCTCCTTGGTGGTCTAGAGGATTGCAGTAGTAACTATAAGCAACATACAGGCCTTGGTGTCCTTTCCTGCGGCATCCATTGCACATGAAAAGGATGACCATGACATTAGGACAATTTGATAGGCTACTTACATGGAAACCAGTGTGGTCCAGTGGGTAAGTGCCTGCCTTCCATCCAGGCAACCAGGGTTCAAATCCCGGGTTCGGCACCAGGTGACTGATGGTGGCAGAGCAGAGGTAAGTTGGAGGTGGGCCTAAAGGGCCAATTGGTAAGTAAAATGTGTCTGTGTGTTGTGTAAGAGTGGAATCATGCCTAGTGAATGAGGGATTGCAGGTTGGTTGGTAAGTAGTGAGTGGGTGGGGTCAGAGGGGAGGGGTATAGGAGGAGCTGGGTGAGAGATGAGGGGTATAGGAGGAGCTTGGTCGGAGAGGAGGGGTATAGGAGGAGCCTAGTCAGAGTGGGTGGGGTCAGAGATGAGGGGTTCAGGAGCAGCCTAGTCAGAGTGGGTAGGGTCAGAGAGGAGGGGTGTAGGAGGAGCTGGGTCAGAGAGGAGGGGTATAGGAGGAGCTGGGTCAAATAGGAGGGGTATAGGAGGAGCCTAGTCAGAGTGGGTGGGGTCAGAGAGGAGGGGTATAGGAGGAGCTGGGTGAGAGAGGAGGGGTATAGGAGGAGCTCGGTCGGAGAGGAGGGGTATAGGAGGAGCCAAGTCAGAGTGGGTGGGGTCAGAGAGGAGGGGTTCAGGAGCAGCCTAGTCAGAGTGGGTGGGGTCAGAGAGGAGGGGTATATGGGTGGGGTCAGAGAGCAGAGGAATAGGTGGAGTAGGATCCTGACTTATTGTGGGAAAGTGCAAATACTCTCTGATTTCTGTTGGGAGGGGGCAGTCAAAAATGGGGGGTTCAGTATTAAAAGGTGCTTGGGCGCAACGTGAAGGCGATGAGGTGCACAGAATGGCATGGCTTCCAGGGACTTTTTGGGGGGGCTACCATTAGTTTTTATTGCTCTGATCCTCCCTCATGGGGTGTACCCCAAATGGTTAGGGGCAACGGGGGGGGAGGCAAGATGCTGTTTGACAGTTTCTATTACCAACAGGGGTCACCATACGATTCTTCTGCAGTTATGGTATTGAAAGGTAAAACAAGGAGCATGTGGCTGTATTTTTGCAGGTCGGGTGCCCCAAAATGTTACTGCCAGCAGCAGCAGCCCCCTTCCTCCCCACCCGGCAGATTGGTATAGGTACCTTTAGGACATTTCTGTTGAAAACAGAGGCTATAGCGAATCGCACTACAAAATCCGAGAGCACTAACACTTGCTAAATAAAGGTGGCATCGGAGCATACGAATGAGGCAGGGAGAGGCTACTGTTGGCAATTGGTTTGGTGGGTCATAGTGAATAACCTCAGCATGCAAATAGGCAGAAGTGTGAGGATTGGCAGTGTCTGTAGAGAATTTTGGCATGCTCTTCAGTTGATTTTTTCCTCCTTACGTTGGCTATGAACTACAGAGGAAAGGCCTGGCCTTACTGTTGGGCAAAACATGTTTCATGATTTTAAGAAGTGTAGTCTGGCTGTACTGAGAGGGGCTGTACAGTACGGTAAATGTCTGTATACCCCTGCGATGTGCATCCAACTGTCACTTGAGATTGAACAGCGAACGAAGCAGCTGGGTTACTGACTGAATGTAAATGGAAGGCACATAGGAAGGGTGCTTGTGGTCACTCAAATGATTGAAACCTGGTTGATGCACTACCAAAGCTGGGGTACCAGGAGGGAACATTTGAGTGGTATTGAGATGGTGGTGTGCAGAGGTCAACATATGTTTCAGAGACACAGAGGTACTGCGGTCCTGGTCCCACATTGGGGGTAGACAAAAGTCCCTGCTAAAGATTTCTGTCCAACTGTTATCACATTTTGTGCAGCCTGGCTCCCTCTGTAAGGATTCCCCAGTGTCTTTCGATCCTACAGATGACTGTAGCAAACTTCCCAAATTTTTTCTTGGCCTCATACTCCCAAAGGAGTGCATGACATTTGCCAGCCTAACGATACTCACATTCTGGGAAAAACCTCACTAACCATGCATATTTATGTACCACACATGGCAAATCCTTACAATTGCAGAACATCATATCGCACTTGTCATCTTTGAGGTACTGTAAGTATTTGGATTTGAGGGTAATATTCATCCTTGCTTGCTCTCTCCCATCTGAAGTCTACGGTGCTGCTATTCCTTTCTCACATCTCCCTTCAAAGAGACACGCGACACACAGACTCAATCACTCAGCAAACATATATGCTTTGACGTTTTCATATTGCTGTTTACCTTCTAATTATTCCCCCTTCACCACAAATACAGGCCTGCCATTCCTCATCCCCTCAGTCAACGCAGTCCTTCACTCTTTAGGCCCTGCAAGACCACCATGAACAAGAATCATGTCAGCAAGCAGAAGAAAAGCCTCAGTGTGCTCTTTTGTTCATACTGCTGCCCTCTAGTAACACTTCATGGCAACTGCAGCATAAGAATGGGACTGAGAAGAGGGCTGTCCTATGCAAATAATATCCTCCCATGCACACTTTCTTCTGAGACGGTCGGCGGCTTGTGCCGTGATACCACCTCCAACATATGGTCTTCAACCAAATTTTAAAAAAGCCCACCTGCCTTAGACGAAGGATTTTGCCACTCAAAGGAAGCACATGGGGACATCACCCTCATTTAGCAGGGTCCTAAATTGCCTGCTGTCAGCCTGTATACAGAACAAGGGCGTTCGTGGGCGTTTGTGAGCGTTCCTCAAAGGAAGGAGGTGGGTGATTAAATTCACAGTGCCAGGGCAAGCCCAGCCCAGCCCAGCCCAGCCCAGCCCAGCTCAGCCCTGCACAGCCCAGCCCGGCACAGCGCACTGCTGTGGAGGTCCATTCCTTCACATCCTGCAGCAGGCATGATGCAGACCTATTAGAGCAAAGGCTTGACTCTGCCCTTGTCTGTCTCTTAAAGGAAACAATCTTTGTAGCTTCTTATTGCACCTAATAAATGGACTCTAGCTTGCCTCAAACTTGACCCATCATTTCATTAGCCAGAGCTCATACTTGACCTTTATTTCTATCCAAGCTCACTGACACAAAACCCCTGATTTGAGCAAGTGGCTCACACCAAAATAAAAAATCACCATCATCCAACCTATTTTACAACAAGTGTAGCCCCTTCCTCTTATTCTTGTGCTCAGTTATAACCCCCAATACCACAATTGCACTCTGCAATTCACCAAACTTAAAGGACAAAGAATGAAGACATTGATAAAGGAAGATAAGGCCTTGTCCCTATTGCACTTACTTGAGAGATAGGGCGGTTGGTAGAAGGTCATGAGGGAAAACATTTGAAATTTCGGGACACACATGCCAAAAAGAGTGTCCACTTTTCTCCTCTGTTACCAAGTAAAAAAAAATTTGCAAAAAAAAAAACTATTCACTTTTTGAAAATTTCCACCTTGGGATACTTCTACAGCATTGGCAGGATTCGAACCCTGGCCTGTGAGGGCTGTCCCCACCAAAGGTACAAGACTTACCTTTGAGCTATAGCTCCTTGGTGGTCTAGAGGATTGCAGTAGTAACTATAAGCAACATACAGGCCTTGGTGTCCTTCCCTGTGGCATCCATTGCACATGAAAAGGATGACCATGACATTAGGACAATTTGATAGGCTACTTACATGGAAACCAGTGTGGTCCAGTGGGTAAGTGCCTGCCTTCCATCCAGGCAACCAGGGTTCAAATCCCGGGTTCGGCACCAGGTGACTGATGGTGGCAGAGCAGAGGTAAGTTGGAGGTGGGCCTAAAGGGCCAATTGGTAAGTAAAATGTGTCTGTGTGTTGTGTAAGAGTGGAATCATGCCTAGTGAATGAGGGATTGCAGGTTGGTTGGTAAGTAGTGAGTGGGTGGGGTCAGAGGGTAGGGGTATAGGAGGAGCTAGTTCGGAGAGGAGGGGTATAGGAGGAGCTTGGTCGGAGAGGAGGGGTATAGGAGGAGCTGGGTGAGAGAGGAGGGGTATAGGAGGAGCTCGGTCGGAGAGGAGGGGTATAGGAGGAGCCTAGTCAGAGTGGGTGGGGTCAGAGAGGAGGGGTATAGGAGGAGCTGGGTGAGAGAGGAGGGGTATAGGAGGAGCCAAGTCAGAGTGGGTGGGGTCAGAGAGGAGGGGTATAGGAGGAGCTGGGTGAGAGAGGAGGGGTATAGGAGGAGCCAAGTCAGAGTGGGTGGGGTCAGAGAGGAGGGGTATAGGAGGAGCTGGGTGAGAGAGGAGGGGTATCGGAGGAGCCAAGTCAGAGTGGGTGGGGTCAGAGAGGAGGGGTTCAGGAGCAGCCTAGTCAGAGTGGGTGGGGTCAGAGAGGAGGGGTATATGGGTGGGGTCAGAGAGCAGAGGAATAGGTGGAGTAGGATCCTGACTTATTGTGGGAAAGTGCAAATACTTTTTTACTGCACCCCCCTATACTCTCTGATTTCTGTTGGGAGGGGCAGTCAAAAATGGGGGGTTCAGTATTAAAAGGTCCTTGGGCGCAACGTGAAGGCGATGAGGTGCACAGAATGGCATGGCTTCCAGGTACTTTTTGGGGGGGCTACCATTAGTTTTTATTGCTCTGATCCTCCCTCATGGGGTGTACCCCAAATGGTTAGGGGCAATGGGGGGGGAGGCAAGATGCTGTTTGACAGTTTCTATTACCAACAGGGGTCACCATACGATTCTTCTGCAGTTATGGTATTGAAAGGTAAAACAAGGAGCATGTTGCTGTATTTTTGCAGGTCGGGTGCCCCAAAATGTTACTGCCAGCAGCAGCAGCCCCCTTCCTCCCCACCCGGCAGATTGGTATAGGTACCTTTAGGACATTTCTGTTGAAAACAGAGGCTATAGCGAATCGCACTACAAAATCCGAGAGCACTAACACTTGCTAAATAAAGGTGGCATCGGAGCATACGAATGAGGCAGGGAGAGGCTACTGTTGGCAATTGGTTTGGTGGGTCATAGTGAATAACCTCGGCATGCAAATAGGCAGAATTGTGAGGATTGGCAGTGTCTGTAGAGAATTTTGGCATGCTCTTCAGTTGATTTTTTCCTCCTTACGTTGGCTATGAACTACAGAGGAAAGGCCTGGCCTTACTGTTGGGCAAAACATGTTTCATGATTTTAAGAAGTGTAGTCTGGCTGTACTGAGAGGGGCTGTACAGTACGGTAAATGTCTGTATACCCCTGCGATGTGCATCCAACTGTCACTTGAGATTGAACAGCGAACGAAGCAGCTGGGTTACTGACTGAATGTAAATGGAAGGCACATAGGAAGGGTGCTTGTGGTCACTCAAATGATTGAAACCTGGTTGATGCACTACCAAAGCTGGGGTACCAGGAGGGAACATTTGAGGGGTATTGAGATGGTGGTGTGCAGAGGTCAACATATGTTTCAGAGACACAGAGGTACTGCAGTCCTGGTCCCACATTGGGGGTAGACAAAAGTCCCTGCTAAAGATTTCTGTCCAACTGTAATAACATGTTGTGCAGCCTGGCTCCCTCTGTAAGGATTCCCCAGTGTCTTTCGATCCTACAGATGACTGTAGCAAACTTCCCAAATTTTTTCTTGGCCTCATACTCCCAAAGGAGTGCCTGACATTTGCCAGCCTAACGATACTCACATTCTGGGAAAAACCTCACTAACCATGCATATTTATGTACCACACATGGCAAATCCTTACAATTGCAGAACATCATATCGCACTTGTCATCTTTGAGGTACTGTAAGTATTTGGATTTGAGGGTAATATTCATCCTTGCTTGCTCTCTCCCATCTGAAGTCTACGGTGCTGCTATTCCTTTCTCACATCTCCCTTCAAAGAGACACGCGACACACAGACTCAATCACTCAGCAAACATATATGCTTTGACGTTTTCATATTGCTGTTTACCTTCTAATTATTCCCCCTTCACCACAAATACAGGCCTGCCATTCCTCATCCCCTCAGTCAACGCAGTCCTTCACTCTTTAGGCCCTGCAAGACCACCATGAACAAGAATCATGTCAGCAAGCAGAAGAAAAGCCTCAGTGTGCTCTTTTGTTCATACTGCTGCCCTCTAGTAACACTTCATGGCAACTGCAGCATAAGAATGGGACTGAGAAGAGGGCTGTCCTATGCAAATAATATCCTCCCATGCACACTTTCTTCTGAGACGGTCGGCGGCTTGTGCCGTGATACCACCTCCAACATATGGTCTTCAACCAAATTTTAAAAAAGCCCACCTGCCTTAGACGAAGGATTTTGCCACTCAAAGGAAGCACATGGGGACATCACCCTCATTTAGCAGGGTCCTAAATTGCCTGCTGTCAGCCTGTATACAGAACAAGGGCGTTCGTGGGCGTTCGTGAGCGTTCCTCAAAGGAAGGAGGTGGGTGATTAAATTCACAGTGCCAGGGCAGGCCCAGCCCAGCCCAGCCCAGCCCAGCCCAGCCCAGCTCAGCCCTGCACAGCCCAGCCCGGCACAGCGCACTGCTGTGGAGGTCCATTCCTTCACATCCTGCAGCAGGCATGATGCAGACCTATTAGAGCAAAGGCTTGACTCTGCCCTTGTCTGTCTCTTAAAGGAAACAATCTTTGTAGCTTCTTATTGCACCTAATAAATGGACTCTAGCTTGCCTCAAACTTGACCCATCATTTCATTAGCCAGAGCTCATACTTGACCTTTATTTCTATCCAAGCTCACTGACACAAAACCCCTGATTTGAGCAAGTGGCTCACACCAAAATAAAAAATCACCATCATCCAACCTATTTTACAACAAGTGTAGCCCCTTCCTCTTATTCTTGTGCTCAGTTATAACCCCCAATACCACAATTGCACTCTGCAATTCACCAAACTTAAAGGACAAAGAATGAAGACATTGATAAAGGAAGATAAGGCCTTGTCCCTATTGCACCTACTTGAGAGATAGGGCGGTTGGTAGAAGGTCATGAGGGAAAACATTTGAAATTTCGGGACACACATGCCAAAAAGAGTGTCCACTTTTCTCCTCTGTTACCAAGCAAAAAAAAATTTGCAAAAAAAAAAACTATTCACTTTTTGAAAATTTCCACCTTGGGATACTTCTACAGCATTGGCAGGATTCGAACCCTGGCCTGTGAGGGCTGTCCCCACCAAAGGTACAAGACTTACCTTTGAGCTATAGCTCCTTGGTGGTCTAGAGGATTGCAGTAGTAACTATAAGCAACATACAGGCCTTGGTGTCCTTCCCTGCGGCATCCATTGCACATGAAAAGGATGACCATGACATTAGGACAATTTGATAGGCTACTTACATGGAAACCAGTGTGGTCCAGTGGGTAAGTGCCTGCCTTCCATCCAGGCAACCAGGGTTCAAATCCCGGGTTCGGCACCAGGTGACTGATGGTGGCAGAGCAGAGGTAAGTTGGAGGTGGGCCTAAAGGGCCAATTGGTAAGTAAAATGTGTCTGTGTGTTGTGTAAGAGTGGAATCATGCCTAGTGAATGAGGGATTGCAGGTTGGTTGGTAAGTAGTGAGTGGGTGGGGTCAGAGGGGAGGGGTATAGGAGGAGCTGGGTGAGAGATGAGGGGTATAGGAGGAGCTTGGTCGGAGAGGAGGGGTATAGGAGGAGCCTAGTCAGAGTGGGTGGGGTCAGAGATGAGGGGTTCAGGAGCAGCCTAGTCAGAGTGGGTAGGGTCAGAGAGGAGGGGTGTAGGAGGAGCTGGGTCAGAGAGGAGGGGTATAGGAGGAGCTGGGTCGGATAGGAGGGGTATAGGAGGAGCCTAGTCAGAGTGGGTGGGGTCAGAGAGGAGGGGTATAGGAGGAGCTGGGTGAGAGAGGAGGGGTATAGGAGGAGCTCGGTTGGAGAGGAGGGGTATAGGAGGAGCCAAGTCAGAGTGGGTGGGGTCAGAGAGGAGGGGTTCAGGAGCAGCCTAGTCAGAGTGGGTGGGGTCAGAGAGGAGGGGTATACGGGTGGGGTCAGAGAGCAGAGGAATAGGTGGAGTAGGATCCTGACTTATTGTGGGAAAGTGCAAATACTCTCTGATTTCTGTTGGGAGGGGGCAGTCAAAAATGGGGGGTTCAGTATTAAAAGGTGCTTGGGCGCAACGTGAAGGCGATGAGGTGCACAGAATGGCATGGCTTCCAGGTACATTTTGGGGGGGCTACCATTAGTTTTTATTGCTCTGATCCTCCCTCATGGGGTGTACCCGAAATGGTTAGGGGCAACGGGGGGGGAGGCAAGATGCTGTTTGACAGTTTCTATTACCAACAGGGGTCACCATACGATTCTTCTGCAGTTATGGTATTGAAAGGTAAAACAAGGAGCATGTGGCTGTATTTTTGCAGGTCGGGTGCCCCAAAATGTTACTGCCAGCAGCAGCAGCCCCCTTCCTCCCCACCCGGCAGATTGGTATAGGTACCTTTAGGACATTTCTGTTGAAAACAGAGGCTATAGCGAATCGCACTACAAAATCCGAGAGCACTAACACTTGCTAAATAAAGGTGGCATCGGAGCATACGAATGAGGCAGGGAGAGGCTTCTGTTGGCAATTGGTTTGGTGGGTCATAGTAAATAACCTCGGCATGCAAATAGGCAGAAGTGTGAGGATTGGCAGTGTCTGTAGAGAATTTTGGCATGCTCTTCAGTTGATTTTTTCCTCCTTACGTTGGCTATGAACTACAGAGGAAAGGCCTGGCCTTACTGTTGGGCAAAACATGTTTCATGATTTTAAGAAGTGTAGTCTGGCTGTACTGAGAGGGGCTGTACAGTACGGTAAATGTCTGTATACCCCTGCGATGTGCATCCAACTGTCACTTGAGATTGAACAGCGAACGAAGCAGCTGGGTTACTGACTGAATGTAAATGGAAGGCACATAGGAAGGGTGCTTGTGGTCACTCAAATGATTGAAACCTGGTTGATGCACTACCAAAGCTGGGGTACCAGGAGGGAACATTTGAGGGGTATTGAGATGGTGGTGTGCAGAGGTCAACATATGTTTCAGAGACACAGAGGTACTGCGGTCCTGGTCCCACATTGGGGGTAGACAAAAGTCCCTGCTAAAGATTTCTGTCCAACTGTTATCACATTTTGTGCAGCCTGGCTCCCTCTGTAAGGATTCCCCAGTGTCTTTCGATCCTACAGATGACTGTAGCAAACTTCCCAAATTTTGTCTTGGCCTCATACTCCCAAAGGAGTGCCTGACATTTGCCAGCCTAACGATACTCACATTCTGGGAAAAACCTCACTAACCATGCATATTTATGTACCACACATGGCAAATCCTTACAATTGCAGAACATCATATCGCACTTGTCATCTTTGAGGTACTGTAAGTATTTGGATTTGAGGGTAATATTCATCCTTGCTTGCTCTCTCCCAATTGAAGTCTACGGTGCTGCTATTCCTTTCTCACATCTCCCTTCAAAGAGACACGCGACATACAGACTCAATCACTCAGCAAACATATATGCTTTGACGTTTTCATATTGCTGTTTACCTTCTAATTATTCCCCCTTCACCACAAATACAGGCCTGCCATTCCTCATCCCCTCAGTCAACGCAGTCCTTCACTCTTTAGGCCCTGCAAGACCACCATGAACAAGAATCATGTCAGCAAGCAGAAGAAAAGCCTCAGTGTGCTCTTTTGTTCATACTGCTGCCCTCTAGTAACACTTCATGGCAACTGCAGCATAAGAATGGGACTGAGAAGAGGGCTGTCCTATGCAAATAATATCTTCCCATGCACACTTTCTTCTGAGACGGTCGGCGGCTTGTGCCGTGATACCACCTCCAACATATGGTCTTCAACCAAATTTTAAAAAAGCCCACCTGCCTTAGACGAAGGATTTTGCCACTCAAAGGAAGCACATGGGGACATCACCCTCATTTAGCAGGGTCCTAAATTGCCTGCTGTCAGCCTGTATACAGAACAAGGGCGTTCGTGGGCGTTCGTGAGCGTTCCTCAAAGGAAGGAGGTGGGTGATTAAATTCACAGTGCCAGGGCAGGCCCAGCCCAGCCCAGCTCAGCCCTGCACAGCCCAGCCCGGCACAGCGCACTGCTGTGGAGGTCCATTCCTTCACATCCTGCAGCAGGCATGATGCAGACCTATTAGAGCAAAGGCTTGACTCTGCCCTTGTCTGTCTCTTAAAGGAAACAATCTTTGTAGCTTCTTATTGCACCTAATAAATGGACTCTAGCTTGCCTCAAACTTGACCCATCATTTCATTAGCCAGAGCTCATACTTGACCTTTATTTCTATCCAAGCTCACTGACACAAAACCCCTGATTTGAGCAAGTGGCTCACACCAAAATAAAAAATCACCATCATCCAACCTATTTTACAACAAGTGTAGCCCCTTCCTCTTATTCTTGTGCTCAGTTATAACCCCCAATACCACAATTGCACTCTGCAATTCACCAAACTTAAAGGACAAAGAATGAAGACATTGATAAAGGAAGATAAGGCCTTGTCCCTATTGCACCTACTTGAGAGATAGGGCGGTTGGTAGAAGGTCATGAGGGAAAACATTTGAAATTTTGGGACACACATGCCAAAAAGAGTGTCCACTTTTCTCCTCTGTTACCAAGCAAAAAAAAATTTGCAAAAAAAAAAACTATTCACTTTTTGAAAATTTCCACCTTGGGATACTTCTACAGCATTGGCAGGATTCGAACCCTGGCCTGTGAGGGCTGTCCCCACCAAAGGTACAAGACTTACCTTTGAGCTATAGCTCCTTGGTGGTCTAGAGGATTGCAGTAGTAACTATAAGCAACATACAGGCCTTGGTGTCCTTCCCTGCGGCATCCATTGCACATGAAAAGGATGACCATGACATTAGGACAATTTGATAGGCTACTTACATGGAAACCAGTGTGGTCCAGTGGGTAAGTGCCTGCCTTCCATCCAGGCAACCAGGGTTCAAATCCCGGGTTCGGCACCAGGTGACTGATGGTGGCAGAGCAGAGGTAAGTTGGAGGTGGGCCTAAAGGGCCAATTGGTAAGTAAAATGTGTCTGTGTGTTGTGTAAGAGTGGAATCATGCCTAGTGAATGAGGGATTGCAGGTTGGTTGGTAAGTAGTGAGTGGGTGGGGTCCGAGGGGAGGGGTATAGGAGGAGCTGGGTGAGAGATGAGGGGTATAGGAGGAGCTTGGTCGGAGAGGAGGGGTATAGGAGGAGCCTAGTCAGAGTGGGTGGGGTCAGAGATGAGGGGTTCAGGAGCAGCCTAGTCAGAGTGGGTAGGGTCAGAGAGGAGGGGTGTAGGAGGAGCTGGGTCGAATAGGAGGGGTATAGGAGGAGCCTAGTCAGAGTGGGTGGGGTCAGAGAGGAGGGGTATAGGAGGAGCTCGGTCGCAGAGGAGGGGTATAGGAGGAGCCAAGTCAGAGTGGGTGGGGTCAGAGAGGAGGGGTTCAGGAGCAGCCTAGTCAGAGTGGGTGGGGTCAGAGAGGAGGGGTATATGGGTGGGGTCAGAGAGCAGAGGAATAGGTGGAGTAGGATCCTGACTTATTGTGGGAAAGTGCAAATACTCTCTGATTTCTGTTGGGAGGGGGCAGTCAAAAATGGGGGGTTCAGTATTAAAAGGTGCTTGGGCGCAACGTGAAGGCGATGAGGTGCACAGAATGGCATGGCTTCCAGGTACTTTTTGGGGGGGCTACCATTAGTTTTTATTGCTCTGATCCTCCCTCATGGGGTGTACCCCAAATGGTTAGGGGCAACGGGGGGGGAGGCAAGATGCTGTTTGACAGTTTCTATTACCAACAGGGGTCACCATACGATTCTTCTGCAGTTATGGTATTGAAAGGTAAAACAAGGAGCATGTGGCTGTATTTTTGCAGGTCGGGTGCCCCAAAATGTTACTGCCAGCAGCAGCAGCCCCCTTCCTCCCCACCCGGCAGATTGGTATAGGTACCTTTAGGACATTTCTGTTGAAAACAGAGGCTATAGCGAATCGCACTACAAAATCCGAGAGCACTAACACTTGCTAAATAAAGGTGGCATCGGAGCATACGAATGAGGCAGGGAGAGGCTACTGTTGGCAATTGGTTTGGTGGGTCATAGTGAATAACCTCGGCATGCAAATAGGCAGAAGTGTGAGGATTGGCAGTGTCTGTAGAGAATTTTGGCATGCTCTTCAGTTGATTTTTTCCTCCTTACGTTGGCTATGAACTACAGAGGAAAGGCCTGGCCTTACTGTTGGGCAAAACATGTTTCATGATTTTAAGAAGTGTAGTCTGGCTGTACTGAGAGGGGCTGTACAGTACGGTAAATGTCTGTATACCCCTGCGATGTGCATCCAACTGTCACTTGAGATTGAACAGCGAACGAAGCAGCTGGGTTACTGACTGAATGTAAATGGAAGGCACATAGGAAGGGTGCTTGTGGTCACTCAAATGATTGAAACCTGGTTGATGCACTACCAAAGCTGGGGTACCAGGAGGGAACATTTGAGGGGTATTGAGATGGTGGTGTGCAGAGGTCAACATATGTTTCAGAGACACAGAGGTACTGCGGTCCTGGTCCCACATTGGGGGTAGACAAAAGTCCCTGCTAAAGATTTCTGTCCAACTGTTATCACATTTTGTGCAGCCTGGCTCCCTCTGTAAGGATTCCCCAGTGTCTTTCGATCCTACAGATGACTGTAGCAAACGTCCCAAATTTTTTCTTGGCCTCATACTCCCAAAGGAGTGCCTGACATTTGCCAGCCTAACGATACTCACATTCTGGGAAAAACCTCACTAACCATGCATATTTATGTACCACACATGGCAAATCCTTACAATTGCAGAACATCATATCGCACTTGTCATCTTTGAGGTACTGTAAGTATTTGGATTTGAGGGTAATATTCATCCTTGCTTGCTCTCTCCCAATTGAAGTCTACGGTGCTGCTATTCCTTTCTCACATCTCCCTTCAAAGAGACACGCGACACACAGACTCAATCACTCAGCAAACATATATGCTTTGACGTTTTCATATTGCTGTTTACCTTCTAATTATTCCCCCTTCACCACAAATACAGGCCTGCCATTCCTCATCCCCTCAGTCAACGCAGTCCTTCACTCTTTAGGCCCTGCAAGACCACCATGAACAAGAATCATGTCAGCAAGCAGAAGAAAAGCCTCAGTGTGCTCTTTTGTTCATACTGCTGCCCTCTAGTAACACTTCATGGCAACTGCAGCATAAGAATGGGACTGAGAAGAGGGCTGTCCTATGCAAGTAATATCTTCCCATGCACACTTTCTTCTGAGACGGTCGGCGGCTTGTGCCGTGATACCACCTCCAACATATGGTCTTCAACCAAATTTTAAAAAAGCCCACCTGCCTTAGACGAAGGATTTTGCCACTCAAAGGAAGCACATGGGGACATCACCCTCATTTAGCAGGGTCCTAAATTGCCTGCTGTCAGCCTGTATACAGAACAAGGGCGTTCGTGGGCGTTCGTGAGCGTTCCTCAAAGGAAGGAGGTGGGTGATTAAATTCACAGTGCCAGGGCAGGCCCAGCCCAGCCCAGCTCAGCCCTGCACAGCCCAGCCCGGCACAGCGCACTGCTGTGGAGGTCCATTCCTTCACATCCTGCAGCAGGCATGATGCAGACCTATTAGAGCAAAGGCTTGACTCTGCCCTTGTCTGTCTCTTAAAGGAAACAATCTTTGTAGCTTCTTATTGCACCTAATAAATGGACTCTAGCTTGCCTCAAACTTGACCCATCATTTCATTAGCCAGAGCTCATACTTGACCTTTATTTCTATCCAAGCTCACTGACACAAAACCCCTGATTTGAGCAAGTGGCTCACACCAAAATAAAAAATCACCATCATCCAACCTATTTTACAACAAGTGTAGCCCCTTCCTCTTATTCTTGTGCTCAGTTATAACCCCCAATACCACAATTGCACTCTGCAATTCACCAAACTTAAAGGACAAAGAATGAAGACATTGATAAAGGAAGATAAGGCCTTGTCCCTATTGCACCTACTTGAGAGATAGGGCGGTTGGTAGAAGGTCATGAGGGAAAACATTTGAAATTTCGGGACACACATGCCAAAAAGAGTGTCCACTTTTCTCCTCTGTTACCAAGCAAAAAAAAATTTGCAAAAAAAAAAACTATTCACTTTTTGAAAATTTCCACCTTGGGATACTTCTACAGCATTGGCAGGATTCGAACCCTGGCCTGTGAGGGCTGTCCCCACCAAAGGTACAAGACTTACCTTTGAGCTATAGCTCCTTGGTGGTCTAGAGGGTTGCAGTAGTAACTATAAGCAACATACAGGCCTTGGTGTCCTTCCCTGCGGCATCCATTGCACATGAAAAGGATGACCATGACATTAGGACAATTTGATAGGCTACTTACATGGAAACCAGTGTGGTCCAGTGGGTAAGTGCCTGCCTTCCATCCAGGCAACCAGGGTTCAAATCCCGGGTTCGGCACCAGGTGACTGATGGTGGCAGAGCAGAGGTAAGTTGGAGGTGGGCCTAAAGGGCCAATTGGTAAGTAAAATGTGTCTGTGTGTTGTGTAAGAGTGGAATCATGCCTAGTGAATGAGGGATTGCAGGTTGGTTGGTAAGTAGTGAGTGGGTGGGGTCAGAGGGGAGGGGTATAGGAGGAGCTGGGTGAGAGATGAGGGGTATAGGAGGAGCTTGGTCGGAGAGGAGGGGTATAGGAGGAGCCTAGTCAGAGTGGGTGGGGTCAGAGATGAGGGGTTCAGGAGCAGCCTAGTCAGAGTGGGTAGGGTCAGAGAGGAGGGGTGTAGGAGGAGCTGGGTCGGATAGGAGGGGTATAGGAGGAGCCTAGTCAGAGTGGGTGGGGTCAGAGAGGAGGGGTATAGGAGGAGCTGGGTGAGAGAGGAGGGGTATAGGAGGAGCTCGGTCAGAGAGGAGGGGTATAGGAGGAGCCAAGTCAGAGTGGGTGGGGTCAGAGAGGAGGGGTTCAGGAGCAGCCTAGTCAGAGTGGGTGGGGTCAGAGAGGAGGGGTATATGGGTGGGGTCAGAGAGCAGAGGAATAGGTGGAGTAGGATCCTGACTTATTGTGGGAAAGTGCAAATACTCTCTGATTTCTGTTGGGAGGGGGCAGTCAAAAATGGGGGGTTCAGTATTAAAAGGTGCTTGGGCGCAACGTGAAGGCGATGAGGTGCACAGAATGGCATGGCTTCCAGGTACTTTTTGGGGGGGCTACCATTAGTTTTTATTGCTCTGATCCTCCCTCATGGGGTGTACCCCAAATGGTTAGGGGCAACGGGGGGGGAGGCAAGATGCTGTTTGACAGTTTCTATTACCAACAGGGGTCACCATACGATTCTTCTGCAGTTATGGTATTGAAAGGTAAAACAAGGAGCATGTGGCTGTATTTTTGCAGGTCGGGTGCCCCAAAATGTTACTGCCAGCAGCAGCAGCCCCCTTCCTCCCCACCCGGCAGATTGGTATAGGTACCTTTAGGACATTTCTGTTGAAAACAGAGGCTATAGCGAATCGCACTACAAAATCCGAGAGCACTAACACTTGCTAAATAAAGGTGGCATCGGAGCATACGAATGAGGCAGGGAGAGGCTACTGTTGGCAATTGGTTTGGTGGGTCATAGTAAATAACCTCGGCATGCAAATAGGCAGAAGTGTGAGGATTGGCAGTGTCTGTAGAGAATTTTGGCATGCTCTTCAGTTGATTTTTTCCTCCTTACGTTGGCTATGAACTACAGAGGAAAGGCCTGGCCTTACTGTTGGGCAAAACATGTTTCATGATTTTAAGAAGTGTAGTCTGGCTGTACTGAGAGGGGCTGTACAGTACGGTAAATGTCTGTATACCCCTGCGATGTGCATCCAACTGTCACTTGAGATTGAACAGCGAACGAAGCAGCTGGGTTACTGACTGAATGTAAATGGAAGGCACATAGGAAGGGTGCTTGTGGTCACTCAAATGATTGAAACCTGGTTGATGCACTACCAAAGCTGGGGTACCAGGAGGGAACATTTGAGGGGTATTGAGATGGTGGTGTGCAGAGGTCAACATATGTTTCAGAGACACAGAGGTACTGCGGTCCTGGTCCCACATTGGGGGTAGACAAAAGTCCCTGCTAAAGATTTCTGTCCAACTGTTATCACATTTTGTGCAGCCTGGCTCCCTCTGTAAGGATTCCCCAGTGTCTTTCGATCCTACAGATGACTGTAGCAAACTTCCCAAATTTTTTCTTGGCCTCATACTCCCAAAGGAGTGCCTGACATTTGCCAGCCTAACGATACTCACATTCTGGGAAAAACCTCACTAACCATGCATATTTATGTACCACACATGGCAAATCCTTACAATTGCAGAACATCATATCGCACTTGTCATCTTTGAGGTACTGTAAGTATTTGGATTTGAGGGTAATATTCATCCTTGCTTGCTCTCTCCCAATTGAAGTCTACGGTGCTGCTATTCCTTTCTCACATCTCCCTTCAAAGAGACACGCGACACACAGACTCAATCACTCAGCAAACATATATGCTTTGACGTTTTCATATTGCTGTTTACCTTCTAATTATTCCCCCTTGAGGTTCCGTGACGGTTCCGTGACGACTTGAACCCGTGTTTTCAAGTTTGTCGGAAATACATAGTATTGGTATCAGTGAACCGCAAATGATCCATTTAGTATATCCTAGTGTTTTCGCTACGCTACGAGCAAGAGCACTCCTTCCATTGACATATTTCTGATATACCCACGGCATCCATCTTAGATCATGGCCGCCATTTTGTGTTTCCTTGCCCTCACATATGCAATAGCCTCTGATCATTTCATTTACTCCACTTTGATTAAGGACACGTAGCCTTAGCCGGAGATTCACCTCTTACATGACACGTGCACCTTAAACCAGATCACGCTGTAGCTGCATGACTCGACAAAGGCTGCCTCCTCTGCCCAAGGCCAGTCTTGCCAAACTGGTCTTCGTGTCCATTGTACCTGATCATGATTAGGCGGCCGAAGCCGGTAGCCTTGCCCATTTACGACCTACAAACATCCCTTATCCCACTTTTCTATCTTCCACACCTGGCTCTGTTTCTTTCTTTCTGAATCTTTATTAGGGGGAGGTAACGAACTTTACGATGAGGCGGTCCGGGTCCTGAAAGCAATATTGACAGGGGATTGTGATGAACTAGTGGGAACCCCTCTTCGTAGATGTTTGGTATCAGATTTTATCGACGGTTCCTGTGTAACGTCAAATATTTATTGTTTAGAGACACAAAGGTTTGGGAATGTACCGACATGTGAAATATTTGCCTAGAGCACAATTTTTAGTATATAAGGAGCGACCCACTTTGTACAAATCGAACAGGCTCCTGGTTACTGCCCGTGTGTAGTATCTATGACTTCTGTGTCCCTGCAGTAATAAACCTTTGGTCTTTGACGCCACCATCGAGAAGCCCGTGTTTCTGTTCATTTGTGCACCAAGGCAGGTGGAACTCCGGGGTCTTTGGGTGTTGTACCCTGACACCTCTGGACGGAACCAAAAAGTCCAGAACTCCAATTGGCGCCCAACGTGGGGCGACGTCATTCGGTACCGGTCCAAAAGCCTGAAGAGTTCGAGAAGCTTCGTGTGAAGATTCCTGAGGGAGGCGCCCCACTTCATCGATCCCGGCATATCGCAAAAGTGGCCCTGAAGTTCTCTTCCACGAGGGTTCCCGTTCAGGACGGCTGCAGTGGGCCGTTGCCTTGACCGTCGCCCTGTCTTGGACCCGAAGTGGTGCAGTCCTCAGTACGGCGAAACGTGACGGGTTTCTCCTTGGTGACGTCTTCAGTGACTCAGTTAAGTATTTAGTAATAGCTAGCTGGTTACTTTTGTGAGGATTGTTAAAAATCCTTGATCGGTTCTTGGTTTGGTTTGGTTTTGCCAGATTATCATTGGTTGATCTAATTACGATAATCTATTTGGTTTAGTTTTGGGTATCGATACATCAGTTCGTTTTTGGTAGGCCTAAGTTTTTGGTTCAAGTGCACAATTTGTTTCGTGTTTGTTTGTTTTGTGTTCCGGACTGAAAATGGTAAGTCGGAAAATGTTGTCTTGTTTTAGTTGCAACAGTGACTCACAATTAGAGGACTCTTGTCTGGTTCCTCCGATTGGGACTCCCCTATATGATTTATACTGTAAGTATGGTGTGGGTCCTATAACTTATAATGAGATATGGGTCCGTTATTGTAAGAAGGATGGTGTCCTTAGTTGGCCACTGCATGGTAGTTTTGAACAAGAGATTCTCGACAACTTAGAAGCGAAATTGTTTAGGAAGAAAGCCCGGCCGGCAATGTTTGACTCTTTTCGTTATTGGCGGAAAGAATCCAAACAGAGAGAAATGAAAAGGTTGAAGAAAGAGCAAAAAGAACAAGAAGAGTTAACTCTAGAGCAAGCGACTAAACAGTTGCAGGCTAACGAGTGTGAGAAGGCCATAGATGTAGCCATTAGAGAGCATAACTTAGCGATTGACAAGTGCTATCCTGCCTTGCCATCGAAAATGGCTAAGATACTGGAGGATTCCGAAAACGATCCTCTGCTATCTTATCTGTTACGGTCACCTCCACCGTATGCACAAGGTGCTACGGCTCCACTCATCCCGAATGTTCAATTGCCGGTTGCTGGACAACCTGGTGTTCCTGCTCCTGTTCCTCAGAATCAAGTTCCTATACTTCCTGTGGTGAATGTAAATGTTCCTACAGCTCCTCCTCTTCCCGCACTGCCAGCTCCTATACCTACCACTGTACCTACTGGTCCTCAAACTATTTTCCTCAATACTCCTACTGTTTCGTCATCTATTCCTACCTCTACTGCATTCTCTATGTCTGCGAGTGTACTAACTCCACTTTCTGTTCGTCGAAGAATCACTGATTCCGTTACTAATATGCTGTCTCCTATATATAAAACCTTGATTAAGACTCCTACTCCTGACTCTGTTCAGAGACGGAGTCAGCTTCCAAGTACTGAGGAACGGGGAGTTTTAGACTCCACGGCTCTCAGATGGATTTCGAAGGGTAGAAGATATAGTACGAGAGATGTGTTAGAGACATTTATGCAATGGGGAGAGCCAACGCAACGGTACGTCTTTGATGAGATGTGCTCATTGTTACGTGAAGAGATAGAAGAAGACGATGTCGAATCAGATTTGGAAGATTTAATTAAAGTTCAAAAGGAGTTTGCTGCTGGAATGATAGTGGGTGAGAATATAAAGCAAGCGATGGAACTCATTTTAAGTTTTAGGAGTGATCCATCTCTTCGTTCACCGAGAGATTTAGAGAAAGGTAAAGTGAAGCCAAGTCGCCAATATCCTATGAGGGAGGTTCCTCCAATTTGGCGCGAAGCAGTACAACGTGATGATAATGCAGGAATTGCAGCTGCTCCAGCACAGTTCCAAAGAGTATGGATACATATTCCATGGAAGCGAGCAGAAGTGTTAGCAGTGAAACAGGCCTTGCCAGATCCACGTAAGAATCCAGCTGGATATTACAAGGAATTGACGCAGACAGTTGAGGCTTGTATAATGAACTTAGCCGACATTGATATGTTGTTTGGTAATGTAGTTCCGCAACCAGTGTGGGCTAAAATTCGTAGAGAGGATCATCAGGCTACTTTAGGTGGTGATTGGGCAGCTATCACTGCAGCAGATGCTCAACAAATAGGTGGTGCGAAACCCGAACCTTTGATTGCTAATCTGCCAGGTAGAATAATTGATTTAATGAAGACTCTGATGCCAGCATTGCGTGTTAATTGGGACAAGTTGTCAGCGTGTAAACAGAAGAAAGACGAAAGCGTCTCGGACTTCTTCACGAGGTTCGAAGAGACTTTTGTAGATCATAGTGGTCAGGATATGAGCACAGAAGGGGGACAAAGACTCTTTGTCGATAAATTTGTGCATAATTTGTTACCTGAATTATGCAATAAATTGAAAGACTCAGAAAGTGCGTGGGCTGTATCTACGACAGCGCAAATACTTGCGACTGCACAGTACTACGAAAATAGGGATAAAGAGGAAAAGGAGAAATCAGAGAAGAAAACGAAAGATTTAAAAACTAAAGTTCTTTTGCAGCAGGCGTATCCGCCTCGTACGAATCAGACTAATACACAGCAAAACTCATATCAAAGGACAGATTATAGTACATCAAGGCCTCAATATCAGTGGAATCAGTGCGCGTACTGTAAGAAAGAGGGTCACTATAAAAATGAATGTCCGATCTTAGCGCAAAATAATGCAGCAGCAGCTCAGAGAGGTCGTGGTGGTTTTGTGCAGAATTCTAGAGGACGAGGACGAGGTGCTATGCCTCCACAAACTAATGATCGTCCATCCAATCACTTTGATCAACGAAATGGACAATCTGTTCAGCAAAATAGATCTCAGCAATATCTTGTTGAAGATTATTGTGAAGTAGAAGAGGGTTTTCAACAAAATGGGTACTAGGACAGCCATGGACAGAGAAAGGGAGTAGTATCAGTTCCAGTGGATCAGAGTGGGCCTTATGTCGCAGTAGCAACATCAGGTGTAGTCGAACCGTTTCTGTTGGATACTGGTGCCGCGAAAAGTTCTATCATGCATGCGAAACTCCCTGGCGCACCTTTGTCTGGCTCAACAAATGTTTCCGTAGGTTTTTCAGGCGCCCCTGTGTACAACCCGATATCTGGTCCTTTGTCTATTTCTGTTGGACCGTGTCACTTGAAAGCACCCCTGATTTTGACGACAGGTTGTAATGAAAATCTGCTTGGTTTAGATTTGTTAAAACGACTATATGCGACATTGTACTGTTCTCCGGAAGGAGTACAGCTTACTTTGGGTAAAAGACTCACCTCTCCGATGTACTTGTCAATGGACGCACTCCCGCCGGAGCTACGTTCACTCCCTGATTCTCTTTGGGCGACTGGTCCCAACGATGTAGGTCTACTAGAAATTCCACCGTATGTAGTAACTTTGAAAGCGAATGTAAAATTTCCAAGAATTCCTCAATATAAAATCTCAAGTGAAGGAGAACGTGCACTTTTACTAATTGTGCAAGATTTGATTAAGAAAGGTGTGGTTGAAGAAACGCGAGGAAATGTCTGTAACAGTCCTGTATTGCCGATCTTGAAACGAACTGATCCTACAAAGCCTCCAGTTTATAGGTTTGTCATAGACCTTAGAGAAGTTAATAAGATTGTAATTCCGCAGTTTCCTGTAGTGCCAGACATTACTGCCTTGTTAACATTGATTCCTGCCACAGCTACGTGGTTCTCAGTTATAGACCTTAAGAATGCCTTTTTCAGCATTCCGATAGCTGAAGAAAGTAGGGATATTTTCGGCTTCTGTTTAGGAGGTCGCAGTTTCAGATTTAAACGCGCTCCACAAGGCTATTGTGAAAGTCCATCCATTTACAGTCAAGCTTTAAAAAGTCAGCTAGATTCTTTTGTCCTTCCTCCAGGTTCTGCCCTAGTACAGTACGTAGACGATCTTTTAGTGGCTGCCGATGACAAGGAAACTTGCAAAGCAGCTACAATTTCACTATTGCATCATTTGTCTAATTTGAATCACAAGGTGTCACCTTCCAAAATGCAATATTGTTGCCAAGAAGTAACCTACCTAGGTCACCTCTTATCAAAGGAGGGAAGGAAGTTGACCCCAGAGAGAATAAAAGCAATTACGCAGATGAGTGTTCCACGCACACAGAGAGAAGTACGTGCCTTTCTAGGTATTACCTCTTACTGTAGGCAGTGGATTCCAAATTTTTCACTTTTAGCGAAACCATTGGTAGCTTTGACTGGGAAAAATGTTCCGAGTCCGGTGCCATGGTCTGATGAATGTCAAGAGAGTTTTATTGAGTTACGAAAAGCACTGTGTTCAGCTCCTGTATTGGGTACACCTGATTATAGCAAGCCATTCACGCTCTACGTTCACGAAAGAGAAGGTTGCGCGTTGAGTGTTCTGACACAGAAGTTTGGTGATAAACAACGCCCTTGTGCGTATTTCTCATCAACATTAGATCCGGTAGCTAGAGCATTGCCTAGTTGTTTGAGGGCTACAGCGGCAGCTGCAGCTTCCATTCGACAATCTGCTGGTTTGGTGATGAACAATATGCTAGTGGTCATGGTTCCTCATGCAGTGGATACACTCATGAACCGAACGAAGACACAACACCTTACTAGTGCGAGATTATCTGGTTACGAGCTGACGTTATTAGCGAGTCATATTCAGATCAAAAGATGCAATGTATTGAATCCAGCAACATTGTTGCCGACTGATCAAGAGTCGAGTGATTCTGAGCCACATGACTGCTATTTCAAAACGGAGGAAGAGACAAAAGGTCGCATCGACTTGAGGGATACTCCCCTATCCGACCCGGATGGTACGCTGTATGTGGACGGGTCATGTTTTAAATTGGAGAATGGTGATGTGACTGCTGCCTACGCGGTAACGACTTTGAAGACGATTGTGGAGACTGCAAGAGTGAGTCAGAATTCTGCCCAAGCAGCAGAATTAATAGCTCTTACGAGAGCGTGTGTTTTAGCTGAGGGAAAGAGAGTGAATGTGTTTACAGATAGTCAGTACGCATTTGACGTGGCCCATAGTTTTGGCCGGTTGTGGAGAGAAAGGGGTTTCATTACGTCCCATGGGACTAAGATTCAACATGGTCAGCTAGTTAACGACTTGTTGGAATCTCTAACCTTACCGACTGAAGTTGCGATTGTGAAGTGCAGTGCTCATAAAGCGATCACGGATGATGTTGGTCGGGGAAATGCCTTTGCTGATGAAACCGCTAAACAAACAGCTAGAGACATGATGAGTAGAATGTATGTTGCTACGTCTGCAAGATGGATTGCTGAGTCTGGAATGTGTGAGGACACTATGGAAAGTGTGAAAGAGATTCAGAAAGAAGCGACTGAGGAAGAGAAACGTGTATGGAGAGAAAGTACGGGCAAGTTGGACTCGAATGGATGTTGGATTGATTTGACAGAACAGCAGCGTTGGATGTTGCCTGATGCATATGTGCTTGCAGTAGTGACGATGACGCATGGAGTGGCGCACATAAGTTCTAAAGGGATATGTAAAATGTTAGCTCCGGTCTGGAAGAATGAGGGAATCAGTAAGTGTGCAGAGAGAGTGGTGAAAAATTGTATGGTGTGCTTGATGCATAATCCTGGCAAGGGAACTCCAACTCCAGCTGGTCATTTCGCTCCTCCTTCCTGCCCCTTTGAAGTGATTCAGTTAGACTTCATTCACATGGAACGCTGCAACAATTTAAAGTACGTCCTGGTGGTAGTTTGTGCTTTTTCCAGGTGGATAGAAGCATACCCATTAAAGGACAACACTGCCCTATCAACTGCCAAAATTCTTCTCAAGGAATATTTCCCTAGGTTTGGAATGCCACGGATTGTATGGTCAGATAACGGAAGTGAGTTTATAGGGAAAGTTATGCAGAGTGTGTGTGCTGGTCTAGGATTGAAACAAAAATTCCATAGTGCAAACCATCCCCAGTCTGCTGGTTTAGTCGAGGGTTACAATGGCACCCTCAAGCTTAAGATAGCCAAGATACAAGCATCCACAGGTTTGGCTTGGCCAGACGCACTTCCTTTGGCTTTGTTATCAACGAGAGCAACAGTGCATTCTAGAATAGGGCTTTCTCCATATGAGATTGTGTTTGGCCGCCCAGCAAATATCTGGGGTGTGCCAAGGCCTAAAAGGTTTTGCTCCATTGAATATCCTATGTTGATAGACTACCTTTACGACTTGACTGCTAAATTAAGTCTTATTCATCAACAGGTCTTTGATGCTTTGCCAAAACCTCCGGAGAGTCCAGGGCATCAGCTGAAACCCGGCGACCACGTGGTGGTCAGAAATTTTGCGAGGACAAAGAATCTTCAGCCTCGCTACATCGGCCCCTTCCAGGTCCTACTGGCAACGAGGACAGCTGTACGTGTCGCTGGCCGTAAACATTGGATTCACGCCTCTCATGTAAAGCGTGTTCCTTTGCCGCTGCCTTACGACGACTGGGTGAAGAAGGGAATTGGTGCCTCCGAAGCTGAAACAACTCCGAAATTTGTCCCTTTCAGCGATGCCGATTTGATTACTGACACTTTGAAACTTGACTCTCCTCCTGAAAGGACTCCTTTGAACACTGAACATTTGTCTCCAGCATCACAAGAAACTTTGCTATCTGCGAACTTAAACTCTGCAACAGCTGCTAGTAATACACTATTTTCCGATCAGACAGTACCAGCGAAGAAAAGATACAACCTTAGAAGCCATAAAAAGGACTAATAAAGCAGGCAACTGCATACTGTGATTTTGATATATTTATATATATTTTGAACTTTTGCCTTCAGCCAGGAAGTTTGCTATTGTTTATTGTTTTTAAAATTGCCTTGCCGTCTGGGTAGCCGTAGGGTCGTGGCTGTGTGCCTAGTTTGAATTTGCAGGGGTCTGACACAAGGTCGATCTTTCTGTTGGTTCTGGGAACTCCCAGGGCTGATAGAGGCATTTTCATCTACGTACACATCATCAGTGGTCGCGAGCGGATTGTAGAAGATGGAGCTTCCTGCGCTGCAACGAAAGAATGTGATTTACGTTCGCAGAAACAGACTTAATAGAATTCTTCACAGCAAATGTTTCTTGATGCAATGTGCCGTTACATTTTTGATTGTTTTAGCAACATTGGTGGGTGGAATCGTCTTTAGCATAAATTTGATTTTTGTGCCAGTTTCTACAGTACCTCCCCTTGATCCTGCTATTTCTACTGTTTCCTCTATACACTCTTTTCACTCGTTTCCGGAACATGAGCAAGCCAGACGCTCAGAATTCACCAACAACACTTTTGTACAGCTCTTGCACCAACACCAACTGGTAGTTAACACTACAGACTGCTGGGTATGTGGCTTGATACCTCACACTATGGATAAAGGTATTCCATATCTGGTTTTGCCTTACAGCTATAATGGATCATTTCAGGCTTTCCAAACCATCTTTGCTTATGCTCTCGAAACCTATCCTCCACGTCCACCACGTTCCACTAAATATAACTCTGCTAACAAAGCTTTAGTCCAGGGAATTATTGATATGGTCAAGGACGTCAATAATACTCCATCATACCCTAGAGACGAATTGCGAGTATATTTAAGTTGGAATACTTCAGAGTATCGCCTTAGTTTAGGAGAAAGCAAGCGTAAAAGCTCAACTCCAATCTGGGTCGTACCTCACCGAGGTCAGGTCTGTTTGCAAGGTAATGGGAGAAATCCGAGAGCTCAGCTAGGGAGGAGTGAGTGCGTAGAGACTTATGTGTTTCCGGCTAACTCTTCCCCTGCCTTTCTTACTGCTAGGGGTACCTATTTCATTTGTCGAGACAGAGCTTATACATGGTTGCCTGCCGACTTCTCAGGATCATGTTATATTGCTCGATTATTGCCTCCGACATACACTGCTTCACCTGATTACCACAGAACAAGAGTAGCGAGAGGTGTCTTCAGCAAGGAAGATACAGCTGGTCAGGAAGCTGGAGACTTCTTCAAAGGCTTCCTTCCGTTCTGGGGACCTATGGCCAATAGTAGAAACATACGTCAGCTAACACGGGTAGTTGAATCTACTATTACTGAAACTGCTGGTGCCCTTAGCAATCTGACAGCTGAGCTTCAGGCGGATAGGCTCATGACGTTGCAGAACCGTATGGTTCTAGACGTTATACTTGCAGATCGAGGTGGGGTATGCAGAATGATCCAATCGAGCTGCTGTGTCTTTATTCCTAATAATGCTCCAACAGTCTACGAGGCGATCTCTAAGTTGCACAAGATTTCGGACTCAATACATGTAGACAAGGGAAACTGGTCCTTCATGGAGTGGGTTTGGACTCTGATCTCAGTGTGGGGATGGAAGATTCTAATGGTCATTGGTGTCATCTTAGTATTCCTATTCTCATGTTGTCTGATTATCCAGTGTGGTCCTGCTCTGTGTAGTCTTTGTGCTGCAACTTGTCTCAGAAAACCACCTGCGTTTGGAGAAAAGACACGAGAAAGGATGATGATACAACAGCATGTCACTGACCTGATGAGCATAGAACTAGATTCAGACATAGATTGAGTAATTGCCTATGTAAGGGCAAAAGGAGGGTCTGAGGTTCCGTGACGGTTCCGTGACGACTTGAACCCGTGTTTTCAAGTTTGTCGGAAATACATAGTATTGGTATCAGTGAACCGCAAATGATCCATTTAGTATATCCTAGTGTTTTCGCTACGCTACGAGCAAGAGCACTCCTTCCATTGACATATTTCTGATATACCCACGGCATCCATCTTAGATCATGGCCGCCATTTTGTGTTTCCTTGCCCTCACATATGCAATAGCCTCTGATCATTTCATTTACTCCACTTTGATTAAGGACACGTAGCCTTAGCCGGAGATTCACCTCTTACATGACACGTGCACCTTAAACCAGATCACGCTGTAGCTGCATGACTCGACAAAGGCTGCCTCCTCTGCCCAAGGCCAGTCTTGCCAAACTGGTCTTCGTGTCCATTGTACCTGATCATGATTAGGCGGCCGAAGCCGGTAGCCTTGCCCATTTACGACCTACAAACATCCCTTATCCCACTTTTCTATCTTCCACACCTGGCTCTGTTTCTTTCTTTCTGAATCTTTATTAGGGGGAGGTAACGAACTTTACGATGAGGCGGTCCGGGTCCTGAAAGCAATATTGACAGGGGATTGTGATGAACTAGTGGGAACCCCTCTTCGTAGATGTTTGGTATCAGATTTTATCGACGGTTCCTGTGTAACGTCAAATATTTATTGTTTAGAGACACAAAGGTTTGGGAATGTACCGACATGTGAAATATTTGCCTAGAGCACAATTTTTAGTATATAAGGAGCGACCCACTTTGTACAAATCGAACAGGCTCCTGGTTACTGCCCGTGTGTAGTATCTATGACTTCTGTGTCCCTGCAGTAATAAACCTTTGGTCTTTGACGCCACCATCGAGAAGCCCGTGTTTCTGTTCATTTGTGCACCAAGGCAGGTGGAACTCCGGGGTCTTTGGGTGTTGTACCCTGACACCTCTGGACGGAACCAAAAAGTCCAGAACTCCACCCTTCACCACAAATACAGGCCTGCCATTCCTCATCCCCTCAGTCAACGCAGTCCTTCACTCTTTAGGCCCTGCAAGACCACCATGAACAAGAATCATGTCAGCAAGCAGAAGAAAAGCCTCAGTGTGCTCTTTTGTTCATACTGCTGCCCTCTAGTAACACTTCATGGCAACTGCAGCATAAGAATGGGACTGAGAAGAGGGCTGTCCTATGCAAATAATATCTTCCCATGCACACTTTCTTCTGAGACGGTCGGCGGCTTGTGCCGTGATACCACCTCCAACATATGGTCTTCAACCAAATTTTAAAAAAGCCCACCTGCCTTAGACGAAGGATTTTGCCACTCAAAGGAAGCACATGGGGACATCACCCTCATTTAGCAGGGTCCTAAATTGCCTGCTGTCAGCCTGTATACAGAACAAGGGCGTTCGTGGGCGTTCGTGAGCGTTCCTCAAAGGAAGGAGGTGGGTGATTAAATTCACAGTGCCAGGGCAGGCCCAGCCCAGCCCAGCTCAGCCCTGCACAGCCCAGCCCGGCACAGCGCACTGCTGTGGAGGTCCATTCCTTCACATCCTGCAGCAGGCATGATGCAGACCTATTAGAGCAAAGGTTTGACTCTGCCCTTGTCTGTCTCTTAAAGGAAACAATCTTTGTAGCTTCTTATTGCACCTAATAAATGGACTCTAGCTTGCCTCAAACTTGACCCATCATTTCATTAGCCAGAGCTCATACTTGACCTTTATTTCTATCCAAGCTCACTGACACAAAACCCCTGATTTGAGCAAGTGGCTCACACCAAAATAAAAAATCACCATCATCCAACCTATTTTACAACAAGTGTGGCCCCTTCCTCTTATTCTTGTGCTCAGTTATAACCCCCAATACCACAATTGCACTCTGCAATTCACCAAACTTAAAGGACAAAGAATGAAGACATTGATAAAGGAAGATAAGGCCTTGTCCCTATTGCACCTACTTGAGAGATAGGGCGGTTGGTAGAAGGTCATGAGGGAAAACATTTGAAATTTCGGGACACACATGCCAAAAAGAGTGTCCACTTTTCTCCTCTGTTACCAAGCAAAAAAAAATTTGCAAAAAAAAAAACTATTCACTTTTTGAAAATTTCCACCTTGGGATACTTCTACAGCATTGGCAGGATTCGAACCCTGGCCTGTGAGGGCTGTCCCCACCAAAGGTACAAGACTTACCTTTGAGCTATAGCTCCTTGGTGGTCTAGAGGATTGCAGTAGTAACTATAAGCAACATACAGGCCTTGGTGTCCTTCCCTGCGGCATCCATTGCACATGAAAAGGATGACCATGACATTAGGACAATTTGATAGGCTACTTACATGGAAACCAGTGTGGTCCAGTGGGTAAGTGCCTGCCTTCCATCCAGGCAACCAGGGTTCAAATCCCGGGTTCGGCACCAGGTGACTGATGGTGGCAGAGCAGAGGTAAGTTGGAGGTGGGCCTAAAGGGCCAATTGGTAAGTAAAATGTGTCTGTGTGTTGTGTAAGAGTGGAATCATGCCTAGTGAATGAGGGATTGCAGGTTGGTTGGTAAGTAGTGAGTGGGTGGGGTCAGAGGGGAGGGGTATAGGAGGAGCTGGGTGAGAGATGAGGGGTATAGGAGGAGCTTGGTCGGAGAGGAGGGGTATAGGAGGAGCCTAGTCAGAGTGGGTGGGGTCAGAGATGAGGGGTTCAGGAGCAGCCTAGTCAGAGTGGGTAGGGTCAGAGAGGAGGGGTGTAGGAGGAGCTGGGTCAGAGAGGAGGGGTATAGGAGGAGCTGGGTCGAATAGGAGGGGTATAGGAGGAGCCTAGTCAGAGTGGGTGGGGTCAGAGAGGAGGGGTATAGGAGGAGCTGGGTGAGAGAGGAGGGGTATAGGAGGAGCTCGGTCGGAGAGGAGGGGTATAGGAGGAGCCAAGTCAGAGTGGGTGGGGTCAGAGAGGAGGGGTTCAGGAGCAGCCTAGTCAGAGTGGGTGGGGTCAGAGAGGAGGGGTATATGGGTGGGGTCAGAGAGCAGAGGAATAGGTGGAGTAGGATCCTGACTTATTGTGGGAAAGTGCAAATACTCTCTGATTTCTGTTGGGAGGGGGCAGTCAAAAATGGGGGGTTCAGTATTAAAAGGTGCTTGGGCGCAACGTGAAGGCGATGAGGTGCACAGAATGGCATGGCTTCCAGGTACTTTTTGGGGGGGCTACCATTAGTTTTTATTGCTCTGATCCTCCCTCATGGGGTGTACCCCAAATGGTTAGGGGCAACGGGGGGGGAGGCAAGATGCTGTTTGACAGTTTCTATTACCAACAGGGGTCACCATACGATTCTTCTGCAGTTATGGTATTGAAAGGTAAAACAAGGAGCATGTGGCTGTATTTTTGCAGGTCGGGTGCCCCAAAATGTTACTGCCAGCAGCAGCAGCCCCCTTCCTCCCCACCCGGCAGATTGGTATAGGTACCTTTAGGACATTTCTGTTGAAAACAGAGGCTATAGCGAATCGCACTACAAAATCCGAGAGCACTAACACTTGCTAAATAAAGGTGGCATCGGAGCATACGAATGAGGCAGGGAGAGGCTACTGTTGGCAATTGGTTTGGTGGGTCATAGTGAATAACCTCAGCATGCAAATAGGCAGAAGTGTGAGGATTGGCAGTGTCTGTAGAGAATTTTGGCATGCTCTTCAGTTGATTTTTTCCTCCTTACGTTGGCTATGAACTACAGAGGAAAGGCCTGGCCTTACTGTTGGGCAAATCATGTTTCATGATTTTAAGAAGTGTAGTCTGGCTGTCCTGAGAGGGGCTGTACAGTACGGTAAATGTCTGTATACCCCTGCAATGTGCATCCAACTGTCACTTGAGATTGAACAGCGAACGAAGCAGCTGGGTTACTGACTGAATGTAAATGGAAGGCACATAGGAAGGGTGCTTGTGGTCACTCAAATGATTGAAACCTGGTTGATGCACTACCAAAGCTGGGGTACCAGGAGGGAACATTTGAGGGGTATTGAGATGGTGGTGTGCAGAGGTCAACATATGTTTCAGAGACACAGAGGTACTGCGGTCCTGGTCCCACATTGGGGGTAGACAAAAGTCCCTGCTAAAGATTTCTGTCCAACTGTAATAACATGTTGTGCAGCCTGGCTCCCTCTGTAAGGATTCCCCAGTGTCTTTCGATCCTACAGATGACTGTAGCAAACTTCCCAAATTTTTTCTTGGCCTCATACTCCCAAAGGAGTGCCTGACATTTGCCAGCCTAACGATACTCACATTCTGGGAAAAACCTCACTAACCATGCATATTTATGTACCACACATGGCAAATCCTTACAATTGCAGAACATCATATCGCACTTGTCATCTTTGAGGTACTGTAAGTATTTGGATTTGAGGGTAATATTCATCCTTGCTTGCTCTCTCCCATCTGAAGTCTACGGTGCTGCTATTCCTTTCTCACATCTCCCTTCAAAGAGACACGCGACACACAGACTCAATCACTCAGCAAACATATATGCTTTGACGTTTTCATATTGCTGTTTACCTTCTAATTATTCCCCCTTCACCACAAATACAGGCCTGCCATTCCTCATCCCCTCAGTCAACGCAGTCCTTCACTCTTTAGGCCCTGCAAGACCACCATGAACAAGAATCATGTCAGCAAGCAGAAGAAAAGCCTCAGTGTGCTCTTTTGTTCATACTGCTGCCCTCTAGTAACACTTCATGGCAACTGCAGCATAAGAATGGGACTGAGAAGAGGGCTGTCCTATGCAAATAATATCCTCCCATGCACACTTTCTTCTGAGACGGTCGGCGGCTTGTGCCGTGATACCACCTCCAACATATGGTCTTCAACCAAATTTTAAAAAAGCCCACCTGCCTTAGACGAAGGATTTTGCCACTCAAAGGAAGCACATGGGGACATCACCCTCATTTAGCAGGGTCCTAAATTGCCTGCTGTCAGCCTGTATACAGAACAAGGGCGTTTGTGGGCGTTCGTGAGCGTTCCTCAAAGGAAGGAGGTGGGTGATTAAATTCACAGTGCCAGGGCAGGCCCAGCCCAGCCCAGCCCAGCCCAGCCCAGCCCAGCTCAGCCCTGCACAGCCCAGCCCGGCACAGCGCACTGCTGTGGAGGTCCATTCCTTCACATCCTGCAGCAGGCATGATGCAGACCTATTAGAGCAAAGGCTTGACTCTGCCCTTGTCTGTCTCTTAAAGGAAACAATCTTTGTAGCTTCTTATTGCACCTAATAAATGGACTCTAGCTTGCCTCAAACTTGACCCATCATTTCATTAGCCAGAGCTCATACTTGACCTTTATTTCTATCCAAGCTCACTGACACAAAACCCCTGATTTGAGCAAGTGGCTCACACCAAAATAAAAAATCACCATCATCCAACCTATTTTACAACAAGTGTAGCCCCTTCCTCTTATTCTTGTGCTCAGTTATAACCCCCAATACCACAATTGCACTCTGCAATTCACCAAACTTAAAGGACAAAGAATGAAGACATTGATAAAGGAAGATAAGGCCTTGTCCCTATTGCACCTACTTGAGAGATAGGGCGGTTGGTAGAAGGTCATGAGGGAAAACATTTGAAATTTCGGGACACACATGCCAAAAAGAGTGTCCACTTTTCTCCTCTGTTACCAAGTAAAAAAAAATTTGCAAAAAAAAAAACTATTCACTTTTTGAAAATTTCCACCTTGGGATACTTCTACAGCATTGGCAGGATTCGAACCCTGGCCTGTGAGGGCTGTCCCCACCAAAGGTACAAGACTTACCTTTGAGCTATAGCTCCTTGGTGGTCTAGAGGATTGCAGTAGTAACTATAAGCAACATACAGGCCTTGGTGTCCTTCCCTGCGGCATCCATTGCACATGAAAAGGATGACCATGACATTAGGACAATTTGATAGGCTACTTACATGGAAACCAGTGTGGTCCAGTGGGTAAGTGCCTGCCTTCCATCCAGGCAACCAGGGTTCAAATCCCGGGTTCGGCACCAGGTGACTGATGGTGGCAGAGCAGAGGTAAGTTGGAGGTGGGCCTAAAGGGCCAATTGGTAAGTAAAATGTGTCTGTGTGTTGTGTAAGAGTGGAATCATGCCTAGTGAATGAGGGATTGCAGGTTGGTTGGTAAGTAGTGAGTGGGTGGGGTCAGAGGGGAGGGGTATAGGAGGAGCTGGGTGAGAGATGAGGGGTATAGGAGAAGCTTGGTCGGAGAGGAGGGGTATAGGAGGAGCCTAGTCAGAGTGGGTGGGGTCAGAGATGAGGGGTTCAGTAGCAGCCTAGTCAGAGTGGGTAGGGTCAGAGAGGAGGGGTGTAGGAGGAGCTGGGTCAGAGAGGAGGGGTATAGGAGGAGCTGGGTCGGATAGGAGGGGTATAGGAGGAGCCAAGTCAGAGTGGGTGGGGTCAGAGAGGAGGGGTTCAGGAGCAGCCTAGTCAGAGTGGGTGGGGTCAGAGAGGAGGGGTATATGGGTGGGGTCAGAGAGCAGAGGAATAGGTGGAGTAGGATCCTGACTTATTGTGGGAAAGTGCAAATACTCTCTGATTTCTGTTGGGAGGGGGCAGTCAAAAATGGGGGGTTCAGTATTAAAAGGTGCTTGGGCGCAACGTGAAGGCGATGAGGTGCACAGAATGGCATGGCTTCCAGGTACTTTTTGGGGGGGCTACCATTAGTTTTTATTGCTCTGATCCTCCCTCATGGGGTGTACCCCAAATGGTTAGGGGCAACGGGGGGGAGGCAAGATGCTGTTTGACAGTTTCTATTACCAACAGGGGTCACCATACGATTCTTCTGCAGTTATGGTATTGAAAGGTAAAACAAGGAGCATGTGGCTGTATTTTTGCAGGTCGGGTGCCCCAAAATGTTACTGCCAGCAGCAGCAGCCCCCTTCCTCCCCACCCGGCAGATTGGTATAGGTACCTTTAGGACATTTCTGTTGAAAACAGAGGCTATAGCGAATCGCACTACAAAATCCGAGAGCACTAACACTTGCTAAATAAAGGTGGCATCGGAGCATACGAATGAGGCAGGGAGAGGCTACTGTTGGCAATTGGTTTGGTGGGTCATAGTGAATAACCTCGGCATGCAAATAGGCAGAAGTGTGAGGATTGGCAGTGTCTGTAGAGAATTTTGGCATGCGCTTCAGTTGATTTTTTCCTCCTTACGTTGGCTATGAACTACAGAGGAAAGGCCTGGCCTTACTGTTGGGCAAAACATGTTTCATGATTTTAAGAAGTGTAGTCTGGCTGTACTGAGAGGGGCTGTACAGTACGGTAAATGTCTGTATACCCCTGCGATGTGCATCCAACTGTCACTTGAGATTGAACAGCGAACGAAGCAGCTGGGTTACTGACTGAATGTAAATGGAAGGCACATAGGAAGGGTGCTTGTGGTCACTCAAATGATTGAAACCTGGTTGATGCACTACCAAAGCTGGGGTACCAGGAGGGAACATTTGAGGGGTATTGAGATGGTGGTGTGCAGAGGTCAACATATGTTTCAGAGACACAGAGGTACTGCGGTCCTGGTCCCACATTGGGGGTAGACAAAAGTCCCTGCTAAAGATTTCTGTCCAACTGTTATCACATTTTGTGCAGCCTGGCTCCCTCTGTAAGGATTCCCCAGTGTCTTTCGATCCTACAGATGACTGTAGCAAACTTCCCAAATTTTATCTTGGCCTCATACTCCCAAAGGAGTGCCTGACATTTGCCAGCCTAACGATACTCACATTCTGGGAAAAACCTCACTAACCATGCATATTTATGTACCACACATGGCAAATCCTTACAATTGCAGAACATCATATCGCACTTGTCATCTTTGAGGTACTGTAAGTATTTGGATTTGAGGGTAATATTCATCCTTGCTTGCTCTCTCCCATCTGAAGTCTACGGTGCTGCTATTCCTTTCTCACATCTCCCTTCAAAGAGACACGCGACACACAGACTCAATCACTCAGCAAACATATATGCTTTGACGTTTTCATATTGCTGTTTACCTTCTAATTATTCCCCCTTCACCACAAATACAGGCCTGCCATTCCTCATCCCCTCAGTCAACGCAGTCCTTCACTCTTTAGGCCCTGCAAGACCACCATGAACAAGAATCATGTCAGCAAGCAGAAGAAAAGCCTCAGTGTGCTCTTTTGTTCATACTGCTGCCCTCTAGTAACACTTCATGGCAACTGCAGCATAAGAATGGGACTGAGAAGAGGGCTGTCCTATGCAAATAATATCCTCCCATGCACACTTTCTTCTGAGACGGTCGGCGGCTTGTGCCGTGATACCACCTCCAACATATGGTCTTCAACCAAATTTTAAAAAAGCCCACCTGCCTTAGACGAAGGATTTTGCCACTCAAAGGAAGCACATGGGGACATCACCCTCATTTAGCAGGGTCCTAAATTGCCTGCTGTCAGCCTGTATACAGAACAAGGGCGTTCGTGGGCGTTCGTGAGCGTTCCTCAAAGGAAGGAGGTGGGTGATTAAATTCACAGTGCCAGGGCAGGCCAAGCCCAGCCCAGCCCAGCCCAGCCCAGCCCAGCCCAGCCCAGCCCAGCCCAGCCCAGCCCAGCCCAGCCCAGCTCAGCCCTGCACAGCCCAGCCCAGCACAGCGCACTGCTGTGGAGGTCCATTCCTTCACATCCTGCAGCAGGCATGATGCAGACCTATTAGAGCAAAGGCTTGACTCTGCCCTTGTCTGTCTCTTAAAGGAAACAATCTTTGTAGCTTCTTATTGCACCTAATAAATGGACTCTAGCTTGCCTCAAACTTGACCCATCATTTCATTAGCCAGAGCTCATACTTGACCTTTATTTCTATCCAAGCTCACTGACACAAAACCCCTGATTTGAGCAAGTGGCTCACACCAAAATAAAAAATCACCATCATCCAACCTATTTTACAACAAGTGTAGCCCCTTCCTCTTATTCTTGTGCTCAGTTATAACCCCCAATACCACAATTGCACTCTGCAATTCACCAAACTTAAAGGACAAAGAATGAAGACATTGATAAAGGAAGATAAGGCCTTGTCCCTATTGCACCTACTTGAGAGATAGGGCGGTTGGTAGAAGGTCATGAGGGAAAACATTTGAAATTTCGGGACACACATGCCAAAAAGAGTGTCCACTTTTCTCCTCTGTTACCAAGTAAAAAAAAAATTTGCAAAAAAAAAAACTATTCACTTTTTGAAAATTTCCACCTTGGGATACTTCTACAGCATTGGCAGGATTCGAACCCTGGCCTGTGAGGGCTGTCCCCACCAAAGGTACAAGACTTACCTTTGAGCTATAGCTCCTTGGTGGTCTAGAGGATTGCAGTAGTAACTATAAGCAACATACAGGCCTTGGTGTCCTTCCCTGCGGCATCCATTGCACATGAAAAGGATGACCATGACATAAGGACAATTTGATATGCTACTTACATGGAAACCAGTGTGGTCCAGTGGGTAAGTGCCTGCCTTCCATCCAGGCAACCAGGGTTCAAATCCCGGGTTCGGCACCAGGTGACTGATGGTGGCAGAGCAGAGGTAAGTTGGAGGTGGGCCTAAAGGGCCAATTGGTAAGTAAAATGTGTCTGTGTGTTGTGTAAGAGTGGAATCATGCCTAGTGAATGAGGGATTGCAGGTTGGTTGGTAAGTAGTGAGTGGGTGGGGTCAGAGGGTAGGGGTATAGGAGGAGCTAGTTCGGAGAGGAGGGGTAAAGGAGGAGCTAGTTCGGAGAGGAGGGGTATAGGAGGAGCTGGGTGAGAGAGGAGGGGTATAGGAGGAGCTCGGTCGGAGAGGAGGGGTATAGGAGGAGCCTAGTCAGAGTGGGTGGGGTCAGAGAGGAGGGGTTCAGGAGCAGCCTAGTCAGAGTGGGTGGGGTCAGAGAGGAGGGGTATAGGAGGAGCTGGGTGAGAGAGGAGGGGTATAGGAGGAGCCAAGTCAGAGTGGGTGGGGTCAGAGAGGAGGGGTATAGGAGGAGCTGGGTGAGAGAGGAGGGGTATAGGAGGAGCCAAGTCAGAGTGGGTGGGGTCAGAGAGGAGGGGTATAGGAGGAGCTGGGTGAGAGAGGAGGGGTATAGGAGGAGCCAAGTCAGAGTGGGTGGGGTCAGAGAGAGGAGGGGTATAGGAGGAGCCAAGTCAGAGTGGGTGGGGTCAGAGAGGAGGGGTATAGGAGGAGCTGGGTGAGAGAGGAGGGGTATAGGAGGAGCTCGGTCGGAGAGGAGGGGTATAGGAGGAGCCAAGTCAGAGTGGGTGGGGTCAGAGAGGAGGGGTTCAGGAGCAGCCTAGTCAGAGTGGGTGGGGTCAGAGAGGAGGGGTATATGGGTGGGGTCAGAGAGCAGAGGAATAGGTGGAGTAGGATCCTGACTTATTGTGGGAAAGTGCAAATACTTTTTTACTGCACCCCCCTATACTCTCTGATTTCTGTTGGGAGGGGCAGTCAAAAATGGGGGGTTCAGTATTAAAAGGTGCTTGGGCGCAACGTGAAGGCGATGAGGTGCACAGAATGGCATGGCTTCCAGGTACTTTTTGGGGGGGCTACCATTAGTTTTTATTGCTCTGATCCTCCCTCATGGGGTGTACCCCAAATGGTTAGGGGCAATGGGGGGGGAGGCAAGATGCTGTTTGACAGTTTCTATTACCAACAGGGGTCACCATACGATTCTTCTGCAGTTATGGTATTGAAAGGTAAAACAAGGAGCATGTGGCTGTATTTTTGCAGGTCGGGTGCCCCAAAATGTTACTGCCAGCAGCAGCAGCCCCCTTCCTCCCCACCCGGCAGATTGGTATAGGTACCTTTAGGACATTTCTGTTGAAAACAGAGGCTATAGCGAATCGCACTACAAAATCCGAGAGCACTAACACTTGCTAAATATAGGTGGCATCGGAGCATACGAATGAGGCAGGGAGAGGCTACTGTTGGCAATTGGTTTGGTGGGTCATAGTGAATAACCTCGGCATGCAAATAGGCAGAAGTGTGAGGATTGGCAGTGTCTGTAGAGAATTTTGGCATGCTCTTCAGTTGATTTTTTCCTCCTTACGTTGGCTATGAACTACAGAGGAAAGGCCTGGCCTTACTGTTGGGCAAAACATGTTTCATGATTTTAAGAAGTGTAGTCTGGCTGTACTGAGAGGGGCTGTACAGTACGGTAAATGTCTGTATACCCCTGCGATGTGCATCCAACTGTCACTTGAGATTGAACAGCGAACGAAGCAGCTGGGTTACTGACTGAATGTAAATGGAAGGCACATAGGAAGGGTGCTTGTGGTCACTCAAATGATTGAAACCTGGTTGATGCACTACCAAAGCTGGGGTACCAGGAGGGAACATTTGAGGGATATTGAGATGGTGGTGTACAGAGGTCAACATATGTTTCAGAGACACAGAGGTACTGCGGTCCTGGTCCCACATTGGGGGTAGACAAAAGTCCCTGCTAAAGATTTCTGTCCAACTGTAATAACATGTTGTGCAGCCTGGCTCCCTCTGTAAGGATTCCCCAGTGTCTTTCGATCCTACAGATGACTGTAGCAAACTTCCCAAATTTTTTCTTGGCCTCATACTCCCAAAGGAGTGCCTGACATTTGCCAGCCTAACGATACTCACATTCTGGGAAAAACCTCACTAACCATGCATATTTATGTACCACACATGGCAAATCCTTACAATTGCAGAACATCATATCGCACTTGTCATCTTTGAGGTACTGTAAGTATTTGGATTTGAGGGTAATATTCATCCTTGCTTGCTCTCTCCCATCTGAAGTCTACGGTGCTGCTATTCCTTTCTCACATCTCCCTTCAAAGAGACACGCGACACACAGACTCAATCACTCAGCAAACATATATGCTTTGACGTTTTCATATTGCTGTTTACCTTCTAATTATTCCCCCTTCACCACAAATACAGGCCTGCCATTCCTCATCCCCTCAGTCAACGCAGTCCTTCACTCTTTAGGCCCTGCAAGACCACCATGAACAAGAATCATGTCAGCAAGCAGAAGAAAAGCCTCAGTGTGCTCTTTTGTTCATACTGCTGCCCTCTAGTAACACTTCATGGCAACTGCAGCATAAGAATGGGACTGAGAAGAGGGCTGTCCTATGCAAATAATATCCTCCCATGCACACTTTCTTCTGAGACGGTCGGCGGCTTGTGCCGTGATACCACCTCCAACATATGGTCTTCAACCAAATTTTAAAAAAGCCCACCTGCCTTAGACGAAGGATTTTGCCACTCAAAGGAAGCACATGGGGACATCACCCTCATTTAGCAGGGTCCTAAATTGCCTGCTGTCAGCCTGTATACAGAACAAGGGCGTTCGTGGGCGTTCGTGAGCGTTCCTCAAAGGAAGGAGGTGGGTGATTAAATTCACAGTGCCAGGGCAGGCCCAGCCCAGCCCAGCCCAGCCCAGCCCAGCCCAGCTCAGCCCTGCACAGCCCAGCCCGGCACAGCGCACTGCTGTGGAGGTCCATTCCTTCACATCCTGCAGCAGGCATGATGCAGACCTATTAGAGCAAAGGCTTGACTCTGCCCTTGTCTGTCTCTTAAAGGAAACAATCTTTGTAGCTTCTTATTGCACCTAATAAATGGACTCTAGCTTGCCTCAAACTTGACCCATCATTTCATTAGCCAGAGCTCATACTTGACCTTTATTTCTATCCAAGCTCACTGACACAAAACCCCTGATTTGAGCAAGTGGCTCACACCAAAATAAAAAATCACCATCATCCAACCTATTTTACAACAAGTGTAGCCCCTTCCTCTTATTCTTGTGCTCAGTTATAACCCCCAATACCACAATTGCACTCTGCAATTCACCAAACTTAAAGGACAAAGAATGAAGACATTGATAAAGGAAGATAAGGCCTTGTCCCTATTGCACCTACTTGAGAGATAGGGCGGTTGGTAGAAGGTCATGAGGGAAAACATTTGAAATTTCGGGACACACATGCCAAAAAGAGTGTCCACTTTTCTCCTCTGTTACCAAGTAAAAAAAAATTTGCAAAAAAAAAAACTATTCACTTTTTGAAAATTTCCACCTTGGGATACTTCTACAGCATTGGCAGGATTCGAACCCTGGCCTGTGAGGGCTGTCCCCACCAAAGGTACAAGACTTACCTTTGAGCTATAGCTCCTTGGTGGTCTAGAGGATTGCAGTAGTAACTATAAGCAACATACAGGCCTTGGTGTCCTTCCCTGCGGCATCCATTGCACATGAAAAGGATGACCATGACATTAGGACAATTTGATAGGCTACTTACATGGAAACCAGTGTGGTCCAGTGGGTAAGTGCCTGCCTTCCATCCAGGCAACCAGGGTTCAAATCCCGGGTTCGGCACCAGGTGACTGATGGTGGCAGAGCAGAGGTAAGTTGGAGGTGGGCCTAAAGGGCCAATTGGTAAGTAAAATGTGTCTGTGTGTTGTGTAAGAGTGGAATCATGCCTAGTGAATGAGGGATTGCAGGTTGGTTGGTAAGTAGTGAGTGGGTGGGGTCAGAGGGGAGGGGTATAGGAGGAGCTGGGTGAGAGATGAGGGGTATAGGAGAAGCTTGGTCGGAGAGGAGGGGTATAGGAGGAGCCTAGTCAGAGTGGGTGGGGTCAGAGATGAGGGGTTCAGTAGCAGCCTAGTCAGAGTGGGTAGGGTCAGAGAGGAGGGGTGTAGGAGGAGCTGGGTCAGAGAGGAGGGGTATAGGAGGAGCTGGGTCGGATAGGAGGGGTATAGGAGGAGCCAAGTCAGAGTGGGTGGGGTCAGAGAGGAGGGGTTCAGGAGCAGCCTAGTCAGAGTGGGTGGGGTCAGAGAGGAGGGGTATATGGGTGGGGTCAGAGAGCAGAGGAATAGGTGGAGTAGGATCCTGACTTATTGTGGGAAAGTGCAAATACTCTCTGATTTCTGTTGGGAGGGGGCAGTCAAAAATGGGGGGTTCAGTATTAAAAGGTGCTTGGGCGCAACGTGAAGGCGATGAGGTGCACAGAATGGCATGGCTTCCAGGTACTTTTTGGGGGGGCTACCATTAGTTTTTATTGCTCTGATCCTCCCTCATGGGGTGTACCCCAAATGGTTAGGGGCAACGGGGGGGAGGCAAGATGCTGTTTGACAGTTTCTATTACCAACAGGGGTCACCATACGATTCTTCTGCAGTTATGGTATTGAAAGGTAAAACAAGGAGCATGTGGCTGTATTTTTGCAGGTCGGGTGCCCCAAAATGTTACTGCCAGCAGCAGCAGCCCCCTTCCTCCCCACCCGGCAGATTGGTATAGGTACCTTTAGGACATTTCTGTTGAAAACAGAGGCTATAGCGAATCGCACTACAAAATCCGAGAGCACTAACACTTGCTAAATAAAGGTGGCATCGGAGCATACGAATGAGGCAGGGAGAGGCTACTGTTGGCAATTGGTTTGGTGGGTCATAGTGAATAACCTCGGCATGCAAATAGGCAGAAGTGTGAGGATTGGCAGTGTCTGTAGAGAATTTTGGCATGCGCTTCAGTTGATTTTTTCCTCCTTACGTTGGCTATGAACTACAGAGGAAAGGCCTGGCCTTACTGTTGGGCAAAACATGTTTCATGATTTTAAGAAGTGTAGTCTGGCTGTACTGAGAGGGGCTGTACAGTACGGTAAATGTCTGTATACCCCTGCGATGTGCATCCAACTGTCACTTGAGATTGAACAGCGAACGAAGCAGCTGGGTTACTGACTGAATGTAAATGGAAGGCACATAGGAAGGGTGCTTGTGGTCACTCAAATGATTGAAACCTGGTTGATGCACTACCAAAGCTGGGGTACCAGGAGGGAACATTTGAGGGGTATTGAGATGGTGGTGTGCAGAGGTCAACATATGTTTCAGAGACACAGAGGTACTGCGGTCCTGGTCCCACATTGGGGGTAGACAAAAGTCCCTGCTAAAGATTTCTGTCCAACTGTTATCACATTTTGTGCAGCCTGGCTCCCTCTGTAAGGATTCCCCAGTGTCTTTCGATCCTACAGATGACTGTAGCAAACTTCCCAAATTTTATCTTGGCCTCATACTCCCAAAGGAGTGCCTGACATTTGCCAGCCTAACGATACTCACATTCTGGGAAAAACCTCACTAACCATGCATATTTATGTACCACACATGGCAAATCCTTACAATTGCAGAACATCATATCGCACTTGTCATCTTTGAGGTACTGTAAGTATTTGGATTTGAGGGTAATATTCATCCTTGCTTGCTCTCTCCCATCTGAAGTCTACGGTGCTGCTATTCCTTTCTCACATCTCCCTTCAAAGAGACACGCGACACACAGACTCAATCACTCAGCAAACATATATGCTTTGACGTTTTCATATTGCTGTTTACCTTCTAATTATTCCCCCTTCACCACAAATACAGGCCTGCCATTCCTCATCCCCTCAGTCAACGCAGTCCTTCACTCTTTAGGCCCTGCAAGACCACCATGAACAAGAATCATGTCAGCAAGCAGAAGAAAAGCCTCAGTGTGCTCTTTTGTTCATACTGCTGCCCTCTAGTAACACTTCATGGCAACTGCAGCATAAGAATGGGACTGAGAAGAGGGCTGTCCTATGCAAATAATATCCTCCCATGCACACTTTCTTCTGAGACGGTCGGCGGCTTGTGCCGTGATACCACCTCCAACATATGGTCTTCAACCAAATTTTAAAAAAGCCCACCTGCCTTAGACGAAGGATTTTGCCACTCAAAGGAAGCACATGGGGACATCACCCTCATTTAGCAGGGTCCTAAATTGCCTGCTGTCAGCCTGTATACAGAACAAGGGCGTTCGTGGGCGTTCGTGAGCGTTCCTCAAAGGAAGGAGGTGGGTGATTAAATTCACAGTGCCAGGGCAGGCCAAGCCCAGCCCAGCCCAGCCCAGCCCAGCCCAGCCCAGCCCAGCCCAGCCCAGCTCAGCCCTGCACAGCCCAGCCCGGCACAGCGCACTGCTGTGGAGGTCCATTCCTTCACATCCTGCAGCAGGCATGATGCAGACCTATTAGAGCAAAGGCTTGACTCTGCCCTTGTCTGTCTCTTAAAGGAAACAATCTTTGTAGCTTCTTATTGCACCTAATAAATGGACTCTAGCTTGCCTCAAACTTGACCCATCATTTCATTAGCCAGAGCTCATACTTGACCTTTATTTCTATCCAAGCTCACTGACACAAAACCCCTGATTTGAGCAAGTGGCTCACACCAAAATAAAAAATCACCATCATCCAACCTATTTTACAACAAGTGTAGCCCCTTCCTCTTATTCTTGTGCTCAGTTATAACCCCCAATACCACAATTGCACTCTGCAATTCACCAAACTTAAAGGACAAAGAATGAAGACATTGATAAAGGAAGATAAGGCCTTGTCCCTATTGCACCTACTTGAGAGATAGGGCGGTTGGTAGAAGGTCATGAGGGAAAACATTTGAAATTTCGGGACACACATGCCAAAAAGAGTGTCCACTTTTCTCCTCTGTTACCAAGTAAAAAAAAAAATTGCAAAAAAAAAAACTATTCACTTTTTGAAAATTTCCACCTTGGGATACTTCTACAGCATTGGCAGGATTCGAACCCTGGCCTGTGAGGGCTGTCCCCACCAAAGGTACAAGACTTACCTTTGAGCTATAGCTCCTTGGTGGTCTAGAGGATTGCAGTAGTAACTATAAGCAACATACAGGCCTTGGTGTCCTTCCCTGCGGCATCCATTGCACATGAAAAGGATGACCATGACATAAGGACAATTTGATATGCTACTTACATGGAAACCAGTGTGGTCCAGTGGGTAAGTGCCTGCCTTCCATCCAGGCAACCAGGGTTCAAATCCCGGGTTCGGCACCAGGTGACTGATGGTGGCAGAGCAGAGGTAAGTTGGAGGTGGGCCTAAAGGGCCAATTGGTAAGTAAAATGTGTCTGTGTGTTGTGTAAGAGTGGAATCATGCCTAGTGAATGAGGGATTGCAGGTTGGTTGGTAAGTAGTGAGTGGGTGGGGTCAGAGGGTAGGGGTATAGGAGGAGCTAGTTCGGAGAGGAGGGGTAAAGGAGGAGCTAGTTCGGAGAGGAGGGGTATAGGAGGAGCTGGGTGAGAGAGGAGGGGTATAGGAGGAGCTCGGTCGGAGAGGAGGGGTATAGGAGGAGCCTAGTCAGAGTGGGTGGGGTCAGAGAGGAGGGGTTCAGGAGCAGCCTAGTCAGAGTGGGTGGGGTCAGAGAGGAGGGGTATAGGAGGAGCTGGGTGAGAGAGGAGGGGTATAGGAGGAGCCAAGTCAGAGTGGGTGGGGTCAGAGAGGAGGGGTATAGGAGGAGCTGGGTGAGAGAGGAGGGGTATAGGAGGAGCCAAGTCAGAGTGGGTGGGGTCAGAGAGGAGGGGTATAGGAGGAGCTGGGTGAGAGAGGAGGGGTATAGGAGGAGCCAAGTCAGAGTGGGTGGGGTCAGAGAGAGGAGGGGTATAGGAGGAGCCAAGTCAGAGTGGGTGGGGTCAGAGAGGAGGGGTATAGGAGGAGCTGGGTGAGAGAGGAGGGGTATAGGAGGAGCTCGGTCGGAGAGGAGGGGTATAGGAGGAGCCAAGTCAGAGTGGGTGGGGTCAGAGAGGAGGGGTTCAGGAGCAGCCTAGTCAGAGTGGGTGGGGTCAGAGAGGAGGGGTATATGGGTGGGGTCAGAGAGCAGAGGAATAGGTGGAGTAGGATCCTGACTTATTGTGGGAAAGTGCAAATACTTTTTTACTGCACCCCCCTATACTCTCTGATTTCTGTTGGGAGGGGCAGTCAAAAATGGGGGGTTCAGTATTAAAAGGTGCTTGGGCGCAACGTGAAGGCGATGAGGTGCACAGAATGGCATGGCTTCCAGGTACTTTTTGGGGGGGCTACCATTAGTTTTTATTGCTCTGATCCTCCCTCATGGGGTGTACCCCAAATGGTTAGGGGCAATGGGGGGGGAGGCAAGATGCTGTTTGACAGTTTCTATTACCAACAGGGGTCACCATACGATTCTTCTGCAGTTATGGTATTGAAAGGTAAAACAAGGAGCATGTGGCTGTATTTTTGCAGGTCGGGTGCCCCAAAATGTTACTGCCAGCAGCAGCAGCCCCCTTCCTCCCCACCCGGCAGATTGGTATAGGTACCTTTAGGACATTTCTGTTGAAAACAGAGGCTATAGCGAATCGCACTACAAAATCCGAGAGCACTAACACTTGCTAAATATAGGTGGCATCGGAGCATACGAATGAGGCAGGGAGAGGCTACTGTTGGCAATTGGTTTGGTGGGTCATAGTGAATAACCTCGGCATGCAAATAGGCAGAAGTGTGAGGATTGGCAGTGTCTGTAGAGAATTTTGGCATGCTCTTCAGTTGATTTTTTCCTCCTTACGTTGGCTATGAACTACAGAGGAAAGGCCTGGCCTTACTGTTGGGCAAAACATGTTTCATGATTTTAAGAAGTGTAGTCTGGCTGTACTGAGAGGGGCTGTACAGTACGGTAAATGTCTGTATACCCCTGCGATGTGCATCCAACTGTCACTTGAGATTGAACAGCGAACGAAGCAGCTGGGTTACTGACTGAATGTAAATGGAAGGCACATAGGAAGGGTGCTTGTGGTCACTCAAATGATTGAAACCTGGTTGATGCACTACCAAAGCTGGGGTACCAGGAGGGAACATTTGAGGGATATTGAGATGGTGGTGTACAGAGGTCAACATATGTTTCAGAGACACAGAGGTACTGCGGTCCTGGTCCCACATTGGGGGTAGACAAAAGTCCCTGCTAAAGATTTCTGTCCAACTGTAATAACATGTTGTGCAGCCTGGCTCCCTCTGTAAGGATTCCCCAGTGTCTTTCGATCCTACAGATGACTGTAGCAAACTTCCCAAATTTTTTCTTGGCCTCATACTCCCAAAGGAGTGCCTGACATTTGCCAGCCTAACGATACTCACATTCTGGGAAAAACCTCACTAACCATGCATATTTATGTACCACACATGGCAAATCCTTACAATTGCAGAACATCATATCGCACTTGTCATCTTTGAGGTACTGTAAGTATTTGGATTTGAGGGTAATATTCATCCTTGCTTGCTCTCTCCCATCTGAAGTCTACGGTGCTGCTATTCCTTTCTCACATCTCCCTTCAAAGAGACACGCGACACACAGACTCAATCACTCAGCAAACATATATGCTTTGACGTTTTCATATTGCTGTTTACCTTCTAATTATTCCCCCTTCACCACAAATACAGGCCTGCCATTCCTCATCCCCTCAGTCAACGCAGTCCTTCACTCTTTAGGCCCTGCAAGACCACCATGAACAAGAATCATGTCAGCAAGCAGAAGAAAAGCCTCAGTGTGCTCTTTTGTTCATACTGCTGCCCTCTAGTAACACTTCATGGCAACTGCAGCATAAGAATGGGACTGAGAAGAGGGCTGTCCTATGCAAATAATATCCTCCCATGCACACTTTCTTCTGAGACGGTCGGCGGCTTGTGCCGTGATACCACCTCCAACATATGGTCTTCAACCAAATTTTAAAAAAGCCCACCTGCCTTAGACGAAGGATTTTGCCACTCAAAGGAAGCACATGGGGACATCACCCTCATTTAGCAGGGTCCTAAATTGCCTGCTGTCAGCCTGTATACAGAACAAGGGCGTTCGTGGGCGTTCGTGAGCGTTCCTCAAAGGAAGGAGGTGGGTGATTAAATTCACAGTGCCAGGGCAGGCCCAGCCCAGCCCAGCCCAGCCCAGCCCAGCCCAGCTCAGCCCTGCACAGCCCAGCCCGGCACAGCGCACTGCTGTGGAGGTCCATTCCTTCACATCCTGCAGCAGGCATGATGCAGACCTATTAGAGCAAAGGCTTGACTCTGCCCTTGTCTGTCTCTTAAAGGAAACAATCTTTGTAGCTTCTTATTGCACCTAATAAATGGACTCTAGCTTGCCTCAAACTTGACCCATCATTTCATTAGCCAGAGCTCATACTTGACCTTTATTTCTATCCAAGCTCACTGACACAAAACCCCTGATTTGAGCAAGTGGCTCACACCAAAATAAAAAATCACCATCATCCAACCTATTTTACAACAAGTGTAGCCCCTTCCTCTTATTCTTGTGCTCAGTTATAACCCCCAATACCACAATTGCACTCTGCAATTCACCAAACTTAAAGGACAAAGAATGAAGACATTGATAAAGGAAGATAAGGCCTTGTCCCTATTGCACCTACTTGAGAGATAGGGCGGTTGGTAGAAGGTCATGAGGGAAAACATTTGAAATTTCGGGACACACATGCCAAAAAGAGTGTCCACTTTTCTCCTCTGTTACCAAGTAAAAAAAAATTTGCAAAAAAAAAAACTATTCACTTTTTGAAAATTTCCACCTTGGGATACTTCTACAGCATTGGCAGGATTCGAACCCTGGCCTGTGAGGGCTGTCCCCACCAAAGGTACAAGACTTACCTTTGAGCTATAGCTCCTTGGTGGTCTAGAGGATTGCAGTAGTAACTATAAGCAACATACAGGCCTTGGTGTCCTTCCCTGCGGCATCCATTGCACATGAAAAGGATGACCATGACATTAGGACAATTTGATAGGCTACTTACATGGAAACCAGTGTGGTCCAGTGGGTAAGTGCCTGCCTTCCATCCAGGCAACCAGGGTTCAAATCCCGGGTTCGGCACCAGGTGACTGATGGTGGCAGAGCAGAGGTAAGTTGGAGGTGGGCCTAAAGGGCCAATTGGTAAGTAAAATGTGTCTGTGTGTTGTGTAAGAGTGGAATCATGCCTAGTGAATGAGGGATTGCAGGTTGGTTGGTAAGTAGTGAGTGGGTGGGGTCAGAGGGGAGGGGTATAGGAGGAGCTGGGTGAGAGATGAGGGGTATAGGAGAAGCTTGGTCGGAGAGGAGGGGTATAGGAGGAGCCTAGTCAGAGTGGGTGGGGTCAGAGATGAGGGGTTCAGTAGCAGCCTAGTCAGAGTGGGTAGGGTCAGAGAGGAGGGGTGTAGGAGGAGCTGGGTCAGAGAGGAGGGGTATAGGAGGAGCTGGGTCGGATAGGAGGGGTATAGGAGGAGCCAAGTCAGAGTGGGTGGGGTCAGAGAGGAGGGGTTCAGGAGCAGCCTAGTCAGAGTGGGTGGGGTCAGAGAGGAGGGGTATATGGGTGGGGTCAGAGAGCAGAGGAATAGGTGGAGTAGGATCCTGACTTATTGTGGGAAAGTGCAAATACTCTCTGATTTCTGTTGGGAGGGGGCAGTCAAAAATGGGGGGTTCAGTATTAAAAGGTGCTTGGGCGCAACGTGAAGGCGATGAGGTGCACAGAATGGCATGGCTTCCAGGTACTTTTTGGGGGGGCTACCATTAGTTTTTATTGCTCTGATCCTCCCTCATGGGGTGTACCCCAAATGGTTAGGGGCAACGGGGGGGAGGCAAGATGCTGTTTGACAGTTTCTATTACCAACAGGGGTCACCATACGATTCTTCTGCAGTTATGGTATTGAAAGGTAAAACAAGGAGCATGTGGCTGTATTTTTGCAGGTCGGGTGCCCCAAAATGTTACTGCCAGCAGCAGCAGCCCCCTTCCTCCCCACCCGGCAGATTGGTATAGGTACCTTTAGGACATTTCTGTTGAAAACAGAGGCTATAGCGAATCGCACTACAAAATCCGAGAGCACTAACACTTGCTAAATAAAGGTGGCATCGGAGCATACGAATGAGGCAGGGAGAGGCTACTGTTGGCAATTGGTTTGGTGGGTCATAGTGAATAACCTCGGCATGCAAATAGGCAGAAGTGTGAGGATTGGCAGTGTCTGTAGAGAATTTTGGCATGCGCTTCAGTTGATTTTTTCCTCCTTACGTTGGCTATGAACTACAGAGGAAAGGCCTGGCCTTACTGTTGGGCAAAACATGTTTCATGATTTTAAGAAGTGTAGTCTGGCTGTACTGAGAGGGGCTGTACAGTACGGTAAATGTCTGTATACCCCTGCGATGTGCATCCAACTGTCACTTGAGATTGAACAGCGAACGAAGCAGCTGGGTTACTGACTGAATGTAAATGGAAGGCACATAGGAAGGGTGCTTGTGGTCACTCAAATGATTGAAACCTGGTTGATGCACTACCAAAGCTGGGGTACCAGGAGGGAACATTTGAGGGGTATTGAGATGGTGGTGTGCAGAGGTCAACATATGTTTCAGAGACACAGAGGTACTGCGGTCCTGGTCCCACATTGGGGGTAGACAAAAGTCCCTGCTAAAGATTTCTGTCCAACTGTTATCACATTTTGTGCAGCCTGGCTCCCTCTGTAAGGATTCCCCAGTGTCTTTCGATCCTACAGATGACTGTAGCAAACTTCCCAAATTTTATCTTGGCCTCATACTCCCAAAGGAGTGCCTGACATTTGCCAGCCTAACGATACTCACATTCTGGGAAAAACCTCACTAACCATGCATATTTATGTACCACACATGGCAAATCCTTACAATTGCAGAACATCATATCGCACTTGTCATCTTTGAGGTACTGTAAGTATTTGGATTTGAGGGTAATATTCATCCTTGCTTGCTCTCTCCCATCTGAAGTCTACGGTGCTGCTATTCCTTTCTCACATCTCCCTTCAAAGAGACACGCGACACACAGACTCAATCACTCAGCAAACATATATGCTTTGACGTTTTCATATTGCTGTTTACCTTCTAATTATTCCCCCTTCACCACAAATACAGGCCTGCCATTCCTCATCCCCTCAGTCAACGCAGTCCTTCACTCTTTAGGCCCTGCAAGACCACCATGAACAAGAATCATGTCAGCAAGCAGAAGAAAAGCCTCAGTGTGCTCTTTTGTTCATACTGCTGCCCTCTAGTAACACTTCATGGCAACTGCAGCATAAGAATGGGACTGAGAAGAGGGCTGTCCTATGCAAATAATATCCTCCCATGCACACTTTCTTCTGAGACGGTCGGCGGCTTGTGCCGTGATACCACCTCCAACATATGGTCTTCAACCAAATTTTAAAAAAGCCCACCTGCCTTAGACGAAGGATTTTGCCACTCAAAGGAAGCACATGGGGACATCACCCTCATTTAGCAGGGTCCTAAATTGCCTGCTGTCAGCCTGTATACAGAACAAGGGCGTTCGTGGGCGTTCGTGAGCGTTCCTCAAAGGAAGGAGGTGGGTGATTAAATTCACAGTGCCAGGGCAGGCCAAGCCCAGCCCAGCCCAGCCCAGCCCAGCCCAGCCCAGCCCAGCCCAGCCCAGCCCAGCCCAGCCCAGCCCAGCTCAGCCCTGCACAGCCCAGCCCGGCACAGCGCACTGCTGTGGAGGTCCATTCCTTCACATCCTGCAGCAGGCATGATGCAGACCTATTAGAGCAAAGGCTTGACTCTGCCCTTGTCTGTCTCTTAAAGGAAACAATCTTTGTAGCTTCTTATTGCACCTAATAAATGGACTCTAGCTTGCCTCAAACTTGACCCATCATTTCATTAGCCAGAGCTCATACTTGACCTTTATTTCTATCCAAGCTCACTGACACAAAACCCCTGATTTGAGCAAGTGGCTCACACCAAAATAAAAAATCACCATCATCCAACCTATTTTACAACAAGTGTAGCCCCTTCCTCTTATTCTTGTGCTCAGTTATAACCCCCAATACCACAATTGCACTCTGCAATTCACCAAACTTAAAGGACAAAGAATGAAGACATTGATAAAGGAAGATAAGGCCTTGTCCCTATTGCACCTACTTGAGAGATAGGGCGGTTGGTAGAAGGTCATGAGGGAAAACATTTGAAATTTCGGGACACACATGCCAAAAAGAGTGTCCACTTTTCTCCTCTGTTACCAAGTAAAAAAAAAATTTGCAAAAAAAAAAACTATTCACTTTTTGAAAATTTCCACCTTGGGATACTTCTACAGCATTGGCAGGATTCGAACCCTGGCCTGTGAGGGCTGTCCCCACCAAAGGTACAAGACTTACCTTTGAGCTATAGCTCCTTGGTGGTCTAGAGGATTGCAGTAGTAACTATAAGCAACATACAGGCCTTGGTGTCCTTCCCTGCGGCATCCATTGCACATGAAAAGGATGACCATGACATAAGGACAATTTGATATGCTACTTACATGGAAACCAGTGTGGTCCAGTGGGTAAGTGCCTGCCTTCCATCCAGGCAACCAGGGTTCAAATCCCGGGTTCGGCACCAGGTGACTGATGGTGGCAGAGCAGAGGTAAGTTGGAGGTGGGCCTAAAGGGCCAATTGGTAAGTAAAATGTGTCTGTGTGTTGTGTAAGAGTGGAATCATGCCTAGTGAATGAGGGATTGCAGGTTGGTTGGTAAGTAGTGAGTGGGTGGGGTCAGAGGGTAGGGGTATAGGAGGAGCTAGTTCGGAGAGGAGGGGTAAAGGAGGAGCTATTTCGGAGAGGAGGGGTATAGGAGGAGCTGGGTGAGAGAGGAGGGGTATAGGAGGAGCTCGGTCGGAGAGGAGGGGTATAGGAGGAGCCTAGTCAGAGTGGGTGGGGTCAGAGAGGAGGGGTTCAGGAGCAGCCTAGTCAGAGTGGGTGGGGTCAGAGAGGAGGGGTATAGGAGGAGCTGGGTGAGAGAGGAGGGGTATAGGAGGAGCCAAGTCAGAGTGGGTGGGGTCAGAGAGGAGGGGTATAGGAGGAGCTGGGTGAGAGAGGAGGGGTATAGGAGGAGCCAAGTCAGAGTGGGTGGGGTCAGAGAGGAGGGGTATAGGAGGAGCTGGGTGAGAGAGGAGGGGTATAGGAGGAGCCAAGTCAGAGTGGGTGGGGTCAGAGAGAGGAGGGGTATAGGAGGAGCCAAGTCAGAGTGGGTGGGGTCAGAGAGGAGGGGTATAGGAGGAGCTGGGTGAGAGAGGAGGGGTATAGGAGGAGCTCGGTCGGAGAGGAGGGGTATAGGAGGAGCCAAGTCAGAGTGGGTGGGGTCAGAGAGGAGGGGTTCAGGAGCAGCCTAGTCAGAGTGGGTGGGGTCAGAGAGGAGGGGTATATGGGTGGGGTCAGAGAGCAGAGGAATAGGTGGAGTAGGATCCTGACTTATTGTGGGAAAGTGCAAATACTTTTTTACTGCACCCCCCTATACTCTCTGATTTCTGTTGGGAGGGGCAGTCAAAAATGGGGGGTTCAGTATTAAAAGGTGCTTGGGCGCAACGTGAAGGCGATGAGGTGCACAGAATGGCATGGCTTCCAGGTACTTTTTGGGGGGGCTACCATTAGTTTTTATTGCTCTGATCCTCCCTCATGGGGTGTACCCCAAATGGTTAGGGGCAATGGGGGGGGAGGCAAGATGCTGTTTGACAGTTTCTATTACCAACAGGGGTCACCATACGATTCTTCTGCAGTTATGGTATTGAAAGGTAAAACAAGGAGCATGTGGCTGTATTTTTGCAGGTCGGGTGCCCCAAAATGTTACTGCCAGCAGCAGCAGCCCCCTTCCTCCCCACCCGGCAGATTGGTATAGGTACCTTTAGGACATTTCTGTTGAAAACAGAGGCTATAGCGAATCGCACTACAAAATCCGAGAGCACTAACACTTGCTAAATATAGGTGGCATCGGAGCATACGAATGAGGCAGGGAGAGGCTACTGTTGGCAATTGGTTTGGTGGGTCATAGTGAATAACCTCGGCATGCAAATAGGCAGAAGTGTGAGGATTGGCAGTGTCTGTAGAGAATTTTGGCATGCTCTTCAGTTGATTTTTTCCTCCTTACGTTGGCTATGAACTACAGAGGAAAGGCCTGGCCTTACTGTTGGGCAAAACATGTTTCATGATTTTAAGAAGTGTAGTCTGGCTGTACTGAGAGGGGCTGTACAGTACGGTAAATGTCTGTATACCCCTGCGATGTGCATCCAACTGTCACTTGAGATTGAACAGCGAACGAAGCAGCTGGGTTACTGACTGAATGTAAATGGAAGGCACATAGGAAGGGTGCTTGTGGTCACTCAAATGATTGAAACCTGGTTGATGCACTACCAAAGCTGGGGTACCAGGAGGGAACATTTGAGGGATATTGAGATGGTGGTGTACAGAGGTCAACATATGTTTCAGAGACACAGAGGTACTGCGGTCCTGGTCCCACATTGGGGGTAGACAAAAGTCCCTGCTAAAGATTTCTGTCCAACTGTAATAACATGTTGTGCAGCCTGGCTCCCTCTGTAAGGATTCCCCAGTGTCTTTCGATCCTACAGATGACTGTAGCAAACTTCCCAAATTTTTTCTTGGCCTCATACTCCCAAAGGAGTGCCTGACATTTGCCAGCCTAACGATACTCACATTCTGGGAAAAACCTCACTAACCATGCATATTTATGTACCACACATGGCAAATCCTTACAATTGCAGAACATCATATCGCACTTGTCATCTTTGAGGTACTGTAAGTATTTGGATTTGAGGGTAATATTCATCCTTGCTTGCTCTCTCCCATCTGAAGTCTACGGTGCTGCTATTCCTTTCTCACATCTCCCTTCAAAGAGACACGCGACACACAGACTCAATCACTCAGCAAACATATATGCTTTGACGTTTTCATATTGCTGTTTACCTTCTAATTATTCCCCCTTCACCACAAATACAGGCCTGCCATTCCTCATCCCCTCAGTCAACGCAGTCCTTCACTCTTTAGGCCCTGCAAGACCACCATGAACAAGAATCATGTCAGCAAGCAGAAGAAAAGCCTCAGTGTGCTCTTTTGTTCATACTGCTGCCCTCTAGTAACACTTCATGGCAACTGCAGCATAAGAATGGGACTGAGAAGAGGGCTGTCCTATGCAAATAATATCCTCCCATGCACACTTTCTTCTGAGACGGTCGGCGGCTTGTGCCGTGATACCACCTCCAACATATGGTCTTCAACCAAATTTTAAAAAAGCCCACCTGCCTTAGACGAAGGATTTTGCCACTCAAAGGAAGCACATGGGGACATCACCCTCATTTAGCAGGGTCCTAAATTGCCTGCTGTCAGCCTGTATACAGAACAAGGGCGTTCGTGGGCGTTCGTGAGCGTTCCTCAAAGGAAGGAGGTGGGTGATTAAATTCACAGTGCCAGGGCAGGCCAAGCCCAGCCCAGCCCAGCCCAGCCCAGCCCAGCCCAGCCCAGCCCAGCCCAGCCCAGCCCAGCCCAGCCCAGCTCAGCCCTGCACAGCCCAGCCCGGCACAGCGCACTGCTGTGGAGGTCCATTCCTTCACATCCTGCAGCAGGCATGATGCAGACCTATTAGAGCAAAGGCTTGACTCTGCCCTTGTCTGTCTCTTAAAGGAAACAATCTTTGTAGCTTCTTATTGCACCTAATAAATGGACTCTAGCTTGCCTCAAACTTGACCCATCATTTCATTAGCCAGAGCTCATACTTGACCTTTATTTCTATCCAAGCTCACTGACACAAAACCCCTGATTTGAGCAAGTGGCTCACACCAAAATAAAAAATCACCATCATCCAACCTATTTTACAACAAGTGTAGCCCCTTCCTCTTATTCTTGTGCTCAGTTATAACCCCCAATACCACAATTGCACTCTGCAATTCACCAAACTTAAAGGACAAAGAATGAAGACATTGATAAAGGAAGATAAGGCCTTGTCCCTATTGCACCTACTTGAGAGATAGGGCGGTTGGTAGAAGGTCATGAGGGAAAACATTTGAAATTTCGGGACACACATGCCAAAAAGAGTGTCCACTTTTCTCCTCTGTTACCAAGTAAAAAAAAAATTTGCAAAAAAAAAAACTATTCACTTTTTGAAAATTTCCACCTTGGGATACTTCTACAGCATTGGCAGGATTCGAACCCTGGCCTGTGAGGGCTGTCCCCACCAAAGGTACAAGACTTACCTTTGAGCTATAGCTCCTTGGTGGTCTAGAGGATTGCAGTAGTAACTATAAGCAACATACAGGCCTTGGTGTCCTTCCCTGCGGCATCCATTGCACATGAAAAGGATGACCATGACATAAGGACAATTTGATATGCTACTTACATGGAAACCAGTGTGGTCCAGTGGGTAAGTGCCTGCCTTCCATCCAGGCAACCAGGGTTCAAATCCCGGGTTCGGCACCAGGTGACTGATGGTGGCAGAGCAGAGGTAAGTTGGAGGTGGGCCTAAAGGGCCAATTGGTAAGTAAAATGTGTCTGTGTGTTGTGTAAGAGTGGAATCATGCCTAGTGAATGAGGGATTGCAGGTTGGTTGGTAAGTAGTGAGTGGGTGGGGTCAGAGGGTAGGGGTATAGGAGGAGCTAGTTCGGAGAGGAGGGGTAAAGGAGGAGCTAGTTCGGAGAGGAGGGGTATAGGAGGAGCTGGGTGAGAGAGGAGGGGTATAGGAGGAGCTCGGTCGGAGAGGAGGGGTATAGGAGGAGCCTAGTCAGAGTGGGTGGGGTCAGAGAGGAGGGGTTCAGGAGCAGCCTAGTCAGAGTGGGTGGGGTCAGAGAGGAGGGGTATAGGAGGAGCTGGGTGAGAGAGGAGGGGTATAGGAGGAGCCAAGTCAGAGTGGGTGGGGTCAGAGAGGAGGGGTATAGGAGGAGCTGGGTGAGAGAGGAGGGGTATAGGAGGAGCCAAGTCAGAGTGGGTGGGGTCAGAGAGGAGGGGTATAGGAGGAGCTGGGTGAGAGAGGAGGGGTATAGGAGGAGCCAAGTCAGAGTGGGTGGGGTCAGAGAGAGGAGGGGTATAGGAGGAGCCAAGTCAGAGTGGGTGGGGTCAGAGAGGAGGGGTATAGGAGGAGCTGGGTGAGAGAGGAGGGGTATAGGAGGAGCTCGGTCGGAGAGGAGGGGTATAGGAGGAGCCAAGTCAGAGTGGGTGGGGTCAGAGAGGAGGGGTTCAGGAGCAGCCTAGTCAGAGTGGGTGGGGTCAGAGAGGAGGGGTATATGGGTGGGGTCAGAGAGCAGAGGAATAGGTGGAGTAGGATCCTGACTTATTGTGGGAAAGTGCAAATACTTTTTTACTGCACCCCCCTATACTCTCTGATTTCTGTTGGGAGGGGCAGTCAAAAATGGGGGGTTCAGTATTAAAAGGTGCTTGGGCGCAACGTGAAGGCGATGAGGTGCACAGAATGGCATGGCTTCCAGGTACTTTTTGGGGGGGCTACCATTAGTTTTTATTGCTCTGATCCTCCCTCATGGGGTGTACCCCAAATGGTTAGGGGCAATGGGGGGGGAGGCAAGATGCTGTTTGACAGTTTCTATTACCAACAGGGGTCACCATACGATTCTTCTGCAGTTATGGTATTGAAAGGTAAAACAAGGAGCATGTGGCTGTATTTTTGCAGGTCGGGTGCCCCAAAATGTTACTGCCAGCAGCAGCAGCCCCCTTCCTCCCCACCCGGCAGATTGGTATAGGTACCTTTAGGACATTTCTGTTGAAAACAGAGGCTATAGCGAATCGCACTACAAAATCCGAGAGCACTAACACTTGCTAAATATAGGTGGCATCGGAGCATACGAATGAGGCAGGGAGAGGCTACTGTTGGCAATTGGTTTGGTGGGTCATAGTGAATAACCTCGGCATGCAAATAGGCAGAAGTGTGAGGATTGGCAGTGTCTGTAGAGAATTTTGGCATGCTCTTCAGTTGATTTTTTCCTCCTTACGTTGGCTATGAACTACAGAGGAAAGGCCTGGCCTTACTGTTGGGCAAAACATGTTTCATGATTTTAAGAAGTGTAGTCTGGCTGTACTGAGAGGGGCTGTACAGTACGGTAAATGTCTGTATACCCCTGCGATGTGCATCCAACTGTCACTTGAGATTGAACAGCGAACGAAGCAGCTGGGTTACTGACTGAATGTAAATGGAAGGCACATAGGAAGGGTGCTTGTGGTCACTCAAATGATTGAAACCTGGTTGATGCACTACCAAAGCTGGGGTACCAGGAGGGAACATTTGAGGGATATTGAGATGGTGGTGTACAGAGGTCAACATATGTTTCAGAGACACAGAGGTACTGCGGTCCTGGTCCCACATTGGGGGTAGACAAAAGTCCCTGCTAAAGATTTCTGTCCAACTGTAATAACATGTTGTGCAGCCTGGCTCCCTCTGTAAGGATTCCCCAGTGTCTTTCGATCCTACAGATGACTGTAGCAAACTTCCCAAATTTTTTCTTGGCCTCATACTCCCAAAGGAGTGCCTGACATTTGCCAGCCTAACGATACTCACATTCTGGGAAAAACCTCACTAACCATGCATATTTATGTACCACACATGGCAAATCCTTACAATTGCAGAACATCATATCGCACTTGTCATCTTTGAGGTACTGTAAGTATTTGGATTTGAGGGTAATATTCATCCTTGCTTGCTCTCTCCCATCTGAAGTCTACGGTGCTGCTATTCCTTTCTCACATCTCCCTTCAAAGAGACACGCGACACACAGACTCAATCACTCAGCAAACATATATGCTTTGACGTTTTCATATTGCTGTTTACCTTCTAATTATTCCCCCTTCACCACAAATACAGGCCTGCCATTCCTCATCCCCTCAGTCAACGCAGTCCTTCACTCTTTAGGCCCTGCAAGACCACCATGAACAAGAATCATGTCAGCAAGCAGAAGAAAAGCCTCAGTGTGCTCTTTTGTTCATACTGCTGCCCTCTAGTAACACTTCATGGCAACTGCAGCATAAGAATGGGACTGAGAAGAGGGCTGTCCTATGCAAATAATATCCTCCCATGCACACTTTCTTCTGAGACGGTCGGCGGCTTGTGCCGTGATACCACCTCCAACATATGGTCTTCAACCAAATTTTAAAAAAGCCCACCTGCCTTAGACGAAGGATTTTGCCACTCAAAGGAAGCACATGGGGACATCACCCTCATTTAGCAGGGTCCTAAATTGCCTGCTGTCAGCCTGTATACAGAACAAGGGCGTTCGTGGGCGTTCGTGAGCGTTCCTCAAAGGAAGGAGGTGGGTGATTAAATTCACAGTGCCAGGGCAGGCCCAGCCCAGCCCAGCCCAGCCCAGCCCAGCCCAGCCCAGCCCAGCCCAGCTCAGCCCTGCACAGCCCAGCCCGGCACAGCGCACTGCTGTGGAGGTCCATTCCTTCACATCCTGCAGCAGGCATGATGCAGACCTATTAGAGCAAAGGCTTGACTCTGCCCTTGTCTGTCTCTTAAAGGAAACAATCTTTGTAGCTTCTTATTGCACCTAATAAATGGACTCTAGCTTGCCTCAAACTTGACCCATCATTTCATTAGCCAGAGCTCATACTTGACCTTTATTTCTATCCAAGCTCACTGACACAAAACCCCTGATTTGAGCAAGTGGCTCACACCAAAATAAAAAATCACCATCATCCAACCTATTTTACAACAAGTGTAGCCCCTTCCTCTTATTCTTGTGCTCAGTTATAACCCCCAATACCACAATTGCACTCTGCAATTCACCAAACTTAAAGGACAAAGAATGAAGACATTGATAAAGGAAGATAAGGCCTTGTCCCTATTGCACCTACTTGAGAGATAGGGCGGTTGGTAGAAGGTCATGAGGGAAAACATTTGAAATTTCGGGACACACATGCCAAAAAGAGTGTCCACTTTTCTCCTCTGTTACCAAGTAAAAAAAAATTTGCAAAAAAAAAAACTATTCACTTTTTGAAAATTTCCACCTTGGGATACTTCTACAGCATTGGCAGGATTCGAACCCTGGCCTGTGAGGGCTGTCCCCACCAAAGGTACAAGACTTACCTTTGAGCTATAGCTCCTTGGTGGTCTAGAGGATTGCAGTAGTAACTATAAGCAACATACAGGCCTTGGTGTCCTTCCCTGCGGCATCCATTGCACATGAAAAGGATGACCATGACATTAGGACAATTTGATAGGCTACTTACATGGAAACCAGTGTGGTCCAGTGGGTAAGTGCCTGCCTTCCATCCAGGCAACCAGGGTTCAAATCCCGGGTTCGGCACCAGGTGACTGATGGTGGCAGAGCAGAGGTAAGTTGGAGGTGGGCCTAAAGGGCCAATTGGTAAGTAAAATGTGTCTGTGTGTTGTGTAAGAGTGGAATCATGCCTAGTGAATGAGGGATTGCAGGTTGGTTGGTAAGTAGTGAGTGGGTGGGGTCAGAGGGGAGGGGTATAGGAGGAGCTGGGTGAGAGATGAGGGGTATAGGAGGAGCTTGGTCGGAGAGGAGGGGTATAGGAGGAGCCTAGTCAGAGTGGGTGGGGTCAGAGATGAGGGGTTCAGGAGCAGCCTAGTCAGAGTGGGTAGGGTCAGAGAGGAGGGGTGTAGGAGGAGCTGGGTCAGAGAGGAGGGGTATAGGAGGAGCTGGGTCGGATAGGAGGGGTATAGGAGGAGCCTAGTCAGAGTGGGTGGGGTCAGAGAGGAGGGGTATAGGAGAAGCTGGGTGAGAGAGGAGGGGTATAGGAGGAGCTCGGTCGGAGAGGAGGGGTATAGGAGGAGCCGAGTGGGTGGGGTCAGAGAGGAGGGGTTCAGGAGCAGCCTAGTCAGAGTGGGTGGGGTCAGAGAGGAGGGGTACATGGGTGGGGTCAGAGAGCAGAGGAATAGGTGGAGTAGGATCCTGACTTATTGTGGGAAAGTGCAAATACTCTCTGATTTCTGTTGGGAGGGGGCAGTCAAAAATGGGGGGTTCAGTATTAGAAGGTGCTTGGGCGCAACGTGAAGGCGATGAGGTGCACAGAATGGCATGGCTTCCAGGTACTTTTTGGGGGGGCTACCATTAGTTTTTATTGCTCTGATCCTCCCTCATGGGGTGTACCCCAAATGGTTAGGGGCAACGGGGGGGGAGGCAAGATGCTGTTTGACAGTTTCTATTACCAACAGGGGTCACCATACGATTCTTCTGCAGTTATGGTATTGAAAGGTAAAACAAGGAGCATGTGGCTGTATTTTTGCAGGTCGGGTGCCCCAAAATGTTACTGCCAGCAGCAGCAGCCCCCTTCCTCCCCACCCGGCAGATTGGTATAGGTACCTTTAGGACATTTCTGTTGAAAACAGAGGCTATAGCGAATCGCACTACAAAATCCGAGAGCACTAACAATTGCTAAATAAAGGTGGCATCGGAGCATACGAATGAGGCAGGGAGAGGCTACTGTTGGCAATTGGTTTGGTGGGTCATAGTGAATAACCTCGGCATGCAAATAGGCAGAAGTGTGAGGATTGGCAGTGTCTGTAGAGAATTTTGGCATGCGCTTCAGTTGATTTTTTCCTCCTTACGTTGGCTATGAACTACAGAGGAAAGGCCTGGCCTTACTGTTGGGCAAAACATGTTTCATGATTTTAAGAAGTGTAGTCTGGCTGTACTGAGAGGGGCTGTACAGTACGGTAAATGTCTGTATACCCCTGCGATGTGCATCCAACTGTCACTTGAGATTGAACAGCGAACGAAGCAGCTGGGTTACTGACTGAATGTAAATGGAAGGCACATAGGAAGGGTGCTTGTGGTCACTCAAATGATTGAAACCTGGTTGATGCACTACCAAAGCTGGGGTACCAGGATGGAACATTTGAGGGGTATTGAGATGGTGGTGTGCAGAGGTCAACATATGTTTCAGAGACACAGAGGTACTGCGGTCCTGGTCCCACATTGGGGGTAGTCAAAAGTCCCTGCTAAAGATTTCTGTCCAACTGTTATCACATTTTGTGCAGCCTGGCTCCCTCTGTAAGGATTCCCCAGTGTCTTTCGATCCTACAGATGACTGTAGCAAACTTCCCAAATTTTTTCTTGGCCTCATACTCCCAAAGGAGTGCCTGACATTTGCCAGCCTAACGATACTCACATTCTGGGAAAAACCTCACTAACCATGCATATTTATGTACCACACATGGCAAATCCTTACAATTGCAGAACATCATATCGCACTTGTCATCTTTGAGGTACTGTAAGTATTTGGATTTGAGGGTAATATTCATCCTTGCTTGCTCTCTCCCATCTGAAGTCTACGGTGCTGCTATTCCTTTCTCACATCTCCCTTCAAAGAGACACGCGACACACAGACTCAATCACTCAGCAAACATATATGCTTTGACGTTTTCATATTGCTGTTTACCTTCTAATTATTCCCCCTTCACCACAAATACAGGCCTGCCATTCCTCATCCCCTCAGTCAACGCAGTCCTTCACTCTTTAGGCCCTGCAAGACCACCATGAACAAGAATCATGTCAGCAAGCAGAAGAAAAGCCTCAGTGTGCTCTTTTGTTCATACTGCTGCCCTCTAGTAACACTTCATGGCAACTGCAGCATAAGAATGGGACTGAGAAGAGGGCTGTCCTATGCAAATAATATCCTCCCATGCACACTTTCTTCTGAGACGGTCGGCGGCTTGTGCCGTGATACCACCTCCAACATATGGTCTTCAACCAAATTTTAAAAAAGCCCACCTGCCTTAGACGAAGGATTTTGCCACTCAAAGGAAGCACATGGGGACATCACCCTCATTTAGCAGGGTCCTAAATTGCCTGCTGTCAGCCTGTATACAGAACAAGGGCGTTCGTGGGCGTTCGTGAGCGTTCCTCAAAGGAAGGAGGTGGGTGATTAAATTCACAGTGCCAGGGCAGGCCCAGCCCAGCCCAGCTCAGCCCTGCACAGCCCAGCCCGGCACAGCGCACTGCTGTGGAGGTCCATTCCTTCACATCCTGCAGCAGGCATGATGCAGACCTATTAGAGCAAAGGCTTGACTCTGCCCTTGTCTGTCTCTTAAAGGAAACAATCTTTGTAGCTTCTTATTGCACCTAATAAATGGACTCTAGCTTGCCTCAAACTTGACCCATCATTTCATTAGCCAGAGCTCATACTTGACCTTTATTTCTATCCAAGCTCACTGACACAAAACCCCTGATTTGAGCAAGTGGCTCACACCAAAATAAAAAATCACCATCATCCAACCTATTTTACAACAAGTGTAGCCCCTTCCTCTTATTCTTGTGCTCAGTTATAACCCCCAATACCACAATTGCACTCTGCAATTCACCAAACTTAAAGGACAAAGAATGAAGACATTGATAAAGGAAGATAAGGCCTTGTCCCTATTGCACCTACTTGAGAGATAGGGTGGTTGGTAGAAGGTCATGAGGGAAAACATTTGAAATTTCGGGACACACATGCCAAAAAGAGTGTCCACTTTTCTCCTCTGTTACCAAGCAAAAAAAAATTTGCAAAAAAAAAAACTATTCACTTTTTGAAAATTTCCACCTTGGGATACTTCTACAGCATTGGCAGGATTCGAACCCTGGCCTGTGAGGGCTGTCCCCACCAAAGGTACAAGACTTACCTTTGAGCTATAGCTCCTTGGTGGTCTAGAGGATTGCAGTAGTAACTATAAGCAACATACAGGCCTTGGTGTCCTTTCCTGCGGCATCCATTGCACATGAAAAGGATGACCATGACATTAGGACAATTTGATAGGCTACTTACATGGAAACCAGTGTGGTCCAGTGGGTAAGTGCCTGCCTTCCATCCAGGCAACCAGGGTTCAAATCCCGGGTTCGGCACCAGGTGACTGATGGTGGCAGAGCAGAGGTAAGTTGGAGGTGGGCCTAAAGGGCCAATTGGTAAGTAAAATGTGTCTGTGTGTTGTGTAAGAGTGGAATCATGCCTAGTGAATGAGGGATTGCAGGTTGGTTGGTAAGTAGTGAGTGGGTGGGGTCAGAGGGGAGGGGTATAGGAGGAGCTGGGTGAGAGATGAGGGGTATAGGAGGAGCTTGGTCGGAGAGGAGGGGTATAGGAGGAGCCTAGTCAGAGTGGGTGGGGTCAGAGATGAGGGGTTCAGGAGCAGCCTAGTCAGAGTGGGTAGGGTCAGAGAGGAGGGGTGTAGGAGGAGCTGGGTCAGAGAGGAGGGGTATAGGAGGAGCTGGGTCAAATAGGAGGGGTATAGGAGGAGCCTAGTCAGAGTGGGTGGGGTCAGAGAGGAGGGGTATAGGAGGAGCTGGGTGAGAGAGGAGGGGTATAGGAGGAGCCAAGTCAGAGTGGGTGGGGTCAGAGAGGAGGGGTTCAGGAGCAGCCTAGTCAGAGTGGGTGGGGTCAGAGAGGAGGGGTATATGGGTGGGGTCAGAGAGCAGAGGAATAGGTGGAGTAGGATCCTGACTTATTGTGGGAAAGTGCAAATACTCTCTGATTTCTGTTGGGAGGGGGCAGTCAAAAATGGGGGGTTCAGTATTAAAAGGTGCTTGGGCGCAACGTGAAGGCGATGAGGTGCACAGAATGGCATGGCTTCCAGGGACTTTTTGGGGGGGCTACCATTAGTTTTTATTGCTCTGATCCTCCCTCATGGGGTGTACCCCAAATGGTTAGGGGCAACGGGGGGGGAGGCAAGATGCTGTTTGACAGTTTCTATTACCAACAGGGGTCACCATACGATTCTTCTGCAGTTATGGTATTGAAAGGTAAAACAAGGAGCATGTGGCTGTATTTTTGCAGGTCGGGTGCCCCAAAATGTTACTGCCAGCAGCAGCAGCCCCCTTCCTCCCCACCCGGCAGATTGGTATAGGTACCTTTAGGACATTTCTGTTGAAAACAGAGGCTATAGCGAATCGCACTACAAAATCCGAGAGCACTAACACTTGCTAAATAAAGGTGGCATCGGAGCATACGAATGAGGCAGGGAGAGGCTACTGTTGGCAATTGGTTTGGTGGGTCATAGTGAATAACCTCAGCATGCAAATAGGCAGAAGTGTGAGGATTGGCAGTGTCTGTAGAGAATTTTGGCATGCTCTTCAGTTGATTTTTTCCTCCTTACGTTGGCTATGAACTACAGAGGAAAGGCCTGGCCTTACTGTTGGGCAAAACATGTTTCATGATTTTAAGAAGTGTAGTCTGGCTGTACTGAGAGGGGCTGTACAGTACGGTAAATGTCTGTATACCCCTGCGATGTGCATCCAACTGTCACTTGAGATTGAACAGCGAACGAAGCAGCTGGGTTACTGACTGAATGTAAATGGAAGGCACATAGGAAGGGTGCTTGTGGTCACTCAAATGATTGAAACCTGGTTGATGCACTACCAAAGCTGGGGTACCAGGAGGGAACATTTGAGTGGTATTGAGATGGTGGTGTGCAGAGGTCAACATATGTTTCAGAGACACAGAGGTACTGCGGTCCTGGTCCCACATTGGGGGTAGACAAAAGTCCCTGCTAAAGATTTCTGTCCAACTGTTATCACATTTTGTGCAGCCTGGCTCCCTCTGTAAGGATTCCCCAGTGTCTTTCGATCCTACAGATGACTGTAGCAAACTTCCCAAATTTGTTCTTGGCCTCATACTCCCAAAGGAGTGCCTGACATTTGCCAGCCTAACGATACTCACATTCTGGGAAAAACCTCACTAACCATGCATATTTATGTACCACACATGGCAAATCCTTACAATTGCAGAACATCATATCGCACTTGTCATCTTTGAGGTACTGTAAGTATTTGGATTTGAGGGTAATATTCATCCTTGCTTGCTCTCTCCCAATTGAAGTCTACGGTGCTGCTATTCCTTTCTCACATCTCCCTTCAAAGAGACACGCGACACACAGACTCAATCACTCAGCAAACATATATGCTTTGACGTTTTCATATTGCTGTTTACCTTCTAATTATTCCCCCTTCACCACAAATACAGGCCTGCCATTCCTCATCCCCTCAGTCAACGCAGTCCTTCACTCTTTAGGCCCTGCAAGACCACCATGAACAAGAATCATGTCAGCAAGCAGAAGAAAAGCCTCAGTGTGCTCTTTTGTTCATACTGCTGCCCTCTAGTAACACTTCATGGCAACTGCAGCATAAGAATGGGACTGAGAAGAGGGCTGTCCTATGCAAATAATATCTTCCCATGCACACTTTCTTCTGAGACGGTCGGCGGCTTGTGCCGTGATACCACCTCCAACATATGGTCTTCAACCAAATTTTAAAAAAGCCCACCTGCCTTAGACGAAGGATTTTGCCACTCAAAGGAAGCACATGGGGACATCACCCTCATTTAGCAGGGTCCTAAATTGCCTGCTGTCAGCCTGTATACAGAACAAGGGCGTTCGTGGGCGTTCGTGAGCGTTCCTCAAAGGAAGGAGGTGGGTGATTAAATTCACAGTGCCAGGGCAGGCCCAGCCCAGCCCAGCTCAGCCCTGCACAGCCCAGCCCGGCACAGCGCACTGCTGTGGAGGTCCATTCCTTCACATCCTGCAGCAGGCATGATGCAGACCTATTAGAGCAAAGGCTTGACTCTGCCCTTGTCTGTCTCTTAAAGGAAACAATCTTTGTAGCTTCTTATTGCACCTAACAAATGGACTCTAGCTTGCCTCAAACTTGACCCATCATTTCATTAGCCAGAGCTCATACTTGACCTTTATTTCTATCCAAGCTCACTGACACAAAACCCCTGATTTGAGCAAGTGGCTCACACCAAAATAAAAAATCACCATCATCCAACCTATTTTACAACAAGTGTAGCCCCTTCCTCTTATTCTTGTGCTCAGTTATAACCCCCAATACCACAATTGCACTCTGCAATTCACCAAACTTAAAGGACAAAGAATGAAGACATTGATAAAGGAAGATAAGGCCTTGTCCCTATTGCACCTACTTGAGAGATAGGGCGGTTGGTAGAAGGTCATGAGGGAAAACATTTGAAATTTCGGGACACACATGCCAAAAAGAGTGTCCACTTTTCTCCTCTGTTACCAAGTAAAAAAAAATTTGCAAAAAAAAAAACTATTCACTTTTTGAAAATTTCCACCTTGGGATACTTCTACAGCATTGGCAGGATTCGAACCCTGGCCTGTGAGGGCTGTCCCCACCAAAGGTACAAGACTTACCTTTGAGCTATAGCTCCTTGGTGGTCTAGAGGATTGCAGTAGTAACTATAAGCAACATACAGGCCTTGGTGTCCTTCCCTGCGGCATCCATTGCACATGAAAAGGATGACCATGACATTAGGACAATTTGATAGGCTACTTACATGGAAACCAGTGTGGTCCAGTGGGTAAGTGCCTGCCTTCCATCCAGGCAACCAGGGTTCAAATCCCGGGTTCGGCACCAGGTGACTGATGGTGGCAGAGGTAAGTTGGAGGTGGGCCTAAAGGGCCAATTGGTAAGTAAAATGTGTCTGTGTGTTGTGTAAGAGTGGAATCATGCCTAGTGAATGAGGGATTGCAGGTTGGTTGGTAAGTAGTGAGTGGGTGGGGTCAGAGGGTAGGGGTATAGGAGGAGCTAGTTCGGAGAGGAGGGGTAAAGGAGGAGCTAGTTCGGAGAGGAGGGGTATAGGAGGAGCTGGGTGAGAGAGGAGGGGTATAGGAGGAGCTCGGTCGGAGAGGACGGGTATAGGAGGAGCCTAGTCAGAGTGGGTGGGGTCAGAGAGGAGGGGTTCAGGAGCAGCCTAGTCAGAGTGGGTGGGGTCAGAGAGGAGGGGTATAGGAGGAGCTGGGTGAGAGAGGAGGGGTATAGGAGGAGCCAAGTCAGAGTGGGTGGGGTCAGAGAGGAGGGGTATAGGAGGAGCTGGGTGAGAGAGGAGGGGTATAGGAGGAGCCAAGTCAGAGTGGGTGGGGTCAGAGAGGAGGGGTATAGGAGGAGCTGGGTGAGAGAGGAGGGGTATAGGAGGAGCCAAGTCAGAGTGGGTGGGGTCAGAGAGAGGAGGGGTATAGGAGGAGCCAAGTCAGAGTGGTTGGGGTCAGAGAGGAGGGGTATAGGAGGAGCTGGGTGAGAGAGGAGGGGTATCGGAGGAGCCAAGTCAGAGTGGGTGGGGTCAGAGAGGAGGGGTTCAGGAGCAGCCTAGTCAGAGTGGGTGGGGTCAGAGAGGAGGGGTATATGGGTGGGGTCAGAGAGCAGAGGAATAGGTGGAGTAGGATCCTGACTTATTGTGGGAAAGTGCAAATACTTTTTTACTGCACCCCCCTATACTCTCTGATTTCTGTTGGGAGGGGGCAGTCAAAAATGGGGGGTTCAGTATTAAAAGGTGCTTGGGCGCAACGTGAAGGCGATGAGGTGCACAGAATGGCATGGCTTCCAGGTACTTTTTGGGGGGGCTACCATTAGTTTTTATTGCTCTGATCCTCCCTCATGGGGTGTACCCCAAATGGTTAGGGGCAACGGGGGGGAGGCAAGATGCTGTTTGACAGTTTCTATTACCAACAGGGGTCACCATACGATTCTTCTGCAGTTATGGTATTGAAAGGTAAAACAAGGAGCATGTGGCTGTATTTTTGCAGGTCGGGTGCCCCAAAATGTTACTGCCAGCAGCAGCAGCCCCCTTCCTCCCCACCCGGCAGATTGGTATAGGTACCTTTAGGACATTTCTGTTGAAAACAGAGGCTATAGCGAATCGCACTACAAAATCCGAGAGCACTAACACTTGCTAAATAAAGGTGGCATCGGAGCATACGAATGAGGCAGGGAGAGGCTACTGTTGGCAATTGGTTTGGTGGGTCATAGTGAATAACCTCGGCATGCAAATAGGCAGAAGTGTGAGGATTGGCAGTGTCTGTAGAGAATTTTGGCATGCGCTTCAGTTGATTTTTACCTCCTTACGTTGGCTATGAACTACAGAGGAAAGGCCTGGCCTTACTGTTGGGCAAAACATGTTTCATGATTTTAAGAAGTGTAGTCTGGCTGTACTGAGAGGGGCTGTACAGTACGGTAAATGTCTGTATACCCCTGCGATGTGCATCCAACTGTCACTTGAGATTGAACAGCGAACGAAGCAGCTGGGTTACTGACTGAATGTAAATGGAAGGCACATAGGAAGGGTGCTTGTGGTCACTCAAATGATTGAAACCTGGTTGATGCACTACCAAAGCTGGGGTACCAGGAGGGAACATTTGAGGGGTATTGAGATGGTGGTGTGCAGAGGTCAACATATGTTTCAGAGACACAGAGGTACTGCGGTCCTGGTCCCACATTGGGGGTAGACAAAAGTCCCTGCTAAAGATTTCTGTCCAACTGTTATCACATTTTGTGCAGCCTGGCTCCCTCTGTAAGGATTCCCCAGTGTCTTTCGATCCTACAGATGACTGTAGCAAACTTCCCAAATTTTTTCTTGGCCTCATACTCCCAAAGGAGTGCCTGACATTTGCCAGCCTAACGATACTCACATTCTGGGAAAAACCTCACTAACCATGCATATTTATGTACCACACATGGCAAATCCTTACAATTGCAGAACATCATATCGCACTTGTCATCTTTGAGGTACTGTAAGTATTTGGATTTGAGGGTAATATTCATCCTTGCTTGCTCTCTCCCATCTGAAGTCTACGGTGCTGCTATTCCTTTCTCACATCTCCCTTCAAAGAGACACGCGACACACAGACTCAATCACTCAGCAAACATATATGCTTTGACGTTTTCATATTGCTGTTTACCTTCTAATTATTCCCCCTTCACCACAAATACAGGCCTGCCATTCCTCATCCCCTCAGTCAACGCAGTCCTTCACTCTTTAGGCCCTGCAAGACCACCATGAACAAGAATCATGTCAGCAAGCAGAAGAAAAGCCTCAGTGTGCTCTTTTGTTCATACTGCTGCCCTCTAGTAACACTTCATGGCAACTGCAGCATAAGAATGGGACTGAGAAGAGGGCTGTCCTATGCAAATAATATCCTCCCATGCACACTTTCTTCTGAGACGGTCGGCGGCTTGTGCCGTGATACCACCTCCAACATATGGTCTTCAACCAAATTTTAAAAAAGCCCACCTGCCTTAGACGAAGGATTTTGCCACTCAAAGGAAGCACATGGGGACATCACCCTCATTTAGCAGGGTCCTAAATTGCCTGCTGTCAGCCTGTATACAGAACAAGGGCGTTCGTGGGCGTTCGTGAGCGTTCCTCAAAGGAAGGAGGTGGGTGATTAAATTCACAGTGCCAGGGCAGGCCCAGCCCAGCCCAGCCCAGCCCAGCCCAGCCCAGCCCGGCACAGCGCACTGCTGTGGAGGTCCATTCCTTCACATCCTGCAGCAGGCATGATGCAGACCTATTAGAGCAAAGGCTTGACTCTGCCCTTGTCTGTCTCTTAAAGGAAACAATCTTTGTAGCTTCTTATTGCACCTAATAAATGGACTCTAGCTTGCCTCAAACTTGACCCATCATTTCATTAGCCAGAGCTCATACTTGACCTTTATTTCTATCCAAGCTCACTGACACAAAACCCCTGATTTGAGCAAGTGGCTCACACCAAAATAAAAAATCACCATCATCCAACCTATTTTACAACAAGTGTAGCCCCTTCCTCTTATTCTTGTGCTCAGTTATAACCCCCAATACCACAATTGCACTCTGCAATTCACCAAACTTAAAGGACAAAGAATGAAGACATTGATAAAGGAAGATAAGGCCTTGTCCCTATTGCACCTACTTGAGAGATAGGGCGGTTGGTAGAAGGTCATGAGGGAAAACATTTGAAATTTCGGGACACACATGCCAAAAAGAGTGTCCACTTTTCTCCTCTGTTACCAAGTAAAAAAAAATTTGCAAAAAAAAAACTATTCACTTTTTGAAAATATCCACCTTGGGATACTTCTACAGCATTGGCAGGATTCGAACCCTGGCCTGTGAGGGCTGTCCCCACCAAAGGTACAAGACTTACCTTTGAGCTATAGCTCCTTGGTGGTCTAGAGGATTGCAGTAGTAACTATAAGCAACATACAGGCCTTGGTGTCCTTCCCTGCGGCATCCATTGCACATGAAAAGGATGACCATGACATTAGGACAATTTGATAGGCTACTTACATGGAAACCAGTGTGGTCCAGTGGGTAAGTGCCTGCCTTCCATCCAGGCAACCAGGGTTCAAATCCCGGGTTCGGCACCAGGTGACTGATGGTGGCAGAGCAGAGGTAAGTTGGAGGTGGGCCTAAAGGGCCAATTGGTAAGTAAAATGTGTCTGTGTGTTGTGTAAGAGTGGAATCATGCCTAGTGAATGAGGGATTGCAGGTTGGTTGGTAAGTAGTGAGTGGGTGGGGTCAGAGGGGAGGGGTATAGGAGGAGCTGGGTGAGAGATGAGGGGTATAGGAGGAGCTTGGTCGGAGAGGAGGGGTATAGGAGGAGCCTAGTCAGAGTGGGTGGGGTCAGAGATGAGGGGTTCAGGAGCAGCCTAGTCAGAGTGGGTAGGGTCAGAGAGGAGGGGTGTAGGAGGAGCTGGGTCAGAGAGGAGGGGTATAGGAGGAGCTGGGTCGGATAGGAGGGGTATAGGAGGAGCCTAGTCAGAGTGGGTGGGGTCAGAGAGGAGGGGTATAGGAGGAGCTGGGTGAGAGAGGAGGGGTATAGGAGGAGCTCGGTCGGAGAGGAGGGGTATAGGAGGAGCCAAGTCAGAGTGGGTGGGGTCAGAGAGGAGGGGTTCAGGAGCAGCATAGTCAGAGTGGGTGGGGTCAGAGAGGAGGGGTACATGGGTGGGGTCAGAGAGCAGAGGAATAGGTGGAGTAGGATCCTGACTTATTGTGGGAAAGTGCAAATACTCTCTGATTTCTGTTGGGAGGGGGCAGTCAAAAATGGGGGGTTCAGTATTAAAAGGTGCTTGGGCGCAACGTGAAGGCGATGAGGTGCACAGAATGGCATGGCTTCCAGGTACTTTTTGGGGGGGCTACCATTAGTTTTTATTGCTCTGATCCTCCCTCATGGGGTGTACCCCAAATGGTTAGGGGCAACGGGGGGGAGGCAAGATGCTGTTTGACAGTTTCTATTACCAACAGGGGTCACCATACGATTCTTCTGCAGTTATGGTATTGAAAGGTAAAACAAGGAGCATGTGGCTGTATTTTTGCAGGTCGGGTGCCCCAAAATGTTACTGCCAGCAGCAGCAGCCCCCTTCCTCCCCACCCGGCAGATTGGTATAGGTACCTTTAGGACATTTCTGTTGAAAACAGAGGCTATAGCGAATCGCACTACAAAATCCGAGAGCACTAACACTTGCTAAATAAAGGTGGCATCGGAGCATACGAATGAGGCAGGGAGAGGCTACTGTTGGCAATTGGTTTGGTGGGTCATAGTGAATAACCTCGGCATGCAAATAGGCAGAAGTGTGAGGATTGGCAGTGTCTGTAGAGAATTTTGGCATGCGCTTCAGTTGATTTTTTCCTCCTTACGTTGGCTATGAACTACAGAGGAAAGGCCTGGCCTTACTGTTGGGCAAAACATGTTTCATGATTTTAAGAAGTGTAGTCTGGCTGTACTGAGAGGGGCTGTACAGTACGGTAAATGTCTGTATACCCCTGCGATGTGCATCCAACTGTCACTTGAGATTGAACAGCGAACGAAGCAGCTGGGTTACTGACTGAATGTAAATGGAAGGCACATAGGAAGGGTGCTTGTGGTCACTCAAATGATTGAAACCTGGTTGATGCACTACCAAAGCTGGGGTACCAGGAGGGAACATTTGAGGGGTATTGAGATGGTGGTGTGCAGAGGTCAACATATGTTTCAGAGACACAGAGGTACTGCGGTCCTGGTCCCACATTGGGGGTAGACAAAAGTCCCTGCTAAAGATTTCTGTCCAACTGTTATCACATTTTGTGCAGCCTGGCTCCCTCTGTAAGGATTCCCCAGTGTCTTTCGATCCTACAGATGACTGTAGCAAACTTCCCAAATTTTTTCTTGGCCTCATACTCCCAAAGGAGTGCCTGACATTTGCCAGCCTAACGATACTCACATTCTGGGAAAAACCTCACTAACCATGCATATTTATGTACCACACATGGCAAATCCTTACAATTGCAGAACATCATATCGCACTTGTCATCTTTGAGGTACTGTAAGTATTTGGATTTGAGGGTAATATTCATCCTTGCTTGCTCTCTCCCATCTGAAGTCTACGGTGCTGCTATTCCTTTCTCACATCTCCCTTCAAAGAGACACGCGACACACAGACTCAATCACTCAGCAAACATATATGCTTTGACGTTTTCATATTGCTGTTTACCTTCTAATTATTCCCCCTTCACCACAAATACAGGCCTGCCATTCCTCATCCCCTCAGTCAACGCAGTCCTTCACTCTTTAGGCCCTGCAAGACCACCATGAACAAGAATCATGTCAGCAAGCAGAAGAAAAGCCTCAGTGTGCTCTTTTGTTCATACTGCTGCCCTCTAGTAACACTTCATGGCAACTGCAGCATAAGAATGGGACTGAGAAGAGGGCTGTCCTATGCAAATAATATCCTCCCATGCACACTTTCTTCTGAGACGGTCGGCGGCTTGTGCCGTGATACCACCTCCAACATATGGTCTTCAACCAAATTTTAAAAAAGCCCACCTGCCTTAGACGAAGGATTTTGCCACTCAAAGGAAGCACATGGGGACATCACCCTCATTTAGCAGGGTCCTAAATTGCCTGCTGTCAGCCTGTATACAGAACAAGGGCGTTCGTGGGCGTTCGTGAGCGTTCCTCAAAGGAAGGAGGTGGGTGATTAAATTCACAGTGCCAGGGCAGGCCCAGCCCAGCCCAGCCCAGCCCAGCCCAGCCCAGCCCAGCTCAGCCCTGCACAGCCCAGCCCGGCACAGCGCACTGCTGTAGAGGTCCATTCCTTCACATCCTGCAGCAGGCATGATGCAGACCTATTAGAGCAAAGGCTTGACTCTGCCCTTGTCTGTCTCTTAAAGGAAACAATCTTTGTAGCTTCTTATTGCACCTAATAAATGGACTCTAGCTTGCCTCAAACTTGACCCATCATTTCATTAGCCAGAGCTCATACTTGACCTTTATTTCTATCCAAGCTCACTGACACAAAACCCCTGATTTGAGCAAGTGGCTCACACCAAAATAAAAAATCACCATCATCCAACCTATTTTACAACAAGTGTAGCCCCTTCCTCTTATTCTTGTGCTCAGTTATAACCCCCAATACCACAATTGCACTCTGCAATTCACCAAACTTAAAGGACAAAGAATGAAGACATTGATAAAGGAAGATAAGGCCTTGTCCCTATTGCACCTACTTGAGAGATAGGGCGGTTGGTAGAAGGTCATGAGGGAAAACATTTGAAATTTCGGGACACACATGCCAAAAAGAGTGTCCACTTTTCTCCTCTGTTACCAAGTAAAAAAAAATTTGCAAAAAAAAAACTATTCACTTTTTGAAAATATCCACCTTGGGATACTTCTACAGCATTGGCAGGATTCGAACCCTGGCCTGTGAGGGCTGTCCCCACCAAAGGTACAAGACTTACCTTTGAGCTATAGCTCCTTGGTGGTCTAGAGGATTGCAGTAGTAACTATAAGCAACATACAGGCCTTGGTGTCCTTCCCTGCGGCATCCATTGCACATGAAAAGGATGACCATGACATTAGGACAATTTGATAGGCTACTTACATGGAAACCAGTGTGGTCCAGTGGGTAAGTGCCTGCCTTCCATCCAGGCAACCAGGGTTCAAATCCCGGGTTCGGCACCAGGTGACTGATGGTGGCAGAGCAGAGGTAAGTTGGAGGTGGGCCTAAAGGGCCAATTGGTAAGTAAAATGTGTCTGTGTGTTGTGTAAGAGTGGAATCATGCCTAGTGAATGAGGGATTGCAGGTTGGTTGGTAAGTAGTGAGTGGGTGGGGTCAGAGGGGAGGGGTATAGGAGGAGCTGGGTGAGAGATGAGGGGTATAGGAGGAGCTTGGTCGGAGAGGAGGGGTATAGGAGGAGCCTAGTCAGAGTGGGTGGGGTCAGAGATGAGGGGTTCAGGAGCAGCCTAGTCAGAGTGGGTAGGGTCAGAGAGGAGGGGTGTAGGAGGAGCTGGGTCAGAGAGGAGGGGTATAGGAGGAGCTTGGTCGGAGAGGAGGGGTATAGGAGGAGCCTAGTCAGAGTGGGTGGGGTCAGAGATGAGGGGTTCAGGAGCAGCCTAGTCAGAGTGGGTAGGGTCAGAGAGGAGGGGTGTAGGAGGAGCTGCGTCAGAGAGGAGGGGTATAGGAGGAGCTGGGTCGGAGAGGAGGGGTATAGGAGGAGCCAAGTCAGAGTGGGTGGGGTCAGAGAGGAGGGGTTCAGGAGCAGCCTAGTCAGAGTGGGTGGGGTCAGAGAGGAGGGGTATATGGGTGGGGTCAGAGAGCAGAGGAATAGGTGGAGTAGGATCCTGACTTATTGTGGGAAAGTGCAAATACTCTCTGATTTCTGTTGGGAGGGGGCAGTCAAAAATGGGGGGTTCAGTATTAAAAGGTGCTTGGGCGCAACGTGAAGGCGATGAGGTGCACAGAATGGCATGGCTTCCAGGTACTTTTTGGGGGGGCTACCATTAGTTTTTATTGCTCTGATCCTCCCTCATGGGGTGTACCCCAAATGGTTAGGGGCAACGGGGGGGGAGGCAAGATGCTGTTTGACAGTTTCTATTACCAACAGGGGTCACCATATGATTCTTCTGCAGTTATGGTATTGAAAGGTAAAACAAGGAGCATGTGGCTGTATTTTTGCAGGTCGGGTGCCCCAAAATGTTACTGCCAGCAGCAGCAGCCCCCTTCCTCCCCACCTGGCAGATTGGTATAGGTACCTTTAGGACATTTCTGTTGAAAACAGAGGCTATAGCGAATCGCACTACAAAATCCGAGAGCACTAACACTTGCTAAATAAAGGTGGCATCGGAGCATACGAATGAGGCAGGGAGAGGCTACTGTTGGCAATTGGTTTGGTGGGTCATAGTGAATAACCTCAGCATGCAAATAGGCAGAAGTGTGAGGATTGGCAGTGTCTGTAGAGAATTTTGGCATGCTCTTCAGTTGATTTTTTCCTCCTTACGTTGGCTATGAACTACAGAGGAAAGGCCTGGCCTTACTGTTGGGCAAATCATGTTTCATGATTTTAAGAAGTGTAGTCTGGCTGTCCTGAGAGGGGCTGTACAGTACGGTAAATGTCTGTATACCCCTGCGATGTGCATCCAACTGTCACTTGAGATTGAACAGCGAACGAAGCAGCTGGGTTACTGACTGAATGTAAATGGAAGGCACATAGGAAGGGTGCTTGTGGTCACTCAAATGATTGAAACCTGGTTGATGCACTACCAAAGCTGGGGTACCAGGAGGGAACATTTGAGGGGTATTGAGATGGTGGTGTGCAGAGGTCAACATATGTTTCAGAGACACAGAGGTACTGCGGTCCTGGTCCCACATTGGGGGTAGACAAAAGTCCCTGCTAAAGATTTCTGTCCAACTGTAATAACATGTTGTGCAGCCTGGCTCCCTCTGTAAGGATTCCCCAGTGTCTTTCGATCCTACAGATGACTGTAGCAAACTTCCCAAATTTTTTCTTGGCCTCATACTCCCAAAGGAGTGCCTGACATTTGCCAGCCTAACGATACTCACATTCTGGGAAAAACCTCACTAACCATGCATATTTATGTACCACACATGGCAAATCCTTACAATTGCAGAACATCATATCGCACTTGTCATCTTTGAGGTACTGTAAGTATTTGGATTTGAGGGTAATATTCATCCTTGCTTGCTCTCTCCCATCTGAAGTCTACGGTGCTGCTATTCCTTTCTCACATCTCCCTTCAAAGAGACACGCGACACACAGACTCAATCACTCAGCAAACATATATGCTTTGACGTTTTCATATTGCTGTTTACCTTCTAATTATTCCCCCTTCACCACAAATACAGGCCTGCCATTCCTCATCCCCTCAGTCAACGCAGTCCTTCACTCTTTAGGCCCTGCAAGACCACCATGAACAAGAATCATGTCAGCAAGCAGAAGAAAAGCCTCAGTGTGCTCTTTTGTTCATACTGCTGCCCTCTAGTAACACTTCATGGCAACTGCAGCATAAGAATGGGACTGAGAAGAGGGCTGTCCTATGCAAATAATATCCTCCCATGCACACTTTCTTCTGAGACGGTCGGCGGCTTGTGCCGTGATACCACCTCCAACATATGGTCTTCAACCAAATTTTAAAAAAGCCCACCTGCCTTAGACGAAGGATTTTGCCACTCAAAGGAAGCACATGGGGACATCACCCTCATTTAGCAGGGTCCTAAATTGCCTGCTGTCAGCCTGTATACAGAACAAGGGCGTTCGTGGGCGTTCGTGAGCGTTCCTCAAAGGAAGGAGGTGGGTGATTAAATTCACAGTGCCAGGGCAGGCCCAGCCCAGCCCAGCCCAGCCCAGCCCAGCCCAGCCCAGCCCAGCTCAGCCCTGCACAGCCCAGCCCGGCACAGCGCACTGCTGTGGAGGTCCATTCCTTCACATCCTGCAGCAGGCATGATGCAGACCTATTAGAGCAAAGGCTTGACTCTGCCCTTGTCTGTCTCTTAAAGGAAACAATCTTTGTAGCTTCTTATTGCACCTAATAAATGGACTCTAGCTTGCCTCAAACTTGACCCATCATTTCATTAGCCAGAGCTCATACTTGACCTTTATTTCTATCCAAGCTCACTGACACAAAACCCCTGATTTGAGCAAGTGGCTCACACCAAAATAAAAAATCACCATCATCCAACCTATTTTACAACAAGTGTAGCCCCTTCCTCTTATTCTTGTGCTCAGTTATAACCCCCAATACCACAATTGCACTCTGCAATTCACCAAACTTAAAGGACAAAGAATGAAGACATTGATAAAGGAAGATAAGGCCTTGTCCCTATTGCACCTACTTGAGAGATAGGGCGGTTGGTAGAAGGTCATGAGGGAAAACATTTGAAATTTCGGGACACACATGCCAAAAAGAGTGTCCACTTTTCTCCTCTGTTACCAAGTAAAAAAAAATTTGCAAAAAAAAAACTATTCACTTTTTGAAAATATCCACCTTGGGATACTTCTACAGCATTGGCAGGATTCGAACCCTGGCCTGTGAGGGCTGTCCCCACCAAAGGTACAAGATTTACCTTTGAGCTATAGCTCCTTGGTGGTCTAGAGGATTGCAGTAGTAACTATAAGCAACATACAGGCCTTGGTGTCCTTCCCTGCGGCATCCATTGCACATGAAAAGGATGACCATGACATTAGGACAATTTGATAGGCTACTTACATGGAAACCAGTGTGGTCCAGTGGGTAAGTGCCTGCCTTCCATCCAGGCAACCAGGGTTCAAATCCCGGGTTCGGCACCAGGTGACTGATGGTGGCAGAGCAGAGGTAAGTTGGAGGTGGGCCTAAAGGGCCAATTGGTAAGTAAAATGTGTCTGTGTGTTGTGTAAGAGTGGAATCATGCCTAGTGAATGAGGGATTGCAGGTTGGTTGGTAAGTAGTGAGTGGGTGGGGTCAGAGGGGAGGGGTATAGGAGGAGCTGGGTGAGAGATGAGGGGTATAGGAGGAGCTTGGTCGGAGAGGAGGGGTATAGGAGGAGCCTAGTCAGAGTGGGTGGGGTCAGAGATGAGGGGTTCAGGAGCAGCCTAGTCAGAGTGGGTAGGGTCAGAGAGGAGGGGTGTAGGAGGAGCTGGGTCAGAGAGAAGGGGTATAGGAGGAGCTGGGTCGGATAGGAGGGGTATAGGAGGAGCCTAGTCAGAGTGGGTGGGGTCAGAGAGGAGGGGTATAGGAGGAGCTGGGTGAGAGAGGAGGGGTATAGGAGGAGCTCGGATGGAGAGGAGGGGTATAGGAGGAGCTAAGTCAGAGTGGGTGGGGTCAGAGAGGAGGGGTTCAGGAGCAGCATAGTCAGAGTGGGTGGGGTCAGAGAGGAGGGGTACATGGGTGGGGTCAGAGAGCAGAGGAATAGGTGGAGTAGGATCCTGACTTATTGTGGGAAAGTGCAAATACTCTCTGATTTCTGTTGGGAGGGGGCAGTCAAAAATGGGGGGTTCAGTATTAAAAGGTGCTTGGGCGCAACGTGAAGGCGATGAGGTGCACAGAATGGCATGGCTTCCAGGTACTTTTTGGGGGGGCTACCATTAGTTTTTATTGCTCTGATCCTCCCTCATGGGGTGTACCCCAAATGGTTAGGGGCAACGGGGGGGAGGCAAGATGCTGTTTGACAGTTTCTATTACCAACAGGGGTCACCATACGATTCTTCTGCAGTTATGGTATTGAAAGGTAAAACAAGGAGCATGTGGCTGTATTTTTGCAGGTCGGGTGCCCCAAAATGTTACTGCCAGCAGCAGCAGCCCCCTTCCTCCCCACCCGGCAGATTGGTATAGGTACCTTTAGGACATTTCTGTTGAAAACAGAGGCTATAGCGAATCGCACTACAAAATCCGAGAGCACTAACACTTGCTAAATAAAGGTGGCATCGGAGCATACGAATGAGGCAGGGAGAGGCTACTGTTGGCAATTGGTTTGGTGGGTCATAGTGAATAACCTCGGCATGCAAATAGGCAGAAGTGTGAGGATTGGCAGTGTCTGTAGAGAATTTTGGCATGCGCTTCAGTTGATTTTTTCCTCCTTACGTTGGCTATGAACTACAGAGGAAAGGCCTGGCCTTACTGTTGGGCAAAACATGTTTCATGATTTTAAGAAGTGTAGTCTGGCTGTACTGAGAGGGGCTGTACAGTACGGTAAATGTCTGTATACCCCTGCGATGTGCATCCAACTGTCACTTGAGATTGAACAGCGAACGAAGCAGCTGGGTTACTGACTGAATGTAAATGGAAGGCACATAGGAAGGGTGCTTGTGGTCACTCAAATGATTGAAACCTGGTTGATGCACTACCAAAGCTGGGGTACCAGGAGGGAACATTTGAGGGGTATTGAGATGGTGGTGTGCAGAGGTCAACATATGTTTCAGAGACACAGAGGTACTGCGGTCCTGGTCCCACATTGGGGGTAGACAAAAGTCCCTGCTAAAGATTTCTGTCCAACTGTTATCACATTTTGTGCAGCCTGGCTCCCTCTGTAAGGATTCCCCAGTGTCTTTCGATCCTACAGATGACTGTAGCAAACTTCCCAAATTTTTTCTTGGCCTCATACTCCCAAAGGAGTGCCTGACATTTGCCAGCCTAACGATACTCACATTCTGGGAAAAACCTCACTAACCATGCATATTTATGTACCACACATGGCAAATCCTTACAATTGCAGAACATCATATCGCACTTGTCATCTTTGAGGTACTGTAAGTATTTGGATTTGAGGGTAATATTCATCCTTGCTTGCTCTCTCCCATCTGAAGTCTACGGTGCTGCTATTCCTTTCTCACATCTCCCTTCAAAGAGACACGCGACACACAGACTCAATCACTCAGCAAACATATATGCTTTGACGTTTTCATATTGCTGTTTACCTTCTAATTATTCCCCCTTCACCACAAATACAGGCCTGCCATTCCTCATCCCCTCAGTCAACGCAGTCCTTCACTCTTTAGGCCCTGCAAGACCACCATGAACAAGAATCATGTCAGCAAGCAGAAGAAAAGCCTCAGTGTGCTCTTTTGTTCATACTGCTGCCCTCTAGTAACACTTCATGGCAACTGCAGCATAAGAATGGGACTGAGAAGAGGGCTGTCCTATGCAAATAATATCCTCCCATGCACACTTTCTTCTGAGACGGTCGGCGGCTTGTGCCGTGATACCACCTCCAACATATGGTCTTCAACCAAATTTTAAAAAAGCCCACCTGCCTTAGACGAAGGATTTTGCCACTCAAAGGAAGCACATGGGGACATCACCCTCATTTAGCAGGGTCCTAAATTGCCTGCTGTCAGCCTGTATACAGAACAAGGGCGTTCGTGGGCGTTCGTGAGCGTTCCTCAAAGGAAGGAGGTGGGTGATTAAATTCACAGTGCCAGGGCAGGCCCAGCCCAGCCCAGCCCAGCCCAGCCCAGCCCAGCCCAGCTCAGCCCTGCACAGCCCAGCCCGGCACAGCGCACTGCTGTGGAGGTCCATTCCTTCACATCCTGCAGCAGGCATGATGCAGACCTATTAGAGCAAAGGCTTGACTCTGCCCTTGTCTGTCTCTTAAAGGAAACAATCTTTGTAGCTTCTTATTGCACCTAATAAATGGACTCTAGCTTGCCTCAAACTTGACCCATCATTTCATTAGCCAGAGCTCATACTTGACCTTTATTTCTATCCAAGCTCACTGACACAAAACCCCTGATTTGAGCAAGTGGCTCACACCAAAATAAAAAATCACCATCATCCAACCTATTTTACAACAAGTGTAGCCCCTTCCTCTTATTCTTGTGCTCAGTTATAACCCCCAATACCACAATTGCACTCTGCAATTCACCAAACTTAAAGGACAAAGAATGAAGACATTGATAAAGGAAGATAAGGCCTTGTCCCTATTGCACCTACTTGAGAGATAGGGCGGTTGGTAGAAGGTCATGAGGGAAAACATTTGAAATTTCGGGACACACATGCCAAAAAGAGTGTCCACTTTTCTCCTCTGTTACCAAGTAAAAAAAAATTTGCAAAAAAAAAAACTATTCACTTTTTGAAAATTTCGACCTTGGGATACTTCTACAGCATTGGCAGGATTCGAACCCTGGCCTGTGAGGGCTGTCCCCACCAAAGGTACAAGACTTACCTTTGAGCTATAGCTCCTTGGTGGTCTAGAGGATTGCAGTAGTAACTATAAGCAACATACAGGCCTTGGTGTCCTTCCCTGCGGCATCCATTGCACATGAAAAGGATGACCATGACATTAGGACAATTTGATAGGCTACTTACATGGAAACCAGTGTGGTCCAGTGGGTAAGTGCCTGCCTTCCATCCAGGCAACCAGGGTTCAAATCCCGGGTTCGGCACCAGGTGACTGATGGTGGCAGAGCAGAGGTAAGTTGGAGGTGGGCCTAAAGGGCCAATTGGTAAGTAAAATGTGTCTGTGTGTTGTGTAAGAGTGGAATCATGCCTAGTGAATGAGGGATTGCAGGTTGGTTGGTAAGTAGTGAGTGGGTGGGGTCAGAGGGGAGGGGTATAGGAGGAGCTGGGTGAGAGATGAGGGGTATAGGAGGAGCTTGGTCGGAGAGGAGGGGTATAGGAGGAGCCTAGTCAGAGTGGGTGGGGTCAGAGATGAGGGGTTCAGGAGCAGCCTAGTCAGAGTGGGTAGGGTCAGAGAGGAGGGGTGTAGGAGGAGCTGGGTCAGAGAGGAGGGGTATAGGAGGAGCTTGGTCGGAGAGGAGGGGTATAGGAGGAGCCTAGTCAGAGTGGGTGGGGTCAGAGATGAGGGGTTCAGGAGCAGCCTAGTCAGAGTGGGTAGGGTCAGAGAGGAGGGGTGTAGGAGGAGCTGGGTCAGAGAGGAGGGGTATAGGAGGAGCTGGGTCGGAGAGGAGGGGTATAGGAGGAGCCAAGTCAGAGTGGGTGGGGTCAGAGAGGAGGGGTTCAGGAGCAGCCTAGTCAGAGTGGGTGGGGTCAGAGAGGAGGGGTATATGGGTGGGGTCAGAGAGCAGAGGAATAGGTGGAGTAGGATCCTGACTTATTGTGGGAAAGTGCAAATACTCTCTGATTTCTGTTGGGAGGGGGCAGTCAAAAATGGGGGGTTCAGTATTAAAAGGTGCTTGGGCGCAACGTGAAGGCGATGAGGTGCACAGAATGGCATGGCTTCCAGGTACTTTTTGGGGGGGCTACCATTAGTTTTTATTGCTCTGATCCTCCCTCATGGGGTGTACCCCAAATGGTTAGGGGCAACGGGGGGGAGGCAAGATGCTGTTTGACAGTTTCTATTACCAACAGGGGTCACCATACGATTCTTCTGCAGTTATGGTATTGAAAGGTAAAACAAGGAGCATGTGGCTGTATTTTTGCAGGTCGGGTGCCCCAAAATGTTACTGCCAGCAGCAGCAGCCCCCTTCCTCCCCACCCGGCAGATTGGTATAGGTACCTTTAGGACATTTCTGTTGAAAACAGAGGCTATAGCGAATCGCACTACAAAATCCGAGAGCACTAACACTTGCTAAATAAAGGTGGCATCGGAGCATACGAATGAGGCAGGGAGAGGCTACTGTTGGCAATTGGTTTGGTGGGTCATAGTGAATAACCTCGGCATGCAAATAGGCAGAAGTGTGAGGATTGGCAGTGTCTGTAGAGAATTTTGGCATGCGCTTCAGTTGATTTTTTCCTCCTTACGTTGGCTATGAACTACAGAGGAAAGGCCTGGCCTTACTGTTGGGCAAAACATGTTTCATGATTTTAAGAAGTGTAGTCTGGCTGTACTGAGAGGGGCTGTACAGTACGGTAAATGTCTGTATACCCCTGCGATGTGCATCCAACTGTCACTTGAGATTGAACAGCGATCGAAGCAGCTGGGTTACTGACTGAATGTAAATGGAAGGCACATAGGAAGGGTGCTTGTGGTCACTCAAATGATTGAAACCTGGTTGATGCACTACCAAAGCTGGGGTACCAGGAGGGAACATTTGAGGGGTATTGAGATGGTGGTGTGCAGAGGTCAACATATGTTTCAGAGACACAGAGGTACTGCGGTCCTGGTCCCACATTGGGGGTAGACAAAAGTCCCTGCTAAAGATTTCTGTCCAACTGTTATCACATTTTGTGCAGCCTGGCTCCCTCTGTAAGGATTCCCCAGTGTCTTTCGATCCTACAGATGACTGTAGCAAACTTCCCAAATTTTTTCTTGGCCTCATACTCCCAAAGGAGTGCCTGACATTTGCCAGCCTAACGATACTCACATTCTGGGAAAAACCTCACTAACCATGCATATTTATGTACCACACATGGCAAATCCTTACAATTGCAGAACATCATATCGCACTTGTCATCTTTGAGGTACTGTAAGTATTTGGATTTGAGGGTAATATTCATCCTTGCTTGCTCTCTCCCATCTGAAGTCTACGGTGCTGCTATTCCTTTCTCACATCTCCCTTCAAAGAGACACGCGACACACAGACTCAATCACTCAGCAAACATATATGCTTTGACGTTTTCATATTGCTGTTTACCTTCTAATTATTCCCCCTTCACCACAAATACAGGCCTGCCATTCCTCATCCCCTCAGTCAACGCAGTCCTTCACTCTTTAGGCCCTGCAAGACCACCATGAACAAGAATCATGTCAGCAAGCAGAAGAAAAGCCTCAGTGTGCTCTTTTGTTCATACTGCTGCCCTCTAGTAACACTTCATGGCAACTGCAGCATAAGAATGGGACTGAGAAGAGGGCTGTCCTATGCAAATAATATCCTCCCATGCACACTTTCTTCTGAGACGGTCGGCGGCTTGTGCCGTGATACCACCTCCAACATATGGTCTTCAACCAAATTTTAAAAAAGCCCACCTGCCTTAGACGAAGGATTTTGCCACTCAAAGGAAGCACATGGGGACATCACCCTCATTTAGCAGGGTCCTAAATTGCCTGCTGTCAGCCTGTATACAGAACAAGGGCGTTCGTGGGCGTTCGTGAGCGTTCCTCAAAGGAAGGAGGTGGGTGATTAAATTCACAGTGCCAGGGCAGGCCCAGCCCAGCCCAGCCCAGCCCAGCCCAGCTCAGCCCTGCACAGCCCAGCCCGGCACAGCGCACTGCTGTGGAGGTCCATTCCTTCACATCCTGCAGCAGGCATGATGCAGACCTATTAGAGCAAAGGCTTGACTCTGCCCTTGTCTGTCTCTTAAAGGAAACAATCTTTGTAGCTTCTTATTGCACCTAATAAATGGACTCTAGCTTGCCTCAAACTTGACCCATCATTTCATTAGCCAGAGCTCATACTTGACCTTTATTTCTATCCAAGCTCACTGACACAAAACCCCTGATTTGAGCAAGTGGCTCACACCAAAATAAAAAATCACCATCATCCAACCTATTTTACAACAAGTGTAGCCCCTTCCTCTTATTCTTGTGCTCAGTTATAACCCCCAATACCACAATTGCACTCTGCAATTCACCAAACTTAAAGGACAAAGAATGAAGACATTGATAAAGGAAGATAAGGCCTTGTCCCTATTGCACCTACTTGAGAGATAGGGCGGTTGGTAGAAGGTCATGAGGGAAAACATTTGAAATTTCGGGACACACATGCCAAAAAGAGTGTCCACTTTTCTCCTCTGTTACCAAGTAAAAAAAAAATTTGCAAAAAAAAAACTATTCACTTTTTGAAAATTTCCACCTTGGGATACTTCTACAGCATTGGCAGGATTCGAACCCTGGCCTGTGAGGGCTGTCCCCACCAAAGGTACAAGACTTACCTTTGAGCTATAGCTCCTTGGTGGTCTAGAGGATTGCAGTAGTAACTATAAGCAACATACAGGCCTTGGTGTCCTTCCCTGCGGCATCCATTGCACATGAAAAGGATGACCATGACATAAGGACAATTTGATATGCTACTTACATGGAAACCAGTGTGGTCCAGTGGGTAAGTGCCTGCCTTCCATCCAGGCAACCAGGGTTCAAATCCCGGGTTCGGCACCAGGTGACTGATGGTGGCAGAGCAGAGGTAAGTTGGAGGTGGGCCTAAAGGGCCAATTGGTAAGTAAAATGTGTCTGTGTGTTGTGTAAGAGTGGAATCATGCCTAGTGAATGAGGGATTGCAGGTTGGTTGGTAAGTAGTGAGTGGGTGGGGTCAGAGGGTAGGGGTATAGGAGGAGCTAGTTCGGAGAGGAGGGGTATAGGAGGAGCTGGGTGAGAGAGGAGGGGTATAGGAGGAGCTCGGTCGGAGAGGAGGGGTATAGGAGGAGCCTAGTCAGAGTGGGTGGGGTCAGAGAGGAGGGGTTCAGGAGCAGCCTAGTCAGAGTGGGTGGGGTCAGAGAGGAGGGGTATAGGAGGAGCTGGGTGAGAGAGGAGGGGTATAGGAGGAGCCAAGTCAGAGTGGGTGGGGTCAGAGAGGAGGGGTATAGGAGGAGCTGGGTGAGAGAGGAGGGGTATAGGAGGAGCCAAGTCAGAGTGGGTGGGGTCAGAGAGAGGAGGGGTATAGGAGGAGCCAAGTCAGAGTGGGTGGGGTCAGAGAGGAGGGGTATAGGAGGAGCTGGGTGAGAGAGGAGGGGTATAGGAGGAGCTCGGTCGGAGAGGAGGGGTATAGGAGGAGCCAAGTCAGAGTGGGTGGGGTCAGAGAGGAGGGGTTCAGGAGCAGCCTAGTCAGAGTGGGTGGGGTCAGAGAGGAGGGGTATATGGGTGGGGTCAGAGAGCAGAGGAATAGGTGGAGTAGGATCCTGACTTATTGTGGGAAAGTGCAAATACTTTTTTACTGCACCCCCCTATACTCTCTGATTTCTGTTGGGAGGGGCAGTCAAAAATGGGGGGTTCAGTATTAAAAGGTGCTTGGGCGCAACGTGAAGGTGATGAGGTGCACAGAATGGCATGGCTTCCAGGTACTTTTTGGGGGGGCTTCTGAGGTTCCGTGACGATTTGAGCCCGTGTTTTCAAGTTTGTCGGAAATACATAATATTAGTATCAGCGAACCGCAAATGATCCATTTAGCATATCCTGGTGTTTTCGCTACGATACGAGCAAGAGCACTCCTGTTATGAACACATTTCTGATCTACCCATGGCATCCATCTTAGATCATGGCCGCCATTTTGTGTTTCCTTGCCCTCACATATGCAATAGCCTCTGATCACTCCATTTTGATTAAGGACACGTAGCCTTAGCCGGAGATTCACCTCTTTCATGACACGTACACCTTAAACCAGATCACGCTGAAGCTGCATGACTTGACAAAGGCTGCCTCCTCTGCCCGAGGCCAGCCCACCTGTCCATTGTCCCGATCATGATTAGGCGGCCGAAGCCGGTAGCCTTGCCCATTTACAACCCACAAACATCTCTTATCCCGCTTTCCTATCTTCTGCACCTGGCTCTGCTCCTTTCCTTCTGGGCCTTTATTAGGGGGAGGTAACGAACTTTACGATGAGGCGGTCCGGCTCTTGAATGCAATATTGACAAGGGATTGTGATGGACTAGTGGGAACCCCTCTTCGTGATGTTTGGCATCAGATATTATCGACAGTTCCTGTGTAACGCCAAATATTTATTGCTTAAGACACAAAGGTTTGGGAATGTACTGACATGTGAAATATTTGCCTGAAGCACAATTTTTGGTATATAAGGAGCAACCCTCAATGTACAAATCGAACAGTCTCCTAGATTCTGCCCGTGTGTAGATTCTGTGATTTCTGTGTCCCTGCAGTAATAAACCTTTGGTCTTTGACGCCACCATCGAGAAGCCCGTGTTTCTGTTCATTTGCGCACCAAGGCAGGTGGAACTCCGGGGTCTTTGGGTGTTGTTCCCTGACACCTCTGGACGGAACCAAAAAGTCCAGAACTCCAATTGGCGCCCAACGTGGGGCGACGTCATTCGGTACCGGTCCAAAAGCCTGAAGAGTTCGAGAAGCTTCGTGTGAAGATTCCTGAGGGAGGCGCCCCACTTCATCGATCCCGGCATATCGCAAAAGTGGCCCTGAAGTTCTCTTCCACGAGGGTTCCCGTTCAGGACGGCTGCAGTGGGCCGTTGCCTTGACCGTCGCCCTGTCTTGGACCCGAGGTGCAGCCTTAGTACAGCGAAACGTGACGGGTTTCTCCTTGGTGACGTCTTCAGTGCCTCAGTTAAGTATTTAGTGATAGCTAGCTGGTTACTTTGTGAGGATTGTTAAAAATCCTTGATCGGTTCTTGGTTTGGTTTGGTTTCGTAAGATTATCACTAGTTGTTCTGGTTACGATAATCTATTTGGTTCAGTTTGGGTATCGATACATTAGTTTGGTTTTGGTAGGCCTAAGTTCTTGGTTCAAGTGCACATATCTGTTTCGTGTTTTGTTTGTTTTGTGTTCCAGACTGAAAATGGTAAGTCGGAAAATGTTGTCTTGTTTTAGTTGCAACAGTGACTCACGATTGGAGGATTCTTGTTTGGTTCCTCCGATTGGGACTCCCCTTTATGACCTGTATTGCAAATTTGGAGTGGGTCCTATATCCTATAACGAGGTGTGGGTCCGTTATTGTAAGAAGGATGGTGTCCTTAGTTGGCCACTACATGGTAGTTTTGAGCCCGAGATCCTTGATAATTTAGAAGCGAAACTGTTTAGTAAGAAAGCCCGGCCGGCAATGTTTGATTCTTTCCGTTACTGGCGAAAAGAATCTAAACAGAGAGAAATGAAAAGGTTGAAGAAAGAACAAAAAGAGCAAGAAGAGTTAACTCTAGAGCAAGCAACTAAACAACTGCAAGATAATGAGTGCGAAAAGGCTATAGATGTAGCAATTAGAGAGCATAATTTAGCGATTGACAAGTGCTACCCTGCCTTGCCATCGAAAACAGCTAAAATACTGGAGGATTCCGAAAACGATCCTCTGTTGTCCTATCTGTTACGTTCACCTCCACCGTACGCACAAGGTGCTGCGGCTCAACTTATACCGAATGTTCAATTGCCGGTTGCTGGACAACCTGGTATTCTTGTTCCTCAGAATCTAGTTCCTGTACCTCCTGTGGTTAATGTGAATGTTCCTACGGCTCCTCCTCTTCCTGGGTTGCCGACTTCTATACCTGTATCTGTCTCGCTTACACCTACTACTTCACAAACTATTTTCATCGATACTCCTACTGCTTCGCAATCTGTTCCTACCTCTACTGTGTTCTCTACGTCTGCGAGTATGTTAACTCCACTTTCTGTACGTCGAAAAATAACTGATTCTGTTGCTAATATTCTGTCTCCTTTATATAAATCCTTAATTAAGACTTCTACTTCTGATTCAGTTCAGAGACGTAGTCAGCTACCAAGTACTGAAGAAAGGGGAGTTTTAGATTCCACGGCTCTCAGATGGATTACGAAAGTTAGAAGATATAATACGAGAGATGTATTAGATACGTTTATGCAGTGGAAGGAACCAACGCAACGATACGTCTTTGATGAGATGTGCTCGTTGTTACGTGAGGAAATAGAGGAAGATGATGTCGAATCAGACTTGGAGGATTTATTTAAGGTGCAAAAAGAGTTTGCTGCAGGAATGATAGTGGGTGATAATATACAAGAAGCGATGGAACTTATTTTGAGTTTTAGGAATGATCCATCTCTTCGTTCGCCGAGAGATTTAGAGAAAGGTAAAATGAAGCTAAGTCGCCAATATCCTATGAGGGAGGTTCCTCCAATTTGGCGCGAAGCTGTGCAAGCTAATGCGGCAGCAGGTATTGCAGCTGCTCCAGCACAGTTCCAACGAGTGTGGATACACATTCCATGGAAACGAGCTGAAGTACTAGCAGTGAAACAGGCCTTACCAGATCCGCGTAAGAATCCGGCCGGATATTACAAGGAATTGACACAGACAGTTGAAGCCTGTATAATGAATTTGGCAGACATTGACATGCTATTTGGCAATGTAGTTCCACAACCAGTGTGGGCTAAAATTCGTAGAGAGGATCATCAAGCAGCTTTAGGTGGTGATTGGGCAGCTATCACTGCAGCAGATGGTCAGCAAACGGGTGGTGCAAAACCCGAACCCCTAATTGCTAATCTTCCAGGTAGAATAATTGACTTAATGAAGACTCTGATGCCTGCGTTGCGTGTTAATTGGGATAAACTGTCCGCATGCAAGCAAAAGAAAGATGAAAGTGTCTCCGACTTCTTCACGAGGTTCGAAGAGACTTTTGTAGACCATAGTGGTCAGGATATGAGCACTGAAGGAGGACAGAGATTGTTTGTCGATAAATTTGTGCATAATTTGTTACCTGAATTATGCAATAAATTAAAGGATTCAGAGAGTGCGTGGGCTGTATCTACAACAGCGCAAATACTTGCGACTGCGCAGTACTACGAAAATAGGGATAAAGAGGAAAAGGAGAAATCAGAGAAGAAAACGAAAGATTTAAAGACTAAAGTTCTTTTACAGCAGGCGTATCCGCCTCGCACGAATCAGACTAATATGCAACAGAATTCGTATCAAAGGACAGATTATAGTTCAACCAGGCCTCAATATCAGTGGAATCAGTGCGCGTACTGTAAGAAAGAGGGTCACTACAAGAATGAATGTCCGATTTTAGCGCAAAATAATGCAGCAGCAGCTCAGAGAGGTCGTGGTGGTTTTGCGCAGAATTCTAGAGGTCGAGGGCGAGGTGCTATGCCTCCGCAAACGAATGATCGTCCCTCTAATCACTTTGATCAACGAAACGTACAGTCAGCTCAACAGAATAGATCTCAGCAATATCTTGTTGAGGATTATTGTGAAGTTGATGAGGGATTCCAGCAAAATGGGTACTAGGACAGCCATGGACAGAGAGAGGGAGTAGTATCAGTTCCAGTGGATCAGAGTGGGCCTTATGTCGCAGTAGCAACATCAGGTGTAGTCGAACCGTTTCTGTTGGATACTGGTGCCGCAAAAAGTTCTATAATTCATGCGAAACTCCCTGGCGCACCTTTGTCTGGCTCAACGAATGTTTCTGTAGGTTTTTCAGGCGCCCCTGTCTACAACCCGATATCTAATCCTTTGTCTATTTCTGTTGGACCATGCCAATTGAAAGCACCCTTGATTTTGACGACAGGTTGTAATGAAAATCTGCTTGGTTTAGATTTGTTAAAACGACTATATGCGACATTGTACTGTTCTCCGGAAGGAGTACAGCTTACTTTGGGTAAAAGACTCACTTCTCCGATGTACTTGTCAATGGACGCACTCCCGCCAGAGCTGCGCTCACTCCCTGATTCTCTTTGGGCGACTGGTCCTAATGATGTAGGCCTTTTGGAAATACCACCGTATGTAGTAACTTTGAAAGCAAATGTAAAATTTCCTAGAATTCCCCAATATAAAATATCGAGTGAAGGAGAACGTGCACTTTTATTGATTGTGCAAGATTTGATTAAGAAAGGTGTGGTTGAAGAAACTCGAGGAAATGTTTGTAATAGTCCTGTATTGCCAATTCTGAAACGAACTGATCCTACGAAGCCTCCAGTATATAGGTTTGTCATAGATCTTAGAGAGGTTAATAAGATTGTGGTTCCACAGTTTCCTGTGGTTCCAGACATTACTGCCTTGTTAACATTGATTCCTGCTACAGCCAATTGGTTCTCAGTCATCGACTTGAAGAATGCCTTTTTCAGCATTCCGATAGCCGAGGAAAGCAGGGATATTTTTGGCTTCTGTCTAGGAGGTCGAAGCTTCAGATTTAAACGCGCTCCACAAGGCTACTGTGAGAGTCCATCTATTTACAGTCAAGCATTAAAAAGTCAGCTAGATTCTTTTGTCCTTCCTCCAGGTTCTGCCCTAGTACAGTATGTAGATGATCTTCTAGTGGCTGCCGATGACAGGGAAACTTGCAAAGCAGCTACAGTATCGTTGTTACATCATTTGTCTGATTTGAATCACAAAGTATCACCTTCCAAGATGCAATACTGCTGCCAAGAAGTGACCTACCTAGGTCATCTCTTGTCAAAGGAGGGAAGGAAGTTGACCCCAGAAAGAATAAAAGCAATTACGCAAATGAGTGTTCCACGCACACAGAGAGAAGTACGTGCCTTTTTAGGTATTACCTCCTACTGTAGGCAGTGGATTCCAAATTTTTCTCTTTTAGCGAAACCATTGGTAGCTTTGACTGGGAAAAATGTTCCGAGTCCGGTGCCATGGTCTGATGAATGTCAAGAGAGCTCTACCGAATTACGGAAAGCATTGTGTTCAGCTCCTGTATTGGGTACACCTGATTACAGTAAACCATTCACGCTCTACGTTCACGAGAGAGAAGGTTGCGCGTTGAGTGTCCTGACACAGAAGTTTGGTGATAAACAACGCCCTTGTGCGTATTTCTCATCAACATTAGATCCGGTAGCTAGAGCGTTGCCTAGTTGTTTGAGAGCTACAGCGGCAGCTGCGGCTTCCATTCGGCAATCTGCTGGTTTGGTGATGAACAACATGCTAGTGGTCATGGTTCCTCATGCAGTGGATACACTCATGAACCGAACGAAGACACAACACCTTACCAGTGCGAGATTATCTGGTTACGAACTGACACTACTAGCGAGTCATATTCAGATCAAAAGATGTAATGTATTGAATCCAGCAACGCTGTTGCCGACTGACCAAGAGTCGAGTGATTCTGAGCCACATGACTGCTATTTTAAAACGGAGGAAGAGACAAAAGGACGCATCGACCTTAAGGATACTCCGTTACCCGATCCGGATGGTACGCTATATGTGGACGGGTCATGTTTTAAATTGGAGAATGGTGATGTGACTGCTGCTTACGCGGTGACGACTTTGAAGACGATTGTGGAGACTGCAAGAGTGAGTCAGAATTCTGCCCAAGCTGCAGAATTAATAGCTCTAACGAGAGCATGTGTTTTAGCTGAGGGAAAGAGAGTGAATGTGTTCACAGACAGTCAGTACGCATTTGGCGTGGCCCATAGTTTTGGCCGGTTGTGGAGAGAAAGAGGTTTCATTACGTCCCATGGGACTAAGATTCAACATGGTCAGCTAGTTAACGACTTGTTGGAATCTCTAACCTTGCCGACTGAAGTTGCAATTGTAAAGTGCAGTGCTCATAAAGCAATCACGGATGATGTTGGACGTGGGAATGCTTTTGCTGATGAAATTGCTAAACAGACAGCTAGAGATGTGATGAGTAGAATGTATGTTGCAACGTCTGCAAGATGGATCGCTGAGTCTGGGATGTGTGAAGATACAATGGAAAGTGTGAAGGAGATTCAGAAAGAAGCGACTGAGGAAGAGAAACGTGAATGGAGAGAAAGTACGGGCAAGTTGGACTCGAATGGATGTTGGATTGATTTGACAGAGCAACAACGTTGGATGTTGCCGGATGCGTATGTGCTTGCAGTAGTGACAATGGCGCACGGAGTAGCGCATATAAGTTCTAAAGGCATCTGTAAGATGTTGGCTCCGGTCTGGAAGAATGATGGGATCAGTAAGTGTGCAGAGAGAGTGGTGAAAAATTGTATGGTGTGCTTAATGCATAACCCTGGCAAGGGAACTCCAACTCCAGCTGGTCATTTCGCTCCTCCTTCCTGTCCCTTTGAAGTGATTCAGTTAGATTTCATTCACATGGAACGCTGTAATAACTTGAAATACGTCCTGGTGGTGGTTTGTGCTTTTTCCAGGTGGATAGAAGCATACCCACTGAAGGACAATACCGCCTTATCAACTGCCAAAATTCTTCTCAAAGAATATTTCCCTAGATTCGGTATGCCACGGATTGTATGGTCAGATAACGGAAGTGAGTTTATAGGGAAAGTTATGCAGAGTGTATGTGCAGGCCTAGGTTTGAAACAGAAATTTCATAGTGCGAACCATCCCCAGTCAGCTGGTCTAGTGGAGGGTTATAATGGCACCCTCAAGCTGAAGATAGCCAAAATACAAGCATCCACAGGTTTGGCTTGGCCAGACGCACTTCCTTTGGCCTTGTTATCAACGAGAGCAACAGTGCATTCTAGAATAGGGCTTTCTCCATACGAGATTGTGTTTGGCCGCCCGGCAAATATCTGGGGTGTGCCAAGGCCTAAACAATTTTGCTCCATTGAATATCCTATGTTGATAGACTACCTTTACGACTTGACTGCTAAATTGAGTCTTATTCATCAACAGGTTTTCGATGCACTACCAAAGCCTCCGGAGAGTCCAGGGCATCAACTGAAACCCGGCGACCAAGTGATGGTCAAAAACTTCGCGAGGACAAAGAATCTTCAGCCTCGCTACATCGGTCCCTTCCAGGTCCTGCTGGCAACGAGGACAGCCGTACGTGTTGCTGGCCGCAAGAACTGGATTCACGCTTCTCACGTAAAGCGTGTTCCATTGCCGCTGCCTTACGACGACTGGGTGAAGAAGGGAATTGGTGCCTCCGAATCTGAAATCACCCCGAAATTTATCCCTTTCAGTGATGCCGATTTGATTACTGACACTTTGAAACCTGACTCTCCTCCTGAGAAAACTCCTTCGAACATTGAACATTTGTCTCCAGCATCAGAAGAAACTTTGTTATCTGCGAACTTAAACTCTGCAACAGCTGCTAGTGATACACTATTTTCCGATCAAACAGTACCAGCGAAGAAGAGATACAACCTTAGAAGCCATAAAAAGGACTAATAAAGCAGGCAACTGCATATTGTAATTTTGAGATATATATATATATTGAACTTTTGCTTTTCAGCCAGGAAGTTTGCTATTGTTTATTGTTTTTAAAATTGCCTTGCCGTCTGGGTAGCCGTAGGGTCGTGGCTGTGTGCCTAGTTTGAATTTGCAGGGGTCTGACACAAGGTCGATCTTTCTGTTGGTTTTGGGAACTCCCAGGGCTGACAGAGGCATTTTCATCTACGTACACATCATCAGTGGTCGCGAGCGGATTGTAGAAGATGGAGCTTCCTGCGCTGCAACGAGAAAATGTGATTTATGTTCGCCGAAACAGACTGTACAAAATTCTTCGTAGCAAATGCTTTTTGATGCAATGTGCCGTTACATTTTTGATTATTTTAGCAACATTGATGGGTGGAATAGTCTTTAGTATAAATCTGATTTTTGTGCCAGTTACTACAGTACCTCCCCTTGATCCTGTTACTTCTACTGTTTCTTCTATACACTCTTTTCACTCGTTTCCTGAACATGAGCAAGCCCGACGTACAGAGTTCATTAACAACACTTTTGTACAGCTCTTGCACCAACACCAACTGGTAGTTAACACTACAGACTGCTGGGTGTGTGGCTTGATACCCCACACTATGGATAAAGGTATTCCCTATTTGGTTTTGCCTTTCAGCTACAATGGATCATTTCAGGCCCTTCAAACCATCTTTGCTTATGCCCTTGAGACCTATCCTCCACGTCCACCACGTTCCACTAAATATAACTCTGCCAACAAAGCTTTAGTCCAGGGAATTATTGACATGATCAAGGATGTCAATAATACTCCATCATACCCTAGAGACGAACTACGAGTGTATTTGAGTTGGAATACTTCAGAGTATCGTCTTAGTTTAGGAGAAAGCAAGCGTAAAAGCTCAACTCCAATCTGGGTCGTACCTCACCGAGGTCAGGTCTGTTTGCAAGGTAATGGGAGAAATCCGAGAGCTCAGCTAGGGAGGAGTGAGTGCGTTGAGACTTATGTGTGTCCGGCTAACTCTTCCCCTGCCTTCCTTACTGCTAGGGGTACCTATTTCATTTGTCGAGACCGAGCTTATACATGGTTACCTGCTGACTTTTCAGGTTCATGCTATATTGCTCGATTGTTGCCTCCAACATACACTGCTTCATCTGATTACCACAGAACAAGAGTAGCGAGAGGTGTCTTCAGCAAAGAAGATACTGCTGGTCAGGAAGCTGGAGACTTCTTCAAAGGCTTCCTTCCGTTTTGGGGGCCTATGGCCAATAGTAGAAACATACGTCAGCTAACACGGGTAGTTGAATCTACTATTACCAAAACTGCTGGTGCCCTTAGCAATCTAACGGCTGAGCTTCAGGCGGATAGACTCATGACGTTGCAAAACCGTATGGTTTTAGACGTTATCCTTGCAGACCGAGGTGGGGTATGCAGAATGATCCAATCGAGCTGCTGTGTCTTTATTCCTAATAATGCTCCAACAGTCTATGAGGCGATCTCTAAGCTACACAAGATTTCCGACTCTATACATGTAGACAAGGGAAACTGGTCCTTTATGGAGTGGGTTTGGACTCTGATCTCAGCGTGGGGATGGAAGGTTCTAATGGTCATTGGTGTCATATTAGTATTCCTCTTCTCATGCTGCCTGATTATCCAGTGTGGTCCAGCCCTGTGTAGCCTTTGTGCTGCAACCTGTTTTAGGAAACCACCTGCGTTTGGAGAAAAGGCACGAGAAAGGATGATGGTACAACAACATGTCACTGACCTGATGAGTATAGAACTAGACTCTGATATAGACTGAGTAATTGCCTATGTAAGGGCAAAAGGAGGGCCTGAGGTTCCGTGACGATTTGAACCCGTGTTTTCAAGTTTGTCGGAAATACATAATATTAGTATCAGCGAACCGCAAATGATCCATTTAGCATATCCTGGTGTTTTCGCTACGATACGAGCAAGAGCACTCCTGTTATGAACACATTTCTGATCTACCCATGGCATCCATCTTAGATCATGGCCGCCATTTTGTGTTTCCTTGCCCTCACATATGCAATAGCCTCTGATCACTCCATTTTGATTAAGGACACGTAGCCTTAGCCGGAGATTCACCTCTTTCATGACACGTACACCTTAAACCAGATCACGCTGAAGCTGCATGACTTGACAAAGGCTGCCTCCTCTGCCCGAGGCCAGCCCACCTGAACTGGTTCTCGTGTCCATTGTCCCGATCATGATTAGGCGGCCGAAGCCGGTAGCCTTGCCCATTTACAACCCACAAACATCTCTTATCCCGCTTTCCTATCTTCTGCACCTGGCTCTGCTCCTTTCCTTCTGGGCCTTTATTAGGGGGAGGTAACGAACTTTACGATGAGGCGGTCCGGCTCTTGAATGCAATATTGACAAGGGATTGTGATGGACTAGTGGGAACCCCTCTTCGTGATGTTTGGCATCAGATATTATCGACAGTTCCTGTGTAACGCCAAATATTTATTGCTTAAGACACAAAGGTTTGGGAATGTACTGACATGTGAAATATTTGCCTGAAGCACAATTTTTGGTATATAAGGAGCAACCCTCAATGTACAAATCGAACAGTCTCCTAGATTCTGCCCGTGTGTAGATTCTGTGATTTCTGTGTCCCTGCAGTAATAAACCTTTGGTCTTTGACGCCACCATCGAGAAGCCCGTGTTTCTGTTCATTTGCGCACCAAGGCAGGTGGAACTCCGGGGTCTTTGGGTGTTGTTCCCTGACACCTCTGGACGGAACCAAAAAGTCCAGAACTCCACTACCATTAGTTTGTATTGCTCTGATCCTCCCTCATGGGGTGTACCCCAAATGGTTAGGGGCAATGGGGGGGGAGGCAAGATGCTGTTTGACAGTTTCTATTACCAACAGGGGTCCCCATACGATTCTTCTGCAGTTATGGTATTGAAAGGTAAAACAAGGAGCATGTGGCTGTATTTTTGCAGGTCGGGTGCCCCAAAATGTTACTGCCAGCAGCAGCAGCCCCCTTCCTCCCCACCCGGCAGATTGGTATAGGTACCTTTAGGACATTTCTGTTGAAAACAGAGGCTATAGCGAATCGCACTACAAAATCCGAGAGCACTAACACTTGCTAAATAAAGGTGGCATCGGAGCATACGAATGAGGCAGGGAGAGGCTACTGTTGGCAATTGGTTTGGTGGGTCATAGTGAATAACCTCGGCATGCAAATAGGCAGAAGTGTGAGGATTGGCAGTGTCTGTAGAGAATTTTGGCATGCTCTTCAGTTGATTTTTTCCTCCTTACGTTGGCTATGAACTACAGAGGAAAGGCCTGGCCTTACTGTTGGGCAAAACATGTTTCATGATTTTAAGAAGTGTAGTCTGGCTGTACTGAGAGGGGCTGTACAGTACGGTAAATGTCTGTATACCCCTGCGATGTGCATCCAACTGTCACTTGAGATTGAACAGCGAACGAAGCAGCTGGGTTACTGACTGAATGTAAATGGAAGGCACATAGGAAGGGTGCTTGTGGTCACTCAAATGATTGAAACCTGGTTGATGCACTACCAAAGCTGGGGTACCAGGAGGGAACATTTGAGGGGTATTGAGATGGTGGTGTGCAGAGGTCAACATATGTTTCAGAGACACAGAGGTACTGCGGTCCTGGTCCCACATTGGGGGTAGACAAAAGTCCCTGCTAAAGATTTCTGTCCAACTGTAATAACATGTTGTGCAGCCTGGCTCCCTCTGTAAGGATTCCCCAGTGTCTTTCGATCCTACAGATGACTGTAGCAAACTTCCCAAATTTTTTCTTGGCCTCATACTCCCAAAGGAGTGCCTGACATTTGCCAGCCTAACGATACTCACATTCTGGGAAAAACCTCACTAACCATGCATATTTATGTACCACACATGGCAAATCCTTACAATTGCAGAACATCATATCGCACTTGTCATCTTTGAGGTACTGTAAGTATTTGGATTTGAGGGTAATATTCATCCTTGCTTGCTCTCTCCCATCTGAAGTCTACGGTGCTGCTATTCCTTTCTCACATCTCCCTTCAAAGAGACACGCGACACACAGACTCAATCACTCAGCAAACATATATGCTTTGACGTTTTCATATTGCTGTTTACCTTCTAATTATTCCCCCTTCACCACAAATACAGGCCTGCCATTCCTCATCCCCTCAGTCAACGCAGTCCTTCACTCTTTAGGCCCTGCAAGACCACCATGAACAAGAATCATGTCAGCAAGCAGAAGAAAAGCCTCAGTGTGCTCTTTTGTTCATACTGCTGCCCTCTAGTAACACTTCATGGCAACTGCAGCATAAGAATGGGACTGAGAAGAGGGCTGTCCTATGCAAATAATATCCTCCCATGCACACTTTCTTCTGAGACGGTCGGCGGCTTGTGCCGTGATACCACCTCCAACATATGGTCTTCAACCAAATTTTAAAAAAGCCCACCTGCCTTAGACGAAGGATTTTGCCACTCAAAGGAAGCACATGGGGACATCACCCTCATTTAGCAGGGTCCTAAATTGCCTGCTGTCAGCCTGTATACAGAATAAGGGCGTTCGTGGGCGTTCGTGAGCGTTCCTCAAAGGAAGGAGGTGGGTGATTAAATTCACAGTGCCAGGGCAGGCCCAGCCCAGCCCAGCCCAGCCCAGCCCAGCCCAGCCCAGCTCAGCCCTGCACAGCCCAGCCCGGCACAGCGCACTGCTGTGGAGGTCCATTCCTTCACATCCTGCAGCAGGCATGATGCAGACCTATTAGAGCAAAGGCTTGACTCTGCCCTTGTCTGTCTCTTAAAGGAAACAATCTTTGTAGCTTCTTATTGCACCTAATAAATGGACTCTAGCTTGCCTCAAACTTGACCCATCATTTCATTAGCCAGAGCTCATACTTGACCTTTATTTCTATCCAAGCTCACTGACACAAAACCCCTGATTTGAGCAAGTGGCTCACACCAAAATAAAAAATCACCATCATCCAACCTATTTTACAACAAGTGTAGCCCCTTCCTCTTATTCTTGTGCTCAGTTATAACCCCCAATACCACAATTGCACTCTGCAATTCACCAAACTTAAAGGACAAAGAATGAAGACATTGATAAAGGAAGATAAGGCCTTGTCCCTATTGCACCTACTTGAGAGATAGGGCGGTTGGTAGAAGGTCATGAGGGAAAACATTTGAAATTTCGGGACACACATGCCAAAAAGAGTGTCCACTTTTCTCCTCTGTTACCAAGTAAAAAAAAATTTGCAAAAAAAAAACTATTCACTTTTTGAAAATTTCCACCTTGGGATACTTCTACAGCATTGGCAGGATTCGAACCCTGGCCTGTGAGGGCTGTCCCCACCAAAGGTACAAGACTTACCTTTGAGCTATAGCTCCTTGGTGGTCTAGAGGATTGCAGTAGTAACTATAAGCAACATACAGGCCTTGGTGTCCTTCCCTGCGGCATCCATTGCACATGAAAAGGATGACCATGACATTAGGACAATTTGATAGGCTACTTACATGGAAACCAGTGTGGTCCAGTGGGTAAGTGCCTGCCTTCCATCCAGGCAACCAGGGTTCAAATCCCGGGTTCGGCACCAGGTGACTGATGGTGGCAGAGCAGAGGTAAGTTGGAGGTGGGCCTAAAGGGCCAATTGGTAAGTAAAATGTGTCTGTGTGTTGTGTAAGAGTGGAATCATGCCTAGTGAATGAGGGATTGCAGGTTGGTTGGTAAGTAGTGAGTGGGTGGGGTCAGAGGGGAGGGGTATAGGAGGAGCTGGGTGAGAGATGAGGGGTATAGGAGGAGCTGGGTCGGATAGGAGGGGTATAGGAGGAGCCTAGTCAGAGTGGGTGGGGTCAGAGAGGAGGGGTTCAGGAGCAGCCTAGTCAGAGTGGGTAGGGTCAGAGAGGAGGGGTGTAGGAGGAGCTGGGTCAGAGAGGAGGGGTATAGGAGGAGCTGGGTCGGATAGGAGGGGTATAGGAGGAGCCTAGTCAGAGTGGGTGGGGTCAGAGAGGAGGGGTATAGGAGGAGCTGGGTGAGAGAGGAGGGGTATAGGAGGAGCTCGGTCGGAGAGGAGGGGTATAGGAGGAGCCAAGTCAGAGTGGGTGGGGTCAGAGAGGAGGGGTTCAGGAGCAGCCTAGTCAGAGTGGGTGGGGTCAGAGAGGAGGGGTACATGGGTGGGGTCAGAGAGCAGAGGAATAGGTGGAGTAGGATCCTGACTTATTGTGGGAAAGTGCAAATACTCTCTGATTTCTGTTGGGAGGGGGCAGTCAAAAATGGGGGGTTCAGTATTAAAAGGTGCTTGGGCGCAACGTGAAGGCGATGAGGTGCACAGAATGGCATGGCTTCCAGGTACTTTTTGGGGGGGCTACCATTAGTTTTTATTGCTCTGATCCTCCCTCATGGGGTGTACCCCAAATGGTTAGGGGCAACGGGGGGGGAGGCAAGATGCTGTTTGACAGTTTCTATTACCAACAGGGGTCACCATACGATTCTTCTGCAGTTATGGTATTGAAAGGTAAAACAAGGAGCATGTGGCTGTATTTTTGCAGGTCGGGTGCCCCAAAATGTTACTGCCAGCAGCAGCAGCCCCCTTCCTCCCCACCCGGCAGATTGGTATAGGTACCTTTAGGACATTTCTGTTGAAAACAGAGGCTATAGCGAATCGCACTACAAAATCCGAGAGCACTAACACTTGCTAAATAAAGGTGGCATCGGAGCATACGAATGAGGCAGGGAGAGGCTACTGTTGGCAATTGGTTTGGTGGGTCATAGTGAATAACCTCGGCATGCAAATAGGCAGAAGTGTGAGGATTGGCAGTGTCTGTAGAGAATTTTGGCATGCGCTTCAGTTGATTTTTTCCTCCTTACGTTGGCTATGAACTACAGAGGAAAGGCCTGGCCTTACTGTTGGGCAAAACATGTTTCATGATTTTAAGAAGTGTAGTCTGGCTGTACTGAGAGGGGCTGTACAGTACGGTAAATGCCTGTATACCCCTGCGATGTGCATCCAACTGTCACTTGAGATTGAACAGCGAACGAAGCAGCTGGGTTACTGACTGAATGTAAATGGAAGGCACATAGGAAGGGTGCTTGTGGTCACTCAAATGATTGAAACCTGGTTGATGCACTACCAAAGCTGGGGTACCAGGAGGGAACATTTGAGGGGTATTGAGATGGTGGTGTGCAGAGGTCAACATATGTTTCAGAGACACAGAGGTACTGCGGTCCTGGTCCCACATTGGGGGTAGACAAAAGTCCCTGCTAAAGATTTCTGTCCAACTGTTATCACATTTTGTGCAGCCTGGCTCCCTCTGTAAGGATTCCCCAGTGTCTTTCGATCCTACAGATGACTGTAGCAAACTTCCCAAATTTTTTCTTGGCCTCATACTCCCAAAGGAGTGCCTGACATTTGCCAGCCTAACGATACTCACATTCTGGGAAAAACCTCACTAACCATGCATATTTATGTACCACACATGGCAAATCCTTACAATTGCAGAACATCATATCGCACTTGTCATCTTTGAGGTACTGTAAGTATTTGGATTTGAGGGTAATATTCATCCTTGCTTGCTCTCTCCCATCTGAAGTCTACGGTGCTGCTATTCCTTTCTCACATCTCCCTTCAAAGAGACACGCGACACACAGACTCAATCACTCAGCAAACATATATGCTTTGACGTTTTCATATTGCTGTTTACCTTCTAATTATTCCCCCTTCACCACAAATACAGGCCTGCCATTCCTCATCCCCTCAGTCAACGCAGTCCTTCACTCTTTAGGCCCTGCAAGACCACCATGAACAAGAATCATGTCAGCAAGCAGAAGAAAAGCCTCAGTGTGCTCTTTTGTTCATACTGCTGCCCTCTAGTAACACTTCATGGCAACTGCAGCATAAGAATGGGACTGAGAAGAGGGCTGTCCTATGCAAATAATATCCTCCCATGCACACTTTCTTCTGAGACGGTCGGCGGCTTGTGCCGTGATACCACCTCCAACATATGGTCTTCAACCAAATTTTAAAAAAGCCCACCTGCCTTAGACGAAGGATTTTGCCACTCAAAGGAAGCACATGGGGACATCACCCTCATTTAGCAGGGTCCTAAATTGCCTGCTGTCAGCCTGTATACAGAACAAGGGCGTTCGTGGGCGTTCGTGAGCGTTCCTCAAAGGAAGGAGGTGGGTGATTAAATTCACAGTGCCAGGGCAGGCCCAGCCCAGCCCAGCCCAGCCCAGCCCAGCTCAGCCCTGCACAGCCCAGCCCGGCACAGCGCACTGCTGTGGAGGTCCATTCCTTCACATCCTGCAGCAGGCATGATGCAGACCTATTAGAGCAAAGGCTTGACTCTGCCCTTGTCTGTCTCTTAAAGGAAACAATCTTTGTAGCTTCTTATTGCACCTAATAAATGGACTCTAGCTTGCCTCAAACTTGACCCATCATTTCATTAGCCAGAGCTCATACTTGACCTTTATTTCTATCCAAGCCCACTGACACAAAACCCCTGATTTGAGCAAGTGGCTCACACCAAAATAAAAAATCACCATCATCCAACCTATTTTACAACAAGTGTAGCCCCTTCCTCTTATTCTTGTGCTCAGTTATAACCCCCAATACCACAATTGCACTCTGCAATTCACCAAACTTAAAGGACAAAGAATGAAGACATTGATAAAGGAAGATAAGGCCTTGTCCCTATTGCACCTACTTGAGAGATAGGGCGGTTGGTAGAAGGTCATGAGGGAAAACATTTGAAATTTCGGGACACACATGCCAAAAAGAGTGTCCACTTTTCTCCTCTGTTACCAAGTAAAAAAAAAATTTGCAAAAAAAAAAACTATTCACTTTTTGAAAATTTCCACCTTGGGATACTTCTACAGCATTGGCAGGATTCGAACCCTGGCCTGTGAGGGCTGTCCCCACCAAAAGTACAAGACTTACCTTTGAGCTATAGCTCCTTGGTGGTCTAGAGAATTGCAGTAGTAACTATAAGCAACATACAGGCCTTGGTGTCCTTCCCTGCGGCATCCATTGCACATGAAAAGGATGACCATGACATAAGGACAATTTGATAGGCTACTTACATGGAAACCAGTGTGGTCCAGTGGGTAAGTGCCTGCCTTCCATCCAGGCAACCAGGGTTCAAATCCCGGGTTCGGCACCAGGTGCCTGATGGTGGCAGAGCAGAGGTAAGTTGGAGGTGGGCCTAAAGGGCCAATTGGTAAGTAAAATGTGTCTGTGTGTTGTGTAAGAGTGGAATCATGCCTAGTGAATGAGGGATTGCAGGTTGGTTGGTAAGTAGTGAGTGGGTGGGGTCAGAGGGTAGGGGTATAGGAGGAGCTAGTTCGGAGAGGAGGGGTAAAGGAGGAGCTAGTTCGGAGAGGAGGGGTATAGGAGGAGCTGGGTGAGAGAGGAGGGGTATAGGAGGAGCTCGGTCGGAGAGGAGGGGTATAGGAGGAGCTTAGTCAGAGTGGGTGGGGTCAGAGAGGAGGGGTTCAGGAGCAGCCTAGTCAGAGTGGGTGGGGTCAGAGAGGAGGGGTATAGGAGGAGCTGGGTGAGAGAGGAGGGGGATAGGAGGAGCCAAGTCAGAGTGGGTGGGGTCAGAGAGGAGGGGTATAGGAGGAGCTGGGTGAGAGAGGAGGGGTATAGGAGGAGCCAAGTCAGAGTGGGTGGGGTCAGAGAGGAGGGGTATAGGAGGAGCTGGGTGAGAGAGGAGGGGTATAGGAGGAGCCAAGTCAGAGTGGGTGGGGTCAGAGAGGAGGGGTTCAGGAGCAGCCTAGTCAGAGTGGGTGGGGTCAGAGAGGAGGGGTATATGGGTGGGGTCAGAGAGCAGAGGAATAGGTGGAGTAGGATCCTGACTTATTGTGGGAAAGTGCAAATACTTTTTTACTGCACCCCCCTATACTCTCTGATTTCTGTTGGGAGGGGCAGTCAAAAATGGGGGGTTCAGTATTAAAAGGTGCTTGGGCGCAACGTGAAGGCGATGAGGTGCACAGAATGGCATGGCTTCCAGGTACTTTTTGGGGGGGCTACCATTAGTTTTTATTGCTCTGATCCTCCCTCATGGGGTGTACCCCAAATGGTTAGGGGCAACGGGGGGGGAGGCAAGATGCTGTTTGACAGTTTCTATTACCAACAGGGGTCACCATACGATTCTTCTGCAGTTATGGTATTGAAAGGTAAAACAAGGAGCATGTGGCTGTATTTTTGCAGGTCGGGTGCCCCAAAATGTTACTGCCAGCAGCAGCAGCCCCCTTCCTCCCCACCCGGCAGATTGGTATAGGTACCTTTAGGACATTTCTGTTGAAAACAGAGGCTATAGCGAATCGCACTACAAAATCCGAGAGCACTAACACTTGCTAAATAAAGGTGGCATCGGAGCATACGAATGAGGCAGGGAGAGGCTACTGTTGGCAATTGGTTTGGTGGGTCATAGTGAATAACCTCGGCATGCAAATAGGCAGAAGTGTGAGGATTGGCAGTGTCTGTAGAGAATTTTGGCATGCTCTTCAGTTGATTTTTTCCTCCTTACGTTGGCTATGAACTACAGAGGAAAGGCCTGGCCTTACTGTTGGGCAAAACATGTTTCATGATTTTAAGAAGTGTAGTCTGGCTGTACTGAGAGGGGCTGTACAGTACGGTAAATGTCTGTATACCCCTGCGATGTGCATCCAACTGTCACTTGAGATTGAACAGCGAACGAAGCAGCTGGGTTACTGACTGAATGTAAATGGAAGGCACATAGGAAGGGTGCTTGTGGTCACTCAAATGATTGAAACCTGGTTGATGCACTACCAAAGCTGGGGTACCAGGAGGGAACATTTGAGGGGTATTGAGATGGTGGTGTGCAGAGGTCAACATATGTTTCAGAGACACAGAGGTACTGCGGTCCTGGTCCCACATTGGGGGTAGACAAAAGTCCCTGCTAAAGATTTCTGTCCAACTGTTATCACATTTTGTGCAGCCTGGCTCCCTCTGTAAGGATTCCCCAGTGTCTTTCGATCCTACAGATGACTGTAGCAAACTTCCCAAATTTTTTCTTGGCCTCATACTCCCAAAGGAGTGCCTGACATTTGCCAGCCTAACGATACTCACATTCTGGGAAAAACCTCACTAACCATGCATATTTATGTACCACACATGGCAAATCCTTACAATTGCAGAACATCATATCGCACTTGTCATCTTTGAGGTACTGTAAGTATTTGGATTTGAGGGTAATATTCATCCTTGCTTGCTCTCTCCCATCTGAAGTCTACGGTGCTGCTATTCCTTTCTCACATCTCCCTTCAAAGAGACACGCGACACACAGACTCAATCACTCAGCAAACATATATGCTTTGACGTTTTCATATTGCTGTTTACCTTCTAATTATTCCCCCTTCACCACAAATACAGGCCTGCCATTCCTCATCCCCTCAGTCAACGCAGTCCTTCACTCTTTAGGCCCTGCAAGACCACCATGAACAAGAATCATGTCAGCAAGCAGAAGAAAAGCCTCAGTGTGCTCTTTTGTTCATACTGCTGCCCTCTAGTAACACTTCATGGCAACTGCAGCATAAGAATGGGACTGAGAAGAGGGCTGTCCTATGCAAATAATATCCTCCCATGCACACTTTCTTCTGAGACGGTCGGCGGCTTGTGCCGTGATACCACCTCCAACATATGGTCTTCAACCAAATTTTAAAAAAGCCCACCTGCCTTAGACGAAGGATTTTGCCACTCAAAGCAAGCACATGGGGACATCACCCTCATTTAGCAGGGTCCTAAATTGCCTGCTGTCAGCCTGTATACAGAACAAGGGCGTTCGTGGGCGTTCGTGAGCGTTCCTCAAAGGAAGGAGGTGGGTGATTAAATTCACAGTGCCAGGGCAGGCCCAGCCCAGCCCAGCCCAGCCCAGCCCAGCCCAGCCCAGCCCAGCCCAGCTCAGCCCTGCACAGCCCAGCCCGGCACAGCGCACTGCTGTGGAGGTCCATTCCTTCACATCCTGCAGCAGGCATGATGCAGACCTATTAGAGCAAAGGCTTGACTCTGCCCTTGTCTGTCTCTTAAAGGAAACAATCTTTGTAGCTTCTTATTGCACCTAATAAATGGACTCTAGCTTGCCTCAAACTTGACCCATCATTTCATTAGCCAGAGCTCATACTTGACCTTTATTTCTATCCAAGCTCACTGACACAAAACCCCTGATTTGAGCAAGTGGCTCACACCAAAATAAAAAATCACCATCATCCAACCTATTTTACAACAAGTGTAGCCCCTTCCTCTTATTCTTGTGCTCAGTTATAACCCCCAATACCACAATTGCACTCTGCAATTCACCAAACTTAAAGGACAAAGAATGAAGACATTGATAAAGGAAGATAAGGCCTTGTCCCTATTGCACCTACTTGAGAGATAGGGCGGTTGGTAGAAGGTCATGAGGGAAAACATTTGAAATTTCGGGACACACATGCCAAAAAGAGTGTCCACTTTTCTCCTCTGTTACCAAGTAAAAAAAAAATTTGCAAAAAAAAAAACTATTCACTTTTTGAAAATTTCCACCTTGGGATACTTCTACAGCATTGGCAGGATTCGAACCCTGGCCTGTGAGGGCTGTCCCCACCAAAGGTACAAGACTTACCTTTGAGCTATAGCTCCTTTGTGGTCTAGAGGATTGCAGTAGTAACTATAAGCAACATACAGGCCTTGGTGTCCTTCCCTGCGGCATCCATTGCACATGAAAAGGATGACCATGACATAAGGACAATTTGATAGGCTACTTACATGGAAACCAGTGTGGTCCAGTGGGTAAGTGCCTGCCTTCCATCCAGGCAACCAGGGTTCAAATCCCGGGTTCGGCACCAGGTGACTGATGGTGGCAGAGCAGAGGTAAGTTGGAGGTGGGCCTAAAGGGCCAATTGGTAAGTAAAATGTGTCTGTGTGTTGTGTAAGAGTGGAATCATGCCTAGTGAATGAGGGATTGCAGGTTGGTTGGTAAGTAGTGAGTGGGTGGGGTCAGAGGGTAGGGGTATAGGAGGAGCTAGTTCGGAGAGGAGGGGTATAGGAGGAGCCTAGTCAGAGTGGGTGGGGTCAGAGATGAGGGGTTCAGGAGCAGCCTAGTCAGAGTGGGTGGGGTCAGAGAGGAGGGGTGTAGGAGGAGCTGGGTCAGAGAGGAGGGGTATAGGAGGAGCTCGGTCGGAGAGGAGGGGTATAGGAGGAGCCTAGTCAGAGTGGGTGGGGTCAGAGATGAGGGGTTCAGGAGCAGCCTAGTCAGAGTGGGTGGGGTCAGAGAGGAGGGGTGTAGGAGGAGCTGGGTCAGAGAGGAGGGGTATAGGAGGAGCTGGGTCGGATAGGAGGGGTATAGGAGGAGCCTAGTCAGAGTGGGTGGGGTCAGAGAGGAGGGGTATTCGGAGGAGCTGGGTGAGAGAGGAGGGGTTCAGGAGCAGCCTAGTCAGAGTGGGTGGGGTCAGAGAGGAGGGGTATATGGGTGGGGTCAGAGAGCAGAGGAATAGGTGGAGTAGGATCCTGACTTATTGTGGGAAAGTGCAAATACTTTTTTACTGCACCCCCCTATTCTCTCTGATTTCTGTTGGGAGGGGGCAGTCAAAAATGGGGGGTTCAGTATTAAAAGGTGCTTGGGCGCAACGTGAAGGCGATGAGGTGCACAGAATGGCATGGCTTCCAGGTACTTTTTGGGGGGGCTACCATTAGTTTTTATTGCTCTGATCCTCCCTCATGGGGTGTACCCCAAATGGTTAGGGGCAACGGGGGGGAGGCAAGATGCTGTTTGACAGTTTCTATTACCAACAGGGGTCACCATACGATTCTTCTGCAGTTATGGTATTGAAAGGTAAAACAAGGAGCATGTGGCTGTATTTTTGCAGGTCGGGTGCCCCAAAATGTTACTGCCAGCAGCAGCAGCCCCCTTCCTCCCCACCCGGCAAATTGGTATAGGTACCTTTAGGACATTTCTGTTGAAAACAGAGGCTATAGCGAATCGCACTACAAAATCCGAGAGCACTAACACTTGCTAAATAAAGGTGGCATCGGAGCATACGAATGAGGCAGGGAGAGGCTACTGTTGGCAATTGGTTTGGTGGGTCATAGTGAATAACCTCGGCATGCAAATAGGCAGAAGTGTGAGGATTGGCAGTGTCTGTAGAGAATTTTGGCATGCTCTTCAGTTGATTTTTTCCTCCTTACGTTGGCTATGAACTACAGAGGAAAGGCCTGGCCTTACTGTTGGGCAAAACATGTTTCATGATTTTAAGAAGTGTAGTCTGGCTGTACTGAGAGGGGCTGTACAGTGCGGTAAATGTCTGTATACCCCTGTGATGTGCATCCAACTGTCACTTGAGATTGAACAGCGAACGAAGCAGCTGGGTTACTGACTGAATGTAAATGGAAGGCACATAGGAAGGGTGCTTGTGGTCACTCAAATGATTGAAACCTGGTTGATGCACTACCAAAGCTTGGGTACCAGGAGGGAACATTTGAGGGGTATTGAGATGGTGGTGTGCAGAGGTCAACATATGTTTCAGAGACACAGAGGTACTGCGGTCCTGGTCCCACATTGGGGGTAGACAAAAGTCCCTGCTAAAGATTTCTGTCCAACTGTTATCACATTTTGTGCAGCCTGGCTCCCTCTGTAAGGATTCCCCAGTGTCTTTCGATCCTACAGATGACTGTAGCAAACTTCCCAAATTTTTTCTTGGCCTCATACTCCCAAAGGAGTGCCTGACATTTGCCAGCCTAACGATACTCACATTCTGGGAAAAACCTCACTAACCATGCATATTTATGTACCACACATGGCAAATCCTTACAATTGCAGAACATCATATCGCACTTGTCATCTTTGAGGTACTGTAAGTATTTGGATTTGAGGGTAATATTCATCCTTGCTTGCTCTCTCCCATCTGAAGTCTACGGTGCTGCTATTCCTTTCTCACATCTCCCTTCAAAGAGACACGCGACACACAGACTCAATCACTCAGCAAACATATATGCTTTGACGTTTTCATATTGCTGTTTACCTTCTAATTATTCCCCCTTCACCACAAATACAGGCCTGCCATTCCTCATCCCCTCAGTCAACGCAGTCCTTCACTCTTTAGGCCCTGCAAGACCACCATGAACAAGAATCATGTCAGCAAGCAGAAGAAAAGCCTCAGTGTGCTCTTTTGTTCATACTGCTGCCCTCTAGTAACACTTCATGGCAACTGCAGCATAAGAATGGGACTGAGAAGAGGGCTGTCCTATGCAAATAATATCCTCCCATGCACACTTTCTTCTGAGACGGTCGGCGGCTTGTGCCGTGATACCACCTCCAACATATGGTCTTCAACCAAATTTTAAAAAAGCCCACCTGCCTTAGACGAAGGATTTTGCCACTCAAAGCAAGCACATGGGGACATCACCCTCATTTAGCAGGGTCCTAAATTGCCTGCTGTCAGCCTGTATACAGAACAAGGGCGTTCGTGGGCGTTCGTGAGCGTTCCTCAAAGGAAGGAGGTGGGTGATTAAATTCACAGTGCCAGGGCAGGCCCAGCCCAGCCCAGCCCAGCCCAGCCCAGCCCAGCCCAGCCCAGCTCAGCCCTGCACAGCCCAGCCCGGCACAGTGCACTGCTGTGGAGGTCCATTCCTTCACATCCTGCAGCAGGCATGATGCAGACCTATTAGAGCAAAGGCTTGACTCTGCCCTTGTCTGTCTCTTAAAGGAAACAATCTTTGTAGCTTCTTATTGCACCTAATAAATGGACTCTAGCTTGCCTCAAACTTGACCCATCATTTCATTAGCCAGAGCTCATACTTGACCTTTATTTCTATCCAAGCTCACTGACACAAAACCCCTGATTTGAGCAAGTGGCTCACACCAAAATAAAAAATCACCATCATCCAACCTATTTTACAACAAGTGTAGCCCCTTCCTCTTATTCTTGTGCTCAGTTATAACCCCCAATACCACAATTGCACTCTGCAATTCACCAAACTTAAAGGACAAAGAATGAAGACATTGATAAAGGAAGATAAGGCCTTGTCCCTATTGCACCTACTTGAGAGATAGGGCGGTTGGTAGAAGGTCATGAGGGAAAACATTTGAAATTTTGGGACACACATGCCAAAAAGAGTGTCCACTTTTCTCCTCTGTTACCAAGTAAAAAAAAATTTGCAAAAAAAAAACTATTCACTTTTTGAAAATTTCCACCTTGGGATACTTCTACAGCATTGGCAGGATTCGAACCCTGGCCTGTGAGGGCTGTCCCCACCAAAGGTACAAGACTTACCTTTGAGCTATAGCTCCTTGGTGGTCTAGAGGATTGCAGTAGTAACTATAAGCAACATACAGGCCTTGGTGTCCTTCCCTGCGGCATCCATTGCACATGAAAAGGATGACCATGACATAAGGACAATTTGATAGGCTACTTACATGGAAACCAGTGTGGTCCAGTGGGTAAGTGCCTGCCTTCCATCCAGGCAACCAGGGTTCAAATCCCGGGTTCGGCACCAGGTGACTGATGGTGGCAGAGCAGAGGTAAGTTGGAGGTGGCCCTATAGGGCCAATTGGTAAGTAAAATGTGTCTGTGTGTTGTGTAAGAGTGGAATCATGCCTAGTGAATGAGGGATTGCAGGTTGGTTGGTAAGTAGTGAGTGGGTGGGGTCAGAGAGGAGGGGTATAGGAGGAGCTGGGTCGGATAGGAGGGGTATAGGAGGAGCCTAGTCAGAGTGGGTGGGGTCAGAGAGGAGGGGTTCAGGAGCAGCCTAGTCAGAGTGGGTTGGGTCAGAGAGGAGGGGTATTCGGAGGAGCTGGGTGAGAGAGGAGGGGTATAGGAGGAGCTCGGTCGGAGAGGAGGGGTATAGGAGGAGCCAAGTCAGAGTGGGTGGGGTCAGAGAGGAGGGGTATAGGAGGAGCTGGGTGAGAGAGGAGGGGTATAGGAGGAGCCTAGTCAGAGTGGGTGGGGTCAGAGAGGAGGGGTATAGGAGGAGCTGGGTGAGAGAGGAGGGGTATAGGAGGAGCCAAGTCAGAGTGGGTGGGGTCAGAGAGGAGGGGTATAGGAGGAGCTGGGTGAGAGAGGAGGGGTATAGGAGGAGCCAAGTCAGAGTGGGTGGGGTCAGAGAGGAGGGGTATATGGGTGGGGTCAGAGAGCAGAGGAATAGGTGGAGTAGGATCCTGACTTATTGTGGGAAAGTGCAAATACTTTTTTACTGCACCCCCCTATACTCTCTGATTTCTGTTGGGAGGGGGCAGTCAAAAATGGGGGGTTCAGTATTAAAAGGTGCTTGGGCGCAACGTGAAGGCGATGAGGTGCACAGAATGGCATGGCTTCCAGGTACTTTTTGGGGGGGCTACCATTAGTTTTTATTGCTCTGATCCTCCCTCATGGGGTGTACCCCAAATGGTTAGGGGCAACGGGGGGGAGGCAAGATGCTGTTTGACAGTTTCTATTACCAACAGGGGTCACCATACGATTCTTCTGCAGTTATGGTATTGAAAGGTAAAACAAGGAGCATGTGGCTGTATTTTTGCAGGTCGGGTGCCCCAAAATGTTACTGCCAGCAGCAGCAGCCCCCTTCCTCCCCACCCGGCAGATTGGTATAGGTACCTTTAGGACATTTCTGTTGAAAACAGAGGCTATAGCGAATCGCACTACAAAATCCGAGAGCACTAACACTTGCTAAATAAAGGTGGCATCGGAGCATACGAATGAGGCAGGGAGAGGCTACTGTTGGCAATTGGTTTGGTGGGTCATAGTGAAAAACCTCGGCATGCAAATAGGCAGAAGTGTGAGGATTGGCAGTGTCTGTAGAGAATTTTGGCATGCTCTTCAGTTGATTTTTTCCTCCTTACGTTGGCTATGAACTACAGAGGAAAGGCCTGGCCTTACTGTTGGGCAAAACATGTTTCATGATTTTAAGAAGTGTAGTCTGGCTGTACTGAGAGGGGCTGTACAGTACGGTAAATGTCTGTATACCCCTGCGATGTGCATCCAACTGTCACTTGAGATTGAACAGCGAACGAAGCAGCTGGGTTACTGACTGAATGTAAATGGAAGGCACATAGGAAGGGTGCTTGTGGTCACTCAAATGATTGAAACCTGGTTGATGCACTACCAAAGCTGGGGTACCAGGAGGGAACATTTGAGGGGTATTGAGATGGTGGTGTGCAGAGGTCAACATATGTTTCAGAGACACAGAGGTACTGCGGTCCTGGTCCCACATTGGGGGTAGACAAAAGTCCCTGCTAAAGATTTCTGTCCAACTGTTATCACATTTTGTGCAGCCTGGCTCCCTCTGTAAGGATTCCCCAGTGTCTTTCGATCCTACAGATGACTGTAGCAAACTTCCCAAATTTTTTCTTGGCCTCATACTCCCAAAGGAGTGCCTGACATTTGCCAGCCTAACGATACTCACATTCTGGGAAAAACCTCACTAACCATGCATATTTATGTACCACACATGGCAAATCCTTACAATTGCAGAACATCATATCGCACTTGTCATCTTTGAGGTACTGTAAGTATTTGGATTTGAGGGTAATATTCATCCTTGCTTGCTCTCTCCCATCTGAAGTCTACGGTGCTGCTATTCCTTTCTCACATCTCCCTTCAAAGAGACACGCGACACACAGACTCAATCACTCAGCAAACATATATGCTTTGACGTTTTCATATTGCTGTTTACCTTCTAATTAGTCCCCCTTCACCACAAATACAGGCCTGCCATTCCTCATCCCCTCAGTCAACGCAGTCCTTCACTCTTTAGGCCCTGCAAGACCACCATGAACAAGAATCATGTCAGCAAGCAGAAGAAAAGCCTCAGTGTGCTCTTTTGTTCATACTGCTGCCCTCTAGTAACACTTCATGGCAACTGCAGCATAAGAATGGGACTGAGAAGAGGGCTGTCCTATGCAAATAATATCCTCCCATGCACACTTTCTTCTGAGACGGTCGGCGGCTTGTGCCGTGATACCACCTCCAACATATGGTCTTCAACCAAATTTTAAAAAAGCCCACCTGCCTTAGACGAAGGATTTTGCCACTCAAAGGAAGCACATGGGGACATCACCCTCATTTAGCAGGGTCCTAAATTGCCTGCTGTCAGCCTGTATACAGAACAAGGGCGTTCGTGGGCGTTCGTGAGCGTTCCTCAAAGGAAGGAGGTGGGTGATTAAATTCACAGTGCCAGGGCAGGCCCAGCCCAGCCCAGCCCAGCCCAGCCCAGCCCAGCCCAGCCCAGCTCAGCCCTGCACAGCCCAGCCCGGCACAGCGCACTGCTGTGGAGGTCCATTCCTTCACATCCTGCAGCAGGCATGATGCAGACCTATTAGAGCAAAGGCTTGACTCTGCCCTTGTCTGTCTCTTAAAGGAAACAATCTTTGTAGCTTCTTATTGCACCTAATAAATGGACTCTAGCTTGCCTCAAACTTGACCCATCATTTCATTAGCCAGAGCTCATACTTGACCTTTATTTCTATCCAAGCTCACTGACACAAAACCCCTGATTTGAGCAAGTGGCTCACACCAAAATAAAAAATCACCATCATCCAACCTATTTTACAACAAGTGTAGCCCCTTCCTCTTATTCTTGTGCTCAGTTATAACCCCCAATACCACAATTGCACTCTGCAATTCACCAGACTTAAAGGACAAAGAATGAAGACATTGATAAAGGAAGATAAGGCCTTGTCCCTATTGCACCTACTTGAGAGATAGGGCGGTTGGTAGAAGGTCATGAGGGAAAACATTTGAAATTTTGGGACACACATGCCAAAAAGAGTGTCCACTTTTCTCCTCTGTTACCAAGTAAAAAAAAAATTTGCAAAAAAAAAACTATTCACTTTTTGAAAATTTCCACCTTGGGATACTTCTACAGCATTGGCAGGATTCGAACCCTGGCCTGTGAGGGCTGTCCCCACCAAAGGTACAAGACTTACCTTTGAGCTATAGCTCCTTGGTGGTCTAGAGGATTGCAGTAGTAACTATAAGCAACATACAGGCCTTGGTGTCCTTCCCTGCGGCATCCATTGCACATGAAAAGGATGACCATGACATAAGGACAATTTGATAGGCTACTTACATGGAAACCAGTGTGGTCCAGTGGGTAAGTGCCTGCCTTCCATCCAGGCAACCAGGGTTCAAATCCCGGGTTCGGCACCAGGTGACTGATGGTGGCAGAGCAGAGGTAAGTTGGAGGTGGGCCTAAAGGGCCAATTGGTAAGTAAAATGTGTCTGTGTGTTGTGTAAGAGTGGAATCATGCCTAGTGAATGAGGGATTGCAGGTTGGTTGGTAAGTAGTGAGTGGGTGGGGTCAGAGGGGAGGGGTGTAGGAGGAGCTGGGTCAGAGAGGAGGGGTATAGGAGGAGCTGGGTCGGATAGGAGGGGTATAGGAGGAGCCTAGTCAGAGTGGGTGGGGTCAGAGAGGAGGGGTTCAGGAGCAGCCTAGTCAGAGTGGGTGGGGTCAGAGAGGAGGGGTATATGGGTGGGGTCAGAGAGCAGAGGAATAGGTGGAGTAGGATCCTGACTTATTGTGGGAAAGTGCAAATACTCTCTGATTTCTGTTGGGAGGGGGCAGTCAAAAATGGGGGTTCAGTATTAAAAGGTGCTTGAGCGCAACGTGAAGGTGATGAGGTGCACAGAATGGCATGGCTTCCAGGTACTTTTTGGGGGGGCTACCATTAGTTTTTATTGCTCTGATCCTCCCTCATGGGGTGTACCCCAAATGGTTAGGGGCAACGGGGGGGAGGCAAGATGCTGTTTGACAGTTTCTATTACCAACAGGGGTCACCATACGATTCTTCTGCAGTTATGGTATTGAAAGGTAAAACAAGGAGCATGTGGCTGTATTTTTGCAGGTCGGGTGCCCCAAAATGTTACTGCCAGCAGCAGCAGCCCCCTTCCTCCCCACCCGGCAGATTGGTATAGGTACCTTTAGGACATTTCTGTTGAAAACAGAGGCTATAGCGAATCGCACTACAAAATCCGAGAGCACTAACACTTGCTAAATAAAGGTGGCATCGGAGCATACGAATGAGGCAGGGAGAGGCTACTGTTGGCAATTGGTTTGGTGGGTCATAGTGAATAACCTCGGCATGCAAATAGGCAGAAGTGTGAGGATTGGCAGTGTCTGTAGAGAATTTTGGCATGCTCTTCAGTTGATTTTTTCCTCCTTACGTTGGCTATGAACTACAGAGGAAAGGCCTGGCCTTACTGTTGGGCAAAACATGTTTCATGATTTTAAGAAGTGTAGTCTGGCTGTACTGAGAGGGGCTGTACAGTACGGTAAATGTCTGTATACCCCTGCGATGTGCATCCAACTGTCACTTGAGATTGAACAGCGAACGAAGCAGCTGGGTTACTGACTGAATGTAAATGGAAGGCACATAGGAAGGGTGCTTGTGGTCACTCAAATGATTGAAACCTGGTTGATGCACTACCAAAGCTGGGGTACCAGGAGGGAACATTTGAGGGGTATTGAGATGGTGGTGTGCAGAGGTCAACATATGTTTCAGAGACACAGAGGTACTGCGGTCCTGGTCCCACATTGGGGGTAGACAAAAGTCCCTGCTAAAGATTTCTGTCCAACTGTTATCACATTTTGTGCAGCCTGGCTCCCTCTGTAAGGATTCCCCAGTGTCTTTCGATCCTACAGATGACTGTAGCAAACTTCCCAAATTTTTTCTTGGCCTCATACTCCCAAAGGAGTGCCTGACATTTGCCAGCCTAACGATACTCACATTCTGGGAAAAACCTCACTAACCATGCATATTTATGTACCACACATGGCAAATCCTTACAATTGCAGAACATCATATCGCACTTGTCATCTTTGAGGTACTGTAAGTATTTGGATTTGAGGGTAATATTCATCCTTGCTTGCTCTCTCCCATCTGAAGTCTACGGTGCTGCTATTCCTTTCTCACATCTCCCTTCAAAGAGACACGCGACACACAGACTCAATCACTCAGCAAACATATATGCTTTGACGTTTTCATATTGCTGTTTACCTTCTAATTATTCCCCCTTCACCACAAATACAGGCCTGCCATTCCTCATCCCCTCAGTCAACGCAGTCCTTCACTCTTTAGGCCCTGCAAGACCACCATGAACAAGAATCATGTCAGCAAGCAGAAGAAAAGCCTCAGTGTGCTCTTTTGTTCATACTGCTGTCCTCTAGTAACACTTCATGGCAACTGCAGCATAAGAATGGGACTGAGAAGAGGGCTGTCCTATGCAAATAATATCCTCCCATGCACACTTTCTTCTGAGACGGTCGGCGGCTTGTGCCGTGATACCACCTCCAACATATGGTCTTCAACCAAATTTTAAAAAAGCCCACCTGCCTTAGACGAAGGATTTTGCCACTCAAAGGAAGCACATGGGGACATCACCCTCATTTAGCAGGGTCCTAAATTGCCTGCTGTCAGCCTGTATACAGAACAAGGGCGTTCGTGGGCGTTCGTGAGCGTTCCTCAAAGGAAGGAGGTGGGTGATTAAATTCACAGTGCCAGGGCAGGCCCAGCCCAGCCCAGCCCAGCCCAGCCCAGCTCAGCCCTGCACAGCCCAGCCCGGCACAGCGCACTGCTGTGGAGGTCCATTCCTTCACATCCTGCAGCAGGCATGATGCAGACCTATTAGAGCAAAGGCTTGACTCTGCCCTTGTCTGTCTCTTAAAGGAAACAATCTTTGTAGCTTCTTATTGCACCTAATAAATGGACTCTAGCTTGCCTCAAACTTGACCCATCATTTCATTAGCCAGAGCTCATACTTGACCTTTATTTCTATCCAAGCTCACTGACACAAAACCCCTGATTTGAGCAAGTGGCTCACACCAAAATAAAAAATCACCATCATCCAACCTATTTTACAACAAGTGTAGCCCCTTCCTCTTATTCTTGTGCTCAGTTATAACCCCCAATACCACAATTGCACTCTGCAATTCACCAAACTTAAAGGACAAAGAATGAAGACATTGATAAAGGAAGATAAGGCCTTGTCCCTATTGCACCTACTTGAGAGATAGGGCGGTTGGTAGAAGGTCATGAGGGAAAACATTTGAAATTTCGGGACACACATGCCAAAAAGAGTGTCCACTTTTCTCCTCTGTTACCAAGTAAAAAAAAAATTTGCAAAAAAAAAAACTATTCACTTTTTGAAAATTTCCACCTTGGGATACTTCTACAGCATTGGCAGGATTCGAACCCTGGCCTGTGAGGGCTGTCCCCACCAAAGGTACAAGACTTACCTTTGAGCTATAGCTCCTTGGTGGTCTAGAGGATTGCAGTAGTAACTATAAGCAACATACAGGCCTTGGTGTCCTTCCCTGCGGCATCCATTGCACATGAAAAGGATGACCATGACATAAGGACAATTTGATAGGCTACTTACATGGAAACCAGTGTGGTCCAGTGGGTAAGTGCCTGCCTTCCATCCAGGCAACCAGGGTTCAAATCCCGGGTTCGGCACCAGGTGACTGATGGTGGCAGAGCAGAGGTAAGTTGGAGGTGGGCCTAAAGGGCCAATTGGTAAGTAAAATGTGTCTGTGTGTTGTGTAAGAGTGGAATCATGCCTAGTGAATGAGGGATTGCAGGTTGGTTGGTAAGTAGTGAGTGGGTGGGGTCAGAGGGTAGGGGTATAGGAGGAGCTAGTTCGGAGAGGAGGGGTAAAGGAGGAGCTCGGTCAGAGAGGAGGGGTATAGGAGGAGCCTAGTCAGAGTGGGTGGGGTCAGTGAGGAGGGGTTCAGGAGCAGCCTAGTCAGAGTGGGTGGGGTCAGAGAGGAGGGGTGTAGGAGGAGCTGGGTCAGAGAGGAGGGGTATAGGAGGAGCTGGGTGGGTATAGGAGGAGCCTAGTCAGAGTGGGTGGGGTCAGAGAGGAGGGGTATAGGAGGAGCTGGGTGAGAGAGGAGGGGTATAGGAGGAGCCAAGTCAGAGTGGGTGGGGTCAGAGAGGAGGGGTATAGGAGGAGCTGGGTGAGATAGGAGGAGCCAAGTCAGAGTGGGTGGGGTCAGAGAGGAGGGGTATATGGGTGGGGTCAGAGAGCAGAGGAATAGGTGGAGTAGGATCCTGACTTATTGTGGGAAAGTGCAAATACTTTTTTACTGCACCCCCCTATACTCTCTGATTTCTGTTGGGAGGGGGCAGTCAAAAATGGGGGGTTCAGTATTAAAAGGTGCTTGGGCGCAACGTGAAGGCGATGAGGTGCACAGAATGGCATGGCTTCCAGGTACTTTTTGGGGGGGCTACCATTAGTTTTTATTGCTCTGATCCTCCCTCATGGGGTGTACCCCAAATGGTTAGGGGCAACGGGGGGGGAGGCAAGATGCTGTTTGACAGTTTCTATTACCAACAGGGGTCACCATACGATTCTTCTGCAGTTATGGTATTGAAAGGTAAAACAAGGAGCATGTGGCTGTATTTTTGCAGGTCGGGTGCCCCAAAATGTTACTGCCAGCAGCAGCAGCCCCCTTCCTCCCCACCCGGCAGATTGGTATAGGTACCTTTAGGACATTTCTGTTGAAAACAGAGGCTATAGCGAATCGCACTACAAAATCCGAGAGCACTAACACTTGCTAAATAAAGGTGGCATCGGAGCATACGAATGAGGCAGGGAGAGGCTACTGTTGGCAATTGGTTTGGTGGGTCATAGTGAATAACCTCGGCATGCAAATAGGCAGAAGTGTGAGGATTGGCAGTGTCTGTAGAGAATTTTGGCATGCTCTTCAGTTGATTTTTTCCTCCTTACGTTGGCTATGAACTACAGAGGAAAGGCCTGGCCTTACTGTTGGGCAAAACATGTTTCATGATTTTAAGAAGTGTAGTCTGGCTGTACTGAGAGGGGCTGTACAGTACGGTAAATGTCTGTATACCCCTGCGATGTGCATCCAACTGTCACTTGAGATTGAACAGCGAACGAAGCAGCTGGGTTACTGACTGAATGTAAATGGAAGGCACATAGGAAGGGTGCTTGTGGTCACTCAAATGATTGAAACCTGGTTGATGCACTACCAAAGCTGGGGTACCAGGAGGGAACATTTGAGGGGTATTGAGATGGTGGTGTGCAGAGGTCAACATATGTTTCAGAGACACAGAGGTACTGCGGTCCTGGTCCCACATTGGGGGTAGACAAAAGTCCCTGCTAAAGATTTCTGTCCAACTGTTATCACATTTTGTGCAGCCTGGCTCCCTCTGTAAGGATTCCCCAGTGTCTTTCGATCCTACAGATGACTGTAGCAAACTTCCCAAATTTTTTCTTGGCCTCATACTCCCAAAGGAGTGCCTGACATTTGCCAGCCTAACGATACTCACATTCTGGGAAAAACCTCACTAACCATGCATATTTATGTACCACACATGGCAAATCCTTACAATTGCAGAACATCATATCGCACTTGTCATCTTTGAGGTACTGTAAGTATTTGGATTTGAGGGTAATATTCATCCTTGCTTGCTCTCTCCCATCTGAAGTCTACGGTGCTGCTATTCCTTTCTCACATCTCCCTTCAAAGAGACACGCGACACACAGACTCAATCACTCAGCAAACATATATGCTTTGACGTTTTCATATTGCTGTTTACCTTCTAATTATTCCCCCTTCACCACAAATACAGGCCTGCCATTCCTCATCCCCTCAGTCAACGCAGTCCTTCACTCTTTAGGCCCTGCAAGACCACCATGAACAAGAATCATGTCAGCAAGCAGAAGAAAAGCCTCAGTGTGCTCTTTTGTTCATACTGCTGCCCTCTAGTAACACTTCATGGCAACTGCAGCATAAGAATGGGACTGAGAAGAGGGCTGTCCTATGCAAATAATATCCTCCCATGCACACTTTCTTCTGAGACGGTCGGCGGCTTGTGCCGTGATACCACCTCCAACATATGGTCTTCAACCAAATTTTAAAAAAGCCCACCTGCCTTAGACGAAGGATTTTGCCACTCAAAGGAAGCACATGGGGACATCACCCTCATTTAGCAGGGTCCTAAATTGCCTGCTGTCAGCCTGTATACAGAACAAGGGCGTTCGTGGGCGTTCGTGAGCGTTCCTCAAAGGAAGGAGGTGGGTGATTAAATTCACAGTGCCAGGGCAGGCCCAGCCCAGCCCAGCCCAGCCCAGCCCAGCCCAGCTCAGCCCTGCACAGCCCAGCCCGGCACAGCGCACTGCTGTGGAGGTCCATTCCTTCACATCCTGCAGCAGGCATGATGCAGACCTAGTAGAGCAAAGGCTTGACTCTGCCCTTGTCTGTCTCTTAAAGGAAACAATCTTTGTAGCTTCTTATTGCACCTAATAAATGGACTCTAGCTTGCCTCAAACTTGACCCATCATTTCATTAGCCAGAGCTCATACTTGACCTTTATTTCTATCCAAGCTCACTGACACAAAACCCCTGATTTGAGCAAGTGGCTCACACCAAAATAAAAAATCACCATCATCCAACCTATTTTACAACAAGTGTAGCCCCTTCCTCTTATTCTTGTGCTCAGTTATAACCCCCAATACCACAATTGCACTCTGCAATTCACCAAACTTAAAGGACAAAGAATGAAGACATTGATAAAGGAAGATAAGGCCTTGTCCCTATTGCACCTACTTGAGAGATAGGGCGGTTGGTAGAAGGTCATGAGGGAAAACATTTGAAATTTCGGGACACACATGCCAAAAAGAGTGTCCACTTTTCTCCTCTGTTACCAAGTAAAAAAAAAATTTGCAAAAAAAAAAACTATTCACTTTTTGAAAATTTCCACCTTGGGATACTTCTACAGCATTGGCAGGATTCGAACCCTGGCCTGTGAGGGCTGTCCCCACCAAAGGTACAAGACTTACCTTTGAGCTATAGCTCCTTGGTGGTCTAGAGGATTGCAGTAGTAACTATAAGCAACATACAGGCCTTGGTGTCCTTCCCTGCGGCATCCATTGCACATGAAAAGGATGACCATGACATAAGGACAATTTGATAGGCTACTTACATGGAAACCAGGGTGGTCCAGTGGGTAAGTGCCTGCCTTCCATCCAGGCAACCAGGGTTCAAATCCCGGGTTCGGCACCAGGTGACTGATGGTGGCAGAGCAGAGGTAAGTTGGAGGTGGGCCTAAAGGGCCAATTGGTAAGTAAAATGTGTCTGTGTGTTGTGTAAGAGTGGAATCATGCCTAGTGAATGAGGGATTGCAGGTTGGTTGGTAAGTAGTGAGTGGGTTGGGTCAGAGGGTAGGGGTATAGGAGGAGCTAGTTCGTAGAGGAGGGGTATAGGAGGAGCCTAGTCAGAGTGGGTGGGGTCAGAGAGGAGGGGTTCAGGAGCAGCCTAGTCAGAGTGGGTGGGGTCAGAGAGGAGGGGTGTAGGAGGAGCTGGGTCAGAGAGGAGGGGTATAGGAGGAGCTGGGTGGGTATAGGAGGAGCCTAGTCAGAGTGGGTGGGGTCAGAGAGGAGGGGTATAGGAGGAGCTGGGTGAGAGAGGAGGGGTATAGGAGGAGCCAAGTCAGAGTGGGTGGGGTCAGAGAGGAGGGGTATAGGAGGAGCTGGGTGAGAGAGGAGGGGTATAGGAGGAGCCAAGTCAGAGTGGGTGGGGTCAGAGAGGAGGGGTATATGGGTGGGGTCAGAGAGCAGAGGAATAGGTGGAGTAGGATCCTGACTTATTGTGGGAAAGTGCAAATACTTTTTTACTGCACCCCCCTATACTCTCTGATTTCTGTTGGGAGGGGGCAGTCAAAAATGGGGGGTTCAGTATTAAAAGGTGCTTGGGCGCAACGTGAAGGCGATGAGGTGCACAGAATGGCATGGCTTCCAGGTACTTTTTGGGGGGGCTACCATTAGTTTTTATTGCTCTGATCCTCCCTCATGGGGTGTACCCCAAATGGTTAGGGGCAACGGGGGGGAGGCAAGATGCTGTTTGACAGTTTCTATTACCAACAGGGGTCACCATACGATTCTTCTGCAGTTATGGTATTGAAAGGTAAAACAAGGAGCATGTGGCTGTATTTTTGCAGGTCGGGTGCCCCAAAATGTTACTGCCAGCAGCAGCAGCCCCCTTCCTCCCCACCCGGCAGATTGGTATAGGTACCTTTAGGACATTTCTGTTGAAAACAGAGGCTATAGCGAATCGCACTACAAAATCCGAGAGCACTAACACTTGCTAAATAAAGGTGGCATCGGAGCATACGAATGAGGCAGGGAGAGGCTACTGTTGGCAATTGGTTTGGTGGGTCATAGTGAATAACCTCGGCATGCAAATAGGCAGAAGTGTGAGGATTGGCAGTGTCTGTAGAGAATTTTGGCATGCTCTTCAGTTGATTTTTTCCTCCTTACGTTGGCTATGAACTACAGAGGAAAGGCCTGGCCTTACTGTTGGGCAAAACATGTTTCATGATTTTAAGAAGTGTAGTCTGGCTGTACTGAGAGGGGCTGTACAGTACGGTAAATGTCTGTATACCCCTGCGATGTGCATCCAACTGTCACTTGAGATTGAACAGCGAACGAAGCAGCTGGGTTACTGACTGAATGTAAATGGAAGGCACATAGGAAGGGTGCTTGTGGTCACTCAAATGATTGAAACCTGGTTGATGCACTACCAAAGCTGGGGTACCAGGAGGGAACATTTGAGGGGTATTGAGATGGTGGTGTGCAGAGGTCAACATATGTTTCAGAGACACAGAGGTACTGCGGTCCTGGTCCCACATTGGGGGTAGACAAAAGTCCCTGCTAAAGATTTCTGTCCAACTGTTATCACATTTTGTGCAGCCTGGCTCCCTCTGTAAGGATTCCCCAGTGTCTTTCGATCCTACAGATGACTGTAGCAAACTTCCCAAATTTTTTCTTGGCCTCATACTCCCAAAGGAGTGCCTGACATTTGCCAGCCTAACGATACTCACATTCTGGGAAAAACCTCACTAACCATGCATATTTATGTACCACACATGGCAAATCCTTACAATTGCAGAACATCATATCGCACTTGTCATCTTTGAGGTACTGTAAGTATTTGGATTTGAGGGTAATATTCATCCTTGCTTGCTCTCTCCCATCTGAAGTCTACGGTGCTGCTATTCCTTTCTCACATCTCCCTTCAAAGAGACACGCGACACACAGACTCAATCACTCAGCAAACATATATGCTTTGACGTTTTCATATTGCTGTTTACCTTCTAATTAGTCCCCCTTCACCACAAATACAGGCCTGCCATTCCTCATCCCCTCAGTCAACGCAGTCCTTCACTCTTTAGGCCCTGCAAGACCACCATGAACAAGAATCATGTCAGCAAGCAGAAGAAAAGCCTCAGTGTGCTCTTTTGTTCATACTGCTGCCCTCTAGTAACACTTCATGGCAACTGCAGCATAAGAATGGGACTGAGAAGAGGGCTGTCCTATGCAAATAATATCCTCCCATGCACACTTTCTTCTGAGACGGTCGGCGGCTTGTGCCGTGATACCACCTCCAACATATGGTCTTCAACCAAATTTTAAAAAAGCCCACCTGCCTTAGACGAAGGATTTTGCCACTCAAAGGAAGCACATGGGGACATCACCCTCATTTAGCAGGGTCCTAAATTGCCTGCTGTCAGCCTGTATACAGAACAAGGGCGTTCGTGGGCGTTCGTGAGCGTTCCTCAAAGGAAGGAGGTGGGTGATTAAATTCACAGTGCCAGGGCAGGCCCAGCCCAGCCCAGCCCAGCCCAGCCCAGCCCAGCCCAGCCCAGCTCAGCCCTGCACAGCCCAGCCCGGCACAGCGCACTGCTGTGGAGGTCCATTCCTTCACATCCTGCAGCAGGCATGATGCAGACCTATTAGAGCAAAGGCTTGACTCTGCCCTTGTCTGTCTCTTAAAGGAAACAATCTTTGTAGCTTCTTATTGCACCTAATAAATGGACTCTAGCTTGCCTCAAACTTGACCCATCATTTCATTAGCCAGAGCTCATACTTGACCTTTATTTCTATCCAAGCTCACTGACACAAAACCCCTGATTTGAGCAAGTGGCTCACACCAAAATAAAAAATCACCATCATCCAACCTATTTTACAACAAGTGTAGCCCCTTCCTCTTATTCTTGTGCTCAGTTATAACCCCCAATACCACAATTGCACTCTGCAATTCACCAGACTTAAAGGACAAAGAATGAAGACATTGATAAAGGAAGATAAGGCCTTGTCCCTATTGCACCTACTTGAGAGATAGGGCGGTTGGTAGAAGGTCATGAGGGAAAACATTTGAAATTTTGGGACACACATGCCAAAAAGAGTGTCCACTTTTCTCCTCTGTTACCAAGTAAAAAAAAAATTTGCAAAAAAAAAACTATTCACTTTTTGAAAATTTCCACCTTGGGATACTTCTACAGCATTGGCAGGATTCGAACCCTGGCCTGTGAGGGCTGTCCCCACCAAAGGTACAAGACTTACCTTTGAGCTATAGCTCCTTGGTGGTCTAGAGGATTGCAGTAGTAACTATAAGCAACATACAGGCCTTGGTGTCCTTCCCTGCGGCATCCATTGCACATGAAAAGGATGACCATGACATAAGGACAATTTGATAGGCTACTTACATGGAAACCAGTGTGGTCCAGTGGGTAAGTGCCTGCCTTCCATCCAGGCAACCAGGGTTCAAATCCCGGGTTCGGCACCAGGTGACTGATGGTGGCAGAGCAGAGGTAAGTTGGAGGTGGGCCTAAAGGGCCAATTGGTAAGTAAAATGTGTCTGTGTGTTGTGTAAGAGTGGAATCATGCCTAGTGAATGAGGGATTGCAGGTTGGTTGGTAAGTAGTGAGTGGGTGGGGTCAGAGGGGAGGGGTGTAGGAGGAGCTGGGTCAGAGAGGAGGGGTATAGGAGGAGCTGGGTCGGATAGGAGGGGTATAGGAGGAGCCTAGTCAGAGTGGGTGGGGTCAGAGAGGAGGGGTTCAGGAGCAGCCTAGTCAGAGTGGGTGGGGTCAGAGAGGAGGGGTATATGGGTGGGGTCAGAGAGCAGTGGAGTAGGATCCTGACTTATTGTGGGAAAGTGCAAATACTCTCTGATTTCTGTTGGGAGGGGGCAGTCAAAAATGGGGGTTCAGTATTAAAAGGTGCTTGGGCGCAACGTGAAGGTGATGAGGTGCACAGAATGGCATGGCTTCCAGGTACTTTTTGGGGGGGCTACCATTAGTTTTTATTGCTCTGATCCTCCCTCATGGGGTGTACCCCAAATGGTTAGGGGCAACGGGGGGGAGGCAAGATGCTGTTTGACAGTTTCTATTACCAACAGGGGTCACCATACGATTCTTCTGCAGTTATGGTATTGAAAGGTAAAACAAGGAGCATGTGGCTGTATTTTTGCAGGTCGGGTGCCCCAAAATGTTACTGCCAGCAGCAGCAGCCCCCTTCCTCCCCACCCGGCAGATTGGTATAGGTACCTTTAGGACATTTCTGTTGAAAACAGAGGCTATAGCGAATCGCACTACAAAATCCGAGAGCACTAACACTTGCTAAATAAAGGTGGCATCGGAGCATACGAATGAGGCAGGGAGAGGCTACTGTTGGCAATTGGTTTGGTGGGTCATAGTGAATAACCTCGGCATGCAAATAGGCAGAAGTGTGAGGATTGGCAGTGTCTGTAGAGAATTTTGGCATGCTCTTCAGTTGATTTTTTCCTCCTTACGTTGGCTATGAACTACAGAGGAAAGGCCTGGCCTTACTGTTGGGCAAAACATGTTTCATGATTTTAAGAAGTGTAGTCTGGCTGTACTGAGAGGGGCTGTACAGTACGGTAAATGTCTGTATACCCCTGCGATGTGCATCCAACTGTCACTTGAGATTGAACAGCGAACGAAGCAGCTGGGTTACTGACTGAATGTAAATGGAAGGCACATAGGAAGGGTGCTTGTGGTCACTCAAATGATTGAAACCTGGTTGATGCACTACCAAAGCTGGGGTACCAGGAGGGAACATTTGAGGGGTATTGAGATGGTGGTGTGCAGAGGTCAACATATGTTTCAGAGACACAGAGGTACTGCGGTCCTGGTCCCACATTGGGGGTAGACAAAAGTCCCTGCTAAAGATTTCTGTCCAACTGTTATCACATTTTGTGCAGCCTGGCTCCCTCTGTAAGGATTCCCCAGTGTCTTTCGATCCTACAGATGACTGTAGCAAACTTCCCAAATTTTTTCTTGGCCTCATACTCCCAAAGGAGTGCCTGACATTTGCCAGCCTAACGATACTCACATTCTGGGAAAAACCTCACTAACCATGCATATTTATGTACCACACATGGCAAATCCTTACAATTGCAGAACATCATATCGCACTTGTCATCTTTGAGGTACTGTAAGTATTTGGATTTGAGGGTAATATTCATCCTTGCTTGCTCTCTCCCATCTGAAGTCTACGGTGCTGCTATTCCTTTCTCACATCTCCCTTCAAAGAGACACGCGACACACAGACTCAATCACTCAGCAAACATATATGCTTTGACGTTTTCATATTGCTGTTTACCTTCTAATTATTCCCCCTTCACCACAAATACAGGCCTGCCATTCCTCATCCCCTCAGTCAACGCAGTCCTTCACTCTTTAGGCCCTGCAAGACCACCATGAACAAGAATCATGTCAGCAAGCAGAAGAAAAGCCTCAGTGTGCTCTTTTGTTCATACTGCTGTCCTCTAGTAACACTTCATGGCAACTGCAGCATAAGAATGGGACTGAGAAGAGGGCTGTCCTATGCAAATAATATCCTCCCATGCACACTTTCTTCTGAGACGGTCGGCGGCTTGTGCCGTGATACCACCTCCAACATATGGTCTTCAACCAAATTTTAAAAAAGCCCACCTGCCTTAGACGAAGGATTTTGCCACTCAAAGGAAGCACATGGGGACATCACCCTCATTTAGCAGGGTCCTAAATTGCCTGCTGTCAGCCTGTATACAGAACAAGGGCGTTCGTGGGCGTTCGTGAGCGTTCCTCAAAGGAAGGAGGTGGGTGATTAAATTCACAGTGCCAGGGCAGGCCCAGCCCAGCCCAGCCCAGCCCAGCCCAGCTCAGCCCTGCACAGCCCAGCCCGGCACAGCGCACTGCTGTGGAGGTCCATTCCTTCACATCCTGCAGCAGGCATGATGCAGACCTATTAGAGCAAAGGCTTGACTCTGCCCTTGTCTGTCTCTTAAAGGAAACAATCTTTGTAGCTTCTTATTGCACCTAATAAATGGACTCTAGCTTGCCTCAAACTTGACCCATCATTTCATTAGCCAGAGCTCATACTTGACCTTTATTTCTATCCAAGCTCACTGACACAAAACCCCTGATTTGAGCAAGTGGCTCACACCAAAATAAAAAATCACCATCATCCAACCTATTTTACAACAAGTGTAGCCCCTTCCTCTTATTCTTGTGCTCAGTTATAACCCCCAATACCACAATTGCACTCTGCAATTCACCAAACTTAAAGGACAAAGAATGAAGACATTGATAAAGGAAGATAAGGCCTTGTCCCTATTGCACCTACTTGAGAGATAGGGCGGTTGGTAGAAGGTCATGAGGGAAAACATTTGAAATTTCGGGACACACATGCCAAAAAGAGTGTCCACTTTTCTCCTCTGTTACCAAGTAAAAAAAAAATTTGCAAAAAAAAAAACTATTCACTTTTTGAAAATTTCCACCTTGGGATACTTCTACAGCATTGGCAGGATTCGAACCCTGGCCTGTGAGGGCTGTCCCCACCAAAGGTACAAGACTTACCTTTGAGCTATAGCTCCTTGGTGGTCTAGAGGATTGCAGTAGTAACTATAAGCAACATACAGGCCTTGGTGTCCTTCCCTGCGGCATCCATTGCACATGAAAAGGATGACCATGACATAAGGACAATTTGATAGGCTACTTACATGGAAACCAGTGTGGTCCAGTGGGTAAGTGCCTGCCTTCCATCCAGGCAACCAGGGTTCAAATCCCGGGTTCGGCACCAGGTGACTGATGGTGGCAGAGCAGAGGTAAGTTGGAGGTGGGCCTAAAGGGCCAATTGGTAAGTAAAATGTGTCTGTGTGTTGTGTAAGAGTGGAATCATGCCTAGTGAATGAGGGATTGCAGGTTGGTTGGTAAGTAGTGAGTGGGTGGGGTCAGAGGGTAGGGGTATAGGAGGAGCTAGTTCGGAGAGGAGGGGTAAAGGAGGAGCTCGGTCAGAGAGGAGGGGTATAGGAGGAGCCTAGTCAGAGTGGGTGGGGTCAGTGAGGAGGGGTTCAGGAGCAGCCTAGTCAGAGTGGGTGGGGTCAGAGAGGAGGGGTGTAGGAGGAGCTGGGTCAGAGAGGAGGGGTATAGGAGGAGCTGGGTGGGTATAGGAGGAGCCTAGTCAGAGTGGGTGGGGTCAGAGAGGAGGGGTATAGGAGGAGCTGGGTGAGAGAGGAGGGGTATAGGAGGAGCCAAGTCAGTGTGGGTGGGGTCAGAGAGGAGGGGTATAGGAGGAGCTGGGTGAGAGAGGAGGGGTATAGGAGGAGCCAAGTCAGAGTGGGTGGGGTCAGAGAGGAGGGGTATATGGGTGGGGTCAGAGAGCAGAGGAATAGGTGGAGTAGGATCCTGACTTATTGTGGGAAAGTGCAAATACTTTTTTACTGCACCCCCCTATACTCTCTGATTTCTGTTGGGAGGGGGCAGTCAAAAATGGGGGGTTCAGTATTAAAAGGTGCTTGGGCGCAACGTGAAGGCGATGAGGTGCACAGAATGGCATGGCTTCCAGGTACTTTTTGGGGGGGCTACCATTAGTTTTTATTGCTCTGATCCTCCCTCATGGGGTGTACCCCAAATGGTTAGGGGCAACGGGGGGGAGGCAAGATGCTGTTTGACAGTTTCTATTACCAACAGGGGTCACCATACGATTCTTCTGCAGTTATGGTATTGAAAGGTAAAACAAGGAGCATGTGGCTGCATTTTTGCAGGTCGGGTGCCCCAAAATGTTACTGCCAGCAGCAGCAGCCCCCTTCCTCCCCACCCGGCAGATTGGTATAGGTACCTTTAGGACATTTCTGTTGAAAACAGAGGCTATAGCGAATCGCACTACAAAATCCGAGAGCACTAACACTTGCTAAATAAAGGTGGCATCGGAGCATACGAATGAGGCAGGGAGAGGCTACTGTTGGCAATTGGTTTGGTGGGTCATAGTGAATAACCTCGGCATGCAAATAGGCAGAAGTGTGAGGATTGGCAGTGTCTGTAGAGAATTTTGGCATGCTCTTCAGTTGATTTTTTCCTCCTTACGTTGGCTATGAACTACAGAGGAAAGGCCTGGCCTTACTGTTGGGCAAAACATGTTTCATGATTTTAAGAAGTGTAGTCTGGCTGTACTGAGAGGGGCTGTACAGTACGGTAAATGTCTGTATACCCTTGCGATGTGCATCCAACTGTCACTTGAGATTGAACAGCGAACGAAGCAGCTGGGTTACTGACTGAATGTAAATGGAAGGCACATAGGAAGGGTGCTTGTGGTCACTCAAATGATTGAAACCTGGTTGATGCACTACCAAAGCTGGGGTACCAGGAGGGAACATTTGAGGGGTATTGAGATGGTGGTGTGCAGAGGTCAACATATGTTTCAGAGACACAGAGGTACTGCGGTCCTGGTCCCACATTGGGGGTAGACAAAAGTCCCTGCTAAAGATTTCTGTCCAACTGTTATCACATTTTGTGCAGCCTGGCTCCCTCTGTAAGGATTCCCCAGTGTCTTTCGATCCTACAGATGACTGTAGCAAACTTCCCAAATTTTTTCTTGGCCTCATACTCCCAAAGGAGTGCCTGACATTTGCCAGCCTAACGATACTCACATTCTGGGAAAAACCTCACTAACCATGCATATTTATGTACCACACATGGCAAATCCTTACAATTGCAGAACATCATATCGCACTTGTCATCTTTGAGGTACTGTAAGTATTTGGATTTGAGGGTAATATTCATCCTTGCTTGCTCTCTCCCATCTGAAGTCTACGGTGCTGCTATTCCTTTCTCACATCTCCCTTCAAAGAGACACGCGACACACAGACTCAATCACTCAGCAAACATATATGCTTTGACGTTTTCATATTGCTGTTTACCTTCTAATTATTCCCCCTTCACCACAAATACAGGCCTGCCATTCCTCATCCCCTCAGTCAACGCAGTCCTTCACTCTTTAGGCCCTGCAAGACCACCATGAACAAGAATCATGTCAGCAAGCAGAAGAAAAGCCTCAGTGTGCTCTTTTGTTCATACTGCTGCCCTCTAGTAACACTTCATGGCAACTGCAGCATAAGAATGGGACTGAGAAGAGGGCTGTCCTATGCAAATAATATCCTCCCATGCACACTTTCTTCTGAGACGGTCGGCGGCTTGTGCCGTGATACCACCTCCAACATATGGTCTTCAACCAAATTTTAAAAAAGCCCACCTGCCTTAGACGAAGGATTTTGCCACTCAAAGGAAGCACATGGGGACATCACCCTCATTTAGCAGGGTCCTAAATTGCCTGCTGTCAGCCTGTATACAGAACAAGGGCGTTCGTGGGCGTTCGTGAGCGTTCCTCAAAGGAAGGAGGTGGGTGATTAAATTCACAGTGCCAGGGCAGGCCCAGCCCAGCCCAGCCCAGCTCAGCCCTGCACAGCCCAGCCCGGCACAGCGCACTGCTGTGGAGGTCCATTCCTTCACATCCTGCAGCAGGCATGATGCAGACCTATTAGAGCAAAGGCTTGACTCTGCCCTTGTCTGTCTCTTAAAGGAAACAATCTTTGTAGCTTCTTATTGCACCTAATAAATGGACTCTAGCTTGCCTCAAACTTGACCCATCATTTCATTAGCCGGAGCTCATACTTGACCTTTATTTCTATCCAAGCTCACTGACACAAAACCCCTGATTTGAGCAAGTGGCTCACACCAAAATAAAAAATCACCATCATCCAACCTATTTTACAACAAGTGTAGCCCCTTCCTCTTATTCTTGTGCTCAGTTATAACCCCCAATACCACAATTGCACTCTGCAATTCACCAAACTTAAAGGACAAAGAATGAAGACATTGATAAAGGAAGATAAGGCCTTGTCCCTATTGCACCTACTTGAGAGATAGGGCGGTTGGTAGAAGGTCATGAGGGAAAACATTTGAAATTTCGGGACACACATGCCAAAAAGAGTGTCCACTTTTCTCCTCTGTTACCAAGTAAAAAAAAAATTTGCAAAAAAAAAAACTATTCACTTTTTGAAAATTTCCACCTTGGGATACTTCTACAGCATTGGCAGGATTCGAACCCTGGCCTGTGAGGGCTGTCCCCACCAAAGGTACAAGACTTACCTTTGAGCTATAGCTCCTTGGTGGTCTAGAGGATTGCAGTAGTAACTATAAGCAACATACAGGCCTTGGTGTCCTTCCCTGCGGCATCCATTGCACATGAAAAGGATGACCATGACATTAGGACAATTTGATAGGCTACTTACATGGAAACCAGTGTGGTCCAGTGGGTAAGTGCCTGCCTTCCATCCAGGCAACCAGGGTTCAAATCCCGGGTTCGGCACCAGGTGACTGATGGTGGCAGAGCAGAGGTAAGTTGGAGGTGGGCCTAAAGGGCCAATTGGTAAGTAAAATGTGTCTGTGTGTTGTGTAAGAGTGGAATCATGCCTAGTGAATGAGGGATTGCAGGTTGGTTGGTAAGTAGTGAGTGGGTGGGGTCAGAGGGGAGGGGTATAGGAGGAGCTGGGTGAGAGAGGAGGGGTATAGGAGGAGCTCGGTCGGAGAGGAGGGGTATAGGAGGAGCCTAGTCAGAGTGGGTGGGGTCAGAGATGAGGGGTTCAGGAGCAGCCTAGTCAGAGTGGGTAGGGTCAGAGAGGAGGGGTGTAGGAGGAGCTGGGTCAGAGAGGAGGGGTGTAGGAGGAGCTGGGTCGGATAGGAGGGGTATAGGAGGAACCTAGTCAGAGTGGGTGGGGTCAGAGAGGAGGGGTATAGGAGGAGCTGGGTGAGAGAGGAGGGGTATAGGAGGAGCTCGGTCGGAGAGGAGGGGTATAGGAGGAGCCTAGTCAGAGTGGGTGGGGTCAGAGAGGAGGGGTATATGGGTGGGGTCAGAGAGCAGAGGAATAGGTGGAGTAGGATCCTGACTTATTGTGGGAAAGTGCAAATACTCTCTGATTTCTGTTGGGAGGGGGCAGTCAAAAATGGGGGGTTCAGTATTAAAAGGTGCTTGGGCGCAACGTGAAGGCGATGAGGTGCACAGAATGGCATGGCTTCCAGGTACTTTTTGGGGGGGCTACCATTAGTTTTTATTGCTCTGATCCTCCCTCATGGGGTGTACCCCAAATGGTTAGGGGCAACGGGGGGGGAGGCAAGATGCTGTTTGACAGTTTCTATTACCAACAGGGGTCACCATACGATTCTTCTGCAGTTATGGTATTGAAAGGTAAAACAAGGAGCATGTGGCTGTATTTTTGCAGGTCGGGTGCCCCAAAATGTTACTGCCAGCAGCAGCAGCCCCCTTCCTCCCCACCCGGCAGATTGGTATAGGTACCTTTAGGACATTTCTGTTGAAAACAGAGGCTATAGCGAATCGCACTACAAAATCCGAGAGCACTAACACTTGCTAAATAAAGGTGGCATCGGAGCATACGAATGAGGCAGGGAGAGGCTACTGTTGGCAATTGGTTTGGTGGGTCATAGTGAATAACCTCGGCATGCAAATAGGCAGAAGTGTGAGGATTGGCAGTGTCTGTAGAGAATTTTGGCATGCTCTTCAGTTGATTTTTTCCTCCTTACGTTGGCTATGAACTACAGAGGAAAGGCCTGGCCTTACTGTTGGGCAAAACATGTTTCATGATTTTAAGAAGTGTAGTCTGGCTGTACTGAGAGGGGCTGTACAGTACGGTAAATGTCTGTATACCCCTGGGATGTGCATCCAACTGTCACTTGAGATTGAACAGCGAACGAAGCAGCTGGGTTACTGACTGAATGTAAATGGAAGGCACATAGGAAGGGTGCTTGTGGTCACTCAAATGATTGAAACCTGGTTGATGCACTACCAAAGCTGGGGTACCAGGAGGGAACATTTGAGGGGTATTGAGATGGTGGTGTGCAGAGGTCAACATATGTTTCAGAGACACAGAGGTACTGCGGTCCTGGTCCCACATTGGGGGTAGACAAAAGTCATTGCTAAAGATTTCTGTCCAACTGTTATCACATTTTGTGCAGCCTGGCTCCCTCTGTAAGGATTCCCCAGTGTCTTTCGATCCTACAGATGACTGTAGCAAACTTCCCAAATTTTTTCTTGGCCTCATACTCCCAAAGGAGTGCCTGACATTTGCCAGCCTAACGATACTCACATTCTGGGAAAAACCTCACTAACCATGCATATTTATGTACCACACATGGCAAATCCTTACAATTGCAGAACATCATATCGCACTTGTCATCTTTGAGGTACTGTAAGTATTTGGATTTGAGGGTAATATTCATCCTTGCTTGCTCTCTCCAATCTGAAGTCTACGGTGCTGCTATTCCTTTCTCACATCTCCCTTCAAAGAGACACGCGACACACAGACTCAATCACTCAGCAAACATATATGCTTTGACGTTTTCATATTGCTGTTTACCTTCTAATTATTCCCCCTTCACCACAAATACAGGCCTGCCATTCCTCATCCCCTCAGTCAACGCAGTCCTTCACTCTTTAGGCCCTGCAAGACCACCATGAACAAGAATCATGTCAGCAAGCAGAAGAAAAGCCTCAGTGTGCTCTTTTGTTCATACTGCTGCCCTCTAGTAACACTTCATGGCAACTGTAGCATAAGAATGGGACTGAGAAGAGGGCTGTCCTATGCAAATAATATCCTCCCATGCACACTTTCTTCTGAGACGGTCGGCGGCTTGTGCCGTGATACCACCTCCAACATATGGTCTTCAACCAAATTTTAAAAAAGCCCACCTGCCTTAGACGAAGGATTTTGCCACTCAAAGGAAGCACATGGGGACATCACCCTCATTTAGCAGGGTCCTAAATTGCCTGCTGTCAGCCTGTATACAGAACAAGGGCGTTCGTGGGCGTTCGTGAGCGTTCCTCAAAGGAAGGAGGTGGGTGATTAAATTCACAGTGCCAGGGCAGGCCCAGCCCAGCCCAGCTCAGCCCTGCACAGCCCAGCCCGGCACAGCGCACTGCTGTGGAGGTCCATTCCTTCACATCCTGCAGCAGGCATGATGCAGACCTATTAGAGCAAAGGCTTGACTCTGCCCTTGTCTGTCTCTTAAAGGAAACAATCTTTGTAGCTTCTTATTGCACCTAATAAATGGACTCTAGCTTGCCTCAAACTTGACCCATCATTTCATTAGCCAGAGCTCATACTTGACCTTTATTTCTATCCAAGCTCACTGACACAAAACCCCTGATTTGAGCAAGTGGCTCACACCAAAATAAAAAATCACCATCATCCAACCTATTTTACAACAAGTGTAGCCCCTTCCTCTTATTCTTGTGCTCAGTTATAACCCCCAATACCACAATTGCACTCTGCAATTCACCAAACTTAAAGGACAAAGAATGAAGACATTGATAAAGGAAGATAAGGCCTTGTCCCTATTGCACCTACTTGAGAGATAGGGCGGTTGGTAGAAGGTCATGAGGGAAAACATTTGAAATTTCGGGACACACATGCCAAAAAGAGTGTCCACTTTTCTCCTCTGTTACCAAGTAAAAAAAAAATTTGCAAAAAAAAAAACTATTCACTTTTTGAAAATTTCCACCTTGGGATACTTCTACAGCATTGGCAGGATTCGAACCCTGGCCTGTGAGGGCTGTCCCCACCAAAGGTACAAGACTTACCTTTGAGCTATAGCTCCTTGGTGGTCTAGAGGATTGCAGTAGTAACTATAAGCAACATACAGGCCTTGGTGTCCTTCCCTGCGGCATCCATTGCACATGAAAAGGATGACCATGACATAAGGACAATTTGATAGGCTACTTACATGGAAACCAGTGTGGTCCAGTGGGTAAGTGCCTGCCTTCCATCCAGGCAACCAGGGTTCAAATCCCGGGTTCGGCACCAGGTGACTGATGGTGGCAGAGCAGAGGTAAGTTGGAGGTGGGCCTAAAGGGCCAATTGGTAAGTAAAATGTGTCTGTGTGTTGTGTAAGAGTGGAATCATGCCTAGTGAATGAGGGATTGCAGGTTGGTTGGTAAGTAGTGAGTGGGTGGGGTCAGAGGGGAGGGGTGTAGGAGGAGCTGGGTCAGAGAGGAGGGGTATAGGAGGAGCTGGGTCGGATAGGAGGGGTATAGGAGGAGCCTAGTCAGAGTGGGTGGGGTCAGAGAGGAGGGGTATTCGGAGGAGCTGGGTGAGAGAGGAGGGGTATAGGAGGAGCTCGGTCATGGAGAGGAGGGGTATAGGAGGAGCCAAGTCAGAGTGGGTGGGGTCAGAGAGGAGGGGTTCCGGAGCAGCCTAGTCAGAGTGGGTGGGGTCAGAGAGGAGGGGTATATGGGTGGGGTCAGAGAGCAGAGGAATAGGTGGAGTAGGATCCTGACTTATTGTGGGAAAGTGCAAATACTTTTTTACTGCACCCCCCTATACTCTCTGATTTCTGTTGGGAGGGGGCAGTCGAAAATGGGGGGTTCAGTATTAAAAGGTGCTTGGGCGCAACGTGAAGGCGATGAGGTGCACAGAATGGCATGGCTTCCAGGTACTTTTTGGGGGGGCTACCATTAGTTTTTATTGCTCTGATCCTCCCTCATGGGGTGTACCCCAAATGGTTAGGGGCAACGGGGGGGAGGCAAGATGCTGTTTGACAGTTTCTATTACCAACAGGGGTCACCATACGATTCTTCTGCAGTTATGGTATTGAAAGGTAAAACAAGGAGCATGTGGCTGTATTTTTGCAGGTCGGGTGCCCCAAAATGTTACTGCCAGCAGCAGCAGCCCCCTTCCTCCCCACCCGGCAGATTGGTATAGGTACCTTTAGGACATTTCTGTTGAAAACAGAGGCTATAGCGAATCGCACTACAAAATCCGAGAGCACTAACACTTGCTAAATAAAGGTGGCATCGGAGCATACGAATGAGGCAGGGAGAGGCTACTGTTGGCAATTGGTTTGGTGGGTCATAGTGAATAACCTCGGCATGCAAATAGGCAGAAGTGTGAGGATTGGCAGTGTCTGTAGAGAATTTTGGCATGCTCTTCAGTTGATTTTTTCCTCCTTACGTTGGCTATGAACTACAGAGGAAAGGCCTGGCCTTACTGTTGGGCAAAACATGTTTCATGATTTTAAGAAGTGTAGTCTGGCTGTACTGAGAGGGGCTGTACAGTACGGTAAATGTCTGTATACCCCTGTGATGTGCATCCAACTGTCACTTGAGATTGAACAGCGAACGAAGCAGCTGGGTTACTGACTGAATGTAAATGGAAGGCACATAGGAAGGGTGCTTGTGGTCACTCAAATGATTGAAACCTGGTTGATGCACTACCAAAGCTGGGGTACCAGGAGGGAACATTTGAGGGGTATTGAGATGGTGGTGTGCAGAGGTCAACATATGTTTCAGAGACACAGAGGTACTGCGGTCCTGGTCCCACATTGGGGGTAGACAAAAGTCCCTGCTAAAGATTTCTGTCCAACTGTTATCACATTTTGTGCAGCCTGGCTCCCTCTGTAAGGATTCCCCAGTGTCTTTCGATCCTACAGATGACTGTAGCAAACTTCCCAAATTTTTTCTTGGCCTCATACTCCCAAAGGAGTGCCTGACATTTGCCAGCCTAACGATACTCACATTCTGGGAAAAACCTCACTAACCATGCATATTTATGTACCACACATGGCAAATCCTTACAATTGCAGAACATCATATCGCACTTGTCATCTTTGAGGTACTGTAAGTATTTGGATTTTAGGGTAATATTCATCCTTGCTTGCTCTCTCCCATCTGAAGTCTACGGTGCTGCTATTCCTTTCTCACATCTCCCTTCAAAGAGACACGCGACACACAGACTCAATCACTCAGCAAACATATATGCTTTGACGTTTTCATATTGCTGTTTACCTTCTAATTATTCCCCCTTCACCACAAATACAGGCCTGCCATTCCTCATCCCCTCAGTCAACGCAGTCCTTCACTCTTTAGGCCCTGCAAGACCACCATGAACAAGAATCATGTCAGCAAGCAGAAGAAAAGCCTCAGTGTGCTCTTTTGTTCATACTGCTGCCCTCTAGTAACACTTCATGGCAACTGCAGCATAAGAATGGGACTGAGAAGAGGGCTGTCCTATGCAAATAATATCCTCCCATGCACACTTTCTTCTGAGACGGTCGGCGGCTTGTGCCGTGATACCACCTCCAACATATGGTCTTCAACCAAATTTTAAAAAAGCCCACCTGCCTTAGACGAAGGATTTTGCCACTCAAAGGAAGCACATGGGGACATCACCCTCATTTAGCAGGGTCCTAAATTGCCTGCTGTCAGCCTGTATACAGAACAAGGGCGTTCGTGGGCGTTCGTGAGCGTTCCTCAAAGGAAGGAGCTGGGTGATTAAATTCACAGTGCCAGGGCAGGCCCAGCCCAGCCCAGCCCAGCCCAGCCCAGCCCAGCTCAGCCCTGCACAGCCCAGCCCGGCACAGCGCACTGCTGTGGAGGTCCATTCCTTCACATCCTGCAGCAGGCATGATGCAGACCTATTAGAGCAAAGGCTTGACTCTGCCCTTGTCTGTCTCTTAAAGGAAACAATCTTTGTAGCTTCTTATTGCACCTAATAAATGGACTCTAGCTTGCCTCAAACTTGACCCATCATTTCATTAGCCAGAGCTCATACTTGACCTTTATTTCTATCCAAGCTCACTGACACAAAACCCCTGATTTGAGCAAGTGGCTCACACCAAAATAAAAAATCACCATCATCCAACCTATTTTACAACAAGTGTAGCCCCTTCCTCTTATTCTTGTGCTCAGTTATAACCCCCAATACCACAATTGCACTCTGCAATTCACCAAACTTAAAGGACAAAGAATGAAGACATTGATAAAGGAAGATAAGGCCTTGTCCCTATTGCACCTACTTGAGAGATAGGGCGGTTGGTAGAAGGTCATGAGGGAAAACATTTGAAATTTCGGGACACACATGCCAAAAAGAGTGTCCACTTTTCTCCTCTGTTACCAAGTAAAAAAAAAATTTGCAAAAAAAAAAACTATTCACTTTTTGAAAATTTCCACCTTGGGATACTTCTACAGCATTGGCAGGATTCGAACCCTGGCCTGTGAGGGCTGTCCCCACCAAAGGTACAAGACTTACCTTTGAGCTATAGCTCCTTGGTGGTCTAGAGGATTGCAGTAGTAACTATAAGCAACATACAGGCCTTGGTGTCCTTCCCTGCGGCATCCATTGCACATGAAAAGGATGACCATGACATAAGGACAATTTGATAGGCTACTTACATGGAAACCAGTGTGGTCCAGTGGGTAAGTGCCTGCCTTCCATCCAGGCAACCAGGGTTCAAATCCCGGGTTCGGCACCAGGTGACTGATGGTGGCAGAGCAGAGGTAAGTTGGAGGTGGGCCTAAAGGGCCAATTGGTAAGTAAAATGTGTCTGTGTGTTGTGTAAGAGTGGAATCATGCCTAGTGAATGAGGGATTGCAGGTTGGTTGGTAAGTAGTGAGTGGGTGGGGTCAGAGGGGAGGGGTATAGGAGGAGCTCGGTCGGAGAGGAGGGGTATAGGAGGAGCCTAGTCAGAGTGGGTGGGGTCAGAGAGGAGGGGTGTAGGAGGAGCTGGGTCAGAGAGGAGGGGTATAGGAGGAGCTGGGTCGGATAGGAGGGGTATAGGAGGAGCCTAGTCAGAGTGGGTGGGGTCAGAGAGGAGGGGTATTCGGAGGAGCTGGGTGAGAGAGGAGGGGTATAGGAGGAGCTCGGTCGGAGAGGAGGGGTATAGGAGGAGCCAAGTCAGAGTGGGTGGGGTCAGAGAGGAGGGGTTCAGGAGCAGCCTAGTCAGAGTGGGTGGGGTCAGAGAGGAGGGGTATATGGGTGGGGTCAGAGAGCAGAGGAATAGGTGGAGTAGGATCCTGACTTATTGTGGGAAAGTGCAAATACTTTTTTACTGCACCCCCTATACTCTCTGATTTCTGTTGGGAGGGGGCAGTCAAAAATGGGGGGTTCAGTATTAAAAGGTGCTTGGGTGCAACGTGAAGGCGATGAGGTGCACAGAATGGCATGGCTTCCAGGTACTTTTTGGGGGGGCTACCATTAGTTTTTATTGCTCTGATCCTCCCTCATGGGGTGTACCCCAAATGGTTAGGGGCAACGGGGGGGAGGCAAGATGCTGTTTGACAGTTTCTATTACCAACAGGGGTCACCATACGATTCTTCTGCAGTTATGGTATTGAAAGGTAAAACAAGGAGCATGTGGCTGTATTTTTGCAGGTCGGGTGCCCCAAAATGTTACTGCCAGCAGCAGCAGCCCCCTTCCTCCCCACCCGGCAGATTGGTATAGGTACCTTTAGGACATTTCTGTTGAAAACAGAGGCTATAGCGAATCGCACTACAAAATCCGAGAGCACTAACACTTGCTAAATAAAGGTGGCATCGGAGCATACGAATGAGGCAGGGAGAGGCTACTGTTGGCAATTGGTTTGGTGGGTCATAGTGAATAACCTCGGCATGCAAATAGGCAGAAGTGTGAGGATTGGCAGTGTCTGTAGAGAATTTTGGCATGCTCTTCAGTTGATTTTTTCCTCCTTACGTTGGCTATGAACTACAGAGGAAAGGCCTGGCCTTACTGTTGGGCAAAACATGTTTCATGATTTTAAGAAGTGTAGTCTGGCTGTACTGAGAGGGGCTGTACAGTACGGTAAATGTCTGTATACCCCTGCGATGTGCATCCAACTGTCACTTGAGATTGAACAGCGAACGAAGCAGCTGGGTTACTGACTGAATGTAAATGGAAGGCACATAGGAAGGGTGCTTGTGGTCACTCAAATGATTGAAACCTGGTTGATGCACTACCAAAGCTGGGGTACCAGGAGGGAACATTTGAGGGGTATTGAGATGGTGGTGTGCAGAGGTCAACATATGTTTCAGAGACACAGAGGTACTGCGGTCCTGGTCCCACATTGGGGGTAGACAAAAGTCCCTGCTAAAGATTTCTGTCCAACTGTTATCACATTTTGTGCAGCCTGGCTCCCTCTGTAAGGATTCCCCAGTGTCTTTCGATCCTACAGATGACTGTAGCAAACTTCCCAAATTTTTTCTTGGCCTCATACTCCCAAAGGAGTGCCTGACATTTGCCAGCCTAACGATACTCACATTCTGGGAAAAACCTCACTAACCATGCATATTTATGTACCACACATGGCAAATCCTTACAATTGCAGAACATCATATCGCACTTGTCATCTTTGAGGTACTGTAAGTATTTGGATTTGAAGGTAATATTCATCCTTGCTTGCTCTCTCCCATCTGAAGTCTACAGTGCTGCTATTCCTTTCTCACATCTCCCTTCAAAGAGACACGCGACACATAGACTCAATCACTCAGCAAACATATATGCTTTGACGTTTTCATATTGCTGTTTACCTTCTAATTATTCCCCCTTCACCACAAATACAGGCCTGCCATTCCTCATCCCCTCAGTCAACGCAGTCCTTCACTCTTTAGGCCCTGCAAGACCACCATGAACAAGAATCATGTCAGCAAGCAGAAGAAAAGCCTCAGTGTGCTCTTTTGTTCATACTGCTGCCCTCTAGTAACACTTCATGGCAACTGCAGCATAAGAATGGGACTGAGAAGAGGGCTGTCCTATGCAAATAATATCCTCCCATGCACACTTTCTTCTGAGACGGTCGGCGGCTTGTGCCGTGATACCACCTCCAACATATGGTCTTCAACCAAATTTTAAAAAAGCCCACCTGCCTTAGACGAAGGATTTTGCCACTCAAAGGAAGCACATGGGGACATCACCCTCATTTAGCAGGGTCCTAAATTGCCTGCTGTCAGCCTGTATACAGAACAAGGGCGTTTGTGGGCGTTCGTGAGCGTTCCTCAAAGGAAGGAGGTGGGTGATTAAATTCACAGTGCCAGGGCAGGCCCAGCCCCGCCCAGCCCAGCCCTGCACAGCCCAGCCCGGCACAGCGCACTGCTGTGGAGGTCCATTCCTTCACATCCTGCAGCGGGCATGATGCAGACCTATTAGAGCAAAGGCTTGACTCTGCCCTTGTCTGTCTCTTAAAGGAAACAATCTTTGTAGCTTCTTATTGCACCTAATAAATGGACTCTAGCTTGCCTCAAACTTGACCCATCATTTCATTAGCCAGAGCTCATACTTGACCTTTATTTCTATCCAAGCTCACTGACACAAAACCCCTGATTTGAGCAAGTGGCTCACACCAAAATAAAAAATCACCATCATCCAACCTATTTTACAACAAGTGTAGCCCCTTCCTCTTATTGTTGTGCTCAGTTATAACCCCCAATACCACAATTGCACTCTGCAATTCACCAAACTTAAAGGACAAAGAATGAAGACATTGATAAAGGAAGATAAGGCCTTGTCCCTATTGCACCTACTTGAGAGATAGGGCGGTTGGTAGAAGGTCATGAGGGAAAACATTTGAAATTTCGGGACACACATGCCAAAAAGAGTGTCCACTTTTCTCCTCTGTTACCAAGTAAAAAAAAAATTTGCAAAAAAAAAACTATTCACTTTTTGAAAATTTCCACCTTGGGATACTTCTACAGCATTGGCAGGATTCGAACCCTGGCCTGTGAGGGCTGTCCCCACCAAAGGTACAAGACTTACCTTTGAGCTATAGCTCCTTGGTGGTCTAGAGCAGCGTTTCCCAAACTGTGGTCCGCGGACCCCCAGGGGTCCGTGACACATTCCCAGGGGGTCCACAGGACTTGAGTACCTGACGTCGTAGTAAAAGATAAAACGCCCATGTGCCCTCACAGCTCACAAGAGATGTGAATGTTAACACACGGGCGGCAAAACCACAATGCACTCTGGCTCAGCTTTAGGTGTGAGCTGAAGGGCGATTGTCCTTATTTTATTATTTGAATTCTGACTGTCACCCAACTCGCGCTTGCACGGCAGTGCGTGTGTTCCTCTTGTGTTTGCAGGCAGCCCCAGGGCATTTTGCTATCATGTGTCCCCTTTTGCCCTGAAAGCAGGGTACAGCTGTTCCTCTTGGGTCGAGGCTGAAGAGCATTCGAGGACCTCGAATCGGCAGAAGTGCTTTTCTCCCTCTGGAACTGCGAGTGTTTTGTAAGTGTACCCTTTTACAGTAAAAGCGTGCACATAACGTGTTTCCTTTTTATGTCATCAGCGCCTCATGTAACATAGCTGCCAATGTTTCAGTTTGTCTATGTGTAACATTTTCATGTGTGTGTGTGTTTTTTATTACAGAGCTTTTTTTCTTAACTAGCGTCTCAAATGGGAAGCTGGGAAAGCAGGGCTCTTAGAGAGCCCGCGCATGTCACTTCTCAGCTGCTGAGGGTGGCAGAGGTGACCTGACATTGAGCGGCTTCCAGGTGTAATACGACACTAAATACTAAACCTTATGTTAAGGGTGCCACATTATTGGTAAAAACGAAATGCAAGTAGAGTGTTACATGCCGAACCTGGGGAAGAGAATATGGTGACGGAAAAGATGGGGTGAGGCGAAAGCAGATTGGGCTGGGGACAGTTTGTAATTGGGTTGTGGTGAACAACAGAAGAAAATGGCCAGTGGAATTTATGGGTGGCCAATGAGGACGGAGCCGACTTTGATCACATAAGACGGCGCTGGGCTGGGCAGGAATGAGAGTATTTATGTAAGCAGTGTACTGGCACAATGAAAGTGCAATGTTGGGCAGCAGGGTTAATACTAAGGGTAGAGAGGTAAAAAGTTGGCAAGAGAAATGAAAAAAGCACCCATAGATCATGAGGTGCAGGTCATAGAAGCACAGGAGGTTAGAAGAAAAGCAGGTGACTGGAATGCGGCACGAAGGGGTAGGCCGGAGCATCGGAAACCTGAGAAGAGAAAAGGGAAGAGACTGATGAAATACTGCATTGTCTTTCCTCTGACATTTGGTGTGACCTTTAAATTGTGAGCTTAAATTATCGGACAGAAGCTTCACCTGCCACCCTCCAGAGAAGGGTAAGTGGAGAGTAGTTGCATCTGTTATTTCCAGTGCTTTGAAACTGCAAGAGTGTGACATGGAGCTCTTTTGAAAATAAGTTATTAGGATTACTAATCATAAAGAACTCTAGTGAGGGATGTGTGTGTCAGAACTGGGAAGAGAATAGTACAGTGAGGAAGCAAGGGACTGGTATCGGGCATGGTTATGGAGGTATAGAACAACATGAAGAAAGTTAGGGGAGGACAGGAACTGGGAAAGGGGTCAACCAGTGCAGTGTCTAAGGTAGGCACAGAAATACTAGAGAGGCCAAGCAAAACAGGCTAGCATAAACCTATACCTAATATCTGCAAATCAGGTCCAGTGTGGGCAGTGAGAGCAGGGCTTTTAATAGCCCAAGCCCAGCAGCGGACCGTACTTGGGGGTAGAGAGGAAAAAGCATACAGTGCTTTATGCAAACTGTTACAGTTTCCTGGCCCATACACAATCTCAAATCCACAGGAATGTCTAAAATGTTTCTCTGAGGAACTGGGCAGCCCTTCCTGCAAATGTTCAAGTAAGACAGGGTATCAAGTGGATGCTCACGATCATGGTTAAAACCCACAACCCGATGCACTCCAATGGCACCAAGGGACAGGTACACAATAGTGGGTGTGATTTTTGCTTCTGAAACATGAGGGTTAGTTTCAGGGCAAGCTTCTCTCCCTCAAACAATAGGTACAGCACATCATCAACAGTGCAAGTATCACTCACAGAACAAACACGTAGTGGCATTAGCAGTGCAAGCTTTGCTCTCACACAGAACAGCTACACAAGGTGCATCAGTTGACAAGTTTCCAAGGATCATAGAAGTATACCTCACCATCCCTCACATAACAGGCACAGCTCAGCATCACCATTGCAGGCTTCCATTCCTCATAGAATGGATACGGCAAGGGCATGAGTGCAAGCTTCCCTCCTTTGCAGAACAGGCACAGCATGGTGACAGCAGTGGGAGCTTTACTCTGTGACAGAAAACCTTTATAACAGTATATCAGTACCGACTTCCTACAGTCAGAGAACAAGTAAAACTTAGGAATTATCAGTGAAGCTGCCTCTCTCATGTAATGGGTGCAGCACAGTCTGCAACAGCAGTGAAAACACCCTTTCTGTTTGATGCATATGTTTTAGTATGATTGTGTGGATTGTTAGGTGCTTTGACGGTTGAGCAAGTAAATGGCCCCACCCCATATTTATGTGAAAAGGCATTCTCAAATCTTATGTACCTATAAAATCGGTGCAGAAATCGCGTGGTAAATGTTGAATCTGACCTGAGGATTCAACTTTCTGAAATAAAACCAAACATTGAAAAATTAGTCGCCGAGACGCAGCATCATCCTTCCCATTAAAATGTTTTGCTTTTTGCATATTTTTCAATATAAAATATTAAACGCTTTAGTAATGCAAGTATTTGTTTGGTATGTACTTGTATGTGTATTTTTTGTGAATTACTGTTTAATGTTTTAAAATTTAAATTGTGCAAATTGTTTGGGGGTCCTCGGCTTCCAGTAGTGATTCTGTGGGGGTCCTCAGGAGTCAAAAGTTTGGGAACCACTGGTCTAGAGGATTGCAGTAGTAACTATAAGCAACATACAGGCCTTGGTGTCCTTCCCTGCGGCATCCATTGCACATGAAAAGGATGACCATGACATTAGGACAATTTGATAGGCTACTTACATGGAAACCAGTGTGGTCCAGTGGGTAAGTGCCTGCCTTCCATCCAGGCAACCAGGGTTCATATCCCGGGTTCGGCACCAGGTGACTGATGGTGGCAGAGCAGAGGTAAGTTGGAGGTGGGCCTAAAGGGCCAATTGGTAAGTAAAATGTGTCTGTGTGTTGTGTAAGAGTGGAATCATGCCTAGTGAATGAGGGATTGCAGGTTGGTTGGTAAGTAGTGAGTGGGTGGGGTCAGAGGGGAGGGGTATAGGAGGAGCTGGGTGAGAGAGGAGGGGTATAGGAGGAGCTCGGTCGGAGAGGAGGGGTATAGGAGGAGCCTAGTCAGAGTGGGTGGGGTCAGAGAGGAGGGGTGTAGGAGGAGCTGGGTCAGAGAGGAGGGGTGTAGGAGGAGCTGGGTCAGAGAGGAGGGGTATAGGAGGAGCTGGGTCGGATAGGAGGGGTATAGGAGGAGCCTAGTCAGAGTGGGTGGGGTCAGAGAGGAGGGGTATCGGAGGAGCTGGGTGAGAGAGGAGGGGTATAGGAGGAGCTCGGTCGGAGAGGAGGGGTATAGGAGGAGCCAAGTCAGAGTGGCTGGGGTCAGAGAGGAGGGGTTCAGGAGCAGCCTAGTCAGAGTGGGTGGGGTCAGAGAGGAGGGGTATATGGGTGGGGTCAGAGAGCAGAGGAATAGGTGGAGTAGGATCCTGACTTATTGTGGGAAAGTGCAAATACTTTTTACTGCACCCCCCTATACTCTCTGATTTCTGTTGGGAGGGGGCAGTCAAAAATGGGGGGTTCAGTATTAAAAGGTGCTTGGGTGCAACGTGAAGGCGATGAGGTGCACAGAATGGCATGGCTTCCAGGTACTTTTTGGGGGGGCTACCATTAGTTTTTATTGCTCTGATCCTCCCTCATGGGGTGTACCCCAAATGGTTAGGGGCAACGGGGGGGGAGGCAAGATGCTGTTTGACAGTTTCTATTACCAACAGGGGTCACCATACGATTCTTCTGCAGTTATGGTATTGAAAGGTAAAACAAGGAGCATGTGGCTGTATTTTTGCAGGTCGGGTGCCCCAAAATGTTACTGCCAGCAGCAGCAGCCCCCTTCCTCCCCACCCGGCAGATTGGTATAGGTACCTTTAGGAAATTTCTGTTGAAAACAGAGGCTATAGCGAATCGCACTACAAAATCCGAGAGCACTAACACTTGCTAAATAAAGGTGGCATCGGAGCATACGAATGAGGCAGGGAGAGGCTACTGTTGGCAATTGGTTTGGTGGGTCATAGTGAATAACCTCGGCATGCAAATAGGCAGAAGTGTGAGGATTGGCAGTGCTGATGTAAATAATTAATTTACTCTCTTAATTTCTATGCAGGTAAGTACTTAATCAATAATAACTCAGATCGGCAGAAAAAAGACAGAGTCCGTGGTGTTAGAGTTTCTTAGGGGTTTTATTCCTTAAAAAGGAATGGTCATGACCAGGATATCGGGTTCTGACCACCACAGGGGTGTCAGAAGGGATAGAGCGCTCCATTTTATTAACAGTACATAGCTTATATACTTAATTCATGCCATAAGCAACAGTGCAGGAGGCGTAACAGCTGAGAGAAGACAAGATAACAGTGTACACGTGGTACTAGTGCGTAATCAAGAGGCGTGAACTAGAGGTGTGTGCTAGAAACGTCACTGATAGGTGTCACGGGTGGGTGGCACTAAGCAGAAATGTGGCAATGTCAGCAGAAATCGGAAGCTTGGATGCGCGCGCAGCTGCATGACGTGTGATTGGAGGGGTGCAGGGGACTTGACATTTACACTGACGGAAAGAGACAGAAGTCTGGCATGTCAGATCAACTTGTACGTCTATCATATCTGATATCTGATGTTTAGGAACCATATTATCTGAGCGGAAAGGTCTCTAGGGCAGAAGCTATTCTTGTGCTAACTGTGGATGCGTGTATAAGCGCCTAAGTGTCTGCATGAGAAAGCGTGGGGTACGGGGCCTTCCATGGAAGCATGGTAACAGGAGCTATGAATTACTTGCACTGAGACAGGTCGGCCCTCTGGCTCTGCAGCTGGGAGGATGTTTACTGAAGCTAGTAGACAGGAATGTATTTTCGAGGAGCGGAACAGATAACTCGAAGGTTATAGTCAATCTTGGCAGGCAGCAGGCTGAGCTGAGCGCGAGGGGCCGCGCTGAAAGTAAGTCAGAGTTCACGGGTACAGAGGCAGCTTGGGCAGAGGCCCCTTGGAGTCAAAAGCCAGGAAAGAGGCTCGGTGGCAGAAATTCAGGGCCTACTCAGCTAGAGCTGAAAAACGTAGAAGTACACTACAAAAAGACGTTGGCATAGCATACTTAGGAACGGACCATTCAACCCATTCAGGGTGGGTCTGAAAGAGGACATGTTAACGTTGGACGCAAATGTATTTGCGTCTTCATAGCTGGTACAGGAGGGAAGTTACATGCACCTTAATTCGTACATGGAGACGGTGGGGTGCGCGCTAGGGAACACATCTTGACCATAAAATTTATATTTCCTCATTCCCTCCTTGTTCCCTACGGACCCTTCATGATATATTAATCATCATAATTTGATCAGTTTGTTCTTGCAACATCATTTGCTCATCTTTCTTTCGTTGACGGTTTGAGAGGAAACTGGAATGTTCAATGCACGATGTGGCACACAGTCCACATATCGCCGGCCCACACTGTAGGCACAGGCAGCAGCTGAATACTATGACAAGGCCAAAACCTAGGAAGGATAGGATCTTCCATCCCCAAGCAGTTAACGTTGTCCAGAACCAACCGGACCAAGTCCAGGTGCCTGGATTCTGATGTATCTGATTTGCAATTTTATGCAGGCGGGTAATAGCTTGATAAACAGATGGCGCATTTTGTGGGATGAAAACGCAGCAACTTGACCCGATGACCTTACAGGCTCCACCTCTATCTGCCAAGATGACGTCAATAACAAGACGATTTTGAAGAAAAACAACCCGCATAGCAGATTGCTCCTCCGTTAAGTTACCTAAAGCAGAGGCAGTTTCATGTACTACAACTTCAAGTGTTCTAGTTAATCTACGTATTAATTTACTGTTTTGGACGGGTCCTAAAAAGAAAAAGAATCCCTTATTAAAATCAGTGTACTGTTCCCATGCCGTTTCTGTGTAGTCGACAAGTGGAATTTCTCTTTTGGGTCTATTCTTTACTAGATTTGTATTTCTATGGTAATCTGGGGGAGCTAGAAAAACAGGTGGCAGAAGGAATGCAATATAACAAGTACCATCCCAATCTGGAGGCAAACGTATGTATGCGGTATGACCGCAAACAAAATAGGAGTGACTGATAGCTTTGAAGGACGATTTACCATGGTCACTGAATTCGACCACAGTAGTGCACTTACTATGACCTAAGTGTACTGAACCTTTCTTTCGGACACATAATTCACCAGTGACTGGTAATACTAGCATATGGGGCAGAACTGGAGCAGCTTCGGATTCAACAGTAAGGATCATGAGACTAATTGTGTAGTTACCTAATCCATATACTTCATTTTCTAAATCAGTTCCTCTTCGAGTGGGGAGTCCCTCCTTATCAGGGTAACAGACGTCGAGCAGGACTAAGTTCAAGTTTCCCCAAACCCAGCCCCCATCGAAAACAGCAATATCAGGATCTAAGGAATTAATTATTTTAAACCATGCCCCACAGGAGCCATTGTGAGTGAACGGGTACGGAAAGAGGGGCAGAGCTCCCTTGTAGTTCTGGTAGGGAGGGAGTCGGCCACATATCCAGCAGTCTGTAGCATTGTTCGTCTGATGGGAGTGGTGTAACATACTAATGAATGTATTGTTGCGCAGCGCAAGTCTGTAAGAGAGTTCGTGTGCAGGTAGTTCACTAAAAGTGTGTTCAGTAGAGACATTGTAAACAGATTGTTCACGCTTGAAAATAGGCCAATAGATAGGCAGCAGAAAGCTGGCAACAATAACTAAAATACTTAGAATAAACATGATTAATAGGGTCACTATACAGTGACTACGGAGTGATTTACAATATGCACCTTTTTTAACTTGTCTCTCTCTATCTCGATCTAGGGGATACATGTCAGAAACTATTTAACCGATTCACCTAGGGGAGGACTTAAACAATTAAACTGTCTGACTTGCTAGATCGGAGTTTCGACCTATATTCTTCTTGGGGAGTTTTTTCTCGTTCGGATACTGTAAAGTCCTTTAGCTCAACACAGTCTTTGGTGGGGGTGGACGAGTCTCGATCAGGTTTCAGTCCACAAAATTTTTTCACATGACTCGTGTGGACCCACCCCTTTCTCCCCTCAATCTTCACGGCGGTCCTCGTGGTGAGAAGGACGGTCTTCGGAGATTTCCAGCGGGGCTCCAGCGGACTCTTCCTGTCAAAATTTCGGACCAATACCAGGTCCCCAGGACGGACCTCGTGCGGCTTTACATCAGTGTTGTCAGGGAAGGCTGCGGCAACCTGTGAACGACATGATTGGAGTGCAGACATCAAGGAGGCAAGGTAATCTGTCAACATGTTACAATCAACATCAGTGATTTTTTTCGGAATGGGCGTCCCCCACATATTCGGTGGTCTGCCAAAAACCACTTCGTACGGGGATAGCCCTGATCTCGAGTGGGCGACCATCCTCATGTAGAATAGTGCCACGGGCAGGGCGACTATCCAGTCGACCCCTTTCTCCTGACATATCTTTGCAAGGCGGATTTTTAGTGTCTGGTTATGCCTTTCTACAAGGCCTGCGGCTTCAGGATGTCTGACACAATGGAATTTCCACTGGTAACCTAACAGTAAAGAAACCTGCTTCATTAACTCGGACGAGAAGGGTTGTCCATTATCTGAGTATACGACACGAGGCAAACCGTATCGTGGGAAGAATTCACGAACCAACTGCCGGGCAGTGGTCGGAGCAGTATAGTCTGGAACTGGGTATGCTTCGGTCCAGCGGGACAGAGCACAAACAACTACAAGGACATACTTGAATCCTCGACATCGGTCCATCTGGATATAATCCATCTGGAGGACTTCAAAAGGGTGAACGGGAGGATGGAATCCACCTTGCTCTACAGGGACACTTTTTCCTGGATTGAACTGACAACAGATCATGCAAGTACGCACTTTCTGTTTTGCGGCTGCTCGTAAGTGTTTATTGCTCCAGAGATTTTGTAAACTGTCTAACATCGCTTTCTCTCCTAGATGTGCTGGACTATGTGCTGTATTTATCATGACTTGAACCATAGAGTCAGGGAGAAACCATGTAGATTTTCCCTTCGTCATCCAACCTTGATCTGTCTGGATCCCTCCTAGTTCAATCCATTTCTTTATTTCATCTGGTGTAGCATGTGCCTGAATGTCAATTACATCTAGAGCGGGATCCTTGACTGCCATACACTTTGTCGGTACTATTGTCTTTGTCATATCAGTTGTCTGAGTGTGAGTCAGTGCTGTATGTTTTGCTGTCTGGTCTGCCAGGTCGTTACCCTGGGAAACAGAATCTGTAGCTTTAGTATGTGCTTTACACTTCATGACTGATATGCCTGAAGGTAGATGTATTGCTTCTAACAGTGCTTGAATGAGGGGACCGTGTTGGATCTTGGCACCATGAGAGGTCAGGAAACCTCTTTCTTGCCATAACATGCCGAAGTCGTGTACGACTCCGAAAGCATAGCGGGAATCAGTGTATATGTTGACATTTCTGTTCTTGGCTAGAATACAAGCTCGGGTCAGAGCAATAAGCTCTGCTGCTTGAGCAGACAGTGTGTCAATACGATGTGTTTCTTTAACTTCAGTTTCAGTGGTTACTGCATATGCGGCCACTAATTCTCCGGTATTTGTTCTCAGGCACGAACCATCCACGTAAAGTGTCAGGTCTGGATTTGTCAATGGTACATCTGTTAAGTCTCGTCGGGGCTTTGTTACTGCATTAATGATCTCTATGCAATCATGCGGGGCTGGGTCTGTCATAACGGTAGGTAACAGCGTTGCTGGGTTCAGGATGCTGCAGCGTCTGATTTCTATGTGTGGCTGGAATAGCGTTAATTCGTAACCTGTCAGTCGTGCTATAGTCAGGTGCTGAGTCTGGGTTCTGTTTAACAAAACCTCTACAGAGTGTGGTACTTGAACTGTTAACTGATGACCTAAAACAATTGAATCACTTTGTCTTATTGCTAACGCTGTTGCTGCTACTGACTTTAAGCATGCAGGGAGTGCCTGAGCTACTGAATCCAATGTACTTGAAAAATAAGCGCAAGGCTTATGTGAACCTGCTTGATCTTGGGTGAGGACAGACAATGCTGTACCATCACGTTCTGTAACAAAAAGTGTAAAAGGTTTGCTGTAACATGGTGTCGCTAAAACTGGCGCTTGGCATAAGGCTTTCTTTAACTCTTCAAAAGCTTGTGTGTGTTCCTGAGTCCAACGGAGGGCAGTCGAAGTCGCTGCCTCCTGTGTCGTTAACTGGATGAGTGGTTTAGCTAGAAATGCATATTGAGGAATCCATTGTCTGCAGTACGAGGTGAGGCCTATGAAGGCCCGTACCTCCTTTTGTGTCTGGGGTTTTGGCATATTTACTATTAACTGGATGCGATCGGGAGTGAGCTGTCTCCCCACTTTGGACAGCAAGTGACCCAAGTACACAACTTGCTGAACACAGAATTGTAGCTTTGAAGGGGACACCTTGTGTCCCTTGTCTGCCAGGAAATGTAAAACTGTCAGCGATGCTTTTTCGCATTCGGGCTCACTTCGTGCGGTGATCAGCAGATCATCGACGTATTGCAGTAAAGCGGTGTTAACTGGCATTTGAATACAATCTAGTTGTCTTTTCAGTGCTTGACTATAGATGCTGGGGCTTTCTGTGAATCCTTGAGGTGCGCGTGAAAATTTGAAGCTTTGTCCATTTAAACTGAATCCGAATAGATATTGGCTGTCGGGGTCAATAGGTACACTAAAGAAGGCGTTCTTGAGATCAATTACAGTAAAGAACGTTGCTTCAGAATCAATAGCAGTCAATAAGGAAGAGATGTCGGGGACCACAGGGTATTGTGGTACAATACATTTATTCAATTCTCTTAAATCAATCACCAGCCGATATACTGGCGGTGCATTGGGGTCGGTACGTTTAAGAATCGGAATGATGGGTGAATTACAGACATTGGAGTCGGTCTCTACGACCACTCCTTGGGCAATGAGCTCTTCAATGATTTTCAGTAAAGCCACTACAGCATCGGGTGGTAACTTGTATTGTCTGATTCTCGGTAAAACAACACCTGTCTTGAGTGTAACACGGTATGGAGTGATATGCATGCAACCTACATCAGTTGGGCCCTTTGCCCACAAGTAATCTGGCACATTTTTCAATCTGACATCAAACTCTCTTAAAACATAGTGACCCTTGAAATCCCGTAGAAAGAGTCTAACTCCCTCCGGGGAACAGCATATTATAGCTCCTAGAGCTTTCAGAGTTTTGATTCCTAACAGATTTTCTGGGCATGATTTCGTGAGTAACAGGTCTGTAATACGTGATAATGGACCCACAGCCAAGGGTACAGGTTCCGATACCTCATTTACAATAGGCTGTCCTGAAAAACCAAGGGAAACATTCTGTGAGCCTGAGAGGGGTGCCCCTGGGACTTCATCATGGCTGATTGTGGTGCGACTTGCCCCTGTGTCAATTAAAAACTTTCTATCTTTTCCCAATACCTGACTGTGCACATAAGGGCCTTCTTGATCTACAGGAATTTCAATAAGAGGCAGGCCGCCTTCCTTCTCTAGGCTGTTTCATGTATATCGGGGGTAATCTGGATACGCCGACTGGGCATACTGGTACATCTGTTGTGAAACTTGCTGAGTCGCGGCAATGGGCTGTGGCTGTGGTACCGCTACTGTCTGTGCTGGAGGCGAAGAAGCATGCATAGGCTGTGTATTTTGTGTATTCTGTGGAGACTGATGTTGGTTATGGTCTTGTCTAGGCGGATGCGGTCTTTCTTTTGTTTTACCTGTTGCTATGTTATGTTTCAGGACTGGACATTCATGTACGTAGTGACCTGGCTGCTTGCAGTAATTACATGTCCCTTTAACTGGAGCTGTAGGGTGACTTGTCTGGGCCCCACCTTTTCTCTGACCGTCGGCTGGGACCGTCTGTGCTACTAACATTTTCATCTTCGTATCTTTCATACGTTTCTGTTCCTGATCTTGTTCTTCTCTAATTCTGTTCTGGTGATATTGTAACATTTGTAACATCTGGGATGGCGTATTTGCCTGCCAAGTACTTTCAACTTTGTACACTCGGTTTTTAACTAATGGTAGAGAGTTCTCGACTAATTTAGATACAAAAAGATGCGGATATGACTCGCTACTTGGTTTGAGGCCACTGTTAATAATAAAACATTTCTCGAATCTTGAATAGAAGTCACTAGTATCTTCATCATGTTTCTGTTTACAGGACGAGATCGCGTCCCAATCTTCCTTTCTAGTTGTCAATAATCTGGGCAAGACCTGTACTATCAAACCGGGTAATGCTTTAGTCTTATCCCCAAGGCCTACCCCTGGGACCCGTTTTCTTTCTTCGTCTTCTATTTCTGCCCACGCAATCTTTGTGTCCCCCACCTCCCATTCCTTTTCCTTCAGTTTCTCGAAGATACCCGTGGGCAATAATACTTTCAACATTTTCATGATATCATCATACGTATAATCCCCCATTAGTAACATGTCTTTAAGCTCTCTGTGAAAACCTGCAGGGTCTTTATCATGACACGGGACTAGTTTCTTCATTTCTAACAGTTCTAGCTTGGTCAATGGCGTGTGTACATATACACGTTTCAAGATATTATCTGTACCCATAACTGGGTGTACTTCTCGTAAGGGGTTCTGACTTTCAATGCCACCCCCGCATTGCATGTGGTACATCTTCCTTTCTGGTGGCGGGGCGGGAACATATTCGGAGCTGATGAAAGTGTCATATCTACGGCGTTGTTCTAGAATTATTTGTATTAACTTGGTACTTAAGCCTCTCCATCTATCCATGAGTAGTGCTTCTAGTGTTTCGTGTAAGGGACCTGGATCAGAATAGTGTTTTCTGTATTTGATGAGAAGGTGCTGAATCATGTATACACCTGCTAATTTCTGCTCGTCTGGGGAGAGGTTCAGAAATGTCTGCGCTACTGTGTCATCATTATATATGTCTGCATTCTCGGCCCATGATACAGCTGATCGGGCTAGTTCTTGTTCATCCATAGAATTGAGTACGTGGTACCCAACTCGATCTCGAATCCTTTTATCAGTTTCCTGGAACTGATGTTCAGCAGAATTCGGATTTGTCAAGGCAGAGAAGAAAACTCTCTTGCTTTCTGGACGGATGCCTTTCCTAAGGTAATTTCCCTTACCTACATATGCTATAGTATCTGTAGTCTTTTCTGGTTCTTCAGATTCTTCTTCCTCCTCGGAGGAAGCTTTGTCTTTCTCTTTTTCGTGTATCTCTATTACTGTCTTTCTTATTTTCTTGTACATGCTAGCTATGCAATTCTGTCTATCATGTTTTCCTTCCGATATATTTTTACCCCACTTGTGGAGAGCCTCTATTTCATCCTGATCTGTCTCAGGCCTGTCTCGTTCTCTTATTAGGCAATTTATGAAAAAACGTAATATATATGCTTGAGTGTCAACTTTCTGATGCTCCAAGGCGTCTTTAATGCTTTCGGGATCTTTTCCAGTCTGTATAAACCGGTAGATTCTGTCTAGGTGCTCTTTCATTCCTGGAAACATTAACAGAAAATCAGTAGCGGCTCGTAATCGTAATGATGCCATCATCATTCTATCCTCTTTTCCGGGTACTGGATCATATCTGCAAACTGTAAGTTGTCCTTTTAGTATATCAAGACGGGGTGATTTGTACATGGTGGGACTCCGCATGTCCCCTAGTGATAATCTGTGCGTTAAGGGCGGGGTCCGAAGACCCGCGGTCGCACCTCCTGAAGCGGAAGCTTGGGCATCCTCTCTGTGTGGAGTCTGTAATTGAATTTGTCTTTTAGTAGGATCTGGTAGACGTGGTTTCGGTAGGTCTGTTTTGAGTGCAGGAAGTGGCGGGGCTGGCGGAACGGGGGAGGTCTGTCGCGGTACTGGCGGAGCATGATCTGGGGGCGGAGTGCCATCCCTGTCCCTGTCAGTAGGCAGGGCACGAACAGGCAGATTGGTGTAAGCTGGTACTACATCCTCTAAATATGAATTTAGGAATATGTCTTTAGTAGTCTTATGCATTACTTTAGTTGGAACTAATGGTGACGGTAAGTTTTTCGGTATTTCTGATAGGGCCTCAGGTGTACCCTCGGCCACAAGATACATACTATTCACAAGATTATGTCGTGCGCGGTCTATCTGTTCACTTTTTACTCGAATCCCCTCAGTAACTAGTTCATTTTCCTGTGCTTTCTCTGATTCTTTAAGTCTGTCTTCTCTACGGAGTGCTCTTTCAGCACGTTTATGTGATTCCTTACGCCAAAATTCTATGGCGTCTTTCTGAGATTGTCTGGCTTTCTTTTTCCATAGTGCTTCCTCTACTTTCATGATGCACTCGGCATCCCATGTTCCGTTAACGGGCCATCGGTGTCTTTCGTCTAGGTGTTTAGTGTAATCAGTCCATAAGTCTAGATACAATATGGCGTCTATGCCATGTTTATGGTACATAAAGTTACCTGGAGTGTCCCTAGGGGGGATAGGAATTTCTTCCTCTAGTATCCCTTTCCTAGTTCCTATCTGCTTTAATTTGTTAAAAAACGGCATTTTGCTTTACTTATTACTGAATGCTCAATCCTTAGTTTACTTAATACTGGGTATGGCTAATTTTACAAGAGACACAATAATTCACAAAAAACGGTCACATTCACATTCATACCACGACATTAATTACATGAAAAGACATTTGAAACATAGATGACTACCCCCTATACTGGATGTACTGGATGTACTGCTCAACAGTACAGATACACTGGTGTAACAGTGCAGAAATTCAGAAGTTCAGAATACTAGATATACTGCTAAACAGTACAGATACACTGCCTAGAAACAGTGCAGACCGGACTTGTGTACCCAAACCCGTCTAGATACGTCCCAGCAATGGTACTCACCGGGAAGCACGGAACAGAAGGCCTCGGAAAACTCGACTGGACTCGACTCGACACTTCGGAAAACTTCGGAAAACTTCGTAAAACCTCGGAAACCTGGTGGGCCTCTTGACACCTTGGACCTTGCTTCTTTCGGCTAGGCTCTGGTCGGGATCCTCCGCACTCCTCACCGCCTCGTCTGGGCACTGATCGCAGTCTTCGTCACCTCCGTGGGTCAGAGGGAGATGCAGGAAATCCTGCCGGTACGCGTATGTTCCATCTAACTGATGGCAGGGGACAGAGCTTGCAATGCGCCAATCGGCGCGTGAGGTGGGGGAGGGGTCCCTGTTCGGGCGCCAAAATGATGTAAATAATTAATTTACTCTCTTAATTTCTATGCAGGTAAGTACTTAATCAATAATAACTCAGATCGGAAGAAAAAAGACAGAGTCCGTGGTGTTAGAGTTTCTTAGGGGTTTTATTCCTTAAAAAGGAATGGTCATGACCAGGATATCGGGTTCTGACCACCACAGGGGTGTCAGAAGGGATAGAGCGCTCCATTTTATTAACAGTACATAGCTTATATACTTAATTCATGCCATAAGCAACAGTGCAGGAGGCGTAACAGCTGAGAGAAGACAAGATAACAGTGTACACGTGGTACTAGTGCGTAATCAAGAGGCGTGAACTAGAGGTGTGTGCTAGAAACGTCACTGATAGGTGTCACGGGTGGGTGGCACTAAGCAGAAATGTGGCAATGTCAGCAGAAATCGGAAGCTTGGATGCGCGCGCAGCTGCATGACGTGTGATTGGAGGGGTGCAGGGGACTTGACATTTACACTGACGGAAAGAGACAGAAGTCTGGCATGTCAGATCAACTTGTACGTCTATCATATCTGATATCTGATGTTTAGGAACCATATTATCTGAGCGGAAAGGTCTCTAGGGCAGAAGCTATTCTTGTGCTAACTGTGGATGCGTGTATAAGCGCCTAAGTGTCTGCATGAGAAAGCGTGGGGTACGGGGCCTTCCATGGAAGCATGGTAACAGGAGCTATGAATTACTTGCACTGAGACAGGTCGGCCCTCTGGCTCTGCAGCTGGGAGGATGTTTACTGAAGCTAGTAGACAGGAATGTATTTTCGAGGAGCGGAACAGATAACTCGAAGGTTATAGTCAATCTTGGCAGGCAGCAGGCTGAGCTGAGCGCGAGGGGCCGCGCTGAAAGTAAGTCAGAGTTCACGGGTACAGAGGCAGCTTGGGCAGAGGCCCCTTGGAGTCAAAAGCCAGGAAAGAGGCTCGGTGGCAGAAATTCAGGGCCTACTCAGCTAGAGCTGAAAAACGTAGAAGTACACTACAAAAAGACGTTGGCATAGCATACTTAGGAACGGACCATTCAACCCATTCAGGGTGGGTCTGAAAGAGGACATGTTAACGTTGGACGCAAATGTATTTGCGTCTTCATAGCTGGTACAGGAGGGAAGTTACATGCAACTTAATTCGTACATGGAGACGGTGGGGTGCGCGCTAGGGAACACATCTTGACCATAAAATTTATATTTCCTCAGTGTCTGTAGAGAATTTTGGCATGCTCTTCAGTTGATTTTTTCCTCCTTACGTTGGCTATGAACTACAGAGGAAAGGCCTGGCCTTACTGTTGGGCAAAACATGTTTCATGATTTTAAGAAGTGTAGTCTGGCTGTACTGAGAGGGGCTGTACAGTACGGTAAATGTCTGTATACCCCTGCGATGTGCATCCAACTGTCACTTGAGATTGAACAGCGAACGAAGCAGCTGGGTTACTGACTGAATGTAAATGGAAGGCACATAGGAAGGGTGCTTGTGGTCACTCAAATGATTGAAACCTGGTTGATGCACTACCAAAGCTGGGGTACCAGGAGGGAACATTTGAGGGGTATTGAGATGGTGGTGTGCAGAGGTCAACATATGTTTCAGAGACACAGAGGTACTGCGGTCCTGGTCCCACATTGGGGGTAGACAAAAGTCCCTGCTAAAGATTTCTGTCCAACTGTTATCACATTTTGTGCAGCCTGGCTCCCTCTGTAAGGATTCCCCAGTGTCTTTCGATCCTACAGATGACTGTAGCAAACTTCCCAAATTTTTTCTTGGCCTCATACTCCCAAAGGAGTGCCTGACATTTGCCAGCCTAACGATACTCACATTCTGGGAAAAACCTCACTAACCATGCATATTTATGTACCACACATGGCAAATCCTTACAATTGCAGAACATCATATCGCACTTGTCATCTTTGAGGTACTGTAAGTATTTGGATTTGAGGGTAATATTCATCCTTGCTTGCTCTCTCCCATCTGAAGTCTACGGTGCTGCTATTCCTTTCTCACATCTCCCTTCAAAGAGACACGCGACACACAGACTCAATCACTCAGCAAACATATATGCTTTGACGTTTTCATATTGCTGTTTACCTTTTAATTATTCCCCCTTCACCACAAATACAGGCCTGACATTCCTCATCCCCTCAGTCAACGCAGTCCTTCACTCTTTAGGCCCTGCAAGACCACCATGAACAAGAATCATGTCAGCAAGCAGAAGAAAAGCCTCAGTGTGCTCTTTTGTTCATACTGCTGCCCTCTAGTAACACTTCATGGCAACTGCAGCATAAGAATGGGACTGAGAAGAGGGCTGTCCTATGCAAATAATATCCTCCCATGCACACTTTCTTCTGAGACGGTCGGCGGCTTGTGCCGTGATACCACCTCCAACATATGGTCTTCAACCAAATTTTAAAAAAGCCCACCTGCCTTAGACGAAGGATTTTGCCACTCAAAGGAAGCACATGGGGACATCACCCTCATTTAGCAGGGTCCTAAATTGCCTGCTGTCAGCCTGTATACAGAACAAGGGCGTTCGTGGGCGTTCGTGAGCGTTCCTCAAAGGAAGGAGGTGGGTGATTAAATTCACAGTGCCAGGGCAGGCCCAGCCCAGCCCAGCCCAGCCCAGCCCAGCCCAGCTCAGCCCTGCACAACCCAGCCCGGCACAGCGCACTGCTGTGGAGGTCCATTCCTTCACATCCTGCAGCAGGCATGATGCAGACCTATTAGAGCAAAGGCTTGACTCTGCCCTTGTCTGTCTCTTAAAGGAAACAATCTTTGTAGCTTCTTATTGCACCTAATAAATGGACTCTAGCTTGCCTCAAACTTGACCCATCATTTCATTAGCCAGAGCTCATACTTGACCTTTATTTCTATCCAAGCTCACTGACACAAAACCCCTGATTTGAGCAAGTGGCTCACACCAAAATAAAAAATCACCATCATCCAACCTATTTTACAACAAGTGTAGCCCCTTCCTCTTATTCCTGTGCTCAGTTATAACCCCCAATACCACAATTGCACTCTGCAATTCACCAAACTTAAAGGACAAAGAATGAAGACATTGATAAAGGAAGATAAGGCCTTGTCCCTATTGCACCTACTTGAGAGATAGGGCGGTTGGTAGAAGGTCATGAGGGAAAACATTTGAAATTTCGGGACACACATGCCAAAAAGAGTGTCCACTTTTCTCCTCTGTTACCAAGTAAAAAAAAAATTTGCAAAAAAAAAACTATTCACTTTTTGAAAATTTCCACCTTGGGATACTTCTACAGCATTGGCAGGATTCGAACCCTGGCCTGTGAGGGCTGTCCCCACCAAAGGTACAAGACTTACCTTTGAGCTATAGCTCCTTGGTGGTCTAGAGGATTGCAGTAGTAACTATAAGCAACATACAGGCCTTGGTGTCCTTCCCTGCGGCATCCATTGCACATGAAAAGGATGACCATGACATAAGGACAATTTGATAGGCTACTTACATGGAAACCAGTGTGGTCCAGTGGGTAAGTGCCTGCCTTCCATCCAGGCAACCAGGGTTCAAATCCCGGGTTCGGCACCAGGTGACTGATGGTGGCAGAGCAGAGGTAAGTTGGAGGTGGGCCTAAAGGGTAATTGGTAAGTAAAATGTGTCTGTGTGTTGTGTAAGAGTGGAATCATGCCTAGTGAATGAGGGATTGCAGGTTGGTTGGTAAGTAGTGAGTGGGTGGGGTCAGAGGGTAGGGGTATAGGAGGAGCTGGGTGAGAGAGGAGGGGTATAGGAGGAGCTGGGTGAGAGAGGAGGGGTATAGGAGGAGCTCGGTCGGAGAGGAGGGGTATAGGAGGAGCCTAGTCAGAGTGGGTGGGGTCAGAGAGGAGGGGTTCAGGAGCAGCCTAGTCAGAGTGGGTGGGGTCAGAGAGGAGGGGTGTAGGAGGAGCTGGGTCAGAGAGGAGGGGTATAGGAGGAGCTGGGTGGGTATAGGAGGAGCCTAGTCAGAGTGGGTGGGGTCAGAGAGGAGGGGTATAGGAGGAGCTGGGTGAGAGAGGAGGGGTATAGGAGGAGCTAAGTCAGAGTGGGTGGGGTCAGAGAGGAGGGGTTCAGGAGCAGCCTAGTCAGAGTGGGTGGGGTCAGAGAGGAGGGGTATATGGGTGGGGTCAGAGAGCAGAGGAATAGGTGGAATAGGATCCTGACTTATTGTGGGAAAGTGCAAATACTTTTTTACTGCACCCCCCTATACTCTCTGATTTCTGTTGGGAGGGGGCAGTCAAAAATGGGGGGTTCAGTATTAAAAGGTGCTTGGGCGCAACGTGAAGGCGATGAGGTGCACAGAATGGCATGGCTTCCAGGTACTTTTTGGGGGGGCTACCATTAGTTTTTATTGCTCTGATCCTCCCTCATGGGGTGTACCCCAAATGGTTAGGGGCAACGGGGGGGAGGCAAGATGCTGTTTGACAGTTTCTATTACCAACAGGGGTCACCATACGATTCTTCTGCAGTTATGGTATTGAAAGGTAAAACAAGGAGCATGTGGCTGTATTTTTGCAGGTCGGGTGCCCCAAAATGTTACTGCCAGCAGCAGCAGCCCCCTTCCTCCCCACCCGGCAGATTGGTATAGGTACCTTTAGGACATTTCTGTTGAAAACAGAGGCTATAGCGAATCGCACTACAAAATCCGAGAGCACTAACACTTGCTAAATAAAGGTGGCATCGGAGCATACGAATGAGGCAGGGAGAGGCTACTGTTGGCAATTGGTTTGGTGGGTCATAGTGAATAACCTCGGCATGCAAATAGGCAGAAGTGTGAGGATTGGCAGTGTCTGTAGAGAATTTTGGCATGCTCTTCAGTTGATTTTTTCCTCCTTACGTTGGCTATGAACTACAGAGGAAAGGCCTGGCCTTACTGTTGGGCAAAACATGTTTCATGATTTTAAGAAGTGTAGTCTGGCTGTACTGAGAGGGGCTGTACAGTACGGTAAATGTCTGTATACCCCTGCGATGTGCATCCAACTGTCACTTGAGATTGAACAGCGAACGAAGCAGCTGGGTTACTGACTGAATGTAAATGGAAGGCACATAGGAAGGGTGCTTGTGGTCACTCAAATGATTGAAACCTGGTTGATGCACTACCAAAGCTGGGGTACCAGGAGGGAACATTTGAGGGGTATTGAGATGGTGGTGTGCAGAGGTCAACATATGTTTCAGAGACACAGAGGTACTGCGGTCCTGGTCCCACATTGGGGGTAGACAAAAGTCCCTGCTAAAGATTTCTGTCCAACTGTTATCACATTTTGTGCAGCCTGGCTCCCTCTGTAAGGATTCCCCAGTGTCTTTCGATCCTACAGATGACTGTAGCAAACTTCCCAAATTTTTTCTTGGCCTCATACTCCCAAAGGAGTGCCTGACATTTGCCAGCCTAACGATACTCACATTCTGGGAAAAACCTCACTAACCATGCATATTTATGTACCACACATGGCAAATCCTTACAATTGCAGAACATCATATCGCACTTGTCATCTTTGAGTACTGTAAGTATTTGGATTTGAGGGTAATATTCATCCTTGCTTGCTCTCTCCCATCTGAAGTCTACGGTGCTGCTATTCCTTTCTCACATCTCCCTTCAAAGAGACACGCAACACACAGACTCAATCACTCAGCAAACATATATGCTTTGACGTTTTCATATTGCTGTTTACCTTCTAATTATTCCCCCTTCACCACAAATACAGGCCTGCCATTCCTCATCCCCTCAGTCAACGCAGTCCTTCACTCTTTAGGCCCTGCAAGACCACCATGAACAAGAATCATGTCAGCAAGCAGAAGAAAAGCCTCAGTGTGCTCTTTTGTTCATACTGCTGCCCTCTAGTAACACTTCATGGCAACTGCAGCATAAGAATGGGACTGAGAAGAGGGCTGTCCTATGCAAATAATATCCTCCCATGCACACTTTCTTCTGAGACGGTCGGCGGCTTGTGCCGTGATACCACCTCCAACATATGGTCTTCAACCAAATTTTAAAAAAGCCCACCTGCCTTAGACGAAGGATTTTGCCACTCAAAGGAAGCACATGGGGACATCACCCTCATTTAGCAGGGTCCTAAATTGCCTGCTGTCAGCCTGTATACAGAACAAGGGCGTTCGTGGGCGTTCGTGAGCGTTCCTCAAAGGAAGGAGGTGGGTGATTAAATTCACAGTGCCAGGGCAGGCCCAGCCCAGCCCAGCCCAGCCCAGCCCAGCCCAGCCCAGCCCTGCACAGCCCAGCCCGGCACAGCGCACTGCTGTGGAGGTCCATTCCTTCACATCCTGCAGCAGGCATGATGCAGACCTATTAGAGCAAAGGCTTGACTCTGCCCTTGTCTGTCTCTTAAAGGAAACAATCTTTGTAGCTTCTTATTGCACCTAATAAATGGACTCTAGCTTGCCTCAAACTTGACCCATCATTTCATTAGCCAGAGCTCATACTTGACCTTTATTTCTATCCAAGCTCACTGACACAAAACCCCTGATTTGAGCAAGTGGCTCACACCAAAATAAAAAATCACCATCATCCAACCTATTTTACAACAAGTGTAGCCCCTTCCTCTTATTCTTGTGCTCAGTTATAACCCCCAATACCACAATTGCACTCTGCAATTCACCAAACTTAAAGGACAAAGAATGAAGACATTGATAAAGGAAGATAAGGCCTTGTCCCTATTGCACCTACTTGAGAGATAGGGCGGTTGGTAGAAGGTCATGAGGGAAAACATTTGAAATTTCGGGACACACATGCCAAAAAGAGTGTCCACTTTTCTCCTCTGTTACCAAGTAAAAAAAAAATTTGCAAAAAAAAAAACTATTCACTTTTTGAAAATTTCCACCTTGGGATACTTCTACAGCATTGGCAGGATTCGAACCCTGGCCTGTGAGGGCTGTCCCCACCAAAGGTACAAGACTTACCTTTGAGCTATAGCTCCTTGGTGGTCTAGAGGATTGCAGTAGTAACTATAAGCAACATACAGGCCTTGGTGTCCTTCCCTGCGGCATCCATTGCACATGAAAAGGATGACCATGACATAAGGACAATTTGATAGGCTACTTACATGGAAACCAGTGTGGTCCAGTGGGTAAGTGCCTGCCTTCCATCCAGGCAACCAGGGTTCAAATCCCGGGTTCGGCACCAGGTGACTGATGGTGGCAGAGCAGAGGTAAGTTGGAGGTGGGCCTAAAGGGCCAATTGGTAAGTAAAATGTGTCTGTGTGTTGTGTAAGAGTGGAATCATGCCTAGTGAATGAGGGATTGCAGGTTGGTTGGTAAGTAGTGAGTGGGTGGGGTCAGAGGGTAGGGGTATAGGAGGAGCTAGTTTGGAGAGGAGGGGTATAGGAGGAGCTAGTTCAGAGAGGAGGGGTATAGGAGGAGCTGGGTGAGAGAGGAGGGGTATAGGAGGAGCTCGGTCCGAGAGGAGGGGTATAGGAGGAGCCTAGTCAGAGTGGGTGGGGTCAGAGAGGAGGGGTTCAGGAGCAGCCTAGTCAGAGTGGGTGGGGTCAGAGAGGAGGGGTGTAGGAGGAGCTGGGTCAGAGAGGAGGGGTATAGGAGGAGGTGGGTATAGGAGGAGCCTAGTCAGAGTGGGTGGGGTCAGAGAGGAGGGGTATAGGAGGAGCTGGGTGAGAGAGGAGGGGTATAGGAGGAGCCAAGTCAGAGTGGGTGGGGTCAGAGAGGAGGGGTATATGGGTGGGGTCAGAGAGCAGAGGAATAGGTGGAGTAGTATCCTGACTTATTGTGGGAAAGTGCAAATACTTTTTTACTGCACCCCCTATACTCTCTGATTTCTGTTGGGAGGGGGCAGTCAAAAATGGGGGGTTCAGTATTAAAAGGTGCTTGGGCGCAACGTGAAGGTGATGAGGTGCACAGAATGGCATGGCTTCCAGGTACTTTTTGGGGGGGCTACCATTAGTTTTTATTGCTCTGATCCTCCCTCATGGGGTGTACCCCAAATGGTTAGGGGCAACGGGGGGGGAGGCAAGATGCTGTTTGACAGTTTTTATTACCAACAGGGGTCACCATACGATTCTTCTGCAGTTATGGTATTGAAAGGTAAAACAAGGAGCATGTGGCTGTATTTTTGCAGGTCGGGTGCCCCAAAATGTTACTGCCAGCAGCAGCAGCCCCCTTCCTCCCCACCCGGCAGATTGGTATAGGTACCTTTAGGACATTTCTGTTGAAAACAGAGGCTATAGCGAATCGCACTACAAAATCCGAGAGCACTAACACTTGCTAAATAAAGGTGGCATCGGAGCATACGAATGAGGCAGGGAGAGGCTACTGTTGGCAATTGGTTTGGTGGGTCATAGTGAATAACCTCGGCATGCAAATAGGCAGAAGTGTGAGGATTGGCAGTGTCTGTAGAGAATTTTGGCATGCTCTTCAGTTGATTTTTTCCTCCTTACGTTGGCTATGAACTACAGAGGAAAGGCCTGGCCTTACTGTTGGGCAAAACATGTTTCATGATTTTAAGAAGTGTAGTCTGGCTGTACTGAGAGGGGCTGTACAGTACGGTAAATGTCTGTATACCCCTGCGATGTGCATCCAACTGTCACTTGAGATTGAACAGCGAACGAAGCAGCTGGGTTACTGACTGAATGTAAATGGAAGGCACATAGGAAGGGTGCTTGTGGTCACTCAAATGATTGAAACCTGGTTGATGCACTACCAAAGCTGGGTTACCAGGAGGGAACATTTGAGGGGTATTGAGATGGTGGTGTGCAGAGGTCAACATATGTTTCAGAGACACAGAGGTACTGCGGTCCTGGTCCCACATTGGGGGTAGACAAAAGTCCCTGCTAAAGATTTCTGTCCAACTGTTATCACATTTTGTGCAGCCTGGCACCCTCTGTAAGGATTCCCCAGTGTCTTTTGATCCTACAGATGACTGTAGCAAACTTCCCAAATTTTTTCTTGGCCTCATACTCCCAAAGGAGTGCCTGACATTTGCCAGCCTAACGATACTCACATTCTGGGAAAAACCTCACTAACCATGCATATTTATGTACCACACATGGCAAATCCTTACAATTGCAGAACATCATATCGCACTTGTCATCTTTGAGGTACTGTAAGTATTTGGATTTGAGGGTAATATTCATCCTTGCTTGCTCTCTCCCATCTGAAGTCTACGGTGCTGCTATTCCTTTCTCACATCTCCCTTCAAAGAGACACGCGACACACAGACTCAATCACTCAGCAAACATATATGCTTTGACGTTTTCATATTGCTGTTTACCTTCTAATTATTCCCCCTTCACCACAAATACAGGCCTGCCATTCCTCATCCCCTCAGTCAACGCAGTCCTTCACTCTTTAGGCCCTGCAAGACCACCATGAACAAGAATCATGTCAGCAAGCAGAAGAAAAGCCTCAGTGTGCTCTTTTGTTCATACTGCTGCCCTCTAGTAACACTTCATGGCAACTGCAGCATAAGAATGGGACTGAGAAGAGGGCTGTCCTATGCAAATAATATCCTCCCATGCACACTTTCTTCTGAGACGGTCGGCGGCTTGTGCCGTGATACCACCTCCAACATATGGTCTTCAACCAAATTTTAAAAAAGCCCACCTGCCTTAGACGAAGGATTTTGCCACTCAAAGGAAGCACATGGGGACATCACCCTCATTTAGCAGGGTCCTAAATTGCCTGCTGTCAGCCTGTATACAGAACAAGGGCGTTCGTGGGCGTTCGTGAGCGTTCCTCAAAGGAAGGAGGTGGGTGATTAAATTCACAGTGCCAGGGCAGGCCCAGCCCAGCCCAGCCCAGCCCAGCTCAGCTCAGCCCTGCACAGCCCAGCCCGGAACAGCGCACTGCTGTGGAGGTCCATTCCTTCACATCCTGCAGCAGGCATGATGCAGACCTATTAGAGCAAAGGCTTGACTCTGCCCTTGTCTGTCTCTTAAAGGAAACAATCTTTGTAGCTTCTTATTGCACCTAATAAATGGACTCTAGCTTGCCTCAAACTTGACCCATCATTTCATTAGCCAGAGCTCATACTTGACCTTTATTTCTATCCAAGCTCACTGACACAAAACCCCTGATTTGAGCAAGTGGCTCACACCAAAATAAAAAATCACCATCATCCAACCTATTTTACAACAAGTGTAGCCCCTTCCTCTTATTCTTGTGCTCAGTTATAACCCCCAATACCACAATTGCACTCTGCAATTCACCAAACTTAAAGGACAAAGAATGAAGACATTGATAAAGGAAGATAAGGCCTTGTCCCTATTGCACCTACTTGAGAGATAGGGTGGTTGGTAGAAGGTCATGAGGGAAAACATTTGAAATTTCGGGACACACATGCCAAAAAGAGTGTCCACTTTTCTCCTCTGTTACCAAGTAAAAAAAAAATTTGCAAAAAAAAAAAACTATTCACTTTTTGAAAATTTCCACCTTGGGATACTTCTACAGCATTGGCAGGATTCGAACCCTGGCCTGTGAGGGCTGTCCCCACCAAAGGTACAAGACTTACCTTTGAGCTATAGCTCCTTGGTGGTCTAGAGGATTGCAGTAGTAACTATAAGCAACATACAGGCCTTGGTGTCCTTCCCTGCGGCATCCATTGCACATGAAAAGGATGACCATGACATAAGGACAATTTGATAGGCTACTTACATGGAAACCAGTGTGGTCCAGTGGGTAAGTGCCTGCCTTCCATCCAGGCAACCAGGGTTCAAATCCCGCGTCCGGCACCAGGTGACTGATGGTGGCAGAGCAGAGGTAAGTTGGAGGTGGGCCTAAAGGGCCAATTGGTAAGTAAAATGTGTCTGTGTGTTGTGTAAGAGTGGAATCATGCCTAGTGAATGAGGGATTGCAGGTTGGTTGGTAAGTAGTGAGTGGGTGGGGTCAGAGGGGAGGGGTATAGGAGGAGCTGGGTGAGAGAGTGAGGTTCCGTGACGATTTGAACCCGTGTTTTCAATATTGTCGGAAATACATAATATTAGTATCAGCGAACCGCAAATGATCCATTTAGCATATCCTGGTGTTTTCGCTACGATACGAGCAAGAGCACTCCTGTTATGAACACATTTCTGATCTACCCACGGCATCCATCTTAGATCATGTCCGCCATTTTGTGTTTCTTGCCCTCACATATGCAATAACCTCTGATCACTTCATTTCGATTAAGGACACGTAGCCTTAGCCGGAGATTCACCTCTTTCATGACACGTGCACCTTAAACCAGATCACGCTGTAGCTGCATGACTCGACAAAGGCTGCCTCCTCTGCCCGAGGCTAGCCCACCTGAACTGGTTCTCGTGTCCATTGTCCCGATCATGATTAGGCGGCCGAAGCCGGTAGCCTTGCCCATTTACAACCCACAAACATCTCTTATCCCGCTTTCCTATCTTCTGCACCTGGCTCTGCTCTTTTCCTTCTGGGCCTTTATTAGGGGGAGGTAACGAACTTTACGATGAGGCGGTCCGGCTCTTGAATGCAATATTGACAAGGGATTGTGATGGACTAGTGGGAACCCCTCTTCGTGATGTTTGGCATCAGATATTATCGACAGTTCCTGTGTAACGCCAAATATTTATTGTTTAAGACACAAAGGTTTGGGAATGTACTAACATGTGAAATATTTGCCTGGAGCACAATTTTTAGTATATAAGGAGCAACCCTCAATGTACAAATCGAACAGGCTCCTGGTTACTGCCCATGCGTAGTTTCTGTGACTTCTGTGTCCCTGCAGTAATAAACCTTTGGTCTTTGACGCCACCATCGAGAAGCCCGTGTTTCTGTTCATTTGCGCACCAAGACAGGTGGAACTCCGGGGTCTTTGGGTGTTGTTCCCTGACACCTCTGGACGGAACCAAAAAGTCCAGAACTCCAATTGGCGCCCAACGTGGGGCGACGTCGTTCAGTACCGGTCCAAAAGCCTGAAGAGTTCGAGAAGCTTCGTGTGAAGATTTCCGAGGGAGGCGCCCCACTTCATCGATCCCGGCATATCGCAAAAGTGGCCCGAAGTTCTCTTCCACGAGGGTTCCCGTTCAGGACGGCTGCAGTGGGCCGTTGCCTTGACCGTCGCCCTGTCTTGGACCCGAGGTGCAGCCCTTAGTACAGCGAAACTTGACGGGTTTCTCCTTGGTGACGTCTTCAGTGCCTCAGTTAAGTATTTAGTGATAGCTAGCTGGTTACTTTGTGAGGATTGTTAAAATCCTTGATCGGTTCTTAGTTTGGTTTGGTTTCGTAAGATTATCACTAGTTGTTCTGGTTACGATAATCTATTTGGTTCAGTTTGGGTATCGATACATTAGTTTGGTTTTGGTAGGCCTAAGTTCTTGGTTCGAGTGCACACATTTGTTCCGTGTTTTGTTTGTCTTGTGTTCCGGATTGAAAATGGTAAGTCGGAAAATGTTGTCTTGTTTCGGTTGCAACAGTGACTCACGATTGGAGGATTCTTGTCTGGTTCCTCCGATTGGGACTCCCCTATATGACTTATATTGTAAACATGGTGTGGGTCCTATATCCTATAACGAGGTGTGGGTCCGCTACACCAAGAAGGATGGTGTCCTTAGTTGGCCACTGCATGGTAGTTTTGAGCCCGAGATTCTTGATAATTTAGAAGCGAAATTGTTTAGGAAGAAAGCCCGGCCGGCAATGTTTGATTCTTTCCGTTACTGGCGAAAGGAATCCAAACAGAGAGAAATGAAGAAATTTAAGAGAGAACAGAAAGAGAAAGAAGAGCTAACTCTAGAGCAAGCAACTAAACAGTTGCAAGATAATGAGTGCGAGAAGGCTATAGATGTAGCAATTAGAGAGCATAATTTAGCGATTGACAAGTGCTACCCTGCCTTGCCATCGAAAACAGCTAAGATACTAGAGGATCCCGAAAACGATCCTCTGTTGTCTTATTTGTTACGGTCACCTCCACCGTATGCACAAGGGGCTACGGCTCCACTTGTACCGAATGTTCAATTGCCGGTTGCTGGACAACCTGGTGTTCTTGTTCCTCAGAATCAAGTTCCTGTACCTCCTGTGGTTAATGTGAATATTCCTACGGCTCCTCCTCTTCCTGGGTTGCCGACTTCTATACCTGTATCTGTCTCGCTTACACCTACTACTTCACAAACTATTTTTCTCGATACTCCTACTGCCTCGTTATCTGTTCCCACCTCTACTGTGTTCTCTACATCTGCAAGTGTGTTAACTCCACTTTCTGTACGTCGAAGAATCACTGATTCTGTGTCTAATATACTGTCTCCTTTATATAAATCTTTAATTAAGACTCCTACTCCTGATTCAGTTCAGAGACGTAGTCAGCTACCAAGTACTGAAGAACGGGGAATTTTAGATTCCACGGCTCTCAGATGGATTACGAAAAGTAGAAGATATAGTACGAGAGATGTACTAGATACGTTTATGCAGTGGAAGGAACCAACGCAACGGTACGTCTTTGATGAGATGTGCTCGTTGTTACGTGAGGAAATAGAGGAAGATGATGTTGAATCAGACTTGGAAGATTTAATTAAAATTCAAAAAGAGTTTGCTGCTGGAATGATAGTGGGTGATAATATAAAAGAAGCGATGGAACTTATTTTAAGTTTTAGGAATGATCCATCTCCTCGTTCGCCGAGAGATTTAGAGAAAGGTAAAATGAAGCTAAGTCGCCAATATCCTATGAGGGAGGTTCCTCCAATCTGGCGCGAAGCAATACAACGTGATGATAATGCGGGTATTGCAGCTGCTCCAGCACAGTTCCAACGAGTGTGGATACACATTCCATGGAAGCGAGCTGAAGTGCTAGCGGTGAAACAGGCCTTGCCAGATCCGCGTAAAAATCCTGCTGGATATTACAAGGAATTAACGCAGACAGTTGAGGCTTGTATAATGAACTTAGCGGACATCGACATGTTATTTGGAAATGTAGTTCCACAACCAGTGTGGGCTAAAATTCGTAGGGAAGATCATCAAGTAGCCTTAGGTGGTGATTGGGCAGCTATCACTGCAGCGGATGGTCAGCAAGTAGGTGGTGCAAAACCCGAACCCCTAATTGCTAATCTTCCAGGTAGAATAATTGACTTAATGAAGACTCTGATGCCTGCGTTGCGTGTTAATTGGGATAAATTATCCGTATGCAAGCAGAAGAAAGACGAAAGTGTCTCCGACTTCTTCACGAGGTTCGAAGAGACTTTTGTAGATCATAGTGGTCAGGATATGAGCACAGAAGGAGGACAGAGACTGTTTGTCGATAAATTTGTGCATAATTTGTTACCTGAATTATGTAATAAATTAAAGGATTCAGAGAGTGCGTGGGCTGTTTCTACAACTGCGCAAATACTTGCGACTGCACAGTACTACGAAAATAGGGATAAAGAGGAAAAAGAGAAATCAGAAAAGAAAACGAAAGATTTAAAAACTAAAGTTCTTTTACAACAGGCGTATCCGCCTCGCACGAATCAATCTAATACGCAGCAAAGTTCGTATCAGAGGACAGATTATAGCTCATCAAGGCCTCAATATCAGTGGAATCAGTGTGCGTACTGTAAGAAAGAGGGTCACTACAAAAATGAATGTCCGATCTTAGCGCAAAATAATGCAGCAGCAGCTCAGAGAGGTCGTGGTGGTTTTGTGCAGAATTCTAGAGGTCGAGGGCGAGGTGCTATGCCTCCGCAGACGAATGATCGTCCCTCCAATCACTTTGATCAACGAAATGGACAGTCAGCTCAGCAAAATAGATCTCAGCAATATCTTGTTGAAGACTATTGTGAAGTGGATGAGGGATTTCAGCAAAATGGGTACTAGGACAGCCATAGACAGAGAGAGGGAGTAGTATCAGTTCCAGTGGATCAGAGTGGGCCTTATGTCGCAGTAGCAACATCAGGTGTAGTCGAACCGTTTCTGTTGGATACTGGTGCCGCAAAAAGTTCTATCATTCATGCGAAACTCCCTGGCGCACCTTTGTCTGGCTCAACAAATGTTTCCGTAGGTTTTTCAGGCGCCCCTGTTTACAACCCGATATCTGGTCCTTTGTCTATTTCTGTTGGACCGTGTCAATTGAAAGCACCCCTGATTTTGACGACAGGTTGTAATGAAAATCTGCTTGGTTTAGATTTGTTAAAACGACTATATGCGACATTGTACTGTTCTCCGGAAGGGGTACAGCTTACGTTAGGTAAAAGAATCACTTCTCCGATGTACTTGTCAATGGATGCACTCCCGCCAGAGCTGCGCTCACTCCCTGATTCTCTTTGGGCGACTGGTCCTAATGATGTAGGCCTTTTAGAAATACCACCGTATGTAGTAACTTTGAAAGCAAATGTGAAATTTCCAAGAATTCCTCAATATAAAATATCTAGTGAAGGAGAACGTGCACTTTTATTGATTGTGCAAGATTTGATTAAAAAAGGTGTGGTTGAAGAAACTAGAGGAAATGTTTGTAACAGTCCTGTACTACCCATTTTAAAACGAACTGATCCTACGAAACCTCCAGTGTACAGGTTTGTCATAGACCTTAGAGAAGTTAATAAGATTGTGGTTCCGCAGTTTCCTGTGGTTCCAGACATTACCGCCTTGTTAACATTGATTCCTGCTACAGCCACATGGTTCTCAGTCATCGACTTGAAGAATGCCTTTTTCAGCATTCCGATAGCCGAGGAAAGCAGAGATATTTTTGGCTTCTGTTTAGGAGGTCGAAGTTTCAGATTTAAACGCGCTCCACAGGGCTACTGTGAGAGCCCATCTATTTATAGTCAAGCATTAAAAAGCCAGTTAGATTCTTTTGTCCTTCCTCCAGGTTCTGCCCTAGTACAGTATGCAGACGATCTTTTAGTGGCTGCCGATGACAAGGAAACTTGCAAAGCAGCTACAATTTCCTTATTGCATCATTTGTCTAATCTGAATCACAAGGTGTCACCTTCCAAGATGCAATACTGCTGCCAAGAAGTGACCTACCTAGGCCATCTCTTGTCAAAGGAGGGAAGGAAGTTGACCCCAGAGAGAATAAAAGCAATTACGCAAATGAGTGTTCCACGCACACAGAGAGAAGTACGTGCCTTTTTAGGTATTACCTCTTACTGTAGGCAGTGGATCCCAAATTTTTCTCTTTTAGCGAAACCATTGGTAGCTTTGACTGGGAAAAATGTTCCGAGTCCGGTGCCATGGTCTGATGAATGTCAAGAGAGTTTTACTGAATTACGAAAAGCATTGTGTTCAGCTCCTGTATTGGGTACACCTGATTACAGTAAGCCATTCACGCTCTACGTTCACGAGAGAGAAGGTTGCGCGTTGAGTGTTCTGACACAAAAGTTTGGTGATAAACAACGCCCTTGTGCGTATTTTTCATCAACATTGGATCCGGTAGCCAGAGCGTTGCCTAGTTGTTTGAGAGCTACAGTGGCAGCTGCGGCTTCCATTCGACAATCTGCTGGTTTGGTGATGAACAACATGCTAGTGGTCATGGTTCCTCATGCAGTGGACACACTCATGAACCGAACGAAGACACAACACCTTACTAGTGCGAGATTATCTGGTTACGAGCTGACATTACTAGCGAGTCATATTCAGATCAAAAGATGTAATGTATTGAATCCAGCGGCACTGTTGCCGGCTAATCAAGAGTCGAGTGATTCCGAGCCACATGATTGCTGTTTCAAAACGGAGGAAGAGACAAAAGGACGCATTGACTTGAGGGATACTCCATTATCAGATCCGGATGGCACGCTGTATGTGGACGGGTCATGTTTTAAATTGGAGAATGGTGATGTGACTGCTGCTTACGCAGTAACGACTTTGAAGACGATTGTGGAGACTGCAAGAGTGAGTCAGAATTCTGCCCAGGCTGCAGAATTAATAGCTCTAACGAGAGCATGTGTTTTAGCTAAGGGAAAGAGAGTGAATGTCTTTACAGATAGTCAGTACGCATTTGGCGTGGCCCATAGTTTTGGCCGCTTGTGGAGAGAAAGAGGTTTCATTACGTCCCATGGGACTAAGATTCAACATGGTCAGCTAGTTAACGACTTGTTGGAATCTCTAACCTTGCCGACTGAAGTTGCGATTGTAAAGTGCAGTGCTCATAAAGCAATCACGGATGATGTTGGTCGAGGAAATGCTTTTGCTGACGAAATTGCTAAACAGACAGCTAGAGACACGATGAGCAGAATGTATGTTGCTACGTCTGCAAGATGGATCGCTGAATCTGGAATGTGTGAGGATACTATGGAAAGTGTGAAAAAGATTCAGAAAGAAGCAACTGAGGAAGAGAAACGTGTATGGAGAGAGAGTACGGGCAAGTTGGACTCGAATGGATGTTGGATTGATTTGACAGAGCAGCAGCGTTGGATGTTGCCGGATGCGTATGTGCTTGCAGTGGTGACAATGGCGCATGGAGTAGCACATATAAGTTCTAAAGGGATATGTAAGATGTTGGCTCCGGTCTGGAAAAATGAGGGAATCAGTAAGTGTGCAGAGAGAGTGGTGAAAAATTGTATGGTATGCCTGATGCATAATCCTGGCAAGGGAACTCCAACTCCTGCTGGTCATTTTGCTCCTCCTTCCTGCCCCTTTGAAGTAATTCAGTTAGACTTTATTCACATGGACCGCTGTAATAATTTAAAATATGTCCTGGTGGTGGTTTGTGCTTTTTCCAGGTGGATAGAAGCATACCCACTGAAGGACAATACTGCCTTATCAACTGCCAAAATTCTTCTCAAGGAATATTTCCCTAGATTTGGAATGCCACGGATTGTATGGTCAGATAACGGAAGTGAGTTTATAGGGAAAGTTATGCAGAGTGTATGTGCAGGCCTAGGATTGAAACAGAAATTCCACAGTGCGAACCATCCCCAGTCAGCTGGTTTAGTGGAGGGTTACAATGGTACCCTCAAACTGAAGATAGCTAAAATACAAGCATCCACGGGTTTAGCCTGGCCAGACGCACTTCCTTTGGCTTTGTTATCAACGAGAGCAACTGTACATTCTAGAGTGGGGCTTAGCCCATATGAAATAGTCTTTGGCCGCCCAGCAAATATCTGGGGTGTGCCAAGGCCTAAGGAATTTAATTCTCTAGAATATCCTATGTTGATAGACTACCTTTACGACTTGACTGCTAAATTGAGTCTTATTCATCAACAGGTTTTCGATGCTTTGCCAAAACCTCCGGAGAGTCCAGGGCATCAGCTGAAACCAGGAGAATTTGTCGTCATCAGGAATTTTGCGAGGACAAAGAATCTTCAGCCACGCTACGTCGGTCCTTTCCAGGTCCTACTTTCAACGAGGACAGCAGTTCGTGTGGCTGGACGCAAGCACTGGGTACACGCGTCCCATGTTAAGCGTGTCCCTTTGCCGCTTCCTTACGACGACTGGGTGAAGAAGGGAATTGGTTCCTCTGAATTTGACAGCACTCCGAAGTTCATCCCTTTCAGCGATGCCGAATTAATAACTGACACTCTAAGCTCTGACTCTCCTTCAGAAAAGACTCTTTTGAACACTGAACATTTGTCTCCAGCATCAGAAGAAACTTTGCTATCTGCGAACTTAAACATTGCAACAGCTGCTAGTGATACGCTATTTTCCGATCAGACAGTACCTGCAAAGCAGAGATATAACTTGAGAAAACGTAACATGGACAAATAAAGCAGGCAACTGCATATTGTGATTTTGATATATTGAACATTTGCCTTCAGCCAGGAAGTTTGCTATTGTTTATTGTTTTTAAATTGCCTTGCCGTCTGGGTAGCCGTAGGGTCGTGGCTGTGTGCCTAGTTTGAATCTGCAGGGGTCTGACACAAGGTCGATCTTTCTGTTGGTTCTGGGAACTCCCAGGGCTGATAGAGGCATTTTCATCTACGTACACATCATCAGTGGTCGCGAGCGGATTGTAGAAGATGGAGCTTCCTGCGCTGCAACGAGAAAATATGATCTATGTTCGCAGAAACAGAATTAATAGAATTCTTCATACCAAATGCTTTTTGATGCAATGTGCCATTACATTTTTGATTATTTTAGCAACATTGGTGGGTGGAATCGTCTTTAGTATAAATCTGATTTTTGTGCCAGTTACTAAAGTACCTCCCCTTGATCCTGCCACTTCTAATGTTTCTTCTATACACTCTTTTCATTCGTTTCCTGAACATGAGCAAGCCCGACGCTCAGAGTTCATTAACAACACTTTTGTACAGCTCTTGCACCAACACCAACTAGTGGTTAACACTACAGACTGCTGGGTGTGTGGCTTGATACCCCACACTATGGATAAAGGTATTCCCTATCTGGTTTTGCCTTTCAGCTATAATGGATCATTTCAGGCCCTTCAAACCATCTTTGCTTATGCCCTTGAAACCTATCCTCCACGCCCACCACGTTCCACTAGGTATAACTCTGCCAACAAAGCTTTAGTCCAGGGAATTATTGACATGATCAAGGATGTCAATAATACTCCATCATACCCTAGAGACGAACTGCGAGTGTATTTAAGTTGGAATACTTCAGAGTATCGCCTTAGTTTAGGAGAAAGCAAGCGTAAAAGCTCAACTCCAATCTGGGTCGTACCACACTGAGGTCAGGTCTGTTTGCAAGGGAATGGGAGAAATCCGAGAGCTCAGCTAGGGAGGAGTGAGTGCGTTGAGACTTATGTGTTTCCGGCTAACTCTTCCCCTGCCTTCCTCACTGCTAGGGGTACTTACTTCATTTGTCGAGACCGGGCATATACATGGTTACCTACTGACTTTTCAGGTTCATGCTATATTGCTCGATTGTTGCCTCCAACATATACTGCTTCATCTGATTACCACAGAACCAGAATAGCGAGAGGTGTCTTCAGCAAGGAAGATACTGCTGGTCAGGAAGCTGGAGACTTCTTCAAAGGCTTCCTTCCGTTCTGGGGGCCTATGGCCAATAGTAGAAACATACGTCAGCTAACACGGGTAGTTGAATCTACTATTACTGAAACTGCTGGTGCCCTTAGTAATTTGACAGCTGAGCTTCAGGCGGATAGACTCATGACGTTGCAGAACCGTATGGTTCTGGATGTTATACTTGCAGATCGAGGTGGGGTATGCAGAATGATCCAATCGAGCTGCTGTGTCTTTATTCCTAATAATGCTCCAACAGTCTATGAGGCGATCTCTAAGCTACACAAGATTTCCGACTCTATACATGTAGACAAGGGGAACTGGTCCTTTATGGAGTGGTTTTGGACTCTGATCTCAGCATGGGGGTGGAAGGTTCTAATGATCATCGGTGTCATCTTAGTATTCCTATTCTCATGCTGCCTGATTATCCAGTGTGGTCCCGCTCTGTGTAGTCTTTGTGCTGCAACCTGTTTTAGGAAACCACCTGCAATTGGAGAAAAGGCACGAGAAAGGATGATGATACAACAACATGTCACTGACCTGATGAGTATAGAACTAGACTCTGATACAGACTGAGTAATTGCCTATGTAAGGGCAAAAGGAGGGTCTGAGGTTCCGTGACGATTTGAACCCCTGTTTTCAATATTGTCGGAAATACATAATATTAGTATCAGCGAACCGCAAATGATCCATTTAGCATATCCTGGTGTTTTCGCTACGATACGAGCAAGAGCACTCCTGTTATGAACACATTTCTGATCTACCCACTGCATCCATCTTAGATCATGTCCGCCATTTTGTGTTTCTTGCCCTCACATATGCAATAACCTCTGATCACTTCATTTCGATTAAGGACACGTAGCCTTAGCCGGAGATTCACCTCTTTCATGACACGTGCACCTTAAACCAGATCACGCTGTAGCTGCATGACTCGACAAAGGCTGCCTCCTCTGCCCGAGGCTAGCCCACCTGAACTGGTTCCCGTGTCCATTGTCCCGATCATGATTAGGCGGCCGAAGCCGGTAGCCTTGCCCATTTACAACCCACAAACATCTCTTATCCCGCTTTCCTATCTTCTGCACCTGGCTCTGCTCTTTTCCTTCTGGGCCTTTATTAGGGGGAGGTAACGAACTTTACGATGAGGCGGTCCGGCTCTTGAATGCAATATTGACAAGGGATTGTGATGGACTAGTGGGAACCCCTCTTCGTGATGTTTGGCATCAGATATTATCGACAGTTCCTGTGTAACGCCAAATATTTATTGTTTAAGACACAAAGGTTTGGGAATGTACTAACATGTGAAATATTTGCCTGGAGCACAATTTTTAGTATATAAGGAGCAACCCTCAATGTACAAATCGAACAGGCTCCTGGTTACTGCCCATGCGTAGTTTCTGTGACTTCTGTGTCCCTGCAGTAATAAACCTTTGGTCTTTGACGCCACCATCGAGAAGCCCGTGTTTCTGTTCATTTGCGCACCAAGACAGGTGGAACTCCGGGGTCTTTGGGTGTTGTTCCCTGACACCTCTGGACGGAACCAAAAAGTCCAGAACTCCAATAGAGGAGCTCGGTCGGAGAGGAGGGGTATAGGAGGAGCCTAGTCAGAGTGGGTGGGGTCAGAGATGAGGGGTTCAGGAGCAGCCTAGTCAGAGTGGGTGGGGTCAGAGAGGAGGGGTGTAGGAGGAGCTGGGTCAGAGAGGAGGGGTATAGGAGGAGCTGGGTCGGATAGGAGGGGTATAGGAGGAGCCTAGTCAGAGTGGGTGGGGTCAGAGAGGAGGGGTATAGGAGGAGCTGGGTGAGAGAGGAGGGGTATAGGAGGAGCTCGGTCGGAGAGGAGGGGTATAGGAGGAGCCAAGTCAGAGTGGGTGGGGTCAGAGAGGAGGGGTTCAGGAGCAGCCTAGTCAGAGTGGGTGGGGTCAGAGAGGAGGGGTATATGGGTGGGGTCAGAGAGCAGAGGAATAGGTGGAGTAGGATCCTGACTTATTGTGGGAAAGTGCAAATACTTTTTTACTGCACCCCCCTATACTCTCTGATTTCTGTTGGGAGGGGGCAGTCAAAAATGGGGGGGTTCAGTATTAAAAGGTGCTTGGGCGCAACGTGAAGGCGATGAGGTGCACAGAATGGCATGGCTTCCAGGTACTTTTTGGGGGGGCTACCATTAGTTTTTATTGCTCTGATCCTCCCTCATGGGGTGTACCCCAAATGGTTAGGGGCAACGGGGGGAGGCAAGATGCTGTTTGACAGTTTCTATTACCAACAGGGGTCACCATACGATTCTTCTGCAGTTATGGTATTGAAAGGTAAAACAAGGAGCATGTGGCTGTATTTTTGCAGGTCGGGTGCCCCAAAATGTTACTGCCAGCAGCAGCAGCCCCCTTCCTCCCCACCCGGCAGATTGGTATAGGTACCTTTAGGACATTTCTGTTGAAAACAGAGGCTATAGCGAATCGCACTACAAAATCCGAGAGCACTAACACTTGCTAAATAAAGGTGGCATCGGAGCATACGAATGAGGCAGGGAGAGGCTACTGTTGGCAATTGGTTTGGTGGGTCATAGTGAATAACCTCGGCATGCAAATAGGCAGAAGTGTGAGGATTGGCAGTGTCTGTAGAGAATTTTGGCATGCTCTTCAGTTGATTTTTTCCTCCTTACGTTGGCTATGAACTACAGAGGAAAGGCCTGGCCTTACTGTTGGGCAAAACATGTTTCATGATTTTAAGAAGTGTAGTCTGGCTGTACTGAGAGGGGCTGTACAGTACGGTAAATGTCTGTATACCCCTGCGATGTGCATCCAACTGTCACTTGAGATTGAACAGCGAACGAAGCAGCTGGGTTACTGACTGAATGTAAATGGAAGGCACATAGGAAGGGTGCTTGTGGTCACTCAAGTGATTGAAACCCGGTTGATGCACTACCAAAGCTGGGGTACCAGGAGGGAACATTTGAGGGGTATTGAGATGGTGGTGTGCAGAGGTCAACATATGTTTCAGAGACACAGAGGTACTGCGGTCCTGGTCCCACATTGGGGGTAGACAAAAGTCCCTGCTAAAGATTTCTGTCCAACTGTTATCACATTTTGTGCAGCCTGGCTCCCTCTGTAAGGATTCCCCAGTGTCTTTCGATCCTACAGATGACTGTAGCAAACTTCCCAAATTTTTTCTTGGCCTCATACTCCCAAAGGAGTGCCTGACATTTGCCAGCCTAACAATACTCACATTCTGGGAAAAACCTCACTAACCATGCATATTTATGTACCACACATGGCAAATCCTTACAATTGCAGAACATCATATCGCACTTGTCATCTTTGAGGTACTGTAAGTATTTGGATTTGAGGGTAATATTCATCCTTGCTTGCTCTCTCCCATCTGAAGTCTACGGTGCTGCTATTCCTTTCTCACATCTCCCTTCAAAGAGACACGCGACACACAGACTCAATCACTCAGCAAACATATATGCTTTGACGTTTTCATATTGCTGTTTACCTTCTAATTATTCCCCCTTCACCACAAATACAGGCCTGCCATTCCTCATCCCCTCAGTCAACGCAGTCCTTCACTCTTTAGGCCCTGCAAGACCACCATGAACAAGAATCATGTCAGCAAGCAGAAGAAAAGCCTCAGTGTGCTCTTTTGTTCATACTGCTGCCCTCTAGTAACACTTCATGGCAACTGCAGCATAAGAATGGGACTGAGAAGAGGGCTGTCCTATGCAAATAATATCCTCCCATGCACACTTTCTTCTGAGACGGTCGGCGGCTTGTGCCGTGATACCACCTCCAACATATGGTCTTCAACCAAATTTTAAAAAAGCCCACCTGCCTTAGACGAAGGATTTTGCCACTCAAAGGAAGCACATGGGGACATCACCCTCATTTAGCAGGGTCCTAAATTGCCTGCTGTCAGCCTGTATACAGAACAAGGGCGTTCGTGGGCGTTCGTGAGCGTTCCTCAAAGGAAGGAGGTGGGTGATTAAATTCACAGTGCCAGGGCAGGCCCAGCCCAGCCCAGCCCAGCCCAGCCCAGCCCAGCCCAGCCCAGCTCAGCCCTGCACAGCCCAGCCCGGCACAGCGCACTGCTGTGGAGGTCCATTCCTTCACATCCTGCAGCAGGCATGATGCAGACCTATTAGAGCAAAGGCTTGACTCTGCCCTTGTCTGTCTCTTAAAGGAAACAATCTTTGTAGCTTCTTATTGCACCTAATAAATGGACTCTAGCTTGCCTCAAACTTGACCCATCATTTCATTAGCCAGAGCTCATACTTGACCTTTATTTCTATCCAAGCTCACTGACACAAAACCCCTGATTTGAGCAAGTGGCTCACACCAAAATAAAAAATCACCATCATCCAACCTATTTTACAACAAGTGTAGCCCCTTCCTCTTATTCTTGTGCTCAGTTATAACCCCCAATACCACAATTGCACTCTGCAATTCACCAAACTTAAAGGACAAAGAATGAAGACATTGATAAAGGAAGATAAGGCCTTGTCCCTATTGCACCTACTTGAGAGATAGGGCGGTTGGTAGAAGGTCATGAGGGAAAACATTTGAAATTTCGGGACACACATGCCAAAAAGAGTGTCCACTTTTCTCCTCTGTTACCAAGTAAAAAAAAAATTTGCAAAAAAAAAAACTATTCACTTTTTGAAAATTTCCACCTTGGGATACTTCTACAGCATTGGCAGGATTCGAACCCTGGCCTGTGAGGGCTGTCCCCACCAAAGGTACAAGACTTACCTTTGAGCTATAGCTCCTTGGTGGTCTAGAGGATTGCAGTAGTAACTATAAGCAACATACAGGCCTTGGTGTCCTTCCCTGCGGCATCCATTGCACATGAAAAGGATGACCATGACATAAGGACAATTTGATAGGCTACTTACATGGAAACCAGTGTGGTCCAGTGGGTAAGTGCCTGCCTTCCATCCAGGCAACCAGGGTTCAAATCCCGGGTTCGGCACCAGTTGACTGATGGTGGCAGAGCAGAGGTAAGTTGGAGGTGGGCCTAAAGGGCCAATTGGTAAGTAAAATGTGTCTGTGTGTTGTGTAAGAGTGGAATCATGCCTAGTGAATGAGGGATTGCAGGTTGGTTGGTAAGTAGTGAGTGGGTGGGGTCAGAGGGTAGGGGTATAGGAGGAGCTAGTTCGGAGAGGAGGGGTATAGGAGGAGCTAGTTCGGAGAGGAGGGGTATAGGAGGAGCCTAGTCAGAGTGGGTGGGGTCAGAGAGGAGGGGTGTAGGAGGAGCTGGGTGAGAGAGGAGGGCTATAGGAGGAGCCAAGTCAGAGTTGGTGGGGTCAGAGAGGAGGGGTTCAGGAGCAGCCTAGTCAGAGTGGGTGGGGTCAGAGAGGAGGGGTATATGGGTGGGGTCAGAGAGCTGAGGAATAGGTGGAGTAGGATCCTGACTTATTGTGGGAAAGTGCAAATACTTTTTTACTGCACCCCCCTATACTCTCTGATTTCTGTTGGGAGGGGGCAGTCAAAAATGGGGGGTTCAGTATTAAAAGGTGCTTGGGCGCAACGTGAAGGCGATGAGGTGCACAGAATGGCATGGCTTCCAGGTACTTTTTGGGGGGGCTACCATTAGTTTTTATTGCTCTGATCCTCCCTCATGGGGTGTACCCCAAATGGTTAGGGGCAACGGGGGGGGAGGCAAGATGCTGTTTGACAGTTTCTATTACCAACAGGGGTCACCATACGATTCTTCTGCAGTTATGGTATTGAAAGGTAAAACAAGGAGCATGTGGCTGTATTTTTGCAGGTCGGGTGCCCCAAAATGTTACTGCCAGCAGCAGCAGCCCCCTTCCTCCCCACCCGGCAGATTGGTATAGGTACCTTTAGGACATTTCTGTTGAAAACAGAGGCTATAGCGAATCGCACTACAAAATCCGAGAGCACTAACACTTGCTAAATAAAGGTGGCATCGGAGCATACGAATGAGGCAGGGAGAGGCTACTGTTGGCAATTGGTTTGGTGGGTCATAGTGAATAACCTCGGCATGCAAATAGGCAGAAGTGTGAGGATTGGCAGTGTCTGTAGAGAATTTTGGCATGCTCTTCAGTTGATTTTTTCCTCCTTACGTTGGCTATGAACTACAGAGGAAAGGCCTGGCCTTACTGTTGGGCAAAACATGTTTCATGATTTTAAGAAGTGTAGTCTGGCTGTACTGAGAGGGGCTGTACAGTACGGTAAATGTCTGTATACCCCTGCGATGTGCATCCAACTGTCACTTGAGATTGAACAGCGAACGAAGCAGCTGGGTTACTGACTGAATGTAAATGGAAGGCACATAGGAAGGGTGCTTGTGGTCACTCAAATGATTGAAACCCGGTTGATGCACTACCAAAGCTGGGGTACCAGGAGGGAACATTTGAGGGGTATTGAGATGGTGGTGTGCAGAGGTCAACATATGTTTCAGAGACACAGAGGTACTGCGGTCCTGGTCCCACATTGGGGGTAGACAAAAGTCCCTGCTAAAGATTTCTGTCCAACTGTTATCACATTTTGTGCAGCCTGGCTCCCTCTGTAAGGATTCCCCAGTGTCTTTCGATCCTACAGATGACTGTAGCAAACTTCCCAAATTTTTTCTTGGCCTCATACTCCCAAAGGAGTGCCTGACATTTGCCAGCCTAACGATACTCACATTCTGGGAAAAACCTCACTAACCATGCATATTTATGTACCACACATGGCAAATCCTTACAATTGCAGAACATCATATCGCACTTGTCATCTTTGAGGTACTGTAAGTATTTGGATTTGAGGGTAATATTCATCCTTGCTTGCTCTCTCCCATCTGAAGTCTACGGTGCTGCTATTCCTTTCTCACATCTCCCTTCAAAGAGACACGCGACACACAGACTCAATCACTCAGCAAACATATATGCTTTGACGTTTTCATATTGCTGTTTACCTTCTAATTATTCCCCCTTCACCACAAATACAGGCCTGCCATTCCTCATCCCCTCAGTCAACGCAGTCCTTCACTCTTTAGGCCCTGCAAGACCACCATGAACAAGAATCATGTCAGCAAGCAGAAGAAAAGCCTCAGTGTGCTCTTTTGTTCATACTGCTGCCCTCTAGTAACACTTCATGGCAACTGCAGCATAAGAATGGGACTGAGAAGAGGGCTGTCCTATGCAAATAATATCCTCCCATGCACACTTTCTTCTGAGACGGTCGGCGGCTTGTGCCGTGATACCACCTCCAACATATGGTCTTCAACCAAATTTTAAAAAAGCCCACCTGCCTTAGACGAAGGATTTTGCCACTCAAAGGAAGCACATGGGGACATCACCCTCATTTAGCAGGGTCCTAAATTGCCTGCTGTCAGCCTGTATACAGAACAAGGGCGTTCGTGGGCGTTCGTGAGCGTTCCTCAAAGGAAGGAGGTGGGTGATTAAATTCACAGTGCCAGGGCAGGCCCAGCCCAGCCCAGCCCAGCCCAGCCCAGCCCAGCCCAGCCCAGCCCAGCCCAGCCCAGCCCAGCTCAGCCCTGCACAGCCCAGCCCGGCACAGCGCACTGCCGTGGAGGTCCATTCCTTCACATCCTGCAGCAGGCATGATGCAGACCTATTAGAGCAAAGGACTCTGCCCTTGTCTGTCTCTTAAAGGAAACAATCTTTGTAGCTTCTTATTGCACCTAATAAATGGACTCTAGCTTGCCTCAAACTTGACCCATCATTTCATTAGCCAGAGCTCATACTTGACCTTTATTTCTATCCAAGCTCACTGACACAAAACCCCTGATTTGAGCAAGTGGCTCCCACCAAAATAAAAAATCACCATCATCCAACCTATTTTACAACAAGTGTAGCCCCTTCCTCTTATTCTTGTGCTCAGTTATAACCCCCAATACCACAATTGCACTCTGCAATTCACCAAACTTAAAGGACAAAGAATGAAGACATTGATAAAGGAAGATAAGGCCTTGTCCCTATTGCACCTACTTGAGAGATAGGGCGGTTGGTAGAAGGTCATGAGGGAAAACATTTGAAATTTCGGGACACACATGCCAAAAAGAGTGTCCACTTTTCTCCTCTGTTACCAAGTAAAAAAAAAATTTGCAAAAAAAAAAACTATTCACTTTTTGAAAATTTCCACCTTGGGATACTTCTACAGCATTGGCAGGATTCGAACACTGGCCTGTGAGGGCTGTCCCCACCAAAGGTACAAGACTTACCTTTGAGCTATAGCTCCTTGGTGGTCTAGAGGATTGCAGTAGTAACTATAAGCAACATACAGGCCTTGGTGTCCTTCCCTGCGGCATCCATTGCACATGAAAAGGATGACCATGACATAAGGACAATTTGATAGGCTACTTACATGGAAACCAGTGTGGTCCAGTGGGTAAGTGCCTGCCTTCCATCCAGGCAACCAGGGTTCAAATCCCGGGTTCGGCACCAGGTGACTGATGGTGGCAGAGCAGAGGTAAGTTGGAGGTGGGCCTAAAGGGCCAATTGGTAAGTAAAATGTGTCTGTGTGTTGTGTAAGAGTGGAATCATGCCTAGTGAATGAGGGATTGCAGGTTGGTAAGTAGTGAGTGGGTGGGGTCAGAGGGTAGGGGTATAGGAGGAGCTAGTTCGGAGAGGAGGGGTATAGGAGGAGCTAGTTCGGAGAGGAGGGGTATAGGAGGAGCTGGGTGAGAGAGGAGGGGTATAGGAGGAGCTCGGTCGGAGAGGAGGGGTATAGGAGGAGCCTAGTCAGAGTGGGAGGGGTCAGAGAGGAGGGGTTCAGGAGCAGCCTAGTTAGAGTGGGTGGGGTCAGAGAGGAGGGGTGTAGGAGGAGCTGGGTGAGAGAGGAGGGCTATAGGAGGAGCCAAGTCAGAGTGGGTGGGGTCAGAGAGGAGGGGTTCAGGAGCAGCCTAGTCAGAGTGGGTGGGGTCAGAGAGGAGGGGTATATGGGTGTGGTCAGAGAGCAGAGGAATAGGTGGAGTAGGATCCTGACTTATTGTGGGAAAGTGCAAATACTTTTTTACTGCACCCCCCTATACTCTCCGATTTCTGTTGGGAGGGGGCAGTCAAAAATGGGGGGTTCAGTATTAAAAGGTGCTTGGGCGCAAGGTGAAGGCGATGAGGTGCACAGAATGGCATGGCTTCCAGGTACTTTTTGGGGGGGCTACCATTAGTTTTTATTGCTCTGATCCTCCCTCATGGGGTGTACCCCAAATGGTTAGGGGCAACGGGGGGGGAGGCAAGATGCTGTTTGACAGTTTCTATTACCAACAGGGGTCACCATACGATTCTTCTGCAGTTATGGTATTGAAAGGTAAAACAAGGAGCATGTGGCTGTATTTTTGCAGGTCAAGTGCCCCAAAATGTTACTGCCAGCAGCAGCAGCCCCCTTCCTCCCCACCCGGCAGATTGGTATTGGTACCTTTAGGACATTTCTGTTGAAAACAGAGGCTATAGCGAATCGCACTACAAAATCCGAGAGCACTAACACTTGCTAAATAAAGGTGGCATCGGAGCATACGAATGAGGCAGGGAGAGGCTACTGTTGGCAATTGGTTTGGTGGGTCATAGTGAATAACCTCGGCATGCAAATAGGCAGAAGTGTGAGGATTGGCAGTGTCTGTAGAGAATTTTGGCATGCTCTTCAGTTGATTTTTTCCTCCTTACGTTGGCTATGAACTACAGAGGAAAGGCCTGGCCTTACTGTTGGGCAAAACATGTTTCATGATTTTAAGAAGTGTAGTCTGGCTGTACTGAGAGGGGCTGTACAGTAGGGTAAATGTCTGTATACCCCTGCGATGTGCATCCAACTGTCACTTGAGATTGAACAGCGAACAAAGCAGCTGGGTTACTGACTGAATGTAAATGGAAGGCACATAGGAAGGGTGCTTGTGGTCACTCAAATGATTGAAACCCGGTTGATGCACTACCAAAGCTGGGGTACCAGGAGGGAACATTTGAGGGGTATTGAGATGGTGGTGTGCAGAGGTCAACATATGTTTCAGAGACACAGAGGTACTGCGGTCCTGGTCCCACATTGGGGGTAGACAAAAGTCCCTGCTAAAGATTTCTGTCCAACTGTTATCACATTTTGTGCAGCCTGGCTCCCTCTGTAAGGATTCCCCAGTGTCTTTCGATCCTACAGATGACTGTAGCAAACTTCCCAAATTTTTTCTTGGCCTCATACTCCCAAAGGAGTGCCTGACATTTGCCAGCCTAACGATACTCACATTCTGCGAAAAACCTCACTAACCATGCATATTTATGTACCACACATGGCAAATCCTTACAATTGCAGAACATCATATCGCACTTGTCATCTTTGAGGTACTGTAAGTATTTGGATTTGAGGGTAATATTCATCCTTGCTTGCTCTCTCCCATCTGAAGTCTACGGTGCTGCTATTCCTTTCTCACATCTCCCTTCAAAGAGACACGCGACACACAGACTCAATCACTCAGCAAACATATATGCTTTGACGTTTTCATATTGCTGTTTACCTTCTAATTATTCCCCCTTCACCACAAATACAGGCCTGCGATTCCTCATCCCCTCAGTCAACGCAGTCCTTCACTCTTTAGGCCCTGCAAGACCACCATGAACAAGAATCATGTCAGCAAGCAGAAGAAAAGCCTCAGTGTGCTCTTTTGTTCATACTGCTGCCCTCTAGTAACACTTCATGGCAACTGCAGCATAAGAATGGGACTGAGAAGAGGGCTGTCCTATGCAAATAATATCCTCCCATGCACACTTTCTTCTGAGACGGTCGGCGGCTTGTGCCGTGATACCACCTCCAACATATGGTCTTCAACCAAATTTTAAAAAAGCCCACCTGCCTTAGACGAAGGATTTTGCCACTCAAAGGAAGCACATGGGGACATCACCCTCATTTAGCAGGGTCCAAAATTGCCTGCTGTCAGACTGTATACAGAACAAGGGCGTTCGTGGGCGTTCGTGAGCGTTCCTCAAAGGAAGGAGGTGGGTGATTAAATTCACAGTGCCAGGGCAGGCCCAGCCCAGCCCAGCCCAGCCCAGCTCAGCCCTGCACAGCCCAGCCCGGCACAGCGCACTGCTGTGGAGGTCCATTCCTTCACATCCTGCAGCAGGCATGATGCAGACCTATTAGAGCAAAGGCTTGACTCTGCCCTTGTCTGTCTCTTAAAGGAAACAATCTTTGTAGCTTCTTATTGCACCTAATAAATGGACTCTAGCTTGCCTCAAACTTGACCCATCATTTCATTAGCCAGAGCTCATACTTGACCTTTATTTCTATCCAAGCTCACTGACACAAAACCCCTGATTTGAGCAAGTGGCTCACACCAAAATAAAAAATCACCATCATCCAACCTATTTTACAACAAGTGTAGCCCCTTCCTCTTATTCTTGTGCTCATTTATAACCCCCAATACCACAATTGCACTCTGCAATTCACCAAACTTAAAGGACAAAGAATGAAGACATTGATAAAGGAAGATAAGGCCTTGTCCCTATTGCACCTACTTGAGAGATAGGGCGGTTGGTAGAAGGTCATGAGGGAAAACATTTGAAATTTCGGGACACACATGCCAAAAAGAGTGTCCACTTTTCTCCTCTGTTACCAAGTAAAAAAAAAATTTGCAAAAAAAAAAAACTATTCACTTTTTGAAAATTTCCACCTTGGGATACTTCTACAGCATTGGCAGGATTCGAACCCTGGCCTGTGAGGGCTGTCCCCACTAAAGGTACAAGACTTACCTTTGAGCTATAGCTCCTTGGTGGTCTAGAGGATTGCAGTAGTAACTATAAGCAACATACAGGCCTTGGTGTCCTTCCCTGCGGCATCCATTGCACATGAAAAGGATGACCATGACATAAGGACAATTTGATAGGCTACTTACATGGAAACCAGTGTGGTCCAGTGGGTAAGTGCCTGTCTTCCATCCAGGCAACCAGGGTTCAAATCCTGGGTTCGGCACCAGGTGACTGATGGTGGCAGAGCAGAGGTAAGTTGGAGGTGGGCCTAAAGGGCCAATTGGTAAGTAAAATGTGTCTGTGTGTTGTGTAAGAGTGGAATCATGCCTAGTGAATGAGGGATTGCAGGTTGGTTGGTAAGTAGTGAGTGGGTGGGGTCAGAGGGGAGGGGTATAGGAGGAGCTGGGTGAGAGAGGAGGGGTATAGGAGGAGCTCGGTCGGAGAGGAGGGGTATAGGAGGAGCCAAGTCAGAGTGGGTGGGGTCAGAGAGGAGGGGTTCAGGAGCAGCCTAGTCAGAGTGGGTGGGGTCAGAGAGGAGGGGTATATGGGTGGGGTCAGAGAGCAGAGGAATAGGTGGAGTAGGATCCTGACTTATTGTGGGAAAGTGCAAATACTTTTTTACTGCACCCCCCCTATACTCTCTGATTTCTGTTGGGAGGGGGCAGTCAAAAATGGGGGGTTCAGTATTAAAAGGTGCTTGGGCGCAACGTGAAGGCGATGAGGTGCACAGAATGGCATGGCTTCCAGGTACTTTTTGGGGGGGCTACCATTAGTTTTTATTGCTCTGATCCTCCCTCATGGGGTGTACCCCAAATGGTTAGGGGCAACGGGGGGGAGGCAAGATGCTGTTTGACAGTTTCTATTACCAACAGGGGTCACCATACGATTCTTCTGCAGTTATGGTATTGAAAGGTAAAACAAGGAGCATGTGGCTGTATTTTTGCAGGTCGGGTGCCCCAAAATGTTACTGCCAGCAGCAGCAGCCCCCTTCCTCCCCACCCGGCAGATTGGTATAGGTACCTTTAGGACATTTCTGTTGAAAACAGAGGCTATAGCGAATCGCACTACAAAATCCGAGAGCACTAACACTTGCTAAATAAAGGTGGCATCGGAGCATACGAATGAGGCAGGGAGAGGCTACTGTTGGCAATTGGTTTGGTGGGTCATAGTGAATAACCTCGGCATGCAAATAGGCAGAAGTGTGAGGATTGGCAGTGTCTGTAGAGAATTTTGGCATGCTCTTCAGTTGATTTTTTCCTCCTTACGTTGGCTATGAACTACAGAGGAAAGGCCTGGCCTTACTGTTGGGCAAAACATGTTTCATGATTTTAAGAAGTGTAGTCTGGCTGTACTGAGAGGGGCTGTACAGTACGGTAAATGTCTGTATACCCCTGCGATGTGCATCCAACTGTCACTTGAGATTGAACAGCGAACGAAGCAGCTGGGTTACTGACTGAATGTAAATGGAAGGCACATAGGAAGGGTGCTTGTGGTCACTCAAATGATTGAAACCCGGTTGATGCACTACCAAAGCTGGGGTACCAGGAGGGAACATTTGAGGGGTATTGAGATGGTGGTGTGCAGAGGTCAACATATGTTTCAGAGACACAGAGGTACTGCGGTCCTGGTCCCACATTGGGGGTAGACAAAAGTCCCTGCTAAAGATTTCTGTCCAACTGTTATCACATTTTGTGCAGCCTGGCTCCCTCTGTAAGGATTCCCCAGTGTCTTTCGATCCTACAGATGACTGTAGCAAACTTCCCAAATTTTTTCTTGGCCTCATACTCCCAAAGGAGTGCCTGACATTTGCCAGCCTAACGATACTCACATTCTGGGAAAAACCTCACTAACCATGCATATTTATGTACCACACATGGCAAATCCTTACAATTGCAGAACATCATATCGCACTTGTCATCTTTGAGGTACTGTAAGTATTTGGATTTGAGGGTAATATTCATCCTTGCTTGCTCTCTCCCATCTGAAGTCTACGGTGCTGCTATTCCTTTCTCACATCTCCCTTCAAAGAGACACGCGACACACAGACTCAATCACTCAGCAAACATATATGCTTTGACGTTTTCATATTGCTGTTTACCTTCTAATTATTCCCCCTTCACCACAAATACAGGCCTGCCATTCCTCATCCCCTCAGTCAACGCAGTCCTTCACTCTTTAGGCCCTGCAAGACCACCATGAACAAGAATCATGTCAGCAAGCAGAAGAAAAGCCTCAGTGTGCTCTTTTGTTCATACTGCTGCCCTCTAGTACCACTTCATGGCAACTGCAGCATAAGAATGGGACTGAGAAGAGGGCTGTCCTATGCAAATAATATCCTCCCATGCACACTTTCTTCTGAGACGGTCGGCGGCTTGTGCCGTGATACCACCTCCAACATATGGTCTTCAACCAAATTTTAAAAAAGCCCACCTGCCTTAGACGAAGGATTTTGCCACTCAAAGGAAGCACATGGGGACATCACCCTCATTTAGCAGGGTCCTAAATTGCCTGCTGTCAGCCTGTATACAGAACAAGGGCGTTCGTGGGCGTTCGTGAGCGTTCCTCAAAGGAAGGAGGTGGGTGATTAAATTCACAGTGCCAGGGCAGGCCCAGCCCAGCCCAGCCCAGCCCAGCTCAGCCCAGCCCAGCCCTGCACAGCCCAGCCCGGCACAGCGCACTGCTGTGGAGGTCCATTCCTTCACATCCTGCAGCAGGCATGATGAAGACCTATTAGAGCAAAGGCTTGACTCTGCCCTTGTCTGTCTCTTAAAGGAAACAATCTTTGTAGCTTCTTATTGCACCTAATAAATGGACTCTAGCTTGCCTCAAACTTGACCCATCATTTCATTAGCCAGAGCTCATACTTGACCTTTATTTCTATCCAAGCTCACTGACACAAAACCCCTGATTTGAGCAAGTGGCTCACACCAAAATAAAAAATCACCATCATCCAACCTATTTTACAACAAGTGTAGCCCCTTCCTCTTATTCTTGTGCTCAGTTATAACCCCCAATACCACAATTGCACTCTGCAATTCACCAAACTTAAAGGACAAAGAATGAAGACATTGATAAAGGAAGATAAGGCCTTGTCCCTATTGCACCTACTTGAGAGATAGGGCGGTTGGTAGAAGGTCATGAGGGAAAACATTTGAAATTTCGGGACACACATGCCAAAAAGAGTGTCCACTTTTCTCCTCTGTTACCAAGTAAAAAAAAAATTAGCAAAAAAAAAAAACTATTCACTTTTTGAAAATTTCCACCTTGGGATACTTCTACAGCATTGGCAGGATTTGAACACTGGCCTGTGAGGGCTGTCCCCACCAAAGGTACAAGACTTACCTTTGAGCTATAGCTCCTTGGTGGTCTAGAGGATTGCAGTAGTAACTATAAGCAACATACAGGCCTTGGTGTCCTTCCCTGCGGCATCCATTGCACATGAAAAGGATGACCATGACATAAGGACAATTTGATAGGCTACTTACATGGAAACCAGTGTGGTCCAGTGGGTAAGTGCCTGCCTTCCATCCAGGCAACCAGGGTTCAAATCCCGGGTTCGGCACCAGGTGACTGATGGTGGCAGAGCAGAGGTAAGTTGGAGGTGGGCCTAAAGGGCCAATTGGTAAGTAAAATGTGTCTGTGTGTTGTATAAGAGTGGAATCATGCCTAGTGAATGAGGGATTGCAGGTTGGTTGGTAAGTAGTGAGTGGGTGGGGTCAGAGGGGAGGGGTTCAGGAGCAGCCTAGTCAGAGTGGGTGGGGTCAGAGATGAGGGGTTCAGGAGCAGCCTAGTCAGAGTGGGTGGGGTCAGAGAGGAGGGGTGTAGGAGGAGCTGGGTCAGAGAGGAGGGGTATAGGAGGAGCTGGGTCGGATAGGAGGGGTATAGGAGGAGCCTAGTCAGAGTGGGTGGGGTCAGAGAGGAGGGGTATAGGAGGTGCTGGGTGAGAGAGGAGGGGTATAGGAGGAGCTCGGTCGGAGAGGAGGGGTATAGGAGGAGCCAAGTCAGAGTGGGTGGGGTCAGAGAGGAGGGGTTCAGGAGCAGCCTAGTCAGAGTGGGTGGGGTCAGAGAGGAGGGGTATATGGGTGGGGTCAGAGAGCAGAGGAATAGGTGGAGTAGGATCCTGACTTATTGTGGGAAAGTGCAAATACTTTTTTACTGCACCCCCCTATACTCTCTGATTTCTGTTGGGAGGGGGCAGTCAAAAATGGGGGGTTCAGTATTAAAAGGTGCTTGGGCGCAACGTGAAGGCGATGAGGTGCACAGAATGGCATGGCTTCCAGGTACTTTTTGGGGGGGCTACCATTAGTTTTTATTGCTCTGATCCTCCCTCATGGGGTGTACCCCAAATGGTTAGGGGCAACGGGGGGGGAGGCAAGATGCTGTTTGACAGTTTCTATTACCAACAGGGGTCACCATACGATTCTTCTGCAGTTATGGTATTGAAACGTAAAACAAGGAGCATGTGGCTGTATTTTTGCAGGTCGGGTGCCCCAAAATGTTACTGCCAGCAGCAGCAGCCCCCTTCCTCCCCACCCGGCAGATTGGTATAGGTACCTTTAGGACATTTCTGTTGAAAACAGAGGCTATAGCGAATCGCACTACAAAATCCGAGAGCACTAACACTTGCTAAATAAAGGTGGCATCGGAGCATACGAATGAGGCAGGGAGAGGCTACTGTTGGCAATTGGTTTGGTGGGTCATAGTGAATCACCTCGGCATGCAAATAGGCAGAAGTGTGAGGATTGGCAGTGTCTGTAGAGAATTTTGGCATGCTCTTCAGTTGATTTTTTCCTCCTTACGTTGGCTATGAACTACAGAGGAAAGGCCTGGCCTTACTGTTGGGCAAAACATGTTTCATGATTTTAAGAAGTGTAGTCTGGCTGTACTGAGAGGGGCTGTACAGTACGGTAAATGTCTGTATACCCCTGCGATGTGCATCCAACTGTCACTTGAGATTGAACAGCGAACGAAGCAGCTGGGTTACTGACTGAATGTAAATGGAAGGCACATAGGAAGGGTGCTTGTGGTCACTCAAATGATTGAAACCCGGTTGATGCACTACCAAAGCTGGGGTACCAGGAGGGAACATTTGAGGGGTATTGAGATGGTGGTGTGCAGAGGTCAACATATGTTTCAGAGACACAGAGGTACTGCGGTCCTGGTCCCACATTGGGGGTAGACAAAAGTCCCTGCTAAAGATTTCTGTCCAACTGTTATCACATTTTGTGCAGCCTGGCTCCCTCTGTAAGGATTCCCCAGTGTCTTTCGATCCTACAGATGACTGTAGCAAACTTCCCAAATTTTTTCTTGGCCTCATACTCCCAAAGGAGTGCCTGACATTTGCCAGCCTAACGATACTCACATTCTGGGAAAAACCTCACTAACCATGCATATTTATGTACCACACATGGCAAATCCTTACAATTGCAGAACATCATATCGCACTTGTCATCTTTGAGGTACTGTAAGTATTTGGATTTGAGGGTAATATTCATCCTTGCTTGCTCTCTCCCATCTGAAGTCTACGGTGCTGCTATTCCTTTCTCACATCTCCCTTCAAAGAGACACGCGACACACAGACTCAATCACTCAGCAAACATATATGCTTTGACGTTTTCATATTGCTGTTTACCTTCTAATTATTCCCCCTTCACCACAAATACAGGCCTGCCATTCCTCATCCCCTCAGTCAACGCAGTCCTTCACTCTTTAGGCCCTGCAAGACCACCATGAACAAGAATCATGTCAGCAAGCAGAAGAAAAGCCTCAGTGTGCTCTTTTGTTCATACTGCTGCCCTCTAGTAACACTTCATGGCAACTGCAGCATAAGAATGGGACTGAGAAGAGGGCTGTCCTATGCAAATAATATCCTCCCATGCACACTTTCTTCTGAGACGGTCGGCGGCTTGTGCCGTGATACCACCTCCAACATATGGTCTTCAACCAAATTTTAAAAAAGCCCACCTGCCTTAGACGAAGGATTTTGCCACTCAAAGGAAGCACATGGGGACATCACCCTCATTTAGCAGGGTCCTAAATTGCCTGCTGTCAGCCTGTATACAGAACAAGGGCGTTCGTGGGCGTTCGTGAGCGTTCCTCAAAGGAAGGAGGTGGGTGATTAAATTCACAGTGCCAGGGCAGGCCCAGCCCAGCCCAGCCCAGCCCAGCTCAGCCCTGCACAGCCCAGCCCGGCACAGCGCACTGCTGTGGAGGTCCATTCCTTCACATCCTGCAGCAGGCATGATGCAGACCTATTAGAGCAAAGGCTTGACTCTGCCCTTGTCTGTCTCTTAAAGGAAACAATCTTTGTAGCTTCTTATTGCACCTAATAAATGGACTCTAGCTTGCCTCAAACTTGACCCATCATTTCATTAGCCAGAGCTCATACTTGACCTTTATTTCTATCCAAGCTCACTGACACAAAACCCCTGATTTGAGCAAGTGGCTCACACCAAAATAAAAAATCACCATCATCCAACCTATTTTACAACAAGTGTAGCCCCTTCCTCTTATTCTTGTGCTCAGTTATAACCCCCAATACCACAATTGCACTCTGCAATTCACCAAACTTAAAGGACAAAGAATGAAGACATTGATAAAGGAAGATAAGGCCTTGTCCCTATTGCACCTACTTGAGAGATAGGGCGGTTGGTAGAAGGTCATGAGGGAAAACATTTGAAATTTCGGGACACACATGCCAAAAAGAGTGTCCACTTTTCTCCTCTGTTACCAAGTAAAAAAAAAATTAGCAAAAAAAAAAAACTATTCACTTTTTGAAAATTTCCACCTTGGGATACTTCTACAGCATTGGCAGGATTTGAACACTGGCCTGTGAGGGCTGTCCCCACCAAAGGTACAAGACTTACCTTTGAGCTATAGCTCCTTGGTGGTCTAGAGGATTGCAGTAGTAACTATAAGCAACATACAGGCCTTGGTGTCCTTCCCTGCGGCATCCATTGCACATGAAAAGGATGACCATGACATAAGGACAATTTGATAGGCTACTTACATGGAAACCAGTGTGGTCCAGTGGGTAAGTGCCTGCCTTCCATCCAGGCAACCAGGGTTCAAATCCCGGGTTCGGCACCAGGTGACTGATGGTGGCAGAGCAGAGGTAAGTTGGAGGTGGGCCTAAAGGGCCAATTGGTAAGTAAAATGTGTCTGTGTGTTGTGTAAGAGTGGAATCATGCCTAGTGAATGAGGGATTGCAGGTTGGTTGGTAAGTAGTGAGTGGGTGGGGTCAGAGGGGAGGGGTTCAGGAGCAGCCTAGTCAGAGTGGGTGGGGTCAGAGATGAGGGGTTCAGGAGCAGCCTAGTCAGAGTGGGTGGGGTCAGAGAGGAGGGGTATAGGAGGAGCTGGGTGAGAGAGGAGGGGTATAGGAGGAGCCAAGTCAGAGTGGGTGGGGTCAGAGAGGAGGGGTTCAGGAGCAGCCTAGTCAGAGTGAGTGGGGTCAGAGAGCAGAGGAATAGGTGGAGTAGGATCCTGACTTATTGTGGGAAAGTGCAAATACTTTTTTACTGCACCCCCCTATACTCTCTGATTTCTGTTGGGAGGGGGCAGTCAAAAATGGGGGGTTCAGTATTAAAAGGTGCTTGGGCGCAAGGTGAAGGCGATGAGGTGCACAGAATGGCATGGCTTCCAGGTACTTTTTGGGGGGGCTACCATTAGTTTTTATTGCTCTGATCCTCCCTCATGGGGTGTACCCCAAATGGTTAGGGGCAACGGGGGGGGAGGCAAGATGCTGTTTGACAGTTTCTATTACCAACAGGGGTCACCATACGATTCTTCTGCAGTTATGGTATTGAAACGTAAAACAAGGAGCATGTGGCTGTATTTTTGCAGGTCAAGTGCCCCAAAATGTTACTGCCAGCAGCAGCAGCCCCCTTCCTCCCCACCCGGCAGATTGGTATTGGTACCTTTAGGACATTTCTGTTGAAAACAGAGGCTATAGCGAATCGCACTACAAAATCCGAGAGCACTAACACTTGCTAAATAAAGGTGGCATCGGAGCATACGAATGAGGCAGGGAGAGGCTACTGTTGGCAATTGGTTTGGTGGGTCATAGTGAATAACCTCGGCATGCAAATAGGCAGAAGTGTGAGGATTGGCAGTGTCTGTAGAGAATTTTGGCATGCTCTTCAGTTGATTTTTTCCTCCTTACGTTGGCTATGAACTACAGAGGAAAGGCCTGGCCTTACTGTTGGGCAAAACATGTTTCATGATTTTAAGAAGTGTAGTCTGGCTGTACTGAGAGGGGCTGTACAGTAGGGTAAATGTCTGTATACCCCTGCGATGTGCATCCAACTGTCACTTGAGATTGAACAGCGAACAAAGCAGCTGGGTTACTGACTGAATGTAAATGGAAGGCACATAGGAAGGGTGCTTGTGGTCACTCAAATGATTGAAACCCGGTTGATGCACTACCAAAGCTGGGGTACCAGGAGGGAACATTTGAGGGGTATTGAGATGGTGGTGTGCAGAGGTCAACATATGTTTCAGAGACACAGAGGTACTGCGGTCCTGGTCCCACATTGGGGGTAGACAAAAGTCCCTGCTAAAGATTTCTGTCCAACTGTTATCACATTTTGTGCAGCCTGGCTCCCTCTGTAAGGATTCCCCAGTGTCTTTCGATCCTACAGATGACTGTAGCAAACTTCCCAAATTTTTTCTTGGCCTCATACTCCCAAAGGAGTGCCTGACATTTGCCAGCCTAACGATACTCACATTCTGCGAAAAACCTCACTAACCATGCATATTTATGTACCACACATGGCAAATCCTTACAATTGCAGAACATCATATCGCACTTGTCATCTTTGAGGTACTGTAAGTATTTGGATTTGAGGGTAATATTCATCCTTGCTTGCTCTCTCCCATCTGAAGTCTACGGTGCTGCTATTCCTTTCTCACATCTCCCTTCAAAGAGACACGCGACACACAGACTCAATCACTCAGCAAACATATATGCTTTGACGTTTTCATATTGCTGTTTACCTTCTAATTATTCCCCCTTCACCACAAATACAGGCCTGCGATTCCTCATCCCCTCAGTCAACGCAGTCCTTCACTCTTTAGGCCCTGCAAGACCACCATGAACAAGAATCATGTCAGCAAGCAGAAGAAAAGCCTCAGTGTGCTCTTTTGTTCATACTGCTGCCCTCTAGTAACACTTCATGGCAACTGCAGCATAAGAATGGGACTGAGAAGAGGGCTGTCCTATGCAAATAATATCCTCCCATGCACACTTTCTTCTGAGACGGTCGGCGGCTTGTGCCGTGATACCACCTCCAACATATGGTCTTCAACCAAATTTTAAAAAAGCCCACCTGCCTTAGACGAAGGATTTTGCCACTCAAAGGAAGCACATGGGGACATCACCCTCATTTAGCAGGGTCCTAAATTGCCTGCTGTCAGCCTGTATACAGAACAAGGGCGTTCGTGGGCGTTCGTGAGCGTTCCTCAAAGGAAGGAGGTGGGTGATTAAATTCACAGTGCCAGGGCAGGCCCAGCCCAGCCCAGCCCAGCCCAGCCCAGCCCAGCTCAGCCCTGCACAGCCCAGCCCGGCACAGCGCACTGCTGTGGAGGTCCATTCCTTCACATCCTGCAGCAGGCATGATGCAGACCTATTAGAGCAAAGGCTTGACTCTGCCCTTGTCTGTCTCTTAAAGGAAACAATCTTTGTAGCTTCTTATTGCACCTAATAAATGGACTCTAGCTTGCCTCAAACTTGACCCATCATTTCATTAGCCAGAGCTCATACTTGACCTTTATTTCTATCCAAGCTCACTGACACAAAACCCCTGATTTGAGCAAGTGGCTCACACCAAAATAAAAAATCACCATCATCCAACCTATTTTACAACAAGTGTAGCCCCTTCCTCTTATTCTTGTGCTCATTTATAACCCCCAATACCACAATTGCACTCTGCAATTCACCAAACTTAAAGGACAAAGAATGAAGACATTGATAAAGGAAGATAAGGCCTTGTCCCTATTGCACCTACTTGAGAGATAGGGCGGTTGGTAGAAGGTCATGAGGGAAAACATTTGAAATTTCGGGACACACATGCCAAAAAGAGTGTCCACTTTTCTCCTCTGTTACCAAGTAAAAAAAAAATTTGCAAAAAAAAAAAACTATTCACTTTTTGAAAATTTCCACCTTGGGATACTTCTACAGCATTGGCAGGATTCGAACCCTGGCCTGTGAGGGCTGTCCCCACTAAAGGTACAAGACTTACCTTTGAGCTATAGCTCCTTGGTGGTCTAGAGGATTGCAGTAGTAACTATAAGCAACATACAGGCCTTGGTGTCCTTCCCTGCGGCATCCATTGCACATGAAAAGGATGACCATGACATAAGGACAATTTGATAGGCTACTTACATGGAAACCAGTGTGGTCCAGTGGGTAAGTGCCTGCCTTCCATCCAGGCAACCAGGGTTCAAATCCTGGGTTCGGCACCAGGTGACTGATGGTGGCAGAGCAGAGGTAAGTTGGAGGTGGGCCTAAAGGGCCAATTGGTAAGTAAAATGTGTCTGTGTGTTGTGTAAGAGTGGAATCATGCCTAGTGAATGAGGGATTGCAGGTTGGTTGGTAAGTAGTGAGTGGGTGGGGTCAGAGGGGAGGGGTATAGGAGGAGCTGGGTGAGAGAGGAGGGGTATAGGAGGAGCTCGGTCGGAGAGGAGGGGTATAGGAGGAGCCAAGTCAGAGTGGGTGGGGTCAGAGAGGAGGGGTTCAGGAGCAGCCTAGTCAGAGTGGGTGGGGTCAGAGAGGAGGGGTATATGGGTGGGGTCAGAGAGCAGAGGAATAGGTGGAGTAGGATCCTGACTTATTGTGGGAAAGTGCAAATACTTTTTTACTGCACCCCCCTATACTCTCTGATTTCTGTTGGGAGGGGGCAGTCAAAAATGGGGGGTTCAGTATTAAAAGGTGCTTGGGCGCAACGTGAAGGCGATGAGGTGCACAGAATGGCATGGCTTCCAGGTACTTTTAGGGGGGGCTACCATTAGTTTTTATTGCTCTGATCCTCCCTCATGGGGTGTACCCCAAATGGTTAGGGGCAACGGGGGGGGAGGCAAGATGCTGTTTGACAGTTTCTATTACCAACAGGGGTCACCATACGATTCTTCTGCAGTTATGGTATTGAAAGGTAAAACAAGGAGCATGTGGCTGTATTTTTGCAGGTCGGGTGCCCCAAAATGTTACTGCCAGCAGCAGCAGCCCCCTTCCTCCCCACCCGGCAGATTGGTATAGGTACCTTTAGGACATTTCTGTTGAACACAGAGGCTATAGCGAATCGCACTACAAAATCCGAGAGCACTAACACTTGCTAAATAAAGGTGGCATCGGAGCATACGAATGAGGCAGGGAGAGGCTACTGTTGGCAATTGGTTTGGTGGGTCATAGTGAATAACCTCGGCATGCAAATAGGCAGAAGTGTGAGGATTGGCAGTGTCTGTAGAGAATTTTGGCATGCTCTTCAGTTGATTTTTTCCTCCTTACGTTGGCTATGAACTACAGAGGAAAGGCCTGGCCTTACTGTTGGGCAAAACATGTTTCATGATTTTAAGAAGTGTAGTCTGGCTGTACTGAGAGGGGCTGTACAGTACGGTAAATGTCTGTATACCCCTGCGATGTGCATCCAACTGTCACTTGAGATTGAACAGCGAATGAAGCAGCTGGGTTACTGACTGAATGTAAATGGAAGGCACATAGGAAGGGTGCTTGTGGTCACTCAAATGATTGAAACCCGGTTGATGCACTACCAAAGCTGGGGTACCAGGAGGGAACATTTGAGGGGTATTGAGATGGTGGTGTGCAGAGGTCAACATATGTTTCAGAGACACAAAGGTACTGCGGTCCTGGTCCCACATTGGGGGTAGACAAAAGTCCCTGCTAAAGATTTCTGTCCAACTGTTATCACATTTTGTGCAGCCTGGCTCCCTCTGTAAGGATTCCCCAGTGTCTTTCGATCCTACAGATGACTGTAGCAAACTTCCCAAATTTTTTCTTGGCCTCATACTCCCAAAGGAGTGCCTGACATTTGCCAGCCTAACGATACTCACATTCTGGGAAAAACCTCACTAACCATGCATATTTATGTACCACACATGGCAAATCCTTACAATTGCAGAACATCATATCGCACTTGTCATCTTTGAGGTACTGTAAGTATTTGGATTTGAGGGTAATATTCATCCTTGCTTGCTCTCTCCCATCTGAAGTCTACGGTGCTGCTATTCCTTTCTCACATCTCCCTTCAAAGAGACACGCGACACACAGACTCAATCACTCAGCAAACATATATGCTTTGACGTTTTCATATTGCTGTTTACCTTCTAATTATTCCCCCTTCACCACAAATACAGGCCTGCCATTCCTCATCCCCTCAGTCAACGCAGTCCTTCACTCTTTAGGCCCTGCAAGACCACCATGAACAAGAATCATGTCAGCAAGCAGAAGAAAAGCCTCAGTGTGCTCTTTTGTTCATACTGCTGCCCTCTAGTAACACTTCATGGCAACTGCAGCATAAGAATGGGACTGAGAAGAGGGCTGTCCTATGCAAATAATATCCTCCCATGCACACTTTCTTCTGAGACGGTCGGCGGCTTGTGCCGTGATACCACCTCCAACATATGGTCTTCAACCAAATTTTAAAAAAGCCCACCTGCCTTAGACGAAGGATTTTGCCACTCAAAGGAAGCACATGGGGACATCACCCTCATTTAGCAGGGTCCTAAATTGCCTGCTGTCAGCCTGTATACAGAACAAGGGCGTTCGTGGGCGTTCGTGAGCGTTCCTCAAAGGAAGGAGGTGGGTGATTAAATTCACAGTGCCAGGGCAGGCCCAGCCCAGCCCAGCCCAGCCCAGCTCAGCCCTGCACAGCCCAGCCCGGCACAGCGCACTGCTGTGGAGGTCCATTCCTTCACATCCTGCAGCAGGCATGATGCAGACCTATTAGAGCAAAGGCTTGACTCTGCCCTTGTCTGTCTCTTAAAGGAAACAATCTTTGTAGCTTCTTATTGCACCTAATAAATGGACTCTAGCTTGCCTCAAACTTGACCCATCATTTCATTAGCCAGAGCTCATACTTGACCTTTATTTCTATCCAAGCTCACTGACACAAAACCCCTGATTTGAGCAAGTGGCTCACACCAAAATAAAAAATCACCATCATCCAACCTATTTTACAACAAGTGTAGCCCCTTCCTCTTATTCTTGTGCTCAGTTATAACCCCCAATACCACAATTGCACTCTGCAATTCACCAAACTTAAAGGACAAAGAATGAAGACATTGATAAAGGAAGATAAGGCCTTGTCCCTATTGCACCTACTTGAGAGATAGGGCGGTTGGTAGAAGGTCATGAGGGAAAACATTTGAAATTTCGGGACACACATGCCAAAAAGAGTGTCCACTTTTCTCCTCTGTTACCAAGTAAAAAAAAAATTTGCAAAAAAAAAAAACTATTCACTTTTTGAAAATTTCCACCTTGGGATACTTCTACAGCATTGGCAGGATTCGAACCCTGGCCTGTGAGGGCTGTCCCCACCAAAGGTACAAGACTTACCTTTGAGCTATAGCTCCTTGGTGGTCTAGAGGATTGCAGTAGTAACTATAAGCAACATACAGGCCTTGGTGTCCTTCCCTGCGGCATCCATTGCACATGAAAAGGATGACCATGACATAAGGACAATTTGATAGGCTACTTACATGGAAACCAGTGTGGTCCAGTGGGTAAGTGCCTGCCTTCCATCCAGGCAACCAGGGTTCAAATCCCGGGTTTGGCACCAGGTGACTGATGGTGGCAGAGCAGAGGTAAGTTGGAGGTGGGCCTAAAGGGCCAATTGGTAAGTAAAATGTGTCTGTGTGTTGTGTAAGAGTGAAATCATGCCTAGTGAATGAGGGATTGCAGGTTGGTTGGTAAGTAGTGAGTGGGTGGGGTCAGAGGGTAGGGGTATAGGAGGAGCTAGTTCGGAGAGGAGGGGTATAGGAGGAGCTGGGTGAGAGAGGAGGGGTATAGGAGGAGCTCGGTCGGAGAGGAGGGGTATAGGAGGAGCCTAGTCAGAGTGGGTGGGGTCAGAGAGGAGGGGTTCAGGAGCAGCCTAGTCAGAGTGGGTGGGGTCAGAGAGGAGGGGTGTAGGAGGAGCTGGGTCAGAGAGGAGGGGTATAGGAGGAGCTGGGTGGGTATAGGAGGAGCCTAGTCAGAGTGGGTGGGGTCAGAGAGGAGGGGTTCAGGAGCAGCCTAGTCAGAGTGGGTGGGGTCAGAGAGGAGGGGTATATGGGTGGGGTCAGAGAGCAGAGGAATAGGTGGAGTAGGATCCTGACTTATTGTGGGAAAGTGCAAATACTTTTTTACTGCACCCCCCTATACTCTCTGATTTCTGTTGGGAGGGGGCAGTCAAAAATGGGGGGTTCAGTATTAAAAGGTGCTTGGGCGCAACGTGAAGGCGATGAGGTGCACAGAATGGCATGGCTTCCAGGTACTTTTTGGGGGGGCTACCATTAGTTTTTATTGCTCTGATCCTCCCTCATGGGGTGTACCCCAAATGGTTAGGGGCAACGGGGGGGGAGGCAAGATGCTGTTTGACAGTTTCTATTACCAACAGGGGTCACCATACGATTCTTCTGCAGTTATGGTATTGAAAGGTAAAACAAGGAGCATGTGGCTGTATTTTTGCAGGTCGGGTGCCCCAAAATGTTACTGCCAGCAGCAGCAGCCCCCTTCCTCCCCACCCGGCAGATTGGTATTGGTACCTTTAGGACATTTCTGTTGAAAACAGAGGCTATAGCGAATCGCACTACAAAATCCGAGAGCACTAACACTTGCTAAATAAAGGTGGCATCGGAGCATACAAATGAGGCAGGGAGAGGCTACTGTTGGCAATTGGTTTGGTGGGTCATAGTGAATAACCTCGGCATGCAAATAGGCAGAAGTGTGAGGATTGGCAGTGTCTGTAGAGAATTTTGGCATGCTCTTCAGTTGATTTTTTCCTCCTTACGTTGGCTATGAACTACAGAGGAAAGGCCTGGCCTTACTGTTGGGCAAAACATGTTTCATGATTTTAAGAAGTGTAGTCTGGCTGTACTGAGAGGGGCTGTACAGTACGGTAAATGTCTGTATACCCCTGCGATGTGCATCCAACTGTCACTTGAGATTGAACAGCGAACAAAGCAGCTGGGTTACTGACTGAATGTAAATGGAAGGCACATAGGAAGGGTGCTTGTGGTCACTCAAATGATTGAAACCCGGTTGATGCACTACCAAAGCTGGGGTACCAGGAGGGAACATTTGAGGGGTATTGAGATGGTGGTGTGCAGTGGTCAACATATGTTTCAGAGACACAGAGGTACTGCGGTCCTGGTCCCACATTGGGGGTAGACAAAAGTCCCTGCTAAAGATTTCTGTCCAACTGTTATCACATTTTGTGCAGCCTGGCTCCCTCTGTAAGGATTCCCCAGTGTCTTTCGATCCTACAGATGACTGTAGCAAACTTCCCAAATTTTTTCTTGGCCTCATACTCCCAAAGGAGTGCCTGACATTTGCCAGCCTAACGATACTCACATTCTGGGAAAAACCTCACTAACCATGCATATTTATGTACCACACATGGCAAATCCTTACAATTGCAGAACATCATATCGCACTTGTCATCTTTGAGGTACTGTAAGTATTTGGATTTGAGGGTAATATTCATCCTTGCTTGCTCTCTCCCATCTGAAGTCTACGGTGCTGCTATTCCTTTCTCACATCTCCCTTCAAAGAGACACGCGACACACAGACTCAATCACTCAGCAAACATATATGCTTTGACGTTTTCATATTGCTGTTTACCTTCTAATTATTCCCCCTTCACCACAAATACAGGCCTGCCATTCCTCATCCCCTCAGTCAACGCAGTCCTTCACTCTTTAGGCCCTGCAAGACCACCATGAACAAGAATCATGTCAGCAAGCAGAAGAAAAGCCTCAGTGTGCTCTTTTGTTCATACTGCTGCCCTCTAGTACCACTTCATGGCAACTGCAGCATAAGAATGGGACTGAGAAGAGGGCTGTCCTATGCAAATAATATCCTCCCATGCACACTTTCTTCTGAGACGGTCGGCGGCTTGTGCCGTGATACCACCTCCAACATATGGTCTTCAACCAAATTTTAAAAAAGCCCACCTGCCTTAGACGAAGGATTTTGCCACTCAAAGGAAGCACATGGGGACATCACCCTCATTTAGCAGGGTCCTAAATTGCCTGCTGTCAGCCTGTATACAGAACAAGGGCGTTCGTGGGCGTTCGTGAGCGTTCCTCAAAGGAAGGAGGTGGGTGATTAAATTCACAGTGCCAGGGCAGGCCCAGCCCAGCCCAGCCCAGCCCAGCTCAGCCCTGCACAGCCCAGCCCGGCACAGCGCACTGCTGTGGAGGTCCATTCCTTCACATCCTGCAGCAGGCATGATGCAGACCTATTAGAGCAAAGGCTTGACTCTGCCCTTGTCTGTCTCTTAAAGGAAACAATCTTTGTAGCTTCTTATTGCACCTAATAAATGGACTCTAGCTTGCCTCAAACTTGACCCATCATTTCATTAGCCAGAGCTCATACTTGACCTTTATTTCTATCCAAGCTCACTGACACAAAACCCCTGATTTGAGCAAGTGGCTCACACCAAAATAAAAAATCACCATCATCCAACCTATTTTACAACAAGTGTAGCCCCTTCCTCTTATTCTTGTGCTCAGTTATAACCCCCAATACCACAATTGCACTCTGCAATTCACCAAACTTAAAGGACAAAGAATGAAGACATTGATAAAGGAAGATAAGGCCTTGTCCCTATTGCACCTACTTGAGAGATAGGGCGGTTGGTAGAAGGTCATGAGGGAAAACATTTGAAATTTCGGGACACACATGCCAAAAAGAGTGTCCACTTTTCTCCTCTGTTACCAAGTAAAAAAAAAATTTGCAAAAAAAAAAAACTATTCACTTTTTGAAAATTTCCACCTTGGGATACTTCTACAGCATTGGCAGGATTTGAACACTGGCCTGTGAGGGCTGTCCCCACCAAAGGTACAAGACTTACCTTTGAGCTATAGCTCCTTGGTGGTCTAGAGGATTGCAGTAGTAACTATAAGCAACATACAGGCCTTGGTGTCCTTCCCTGCGGCATCCATTGCACATGAAAAGGATGACCATGACATAAGGACAATTTGATAGGCTACTTACATGGAAACCAGTGTGGTCCAGTGGGTAAGTGCCTGCCTTCCATCCAGGCAACCAGGGTTCAAATCCCGGGTTCGGCACCAGGTGACTGATGGTGGCAGAGCAGAGGTAAGTTGGAGGTGGGCCTAAAGGGCCAATTGGTAAGTAAAATGTGTCTGTGTGTTGTGTAAGAGTGGAATCATGCCTAGTGAATGAGGGATTGCAGGTTGGTTGGTAAGTAGTGAGTGGGTGGGGTCAGAGGGGAGGGGTTCAGGAGCAGCCTAGTCAGAGTGGGTGGGGTCAGAGATGAGGGGTTCAGGAGCAGCCTAGTCAGAGTGGGTGGGGTCAGAGAGGAGGGGTATAGGAGGAGCTGGGTGAGAGAGGAGGGGTATAGGAGGAGCCAAGTCAGAGTGGGTGGGGTCAGAGAGGAGGGGTTCAGGAGCAGCCTAGTCAGAGTGGGTGGGGTCAGAGAGCAGAGGAATAGGTGGAGTAGGATCCTGACTTATTGTGGGAAAGTGCAAATACTTTTTTACTGCACCCCCCTATACTCTCTGATTTCTGTTGGGAGGGGGCAGTCAAAAATGGGGGGTTCAGTATTAAAAGGTGCTTGGGCGCAACGTGAAGGCGATGAGGTGCACAGAATGGCATGGCTTCCAGGTACTTTTTGGGGGGGCTACCATTAGTTTTTATTGCTCTGATCCTCCCTCATGGGGTGTACCCCAAATGGTTAGGGGCAACGGGGGGGGAGGCAAGATGCTGTTTGACAGTTTCTATTACCAACAGGGGTCACCATACGATTCTTCTGCAGTTATGGTATTGAAAGGTAAAACAAGGAGCATGTGGCTGTATTTTTGCAGGTCGGGTGCCCCAAAATGTTACTGCCAGCAGCAGCAGCCCCCTTCCTTCCCACCCGGCAGATTGGTATTGGTACCTTTAGGACATTTCTGTTGAAAACAGAGGCTATAGCGAATCGCACTACAAAATCCGAGAGCACTAACACTTGCTAAATAAAGGTGGCATCGGAGCATACGAATGAGGCAGGGAGAGGCTACTGTTGGCAATTGGTTTGGTGGGTCATAGTGAATAACCTCGGCATGCAAATAGGCAGAAGTGTGAGGATTGGCAGTGTCTGTAGAGAATTTTGGCATGCTCTTCAGTTGATTTTTTCCTCCTTACGTTGGCTATGAACTACAGAGGAAAGGCCTGGCCTTACTGTTGGGCAAAACATGTTTCATGATTTTAAGAAGTGTAGTCTGGCTGTACTGAGAGGGGCTGTACAGTACGGTAAATGTCTGTATACCCCTGCGATGTGCATCCAACTGTCACTTGAGATTGAACAGCGAACAAAGCAGCTGGGTTACTGACTGAATGTAAATGGAAGGCACATAGGAAGGGTGCTTGTGGTCACTCAAATGATTGAAACCCGGTTGATGCACTACCAAAGCTGGGGTACCAGGAGGGAACATTTGAGGGGTATTGAGATGGTGGTGTGCAGAGGTCAACATATGTTTCAGAGACACGAGGTACTGCGGTCCTGGTCCAACATTGGGGGTAGACAAAAGTCCCTGCTAAAGATTTCTGTCCAACTGTTATCACATTTTGTGCAGCCTGGCTCCCTCTGTAAGGATTCCCCAGTGTCTTTCGATCCTACAGATGACTGTAGCAAACTTCCCAAATTTTTTCTTGGCCTCATACTCCCAAAGGAGTGCCTGACATTTGCCAGCCTAACGATACTCACATTCTGGGAAAAACCTCACTAACCATGCATATTTATGTACCACACATGGCAAATCCTTACAATTGCAGAACATCATATCGCACTTGTCATCTTTGAGGTACTGTAAGTATTTGGATTTGAGGGTAATATTCATCCTTGCTTGCTCTCTCCCATCTGAAGTCTACGGTGCTGCTATTCCTTTCTCACATCTCCCTTCAAAGAGACACGCGACACACAGACTCAATCACTCAGCAAACATATATGCTTTGACGTTTTCATATTGCTGTTTACCTTCTAATTATTCCCCCTTCACCACAAATACAGGCCTGCGATTCCTCATCCCCTCAGTCAACGCAGTCCTTCACTCTTTAGGCCCTGCAAGACCACCATGAACAAGAATCATGTCAGCAAGCAGAAGAAAAGCCTCAGTGTGCTCTTTTGTTCATACTGCTGCCCTCTAGTAACACTTCATGGCAACTGCAGCATAAGAATGGGACTGAGAAGAGGGCTGTCCTATGCAAATAATATCCTCCCATGCACACTTTCTTCTGAGACGGTCGGCGGCTTGTGCCGTGATACCACCTCCAACATATGGTCTTCAACCAAATTTTAAAAAAGCCCACCTGCCTTAGACGAAGGATTTTACCACTCAAAGGAAGCACATGGGGACATCACCCTCATTTAGCAGGGTCCAGAATTGCCTGCTGTCAGCCTGTATACAGAACAAGGGCGTTCGTGGGCGTTCGTGAGCGTTCCTCAAAGGAAGGAGGTGGGTGATTAAATTCACAGTGCCAGGGCAGGCCCAGCCCAGCCCAGCCCAGCCCAGCCCAGCTCAGCCCTGCACAGCCCAGCCCGGCACAGCGCACTGCTGTGGAGGTCCATTCCTTCACATCCTGCAGCAGGCATGATGCAGACCTATTAGAGCAAAGGCTTGACTCTGCCCTTGTCTGTCTCTTAAAGGAAACAATCTTTGTAGCTTCTTATTGCACCTAATAAATGGACTCTAGCTTGCCTCAAACTTGACCCATCATTTCATTAGCCAGAGCTCATACTTGACCTTTATTTCTATCCAAGCTCACTGACACAAAACCCCTGATTTGAGCAAGTGGCTCCCACCAAAATAAAAAATCACCATCATCCAACCTATTTTACAACAAGTGTAGCCCCTTCCTCTTATTCTTGTGCTCAGTTATAACCCCCAATACCACAATTGCACTCTGCAATTCACCAAACTTAAAGGACAAAGAATGAAGACATTGATAAAGGAAGATAAGGCCTTGTCCCTATTGCACCTACTTGAGAGATAGGGCGGTTGGTAGAAGGTCATGAGGGAAAACATTTGAAATTTCGGGACACACATGCCAAAAAGAGTGTCCACTTTTCTCCTCTGTTACCAAGTAAAAAAAAAATTTGCAAAAAAAAAAAACTATTCACTTTTTGAAAACTTCCACCTTGGGATACTTCTACAGCATTGGCAGGATTCGAACCCTGGCCTGTGAGGGCTGTCCCCACTAAAGGTACAAGACTTACCTTTGAGCTATAGCTCCTTGGTGGTCTAGAGGATTGCAGTAGTAACTATAAGCAACATACAGGCCTTGGTGTTCTTCCCTGCGGCATCCATTGCACATGAAAAGGATGACCATGACATAAGGACAATTTGATAGGCTACTTACATGGAAACCAGTGTGGTCCAGTGGGTAAGTGCCTGCCTTCCATCCAGGCAACCAGGGTTCAAATCCCGGGTTCGGCACCAGGTGACTGATGGTGGCAGAGCAGAGGTAAGTTGGAGGTGGGCCTAAAGGGCCAATTGGTAAGTAAAATGTGTCTGTGTGTTGTGTAAGAGTGGAATCATGCCTAGTGAATGAGGGATTGCAGGTTGGTTGGTAAGTAGTGAGTGGGTGGGGTCAGAGGGGAGGGGTATAGGAGGAGCTCGGTCGGAGAGGAGGGGTATAGGAGGAGCCAAGTCAGAGTGGGTGGGGTCAGAGAGGAGGGGTTCAGGAGCAGCCTAGTCAGAGTGGTTGGGGTCAGAGAGGAGGGGTATATGGGTGGGGTCAGAGAGCAGAGGAATAGGTGGAGTAGGATCCTGACTTATTGTGGGAAAGTGCAAATACTTTTTTACTGCACCCCCCTATACTCTCTGATTTCTGTTGGGAGGGGGCAGTCAAAAATGGGGGGTTCAGTATTAAAAGTTGCTTGGGCGCAACGTGAAGGCGATGAGGTGCACAGAATGGCATGGCTTCCAGGTACTTTTTGGGGGGGCTACCATTAGTTTTTATTGCTCTGATCCTCCCTCATGGGGTGTACCCCAAATGGTTAGGGGCAACGGGGGGGAGGCAAGATGCTGTTTGACAGTTTCTATTACCAACAGGGGTCACCATACGATTCTTCTGCAGTTATGGTATTGAAAGGTAAAACAAGGAGCATGTGGCTGTATTTTTGCAGGTCGGGTGCCCCAAAATGTTACTGCCAGCAGCAGCAGCCCCCTTCCTCCCCACCCGGCAGATTGGTATAGGTACCTTTAGGACATTTCTGTTGAAAACAGAGGCTATAGCGAATCGCACTACAAAATCCGAGAGCACTAACACTTGCTAAATAAAGGTGGCATCGGAGCATACGAATGAGGCAGGGAGAGGCTACTGTTGGCAATTGGTTTGGTGGGTCATAGTGAATAACCTCGGCATGCAAATAGGCAGAAGTGTGAGGATTGGCAGTGTCTGTAGAGAATTTTGGCATGCTCTTCAGTTGATTTTTTCCTCCTTACGTTGGCTATGAACTACAGAGGAAAGGCCTGGCCTTACTGTTGGGCAAAACATGTTTCATGATTTTAAGAAGTGTAGTCTGGCTGTACTGAGAGGGGCTGTACAGTACGGTAAATGTCTGTATACCCCTGCGATGTGCATCCAACTGTCACTTGAGATTGAACAGCGAACGAAGCAGCTGGGTTACTGACTGAATGTAAATGGAAGGCACATAGGAAGGGTGCTTGTGGTCACTCAAATGATTGAAACCCGGTTGATGCACTACCAAAGCTGGGGTACCAGGAGGGAACATTTGAGGGGTATTGAGATGGTGGTGTGCAGAGGTCAACATATGTTTCAGAGACACAGAGGTACTGCGGTCCTGGTCCCACATTGGGGGTAGACAAAAGTCCCTGCTAAAGATTTCTGTCCAACTGTTATCACATTTTGTGCAGCCTGGCTCCCTCTGTAAGGATTCCCCAGTGTCTTTCGATCCTACAGATGACTGTAGCAAACTTCCCAAATTTTTTCTTGGCCTCATACTCCCAAAGGAGTGCCTGACATTTGCCAGCCTAACGATACTCACATTCTGGGAAAAACCTCACTAACCATGCATATTTATGTACCACACATGGCAAATCCTTACAATTGCAGAACATCATATCGCACTTGTCATCTTTGAGGTACTGTAAGTATTTGGATTTGAGGGTAATATTCATCCTTGCTTGCTCTCTCCCATCTGAAGTCTACGGTGCTGCTATTCCTTTCTCACATCTCCCTTCAAAGAGACACGCGACACACAGACTCAATCACTCAGCAAACATATATGCTTTGATGTTTTCATATTGCTGTTTACCTTCTAATTATTCCCCCTTCACCACAAATACAGGCCTGCCATTCCTCATCCCCTCAGTCAACGCAGTCCTTCACTCTTTAGGCCCTGCAAGACCACCATGAACAAGAATCATGTCAGCAAGCAGAAGAAAAGCCTCAGTGTGCTCTTTTGTTCATACTGCTGCCCTCTAGTACCACTTCATGGCAACTGCAGCATAAGAATGGGACTGAGAAGAGGGCTGTCCTATGCAAATAATATCCTCCCATGCACACTTTCTTCTGAGACGGTCGGCGGCTTGTGCCGTGATACCACCTCCAACATATGGTCTTCAACCAAATTTTAAAAAAGCCCACCTGCCTTAGACGAAGGATTTTGCCACTCAAAGGAAGCACATGGGGACATCACCCTCATTTAGCAGGGTCCTAAATTGCCTGCTGTCAGCCTGTATACAGAACAAGGGCGTTCGTGGGCGTTCGTGAGCGTTCCTCAAAGGAAGGAGGTGGGTGATTAAATTCACAGTGCCAGGGCAGGCCCAGCCCAGCCCAGCCCAGCCCAGCTCAGCTCAGCCCTGCACAGCCCAGCCCGGCACAGCGCACTGCTGTGGAGGTCCATTCCTTCACATCCTGCAGCAGGCATGATGCAGACCTATTAGAGCAAAGGCTTGACTCTGCCCTTGTCTGTCTCTTAAAGGAAACAATCTTTGTAGCTTCTTATTGCACCTAATAAATGGACTCTAGCTTGCCTCAAACTTGACCCATCATTTCATTAGCCAGATCTCATACTTGACCTTTATTTCTATCCAAGCTCACTGACACAAAACCCCTGATTTGAGCAAGTGGCTCACACCAAAATAAAAAATCACCATCATCCAACCTATTTTACAACAAGTGTAGCCCCTTCCTCTTATTCTTGTGCTCAGTTATAACCCCCAATACCACAATTGCACTCTGCAATTCACCAAACTTAAAGGACAAAGAATGAAGACATTGATAAAGGAAGATAAGGCCTTGTCCCTATTGCACCTACTTGAGAGATAGGGCGGTTGGTAGAAGGTCATGAGGGAAAACATTTGAAATTTCGGGACACACATGCCAAAAAGAGTGTCCACTTTTCCCCTCTGTTACCAAGTAAAAAAAAAATTTGCAAAAAAAAAAAACTATTCACTTTTTGAAAATTTCCACCTTGGGATACTTCTACAGCATTGGCAGGATTTGAACACTGGCCTGTGAGGGCTGTCCCCACCAAAGGTACAAGACTTACCTTTGAGCTATAGCTCCTTGGTGGTCTAGAGGATTGCAGTAGTAACTATAAGCAACATACAGGCCTTGGTGTCCTTCCCTGCGGCATCCATTGCACATGAAAAGGATGACCATGACATAAGGACAATTTGATAGGCTACTTACATGGAAACCAGTGTGGTCCAGTGGGTAAGTGCCTGCCTTCCATCCAGGCAACCAGGGTTCAAATCCCGGGTTCGGCACCAGGTGACTGATGGTGGCAGAGCAGAGGTAAGTTGGAGGTGGGCCCAAAGGGCCAATTGGTAAGTAAAATGTGTCTGTGTGTTGTGTAAGAGTGGAATCATGCCTAGTGAATGAGGGATTGCAGGTTGGTTGGTAAGTAGTGAGTGGGTGGGGTCAGAGGGGAGGGGTTCAGGAGCAGCCTAGTCAGAGTGGGTGGGGTCAGAGATGAGGGGTTCAGGAGCAGCCTAGTCAGAGTGGGTGGGGTCAGAGAGGAGGGGTGTAGGAGGAGCTGGGTCAGAGAGGAGGGGTATAGGAGGAGCTGGGTTGGATAGGAGGGGTATAGGAGGAGCCTAGTCAGAGTGGGTGGGGTCAGAGAGGAGGGGTATAGGAGGAGCTGGGTGAGAGAGGAGGGGTATAGGAGGAGCTCGGTCGGAGAGGAGGGGTATAGGAGGAGCCAAGTCAGAGTGGGTGAGGTCAGAGAGGAGGGGTTCAGGAGCAGCCTAGTCAGAGTGGGTGGGGTCAGAGAGGAGGGGTATATGGGTAGGGTCAGAGAGCAGAGGAATAGGTGGAGTAGGATCCTGACTTATTGTGGGAAAGTGCAAATACTTTTTTACTGCACCCCCCTATACTCTCTGATTTCTGTTGGGAGGGGGCAGTCAAAAATGGGGGGTTCAGTATTAAAAGGTGCTTGGGCGCAACGTGAAGGCGATGAGGTGCACAGAATGGCATGGCTTCCAGGTACTTTTTGGGGGGGCTACCATTAGTTTTTATTGCTCTGATCCTCCCTCATGGGGTGTACCCCAAATGGTTAGGGGCAACGGGGGGGAGGCAAGATGCTGTTTGACAGTTTCTATTACCAACAGGGGTCACCATACGATTCTTCTGCAGTTATGGTATTGAAAGGTAAAACAAGGAGCATGTGGCTGTATTTTTGCAGGTCGGGTGCCCCAAAATGTTACTGCCAGCAGCAGCAGCCCCCTTCCTCCCCACCCGGCAGATTGGTATAGGTACCTTTAGGACATTTCTGTTGAAAACAGAGGCTATAGCGAATCGCACTACAAAATCCGAGAGCACTAACACTTGCTAAATAAAGGTGGCATCGGAGCATACGAATGAGGCAGGGAGAGGCTACTGTTGGCAATTGGTTTGGTGGGTCATAGTGAATCACCTCGGCATGCAAATAGGCAGAAGTGTGAGGATTGGCAGTGTCTGTAGAGAATTTTGGCATGCTCTTCAGTTGATTTTTTCCTCCTTACGTTGGCTATGAACTACAGAGGAAAGGCCTGGCCTTACTGTTGGGCAAAACATGTTTCATGATTTTAAGAAGTGTAGTCTGGCTGTACTGAGAGGGGCTGTACAGTACGGTAAATGTCTGTATACCCCTGCGATGTGCATCCAACTGTCACTTGAGATTGAACAGCGAACGAAGCAGCTGGGTTACTGACTGAATGTAAATGGAAGGCACATAGGAAGGGTGCTTGTGGTCACTCAAATGATTGAAACCCGGTTGATGCACTACCAAAGCTGGGGTACCAGGAGGGAACATTTGAGGGGTATTGAGATGGTGGTGTGCAGAGGTCAACATATGTTTCAGAGACACAGAGGTACTGCGGTCCTGGTCCCACATTGGGGGTAGACAAAAGTCCCTGCTAAAGATTTCTGTCCAACTGTTATCACATTTTGTGCAGCCTGGCTCCCTCTGTAAGGATTCCCCAGTGTCTTTCGATCCTACAGATGACTGTAGCAAACTTCCCAAATTTTTTCTTGGCCTCATACTCCCAAAGGAGTGCCTGACATTTGCCAGCCTAACGATACTCACATTCTGGGAAAAACCTCACTAACCATGCATATTTATGTACCACACATGGCAAATCCTTACAATTGCAGAACATCATATCGCACTTGTCATCTTTGAGGTACTGTAAGTATTTGGATTTGAGGGTAATATTCATCCTTGCTTGCTCTCTCCCATCTGAAGTCTACGGTGCTGCTATTCCTTTCTCACATCTCCCTTCAAAGAGACACGCGACACACAGACTCAATCACTCAGCAAACATATATGCTTTGACGTTTTCATATTGCTGTTTACCTTCTAATTATTCCCCCTTCACCACAAATACAGGCCTGCCATTCCTCATCCCCTCAGTCAACGCAGTCCTTCACTCTTTAGGCCCTGCAAGACCACCATGAACAAGAATCATGTCAGCAAGCAGAAGAAAAGCCTCAGTGTGCTCTTTTGTTCATACTGCTGCCCTCTAGTAACACTTCATGGCAACTGCAGCATAAGAATGGGACTGAGAAGAGGGCTGTCCTATGCAAATAATATCCTCCCATGCACACTTTCTTCTGAGACGGTCGGCGGCTTGTGCCGTGATACCACCTCCAACATATGGTCTTCAACCAAATTTTAAAAAAGCCCACCTGCCTTAGACGAAGGATTTTGCCACTCAAAGGAAGCACATGGGGACATCACCCTCATTTAGCAGGGTCCTAAATTGCCTGCTGTCAGCCTGTATACAGAACAAGGGCGTTCGTGGGCGTTCGTGAGCGTTCCTCAAAGGAAGGAGGTGGGTGATTAAATTCACAGTGCCAGGGCAGGCCCAGCCCAGCCCAGCCCAGCCCAGCTCAGCCCTGCACAGCCCAGCCCGGCACAGCGCACTGCTGTGGAGGTCCATTCCTGAACATCCTGCAGCAGGCATGATGCAGACCTATTAGAGCAAAGGCTTGACTCTGCCCTTGTCTGTCTCTTAAAGGAAACAATCTTTGTAGCTTCTTATTGCACCTAATAAATGGACTCTAGCTTGCCTCAAACTTGACCCATCATTTCATTAGCCAGAGCTCATACTTGACCTTTATTTCTATCCAAGCTCACTGACACAAAACCCCTGATTTGAGCAAGTGGCTCACACCAAAATAAAAAATCACCATCATCCAACCTATTTTACAACAAGTGTAGCCCCTTCCTCTTATTCTTGTGCTCAGTTATAACCCCCAATACCACAATTGCACTCTGCAATTCACCAAACTTAAAGGACAAAGAATGAAGACATTGATAAAGGAAGATAAGGCCTTGTCCCTATTGCACCTACTTGAGAGATAGGGCGGTTGGTAGAAGGTCATGAGGGAAAACATTTGAAATTTCGGGACACACATGCCAAAAAGAGTGTCCACTTTTCTCCTCTGTTACCAAGTAAAAAAAAAATTTGCAAAAAAAAAAAACTATTCACTTTTTGAAAATTTCCACCTTGGGATACTTCTACAGCATTGGCAGGATTCGAACCCTGGCCTGTGAGGGCTGTCCCCACCAAAGGTACAAGACTTACCTTTGAGCTATAGCTCCTTGGTGGTCTAGAGGATTGCAGTAGTAACTATAAGCAACATACAGGCCTTGGTGTCCTTCCCTGCGGCATCCATTGCACATGAAAAGGATGACCATGACATAAGGACAATTTGATAGGCTACTTACATGGAAACCAGTGTGGTCCAGTGGGTAAGTGCCTGCCTTCCATCCAGGCAACCAGGGTTCAAATCCCGGGTTCGGCACCAGGTGACTGATGGTGGCAGAGCAGAGGTAAGTTGGAGGTGGGCCTAAAGGGCCAATTGGTAAGTAAAATGTGTCTGTGTGTTGTGTAAGAGTGGAATCATGCCTAGTGAATGAGGGATTGCAGGTTGGTTGGTAAGTAGTGAGTGGGTGGGGTCAGAGGGGAGGGGTATAGGAGGAGCTGGGTGAGAGAGGAGGGGTATAGGAGGAGCTGGGTCGGATAGGAGGGGTATAGGAGGAGCCTAGTCAGAGTGGGTGGGGTCAGAGATGAGGGGTTCAGGAGCAGCCTAGTCAGAGTGGGTGGGGTCAGAGAGGAGGGGTGTAGGAGGAGCTGGGTCAGAGAGGAGGGGTATAGGAGGAGCTGGGTCGGATAGGAGGGGTATAGGAGGAGCCTAGTCAGAGTGGGTGGGGTCAGAGAGGAGGGGTATAGGAGGAGCTGGGTGAGAGAGGAGGGGTATAGGAGGAGCTCGGTCGGAGAGGAGGGGTATAGGAGGAGCCAAGTCAGAGTGGGTGGGGTCAGAGAGGAGGGGTTCAGGAGCAGCCTAGTCAGAGTGGGTGGGGTCAGAGAGGAGGGGTATATGGGTGGGGTCAGAGAGCAGAGGAATAGGTGGAGTAGGATCCTGACTTATTGTGGGAAAGTGCAAATACTTTTTTACTGCACCCCCCTATACTCTCTGATTTCTGTTGGGAGGGGGCAGTCAAAAATGGGGGGTTCAGTATTAAAAGGTGCTTGGGCGCAACGTGAAGGCGATGAGGTGCACAGAATGGCATGGCTTCCAGGTACTTTTTGGGGGGGCTACCATTAGTTTTTATTGCTCTGATCCTCCCTCATGGGGTGTACCCCAAATGGTTAGGGGCAACGGGGGGGGAGGCAAGATGCTGTTTGACAGTTTCTATTACCAACAGGGGTCACCATACGATTCTTCTGCAGTTATGGTATTTTTTGCAGGTCGGGTGCCCCAAAATGTTACTGCCAGCAGCAGCAGCCCCCTTCCTCCCCACCCGGCAGATTGGTATAGGTACCTTTAGGACATTTCTGTTGAAAACAGAGGCTATAGCGAATCGCACTACAAAATCCGAGAGCACTAACACTTGCTAAATAAAGGTGGCATCGGAGCATACGAATGAGGCAGGGAGAGGCTACTGTTGGCAATTGGTTTGGTGGGTCATAGTGAATAACCTCGGCATGCAAATAGGCAGAAGTGTGAGGATTGGCAGTGTCTGTAGAGAATTTTGGCATGCTCTTCAGTTGATTTTTTCCTCCTTACGTTGGCTATGAACTACAGAGGAAAGGCCTGGCCTTACTGTTGGGCAAAACATGTTTCATGATTTTAAGAAGTGTAGTCTGGCTGTACTGAGAGGGGCTGTACAGTACGGTAAATGTCTGTATACCCCTGCGATGTGCATCCAACTGTCACTTGAGATTGAACAGCGAACGAAGCAGCTGGGTTACTGACTGAATGTAAATGGAAGGCACATAGGAAGGGTGCTTGTGGTCACTCAAATGATTGAAACCCGGTTGATGCACTACCAAAGCTGGGGTACCAGGAGGGAACATTTGAGGGGTATTGAGATGGTGGTGTGCAGAGGTCAACATATGTTTCAGAGACACAGAGGTACTGCGGTCCTGGTCCCACATTGGGGGTAGACAAAAGTCCCTGCTAAAGATTTCTGTCCAACTGTTATCACATTTTGTGCAGCCTGGCTCCCTCTGTAAGGATTCCCCAGTGTCTTTCGATCCTACAGATGACTGTAGCAAACTTCCCAAATTTTTTCTTGGCCTCATACTCCCAAAGGAGTGCCTGACATTTGCCAGCCTAACGATACTCACATTCTGGGAAAAACCTCACTAACCATGCATATTTATGTACCACACATGGCAAATCCTTACAATTGCAGAACATCATATCGCACTTGTCATCTTTGAGGTACTGTAAGTATTTGGATTTGAGGGTAATATTCATCCTTGCTTGCTCTCTCCCATCTGAAGTCTACGGTGCTGCTATTCCTTTCTCACATCTCCCTTCAAAGAGACACGCGACACACAGACTCAATCACTCAGCAAACATATATGCTTTGACGTTTTCATATTGCTGTTTACCTTCTAATTATTCCCCCTTCACCACAAATACAGGCCTGCCATTCCTCATCCCCTCAGTCAACGCAGTCCTTCACTCTTTAGGCCCTGCAAGACCACCATGAACAAGAATCATGTCAGCAAGCAGAAGAAAAGCCTCAGTGTGCTCTTTTGTTCATACTGCTGCCCTCTAGTAACACTTCATGGCAACTGCAGCATAAGAATGGGACTGAGAAGAGGGCTGTCCTATGCAAATAATATCCTCCCATGCACACTTTCTTCTGAGACGGTCGGCGGCTTGTGCCGTGATACCACCTCCAACATATGGTCTTCAACCAAATTTTAAAAAAGCCCACCTGCCTTAGACGAAGGATTTTGCCACTCAAAGGAAGCACATGGGGACATCACCCTCATTTAGCAGGGTCCTAAATTGCCTGCTGTCAGCCTGTATACAGAACAAGGGCGTTCGTGGGCGTTCGTGAGCGTTCCTCAAAGGAAGGAGGTGGGTGATTAAATTCACAGTGCCAGGGCAGGCCCAGCCCAGCCCAGCCCAGCCCAGCCCAGCCCAGCCCAGCCCAGCCCAGCCCAGCTCAGCCCTGCACAGCCCAGCCCGGCACAGCGCACTGCTGTGGAGGTCCATTCCTTCACATCCTGCAGCAGGCATGATGCAGACCTATTAGAGCAAAGGCTTGACTCTGCCCTTGTCTGTCTCTTAAAGGAAACAATCTTTGTAGCTTCTTATTGCACCTAATAAATGGACTCTAGCTTGCCTCAAACTTGACCCATCATTTCATTAGCCAGAGCTCATACTTGACCTTTATTTCTATCCAAGCTCACTGACACAAAACCCCTGATTTGAGCAAGTGGCTCACACCAAAATAAAAAATCACCATCATCCAACCTATTTTACAACAAGTGTAGCCCCTTCCTCTTATTCTTGTGCTCAGTTATAACCCCCAATACCACAATTGCACTCTGCAATTCACCAAACTTAAAGGACAAAGAATGAAGACATTGATAAAGGAAGATAAGGCCTTGTCCCTATTGCACCTACTTGAGAGATAGGGCGGTTGGTAGAAGGTCATGAGGGAAAACATTTGAAATTTCGGGACACACATGCCAAAAAGAGTGTCCACTTTTCTCCTCTGTTACCAAGTAAAAAAAAAATTTGCAAAAAAAAAAAACTATTCACTTTTTGAAAATTTCCACCTTGGGATACTTCTACAGCATTGGCAGGATTCGAACGCTGGCCTGTGAGGGCTGTCCCCACCAAAGGTACAAGACTTACCTTTGAGCTATAGCTCCTTGGTGGTCTAGAGGATTGCAGTAGTAACTATAAGCAACATACAGGCCTTGGTGTCCTTCCCTGCGGCATCCATTGCACATGAAAAGGATGACCATGACATAAGGACAATTTGATACGCTACTTACATGGAAACCAGTGTGGTCCAGTGGGTAAGTGCCTGCCTTCCATCCAGGCAACCAGGGTTCAAATCCCGGGTTCGGCACCAGGTGACTGATGGTGGCAGAGCAGAGGTAAGTTGGAGGTGGGCCTAAAGGGCCAATTGGTAAGTAAAATGTGTCTGTGTGTTGTGTAAGAGTGGAATCATGCCTAGTGAATGAGGGATTGCAGGTTGGTTGGTAAGTAGTGAGTGGGTGGGGTCAGAGGGGAGGGGTATAGGAGGAGCTGGGTGAGAGAGGAGGGGTATAGGAGGAGCTCGGTCGGAGAGGAGGGGTATAGGAGGAGCCTAGTCAGAGTGGGTGGGGTCAGAGATGAGGGGTTCAGGAGCAGCCTAGTCAGAGTGGGTGGGGTCAGAGAGGAGGGGTGTAGGAGGAGCTGGGTCAGAGAGGAGGGGTATAGGAGGAGCTGGGTCGGATAGGAGGGGTATAGGAGGAGCCTAGTCGGAGTGGGTGGGGTCAGAGAGGAGGGGTATAGGAGGAGCTGGGTGAGAGAGGAGGGGTATAGGAGGAGCTCGGTCGGAGAGGAGGGGTATAGGAGGAGCCAAGTCAGAGTGGGTGGGGTCAGAGAGGAGGGGTTCAGGAGCAGCCTAGTCAGAGTGGGTGGGGTCAGAGAGGAGGGGTATATGGGTGGGGTCAGAGAGCAGAGGAATAGGTGGAGTAGGATCCTGACTTATTGTGGGAAAGTGCAAATACTTTTTTACTGCACCCCCCTATACTCTCTGATTTCTGTTGGGAGGGGGCAGTCAAAAATGGGGGGTTCAGTATTAAAAGGTGCTTGGGCGCAACGTGAAGGCGATGAGGTGCACAGAATGGCATGGCTTCCAGGTACTTTTTGGGGGGGCTACCATTAGTTTTTATTGCTCTGATCCTCCCTCATGGGGTGTACCCCAAATGGTTAGGGGCAATGGGGGGGGAGGCAAGATGCTGTTTGACAGTTTCTATTACCAACAGGGGTCACCATACGATTCTTCTGCAGTTATGGTATTGAAAGGTAAAACAAGGAGCATGTGGCTGTATTTTTGCAGGTCGGGTGCCCCAAAATGTTACTGCCAGCAGCAGCAGCCCCCTTCCTCCCCACCCGGCAGATTGGTATAGGTACCTTTAGGACATTTCTGTTGAAAACAGAGGCTATAGCGAATCGCACTACAAAATCCGAGAGCACTAACACTTGCTAAATAAAGGTGGCATCGGAGCATACGAATGAGGCAGGGAGAGGCTACTGTTGGCAATTGGTTTGGTGGGTCATAGTGAATAACCTCGGCATGCAAATGGGCAGAAGTGTGAGGATTGGCAGTGTCTGTAGAGAATCTTGGCATGCTCTTCAGTTGATTTTTCCTCCTTACGTTGGCTATGAACTACAGAGGAAAGGCCTGGCCTTACTGTTGGGCAAAACATGTTTCATGATTTTAAGAAGTGTAGTCTGGCTGTACTGAGAGGGGCTGTACAGTACGGTAAATGTCTGTATACCCCTGCGATGTGCATCCAACTGTCACTTGAGATTGAACAGCGAACGAAGCAGCTGGGTTACTGACTGAATGTAAATGGAAGGCACATAGGAAGGGTGCTTGTGGTCACTCAAATGATTGAAACCCGGTTGATGCACTACCAAAGCTGGGGTACCAGGAGGGAACATTTGAGGGGTATTGAGATGGTGGTGTGCAGAGGTCAACATATGTTTCAGAGACACAGAGGTACTGCGGTCCTGGTCCCACATTGGGGGTAGACAAAAGTCCCTGCTAAAGATTTCTGTCCAACTGTTATCACATTTTGTGCAGCCTGGCTCCCTCTGTAAGGATTCCCCAGTGTCTTTCGATCCTACAGATGACTGTAGCAAACTTCCCAAATTTTTTCTTGGCCTCATACTCCCAAAGGAGTGCCTGACATTTGCCAGCCTAACGATACTCACATTCTGGGAAAAACCTCACTAACCATGCATATTTATGTACCACACATGGCAAATCCTTACAATTGCAGAACATCATATCGCACTTGTCATCTTTGAGGTACTGTAAGTATTTGGATTTGAGGGTAATATTCATCCTTGCTTGCTCTCTCCCATCTGAAGTCTACGGTGCTGCTATTCCTTTCTCACATCTCCCTTCAAAGAGACACGCGACACACAGACTCAATCACTCAGCAAACATATATGCTTTGACGTTTTCATATTGCTGTTTACCTTCTAATTATTCCCCCTTCACCACAAATACAGGCCTGCCATTCCTCATCCCCTCAGTCAACGCAGTCCTTCACTCTTTAGGCCCTGCAAGACCACCATGAACAAGAATCATGTCAGCAAGCAGAAGAAAAGCCTCAGTGTGCTCTTTTGTTCATACTGCTGCCCTCTAGTAACACTTCATGGCAACTGCAGCATAAGAATGGGACTGAGAAGAGGGCTGTCCTATGCAAATAATATCCTCCCATGCACACTTTCTTCTGAGACGGTCGGCGGCTTGTGCCGTGATACCACCTCCAACATATGGTCTTCAACCAAATTTTAAAAAAGCCCACCTGCCTTAGACGAAGGATTTTGCCACTCAAAGGAAGCACATGGGGACATCACCCTCATTTAGCAGGGTCCTAAATTGCCTGCTGTCAGCCTGTATACAGAACAAGGGCGTTCGTGGGCGTTCGTGAGCGTTCCTCAAAGGAAGGAGGTGGGTGATTAAATTCACAGTGCCAGGGCAGGCCCAGCCCAGCCCAGCCCAGCCCAGCCCAGCCCAGCCCAGCCCAGCCCAGCCCAGCTCAGCCCTGCACAGCCCAGCCCGGCACAGCGCACTGCTGTGGAGGTCCATTCCTTCACATCCTGCAGCAGGCATGATGCAGACCTATTAGAGCAAAGGCTTGACTCTGCCCTTGTCTGTCTCTTAAAGGAAACAATCTTTGTAGCTTCTTATTGCACCTAATAAATGGACTCTAGCTTGCCTCAAACTTGACCCATCATTTCATTAGCCAGAGCTCATACTTGACCTTTATTTCTATCCAAGCTCACTGACACAAAACCCCTGATTTGAGCAAGTGGCTCACACCAAAATAAAAAATCACCATCATCCAACCTATTTTACAACAAGTGTAGCCCCTTCCTCTTATTCTTGTGCTCAGTTATAACCCCCAATACCACAATTGCACTCTGCAATTCACCAAACTTAAAGGACAAAGAATGAAGACATTGATAAAGGAAGATAAGGCCTTGTCCCTATTGCACCTACTTGAGAGATAGGGCGGTTGGTAGAAGGTCATGAGGGAAAACATTTGAAATTTCGGGACACACATGCCAAAAAGAGTGTCCACTTTTCTCCTCTGTTACCAAGTAAAAAAAAAATTTGCAAAAAAAAAAAACTTTTCACTTTTTGAAAATTTCCACCTTGGGATACTTCTACAGCATTGGCAGGATTCGAACCCTGGCCTGTGAGGGCTGTCCCCACCAAACGTACAAGACTTACCTTTGAGCTATAGCTCCTTGGTGGTCTAGAGGATTGCAGTAGTAACTATAAGCAACATACAGGCCTTGGTGTCCTTCCCTGCGGCATCCATTGCACATGAAAAGGATGACCATGACATAAGGACAATTTGATAGGCTACTTACATGGAAACCAGTGTGGTCCAGTGGGTAAGTGCCTGCCTTCCATCCAGGCAACCAGGGTTCAAATCCCGGGTTCGGCACCAGGTGACTGATGGTGGCAGAGCAGAGGTAAGTTGGAGGTGGGCCTAAAGGGCCAATTGGTAAGTAAAATGTGTCTGTGTGTTGTGTAAGAGTGGAATCATGCCTAGTGAATGAGGGATTGCAGGTTGGTTGGTAAGTAGTGAGTAGGTGGGGTCAGAGGGGAGGGGTATAGGAGGAGCTGGGTGAGAGAGGAGGGATATAGGAGGAGCTCGGTCGGAGAGGAGGGGTATAGGAGGAGCCAAGTCAGAGTGGGTGGGGTCAGAGAGGAGGGGTTCAGGAGCAGCCTAGTCAGAGTGGGTGGGGTCAGAGAGGAGGGGTATATGGGTGGGGTCAGAGAGCAGAGGAATAGGTGGAGTAGGATCCTGACTTATTGTGGGAAAGTGCAAATACTTTTTTACTGCACCCCCCTATACTCTCTGATTTCTGTTGGGAGGGGCAGTCAAAAATGGGGGGTTCAGTATTAAAAGGTGCTTGGGCGCAACGTGAAGGCGATGAGGTGCACAGAATGGCATGGCTTCCAGGTACTTTTTGGGGGGGCTACCATTAGTTTTTATTGCTCTGATCCTCCCTCATGGGGTGTACCCCAAATGGTTAGGGGCAACGGGGGGGGAGGCAAGATGCTGTTTGACAGTTTCTATTACCAACAGGGGTCACCATACGATTCTTCTGCAGTTATGGTATTGAAAGGTAAAACAAGGAGCATGTGGCTGTATTTTTGCAGGTCGGGTGCCCCAAAATGTTACTGCCAGCAGCAGCAGCCCCCTTCCTCCCCACCCGGCAGATTGGTATAGGTACCTTTAGGACATTTCTGTTGAAAACAGAGGCTATAGCGAATCGCACTACAAAATCCGAGAGCACTAACACTTGCTAAATAAAGGTGGCATCGGAGCATACGAATGAGGCAGGGAGAGGCTACTGTTGGCAATTGGTTTGGTGGGTCATAGTGAATAACCTCGGCATGCAAATAGGCAGAAGTGTGAGGATTGGCAGTGTCTGTAGAGAATTTTGGCATGCTCTTCAGTTGATTTTTTCCTCCTTACGTTGGCTATGAACTACAGAGGAAAGGCCTGGCCTTACTGTTGGGCAAAACATGTTTCATGATTTTAAGAAGTGTAGTCTGGCTGTACTGAGAGGGGCTGTACAGTACGGTAAATGTCTGTATACCCCTGCGATGTGCATCCAACTGTCACTTGAGATTGAACAGCGAACGAAGCAGCTGGGTTACTGACTGAATGTAAATGGAAGGCACATAGGAAGGGTGCTTGTGGTCACTCAAATGATTGAAACCCGGTTGATGCACTACCAAAGCTGGGGTACCAGGAGGGAACATTTGAGGGGTATTGAGATGGTGGTGTGCAGAGGTCAACATATGTTTCAGAGACACAGAGGTACTGCGGTCCTGGTCCCACATTGGGGGTAGACAAAAGTCCCTGCTAAAGATTTCTGTCCAACTGTTATCACATTTTGTGCAGCCTGGCTCCCTCTGTAAGGATTCCCCAGTGTCTTTCGATCCTACAGATGACTGTAGCAAACTTCCCAAATTTTTTCTTGGCCTCATACTCCCAAAGGAGTGCCTGACATTTGCCAGCCTAACGATACTCACATTCTGGGAAAAACCTCACTAACCATGCATATTTATGTACCACACATGGCAAATCCTTACAATTGCAGAACATCATATCGCACTTGTCATCTTTGAGGTACTGTAAGTATTTGGATTTGAGGGTAATATTCATCCTTGCTTGCTCTCTCCCATCTGAAGTCTACGGTGCTGCTATTCCTTTCTCACATCTCCCTTCAAAGAGACACGCGACACACAGACTCAATCACTCAGCAAACATATATGCTTTGACGTTTTCATATTGCTGTTTACCTTCTAATTATTCCCCCTTCACCACAAATACAGGCCTGCCATTCCTCATCCCCTCAGTCAACGCAGTCCTTCACTCTTTAGGCCCTGCAAGACCACCATGAACAAGAATCATGTCAGCAAGCAGAAGAAAAGCCTCAGTGTGCTCTTTTGTTCATACTGCTGCCCTCTAGTAACACTTCATGGCAACTGCAGCATAAGAATGGGACTGAGAAGAGGGCTGTCCTATGCAAATAATATCCTCCCATGCACACTTTCTTCTGAGACGGTCGGCGGCTTGTGCCGTGATACCACCTCCAACATATGGTCTTCAACCAAATTTTAAAAAAGCCCACCTGCCTTAGACGAAGGATTTTGCCACTCAAAGGAAGCACATGGGGACATCACCCTCATTTAGCAGGGTCCTAAATTGCCTGCTGTCAGCCTGTATACAGAACAAGGGCGTTCGTGGGCGTTCGTGAGCGTTCCTCAAAGGAAGGAGGTGGGTGATTAAATTCACAGTGCCAGGGCAGGCCCAGCCCAGCCCAGCCCAGCCCAGCCCAGCCCAGCCCAGCCCAGCCCAGCCCAGCCCAGCCCAGCTCAGCCCTGCACAGCCCTGCACAGCCCAGCCCGGCACAGCGCACTGCTGTGGAGGTCCATTCCTTCACATCCTGCAGCAGGCATGATGCAGACCTATTAGAGCAAAGGCTTGACTCTGCCCTTGTCTGTCTCTTAAAGGAAACAATCTTTGTAGCTTCTTATTGCACCTAATAAATGGACTCTAGCTTGCCTCAAACTTGACCCATCATTTCATTAGCCAGAGCTCATACTTGACCTTTATTTCTATCCAAGCTCACTGACACAAAACCCCTGATTTGAGCAAGTGGCTCACACCAAAATAAAAAATCACCATCATCCAACCTATTTTACAACAAGTGTAGCCCCTTCCTCTTATTCTTGTGCTCAGTTATAACCCCCAATACCACAATTGCACTCTGCAATTCACCAAACTTAAAGGACAAAGAATGAAGACATTGATAAAGGAAGATAAGGCCTTGTCCCTATTGCACCTACTTGAGAGATAGGGCGGTTGGTAGAAGGTCATGAGGGAAAACATTTGAAATTTCGGGACACACATGCCAAAAAGAGTGTCCACTTTTCTCCTCTGTTACCAAGTAAAAAAAAAATTTGCAAAAAAAAAAAACTATTCACTTTTTGAAAATTTCCACCTTGGGATACTTCTACAGCATTGGCAGGATTCGAACCCTGGCCTGTGAGGGCTGTCCCCACCAAAGGTACAAGACTTACCTTTGAGCTATAGCTCCTTGGTGGTCTAGAGGATTGCAGTAGTAACTATAAGCAACATACAGGCCTTGGTGTCCTTCCCTGCGGCATCCATGAAAAGGATGACCATGACATAAGGACAATTTGATAGGCTACTTACATGGAAACCAGTGTGGTCCAGTGGGTAAGTGCCTGCCTTCCATCCAGGCAACCAGGGTTCAAATCCCGGGTTCGGCACCAGGTGACTGATGGTGGCAGAGCAGAGGTAAGTTGGAGGTGGGCCTAAAGGGCCAATTGGTAAGTAAAATGTGTCTGTGTGTTGTGTAAGAGTGGAATCATGCCTAGTGAATGAGGGATTGCAGGTTGGTTGGTAAGTAGTGAGTGGGTGGGGTCAGAGGGGAGGGGTATAGGAGGAGCTGGGTGAGAGAGGAGGGGTATAGGAGGAGCTCGGTCGGAGAGGAGGGGTATAGGAGGAGCCTAGTCAGAGTGGGTGGGGTCAGAGATGAGGGGTTCAGGAGCAGCCTAGTCAGAGTGGGTGGGGTCAGAGGGGAGGGGTATAGGAGGAGCTGGGTCGGATAGGAGGGGTATAGGAGGAGCCTAGTCAGAGTGGGTGGGGTCAGAGAGGAGGGGTATAGGAGGAGCTGGGTGAGAGAGGAGGGGTATAGGAGGAGCTCGGTCGGAGAGGAGGGGTATAGGAGGAGCCAAGTCAGAGTGGGTGGGGTCAGAGAGGAGGGGTTCAGGAGCAGCCTAGTCAGAGTGGGTGGGGTCAGAGAGGAGGGGTATATGGGTGGGGTCAGAGAGCAGAGGAATAGGTGGAGTAGGATCCTGACTTATTGTGGGAAAGTGCAAATACTTTTTTACTGCACCCCCCTATACTCTCTGATTTCTGTTGGGAGGGGGCAGTCAAAAATGGGGGGTTCAGTATTAAAAGGTGCTTGGGCGCAACGTGAAGGCGATGAGGTGCACAGAATGGCATGGCTTCCAGGTACTTTTTGGGGGGGCTACCATTAGTTTTTATTGCTCTGATCCTCCCTCATGGGGTGTACCCCAAATGGTTAGGGGCAACGGGGGGGGAGGCAAGATGCTGTTTGACAGTTTCTATTACCAACAGGGGTCACCATACGATTCTTCTGCAGTTATGGTATTGAAAGGTAAAACAAGGAGCATGTTGCTGTATTTTTGCAGGTCGGGTGCCCCAAAATGTTACTGCCAGCAGCAGCAGCCCCCTTCCTCCCCACCCGGCAGATTGGTATAGGTACCTTTAGGACATTTCTGTTGAAAACAGAGGCTATAGCGAATCGCACTACAAAATCCGAGAGCACTAACACTTGCTAAATAAAGGTGGCATCGGAGCATACGAATGAGGCAGGGAGAGGCTACTGTTGGCAATTGGTTTGGTGGGTCATAGTGAATAACCTCGGCATGCAAATAGGCAGAAGTGTGAGGATTGGCAGTGTCTGTAGAGAATTTTGGCATGCTCTTCAGTTGATTTTTTCCTCCTTACGTTGGCTATGAACTACAGAGGAAAGGCCTGGCCTTACTGTTGGGCAAAACATGTTTCATGATTTTAAGAAGTGTAGTCTGGCTGTACTGAGAGGGGCTGTACAGTACGGTAAATGTCTGTATACCCCTGCGATGTGCATCCAACTGTCACTTGAGATTGAACAGCGAACGAAGCAGCTGGGTTACTGACTGAATGTAAATGGAAGGCACATAGGAAGGGTGCTTGTGGTCACTCAAATGATTGAAACCCGGTTGATGCACTACCAAAGCTGGGGTACCAGGAGGGAACATTTGAGGGGTATTGAGATGGTGGTGTGCAGAGGTCAACATATGTTTCAGAGACACAGAGGTACTGCGGTCCTGGTCCCACATTGGGGGTAGACAAAAGTCCCTGCTAAAGATTTCTGTCCAACTGTTATCACATTTTGTGCAGCCTGGCTCCCTCTGTAAGGATTCCCCAGTGTCTTTCGATCCTACAGATGACTGTAGCAAACTTCCCAAATTTTTTCTTGGCCTCATACTCCCAAAGGAGTGCCTGACATTTGCCAGCCTAACGATACTCACATTCTGGGAAAAACCTCACTAACCATGCATATTTATGTACCACACATGGCAAATCCTTACAATTGCAGAACATCATATCGCACTTGTCATCTTTGAGGTACTGTAAGTATTTGGATTTGAGGGTAATATTCATCCTTGCTTGCTCTCTCCCATCTGAAGTCTACGGTGCTGCTATTCCTTTCTCACATCTCCCTTCAAAGAGACACGCGACACACAGACTCAATCACTCAGCAAACATATATGCTTTGACGTTTTCATATTGCTGTTTACCTTCTAATTATTCCCCCTTCACCACAAATACAGGCCTGCCATTCCTCATCCCCTCAGTCAACGCAGTCCTTCACTCTTTAGGCCCTGCAAGACCACCATGAACAAGAATCATGTCAGCAAGCAGAAGAAAAGCCTCAGTGTGCTCTTTTGTTCATACTGCTGCTCTCTAGTAACACTTCATGGCAACTGCAGCATAAGAATGGGACTGAGAAGAGGGCTGTCCTATGCAAATAATATCCTCCCATGCACACTTTCTTCTGAGACGGTCGGCGGCTTGTGCCGTGATACCACCTCCAACATATGGTCTTCAACCAAATTTTAAAAAAGCCCACCTGCCTTAGACGAAGGATTTTGCCACTCAAAGGAAGCACATGGGGACATCACCCTCATTTAGCAGGGTCCTAAATTGCCTGCTGTCAGCCTGTATACAGAACAAGGGCGTTCGTGAGCGTTCCTCAAAGGAAGGAGGTGGGTGATTAAATTCACAGTGCCAGGGCAGGCCCAGCCCAGCCCAGCCCAGCCCAGCCCAGCCCAGCCCAGCGCAGCCCAGCTCAGCCCTGCACAGCCCAGCCCGGCACAGCGCACTGCTGTGGAGGTCCATTCCTTCACATCCTGCAGCAGGCATGATGCAGACCTATTAGAGCAAAGGCTTGACTCTGCCCTTGTCTGTCTCTTAAAGGAAACAATCTTTGTAGCTTCTTATTGCACCTAATAAATGGACTCTAGCTTGCCTCAAACTTGACCCATCATTTCATTAGCCAGAGCTCATACTTGACCTTTATTTCTATCCAAGCTCACTGACACAAAACCCCTGATTTGAGCAAGTGGCTCAACCCAAAATAAAAAATCACCATCATCCAACCTATTTTACAACAAGTGTAGCCCCTTCCTCTTATTCTTGTGCTCAGTTATAACCCCCAATACCACAATTGCACTCTGCAATTCACCAAACTTAAAGGACAAAGAATGAAGACATTGATAAAGGAAGATAAGGCCTTGTCCCTATTGCACCTACTTGAGAGATAGGGCGGTTGGTAGAAGGTCATGAGGGAAAACATTTGAAATTTCGGGACACACATGCCAAAAAGAGTGTCCACTTTTCTCCTCTGTTACAAAGTAAAACAAAAATTTGCAAAAAAAAAAAACTATTCACTTTTTGAAAATTTCCACCTTGGGATACTTCTACAGCATTGGCAGGATTCGAACCCTGGCCTGTGAGGGCTGTCCCCACCAAACGTACAAGACTTACCTTTGAGCTATAGCTCCTTGGTGGTCTAGAGGATTGCAGTAGTAACTATAAGCAACATACAGGCCTTGGTGTCCTTCCCTGCGGCATCCATTGCACATGAAAAGGATGACCATGACATAAGGACAATTTGATAGGCTACTTACATGGAAACCAGTGTGGTCCAGTGGGTAAGTGCCTGCCTTCCATCCAGGCAACCAGGGTTCAAATCCCGGGTTCGGCACCAGGTGACTGATGGTGGCAGAGCAGAGGTAAGTTGGAGGTGGGCCTAAAGGGCCAATTGGTAAGTAAAATGTGTCTGTGTGTTGTGTAAGAGTGGAATCATGCCTAGTGAATGAGGGATTGCAGGTTGGTTGGTAAGTAGTGAGTAGGTGGGGTCAGAGAGGAGGGGTATAGGAGGAGCTGGGTGAGAGAGGAGGGGTATAGGAGGAGCTCGGTCGGAGAGGAGGGGTATAGGAGGAGCCAAGTCAGAGTGGGTGGGGTCAGAGAGGAGGGGTTCAGGAGCAGCCTAGTCAGAGTGGGTGGGGTCAGAGAGGAGGGGTATATGGGTGGGGTCAGAGAGCAGAGGAATAGGTGGAGTAGGATCCTGACTTATTGTGGGAAAGTGCAAATATTTTTTTACTGCACCCCCCTATACTCTCTGATTTCTGTTGGGAGGGGCAGTCAAAAATGGGGGGTTCAGTATTAAAAGGTGCTTGGGCGCAACGTGAAGGCGATGAGGTGCACAGAATGGCATGGCTTCCAGGTACTTTTTGGGGGGGCTACCATTAGTTTTTATTGCTCTGATCCTCCCTCATGGGGTGTACCCCAAATGGTTAGGGGCAACGGGGGGGGAGGCAAGATGCTGTTTGACAGTTTCTATTACCAACAGGGGTCACCATACGATTCTTCTGCAGTTATGGTATTGAAAGGTAAAACAAGGAGCATGTGGCTGTATTTTTGCAGGTCGGGTGCCCCAAAATGTTACTGCCAGCAGCAGCAGCCCCCTTCCTCCCCACCCGGCAGATTGGTATAGGTACCTTTAGGACATTTCTGTTGAAAACAGAGGCTATAGCGAATCGCACTACAAAATCCGAGAGCACTAACACTTGCTAAATAAAGGTGGCATCGGAGCATACGAATGAGGCAGGGAGAGGCTACTGTTGGCAATTGGTTCGGTGGGTCATAGTGAATAACCTCGGCATGCAAATAGGCAGAAGTGTGAGGATTGGCAGTGTCTGTAGAGAATTTTGGCATGCTCTTCAGTTGATTTTTTCCTCCTTACGTTGGCTATGAACTACAGAGGAAAGGCCTGGCCTTACTGTTGGGCAAAACATGTTTCATGATTTTAAGAAGTGTAGTCTGGCTGTACTGAGAGGGGCTGTACAGTACGGTAAATGTCTGTATACCCCTGCGATGTGCATCCAACTGTCACTTGAGATTGAACAGCGAACGAAGCAGCTGGGTTACTGACTGAATGTAAATGGAAGGCACATAGGAAGGGTGCTTGTGGTCACTCAAATGATTGAAACCCGGTTGATGCACTACCAAAGCTGGGGTACCAGGAGGGAACATTTGAGGGGTATTGAGATGGTGGTGTGCAGAGGTCAACATATGTTTCAGAGACACAGAGGTACTGCGGTCCTGGTCCCACATTGGGGGTAGACAAAAGTCCCTGCTAAAGATTTCTGTCCAACTGTTATCACATTTTGTGCAGCCTGGCTCCCTCTGTAAGGATTCCCCAGTGTCTTTCGATCCTACAGATGACTGTAGCAAACTTCCCAAATTTTTTCTTGGCCTCATACTCCCAAAGGAGTGCCTGACATTTGCCAGCCTAACGATACTCACATTCTGGGAAAAACCTCACTAACCATGCATATTTATGTACCACACATGGCAAATCCTTACAATTGCAGAACATCATATCGCACTTGTCATCTTTGAGGTACTGTAAGTATTTGGATTTGAGGGTAATATTCATCCTTGCTTGCTCTCTCCCATCTGAAGTCTACGGTGCTGCTATTCCTTTCTCACATCTCCCTTCAAAGAGACACGCGACACACAGACTCAATCACTCAGCAAACATATATGCTTTGACGTTTTCATATTGCTGTTTACCTTCTAATTATTCCCCCTTCACCACAAATACAGGCCTGCCATTCCTCATCCCCTCAGTCAACGCAGTCCTTCACTCTTTAGGCCCTGCAAGACCACCATGAACAAGAATCATGTCAGCAAGCAGAAGAAAAGCCTCAGTGTGCTCTTTTGTTCATACTGCTGCCCTCTAGTAACACTTCATGGCAACTGCAGCATAGGAATGGGACTGAGAAGAGGGCTGTCCTATGCAAATAATATCCTCCCATGCACACTTTCTTCTGAGACGGTCGGCGGCTTGTGCCGTGATACCACCTCCAACATATGGTCTTCAACCAAATTTTAAAAAAGCCCACCTGCCTTAGACGAAGGATTTTGCCACTCAAAGGAAGCACATGGGGACATCACCCTCATTTAGCAGGGTCCTAAATTGCCTGCTGTCAGCCTGTATACAGAACAAGGGCGTTCGTGGGCGTTCGTGAGCGTTCCTCAAAGGAAGGAGGTGGGTGATTAAATTCACAGTGCCAGGGCAGGCCCAGCCCAGCCCAGCCCAGCCCAGCCCAGCCCAGCCCAGCCCAGCCCAGCTCAGCCCTGCACAGCCCAGCCCGGCACAGCGCACTGCTGTGGAGGTCCATTCCTTCACATCCTGCAGCAGGCATGATGCAGACCTATTAGAGCAAAGGCTTGACTCTGCCCTTGTCTGTCTCTTAAAGGAAACAATCTTTGTAGCTTCTTATTGCACCTAATAAATGGACTCTAGCTTGCCTCAAACTTGACCCATCATTTCATTAGCCAGAGCTCATACTTGACCTTTATTTCTATCCAAGCTCACTGACACAAAACCCCAGATTTGAGCAAGTGGCTCACACCAAAATAAAAAATCACCATCATCCAACCTATTTTACAACAAGTGTAGCCCCTTCCTCTTATTCTTGTGCTCAGTTATAACCCCCAATACCACAATTGCACTCTGCAATTCACCAAACTTAAAGGACAAAGAATGAAGACATTGATAAAGGAAGATAAGGCCTTGTCCCTATTGCACCTACTTGAGAGATAGGGCGGTTGGTAGAAGGTCATGAGGGAAAACATTTGAAATTTCGGGACACACATGCCAAAAAGAGTGTCCACTTTTCTCCTCTGTTACCAAGTAAAAAAAAAATTTGCAAAAAAAAAAAACTATTCACTTTTTGAAAATTTCCACCTTGGGATACTTCTACAGCATTGGCAGGATTCGAACCCTGGCCTGTGAGGGCTGTCCCCACCAAAGGTACAAGACTTACCTTTGAGCTATAGCTCCTTGGTGGTCTAGAGGATTGCAGTAGTAACTATAAGCAACATACAGGCCTTGGTGTCCTTCCCTGCGGCATCCATTGCACATGAAAAGGATGACCATGACATAAGGACAATTTGATACGCTACTTACATGGAAACCAGTGTGGTCCAGTGGGTAAGTGCCTGCCTTCCATCCAGGCAACCAGGGTTCAAATCCCGGGTTCGGCACCAGGTGACTGATGGTGGCAGAGCAGAGGTAAGTTGGAGGTGGGCCTAAAGGGCCAATTGGTAAGTAAAATGTGTCTGTGTGTTGTGTAAGAGTGGAATCATGCCTAGTGAATGAGGGATTGCAGGTTGGTTGGTAAGTAGTGAGTGGGTGGGGTCAGAGGGGAGGGGTATAGGAGGAGCTGGGTGAGAGAGGAGGGGTATAGGAGGAGCTCGGTCGGAGAGGAGGGGTATAGGAGGAGCCTAGTCAGAGTGGGTGGGGTCAGAGATGAGGGGTTCAGGAGCAGCCTAGTCAGAGTGGGTGGGGTCAGAGAGGAGGGGTGTAGGAGGAGCTGGGTCAGAGAGGAGGGGTATAGGAGGAGCTGGGTCGGATAGGAGGGGTATAGGAGGAGCCTAGTCGGAGTGGGTGGGGTCAGAGAGGAGGGGTATAGGAGGAGCTGGGTGAGAGAGGAGGGGTATAGGAGGAGCTCGGTCGGAGAGGAGGGGTATAGGAGGAGCCAAGTCAGAGTGGGTGGGGTCAGAGAGGAGGGGTTCAGGAGCAGCCTAGTCAGAGTGGGTGGGGTCAGAGAGGAGGGGTATATGGGTGGGGTCAGAGAGCAGAGGAATAGGTGGAGTAGGATCCTGACTTATTGTGGGAAAGTGCAAATACTTTTTTACTGCACCCCCCTATACTCTCTGATTTCTGTTGGGAGGGGGCAGTCAAAAATGGGGGGTTCAGTATTAAAAGGTGCTTGGGCGCAACGTGAAGGCGATGAGGTGCACAGAATGGCATGGCTTCCAGGTACTTTTTGGGGGGGCTACCATTAGTTTTTATTGCTCTGATCCTCCCTCATGGGGTGTACCCCAAATGGTTAGGGGCAATGGGGGGGGAGGCAAGATGCTGTTTGACAGTTTCTATTACCAACAGGGGTCACCATACGATTCTTCTGCAGTTATGGTATTGAAAGGTAAAACAAGGAGCATGTGGCTGTATTTTTGCAGGTCGGGTGCCCCAAAATGTTACTGCCAGCAGCAGCAGCCCCCTTCCTCCCCACCCGGCAGATTGGTATAGGTACCTTTAGGACATTTCTGTTGAAAACAGAGGCTATAGCGAATCGCACTACAAAATCCGAGAGCACTAACACTTGCTAAATAAAGGTGGCATCGGAGCATACGAATGAGGCAGGGAGAGGCTACTGTTGGCAATTGGTTTGGTGGGTCATAGTGAATAACCTCGGCATGCAAATAGGCAGAAGTGTGAGGATTGGCAGTGTCTGTAGAGAATCTTGGCATGCTCTTCAGTTGATTTTTCCTCCTTACGTTGGCTATGAACTACAGAGGAAAGGCCTGGCCTTACTGTTGGGCAAAACATGTTTCATGATTTTAAGAAGTGTAGTCTGGCTGTACTGAGAGGGGCTGTACAGTACGGTAAATGTCTGTATACCCCTGCGATGTGCATCCAACTGTCACTTGAGATTGAACAGCGAACGAAGCAGCTGGGTTACTGACTGAATGTAAATGGAAGGCACATAGGAAGGGTGCTTGTGGTCACTCAAATGATTGAAACCCGGTTGATGCACTACCAAAGCTGGGGTACCAGGAGGGAACATTTGAGGGGTATTGAGATGGTGGTGTGCAGAGGTCAACATATGTTTCAGAGACACAGAGGTACTGCGGTCCTGGTCCCACATTGGGGGTAGACAAAAGTCCCTGCTAAAGATTTCTGTCCAACTGTTATCACATTTTGTGCAGCCTGGCTCCCTCTGTAAGGATTCCCCAGTGTCTTTCGATCCTACAGATGACTGTAGCAAACTTCCCAAATTTTTTCTTGGCCTCATACTCCCAAAGGAGTGCCTGACATTTGCCAGCCTAACGATACTCACATTCTGGGAAAAACCTCACTAACCATGCATATTTATGTACCACACATGGCAAATCCTTACAATTGCAGAACATCATATCGCACTTGTCATCTTTGAGGTACTGTAAGTATTTGGATTTGAGGGTAATATTCATCCTTGCTTGCTCTCTCCCATCTGAAGTCTACGGTGCTGCTATTCCTTTCTCACATCTCCCTTCAAAGAGACACGCGACACACAGACTCAATCACTCAGCAAACATATATGCTTTGACGTTTTCATATTGCTGTTTACCTTCTAATTATTCCCCTTCACCACAAATACAGGCCTGCCATTCCTCATCCCCTCAGTCAACGCAGTCCTTCACTCTTTAGGCCCTGCAAGACCACCATGAACAAGAATCATGTCAGCAAGCAGAAGAAAAGCCTCAGTGTGCTCTTTTGTTCATACTGCTGCCCTCTAGTAACACTTCATGGCAACTGCAGCATAAGAATGGGACTGAGAAGAGGGCTGTCCTATGCAAATAATATCCTCCCATGCACACTTTCTTCTGAGACGGTCGGCGGCTTGTGCCGTGATACCACCTCCAACATATGGTCTTCAACCAAATTTTAAAAAAGCCCACCTGCCTTAGACGAAGGATTTTGCCACTCAAAGGAAGCACATGGGGACATCACCCTCATTTAGCAGGGTCCTAAATTGCCTGCTGTCAGCCTGTATACAGAACAAGGGCGTTCGTGGGCGTTCGTGAGCGTTCCTCAAAGGAAGGAGGTGGGTGATTAAATTCACAGTGCCAGGGCAGGCCCAGCCCAGCCCAGCCCAGCCCAGCCCAGCCCAGCCCAGCCCAGCTCAGCCCTGCACAGCCCAGCCCGGCACAGCGCACTGCTGTGGAGGTCCATTCCTTCACATCCTGCAGCAGGCATGATGCAGACCTATTAGAGCAAAGGCTTGACTCTGCCCTTGTCTGTCTCTTAAAGGAAACAATCTTTGTAGCTTCTTATTGCACCTAATAAATGGACTCTAGCTTGCCTCAAACTTGACCCATCATTTCATTAGCCAGAGCTCATACTTGACCTTTATTTCTATCCAAGCTCACTGACACAAAACCCCTGATTTGAGCAAGTGGCTCACACCAAAATAAAAAATCACCATCATCCAACCTATTTTACAACAAGTGTAGCCCCTTCCTCTTATTCTTGTGCTCAGTTATAACCCCCAATACCACAATTGCACTCTGCAATTCACCAAACTTAAAGGACAAAGAATGAAGACATTGATAAAGGAAGATAAGGCCTTGTCCCTATTGCACCTACTTGAGAGATAGGGCGGTTGGTAGAAGGTCATGAGGGAAAACATTTGAAATTTCGGGACACACATGCCAAAAAGAGTGTCCACTTTTCTCCTCTGTTACCAAGTAAAAAAAAAATTTGCAAAAAAAAAAAACTATTCACTTTTTGAAAATTTCCACCTTGGGATACTTCTACAGCATTGGCAGGATTCGAACCCTGGCCTGTGAGGGCTGTCCCCACCAAAGGTACAAGACTTACCTTTGAGCTATAGCTCCTTGGTGGTCTAGAGGATTGCAGTAGTAACTATAAGCAACATACAGGCCTTGGTGTCCTTCCCTGCGGCATCCATGAAAAGGATGACCATGACATAAGGACAATTTGATAGGCTACTTACATGGAAACCAGTGTGGTCCAGTGGGTAAGTGCCTGCCTTCCATCCAGGCAACCAGGGTTCAAATCCCGGGTTCGGCACCAGGTGACTGATGGTGGCAGAGCAGAGGTAAGTTGGAGGTGGGCCTAAAGGGCCAATTGGTAAGTAAAATGTGTCTGTGTGTTGTGTAAGAGTGGAATCATGCCTAGTGAATGAGGGATTGCAGGTTGGTTGGTAAGTAGTGAGTGGGTGGGGTCAGAGGGGAGGGGTATAGGAGGAGCTCGGTCGGAGAGGAGGGGTATAGGAGGAGCCTAGTCAGAGTGGGTGGGGTCAGAGATGAGGGGTTCAGGAGCAGCCTAGTCAGAGTGGGTGGGGTCAGAGAGGAGGGGTATAGGAGGAGCTGGGTCGGATAGGAGGGGTATAGGAGGAGCCTAGTCAGAGTGGGTGGGGTCAGAGAGGAGGGGTATAGGAGGAGCTGGGTGAGAGAGGAGGGGTATAGGAGGAGCTCGGTCGGAGAGGAGGGGTATAGGAGCAGCCTAGTCAGAGTGGGTGGGGTCAGAGAGGAGGGGTATATGGGTGGGGTCAGAGAGCAGAGGAATAGGTGGAGTAGGATCCTGACTTATTGTGGGAAAGTGCAAATACTTTTTTACTGCACCCCCCTATACTCTCTGATTTCTGTTGGGAGGGGCAGTCAAAAATGGGGGGTTCAGTATTAAAAGGTGCTTGGGCGCAACGTGAAGGCGATGAGGTGCACAGAATGGCATGGCTTCCAGGTACTTTTTGGGGGGGCTACCATTAGTTTTTATTGCTCTGATCCTCCCTCATGGGGTGTACCCCAAATGGTTAGGGGCAACGGGGGGGGAGGCAAGATGCTGTTTGACAGTTTCTATTACCAACAGGGGTCACCATACGATTCTTCTGCAGTTATGGTATTGAAAGGTAAAACAAGGAGCATGTGGCTGTATTTTTGCAGGTCGGGTGCCCCAAAATGTTACTGCCAGCAGCAGCAGCCCCCTTCCTCCCCACCCGGCAGATTGGTATAGGTACCTTTAGGACATTTCTGTTGAAAACAGAGGCTATAGCGAATCGCACTACAAAATCCGAGAGCACTAACACTTGCTAAATAAAGGTGGCATCGGAGCATACGAATGAGGCAGGGAGAGGCTACTGTTGGCAATTGGTTTGGTGGGTCATAGTGAATAACCTCGGCATGCAAATAGGCAGAAGTGTGAGGATTGGCAGTGTCTGTAGAGAATTTTGGCATGCTCTTCAGTTGATTTTTTCCTCCTTACGTTGGCTATGAACTACAGAGGAAAGGCCTGGCCTTACTGTTGGGCAAAACATGTTTCATGATTTTAAGAAGTGTAGTCTGGCTGTACTGAGAGGGGCTGTACAGTACGGTAAATGTCTGTATACCCCTGCGATGTGCATCCAACTGTCACTTGAGATTGAACAGCGAACGAAGCAGCTGGGTTACTGACTGAATGTAAATGGAAGGCACATAGGAAGGGTGCTTGTGGTCACTCAAATGATTGAAACCCGGTTGATGCACTACCAAAGCTGGGGTACCAGGAGGGAACATTTGAGGGGTATTGAGATGGTGGTGTGCAGAGGTCAACATATGTTTCAGAGACACAGAGGTACTGCGGTCCTGGTCCCACATTGGGGGTAGACAAAAGTCCCTGCTAAAGATTTCTGTCCAACTGTTATCACATTTTGTGCAGCCTGGCTCCCTCTGTAAGGATTCCCCAGTGTCTTTCGATCCTACAGATGACTGTAGCAAACTTCCCAAATTTTTTCTTGGCCTCATACTCCCAAAGGAGTGCCTGACATTTGCCAGCCTAACGATACTCACATTCTGGGAAAAACCTCACTAACCATGCATATTTATGTACCACACATGGCAAATCCTTACAATTGCAGAACATCATATCGCACTTGTCATCTTTGAGGTACTGTAAGTATTTGGATTTGAGGGTAATATTCATCCTTGCTTGCTCTCTCCCATCTGAAGTCTACGGTGCTGCTATTCCTTTCTCACATCTCCCTTCAAAGAGACACGCGACACACAGACTCAATCACTCAGCAAACATATATGCTTTGACGTTTTCATATTGCTGTTTACCTTCTAATTATTCCCCCTTCACCACAAATACAGGCCTGCCATTCCTCATCCCCTCAGTCAACGCAGTCCTTCACTCTTTAGGCCCTGCAAGACCACCATGAACAAGAATCATGTCAGCAAGCAGAAGAAAAGCCTCAGTGTGCTCTTTTGTTCATACTGCTGCCCTCTAGTAACACTTCATGGCAACTGCAGCATAAGAATGGGACTGAGAAGAGGGCTGTCCTATGCAAATAATATCCTCCCATGCACACTTTCTTCTGAGACGGTCGGCGGCTTGTGCCGTGATACCACCTCCAACATATGGTCTTCAACCAAATTTTAAAAAAGCCCACCTGCCTTAGACGAAGGATTTTGCCACTCAAAGGAAGCACATGGGGACATCACCCTCATTTAGCAGGGTCCTAAATTGCCTGCTGTCAGCCTGTATACAGAACAAGGGCGTTCGTGGGCGTTCGTGAGCGTTCCTCAAAGGAAGGAGGTGGGTGATTAAATTCACAGTGCCAGGGCAGGCCCAGCCCAGCCCAGCCCAGCCCAGCCCAGCCCAGCCCAGCCCAGCTCAGCCCTGCACAGCCCAGCCCGGCACAGCGCACTGCTGTGGAGGTCCATTCCTTCACATCCTGCAGCAGGCATGATGCAGACCTATTAGAGCAAAGGCTTGACTCTGCCCTTGTCTGTCTCTTAAAGGAAACAATCTTTGTAGCTTCTTATTGCACCTAAAAAATGGACTCTAGCTTGCCTCAAACTTGACCCATCATTCCATTAGCCAGAGCTCATACTTGACCTTTATTTCTATCCAAGCTCACTGACACAAAACCCCTGATTTGAGCAAGTGGCTCACACCAAAATAAAAAATCACCATCATCCAACCTATTTTACAACAAGTGTAGCCCCTTCCTCTTATTCTTGTGCTCAGTTATAACCCCCAATACCACAATTGCACTCTGCAATTCACCAAACTTAAAGGACAAAGAATGAAGACATTGATAAAGGAAGATAAGGCCTTGTCCCTATTGCACCTACTTGAGAGATAGGGCGGTTGGTAGAAGGTCATGAGGGAAAACATTTGAAATTTCGGGACACACATGCCAAAAAGAGTGTCCACTTTTCTCCTCTGTTACCAAGTAAAAAAAAAATTTGCAAAAAAAAAAAACTATTCACTTTTTGAAAATTTCCACCTTGGGATACTTCTACAGCATTGGCAGGATTCGAACCCTGGCCTGTGAGGGCTGTCCCCACCAAAGGTACAACACTTACCTTTGAGCTATAGCTCCTTGGTGGTCTAGAGGATTGCAGTAGTAACTATAAGCAACATACAGGCCTTGGTGTCCTTCCCTGCGGCATCCATGAAAAGGATGACCATGACATAAGGACAATTTGATAGGCTACTTACATGGAAACCAGTGTGGTCCAGTGGGTAAGTGCCTGCCTTCCATCCAGGCAACCAGGGTTCAAATCCCGGGTTCGGCACCAGGTGACTGATGGTGGCAGAGCAGAGGTAAGTTGGAGGTGGGCCTAAAGGGCCAATTGGTAAGTAAAATGTGTCTGTGTGTTGTGTAAGAGTGGAATCATGCCTAGTGAATGAGGGATTGCAGGTTGGTTGGTAAGTAGTGAGTGGGTGGGGTCAGAGGGGAGGGGTATAGGAGGAGCTCGGTCGGAGAGGAGGGGTATAGGAGGAGCCTAGTCAGAGTGGGTGGGGTCAGAGATGAGGGGTTCAGGAGCAGCCTAGTCAGAGTGGGTGGGGTCAGAGAGGAGGGGTATAGGAGGAGCTGGGTCGGATAGGAGGGGTATAGGAGGAGCCTAGTCAGAGTGGGTGGGGTCAGAGAGGAGGGGTATAGGAGGAGCTGGGTGAGAGAGGAGGGGTATAGGAGGAGCTCGGTCGGAGAGGAGGGGTATAGGAGGAGCCAAGTCAGAGTGGGTGGGGTCAGAGAGGAGGGGTTCAGGAGCAGCCTAGTCAGAGTGGGTGGGGTCAGAGAGGAGGGGTATATGGGTGGGGTCAGAGAGCAGAGGAATAGGTGGAGTAGGATCCTGACTTATTGTGGGAAAGTGCAAATACTTTTTTACTGCACCCCCCTATACTCTCTGATTTCTGTTGGGAGGGGGCAGTCAAAAATGGGGGGTTCAGTATTAAAAGGTGCTTGGGCGCAACGTGAAGGCGATGAGGTGCACAGAATGGCATGGCTTCCAGGTACTTTTTGGGGGGGCTACCATTAGTTTTTATTGCTCTGATCCTCCCTCATGGGGTGTACCCCAAATGGTTAGGGGCAACGGGGGGGGAGGCAAGATGCTGTTTGACAGTTTCTATTACCAACAGGGGTCACCATACGATTCTTCTGCAGTTATGGTATTGAAAGGTAAAACAAGGAGCATGTTGCTGTATTTTTGCAGGTCGGGTGCCCCAAAATGTTACTGCCAGCAGCAGCAGCCCCCTTCCTCCCCACCCGGCAGATTGGTATAGGTACCTTTAGGACATTTCTGTTGAAAACAGAGGCTATAGCGAATCGCACTACAAAATCCGAGAGCACTAACACTTGCTAAATAAAGGTGGCATCGGAGCATACGAATGAGGCAGGGAGAGGCTACTGTTGGCAATTGGTTTGGTGGGTCATAGTGAATAACCTCGGCATGCAAATAGGCAGAAGTGTGAGGATTGGCAGTGTCTGTAGAGAATTTTGGCATGCTCTTCAGTTGATTTTTTCCTCCTTACGTTGGCTATGAACTACAGAGGAAAGGCCTGGCCTTACTGTTGGGCAAAACATGTTTCATGATTTTAAGAAGTGTAGTCTGGCTGTACTGAGAGGGGCTGTACAGTACGGTAAATGTCTGTATACCCCTGCGATGTGCATCCAACTGTCACTTGAGATTGAACAGCGAACGAAGCAGCTGGGTTACTGACTGAATGTAAATGGAAGGCACATAGGAAGGGTGCTTGTGGTCACTCAAATGATTGAAACCCGGTTGATGCACTACCAAAGCTGGGGTACCAGGAGGGAACATTTGAGGGGTATTGAGATGGTGGTGTGCAGAGGTCAACATATGTTTTAGAGACACAGAGGTACTGCGGTCCTGGTCCCACATTGGGGGTAGACAAAAGTCCCTGCTAAAGATTTCTGTCCAACTGTTATCACATTTTGTGCAGCCTGGCTCCCTCTGTAAGGATTCCCCAGTGTCTTTCGATCCTACAGATGACTGTAGCAAACTTCCCAAATTTTTTCTTGGCCTCATACTCCCAAAGGAGTGCCTGACATTTGCCAGCCTAACGATACTCACATTCTGGGAAAAACCTCACTAACCATGCATATTTATGTACCACACATGGCAAATCCTTACAATTGCAGAACATCATATCGCACTTGTCATCTTTGAGGTACTGTAAGTATTTGGATTTGAGGGTAATATTCATCCTTGCTTGCTCTCTCCCATCTGAAGTCTACGGTGCTGCTATTCCTTTCTCACATCTCCCTTCAAAGAGACACGCGACACACAGACTCAATCACTCAGCAAACATATATGCTTTGACGTTTTCATATTGCTGTTTACCTTCTAATTATTCCCCCTTCACCACAAATACAGGCCTGCCATTCCTCATCCCCTCAGTCAACGCAGTCCTTCACTCTTTAGGCCCTGCAAGACCACCATGAACAAGAATCATGTCAGCAAGCAGAAGAAAAGCCTCAGTGTGCTCTTTTGTTCATACTGCTGCCCTCTAGTAACACTTCATGGCAACTGCAGCATAAGAATGGGACTGAGAAGAGGGCTGTCCTATGCAAATAATATCCTCCCATGCACACTTTCTTCCGAGACGGTCGGCGGCTTGTGCCGTGATACCACCTCCAACATATGGTCTTCAACCAAATTTTAAAAAAGCCCACCTGCCTTAGACGAAGGATTTTGCCACTCAAAGGAAGCACATGGGGACATCACCCTCATTTAGCAGGGTCCTAAATTGCCTGCTGTCAGCCTGTATACAGAACAAGGGCGTTCGTGGGCGTTCGTGAGCGTTCCTCAAAGGAAGGAGGTGGGTGATTAAATTCACAGTGCCAGGGCAGGCCCAGCCCAGCCCAGCCCAGCCCAGCCCAGCCCAGCCCAGCCCAGCGCAGCCCAGCTCAGCCCTGCACAGCCCAGCCCGGCACAGCGCACTGCTGTGGAGGTCCATTCCTTCACATCCTGCAGCAGGCATGATGCAGACCTATTAGAGCAAAGGCTTGACTCTGCCCTTGTCTGTCTCTTAAAGGAAACAATCTTTGTAGCTTCTTATTGCACCTAATAAATGGACTCTAGCTTGCCTCAAACTTGACCCATCATTTCATTAGCCAGAGCTCATACTTGACCTTTATTTCTATCCAAGCTCACTGACACAAAACCCCTGATTTGAGCAAGTGGCTCAACCCAAAATAAAAAATCACCATCATCCAACCTATTTTACAACAAGTGTAGCCCCTTCCTCTTATTCTTGTGCTCAGTTATAACCCCCAATACCACAATTGCACTCTGCAATTCACCAAACTTAAAGGACAAAGAATGAAGACATTGATAAAGGAAGATAAGGCCTTGTCCCTATTGCACCTACTTGAGAGATAGGGCGGTTGGTAGAAGGTCATGAGGGAAAACATTTGAAATTTCGGGACACACATGCCAAAAAGAGTGTCCACTTTTCTCCTCTGTTACCAAGTAAAAAAAAATTTGCAAAAAAAAAAAACTATTCACTTTTTGAAAATTTCCACCTTGGGATACTTCTACAGCATTGGCAAGATTCGAACCCTGGCCTGTGAGGGCTGTCCCCACCAAACGTACAAGACTTACCTTTGAGCTATAGCTCCTTGGTGGTCTAGAGGATTGCAGTAGTAACTATAAGCAACATACAGGCCTTGGTGTCCTTCCCTGCGGCATCCATTGCACATGAAAAGGATGACCATGACATAAGGACAATTTGATAGGCTACTTACATGGAAACCAGTGTGGTCCAGTGGGTAAGTGCCTGCCTTCCATCCAGGCAACCAGGGTTCAAATCCCGGGTTCGGCACCAGGTGACTGATGGTGGCAGAGCAGAGGTAAGTTGGAGGTGGGCCTAAAGGGCCAATTGGTAAGTAAAATGTGTCTGTGTGTTGTGTAAGAGTGGAATCATGCCTAGTGAATGAGGGATTGCAGGTTGGTTGGTAAGTAGTGAGTAGGTGGGGTCAGAGAGGAGGGGTATAGGAGGAGCTGGGTGAGAGAGGAGGGGTATAGGAGGAGCTCGGTCGGAGAGGAGGGGTATAGGAGGAGCCAAGTCAGAGTGGGTGGGGTCAGAGAGGAGGGGTTCAGGAGCAGCCTAGTCAGAGTGGGTGGGGTCAGAGAGGAGGGGTATATGGGTGGGGTCAGAGAGCAGAGGAATAGGTGGAGTAGGATCCTGACTTATTGTGGGAAAGTGCAAATATTTTTTTACTGCACCCCCCTATACTCTCTGATTTCTGTTGGGAGGGGCAGTCAAAAATGGGGGGTTCAGTATTAAAAGGTGCTTGGGCGCAACGTGAAGGCGATGAGGTGCACAGAATGGCATGGCTTCCAGGTACTTTTTGGGGGGGCTACCATTAGTTTTTATTGCTCTGATCCTCCCTCATGGGGTGTACCCCAAATGGTTAGGGGCAACGGGGGGGGAGGCAAGATGCTGTTTGACAGTTTCTATTACCAACAGGGGTCACCATACGATTCTTCTGCAGTTATGGTATTGAAAGGTAAAACAAGGAGCATGTGGCTGTATTTTTGCAGGTCGGGTGCCCCAAAATGTTACTGCCAGCAGCAGCAGCCCCCTTCCTCCCCACCCGGCAGATTGGTATAGGTACCTTTAGGACATTTCTGTTGAAAACAGAGGCTATAGCGAATCGCACTACAAAATCCGAGAGCACTAACACTTGCTAAATAAAGGTGGCATCGGAGCATACGAATGAGGCAGGGAGAGGCTACTGTTGGCAATTGGTTTGGTGGGTCATAGTGAATAACCTCGGCATGCAAATAGGCAGAAGTGTGAGGATTGGCAGTGTCTGTAGAGAATTTTGGCATGCTCTTCAGTTGATTTTTTCCTCCTTACGTTGGCTATGAACTACAGAGGAAAGGCCTGGCCTTACTGTTGGGCAAAACATGTTTCATGATTTTAAGAAGTGTAGTCTGGCTGTACTGAGAGGGGCTGTACAGTACGGTAAATGTCTGTATACCCCTGCAATGTGCATCCAACTGTCACTTGAGATTGAACAGCGAACGAAGCAGCTGGGTTACTGACTGAATGTAAATGGAAGGCACATAGGAAGGGTGCTTGTGGTCACTCAAATGATTGAAACCCGGTTGATGTGAGGTTCCGTGACGGTTCCGTGACGACTTGAACCCGTGTTTTCAAGTTTGTCGGAAATACATAAAATTAGTATCAGCGAACCGCAAATGATCCATTTAGTATATCCTAGTGTTTTCGCTACGCTACGAGCAAGAGCACTCCTTCCACTGACACATTTCTGATATACACACGGCATCCATCTTAGATCGTGGCCGCCATTTTGTGGTTCCTTGCCCTCACATATGCAATAGCCTCTGATCATTTCATTCACTTCACTTTGATTAAGGACACGTAGCCTTAGCCGGAGATTCACCTCTTACATGACACGTGCACCTTAAACCAGATCATGCTGAAGCTGCATGACTCGACAAAGGCTGCCTCCTCTGCCCGAGGCCAGCCCACCTGAACTGGTTTTCCTGTCCATTGTACCTGATCATGATTAGGCGGCCGAAGCCGGTAGCCTTACCCATTTACAACCCACAAACATCTCTTATCCCGTTTTCTATCTTCTGCACCTGGCTCTGCTCCTTTTCCTTCTGGGCCTTTATTAGGGGGAGGTAACGAACTTTACGATGAGGCGGTCCGGGTCTTGAATGCAATATTGACAAGGGATTGTGATGGACTGGTGGGAACCCCTCTTCGTGATGTTTGGTATCAGATATTATCGACAGTTCCTGTGTAACGCCAAATATTTATTGTTTAGGTTTGGGAATGTACCGACATGTGAAATATTTGCCTAGAGCACAATTTTTAGTATATAAGGAGCAACCCACTTTGTACAAATCGAACAGTCTCCTAGATTCTGCCCGTGTGTAGATTCTGTGACTTCTGTGTCCCTGCAGTAATAAACCTTTGGTCTTTGACGCCACCATCGAGAAGCCCGTGTTTCTGTTCATTTGTGCACCAAGGCAGGTGGGACTCCGGGGTCTTTGGGTGTTGTACCCTGACACCTCTGGACGGAACCAAAAAGTCCAGAACTCCAATTGGCGCCCAACGTGGGGCGACGTCATTCGGTACCGGTCCAAAAGCCTGAAGAGTTCGAGAAGCTTCGTGTGAAGATTCCTGAGGGAGGCGCCCCACTTCATCGATCCCGGCATATCGCAAAAGTGGCCCTGAAGTTCTCTTCCACGAGGGTTCCCGTTCAGGACGGCTGCAGTGGGCCGTTGCCTTGACCGTCGCCCTGTCTTGGACCCGAAGTGGTGCAGTCCTTAGTACGGCGAAACGTGACGGGTTTCTCCTTGGTGACGTCTTCAGTGCCTCAGTTAAGTATTTAGTGATAGCTAGCTGGTTACTTTTGTGAGGATTGTTAAAAATCCTTGATCGGTTCTTGGTTTGGTTTGGTTTTGTAAGATTATCACTAGTTGTTCTGGTTACGATAATCTATTTGGTTCAGTTTTGGGTATCGATACATCAGTTCGTTTTGGTAGGCCTAAGTTCTTGGTTCAAGTGCACAATTTGTTTCGTGTTTTGTTTGTTTTGTGTTCCGGACTGAGAATGGTAAGTCGGAAAATGTTGTCTTGTTTTAGTTGCAACAGTGACTCACAATTAGAGGATTCCTGTCTGGTTCCTCCGATTGGGACTCCCCTATATGACCTATATTGTAAGTATGGTGTGGGTCCTATAACTTATAATGAGATATGGGTCCGTTATTGTAAGAAGGATGGTGTCCTTAGCTGGCCACTGCATGGTAGTTTTGAACAAGAGATTCTCGACAATTTAGAAGCGAAATTGTTTAGGAAGAAAGCCCGGCCGGCAATGTTTGACTCTTTTCGTTATTGGCGGAAAGAATCCAAACAGAGAGAAATGAAAAGGTTGAAAAAAGAGCAAAAAGAACTAGAAGAGTTAACTCTAGAGCAAGCGACTAAACAGTTGCAGGCTAACGAGTGTGAGAAGGCCATAGATGTAGCCATTAGAGAGCGTAACTTAGCGATTGACAAGTGCTATCCTGCCTTGCCATCGAAAATGGCTAAGATACTGGAGGATTCCGAAAACGATCCTCTGCTATCTTATCTGTTACGGTCGCCTCCACCGTATGCACAAGGTGCTACGGCTCCGCTCATCCCGAATGTTCAATTGCCGGTTGCTGGACAACCTGGTGCTCCTGCTCCTGTTCCTCAGAACCAAGTTCCTATACTTCCTGTGGTGAATGTAAATGTTCCTACAGCTCCTCCTCTTCCTGCACTGCCCGCTCCTATACCTACCACTGTACCTATTGGTCCTCAAACTATTTTCCTCGATACTCCTACTGTTTCGTCATCTATTCCTACCTCTACTGCGTTCTCTATGTCTGCGAGTGTACTAACTCCACTTTCTGTTCGTCGAAGAATTACTGATTCCGTTACTAATATGCTGTCTCCTATATATAAAACCTTGATTAAGACTCCTACTCCTGACTCTGTTCAGAGACGGAGTCAGCTTCCAAGTACTGAGGAACGGGGAGTTTTAGACTCCACGGCTCTCAGATGGATTACAAAAGTTAGAAGATATAGTACGAAAGATGTGTTAGAGACATTTATGCAATGGGGAGAGCCAACACAGCGATACGTCTTCGACGAGATGTGCTCGTTGTTGCGTGAGGAAATAGAAGAAGACGATGTCGAATCAGATTTGGAAGATTTAATTAAGATTCAAAAAGAGTTTGCTGCTGGAATGATAGTGGGCGATAATATAAAGGAAGCGATGGAACTCATTTTGAGTTTTAGGAATGATCCATCTCTTCGTTCGCCGAGAGATTTAGAGAAAGGTAGAATGAAGCTAAGTCGCCAATATCCTATGAGGGAAGTTCCTCCAATTTGGCGCGAAGCAGTACAACGTGATGATAATGCGGGTATTGCAGCTGCTCCAGCACAGTTCCAAAGAGTATGGATACATATTCCGTGGAAGCGAGCAGAAGTGTTAGCAGTGAAACAGGCCTTGCCAGATCCACGTAAGAATCCAGCCGGATATTACAAGGAATTAGCGCAGACAGTTGAGGCTTGTATAATGAACTTAGCCGACATTGATATGTTGTTTGGTAATGTAGTTCCACAACCAGTGTGGGCTAAAATTCGTAGAGAGGATCATCAGGCTGCTTTAGGTGGTGATTGGGCAGCTATCACTGCAGCAGATGCTCAACAAATAGGTGGTGCGAAACCCGAACCCCTAATTGCTAATCTTCCTGGCAGAATAATAGATTTAATGAAGACTCTGATGCCAGCATTGCGTGTTAATTGGGACAAGTTGTCAGCGTGTAAACAGAAGAAAGACGAAAGTGTCTCCGACTTCTTCACGAGGTTCGAAGAGACTTTTGTAGACCATAGTGGTCAGGATATGAGCACTGAAGGAGGACAGAGATTGTTTGTCGATAAATTTGTGCATAATTTGTTACCCGAATTATGCAATAAATTAAAAGACTCAGAAAGTGCGTGGGCTGTATCTACGACAGCGCAAATACTTGCGACTGCACAGTACTATGAAAATAGGGATAAAGAGGAAAAGGAGAAATCAGAGAAGAAAACGAAAGATTTAAAGACTAAAGTTCTCTTACAGCAGGCGTATCCGCCTCGCACGAATCAGACTAATATGCAACAGAATTCGTATCAAAAGACAGATTATAATTCGACCAGGCCTCAATACCAGTGGAATCAGTGTGCGTACTGTAAGAAAGAGGGTCACTATAAAAATGATTGTCAGATTTTAGCGCAAAATAATGCGGCAGCAGCTCAGAGAGGTCGTGGTGGTTTTGCACAGAATTCTAGAGGTCGGGGACGAGGTGCTATGCCTCCACAAACTAATGATCGTCCTTCTAATCACTTTGATCAGCGAAATGTACAGTCAGCTCAACAGAATAGATCTCAGCAATATCTTGTTGAGGATTATTGTGAAGTTGAAGAGGGATTTCAACAAAATGGGTACTAGGACAGCCATAGACAGAGAGAGGGAGTAGTATCAGTTCCAGTGGATCAGAGTGGGCCTTATGTCGCAGTAGCAACATCAGGTGTAGTCGAACCGTTTCTGTTGGATACTGGTGCCGCAAAAAGTTCTATCATGCATGCGAAACTCCCTGGCGCACCTTTGTCTGGCTCAACAAATGTTTCCGTAGGTTTTTCAGGCGCCCCTGTGTACAACCCGATATCTGGTCCTTTGTCTATTTCTGTTGGACCGTGTCAATTGAAAGCACCCTTAATTTTGACGACAGGTTGTAATGAAAATCTGCTTGGTTTAGATTTGTTAAAACGACTATATGCGACATTGTACTGTTCTCCGGAAGGAGTACAGCTTACTTTGGGTAAAAGACTCACCTCTCCGATGTACTTGTCAATGGACAAACTCCCGCCGGAGCTACGTTCACTCCCTGATTCTCTTTGGGCGACTGGTCCCAATGATGTAGGTCTACTAGAGATTCCACCGTATGTAGTAACTTTGAAAGCGAATGTGAAATTTCCAAGAATTCCTCAATATAAAATATCGAATGAAGGTGAGCGTGCACTCTTATTGATTGTGCAAGATTTGATTAAAAAAGGTGTGGTTGAAGAAACGCGAGGAAATGTCTGTAACAGTCCTGTATTGCCGATTTTGAAACGAACAGATCCTACAAAGCCTCCAGTCTATAGGTTTGTCATAGACCTTAGAGAAGTTAATAAGATTGTAATTCCGCAGTTTCCTGTAGTGCCAGACATTACTGCTTTGTTAACATTGATTCCCGCTACAGCTACATGGTTCTCAGTTATCGACTTGAAGAATGCCTTTTTCAGCATTCCGATAGCCGAGGAAAGCAGAGATATTTTTGGCTTCTGTTTAGGAGGTCGCAGTTTCAGATTTAAACGCGCTCCACAAGGCTACTGTGAAAGTCCATCTATTTACAGTCAAGCATTAAAAAGCCAGTTAGATTCTTTTGTCCTTCCTCCAGGTTCTGCCCTAGTACAGTACGTAGACGATCTTTTGGTGGCTGCCGATGACAAGGAAACTTGCAAGGCAGCTACAATTTCACTATTGCATCATTTGTCTAATTTGAATCATAAGGTGTCACCTTCCAAAATGCAATATTGCTGCCAAGAAGTAACCTACTTAGGTCATCTCTTGTCAAAGGAGGGAAGGAAGTTGACCCCAGAAAGAATAAAAGCAATTACGCAGATGAGTGTTCCACGCACACAGAGGGAAGTACGTGCCTTTCTAGGTATTACCTCTTACTGTAGGCAATGGATCCCAAATTTTTCACTTTTAGCAAAGCCGTTGGTAGCTTTGACTGGGAAAAATGTTCCGAGTCCGGTGCCATGGTCTGATGAATGTCAAGAGAGTTTTGCTGAATTACGAAAAGCTTTGTGTTCAGCTCCTGTATTGGGCACACCTGATTACAGTAAGCCATTCACGCTCTACGTTCACGAAAGAGAAGGTTGCGCGTTGAGTGTCTTGACACAGAAGTTTGGTGATAAACAACGCCCTTGTGCGTATTTCTCATCAACATTAGATCCGGTAGCTAGAGCATTGCCTAGTTGTTTGAGGGCTACAGCGGCAGCTGCAGCTTCCATTCGACAATCTGCTGGTTTGGTGATGAACAATATGCTAGTGGTCATGGTTCCTCATGCAGTAGACACACTCATGAACCGAACGAAGACACAACACCTTACTAGTGCGAGATTATCTGGTTACGAGCTGACGTTATTAGCGAGTCATATTCAGATCAAAAGATGCAATGTATTGAACCCAGCAACATTGTTGCCGACTGATCAAGAGTCGAGTGATTCTGAGCCACATGACTGTTATTTCAAAACGGAGGAAGAGACAAAAGGTCGTATCGACTTGAGAGATACTCCTCTATCCGACCCAGATGGTACGCTGTATGTGGACGGGTCATGTTTTAAATTGGAGAATGGTGATGTGACTGCTGCCTACGCGGTAACGACTTTGAAGACGATTGTGGAGACTGCAAGAGTGAGTCAGAATTCTGCCCAAGCTGCAGAGTTAATAGCTCTTACGAGAGCGTGTGTTTTAGCTGAGGGAAAGAGAGTGAATGTGTTTACAGATAGTCAGTACGCATTTGGCGTGGCCCATAGTTTTGGCCGGTTGTGGAGAGAAAGGGGTTTCATTACGTCCCATGGGACTAAGATTCAACATGGTCAGCTAGTTAACGACTTGTTAGAATCTCTAACCTTACCGACTGAAGTTGCGATTGTGAAGTGCAGTGCTCATAAAGCAATCACGGATGATGTTGGTCGGGGAAATGCCTTTGCTGATGAAACCGCTAAACAGACAGCTAGAGACATGATGAGTAGAATGTATGTTGCTACGTCTGCAAGATGGATTGCTGAGTCTGGAATGTGTGAGGACACAATGGAAAGTGTGAAAGAGATTCAGAAAGAAGCGACTGAGGAAGAGAAACGCGTATGGAGAGAAAGTACGGGCAAATTGGACTCGAATGGATGTTGGATTGATTTGACAGAACAGCAGCGTTGGATGTTGCCTGATGCGTATGTGCTTGCAGTAGTGACGATGGCGCATGGAGTGGCACATATAAGTTCTAAAAGGGATATGTAAGATGTTAGCTCCGGTTTGGAAGAATGAGGGAATCAGTAAGTGTGCAGAGAGAGTGGTGAAAAATTGTATGGTGTGCTTGATGCATAATCCTGGCAAGGGAACTCCAACTCCAGCTGGTCATTTTGCTCCTCCTTCCTGTCCCTTTGAAGTAATACAGTTAGACTTCATTCACATGGAACGCTGCAACAATTTAAAATACGTCCTGGTGGTGGTTTGTGCTTTTTCCAGGTGGATAGAAGCATACCCATTAAAGGACAACACTGCTTTATCAACTGCCAAAATTCTTCTCAAAGAATTTTTCCCTAGGTTTGGAATGCCACGGATTGTATGGTCAGATAACGGAAGTGAGTTTATAGGGAAAGTTATGCAGAGTGTGTGTGCTGGTCTAGGATTGAAACAAAAATTTCATAGTGCGAACCATCCCCAGTCTGCTGGTTTAGTCGAGGGTTACAATGGCACCCTCAAGCTTAAAATAGCCAAAATTCAAGCATCCACAGGTTTGGCTTGGCCAGACGCACTTCCTTTGGCCTTGTTATCAACGAGAGCAACAGTGCATTCTAGAATAGGGCTTTCTCCATATGAGATTGTATTTGGCCGCCCGGCAAATGTCTGGGGTGTGCCAAGGCCTAAACAATTCTGCTCCATTGAATATCCTATGTTGATAGACTATCTTTACGACTTGACTGCTAAATTAAGTCTTATTCATCAACAGGTCTTTGATGCTTTGCCAAAACCTCCGGAGAGTCCAGGGCATCAGCTGAAACCCGGCGACCACGTGGTGGTCAGAAATTTTGCGAGGACAAAGAATCTTCAGCCTCGCTACATCGGCCCCTTCCAGGTCCTGCTGGCGACGAGGACAGCTGTACGTGTTGCTGGTCGCAAGCACTGGATCCACGCTTCTCACGTAAAGCGTGTTCCACTGCCGCTGCCCTACGACGACTGGGTGAAGAAGGGAATTGGTGCCTCCGAATCTGAAATAACTCCAAAATTTGTCCCTTTCAGCGATGCCGATTTGATTTCTGACACTTTGAAACGTGACTCTCCTCTTGAAAAGACTGCTTTGAACATTGAAAATTTGTCTCCAGCATCAGAAGAAACTTTGCCATCTGCGAACGTAAACTCTGCAACAGCTGCTAGTGATACACTATTTTCCGATCAAACAGTACCAGCGAAGAAAAGATACAACCTTAGAAGCCATAAAAAGGACTAATAAAGCAGGCAACTGCATATTGTGATTTTGATATTTATATACATTGGACTTTTTTGCTTTTCAGCCAGGAAGTTTGCTATTGTTTATTGTTTTTAAAATTGCCTTGCCGTCTGGGTAGCCGTAGGGTCGTGGCTGTGTGCCTAGTTTGAATTTGCAGGGGTCTGACACAAGGTCGATCTTTCTGTTAGTACTGGGAACTCCCAGGGCTGACAGAGGCATTTTCATCTACGTACACATCATCAGTGGTCGCGAGCGGATTGTAGAAGATGGAACTTCCTGCGCTGCAACGAGAAAATGTGGTTTACGTTCGCAGAAACAGACTAAATAGAATTCTTCATAGCAAATGTTTCTTGATGCAATGTGCCATTACATTTTTGATTGTTTTAGCAACATTGGTGGGTGGAATTGTCTTTAGCATAAATTTGATTTTTGTGCCAGTATCTACAGTACCTCCCCTTGATCCTGCTATTTCTACTGTTTCTTCTATACACTCTTTTCACTCGTTTCCGGAACATGAGCAAGCTCGACGCTCAGAATTCATTAATAATACTTTTGTACAGCTCTTGCACCAACACCAACTGGTAGTTAACACGACAGACTGTTGGGTGTGTGGCTTGATACCCCACACTATGGATAAAGGTATTCCCTATCTGGTTTTGCCTTTCAGCTACAATGGATCATTTCAGGCCCTTCAAACCATCTTTGCTTATGCTCTTGAGACCTATCCTCCACGTCCACCACGTTCCACTAAATATAACTCTGCCAACAAAGCTTTAGTCCAGGGAATTATTGACATGGTCAAAGACGTCAATAATACTCCATCATACCCTAGAGACGAATTGCGAGTATATTTAAGTTGGAATACTTCAGAGTATCGCCTTAGTTTAGGAGAAAGCAAGCGTAAAAGCTCAACTCCAATCTGGGTCGTACCTCACCGAGGTCAGGTCTGTTTGCAAGGTAATGGGAGAAATCCGAGAGCTCAGCTAGGGAGGAGTGAGTGCGTAGAGACTTATGTGTTTCCGGCTAACTCTTCCCCTGCCTTCCTTACTGCCAGGGGTACCTATTTCATTTGTCGAGACAGAGCTTATACATGGTTGCCTGCCGACTTCTCAGGATCATGTTATATTGCTCGATTATTGCCTCCGACATACACTGCTTCACCTGATTACCACAGAACAAGAGTAGCGAGAGGTGTCTTCAGCAAGGAAGATACCGCTGGTCAGGAAGCTGGAGACTTCTTCAAAGGCTTCCTTCCGTTCTGGGGGCCTATGGCCAATAGTAGAAACATACGTCAGCTAACACGGGTAGTTGAATCTACTATTACTGAAACTGCTGGTGCCCTTAGCAATCTGACAGCTGAGCTTCAGGCGGATAGGCTCATGACATTGCAGAACCGTATGGTTCTAGATGTTATACTTGCAGATCGAGGTGGGGTATGCAGAATGATCCAATCGAGCTGCTGTGTCTTTATTCCTAATAATGCTCCAACAGTTTACGAGGCGATCTCTAAGTTGCACAAGATTTCGGACTCCATACATGTAGATGAGGGAAACTGGTCCTTTATGGAGTGGGTTTGGACTCTGATCTCAGCGTGGGGATGGAAGGTTCTAATGGTCATTGGTGTCATCTTAATATTACTATTCTCATGTTGTCTGATTATCCAGTGTGGTCCTGCTCTGTGTAGTCTTTGTGCTACAACCTGTTTTAGGAAACCACCTGCATTTGGAGAAAAGACACGAGAAAGGATGATGATACAACAGCATGTCACTGACCTGATGAGCATAGAACTAGATTCAGACATAGATTGAGTAATTGCCTATGTAAGGGCAAAAGGAGGGTCTGAGGTTCCGTGACGGTTCCGTGACGACTTGAACCCGTGTTTTCAAGTTTGTCGGAAATACATAAAATTAGTATCAGCGAACCGCAAATGATCCATTTAGTATATCCTAGTGTTTTCGCTACGCTACGAGCAAGAGCACTCCTTCCACTGACACATTTCTGATATACACACGGCATCCATCTTAGATCGTGGCCGCCATTTTGTGGTTCCTTGCCCTCACATATGCAATAGCCTCTGATCATTTCATTCACTTCACTTTGATTAAGGACACGTAGCCTTAGCCGGAGATTCACCTCTTACATGACACGTGCACCTTAAACCAGATCATGCTGAAGCTGCATGACTCGACAAAGGCTGCCTCCTCTGCCCGAGGCCAGCCCACCTGAACTGGTTTTCCTGTCCATTGTACCTGATCATGATTAGGCGGCCGAAGCCGGTAGCCTTACCCATTTACAACCCACAAACATCTCTTATCCCGTTTTCTATCTTCTGCACCTGGCTCTGCTCCTTTTCCTTCTGGGCCTTTATTAGGGGGAGGTAACGAACTTTACGATGAGGCGGTCCGGGTCTTGAATGCAATATTGACAAGGGATTGTGATGGACTGGTGGGAACCCCTCTTCGTGATGTTTGGTATCAGATATTATCGACAGTTCCTGTGTAACGCCAAATATTTATTGTTTAGGTTTGGGAATGTACCGACATGTGAAATATTTGCCTAGAGCACAATTTTTAGTATATAAGGAGCAACCCACTTTGTACAAATCGAACAGTCTCCTAGATTCTGCCCGTGTGTAGATTCTGTGACTTCTGTGTCCCTGCAGTAATAAACCTTTGGTCTTTGACGCCACCATCGAGAAGCCCGTGTTTCTGTTCATTTGTGCACCAAGGCAGGTGGGACTCCGGGGTCTTTGGGTGTTGTACCCTGACACCTCTGGACGGAACCAAAAAGTCCAGAACTCCAGATGCACTACCAAAGCTGGGGTACCAGGAGGGAACATTTGAGGGGTATTGAGATGGTGGTGTGCAGAGGTCAACATATGTTTCAGAGACACAGAGGTACTGCGGTCCTGGTCCCACATTGGGGGTAGACAAAAGTCCCTGCTAAAGATTTCTGTCCAACTGTTATCACATTTTGTGCAGCCTGGCTCCCTCTGTAAGGATTCCCCAGTGTCTTTCGATCCTACAGATGACTGTAGCAAACTTCCCAAATTTTTTCTTGGCCTCATACTCCCAAAGGAGTGCCTGACATTTGCCAGCCTAACGATACTCACATTCTGGGAAAAACCTCACTAACCATGCATATTTATGTACCACACATGGCAAATCCTTACAATTGCAGAACATCATATCGCACTTGTCATCTTTGAGGTACTGTAAGTATTTGGATTTGAGGGTAATATTCATCCTTGCTTGCTCTCTCCCATCTGAAGTCTACGGTGCTGCTATTCCTTTCTCACATCTCCCTTCAAAGAGACACGCGACACACAGACTCAATCACTCAGCAAACATATATGCTTTGACGTTTTCATATTGCTGTTTACCTTCTAATTATTCCCCCTTCACCACAAATACAGGCCTGCCATTCCTCATCCCCTCAGTCAACGCAGTCCTTCACTCTTTAGGCCCTGCAAGACCACCATGAACAAGAATCATGTCAGCAAGCAGAAGAAAAGCCTCAGTGTGCTCTTTTGTTCATACTGCTGCCCTCTAGTAACACTTCATGGCAACTGCAGCATAAGAATGGGACTGAGAAGAGGGCTGTCCTATGCAAATAATATCCTCCCATGCACACTTTCTTCTGAGACGGTCGGCGGCTTGTGCCGTGATACCACCTCCAACATATGGTCTTCAACCAAATTTTAAAAAAGCCCACCTGCCTTAGACGAAGGATTTTGCCACTCAAAGGAAGCACATGGGGACATCACCCTCATTTAGCAGGGTCCTAAATTGCCTGCTGTCAGCCTGTATACAGAACAAGGGCGTTCGTGGGCGTTCGTGAGCGTTCCTCAAAGGAAGGAGGTGGGTGATTAAATTCACAGTGCCAGGGCAGGCCCAGCCCAGCCCAGCCCAGCCCAGCCCAGCCCAGCCCAGCTCAGTCCTGCACAGCCCAGCCCGGCACAGCGCACTGCTGTGGAGGTCCATTCCTTCACATCCTGCAGCAGGCATGATGCAGACCTATTAGAGCAAAGGCTTGACTCTGCCCTTGTCTGTCTCTTAAAGGAAACAATCTTTGTAGCTTCTTATTGCACCTAATAAATGGACTCTAGCTTGCCTCAAACTTGACCCATCATTTCATTAGCCAGAGCTCATACTTGACCTTTATTTCTATCCAAGCTCACTGACACAAAACCCCTGATTTGAGCAAGTGGCTCACACCAAAATAAAAAATCACCATCATCCAACCTATTTTACAACAAGTGTAGCCCCTTCCTCTTATTCTTGTGCTCAGTTATAACCCCCAATACCACAATTGCACTCTGCAATTCACCAAACTTAAAGGACAAAGAATGAAGACATTGATAAAGGAAGATAAGGCCTTGTCCCTATTGCACCTACTTGAGAGATAGGGCGGTTGGTAGAAGGTCATGAGGGAAAACATTTGAAATTTCGGGACACACATGCCAAAAAGAGTGTCCACTTTTCTCCTCTGTTACCAAGTAAAAAAAAAATTTGCAAAAAAAAAAAACTATTCACTTTTTGAAAATTTCCACCTTGGGATACTTCTACAGCATTGGCAGGATTCGAACCCTGGCCTGTGAGGGCTGTCCCCACCAAAGGTACAAGACTTACCTTTGAGCTATAGCTCCTTGGTGGTCTAGAGGATTGCAGTAGTAACTATAAGCAACATACAGGCCTTGGTGTCCTTCCCTGCGGCATCCATTGCACATGAAAAGGATGACCATGACATAAGGACAATTTGATACGCTACTTACATGGAAACCAGTGTGGTCCAGTGGGTAAGTGCCTGCCTTCCATCCAGGCAACCAGGGTTCAAATCCCGGGTTCGGCACCAGGTGACTGATGGTGGCAGAGCAGAGGTAAGTTGGAGGTGGGCCTAAAGGGCCAATTGGTAAGTAAAATGTGTCTGTGTGTTGTGTAAGAGTGGAATCATGCCTAGTGAATGAGGGATTGCAGGTTGGTTGGTAAGTAGTGAGTGGGTGGGGTCAGAGGGGAGGGGTATAGGAGGAGCTGGGTGAGAGAGGAGGGGTATAGGAGGAGCTCGGTCGGAGAGGAGGGGTATAGGAGGAGCCTAGTCAGAGTGGGTGGGGTCAGAGATGAGGGGTTCAGGAGCAGCCTAGTCAGAGTGGGTGGGGTCAGAGAGGAGGGGTGTAGGAGGAGCTGGGTCAGAGAGGAGGGGTATAGGAGGAGCTGGGTCGGATAGGAGGGGTATAGGAGGAGCCTAGTCAGAGTGGGTGGGGTCAGAGAGGAGGGGTATAGGAGGAGCTGGGTGAGAGAGGAGGGGTATAGGAGGAGCCAAGTCAGAGTGGGTGGGGTCAGAGAGGAGGGGTTCAGGAGCAGCCTAGTCAGAGTGGGTGGGGTCAGAGAGGAGGGGTATATGGGTGGGGTCAGAGAGCAGAGGAATAGGTGGAGTAGGATCCTGACTTATTGTGGGAAAGTGCAAATACTTTTTTACTGCACCCCCCTATACTCTCTGATTTCTGTTGGGAGGGGGCAGTCAAAAATGGGGGGTTCAGTATTAAAAGGTGCTTGGGCGCAACGTGAAGGCGATGAGGTGCACAGAATGGCATGGCTTCCAGGTACTTTTTGGGGGGGCTACCATTAGTTTTTATTGCTCTGATCCTCCCTCATGGGGTGTACCCCAAATGGTTAGGGGCAATGGGGGGTGAGGTTCCGTGACGACTTGAACCCGTGTTTTCAAGTTTGTCGGAAATACATAAAAATGATATCAGTGAACCGCAAATGATCCATTTAGTATATCCTAGTTTTTCCGCTACGCTACGAGCAAGAGCACTCCTTTCACTGACACATTTCTGATCTACCCACGGCATCCATCTTACATCATGGCCGCCATTTTGTGTTTCCTTGCCCTCACATATGCAATAGCCTCTGATCACTGCATTCACTCCACTTTGATTAAGGACACGTAGCTTTAGCCGGAGATTCACCTCTTACATGACACGTGCACCTTAAATCAGATCACGCTGTAGCTGCATGACTCGACAAAGGCTGCCTCCTCTGCCCGAGGCCAGTCCTGCCAAACTGGTCTTCGTGTCCATTGTACCTGATCATGATTAGGCGGCCGAAGCCGGTAGCCTTGCCCATTTACAACCCACAAACATCTCTTATCCCGCTTTCGATCTTCTGCACCTGGCTATGCTCCTTTCCTTCGGGGCCTTTATTAGGGGGAGGTAACGAACTTTACGATGAGGCGGTCCGGCTCTTGAATACAATATTGACAAGGGATTGTGATGGACTGGTGGGAACCCCTCTTCGTGATGTTTGGTATCAGATATTATCGACAGTTCCTGTGTAACGCCAAATATTTATTGTTTAGAGACACAAAAGGTTTGGGAATGTACCGACATGTGAAATATTTGCCTAGAGCACAATTTTTGGTATATAAGGAGCAACCCACTTTGTGCAAATCGAACAGGCTCCTGGTTACTGCCCGTGTGTAGTATCTATGACTTCTGTGTCCCTGCAGTAATAAACCTTTGGTCTTTGACGCCACCATCGAGAAGCCCGTGTTTCTGTTCATTTGTGCACCAAGGCAGGTGGGACTCCGGGGTCTTTGGGTGTTGTACCCTGACACCTCTGGACGGAACCAAAAAGTCCAGAACTCCAATTGGCGCCCAACGTGGGGCGACGTCATTCGGTACCGGTCCAAAAGCCTGAAGAGTTCGAGAAGCTTCGTGTGAAGATTCCTGAGGGAGGCGCCCCACTTCATCGATCCCGGCATATCGCAAAAGTGGCCCTGAAGTTCTCTTCCACGAGGGTTCCCGTTCAGGACGGCTGCAGTGGGCCGTTGCCTTGACCGTCGCCCTGTCTTGGACCCGAAGTGGTGCAGTCCTTAGTACGGCGAAACGTGACGGGTTTCTCCTTGGTGACGTCTTCAGTGACTCAGTTAAGTATTTAGTAATAGCTAGCTGGTTACTTTTGTGAGGATTGTTAAAAATCCTTGATCGGTTCTTGGTTTGGTTTGGTTTTGCCAGATTATCGTTGGTTGATCTAATTACGATAATCTATTTGGTTTAGTTTTGGGTATCGATACATCAGTTCGTTTTTGGTAGGCCTAAGTTCTTGGTTCAAGTGCACAATTTGTTTCGTGTTTGTTTGTTTTGTGTTCCGGACTGAAAATGGTAAGTCGGAAAATGTTGTCTTGTTTTAGTTGCAACAGTGACTCACAATTAGAGGACTCTTGTCTGGTTCCTCCGATTGGGACTCCCCTATATGATTTATACTGTAAGTATGGTGTGGGTCCTATAACTTATAATGAGATATGGGTCCGTTATTGTAAGAAGGATGGTGTCCTTAGTTGGCCACTGCATGGTAGTTTTGAACAAGAGATTCTCGACAACTTAGAAGCGAAATTGTTTAGGAAGAAAGCCCGGCCGGCAATGTTTGACTCTTTTCGTTATTGGCGGAAAGAATCCAAACAGAGAGAAATGAAAAGGTTGAAGAAAGAGCAAAAAGAACAAGAAGAGTTAACTCTAGAGCAAGCGACTAAACAGTTGCAGGCTAACGAGTGTGAAAAGGCCATAGATGTAGCCATTAGAGAGCATAACTTAGCGATTGACAAGTGCTATCCTGCCTTGCCATCGAAAATGGCTAAGATACTGGAGGATTCCGAAAACGATCCTCTGCTATCTTATCTATTACGGTCACCTCCACCGTATGCACAAGGTGCTACGGCTCCACTCATCCCGAATGTTCAATTGCCGGTTGCTGGACAACCTGGTGTTCCTGCTCCTGTTCCTCAGAATCAAGTTCCTATACTTCCTGTGGTGAATGTAAATGTTCCTACAGCTCCTCCTCTTCCCGCACTGCCAGCTCCTATACCTACCACTGTACCTACTGGTCCTCAAACTATTTTTCTCGATACTCCTACTGTTTCGTCATCTATTCCTACCTCTACTGCATTCTCTATGTCTGCGAGTGTACTAACTCCACTTTCTGTTCGTCGAAGAATCACTGATTCTGTTACTAATATGCTGTCTCCTATATATAAAACCTTGATTAAGACTCCTACTCCTGACTCTGTTCAGAGACGGAGTCAGCTTCCAAGTACTGAGGAACGGGGAGTTTTAGACTCCACGGCTCTCAGATGGATTACGAAAGTTAGAAGATATAGTACGAAAGATGTGTTAGAGACATTTATGCAATGGGGAGAGCCAACGCAACGGTACGTCTTTGATGAGATGTGCTCGTTGTTACGTGAAGAGATAGAAGAAGACGACGTCGAATCAGATTTGGAAGATTTAATTAAAGTTCAAAAGGAGTTTGCTGCTGGAATGATAGTGGGTGAGAATATAAAGCAAGCGATGGAACTCATTTTAAGTTTTAGGAGTGATCCATCTCTTCGTTCACCGAGAGATTTAGAAAAAGGTAAAGTGAAGCCAAGTCGCCAATATCCTATGAGGGAGGTTCCTCCAATTTGGCGCGAAGCAGTACAACGTGATGATAATGCAGGAATTGCAGCTGCTCCAGCACAGTTCCAAAGAGTATGGATACATATTCCATGGAAGCGAGCAGAAGTGTTAGCAGTGAAACAGGCTTTGCCAGATCCACGTAAGAATCCAGCCGGATATTACAAGGAATTGACACAGACAGTTGAGGCTTGTATAATGAACTTAGCCGACATTGATATGTTGTTTGGTAATGTAGTTCCGCAACCAGTGTGGGCTAAAATTCGTAGAGAGGATCATCAGGCTGCTTTAGGTGGTGATTGGGCAGCTATCACTGCAGCAGATGCTCAACAAATAGGTGGTGCGAAACCCGAACCTTTGATTGCTAATCTGCCAGGTAGAATAATTGATTTAATGAAGACTCTGATGCCAGCATTGCGTGTTAATTGGGACAAGTTGTCAGCGTGTAGACAGAAGAAAGACGAAAGCGTCTCGGACTTCTTCACGAGGTTCGAAGAGACTTTTGTAGATCATAGTGGTCAGGATATGAGCACAGAAGGAGGACAAAGACTCTTTGTCGATAAATTTGTGCATAATTTGTTACCTGAATTATGCAATAAATTGAAAGACTCAGAAAGTGCGTGGGCTGTATCTACGACAGCGCAAATACTTGCGACTGCACAGTACTACGAAAATAGGGATAAAGAGGAAAAGGAGAAATCAGAGAAGAAAACAAAAGATTTAAAAACTAAAGTTCTTTTGCAGCAGGCGTATCCGCCTCGTACGAATCAGACTAATACACAGCAAAACTCATATCAAAGGACAGATTATAGTACATCAAGGCCTCAATATCAGTGGAATCAGTGCGTGTACTGTAAGAAAGAGGGTCACTATAAAAATGAATGTCCGATCTTAGCGCAAAATAATGCAGCAGCAGCTCAGAGAGGTCGTGGTGGTTATGCGCAGAATTCTAGAGGTCGAGGGCGAGGTGCTATGCCTCCACAAACGAATGATCGTCCCTCCAATCACTTTGATCAACGAAATGGACAATCTGCTCAGCAAAATAGATCTCAACAATATCTTGTTGAAGATTATTGTGAAGTAGATGAGGATTCTCAACAAAATGGGTACTAGGACAGCCATGGACAGAGAGAGGGAGTAGTATCAGTTCCAGTGGATCAGAGTGGGCCTTATGTCGCAGTAGCAACATCAGGTGTAGTCGAACCGTTTCTGTTGGATACTGGTGCCGCGAAAAGTTCTATCATGCTGGCGAAACTCCCTGGCGCACCTTTGTCTGGCTCAACAAATGTTTCCGTAGGTTTTTCAGGCGCCCCTGTGTACAACCCGATATCTGGTCCTTTGTCTATTTCTGTTGGACCGTGTCACTTGAAAGCACCCCTGATTTTGACGACAGGTTGTAATGAAAATCTGCTTGGTTTAGATTTGTTAAAACGACTATATGCGACATTGTACTGTTCTCCGGAAGGAGTACAGCTTACTTTGGGTAAAAGACTCACCTCTCCGATGTACTTGTCAATGGACGCACTCCCGCCGGAGCTACGTTCACTCCCTGATTCTCTTTGGGCGACTGGTCCCAATGATGTAGGTCTACTAGAAATTCCACCATATGTAGTAACTTTGAAAGCGAATGTAAAATTTCCAAGAATTCCTCAATATAAAATCTCGAATGAAGGAGAACGTGCACTTTTACTAATTGTGCAAGATTTGATTAAGAAAGGTGTGGTTGAAGAAACGCGAGGAAATGTCTGTAACAGTCCTGTATTACCGATCTTGAAACGAACTGATCCTACAAAGCCTCCAGTTTATAGGTTTGTCATAGACCTTAGAGAAGTTAATAAGATTGTAATTCCGCAGTTTCCTGTAGTGCCAGACATTACTGCCTTGTTAACATTGATTCCTGCCACAGCTACGTGGTTCTCAGTTATAGACCTTAAGAATGCCTTTTTCAGCATTCCGATAGCTGAAGAAAGTAGGGATATTTTCGGCTTCTGTTTAGGAGGTCACAGTTTCAGATTTAAACGCGCTCCACAAGGCTATTGTGAAAGTCCATCCATTTACAGTCAAGCTTTAAAAAGTCAGCTAGATTCTTTTGTCCTTCCTCCAGGTTCTGCCCTAGTACAGTACGTAGACGATCTTTTAGTGGCTGCCGATGACAAGGAAACTTGCAAAGCAGCTACAATTTCACTATTGCATCATTTGTCTAATTTGAATCATAAGGTGTCACCTTCCAAAATGCAATATTGCTGCCAAGAAGTAACCTACCTAGGTCACCTCTTATCAAAGGAGGGAAGGAAGTTGACCCCAGAGAGAATAAAAGCAATTACGCAGATGAGTGTTCCACGCACACAGAGAGAAGTACGTGCCTTTCTAGGTATTACCTCCTACTGTAGGCAGTGGATTCCAAATTTTTCACTTTTAGCGAAACCATTGGTAGCTTTGACTGGGAAAAATGTTCCGAGTCCGGTGCCATGGTCTGATGAATGTCAAGAGAGTTTTATTGAATTACGAAAAGCACTGTGTTCAGCTCCTGTATTGGGTACACCTGATTATAGCAAGCCATTCACGCTCTACGTTCACGAAAGAGAAGGTTGCGCGTTGAGTGTTCTGACACAGAAGTTTGGTGATAAACAACGCCCTTGTGCGTATTTCTCATCAACATTAGATCCGGTAGCTAGAGCGTTGCCTAGTTGTTTGAGGGCTACAGCGGCAGCTGCAGCTTCCATTCGACAATCTGCTGGTTTGGTGATGAACAATATGCTAGTGGTCATGGTTCCTCATGCAGTGGATACACTCATGAACCGAACGAAGACACAACACCTTACTAGTGCGAGATTATCTGGTTACGAGCTGACGTTATTAGCAAGTCATATTCAGATCAAAAGATGCAATGTATTGAATCCAGCAACATTGTTGCCGACTGATCAAGAGTCGAGTGATTCTGAGCCACATGACTGCTATTTCAAAACGGAGGAAGAGACAAAAGGTCGCATCGACTTGAGGGATACTCCCCTATCCGACCCGGATGGTACGCTGTATGTGGACGGGTCATGTTTTAAATTGGAGAATGGTGATGTGACTGCTGCCTACGCGGTAACGACTTTGAAGACGATTGTGGAGACTGCAAGAGTGAGTCAGAATTCTGCCCAAGCAGCAGAATTAATAGCTCTTACGAGAGCGTGTGTTTTAGCTGAGGGAAAGAGAGTGAATGTGTTTACAGATAGTCAGTACGCATTTGGCGTGGCCCATAATTTTGGCCGGTTGTGGAGAGAAAGGGGTTTCATTACGTCCCATGGGACTAAGATTCAACATGGTCAGCTAGTTAACGACTTGTTGGAATCTCTAACCTTACCGACTGAAGTTGCGATTGTGAAGTGCAGTGCTCATAAAGCAATCACGGATGATGTTGGTCGGGGAAATGCCTTTGCTGATGAAACCGCTAAACAAACAGCTAGAGACATGATGAGTAGAATGTATGTTGCTACGTCTGCAAGATGGATTGCTGAGTCTGGAATGTGTGAGGACACTATGGAAAGTGTGAAAGAGATTCAGAAAGAAGCGACTGAGGAAGAGAAACGCGTATGGAGAGAAAGTACGGGCAAATTGGACTCGAATGGATGTTGGATCGATTTGACAGAACAGCAGCGTTGGATGTTGCCTGATGCGTATGTGCTTGCAGTAGTGACGATGGCGCATGGAGTGGCGCACATAAGTTCTAAAGGGATATGTAAAATGTTAGCTCCGGTCTGGAAGAATGAGGGAATCAGTAAGTGTGCAGAGAGAGTGGTGAAAAATTGTATGGTGTGCTTGATGCATAATCCTGGCAAGGGAACTCCAACTCCAGCTGGTCATTTTGCTCCTCCTTCCTGTCCCTTTGAAGTGATTCAGTTAGACTTCATTCACATGGAACGCTGCAACAATTTAAAATACGTCCTGGTGGTAGTTTGTGCTTTTTCCAGATGGATAGAAGCATACCCACTAAAGGACAACACTGCTCTATCTACTGCCAAAATTCTTCTAAAAGAATTTTTCCCTAGGTACGGAATGCCACGGATTGTATGGTCAGATAACGGAAGTGAGTTTATAGGGAAAGTTATGCAGAGTGTGTGTGCTGGTCTAGGATTGAAACAAAAGTTTCATAGTGCGAACCATCCCCAGTCTGCTGGTTTAGTCGAGGGTTACAATGGCACCCTCAAGCTTAAAATAGCCAAAATACAAGCATCCACAGGTTTGGCTTGGCCAGACGCACTTCCTTTGGCTTTGTTATCAACGAGAGCAACAGTGCATTCTAGAATAGGGCTTTCTCCATATGAGATTGTGTTTGGCCGCCCAGCAAATATCTGGGGTGTGCCAAGGCCTAAAAGGTTTTGCTCCATTGAATATCCTATGTTGATAGACTACCTTTACGACTTGACTGCTAAATTAAGTCTTATTCATCAACAGGTCTTTGATGCTTTGCCAAAACCTCCGGAGAGTCCAGGGCATCAGCTGAAACCCGGCGACCACGTGGTGGTCAGGAACTTCGCGAGGACAAAGAATCTTCAGCCTCGCTACATCGGCCCCTTCCAGGTCCTGCTGACGACGAGGACAGCTGTACGTGTTGCTGGTCGCAAGCACTGGATCCACGCTTCTCACGTAAAGCGTGTTCCACTGCCGCTGCCCTACGACGACTGGGTGAAGAAGGGAATTGGTGCCTCCGAATCTGAAATAACTCCGAAATTTGTCCCTTTTAGCGATGCCGATTTGATTACTGACACTTTGAAACTTGACTCTCCTCCTGAAAAGACTGCTTTGAACATTGAACATTTGTCTCCAGCATCAAAAGAAACTTTGCCATCTGCGAACTTAAACTCTACAACAGCTGCTAGTGATACACTATTTTCCGATCAAACAGTACCAGCGAAGAAGAGATACAACCTTAGAAGCCATAAAACGGACAAATAAAGCAGGCAACTGCATATTGTGATTTTGATATATATATATTGAACTTTTGCTTTTCAGCCAGGAAGTTTGCTATTGTCTATTGTTTTTTTAATTGCCTTGCCGTCTGGGTAGCCGTAGGGTCGTGGCTGTGTGCCTAGTTTGAATTTGCAGGGGTCTGACACAAGGTCGATCTTTCTGTTAGTTCTGGGAACTCCCAGGGCTGACAGAGGCATTTTCATCTACGTACACATCATCAGTGGTCGCGAGCGGATTGTAGAAGATGGAACTTCCTGCGCTGCAACGAGAAAATGTGATTTACGTTCGCAGAAACAGACTTAATAGAATTCTTCACAGCAAATGTTTCTTGATGCAATGTGCCATTACATTTTTGATTGTTTTAGCAACATTGGTGGGTGGAATTGTCTTTAGCATAAATTTGATTTTTGTGCCAGTTTCTACAGTGCCTCCCCTTGATCCAGCTATTTCTACTGTTTCTTCTATACACTCTTTTCACTCATTTCCAGAACATGAGCAAGCTCGACGCTCAGAATTCATTAATAACACTTTTGTACAGCTCTTGCACCAACACCAACTGGTGGTTAACACTACAGACTGCTGGGTGTGTGGCTTGATACCTCACACTATGGATAAAGGTATTCCCTATTTGGTTTTGCCTTACAGCTATAATGGATCATTTCAGGCCTTCCAAACCATCTTTGCTTATGCCCTTGAAACCTATCCTCCACGTCCACCACGTTCCACTAAATATAACTCTGCCAACAAAGCCTTAGTCCAGGGAATTATTGACATGGTTAAGGACGTCAATAATACTCCATCTTACCCTAGAGACGAATTGCGAGTATATTTAAGTTGGAATACTTCAGAGTATCGCCTTAGTTTAGGAGAAAACAAGCGTAGAAGCTCAACTCCAATCTGGGTCGTACCTCACCAAGGTCAGGTCTGTTTGCAAGGTAATGGGAGAAATCTGAGAGCTCAGCTAGGGAGGAGTGAGTGCGTAGAGACTTATGTGTTTCCGGCTAACTCTTCCCCTGCCTTCCTCACTGCTAGGGGTACCTACTTCATTTGTCGAGACAGAGCTTATACATGGTTGCCTGCCGACTTCTCAGGATCATGTTATATTGCTCGATTGTTGCCTCCGACATACACTGCTTCACCGGATTATCACAGAACAAGAGTAGCTAGAGGTGTTTTCAGCAAGGAAGATACCGCTGGCCAGGAAGCTGGAGACTTCTTCAAAGGCTTCCTTCCGTTCTGGGGGCCTATGGCCAATAGTAGAAACATACGTCAGCTAACACGGGTAGTTGAATCTACTATTACCGAAACTGCTGGTGCCCTTAGCAATCTGACAGCTGAGCTTCAGGCGGATAGACTCATGACATTGCAGAACCGTATGGTTCTAGATGTTATACTTGCAGATCGAGGTGGGGTATGTAGAATGATCCAATCAAGTTGCTGTGTCTTTATTCCTAATAATGCTCCAACAGTTTACGAGGCGATCTCTAAGTTGCACAAGATTTCGGACTCCATACATGTAGACAAGGGAAACTGGTCCTTCATGGAGTGGGTTTGGACTCTGATCTCAGCGTGGGGATGGAAGATTCTAATGGTCATTGGTGTCATCTTAGTATTCCTATTCTCATGTTGTCTGATTATCCAGTGTGGTCCTGCTCTGTGTAGTCTTTGTGCTACAACTTGTCTCAGAAAACCACCTGCGTTTGGAGAAAAGACACGAGAAAGGATGATGATACAACAGCATGTCACTGACCTGATGAGCATAGAACTAGATTCAGACATAGATTGAGTAATTGCCTATGTAAGGGCAAAAGGAGGGTCTGAGGTTCCGTGACGACTTGAACCCGTGTTTTCAAGTTTGTCGGAAATACATAAAAATGATATCAGTGAACCGCAAATGATCCATTTAGTATATCCTAGTGTTTCCGCTACGCTACGAGCAAGAGCACTCCTTTCACTGACACATTTCTGATCTACCCACGGCATCCATCTTACATCATGGCCGCCATTTTGTGTTTCCTTGCCCTCACATATGCAATAGCCTCTGATCACTGCATTCACTCCACTTTGATTAAGGACACGTAGCTTTAGCCGGAGATTCACCTCTTACATGACACGTGCACCTTAAATCAGATCACGCTGTAGCTGCATGACTCGACAAAGGCTGCCTCCTCTGCCCGAGGCCAGTCCTGCCAAACTGGTCTTCGTGTCCATTGTACCTGATCATGATTAGGCGGCCGAAGCCGGTAGCCTTGCCCATTTACAACCCACAAACATCTCTTATCCCGCTTTCGATCTTCTGCACCTGGCTATGCTCCTTTCCTTCTGGGCCTTTATTAGGGGGAGGTAACGAACTTTACGATGAGGCGGTCCGGCTCTTGAATACAATATTGACAAGGGATTGTGATGGACTGGTGGGAACCCCTCTTCGTGATGTTTGGTATCAGATATTATCGACAGTTCCTGTGTAACGCCAAATATTTATTGTTTAGAGACACAAAAGGTTTGGGAATGTACCGACATGTGAAATATTTGCCTAGAGCACAATTTTTGGTATATAAGGAGCAACCCACTTTGTGCAAATCGAACAGGCTCCTGGTTACTGCCCGTGTGTAGTATCTATGACTTCTGTGTCCCTGCAGTAATAAACCTTTGGTCTTTGACGCCACCATCGAGAAGCCCGTGTTTCTGTTCATTTGTGCACCAAGGCAGGTGGGACTCCGGGGTCTTTGGGTGTTGTACCCTGACACCTCTGGACGGAACCAAAAAGTCCAGAACTCCAGGGGGGAGGCAAGATGCTGTTTGACAGTTTCTATTACCAACAGGGGTCACCATACGATTCTTCTGCAGTTATGGTATTGAAAGGTAAAACAAGGAGCATGTGGCTGTATTTTTGCAGGTCGGGTGCCCCAAAATGTTACTGCCAGCAGCAGCAGCCCCCTTCCTCCCCACCCGGCAGATTGGTATAGGTACCTTTAGGACATTTCTGTTGAAAACAGAGGCTATAGCGAATCGCACTACAAAATCCGAGAGCACTAACACTTGCTAAATAAAGGTGGCATCGGAGCATACGAATGAGGCAGGGAGAGGCTACTGTTGGCAATTGGTTTGGTGGGTCATAGTGAATAACCTCGGCATGCAAATAGGCAGAAGTGTGAGGATTGGCAGTGTCTGTAGAGAATCTTGGCATGCTCTTCAGTTGATTTTTCCTCCTTACGTTGGCTATGAACTACAGAGGAAAGGCCTGGCCTTACTGTTGGGCAAAACATGCTTCATGATTTTAAGAAGTGTAGTCTGGCTGTACTGAGAGGGGCTGTACAGTACGGTAAATGTCTGTATACCCCTGCGATGTGCATCCAACTGTCACTTGAGATTGAACAGCGAACGAAGCAGCTGGGTTACTGACTGAATGTAAATGGAAGGCACATAGGAAGGGTGCTTGTGGTCACTCAAATGATTGAAACCCGGTTGATGCACTACCAAAGCTGGGGTACCAGGAGGGAACATTTGAGGGGTATTGAGATGGTGGTGTGCAGAGGTCAACATATGTTTCAGAGACACAGAGGTACTGCGGTCCTGGTCCCACATTGGGGGTAGACAAAAGTCCCTGCTAAAGATTTCTGTCCAACTGTTATCACATTTTGTGCAGCCTGGCTCCCTCTGTAAGGATTCCCCAGTGTCTTTCGATCCTACAGATGACTGTAGCAAACTTCCCAAATTTTTTCTTGGCCTCATACTCCCAAAGGAGTGCCTGACATTTGCCAGCCTAACGATACTCACATTCTGGGAAAAACCTCACTAACCATGCATATTTATGTACCACACATGGCAAATCCTTACAATTGCAGAACATCATATCGCACTTGTCATCTTTGAGGTACTGTAAGTATTTGGATTTGAGGGTAATATTCATCCTTGCTTGCTCTCTCCCATCTGAAGTCTACGGTGCTGCTATTCCTTTCTCACATCTCCCTTCAAAGAGACACGCGACACACAGACTCAATCACTCAGCAAACATATATGCTTTGACGTTTTCATATTGCTGTTTACCTTCTAATTATTCCCCCTTCACCACAAATACAGGCCTGCCATTCCTCATCCCCTCAGTCAACGCAGTCCTTCACTCTTTAGGCCCTGCAAGACCACCATGAACAAGAATCATGTCAGCAAGCAGAAGAAAAGCCTCAGTGTGCTCTTTTGTTCATACTGCTGCCCTCTAGTAACACTTCATGGCAACTGCAGCATAAGAATGGGACTGAGAAGAGGGCTGTCCTATGCAAATAATATCCTCCCATGCACACTTTCTTCTGAGACGGTCGGCGGCTTGTGCCGTGATACCACCTCCAACATATGGTCTTCAACCAAATTTTAAAAAAGCCCACCTGCCTTAGACGAAGGATTTTGCCACTCAAAGGAAGCACATGGGGACATCACCCTCATTTAGCAGGGTCCTAAATTGCCTGCTGTCAGCCTGTATACAGAACAAGGGCGTTCGTGGGCGTTCGTGAGCGTTCCTCAAAGGAAGGAGGTGGGTGATTAAATTCACAGTGCCAGGGCAGGCCCAGCCCAGCCCAGCCCAGCCCAGCTCAGCCCTGCACAGCCCAGCCCGGCACAGCGCACTGCTGTGGAGGTCCATTCCTTCACATCCTGCAGCAGGCATGATGCAGACCTATTAGAGCAAAGGCTTGACTCTGCCCTTGTCTGTCTCTTAAAGGAAACAATCTTTGTAGCTTCTTATTGCACCTAATAAATGGACTCTAGCTTGCCTCAAACTTGACCCATCATTTCATTAGCCAGAGCTCATACTTGACCTTTATTTCTATCCAAGCTCACTGACACAAAACCCCTGATTTGAGCAAGTGGCTCACACCAAAATAAAAAATCACCATCATCCAACCTATTTTACAACAAGTGTAGCCCCTTCCTCTTATTCTTGTGCTCAGTTATAACCCCCAATACCACAATTGCACTCTGCAATTCACCAAACTTAAAGGACAAAGAATGAAGACATTGATAAAGGAAGATAAGGCCTTGTCCCTATTGCACCTACTTGAGAGATAGGGCGGTTGGTAGAAGGTCATGAGGGAAAACATTTGAAATTTCGGGACACACATGCCAAAAAGAGTGTCCACTTTTCTCCTCTGTTACCAAGTAAAAAAAAAATTTGCAAAAAAAAAAAACTATTCACTTTTTGAAAATTTCCACCTTGGGATACTTCTACAGCATTGGCAGGATTCGAACCATGGCCTGTGAGGGCTGTCCCCACCAAAGGTACAAGACTTACCTTTGAGCTATAGCTCCTTGGTGGTCTAGAGGATTGCAGTAGTAACTATAAGCAACATACAGGCCTTGGTGTCCTTCCCTGCGGCATCCATTGCACATGAAAAGGATGACCATGACATAAGGACAATTTGATAGGCTACTTACATGGAAACCAGTGTGGTCCAGTGGGTAAGTGCCTGCCTTCCATCCAGGCAACCAGGGTTCAAATCCCGGGTTCGGCACCAGGTGACTGATGGTGGCAGAGCAGAGGTAAGTTGGAGGTGGGCCTAAAGGGCCAATTGGTAAGTAAAATGTGTCTGTGTGTTGTGTAAGAGTGGAATCATGCCTAGTGAATGAGGGATTGCAGGTTGGTTGGTAAGTAGTGAGTGGGTGGGGTCAGAGGGGAGGGGTAAAGGAGGAGCTGGGTGAGAGAGGAGGGGTATAGGAGGAGCTCGGTCGGAGAGGAGGGGTATAGGAGGAGCCTAGTCAGAGTGGGTGGGGTCAGAGATGAGGGGTTCAGGAGCAGCCTAGTCAGAGTGGGTGGGGTCAGAGAGGAGGGGTGTAGGAGGAGCTGGGTCAGAGAGGAGGGGTATAGGAGGAGCTGGGTCGGATAGGAGGGGTATAGGAGGAGCCTAGTCAGAGTGGGTGGGGTCAGAGAGGAGGGGTATAGGAGGAGCTGGGTGAGAGAGGAGGGGTATAGGAGGAGCTCGGTCGGAGAGGAGGGGTATAGGAGGAGCCAAGTCAGAGTGGGTGGGGTCAGAGAGGAGGGGTTCAGGAGCAGCCTAGTCAGAGTGGGTGGGGTCAGAGAGGAGGGGTATATGGGTGGGGTCAGAGAGCAGAGGAATAGGTGGAGTAGGATCCTGACTTATTGTGGGAAAGTGCAAATACTTTTTTACTGCACCCCCCTATACTCTCTGATTTCTGTTGGGAGGGGGCAGTCAAAAATGGGGGGTTCAGTATTAAAAGGTGCTTGGGCGCAACGTGAAGGCGATGAGGTGCACAGAATGGCATGGCTTCCAGGTACTTTTTGGGGGGGCTACCATTAGTTTTTATTGCTCTGATCCTCCCTCATGGGGTGTACCCCAAATGGTTAGGGGCAACGGGGGGGGAGGCAAGATGCTGTTTGACAGTTTCTATTACCAACAGGGGTCACCATACGATTCTTCTGCAGTTATGGTATTGAAAGGTAAAACAAGGAGCATGTTGCTGTATTTTTGCAGGTCGGGTGCCCCAAAATGTTACTGCCAGCAGCAGCAGCCCCCTTCCTCCCCACCCGGCAGATTGGTATAGGTACCTTTAGGACATTTCTGTTGAAAACAGAGGCTATAGCGAATCGCACTACAAAATCCGAGAGCACTAACACTTGCTAAATAAAGGTGGCATCGGAGCATACGAATGAGGCAGGGAGAGGCTACTGTTGGCAATTGGTTTGGTGGGTCATAGTGAATAACCTCGGCATGCAAATAGGCAGAAGTGTGAGGATTGGCAGTGTCTGTACAGAATCTTGGCATGCTCTTCAGTTGATTTTTCCTCCTTACGTTGGCTATGAACTACAGAGGAAAGGCCTGGCCTTACTGTTGGGCAAAACATGTTTCATGATTTTAAGAAGTGTAGTCTGGCTGTACTGAGAGGGGCTGTACAGTACGGTAAATGTCTGTATACCCCTGCGATGTGCATCCAACTGTCACTTGAGATTGAACAGCGAACGAAGCAGCTGGGTTACTGACTGAATGTAAATGGAAGGCACATAGGAAGGGTGCTTGTGGTCACTCAAATGATTGAAACCCGGTTGATGCACTACCAAAGCTGGGGTACCAGGAGGGAACATTTGAGGGGTATTGAGATGGTGGTGTGCAGAGGTCAACATATGTTTCAGAGACACAGAGGTACTGCGGTCCTGGTCCCACATTGGGGGTAGACAAAAGTCCCTGCTAAAGATTTCTGTCCAACTGTTATCACATTTTGTGCAGCCTGGCTCCCTCTGTAAGGATTCCCCAGTGTCTTTCGATCCTACAGATGACTGTAGCAAACTTCCCAAATTTTTTCTTGGCCTCATACTCCCAAAGGAGTGCCTGACATTTGCCAGCCTAACGATACTCACATTCTGGGAAAAACCTCACTAACCATGCATATTTATGTACCACACATGGCAAATCCTTACAATTGCAGAACATCATATCGCACTTGTCATCTTTGAGGTACTGTAAGTATTTGGATTTGAGGGTAATATTCATCCTTGCTTGCTCTCTCCCATCTGAAGTCTACGGTGCTGCTATTCCTTTCTCACATCTCCCTTCAAAGAGACACGCGACACACAGACTCAATCACTCAGCAAACATATATGCTTTGACGTTTTCATATTGCTGTTTACCTTCTAATTATTCCCCCTTCACCACAAACACAGGCCTGCCATTCCTCATCCCCTCAGTCAACGCAGTCCTTCACTCTTTAGGCCCTGCAAGACCACCATGAACAAGAATCATGTCAGCAAGCAGAAGAAAAGCCTCAGTGTGCTCTTTTGTTCATACTGCTGCCCTCTAGTAACACTTCATGGCAACTGCAGCATAAGAATGGGACTGAGAAGAGGGCTGTCCTATGCAAATAATATCCTCCCATGCACACTTTCTTCTGAGACGGTCGGCGGCTTGTGCCGTGATACCACCTCCAACATATGGTCTTCAACCAAATTTTAAAAAAGCCCACCTGCCTTAGACGAAGGATTTTGCCACTCAAAGGAAGCACATGGGGACATCACCCTCATTTAGCAGGGTCCTAAATTGCCTGCTGTCAGCCTGTATACAGAACAAGGGCGTTCGTGGGCGTTCGTGAGCGTTCCTCAAAGGAAGGAGGTGGGTGATTAAATTCACAGTGCCAGGGCAGGCCCAGCCCAGCCCAGCCCAGCCCAGCTCAGCCCTGCACAGCCCAGCCCGGCACAGCGCACTGCTGTGGAGGTCCATTCCTTCACATCCTGCAGCAGGCATGATGCAGACCTATTAGAGCAAAGGCTTGACTCTGCCCTTGTCTGTCTCTTAAAGGAAACAATCTTTGTAGCTTCTTATTGCACCTAATAAATGGACTCTAGCTTGCCTCAAACTTGACCCATCATTTCATTAGCCAGAGCTCATACTTGACCTTTATTTCTATCCAAGCTCACTGACACAAAACCCCTGATTTGAGCAAGTGGCTCACACCAAAATAAAAAATCACCATCATCCAACCTATTTTACAACAAGTGTAGCCCCTTCCTCTTATTCTTGTGCTCAGTTATAACCCCCAATACCACAATTGCACTCTGCAATTCACCAAACTTAAAGGACAAAGAATGAAGACATTGATAAAGGAAGATAAGGCCTTGTCCCTATTGCACCTACTTGAGAGATAGGGCGGTTGGTAGAAGGTCATGAGGGAAAACATTTGAAATTTCGGGACACACATGCCAAAAAGAGTGTCCACTTTTCTCCTCTGTTACCAAGTAAAAAAAAAATTTGCAAAAAAAAAAAACTATTCACTTTTTGAAAATTTCCACCTTGGGATACTTCTACAGCATTGGCAGGATTCGAACCCTGGCCTGTGAGGGCTGTCCCCACCAAAGGTACAAGACTTACCTTTGAGCTATAGCTCGTTGGTGGTTTAGAGGATTGCAGTAGTAACTATAAGCAACATACAGGCCTTGGTGTCCTTCCCTGCGGCATCCATTGCACATGAAAAGGATGACCATGACATAAGGACAATTTGATAGGCTACTTACATGGAAACCAGTGTGGTCCAGTGGGTAAGTGCCTGCCTTCCATCCAGGCAACCAGGGTTCAAATCCCGGGTTCGGCACCAGGTGACTGATGGTGGCAGAGCAGAGGTAAGTTGGAGGTGGGCCTAAAGGGCCAATTGGTAAGTAAAATGTGTCTGTGTGTTGTGTAAGAGTGGAATCATGCCTAGTGAATGAGGGATTGCAGGTTGGTTGGTAAGTAGTGAGTGGGTGGGGTCAGAGGGGAGGGGTATAGGAGGAGCTGGGTGAGAGAGGAGGGGTATAGGAGGAGCTCGGTCGGAGAGGAGGGGTATAGGAGGAGCCTAGTCAGAGTGGGTGGGGTCAGAGATGAGGGGTTCAGGAGCAGCCTAGTCAGAGTGGGTGGGGTCAGAGAGGAGGGGTATAGGAGGAGCTGGGTCGGATAGGAGGGGTATAGGAGGAGCCTAGTCAGAGTGGGTGGGGTCAGAGAGGAGGGGTATAGGAGGAGCTGGGTGAGAGAGGAGGGGTATAGGAGGAGCTCGGTCGGAGAGGAGGGGTATAGGAGGAGCCAAGTCAGAGTGGGTGGGGTCAGAGAGGAGGGGTTCAGGAGCAGCCTAGTCAGAGTGGGTGGGGTCAGAGAGGAGGGGTATATGGGTGGGGTCAGAGAGCAGAGGAATAGGTGGAGTAGGATCCTGACTTATTGTGGGAAAGTGCAAATACTTTTTTACTGCACCCCCCTATACTCTCTGATTTCTGTTGGGAGGGGGCAGTCAAAAATGGGGGGTTCAGTATTAAAAGGTGCTTGGGCGCAACGTGAAGGCGATGAGGTGCACAGAATGGCATGGCTTCCAGGTACTTTTTGGGGGGGCTACCATTAGTTTTTATTGCTCTGATCCTCCCTCATGGGGTGTACCCCAAATGGTTAGGGGCAACGGGGGGGGAGGCAAGATGCTGTTTGACAGTTTCTATTACCAACAGGGGTCACCATACGATTCTTCTGCAGTTATGGTATTGAAAGGTAAAACAAGGAGCATGTTGCTGTATTTTTGCAGGTCGGGTGCCCCAAAATGTTACTGCCAGCAGCAGCAGCCCCCTTCCTCCCCACCCGGCAGATTGGTATAGGTACCTTTAGGACATTTCTGTTGAAAACAGAGGCTATAGCGAATCGCACTACAAAATCCGAGAGCACTAACACTTGCTAAATAAAGGTGGCATCGGAGCATACGAATGAGGCAGGGAGAGGCTACTGTTGGCAATTGGTTTGGTGGGTCATAGTGAATAACCTCGGCATGCAAATAGGCAGAAGTGTGAGGATTGGCAGTGTCTGTAGAGAATTTTGGCATGCTCTTCAGTTGATTTTTTCCTCCTTACGTTGGCTATGAACTACAGAGGAAAGGCCTGGCCTTACTGTTGGGCAAAACATGTTTCATGATTTTAAGAAGTGTAGTCTGGCTGTACTGAGAGGGGCTGTACAGTACGGTAAATGTCTGTATACCCCTGCGATGTGCATCCAACTGTCACTTGAGATTGAACAGCGAACGAAGCAGCTGGGTTACTGACTGAATGTAAATGGAAGGCACATAGGAAGGGTGCTTGTGGTCACTCAAATGATTGAAACCCGGTTGATGCACTACCAAAGCTGGGGTACCAGGAGGGAACATTTGAGGGGTATTGAGATGGTGGTGTGCAGAGGTCAACATATGTTTCAGAGACACAGAGGTACTGCGGTCCTGGTCCCACATTGGGGGTAGACAAAAGTCCCTGCTAAAGATTTCTGTCCAACTGTTATCACATTTTGTGCAGCCTGGCTCCCTCTGTAAGGATTCCCCAGTGTCTTTCGATCCTACAGATGACTGTAGCAAACTTCCCAAATTTTTTCTTGGCCTCATACTCCCAAAGGAGTGCCTGACATTTGCCAGCCTAACGATACTCACATTCTGGGAAAAACCTCACTAACCATGCATATTTATGTACCACACATGGCAAATCCTTACAATTGCAGAACATCATATCGCACTTGTCATCTTTGAGGTACTGTAAGTATTTGGATTTGAGGGTAATATTCATCCTTGCTTGCTCTCTCCCATCTGAAGTCTACGGTGCTGCTATTCCTTTCTCACATCTCCCTTCAAAGAGACACGCGACACACAGACTCAATCACTCAGCAAACATATATGCTTTGACGTTTTCATATTGCTGTTTACCTTCTAATTATTCCCCCTTCACCACAAATACAGGCCTGCCATTCCTCATCCCCTCAGTCAACGCAGTCCTTCACTCTTTAGGCCCTGCAAGACCACCATGAACAAGAATCATGTCAGCAAGCAGAAGAAAAGCCTCAGTGTGCTCTTTTGTTCATACTGCTGCCCTCTAGTAACACTTCATGGCAACTGCAGCATAAGAATGGGACTGAGAAGAGGGCTGTCCTATGCAAATAATATCCTCCCATGCACACTTTCTTCTGAGACGGTCGGCGGCTTGTGCCGTGATACCACCTCCAACATATGGTCTTCAACCAAATTTTAAAAAAGCCCACCTGCCTTAGACGAAGGATTTTGCCACTCAAAGGAAGCACATGGGGACATCACCCTCATTTAGCAGGGTCCTAAATTGCCTGCTGTCAGCCTGTATACAGAACAAGGGCGTTCGTGGGCGTTCGTGAGCGTTCCTCAAAGGAAGGAGGTGGGTGATTAAATTCACAGTGCCAGGGCAGGCCCAGCCCAGCCCAGCCCAGCCCAGCCCAGCCCAGCCCAGCTCAGCCCTGCACAGCACAGCCCAGCCCGGCACAGCGCACTGCTGTGGAGGTCCATTCCTTCACATCCTGCAGCAGGCATGATGCAGACCTATTAGAGCAAAGGCTTGACTCTGCCCTTGTCTGTCTCTTAAAGGAAACAATCTTTGTAGCTTCTTATTGCACCTAATAAATGGACTCTAGCTTGCCTCAAACTTGACCCATCATTTCATTAGCCAGAGCTCATACTTGACCTTTATTTCTATCCAAGCTCACTGACACAAAACCCCTGATTTGGGCAAGTGGCTCAACCCAAAATAAAAAATCACCATCATCCAACCTATTTTACAACAAGTGTAGCCCCTTCCTCTTATTCTTGTGCTCAGTTATAACCCCCAATACCACAATTGCACTCTGCAATTCACCAAACTTAAAGGACAAAGAATGAAGACATTGATAAAGGAAGATAAGGCCTTGTCCCTATTGCACCTACTTGAGAGATAGGGCGGTTGGTAGAAGGTCATGAGGGAAAACATTTGAAATTTCGGGACACACATGCCAAAAAGAGTGTCCACTTTTCTCCTCTGTTACCAAGTAAAAAAAAAATTTGCAAAAAAAAAAAACTATTCACTTTTTGAAAATTTCCACCTTGGGATACTTCTACAGCATTGGCAGGATTCGAACCCTGGCCTGTGAGGGCTGTCCCCACCAAACGTACAAGACTTACCTTTGAGCTATAGCTCCTTGGTGGTCTAGAGGATTGCAGTAGTAACTATAAGCAACATACAGGCCTTGGTGTCCTTCCCTGCGGCATCCATTGCACATGAAAAGGATGACCATGACATAAGGACAATTTGATAGGCTACTTACATGGAAACCAGTGTGGTCCAGTGGGTAAGTGCCTGCCTTCCATCCAGGCAACCAGGGTTCAAATCCCGGGTTCGGCACCAGGTGACTGATGGTGGCAGAGCAGAGGTAAGTTGGAGGTGGGCCTAAAGGGCCAATTGGTAAGTAAAATGTGTCTGTGTGTTGTGTAAGAGTGGAATCATGCCTAGTGAATGAGGGATTGCAGGTTGGTTGGTAAGTAGTGAGTAGGTGGGGTCAGAGAGGAGGGGTATAGGAGGAGCTGGGTGAGAGAGGAGGGGTATAGGAGGAGCTCGGTCGGAGAGGAGGGGTATAGGAGGAGCCAAGTCAGAGTGGGTGGGGTCAGAGAGGAGGGGTTCAGGAGCAGCCTAGTCAGAGTGGGTGGGGTCAGAGAGGAGGGGTATATGGGTGGGGTCAGAGAGCAGAGGAATAGGTGGAGTAGGATCCTGACTTATTGTGGGAAAGTGCAAATACTTTTTTACTGCACCCCCCTATACTCTCTGATTTCTGTTGGGAGGGGGCAGTCAAAAATGGGGGGTTCAGTATTAAAAGGTGCTTGGGCGCAACGTGAAGGCGATGAGGTGCACAGAATGGCATGGCTTCCAGGTACTTTTTGGGGGGGCTACCATTAGTTTTTATTGCTCTGATCCTCCCTCATGGGGTGTACCCCAAATGGTTAGGGGCAACGGGGGGGGAGGCAAGATGCTGTTTGACAGTTTCTATTACCAACAGGGGTCACCATACGATTCTTCTGCAGTTATGGTATTGAAAGGTAAAACAAGGAGCATGTTGCTGTATTTTTGCAGGTCGGGTGCCCCAAAATGTTACTGCCAGCAGCAGCAGCCCCCTTCCTCCCCACCCGGCAGATTGGTATAGGTACCTTTAGGACATTTCTGTTGAAAACAGAGGCTATAGCGAATCGCACTACAAAATCCGAGAGCACTAACACTTGCTAAATAAAGGTGGCATCGGAGCATACGAATGAGGCAGGGAGAGGCTACTGTTGGCAATTGGTTTGGTGGGTCATAGTGAATAACCTCGGCATGCAAATAGGCAGAAGTGTGAGGATTGGCAGTGTCTGTAGAGAATTTTGGCATGCTCTTCAGTTGATTTTTTCCTCCTTACGTTGGCTATGAACTACAGAGGAAAGGCCTGGCCTTACTGTTGGGCAAAACATGTTTCATGATTTTAAGAAGTGTAGTCTGGCTGTACTGAGAGGGGCTGTACAGTACGGTAAATGTCTGTATACCCCTGCGATGTGCATCCAACTGTCACTTGAGATTGAACAGCGAACGAAGCAGCTGGGTTACTGACTGAATGTAAATGGAAGGCACATAGGAAGGGTGCTTGTGGTCACTCAAATGATTGAAACCCGGTTGATGCACTACCAAAGCTGGGGTACCAGGAGGGAACATTTGAGGGGTATTGAGATGGTGGTGTGCAGAGGTCAACATATGTTTCAGAGACACAGAGGTACTGCGGTCCTGGTCCCACATTGGGGGTAGACAAAAGTCCCTGCTAAAGATTTCTGTCCAACTGTTATCACATTTTGTGCAGCCTGGCTCCCTCTGTAAGGATTCCCCAGTGTCTTTCGATCCTACAGATGACTGTAGCAAACTTCCCAAATTTTTTCTTGGCCTCATACTCCCAAAGGAGTGCCTGACATTTGCCAGCCTAACGATACTCACATTCTGGGAAAAACCTCACTAACCATGCATATTTATGTACCACACATGGCAAATCCTTACAATTGCAGAACATCATATCGCACTTGTCATCTTTGAGGTACTGTAAGTATTTGGATTTGAGGGTAATATTCATCCTTGCTTGCTCTCTCCCATCTGAAGTCTACGGTGCTGCTATTCCTTTCTCACATCTCCCTTCAAAGAGACACGCGACACACAGACTCAATCACTCAGCAAACATATATGCTTTGACGTTTTCATATTGCTGTTTACCTTCTAATTATTCCCCCTTCACCACAAATACAGGCCTGCCATTCCTCATCCCCTCAGTCAACGCAGTCCTTCACTCTTTAGGCCCTGCAAGACCACCATGAACAAGAATCATGTCAGCAAGCAGAAGAAAAGCCTCAGTGTGCTCTTTTGTTCATACTGCTGCCCTCTAGTAACACTTCATGGCAACTGCAGCATAAGAATGGGACTGAGAAGAGGGCTGTCCTATGCAAATAATATCCTCCCATGCACACTTTCTTCTGAGACGGTCGGCGGCTTGTGCCGTGATACCACCTCCAACATATGGTCTTCAACCAAATTTTAAAAAAGCCCACCTGCCTTAGACGAAGGATTTTGCCACTCAAAGGAAGCACATGGGGACATCACCCTCATTTAGCAGGGTCCTAAATTGCCTGCTGTCAGCCTGTATACAGAACAAGGGCGTTCGTGGGCGTTCGTGAGCGTTCCTCAAAGGAAGGAGGTGGGTGATTAAATTCACAGTGCCAGGGCAGGCCCAGCCCAGCCCAGCCCAGCCCAGCCCAGCCCAGCCCAGCCCAGCCCAGCCCAGCCCAGCCCAGCTCAGCCCTGCACAGCCCAGCCCGGCACAGCGCACTGCTGTGGAGGTCCATTCCTTCACATCCTGCAGCAGGCATGATGCAGACCTATTAGAGCAAAGGCTTGACTCTGCCCTTGTCTGTCTCTTAAAGGAAACAATCTTTGTAGCTTCTTATTGCACCTAATAAATGGACTCTAGCTTGCCTCAAACTTGACCCATCATTTCATTAGCCAGAGCTCATACTTGACCTTTATTTCTATCCAAGCTCACTGACACAAAACCCCTGATTTGAGCAAGTGGCTCAACCCAAAATAAAAAATCACCATCATCCAACCTATTTTACAACAAGTGTAGCCCCTTCCTCTTATTCTTGTGCTCAGTTATAACCCCCAATACCACAATTGCACTCTGCAATTCACCAAACTTAAAGGACAAAGAATGAAGACATTGATAAAGGAAGATAAGGCCTTGTCCCTATTGCACCTACTTGAGAGATAGGGCGGTTGGTAGAAGGTCATGAGGGAAAACATTTGAAATTTCGGGACACACATGCCAAAAAGAGTGTCCACTTTTCTCCTCTGTTACCAAGTAAAAAAAAAATTTGCAAAAAAAAAAAACTATTCACTTTTTGAAAATTTCCACCTTGGGATACTTCTACAGCATTGGCAGGATTCGAACCCTGGCCTGCGAGGGCTGTCCCCACCAAAGGTACAAGACTTACCTTTGAGCTATAGCTCGTTGGTGGTCTAGAGGATTGCAGTAGTAACTATAAGCAACATACAGGCCTTGGTGTCCTTCCCTGCGGCATCCATTGCACATGAAAAGGATGACCATGACATAAGGACAATTTGATAGGCTACTTACATGGAAACCAGTGTGGTCCAGTGGGTAAGTGCCTGCCTTCCATCCAGGCAACCAGGGTTCAAATCCCGGGTTCGGCACCAGGTGACTGATGGTGGCAGAGCAGAGGTAAGTTGGAGGTGGGCCTAAAGGGCCAATTGGTAAGTAAAATGTGTCTGTGTGTTGTGTAAGAGTGGAATCATGCCTAGTGAATGAGGGATTGCAGGTTGGTTGGTAAGTAGTGAGTGGGTGGGGTCAGAGGGGAGGGGTATAGGAGGAGCTGGGTGAGAGAGGAGGGGTATAGGAGGAGCTCGGTCGGAGAGGAGGGGTATAGGAGGAGCCAAGTCAGAGTGGGTGGGGTCAGAGATGAGGGGTTCAGGAGCAGCCTAGTCAGAGTGGGTGGGGTCAGAGAGGAGGGGTATAGGAGGAGCTGGGTCGGATAGGAGGGGTATAGGAGGAGCCTAGTCAGAGTGGGTGGGGTCAGAGAGGAGGGGTATAGGAGGAGCTGGGTGAGAGAGGAGGGGTATAGGAGGAGCTTGGTCGGAGAGGAGGGGTATAGGAGGAGCCAAGTCAGAGTGGGTGGGGTCAGAGAGGAGGGGTTCAGGAGCAGCCTAGTCAGAGTGGGTGGGGTCAGAGAGGAGGGGTATATGGGTGGGGTCAGAGAGCAGAGGAATAGGTGGAGTAGGATCCTGACTTATTGTGGGAAAGTGCAAATACTTTTTTACTGCACCCCCCTATACTCTCTGATTTCTGTTGGGAGGGGGCAGTCAAAAATGGGGGGTTCAGTATTAAAAGGTGCTTGGGCGCAACGTGAAGGCGATGAGGTGCACAGAATGGCATGGCTTCCAGGTACTTTTTGGGGGGGCTACCATTAGTTTTTATTGCTCTGATCCTCCCTCATGGGGTGTACCCCAAATGGTTAGGGGCAACGGGGGGGGAGGCAAGATGCTGTTTGACAGTTTCTATTACCAACAGGGGTCACCATACGATTCTTCTGCAGTTATGGTATTGAAAGGTAAAACAAGGAGCATGTTGCTGTATTTTTGCAGGTCGGGTGCCCCAAAATGTTACTGCCAGCAGCAGCAGCCCCCTTCCTCCCCACCCGGCAGATTGGTATAGGTACCTTTAGGACATTTCTGTTGAAAACAGAGGCTATAGCGAATCGCACTACAAAATCCGAGAGCACTAACACTTGCTAAATAAAGGTGGCATCGGAGCATACGAATGAGGCAGGGAGAGGCTACTGTTGGCAATTGGTTTGGTGGGTCATAGTGAATAACCTCGGCATGCAAATAGGCAGAAGTGTGAGGATTGGCAGTGTCTGTAGAGAATTTTGGCATGCTCTTCAGTTGATTTTTTCCTCCTTACGTTGGCTATGAACTACAGAGGAAAGGCCTGGCCTTACTGTTGGGCAAAACATGTTTCATGATTTTAAGAAGTGTAGTCTGGCTGTACTGAGAGGGGCTGTACTGTACGGTAAATGTCTGTATACCCCTGCGATGTGCATCCAACTGTCACTTGAGATTGAACAGCGAACGAAGCAGCTGGGTTACTGACTGAATGTAAATGGAAGGCACATAGGAAGGGTGCTTGTGGTCACTCAAATGATTGAAACCCGGTTGATGCACTACCAAAGCTGGGGTACCAGGAGGGAACATTTGAGGGGTATTGAGATGGTGGTGTGCAGAGGTCAACATATGTTTCAGAGACACAGAGGTACTGCGGTCCTGGTCCCACATTGGGGGTAGACAAAAGTCCCTGCTAAAGATTTCTGTCCAACTGTTATCACATTTTGTGCAGCCTGGCTCCCTCTGTAAGGATTCCCCAGTGTCTTTCGATCCTACAGATGACTGTAGCAAACTTCCCAAATTTTTTCTTGGCCTCATACTCCCAAAGGAGTGCCTGACATTTGCCAGCCTAACGATACTCACATTCTGGGAAAAACCTCACTAACCATGCATATTTATGTACCACACATGGCAAATCCTTACAATTGCAGAACATCATATCGCACTTGTCATCTTTGAGGTACTGTAAGTATTTGGATTTGAGGGTAATATTCATCCTTGCTTGCTCTCTCCCATCTGAAGTCTACGGTGCTGCTATTCCTTTCTCACATCTCCCTTCAAAGAGACACGCGACACACAGACTCAATCACTCAGCAAACATATATGCTTTGACGTTTTCATATTGCTGTTTACCTTCTAATTATTCCCCCTTCACCACAAATACAGGCCTGCCATTCCTCATCCCCTCAGTCAACGCAGTCCTTCACTCTTTAGGCCCTGCAAGACCACCATGAACAAGAATCATGTCAGCAAGCAGAAGAAAAGCCTCAGTGTGCTCTTTTGTTCATACTGCTGCCCTCTAGTAACACTTCATGGCAACTGCAGCATAAGAATGGGACTGAGAAGAGGGCTGTCCTATGCAAATAATATCCTCCCATGCACACTTTCTTCTGAGACGGTCGGCGGCTTGTGCCGTGATACCACCTCCAACATATGGTCTTCAACCAAATTTTAAAAAAGCCCACCTGCCTTAGACGAAGGATTTTGCCACTCAAAGGAAGCACATGGGGACATCACCCTCATTTAGCAGGGTCCTAAATTGCCTGCTGTCAGCCTGTATACAGAACAAGGGCGTTCGTGGGCGTTCGTGAGCGTTCCTCAAAGGAAGGAGGTGGGTGATTAAATTCACAGTGCCAGGGCAGGCCCAGCCCAGCCCAGCCCAGCCCAGCCCAGCCCAGCCCAGCCCAGCCCAGCCCAGCTCAGCCCTGCACAGCCCAGCCCGGCACAGCGCACTGCTGTGGAGGTCCATTCCTTCACATCCTGCAGCAGGCATGATGCAGACCTATTAGAGCAAAGGCTTGACTCTGCCCTTGTCTGTCTCTTAAAGGAAACAATCTTTGTAGCTTCTTATTGCACCTAATAAATGGACTCTAGCTTGCCTCAAACTTGACCCATCATTTCATTAGCCAGAGCTCATACTTGACCTTTATTTCTATCCAAGCTCACTGACACAAAACCCCTGATTTGAGCAAGTGGCTCAACCCAAAATAAAAAATCACCATCATCCAACCTATTTTACAACAAGTGTAGCCCCTTCCTCTTATTCTTGTGCTCAGTTATAACCCCCAATACCACAATTGCACTCTGCAATTCACCAAACTTAAAGGACAAAGAATGAAGACATTGATAAAGGAAGATAAGGCCTTGTCCCTATTGCACCTACTTGAGAGATAGGGCGGTTGGTAGAAGGTCATGAGGGAAAACATTTGAAATTTCGGGACACACATGCCAAAAAGAGTGTCCACTTTTCTCCTCTGTTACCAAGTAAAAAAAAAATTTGCAAAAAAAAAAAACTATTCACTTTTTGAAAATTTCCACCTTGGGATACTTCTACAGCATTGGCAGGATTCGAACCCTGGCCTGTGAGGGCTGTCCCCACCAAACGTACAAGACTTACCTTTGAGCTATAGCTCCTTGGTGGTCTAGAGGATTGCAGTAGTAACTATAAGCAACATACAGGCCTTGGTGTCCTTCCCTGCGGCATCCATTGCACATGAAAAGGATGACCATGACATAAGGACAATTTGATAGGCTACTTACATGGAAACCAGTGTGGTCCAGTGGGTAAGTGCCTGCCTTCCATCCAGGCAACCAGGGTTCAAATCCCGGGTTCGGCACCAGGTGACTGATGGTGGCAGAGCAGAGGTAAGTTGGAGGTGGGCCTAAAGGGCCAATTGGTAAGTAAAATGTGTCTGTGTGTTGTGTAAGAGTGGAATCATGCCTAGTGAATGAGGGATTGCAGGTTGGTTGGTAAGTAGTGAGTAGGTGGGGTCAGAGAGGAGGGGTATAGGAGGAGCTGGGTGAGAGAGGAGGGGTATAGGAGGAGCTCGGTCGGAGAGGAGGGGTATAGGAGGAGCCAAGTCAGAGTGGGTGGGGTCAGAGAGGAGGGGTTCAGGAGCAGCCTAGTCAGAGTGGGTGGGGTCAGAGAGGAGGGGTATATGGGTGGGGTCAGAGAGCAGAGGAATAGGTGGAGTAGGATCCTGACTTATTGTGGGAAAGTGCAAATACTTTTTTACTGCACCCCCCTATACTCTCTGATTTCTGTTGGGAGGGGCAGTCAAAAATGGGGGGTTCAGTATTAAAAGGTGCTTGGGCGCAACGTGAAGGCGATGAGGTGCACAGAATGGCATGGCTTCCAGGTACTTTTTGGGGGGGCTACCATTAGTTTTTATTGCTCTGATCCTCCCTCATGGGGTGTACCCCAAATGGTTAGGGGCAACGGGGGGGGAGGCAAGATGCTGTTTGACAGTTTCTATTACCAACAGGGGTCACCATACGATTCTTCTGCAGTTATGGTATTGAAAGGTAAAACAAGGAGCATGTGGCTGTATTTTTGCAGGTCGGGTGCCCCAAAATGTTACTGCCAGCAGCAGCAGCCCCCTTCCTCCCCACCCGGCAGATTGGTATAGGTACCTTTAGGACATTTCTGTTGAAAACAGAGGCTATAGCGAATCGCACTACAAAATCCGAGAGCACTAACACTTGCTAAATAAAGGTGGCATCGGAGCATACGAATGAGGCAGGGAGAGGCTACTGTTGGCAATTGGTTTGGTGGGTCATAGTGAATAACCTCGGCATGCAAATAGGCAGAAGTGTGAGGATTGGCAGTGTCTGTAGAGAATTTTGGCATGCTCTTCAGTTGATTTTTTCCTCCTTACGTTGGCTATGAACTACAGAGGAAAGGCCTGGCCTTACTGTTGGGCAAAACATGTTTCATGATTTTAAGAAGTGTAGTCTGGCTGTACTGAGAGGGGCTGTACAGTACGGTAAATGTCTGTATACCCCTGCGATGTGCATCCAACTGTCACTTGAGATTGAACAGCGAACGAAGCAGCTGGGTTACTGACTGAATGTAAATGGAAGGCACATAGGAAGGGTGCTTGTGGTCACTCAAATGATTGAAACCCGGTTGATGCACTACCAAAGCTGGGGTACCAGGAGGGAACATTTGAGGGGTATTGAGATGGTGGTGTGCAGAGGTCAACATATGTTTCAGAGACACAGAGGTACTGCGGTCCTGGTCCCACATTGGGGGTAGACAAAAGTCCCTGCTAAAGATTTCTGTCCAACTGTTATCACATTTTGTGCAGCCTGGCTCCCTCTGTAAGGATTCCCCAGTGTCTTTCGATCCTACAGATGACTGTAGCAAACTTCCCAAATTTTTTCTTGGCCTCATACTCCCAAAGGAGTGCCTGACATTTGCCAGCCTAACGATACTCACATTCTGGGAAAAACCTCACTAACCATGCATATTTATGTACCACACATGGCAAATCCTTACAATTGCAGAACATCATATCGCACTTGTCATCTTTGAGGTACTGTAAGTATTTGGATTTGAGGGTAATATTCATCCTTGCTTGCTCTCTCCCATCTGAAGTCTACGGTGCTGCTATTCCTTTCTCACATCTCCCTTCAAAGAGACACGCGACACACAGACTCAATCACTCAGCAAACATATATGCTTTGACGTTTTCATATTGCTGTTTACCTTCTAATTATTCCCCCTTCACCACAAATACAGGCCTGCCATTCCTCATCCCCTCAGTCAACGCAGTCCTTCACTCTTTAGGCCCTGCAAGACCACCATGAACAAGAATCATGTCAGCAAGCAGAAGAAAAGCCTCAGTGTGCTCTTTTGTTCATACTGCTGCCCTCTAGTAACACTTCATGGCAACTGCAGCATAAGAATGGGACTGAGAAGAGGGCTGTCCTATGCAAATAATATCCTCCCATGCACACTTTCTTCTGAGACGGTCGGCGGCTTGTGCCGTGATACCACCTCCAACATATGGTCTTCAACCAAATTTTAAAAAAGCCCACCTGCCTTAGACGAAGGATTTTGCCACTCAAAGGAAGCACATGGGGACATCACCCTCATTTAGCAGGGTCCTAAATTGCCTGCTGTCAGCCTGTATACAGAACAAGGGCGTTCGTGGGCGTTCGTGAGCGTTCCTCAAAGGAAGGAGGTGGGTGATTAAATTCACAGTGCCAGGGCAGGCCCAGCCCAGCCCAGCCCAGCCCAGCTCAGCCCTGCACAGCCCAGCCCGGCACAGCGCACTGCTGTGGAGGTCCATTCCTTCACATCCTGCAGCAGGCATGATGCAGACCTATTAGAGCAAAGGCTTGACTCTGCCCTTGTCTGTCTCTTAAAGGAAACAATCTTTGTAGCTTCTTATTGCACCTAATAAATGGACTCTAGCTTGCCTCAAACTTGACCCATCATTTCATTAGCCAGAGCTCATACTTGACCTTTATTTCTATCCAAGCTCACTGACACAAAACCCCTGATTTGAGCAAGTGGCTCACACCAAAATAAAAAATCACCATCATCCAACCTATTTTACAACAAGTGTAGCCCCTTCCTCTTATTCTTGTGCTCAGTTATAACCCCCAATACCACAATTGCACTCTGCAATTCACCAAACTTAAAGGACAAAGAATGAAGACATTGATAAAGGAAGATAAGGCCTTGTCCCTATTGCACCTACTTGAGAGATAGGGCGGTTGGTAGAAGGTCATGAGGGAAAACATTTGAAATTTCGGGACACACATGCCAAAAAGAGTGTCCACTTTTCTCCTCTGTTACCAAGTAAAAAAAAAATTTGCAAAAAAAAAAAACTATTCACTTTTTGAAAATTTCCACCTTGGGATACTTCTACAGCATTGGCAGGATTCGAACCATGGCCTGTGAGGGCTGTCCCCACCAAAGGTACAAGACTTACCTTTGAGCTATAGCTCCTTGGTGGTCTAGAGGATTGCAGTAGTAACTATAAGCAACATACAGGCCTTGGTGTCCTTCCCTGCGGCATCCATTGCACATGAAAAGGATGACCATGACATAAGGACAATTTGATAGGCTACTTACATGGAAACCAGTGTGGTCCAGTGGGTAAGTGCCTGCCTTCCATCCAGGCAACCAGGGTTCAAATCCCGGGTTCGGCACCAGGTGACTGATGGTGGCAGAGCAGAGGTAAGTTGGAGGTGGGCCTAAAGGGCCAATTGGTAAGTAAAATGTGTCTGTGTGTTGTGTAAGAGTGGAATCATGCCTAGTGAATGAGGGATTGCAGGTTGGTTGGTAAGTAGTGAGTGGGTGGGGTCAGAGGGGAGGGGTAAAGGAGGAGCTGGGTGAGAGAGGAGGGGTATAGGAGGAGCTCGGTCGGAGAGGAGGGGTATAGGAGGAGCCTAGTCAGAGTGGGTGGGGTCAGAGATGAGGGGTTCAGGAGCAGCCTAGTCAGAGTGGGTGGGGTCAGAGAGGAGGGGTGTAGGAGGAGCTGGGTCAGAGAGGAGGGGTATAGGAGGAGCTGGGTCGGATAGGAGGGGTATAGGAGGAGCCTAGTCAGAGTGGGTGGGGTCAGAGAGGAGGGGTATAGGAGGAGCTGGGTGAGAGAGGAGGGGTATAGGAGGAGCTCGGTCGGAGAGGAGGGGTATAGGAGGAGCCAAGTCAGAGTGGGTGGGGTCAGAGAGGAGGGGTTCAGGAGCAGCCTAGTCAGAGTGGGTGGGGTCAGAGAGGAGGGGTATATGGGTGGGGTCAGAGAGCAGAGGAATAGGTGGAGTAGGATCCTGACTTATTGTGGGAAAGTGCAAATACTTTTTTACTGCACCCCCCTATACTCTCTGATTTCTGTTGGGAGGGGGCAGTCAAAAATGGGGGGTTCAGTATTAAAAGGTGCTTGGGCGCAACGTGAAGGCGATGAGGTGCACAGAATGGCATGGCTTCCAGGTACTTTTTGGGGGGGCTACCATTAGTTTTTATTGCTCTGATCCTCCCTCATGGGGTGTACCCCAAATGGTTAGGGGCAACGGGGGGGGAGGCAAGATGCTGTTTGACAGTTTCTATTACCAACAGGGGTCACCATACGATTCTTCTGCAGTTATGGTATTGAAAGGTAAAACAAGGAGCATGTTGCTGTATTTTTGCAGGTCGGGTGCCCCAAAATGTTACTGCCAGCAGCAGCAGCCCCCTTCCTCCCCACCCGGCAGATTGGTATAGGTACCTTTAGGACATTTCTGTTGAAAACAGAGGCTATAGCGAATCGCACTACAAAATCCGAGAGCACTAACACTTGCTAAATAAAGGTGGCATCGGAGCATACGAATGAGGCAGGGAGAGGCTACTGTTGGCAATTGGTTTGGTGGGTCATAGTGAATAACCTCGGCATGCAAATAGGCAGAAGTGTGAGGATTGGCAGTGTCTGTACAGAATCTTGGCATGCTCTTCAGTTGATTTTTCCTCCTTACGTTGGCTATGAACTACAGAGGAAAGGCCTGGCCTTACTGTTGGGCAAAACATGTTTCATGATTTTAAGAAGTGTAGTCTGGCTGTACTGAGAGGGGCTGTACAGTACGGTAAATGTCTGTATACCCCTGCGATGTGCATCCAACTGTCACTTGAGATTGAACAGCGAACGAAGCAGCTGGGTTACTGACTGAATGTAAATGGAAGGCACATAGGAAGGGTGCTTGTGGTCACTCAAATGATTGAAACCCGGTTGATGCACTACCAAAGCTGGGGTACCAGGAGGGAACATTTGAGGGGTATTGAGATGGTGGTGTGCAGAGGTCAACATATGTTTCAGAGACACAGAGGTACTGCGGTCCTGGTCCCACATTGGGGGTAGACAAAAGTCCCTGCTAAAGATTTCTGTCCAACTGTTATCACATTTTGTGCAGCCTGGCTCCCTCTGTAAGGATTCCCCAGTGTCTTTCGATCCTACAGATGACTGTAGCAAACTTCCCAAATTTTTTCTTGGCCTCATACTCCCAAAGGAGTGCCTGACATTTGCCAGCCTAACGATACTCACATTCTGGGAAAAACCTCACTAACCATGCATATTTATGTACCACACATGGCAAATCCTTACAATTGCAGAACATCATATCGCACTTGTCATCTTTGAGGTACTGTAAGTATTTGGATTTGAGGGTAATATTCATCCTTGCTTGCTCTCTCCCATCTGAAGTCTACGGTGCTGCTATTCCTTTCTCACATCTCCCTTCAAAGAGACACGCGACACACAGACTCAATCACTCAGCAAACATATATGCTTTGACGTTTTCATATTGCTGTTTACCTTCTAATTATTCCCCCTTCACCACAAATACAGGCCTGCCATTCCTCATCCCCTCAGTCAACGCAGTCCTTCACTCTTTAGGCCCTGCAAGACCACCATGAACAAGAATCATGTCAGCAAGCAGAAGAAAAGCCTCAGTGTGCTCTTTTGTTCATACTGCTGCCCTCTAGTAACACTTCATGGCAACTGCAGCATAAGAATGGGACTGAGAAGAGGGCTGTCCTATGCAAATAATATCCTCCCATGCACACTTTCTTCTGAGACGGTCGGCGGCTTGTGCCGTGATACCACCTCCAACATATGGTCTTCAACCAAATTTTAAAAAAGCCCACCTGCCTTAGACGAAGGATTTTGCCACTCAAAGGAAGCACATGGGGACATCACCCTCATTTAGCAGGGTCCTAAATTGCCTGCTGTCAGCCTGTATACAGAACAAGGGCGTTCGTGGGCGTTCGTGAGCGTTCCTCAAAGGAAGGAGGTGGGTGATTAAATTCACAGTGCCAGGGCAGGCCCAGCCCAGCCCAGCCCAGCCCAGCCCAGCCCAGCCCAGCCCAGCCCAGCTCAGCCCTGCACAGCCCAGCCCGGCACAGCGCACTGCTGTGGAGGTCCATTCCTTCACATCCTGCAGCAGGCATGATGCAGACCTATTAGAGCAAAGGCTTGACTCTGCCCTTGTCTGTCTCTTAAAGGAAACAATCTTTGTAGCTTCTTATTGCACCTAATAAATGGACTCTAGCTTGCCTCAAACTTGACCCATCATTTCATTAGCCAGAGCTCATACTTGACCTTTATTTCTATCCAAGCTCACTGACACAAAACCCCTGATTTGAGCAAGTGGCTCAACCCAAAATAAAAAATCACCATCATCCAACCTATTTTACAACAAGTGTAGCCCCTTCCTCTTATTCTTGTGCTCAGTTATAACCCCCAATACCACAATTGCACTCTGCAATTCACCAAACTTAAAGGACAAAGAATGAAGACATTGATAAAGGAAGATAAGGCCTTGTCCCTATTGCACCTACTTGAGAGATAGGGCGGTTGGTAGAAGGTCATGAGGGAAAACATTTGAAATTTCGGGACACACATGCCAAAAAGAGTGTCCACTTTTCTCCTCTGTTACCAAGTAAAAAAAAAATTTGCAAAAAAAAAAAACTATTCACTTTTTGAAAATTTCCACCTTGGGATACTTCTACAGCATTGGCAGGATTCGAACCCTGGCCTGCGAGGGCTGTCCCCACCAAAGGTACAAGACTTACCTTTGAGCTATAGCTCGTTGGTGGTCTAGAGGATTGCAGTAGTAACTATAAGCAACATACAGGCCTTGGTGTCCTTCCCTGCGGCATCCATTGCACATGAAAAGGATGACCATGACATAAGGACAATTTGATAGGCTACTTACATGGAAACCAGTGTGGTCCAGTGGGTAAGTGCCTGCCTTCCATCCAGGCAACCAGGGTTCAAATCCCGGGTTCGGCACCAGGTGACTGATGGTGGCAGAGCAGAGGTAAGTTGGAGGTGGGCCTAAAGGGCCAATTGGTAAGTAAAATGTGTCTGTGTGTTGTGTAAGAGTGGAATCATGCCTAGTGAATGAGGGATTGCAGGTTGGTTGGTAAGTAGTGAGTGGGTGGGGTCAGAGGGGAGGGGTATAGGAGGAGCTGGGTGAGAGAGGAGGGGTATAGGAGGAGCTCGGTCGGAGAGGAGGGGTATAGGAGGAGCCAAGTCAGAGTGGGTGGGGTCAGAGATGAGGGGTTCAGGAGGAGCTGGGTCGGATAGGAGGGGTATAGGAGGAGCCTAGTCAGAGTGGGTGGGGTCAGAGAGGAGGGGTATAGGAGGAGCTGGGTGAGAGAGGAGGGGTATAGGAGGAGCTGGGTGAGAGAGGAGGGGTATAGGAGGAGCTTGGTCGGAGAGGAGGGGTATAGGAGGAGCCAAGTCAGAGTGGGTGGGGTCAGAGAGGAGGGGTTCAGGAGCAGCCTAGTCAGAGTGGGTGGGGTCAGAGAGGAGGGGTATATGGGTGGGGTCAGAGAGCAGAGGAATAGGTGGAGTAGGATCCTGACTTATTGTGGGAAAGTGCAAATACTTTTTTACTGCACCCCCCTATACTCTCTGATTTCTGTTGGGAGGGGGCAGTCAAAAATGGGGGGTTCAGTATTAAAAGGTGCTTGGGCGCAACGTGAAGGCGATGAGGTGCACAGAATGGCATGGCTTCCAGGTACTTTTTGGGGGGGCTACCATTAGTTTTTATTGCTCTGATCCTCCCTCATGGGGTGTACCCCAAATGGTTAGGGGCAACGGGGGGGGAGGCAAGATGCTGTTTGACAGTTTCTATTACCAACAGGGGTCACCATACGATTCTTCTGCAGTTATGGTATTGAAAGGTAAAACAAGGAGCATGTTGCTGTATTTTTGCAGGTCGGGTGCCCCAAAATGTTACTGCCAGCAGCAGCAGCCCCCTTCCTCCCCACCCGGCAGATTGGTATAGGTACCTTTAGGACATTTCTGTTGAAAACAGAGGCTATAGCGAATCGCACTACAAAATCCGAGAGCACTAACACTTGCTAAATAAAGGTGGCATCGGAGCATACGAATGAGGCAGGGAGAGGCTACTGTTGGCAATTGGTTTGGTGGGTCATAGTGAATAACCTCGGCATGCAAATAGGCAGAAGTGTGAGGATTGGCAGTGTCTGTAGAGAATTTTGGCATGCTCTTCAGTTGATTTTTTCCTCCTTACGTTGGCTATGAACTACAGAGGAAAGGCCTGGCCTTACTGTTGGGCAAAACATGTTTCATGATTTTAAGAAGTGTAGTCTGGCTGTACTGAGAGGGGCTGTACTGTACGGTAAATGTCTGTATACCCCTGCGATGTGCATCCAACTGTCACTTGAGATTGAACAGCGAACGAAGCAGCTGGGTTACTGACTGAATGTAAATGGAAGGCACATAGGAAGGGTGCTTGTGGTCACTCAAATGATTGAAACCCGGTTGATGCACTACCAAAGCTGGGGTACCAGGAGGGAACATTTGAGGGGTATTGAGATGGTGGTGTGCAGAGGTCAACATATGTTTCAGAGACACAGAGGTACTGCGGTCCTGGTCCCACATTGGGGGTAGACAAAAGTCCCTGCTAAAGATTTCTGTCCAACTGTTATCACATTTTGTGCAGCCTGGCTCCCTCTGTAAGGATTCCCCAGTGTCTTTCGATCCTACAGATGACTGTAGCAAACTTCCCAAATTTTTTCTTGGCCTCATACTCCCAAAGGAGTGCCTGACATTTGCCAGCCTAACGATACTCACATTCTGGGAAAAACCTCACTAACCATGCATATTTATGTACCACACATGGCAAATCCTTACAATTGCAGAACATCATATCGCACTTGTCATCTTTGAGGTACTGTAAGTATTTGGATTTGAGGGTAATATTCATCCTTGCTTGCTCTCTCCCATCTGAAGTCTACGGTGCTGCTATTCCTTTCTCACATCTCCCTTCAAAGAGACACGCGACACACAGACTCAATCACTCAGCAAACATATATGCTTTGACGTTTTCATATTGCTGTTTACCTTCTAATTATTCCCCCTTCACCACAAATACAGGCCTGCCATTCCTCATCCCCTCAGTCAACGCAGTCCTTCACTCTTTAGGCCCTGCAAGACCACCATGAACAAGAATCATGTCAGCAAGCAGAAGAAAAGCCTCAGTGTGCTCTTTTGTTCATACTGCTGCCCTCTAGTAACACTTCATGGCAACTGCAGCATAAGAATGGGACTGAGAAGAGGGCTGTCCTATGCAAATAATATCCTCCCATGCACACTTTCTTCTGAGACGGTCGGCGGCTTGTGCCGTGATACCACCTCCAACATATGGTCTTCAACCAAATTTTAAAAAAGCCCACCTGCCTTAGACGAAGGATTTTGCCACTCAAAGGAAGCACATGGGGACATCACCCTCATTTAGCAGGGTCCTAAATTGCCTGCTGTCAGCCTGTATACAGAACAAGGGCGTTCGTGGGCGTTCGTGAGCGTTCCTCAAAGGAAGGAGGTGGGTGATTAAATTCACAGTGCCAGGGCAGGCCCAGCCCAGCCCAGCCCAGCCCAGCCCAGCCCAGCCCAGCCCAGCCCAGCTCAGCCCTGCACAGCCCAGCCCGGCACAGCGCACTGCTGTGGAGGTCCATTCCTTCACATCCTGCAGCAGGCATGATGCAGACCTATTAGAGCAAAGGCTTGACTCTGCCCTTGTCTGTCTCTTAAAGGAAACAATCTTTGTAGCTTCTTATTGCACCTAATAAATGGACTCTAGCTTGCCTCAAACTTGACCCATCATTTCATTAGCCAGAGCTCATACTTGACCTTTATTTCTATCCAAGCTCACTGACACAAAACCCCTGATTTGAGCAAGTGGCTCAACCCAAAATAAAAAATCACCATCATCCAACCTATTTTACAACAAGTGTAGCCCCTTCCTCTTATTCTTGTGCTCAGTTATAACCCCCAATACCACAATTGCACTCTGCAATTCACCAAACTTAAAGGACAAAGAATGAAGACATTGATAAAGGAAGATAAGGCCTTGTCCCTATTGCACCTACTTGAGAGATAGGGCGGTTGGTAGAAGGTCATGAGGGAAAACATTTGAAATTTCGGGACACACATGCCAAAAAGAGTGTCCACTTTTCTCCTCTGTTACCAAGTAAAAAAAAAATTTGCAAAAAAAAAAAACTATTCACTTTTTGAAAATTTCCACCTTGGGATACTTCTACAGCATTGGCAGGATTCGAACCCTGGCCTGTGAGGGCTGTCCCCACCAAACGTACAAGACTTACCTTTGAGCTATAGCTCCTTGGTGGTCTAGAGGATTGCAGTAGTAACTATAAGCAACATACAGGCCTTGGTGTCCTTCCCTGCGGCATCCATTGCACATGAAAAGGATGACCATGACATAAGGACAATTTGATAGGCTACTTACATGGAAACCAGTGTGGTCCAGTGGGTAAGTGCCTGCCTTCCATCCAGGCAACCAGGGTTCAAATCCCGGGTTCGGCACCAGGTGACTGATGGTGGCAGAGCAGAGGTAAGTTGGAGGTGGGCCTAAAGGGCCAATTGGTAAGTAAAATGTGTCTGTGTGTTGTGTAAGAGTGGAATCATGCCTAGTGAATGAGGGATTGCAGGTTGGTTGGTAAGTAGTGAGTAGGTGGGGTCAGAGAGGAGGGGTATAGGAGGAGCTGGGTGAGAGAGGAGGGGTATAGGAGGAGCTCGGTCGGAGAGGAGGGGTATAGGAGGAGCCAAGTCAGAGTGGGTGGGGTCAGAGAGGAGGGGTTCAGGAGCAGCCTAGTCAGAGTGGGTGGGGTCAGAGAGGAGGGGTATATGGGTGGGGTCAGAGAGCAGAGGAATAGGTGGAGTAGGATCCTGACTTATTGTGGGAAAGTGCAAATACTTTTTTACTGCACCCCTCTATACTCTCTGATTTCTGTTGGGAGGGGCAGTCAAAAATGGGGGGTTCAGTATTAAAAGGTGCTTGGGCGCAACGTGAAGGCGATGAGGTGCACAGAATGGCATGGCTTCCAGGTACTTTTTGGGGGGGCTACCATTAGTTTTTATTGCTCTGATCCTCCCTCATGGGGTGTACCCCAAATGGTTAGGGGCAACGGGGGGGGAGGCAAGATGCTGTTTGACAGTTTCTATTACCAACAGGGGTCACCATACGATTCTTCTGCAGTTATGGTATTGAAAGGTAAAACAAGGAGCATGTGGCTGTATTTTTGCAGGTCGGGTGCCCCAAAATGTTACTGCCAGCAGCAGCAGCCCCCTTCCTCCCCACCCGGCAGATTGGTATAGGTACCTTTAGGACATTTCTGTTGAAAACAGAGGCTATAGCGAATCGCACTACAAAATCCGAGAGCACTAACACTTGCTAAATAAAGGTGGCATCGGAGCATACGAATGAGGCAGGGAGAGGCTACTGTTGGCAATTGGTTTGGTGGGTCATAGTGAATAACCTCGGCATGCAAATAGGCAGAAGTGTGAGGATTGGCAGTGTCTGTAGAGAATTTTGGCATGCTCTTCAGTTGATTTTTTCCTCCTTACGTTGGCTATGAACTACAGAGGAAAGGCCTGGCCTTACTGTTGGGCAAAACATGTTTCATGATTTTAAGAAGTGTAGTCTGGCTGTACTGAGAGGGGCTGTACAGTACGGTAAATGTCTGTATACCCCTGCGATGTGCATCCAACTGTCACTTGAGATTGAACAGCGAACGAAGCAGCTGGGTTACTGACTGAATGTAAATGGAAGGCACATAGGAAGGGTGCTTGTGGTCACTCAAATGATTGAAACCCGGTTGATGCACTACCAAAGCTGGGGTACCAGGAGGGAACATTTGAGGGGTATTGAGATGGTGGTGTGCAGAGGTCAACATATGTTTCAGAGACACAGAGGTACTGCGGTCCTGGTCCCACATTGGGGGTAGACAAAAGTCCCTGCTAAAGATTTCTGTCCAACTGTTATCACATTTTGTGCAGCCTGGCTCCCTCTGTAAGGATTCCCCAGTGTCTTTCGATCCTACAGATGACTGTAGCAAACTTCCCAAATTTTTTCTTGGCCTCATACTCCCAAAGGAGTGCCTGACATTTGCCAGCCTAACGATACTCACATTCTGGGAAAAACCTCACTAACCATGCATATTTATGTACCACACATGGCAAATCCTTACAATTGCAGAACATCATATCGCACTTGTCATCTTTGAGGTACTGTAAGTATTTGGATTTGAGGGTAATATTCATCCTTGCTTGCTCTCTCCCATCTGAAGTCTACGGTGCTGCTATTCCTTTCTCACATCTCCCTTCAAAGAGACACGCGACACACAGACTCAATCACTCAGCAAACATATATGCTTTGACGTTTTCATATTGCTGTTTACCTTCTAATTATTCCCCCTTCACCACAAATACAGGCCTGCCATTCCTCATCCCCTCAGTCAACGCAGTCCTTCACTCTTTAGGCCCTGCAAGACCACCATGAACAAGAATCATGTCAGCAAGCAGAAGAAAAGCCTCAGTGTGCTCTTTTGTTCATACTGCTGCCCTCTAGTAACACTTCATGGCAACTGCAGCATAAGAATGGGACTGAGAAGAGGGCTGTCCTATGCAAATAATATCCTCCCATGCACACTTTCTTCTGAGACGGTCGGCGGCTTGTGCCGTGATACCACCTCCAACATATGGTCTTCAACCAAATTTTAAAAAAGCCCACCTGCCTTAGACGAAGGATTTTGCCACTCAAAGGAAGCACATGGGGACATCACCCTCATTTAGCAGGGTCCTAAATTGCCTGCTGTCAGCCTGTATACAGAACAAGGGCGTTCGTGGGCGTTCGTGAGCGTTCCTCAAAGGAAGGAGGTGGGTGATTAAATTCACAGTGCCAGGGCAGGCCCAGCCCAGCCCAGCCCAGCCCAGCCCAGCCCAGCCCAGCTCAGCCCTGCACAGCCCAGCCCGGCACAGCGCACTGCTGTGGAGGTCCATTCCTTCACATCCTGCAGCAGGCATGATGCAGACCTATTAGAGCAAAGGCTTGACTCTGCCCTTGTCTGTCTCTTAAAGGAAACAATCTTTGTAGCTTCTTATTGCACCTAATAAATGGACTCTAGCTTGCCTCAAACTTGACCCATCATTTCATTAGCCAGAGCTCATACTTGACCTTTATTTCTATCCAAGCTCACTGACACAAAACCCCTGATTTGAGCAAGTGGCTCAACCCAAAATAAAAAATCACCATCATCCAACCTATTTTACAACAAGTGTAGCCCCTTCCTCTTATTCTTGTGCTCAGTTATAACCCCCAATACCACAATTGCACTCTGCAATTCACCAAACTTAAAGGACAAAGAATGAAGACATTAATAAAGGAAGATAAGGCCTTGTCCCTATTGCACCTACTTGAGAGATAGGGCGGTTGGTAGAAGGTCATGAGGGAAAACATTTGAAATTTCGGGACACACATGCCAAAAAGAGTGTCCACTTTTCTCCTCTGTTACCAAGTAAAAAAAAAATTTGCAAAAAAAAAAAACTATTCACTTTTTGAAAATTTCCACCTTGGGATACTTCTACAGCATTGGCAGGATTCGAACCCTGGCCTGTGAGGGCTGTCCCCACCAAACGTACAAGACTTACCTTTGAGCTATAGCTCCTTGGTGGTCTAGAGGATTGCAGTAGTAACTATAAGCAACATACAGGCCTTGGTGTCCTTCCCTGCGGCATCCATTGCACATGAAAAGGATGACCATGACATAAGGACAATTTGATAGGCTACTTACATGGAAACCAGTGTGGTCCAGTGGGTAAGTGCCTGCCTTCCATCCAGGCAACCAGGGTTCAAATCCCGGGTTCGGCACCAGGTGACTGATGGTGGCAGAGCAGAGGTAAGTTGGAGGTGGGCCTAAAGGGCCAATTGGTAAGTAAAATGTGTCTGTGTGTTGTGTAAGAGTGGAATCATGCCTAGTGAATGAGGGATTGCAGGTTGGTTGGTAAGTAGTGAGTAGGTGGGGTCAGAGGGGAGGGGTATAGGAGGAGCTGGGTGAGAGAGGAGGGGTATAGGAGGAGCTCGGTCGGAGAGGAGGGGTATAGGAGGAGCCAAGTCAGAGTGGGTGGGGTCAGAGAGGAGGGGTTCAGGAGCAGCCTAGTCAGAGTGGGTGGGGTCAGAGAGGAGGGGTATATGGGTGGGGTCAGTGAGCAGAGGAATAGGTGGAGTAGGATCCTGACTTATTGTGCGAAAGTGCAAATACTTTTTTACTGCACCCCCCTATACTCTCTGATTTCTGTTGGGAGGGGGCAGTCAAAAATGGGGGGTTCAGTATTAAAAGGTGCTTGGGCGCAACGTGAAGGCGATGAGGTGCACAGAATGGCATGGCTTCCAGGTACTTTTTGGGGGGGCTACCATTAGTTTTTATTGCTCTGATCCTCCCTCATGGGGTGTACCCCAAATGGTTAGGGGCAACGGGGGGGGAGGCAAGATGCTGTTTGACAGTTTCTATTACCAACAGGGGTCACCATACGATTCTTCTGCAGTTATGGTATTGAAAGGTAAAACAAGGAGCATGTGGCTGTATTTTTGCAGGTCGGGTGCCCCAAAATGTTACTGCCAGCAGCAGCAGCCCCCTTCCTCCCCACCCGGCAGATTGGTATAGGTACCTTTAGGACATTTCTGTTGAAAACAGAGGCTATAGCGAATCGCACTACAAAATCCGAGAGCACTAACACTTGCTAAATAAAGGTGGCATCGGAGCATACGAATGAGGCAGGGAGAGGCTACTGTTGGCAATTGGTTTGGTGGGTCATAGTGAATAACCTCGGCATGCAAATAGGCAGAAGTGTGAGGATTGGCAGTGTCTGTAGAGAATTTTGGCATGCTCTTCAGTTGATTTTTTCCTCCTTACGTTGGCTATGAACTACAGAGGAAAGGCCTGGCCTTACTGTTGGGCAAAACATGTTTCATGATTTTAAGAAGTGTAGTCTGGCTGTACTGAGAGGGGCTGTACAGTACGGTAAATGTCTGTATACCCCTGCGTTGTGCATCCAACTGTCACTTGAGATTGAACAGCGAACGAAGCAGCTGGGTTACTGACTGAATGTAAATGGAAGGCACATAGGAAGGGTGCTTGTGGTCACTCAAATGATTGAAACCCGGTTGATGCACTACCAAAGCTGGGGTACCAGGAGGGAACATTTGAGGGGTATTGAGATGGTGGTGTGCAGAGGTCAACATATGTTTCAGAGACACAGAGGTACTGCGGTCCTGGTCCCACATTGGGGGTAGACAAAAGTCCCTGCTAAAGATTTCTGTCCAACTGTTATCACATTTTGTGCAGCCTGGCTCCCTCTGTAAGGATTCCCCAGTGTCTTTCGATCCTACAGATGACTGTAGCAAACTTCCCAAATTTTTTCTTGGCCTCATACTCCCAAAGGAGTGCCTGACATTTGCCAGCCTAACGATACTCACATTCTGGGAAAAACCTCACTAACCATGCATATTTATGTACCACACATGGCAAATCCTTACAATTGCAGAACATCATATCGCACTTGTCATCTTTGAGGTACTGTAAGTATTTGGATTTGAGGGTAATATTCATCCTTGCTTGCTCTCTCCCATCTGAAGTCTACGGTGCTGCTATTCCTTTCTCACATCTCCCTTCAAAGAGACACGCGACACACAGACTCAATCACTCAGCAAACATATATGCTTTGACGTTTTCATATTGCTGTTTACCTTCTAATTATTCCCCCTTCACCACAAATACAGGCCTGCCATTCCTCATCCCCTCAGTCAACGCAGTCCTTCACTCTTTAGGCCCTGCAAGACCACCATGAACAAGAATCATGTCAGCAAGCAGAAGAAAAGCCTCAGTGTGCTCTTTTGTTCATACTGCTGCCCTCTAGTAACACTTCATGGCAACTGCAGCATAAGAATGGGACTGAGAAGAGGGCTGTCCTATGCAAATAATATCCTCCCATGCACACTTTCTTCTGAGACGGTCGGCGGCTTGTGCCGTGATACCACCTCCAACATATGGTCTTCAACCAAATTTTTAAAAAGCCCACCTGCCTTAGACGAAGGATTTTGCCACTCAAAGGAAGCACATGGGGACATCACCCTCATTTAGCAGGGTCCTAAATTGCCTGCTGTCAGCCTGTATACAGAACAAGGGCGTTCGTGGGCGTTCGTGAGCGTTCCTCAAAGGAAGGAGGTGGGTGATTAAATTCACAGTGCCAGGGCAGGCCCAGCCCAGCCCAGCCCAGCCCAGCCCAGCCCAGCTCAGCCCTGCACAGCCCAGCCCGGCACAGCGCACTGCTGTGGAGGTCCATTCCTTCACATCCTGCAGCAGGCATGATGCAGACCTATTAGAGCAAAGGCTTGACTCTGCCCTTGTCTGTCTCTTAAAGGAAACAATCTTTGTAGCTTCTTATTGCACCTAATAAATGGACTCTAGCTTGCCTCAAACTTGACCCATCATTTCATTAGCCAGAGCTCATACTTGACCTTTATTTCTATCCAAGCTCACTGACACAAAACCCCTGATTTGAGCAAGTGGCTCAACCCAAAATAAAAAATCACCATCATCCAACCTATTTTACAACAAGTGTAGCCCCTTCCTCTTATTCTTGTGCTCAGTTATAACCCCCAATACCACAATTGCACTCTGCAATTCACCAAACTTAAAGGACAAAGAATGAAGACATTGATAAAGGAAGATAAGGCCTTGTCCCTATTGCACCTACTTGAGAGATAGGGCGGTTGGTAGAAGGTCATGAGGGAAAACATTTGAAATTTCGGGACACACATGCCAAAAAGAGTGTCCACTTTTCTCCTCTGTTACCAAGTAAAAAAAAAATTTGCAAAAAAAAAAAACTATTCACTTTTTGAAAATTTCCACCTTGGGATACTTCTACAGCATTGGCAGGATTCGAACCCTGGCCTGTGAGGGCTGTCCCCACCAAACGTACAAGACTTACCTTTGAGCTATAGCTCCTTGGTGGTCTAGAGGATTGCAGTAGTAACTATAAGCAACATACAGGCCTTGGTGTCCTTCCCTGCGGCATCCATTGCACATGAAAAGGATGACCATGACATAAGGACAATTTGATAGGCTACTTACATGGAAACCAGTGTGGTCCAGTGGGTAAGTGCCTGCCTTCCATCCAGGCAACCAGGGTTCAAATCCCGGGTTCGGCACCAGGTGACTGATGGGGGCAGAGCAGAGGTAAGTTGGAGGTGGGCCTAAAGGGCCAATTGGTAAGTAAAATGTGTCTGTGTGTTGTGTAAGAGTGGAATCATGCCTAGTGAATGAGGGATTGCAGGTTGGTTGGTAAGTAGTGAGTAGGTGGGGTCAGAGGGGAGGGGTATAGGAGGAGCTGGGTGAGAGAGGAGGGGTATAGGAGGAGCTCGGTCGGAGAGGAGGGGTATAGGAGGAGCCAAGTCAGAGTGGGTGGGGTCAGAGAGGAGGGGTTCAGGAGCAGCCTAGTCAGAGTGGGTGGGGTCAGAGAGGAGGGGTATATGGGTGGGGTCAGAGAGCAGAGGAATAGGTGGAGTAGGATCCTGACTTATTGTGGGAAAGTGCAAATACTTTTTTACTGCACCCCCCTATACTCTCTGATTTCTGTTGGGAGGGGGCAGTCAAAAATGGGGGGTTCAGTATTAAAAGGTGCTTGGGCGCAACGTGAAGGCGATGAGGTGCACAGAATGGCATGGCTTCCAGGTACTTTTTGGGGGGGCTACCATTAGTTTTTATTGCTCTGATCCTCCCTCATGGGGTGTACCCCAAATGGTTAGGGGCAACGGGGGGGAGGCAAGATGCTGTTTGACAGTTTCTATTACCAACAGGGGTCACCATACGATTCTTCTGCAGTTATGGTATTGAAAGGTAAAACAAGGAGCATGTGGCTGTATTTTTGCAGGTCGGGTGCCCCAAAATGTTACTGCCAGCAGCAGCAGCCCCCTTCCTCCCCACCCGGCAGATTGGTATAGGTACCTTTAGGACATTTCTGTTGAAAACAGAGGCTATAGCGAATCGCACTACAAAATCCGAGAGCACTAACACTTGCTAAATAAAGGTGGCATCGGAGCATACGAATGAGGCAGGGAGAGGCTACTGTTGGCAATTGGTTTGGTGGGTCATAGTGAATAACCTCGGCATGCAAATAGGCAGAAGTGTGAGGATTGGCAGTGTCTGTAGAGAATTTTGGCATGCTCTTCAGTTGATTTTTTCCTCCTTACGTTGGCTATGAACTACAGAGGAAAGGCCTGGCCTTACTTTTGGGCAAAACATGTTTCATGATTTTAAGAAGTGTAGTCTGGCTGTACTGAGAGGGGCTGTACAGTACGGTAAATGTCTGTATACCCCTGCGATGTGCATCCAACTGTCACTTGAGATTGAACAGCGAACGAAGCAGCTGGGTTACTGACTGAATGTAAATGGAAGGCACATAGGAAGGGTGCTTGTGGTCACTCAAATGATTGAAACCCGGTTGATGCACTACCAAAGCTGGGGTACCAGGAGGGAACATTTGAGGGGTATTGAGATGGTGGTGTGCAGAGGTCAACATATGTTTCAGAGACACAGAGGTACTGCGGTCCTGGTCCCACATTGGGGGTAGACAAAAGTCCCTGCTAAAGATTTCTGTCCAACTGTTATCACATTTTGTGCAGCCTGGCTCCCTCTGTAAGGATTCCCCAGTGTCTTTCGATCCTACAGATGACTGTAGCAAACTTCCCAAATTTTTTCTTGGCCTCATACTCCCAAAGGAGTGCCTGACATTTGCCAGCCTAACGATACTCACATTCTGGGAAAAACCTCACTAACCATGCATATTTATGTACCACACATGGCAAATCCTTACAATTGCAGAACATCATATCGCACTTGTCATCTTTGAGGTACTGTAAGTATTTGGATTTGAGGGTAATATTCATCCTTGCTTGCTCTCTCCCATCTGAAGTCTACGGTGCTGCTATTCCTTTCTCACATCTCCCTTCAAAGAGACACGCGACACACAGACTCAATCACTCAGCAAACATATATGCTTTGACGTTTTCATATTGCTGTTTACCTTCTAATTATTCCCCCTTCACCACAAATACAGGCCTGCCATTCCTCATCCCCTCAGTCAACGCAGTCCTTCACTCTTTAGGCCCTGCAAGACCACCATGAACAAGAATCATGTCAGCAAGCAGAAGAAAAGCCTCAGTGTGCTCTTTTGTTCATACTGCTGCCCTCTAGTAACACTTCATGGCAACTGCAGCATAAGAATGGGACTGAGAAGAGGGCTGTCCTATGCAAATAATATCCTCCCATGCACACTTTCTTCTGAGACGGTCGGCGGCTTGTGCCGTGATACCACCTCCAACATATGGTCTTCAACCAAATTTTAAAAAAACCCACCTGCCTTAGACGAAGGATTTTGCCACTCAAAGGAAGCACATGGGGACATCACCCTCATTTAGCAGGGTCCTAAATTGCCTGCTGTCAGCCTGTATACAGAACAAGGGCGTTCGTGGGCGTTCGTGAGCGTTCCTCAAAGGAAGGAGGTGGGTGATTAAATTCACAGTGCCAGGGCAGGCCCAGCCCAGCCCAGCCCAGCCCAGCCCAGCCCAGCCCAGCCCAGCCCAGCCCAGCTCAGCCCTGCACAGCCCAGCCCGGCACAGCGCACTGCTGTGGAGGTCCATTCCTTCACATCCTGCAGCAGGCATGATGCAGACCTATTAGAGCAAAGGCTTGACTCTGCCCTTGTCTGTCTCTTAAAGGAAACAATCTTTGTAGCTTCTTATTGCACCTAATAAATGGACTCTAGCTTGCCTCAAACTTGACCCATCATTTCATTAGCCAGAGCTCATACTTGACCTTTATTTCTATCCAAGCTCACTGACACAAAACCCCTGATTTGAGCAAGTGGCTCACACCAAAATAAAAAATCACCATCATCCAACCTATTTTACAACAAGTGTAGCCCCTTCCTCTTATTCTTGTGCTCAGTTATAACCCCCAATACCACAATTGCACTCTGCAATTCACCAAACTTAAAGGACAAAGAATGAAGACATTGATAAAGGAAGATAAGGCCTTGTCCCTATTGCACCTACTTGAGAGATAGGGCGGTTGGTAGAAGGTCATGAGGGAAAACATTTGAAATTTCGGGACACACATGCCAAAAAGAGTGTCCACTTTTCTCCTCTGTTACCAAGTAAAAAAAAAATTTGCAAAAAAAAAAACTATTCACTTTTTGAAAATTTCCACCTTGGGATACTTCTACAGCATTGGCAGGATTCGAACCCTGGCCTGTGAGGGCTGTCCCCACCAAAGGTACAAGACTTACCTTTGAGCTATAGCTCCTTGGTGGTCTAGAGGATTGCAGTAGTAACTATAAGCAACATACAGGCCTTGGTGTCCTTCCCTGCGGCATCCATTGCACATGAAAAGGATGACCATGACATAAGGACAATTTGATAGGCTACTTACATGGAAACCAGTGTGGTCCAGTGGGTAAGTGCCTGCCTTCCATCCAGGCAACCAGGGTTCAAATCCCGGGTTCGGCACCAGGTGACTGATGGTGGCAGAGCAGAGGTAAGTTGGAGGTGGGCCTAAAGGGCCAATTGGTAAGTAAAATGTGTCTGTGTGTTGTGTAAGAGTGGAATCATGCCTAGTGAATGAGGGATTGCAGGTTGGTTGGTAAGTAGTGAGTGGGTGGGGTCAGAGGGGAGGGGTATAGGAGGAGCTGGGTGAGAGAGGAGGGGTATAGGAGGAGCTCGGTCGGAGAGGAGGGGTATAGGAGGAGCCTAGTCAGAGTGGGTGGGGTCAGAGATGAGGGGTTCAGGAGCAGCCTAGTCAGAGTGGGTGGGGTCAGAGAGGAGGGGTGTAGGAGGAGCTGGGTCAGAGAGGAGGGGTATAGGAGGAGCTGGGTCGGATAGGAGGGGTATAGGAGGAGCCTAGTCAGAGTGGGTGGGGTCAGAGAGGAGGGGTATAGGAGGAGCTGGGTGAGAGAGGAGGGGTATAGGAGGAGCTCGGTCGGAGAGGAGGGGTATAGGAGGAGCCAAGTCAGAGTGGGTGGGGTCAGAGAGGAGGGGTTCAGGAGCAGCCTAATCAGAGTGGGTGGGGTCAGAGAGGAGGGGTATATGGGTGGGGTCAGAGAGCAGAGGAATAGGTGGAGTAGGATCCTGACTTATTGTGGGAAAGTGCAAATACTTTTTTACTGCACCCCCCTATACTCTCTGATTTCTGTTGGGAGGGGCAGTCAAAAATGGGGGGTTCAGTATTAAAAGGTGCTTGGGAGCAACGTGAAGGCGATGAGGTGCACAGAATGGCATGGCTTCCAGGTACTTTTTGGGGGGGCTACCATTAGTTTTTATTGCTCTGATCCTCCCTCATGGGGTGTACCCCAAATGGTTAGGGGCAACGGGGGGGAGGCAAGATGCTGTTTGACAGTTTCTATTACCAACAGGGGTCACCATACGATTCTTCTGCAGTTATGGTATTGAAAGGTAAAACAAGGAGCATGTGGCTGTATTTTTGCAGGTCGGGTGCCCCAAAATGTTACTGCCAGCAGCAGCAGCCCCCTTCCTCCCCACCCGGCAGATTGGTATAGGTACCTTTAGGACATTTCTGTTGAAAACAGAGGCTATAGCGAATCGCACTACAAAATCCGAGAGCACTAACACTTGCTAAATAAAGGTGGCATCGGAGCATACGAATGAGGCAGGGAGAGGCTACTGTTGGCAATTGGTTTGGTGGGTCATAGTGAATAACCTCGGCATGCAAATAGGCAGAAGTGTGAGGATTGGCAGTGTCTGTAGAGAATTTTGGCATGCTCTTCAGTTGATTTTTTCCTCCTTACGTTGGCTATGAACTACAGAGGAAAGGCCTGGCCTTACTGTTGGGCAAAACATGTTTCATGATTTTAAGAAGTGTAGTCTGGCTGTACTGAGAGGGGCTGTACAGTACGGTAAATGTCTGTATACCCCTGCGATGTGCATCCAACTGTCACTTGAGATTGAACAGCGAACGAAGCAGCTGGGTTACTGACTGAATGTAAATGGAAGGCACATAGGAAGGGTGCTTGTGGTCACTCAAATGATTGAAACCCGGTTGATGCACTACCAAAGCTGGGGTACCAGGAGGGAACATTTGAGGGGTATTGAGATGGTGGTGTGCAGAGGTCAACATATGTTTCAGAGACACAGAGGTACTGCGGTCCTGGTCCCACATTGGGGGTAGACAAAAGTCCCTGCTAAAGATTTCTGTCCAACTGTTATCACATTTTGTGCAGCCTGGCTCCCTCTGTAAGGATTCCCCAGTGTCTTTCGATCCTACAGATGACTGTAGCAAACTTCCCAAATTTTTTCTTGGCCTCATACTCCCAAAGGAGTGCCTGACATTTGCCAGCCTAACGATACTCACATTCTGGGAAAAACCTCACTAACCATGCATATTTATGTACCACACATGGCAAATCCTTACAATTGCAGAACATCATATCGCACTTGTCATCTTTGAGGTACTGTAAGTATTTGGATTTGAGGGTAATATTCATCCTTGCTTGCTCTCTCCCATCTGAAGTCTACGGTGCTGCTATTCCTTTCTCACATCTCCCTTCAAAGAGACACGCGACACACAGACTCAATCACTCAGCAAACATATATGCTTTGACGTTTTCATATTGCTGTTTACCTTCTAATTATTCCCCCTTCACCACAAATACAGGCCTGCCATTCCTCATCCCCTCAGTCAACGCAGTCCTTCACTCTTTAGGCCCTGCAAGACCACCATGAACAAGAATCATGTCAGCAAGCAGAAGAAAAGCCTCAGTGTGCTCTTTTGTTCATACTGCTGCCCTCTAGTAACACTTCATGGCAACTGCAGCATAAGAATGGGACTGAGAAGAGGGCTGTCCTATGCAAATAATATCCTCCCATGCACACTTTCTTCTGAGACGGTCGGCGGCTTGTGCCGTGATACCACCTCCAACATATGGTCTTCAACCAAATTTTAAAAAAGCCCACCTGCCTTAGACGAAGGATTTTGCCACTCAAAGGAAGCACATGGGGACATCACCCTCATTTAGCAGGGTCCTAAATTGCCTGCTGTCAGCCTGTATACAGAACAAGGGCGTTCGTGGGCGTTCGTGAGCGTTCCTCAAAGGAAGGAGGTGGGTGATTAAATTCACAGTGCCAGGGCAGGCCCAGCCCAGCCCAGCCCAGCCCAGCCCAGCCCAGCCCAGCCCAGCCCAGCCCAGCCCAGCTCAGCCCTGCACAGCCCAGCCCGGCACAGCGCACTGCTGTGGAGGTCCATTCCTTCACATCCTGCAGCAGGCATGATGCAGACCTATTAGAGCAAAGGCTTGACTCTGCCCTTGTCTGTCTCTTAAAGGAAACAATCTTTGTAGCTTCTTATTGCACCTAATAAATGGACTCTAGCTTGCCTCAAACTTGACCCATCATTTCATTAGCCAGAGCTCATACTTGACCTTTATTTCTATCCAAGCTCACTGACACAAAACCCCTGATTTGAGCAAGTGGCTCACACCAAAATAAAAAATCACCATCATCCAACCTATTTTACAACAAGTGTAGCCCCTTCCTCTTATTCTTGTGCTCAGTTATAACCCCCAATACCACAATTGCACTCTGCAATTCACCAAACTTAAAGGACAAAGAATGAAGACATTGATAAAGGAAGATAAGGCCTTGTCCCTATTGCACCTACTTGAGAGATAGGGCGGTTGGTAGAAGGTCATGAGGGAAAACATTTGAAATTTCGGGACACACATGCCAAAAAGAGTGTCCACTTTTCTCCTCTGTTACCAAGTAAAAAAAAAATTTGCAAAAAAAAAAAACTATTCACTTTTTGAAAATTTCCACCTTGGGATACTTCTACAGCATTGGCAGGATTCGAACCCTGGCCTGTGAGGGCTGTCCCCACCAAAGGTACAAGACTTACCTTTGAGCTATAGCTCCTTGGTGGTCTAGAGGATTGCAGTAGTAACTATAAGCAACATACAGGCCTTGGTGTCCTTCCCTGCGGCATCCATTGCACATGAAAAGGATGACCATGACATAAGGACAATTTGATAGGCTACTTACATGGAAACCAGTGTGGTCCAGTGGGTAAGTGCCTGCCTTCCATCCAGGCAACCAGGGTTCAAATCCCGGGTTCGGCACCAGGTGACTGATGGTGGCAGAGCAGAGGTAAGTTGGAGGTGGGCCTAAAGGGCCAATTGGTAAGTAAAATGTGTCTGTGTGTTGTGTAAGAGTGGAATCATGCCTAGTGAATGAGGGATTGCAGGTTGGTTGGTAAGTAGTGAGTGGGTGGGGTCAGAGGGGAGGGGTATAGGAGGAGCTGGGTGAGAGAGGAGGGGTATAGGAGGAGCTCGGTCGGAGAGGAGGGGTATAGGAGGAGCCTAGTCAGAGTGGGTGGGGTCAGAGATGAGGGGTTCAGGAGCAGCCTAGTCAGAGTGGGTGGGGTCAGAGAGGAGGGGTATAGGAGGAGCTGGGTCGGATAGGAGGGGTATAGGAGGAGCCTAGTCAGAGTGGGTGGGGTCAGAGAGGAGGGGTATAGGAGGAGCTGGGTGAGAGAGGAGGGGTATAGGAGGAGCTCGGTCGGAGAGGAGGGGTATAGGAGGAGCCAAGTCAGAGTGGGTGGGGTCAGAGAGGAGGGGTTCAGGAGCAGCCTAGTCAGAGTGGGTGGGGTCAGAGAGGAGGGGTATATGGGTGGGGTCAGAGAGCAGAGGAATAGGTGGAGTAGGATCCTGACTTATTGTGGGAAAGTGCAAATACTTTTTTACTGCACCCCCCTATACTCTCTGATTTCTGTTGGGAGGGGGCAGTCAAAAATGGGGGGTTCAGTATTAAAAGGTGCTTGGGCGCAACGTGAAGGCGATGAGGTGCACAGAATGGCATGGCTTCCAGGTACTTTTTGGGGGGGCTACCATTAGTTTTTATTGCTCTGATCCTCCCTCATGGGGTGTACCCCAAATGGTTAGGGGCAACGGGGGGGGAGGCAAGATGCTGTTTGACAGTTTCTATTACCAACAGGGGTCACCATACGATTCTTCTGCAGTTATGGTATTGAAAGGTAAAACAAGGAGCATGTTGCTGTATTTTTGCAGGTCGGGTGCCCCAAAATGTTACTGCCAGCAGCAGCAGCCCCCTTCCTCCCCACCCGGCAGATTGGTATAGGTACCTTTAGGACATTTCTGTTGAAAACAGAGGCTATAGCGAATCGCACTACAAAATCCGAGAGCACTAACACTTGCTAAATAAAGGTGGCATCGGAGCATACGAATGAGGCAGGGAGAGGCTACTGTTGGCAATTGGTTTGGTGGGTCATAGTGAATAACCTCGGCATGCAAATAGGCAGAAGTGTGAGGATTGGCAGTGTCTGTAGAGAATTTTGGCATGCTCTTCAGTTGATTTTTTCCTCCTTACGTTGGCTATGAACTACAGAGGAAAGGCCTGGCCTTACTGTTGGGCAAAACATGTTTCATGATTTTAAGAAGTGTAGTCTGGCTGTACTGAGAGAGGCTGTACAGTACGGTAAATGTCTGTATACCCCTGCGATGTGCATCCAACTGTCACTTGAGATTGAACAGCGAACGAAGCAGCTGGGTTACTGACTGAATGTAAATGGAAGGCACATAGGAAGGGTGCTTGTGGTCACTCAAATGATTGAAACCCGGTTGATGCACTACCAAAGCTGGGGTACCAGGAGGGAACATTTGAGGGGTATTGAGATGGTGGTGTGCAGAGGTCAACATATGTTTCAGAGACACAGAGGTACTGCGGTCCTGGTCCCACATTGGATGTAGACAAAAGTCCCTGCTAAAGATTTCTGTCCAACTGTTATCACATTTTGTGCAGCCTGGCTCCCTCTGTAAGGATTCCCCAGTGTCTTTCGATCCTACAGATGACTGTAGCAAACTTCCCAAATTTTTTCTTGGCCTCATACTCCCAAAGGAGTGCCTGACATTTGCCAGCCTAACGATACTCACATTCTGGGAAAAACCTCACTAACCATGCATATTTGTGTACCACACATGGCAAATCCTTACAATTGCAGAACATCATATCGCACTTGTCATCTTTGAGGTACTGTAAGTATTTGGATTTGAGGGTAATATTCATCCTTGCTTGCTCTCTCCCATCTGAAGTCTACGGTGCTGCTATTCCTTTCTCACATCTCCCTTCAAAGAGACACGCGACACACAGACTCAATCACTCAGCAAACATATATGCTTTGACGTTTTCATATTGCTGTTTACCTTCTAATTATTCCCCCTTCACCACAAATACAGGCCTGCCATTCCTCATCCCCTCAGTCAACGCAGTCCTTCACTCTTTAGGCCCTGCAAGACCACCATGAACAAGAATCATGTCAGCAAGCAGAAGAAAAGCCTCAGTGTGCTCTTTTGTTCATACTGCTGCCCTCTAGTAACACTTCATGGCAACTGCAGCATAAGAATGGGACTGAGAAGAGGGCTGTCCTATGCAAATAATATCCTCCCATGCACACTTTCTTCTGAGACGGTCGGCGGCTTGTGCCGTGATACCACCTCCAACATATGGTCTTCAACCAAATTTTAAAAAAGCCCACCTGCCTTAGACGAAGGATTTTGCCACTCAAAGGAAGCACATGGGGACATCACCCTCATTTAGCAGGGTCCTAAATTGCCTGCTGTCAGCCTGTATACAGAACAAGGGCGTTCGTGGGCGTTCGTGAGCGTTCCTCAAAGGAAGGAGGTGGGTGATTAAATTCACAGTGCCAGGGCAGGCCCAGCCCAGCCCAGCCCAGCCCAGCCCAGCCCAGCCCAGCCCAGCCCAGCCCAGCCCAGCCCAGCCCAGCCCAGCTCAGCCCTGCACAGCCCAGCCCGGCACAGCGCACTGCTGTGGAGGTCCATTCCTTCACATCCTGCAGCAGGCATGATGCAGACCTATTAGAGCAAAGGCTTGACTCTGCCCTTGTCTGTCTCTTAAAGGAAACAATCTTTGTAGCTTCTTATTGCACCTAATAAATGGACTCTAGCTTGCCTCAAACTTGACCCATCATTTCATTAGCCAGAGCTCATACTTGACCTTTATTTCTATCCAAGCTCACTGACACAAAACCCCTGATTTGAGCAAGTGGCTCAACCCAAAATAAAAAATCACCATCATCCAACCTATTTTACAACAAGTGTAGCCCCTTCCTCTTATTCTTGTGCTCAGTTATAACCCCCAATACCACAATTGCACTCTGCAATTCACCAAACTTAAAGGACAAAGAATGAAGACATTGATAAAGGAAGATAAGGCCTTGTCCCTATTGCACCTACTTGAGAGATAGGGCGGTTGGTAGAAGGTCATGAGGGAAAACATTTGAAATTTCGGGACACACATGCCAAAAAGAGTGTCCACTTTTCTCCTCTGTTACCAAGTAAAAAAAAAATTTGCAAAAAAAAAAAACTATTCACTTTTTGAAAATTTCCACCTTGGGATACTTCTACAGCATTGGCAGGATTCGAACCCTGGCCTGTGAGGGCTGTCCCCACCAAACGTACAAGACTTACCTTTGAGCTATAGCTCCTTGGTGGTCTAGAGGATTGCAGTAGTAACTATAAGCAACATACAGGCCTTGGTGTCCTTCCCTGCGGCATCCATTGCACATGAAAAGGATGACCATGACATAAGGACAATTTGATAGGCTACTTACATGGAAACCAGTGTGGTCCATTGGGTAAGTGCCTGCCTTCCATCCAGGCAACCAGGGTTCAAATCCCGGGTTCGGCACCAGGTGACTGATGGGGGCAGAGCAGAGGTAAGTTGGAGGTGGGCCTAAAGGGCCAATTGGTAAGTAAAATGTGTCTGTGTGTTGTGTAAGAGTGGAATCATGCCTAGTGAATGAGGGATTGCAGGTTGGTTGGTAAGTAGTGAGTAGGTGGGGTCAGAGGGGAGGGGTATAGGAGGAGCTGGGTGAGAGAGGAGGGGTATAGGAGGAGCTCGGTCGGAGAGGAGGGGTATAGGAGGAGCCAAGTCAGAGTGGGTGGGGTCAGAGAGGAGGGGTTCAGGAGCAGCCTAGTCAGAGTGGGTGGGGTCAGAGAGGAGGGGTATATGGGTGGGGTCAGAGAGCAGAGGAATAGGTGGAGTAGGATCCTGACTTATTGTGGGAAAGTGCAAATACTTTTTTACTGCACCCCCCTATACTCTCTGATTTCTGTTGGGAGGGGGCAGTCAAAAATGGGGGGTTCAGTATTAAAAGGTGCTTGGGCGCAACGTGAAGGCGATGAGGTGCACAGAATGGCATGGCTTCCAGGTACTTTTTGGGGGGGCTACCATTAGTTTTTATTGCTCTGATCCTCCCTCATGGGGTGTACCCCAAATGGTTAGGGGCAACGGGGGGGAGGCAAGATGCTGTTTGACAGTTTCTATTACCAACAGGGGTCACCATACGATTCTTCTGCAGTTATGGTATTGAAAGGTAAAACAAGGAGCATGTGGCTGTATTTTTGCAGGTCGGGTGCCCCAAAATGTTACTGCCAGCAGCAGCAGCCCCCTTCCTCCCCACCCGGCAGATTGGTATAGGTACCTTTAGGACATTTCTGTTGAAAACAGAGGCTATAGCGAATCGCACTACAAAATCCGAGAGCACTAACACTTGCTAAATAAAGGTGGCATCGGAGCATACGAATGAGGCAGGGAGAGGCTACTGTTGGCAATTGGTTTGGTGGGTCATAGTGAATAACCTCGGCATGCAAATAGGCAGAAGTGTGAGGATTGGCAGTGTCTGTAGAGAATTTTGGCATGCTCTTCAGTTGATTTTTTCCTCCTTACGTTGGCTATGAACTACAGAGGAAAGGCCTGGCCTTACTGTTGGGCAAAACATGTTTCATGATTTTAAGAAGTGTAGTCTGGCTGTACTGAGAGGGGCTGTACAGTACGGTAAATGTCTGTATACCCCTGCGATGTGCATCCAACTGTCACTTGAGATTGAACAGCGAACGAAGCAGCTGGGTTACTGACTGAATGTAAATGGAAGGCACATAGGAAGGGTGCTTGTGGTCACTCAAATGATTGAAACCCGGTTGATGCACTACCAAAGCTGGGGTACCAGGAGGGAACATTTGAGGGGTATTGAGATGGTGGTGTGCAGAGGTCAACATATGTTTCAGAGACACAGAGGTACTGCGGTCCTGGTCCCACATTGGGGGTAGACAAAAGTCCCTGCTAAAGATTTCTGTCCAACTGTTATCACATTTTGTGCAGCCTGGCTCCCTCTGTAAGGATTCCCCAGTGTCTTTCGATCCTACAGATGACTGTAGCAAACTTCCCAAATTTTTTCTTGGCCTCATACTCCCAAAGGAGTGCCTGACATTTGCCAGCCTAACGATACTCACATTCTGGGAAAAACCTCACTAACCATGCATATTTATGTACCACACATGGCAAATCCTTACAATTGCAGAACATCATATCGCACTTGTCATCTTTGAGGTACTGTAAGTATTTGGATTTGAGGGTAATATTCATCCTTGCTTGCTCTCTCCCATCTGAAGTCTACGGTGCTGCTATTCCTTTCTCACATCTCCCTTCAAAGAGACACGCGACACACAGACTCAATCACTCAGCAAACATATATGCTTTGACGTTTTCATATTGCTGTTTACCTTCTAATTATTCCCCCTTCACCACAAATACAGGCCTGCCATTCCTCATCCCCTCAGTCAACGCAGTCCTTCACTCTTTAGGCCCTGCAAGACCACCATGAACAAGAATCATGTCAGCAAGCAGAAGAAAAGCCTCAGTGTGCTCTTTTGTTCATACTGCTGCCCTCTAGTAACACTTCATGGCAACTGCAGCATAAGAATGGGACTGAGAAGAGGGCTGTCCTATGCAAATAATATCCTCCCATGCACACTTTCTTCTGAGACGGTCGGCGGCTTGTGCCGTGATACCACCTCCAACATATGGTCTTCAACCAAATTTTAAAAAAGCCCACCTGCCTTAGACGAAGGATTTTGCCACTCAAAGGAAGCACATGGGGACATCACCCTCATTTAGCAGGGTCCTAAATTGCCTGCTGTCAGCCTGTATACAGAACAAGGGCGTTCGTGGGCGTTCGTGAGCGTTCCTCAAAGGAAGGAGGTGGGTGATTAAATTCACAGTGCCAGGGCAGGCCCAGCCCAGCCCAGCCCAGCCCAGCCCAGCCCAGCTCAGCCCTGCACAGCCCAGCCCAGCCCGGCACAGCGCACTGCTGTGGAGGTCCATTCCTTCACATCCTGCAGCAGGCATGATGCAGACCTATTAGAGCAAAGGCTTGACTCTGCCCTTGTCTGTCTCTTAAATGAAACAATCTTTGTAGCTTCTTATTGCACCTAATAAATGGACTCTAGCTTGCCTCAAACTTGACCCATCATTTCATTAGCCAGAGCTCATACTTGACCTTTATTTCTATCCAAGCTCACTGACACAAAACCCCTGATTTGAGCAAGTGGCTCACACCAAAATAAAAAATCACCATCATCCAACCTATTTTACAACAAGTGTAGCCCCTTCCTCTTATTCTTGTGCTCAGTTATAACCCCCAATACCACAATTGCACTCTGCAATTCACCAAACTTAAAGGACAAAGAATGAAGACATTGATAAAGGAAGATAAGGCCTTGTCCCTATTGCACCTACTTGAGAGATAGGGCGGTTGGTAGAAGGTCATGAGGGAAAACATTTGAAATTTCAGGACACACATGCCAAAAAGAGTGTCCACTTTTCTCCTCTGTTACCAAGTAAAAAAAAAATTTGCAAAAAAAAAAAACTATTCACTTTTTGAAAATTTCCACCTTGGGATACTTCTACAGCATTGGCAGGATTCGAACCCTGGCCTGTGAGGGCTGTCCCCACCAAAGGTACAAGACTTACCTTTGAGCTATAGCTCCTTGGTGGTCTAGAGGATTGCAGTAGTAACTATAAGCAACATACAGGCCTTGGTGTCCTTCCCTGCGGCATCCATTGCACATGAAAAGGATGACCATGACATAAGGACAATTTGATAGGCTACTTACATGGAAACCAGTGTGGTCCAGTGGGTAAGTGCCTGCCTTCCATCCAGGCAACCAGGGTTCAAATCCCGGGTTCGGCACCAGGTGACTGATGGTGGCAGAGCAGAGGTAAGTTGGAGGTGGGCCTAAAGGGCCAATTGGTAAGTAAAATGTGTCTGTGTGTTGTGTAAGAGTGGAATCATGCCTAGTGAATGAGGGATTGCAGGTTGGTTGGTAAGTAGTGAGTGGGTGGGGTCAGAGGGGAGGGGTATAGGAGGAGCTGGGTGAGAGAGGAGGGGTATAGGAGGAGCTCGGTCGGAGAGGAGGGGTATAGGAGGAGCCTAGTCAGAGTGGGTGGGGTCAGAGATGAGGGGTTCAGGAGCAGCCTAGTCAGAGTGGGTGGGGTCAGAGAGGAGGGGTGTAGGAGGAGCTGGGTCAGAGAGGAGGGGTATAGGAGGAGCTGGGTCGGATAGGAGGGGTATAGGAGGATCCTAGTCTGGGTGGGATCAGAGAGGAGGGGTATAGGAGGAGCTGGGTGAGAGAGGAGGGGTATAGGAGGAGCTCGGTCGGAGAGGAGGGGTATAGGAGGAGCCAAGTCAGAGTGGGTGGGGTCAGAGAGGAGGGGTTCAGGAGCAGCCTAGTCAGAGTGGGTGGGGTCAGAGAGGAGGGGTATATGGGTGGGGTCAGAGAGCAGAGGAATAGGTGGAGTAGGATCCTGACTTATTGTGGGAAAGTGCAAATACTTTTTTACTGCACCCCCCTATACTCTCTGATTTCTGTTGGGAGGGGGCAGTCAAAAATGGGGGGTTCAGTATTAAAAGGTGGTTGGGCGCAACGTGAAGGCGATGAGGTGCACAGAATGGCATGGCTTCCAGGTACTTTTTGGGGGGGCTACCATTAGTTTTTATTGCTCTGATCCTCCCTCATGGGGTGTACCCCAAATGGTTAGGGGCAACGGGGGGGGAGGCAAGATGCTGTTTGACAGTTTCTATTACCAACAGGGGTCACCATACGATTCTTCTGCAGTTATGGTATTGAAAGGTAAAACAAGGAGCATGTGGCTGTATTTTTGCAGGTCGGGTGCCCCAAAATGTTACTGCCAGCAGCAGCAGCCCCCTTCCTCCCCACCCGGCAGATTGGTATAGGTACCTTTAGGACATTTCTGTTGAAAACAGAGGCTATAGCGAATCGCACTACAAAATCCGAGAGCACTAACACTTGCTAAATAAAGGTGGCATCGGAGCATACGAATGAGGCAGGGAGAGGCTACTGTTGGCAATTGGTTTGGTGGGTCATAGTGAATAACCTCGGCATGCAAATAGGCAGAAGTGTGAGGATTGGCAGTGTCTGTAGAGAATTTTGGCATGCTCTTCAGTTGATTTTTTCCTCCTTACGTTGGCTATGAACTACAGAGGAAAGGCCTGGCCTTACTGTTGGGCAAAACATGTTTCATGATTTTAAGAAGTGTAGTCTGGCTGTACTGAGAGGGGCTGTACAGTACGGTAAATGTCTGTATACCCCTGCGATGTGCATCCAACTGTCACTTGAGATTGAACAGCGAACGAAGCAGCTGGGTTACTGACTGAATGTAAATGGAAGGCACATAGGAAGGGTGCTTGTGGTCACTCAAATGATTGAAACCCGGTTGATGCACTACCAAAGCTGGGGTACCAGGAGGGAACATTTGAGGGGTATTGAGATGGTGGTGTGCAGAGGTCAACATATGTTTCAGAGACACAGAGGTACTGCGGTCCTGGTCCCACATTGGGGGTAGACAAAAGTCCCTGCTAAAGATTTCTGTCCAACTGTTATCACATTTTGTGCAGCCTGGCTCCCTCTGTAAGGATTCCCCAGTGTCTTTCGATCCTACAGATGACTGTAGCAAACTTCCCAAATTTTTTCTTGGCCTCATACTCCCAAAGGAGTGCCTGACATTTGCCAGCCTAACGATACTCACATTCTGGGAAAAACCTCACTAACCATGCATATTTATGTACCACACATGGCAAATCCTTACAATTGCAGAACATCATATCGCACTTGTCATCTTTGAGGTACTGTAAGTATTTGGATTTGAGGGTAATATTCATCCTTGCTTGCTCTCTCCCATCTGAAGTCTACGGTGCTGCTATTCCTTTCTCACATCTCCCTTCAAAGAGACACGCGACACACAGACTCAATCACTCAGCAAACATATATGCTTTGACGTTTTCATATTGCTGTTTACCTTCTAATTATTCCCCCTTCACCACAAATACAGGCCTGCCATTCCTCATCCCCTCAGTCAACGCAGTCCTTCACTCTTTAGGCCCTGCAAGACCACCATGAACAAGAATCATTTCAGCAAGCAGAAGAAAAGCCTCAGAGTGCTCTTTTGTTCATACTGCTGCCCTCTAGTAACACTTCATGGCAACTGCAGCATAAGAATGGGACTGAGAAGAGGGCTGTCCTATGCAAATAATATCCTCCCATGCACACTTTCTTCTGAGACGGTCGGCGGCTTGTGCCGTGATACCACCTCCAACATATGGTCTTCAACCAAATTTTAAAAAAGCCCACCTGCCTTAGACGAAGGATTTTGCCACTCAAAGGAAGCACATGGGGACATCACCCTCATTTAGCAGGGTCCTAAATTGCCTGCTGTCAGCCTGTATACAGAACAAGGGCGTTCGTGGGCGTTCGTGAGCGTTCCTCAAAGGAAGGAGGTGGGTGATTAAATTCACAGTGCCAGGGCAGGCCCAGCCCAGCCCAGCCCAGCTCAGCCCTGCACAGCCCAGCCCAGCCCGGCACAGCGCACTGCTGTGGAGGTCCATTCCTTCACATCCTGCAGCAGGCATGATGCAGACCTATTAGAGCAAAGGCTTGACTCTGCCCTTGTCTGTCTCTTAAAGGAAACAATCTTTGTAGCTTCTTATTGCACCTAATAAATGGACTCTAGCTTGCCTCAAACTTGACCCATCATTTCATTAGCCAGAGCTCATACTTGACCTTTATTTCTATCCAAGCTCACTGACACAAAACCCCTGATTTGAGCAAGTGGCTCACACCAAAATAAAAAATCACCATCATCCAACCTATTTTACAACAAGTGTAGCCCCTTCCTCTTATTCTTGTGCTCAGTTATAACCCCCAATACCACAATTGCACTCTGCAATTCACCAAACTTAAAGGACAAAGAATGAAGACATTGATAAAGGAAGATAAGGCCTTGTCCCTATTGCACCTACTTGAGAGATAGGGCGGTTGGTAGAAGGTCATGAGGGAAAACATTTGAAATTTCGGGACACACATGCCAAAAAGAGTGTCCACTTTTCTCCTCTGTTACCAAGTAAAAAAAAAATTTGCAAAAAAAAAAAACTATTCACTTTTTGAAAATTTCCACCTTGGGATACTTCTACAGCATTGGCAGGATTCGAACCCTGGCCTGTGAGGGCTGTCCCCACCAAAGGTACAAGACTTACCTTTGAGCTATAGCTCCTTGGTGGTCTAGAGGATTGCAGTAGTAACTATAAGCAACATACAGGCCTTGGTGTCCTTCCCTGCGGCATCCATTGCACATGAAAAGGATGACCATGACATAAGGACAATTTGATAGGCTACTTACATGGAAACCAGTGTGGTCCAGTGGGTAAGTGCCTGCCTTCCATCCAGGCAACCAGGGTTCAAATCCCGGGTTCGGCACCAGGTGACTGATGGTGGCAGAGCAGAGGTAAGTTGGAGGTGGGCCTAAAGGGCCAATTGGTAAGTAAAATGTGTCTGTGTGTTGTGTAAGAGTGGAATCATGCCTAGTGAATGAGGGATTGCAGGTTGGTTGGTAAGTAGTGAGTGGGTGGGGTCAGAGGGGAGGGGTATAGGAGGAGCTGGGTGAGAGAGGAGGGGTATAGGAGGAGCTCGGTCGGAGAGGAGGGGTATAGGAGGAGCCAAGTCAGAGTGGGTGGGGTCAGAGAGGAGGGGTTCAGGAGCAGCCTAGTCAGAGTGGGTGGGGTCAGAGAGGAGGGGTATATGGGTGGGGTCAGAGAGCAGAGGAATAGGTGGAGTAGGATCCTGACTTATTGTGGGAAAGTGCAAATACTTTTTTACTGCACCCCCCTATACTCTCTGATTTCTGTTGGGAGGGGGCAGTCAAAAATGGGGGGTTCAGTATTAAAAGGTGCTTGGGCGCAACGTGAAGGCGATGAGGTGCACAGAATGGCATGGCTTCCAGGTACTTTTTGGGGGGGCTACCATTAGTTTTTATTGCTCTGATCCTCCCTCATGGGGTGTACCCCAAATGGTTAGGGGCAACGGGGGGGGGAGGCAAGATGCTGTTTGACAGTTTCTATTACCAACAGGGGTCACCATACGATTCTTCTGCAGTTATGGTATTGAAAGGTAAAACAAGGAGCATGTGGCTGTATTTTTGCAGGTCGGGTGCCCCAAAATGTTACTGCCAGCAGCAGCAGCCCCCTTCCTCCCCACCCGGCAGATTGGTATAGGTACCTTTAGGACATTTCTGTTGAAAACAGAGGCTATAGCGAATCGCACTACAAAATCCGAGAGCACTAACACTTGCTAAATAAAGGTGGCATCGGAGCATACGAATGAGGCAGGGAGAGGCTACTGTTGGCAATTGGTTTGGTGGGTCATAGTGAATAACCTCGGCATGCAAATAGGCAGAAGTGTGAGGATTGGCAGTGTCTGTAGAGAATTTTGGCATGCTCTTCAGTTGATTTTTCCTCCTTACGTTGGCTATGAACTACAGAGGAAAGGCCTGGCCTTACTGTTGGGCAAAACATGTTTCATGATTTTAAGAAGTGTAGTCTGGCTGTACTGAGAGGGGCTGTACAGTACGGTAAATGTCTGTATACCCCTGCGATGTGCATCCAACTGTCACTTGAGATTGAACAGCGAACGAAGCAGCTGGGTTACTGACTGAATGTAAATGGAAGGCACATAGGAAGGGTGCTTGTGGTCACTCAAATGATTGAAACCCGGTTGATGCACTACCAAAGCTGGGGTACCAGGAGGGAACATTTGAGGGGTATTGAGATGGTGGTGTGCAGAGGTCAACATATGTTTCAGAGACACAGAGGTACTGCGGTCCTGGTCCCACATTGGGGGTAGACAAAAGTCCCTGCTAAAGATTTCTGTCCAACTGTTATCACATTTTGTGCAGCCTGGCTCCCTCTGTAAGGATTCCCCAGTGTCTTTCGATCCTACAGATGACTGTAGCAAACTTCCCAAATTTTTTCTTGGCCTCATACTCCCAAAGGAGTGCCTGACATTTGCCAGCCTAACGATACTCACATTCTGGGAAAAACCTCACTAACCATGCATATTTATGTACCACACATGGCAAATCCTTACAATTGCAGAACATCATATCGCACTTGTCATCTTTGAGGTACTGTAAGTATTTGGATTTGAGGGTAATATTCATCCTTGCTTGCTCTCTCCCATCTGAAGTCTACGGTGCTGCTATTCCTTTCTCACATCTCCCTTCAAAGAGACACGCGACACACAGACTCAATCACTCAGCAAACATATATGCTTTGACGTTTTCATATTGCTGTTTACCTTCTAATTATTCCCCCTTCACCACAAATACAGGCCTGCCATTCCTCATCCCCTCAGTCAACGCAGTCCTTCACTCTTTAGGCCCTGCAAGACCACCATGAACAAGAATCATGTCAGCAAGCAGAAGAAAAGCCTCAGTGTGCTCTTTTGTTCATACTGCTGCCCTCTAGTAACACTTCATGGCAACTGCAGCATAAGAATGGGACTGAGAAGAGGGCTGTCCTATGCAAATAATATCCTCCCATGCACACTTTCTTCTGAGACGGTCGGCGGCTTGTGCCGTGATACCACCTCCAACATATGGTCTTCAACCAAATTTTAAAAAAGCCCACCTGCCTTAGACGAAGGATTTTGCCACTCAAAGGAAGCACATGGGGACATCACCCTCATTTAGCAGGGTCCTAAATTGCCTGCTGTTAGCCTGTATACAGAACAAGGGCGTCCGTGGGCGTTCGTGAGCGTTCCTCAAAGGAAGGAGGTGGGTGATTAAATTCACAGTGCCAGGGCAGGCCCAGCCCAGCCCAGCCCAGCCCAGCCCAGCCCAGCCCAGCCCAGCCCAGCCCAGCCCAGCCCAGCCCAGCCCAGCCCAGCCCAGCCCAGCCCGGCACAGCGCACTGCTGTGGAGGTCCATTCCTTCACATCCTGCAGCAGGCATGATGCAGACCTATTAGAGCAAAGGCTTGACTCTGCCCTTGTCTGTCTCTTAAAGGAAACAATCTTTGTAGCTTCTTATTGCACCTAATAAATGGACTCTAGCTTGCCTCAAACTTGACCCATCATTTCATTAGCCAGAGCTCATACTTGACCTTTATTTCTATCCAAGCTCACTGACACAAAACCCCTGATTTGAGCAAGTGGCTCAACCCAAAATAAAAAATCACCATCATCCAACCTATTTTACAACAAGTGTAGCCCCTTCCTCTTATTCTTGTGCTCAGTTATAACCCCCAATACCACAATTGCACTCTGCAATTCACCAAACTTAAAGGACAAAGAATGAAGACATTGATAAAGGAAGATAAGGCCTTGTCCCTATTGCACCTACTTGAGAGATAGGGCGGTTGGTAGAAGGTCATGAGGGAAAACATTTGAAATTTCGGGACACACATGCCAAAAAGAGTGTCCACTTTTCTCCTCTGTTACCAAGTAAAAAAAAAATTTGCAAAAAAAAAAAACTATTCACTTTTTGAAAATTTCCACCTTGGGATACTTCTACAGCATTGGCAGGATTCGAACCCTGGCCTGTGAGGGCTGTCCCCACCAAACGTACAAGACTTACCTTTGAGCTATAGCTCCTTGGTGGTCTAGAGGATTGCAGTAGTAACTATAAGCAACATACAGGCCTTGGTGTCCTTCCCTGCGGCATCCATTGCACATGAAAAGGATGACCATGACATAAGGACAATTTGATAGACTACTTACATGGAAACCAGTGTGGTCCAGTGGGTAAGTGCCTGCCTTCCATCCAGGCAACCAGGGTTCAAATCCCGGGTTCGGCACCAGGTGAATGATGGGGGCAGAGCAGAGGTAAGTTGGAGGTGGGCCTAAAGGGCCAATTGGTAAGTAAAATGTGTCTGTGTGTTGTGTAAGAGTGGAATCATGCCTAGTGAATGAGGGATTGCAGGTTGGTTGGTAAGTAGTGAGTAGGTGGGGTCAGAGGGGAGGGGTATAGGAGGAGCTGGGTGAGAGAGGAGGGGTATAGGAGGAGCTCGGTCGGAGAGGAGGGGTATAGGAGGAGCCAAGTCAGAGTGGGTGGGGTCAGAGAGGAGGGGTTCAGGAGCAGCCTAGTCAGAGTGGGTGGGGTCAGAGAGCAGGGGTATATGGGTGGGGTCAGAGAGCAGAGGAATAGGTGGAGTAGGATCCTGACTTATTGTGGGAAAGTGCAAATACTTTTTTACTGCACCCCCCTATACTCTCTGATTTCTGTTGGGAGGGGGCAGTCAAAAATGGGGGGTTCAGTATTAAAAGGTGCTTGGGCGCAACGTGAAGGCGATGAGGTGCACAGAATGGCATGGCTTCCAGGTACTTTTTGTGGGGGCTACCATTAGTTTTTATTGCTCTGATCCTCCCTCATGGGGTGTACCCCAAATGGTTAGGGGCAACGGGGGGGAGGCAAGATGCTGTTTGACAGTTTCTATTACCAACAGGGGTCACCATACGATTCTTCTGCAGTTATGGTATTGAAAGGTAAAACAAGGAGCATGTGGCTGTATTTTTGCAGGTCGGGTGCCCCAAAATGTTACTGCCAGCAGCAGCAGCCCCCTTCCTCCCCACCCGGCAGATTGGTATAGGTACCTTTAGGACATTTCTGTTGAAAACAGAGGCTATAGCGAATCGCACTACAAAATCCGAGAGCACTAACACTTGCTAAATAAAGGTGGCATCGGAGCATACGAATGAGGCAGGGAGAGGCTACTGTTGGCAATTGGTTTGGTGGGTCATAGTGAATAACCTCGGCATGCAAATAGGCAGAAGTGTGAGGATTGGCAGTGTCTGTAGAGAATTTTGGCATGCTCTTCAGTTGATTTTTTCCTCCTTACGTTGGCTATGAACTACAGAGGAAAGGCCTGGCCTTACTGTTGGGCAAAACATGTTTCATGATTTTAAGAAGTGTAGTCTGGCTGTACTGAGAGGGGCTGTACAGTACAGTAAATGTCTGTATACCCCTGCGATGTGCATCCAACTGTCACTTGAGATTGAACAGCGAACGAAGCAGCTGGGTTACTGACTGAATGTAAATGGAAGGCACATAGGAAGGGTGCTTGTGGTCACTCAAATGATTGAAACCCGGTTGATGCACTACCAAAGCTGGGGTACCAGGAGGGAACATTTGAGGGGTATTGAGATGGTGGTGTGCAGAGGTCAACATATGTTTCAGAGACACAGAGGTACTGCGGTCCTGGTCCCACATTGGGGGTAGACAAAAGTCCCTGCTAAAGATTTCTGTCCAACTGTTATCACATTTTGTGCAGCCTGGCTCCCTCTGTAAGGATTCCCCAGTGTCTTTCGATCCTACAGATGACTGTAGCAAACTTCCCAAATTTTTTCTTGGCCTCATACTCCCAAAGGAGTGCCTGACATTTGCCAGCCTAACGATACTCACATTCTGGGAAAAACCTCACTAACCATGCATATTTATGTACCACACATGGCAAATCCTTACAATTGCAGAACATCATATCGCACTTGTCATCTTTGAGGTACTGTAAGTATTTGGATTTGAGGGTAATATTCATCCTTGCTTGCTCTCTCCCATCTGAAGTCTACGGTGCTGCTATTCCTTTCTCACATCTCCCTTCAAAGAGACACGCGACACACAGACTCAATCACTCAGCAAACATATATGCTTTGACGTTTTCATATTGCTGTTTACCTTCTAATTATTCCCCCTTCACCACAAATACAGGCCTGCCATTCCTTATCCCCTCAGTCAACGCAGTCCTTCACTCTTTAGGCCCTGCAAGACCACCATGAACAAGAATCATGTCAGCAAGCAGAAGAAAAGCCTCAGTGTGCTCTTTTGTTCATACTGCTGCCCTCTAGTAACACTTCATGGCAACTGCAGCATAAGAATGGGACTGAGAAGAGGGCTGTCCTATGCAAATAATATCCTCCCATGCACACTTTCTTCTGAGACGGTCGGCGGCTTGTGCCGTGATACCACCTCCAACATATGGTCTTCAACCAAATTTTAAAAAAGCCCACCTGCCTTAGACGAAGGATTTTGCCAATCAAAGGAAGCACATGGGGACATCACCCTCATTTAGCAGGGTCCTAAATTGCCTGCTGTCAGCCTGTATACAGAACAAGGGCGTTCGTGGGCGTTCGTGAGCGTTCCTCAAAGGAAGGAGGTGGGTGATTAAATTCACAGTGCCAGGGCAGGCCCAGCCCAGCCCAGCCCAGCCCAGCCCAGCCCAGCTCAGCCCTGCACAGCCCAGCCCAGCCCGGCACAGCGCACTGCTGTGGAGGTCCATTCCTTCACATCCTGCAGCAGGCATGATGCAGACCTATTAGAGCAAAGGCTTGACTCTGCCCTTGTCTGTCTCTTAAATGAAACAATCTTTGTAGCTTCTTATTGCACCTAATAAATGGACTCTAGCTTGCCTCAAACTTGACCCATCATTTCATTAGCCAGAGCTCATACTTGACCTTTATTTCTATCCAAGCTCACTGACACAAAACCCCTGATTTGAGCAAGTGGCTCACACCAAAATAAAAAATCACCATCATCCAACCTATTTTACAACAAGTGTAGCCCCTTCCTCTTATTCTTGTGCTCAGTTATAACCCCCAATACCACAATTGCACTCTGCAATTCACCAAACTTAAAGGACAAAGAATGAAGACATTGATAAAGGAAGATAAGGCCTTGTCCCTATTGCACCTACTTGAGAGATAGGGCGGTTGGTAGAAGGTCATGAGGGAAAACATTTGAAATTTCGGGACACACATGCCAAAAAGAGTGTCCACTTTTCTCCTCTGTTACCAAGTAAAAAAAAAATTTGCAAAAAAAAAAAAACTATTCACTTTTTGAAAATTTCCACCTTGGGATACTTCTACAGCATTGGCAGGATTCGAACCCTGGCCTGTGAGGGCTGTCCCCACCAAAGGTACAAGACTTACCTTTGAGCTATAGCTCCTTGGTGGTCTAGAGGATTGCAGTAGTAACTATAAGCAACATACAGGCCTTGGTGTCCTTCCCTGCGGCATCCATTGCACATGAAAAGGATGACCATGACATAAGGACAATTTGATAGGCTACTTACATGGAAACCAGTGTGGTCCAGTGGGTAAGTGCCTGCCTTCCATCCAGGCAACCAGGGTTCAAATCCTGGGTTCGGCACCAGGTGACTGATGGTGGCAGAGCAGAGGTAAGTTGGAGGTGGGCCAATTGGTAAGTAAAATGTGTCTGTGTGTTGTGTAAGAGTGGAATCATGCCTAGTGAATGAGGGATTGCAGGTTGGTTGGTAAGTAGTGAGTGGGTGGGGTCAGAGGGGAGGGGTATAGGAGGAGCTGGGTGAGAGAGGAGGGGTATAGGAGGAGCTCGGTCGGAGAGGAGGGGTATAGGAGGAGCCTAGTCAGAGTGGGTGGGGTCAGAGATGAGGGGTTCAGGAGCAGCCTAGTCAGAGTGGGTGGGGTCAGAGAGGAGGGGTGTAGGAGGAGCTGGGTCAGAGAGGAGGGGTATAGGAGGAGCTCGGTCGGAGAGGAGGGGTATAGGAGGAGCCAAGTCAGAGTGGGTGGGGTCAGAGAGGAGGGGTTCAGGAGCAGCCTAGTCAGAGTGGGTGGGGTCAGAGAGGAGGGGTATATGGGTGGGGTCAGAGAGCAGAGGAATAGGTGGAGTAGGATCCTGACTTATTGTGGGAAAGTGCAAATACTTTTTTACTGCACCCCCCTATACTCTCTGATTTCTGTTGGGAGGGGGCAGTCAAAAATGGGGGGTTCAGTATTAAAAGGTGGTTGGGCGCAACGTGAAGGCGATGAGGTGCACAGAATGGCATGGCTTCCAGGTACTTTTTGGGGGGGCTACCATTAGTTTTTATTGCTCTGATCCTCCCTCATGGGGTGTACCCCAAATGGTTAGGGGCAACGGGGGGGGAGGCAAGATGCTGTTTGACAGTTTCTATTACCAACAGGGGTCACCATACGATTCTTCTGCAGTTATGGTATTGAAAGGTAAAACAAGGAGCATGTGGCTGTATTTTTGCAGGTCGGGTGCCCCAAAATGTTACTGCCAGCAGCAGCAGCCCCCTTCCTCCCCACCCGGCAGATTGGTATAGGTACCTTTAGGACATTTCTGTTGAAAACAGAGGCTATAGCGAATCGCACTACAAAATCCGAGAGCACTAACACTTGCTAAATAAAGGTGGCATCGGAGCATACGAATGAGGCAGGGAGAGGCTACTGTTGGCAATTGGTTTGGTGGGTCATAGTGAATAACCTCGGCATGCAAATAGGCAGAAGTGTGAGGATTGGCAGTGTCTGTAGAGAATTTTGGCATGCTCTTCAGTTGATTTTTTCCTCCTTACGTTGGCTATGAACTACAGAGGAAAGGCCTGGCCTTACTGTTGGGCAAAACATGTTTCATGATTTTAAGAAGTGTAGTCTGGCTGTACTGAGAGGGGCTGTACAGTACGGTAAATGTCTGTATACCCCTGCGATGTGCATCCAACTGTCACTTGAGATTGAACAGCGAACGAAGCAGCTGGGTTACTGACTGAATGTAAATGGAAGGCACATAGGAAGGGTGCTTGTGGTCACTCAAATGATTGAAACCCGGTTGATGCACTACCAAAGCTGGGGTACCAGGAGGGAACATTTGAGGGGTATTGAGATGGTGGTGTGCAGAGGTCAACATATGTTTCAGAGACACAGAGGTACTGCGGTCCTGGTCCCACATTGGGGGTAGACAAAAGTCCCTGCTAAAGATTTCTGTCCAACTGTTATCACATTTTGTGCAGCCTGGCTCCCTCTGTAAGGATTCCCCAGTGTCTTTCGATCCTACAGATGACTGTAGCAAACTTCCCAAATTTTTTCTTGGCCTCATACTCCCAAAGGAGTGCCTGACATTTGCCAGCCTAACGATACTCACATTCTGGGAAAAACCTCACTAACCATGCATATTTATGTACCACACATGGCAAATCCTTACAATTGCAGAACATCATATCGCACTTGTCATCTTTGAGGTACTGTAAGTATTTGGATTTGAGGGTAATATTCATCCTTGCTTGCTCTCTCCCATCTGAGGTCTACGGTGCTGCTATTCCTTTCTCACATCTCCCTTCAAAGAGACACGCGACACACAGACTCAATCACTCAGCAAACATATATGCTTTGACGTTTTCATATTGCTGTTTACCTTCTAATTATTCCCCCTTCACCACAAATACAGGCCTGCCATTCCTCATCCCCTCAGTCAACGCAGTCCTTCACTCTTTAGGCCCTGCAAGACCACCATGAACAAGAATCATTTCAGCAAGCAGAAGAAAAGCCTCAGAGTGCTCTTTTGTTCATACTGCTGCCCTCTAGTAACACTTCATGGCAACTGCAGCATAAGAATGGGACTGAGAAGAGGGCTGTCCTATGCAAATAATATCCTCCCATGCACACTTTCTTCTGAGACGGTCGGCGGCTTGTGCCGTGATACCACCTCCAACATATGGTCTTCAACCAAATTTTAAAAAAGCCCACCTGCCTTAGACGAAGGATTTTGCCACTCAAAGGAAGCACATGGGGACATCACCCTCATTTAGCAGGGTCCTAAATTGCCTGCTGTCAGCCTGTATACAGAACAAGGGCGTTCGTGGGCGTTCGTGAGCGTTCCTCAAAGGAAGGAGGTGGGTGATTAAATTCACAGTGCCAGGGCAGGCCCAGCCCAGCCCAGCCCAGCCCAGCCCAGCCCAGCCCAGCCCAGCCCAGCCCAGCCCAGCCCAGCCCAGCTCAGCCCTGCACAGCCCAGCCCGGCACAGCGCACTGCTGTGGAGGTCCATTCCTTCACATCCTGCAGCAGGCATGATGCAGACCTATTAGAGCAAAGGCTTGACTCTGCCCTTGTCTGTCTCTTAAAGGAAACAATCTTTGTAGCTTCTTATTGCACCTAATAAATGGACTCTAGCTTGCCTCAAACTTGACCCATCATTTCATTAGCCAGAGCTCATACTTGACCTTTATTTCTATCCAAGCTCACTGACACAAAACCCCTGATTTGAGCAAGTGGCTCACACCAAAATAAAAAATCACCATCATCCAACCTATTTTACAACAAGTGTAGCCCCTTCCTCTTATTCTTGTGCTCAGTTATAACCCCCAATACCACAATTGCACTCTGCAATTCACCAAACTTAAAGGACAAAGAATGAAGACATTGATAAAGGAAGATAAGGCCTTGTCCCTATTGCACCTACTTGAGAGATAGGGCGGTTGGTAGAAGGTCATGAGGGAAAACATTTGAAATTTCGGGACACACATGCCAAAAAGAGTGTCCACTTTTCTCCTCTGTTACCAAGTAAAAAAAAAATTTGCAAAAAAAAAAAACTATTCACTTTTTGAAAATTTCCACCTTGGGATACTTCTACAGCATTGGCAGGATTCGAACCCTGGCCTGTGAGGGCTGTCCCCACCAAAGGTACAAGACTTACCTTTGAGCTATAGCTCCTTGGTGGTCTAGAGGATTGCAGTAGTAACTATAAGCAACATACAGGCCTTGGTGTCCTTCCCTGCGGCATCCATTGCACATGAAAAGGATGACCATGACATAAGGACAATTTGATAGGCTACTTACATGGAAACCAGTGTGGTCCAGTGGGTAAGTGCCTGCCTTCCATCCAGGCAACCAGGGTTCAAATCCCGGGTTCGGCACCAGGTGACTGATGGTGGCAGAGCAGAGGTAAGTTGGAGGTGGGCCTAAAGGGCCAATTGGTAAGTAAAATGTGTCTGTGTGTTGTGTAAGAGTGGAATCATGCCTAGTGAATGAGGGATTGCAGGTTGGTTGGTAAGTAGTGAGTGGGTGGGGTCAGAGGGGAGGGGTATAGGAGGAGCTGGGTGAGAGAGGAGGGGTATAGGAGGAGCTCGGTCGGAGAGGAGGGGTATAGGAGGAGCCTAGTCAGAGTGGGTGGGGTCAGAGATGAGGGGTTCAGGAGCAGCCTAGTCAGACTGGGTGGGGTCAGAGAGGAGGGGTGTAGGAGGAGCTGGGTCAGAGAGGAGGGGTATAGGAGGAGCTGGGTCGGATAGGAGGGGTATAGGAGGAGCCTAGTCAGAGTGGGTGGGGTCAGAGAGGAGGGGTATAGGAGGAGCTGGGTGAGAGAGGAGGGGTATAGGAGGAGCTCGGTTGGAGAGGAGGGGTATAGGAGGAGCCAAGTCAGAGTGGGTGGGGTCAGAGAGGAGGGGTTCAGGAGCAGCCTAGTCAGAGTGGGTGGGGTCAGAGAGGAGGGGTATATGGGTGGGGTCAGAGAGCAGAGGAATAGGTGGAGTAGGATCCTGACTTATTGTGAGAAAGTGCAAATACTTTTTTACTGCACCCCCCTATACTCTCTGATTTCTGTTGGGAGGGGGCAGTCAAAAATGGGGGGTTCAGTATTAAAAGGTGCTTGGGCGCAACGTGAAGGCGATGAGGTGCACAGAATGGCATGGCTTCCAGGTACTTTTTGGGGGGGCTACCATTAGTTTTTATTGCTCTGATCCTCCCTCATGGGGTGTACCCCAAATGGTTAGGGGCAACGGGGGGGGAGGCAAGATGCTGTTTGACAGTTTCTATTACCAACAGGGGTCACCATACGATTCTTCTGCAGTTATGGTATTGAAAGGTAAAACAAGGAGCATGTGGCTGTATTTTTGCAGGTCGGGTGCCCCAAAATGTTACTGCCAGCAGCAGCAGCCCCCTTCCTCCCCACCCGGCAGATTGGTATAGGTACCTTTAGGACATTTCTGTTGAAAACAGAGGCTATAGCGAATCGCACTACAAAATCCGAGAGCACTAACACTTGCTAAATAAAGGTGGCATCGGAGCATACGAATGAGGCAGGGAGAGGCTACTGTTGGCAATTGGTTTGGTGGGTCATAGTGAATAACCTCGGCATGCAAATAGGCAGAAGTGTGAGGATTGGCAGTGTCTGTAGAGAATTTTGGCATGCTCTTCAGTTGATTTTTCCTCCTTACGTTGGCTATGAGCTACAGAGGAAAGGCCTGGCCTTACTGTTGGGCAAAACATGTTTCATGATTTTAAGAAGTGTAGTCTGGCTGTACTGAGAGGGGCTGTACAGTACGGTAAATGTCTGTATACCCCTGCGATGTGCATCCAACTGTCACTTGAGATTGAACAGCGAACGAAGCAGCTGGGTTACTGACTGAATGTAAATGGAAGGCACATAGGAAGGGTGCTTGTGGTCACTCAAATGATTGAAACCCGGTTGATGCACTACCAAAGCTGGGGTACCAGGAGGGAACATTTGAGGGGTATTGAGATGGTGGTGTGCAGAGGTCAACATATGTTTCAGAGACACAGAGGTACTGCGGTCCTGGTCCCACATTGGGGGTAGACAAAAGTCCCTGCTAAAGATTTCTGTCCAACTGTTATCACATTTTGTGCAGCCTGGCTCCCTCTGTAAGGATTCCCCAGTGTCTTTCGATCCTACAGATGACTGTAGCAAACTTCCCAAATTTTTTCTTGGCCTCATACTCCCAAAGGAGTGCCTGACATTTGCCAGCCTAACGATACTCACATTCTGGGAAAAACCTCACTAACCATGCATATTTATGTACCACACATGGCAAATCCTTACAATTGCAGAACATCATATCGCACTTGTCATCTTTGAGGTACTGTAAGTATTTGGATTTGAGGGTAATATTCATCCTTGCTTGCTCTCTCCCATCTGAAGTCTACGGTGCTGCTATTCCTTTCTCACATCTCCCTTCAAAGAGACACGCGACACACAGACTCAATCACTCAGCAAACATATATGCTTTGACGTTTTCATATTGCTGTTTACCTTCTAATTATTCCCCCTTCACCACAAATACAGGCCTGCCATTCCTCATCCCCTCAGTCAACGCAGTCCTTCACTCTTTAGGCCCTGCAAGACCACCATGAACAAGAATCATGTCAGCAAGCAGAAGAAAAGCCTCAGTGTGCTCTTTTGTTCATACTGCTGCCCTCTAGTAACACTTCATGGCAACTGCAGCATAAGAATGGGACTGAGAAGAGGGCTGTCCTATGCAAATAATATCCTCCCATGCACACTTTCTTCTGAGACGGTCGGCGGCTTGTGCCGTGATACCACCTCCAACATATGGTCTTCAACCAAATTTTAAAAAAGCCCACCTGCCTTAGACGAAGGATTTTGCCACTCAAAGGAAGCACATGGGGACATCACCCTCATTTAGCAGGGTCCTAAATTGCCTGCTGTCAGCCTGTATACAGAACAAGGGCGTTCGTGGGCGTTCGTGAGCGTTCCTCAAAGGAAGGAGGTGGGTGATTAAATTCACAGTGCCAGGGCAGGCCCAGCCCAGCCCAGCCCAGCCCAGCCCAGCCCAGCCCAGCCCAGCCCAGCCCAGCTCAGCCCTGCACAGCCCAGCCCGGCACAGCGCACTGCTGTGGAGGTCCATTCCTTCACATCCTGCAGCAGGCATGATGCAGACCTATTAGAGCAAAGGCTTGACTCTGCCCTTGTCTGTCTCTTAAAGGAAACAATCTTTGTAGCTTCTTATTGCACCTAATAAATGGACTCTAGCTTGCCTCAAACTTGACCCATCATTTCATTAGCCAGAGCTCATACTTGACCTTTATTTCTATCCAAGCTCACTGACACAAAACCCCTGATTTGAGCAAGTGGCTCACACCAAAATAAAAAATCACCATCATCCAACCTATTTTACAACAAGTGTAGCCACTTCCTCTTATTCTTGTGCTCAGTTATAACCCCCAATACCACAATTGCACTCTGCAATTCACCAAACTTAAAGGACAAAGAATGAAGACATTGATAAAGGAAGATAAGGCCTTGTCCCTATTGCACCTACTTGAGAGATAGGGCGGTTGGTAGAAGGTCATGAGGGAAAACATTTGAAATTTCGGGACACACATGCCAAAAAGAGTGTCCACTTTTCTCCTCTGTTACCAAGTAAAAAAAAAATTTGCAAAAAAAAAAAACTATTCACTTTTTGAAAATTTCCACCTTGGGATACTTCTACAGCATTGGCAGGATTCGAACCCTGGCCTGTGAGGGCTGTCCCCACCAAAGGTACAAGACTTACCTTTGAGCTATAGCTCCTTGGTGGTCTAGAGGATTGCAGTAGTAACTATAAGCAACATACAGGCCTTGGTGTCCTTCCCTGCGGCATCCATTGCACATGAAAAGGATGACCATGACATAAGGACAATTTGATAGGCTACTTACATGGAAACCAGTGTGGTCCAGTGGGTAAGTGTAGGAGAGTAGGGTCTGCTATCCTATGGTCACCCCAAATTTTTGCTTTTTGCTTCACTGGTTTCTGACTTAATGTGGCTGTGGGCCTGCTAATCAGACCCACAGCCTGCTGTTCTCTCTCTAAATTGATGCCCATGCACTATAGGTGCATTACGAATTGGAACTGGTTCACCTTATGAGCCCCTGTAATAGTGCACCCTAGGTGCCCAGGGCATAGGTGTATCCAAGGCCTACCAGGGGCTGCAGCACGTATTGTGCCACCCCTGGCCTGGCCTCCATCTGTGACACAACTGGCTGATCACTCAGCTGGGGTAAGTCGGTGTAACCACCTCTTACTTAGGTACAGTATGTCTGTGCCTAACCCTAAACTGGACACATATGTTCCTATCAGCCACTCCTATGGAAGGCCTCATCAATCCTGGAGGCAGAGTGCTTGGAAATATGTGAGATGGTGCTCTAGCATGAGCTGAGCCTGTCTGCAGCTGTCGGGAACCACTCCCTAAGCTGTTCCGGGATATTGCCATACCATATACTCTTAAGTGCATTATAATCCTCGCGGTTAAATGCTATCTTTGGTTTGGCTTTATCAAAACATGTCGAGTAAGGTGTCATACGAATTGGAATACTATCCCCTCGCCAGTTCTGGCGACGGGGATAGCATTCCACCCTTCTAGAGGGACACGACATGTGTGTAGCCTTAACCCCGGTTAAAGTTAAACAGAGCCTCAGCATCACAAAATGGATGCTGCCACCACAGACACAAGTCTGGCCTCCTGCTGCTGACCGAAACTCGGCAGATGGTGGCCTGGACAAAGGGTTTCCTGCCTTGGGAGGTGCGAGCACCACCCCAGACAGGATTTTGTGTATTGGGTAGGACAGGGCTGAATAGAATCAGACATGCCCGGGGCACACAAGGTGTCCCCGTGCATAGGCCAGCCCAAACCGGTTCTGGGGCCTTCCAGCCCCAGTCCTGGCGCGGAGCTGGACAAAGGAAAAGGGGTGTAACCGCCCCCCTTCCTGGTTCCTCCCAGAGGAGGGACCTAGTAGGTGATCCACCCCCTAGATTGGAATAAGAGGGGGAGCAGTGCCATTGCACAGCAGATCATCCCGAAATCAACTTAAACTAAGAAGAAGACTGGACTTCGACATTCTGCTGCACAGAAGACTGAAGAAGAATCTCCCTTGTGGCCAAGGAGTGACCACCCTGTGAACACAGGCACCAACCAGCAACTCGACGTCTGCTTTGCCGCCGCCTCCCGCCGGAGCCCGAGCCCAGAGCCCGACAAGAACCAGATTCCCAGACCTCTCAGAGCCCGATCCACAGTCCCTGCAAAGAAGGGACCCGTGGAGGCATCGAGTGACGTGGGACCGGACCTCTTGGAAGACACTCGTAAAGCTGACTGCGCAGCTTCTGAGGCATCCTCGACGTTGTGCTTTGGGGACTGAGAACCCCCACCACCGAGCAGCCCTTGCACCGAAGATCAGCCCCCCAGCATCTCCACGATCTGCGTGGGGCCCTTTTGCACTGTGCCACTCGACGCGCCATCCCGGCCACTAGCCACGCGGCCAGCGGCCATCTTGGCGACGAACCCGAAGATTTAAACAGCAGGTCTGGTTGCTCCAGACCTACCCAAGCTCCTGTGAAAAGGAGCACCCGCTCTGACCTTGCTGGTCCGAGTGAACAGCATCTTTCGACTTCTGCGTGGCTTGCATTTGCCAAGGCCTGTTTGCTCCGATCAGGTCGCCGACACCGCCAACAGCGAGAAGCCTACGTGGGACAGCTCGTGACCAACTCCTGGACGTCCTCGACCCCGGGTATCCACGTGGCTGCAGAAAGAAGCTACCCGACAACGCCTGTTTGCACCCGACATCGCCTGGTTCCAATCTGGTTCCACGGTAGTCACTGGCTAGTGACTTTGAACACTGTCCCCTCTGCTTTCAGGTCTTCAACTCTTCAGATCCACCCTTGGATCCACCGGAACTCTTCTCATCGAGCCGCCTGCAGCATCTTCAGCTCCAAGCACCATCGACCAGCGTGACGAAACCCGACACATCTTCGACCCTGTGCACCCGCTTCCTGTGGGTGAGGTAACTCAGCTCCGCCGGTGCTCCTGCACTGGTACACATCCCAAGGGCCTGTGTTTTAAGTTTCAGCTCCGTATGTCACTCGGAAGGTTCCTAACTTTCTAACTTTGTGCTTTTTACGCACCATAGACTTTGTATTGAGAAGTGCGTGCACTTTGGACACTGCACCCGAGTCCCGTGGGCCTTTCCCGACTTAGTTAACTCCAGTCTCGAATAGCTCCAGCGATTCCCAAGGCCCTAGGCCTCTTCACTTTCCTTTAGGTATCTCTTATACCACTTATTTAGTATATGGTTTAGGTGGCCCCTAGGGCTCATCCATATTGTGCAACTTTTGTGTATTTTAAACTGTCTTGTGATTTAACGCTTGTGCTTCTGTGCTCATAAAGAGTCCAGGGGATTTTATAGTTAATAAATCAATATATATTTTCAATATATATCTGTGTGGTGTCCCTTTCATTTGGTATTCAAGGGGGTTGTGTATGGTATAACAGCTGGCTTCACATGCCTTTCAGAGTTTAGCCTAAGACTGCTTTGTCCACGTTACCACTAGGATAACTGGTCTACAAGGTTGAATTACAACCATCATCATAAGGGTTGCTTGGCATGGTACAAAGTGATCACTAGAACTAGTGAGCATTATATACCAGGCCAACTTCTCACATTGGTGAGCAGCGGATTGGGATCTGAGCTTGCTGTTGTTTTACCATTGCAATCTTTGAGATTATCATTTGAAAGATCATACAGGTACCTGCTAGGTACATATAAAACAAGACTAGTATACTTAAGTTCTACTGAACTTAGTTGTTGTAGAGCAAAGGGAGTAGCACACCCTAGCTACAACTACTAGATAGGTTTAGTAGGTAAACACCAGTGTAGGTAGATTGCAACACATCCACCCACACTAGAGCAATGTCTGGAACAGAGGGGTCCAGTGGACTTACTCCTGTTGAGAGTGACCCTCCAAGGGCACCATCCCAGTTTGCTATTTTTCCTTTTAAGGAACTAAGACAGCTTTGTGTCTTAAGGGGTCTGAAGACAGGGCCTTCCCCTACTGCAGACCACCTAAGAGAGCTTTTGGATCAGTCTGAAGCTCTAAAGACCTCTAAAGCAAACCCCACAGGGAATGCTGAAGGAGGCCATCCTTCAGAGGATGACACTGTAGACACCCCTACCCCTATCATCCTAGTAGATGAGGAAGCCTCCACCACTGGAGCTCCTCAAGTAGATGTAGAGGAAGAGGAAGAAGAAGAGGAGGAGGAGGTGGAGAGCAGTGAGTCAGATGATGACAGAGATAGTCAGGTGCTGGTCAGTAGACTGAACCAGGCTAACTTAAGTCAACTTGGGAATGAATCAGGTAACAACCCATTCAGACCCCCAGGTGGACTTAACCAGGGCCATAGGAGGAGAAGGCATCACTCAGGTGAATCCAATACCTCCCATGTCTCTAGAGGCTCTCATGGTCACTCCAGAAAGGAGATGACTAGCCCTCAGAGAAGGGAACATGAGGCCAAGATGAGAGAGGCTGAGCTTAGGATCCAGAGGCAAGAATTAGAGGTTGCCCTGGCTAAGGAGAAACTTGCTAGAGCAAGACAGCCTAGAGAGAGTGGGGTAATAGAACCCACTGGTGGCAGCAATATCCACAAGGATAAAGACAGGTCTTTTGATAATAGAAACCTGAGTAAGATTGTGCCCCCCTACAAAGCTGGGGATGACATCCATAAATGGATTACTGCAATGGAGAGAGCCTGCAGAGTACAGCAGATCCCTCAGGAGCAGTGGGCAGCAATCTTGTGGCTCTCCTTTGAAGGTAGAGGCCGAGACAGACTCCTCACAGTTAGTGATGGGGATTCTAGAAACTACCTGGTCCTGAAGAGTGCTCTGATTGATGGGTTAGGCTTAACCACTGAACAGTACAGGTTAATGTTCAGAGATACCCAGAAGACACAGACTCAGGACTGGTCTGAATTTGTTGAGTGTGCCACTAAGGCTCTGGAGGGATGGTTGCTGGGAAGCAAGGTTACAGACTATGAAGGATTGTACAATTTGCTGATGAGAGAACAAATTTTAAATAATTGTCAGAACCAGCAGTTGCATCAACATTTGGTTGACTCAGATTTGACCTCTCCCCAAGAATTGGGAAAGAGGGCAGATAAATGGGTAAGAACCAGAGTTAAGCAAAAGAACCAGAACCAGAACCAGGGTGGTGACCAGAAGAAAACAGACCAGAAGGGTGGGGAGCAGAAAGCTAAAGACCAAAAGTCTTCAACAGGGCCCCAAACTGAGACAGAGGGTGGGTCCCAAACTTCCAAGAAGAAGAAGAAAGAAGGTCAGAAGAAACCCTGGTGTAAAACTTGTAAGAACACCTCTCACTGGACAAGTGAGTGTAAAAAGGGTGGAGCCCCCAGCACTGCAGCCCCTAAGGCACCTGCACCCACTAGTACAGTTAGCAGTGCTGGTCCTCAAGCCAAGGGTTTAGTGGGAATCACTTTGGGAACTGAAGGAGATTCTGACCTAGTCAGAACCCTTACACAGGCTGTTCTGGTTTGTGAAGGGGACATAGATTTGACCCCTGACATAAGTCCCAGTAACCTGGGCAAATACAGACAGACACCTTTGATTAACAACAAAGTGGCTCAAGCTTACAGGGACACATGTGCCAGTGTCACTATGGTGACACCTAACTTTGTGGACCCTGGACAATACATGCCAGGCGATGATTACCTGGTGACCAATGCCAGCAATGTCACTACTACACATAGTGTGGCACTTGTTAACTTTTCCTGGGGAGGGGTAACTGGCCTAAAGAAAGTTGTGGTTAGTGCTGATCTCCCAGTAGAATGTTTGTTGGGCAATGACCTGGAGAACTCTCTATGGTCAGAAGTTGAGTACAGGACTCATGCAGAGATGTTAGGGATATCATCACATGTCCTTGCTGTGACCAGGTCACAGGCCAAAAAGTGCCTCTCTGAACCTCGGGTCTTGGATCCTGGAACAATGGACCAAGTACCTCCCAAGAAGAAGAACAGGAGGGTTAAGGCTGTGCCTTCCCAACTGCCTACAAGTGAGGATCAGGCTTCACAGGAAACTGATCTAGAGACCCCTGAAGGAACTGTCCCTGAAGAACTTGAACCTGATCAGGTTGAGTTTCTGGGGACAGGGGGACCTTCTAGGGCAGACTTGGGGCAGGCTCAGTTAACCTGTCCTTCTCTTGAACCCCTCAGACAGCAGGCTGCTGCTGAGGCTGCTGGGAATGCTCAAGGTGCCCATAAAGTATATTGGGACGATGGACTCCTTTATTCAGAGGCTAGAGACCCCAAGCCTGGTGCTACCAGGAGGTTGGTTATACCTCTGCAATTTAGGGGCTTCCTACTCACCTTGGCCCATGATATTCCTTTAGCAGGACACCTAGGCCAGAACAAGACTTGGGACAGGCTTGTCCCTCACTTTCACTGGCCTCACATGTCTGAAGACACCAAGGAGTTTTGTCGCTCCTGTGAAACCTGCCAAGCCAGTGGTAAAGCAGGTGGAACAACAAAGGCCCCCCTGATACCACTACCTGTGGTGGGGGTTCCCTTTGAAAGAGTGGGGATTGATATTGTTGGACCAATGGATCCCCCTACAGCATCTGGGCACAGATTCATACTGGTGGTAGTGGATCATGCCACCAGGTACCCAGAGGCAATTCCCCTTAGGACCACAACAGCTCCTGTTGTGGCCAGGGCCTTACTTGGAGTTTTCTCCAGAGTGGGGTTTCCTAAGGAGGTAATATCAGATAGAGGTACCAACTTCATGTCTGGATATTTGACAGCTATGTGGAAGGAATGTGGTGTAAACTACAAGTTCACCACTCCTTATCACCCACAATGCAATGGGCTTGTTGAGAGATTTAACAAGACCCTAAAGGGCATGATTAAAGGATTACCTGAAAAGCTCAGGCGAAGATGGGACATCCTTCTGCCCTGCCTTTTGTTCGCTTACAGAGAGGTCCCTCAAAAGGGGGTTGGCTTCAGCCCCTTTGAATTGTTGTTTGGGCACCCTGTAAGAGGACCCCTGTGTCTTGTGAAGGAAGGATGGGAGTTACCTCTCAAAAAGCCTAAACAGGACATAGTGGACTATGTACTTGGTCTCCGCTCCAGGATGGCAGAGTACATGGAAAAGGCATCCAAAAACCTTGAGGCTAGCCAAGAATTACAAAAAGCTTGGCATGACCAAAAGGCTGTCCTTGTTGAATTTCAGCCTGGACAGAAGGTATGGGTGTTGGAGCCAGTGGCCCCAGCAGCACTCCAAGACAAATGGTCTGGACCCCATACAGTTCTGGAAAAGAAGGGAGAGGTTACCTACTTGGTGGACCTAGGAACTCCCAGGAGCCCCCACAGGGTGCTCCATGTGAACAGATTGAAGGCATATGTCAGCAGGGCAGACATGGGCTTGCTCATGGCTACAGATGAGGGACAGGAGGAAGAGAGTGACCCTCTCCCAGACCTGCTCACTCAGAACCCTGAGGATGGCTCAGTTGATGGTGTGGCCTTAGGTGGCAGCCTCACTGAACATCAGCAACATGACTGCAGACAAGTTCTACAGGCATACAGGCATATGTTCTCATTGACACCCAGTCAGACTAACTGGTGTACACATGTGGTGGACACTGGTGACAGTCTTCCTGTAAAGAGCAAGATTTACAGGCAACCTGACCACGTCAGGGACTGTATAAAGACTGAGGTGCAAAAGATGCTGGAATTAGGTGTCATTGAGCCTTCAGAGAGCCCCTGGGCTAGCCCAGTGGTTCTGGTCCCCAAACCTCACACCAAAGATGGCAAGAGAGAGATGAGGTTCTGTGTGGATTACAGAGGACTCAATGCTGTCACCAGGACAGATGCACACCCTATTCCAAGGGCAGATGAGCTCATTGACAAGTTGGCTTCTGCCAAATATTTGAGCACATTTGACTTAACAGCTGGCTACTGGCAAATCAGGTTAGCTGAGGAGTCTAAAGCCAAGACAGCATTTTCTACCCCTAGTGGGCATTATCAGTTTGTGGTGATGCCCTTTGGTTTGAAAAATGCACCTGCCACCTTCCAAAGGTTGGTGAACCAAGTCCTCACTGGGTTGGATGACTTTTGTGCAGCTTATCTGGACGATATTGCTGTCTTTAGCTCCACCTGGGAGGATCACCTGATCCACCTGAAGGAAGTGCTTGAGGCTCTGCAGAAGGCAGGCCTCACTATCAAGGCAACAAAGTGCCAGATAGGGCAGAGCAAGGTTGTATACCTGGGCCACCTTGTAGGTGGAGGCCAAGTTCAACCACTGGAGAGTAAGATCCAGACCATCAAGGACTGGTCCCCTCCAACTACCCAGACTCAGGTCAGAGCTTTCTTGGGCCTGACTGGGTACTACAGGAAGTTTGTTAAGAACTATGGGTCCATTGTGACTCCTCTTAATGATCTGACATCCAAGAAGATGCCCAAAAAGGTTCAGTGGACAGAAATCTGTCAAAAGGCATTTGATGACCTGAAGAAGGCCATGTGCTCTGCACCTATCCTGAAGAGTCCTGACTACTCAAGAGAGTTCATTGTCCAAACAGATGCTTCTGAGTTGGGAGTGGGAGCAGTGCTTTCACAGCTTAATGTAGATGGCCAGGACCAGCCCATTGCTTTCATTAGCAGAAGGCTGACCCCCAGAGAGAAACGTTGGTCAGCTATAGAGAGGGAGGCCTTTGCTGTGGTGTGGGCCCTGAAGAAGTTGAGACCATACTTATTTGGCACTCACTTCAAGATTCAGACCGACCATAAGCCCCTCCTATGGCTTAATCAGATGAAGGGTGAAAACCCCAAACTACTCAGGTGGTCCATTTCCCTACAGGGGATGGACTTTACAGTGGAGCACCGCCCAGGGACTGACCATGGCAACGCAGATGGTCTCTCCAGGTACTTCCACTTAGAACATGAAGACACAACTGGTCAAGGTTAGTCTAATGTCCCTGCGTTTGGGGGGGGGTTATGTAGGAGAGTAGGGTCTGCTATCCTATGGTCACCCCAAATTTTTGCTTTTTGCTTCACTGGTTTCTGACTTAATGTGGCTGTGGGCCTGCTAATCAGACCCACAGCCTGCTGTTCTCTCTCTAAATTGATGCCCATGCACTATAGGTGCATTACGAATTGGAACTGGTTCACCTTATGAGCCCCTGTAATAGTGCACCCTAGGTGCCCAGGGCATAGGTGTATCCAAGGCCTACCAGGGGCTGCAGCACGTATTGTGCCACCCCTGGCCTGGCCTCCATCTGTGACACAACTGGCTGATCACTCAGCTGGGGTAAGTCGGTGTAACCACCTCTTACTTAGGTACAGTATGTCTGTGCCTAACCCTAAACTGGACACATATGTTCCTATCAGCCACTCCTATGGAAGGCCTCATCAATCCTGGAGGCAGAGTGCTTGGAAATATGTGAGATGGTGCTCTAGCATGAGCTGAGCCTGTCTGCAGCTGTCGGGAACCACTCCCTAAGCTGTTCCGGGATATTGCCATACCATATACTCTTAAGTGCATTATAATCCTCGCGGTTAAATGCTATCTTTGGTTTGGCTTTATCAAAACATGTCGAGTAAGGTGTCATACGAATTGGAATACTATCCCCTCGCCAGTTCTGGCGACGGGGATAGCATTCCACCCTTCTAGAGGGACACGACATGTGTGTAGCCTTAACCCCGGTTAAAGTTAAACAGAGCCTCAGCATCACAAAATGGATGCTGCCACCACAGACACAAGTCTGGCCTCCTGCTGCTGACCGAAACTCGGCAGATGGTGGCCTGGACAAAGGGTTTCCTGCCTTGGGAGGTGCGAGCACCACCCCAGACAGGATTTTGTGTATTGGGTAGGACAGGGCTGAATAGAATCAGACATGCCCGGGGCACACAAGGTGTCCCCGTGCATAGGCCAGCCCAAACCGGTTCTGGGGCCTTCCAGCCCCAGTCCTGGCGCGGAGCTGGACAAAGGAAAAGGGGTGTAACCGCCCCCCTTCCTGGTTCCTCCCAGAGGAGGGACCTAGTAGGTGATCCACCCCCTAGATTGGAATAAGAGGGGGAGCAGTGCCATTGCACAGCAGATCATCCCGAAATCAACTTAAACTAAGAAGAAGACTGGACTTCGACATTCTGCTGCACAGAAGACTGAAGAAGAATCTCCCTTGTGGCCAAGGAGTGACCACCCTGTGAACACAGGCACCAACCAGCAACTCGACGTCTGCTTTGCCGCCGCCTCCCGCCGGAGCCCGAGCCCAGAGCCCGACAAGAACCAGATTCCCAGACCTCTCAGAGCCCGATCCACAGTCCCTGCAAAGAAGGGACCCGTGGAGGCATCGAGTGACGTGGGACCGGACCTCTTGGAAGACACTCGTAAAGCTGACTGCGCAGCTTCTGAGGCATCCTCGACGTTGTGCTTTGGGGACTGAGAACCCCCACCACCGAGCAGCCCTTGCACCGAAGATCAGCCCCCCAGCATCTCCACGATCTGCGTGGGGCCCTTTTGCACTGTGCCACTCGACGCGCCATCCCGGCCACTAGCCACGCGGCCAGCGGCCATCTTGGCGACGAACCCGAAGATTTAAACAGCAGGTCTGGTTGCTCCAGACCTACCCAAGCTCCTGTGAAAAGGAGCACCCGCTCTGACCTTGCTGGTCCGAGTGAACAGCATCTTTCGACTTCTGCGTGGCTTGCATTTGCCAAGGCCTGTTTGCTCCGATCAGGTCGCCGACACCGCCAACAGCGAGAAGCCTACGTGGGACAGCTCGTGACCAACTCCTGGACGTCCTCGACCCCGGGTATCCACGTGGCTGCAGAAAGAAGCTACCCGACAACGCCTGTTTGCACCCGACATCGCCTGGTTCCAATCTGGTTCCACGGTAGTCACTGGCTAGTGACTTTGAACACTGTCCCCTCTGCTTTCAGGTCTTCAACTCTTCAGATCCACCCTTGGATCCACCGGAACTCTTCTCATCGAGCCGCCTGCAGCATCTTCAGCTCCAAGCACCATCGACCAGCGTGACGAAACCCGACACATCTTCGACCCTGTGCACCCGCTTCCTGTGGGTGAGGTAACTCAGCTCCGCCGGTGCTCCTGCACTGGTACACATCCCAAGGGCCTGTGTTTTAAGTTTCAGCTCCGTATGTCACTCGGAAGGTTCCTAACTTTCTAACTTTGTGCTTTTTACGCACCATAGACTTTGTATTGAGAAGTGCGTGCACTTTGGACACTGCACCCGAGTCCCGTGGGCCTTTCCCGACTTAGTTAACTCCAGTCTCGAATAGCTCCAGCGATTCCCAAGGCCCTAGGCCTCTTCACTTTCCTTTAGGTATCTCTTATACCACTTATTTAGTATATGGTTTAGGTGGCCCCTAGGGCTCATCCATATTGTGCAACTTTTGTGTATTTTAAACTGTCTTGTGATTTAACGCTTGTGCTTCTGTGCTCATAAAGAGTCCAGGGGATTTTATAGTTAATAAATCAATATATATTTTCAATATATATCTGTGTGGTGTCCCTTTCATTTGGTATTCAAGGGGGTTGTGTATGGTATAACAGCTGGCTTCACATGCCTTTCAGAGTTTAGCCTAAGACTGCTTTGTCCACGTTACCACTAGGATAACTGGTCTACAAGGTTGAATTACAACCATCATCATAAGGGTTGCTTGGCATGGTACAAAGTGATCACTAGAACTAGTGAGCATTATATACCAGGCCAACTTCTCACAGTAAGTGCCTGCCTTCCATCCAGGCAACCAGGGTTCAAATCCCGGGTTCGGCACCAGGTGACTGATGGTGGCAGAGCAGAGGTAAGTTGGAGGTGGGCCTAAAGGGCCAATTGGTAAGTAAAATGTGTCTGTGTGTTGTGTAAGAGTGGAATCATGCCTAGTGAATGAGGGATTGCAGGTTGGTTGGTAAGTAGTGAGTGGGTGGGGTCAGAGGGGAGGGGTATAGGAGGAGCTGGGTGAGAGAGGAGGGGTATAGGAGGAGCTCGGTCGGAGAGGAGGGGTATAGGAGGAGCCTAGTCAGAGTGGGTGGGGTCAGAGATGAGGGGTTCAGGAGCAGCCTAGTCAGACTGGGTGGGGTCAGAGAGGAGGGGTGTAGGAGGAGCTGGGTCAGAGAGGAGGGGTATAGGAGGAGCTGGGTCGGATAGGAGGGGTATAGGAGGAGCCTAGTCAGAGTGGGTGGGGTCAGAGAGGAGGGGTATAGGAGGAGCTGGGTGAGAGAGGAGGGGTATAGGAGGAGCTCGGTCGGAGAGGAGGGGTATAGGAGGAGCCAAGTCAGAGTGGGTGGGGTCAGAGAGGAGGGGTTCAGGAGCAGCCTAGTCAGAGTGGGTGGGGTCAGAGAGGAGGGGTATATGGGTGGGGTCAGAGAGCAGAGGAATAGGTGGAGTAGGATCCTGACTTATTGTGAGAAAGTGCAAATACTTTTTTACTGCACCCCCCTATACTCTCTGATTTCTGTTGGGAGGGGGCAGTCAAAAATGGGGGGTTCAGTATTAAAAGGTGCTTGGGCGCAACGTGAAGGCGATGAGGTGCACAGAATGGCATGGCTTCCAGGTACTTTTTGGGGGGGCTACCATTAGTTTTTATTGCTCTGATCCTCCCTCATGGGGTGTACCCCAAATGGTTAGGGGCAACGGGGGGGGAGGCAAGATGCTGTTTGACAGTTTCTATTACCAACAGGGGTCACCATACGATTCTTCTGCAGTTATGGTATTGAAAGGTAAAACAAGGAGCATGTGGCTGTATTTTTGCAGGTCGGGTGCCCCAAAATGTTACTGCCAGCAGCAGCAGCCCCCTTCCTCCCCACCCGGCAGATTGGTATAGGTACCTTTAGGACATTTCTGTTGAAAACAGAGGCTATAGCGAATCGCACTACAAAATCCGAGAGCACTAACACTTGCTAAATAAAGGTGGCATCGGAGCATACGAATGAGGCAGGGAGAGGCTACTGTTGGCAATTGGTTTGGTGGGTCATAGTGAATAACCTCGGCATGCAAATAGGCAGAAGTGTGAGGATTGGCAGTGTCTGTAGAGAATTTTGGCATGCTCTTCAGTTGATTTTTCCTCCTTACGTTGGCTATGAACTACAGAGGAAAGGCCTGGCCTTACTGTTGGGCAAAACATGTTTCATGATTTTAAGAAGTGTAGTCTGGCTGTACTGAGAGGGGCTGTACAGTACGGTAAATGTCTGTATACCCCTGCGATGTGCATCCAACTGTCACTTGAGATTGAACAGCGAACGAAGCAGCTGGGTTACTGACTGAATGTAAATGGAAGGCACATAGGAAGGGTGCTTGTGGTCACTCAAATGATTGAAACCCGGTTGATGCACTACCAAAGCTGGGGTACCAGGAGGGAACATTTGAGGGGTATTGAGATGGTGGTGTGCAGAGGTCAACATATGTTTCAGAGACACAGAGGTACTGCGGTCCTGGTCCCACATTGGGGGTAGACAAAAGTCCCTGCTAAAGATTTCTGTCCAACTGTTATCACATTTTGTGCAGCCTGGCTCCCTCTGTAAGGATTCCCCAGTGTCTTTCGATCCTACAGATGACTGTAGCAAACTTCCCAAATTTTTTCTTGGCCTCATACTCCCAAAGGAGTGCCTGACATTTGCCAGCCTAACGATACTCACATTCTGGGAAAAACCTCACTAACCATGCATATTTATGTACCACACATGGCAAATCCTTACAATTGCAGAACATCATATCGCACTTGTCATCTTTGAGGTACTGTAAGTATTTGGATTTGAGGGTAATATTCATCCTTGCTTGCTCTCTCCCATCTGAAGTCTACGGTGCTGCTATTCCTTTCTCACATCTCCCTTCAAAGAGACACGCGACACACAGACTCAATCACTCAGCAAACATATATGCTTTGACGTTTTCATATTGCTGTTTACCTTCTAATTATTCCCCCTTCACCACAAATACAGGCCTGCCATTCCTCATCCCCTCAGTCAACGCAGTCCTTCACTCTTTAGGCCCTGCAAGACCACCATGAACAAGAATCATGTCAGCAAGCAGAAGAAAAGCCTCAGTGTGCTCTTTTGTTCATACTGCTGCCCTCTAGTAACACTTCATGGCAACTGCAGCATAAGAATGGGACTGAGAAGAGGGCTGTCCTATGCAAATAATATCCTCCCATGCACACTTTCTTCTGAGACGGTCGGCGGCTTGTGCCGTGATACCACCTCCAACATATGGTCTTCAACCAAATTTTAAAAAAGCCCACCTGCCTTAGACGAAGGATTTTGCCACTCAAAGGAAGCACATGGGGACATCACCCTCATTTAGCAGGGTCCTAAATTGCCTGCTGTCAGCCTGTATACAGAACAAGGGCGTTCGTGGGCGTTCGTGAGCGTTCCTCAAAGGAAGGAGGTGGGTGATTAAATTCACAGTGCCAGGGCAGGCCCAGCCCAGCCCAGCCCAGCCCAGCCCAGCCCAGCCCAGCCCAGCTCAGCCCTGCACAGCCCAGCCCGGCACAGCGCACTGCTGTGGAGGTCCATTCCTTCACATCCTGCAGCAGGCATGATGCAGACCTATTAGAGCAAAGGCTTGACTCTGCCCTTGTCTGTCTCTTAAAGGAAACAATCTTTGTAGCTTCTTATTGCACCTAATAAATGGACTCTAGCTTGCCTCAAACTTGACCCATCATTTCATTAGCCAGAGCTCATACTTGACCTTTATTTCTATCCAAGCTCACTGACACAAAACCCCTGATTTGAGCAAGTGGCTCACACCAAAATAAAAAATCACCATCATCCAACCTATTTTACAACAAGTGTAGCCCCTTCCTCTTATTCTTGTGCTCAGTTATAACCCCCAATACCACAATTGCACTCTGCAATTCACCAAACTTAAAGGACAAAGAATGAAGACATTGATAAAGGAAGATAAGGCCTTGTCCCTATTGCACCTACTTGAGAGATAGGGCGGTTGGTAGAAGGTCATGAGGGAAAACATTTGAAATTTCGGGACACACATGCCAAAAAGAGTGTCCACTTTTCTCCTCTGTTACCAAGTAAAAAAAAAATTTGCAAAAAAAAAAAACTATTCACTTTTTGAAAATTTCCACCTTGGGATACTTCTACAGCATTGGCAGGATTCGAACCCTGGCCTGTGAGGGCTGTCCCCACCAAAGGTACAAGACTTACCTTTGAGCTATAGCTCCTTGGTGGTCTAGAGGATTGCAGTAGTAACTATAAGCAACATACAGGCCTTGGTGTCCTTCCCTGCGGCATCCATTGCACATGAAAAGGATGACCATGACATAAGGACAATTTGATAGGCTACTTACATGGAAACCAGTGTGGTCCAGTGGGTAAGTGCCTGCCTTCCATCCAGGCAACCAGGGTTCAAATCCCGGGTTCGGCACCAGGTGACTGATGGTGGCAGAGCAGAGGTAAGTTGGAGGTGGGCCTAAAGGGCCAATTGGTAAGTAAAATGTGTCTGTGTGTTGTGTAAGAGTGGAATCATGCCTAGTGAATGAGGGATTGCAGGTTGGTTGGTAAGTAGTGAGTGGGTGGGGTCAGAGGGGAGGGGTATAGGAGGAGCTGGGTGAGAGAGGAGGGGTATAGGAGGAGCTCGGTCGGAGAGGAGGGGTATAGGAGGAGCCTAGTCAGAGTGGGTGGGGTCAGAGATGAGGGGTTCAGGAGCAGCCTAGTCAGACTGGGTGGGGTCAGAGAGGAGGGGTGTAGGAGGAGCTGGGTCAGAGAGGAGGGGTATAGGAGGAGCTGGGTCGGATAGGAGGGGTATAGGAGGAGCCTAGTCAGAGTGGGTGGGGTCAGAGAGGAGGGGTATAGGAGGAGCTGGGTGAGAGAGGAGGGGTATAGGAGGAGCTCGGTCGGAGAGGAGGGGTATAGGAGGAGCCAAGTCAGAGTGGGTGGGGTCAGAGAGGAGGGGTTCAGGAGCAGCCTAGTCAGAGTGGGTGGGGTCAGAGAGGAGGGGTATATGGGTGGGGTCAGAGAGCAGAGGAATAGGTGGAGTAGGATCCTGACTTATTGTGAGAAAGTGCAAATACTTTTTTACTGCACCCCCCTATACTCTCTGATTTCTGTTGGGAGGGGGCAGTCAAAAATGGGGGGTTCAGTATTAAAAGGTGCTTGGGCGCAACGTGAAGGCGATGAGGTGCACAGAATGGCATGGCTTCCAGGTACTTTTTGGGGGGGCTACCATTAGTTTTTATTGCTCTGATCCTCCCTCATGGGGTGTACCCCAAATGGTTAGGGGCAACGGGGGGGGAGGCAAGATGCTGTTTGACAGTTTCTATTACCAACAGGGGTCACCATACGATTCTTCTGCAGTTATGGTATTGAAAGGTAAAACAAGGAGCATGTGGCTGTATTTTTGCAGGTCGGGTGCCCCAAAATGTTACTGCCAGCAGCAGCAGCCCCCTTCCTCCCCACCCGGCAGATTGGTATAGGTACCTTTAGGACATTTCTGTTGAAAACAGAGGCTATAGCGAATCGCACTACAAAATCCGAGAGCACTAACACTTGCTAAATAAAGGTGGCATCGGAGCATACGAATGAGGCAGGGAGAGGCTACTGTTGGCAATTGGTTTGGTGGGTCATAGTGAATAACCTCGGCATGCAAATAGGCAGAAGTGTGAGGATTGGCAGTGTCTGTAGAGAATTTTGGCATGCTCTTCAGTTGATTTTTCCTCCTTACGTTGGCTATGAACTACAGAGGAAAGGCCTGGCCTTACTGTTGGGCAAAACATGTTTCATGATTTTAAGAAGTGTAGTCTGGCTGTACTGAGAGGGGCTGTACAGTACGGTAAATGTCTGTATACCCCTGCGATGTGCATCCAACTGTCACTTGAGATTGAACAGCGAACGAAGCAGCTGGGTTACTGACTGAATGTAAATGGAAGGCACATAGGAAGGGTGCTTGTGGTCACTCAAATGATTGAAACCCGGTTGATGCACTACCAAAGCTGGGGTACCAGGAGGGAACATTTGAGGGGTATTGAGATGGTGGTGTGCAGAGGTCAACATATGTTTCAGAGACACAGAGGTACTGCGGTCCTGGTCCCACATTGGGGGTAGACAAAAGTCCCTGCTAAAGATTTCTGTCCAACTGTTATCACATTTTGTGCAGCCTGGCTCCCTCTGTAAGGATTCCCCAGTGTCTTTCGATCCTACAGATGACTGTAGCAAACTTCCCAAATTTTTTCTTGGCCTCATACTCCCAAAGGAGTGCCTGACATTTGCCAGCCTAACGATACTCACATTCTGGGAAAAACCTCACTAACCATGCATATTTATGTACCACACATGGCAAATCCTTACAATTGCAGAACATCATATCGCACTTGTCATCTTTGAGGTACTGTAAGTATTTGGATTTGAGGGTAATATTCATCCTTGCTTGCTCTCTCCCATCTGAAGTCTACGGTGCTGCTATTCCTTTCTCACATCTCCCTTCAAAGAGACACGCGACACACAGACTCAATCACTCAGCAAACATATATGCTTTGACGTTTTCATATTGCTGTTTACCTTCTAATTATTCCCCCTTCACCACAAATACAGGCCTGCCATTCCTCATCCCCTCAGTCAACGCAGTCCTTCACTCTTTAGGCCCTGCAAGACCACCATGAACAAGAATCATGTCAGCAAGCAGAAGAAAAGCCTCAGTGTGCTCTTTTGTTCATACTGCTGCCCTCTAGTAACACTTCATGGCAACTGCAGCATAAGAATGGGACTGAGAAGAGGGCTGTCCTATGCAAATAATATCCTCCCATGCACACTTTCTTCTGAGACGGTCGGCGGCTTGTGCCGTGATACCACCTCCAACATATGGTCTTCAACCAAATTTTAAAAAAGCCCACCTGCCTTAGACGAAGGATTTTGCCACTCAAAGGAAGCACATGGGGACATCACCCTCATTTAGCAGGGTCCTAAATTGCCTGCTGTCAGCCTGTATACAGAACAAGGGCGTTCGTGGGCGTTCGTGAGCGTTCCTCAAAGGAAGGAGGTGGGTGATTAAATTCACAGTGCCAGGGCAGGCCCAGCCCAGCCCAGCCCAGCCCAGCCCAGCCCAGCCCAGCTCAGCCCTGCACAGCCCAGCCCGGCACAGCGCACTGCTGTGGAGGTCCATTCCTTCACATCCTGCAGCAGGCATGATGCAGACCTATTAGAGCAAAGGCTTGACTCTGCCCTTGTCTGTCTCTTAAAGGAAACAATCTTTGTAGCTTCTTATTGCACCTAATAAATGGACTCTAGCTTGCCTCAAACTTGACCCATCATTTCATTAGCCAGAGCTCATACTTGACCTTTATTTCTATCCAAGCTCACTGACACAAAACCCCTGATTTGAGCAAGTGGCTCACACCAAAATAAAAAATCACCATCATCCAACCTATTTTACAACAAGTGTAGCCCCTTCCTCTTATTCTTGTGCTCAGTTATAACCCCCAATACCACAATTGCACTCTGCAATTCACCAAACTTAAAGGACAAAGAATGAAGACATTGATAAAGGAAGATAAGGCCTTGTCCCTATTGCAGCTACTTGAGAGATAGGGCGGTTGGTAGAAGGTCATGAGGGAAAACATTTGAAATTTCGGGACACACATGCCAAAAAGAGTGTCCACTTTTCTCCTCTGTTACCAAGTAAAAAAAAAATTTGCAAAAAAAAAAAACTATTCACTTTTTGAAAATTTCCACCTTGGGATACTTCTACAGCATTGGCAGGATTCGAACCCTGGCCTGTGAGGGCTGTCCCCACCAAACGTACAAGACTTACCTTTGAGCTATAGCTCCTTGGTGGTCTAGAGGATTGCAGTAGTAACTATAAGCAACATACAGGCCTTGGTGTCCTTCCCTGCGGCATCCATTGCACATGAAAAGGATGACCATGACATAAGGACAATTTGATAGGCTACTTACATGGAAACCAGTGTGGTCCAGTGGGTAAGTGCCTGCCTTCCATCCAGGCAACCAGGGTTCAAATCCCGGGTTCGGCACCAGGTGACTGATGGTGGCAGAGCAGAGGTAAGTTGGAGGTGGGCCTAAAGGGCCAATTGGTAAGTAAAATGTGTCTGTGTGTTGTGTAAGAGTGGAATCATGCCTAGTGAATGAGGGATTGCAGGTTGGTTGGTAAGTAGTGAGTAGGTGGGGTGGGAGGGGTATAGGAGGAGCTGGGTGAGAGAGGAGGGGTATAGGAGGAGCCAAGTCAGAGTGGGTGGGGTCAGAGAGGAGGGGTTCAGGAGCAGCCTAGTCAGAGTGGGTGGGGTCAGAGAGGAGGGGTATATGGGTGGGGTCAGAGAGCAGAGGAATAGGTGGAGTAGGATCCTGACTTATTGTGGGAAAGTGCAAATACTTTTTTACTGCACCCCCCTATACTCTCTGATTTCTGTTGGGAGGGGGCAGTCAAAAATGGGGGGTTCAGTATTAAAAGGTGCTTGGGCGCAACGTGAAGGCGATGAGGTGCACAGAATGGCATGGCTTCCAGGTACTTTTTGGGGGGGCTACCATTAGTTTTTATTGCTCTGATCCTCCCTCATGGGGTGTACCCCAAATGGTTAGGGGCAACGGGGGGGGAGGCAAGATGCTGTTTGACAGTTTCTATTACCAACAGGGGTCACCATACGATTCTTCTGCAGTTATGGTATTGAAAGGTAAAACAAGGAGCATGTGGCTGTATTTTTGCAGGTCGGGTGCCCCAAAATGTTACTGCCAGCAGCAGCAGCCCCCTTCCTCCCCACCCGGCAGATTGGTATAGGTACCTTTAGGACATTTCTGTTGAAAACAGAGGCTATAGCGAATCGCACTACAAAATCCGAGAGCACTAACACTTGCTAAATAAAGGTGGCATCGGAGCATACGAATGAGGCAGGGAGAGGCTACTGTTGGCAATTGGTTTGGTGGGTCATAGTGAATAACCTCGGCATGCAAATAGGCAGAAGTGTGAGGATTGGCAGTGTCTGTAGAGAATTTTGGCATGCTCTTCAGTTGATTTTTTCCTCCTTACGTTGGCTATGAACTACAGAGGAAAGGCCTGGCCTTACTGTTGGGCAAAACATGTTTCATGATTTTAAGAAGTGTAGTCTGGCTGTACTGAGAGGGGCTGTACAGTACGGTAAATGTCTGTATACCCCTGCGATGTGCATCCAACTGTCACTTGAGATTGAACAGCGAACGAAGCAGCTGGGTTACTGACTGAATGTAAATGGAAGGCACATAGGAAGGGTGCTTGTGGTCACTCAAATGATTGAAACCCGGTTGATGCACTACCAAAGCTGGGGTACCAGGAGGGAACATTTGAGGGGTATTGAGATGGTGGTGTGCAGAGGTCAACATATGTTTCAGAGACACAGAGGTACTGCGGTCCTGGTCCCACATTGGGGGTAGACAAAAGTCCCTGCTAAAGATTTCTGTCCAACTGTTATCACATTTTGTGCAGCCTGGCTCCCTCTGTAAGGATTCCCCAGTGTCTTTCGATCCTACAGATGACTGTAGCAAACTTCCCAAATTTTTTCTTGGCCTCATACTCCCAAAGGAGTGCCTGACATTTGCCAGCCTAACGATACTCACATTCTGGGAAAAACCTCACTAACCATGCATATTTATGTACCACACATGGCAAATCCTTACAATTGCAGAACATCATATCGCACTTGTCATCTTTGAGGTACTGTAAGTATTTGGATTTGAGGGTAATATTCATCCTTGCTTGCTCTCTCCCATCTGAAGTCTACGGTGCTGCTATTCCTTTCTCACATCTCCCTTCAAAGAGACACGCGACACACAGACTCAATCACTCAGCAAACATATATGCTTTGACGTTTTCATATTGCTGTTTACCTTCTAATTATTCCCCCTTCACCACAAATACAGGCCTGCCATTCCTCATCCCCTCAGTCAACGCAGTCCTTCACTCTTTAGGCCCTGCAAGACCACCATGAACAAGAATCATGTCAGCAAGCAGAAGAAAAGCCTCAGTGTGCTCTTTTGTTCATACTGCTGCCCTCTAGTAACACTTCATGGCAACTGCAGCATAAGAATGGGACTGAGAAGAGGGCTGTCCTATGCAAATAATATCCTCCCATGCACACTTTCTTCTGAGACGGTCGGCGGCTTGTGCCGTGATACCACCTCCAACATATGGTCTGCAACCAAATTTTAAAAAAGCCCACCTGCCTTAGACGAAGGATTTTGCCACTCAAAGGAAGCACATGGGGACATCACCCTCATTTAGCAGGGTCCTAAATTGCCTGCTGTCAGCCTGTATACAGAACAAGGGCGTTCGTGGGCGTTCGTGAGCGTTCCTCAAAGGAAGGAGGTGGGTGATTAAATTCACAGTGCCAGGGCAGGCCCAGCCCAGCCCAGCCCAGCCCAGCCCAGCCCAGCTCAGCCCTGCACAGCCCAGCCCAGCCCGGCACAGCGCACTGCTGTGGAGGTCCATTCCTTCACATCCTGCAGCAGGCATGATGCAGACCTATTAGAGCAAAGGCTTGACTCTGCCCTTGTCTGTCTCTTAAAGGAAACAATCTTTGTAGCTTCTTATTGCACCTAATAAATGGACTCTAGCTTGCCTCAAACTTGACCCATCATTTCATTAGCCAGAGCTCATACTTGACCTTTATTTCTATCCAAGCTCACTGACACAAAACCCCTGATTTGAGCAAGTGGCTCACACCAAAATAAAAAATCACCATCATCCAACCTATTTTACAACAAGTGTAGCCCCTTCCTCTTATTCTTGTGCTCAGTTATAACCCCCAATACCACAATTGCACTCTGCAATTCACCAAACTTAAAGGACAAAGAATGAAGACATTGATAAAGGAAGATAAGGCCTTGTCCCTATTGCACCTACTTGAGAGATAGGGCGGTTGGTAGAAGGTCATGAGGGAAAACATTTGAAATTTCGGGACACACATGCCAAAAAGAGTGTCCACTTTTCTCCTCTGTTACCAAGTAAAAAAAAAATTTGCAAAAAAAAAAAACTATTCACTTTTTGAAAATTTCCACCTTGGGATACTTCTACAGCATTGGCAGGATTCGAACCCTGGCCTGTGAGGGCTGTCCCCACCAAAGGTACAAGACTTACCTTTGAGCTATAGCTCCTTGGTGGTCTAGAGGATTGCAGTAGTAACTATAAGCAACATACAGGCCTTGGTGTCCTTCCCTGCGGCATCCATTGCACATGAAAAGGATGACCATGACATAAGGACAATTTGATAGGCTACTTACATGGAAACCAGTGTGGTCCAGTGGGTAAGTGCCTGCCTTCCATCCAGGCAACCAGGGTTCAAATCCCGGGTTCGGCACCAGGTGACTGATGGTGGCAGAGCAGAGGTAAGTTGGAGGTGGGCCTAAAGGGCCAATTGGTAAGTAAAATGTGTCTGTGTGTTGTGTAAGAGTGGAATCATGCCTAGTGAATGAGGGATTGCAGGTTGGTTGGTAAGTAGTGAGTGGGTGGGGTCAGAGGGGAGGGGTATAGGAGGAGCTGGGTGAGAGAGGAGGGGTATAGGAGGAGCTCGGTCGGAGAGGAGGGGTATAGGAGGAGCCAAGTCAGAGTGGGTGGGGTCAGAGAGGAGGGGTTCAGGAGCAGCCTAGTCAGAGTGGGTGGGGTCAGAGAGGAGGGGTATATGGGTGGGGTCAGAGAGCAGAGGAATAGGTGGAGTAGGATCCTGACTTATTGTGGGAAAGTGCAAATACTTTTTTACTGCACCCCCCTATACTCTCTGATTTCTGTTGGGAGGGGGCAGTCAAAAATGGGGGGTTCAGTATTAAAAGGTGCTTGGGCGCAACGTGAAGGCGATGAGGTGCACAGAATGGCATGGCTTCCAGGTACTTTTTGGGGGGGCTACCATTAGTTTTTATTGCTCTGATCCTCCCTCATGGGGTGTACCCCAAATGGTTAGGGGCAACGGGGGGGGAGGCAAGATGCTGTTTGACAGTTTCTATTACCAACAGGGGTCACCATACGATTCTTCTGCAGTTATGGTATTGAAAGGTAAAACAAGGAGCATGTGGCTGTATTTTTGCAGGTCGGGTGCCCCAAAATGTTACTGCCAGCAGCAGCAGCCCCCTTCCTCCCCACCCGGCAGATTGGTATAGGTACCTTTAGGACATTTCTGTTGAAAACAGAGGCTATAGCGAATCGCACTACAAAATCCGAGAGCACTAACACTTGCTAAATAAAGGTGGCATCGGAGCATACGAATGAGGCAGGGAGAGGCTACTGTTGGCAATTGGTTTGGTGGGTCATAGTGAATAACCTCGGCATGCAAATAGGCAGAAGTGTGAGGATTGGCAGTGTCTGTAGAGAATTTTGGCATGCTCTTCAGTTGATTTTTTCCTCCTTACGTTGGCTATGAACTACAGAGGAAAGGCCTGGCCTTACTGTTGGGCAAAACATGTTTCATGATTTTAAGAAGTGTAGTCTGGCTGTACTGAGAGGGGCTGTACAGTACGGTAAATGTCTGTATACCCCTGCGATGTGCATCCAACTGTCACTTGAGATTGAACAGCGAACGAAGCAGCTGGGTTACTGACTGAATGTAAATGGAAGGCACATAGGAAGGGTGCTTGTGGTCACTCAAATGATTGAAACCCGGTTGATGCACTACCAAAGCTGGGGTACCAGGAGGGAACATTTGAGGGGTATTGAGATGGTGGTGTGCAGAGGTCAACATATGTTTCAGAGACACAGAGGTACTGCGGTCCTGGTCCCACATTGGGGGTAGACAAAAGTCCCTGCTAAAGATTTCTGTCCAACTGTTATCACATTTTGTGCAGCCTGGCTTCCTCTGTAAGGATTCCCCAGTGTCTTTCGATCCTACAGATGACTGTAGCAAACTTCCCAAATTTTTTCTTGGCCTCATACTCCCAAAGGAGTGCCTGACATTTGCCAGCCTAACGATACTCACATTCTGGGAAAAACCTCACTAACCCTGCGGCATCCATTGCACATGAAAAGGATGACCATGACATAAGGACAATTTGATAGGCTACTTACATGGAAACCGGTGTGGTCCAGTGGGTAAGTGCCTGCCTTCCATCCAGGCAACCAGGGTTCAAATCCCGGGTTCGGCACCAGGTGACTGATGGTGGCAGAGCAGAGGTAAGTTGGAGGTGGGCCTAAAGGGCCAATTGGTAAGTAAAATGTGTCTGTGTGTTGTGTAAGAGTGGAATCATGCCTAGTGAATGAGGGATTGCAGGTTGGTTGGTAAGTAGTGAGTGGGTGGGGTCAGAGGGGAGGGGTTCAGGAGCAGCCTAGTCAGAGTGGGTGGGGTCAGAGATGAGGGGTTCAGGAGCAGCCTAGTCAGAGTGGGTGGGGTCAGAGAGGAGGGGTGTAGGAGGAGCTGGGTCAGAGAGGAGGGGTATAGGAGGAGCTGGGTCGGATAGGAGGGGTATAGGAGGAGCCTAGTCAGAGTGGGTGGGGTCAGAGAGGAGGGGTATAGGAGGAGCTGGGTGAGAGAGGAGGGGTATAGGAGGAGCTCGGTCGGAGAGGAGGGGTATAGGAGGAGCCAAGTCAGAGTGGGTGGGGTCAGAGAGGAGGGGTTCAGGAGCAGCCTAGTCAGAGTGGGTGGGGTCAGAGAGCAGAGGAATAGGTGGAGTAGGATCCTGACTTATTGTGGGAAAGTGCAAATACTTTTTTACTGCACCCCCCTATACTCTCTGATTTCTGTTGGGAGGGGGCAGTCAAAAATGGGGGGTTCAGTATTAAAAGGTGCTTGGGCGCAACGTGAAGGCGATGAGGTGCACAGAATGGCATGGCTTCCAGGTACTTTTTGGGGGGGCTACCATTAGTTTTTATTGCTCTGATCCTCCCTCATGGGGTGTACCCCAAATGGTTAGGGGCAACGGGGGGGGAGGCAAGATGCTGTTTGACAGTTTCTATTACCAACAGGGGTCACCATACGATTCTTCTGCAGTTATGGTATTGAAACGTAAAACAAGGAGCATGTGGCTGTATTTTTGCAGGTCGGGTGCCCCAAAATGTTACTGCCAGCAGCAGCAGCCCCCTTCCTCCCCACCCGGCAGATTGGTATAGGTACCTTTAGGACATTTCTGTTGAAAACAGAGGCTATAGCGAATCGCACTACAAAATCCGAGAGCACTAACACTTGCTAAATAAAGGTGGCATCGGAGCATACGAATGAGGCAGGGAGAGGCTACTGTTGGCAATTGGTTTGGTGGGTCATAGTGAATAACCTCGGCATGCAAATAGGCAGAAGTGTGAGGATTGGCAGTGTCTGTAGAGAATTTTGGCATGCTCTTCAGTTGATTTTTTCCTCCTTACGTTGGCTATGAACTACAGAGGAAAGGCCTGGCCTTACTGTTGGGCAAAACATGTTTCATGATTTTAAGAAGTGTAGTCTGGCTGTACTGAGAGGGGCTGTACAGTACGGTAAATGTCTGTATACCCCTGCGATGTGCATCCAACTGTCACTTGAGATTGAACAGCGAACGAAGCAGCTGGGTTACTGACTGAATGTAAATGGAAGGCACATAGGAAGGGTGCTTGTGGTCACTCAAATGATTGAAACCCGGTTGATGCACTACCAAAGCTGGGGTACCAGGAGGGAACCTTTGAGGGGTATTGAGATGGTGGTGTGCAGAGGTCAACATATGTTTCAGAGACACAGAGGTACTGCGGTCCTGGTCCCACATTGGGGGTAGACAAAAGTCCCTGCTAAAGATTTCTGTCCAACTGTTATCACATTTTGTGCAGCCTGGCTCCCTCTGTAAGGATTCCCCAGTGTCTTTCGATCCTACAGATGACTGTAGCAAACTTCCCAAATTTTTTCTTGGCCTCATACTCCCAAAGGAGTGCCTGACATTTGCCAGCCTAACGATACTCACATTCTGGGAAAAACCTCACTAACCATGCATATTTATGTACCACACATGGCAAATCCTTACAATTGCAGAACATCATATCGCACTTGTCATCTTTGAGGTACTGTAAGTATTTGGATTTGAGGGTAATATTCATCCTTGCTTGCTCTCTCCCATCTGAAGTCTACGGTGCTGCTATTCCTTTCTCACATCTCCCTTCAAAGAGACACGCGACACACAGACTCAATCACTCAGCAAACATATATGCTTTGACGTTTTCATATTGCTGTTTACCTTCTAATTATTCCCCCTTCACCACAAATACAGGCCTGCCATTCCTCATCCCCTCAGTCAACGCAGTCCTTCACTCTTTAGGCCCTGCAAGAGCACCATGAACAAGAATCATGTCAGCAAGCAGAAGAAAAGCCTCAGTGTGCTCTTTTGTTCATACTGCTGCCCTCTAGTAACACTTCATGGCAACTGCAGCATAAGAATGGGACTGAGAAGAGGGCTGTCCTATGCAAATAATATCCTCCCATGCACACTTTCTTCTGAGACGGTCGGCGGCTTGTGCCGTGATACCACCTCCAACATATGGTCTTCAACCAAATTTTAAAAAAGCCCACCTGCCTTAGACGAAGGATTTTGCCACTCAAAGGAAGCACATGGGGACATCACCCTCATTTAGCAGGGTCCTAAATTGCCTGCTGTCAGCCTGTATACAGAACAAGGGCGTTCGTGGGCGTTCGTGAGCGTTCCTCAAAGGAAGGAGGTGGGTGATTAAATTCACAGTGCCAGGGCAGGCCCAGCCCAGCCCAGCCCAGCCCAGCTCAGCCCTGCACAGCCCAGCCCGGCACAGCGCACTGCTGTGGAGGTCCATTCCTTCACATCCTGCAGCAGGCATGATGCAGACCTATTAGAGCAAAGGCTTGACTCTGCCCTTGTCTGTCTCTTAAAGGAAACAATCTTTGTAGCTTCTTATTGCACCTAATAAATGGACTCTAGCTTGCCTCAAACTTGACCCATCATTTCATTAGCCAGAGCTCATACTTGACCTTTATTTCTATCCAAGCTCACTGACACAAAACCCCTGATTTGAGCAAGTGGCTCACACCAAAATAAAAAATCACCATCATCCAACCTATTTTACAACAAGTGTAGCCCCTTCCTCTTATTCTTGTGCTCAGTTATAACCCCCAATACCACAATTGCACTCTGCAATTCACCAAACTTAAAGGACAAAGAATGAAGACATTGATAAAGGAAGATAAGGCCTTGTCCCTTTTGCACCTACTTGAGAGATAGGGCGGTTGGTAGAAGGTCATGAGGGAAAACATTTGAAATTTCGGGACACACATGCCAAAAAGAGTGTCCACTTTTCTCCTCTGTTACCAAGTAAAAAAAAAATTTGCAAAAAAAAAAAACTATTCACTTTTTGAAAATTTCCACCTTGGGATACTTCTACAGCATTGGCAGGATTCGAACCCTGGCCTGTGAGGGCTGTCCCCACCAAAGGTACAAGACTTACCTTTGAGCTATAGCTCCTTGGTGGTCTAGAGGATTGCAGTAGTAACTATAAGCAACATACAGGCCTTGGTGTCCTTCCCTGCGGCATCCATTGCACATGAAAAGGATGACCATGACATAAGGACAATTTGATAGGCTACTTACATGGAAACCAGTGTGGTCCAGTGGGTAAGTGCCTGCCTTCCATCCAGGCAACCAGGGTTCAAATCCCGGGTTCGGCACCAGGTGACTGATGGTGGCAGAGCAGAGGTAAGTTGGAGGTGGGCCTAAAGGGCCAATTGGTAAGTAAAATGTGTCTGTGTGTTGTGTAAGAGTGGAATCATGCCTAGTGAATGAGGGATTGCAGGTTGGTTGGTAAGTAGTGAGTGGGTGGGGTCAGAGGGGAGGGGTATAGGAGGAGCTGGGTGAGAGAGGAGGGGTATAGAAGGAGCTCGGTCGGAGAGGAGGGGTATAGGAGGAGCCTAGTCAGAGTGGGTGGGGTCAGAGATGAGGGGTTCAAGAGCAGCCTAGTCAGAGTGGGTGGGGTCAGAGAGGAGGGGTATAGGAGGAGCTGGGTGAGAGAGGAGGGGTATAGGAGGAGCTCGGTCGGAGAGGAGGGGTATAGGAGGAGCCAAGTCAGAGTGGGTGGGGTCAGAGAGGAGGGGTTCAGGAGCAGCCTAGTCAGAGTGGGTGGGGTCAGAGAGGAGGGGTATATGGGTGGGGTCAGAGAGCAGAGGAATAGGTGGAGTAGGATCCTGACTTATTGTGGGAAAGTGCAAATACTTTTTTACTGCACCCCCCTATACTCTCTGATTTCTGTTGGGAGGGGGCAGTCAAAAATGGGGGGTTCAGTATTAAAAGGTGCTTGGGCGCAACGTGAAGGCGATGAGGTGCACAGAATGGCATGGCTTCCAGGTACTTTTTGGGGGGGCTACCATTAGTTTTTATTGCTCTGATCCTCCCTCATGGGGTGTACCCCAAATGGTTAGGGGCAACGGGGGGGGAGGCAAGATGCTGTTTGACAGTTTCTATTACCAACAGGGGTCACCATACGATTCTTCTGCAGTTATGGTATTGAAAGGTAAAACAAGGAGCATGTGGCTGTATTTTTGCAGGTCGGGTGCCCCAAAATGTTACTGCCAGCAGCAGCAGCCCCCTTCCTCCCCACCCGGCAGATTGGTATAGGTACCTTTAGGACATTTCTGTTGAAAACAGAGGCTATAGCGAATCGCACTACAAAATCCGAGAGCACTAACACTTGCTAAATAAAGGTGGCATCGGAGCATACGAATGAGGCAGGGAGAGGCTACTGTTGGCATTTGGTTTGGTGGGTCATAGTGAATAACCTCGGCATGCAAATAGGCAGAAGTGTGAGGATTGGCAGTGTCTGTAGAGAATTTTGGCATGCTCTTCAGTTGATTTTTTCCTCCTTACGTTGGCTATGAACTACAGAGGAAAGGCCTGGCCTTACTGTTGGGCAAAACATGTTTCATGATTTTAAGAAGTGTAGTCTGGCTGTACTGAGAGGGGCTGTACAGTACGGTAAATGTCTGTATACCCCTGCGATGTGCATCCAACTGTCACTTGAGATTGAACAGCGAACGAAGCAGCTGGGTTACTGACTGAATGTAAATGGAAGGCACATAGGAAGGGTGCTTGTGGTCACTCAAATGATTGAAACCCGGTTGATGCACTACCAAAGCTGGGGTACCAGGAGGGAACATTTGAGGGGTATTGAGATGGTGGTGTGCAGAGGTCAACATATGTTTCAGAGACACAGAGGTACTGCGGTCCTGGTCCCACATTGGGGGTAGACAAAAGTCCCTGCTAAAGATTTCTGTCCAACTGTTATCACATTTTGTGCAGCCTGGCTCCCTCTGTAAGGATTCCCCAGTGTCTTTCGATCCTACAGATGACTGTAGCAAACTTCCCAAATTTTTTCTTGGCCTCATACTCCCAAAGGAGTGCCTGACATTTGCCAGCCTAACGATACTCACATTCTGGGAAAAACCTCACTAACCATGCATATTTATGTACCACACATGGCAAATCCTTACAATTGCAGAACATCATATCGCACTTGTCATCTTTGAGGTACTGTAAGTATTTGGATTTGAGGGTAATATTCATCCTTGCTTGCTCTCTCCCATCTGAAGTCTACGGTGCTGCTATTCCTTTCTCACATCTCCCTTCAAAGAGACACGCGACACACAGACTCAATCACTCAGCAAACATATATGCTTTGACGTTTTCATATTGCTGTTTACCTTCTAATTATTCCCCCTTCACCACAAATACAGGCCTGCCATTCCTCATCCCCTCAGTCAACGCAGTCCTTCACTCTTTAGGCCCTGCAAGACCACCATGAACAAGAATCATGTCAGCAAGCAGAAGAAAAGCCTCAGTGTGCTCTTTTGTTCATACTGCTGCCCTCTAGTACCACTTCATGGCAACTGCAGCATAAGAATGGGACTGAGAAGAGGGCTGTCCTATGCAAATAATATCCTCCCATGCACACTTTCTTCTGAGACGGTCGGCGGCTTGTGCCGTGATACCACCTCCAACATATGGTCTTCAACCAAATTTTAAAAAAGCCCACCTGCCTTAGACGAAGGATTTTGCCACTCAAAGGAAGCACATGGGGACATCACCCTCATTTAGCAGGGTCCTAAATTGCCTGCTGTCAGCCTGTATACAGAACAAGGGCGTTCGTGGGCGTTCGTGAGCGTTCCTCAAAGGAAGGAGGTGGGTGATTAAATTCACAGTGCCAGGGCAGGCCCAGCCCAGCCCAGCCCAGCCCAGCTCAGCCCTGCACAGCCCAGCCCGGCACAGCGCACTGCTGTGGAGGTCCATTCCTTCACATCCTGCAGCAGGCATGATGCAGACCTATTAGAGCAAAGGCTTGACTCTGCCCTTGTCTGTCTCTTAAAGGAAACAATCTTTGTAGCTTCTTATTGCACCTAATAAATGGACTCTAGCCTGCCTCAAACTTGACCCATCATTTCATTAGCCAGAGCTCATACTTGACCTTTATTTCTATCCAAGCTCACTGACACAAAACCCCTGATTTGAGCAAGTGGCTCACACCAAAATAAAAAATCACCATCATCCAACCTATTTTACAACAAGTGTAGCCCCTTCCTCTTATTCTTGTGCTCAGTTATAACCCCCAATACCACAATTGCACTCTGCAATTCACCAAACTTAAAGGACAAAGAATGAAGACATTGATAAAGGAAGATAAGGCCTTGTCCCTTTTGCACCTACTTGAGAGATAGGGCGGTTGGTAGAAGGTCATGAGGGAAAACATTTGAAATTTCGGGACACACATGCCAAAAAGAGTGTCCACTTTTCTCCTCTGTTACCAAGTAAAAAAAAAATTTGCACAAAAAAAAAACTATTCACTTTTTGAAAATTTCCACCTTGGGATACTTCTACAGCATTGGCAGGATTCGAACCCTGGCCTGTGAGGGCTGTCCTGGAGTTCTGGACTTTTTGGTTCCGTCCAGAGGTGTCAGGGTACAACACCCAAAGACCCCGGAGTCCCACCTGCCTTGGTGCACAATGAACAGAAACACGGGCTTCTCGATGGTGGCGTCAAAGACCAAAGGTTTATTACTGCAGGGACACAGAAGTCACAGAATCTACGCACGGGCAGAAACTAGGAGCCTGTTCGATTTGTACAAAGTGGGTTGCTCCTTATATACTAAAATTTGTGCTCTAGGCAAATATTTCACATGTCGGTACATTCCCAAACCTTTTGTGTCTCTAAACAATAAATATTTGGCGTTACACAGGAACTGTCGATAATATCTGATACCAAACATCACGAAGAGGGGTTCCCACCAGTCCATCACAATCCCTTGTCAATATTGTATTCAAGAGCCGGACCGCCTCATCGTAAAGTTCGTTACCTCCCCCTAATAAAGATTCAGAAAGAAAGAAACAGAGCCAGGTGCAGAAGATAGAAAAGCGGGATAAGAGATGTTTGTGGGTTGTAAATGGGCAAGGCTACCGGCTTCGGCCGCCTAATCATGATCAGGTACAATGGACACGAAGACCAGTTTGGCAGGACTGGCCTCGGGCAGAGGAGGCAGTCTTTGTCGAGTCATGCAGCTACAGCGTGATCTGGTTTAAGGTGCACGTGTCATGTAAGAGGTGAATCTCCGGCTAAGGCTACGTGTCCTTAATCAAAGTGGAGTAAATGAAGTGATCAGAGGCTATTGCATATGTGAGGGCAAGGAAACACAAAATGGCGGCCACGATCTAAGATGGATGCCGTGGGTATATCAGAAATATGTCAATGGAAGGAGTGCTCTTGCTCGTAGCGTAGCGGAACCACTAGGATATACTAAATGGATCATTTGCGGTTCACTGATACCAATACTATGTATTTCCGACAAACTTGAAAACACGGGTTCAAGTCGTCACGGAACCGTCACGGAACCTCAGACCCTCCTTTTGCCCTTACATAGGCAATTACTCAGTCTATGTCAGAATCTAGTTCTATGCTCATCAGGTCAGTGACATGTTGTTGTATCATCATCCTTTCTCGTGTCTTTTCTCCAAACGCAGGTGGTTTTCTGAGACAAGTCGTAGCACAAAGACTACACAGAGCAGGACCACACTGGATAATCAGACAACATGAGAATAGGAATACTAGGATGACACCAATGACCATTAGAACTTTCCATCCCCACGCTGAGATCAGAGTCCAAAACCACTCCATGAAGGACCAGTTTCCCTTGTCTACATGAATGGAGTCCGAAATCTTGTGCAACTTAGAGATCGCCTCGTAGACTGTTGGAGCATTATTAGGAATAAAGACACAGCAGCTCGATTGGATCATTCTGCATACCCCACCTCGATCTGCAAGTATAACGTCTAGAACCATACGGTTCTGCAACGTCATGAGCCTATCCGCCTGAAGCTCAGCTGTCAGATTGCTAAGGGCACCAGCAGTTTCAGTAATAGTAGATTCAACTACCCGTGTTAGCTGACGTATGTTTCTACTATTGGCCATAGGCCCCCAGAATGGAAGGAAGCCTTTGAAGAAGTCTCCAGCTTCCTGACCAGCGGTATCTTCCTTGCTGAAAACACCTCTAGCTACTCTTGTTCTGTGGTAATCCGGTGAAGCAGTGTATGTCGGAGGCAATAATCGAGCAATATAACATGATCCTGAGAAGTCGGCAGGCAACCATGTATAAGCTCTGTCTCGACAAATGAAATAGGTACCCCTAGCAGTGAGGAAGGCAGGGGAAGAGTTAGCCGGAAACACATAAGTCTCTACGCACTCACTCCTCCCTAGCTGAGCTCTCGGATTTCTCCCATTACCTTGCAAACAGACCTGACCTCGGTGAGGTACGACCCAGATTGGAGTTGAGCTTTTACGCTTGCTTTCTCCTAAACTAAGGCGATACTCTGAAGTATTCCAACTTAAATATACTCGTAATTCGTCTCTAGGGTATGATGGAGTATTATTGACGTCCTTGACCATGTCAATAATTCCCTGGACTAAAGCTTTGTTAGCAGAGTTATATTTAGTGGAACGTGGTGGACGTGGAGGATAGGTTTCGAGAGCATAAGCAAAGATGGTTTGGAAGGCCTGAAATGATCCATTATAGCTGTAAGGCAAAACCAAATAGGGAATACCTTTATCCATAGTGTGAGGTATCAAGCCACATACCCAGCAGTCTGTAGTGTTAACTACCAGTTGGTGTTGGTGCAAGAGCTGTACAAAAGTGTTGTTGGTGAATTCTGAGCGTCTGGCTTGCTCATGTTCCGGAAACGAGTGAAAAGAGTGTATAGAGGAAACAGTAGAAATAGCTGGATCAAGGGGAGGCACTGTAGAAACTGGCACAAAAATCAAATTTATGCTAAAGACAATTCCACCCACCAATGTTGCTAAAACAATCAAAAATGTAATGGCACATTGCATCAAGAAACATTTGCTGTGAAGAATTCTATTAAGTCTGTTTCTGCGAACGTAAATCACATTCTTTCGTTGCAGCGCAGGAAGCTCCATCTTCTACAATCCGCTCGCGACCACTGATGATGTGTACGTAGATGAAAATGCCTCTGTCAGCCCTGGGAGTTCCCAGAACCAACAGAAAGATCGACCTTGTGTCAGACCCCTGCAAATTCAAACTAGGCACACAGCCACGACCCTACGGCTACCCAGACGGCAAGGCAATTTTAAAAACAATAAACAATAGCAAACTTCCTGGCTGAAGGCAAAAGTTCAAAATATATATAAATATATCAAAATCACAGTATGCAGTTGCCTGCTTTATTAGTCCTTTTTATGGCTTCTAAGGTTGTATCTTTTCTTCGCTGGTACTGTCTGATCGGAAAATAGTGTATCACTAGCAGCTGTTGTAGAGTTTAAGTTCGCAGATAGCAAAGTTTCTTGTGATGCTGGAGACAAATGTTCAGTGTTCAAAGGAGTCCTTTCAGGAGGAGAGTCAAGTTTCAAAGTGTCAGTAATCAAATCGGCATCGCTGAAAGGGACAAATTTCGGAGTTATTTCAGATTCGGAGGCACCAATTCCCTTCTTCACCCAGTCGTCGCAGGGCAGCGGCAGTGGAACACGCTTTACGTGAGAAGCGTGGATCCAGTGCTTGCGACCAGCAACACGTACAGCTGTTCTCGTCGCCAGCAGGACCTGGAAGGGGCCGATGTAGCGAGGCTGAAGATTCTTTGTCCTCGCAAAATTTCTGACCACCACGTGGTCGCCGGGTTTCAGCTGATGCCCTGGACTCTCCGGAGGTTTTGGCAAAGCATCAAAGACCTGTTGATGAATAAGACTTAATTTAGCAGTCAAGTCGTAAAGGTAGTCTATCAACATAGGATATTCAATGGAGCAAAAGTGTTTAGGCCTCGGCACACCCCAGATATTTGCCGGACGGCCAAACACAATCTCATATGGAGAAAGCCCTATTCTAGAATGCACTGTTGCTCTCGTTGATAACAAGGCCAAAGGAAGTGCGTCTGGCCAAGCCAAACCTGTGGATGCTTGTATCTTGGCTATCTTAAGCTTGAGGGTGCCATTGTAACCCTCGACTAAACCAGCAGATTGGGGATGGTTTGCACTGTGGAATTTTTGTTTCACTCCTAGACCAGCACACACACTCTGCATAACTTTCCCTATAAACTCACTTCCGTTATCTGACCATACAATCCGTGGCATTCCGTACCTAGGGAAATATTCCTTGAGAAGAATTTTGGCAGTTGATAGGGCAGTGTTGTCCTTTAATGGGTATGCTCCTATCCACCTGGAAAAAGCACAAACTACCACCAGGACGTACTTTAAATTGTTGCAGCGTTCCATGTGAATGAAGTCTAACTGAATCACTTCAAAGGGACAGGAAGGAGGAGCAAAATGACCAGCTGGAGTTGGAGTTCCCTTGCCAGGATTATGCATCAAGCACACCATACAATTTTTCACCACTCTCTCTGCACACTTACTGATTCCCTCATTCTTCCAGACCGGAGCTAACATCTTACATATCCCTTTAGAACTTATATGCGCCACTCCATGCGTCATCGTCACTACTGCAAGCACATACGCATCAGGCAACATCCAACGCTGCTGTTCTGTCAAATCGATCCAACATCCATTCGAGTCCAATTTGCCCGTACTTTCTCTCCATACACGTTTCTCTTCCTCAGTCGCTTCTTTCTGAATCTCTTTCACACTTTCCATAGTGTCCTCACACATTCCAGACTCAGCAATCCATCTTGCAGACGTAGCAACGTACATTCTACTCATCATGTCTCTAGCTGTTCGTTTAGCGGTTTCATCAGCAAAGGCATTCCCACGACCAACATCATCCGTGATTGCTTTATGAGCACTGCACTTCACAATCGCAACTTCAGTCGGTAAGGTTAGAGATTCCAACAAGTCGTTAACTAGCTGACCATGTTGAATCTTAGTCCCATGGGACGTAATGAAACCCCTTTCTCTCCACAACCGGCCAAAACTATGGGCCACGCCAAATGCGTACTGACTATCTGTAAACACATTCACTCTCTTTCCCTTAGCTAAAACACACGCTCTCGTAAGAGCTATTAATTCTGCTGCTTGGGCAGAATTCTGACTCACTCTTGCAGTCTCCACAATCGTCTTCAAAGTCGTTACCGCGTAGGCAGCAGTCACATCACCATTCTCCAATTTAAAACATGACCCGTCCACATACAGCGTACCATCTGGGTCGGACAGGGGAGTATCTCTCAAGTCGATGCGACCTTTTGTCTCTTCCTCCGTTTTGAAATAGCAGTCATGTGGCTCAGAATCACTCGACTCTTGATCAGTCGGCAACAATGTTGCTGGATTCAATACATTGCATCTTTTGATCTGAATATGACTCGCTAATAACGTCAGCTCGTAACCAGATAATCTCGCACTAGTAAGGTGTTGAGTCTTCGTTCGGTTCATGAGTGTATCCACTGCATGAGGAACCATGACCACTAGCATATTGTTCATCACCAAACCAGCAGATTGTCGAATGGAAGCTGCAGCTGCCGCTGTAGCCCTCAAACAACTAGGCAATGCTCTAGCTACCGGATCTAATGTTGATGAGAAATACGCACAAGGGCGTTGTTTATCACCAAACTTCTGTGTCAGAACACTCAACGCGCAACCTTCTCTTTCGTGAACGTAGAGCGTGAATGGCTTGCTATAATCAGGTGTACCTAATACAGGAGCTGAACACAGTGCTTTTCGTAATTCAGTAAAACTCTCTTGACATTCATCAGACCATGGCACCGGACTCGGAACATTTTTCCCAGTCAAAGCTACCAATGGTTTCGCTAAAAGTGAAAAATTTGGAATCCACTGCCTACAGTAAGAGGTAATACCTAGAAAGGCACGTACTTCTCTCTGTGTGCGTGGAACACTCATCTGCGTAATTGCTTTTATTCTTTCTGGGGTCAACTTCCTTCCCTCCTTTGATAAGAGGTGACCTAGGTAGGTTACTTCTTGGCAACAATATTGCATTTTGGAAGGTGACACCTTGTGATTCAAATTAGACAAATGATGCAATAGTGAAATTGTAGCTGCTTTGCAAGTTTCCTTGTCATCGGCAGCCACTAAAAGATCGTCTACGTATTGTACTAGGGCAGAACCTGGAGGAAGGACAAAAGAATCTAGCTGACTTTTTAAAGCTTGACTATAAATGGATGGACTTTCACAATAGCCTTGTGGAGCGCGTTTAAATCTGAAACTGCGACCTCCTAGACAGAAGCCGAAAATATCCCTACTTTCTTCAGCTATCGGAATGCTAAAGAAAGCATTCTTTAGGTCTATAACTGAGAACCATGTAGCTGTAGCAGGTATCAATGTTAACAAGGCAGTAATGTCTGGCACTACAGGAAACTGCGGAATTACAATCTTATTAACTTCTCTAAGGTCTATGACAAACCTATAAACTGGAGGCTTTGTAGGATCAGTTCGCTTCAGAATCGGTAATACAGGACTGTTACAGACATTTCCTCTAGTTTCTTCAACCACACCTTTCTTAATCAAATCTTGCACAATTAGTAAAAGTGCACGCTCACCTTCACTCGATATTTTATACTGGGGAATTCTTGGAAATTTCACATTTGCTTTCAAAGTCACTACATACGGTGGAATTTCTAGGAGACCTACATCGTTGGGACCAGTCGCCCAAAGAGAATCAGGGAGTGAACGTAGCTCCGGCGGGAGTGCGTCCATTGACAAGTACATCGGAGAGGTGATGTTTTTTCCCAGTGTAAGCTGTACTCCTTCCGGAGAGCAGTACAATGTCGCATATAGTCGCTTTAACAAATCTAAACCAAGCAGATTTTCATTACAACCTGTCGTCAAAATCAGGGGTGCTTTCAAGTGACACGGTCCAACAGAAATAGACAAAGGACCAGATATCGGGTTGTACACAGGGGCGCCTGAAAAACCTACGGAAACATTTGTTGAGCCAGACAAAGGTGCGCCAGGGAGTTTCGCATGCATGATAGAACTTTTCGCGGCACCAGTATCCAACAGAAACGGTTCGACTACACCTGATGTTGCTACTGCGACATAAGGCCCACTCTGATCCACTGGAACTGATACTACTCCCTCTCTCTGTCCATGGCTGTCCTAGTACCCATTTTGTTGAAAACCCTCTTCTACTTCACAATAGTCTTCAACAAGATATTGCTGAGATCTATTTTGCTGAGCAGATTGTCCATTTCGTTGATCAAAGTGATTGGATGGACGATCATTCGTTTGTGGAGGCATAGCACCTCGTCCTCGTCCTCTAGAATTCTGCACAAAACCACCACGACCTCTCTGAGCTGCTGCTGCATTATTTTGCGCTAAGATCGGACATTCATTTTTATAGTGACCCTCTTTCTTACAGTATGCGCATTGATTCCATTGATATTGAGGTCTTGATGTACTATAATCTGTCCTTTGATATGAGTTCTGCTGCGTATTAGTCTGGTTCGTACGAGGCGGATACGCCTGCTGCAAAAGAACTTTAGTTTTTAAATCTTTCGTTTTCTTCTCTGATTTTTCCTTTTCCTCTTTATCCCTATTTTCGTAGTACTGCGCAGTCGCAAGTATTTGCGCTGTCGTAGATACAGCCCACGCACTTTCTGAGTCTTTTAATTTATTGCATAATTCAGGTAACAAATTATGCACAAATTTATCGACAAAGAGTCTTTGTCCTCCTTCTGTACTCATGTCCTGGCCACTATGATCTACAAAAGTCTCTTCGAACCTCGTGAAGAAGTCCGAGACACTTTCGTCTTTCTTTTGCCTACATGCTGACAACTTGTCCCAATTAACACGCAACGCTGGCATCAGAGTCTTCATTAGATCAATTATTCTACCTGGCAGATTAGCGATCAAAGGTTCGGGTTTCGCACCACCTATTTGTTGAGCATCTGCTGCAGTGATAGCTGCCCAATCACCACCTAAAGCAGCCTGATGATCCTCTCTACGAATTTTAGCCCACACTGGTTGCGGAACTACATTACCAAACAACATATCAATGTCGGCTAAGTTCATTATACAAGCCTCAACTGTCTGCGTCAATTCCTTGTAATATCCGGCTGGATTCTTACGTGGATCTGGCAAGGCCTGCTTCACTGCTAACACTTCTGCTCGCTTCCATGGAATGTGTATCCATACTCTTTGGAACTGTGCTGGAGCACCTGCAATACCAGCATTATCATCACGTGGCACTGCTTCGCGCCAAATTGGAGGAACTTCCCTCATAGGATATTGGCGACTTAGCTTCATTTTACCTTTCTCTAAATCTCTCGGTGAACGAAGAGATGGATCATTCCTAAAACTTAAAATGAGTTCCATCGCTTGCTTTATTTTCTCACCCACTATCATTCCAGCAGCAAACTCCTTTTGAACCCTAATTAAATCTTCCAAATCTGATTCGACATCGTCTTCTTCTATCTCTTCACGTAACAACGAGCACATCTCATCAAAGACGTATCGTTGCGTTGGCTCTCCCCACTGCATAAATGTCTCTAACACATCTCTCGTACTATATCTTCTACCCTTCGAAATCCATCTGAGAGCCGTGGAGTCTAAAACTCCCCGTTCCTCAGTACTTGGAAGCTGACTCCGTCTCTGAACAGAGTCAGGAGTAGGAGTCTTAATCAAGGTTTTATATATAGGAGACAGCATATTAGTAACGGAATCAGTGATTCTTCGACGAACAGAAAGTGGAGTTAGTACACTCGCAGACATAGAGAATGCAGTAGAGGTAGGAATAGATGACGAAACAGTAGGAGTATCGAGGAAAATAGCTTCTGGAGCAGTAGGTACAGTGGTAGGTATAAGAGTTGGCAGTGTAGGAAGAGGAGGAGCTGTAGGAACATTTACATTCACCACAGGAAGTACAGGAACTTGGTTCTGAGGGACAGGAGCAGGAACACCAGGTTGTCCAGCAACCGGCAATTGAACATTCGGGATGAGTGGAGCCGTAGCACCTTGTGCATACGGTGGAGGTGACCGTAACAGATAAGACAGCAGAGGATCGTTTTCGGAGTCCTCCAGTATCTTAGCCATTTTCGATGGCAAGGCAGGATAGCACTTGTCAATCGCTAAGTTATGCTCTCTAATGGCTACATCTATGGCCTTCTCACACTCGTTAGCCTGCAACTGTTTAGTCGCTTGCTCTAGAGTTAACTCTTCTTGTTCTTTTTGCTCTTTCTTCAACCTTTTCATTTCTCTCTGTTTGGATTCTTTCCGCCAATAACGAAAAGAGTCAAACATTGCCGGCCGGGCTTTCTTCCTAAACAATTTCGCTTCTAAGTTGTCGAGAATCTCTTGTTCAAAACTACCATGCAGTGGCCAACTAAGGACACCATCCTTCTTACAATAGCGGACCCATATCTCATTATAAGTTATAGGACCCACGCCATACTTACAATATAAATCATATAGGGGAGTCCCAATCGGAGGAACCAGACAAGAGTCCTCCAATCGCGAGTCACTGTTGCAACTAAAACAAGACAACATTTTCCGACTTACCATTTTCAGTCCGGAACACAAAACAAACAAAACACGGAACAAATATGTGCACTCGAACCAAGAACTTAGGCCTACCAAAACGAACTGATGTATCGATACCCAAAACTAAACCAAATAGATTATCGTAACTAGAACAACCAATGATAATCTAACAAAACCAAACTAAACCAAGAACCGATCAAGGATTTTTAACAATCCTCACAAAAGTAACCAGCTAGCTATTACTAAATACTTAACTGAGGCACTGAAGACGTCACCAAGGAGAAACCCGTCACGTTTCGCCGTACTAAGGACTGCACCACTTCGGGTCCAAGACAGGGCGACGGTCAAGGCAACGGCCCACTGCAGCCGTCCTGAACGGGAACCCTCGTGGAAGAGAACTTCAGGGCCACTTTTGCGATATGCCGGGATCGATGAAGTGGGGCGCCTCCCTCAGGAATCTTCACACGAAGCTTCTCGAACTCTTCAGGCTTTTGGACCGGTACCGAATGACGTCGAGCCCCACGTTGGGCGCCAATTGGAGTTCTGGACTTTTTGGTTCCGTCCAGAGGTGTCAGGGTACAACACCCAAAGACCCCGGAGTCCCACCTGCCTTGGTGCACAATGAACAGAAACACGGGCTTCTCGATGGTGGCGTCAAAGACCAAAGGTTTATTACTGCAGGGACACAGAAGTCACAGAATCTACGCACGGGCAGAAACTAGGAGCCTGTTCGATTTGTACAAAGTGGGTTGCTCCTTATATACTAAAATTTGTGCTCTAGGCAAATATTTCACATGTCGGTACATTCCCAAACCTTTTGTGTCTCTAAACAATAAATATTTGGCGTTACACAGGAACTGTCGATAATATCTGATACCAAACATCACGAAGAGGGGTTCCCACCAGTCCATCACAATCCCTTGTCAATATTGTATTCAAGAGCCGGACCGCCTCATCGTAAAGTTCGTTACCTCCCCCTAATAAAGATTCAGAAAGAAAGAAACAGAGCCAGGTGCAGAAGATAGAAAAGCGGGATAAGAGATGTTTGTGGGTTGTAAATGGGCAAGGCTACCGGCTTCGGCCGCCTAATCATGATCAGGTACAATGGACACGAAGACCAGTTTGGCAGGACTGGCCTCGGGCAGAGGAGGCAGTCTTTGTCGAGTCATGCAGCTACAGCGTGATCTGGTTTAAGGTGCACGTGTCATGTAAGAGGTGAATCTCCGGCTAAGGCTACGTGTCCTTAATCAAAGTGGAGTAAATGAAGTGATCAGAGGCTATTGCATATGTGAGGGCAAGGAAACACAAAATGGCGGCCACGATCTAAGATGGATGCCGTGGGTATATCAGAAATATGTCAATGGAAGGAGTGCTCTTGCTCGTAGCGTAGCGGAACCACTAGGATATACTAAATGGATCATTTGCGGTTCACTGATACCAATACTATGTATTTCCGACAAACTTGAAAACACGGGTTCAAGTCGTCACGGAACCGTCACGGAACCTCAGTCCCCACCAAAGGTACAAGACTTACCTTTGAGCTATAGCTCCTTGGTGGTCTAGAGGATTGCAGTAGTAACTATAAGCAACATACAGGCCTTGGTGTCCTTCCCTGCGGCATCCATTGCACATGAAAAGGATGACCATGACATAAGGACAATTTGATAGGCTACTTACATGGAAACCAGTGTGGTCCAGTGGGTAAGTGCCTGCCTTCCATCCAGGCAACCAGGGTTCAAATCCCGGGTTCGGCACCAGGTGACTGATGGTGGCAGAGCAGAGGTAAGTTGGAGGTGGGCCTAAAGGGCCAATTGGTAAGTAAAATGTGTCTGTGTGTTGTGTAAGAGTGGAATCATGCCTAGTGAATGAGGGATTGCAGGTTGGTTGGTAAGTAGTGAGTGGGTGGGGTCAGAGGGGAGGGGTATAGGAGGAGCTGGGTGAGAGAGGAGGGGTATAGGAGGAGCTCGGTCGGAGAGGAGGGGTATAGGAGGAGCCTAGTCAGAGTGGGTGGGGTCAGAGATGAGGGGTTCAAGAGCAGCCTAGTCAGAGTGGGTGGGGTCAGAGAGGAGGGGTGTAGGAGTAGCTGGGTCAGAGAGGAGGGGTATAGGAGGAGCTGGGTCGGATAGGAGGGGTATAGGAGGAGCCTAGTCAGAGTGGGTGGGGTCAGAGAGGAGGGGTATAGGAGGAGCTGGGTGAGAGAGGAGGGGTATAGGAGGAGCTCGGTCGGAGAGGAGGGGTATAGGAGGAGCCAAGTCAGAGTGGGTGGGGTCAGAGAGGAGGGGTTCAGGAGCAGCCTAGTCAGAGTGGGTGGGGTCAGAGAGGAGGGGTATATGGGTGGGGTCAGAGAGCAGAGGAATAGGTGGAGTAGGATCCTGACTTATTGTGGGAAAGTGCAAATACTTTTTTACTGCACCCCCCTATACTCTCTGATTTCTGTTGGGAGGGGGCAGTCAAAAATGGGGGGTTCAGTATTAAAAGGTGCTTGGGCGCAACGTGAAGGCGATGAGGTGCACAGAATGGCATGGCTTCCAGGTACTTTTTGGGGGGGCTACCATTAGTTTTTATTGCTCTGATCCTCCCTCATGGGGTGTACCCCAAATGGTTAGGGGCAACGGGGGGGGAGGCAAGATGCTGTTTGACAGTTTCTATTACCAACAGGGGTCACCATACGATTCTTCTGCAGTTATGGTATTGAAAGGTAAAACAAGGAGCATGTGGCTGTATTTTTGCAGGTCGGGTGCCCCAAAATGTTACTGCCAGCAGCAGCAGCCCCCTTCCTCCCCACCCGGCAGATTGGTATAGGTACCTTTAGGACATTTCTGTTGAAAACAGAGGCTATAGCGAATCGCACTACAAAATCCGAGAGCACTAACACTTGCTAAATAAAGGTGGCATCGGAGCATACGAATGAGGCAGGGAGAGGCTACTGTTGGCAATTGGTTTGGTGGGTCATAGTGAATAACCTCGGCATGCAAATAGGCAGAAGTGTGAGGATTGGCAGTGTCTGTAGAGAATTTTGGCATGCTCTTCAGTTGATTTTTTCCTCCTTACGTTGGCTATGAACTACAGAGGAAAGGCCTGGCCTTACTGTTGGGCAAAACATGTTTCATGATTTTAAGAAGTGTAGTCTGGCTGTACTGAGAGGGGCTGTACAGTACGGTAAATGTCTGTATACCCCTGCGATGTGCATCCAACTGTCACTTGAGATTGAACAGCGAACGAAGCAGCTGGGTTACTGACTGAATGTAAATGGAAGGCACATAGGAAGGGTGCTTGTGGTCACTCAAATGATTGAAACCCGGTTGATGCACTACCAAAGCTGGGGTACCAGGAGGGAACATTTGAGGGGTATTGAGATGGTGGTGTGCAGAGGTCAACATATGTTTCAGAGACACAGAGGTACTGCGGTCCTGGTCCCACATTGGGGGTAGACAAAAGTCCCTGCTAAAGATTTCTGTCCAACTGTTATCACATTTTGTGCAGCCTGGCTCCCTCTGTAAGGATTCCCCAGTGTCTTTCGATCCTACAGATGACTGTAGCAAACTTCCCAAATTTTTTCTTGGCCTCATACTCCCAAAGGAGTGCCTGACATTTGCCAGCCTAACGATACTCACATTCTGGGAAAAACCTCACTAACCATGCATATTTATGTACCACACATGGCAAATCCTTACAATTGCAGAACATCATATCGCACTTGTCATCTTTGAGGTACTGTAAGTATTTGGATTTGAGGGTAATATTCATCCTTGCTTGCTCTCTCCCATCTGAAGTCTACGGTGCTGCTATTCCTTTCTCACATCTCCCTTCAAAGAGACACGCGACACACAGACTCAATCACTCAGCAAACATATATGCTTTGACGTTTTCATATTGCTGTTTACCTTCTAATTATTCCCCCTTCACCACAAATACAGGCCTGCCATTCCTCATCCCCTCAGTCAACGCAGTCCTTCACTCTTTAGGCCCTGCAAGACCACCATGAACAAGAATCATGTCAGCAAGCAGAAGAAAAGCCTCAGTGTGCTCTTTTGTTCATACTGCTGCCCTCTAGTACCACTTCATGGCAACTGCAGCATAAGAATGGGACTGAGAAGAGGGCTGTCCTATGCAAATAATATCCTCCCATGCACACTTTCTTCTGAGACGGTCGGCGGCTTGTGCCGTGATACCACCTCCAACATATGGTCTTCAACCAAATTTTAAAAAAGCCCACCTGCCTTAGACGAAGGATTTTGCCACTCAAAGGAAGCACATGGGGACATCACCCTCATTTAGCAGGGTCCTAAATTGCCTGCTGTCAGCCTGTATACAGAACAAGGGCGTTCGTGGGCGTTCGTGAGCGTTCCTCAAAGGAAGGAGGTGGGTGATTAAATTCACAGTGCCAGGGCAGGCCCAGCCCAGCCCAGCCCAGCCCAGCTCAGCCCTGCACAGCCCAGCCCGGCACAGCGCACTGCTGTGGAGGTCCATTCCTTCACATCCTGCAGCAGGCATGATGCAGACCTATTAGAGCAAAGGCTTGACTCTGCCCTTGTCTGTCTCTTAAAGGAAACAATCTTTGTAGCTTCTTATTGCACCTAATAAATGGACTCTAGCTTGCCTCAAACTTGACCCATCATTTCATTAGCCAGAGCTCATACTTGACCTTTATTTCTATCCAAGCTCACTGACACAAAACCCCTGATTTGAGCAAGTGGCTCACACCAAAATAAAAAATCACCATCATCCAACCTATTTTACAACAAGTGTAGCCCCTTCCTCTTATTCTTGTGCTCAGTTATAACCCCCAATACCACAATTGCACTCTGCAATTCACCAAACTTAAAGGACAAAGAATGAAGACATTGATAAAGGAAGATAAGGCCTTGTCCCTATTGCACCTACTTGAGAGATAGGGCGGTTGGTAGAAGGTCATGAGGGAAAACATTTGAAATTTCGGGACACACATGCCAAAAAGAGTGTCCACTTTTCTCCTCTGTTACCAAGTAAAAAAAAAATTTGCAAAAAAAAAAAACTATTCACTTTTTGAAAATTTCCACCTTGGGATACTTCTACAGCATTGGCAGGATTCGAACCCTGGCCTGTGAGGGCTGTCCCCACCAAAGGTACAAGACTTACCTTTGAGCTATAGCTCCTTGGTGGTCTAGAGGATTGCAGTAGTAACTATAAGCAACATACAGGCCTTGGTGTCCTTCCCTGCGGCATCCATTGCACATGAAAAGGATGACCATGACATAAGGACAATTTGATAGGCTACTTACATGGAAACCAGTGTGGTCCAGTGGGTAAGTGCCTGCCTTCCATCCAGGCAACCAGGGTTCAAATCCCGGGTTCGGCACCAGGTGACTGATGGTGGCAGAGCAGAGGTAAGTTGGAGGTGGGCCTAAAGGGCCAATTGGTAAGTAAAATGTGTCTGTGTGTTGTGTACGAGTGGAATCATGCCTAGTGAATGAGGGATTGCAGGTTGGTTGGTAAGTAGTGAGTGGGTGGGGTCAGAGGGGAGGGGTTCAGGAGCAGCCTAGTCAGAGTGGGTGGGGTCAGAGATGAGGGGTTCAGGAGCAGCCTAGTCAGAGTGGGTGGGGTCAGAGAGGAGGGGTGTAGGAGGAGCTGGGTCGGATAGGAGGGGTATAGGAGGAGCCTAGTCAGAGTGGGTGGGGTCAGAGAGGAGGGGTATAGGAGGAGCTGGGTGAGAGAGGAGGGGTATAGGAGGAGCTCGGTCGGAGAGGAGGGGTATAGGAGGAGCCAAGTCAGAGTGGGTGGGGTCAGAGAGGAGGGGTTCAGGAGCAGCCTAGTCAGAGTGGGTGGGGTCAGAGAGGAGGGGTATATGGGTGGGGTCAGAGAGCAGAGGAATAGGTGGAGTAGGATCCTGACTTATTGTGGGAAAGTGCAAATACTTTTTTACTGCACCCCCCTATACTCTCTGATTTCTGTTGGGAGGGGGCAGTCAAAAATGGGGGGTTCAGTATTAAAAGGTGCTTGGGCGCAACGTGAAGGCGATGAGGTGCACAGAATGGCATGGCTTCCAGGTACTTTTTGGGGGGGCTACCATTAGTTTTTATTGCTCTGATCCTCCCTCATGGGGTGTACCCCAAATGGTTAGGGGCAACGGGGGGGGAGGCAAGATGCTGTTTGACAGTTTCTATTACCAACAGGGGTCACCATACGATTCTTCTGCAGTTATGGTATTGAAACGTAAAACAAGGAGCATGTGGCTGTATTTTTGCAGGTCGGGTGCCCCAAAATGTTACTGCCAGCAGCAGCAGCCCCCTTCCTCCCCACCCGGCAGATTGGTATAGGTACCTTTAGGACATTTCTGTTGAAAACAGAGGCTATAGCGAATCGCACTACAAAATCCGAGAGCACTAACACTTGCTAAATAAAGGTGGCATCGGAGCATACGAATGAGGCAGGGAGAGGCTACTGTTGGCAATTGGTTTGGTGGGTCATAGTGAATAACCTCGGCATGCAAATAGGCAGAAGTGTGAGGATTGGCAGTGTCTGTAGAGAATTTTGGCATGCTCTTCAGTTGATTTTTTCCTCCTTACGTTGGCTATGAACTACAGAGGAAAGGCCTGGCCTTACTGTTGGGCAAAACATGTTTCATGATTTTAAGAAGTGTAGTCTGGCTGTACTGAGAGGGGCTGTACAGTACGGTAAATGTCTGTATACCCCTGCGATGTGCATCCAACTGTCACTTGAGATTGAACAGCGAACGAAGCAGCTGGGTTACTGACTGAATGTAAATGGAAGGCACATAGGAAGGGTGCTTGTGGTCACTCAAATGATTGAAACCCGGTTGATGCACTACCAAAGCTGGGGTACCAGGAGGGAACATTTGAGGGGTATGAGATGGTGGTGTGCAGAGGTCAACATATGTTTCAGAGACACAGAGGTACTGCGGTCCTGGTCCCACATTGGGGGTAGACAAAAGTCCCTGCTAAAGATTTCTGTCCAACTGTTATCACATTTTGTGCAGCCTGGCTCCCTCTGTAAGGATTCCCCAGTGTCTTTCGATCCTACAGATGACTGTAGCAAACTTCCCAAATTTTTTCTTGGCCTCATACTCCCAAAGGAGTGCCTGACATTTGCCAGCCTAACGATACTCACATTCTGGGAAAAACCTCACTAACCATGCATATTTATGTACCACACATGGCAAATCCTTACAATTGCAGAACATCATATCGCACTTGTCATCTTTGAGGTACTGTAAGTATTTGGATTTGAGGGTAATATTCATCCTTGCTTGCTCTCTCCCATCTGAAGTCTACGGTGCTGCTATTCCTTTCTCACATCTCCCTTCAAAGAGACACGCGACACACAGACTCAATCACTCAGCAAACATATATGCTTTGACGTTTTCATATTGCTGTTTACCTTCGAATTATTCCCCCTTCACCACAAATACAGGCCTGCCATTCCTCATCCCCTCAGTCAACGCAGTCCTTCACTCTTTAGGCCCTGCAAGACCACCATGAACAAGAATCATGTCAGCAAGCAGAAGAAAAGCCTCAGTGTGCTCTTTTGTTCATACTGCTGCCCTCTAGTAACACTTCATGGCAACTGCAGCATAAGAATGGGACTGAGAAGAGGGCTGTCCTATGCAAATAATATCCTCCCATGCACACTTTCTTCTGAGACGGTCGGCGGCTTGTGCCGTGATACCACCTCCAACATATGGTCTTCAACCAAATTTTAAAAAAGCCCACCTGCCTTAGACGAAGGATTTTGCCACTCAAAGGAAGCACATGGGGACATCACCCTCATTTAGCAGGGTCCTAAATTGCCTGCTGTCAGCCTGTATACAGAACAAGGGCGTTCGTGGGCGTTCGTGAGCGTTCCTCAAAGGAAGGAGGTGGGTGATTAAATTCACAGTGCCAGGGCAGGCCCAGCCCAGCCCAGCCCAGCCCAGCCCAGCTCAGCCCTGCACAGCCCAGCCCGGCACAGCGCACTGCTGTGGAGGTCCATTCCTTCACATCCTGCAGCAGGCATGATGCAGACCTATTAGAGCAAAGGCTTGACTCTGCCCTTGTCTGTCTCTTAAAGGAAACAATCTTTGTAGCTTCTTATTGCACCTAATAAATGGACTCTAGCTTGCCTCAAACTTGACCCATCATTTCATTAGCCAGAGCTCATACTTGACCTTTATTTCTATCCAAGCTCACTGACACAAAACCCCTGATTTGAGCAAGTGGCTCACACCAAAATAAAAAATCACCATCATCCAACCTATTTTACAACAAGTGTAGCCCCTTCCTCTTATTCTTGTGCTCAGTTATAACCCCCAATACCACAATTGCACTCTGCAATTCACCAAACTTAAAGGACAAAGAATGAAGACATTGATAAAGGAAGATAAGGCCTTGTCCCTATTGCACCTACTTGAGAGATAGGGCGGTTGGTAGAAGGTCATGAGGGAAAACATTTGAAATTTCGGGACACACATGCCAAAAAGAGTGTCCACTTTTCTCCTCTGTTACCAAGTAAAAAAAAAATTTGCAAAAAAAAAAAAACTATTCACTTTTTGAAAATTTCCACCTTGGGATACTTCTACAGCATTGGCAGGACTCGAACCCTGGCCTGTGAGGGCTGTCCCCACCAAAGGTACGAGACTTACCTTTGAGCTATAGCTCCTTGGTGGTCTAGAGGATTGCAGTAGTAACTATAAGCAACATACAGGCCTTGGTGTCCTTCCCTGCGGCATCCATTGCACATGAAAAGGATGACCATGACATAAGGACAATTTGATAGGCTACTTACATGGAAACCAGTGTGGTCCAGTGGGTAAGTGCCTGCCTTCCATCCAGGCAACCAGGGTTCAAATCCCGGGTTCGGCACCAGGTGACTGATGGTGGCAGAGCAGAGGTAAGTTGGAGGTGGGCCTAAAGGGCCAATTGGTAAGTAAAATGTGTCTGTGTGTTGTGTAAGAGTGGAATCATGCCTAGTGAATGAGGGATTGCAGGTTGGTTGGTAAGTAGTGAGTGGGTGGGGTCAGAGGGGAGGGGTTCAGGAGCAGCCTAGTCAGAGTGGGTGGGGTCAGAGATGAGGGGTTCAGGAGCAGCCTAGTCAGAGTGGGTGGGGTCAGAGAGGAGGGGTGTAGGAGGAGCTGGGTGAGAGAGGAGGGGTATAGGAGGAGCTCGGTCGGAGAGGAGGGGTATAGGAGCAGCCTAGTCAGAGTGGGTGGGGTCAGAGAGGAGGGGTATATGGGTGGGGTCAGAGAGCAGAGGAATAGGTGGAGTAGGATCCTGACTTATTGTGGGAAAGTGCAAATACTTTTTTACTGCACCCCCCTATACTCTCTGATTTCTGTTGGGAGGGGGCAGTCAAAAATGGGGGGTTCAGTATTAAAAGGTGCTTGGGCGCAACGTGAAGGCGATGAGGTGCACAGAATGGCATGGCTTCCAGGTACTTTTTGGGGGGGCTACCATTAGTTTTTATTGCTCTGATCCTCCCTCATGGGGTGTACCCCAAATGGTTAGGGGCAACGGGGGGGGAGGCAAGATGCTGTTTGACAGTTTCTATTACCAACAGGGGTCACCATACGATTCTTCTGCAGTTATGGTATTGAAAGGTAAAACAAGGAGCATGTGGCTGTATTTTTGCAGGTCGGGTGCCCCAAAATGTTACTGCCAGCAGCAGCAGCCCCCTTCCTCCCCACCCGGCAGATTGGTATAGGTACCTTTAGGACATTTCTGTTGAAAACAGAGGCTATAGCGAATCGCACTACAAAATCCGAGAGCACTAACACTTGCTAAATAAAGGTGGCATCGGAGCATACGAATGAGGCAGGGAGAGGCTACTGTTGGCAATTGGTTTGGTGGGTCATAGTGAATAACCTCGGCATGCAAATAGGCAGAAGTGTGAGGATTGGCAGTGTCTGTAGAGAATTTTGGCATGCTCTTCAGTTGATTTTTTCCTCCTTACGTTGGCTATGAACTACAGAGGAAAGGCCTGGCCTTACTGTTGGGCAAAACATGTTTCATGATTTTAAGAAGTGTAGTCTGGCTGTACTGAGAGGGGCTGTACAGTACGGTAAATGTCTGTATACCCCTGCGATGTGCATCCAACTGTCACTTGAGATTGAACAGCGAACGAAGCAGCTGGGTTACTGACTGAATGTAAATGGAAGGCACATAGGAAGGGTGCTTGTGGTCACTCAAATGATTGAAACCCGGTTGATGCACTACCAAAGCTGGGGTACCAGGAGGGAACATTTGAGGGGTATTGAGATGGTGGTGTGCAGAGGTCAACATATGTTTCAGAGACACAGAGGTACTGCGGTCCTGGTCCCACATTGGGGGTAGACAAAAGTCCCTGCTAAAGATTTCTGTCCAACTGTTATCACATTTTGTGCAGCCTGGCTCCCTCTGTAAGGATTCCCCAGTGTCTTTCGATCCTACAGATGACTGTAGCAAACTTCCCAAATTTTTTCTTGGCCTCATACTCCCAAAGGAGTGCCTGACATTTGCCAGCCTAACGATACTCACATTCTGGGAAAAACCTCACTAACCATGCATATTTATGTACCACACATGGCAAATCCTTACAATTGCAGAACATCATATCGCACTTGTCATCTTTGAGGTACTGTAAGTATTTGGATTTGAGGGTAATATTCATCCTTGCTTGCTCTCTCCCATCTGAAGTCTACGGTGCTGCTATTCCTTTCTCACATCTCCCTTCAAAGAGACACGCGACACACAGACTCAATCACTCAGCAAACATATATGCTTTGACGTTTTCATATTGCTGTTTACCTTCTAATTATTCCCCCTTCACCACAAATACAGGCCTGCCATTCCTCATCCCCTCAGTCAACGCAGTCCTTCACTCTTTAGGCCCTGCAAGACCACCATGAACAAGAATCATGTCAGCAAGCAGAAGAAAAGCCTCAGTGTGCTCTTTTGTTCATACTGCTGCCCTCTAGTAACACTTCATGGCAACTGCAGCATAAGAATGGGACTGAGAAGAGGGCTGTCCTATGCAAATAATATCCTCCCATGCACACTTTCTTCTGAGACGGTCGGCGGCTTGTGCCGTGATACCACCTCCAACATATGGTCTTCAACCAAATTTTAAAAAAGCCCACCTGCCTTAGACGAAGGATTTTGCCACTCAAAGGAAGCACATGGGGACATCACCCTCATTTAGCAGGGTCCTAAATTGCCTGCTGTCAGCCTGTATACAGAACAAGGGCGTTCGTGGGCGTTCGTGAGCGTTCCTCAAAGGAAGGAGGTGGGTGATTAAATTCACAGTGCCAGGGCAGGCCCAGCCCAGCCCAGCCCAGCCCAGCCCAGCCCAGCCCAGCCCAGCCCAGCCCAGCTCAGCCCTGCACAGCCCAGCCCGGCACAGCGCACTGCTGTGGAGGTCCATTCCTTCACATCCTGCAGCAGGCATGATGCAGACCTATTAGAGCAAAGGCTTGACTCTGCCCTTGTCTGTCTCTTAAAGGAAACAATCTTTGTAGCTTCTTATTGCACCTAATAAATGGACTCTAGCTTGCCTCAAACTTGACCCATCATTTCATTAGCCAGAGCTCATACTTGACCTTTATTTCTATCCAAGCTCACTGACACAAAACCCCTGATTTGAGCAAGTGGCTCACACCAAAATAAAAAATCACCATCATCCAACCTATTTTACAACAAGTGTAGCCCCTTCCTCTTATTCTTGTGCTCAGTTATAACCACAAAAACCACAATTGCACTCTGCAATTCACCAAACTTAAAGGACAAAGAATGAAGACATTGATAAAGGAAGATAAGGCCTTGTCCCTATTGCACCTACTTGAGAGATAGGGCGGTTGGTAGAAGGTCATGAGGGAAAACATTTGAAATTTCGGGACACACATGCCAAAAAGAGTGTCCACTTTTCTCCTCTGTTACCAAGTAAAAAAAAAATTTGCAAAAAAAAAAAAACTATTCACTTTTTGAAAATTTCCACCTTGGGATACTTCTACAGCATTGGCAGGATTCGAACCCTGGCCTGTGAGGGCTGTCCCCACCAAAGGTACAAGACTTACCTTTGAGCTATAGCTCCTTGGTGGTCTAGAGGATTGCAGTAGTAACTATAAGCAACATACAGGCCTTGGTGTCCTTCCCTGCGGCATCCATTGCACATGAAAAAGATGACCATGACATAAGGACAATTTGATAGGCTACTTACATGGAAACCAGTGTGGTCCAGTGGGTAAGTGCCTGCCTTCCATCCAGGCAACCAGGGTTCAAATCCCGGGTTCGGCACCAGGTGACTGATGGTGGCAGAGCAGAGGTAAGTTGGAGGTGGGCCTAAAGGGCCAATTGGTAAGTAAAATGTGTCTGTGTGTTGTGTAAGAGTGGAATCATGCCTAGTGAATGAGGGATTGCAGGTTGGTTGGTAAGTAGTGAGTGGGTGGGGTCAGAGGGGAGGGGTATAGGAGGAGCTGGGTGAGAGAGGAGGGGTATAGGAGGAGCTCGGTCGGAGAGGAGGGGTATAGGAGGAGCCTAGTCAGAGTGGGTGGGGTCAGAGATGAGGGGTTCAGGAGCAGCCTAGTCAGAGTGGGTGGGGTCAGAGAGGAGGGGTGTAGGAGGAGCTGGGTCAGAGAGGAGGGGTATAGGAGGAGCTGGGTTGGATAGGAGGGGTATAGGAGGAGCCTAGTCAGAGTGGGTGGGGTCAGAGAGGAGGGGTATAGGAGGAGCTGGGTGAGAGAGAAGGGGTATAGGAGGAGCTCGGTCGGAGAGGAGGGGTATAGGAGGAGCCAAGTCAGAGTGGGTGGGGTCAGAGAGGAGGGGTTCAGGAGCAGCCTAGTCAGAGTGGGTGGGGTCAGAGAGGAGGGGTATATGGGTGGGGTCAGAGAGCAGAGGAATAGGTGGAGTAGGATCCTGACTTATTGTGGGAAAGTGCAAATACTTTTTTACTGCACCCCCCTATACTCTCTGATTTCTGTTGGGAGGGGGCAGTCAAAAATGGGGGGTTCAGTATTAAAAGGTGCTTGGGCGCAACGTGAAGGCGATGAGGTGCACAGAATGGCATGGCTTCCAGGTACTTTTTGGGGGGGCTACCATTAGTTTTTATTGCTCTGATCCTCCCTCATGGGGTGTACCCCAAATGGTTAGGGGCAACGGGGGGGGAGGCAAGATGCTGTTTGACAGTTTCTATTACCAACAGGGGTCACCATACGATTCTTCTGCAGTTATGGTATTGAAAGGTAAAACAAGGAGCATGTGGCTGTATTTTTGCAGGTCGGGTCCCCCAAAATGTTACTGCCAGCAGCAGCCGCCCCCTTCCTCCCCACCCGGCAGATTGGTATAGGTACCTTTAGGACATTTCTGTTGAAAACAGAGGCTATAGCGAATCGCACTACAAAATCCGAGAGCACTAACACTTGCTAAATAAAGGTGGCATCGGAGCATACGAATGAGGCAGGGAGAGGCTACTGTTGGCAATTGGTTTGGTGGGTCATAGTGAATAACCTCGGCATGCAAATAGGCAGAAGTGTGAGGATTGGCAGTGTCTGTAGAGAATTTTGGCATGCTCTTCAGTTGATTTTTTCCTCCTTACGTTGGCTATGAACTACAGAGGAAAGGCCTGGCCTTACTGTTGGGCAAAACATGTTTCATGATTTTAAGAAGTGTAGTCTGGCTGTACTGAGAGGGGCTGTACAGTACGGTAAATGTCTGTATACCCCTGCGATGTGCATCCAACTGTCACTTGAGATTGAACAGCGAACGAAGCAGCTGGGTTACTGACTGAATGTAAATGGAAGGCACATAGGAAGGGTGCTTGTGGTCACTCAAATGATTGAAACCCGGTTGATGCACTACCAAAGCTGGGGTACCAGGAGGGAACATTTGAGGGGTATTGAGATGGTGGTGTGCAGAGGTCAACATATGTTTCAGAGACACAGAGGTACTGCGGTCCTGGTCCCACATTGGGGGTAGACAAAAGTCCCTGCTAAAGATTTCTGTCCAACTGTTATCACATTTTGTGCAGCCTGGCTCCCTCTGTAAGGATTCCCCAGTGTCTTTCGATCCTACAGATGACTGTAGCAAACTTCCCAAATTTTTTCTTGGCCTCATACTCCCAAAGGAGTGCCTGACATTTGCCAGCCTAACGATACTCACATTCTGGGAAAAACCTCACTAACCATGCATATTTATGTACCACACATGGCAAATCCTTACAATTGCAGAACATCATATCGCACTTGTCATCTTTGAGGTACTGTAAGTATTTGGATTTGAGGGTAATATTCATCCTTGCTTGCTCTCTCCCATCTGAAGTCTACGGTGCTGCTATTCCTTTCTCACATCTCCCTTCAAAGAGACACGCGACACACAGACTCAATCACTCAGCAAACATATATGCTTTGACGTTTTCATATTGCTGTTTACCTTCTAATTATTCCCCCTTCACCACAAATACAGGCCTGCCATTCCTCATCCCCTCAGTCAACGCAGTCCTTCACTCTTTAGGCCCTGCAAGACCACCATGAACAAGAATCATGTCAGCAAGCAGAAGAAAAGCCTCAGTGTGCTCTTTTGTTCATACTGCTGCCCTCTAGTAACACTTCATGGCAACTGCAGCATAAGAATGGGACTGAGAAGAGGGCTGTCCTATGCAAATAATATCCTCCCATGCACACTTTCTTCTGAGACGGTCGGCGGCTTGTGCCGTGATACCACCTCCAACATATGGTCTTCAACCAAATTTTAAAAAAGCCCACCTGCCTTAGACGAAGGATTTTGCCACTCAAAGGAAGCACATGGGGACATCACCCTCATTTAGCAGGGTCCTAAATTGCCTGCTGTCAGCCTGTATACAGAACAAGGGCGTTCGTGGGCGTTCGTGAGCGTTCCTCAAAGGAAGGAGGTGGGTGATTAAATTCACAGTGCCAGGGCAGGCCCAGCCCAGCCCAGCCCAGCCCAGCTCAGCCCTGCACAGCCCAGCCCGGCACAGCGCACTGCTGTGGAGGTCCATTCCTTCACATCCTGCAGCAGGCATGATGCAGACCTATTAGAGCAAAGGCTTGACTCTGCCCTTGTCTGTCTCTTAAAGGAAACAATCTTTGTAGCTTCTTATTGCACCTAATAAATGGACTCTAGCTTGCCTCAAACTTGACCCATCATTTCATTAGCCAGAGCTCATACTTGACCTTTATTTCTATCCAAGCTCACTGACACAAAACCCCTGATTTGAGCAAGTGGCTCACACCAAAATAAAAAATCACCATCATCCAACCTATTTTACAACAAGTGTAGCCCCTTCCTCTTATTCTTGTGCTCAGTTATAACCCCCAATACCACAATTGCACTCTGCAATTCACCAAACTTAAAGGACAAAGAATGAAGACATTGATAAAGGAAGATAAGGCCTTGTCCCTATTGCACCTACTTGAGAGATAGGGCGGTTGGTAGAAGGTCATGAGGGAAAACATTTGAAATTTCGGGACACACATGCCAAAAAGAGTGTCCACTTTTCTCCTCTGTTACCAAGTAAAAAAAAAATTTGCAAAAAAAAAAACTATTCACTTTTTGAAAATTTCCACCTTGGGATACTTCTACAGCATTGGCAGGATTCGAACCCTGGCCTGTGAGGGCTGTCCCCACCAAAGGTACAAGACTTACCTTTGAGCTATAGCTCCTTGGTGGTCTAGAGGATTGCAGTAGTAACTATACGCAACATACAGGCCTTGGTGTCCTTCCCTGCGGCATCCATTGCACATGAAAAGGATGACCATGACATAAGGACAATTTGATAGGCTACTTACATGGAAACCAGTGTGGTCCAGTGGGTAAGTGCCTGCCTCCCATCCAGGGAACCAGGGTTCAAATCCCGGGTTCGGCACCAGGTGACTGATGGTGGCAGAGCAGAGGTAAGTTGGAGGTGGGCCTAAAGGGCCAATTGGTAAGTAAAATGTGTCTGTGTGTTGTGTAAGAGTGGAATCATGCCTAGTGAATGAGGGATTGCAGGTTGGTTGGTAAGTAGTGAGTGGGTGGGGTCAGAGGGGAGGGGTATAGGAGGAGCTCGGTCGGAGAGGAGGGGTATAGGAGGAGCCGGGTGAGAGAGGAGGGGTATAGGAGGAGCTGGGTGAGAGAGGAGGGGTATAGGAGGAGCTTGGTCGGAGAGGAGGGGTATAGGAGGAGCCAAGTCAGAGTGGGTGGGGTCAGAGAGGAGGGGTTCAGGAGCAGCCTAGTCAGAGTGGGTGGGGTCAGAGAGGAGGGGTATATGGGTGGGGTCAGAGAGCAGAGGAATAGGTGGAGTAGGATCCTGACTTATTGTGGGAAAGTGCAAATACTTTTTTACTGCACCCCCCTATACTCTCTGATTTCTGTTGGGAGGGGGCAGTCAAAAATGGGGGGTTCAGTATTAAAAGGTGCTTGGGCGCAACGTGAAGGCGATGAGGTGCACAGAATGGCATGGCTTCCAGGTACTTTTTGGGGGGGCTACCATTAGTTTTTATTGCTCTGATCCTCCCTCATGGGGTGTACCCCAAATGGTTAGGGGCAACGGGGGGAGGCAAGATGCTGTTTGACAGTTTCTATTACCAACAGGGGGTCACCATACGATTCTTCTGCAGTTATGGTATTGAAAGGTAAAACAAGGAGCATGTGGCTGTATTTTTGCAGGTCGGGTGCCCCAAAATGTTACTGCCAGCAGCAGCCGCCCCCTTCCTCCCCACCCGGCAGATTGGTATAGGTACCTTTAGGACATTTCTGTTGAAAACAGAGGCTATAGCGAATCGCACTACAAAATCCGAGAGCACTAACACTTGCTAAATAAAGGTGGCATCGGAGCATACGAATGAGGCAGGGAGAGGCTACTGTTGGCAATTGGTTTGGTGGGTCATAGTGAATAACCTCGGCATGCAAATAGGCAGAAGTGTGAGGATTGGCAGTGTCTGTAGAGAATTTTGGCATGCTCTTCAGTTGATTTTTTCCTCCTTACGTTGGCTATGAACTACAGAGGAAAGGCCTGGCCTTACTGTTGGGCAAAACATGTTTCATGATTTTAAGAAGTGTAGTCTGGCTGTACTGAGAGGGGCTGTACAGTACGGTAAGTGTCTGTATACCCCTGCGATGTGCATCCAACTGTCACTTGAGATTGAACAGCGAACGAAGCAGCTGGGTTACTGACTGAATGTAAATGGAAGGCACATAGGAAGGGTGCTTGTGGTCACTCAAATGATTGAAACCCGGTTGATGCACTACCAAAGCTGGGGTACCAGGAGGGAACATTTGAGGGGTATTGAGATGGTGGTGTGCAGAGGTCAACATATGTTTCAGAGACACAGAGGTACTGCGGTCCTGGTCCCACATTGGGGGTAGACAAAAGTCCCTGCTAAAGATTTCTGTCCCACTGTTATCACATTTTGTGCAGCCTGGCTCCCTCTGTAAGGATTCCCCAGTGTCTTTCGATCCTACAGATGACTGTAGCAAACTTCCCAAATTTTTTCTTGGCCTCATACTCCCAAAGGAGTGCCTGACATTTGCCAGCCTAACGATACTCACATTCTGGGAAAAACCTCACTAACCATGCATATTTATGTACCACACATGGCAAATCCTTACAATTGCAGAACATCATATCGCACTTGTCATCTTTGAGGTACTGTAAGTATTTGGATTTGAGGGTAATATTCATCCTTGCTTGCTCTCTCCCATCTGAAGTCTACGGTGCTGCTATTCCTTTCTCACATCTCCCTTCAAAGAGACACGCGACACACAGACTCAATCACTCAGCAAACATATATGCTTTGACGTTTTCATATTGCTGTTTACCTTCTAATTATTCCCCCTTCACCACAAATACAGGCCTGCCATTCCTCATCCCCTCAGTCAACGCAGTCCTTCACTCTTTAGGCCCTGCAAGACCACCATGAACAAGAATCATGTCAGCAAGCAGAAGAAAATCCTCAGTGTGCTCTTTTGTTCATACTGCTGCCCTCTAGTAACACTTCATGGCAACTGCAGCATAAGAATGGGACTGAGAAGAGGGCTGTCCTATGCAAATAATATCCTCCCATGCACACTTTCTTCTGAGACGGTCGGCGGCTTGTGCCGTGATACCACCTCCAACATATGGTCTTCAACCAAATTTTAAAAAAGCCCACCTGCCTTAGACGAAGGATTTTGCCACTCAAAGGAAGCACATGGGGACATCACCCTCATTTAGCAGGGTCCTAAATTGCCTGCTGTCAGCCTGTATACAGAACAAGGGCGTTCGTGGGCGTTCGTGAGCGTTCCTCAAAGTTCCTCAAAGGAAGGAGGTGGGTGATTAAATTCACAGTGCCAGGGCAGGCCCAGCTCAGCCCTGCACAGCCCAGCCCGGCACAGCGCACTGCTGTGGAGGTCCATTCCTTCACATCCTGCAGCAGGCATGATGCAGACCTATTAGAGCAAAGGCTTGACTCTGCCCTTGTCTGTCTCTTAAAGGAAACAATCTTTGTAGCTTCTTATTGCACCTAATAAATGGACTCTAGCTTGCCTCAAACTTGACCCATCATTTCATTAGCCAGAGCTCATACTTGACCTTTATTTCTATCCAAGCTCACTGACACAAAACCCCTGATTTGAGCAAGTGGCTCACACCAAAATAAAAAATCACCATCATCCAACCTATTTTACAACAAGTGTAGCCCCTTCCTCTTATTCTTGTGCTCAGTTATAACCCCCAATACCACAATTGCACTCTGCAATTCACCAAACTTAAAGGACAAAGAATGAAGACATTGATAAAGGAAGATAAGGCCTTGTCCCTATTGCACCTACTTGAGAGATAGGGCGGTTGGTAGAAGGTCATGAGGGAAAACATTTGAAATTTCGGGACACACATGCCAAAAAGAGTGTCCACTTTTCTCCTCTGTTACCAAGTAAAAAAAAAATTTGCAAAAAAAAAAAACTATTCACTTTTTGAAAATTTCCACCTTGGGATACTTCTACAGCATTGGCAGGATTCGAACCCTGGCCTGTGAGGGCTGTCCCCACCAAAGGTACAAGACTTACCTTTGAGCTATAGCTCCTTGGTGGTCTAGAGGATTGCAGTAGTAACTATAAGCAACATACAGGCCTTGGTGTCCTTCCCTGCGGCATCCATTGCACATGAAAAGGATGACCATGACATAAGGACAATTTGATAGGCTACTTACATGGAAACCAGTGTGGTCCAGTGGGTAAGTGCCTGCCTTCCATCCAGGCAACCAGGGTTCAAATCCCGGGTTCGGCACCAGGTGACTGATGGTGGCAGAGCAGAGGTAAGTTGGAGGTGGGCCTAAAGGGCCAATTGGTAAGTAAAATGTGTCTGTGTGTTGTGTAAGAGTGGAATCATGCCTAGTGAATGAGGGATTGCAGGTTGGTTGGTAAGTAGTGAGTGGGTGGGGTCAGAGGGGAGGGGTATAGGAGGAGCTGGGTGAGAGAGGAGGGGTATAGGAGGAGCTCGGTCAGAGAGGAGGGGTATAGGAGGAGCCTAGTCAGAGTGGGTGGGGTCAGAGATGAGGGGTTCAGGAGCAGCCTAGTCAGAGTGGGTGGGGTCAGAGAGGAGGGGTGTAGGAGGAGCTGGGTCAGAGAGGAGGGGTATAGGAGGAGCTGGGTCAGATAGGAGGGGTATAGGAGGAGCCTAGTCAGAGTGGGTGGGGTCAGAGAGGAGGGGTATAGGAGGAGCTGGGTGAGAGAGGAGGGGTATAGGAGGAGCTCGGTCGGAGAGGAGGGGTATAGGCGGAGCCAAGTCAGAGTGGGTGGGGTCAGAGAGGAGGGGTTCAGGAGCAGCCTAGTCAGAGTGGGTGGGGTCAGAGAGCAGAGGAATAGGTGGAGTAGGATCCTGACTTATTGTGGGAAAGTGCAAATACTTTTTTACTGCACCCCCCTATACTCTCTGATTTCTGTTGGGAGGGGGCAGTCAAAAATGGGGGGTTCAGTATTAAAAGGTGCTTGGGCGCAACGTGAAGGCGATGAGGTGCACAGAATGGCATGGCTTCCAGGTACTTTTTGGGGGGGCTACCATTAGTTTTTATTGCTCTGATCCTCCCTCATGGGGTGTACCCCAAATGGTTAGGGGCAACGGGGGGGGAGGCAAGATGCTGTTTGACAGTTTCTATTACCAACAGGGGTCACCATACGATTCTTCTGCAGTTATGGTATTGAAAGGTAAAACAAGGAGCATGTGGCTGTATTTTTGCAGGTCGGGTGCCCCAAAATGTTACTGCCAGCAGCAGCAGCCCCCTTCCTCCCCACCCGGCAGATTGGTATAGGTACCTTTAGGACATTTCTGTTGAAAACAGAGGCTATAGCGAATCGCACTACAAAATCCGAGAGCACTAACACTTGCTAAATAAAGGTGGCATCGGAGCATACGAATGAGGCAGGGAGAGGCTACTGTTGGCAATTGGTTTGGTGGGTCATAGTGAATAACCTCGGCATGCAAATAGGCAGAAGTGTGAGGATTGGCAGTGTCTGTAGAGAATTTTGGCATGCTCTTCAGTTGATTTTTTCCTCCTTACGTTGGCTATGAACTACAGAGGAAAGGCCTGGCCTTACTGTTGGGCAAAACATGTTTCATGATTTTAAGAAGTGTAGTCTGGCTGTACTGAGAGGGGCTGTACAGTACGGTAAATGTCTGTATACCCCTGCGATGTGCATCCAACTGTCACTTGAGATTGAACAGCGAACGAAGCAGCTGGGTTACTGACTGAATGTAAATGGAAGGCACATAGGAAGGGTGCTTGTGGTCACTCAAATGATTGAAACCCGGTTGATGCACTACCAAAGCTGGGGTACCAGGAGGGAACATTTGAGGGGTATTGAGATGGTGGTGTGCAGAGGTCAACATATGTTTCAGAGACACAGAGGTACTGCGGTCCTGGTCCCACATTGGGGGTAGACAAAAGTCCCTGCTAAAGATTTCTGTCCAACTGTTATCACATTTTGTGCAGCCTGGCTCCCTCTGTAAGGATTCCCCAGTGTCTTTCGATCCTACAGATGACTGTAGCAAACTTCCCAAATTTTTTCTTGGCCTCATACTCCCAAAGGAGTGCCTGACATTTGCCAGCCTAACGATACTCACATTCTGGGAAAAACCTCACTAACCATGCATATTTATGTACCACACATGGCAAATCATTACAATTGCAGAACATCATATCGCACTTGTCATCTTTGAGGTACTGTAAGTATTTGGATTTGAGGGTAATATTCATCCTTGCTTGCTCTCTCCCATCTGAAGTCTACGGTGCTGCTATTCCTTTCTCACATCTCCCTTCAAAGAGACACGCGACACACAGACTCAATCACTCAGCAAACATATATGCTTTGACGTTTTCATATTGCTGTTTACCTTCTAATTATTCCCCCTTCACTACAAATACAGGCCTGCCATTCCTCATCCCCTCAGTCAACGCAGTCCTTCACTCTTTAGGCCCTGCAAGACCACCATGAACAAGAATCATGTCAGCAAGCAGAAGAAAAGCCTCAGTGTGCTCTTTTGTTCATACTGCTGCCCTCTAGTAACACTTCATGGCAACTGCAGCATAAGAATGGGACTGAGAAGAGGGCTGTCCTATGCAAATAATATCCTCCCATGCACACTTTCTTCTGAGACGGTCGGCGGCTTGTGCCGTGATACCACCTCCAACATATGGTCTTCAACCAAATTTTAAAAAAGCCCACCTGCCTTAGACGAAGGATTTTGCCACTCAAAGGAAGCACATGGGGACATCACCCTCATTTAGCAGGGTCCTAAATTGCCTGCTGTCAGCCTGTATACAGAACAAGGGCGTTCGTGGGCGTTCGTGAGCGTTCCTCAAAGGAAGGAGGTGGGTGATTAAATTCACAGTGCCAGGGCAGGCCCAGCCCAGCCCAGCCCAGCCCAGCTCAGCCCTGCACAGCCCAGCCCGGCACAGCGCACTGCTGTGGAGGTCCATTCCTTCACATCCTGCAGCAGGCATGATGCAGACCTATTAGAGCAAAGGCTTGACTCTGCCCTTGTCTGTCTCTTAAAGGAAACAATCTTTGTAGCTTCTTATTGCACCTAATAAATGGACTCTAGCTTGCCTCAAACTTGACCCATCATTTCATTAGCCAGAGCTCATACTTGACCTTTATTTCTATCCAAGCTCACTGACACAAAACCCCTGATTTGAGCAAGTGGCTCACACCAAAATAAAAAATCACCATCATCCAACCTATTTTACAACAAGTGTAGCCCCTTCCTCTTATTCTTGTGCTCAGTTATAACCCCCAATACCACAATTGCACTCTGCAATTCACCAAACTTAAAGGACAAAGAATGAAGACATTGATAAAGGAAGATAAGGCCTTGTCCCTATTGCACCTACTTGAGAGATAGGGCGGTTGGTAGAAGGTCATGAGGGAAAACATTTGAAATTTCGGGACACACATGCCAAAAAGAGTGTCCACTTTTCTCCTCTGTTACCAAGTAAAAAAAAAATTTGCAAAAAAAAAAACTATTCACTTTTTGAAAATTTCCACCTTGGGATACTTCTACAGCATTGGCAGGATTCGAACCCTGGCCTGTGAGGGCTGTCCCCACCAAAGGTACAAGACTTACCTTTGAGCTATAGCTCCTTGGTGGTCTAGAGGATTGCAGTAGTAACTATAAGCAACATACAGGCCTTGGTGTCCTTCCCTGCGGCATCCATTGCACATGAAAAGGATGACCATGACATAAGGACAATTTGATAGGCTACTTACATGGAAACCAGTGTGGTCCAGTGGGTAAGTGCCTGCCTTCCATCCAGGCAACCAGGGTTCAAATCCCGGGTTCGGCACCAGGTGACTGATGGTGGCAGAGCAGAGGTAAGTTGGAGGTGGGCCTAAAGGGCCAATTGGTAAGTAAAATGTGTCTGTGTGTTGTGTAAGAGTGGAATCATGCCTAGTGAATGAGGGATTGCAGGTTGGTTGGTAAGTAGTGAGTGGGTGGGGTCAGAGGGGAGGGGTTCAGGAGCAGCCTAGTCAGAGTGGGTGGGGTCAGAGAGGAGGGGTGTAGGAGGAGCTGGGTCAGAGAGGAGGGGTATAGGAGGAGCTGGGTCGGATAGGAGGGGTATAGGAGGAGCCTAGTCAGAGTGGGTGGGGTCAGAGAGGAGGGGTATAGGAGGAGCTGGGTGAGAGAGGAGGGGTATAGGAGGAGCTCGGTCGGAGAGGAGGGGTATAGGAGGAGCCAAGTCAGAGTGGGTGGGGTCAGAGAGGAGGGGTTCAGGAGCAGCCTAGTCAGAGTGGGTGGGGTCAGAGAGGAGGGGTATATGGGTGGGGTCAGAGAGCGGTGGAGTAGGATCCTGACTTATTGTGGGAAAGTGCAAATACTTTTTTACTGCACCCCCCTATACTCTCTGATTTCTGTTGGGAGGGGGCAGTCAAAAATGGGGGGTTCAGTATTAAAAGGTGCTTGGGCGCAACGTGAAGGCGATGAGGTGCACAGAATGGCATGGCTTCCAGGTACTTTTTGGGGGGGCTACCATTAGTTTTTATTGCTCTGATCCTCCCTCATGGGGTGTACCCCAAATGGTTAGGGGCAACGGGGGGGGAGGCAAGATGCTGTTTGACAGTTTCTATTACCAACAGGGGTCACCATACGATTCTTCTGCAGTTATGGTATTGAAAGGTAAAACAAGGAGCATGTGGCTGTATTTTTGCAGGTCGGTGCCCCAAAATGTTACTGCCAGCAGCAGCAGCCCCCTTCCTCCCCACCCGGCAGATTGGTATAGGTACCTTTAGGACATTTCTGTTGAAAACAGAGGCTATAGCGAATCGCACTACAAAATCCGAGAGCACTAACACTTGCTAAATAAAGGTGGCATCGGAGCATACGAATGAGGCAGGGAGAGGCTACTGTTGGCAATTGGTTTGGTGGGTCATAGTGAATAACCTCGGCATGCAAATAGGCAGAAGTGTGAGGATTGGCAGTGTCTGTAGAGAATTTTGGCATGCTCTTCAGTTGATTGTTTCCTCCTTACGTTGGCTATGAACTACAGAGGAAAGGCCTGGCCTTACTGTTGGGCAAAACATGTTTCATGATTTTAAGAAGTGTAGTCTGGCTGTACTGAGAGGGGCTGTACAGTACGGTAAATGCCTGTATACCCCTGCGATGTGCATCCAACTGTCACTTGAGATTGAACAGCGAACGAAGCAGCTGGGTTACTGACTGAATGTAAATGGAAGGCACATAGGAAGGGTGCTTGTGGTCACTCAAATGATTGAAACCCGGTTGATGCACTACCAAAGCTGGGGTACCAGGAGGGAACATTTGAGGGGTATTGAGATGGTGGTGTGCAGAGGTCAACATATGTTTCAGAGACACAGAGGTACTGCGGTCCTGGTCCCACATTGGGGGTAGACAAAAGTCCCTGCTAAAGATTTCTGTCCAACTGTTATCACATTTTGTGCAGCCTCGCTCCCTCTGTAAGGATTCCCCAGTGTCTTTCGATCCTACAGATGACTGTAGCAAACTTCCCAAATTTTTTCTTGGCCTCATACTCCCAAAGGAGTGCCTGACATTTGCCAGCCTAACGATACTCACATTCTGGGAAAAACCTCACTAACCATGCATATTTATGTACCACACATGGCAAATCCTTACAATTGCAGAACATCATATCGCACTTGTCATCTTTGAGGTACTGTAAGTATTTGGATTTGAGGGTAATATTCATCCTTGCTTGCTCTCTCCCATCTGAAGTCTACGGTGCTGCTATTCCTTTCTCACATCTCCCTTCAAAGAGACACGCGACACACAGACTCAATCACTCAGCAAACATATATGCTTTGACGTTTTCATATTGCTGTTTACCTTCTAATTATTCCCCCTTCACCACAAATACAGGCCTGCCATTCCTCATCCCCTCAGTCAACGCAGTCCTTCACTCTTTAGGCCCTGCAAGACCACCATGAACAAGAATCATGTCAGCAAGCAGAAGAAAAGCCTCAGTGTGCTCTTTTGTTCATACTGCTGCCCTCTAGTAACACTTCATGGCAACTGCAGTATAAGAATGGGACTGAGAAGAGGGCTGTCCTATGCAAATAATATACTCCCATGCACACTTTCTTCTGAGACGGTCGGCGGCTTGTGCCGTGATACCACCTCCAACATATGGTCTTCAACCAAATTTTAAAAAAGCCCACCTGCCTTAGACGAAGGATTTTGCCACTCAAAGGAAGCACATGGGGACATCACCCTCATTTAGCAGGGTCCTAAATTGCCTGCTGTCAGCCTGTATACAGAACAAGGGCGTTCGTGGGCGTTCGTGAGCGTTCCTCAAAGGAAGGAGGTGGGTGATTAAATTCACAGTGCCAGGGCAGGCCCAGCCCAGCCCAGCCCAGCCCAGCTCAGCCCTGCACAGCCCAGCCCGGCACAGCGCACTGCTGTGGAGGTCCATTCCTTCACATCCTGCAGCAGGCATGATGCAGACCTATTAGAGCAAAGGCTTGACTCTGCCCTTGTCTGTCTCTTAAAGGAAACAATCTTTGTAGCTTCTTATTGCACCTAATAAATGGACTCTAGCTTGCCTCAAACTTGACCCATCATTTCATTAGCCAGAGCTCATACTTGACCTTTATTTCTATCCAAGCTCACTGACACAAAACCCCTGATTTGAGCAAGTGGCTCACACCAAAATAAAAAATCACCATCATCCAACCTATTTTACAACAAGTGTAGCCCCTTCCTCTTATTCTTGTGCTCAGTTATAACCCCCAATACCACAATTGCACTCTGCAATTCACCAAACTTAAAGGACAAAGAATGAAGACATTGATAAAGGAAGATAAGGCCTTGTCCCTATTGCACCTACTTGAGAGATAGGGCGGTTGGTAGAAGGTCATGAGGGAAAACATTTGAAATTTCGGGACACACATGCCAAAAAGAGTGTCCACTTTTCTCCTCTGTTACCAAGTAAAAAAAAAATTTGCAAAAAAAAAAAACTATTCACTTTTTGAAAATTTCCACCTTGGGATACTTCTACAGCATTGGCAGGATTCGAACCCTGGCCTGTGAGGGCTGTCCCCACCAAAGGTACAAGACTTACCTTTGAGCTATAGCTCCTTGGTGGTCTAGAGGATTGCAGTAGTAACTATAAGCAACATACAGGCCTTGGTGTCCTTCCCTGCGGCATCCATTGCACATGAAAAGGATGACCATGACATAAGGACAATTTGATAGGCTACTTACATGGAAACCAGTGTGGTCCAGTGGGTAAGTGCCTGCCTTCCATCCAGGCAACCAGGGTTCAAATCCCGGGTTCGGCACCAGGTGACTGATGGTGGCAGAGCAGAGGTAAGTTGGAGGTGGGCCTAAAGGGCCAATTGGTAAGTAAAATGTGTCTGTGTGTTGTGTAAGAGTGGAATCATGCCTAGTGAATGAGGGATTGCAGGTTGGTTGGTAAGTAGTGAGTGGGTGGGGTCAGAGGGGAGGGGTATAGGAGGAGCTGGGTGAGAGAGGAGGGGTATAGGAGGAGCTCGGTCGGAGAGGAGGGGTATAGGAGGAGCCTAGTCAGAGTGGGTGGGGTCAGAGATGAGGTGTTCAGGAGCAGCCTAGTCAGAGTGGGTGGGGTCAGAGAGGAGGGGTGTAGGAGGAGCTGGGTCAGAGAGGAGGGGTATAGGAGGAGCTGGGTTGGATAGGACGGGTATAGGAGGAGCCTAGTCAGAGTGGGTGGGGTCAGAGAGGAGGGGTATAGGAGGAGCTGGGTGAGAGAGGAGGGGTATAGGAGGAGCTCGGTCGGAGAGGAGGGGTATAGGAGGAGCCAAGTCAGAGTGGGTGGGGTCAGAGAGGAGGGGTATATGGGTGGTGTCAGAGAGCAGAGGAATAGGTGGAGTAGGATCCTGACTTATTGTGGGAAAGTGCAAATACTTTTTTACTGCACCCCCCTATACTCTCTGATTTCTGTTGGGAGGGGGCAGTCAAAAATGGGGGGTTCAGTATTAAAAGGTGCTTGGGCGCAACGTGAAGGCGATGAGGTGCACAGAATGGCATGGCTTCCAGGTACTTTTTGGGGGGGCTACCATTAGTTTTTATTGGTCTGATCCTCCCTCATGGGGTGTACCCCAAATGGTTAGGGGCAACGGGGGGGAGGCAAGATGCTGTTTGACAGTTTCTAATACCAACAGGGGTCACCATACGATTCTTCTGCAGTTATGGTATTGAAAGGTAAAACAAGGAGCATGTGGCTGTATTTTTGCAGGTCGGGTGCCCCAAAATGTTACTGCCAGCAGCAGCAGCCCCCTTCCTCCCCACCCGGCAGATTGGTATAGGTACCTTTAGGACATTTCTGTTGAAAACAGAGGCTATAGCGAATCGCACTACAAAATCCGAGAGCACTAACACTTGCTAAATAACGGTGGCATCGGAGCATACGAATGAGGCAGGGAGAGGCTACTGTTGGCAATTGGTTTGGTGGGTCATAGTGAATAACCTCGGCATGCAAATAGGCAGAAGTGTGAGGATTGGCAGTGTCTGTAGAGAATTTTGGCATGCTCTTCAGTTGATTTTTTCCTCCTTACGTTGGCTATGAACTACAGAGGAAAGGCCTGGCCTTACTGTTGGGCAAAACATGTTTCATGATTTTAAGAAGTGTAGTCTGGCTGTACTGAGAGGGGCTGTACGTACGGTAAATGTCTGTATACCCCTGCGATGTGCATCCAACTGTCACTTGAGATTGAACAGCGAACGAAGCAGCTGGGTTACTGACTGAATGTAAATGGAAGGCACATAGGAAGGGTGCTTGTGGTCACTCAAATGATTGAAACCCGGTTGATGCACTACCAAAGCTGGGGTACCAGGAGGGAACATTTGAGGGGTATTGAGATGGTGGTGTGTAGAGGTCAACATATGTTTCAGAGACACAGAGGTACTGCGGTCCTGGTCCCACATTGGGGGTAGACAAAAGTCCCTGCTAAAGATTTCTGTCCAACTGTTATCACATTTTGTGCAGCCTGGCTCCCTCTGTAAGGATTCCCCAGTGTCTTTCGATCCTACAGATGACTGTAGCAAACTTCCCAAATTTTTTCTTGGCCTCATACTCCCAAAGGAGTGCCTGACATTTGCCAGCCTAACGATACTCACATTCTGGGAAAAACCTCACTAACCATGCATATTTATGTACCACACATGGCAAATCCTTACAATTGCAGAACATCATATCGCACTTGTCATCTTTGAGGTACTGTAAGTATTTGGATTTGAGGGTAATATTCATCCTTGCTTGCTCTCTCCCATCTGAAGTCTACGGTGCTGCTATTCCTTTCTCACATCTCCCTTCAAAGAGACACGCGACACACAGACTCAATCACTCAGCAAACATATATGCTTTGACGTTTTCATATTGCTGTTTACCTTCTAATTATTCCCCCTTCACCACAAATACAGGCCTGCCATTCCTCATCCCCTCAGTCAACGCAGTCCTTCACTCTTTAGGCCCTGCAAGACCACCATGAACAAGAATCATGTCAGCAAGCAGAAGAAAAGCCTCAGTGTGCTCTTTTGTTCATACTGCTGCCCTCTAGTAACACTTCATGGCAACTGCAGCATAAGAATGGGACTGAGAAGAGGGCTGTCCTATGCAAATAATATCCTCCCATGCACACTTTCTTCTGAGACGGTCGGCGGCTTGTGCCGTGATACCACCTCCAACATATGGTCTTCAACCAAATTTTAAAAAAGCCCACCTGCCTTAGACGAAGGATTTTGCCACTCAAAGGAAGCACATGGGGACATCACCCTCATTTAGCAGGGTCCTAAATTGCCTGCTGTCAGCCTGTATACAGAACAAGGGCGTTCGTGGGCGTTCGTGAGCGTTCCTCAAAGGAAGGAGGTGGGTGATTAAATTCACAGTGCCAGGGCAGGCCCAGCTCAGCCCTGCACAGCCCAGCCCGGCACAGCGCACTGCTGTGGAGGTCCATTCCTTCACATCCTGCAGCAGGCATGATGCAGACCTATTAGAGCAAAGGCTTGACTCTGCCCTTGTCTGTCTCTTAAAGGAAACAATCTTTGTAGCTTCTTATTGCACCTAATAAATGGACTCTAGCTTGCCTCAAACTTGACCCATCATTTCATTAGCCAGAGCTCATACTTGACCTTTATTTCTATCCAAGCTCACTGACGCAAAACCCCTGATTTGAGCAAGTGGCTCACACCAAAATAAAAAATCACCATCATCCAACCTATTTTACAACAAGTGTAGCCCCTTCCTCTTATTCTTGTGCTCAGTTATAACCCCCAATACCACAATTGCACTCTGCAATTCACCAAACTTAAAGGACAAAGAATGAAGACATTGATAAAGGAAGATAAGGCCTTGTCCCTATTGCACCTACTTGAGAGATAGGGCGGTTGGTAGAAGGTCATGAGGGAAAACATTTGAAATTTCGGGACACACATGCCAAAAAGAGTGTCCACTTTTCTCCTCTGTTACCAAGTAAAAAAAAAAATTGCAAAAAAAAAAACTATTCACTTTTTGAAAATTTCCACCTTGGGATACTTCTACAGCATTGGCAGGATTCGAACCCTGGCCTGTGAGGGCTGTCCCCACCAAAGGTACAAGACTTACCTTTGAGCTATAGCTCCTTGGTGGTCTAGAGGATTGCAGTAGTAACTATAAGCAACATACAGGCCTTGGTGTCCTTCCCTGCGGCATCCATTGCACATGAAAAGGATGACCATGACATAAGGACAATTTGATAGGCTACTTACATGGAAACCAGTGTGGTCCAGTGGGTAAGTGCCTGCCTTCCATCCAGGCAACCAGGGTTCAAATCCCGGGTTCGGCACCAGGTGACTGATGGTGGCAGAGCAGAGGTAAGTTGGAGGTGGGCCTAAAGGGCCAATTGGTAAGTAAAATGTGTCTGTGTGTTGTGTAAGAGTGGAATCATGCCTAGTGAATGAGGAATTGCAGGTTGGTTGGTAAGTAGTGAGTGGGTGGGGTCAGAGGGGAGGGGTATAGGAGGAGCTGGGTGAGAGAGGAGGGGTATAGGAGGAGCCTAGTCAGAGTGGGTGGGGTCAGAGATGAGGGGTTCAGGAGCAGCCTAGTCAGAGTGGGTGGGGTCAGAGAGGAGGGGTGTAGGAGGAGCTGGGTCGGATAGGAGGGGTATAGGAGGAGCCTAGTCAGAGTGGGTGGGGTCAGAGAGGAGGGGTTCAGGAGCAGCCTAGTCAGAGTGGGTGGGGTCAGAGAGGAGGGGTATATGGGTGGGGTCAGAGAGCAGAGGAATAGGTGGAGTAGGATCCTGACTTATTGTGGGAAAGTGCAAATACTTTTTTACTGCACCCCCCTATACTCTCTGATTTCTGTTGGGAGGGGGCAGTCAAAAATGGGGGGTTCAGTATTAAAAGGTGCTTGGGCGCAACGTGAAGGCGATGAGGTGCACAGAATGGCATGGCTTCCAGGTACTTTTTGGGGGGGCTACCATTAGTTTTTATTGCTCTGATCCTCCCTCATGGGGTGTACCCCAAATGGTTAGGGGCAACGGGGGGGGAGGCAAGATGCTGTTTGACAGTTTCTAATACCAACAGGGGTCACCATACGATTCTTCTGCAGTTATGGTATTGAAAGGTAAAACAAGGAGCATGTGGCTGTATTTTTGCAGGTTGGGTGCCCCAAAATGTTACTGCCAGCAGCAGCAGCCCCCTTCCTCCCCACCCGGCAGATTGGTATAGGTACCTTTAGGACATTTCTATTGAAAACAGAGGCTATAGCGAATCGCACTACAAAATCCGAGAGCACTAACACTTGCTAAATAACGGTGGCATCGGAGCATACGAATGAGGCAGGGAGAGGCTACTGTTGGCAATTGGTTTGGTGGGTCATAGTGAATAACCTCGGCATGCAAATAGGCAGAAGTGTGAGGATTGGCAGTGTCTGTAGAGAATTTTGGCATGCTCTTCAGTTGATTTTTTCCTCCTTACGTTGGCTATGAACTACAGAGGAAAGGCCTGGCCTTACTGTTGGGCAAAACATGTTTCATGATTTTAAGAAGTGTAGTCTGGCTGTACTGAGAGGGGCTGTACAGTACGGTAAATGTCTGTATACCCCTGCGATGTGCATCCAACTGTCACTTGAGATTGAACAGCGAACGAAGCAGCTGGGTTACTGACTGAATGTAAATGGAAGGCACATAGGAAGGGTGCTTGTGGTCACTCAAATGATTGAAACCCGGTTGATGCACTACCAAAGCTGGGGTACCAGGAGGGAACATTTGAGGGGTATTGAGATGGTGGTGTGCAGAGGTCAACATATGTTTCAGAGACACAGAGGTACTGCGGTCCTGGTCCCACATTGGGGGTAGACAAAAGTCCCTGCTAAAGATTTCTGTCCAACTGTTATCACATTTTGTGCAGCCTGGCTCCCTCTGTAAGGATTCCCCAGTGTCTTTCGATCCTACAGATGACTGTAGCAAACTTCCCAAATTTTTTCTTGGCCTCATACTCCCAAAGGAGTGCCTGACATTTGCCAGCCTAACGATACTCACATTCTGGGAAAAACCTCACTAACCATGCATATTTATGTACCACACATGGCAAATCCTTACAATTGCAGAACATCATATCGCACTTGTCATCTTTGAGGTACTGTAAGTATTTGGATTTGAGGGTAATATTCATCCTTGCTTGCTCTCTCCCATCTGAAGTCTACGGTGCTGCTATTCCTTTCTCACATCTCCCTTCAAAGAGACACGCGACACACAGACTCAATCACTCAGCAAACATATATGCTTTGACGTTTTCATATTGCTGTTTACCTTCTAATTATTCCCCCTTCACCACAAATACAGGCCTGCCATTCCTCATCCCCTCAGTCAACGCAGTCCTTCACTCTTTAGGCCCTGCAAGACCACCATGAACAAGAATCATGTCAGCGAGCAGAAGAAAAGCCTCAGTGTGCTCTTTTGTTCATACTGCTGCCCTCTAGTACCACTTCATGGCAACTGCAGCATAAGAATGGGACTGAGAAGAGGGCTGTCCTATGCAAATAATATCCTCCCATGCACACTTTCTTCTGAGACGGTCGGCGGCTTGTGCCGTGATACCACCTCCAACATATGGTCTTCAACCAAATTTTAAAAAAGCCCACCTGCCTTAGACGAAGGATTTTGCCACTCAAAGGAAGCACATGGGGACATCACCCTCATTTAGCAGGGTCCTAAATTGCCTGCTGTCAGCCTGTATACAGAACAAGGGCGTTCGTGGGCGTTCGTGAGCGTTCCTCAAAGGAAGGAGGTGGGTGATTAAATTCACAGTGCCAGGGCAGGCCCAGCTCAGCCCTGCACAGCCCAGCCCGGCACAGCGCACTGCTGTGGAGGTCCATTCCTTCACATCCTGCAGCAGGCATGATGCAGACCTATTAGAGCAAAGGCTTGACTCTGCCCTTGTCTGTCTCTTAAAGGAAACAATCTTTGTAGCTTCTTATTGCACCTAATAAATGGACTCTAGCTTGCCTCAAACTTGACCCATCATTTCATTAGCCAGAGCTCATACTTGACCTTTATTTCTATCCAAGCTCACTGACACAAAACCCCTGATTTGAGCAAGTGGCTCACACCAAAATAAAAAATCACCATCATCCAACCTATTTTACAACAAGTGTAGCCCCTTCCTCTTATTCTTGTGCTCAGTTATAACCCCCAATACCACAATTGCACTCTGCAATTCACCAAACTTAAAGGACAAAGAATGAAGACATTGATAAAGGAAGATAAGGCCTTGTCCCTATTGCACCTACTTGAGAGATAGGGCGGTTGGTAGAAGGTCATGAGGGAAAACATTTGAAATTTCGGGACACACATGCCAAAAAGAGTGTCCACTTTTCTCCTCTGTTACCAAGTAAAAAAAAAATTTGCAAAAAAAAAAAACTATTCACTTTTTGAAAATTTCCACCTTGGGATACTTCTACAGCATTGGCAGGATTCGAACCCTGGCCTGTGAGGGCTGTCCCCACCAAAGGTACAAGACTTACCTTTGAGCTATAGCTCCTTGGTGGTCTAGAGGATTGCAGTAGTAACTATAAGCAACATACAGGCCTTGGTGTCCTTCCCTGCGGCATCCATTGCACATGAAAAGGATGACCATGACATAAGGACAATTTGATAGGCTACTTACATGGAAACCAGTGTGGTCCAGTGGGTAAGTGCCTGCCTTCCATCCAGGCAACCAGGGTTCAAATCCCGGGTTCGGCACCAGGTGACTGATGGTGGCAGAGCAGAGGTAAGTTGGAGGTGGGCCTAAAGGGCCAATTGGTAAGTAAAATGTGTCTGTGTGTTGTGTAAGAGTGGAATCATGCCTAGTGAATGAGGGATTGCAGGTTGGTTGGTAAGTAGTGAGTGGGTGGGGTCAGAGGGGAGGGGTATAGGAGGAGCTGGGTGAGAGAGGAGGGGTATAGGAGGAGCTCGGTCGGAGAGGAGGGGTATAGGAGGAGCCTAGTCAGAGTGGGTGGGGTCAGAGATGAGGTGTTCAGGAGCAGCCTAGTCAGAGTGGGTGGGGTCAGAGAGGAGGGGTGTAGGAGGAGCTGGGTCAGAGAGGAGGGGTATAGGAGGAGCTGGGTTGGATAGGACGGGTATAGGAGGAGCCTAGTCAGAGTGGGTGGGGTCAGAGAGGAGGGGTATAGGAGGAGCTGGGTGAGAGAGGAGGGGTATAGGAGGAGCTCGGTCGGAGAGGAGGGGTATAGGAGGAGCCAAGTCAGAGTGGGTGGGGTCAGAGAGGAGGGGTTCAGGAGCAGCCCAGTCAGAGTGGGTGGGGTCAGAGAGGAGGGGTATATGGGTGGTGTCAGAGAGCAGAGGAATAGGTGGAGTAGGATCCTGACTTATTGTGGGAAAGTGCAAATACTTTTTTACTGCACCCCCCTATACTCTCTGATTTCTGTTGGGAGGGGGCAGTCAAAAATGGGGGGTTCAGTATTAAAAGGTGCTTGGGCGCAACGTGAAGGCGATGAGGTGCACAGAATGGCATGGCTTCCAGGTACTTTTTGGGGGGGCTACCATTAGTTTTTATTGGTCTGATCCTCCCTCATGGGGTGTACCCCAAATGGTTAGGGGCAACGGGGGGGAGGCAAGATGCTGTTTGACAGTTTCTAATACCAACAGGGGTCACCATACGATTCTTCTGCAGTTATGGTATTGAAAGGTAAAACAAGGAGCATGTGGCTGTATTTTTGCAGGTCGGGTGCCCCAAAATGTTACTGCCAGCAGCAGCAGCCCCCTTCCTCCCCACCCGGCAGATTGGTATAGGTACCTTTAGGACATTTCTGTTGAAAACAGAGGCTATAGCGAATCGCACTACAAAATCCGAGAGCACTAACACTTGCTAAATAACGGTGGCATCGGAGCATACGAATGAGGCAGGGAGAGGCTACTGTTGGCAATTGGTTTGGTGGGTCATAGTGAATAACCTCGGCATGCAAATAGGCAGAAGTGTGAGGATTGGCAGTGTCTGTAGAGAATTTTGGCATGCTCTTCAGTTGATTTTTTCCTCCTTACGTTGGCTATGAACTACAGAGGAAAGGCCTGGCCTTACTGTTGGGCAAAACATGTTTCATGATTTTAAGAAGTGTAGTCTGGCTGTACTGAGAGGGGCTGTACGTACGGTAAATGTCTGTATACCCCTGCGATGTGCATCCAACTGTCACTTGAGATTGAACAGCGAACGAAGCAGCTGGGTTACTGACTGAATGTAAATGGAAGGCACATAGGAAGGGTGCTTGTGGTCACTCAAATGATTGAAACCCGGTTGATGCACTACCAAAGCTGGGGTACCAGGAGGGAACATTTGAGGGGTATTGAGATGGTGGTGTGTAGAGGTCAACATATGTTTCAGAGACACAGAGGTACTGCGGTCCTGGTCCCACATTGGGGGTAGACAAAAGTCCCTGCTAAAGATTTCTGTCCAACTGTTATCACATTTTGTGCAGCCTGGCTCCCTCTGTAAGGATTCCCCAGTGTCTTTCGATCCTACAGATGACTGTAGCAAACTTCCCAAATTTTTTCTTGGCCTCATACTCCCAAAGGAGTGCCTGACATTTGCCAGCCTAACGATACTCACATTCTGGGAAAAACCTCACTAACCATGCATATTTATGTACCACACATGGCAAATCCTTACAATTGCAGAACATCATATCGCACTTGTCATCTTTGAGGTACTGTAAGTATTTGGATTTGAGGGTAATATTCATCCTTGCTTGCTCTCTCCCATCTGAAGTCTACGGTGCTGCTATTCCTTTCTCACATCTCCCTTCAAAGAGACACGCGACACACAGACTCAATCACTCAGCAAACATATATGCTTTGACGTTTTCATATTGCTGTTTACCTTCTAATTATTCCCCCTTCACCACAAATACAGGCCTGCCATTCCTCATCCCCTCAGTCAACGCAGTCCTTCACTCTTTAGGCCCTGCAAGACCACCATGAACAAGAATCATGTCAGCAAGCAGAAGAAAAGCCTCAGTGTGCTCTTTTGTTCATACTGCTGCCCTCTAGTAACACTTCATGGCAACTGCAGCATAAGAATGGGACTGAGAAGAGGGCTGTCCTATGCAAATAATATCCTCCCATGCACACTTTCTTCTGAGACGGTCGGCGGCTTGTGCCGTGATACCACCTCCAACATATGGTCTTCAACCAAATTTTAAAAAAGCCCACCTGCCTTAGACGAAGGATTTTGCCACTCAAAGGAAGCACATGGGGACATCACCCTCATTTAGCAGGGTCCTAAATTGCCTGCTGTCAGCCTGTATACAGAACAAGGGCGTTCGTGGGCGTTCGTGAGCGTTCCTCAAAGGAAGGAGGTGGGTGATTAAATTCACAGTGCCAGGGCAGGCCCAGCTCAGCCCTGCACAGCCCAGCCCGGCACAGCGCACTGCTGTGGAGGTCCATTCCTTCACATCCTGCAGCAGGCATGATGCAGACCTATTAGAGCAAAGGCTTGACTCTGCCCTTGTCTGTCTCTTAAAGGAAACAATCTTTGTAGCTTCTTATTGCACCTAATAAATGGACTCTAGCTTGCCTCAAACTTGACCCATCATTTCATTAGCCAGAGCTCATACTTGACCTTTATTTCTTTCCAAGCTCACTGACACAAAACCCCTGATTTGAGCAAGTGGCTCACACCAAAATAAAAAATCACCATCATCCAACCTATTTTACAACAAGTGTAGCCCCTTCCTCTTATTCTTGTGCTCAGTTATAACCCCCAATACCACAATTGCACTCTGCAATTCACCAAACTTAAAGGACAAAGAATGAAGACATTGATAAAGGAAGATAAGGCCTTGTCCCTATTGCACCTACTTGAGAGATAGGGCGGTTGGTAGAAGGTCATGAGGGAAAACATTTGAAATTTCGGGACACACATGCCAAAAAGAGTGTCCACTTTTCTCCTCTGTTACCAAGTAAAAAAAAAAATTGCAAAAAAAAAAACTATTCACTTTTTGAAAATTTCCACCTTGGGATACTTCTACAGCATTGGCAGGATTCGAACCCTGGCCTGTGAGGGCTGTCCCCACCAAAGGTACAAGACTTACCTTTGAGCTATAGCTCCTTGGTGGTCTAGAGGATTGCAGTAGTAACTATAAGCAACATACAGGCCTTGGTGTCCTTCCCTGCGGCATCCATTGCACATGAAAAGGATGACCATGACATAAGGACAATTTGATAGGCTACTTACATGGAAACCAGTGTGGTCCAGTGGGTAAGTGCCTGCCTTCCATCCAGGCAACCAGGGTTCAAATCCCGGGTTCGGCACCAGGTGACTGATGGTGGCAGAGCAGAGGTAAGTTGGAGGTGGGCCTAAAGGGCCAATTGGTAAGTAAAATGTGTCTGTGTGTTGTGTAAGAGTGGAATCATGCCTAGTGAATGAGGAATTGCAGGTTGGTTGGTAAGTAGTGAGTGGGTGGGGTCAGAGGGGAGGGGTATAGGAGGAGCTGGGTGAGAGAGGAGGGGTATAGGAGGAGCCTAGTCAGAGTGGGTGGGGTCAGAGATGAGGGGTTCAGGAGCAGCCTAGTCAGAGTGGGTGGGGTCAGAGAGGAGGGGTGTAGGAGGAGCTGGGTCGGATAGGAGGGGTATAGGAGGAGCCTAGTCAGAGTGGGTGGGGTCAGAGAGGAGGGGTTCAGGAGCAGCCTAGTCAGAGTGGGTGGGGTCAGAGAGGAGGGGTATATGGGTGGGGTCAGAGAGCAGAGGAATAGGTGGAGTAGGATCCTGACTTATTGTGGGAAAGTGCAAATACTTTTTTACTGCACCCCCCTATACTCTCTGATTTCTGTTGGGAGGGGGCAGTCAAAAATGGGGGGTTCAGTATTAAAAGGTGCTTGGGCGCAACGTGAAGGCGATGAGGTGCACAGAATGGCATGGCTTCCAGGTACTTTTTGGGGGGGCTACCATTAGTTTTTATTGCTCTGATCCTCCCTCATGGGGTGTACCCCAAATGGTTAGGGGCAACGGGGGGGGAGGCAAGATGCTGTTTGACAGTTTCTAATACCAACAGGGGTCACCATACGATTCTTCTGCAGTTATGGTATTGAAAGGTAAAACAAGGAGCATGTGGCTGTATTTTTGCAGGTTGGGTGCCCCAAAATGTTACTGCCAGCAGCAGCAGCCCCCTTCCTCCCCACCCGGCAGATTGGTATAGGTACCTTTAGGACATTTCTATTGAAAACAGAGGCTATAGCGAATCGCACTACAAAATCCGAGAGCACTAACACTTGCTAAATAACGGTGGCATCGGAGCATACGAATGAGGCAGGGAGAGGCTACTGTTGGCAATTGGTTTGGTGGGTCATAGTGAATAACCTCGGCATGCAAATAGGCAGAAGTGTGAGGATTGGCAGTGTCTGTAGAGAATTTTGGCATGCTCTTCAGTTGATTTTTTCCTCCTTACGTTGGCTATGAACTACAGAGGAAAGGCCTGGCCTTACTGTTGGGCAAAACATGTTTCATGATTTTAAGAAGTGTAGTCTGGCTGTACTGAGAGGGGCTGTACAGTACGGTAAATGTCTGTATACCCCTGCGATGTGCATCCAACTGTCACTTGAGATTGAACAGCGAACGAAGCAGCTGGGTTACTGACTGAATGTAAATGGAAGGCACATAGGAAGGGTGCTTGTGGTCACTCAAATGATTGAAACCCGGTTGATGCACTACCAAAGCTGGGGTACCAGGAGGGAACATTTGAGGGGTATTGAGATGGTGGTGTGCAGAGGTCAACATATGTTTCAGAGACACAGAGGTACTGCGGTCCTGGTCCCACATTGGGGGTAGACAAAAGTCCCTGCTAAAGATTTCTGTCCAACTGTTATCACATTTTGTGCAGCCTGGCTCCCTCTGTAAGGATTCCCCAGTGTCTTTCGATCCTACAGATGACTGTAGCAAACTTCCCAAATTTTTTCTTGGCCTCATACTCCCAAAGGAGTGCCTGACATTTGCCAGCCTAACGATACTCACATTCTGGGAAAAACCTCACTAACCATGCATATTTATGTACCACACATGGCAAATCCTTACAATTGCAGAACATCATATCGCACTTGTCATCTTTGAGGTACTGTAAGTATTTGGATTTGAGGGTAATATTCATCCTTGCTTGCTCTCTCCCATCTGAAGTCTACGGTGCTGCTATTCCTTTCTCACATCTCCCTTCAAAGAGACACGCGACACACAGACTCAATCACTCAGCAAACATATATGCTTTGACGTTTTCATATTGCTGTTTACCTTCTAATTATTCCCCCTTCACCACAAATACAGGCCTGCCATTCCTCATCCCCTCAGTCAACGCAGTCCTTCACTCTTTAGGCCCTGCAAGACCACCATGAACAAGAATCATGTCAGCGAGCAGAAGAAAAGCCTCAGTGTGCTCTTTTGTTCATACTGCTGCCCTCTAGTACCACTTCATGGCAACTGCAGCATAAGAATGGGACTGAGAAGAGGGCTGTCCTATGCAAATAATATCCTCCCATGCACACTTTCTTCTGAGACGGTCGGCGGCTTGTGCCGTGATACCACCTCCAACATATGGTCTTCAACCAAATTTTAAAAAAGCCCACCTGCCTTAGACGAAGGATTTTGCCACTCAAAGGAAGCACATGGGGACATCACCCTCATTTAGCAGGGTCCTAAATTGCCTGCTGTCAGCCTGTATACAGAACAAGGGCGTTCGTGGGCGTTCGTGAGCGTTCCTCAAAGGAAGGAGGTGGGTGATTAAATTCACAGTGCCAGGGCAGGCCCAGCTCAGCCCTGCACAGCCCAGCCCGGCACAGCGCACTGCTGTGGAGGTCCATTCCTTCACATCCTGCAGCAGGCATGATGCAGACCTATTAGAGCAAAGGCTTGACTCTGCCCTTGTCTGTCTCTTAAAGGAAACAATCTTTGTAGCTTCTTATTGCACCTAATAAATGGACTCTAGCTTGCCTCAAACTTGACCCATCATTTCATTAGCCAGAGCTCATACTTGACCTTTATTTCTATCCAAGCTCACTGACACAAAACCCCTGATTTGAGCAAGTGGCTCACACCAAAATAAAAAATCACCATCATCCAACCTATTTTACAACAAGTGTAGCCCCTTCCTCTTATTCTTGTGCTCAGTTATAACCCCCAATACCACAATTGCACTCTGCAATTCACCAAACTTAAAGGACAAAGAATGAAGACATTGATAAAGGAAGATAAGGCCTTGTCCCTATTGCACCTACTTGAGAGATAGGGCGGTTGGTAGAAGGTCATGAGGGAAAACATTTGAAATTTCGGGACACACATGCCAAAAAGAGTGTCCACTTTTCTCCTCTGTTACCAAGTAAAAAAAAAATTTGCAAAAAAAAAAAACTATTCACTTTTTGAAAATTTCCACCTTGGGATACTTCTACAGCATTGGCAGGATTCGAACCCTGGCCTGTGAGGGCTGTCCCCACCAAAGGTACAAGACTTACCTTTGAGCTATAGCTCCTTGGTGGTCTAGAGGATTGCAGTAGTAACTATAAGCAACATACAGGCCTTGGTGTCCTTCCCTGCGGCATCCATTGCACATGAAAAGGATGACCATGACATAAGGACAATTTGATAGGCTACTTACATGGAAACCAGTGTGGTCCAGTGGGTAAGTGCCTGCCTTCCATCCAGGCAACCAGGGTTCAAATCCTGGGTTCGGCACCAGGTGACTGATGGTGGCAGAGCAGAGGTAAGTTGGAGGTGGGCCTAAAGGGCCAATTGGTAAGTAAAATGTGTCTGTGTGTTGTGTAAGAGTGGAATCATGCCTAGTGAATGAGGGATTGCAGGTTGGTTGGTAAGTAGTGAGTGGGTGGGGTCAGAGGGGAGGGGTTCAGGAGCAGCCTAGTCAGAGTGGGTGGGGTCAGAGATGAGGGGTTCAGGAGCAGCCTAGTCAGAGTGGGTGGGGTCAGAGAGGAGGGGTGTAGGAGGAGCTGGGTCAGAGAGGAGGGGTATAGGAGGAGCTGGGTCAGATAGGAGGGGTATAGGAGGAGCCTAGTCAGAGTGGGTGGGGTCAGAGAGGAGGGGTATAGGAGGAGCTGGGTGAGAGAGGAGGGGTATAGGAGGAGCTCGGTCGGAGAGGAGGGGTATAGGAGGAGCCAAGTCAGAGTGGGTGGGGTCAGAGAGGAGGGGTTCAGGAGCAGCCTAGTCAGAGTGGGTGGGGTCAGAGAGGAGGGGTATATGGGTGGGGTCAGAGAGCAGAGGAATAGGTGGAGTAGGATCCTGACTTATTGTGGGAAAGTGCAAATACTTTTTTACTGCACCCCCCTATACTCTCTGATTTCTGTTGGGAGGGGGCAGTCAAAAATGGGGGGTTCAGTATTAAAAGGTGCTTGGGCGCAACGTGAAGGCGATGAGGTGCACAGAATGGCATGGCTTCCAGGTACTTTTTGGGGGGGCTACCATTAGTTTTTATTGCTCTGATCCTCCCTCATGGGGTGTACCCCAAATGGTTAGGAGCAACGGGGGGGGAGGCAAGATGCTGTTTGACAGTTTCTATTACCAACAGGGGTCACCATACGATTCTTCTGCAGTTATGGTATTGAAACGTAAAACAAGGAGCATGTGGCTGTATTTTTGCAGGTCGGGTGCCCCAAAATGTTACTGCCAGCAGCAGCAGCCCCCTTCCTCCCCACCCGGCAGATTGGTATAGGTACCTTTAGGACATTTCTGTTGAAAACAGAGGCTATAGCGAATCGCACTACAAAATCCGAGAGCACTAACACTTGCTAAATAAAGGTGGCATCGGAGCATACGAATGAGGCAGGGAGAGGCTACTGTTGGCAATTGGTTTGGTGGGTCATAGTGAATAACCTCGGCATGCAAATAGGCAGAAGTGTGAGGATTGGCAGTGTCTGTATTGAATTTTGGCATGCTCTTCAGTTGATTTTTTCCTCCTTACGTTGGCTATGAACTACAGAGGAAAGGCCTGGCCTTACTGTTGGGCAAAACATGTTTCATGATTTTAAGAAGTGTAGTCTGGCTGTACTGAGAGGGGCTGTACAGTACGGTAAATGTCTGTATACCCCTGCGATGTGCATCCAACTGTCACTTGAGATTGAACAGCGAACGAAGCAGCTGGGTTACTGACTGAATGTAAATGGAAGGCACATAGGAAGGGTGCTTGTGGTCACTCAAATGATTGAAACCCGGTTGATGCACTACCAAAGCTGGGGTACCAGGAGGGAACATTTGAGGGGTATTGAGATGGTGGTGTGCAGAGGTCAACATATGTTTCAGAGACACAGAGGTACTGCGGTCCTGGTCCCACATTGGGGGTAGACAAAAGTCCCTGCTAAAGATTTCTGTCCAACTGTTATCACATTTTGTGCAGCCTGGCTCCCTCTGTAAGGATTCCCCAGTGTCTTTCGATCCTACAGATGACTGTAGCAAACTTCCCAAATTTTTTCTTGGCCTCATACTCCCAAAGGAGTGCCTGACATTTGCCAGCCTAACGATACTCACATTCTGGGAAAAACCTCACTAACCATGCATATTTATGTACCACACATGGCAAATCCTTACAATTGCAGAACATCATATCGCACTTGTCATCTTTGAGGTACTGTAAGTATTTGGATTTGAGGGTAATATTCATCCTTGCTTGCTCTCTCCCATCTGAAGTCTACGGTGCTGCTATTCCTTTCTCACATCTCCCTTCAAAGAGACACGCGACACACAGACTCAATCACTCAGCAAACATATATGCTTTGACGTTTTCATATTGCTGTTTACCTTCTAATTATTCCCCCTTCACCACAAATACAGGCCTGCCATTCCTCATCCCCTCAGTCAACGCAGTCCTTCACTCTTTAGGCCCTGCAAGACCACCATGAACAAGAATCATGTCAGCAAGCAGAAGAAAAGCCTCAGTGTGCTCTTTTGTTCATACTGCTGCCCTCTAGTAACACTTCATGGCAACTGCAGCATAAGAATGGGACTGAGAAGAGGGCTGTCCTATGCAAATAATATCCTCCCATGCACACTTTCTTCTGAGACGGTCGGCGGCTTGTGCCGTGATACCACCTCCAACATATGGTCTTCAACCAAATTTTAAAAAAGCCCACCTGCCTTAGACGAAGGATTTTGCCACTCAAAGGAAGCACATGGGGACATCACCCTCATTTAGCAGGGTCCTAAATTGCCTGCTGTCAGCCTGTATACAGAACAAGGGCGTTCGTGGGCGTTCATGAGCGTTCCTCAAAGGAAGGAGGTGGGTGATTAAATTCACAGTGCCAGGGCAGGCCCAGCCCAGCCCAGCCCAGCCCAGCTCAGCCCTGCACAGCCCAGCCCAGCCCGGCACAGCGCACTGCTGTGGAGGTCCATTCTTTCACATCCTGCAGCAGGCATGATGCAGACCTATTAGAGCAAAGGCTTGACTCTGCCCTTGTCTGTCTCTTAAAGGAAACAATCTTTGTAGCTTCTTATTGCACCTAATAAATGGACTCTAGCTTGCCTCAAACTTGACCCATCATTTCATTAGCCAGAGCTCATACTTGACCTTTATTTCTATCCAAGCTCACTGACACAAAACCCCTGATTTGAGCAAGTGGCTCACACCAAAATAAAAAATCACCATCATCCAACCTATTTTACAACAAGTGTAGCCCCTTCCTCTTATTCTTGTGCTCAGTTATAACCCCCAATACCACAATTGCACTCTGCAATTCACCAAACTTAAAGGACAAAGAATGAAGACATTGATAAAGGAAGATAAGGCCTTGTCCCTATTGCACCTACTTGAGAGATAGGGCGGTTGGTAGAAGGTCATGAGGGAAAACATTTGAAATTTCGGGACACACATGCCAAAAAGAGTGTCCACTTTTCTCCTCTGTTACCAAGTAAAAAAAAAATTTGCAAAAAAAAAAAACTATTCACTTTTTGAAAATTTCCACCTTGGGATACTTCTACAGCATTGGCAGGATTCGAACCCTGGCCTGTGAGGGCTGTCCCCACCAAAGGTACAAGACTTACCTTTGAGCTATAGCTCCTTGGTGGTCTAGAGGATTGCAGTAGTAACTATAAGCAACATACAGGCCTTGGTGTCCTTCCCTGCGGCATCCATTGCACATGAAAAGGATGACCATGACATAAGGACAATTTGATAGGCTACTTACATGGAAACCAGTGTGGTCCAGTGGGTAAGTGCATGCCTTCCATCCAGGCAACCAGGGTTCAAATCCCGGGTTCGGCACCAGGTGACTGATGGTGGCAGAGCAGAGGTAAGTTGGAGGTGGGCCTAAAGGGCCAATTGGTAAGTAAAATGTGTCTGTGTGTTGTGTAAGAGTGGAATCATGCCTAGTGAATGAGGGATTGCAGGTTGGTTGGTAAGTAGTGAGTGGGTGGGGTCAGAGGGGAGGGGTTCAGGAGCAGCCTAGTCAGAGTGGGTGGGGTCAGAGATGAGGGGTTCAGGAGCAGCCTAGTCAGAGTGGGTGGGGTCAGAGAGGAGGGGTGTAGGAGGAGCTGGGTCAGAGAGGAGGGGTATAGGAGGAGCTGGGTCGGATAGGAGGGGTATAGGAGGAGCCTAGTCAGAGTGGGTGGGGTCAGAGAGGAGGGGTATAGGAGGAGCTGGGTGAGAGAGGAGGGGTATAGGAGGAGCTCGGTCGGAGAGGAGGGGTATAGGAGGAGCCAAGTCAGAGTGGGTGGGGTCAGAGAGGAGGGGTTCAGGAGCAGCCTAGTCAGAGTGGGTGGGGTCAGAGAGGAGGGGTATATGGGTGGGGTCAGAGAGCAGAGGAATAGGTGGAGTAGGATCCTGACTTATTGTGGGAAAGTGCAAATACTTTTTTACTGCACCCCCCTATACTCTCTGATTTCTGTTGGGAGGGGGCAGTCAAAAATGGGGGGTTCAGTATTAAAAGGTGCTTGGGCGCAACGTGAAGGCGATGAGGTGCACAGAATGGCATGGCTTCCAGGTACTTTTTGGGGGGGCTACCATTAGTTTTTATTGCTCTGATCCTCCCTCATGGGGTGTACCCCAAATGGTTAGGGGCAACGGGGGGGGAGGCAAGATGCTGTTTGACAGTTTCTATTACCAACAGGGGTCACCATACGATTCTTCTGCAGTTATGGTATTGAAACGTAAAACAAGGAGCATGTGGCTGTATTTTTGCAGGTCGGGTGCCCCAAAATGTTACTGCCAGCAGCAGCAGCCCCCTTCCTCCCCACCCGGCAGATTGGTATAGGTACCTTTAGGACATTTCTGTTGAAAACAGAGGCTATAGCGAATCGCACTACAAAATCCGAGAGCACTAACACTTGCTAAATAAAGGTGGCATCGGAGCATACGAATGAGGCAGGGAGAGGCTACTGTTGGCAATTGGTTTGGTGGGTCATAGTGAATAACCTCGGCATGCAAATAGGCAGAAGTGTGAGGATTGGCAGTGTCTGTAGAGAATTTTGGCATGCTCTTCAGTTGATTTTTTCCTCCTTACGTTGGCTATGAACTACAGAGGAAAGGCCTGGCCTTACTGTTGGGCAAAACATGTTTCATGATTTTAAGAAGTGTAGTCTGGCTGTACTGAGAGGGGCTGTACAGTACGGTAAATGTCTGTATACCCCTGCGATGTGCATCCAACTGTCACTTGAGATTGAACAGCGAACGAAGCAGCTGGGTTACTGACTGAATGTAAATGGAAGGCACATAGGAAGGGTGCTTGTGGTCACTCAAATGATTGAAACCCGGTTGATGCACTACCAAAGCTGGGGTACCAGGAGGGAACATTTGAGGGGTATTGAGATGGTGGTGTGCAGAGGTCAACATATGTTTCAGAGACACAGAGGTACTGCGGTCCTGGTCCCACATTGGGGGTAGACAAAAGTCCCTGCTAAAGATTTCTGTCCAACTGTTATCACATTTTGTGCAGCCTGGCTCCCTCTGTAAGGATTCCCCAGTGTCTTTCGATCCTACAGATGACTGTAGCAAACTTCCCAAATTTTTTCTTGGCCTCATACTCCCAAAGGAGTGCCTGACATTTGCCAGCCTAACGATACTCACATTCTGGGAAAAACCTCACTAACCATGCATATTTATGTACCACACATGGCAAATCCTTACAATTGCAGAACATCATATCGCACTTGTCATCTTTGAGGTACTGTAAGTATTTGGATTTGAGGGTAATATTCATCCTTGCTTGCTCTCTCCCATCTGAAGTCTACGGTGCTGCTATTCCTTTCTCACATCTCCCTTCAAAGAGACACGCGACACACAGACTCAATCACTCAGCAAACATATATGCTTTGACGTTTTCATATTGCTGTTTACCTTCTAATTATTCCCCCTTCACCACAAATACAGGCCTGCCATTCCTCATCCCCTCAGTCAACGCAGTCCTTCACTCTTTAGGCCCTGCAAGACCACCATGAACAAGAATCATGTCAGCAAGCAGAAGAAAAGCCTCAGTGTGCTCTTTTGTTCATACTGCTGCCCTCTAGTAACACTTCATGGCAACTGCAGCATAAGAATGGGACTGAGAAGAGGGCTGTCCTGTGCAAATAATATCCTCCCATGCACACTTTCTTCTGAGACGGTCGGCGGCTTGTGCCGTGATACCACCTCCAACATATGGTCTTCAACCAAATTTTAAAAAAGCCCACCTGCCTTAGACGAAGGATTTTGCCACTCAAAGGAAGCACATGGGGACATCACCCTCATTTAGCAGGGTCCTAAATTGCCTGCTGTCAGCCTGTATACAGAACAAGGGCGTTCGTGGGCGTTCGTGAGCGTTCCTCAAAGGAAGGAGGTGGGTGATTAAATTCACAGTGCCAGGGCAGGCCCAGCCCAGCCCAGCCCAGCCCAGCTCAGCCCTGCACAGCCCAGCCCAGCCCGGCACAGCGCACTGCTGTGGAGGTCCATTCTTTATGCAAACAAAAAGAAGGAGTATCCCCAATGTCAGGTTTTTTGAGGAAAAAACTTTCGGAGGGTAAGTTGTTTGGCAAAAAAAGGAAAAAAGTCAACCTTTTTGATAGGAAACCCCTCACTCACCACCTAGTGGTGACTTGCTTCATCATCGGGGTCCACCCTGGTGACCTAGCGTCACCAGGATGTGCTTCGACACCTGGGTTACAGTGGAGCAGGTTGTGACTGTCTGTGCAAAAAAAGGGTGTTAAAAATTGTCCCGGTTTAACTTAAAATCAATCTTTATTATAAAGTAATCAGAACAATGTTAAAAATTACTAGCGAGATACTCCTTGGTGAGTTACGGCCAAGGTATCTCTATATGTGTCTGAGTGGTTTGGTTGACATGTTTCTACCATCAGGGCAGTAGCCCGGTATTCTTCAGGACCAAAAACAGGTGGATGGGAGGTGAGTGCCCCCTAAAAGGCACACCCTCTCCTAATCCCCTGTGAACCAACTGGAAAAATTACCAGTGGTGAATGTGCTCTTTTAAAATAAAGAGAGCTGGTTGCAAAAAAAGAAGAAAAAGAGACCTGTAGGGAAAAGCAAAAGAGTACTGATTTCAGTAGAATTTTTATACTTTCCTGTAACGTCGTGAAGTGTCTCTGTGATACGATTAATCATGCCAGGGGACGTGCCCTCCGAGTGATCAAGTACTGTGTTCAATACGGGTGATTTGGCAGGGGAGTATTCTCCGAGCGTGCACTCTTATCAATAGGTGCTCGTGTTTGTCATGCAGTACATTATAGTTGCCTTCATAGAGATATATACGGGCATGCACTTCATTTCAAATGCATACACACTCGATTTGTCATTCGTCTCATTCAGCCATCTAATGTCTATTGTGCCCAGTGAGTTTCAGCGGGCGTTTCTAGGTAGGTGTGGCAGGTAGTGGCGTGTCCTCGTATGTGCATTAATACTAGGTAGTGCCAGGAGTTTTACTACGTCGTGCCAGTAATTTGTACCTAATTACAAACAAAACACACAAACATATAACATGTAGGAGTGCGCGCAGATTCCATGGTTCAAACACAGGGCTTACTTGTTATAAGCCTCTAGATTACTTCAACGGGCAGGGGGTAGGTTCTTCTAACCGCCAAACTTATTTCTAAAATGGCACGAAAGATAATAGTGGAGTGAGTGGATCGAGCGAGGAGCCCGGTAGGGATCGAAATGGTTCTAGATCCTCGATTCCATTTCTGTAGGAAATGCGAGGTGCATTCTACTTACAGTTTGCGGGAGATTTAAACGGCCATTCACCTACTCCTATCCTCCTCTGCTCGGCTAGTGGTGCCGTGCGGGAGTTCTTCCGTTAAATGAGAAAATCTCTTCCGGGAAGGGCGGGGTGCCGTGCGCCGGAGGGGGAGGAGTTACGGGGCGGGTCCTGATGACGCGGAATACGCGTGTTTTGGTAAACAAAGTGCGTCCCGGTTGCTGAGCAACGATCGGGATGGTTTAGGTGATTTGGAATATGGGATGCTCCAATTTGATGGGCATTAGCGTCCTGATGTCAGGCCCAGGACCATTGTCACGCGGTAAACGTTTACCGCGTGACAATGGTCCTGGGCCTGACATCAGGACGCTAATGCCCATCAAATTGGAGCATCCCATATTCCAAATCACCTAAACCATCCCGATCGTTGCTCAGCAACCGGGACGCACTTTGTTTACCAAAACACGCGTATTCCGCGTCATCATGACCCGCCCCGTAACTCCTCCCCCTCCGGCGCACGGCACCCCGCCCTTCCCGGAAGAGATTTTCTCATTTAACGGAAGAACTCCCGCACGGCACCACTAGCCGAGCAGAGGAGGATAGGAGTAGGTGAATGGCCGTTTAAATCTCCCGCAAACTGTAAGTAGAATGCACCTCGCATTTCCTACAGAAATGGAATCGAGGATCTAGAACCATTTCGATCCCTACCGGGCTCCTCGCTCGATCCACTCACTCCACTATTATCTTTCGTGCCATTTTAGAAATAAGTTTGGCGGTTAGAAGAACCTACCCCCTGCCCGTTGAAGTAATCTAGAGGCTTATAACAAGTAAGCCCTGTGTTTGAACCATGGAATCTGCGCGCACTCCTACATGTTATATGTTTGTGTGTTTTGTTTGTAATTAGGTACAAATTACTGGCACGACGTAGTAAAACTCCTGGCACTACCTAGTATTAATGCACATACGAGGACACGCCACTACCTGCCACACCTACCTAGAAACGCCCGCTGAAACTCACTGGGCACAATAGACATTAGATGGCTGAATGAGACGAATGACAAATCGAGTGTGTATGCATTTGAAATGAAGTGCATGCCCGTATATATCTCTATGAAGGCAACTATAATGTACTGCATGACAAACACGAGCACCTATTGATAAGAGTGCACGCTCGGAGAATACTCCCCTGCCAAATCACCCGTATTGAACACAATACTTGATCACTCGGAGGGCACGTCCCCTGGCATGATTAATCGTATCACAGAGACACTTCACGACGTTACAGGAAAGTATAAAAATTCTACTGAAATCAGTACTCTTTTGCTTTTCCCTACAGGTCTCTTTTTCTTCTTTTTTTGCAACCAGCTCTCTTTATTTTAAAAGAGCACATTCACCACTGGTAATTTTTCCAGTTGGTTCACAGGGGATTAGGAGAGGGTGTGCCTTTTAGGGGGCACTCACCTCCCATCCACCTGTTTTTGGTCCTGAAGAATACCGGGCTACTGCCCTGATGGTAGAAACATGTCGACCAAACCACTCAGACACATATAGAGATACCTTGGCCGTAACTCACCAAGGAGTATCTCGCTAGTAATTTTTAACATTGTTCTGATTACTTTATAATAAAGATTGATTTTAAGTTAAACCGGGACAATTTTTAACACCCTTTTTTTGCACAGACAGTCACAACCTGCTCCACTGTAACCCAGGTGTCGAAGCACATCCTGGTGACGCTAGGTCACCAGGGTGGACCCCGATGATGAAGCAAGTCACCACTAGGTGGTGAGTGAGGGGTTTCCTATCAAAAAGGTTGACTTTTTTCCTTTTTTTGCCAAACAACTTACCCTCCGAAAGTTTTTTCCTCAAAAAACCTGACATTGGGGATACTCCTTCTTTTTGTTTGCATAATTATTCCTATCAGGGGAATAGGAGGTATCTCTTGTCACTTCCTAGTGACAATATCCCTTGCTCTCTCCTTTGATTTCAGAGGTCCATTCTTTCACATCCTGCAGCAGGCATGATGCAGACCTATTAGAGCAAAGGCTTGACTCTGCCCTTGTCTGTCTCTTAAAGGAAACAATCTTTGTAGCTTCTTATTGCACCTAATAAATGGACTCTAGCTTGCCTCAAACTTGACCCATCATTTCATTAGCCAGAGCTCATACTTGACCTTTATTTCTATCCAAGCTCACTGACACAAAACCCCTGATTTGAGCAAGTGGCTCACACCAAAATAAAAAATCACCATCATCCAACCTATTTTACAACAAGTGTAGCCCCTTCCTCTTATTCTTGTGCTCAGTTATAACCCCCAATACCACAATTGCACTCTGCAATTCACCAAACTTAAAGGACAAAGAATGAAGACATTGATAAAGGAAGATAAGGCCTTGTCCCTATTGCACCTACTTGAGAGATAGGGCGGTTGGTAGAAGGTCATGAGGGAAAACATTTGAAATTTCGGGACACACATGCCAAAAAGAGTGTCCACTTTTCTCCTCTGTTACCAAGTAAAAAAAAAAATTGCAAAAAAAAAAACTATTCACTTTTTGAAAATTTCCACCTTGGGATACTTCTACAGCATTGGCAGGATTCGAACCCTGGCCTGTGAGGGCTGTCCCCACCAAAGGTACAAGACTTACCTTTGAGCTATAGCTCCTTGGTGGTCTAGAGGATTGCAGTAGTAACTATAAGCAACATACAGGCCTTGGTGTCCTTCCCTGCGGCATCCATTGCACATGAAAAGGATGACCATGACATAAGGACAATTTGATAGGCTACTTACATGGAAACCAGTGTGGTCCAGTGGGTAAGTGCCTGCCTTCCATCCAGGCAACCAGGGTTCAAATCCCGGGTTCGGCACCAGGTGACTGATGGTGGCAGAGCAGAGGTAAGTTGGAGGTGGTCCTAAAGGGCCAATTGGTAAGTAAAATGTGTCTGTGTGTTGTGTAAGAGTGGAATCATGCCTAGTGAATGAGGGATTGCAGGTTGGTTGGTAAGTAGTGAGTGGGTGGGGTCAGAGGGGAGGGGTTGAGGAGGAGCTGGGTGAGAGAGGAGGGGTATAGGAGGAGCTCGGTCGGAGAGGAGGGGTATAGGAGGAGCCTAGTCAGAGTGGGTGGGGTCAGAGATGAGGGGTTCAGGAACAGCCTAGTCAGAGTGGGTGGGGTCAGAGAGGAGGGGTGTAGGAGGAGCTGGGTCAGAGAGGAGGGGTATAGGAGGAGCCTAGTCAGAGTGGGTGGGGTCAGAGAGGAGGGGTATAGGAGGAGCTGGGTGAGAGAGGAGGGGTATAGGAGGAGCTTGGTCGGAGAGGAGGGGTATAGGAGGAGCCAAGTCAGAGTGGGTGGGGTCAGAGAGGAGGGGTTCAGGAGCAGCCTAGTCAGAGTGGGTGGGGTCAGAGAGGAGGGGTATATGGGTGGGGTCAGAGAGCAGAGGAATAGGTGGAGTAGGATCCTGACTTATTGTGGGAAAGTGCAAATACTTTTTTACTGCACCCCCCTATACTCTCTGATTTCTGTTGGGAGGGGGCAGTCAAAAATGGGGGGTTCAGTATTAAAAGGTGCTTGGGCGCAACGTGAAGGCGATGAGGTGCACAGAATGGCATGGCTTCCAGGTACTTTTTGGGGGGGCTACCATTAGTTTTTATTGCTCTGATCCTCCCTCATGGGGTGTACCCCAAATGGTTAGGGGCAACGGGGGGGGAGGCAAGATGCTGTTTGACAGTTTCTAATACCAACAGGGGTCACCATACGATTCTTCTGCAGTTATGGTATTGAAAGGTAAAACAAGGAGCATGTGGCTGTATTTTTGCAGGTCGGGTGCCCCAAAATGTTACTGCCAGCAGCAGCAGCCCCCTTCCTCCCCACCCGGCAGATTGGTATAGGTACCTTTAGGACATTTCTGTTGAAAACAGAGGCTATAGCGAATCGCACTACAAAATCCGAGAGAACTAACACTTGCTAAATAACGGTGGCATCGGAGCATACGAATGAGGCAGGGAGAGGCTACTGTTGGCAATTGGTTTGGTGGGTCATAGTGAATAACCTCGGCATGCAAATAGGCAGAAGTGTGAGGATTGGCAGTGTCTGTAGAGAATTTTGGCATGCTCTTCAGTTGATTTTTTCCTCCTTACGTTGGCTATGAACTACAGAGGAAAGGCCTGGCCTTACTGTTGGGCAAAACATGTTTCATGATTTTAAGAAGTGTAGTCTGGCTGTACTGAGAGGGGCTGTACAGTACGGTAAATGTCTGTATACCCCTGCGATGTGCATCCAACTGTCACTTGAGATTGAACAGCGAACGAAGCAGCTGGGTTACTGACTGAATGTAAATGGAAGGCACATAGGAAGGGTGCTTGTGGTCACTCAAATGATTGAAACCCGGTTGATGCACTACCAAAGCTGGGGTACCAGGAGGGAACATTTGAGGGGTATTGAGATGGTGGTGTGCAGAGGTCAACATATGTTTCAGAGACACAGAGGTACTGCGGTCCTGGTCCCACATTGGGGGTAGACAAAAGTCCCTGCTAAAGATTTCTGTCCAACTGTTATCACATTTTGTGCAGCCTGGCTCCCTCTGTAAGGATTCCCCAGTGTCTTTCGATCCTACAGATGACTGTAGCAAACTTCCCAAATTTTTTCTTGGCCTCATACTCCCAAAGGAGTGCCTGACATTTGCCAGCCTAACGATACTCACATTCTGGGAAAAACCTCACTAACCATGCATATTTATGTACCACACATGGCAAATCCTTACAATTGCAGAACATCATATCGCACTTGTCATCTTTGAGGTACTGTAAGTATTTGGATTTGAGGGTAATATTCATCCTTGCTTGCTCTCTCCCATCTGAAGTCTACGGTGCTGCTATTCCTTTCTCACATCTCCCTTCAAAGAGACACGCGACACACAGACTCAATCACTCAGCAAACATATATGCTTTGATGTTTTCATATTGCTGTTTACCTTCTAATTATTCCCCCTTCACCACAAATACAGGCCTGCCATTCCTCATCCCCTCAGTCAACGCAGTCCTTCACTCTTTAGGCCCTGCAAGACCACCATGAACAAGAATCATGTCAGCAAGCAGAAGAAAAGCCTCAGTGTGCTCTTTTGTTCATACTGCTGCCCTCTAGTAACACTTCATGGCAACTGCAGCATAAGAATGGGACTGAGAAGAGGGCTGTCCTATGCAAATAATATCCTCCCATGCACACTTTCTTCTGAGACGGTCGGCGGCTTGTGCCGTGATACCACCTCCAACATATGGTCTTCAACCAAATTTTAAAAAAGCCCACCTGCCTTAGACGAAGGATTTTGCCACTCAAAGGAAGCACATGGGGACATCACCCTCATTTAGCAGGGTCCTAAATTGCCTGCTGTCAGCCTGTATACAGAACAAGGGCGTTCATGGGCGTTCGTGAGCGTTCCTCAAAGGAAGGAGGTGGGTGATTAAATTCACAGTGCCAGGGCAGGCCCAGCCCAGCCCAGCCCAGCCCAGCTCAGCTCAGCCATGCACAGCCCAGCCCGGCACAGCGCACTGCTGTGGAGGTCCATTCCTTCACATCCTGCAGCAGGCATGATGCAGACCTATTAGAGCAAAGGCTTGACTCTGCCCTTGTCTGTCTCTTAAAGGAAACAATCTTTGTAGCTTCTTATTGCACCTAATAAATGGACTCTAGCTTGCCTCAAACTTGACCCATCATTTCATTAGCCAGAGCTCATACTTGACCTTTATTTCTATCCAAGCTCACTGACACAAAACCCCTGATTTGAGCAAGTGGCTCACACCAAAATAAAACATCACCATCATCCAACCTATTTTACAACAAGTGTAGCCCCTTCCTCTTATTCTTGTGCTCAGTTATAACCCCCAATACCACAATTGCACTGTGCAATTCACCAAACTTAAAGGACAATGAATGAAGACATTGATAAAGGAAGATAAGGCCTTGTCCCTATTGCACCTACTTGAGAGATAGGGCGGTTGGTAGAAGGTCATGAGGGAAAACATTTGAAATTTCGGGACACACATGCCAAAAAGAGTGTCCACTTTTCTCCTCTGTTACCAAGTAAAAAAAAAATTTGCAAAAAAAAAAAACTATTCACTTTTTGAAAATTTCCACCTTGGGATACTTCTACAGCATTGGCAGGATTCGAACCCTGGCCTGTGAGGGCTGTCCCCACCAAAGGTACAAGACTTACCTTTGAGCTATAGCTCCTTGGTGGTCTAGAGGATTGCAGTAGTAACTATAAGCAACATACAGGCCTTGGTGTCCTTCCCTGCGGCATCCATTGCACATGAAAAGGATGACCATGACATAAGGACAATTTGATAGGCTACTTACATGGAAACCAGTGTGGTCCAGTGGGTAAGTGCCTGCCTTCCATCCAGGCAACCAGGGTTCAAATCCCGGGTTCAGCACCAGGTGACTGATGGTGGCAGAGCAGAGGTAAGTTGGAGGTGGGCCTAAAGGGCCAATTGGTAAGTAAAATGTGTCTGTGTGTTGTGTAAGAGTGGAATCATGCCTAGTGAATGAGGGATTGCAGGTTGGTTGGTAAGTAGTGAGTGGGTGGGGTCAGAGGGGAGGGGTATAGGAGGAGCTGGGTGAGAGAGGAGGGGTATAGGAGGAGCTCGGTCGGAGAGGAGGGGTATAGGAGGAGCCTAGTCAGAGTGGGTGGGGTCAGAGATGAGGGGTTCAGGAGCAGCCTAGTCAGAGTGGGTGGGGTCAGAGAGGAGGGGTGTAGGAGGAGCTGGGTCAGAGAGGAGGGGTATAGGAGGAGCTGGGTTGGATAGGAGGGGTATAGGAGGAGCCTAGTCAGAGTGGGTGGGGTCAGAGAGGAGGGGTATAGGAGGAGCTCGGTCGGAGAGGAGGGGTATAGGAGGAGCTGGGTCGGATAGGAGGGGTATAGGAGGAGCCTAGTCAGAGTGGGTGGGGTCAGAGAGGAGGGGTTCAGGAGCAGCCTAGTCAGAGTGGGTGGGGTCAGAGAGGAGGGGTATATGGGTGGGGTCAGAGAGCAGAGGAATAGGTGGAGTAGGATCCTGACTTATTGTGGGAAAGTGCAAATACTTTTTTACTGCACCCCCCTATACTCTCTGATTTCTGTTGGGAGGGGGCAGTCAAAAATGGGGGGTTCAGTATTAAAAGGTGCTTGGGCGCAACGTGAAGGCGATGAGGTGCACAGAATGGCATGGCTTCCAGGTACTTTTTGGGGGGGCTACCATTAGTTTTTATTGCTCTGATCCTCCCTCATGGGGTGTACCCCAAATGGTTAGGGGCAACGGGGGGGGAGGCAAGATGCTGTTTGACAGTTTCTATTACCAACAGGGGTCACCATACGATTCTTCTGCAGTTATGGTATTGAAAGGTAAAACAAGGAGCATGTGGCTGTATTTTTGCAGGTCGGGTGCCCCAAAATGTTACTGCCAGCAGCAGCAGCCCCCTTCCTCCCCACCCGGCAGATTGGTATAGGTACCTTTAGGACATTTCTGTTGAAAACAGAGGCTATAGCGAATCGCACTACAAAATCCGAGAGCACTAACACTTGCTAAATAAAGTTGGCATCGGAGCATACGAATGAGGCAGGGAGAGGCTACTGTTGGCAATTGGTTTGGTGGGTCATAGTGAATAACCTCGGCATGCAAATAGGCAGAAGTGTGAGGATTGGCAGTGTCTGTAGAGAATTTTGGCATGCTCTTCAGTTGATTTTTTCCTCCTTACGTTGGCTATGAACTACAGAGGAAAGGCCTGGCCTTACTGTTGGGCAAAACATGTTTCATGATTTTAAGAAGTGTAGTCTGGCTGTACTGAGAGGGGCTGTACAGTACGGTAAATGTCTGTATACCCCTGCGATGTGCATCCAACTGTCACTTGAGATTGAACAGCGAACGAAGCAGCTAGGTTACTGACTGAATGTAAATGGAAGGCACATAGGAAGGGTGCTTGTGGTCACTCAAATGATTGAAACCTGGTTGATGCACTACCAAAGCTGGGGTACCAGGAGGGAACATTTGAGGGGTATTGAGATGGTGGTGTGCAGAGGTCAACATATGTTTCAGAGACACAGAGGTACTGCGGTCCTGGTCCCACATTGGGGGTAGACAAAAGTCCCTGCTAAAGATTTCTGTCCAACTGTTATCACATTTTGTGCAGCCTGGCTCCCTCTGTAAGGATTCCCCAGTGTCTTTCGATCCTACAGATGACTGTAGCAAACTTCCCAAATTTTTTCTTGGCCTCATACTCCCAAAGGAGTGCCTGACATTTGCCAGCCTAACGATACTCACATTCTGGGAAAAACCTCACTAACCATGCATATTTATGTACCACACATGGCAAATCCTTACAATTGCAGAACATCATATCGCACTTGTCATCTTTGAGGTACTGTAAGTATTTGGATTTGAGGGTAATATTCATCCTTGCTTGCTCTCTCCCATCTGAAGTCTACGGTGCTGCTATTCCTTTCTCACATCTCCCTTCAAAGAGACACGCGACACACAGACTCAATCACTCAGCAAACATATATGCTTTGACGTTTTCATATTGCTGTTTACCTTCTAATTATTCCCCCTTCACCACAAATACAGGCCTGCCATTCCTCATCCCCTCAGTCAACGCAGTCCTTCACTCTTTAGGCCCTGCAAGACCACCATGAACAAGAATCATGTCAGCAAGCAGAAGAAAAGCCTCAGTGTGCTCTTTTGTTCATACTGCTGCCCTCTAGTAACACTTCATGGCAACTGCAGCATAAGAATGGGACTGAGAAGAGGGCTGTCCTATGCAAATAATATCCTCCCATGCACACTTTCTTCTGAGACGGTCGGCGGCTTGTGCCGTGATACCACCTCCAACATATGGTCTTCAACCAAATTTTAAAAAAGCCCACCTGCCTTAGACGAAGGATTTTGCCACTCAAAGGAAGCACATGGGGACATCACCCTCATTTAGCAGGGTCCTAAATTGCCTGCTGTCAGCCTGTATACAGAACAAGGGCGTTCGTGAGCGTTCCTCAAAGGAAGGAGGTGGGTGATTAAATTCACAGTGCCAGGGCAGGCCCAGCCAAGCCCAGCCCAGCCCAGCTCAGCCCTGCACAGCCCGGCACAGCGCACTGCTGTGGAGGTCCATTCCTTCACATCCTGCAGCAGGCATGATGCAGACCTATTAGAGCAAAGGCTTGACTCTGCCCTTGTCTGTCTCTTAAAGGAAACAATCTTTGTAGCTTCTTATTGCACCTAATAAATGGACTCTAGCTTGCCTCAAACTTGACCCATCATTTCATTAGCCAGAGCTCATACTTGACCTTTATTTCTATCCAAGCTCACTGACACAAAACCCCTGATTTGAGCAAGTGGCTCACACCAAAATAAAAAATCACCATCATCCAACCTATTTTACAACAAGTGTAGCCCCTTCCTCTTATTCTTGTGCTCAGTTATAACCCCCAATACCACAATTGCACTCTGCAATTCACCAAACTTAAAGGACAAAGAATGAAGACATTGATAAAGGAAGATAAGGCCTTGTCCCTATTGCACCTACTTGAGAGATAGGGCGGTTGGTAGAAGGTCATGAGGGCAAACATTTGAAATTTCGGGACACACATGCCAAAAAGAGTGTCCACTTTTCTCCTCTGTTACCAAGTAAAAAAAAAATTTGCAAAAAAAAAAAACTATTCACTTTTTGAAAATTTCCACCTTGGGATACTTCTACAGCATTGGCAAGATTCGAACCCTGGCCTGTGAGGGCTGTCCCCACCAAAGGTACAAGACTTACCTTTGAGCTATAGCTCCCTGGTGGTCTAGAGGATTGCAGTAGTAACTATAAGCAACATACAGGCCTTGGTGTCCTTCCCTGCGGCATCCATTGCACATGAAAAGGATGACCATGACATAAGGACAATTTGATAGGCTACTTACATGGAAACCAGTGTGGTCCAGTGGGTAAGTGCCTGCCTTCCATCCAGGCAACCAGGGTTCAAATCCCGGGTTCGGCACCAGGTGACTGATGGTGGCAGAGCAGAGGTAAGTTGGAGGTGGGCCTAAAGGGCCAATTGGTAAGTAAAATGTGTCTGTGTGTTGTGTAAGAGTGGAATCATGCGTAGTGAATGAGGGATTGCAGGTTGGTTGGTAAGTAGTGAGTGGGTGGGGTCAGAGGGGAGGGGTATAGGAGGAGCTGGGTGAGAGAGGAGGGGTATAGGAGGAGCTCGGTCGGAGAGGAGGGGTATAGGAGGAGCCTAGTCAGAGTGGGTGGGGTCAGAGATGAGGGGTATAGGAGGAGCTGGGTGAGAGAGGAGGGGTATAGGAGGAGCTCGGTCGGAGAGGAGGGGTATAGGAGGAGCCTAGTCAGAGTGGGTGGGGTCAGAGATGAGGGGTTCAGGAGCAGCCTAGTCAGAGTGGGTGGGGTCAGAGAGGAGGGGTGTAGGAGGAGCTGGGTCAGAGAGGAGGGGTATAGGAGGAGCTGGGTCGGATAGGAGGGGTATAGGAGGAGCCTAGTCAGAGTGGGTGGGGTCAGAGAGGAGGGGTATAGGAGGAGCTGGGTGAGAGAGGAGGGGTATAGGAGGAGCTCGGTCGGAGAGGAGGGGTATAGGAGGAGCCAAGTCAGAGTTGGTGGGGTCAGAGAGGAGGGGTTCAGGAGCAGCCTAGTCAGAGTGGGTGGGGTCAGAGAGGAGGGGTATATGGGTGGGGTCAGAGAGCAGAGGAATAGGTGGAGTAGGATCCTGACTTATTGTGGGAAAGTGCAAATACTTTTTTACTGCACCCCCCTATACTCTCTGATTTCTGTTGGGAGGGGGCAGTCAAAAATGGGGGGTTCAGTATTAAAAGGTGCTTGGGCGCAACGTGAAGGCGATGAGGTGCACAGAATGGCATGGCTTCCAGGTACTTTTTGGGGGGGCTACCATTAGTTTTTATTGCTCTGATCCTCCCTCATGGGGTGTACCCCAAATGGTTAGGGGCAACGGGGGGGGGAGGCAAGATGCTGTTTGACAGTTTCTATTACCAACAGGGGTCACCATACGATTCTTCTGCAGTTATGGTATTGAAAGGTAAAACAAGGAGCATGTGGCTGTATTTTTGCAGGTCGGGTGCCCCAAAATGTTACTGCCAGCAGCAGCAGCCCCCTTCCTCCCCACCCGGCAGATTGGTATAGGTACCTTTAGGACATTTCTGTTGAAAACAGAGGCTATAGCGAATCGCACTACAAAATCCGAGAGCACTAACACTTTCTAAATAAAGGTGGCATCGGAGCATACGAATGAGGCAGGGAGAGGCTACTGTTGGCAATTGGTTTGGTGGGTCATAGTGAATAACCTCGGCATGCAAATAGGCAGAAGTGTGAGGATTGGCAGTGTCTGTAGAGAATTTTGGCATGCTCTTCAGTTGATTTTTTCCTCCTTACGTTGGCTATGAACTACAGAGGAAAGGCCTGGCCTTACTGTTGGGCAAAACATGTTTCATGATTTTAAGAAGTGTAGTCTGGCTGTACTGAGAGGGGCTGTACAGTACGGTAAATGTCTGTATACCCCTGCGATGTGCATCCAACTGTCACTTGAGATTGAACAGCGAACGAAGCAGCTAGGTTACTGACTGAATGTAAATGGAAGGCACATAGGAAGGGTGCTTGTGGTCACTCAAATGATTGAAACCTGGTTGATGCACTACCAAAGCTGGGGTACCAGGAGGGAACATTTGAGGGGTATTGAGATGGTGGTGTGCAGAGGTCAACATATGTTTCAGAGACACAGAGGTACTGCGGTCCTGGTCCCACATTGGGGGTAGACAAAAGTCCCTGCTAAAGATTTCTGTCCAACTGTTATCACATTTTGTGCAGCCTGGCTCCCTCTGTAAGGATTCCCCAGTGTCTTTCGATCCTACAGATGACTGTAGCAAACTTCCCAAATTTTTTCTTGGCCTCATACTCCCAAAGGAGTGCCTGACATTTGCCAGCCTAACGATACTCACATTCTGGGAAAAACCTCACTAACCATGCATATTTATGTACCACACATGGCAAATCCTTACAATTGCAGAACATCATATCGCACTTGTCATCTTTGAGGTACTGTAAGTATTTGGATTTGAGGGTAATATTCATCCTTGCTTGCTCTCTCCCATCTGAAGTCTACGGTGCTGCTATTCCTTTCTCACATCTCCCTTCAAAGAGACACGCGACACACAGACTCAATCACTCAGCAAACATATATGCTTTGACGTTTTCATATTGCTGTTTACCTTCTAATTATTCCCCCTTCACCACAAATACAGGCCTGCCATTCCTCATCCCCTCAGTCAACGCAGTCCTTCACTCTTTAGGCCCTGCAAGACCACCATGAACAAGAATCATGTCAGCAAGCAGAAGAAAAGCCTCAGTGTGCTCTTTTGTTCATACTGCTGCCCTCTAGTAACACTTCATGGCAACTGCAGCATAAGAATGGGACTGAGAAGAGGGCTGTCCTATGCAAATAATATCCTCCCATGCACACTTTCTTCTGAGACGGTCGGCGGCTTGTGCCGTGATACCACCTCCAACATATGGTCTTCAACCAAATTTTAAAAAAGCCCACCTGCCTTAGACGAAGGATTTTGCCACTCAAAGGAAGCACATGGGGACATCACCCTCATTTAGCAGGGTCCTAAATTGCCTGCTGTCAGCCTGTATACAGAACAAGGGCGTTCGTGGGCGTTCGTGAGCGTTCCTCAAAGGAAGGAGGTGGGTGATTAAATTCACAGTGCCAGGGCAGGCCCAGCCCAGCCCAGCCCAGCCCAGCCCAGCCCAGCCCAGCTCAGCCCTGCACAGCCCAGCCCGGCACAGCGCACTGCTGTGGAGGTCCATTCCTTCACATCCTGCAGCAGGCATGATGCAGACCTATTAGAGCAAAGGCTTGACTCTGCCCTTTATTTGTCTCTTATAGGAAACAATCTTTGTAGCTTCTTATTGCACCTAATAAATGGACTCTAGCTTGCCTCAAACTTGACCCATCATTTCATTAGCCAGAGCTCATACTTGACCTTTATTTCTATCCAAGCTCACTGACACAAAACCCCTGATTTGAGCAAGTGGCTCACACCAAAATAAAACATCACCATCATCCAACCTATTTTACAACAAGTGTAGCCCCTTCCTCTTATTCTTGTGCTCAGTTATAACCCCCAATACCACAATTGCACTGTGCAATTCACCAAACTTAAAGGACAAAGAATGAAGACATTGATAAAGGAAGATAAGGCCTTGTCCCTATTGCACCTACTTGAGAGATAGGGCGGTTGGTAGAAGGTCATGAGGGAAAACATTTGAAATTTCGGGACACACATGCCAAAAAGAGTGTCCACTTTTCTCCTCTGTTACCAAGTAAAAAAAAAATTTGCAAAAAAAAAAAACTATTCACTTTTTGAAAATTTCCACCTTGGGATACTTCTACAGCATTGGCAGGATTCGAACCCTGGCCTGTGAGGGCTGTCCCCACCAAAGGTACAAGACTTACCTTTGAGCTATAGCTCCTTGGTGGTCTAGAGGATTGCAGTAGTAACTATAAGCAACATACAGGCCTTGGTGTCCTTCCCTGCGGCATCCATTGCACATGAAAAGGATGACCATGACATAAGGACAATTTGATAGGCTACTTACATGGAAACCAGTGTGGTCCAGTGGGTAAGTGCCTGCCTTCCATCCAGGCAACCAGGGTTCAAATCCCGGGTTCGGCACCAGGTGACTGATGGTGGCAGAGCAGAGGTAAGTTGGAGGTGGGCCTAAAGGGCCAATTGGTAAGTAAAATGTGTCTGTGTGTTGTGTAAGAGTGGAATCATGCCTAGTGAATGAGGGATTGCAGGTTGGTTGGTAAGTAGTGAGTGGGTGGGGTCAGAGGGGAGGGGTATAGGAGGAGCTGGGTGAGAGAGGAGGGGTATAGGAGGAGCTCGGTCGGAGAGGAGGGGTATAGGAGGAGCCTAGTCAGAGTGGGTGGGGTCAGAGATGAGGGGTTCAGGAGCAGCCTAGTCAGAGTGGGTGGGGTCAGAGAGGAGGGGTGTAGGAGGAGCTGGGTCAGAGAGGAGGGGTATAGGAGGAGCTGGGTCGGATAGGAGGGGTATAGGAGGAGCCTAGTCAGAGTGGGTGGGGTCAGAGAGGAGGGGTATAGGAGGAGCTGGGTGAGAGAGGAGGGGTATAGGAGGAGCTCGGTTGGAGAGGAGGGGTATAGGAGGAGCCAAGTCAGAGTGGGTGGGGTCAGAGAGGAGGGGTTCAGGAGCAGCCTAGTCAGAGTGGGTGGGGTCAGAGAGGAGGGGTATATGGGTGGGGTCAGAGAGCAGAGGAATAGGTGGAGTAGGATCCTGACTTATTGTGGGAAAGTGCAAATACTTTTTTACTGCACCCCCCTATACTCTCTGATTTCTGTTGGGAGGGGGCAGTCAAAAATGGGGGGTTCAGTATTAAAAGGTGCTTGGGCGCAACGTGAAGGCGATGAGGTGCACAGAATGGCATGGCTTCCAGGTACTTTTTGGGGGGGCTACCATTAGTTTTTATTGCTCTGATCCTCCCTCATGGGGTGTACCCCAAATGGTTAGGGGCAACGGGGGGGGAGGCAAGATGCTGTTTGACAGTTTCTATTACCAACAGGGGTCACCATACGATTCTTCTGCAGTTATGGTATTGAAAGGTAAAACAAGGAGCATGTGGCTGTATTTTTGCAGGTCGGGTGCCCCAAAATGTTACTGCCAGCAGCAGCAGCCCCCTTCCTCCCCACCCGGCAGATTGGTATAGGTACCTTTAGGACATTTCTGTTGAAAACAGAGGCTATAGCGAATCGCACTACAAAATCCGAGAGCACTAACACTTGCTAAATAAAGGTGGCATCGGAGCATACGAATGAGGCAGGGAGAGGCTACTGTTGGCAATTGGTTTGGTGGGTCATAGTGAATAACCTCGGCATGCAAATAGGCAGAAGTGTGAGGATTGGCAGTGTCTGTAGAGAATTTTGGCATGCTCTTCAGTTGATTTTTTCCTCCTTACGTTGGCTATGAACTACAGAGGAAAGGCCTGGCCTTACTGTTGGGCAAAACATGTTTCATGATTTTAAGAAGTGTAGTCTGGCTGTACTGAGAGGGGCTGTACAGTACGGTAAATGTCTGTATACCCCTGCGATGTGCATCCAACTGTCACTTGAGATTGAACAGCGAACGAAGCAGCTGGGTTACTGACTGAATGTAAATGGAAGGCACATAGGAAGGGTGCTTGTGGTCACTCAAATGATTGAAACCCGGTTGATGCACTACCAAAGCTGGGGTACCAGGAGGGAACATTTGAGGGGTATTGAGATGGTGGTGTGCAGAGGTCAACATATGTTTCAGAGACACAGAGGTACTGCGGTCCTGGTCCCACATTGGGGGTAGACAAAAGTCCCTGCTAAAGATTTCTGTCCAACTGTTATCACATTTTGTGCAGCCTGGCTCCCTCTGTAAGGATTCCCCAGTGTCTTTCGATCCTACAGATGACTGTAGCAAACTTCCCAAATTTTTTCTTGGCCTCATACTCCCAAAGGAGTGCCTGACATTTGCCAGCCTAACGATACTCACATTCTGGGAAAAACCTCACTAACCATGCATATTTATGTACCACACATGGCAAATCCTTACAATTGCAGAACATCATATCGCACTTGTCATCTTTGAGGTACTGTAAGTATTTGGATTTGAGGGTAATATTCATCCTTGCTTGCTCTCTCCCATCTGAAGTCTACGGTGCTGCTATTCCTTTCTCACATCTCCCTTCAAAGAGACACGCGACACACAGACTCAATCACTCAGCAAACATATATGCTTTGACGTTTTCATATTGCTGTTTACCTTCTAATTATTCCCCCTTCACCACAAATACAGGCCTGCCATTCCTCATCCCCTCAGTCAACGCAGTCCTTCACTCTTTAGGCCCTGCAAGACCACCATGAACAAGAATCATGTCAGCAAGCAGAAGAAAAGCCTCAGTGTGCTCTTTTGTTCATACTGCTGCCCTCTAGTAACACTTCATGGCAACTGCAGCATAAGAATGGGACTGAGAAGAGGGCTGTCCTGTGCAAATAATATCCTCCCATGCACACTTTCTTCTGAGACGGTCGGCGGCTTGTGCCGTGATACCACCTCCAACATATGGTCTTCAACCAAATTTTAAAAAAGCCCACCTGCCTTAGACGAAGGATTTTGCCACTCAAAGGAAGCACATGGGGACATCACCCTCATTTAGCAGGGTCCTAAATTGCCTGCTGTCAGCCTGTATACAGAACAAGGGCGTTCGTGGGCGTTCGTGAGCGTTCCTCAAAGGAAGGAGGTGGGTGATTAAATTCACAGTGCCAGGGCAGGCCCAGCCCAGCCCAGCCCAGCCCAGCTCAGCCCTGCACAGCCCAGCCCAGCCCGGCACAGCGCACTGCTGTGGAGGTCCATTCTTTATGCAAACAAAAAGAAGGAGTATCCCCAATGTCAGGTTTTTTGAGGAAAAAACTTTCGGAGGGTAAGTTGTTTGGCAAAAAAAGGAAAAAAGTCAACCTTTTTGATAGGAAACCCCTCACTCACCACCTAGTGGTGACTTGCTTCATCATCGGGGTCCACCCTGGTGACCTAGCGTCACCAGGATGTGCTTCGACACCTGGGTTACAGTGGAGCAGGTTGTGACTGTCTGTGCAAAAAAAGGGTGTTAAAAATTGTCCCGGTTTAACTTAAAATCAATCTTTATTATAAAGTAATCAGAACAATGTTAAAAATTACTAGCGAGATACTCCTTGGTGAGTTACGGCCAAGGTATCTCTATATGTGTCTGAGTGGTTTGGTTGACATGTTTCTACCATCAGGGCAGTAGCCCGGTATTCTTCAGGACCAAAAACAGGTGGATGGGAGGTGAGTGCCCCCTAAAAGGCACACCCTCTCCTAATCCCCTGTGAACCAACTGGAAAAATTACCAGTGGTGAATGTGCTCTTTTAAAATAAAGAGAGCTGGTTGCAAAAAAAGAAGAAAAAGAGACCTGTAGGGAAAAGCAAAAGAGTACTGATTTCAGTAGAATTTTTATACTTTCCTGTAACGTCGTGAAGTGTCTCTGTGATACGATTAATCATGCCAGGGGACGTGCCCTCCGAGTGATCAAGTACTGTGTTCAATACGGGTGATTTGGCAGGGGAGTATTCTCCGAGCGTGCACTCTTATCAATAGGTGCTCGTGTTTGTCATGCAGTACATTATAGTTGCCTTCATAGAGATATATACGGGCATGCACTTCATTTCAAATGCATACACACTCGATTTGTCATTCGTCTCATTCAGCCATCTAATGTCTATTGTGCCCAGTGAGTTTCAGCGGGCGTTTCTAGGTAGGTGTGGCAGGTAGTGGCGTGTCCTCGTATGTGCATTAATACTAGGTAGTGCCAGGAGTTTTACTACGTCGTGCCAGTAATTTGTACCTAATTACAAACAAAACACACAAACATATAACATGTAGGAGTGCGCGCAGATTCCATGGTTCAAACACAGGGCTTACTTGTTATAAGCCTCTAGATTACTTCAACGGGCAGGGGGTAGGTTCTTCTAACCGCCAAACTTATTTCTAAAATGGCACGAAAGATAATAGTGGAGTGAGTGGATCGAGCGAGGAGCCCGGTAGGGATCGAAATGGTTCTAGATCCTCGATTCCATTTCTGTAGGAAATGCGAGGTGCATTCTACTTACAGTTTGCGGGAGATTTAAACGGCCATTCACCTACTCCTATCCTCCTCTGCTCGGCTAGTGGTGCCGTGCGGGAGTTCTTCCGTTAAATGAGAAAATCTCTTCCGGGAAGGGCGGGGTGCCGTGCGCCGGAGGGGGAGGAGTTACGGGGCGGGTCCTGATGACGCGGAATACGCGTGTTTTGGTAAACAAAGTGCGTCCCGGTTGCTGAGCAACGATCGGGATGGTTTAGGTGATTTGGAATATGGGATGCTCCAATTTGATGGGCATTAGCGTCCTGATGTCAGGCCCAGGACCATTGTCACGCGGTAAACGTTTACCGCGTGACAATGGTCCTGGGCCTGACATCAGGACGCTAATGCCCATCAAATTGGAGCATCCCATATTCCAAATCACCTAAACCATCCCGATCGTTGCTCAGCAACCGGGACGCACTTTGTTTACCAAAACACGCGTATTCCGCGTCATCATGACCCGCCCCGTAACTCCTCCCCCTCCGGCGCACGGCACCCCGCCCTTCCCGGAAGAGATTTTCTCATTTAACGGAAGAACTCCCGCACGGCACCACTAGCCGAGCAGAGGAGGATAGGAGTAGGTGAATGGCCGTTTAAATCTCCCGCAAACTGTAAGTAGAATGCACCTCGCATTTCCTACAGAAATGGAATCGAGGATCTAGAACCATTTCGATCCCTACCGGGCTCCTCGCTCGATCCACTCACTCCACTATTATCTTTCGTGCCATTTTAGAAATAAGTTTGGCGGTTAGAAGAACCTACCCCCTGCCCGTTGAAGTAATCTAGAGGCTTATAACAAGTAAGCCCTGTGTTTGAACCATGGAATCTGCGCGCACTCCTACATGTTATATGTTTGTGTGTTTTGTTTGTAATTAGGTACAAATTACTGGCACGACGTAGTAAAACTCCTGGCACTACCTAGTATTAATGCACATACGAGGACACGCCACTACCTGCCACACCTACCTAGAAACGCCCGCTGAAACTCACTGGGCACAATAGACATTAGATGGCTGAATGAGACGAATGACAAATCGAGTGTGTATGCATTTGAAATGAAGTGCATGCCCGTATATATCTCTATGAAGGCAACTATAATGTACTGCATGACAAACACGAGCACCTATTGATAAGAGTGCACGCTCGGAGAATACTCCCCTGCCAAATCACCCGTATTGAACACAATACTTGATCACTCGGAGGGCACGTCCCCTGGCATGATTAATCGTATCACAGAGACACTTCACGACGTTACAGGAAAGTATAAAAATTCTACTGAAATCAGTACTCTTTTGCTTTTCCCTACAGGTCTCTTTTTCTTCTTTTTTTGCAACCAGCTCTCTTTATTTTAAAAGAGCACATTCACCACTGGTAATTTTTCCAGTTGGTTCACAGGGGATTAGGAGAGGGTGTGCCTTTTAGGGGGCACTCACCTCCCATCCACCTGTTTTTGGTCCTGAAGAATACCGGGCTACTGCCCTGATGGTAGAAACATGTCGACCAAACCACTCAGACACATATAGAGATACCTTGGCCGTAACTCACCAAGGAGTATCTCGCTAGTAATTTTTAACATTGTTCTGATTACTTTATAATAAAGATTGATTTTAAGTTAAACCGGGACAATTTTTAACACCCTTTTTTTGCACAGACAGTCACAACCTGCTCCACTGTAACCCAGGTGTCGAAGCACATCCTGGTGACGCTAGGTCACCAGGGTGGACCCCGATGATGAAGCAAGTCACCACTAGGTGGTGAGTGAGGGGTTTCCTATCAAAAAGGTTGACTTTTTTCCTTTTTTTGCCAAACAACTTACCCTCCGAAAGTTTTTTCCTCAAAAAACCTGACATTGGGGATACTCCTTCTTTTTGTTTGCATAATTATTCCTATCAGGGGAATAGGAGGTATCTCTTGTCACTTCCTAGTGACAATATCCCTTGCTCTCTCCTTTGATTTCAGAGGTCCATTCTTTCACATCCTGCAGCAGGCATGATGCAGACCTATTAGAGCAAAGGCTTGACTCTGCCCTTGTCTGTCTCTTAAAGGAAACAATCTTTGTAGCTTCTTATTGCACCTAATAAATGGACTCTAGCTTGCCTCAAACTTGACCCATCATTTCATTAGCCAGAGCTCATACTTGACCTTTATTTCTATCCAAGCTCACTGACACAAAACCCCTGATTTGAGCAAGTGGCTCACACCAAAATAAAAAATCACCATCATCCAACCTATTTTACAACAAGTGTAGCCCCTTCCTCTTATTCTTGTGCTCAGTTATAACCCCCAATACCACAATTGCACTCTGCAATTCACCAAACTTAAAGGACAAAGAATGAAGACATTGATAAAGGAAGATAAGGCCTTGTCCCTATTGCACCTACTTGAGAGATAGGGCGGTTGGTAGAAGGTCATGAGGGAAAACATTTGAAATTTCGGGACACACATGCCAAAAAGAGTGTCCACTTTTCTCCTCTGTTACCAAGTAAAAAAAAAAATTGCAAAAAAAAAAACTATTCACTTTTTGAAAATTTCCACCTTGGGATACTTCTACAGCATTGGCAGGATTCGAACCCTGGCCTGTGAGGGCTGTCCCCACCAAAGGTACAAGACTTACCTTTGAGCTATAGCTCCTTGGTGGTCTAGAGGATTGCAGTAGTAACTATAAGCAACATACAGGCCTTGGTGTCCTTCCCTGCGGCATCCATTGCACATGAAAAGGATGACCATGACATAAGGACAATTTGATAGGCTACTTACATGGAAACCAGTGTGGTCCAGTGGGTAAGTGCCTGCCTTCCATCCAGGCAACCAGGGTTCAAATCCCGGGTTCGGCACCAGGTGACTGATGGTGGCAGAGCAGAGGTAAGTTGGAGGTGGTCCTAAAGGGCCAATTGGTAAGTAAAATGTGTCTGTGTGTTGTGTAAGAGTGGAATCATGCCTAGTGAATGAGGGATTGCAGGTTGGTTGGTAAGTAGTGAGTGGGTGGGGTCAGAGGGGAGGGGTTGAGGAGGAGCTGGGTGAGAGAGGAGGGGTATAGGAGGAGCTCGGTCGGAGAGGAGGGGTATAGGAGGAGCCTAGTCAGAGTGGGTGGGGTCAGAGATGAGGGGTTCAGGAACAGCCTAGTCAGAGTGGGTGGGGTCAGAGAGGAGGGGTGTAGGAGGAGCTGGGTCAGAGAGGAGGGGTATAGGAGGAGCCTAGTCAGAGTGGGTGGGGTCAGAGAGGAGGGGTATAGGAGGAGCTGGGTGAGAGAGGAGGGGTATAGGAGGAGCTTGGTCGGAGAGGAGGGGTATAGGAGGAGCCAAGTCAGAGTGGGTGGGGTCAGAGAGGAGGGGTTCAGGAGCAGCCTAGTCAGAGTGGGTGGGGTCAGAGAGGAGGGGTATATGGGTGGGGTCAGAGAGCAGAGGAATAGGTGGAGTAGGATCCTGACTTATTGTGGGAAAGTGCAAATACTTTTTTACTGCACCCCCCTATACTCTCTGATTTCTGTTGGGAGGGGGCAGTCAAAAATGGGGGGTTCAGTATTAAAAGGTGCTTGGGCGCAACGTGAAGGCGATGAGGTGCACAGAATGGCATGGCTTCCAGGTACTTTTTGGGGGGGCTACCATTAGTTTTTATTGCTCTGATCCTCCCTCATGGGGTGTACCCCAAATGGTTAGGGGCAACGGGGGGGGAGGCAAGATGCTGTTTGACAGTTTCTAATACCAACAGGGGTCACCATACGATTCTTCTGCAGTTATGGTATTGAAAGGTAAAACAAGGAGCATGTGGCTGTATTTTTGCAGGTCGGGTGCCCCAAAATGTTACTGCCAGCAGCAGCAGCCCCCTTCCTCCCCACCCGGCAGATTGGTATAGGTACCTTTAGGACATTTCTGTTGAAAACAGAGGCTATAGCGAATCGCACTACAAAATCCGAGAGAACTAACACTTGCTAAATAACGGTGGCATCGGAGCATACGAATGAGGCAGGGAGAGGCTACTGTTGGCAATTGGTTTGGTGGGTCATAGTGAATAACCTCGGCATGCAAATAGGCAGAAGTGTGAGGATTGGCAGTGTCTGTAGAGAATTTTGGCATGCTCTTCAGTTGATTTTTTCCTCCTTACGTTGGCTATGAACTACAGAGGAAAGGCCTGGCCTTACTGTTGGGCAAAACATGTTTCATGATTTTAAGAAGTGTAGTCTGGCTGTACTGAGAGGGGCTGTACAGTACGGTAAATGTCTGTATACCCCTGCGATGTGCATCCAACTGTCACTTGAGATTGAACAGCGAACGAAGCAGCTGGGTTACTGACTGAATGTAAATGGAAGGCACATAGGAAGGGTGCTTGTGGTCACTCAAATGATTGAAACCCGGTTGATGCACTACCAAAGCTGGGGTACCAGGAGGGAACATTTGAGGGGTATTGAGATGGTGGTGTGCAGAGGTCAACATATGTTTCAGAGACACAGAGGTACTGCGGTCCTGGTCCCACATTGGGGGTAGACAAAAGTCCCTGCTAAAGATTTCTGTCCAACTGTTATCACATTTTGTGCAGCCTGGCTCCCTCTGTAAGGATTCCCCAGTGTCTTTCGATCCTACAGATGACTGTAGCAAACTTCCCAAATTTTTTCTTGGCCTCATACTCCCAAAGGAGTGCCTGACATTTGCCAGCCTAACGATACTCACATTCTGGGAAAAACCTCACTAACCATGCATATTTATGTACCACACATGGCAAATCCTTACAATTGCAGAACATCATATCGCACTTGTCATCTTTGAGGTACTGTAAGTATTTGGATTTGAGGGTAATATTCATCCTTGCTTGCTCTCTCCCATCTGAAGTCTACGGTGCTGCTATTCCTTTCTCACATCTCCCTTCAAAGAGACACGCGACACACAGACTCAATCACTCAGCAAACATATATGCTTTGATGTTTTCATATTGCTGTTTACCTTCTAATTATTCCCCCTTCACCACAAATACAGGCCTGCCATTCCTCATCCCCTCAGTCAACGCAGTCCTTCACTCTTTAGGCCCTGCAAGACCACCATGAACAAGAATCATGTCAGCAAGCAGAAGAAAAGCCTCAGTGTGCTCTTTTGTTCATACTGCTGCCCTCTAGTAACACTTCATGGCAACTGCAGCATAAGAATGGGACTGAGAAGAGGGCTGTCCTATGCAAATAATATCCTCCCATGCACACTTTCTTCTGAGACGGTCGGCGGCTTGTGCCGTGATACCACCTCCAACATATGGTCTTCAACCAAATTTTAAAAAAGCCCACCTGCCTTAGACGAAGGATTTTGCCACTCAAAGGAAGCACATGGGGACATCACCCTCATTTAGCAGGGTCCTAAATTGCCTGCTGTCAGCCTGTATACAGAACAAGGGCGTTCATGGGCGTTCGTGAGCGTTCCTCAAAGGAAGGAGGTGGGTGATTAAATTCACAGTGCCAGGGCAGGCCCAGCCCAGCCCAGCCCAGCCCAGCTCAGCTCAGCCATGCACAGCCCAGCCCGGCACAGCGCACTGCTGTGGAGGTCCATTCCTTCACATCCTGCAGCAGGCATGATGCAGACCTATTAGAGCAAAGGCTTGACTCTGCCCTTGTCTGTCTCTTAAAGGAAACAATCTTTGTAGCTTCTTATTGCACCTAATAAATGGACTCTAGCTTGCCTCAAACTTGACCCATCATTTCATTAGCCAGAGCTCATACTTGACCTTTATTTCTATCCAAGCTCACTGACACAAAACCCCTGATTTGAGCAAGTGGCTCACACCAAAATAAAACATCACCATCATCCAACCTATTTTACAACAAGTGTAGCCCCTTCCTCTTATTCTTGTGCTCAGTTATAACCCCCAATACCACAATTGCACTGTGCAATTCACCAAACTTAAAGGACAATGAATGAAGACATTGATAAAGGAAGATAAGGCCTTGTCCCTATTGCACCTACTTGAGAGATAGGGCGGTTGGTAGAAGGTCATGAGGGAAAACATTTGAAATTTCGGGACACACATGCCAAAAAGAGTGTCCACTTTTCTCCTCTGTTACCAAGTAAAAAAAAAATTTGCAAAAAAAAAAAACTATTCACTTTTTGAAAATTTCCACCTTGGGATACTTCTACAGCATTGGCAGGATTCGAACCCTGGCCTGTGAGGGCTGTCCCCACCAAAGGTACAAGACTTACCTTTGAGCTATAGCTCCTTGGTGGTCTAGAGGATTGCAGTAGTAACTATAAGCAACATACAGGCCTTGGTGTCCTTCCCTGCGGCATCCATTGCACATGAAAAGGATGACCATGACATAAGGACAATTTGATAGGCTACTTACATGGAAACCAGTGTGGTCCAGTGGGTAAGTGCCTGCCTTCCATCCAGGCAACCAGGGTTCAAATCCCGGGTTCAGCACCAGGTGACTGATGGTGGCAGAGCAGAGGTAAGTTGGAGGTGGGCCTAAAGGGCCAATTGGTAAGTAAAATGTGTCTGTGTGTTGTGTAAGAGTGGAATCATGCCTAGTGAATGAGGGATTGCAGGTTGGTTGGTAAGTAGTGAGTGGGTGGGGTCAGAGGGGAGGGGTATAGGAGGAGCTGGGTGAGAGAGGAGGGGTATAGGAGGAGCTCGGTCGGAGAGGAGGGGTATAGGAGGAGCCTAGTCAGAGTGGGTGGGGTCAGAGATGAGGGGTTCAGGAGCAGCCTAGTCAGAGTGGGTGGGGTCAGAGAGGAGGGGTGTAGGAGGAGCTGGGTCAGAGAGGAGGGGTATAGGAGGAGCTGGGTTGGATAGGAGGGGTATAGGAGGAGCCTAGTCAGAGTGGGTGGGGTCAGAGAGGAGGGGTATAGGAGGAGCTCGGTCGGAGAGGAGGGGTATAGGAGGAGCTGGGTCGGATAGGAGGGGTATAGGAGGAGCCTAGTCAGAGTGGGTGGGGTCAGAGAGGAGGGGTTCAGGAGCAGCCTAGTCAGAGTGGGTGGGGTCAGAGAGGAGGGGTATATGGGTGGGGTCAGAGAGCAGAGGAATAGGTGGAGTAGGATCCTGACTTATTGTGGGAAAGTGCAAATACTTTTTTACTGCACCCCCCTATACTCTCTGATTTCTGTTGGGAGGGGGCAGTCAAAAATGGGGGGTTCAGTATTAAAAGGTGCTTGGGCGCAACGTGAAGGCGATGAGGTGCACAGAATGGCATGGCTTCCAGGTACTTTTTGGGGGGGCTACCATTAGTTTTTATTGCTCTGATCCTCCCTCATGGGGTGTACCCCAAATGGTTAGGGGCAACGGGGGGGGAGGCAAGATGCTGTTTGACAGTTTCTATTACCAACAGGGGTCACCATACGATTCTTCTGCAGTTATGGTATTGAAAGGTAAAACAAGGAGCATGTGGCTGTATTTTTGCAGGTCGGGTGCCCCAAAATGTTACTGCCAGCAGCAGCAGCCCCCTTCCTCCCCACCCGGCAGATTGGTATAGGTACCTTTAGGACATTTCTGTTGAAAACAGAGGCTATAGCGAATCGCACTACAAAATCCGAGAGCACTAACACTTGCTAAATAAAGTTGGCATCGGAGCATACGAATGAGGCAGGGAGAGGCTACTGTTGGCAATTGGTTTGGTGGGTCATAGTGAATAACCTCGGCATGCAAATAGGCAGAAGTGTGAGGATTGGCAGTGTCTGTAGAGAATTTTGGCATGCTCTTCAGTTGATTTTTTCCTCCTTACGTTGGCTATGAACTACAGAGGAAAGGCCTGGCCTTACTGTTGGGCAAAACATGTTTCATGATTTTAAGAAGTGTAGTCTGGCTGTACTGAGAGGGGCTGTACAGTACGGTAAATGTCTGTATACCCCTGCGATGTGCATCCAACTGTCACTTGAGATTGAACAGCGAACGAAGCAGCTAGGTTACTGACTGAATGTAAATGGAAGGCACATAGGAAGGGTGCTTGTGGTCACTCAAATGATTGAAACCTGGTTGATGCACTACCAAAGCTGGGGTACCAGGAGGGAACATTTGAGGGGTATTGAGATGGTGGTGTGCAGAGGTCAACATATGTTTCAGAGACACAGAGGTACTGCGGTCCTGGTCCCACATTGGGGGTAGACAAAAGTCCCTGCTAAAGATTTCTGTCCAACTGTTATCACATTTTGTGCAGCCTGGCTCCCTCTGTAAGGATTCCCCAGTGTCTTTCGATCCTACAGATGACTGTAGCAAACTTCCCAAATTTTTTCTTGGCCTCATACTCCCAAAGGAGTGCCTGACATTTGCCAGCCTAACGATACTCACATTCTGGGAAAAACCTCACTAACCATGCATATTTATGTACCACACATGGCAAATCCTTACAATTGCAGAACATCATATCGCACTTGTCATCTTTGAGGTACTGTAAGTATTTGGATTTGAGGGTAATATTCATCCTTGCTTGCTCTCTCCCATCTGAAGTCTACGGTGCTGCTATTCCTTTCTCACATCTCCCTTCAAAGAGACACGCGACACACAGACTCAATCACTCAGCAAACATATATGCTTTGACGTTTTCATATTGCTGTTTACCTTCTAATTATTCCCCCTTCACCACAAATACAGGCCTGCCATTCCTCATCCCCTCAGTCAACGCAGTCCTTCACTCTTTAGGCCCTGCAAGACCACCATGAACAAGAATCATGTCAGCAAGCAGAAGAAAAGCCTCAGTGTGCTCTTTTGTTCATACTGCTGCCCTCTAGTAACACTTCATGGCAACTGCAGCATAAGAATGGGACTGAGAAGAGGGCTGTCCTATGCAAATAATATCCTCCCATGCACACTTTCTTCTGAGACGGTCGGCGGCTTGTGCCGTGATACCACCTCCAACATATGGTCTTCAACCAAATTTTAAAAAAGCCCACCTGCCTTAGACGAAGGATTTTGCCACTCAAAGGAAGCACATGGGGACATCACCCTCATTTAGCAGGGTCCTAAATTGCCTGCTGTCAGCCTGTATACAGAACAAGGGCGTTCGTGAGCGTTCCTCAAAGGAAGGAGGTGGGTGATTAAATTCACAGTGCCAGGGCAGGCCCAGCCAAGCCCAGCCCAGCCCAGCTCAGCCCTGCACAGCCCGGCACAGCGCACTGCTGTGGAGGTCCATTCCTTCACATCCTGCAGCAGGCATGATGCAGACCTATTAGAGCAAAGGCTTGACTCTGCCCTTGTCTGTCTCTTAAAGGAAACAATCTTTGTAGCTTCTTATTGCACCTAATAAATGGACTCTAGCTTGCCTCAAACTTGACCCATCATTTCATTAGCCAGAGCTCATACTTGACCTTTATTTCTATCCAAGCTCACTGACACAAAACCCCTGATTTGAGCAAGTGGCTCACACCAAAATAAAAAATCACCATCATCCAACCTATTTTACAACAAGTGTAGCCCCTTCCTCTTATTCTTGTGCTCAGTTATAACCCCCAATACCACAATTGCACTCTGCAATTCACCAAACTTAAAGGACAAAGAATGAAGACATTGATAAAGGAAGATAAGGCCTTGTCCCTATTGCACCTACTTGAGAGATAGGGCGGTTGGTAGAAGGTCATGAGGGCAAACATTTGAAATTTCGGGACACACATGCCAAAAAGAGTGTCCACTTTTCTCCTCTGTTACCAAGTAAAAAAAAAATTTGCAAAAAAAAAAAACTATTCACTTTTTGAAAATTTCCACCTTGGGATACTTCTACAGCATTGGCAAGATTCGAACCCTGGCCTGTGAGGGCTGTCCCCACCAAAGGTACAAGACTTACCTTTGAGCTATAGCTCCCTGGTGGTCTAGAGGATTGCAGTAGTAACTATAAGCAACATACAGGCCTTGGTGTCCTTCCCTGCGGCATCCATTGCACATGAAAAGGATGACCATGACATAAGGACAATTTGATAGGCTACTTACATGGAAACCAGTGTGGTCCAGTGGGTAAGTGCCTGCCTTCCATCCAGGCAACCAGGGTTCAAATCCCGGGTTCGGCACCAGGTGACTGATGGTGGCAGAGCAGAGGTAAGTTGGAGGTGGGCCTAAAGGGCCAATTGGTAAGTAAAATGTGTCTGTGTGTTGTGTAAGAGTGGAATCATGCGTAGTGAATGAGGGATTGCAGGTTGGTTGGTAAGTAGTGAGTGGGTGGGGTCAGAGGGGAGGGGTATAGGAGGAGCTGGGTGAGAGAGGAGGGGTATAGGAGGAGCTCGGTCGGAGAGGAGGGGTATAGGAGGAGCCTAGTCAGAGTGGGTGGGGTCAGAGATGAGGGGTATAGGAGGAGCTGGGTGAGAGAGGAGGGGTATAGGAGGAGCTCGGTCGGAGAGGAGGGGTATAGGAGGAGCCTAGTCAGAGTGGGTGGGGTCAGAGATGAGGGGTTCAGGAGCAGCCTAGTCAGAGTGGGTGGGGTCAGAGAGGAGGGGTGTAGGAGGAGCTGGGTCAGAGAGGAGGGGTATAGGAGGAGCTGGGTCGGATAGGAGGGGTATAGGAGGAGCCTAGTCAGAGTGGGTGGGGTCAGAGAGGAGGGGTATAGGAGGAGCTGGGTGAGAGAGGAGGGGTATAGGAGGAGCTCGGTCGGAGAGGAGGGGTATAGGAGGAGCCAAGTCAGAGTTGGTGGGGTCAGAGAGGAGGGGTTCAGGAGCAGCCTAGTCAGAGTGGGTGGGGTCAGAGAGGAGGGGTATATGGGTGGGGTCAGAGAGCAGAGGAATAGGTGGAGTAGGATCCTGACTTATTGTGGGAAAGTGCAAATACTTTTTTACTGCACCCCCCTATACTCTCTGATTTCTGTTGGGAGGGGGCAGTCAAAAATGGGGGGTTCAGTATTAAAAGGTGCTTGGGCGCAACGTGAAGGCGATGAGGTGCACAGAATGGCATGGCTTCCAGGTACTTTTTGGGGGGGCTACCATTAGTTTTTATTGCTCTGATCCTCCCTCATGGGGTGTACCCCAAATGGTTAGGGGCAACGGGGGGGGGAGGCAAGATGCTGTTTGACAGTTTCTATTACCAACAGGGGTCACCATACGATTCTTCTGCAGTTATGGTATTGAAAGGTAAAACAAGGAGCATGTGGCTGTATTTTTGCAGGTCGGGTGCCCCAAAATGTTACTGCCAGCAGCAGCAGCCCCCTTCCTCCCCACCCGGCAGATTGGTATAGGTACCTTTAGGACATTTCTGTTGAAAACAGAGGCTATAGCGAATCGCACTACAAAATCCGAGAGCACTAACACTTTCTAAATAAAGGTGGCATCGGAGCATACGAATGAGGCAGGGAGAGGCTACTGTTGGCAATTGGTTTGGTGGGTCATAGTGAATAACCTCGGCATGCAAATAGGCAGAAGTGTGAGGATTGGCAGTGTCTGTAGAGAATTTTGGCATGCTCTTCAGTTGATTTTTTCCTCCTTACGTTGGCTATGAACTACAGAGGAAAGGCCTGGCCTTACTGTTGGGCAAAACATGTTTCATGATTTTAAGAAGTGTAGTCTGGCTGTACTGAGAGGGGCTGTACAGTACGGTAAATGTCTGTATACCCCTGCGATGTGCATCCAACTGTCACTTGAGATTGAACAGCGAACGAAGCAGCTAGGTTACTGACTGAATGTAAATGGAAGGCACATAGGAAGGGTGCTTGTGGTCACTCAAATGATTGAAACCTGGTTGATGCACTACCAAAGCTGGGGTACCAGGAGGGAACATTTGAGGGGTATTGAGATGGTGGTGTGCAGAGGTCAACATATGTTTCAGAGACACAGAGGTACTGCGGTCCTGGTCCCACATTGGGGGTAGACAAAAGTCCCTGCTAAAGATTTCTGTCCAACTGTTATCACATTTTGTGCAGCCTGGCTCCCTCTGTAAGGATTCCCCAGTGTCTTTCGATCCTACAGATGACTGTAGCAAACTTCCCAAATTTTTTCTTGGCCTCATACTCCCAAAGGAGTGCCTGACATTTGCCAGCCTAACGATACTCACATTCTGGGAAAAACCTCACTAACCATGCATATTTATGTACCACACATGGCAAATCCTTACAATTGCAGAACATCATATCGCACTTGTCATCTTTGAGGTACTGTAAGTATTTGGATTTGAGGGTAATATTCATCCTTGCTTGCTCTCTCCCATCTGAAGTCTACGGTGCTGCTATTCCTTTCTCACATCTCCCTTCAAAGAGACACGCGACACACAGACTCAATCACTCAGCAAACATATATGCTTTGACGTTTTCATATTGCTGTTTACCTTCTAATTATTCCCCCTTCACCACAAATACAGGCCTGCCATTCCTCATCCCCTCAGTCAACGCAGTCCTTCACTCTTTAGGCCCTGCAAGACCACCATGAACAAGAATCATGTCAGCAAGCAGAAGAAAAGCCTCAGTGTGCTCTTTTGTTCATACTGCTGCCCTCTAGTAACACTTCATGGCAACTGCAGCATAAGAATGGGACTGAGAAGAGGGCTGTCCTATGCAAATAATATCCTCCCATGCACACTTTCTTCTGAGACGGTCGGCGGCTTGTGCCGTGATACCACCTCCAACATATGGTCTTCAACCAAATTTTAAAAAAGCCCACCTGCCTTAGACGAAGGATTTTGCCACTCAAAGGAAGCACATGGGGACATCACCCTCATTTAGCAGGGTCCTAAATTGCCTGCTGTCAGCCTGTATACAGAACAAGGGCGTTCGTGGGCGTTCGTGAGCGTTCCTCAAAGGAAGGAGGTGGGTGATTAAATTCACAGTGCCAGGGCAGGCCCAGCCCAGCCCAGCCCAGCCCAGCCCAGCCCAGCCCAGCTCAGCCCTGCACAGCCCAGCCCGGCACAGCGCACTGCTGTGGAGGTCCATTCCTTCACATCCTGCAGCAGGCATGATGCAGACCTATTAGAGCAAAGGCTTGACTCTGCCCTTTATTTGTCTCTTATAGGAAACAATCTTTGTAGCTTCTTATTGCACCTAATAAATGGACTCTAGCTTGCCTCAAACTTGACCCATCATTTCATTAGCCAGAGCTCATACTTGACCTTTATTTCTATCCAAGCTCACTGACACAAAACCCCTGATTTGAGCAAGTGGCTCACACCAAAATAAAACATCACCATCATCCAACCTATTTTACAACAAGTGTAGCCCCTTCCTCTTATTCTTGTGCTCAGTTATAACCCCCAATACCACAATTGCACTGTGCAATTCACCAAACTTAAAGGACAAAGAATGAAGACATTGATAAAGGAAGATAAGGCCTTGTCCCTATTGCACCTACTTGAGAGATAGGGCGGTTGGTAGAAGGTCATGAGGGAAAACATTTGAAATTTCGGGACACACATGCCAAAAAGAGTGTCCACTTTTCTCCTCTGTTACCAAGTAAAAAAAAAATTTGCAAAAAAAAAAAACTATTCACTTTTTGAAAATTTCCACCTTGGGATACTTCTACAGCATTGGCAGGATTCGAACCCTGGCCTGTGAGGGCTGTCCCCACCAAAGGTACAAGACTTACCTTTGAGCTATAGCTCCTTGGTGGTCTAGAGGATTGCAGTAGTAACTATAAGCAACATACAGGCCTTGGTGTCCTTCCCTGCGGCATCCATTGCACATGAAAAGGATGACCATGACATAAGGACAATTTGATAGGCTACTTACATGGAAACCAGTGTGGTCCAGTGGGTAAGTGCCTGCCTTCCATCCAGGCAACCAGGGTTCAAATCCCGGGTTCGGCACCAGGTGACTGATGGTGGCAGAGCAGAGGTAAGTTGGAGGTGGGCCTAAAGGGCCAATTGGTAAGTAAAATGTGTCTGTGTGTTGTGTAAGAGTGGAATCATGCCTAGTGAATGAGGGATTGCAGGTTGGTTGGTAAGTAGTGAGTGGGTGGGGTCAGAGGGGAGGGGTATAGGAGGAGCTGGGTGAGAGAGGAGGGGTATAGGAGGAGCTCGGTCGGAGAGGAGGGGTATAGGAGGAGCCTAGTCAGAGTGGGTGGGGTCAGAGATGAGGGGTTCAGGAGCAGCCTAGTCAGAGTGGGTGGGGTCAGAGAGGAGGGGTGTAGGAGGAGCTGGGTCAGAGAGGAGGGGTATAGGAGGAGCTGGGTCGGATAGGAGGGGTATAGGAGGAGCCTAGTCAGAGTGGGTGGGGTCAGAGAGGAGGGGTATAGGAGGAGCTGGGTGAGAGAGGAGGGGTATAGGAGGAGCTCGGTTGGAGAGGAGGGGTATAGGAGGAGCCAAGTCAGAGTGGGTGGGGTCAGAGAGGAGGGGTTCAGGAGCAGCCTAGTCAGAGTGGGTGGGGTCAGAGAGGAGGGGTATATGGGTGGGGTCAGAGAGCAGAGGAATAGGTGGAGTAGGATCCTGACTTATTGTGGGAAAGTGCAAATACTTTTTTACTGCACCCCCCTATACTCTCTGATTTCTGTTGGGAGGGGGCAGTCAAAAATGGGGGGTTCAGTATTAAAAGGTGCTTGGGCGCAACGTGAAGGCGATGAGGTGCACAGAATGGCATGGCTTCCAGGTACTTTTTGGGGGGGCTACCATTAGTTTTTATTGCTCTGATCCTCCCTCATGGGGTGTACCCCAAATGGTTAGGGGCAACGGGGGGGGAGGCAAGATGCTGTTTGACAGTTTCTATTACCAACAGGGGTCACCATACGATTCTTCTGCAGTTATGGTATTGAAAGGTAAAACAAGGAGCATGTGGCTGTATTTTTGCAGGTCGGGTGCCCCAAAATGTTACTGCCAGCAGCAGCAGCCCCCTTCCTCCCCACCCGGCAGATTGGTATAGGTACCTTTAGGACATTTCTGTTGAAAACAGAGGCTATAGCGAATCGCACTACAAAATCCGAGAGCACTAACACTTGCTAAATAAAGGTGGCATCGGAGCATACGAATGAGGCAGGGAGAGGCTACTGTTGGCAATTGGTTTGGTGGGTCATAGTGAATAACCTCGGCATGCAAATAGGCAGAAGTGTGAGGATTGGCAGTGTCTGTAGAGAATTTTGGCATGCTCTTCAGTTGATTTTTTCCTCCTTACGTTGGCTATGAACTACAGAGGAAAGGCCTGGCCTTACTGTTGGGCAAAACATGTTTCATGATTTTAAGAAGTGTAGTCTGGCTGTACTGAGAGGGGCTGTACAGTACGGTAAATGTCTGTATACCCCTGCGATGTGCATCCAACTGTCACTTGAGATTGAACAGCGAACGAAGCAGCTGGGTTACTGACTGAATGTAAATGGAAGGCACATAGGAAGGGTGCTTGTGGTCACTCAAATGATTGAAACCCGGTTGATGCACTACCAAAGCTGGGGTACCAGGAGGGAACATTTGAGGGGTATTGAGATGGTGGTGTGCAGAGGTCAACATATGTTTCAGAGACACAGAGGTACTGCGGTCCTGGTCCCACATTGGGGGTAGACAAAAGTCCCTGCTAAAGATTTCTGTCCAACTGTTATCACATTTTGTGCAGCCTGGCTCCCTCTGTAAGGATTCCCCAGTGTCTTTCGATCCTACAGATGACTGTAGCAAACTTCCCAAATTTTTTCTTGGCCTCATACTCCCAAAGGAGTGCCTGACATTTGCCAGCCTAACGATACTCACATTCTGGGAAAAACCTCACTAACCATGCATATTTATGTACCACACATGGCAAATCCTTACAATTGCAGAACATCATATCGCACTTGTCATCTTTGAGGTACTGTAAGTATTTGGATTTGAGGGTAATATTCATCCTTGCTTGCTCTCTCCCATCTGAAGTCTACGGTGCTGCTATTCCTTTCTCACATCTCCCTTCAAAGAGACACGCGACACACAGACTCAATCACTCAGCAAACATATATGCTTTGACGTTTTCATATTGCTGTTTACCTTCTAATTATTCCCCCTTCACCACAAATACAGGCCTGCCATTCCTCATCCCCTCAGTCAACGCAGTCCTTCACTCTTTAGGCCCTGCAAGACCACCATGAACAAGAATCATGTCAGCAAGCAGAAGAAAAGCCTCAGTGTGCTCTTTTGTTCATACTGCTGCCCTCTAGTAACACTTCATGGCAACTGCAGCATAAGAATGGGACTGAGAAGAGGGCTGTCCTATGCAAATAATATCCTCCCATGCACACTTTCTTCTGAGACGGTCGGCGGCTTGTGCCGTGATACCACCTCCAACATATGGTCTTCAACCAAATTTTAAAAAAGCCCACCTGCCTTAGACGAAGGATTTTGCCACTCAAAGGAAGCACATGGGGACATCACCCTCATTTAGCAGGGTCCTAAATTGCCTGCTGTCAGCCTGTATACAGAACAAGGGCGTTCGTGGGCGTTCGTGAGCGTTCCTCAAAGGAAGGAGGTGGGTGATTAAATTCACAGTGCCAGGGCAGGCCCAGCCAAGCCCAGCCCAGCCCAGCTCAGCCCTGCACAGCCCAGCCCGGCACAGCGCACTGCTGTGGAGGTCCATTCCTTCACATCCTGCAGCAGGCATGATGCAGACCTATTAGAGCAAAGGCTTGACTCTGCCCTTTATTTGTCTCTTATAGGAAACAATCTTTGTAGCTTCTTATTGCACCTAATAAATGGACTCTAGCTTGCCTCAAACTTGACCCATCATTTCATTAGCCAGAGCTCATTCTTGACCTTTATTTCTATCCAAGCTCACTGACACAAAACCCCTGATTTGAGCAAGTGGCTCACACCAAAATAAAACATCACCATCATCCAACCTATTTTACAACAAGTGTAGCCCCTTCCTCTTATTCTTGTGCTCAGTTATAACCCCCAATACCACAATTGCACTGTGCAATTCACCAAACTTAAAGGACAAAGAATGAAGACATTGATAAAGGAAGATAAGGCCTTGTCCCTATTGCACCTACTTGAGAGATAGGGCGGTTGGTAGAAGGTCATGAGGGAAAACATTTGAAATTTCGGGACACACATGCCAAAAAGAGTGTCCACTTTTCTCCTCTGTTACCAAGTAAAAAAAAAATTTGCAAAAAAAAAAAACTATTCACTTTTTGAAAATTTCCACCTTGGGATACTTCTACAGCATTGGCAGGATTCGAACCCTGGCCTGTGAGGGCTGTCCCCACCAAAGGTACAAGACTTACCTTTGAACTATAGCTCCTTGGTGGTCTAGAGGATTGCAGTAGTAACTATAAGCAACATACAGGCCTTGGTGTCCTTCCCTGCGGCATCCATTGCACATGAAAAGGATGACCATGACATAAGGACAATTTGATAGGCTACTTACATGGAAACCAGTGTGGTCCAGTGGGTAAGTGCCTGCCTTCCATCCAGGCAACCAGGGTTCAAATCCCGGGTTCGGCACCAGGTGACTGATGGTGGCAGAGCAGAGGTAAGTTGGAGGTGGGCCTAAAGGGCCAATTGGTAAGTAAAATGTGTCTGTGTGTTGTGTAAGAGTGGAATCATGCCTAGTGAATGAGGGATTGCAGGTTGGTTGGTAAGTAGTGAGTGGGTGGGGTCAGAGGGGAGGGGTATAGGAGGAGCTGGGTGAGAGAGGAGGGGTATAGGAGGAGCTCGGTCGGAGAGGAGGGGTATAGGAGGAGCCTAGTCAGAGTGGGTGGGGTCAGAGATGAGGGGTTCAGGAGCAGCCTAGTCAGAGTGGGTGGGGTCAGAGAGGAGGGGTGTAGGAGGAGCTGGGTCAGAGAGGAGGGGTATAGGAGGAGCTGGGTCGGATAGGAGGGGTATAGGAGGAGCCTAGTCAGAGTGGGTGGGGTCAGAGAGGAGGGGTGTAGGAGGAGCTGGGTCAGAGAGGAGGGGTATAGGAGGAGCTCGGTCGGAGAGGAGGGGTATAGGAGGAGCCAAGTCAGAGTGGGTGGGGTCAGAGAGGAGGGGTTCAGGAGCAGCCTAGTCAGAGTGGGTGGGGTCAGAGAGGAGGGGTATATGGGTGGGGTCAGAGAGCAGAGGAATAGGTGGAGTAGGATCCTGACTTATTGTGGGAAAGTGCAAATACTTTTTTACTGCACCCCCCTATACTCTCTGATTTCTGTTGGGAGGGGGCAGTCAAAAATGGGGGGTTCAGTATTAAAAGGTGCTTGGGCGCAACGTGAAGGCGATGAGGTGCACAGAATGGCATGGCTTCCAGGTACTTTTTGGGGGGGCTACCATTAGTTTTTATTGCTCTGATCCTCCCTCATGGGGTGTACCCCAAATGGTTAGGGGCAACGGGGGGGGAGGCAAGATGCTGTTTGACAGTTTCTATTACCAACAGGGGTCACCATACGATTCTTCTGCAGTTATGGTATTGAAAGGTAAAACAAGGAGCATGTGGCTGTATTTTTGCAGGTCGGGTGCCCCAAAATGTTACTGCCAGCAGCAGCAGCCCCCTTCCTCCCCACCCGGCAGATTGGTATAGGTACCTTTAGGACATTTCTGTTGAAAACAGAGGCTATAGCGAATCGCACTACAAAATCCGAGAGCACTAACACTTGCTAAATAAAGGTGGCATCGGAGCATACGAATGAGGCAGGGAGAGGCTACTGTTGGCAATTGGTTTGGTGGGTCATAGTGAATAACCTCGGCATGCAAATAGGCAGAAGTGTGAGGATTGGCAGTGTCTGTAGAGAATTTTGGCATGCTCTTCAGTTGATTTTTTCCTCCTTACGTTGGCTATGAACTACAGAGGAAAGGCCTGGCCTTACTGTTGGGCAAAACATGTTTCATGATTTTAAGAAGTGTAGTCTGGCTGTACTGAGAGGGGCTGTACAGTACGGTAAATGTCTGTATACCCCTGCGATGTGCATCCAACTGTCACTTGAGATTGAACAGCGAACGAAGCAGCTGGGTTACTGACTGAATGTAAATGGAAGGCACATAGGAAGGGTGCTTGTGGTCACTCAAATGATTGAAACCCGGTTGATGCACTACCAAAGCTGGGGTACCAGGAGGGAACATTTGAGGGGTATTGAGATGGTGGTGTGCAGAGGTCAACATATGTTTCAGAGACACAGAGGTACTGCGGTCCTGGTCCCACATTGGGGGTAGACAAAAGTCCCTGCTAAAGATTTCTGTCCAACTGTTATCACATTTTGTGCAGCCTGGCTCCCTCTGTAAGGATTCCCCAGTGTCTTTCGATCCTACAGATGACTGTAGCAAACTTCCCAAATTTTTTCTTGGCCTCATACTCCCAAAGGAGTGCCTGACATTTGCCAGCCTAACGATACTCACATTCTGGGAAAAACCTCACTAACCATGCATATTTATGTACCACACATGGCAAATCCTTACAATTGCAGAACATCATATCGCACTTGTCATCTTTGAGGTACTGTAAGTATTTGGATTTGAGGGTAATATTCATCCTTGCTTGCTCTCTCCCATCTGAAGTCTACGGTGCTGCTATTCCTTTCTCACATCTCCCTTCAAAGAGACACGCGACACACAGACTCAATCACTCAGCAAACATATATGCTTTGACGTTTTCATATTGCTGTTTACCTTCTAATTATTCCCCCTTCACCACAAATACAGGCCTGCCATTCCTCATCCCCTCAGTCAACGCAGTCCTTCACTCTTTAGGCCCTGCAAGACCACCATGAACAAGAATCATGTCAGCAAGCAGAAGAAAAGCCTCAGTGTGCTCTTTTGTTCATACTGCTGCCCTCTAGTAACACTTCATGGCAACTGCAGCATAAGAATGGGACTGAGAAGAGGGCTGTCCTATGCAAATAATATCCTCCCATGCACACTTTCTTCTGAGACGGTCGGCGGCTTGTGCCGTGATACCACCTCCAACATATGGTCTTCAACCAAATTTTAAAAAAGCCCACCTGCCTTAGACGAAGGATTTTGCCACTCAAAGGAAGCACATGGGGACATCACCCTCATTTAGCAGGGTCCTAAATTGCCTGCTGTCAGCCTGTATACAGAACAAGGGCGTTCGTGGGCGTTCGTGAGCGTTCCTCAAAGGAAGGAGGTGGGTGATTAAATTCACAGTGCCAGGGCAGGCCCAGCCAAGCCCTGCCCAGCCCAGCTCAGCCCTGCACAGCCCAGCCCGGCACAGCGCACTGCTGTGGAGGTCCATTCCTTCACATCCTGCAGCAGGCATGATGCAGACCTATTAGAGCAAAGGCTTGACTCTGCCCTTGTCTGTCTCTTAAAGGAAACAATCTTTGTAGCTTCTTATTGCACCTAATAAATGGACTCTAGCTTGCCTCAAACTTGACCCATCATTTCATTAGCCAGAGCTCATACTTGACCTTTATTTCTATCCAAGCTCACTGACACAAAACCCCTGATTTGAGCAAGTGGCTCACACCAAAATAAAAAATCACCATCATCCAACCTATTTTACAACAAGTGTAGCCCCTTCCTCTTATTCTTGTGCTCAGTTATAACCCCCAATACCACAATTGCACTCTGCAATTCACCAAACTTAAAGGACAAAGAATGAAGACATTGATAAAGGAAGATAAGGCCTTGTCCCTATTGCACCTACTTGAGAGATAGGGCGGTTGGTAGAAGGTCATGAGGGCAAACATTTGAAATTTCGGGACACACATGCCAAAAAGAGTGTCCACTTTTCTCCTCTGTTACCAAGTAAAAAAAAAATTTGCAAAAAAAAAAAACTATTCACTTTTTGAAAATTTCCACCTTGGGATACTTCTACAGCATTGGCAAGATTCGAACCCTGGCCTGTGAGGGCTGTCCCCACCAAAGGTACAAGACTTACCTTTGAGCTATAGCTCCTTGGTGGTCTAGAGGATTGCAGAAGTAACTATAAGCAACATACAGGCCTTGGTGTCCTTCCCTGCGGCATCCATTGCACATGAAAAGGATGACCATGACATAAGGACAATTTGATAGGCTACTTACATGGAAACCAGTGTGGTCCAGTGGGTAAGTGCCTGCCTTCCATCCAGGCAACCAGGGTTCAAATCCCGGGTTCGGCACCAGGTGACTGATGGTGGCAGAGCAGAGGTAAGTTGGAGGTGGGCCTAAAGGGCCAATTGGTAAGTAAAATGTGTCTGTGTGTTGTGTAAGAGTGGAATCATGCGTAGTGAATGAGGGATTGCAGGTTGGTTGGTAAGTAGTGAGTGGGTGGGGTCAGAGGGGAGGGGTATAGGAGGAGCTGGGTGAGAGAGGAGGGGTATAGGAGGAGCTCGGTCGGAGAGGAGGGGTATAGGAGGAGCCTAGTCAGAGTGGGTGGGGTCAGAGATGAGGGGTTCAGGAGCAGCCTAGTCAGAGTGGGTGGGGTCAGAGAGGAGGGGTGTAGGAGGAGCTGGGTCGGAGAGGAGGGGTATAGGAGGAGCTGGGTCGGATAGGAGGGGTATAGGAGGAGCCTAGTCAGAGTGGGTGGGGTCAGAGAGGAGGGGTATAGGAGGAGCTGGGTGAGAGAGGAGGGGTATAGGAGGAGCTCGGTCGGAGAGGAGGGGTATAGGAGGAGCCAAGTCAGAGTCGGTGGGGTCAGAGAGGAGGGGTTCAGGAGCAGCCTAGTCAGAGTGGGTGGGGTCAGAGAGGAGGGGTATATGGGTGGGGTCAGAGAGCAGAGGAATAGGTGGAGTAGGATCCTGACTTATTGTGGGAAAGTGCAAATACTTTTTTACTGCACCCCCCTATACTCTCTGATTTCTGTTGGGAGGGGGCAGTCAAAAATGGGGGGTTCAGTATTAAAAGGTGCTTGGGCGCAACGTGAAGGCGATGAGGTGCACAGAATGGCATGGCTTCCAGGTACTTTTTGGGGGGGCTACCATTAGTTTTTATTGCTCTGATCCTCCCTCATGGGGTGTACCCCAAATGGTTAGGGGCAACGGGGGGGAGGCAAGATGCTGTTTGACAGTTTCTATTACCAACAGGGGTCACCATACGATTCTTCTGCAGTTATGGTATTGAAAGGTAAAACAAGGAGCATGTGGCTGTATTTTTGCAGGTCGGGTGCCCCAAAATGTTACTGCCAGCAGCAGCAGCCCCCTTCCTCCCCACCCGGCAGATTGGTATAGGTACCTTTAGGACATTTCTGTTGAAAACAGAGGCTATAGCGAATCGCACTACAAAATCCGAGAGCACTAACACTTGCTAAATAAAGGTGGCATCGGAGCATACGAATGAGGCAGGGAGAGGCTACTGTTGGCAATTGGTTTGGTGGGTCATAGTGAATAACCTCGGCATGCAAATAGGCAGAAGTGTGAGGATTGGCAGTGTCTGTAGAGAATTTTGGCATGCTCTTCAGTTGATTTTTTCCTCCTTACGTTGGCTATGAACTACAGAGGAAAGGCCTGGCCTTACTGTTGGGCAAAACATGTTTCATGATTTTAAGAAGTGTAGTCTGGCTGTACTGAGAGGGGCTGTACAGTACGGTAAATGTCTGTATACCCCTGCGATGTGCATCCAACTGTCACTTGAGATTGAACAGCGAACGAAGCAGCTAGGTTACTGACTGAATGTAAATGGAAGGCACATAGGAAGGGTGCTTGTGGTCACTCAAATGATTGAAACCTGGTTGATGCACTACCAAAGCTGGGGTACCAGGAGGGAACATTTGAGGGGTATTGAGATGGTGGTGTGCAGAGGTCAACATATGTTTCAGAGACACAGAGGTACTGCGGTCCTGGTCCCACATTGGGGGTAGACAAAAGTCCCTGCTAAAGATTTCTGTCCAACTGTTATCACATTTTGTGCAGCCTGGCTCCCTCTGTAAGGATTCCCCAGTGTCTTTCGATCCTACAGATGACTGTAGCAAACTTCCCAAATTTTTTCTTGGCCTCATACTCCCAAAGGAGTGCCTGACATTTGCCAGCCTAACGATACTCACATTCTGGGAAAAACCTCACTAACCATGCATATTTATGTACCACACATGGCAAATCCTTACAATTGCAGAACATCATATCGCACTTGTCATCTTTGAGGTACTGTAAGTATTTGGATTTGAGGGTAATATTCATCCTTGCTTGCTCTCTCCCATCTGAAGTCTACGGTGCTGCTATTCCTTTCTCACATCTCCCTTCAAAGAGACACGCGACACACAGACTCAATCACTCAGCAAACATATATGCTTTGACGTTTTCATATTGCTGTTTACCTTCTAATTATTCCCCCTTCACCACAAATACAGGCCTGCCATTCCTCATCCCCTCAGTCAACGCAGTCCTTCACTCTTTAGGCCCTGCAAGACCACCATGAACAAGAATCATGTCAGCAAGCAGAAGAAAAGCCTCAGTGTGCTCTTTTGTTCATACTGCTGCCCTCTAGTAACACTTCATGGCAACTGCAGCATAAGAATGGGACTGAGAAGAGGGCTGTCCTATGCAAATAATATCCTCCCATGCACACTTTCTTCTGAGACGGTCGGCGGCTTGTGCCGTGATACCACCTCCAACATATGGTCTTCAACCAAATTTTAAAAAAGCCCACCTGCCTTAGACGAAGGATTTTGCCACTCAAAGGAAGCACATGGGGACATCACCCTCATTTAGCAGGGTCCTAAATTGCCTGCTGTCAGCCTGTATACAGAACAAGGGCGTTCGTGGGCGTTCGTGAGCGTTCCTCAAAGGAAGAAGGTGGGTGATTAAATTCACAGTGCCAGGGCAGGCCCAGCCCAGCCCAGCCCAGCCCAGCCCAGCCCAGCCCAGCCCAGCTCAGCCCTGCACAGCCCAGCCCGGCACAGCGCACTGCTGTGGAGGTCCATTCCTTCACATCCTGCAGCAGGCATGATGCAGACCTATTAGAGCAAAGGCTTGACTCTGCCCTTTATTTGTCTCTTATAGGAAACAATCTTTGTAGCTTCTTATTGCACCTAATAAATGGACTCTAGCTTGCCTCAAACTTGACCCATCATTTCATTAGCCAGAGCTCATACTTGACCTTTATTTCTATCCAAGCTCACTGACACAAAACCCCTGATTTGAGCAAGTGGCTCACACCAAAATAAAACATCACCATCATCCAACCTATTTTACAACAAGTGTAGCCCCTTCCTCTTATTCTTGTGCTCAGTTATAACCCCCAATACCACAATTGCACTGTGCAATTCACCAAACTTAAAGGACAAAGAATGAAGACATTGATAAAGGAAGATAAGGCCTTGTCCCTATTGCACCTACTTGAGAGATAGGGCGGTTGGTAGAAGGTCATGAGGGAAAACATTTGAAATTTCGGGACACACATGCCAAAAAGAGTGTCCACTTTTCTCCTCTGTTACCAAGTAAAAAAAAAATTTGCAAAAAAAAAAAACTATTCACTTTTTGAAAATTTCCACCTTGGGATACTTCTACAGCATTGGCAGGATTCGAACCCTGGCCTGTGAGGGCTGTCCCCACCAAAGGTACAAGACTTACCTTTGAGCTATAGCTCCTTGGTGGTCTAGAGGATTGCAGTAGTAACTATAAGCAACATACAGGCCTTGGTGTCCTTCCCTGCGGCATCCATTGCACATGAAAAGGATGACCATGACATAAGGACAATTTGATAGGCTACTTACATGGAAACCAGTGTGGTCCAGTGGGTAAGTGCCTGCCTTCCATCCAGGCAACCAGGGTTCAAATCCCGGGTTCGGCACCAGGTGACTGATGGTGGCAGAGCAGAGGTAAGTTGGAGGTGGGCCTAAAGGGCCAATTGGTAAGTAAAATGTGTCTGTGTGTTGTGTAAGAGTGGAATCATGCCTAGTGAATGAGGGATTGCAGGTTGGTTGGTAAGTAGTGAGTGGGTGGGGTCAGAGGGGAGGGGTATAGGAGGAGCTGGGTGAGAGAGGAGGGGTATAGGAGGAGCTCGGTCGGAGAGGAGGGGTATAGGAGGAGCCTAGTCAGAGTGGGTGGGGTCAGAGATGAGGGGTTCAGGAGCAGCCTAGTCAGAGTGGGTGGGGTCAGAGAGGAGGGGTGTAGGAGGAGCTGGGTCAGAGAGGAGGGGTATAGGAGGAGCTGGGTCGGATAGGAGGGGTATAGGAGGAGCCTAGTCAGAGTGGGTGGGGTCAGAGAGGAGGGGTATAGGAGGAGCTGGGTGAGAGAGGAGGGGTATAGGAGGAGCTCGGTCGGAGAGGAGGGGTATAGGAGGAGCCAAGTCAGAGTGGGTGGGGTCAGAGAGGAGGGGTTCAGGAGCAGCCTAGTCAGAGTGGGTGGGGTCAGAGAGGAGGGGTATATGGGTGGGGTCAGAGAGCAGAGGAATAGGTGGAGTAGGATCCTGACTTATTGTGGGAAAGTGCAAATACTTTTTTACTGCACCCCCCTATACTCTCTGATTTCTGTTGGGAGGGGGCAGTCAAAAATGGGGGGTTCAGTATTAAAAGGTGCTTGGGCGCAACGTGAAGGCGATGAGGTGCACAGAATGGCATGGCTTCCAGGTACTTTTTGGGGGGGCTACCATTAGTTTTTATTGCTCTGATCCTCCCTCATGGGGTGTACCCCAAATGGTTAGGGGCAACGGGGGGGGAGGCAAGATGCTGTTTGACAGTTTCTATTACCAACAGGGGTCACCATACGATTCTTCTGCAGTTATGGTATTGAAAGGTAAAACAAGGAGCATGTGGCTGTATTTTTGCAGGTCGGGTGCCCCAAAATGTTACTGCCAGCAGCAGCAGCCCCCTTCCTCCCCACCCGGCAGATTGGTATAGGTACCTTTAGGACATTTCTGTTGAAAACAGAGGCTATAGCGAATCGCACTACAAAATCCGAGAGCACTAACACTTGCTAAATAAAGGTGGCATCGGAGCATACGAATGAGGCAGGGAGAGGCTACTGTTGGCAATTGGTTTGGTGGGTCATAGTGAATAACCTCGGCATGCAAATAGGCAGAAGTGTGAGGATTGGCAGTGTCTGTAGAGAATTTTGGCATGCTCTTCAGTTGATTTTTTCCTCCTTACGTTGGCTATGAACTACAGAGGAAAGGCCTGGCCTTACTGTTGGGCAAAACATGTTTCATGATTTTAAGAAGTGTAGTCTGGCTGTACTGAGAGGGGCTGTACAGTACGGTAAATGTCTGTATACCCCTGCGATGTGCATCCAACTGTCACTTGAGATTGAACAGCGAACGAAGCAGCTGGGTTACTGACTGAATGTAAATGGAAGGCACATAGGAAGGGTGCTTGTGGTCACTCAAATGATTGAAACCCGGTTGATGCACTACCAAAGCTGGGGTACCAGGAGGGAACATTTGAGGGGTATTGAGATGGTGGTGTGCAGAGGTCAACATATGTTTCAGAGACACAGAGGTACTGCGGTCCTGGTCCCACATTGGGGGTAGACAAAAGTCCCTGCTAAAGATTTCTGTCCAACTGTTATCACATTTTGTGCAGCCTGGCTCCCTCTGTAAGGATTCCCCAGTGTCTTTCGATCCTACAGATGACTGTAGCAAACTTCCCAAATTTTTTCTTGGCCTCATACTCCCAAAGGAGTGCCTGACATTTGCCAGCCTAACGATACTCACATTCTGGGAAAAACCTCACTAACCATGCATATTTATGTACCACACATGGCAAATCCTTACAATTGCAGAACATCATATCGCACTTGTCATCTTTGAGGTACTGTAAGTATTTGGATTTGAGGGTAATATTCATCCTTGCTTGCTCTCTCCCATCTGAAGTCTACGGTGCTGCTATTCCTTTCTCACATCTCCCTTCAAAGAGACACGCGACACACAGACTCAATCACTCAGCAAACATATATGCTTTGACGTTTTCATATTGCTGTTTACCTTCTAATTATTCCCCCTTCACCACAAATACAGGCCTGCCATTCCTCATCCCCTCAGTCAACGCAGTCCTTCACTCTTTAGGCCCTGCAAGACCACCATGAACAAGAATCATGTCAGCAAGCAGAAGAAAAGCCTCAGTGTGCTCTTTTGTTCATACTGCTGCCCTCTAGTAACACTTCATGGCAACTGCAGCATAAGAATGGGACTGAGAAGAGGGCTGTCCTATGCAAATAATATCCTCCCATGCACACTTTCTTCTGAGACGGTCGGCGGCTTGTGCCGTGATACCACCTCCAACATATGGTCTTCAACCAAATTTTAAAAAAGCCCACCTGCCTTAGACGAAGGATTTTGCCACTCAAAGGAAGCACATGGGGACATCACCCTCATTTAGCAGGGTCCTAAATTGCCTGCTGTCAGCCTGTATACAGAACAAGGGCGTTCGTGGGCGTTCGTGAGCGTTCCTCAAAGGAAGGAGGTGGGTGATTAAATTCACAGTGCCAGGGCAGGCCCAGCCAAGCCCAGCCCAGCCCAGCTCAGCCCTGCACAGCCCAGCCCGGCACAGCGCACTGCTGTGGAGGTCCATTCCTTCACATCCTGCAGCAGGCATGATGCAGACCTATTAGAGCAAAGGCTTGACTCTGCCCTTGTCTGTCTCTTAAAGGAAACAATCTTTGTAGCTTCTTATTGCACCTAATAAATGGACTCTAGCTTGCCTCAAACTTGACCCATCATTTCATTAGCCAGAGCTCATACTTGACCTTTATTTCTATCCAAGCTCACTGACACAAAACCCCTGATTTGAGCAAGTGGCTCACACCAAAATAAAAAATCACCATCATCCAACCTATTTTACAACAAGTGTAGCCCCTTCCTCTTATTCTTGTGCTCAGTTATAACCCCCAATACCACAATTGCACTCTGCAATTCACCAAACTTAAAGGACAAAGAATGAAGACATTGATAAAGGAAGATAAGGCCTTGTCCCTATTGCACCTACTTGAGAGATAGGGCGGTTGGTAGAAGGTCATGAGGGCAAACATTTGAAATTTCGGGACACACATGCCAAAAAGAGTGTCCACTTTTCTCCTCTGTTACCAAGTAAAAAAAAAATTTGCAAAAAAAAAAAACTATTCACTTTTTGAAAATTTCCACCTTGGGATACTTCTACAGCATTGGCAAGATTCGAACCCTGGCCTGTGAGGGCTGTCCCCACCAAAGGTACAAGACTTACCTTTGAGCTATAGCTCCTTGGTGGTCTAGAGGATTGCAGTAGTAACTATAAGCAACATACAGGCCTTGGTGTCCTTCCCTGCGGCATCCATTGCACATGAAAAGGATGACCATGACATAAGGACAATTTGATAGGCTACTTACATGGAAACCAGTGTGGTCCAGTGGGTAAGTGCCTGCCTTCCATCCAGGCAACCAGGGTTCAAATCCCGGGTTCGGCACCAGGTGACTGATGGTGGCAGAGCAGAGGTAAGTTGGAGGTGGGCCTAAAGGGCCAATTGGTAAGTAAAATGTGTCTGTGTGTTGTGTAAGAGTGGAATCATGCGTAGTGAATGAGGGATTGCAGGTTGGTTGGTAAGTAGTGAGTGGGTGGGGTCAGAGGGGAGGGGTATAGGAGGAGCTGGGTGAGAGAGGAGGGGTATAGGAGGAGCTCGGTCGGAGAGGAGGGGTATAGGAGGAGCCTAGTCAGAGTGGGTGGGGTCAGAGATGAGGGGTTCAGGAGCAGCCTAGTCAGAGTGGGTGGGGTCAGAGAGGAGGGGTGTAGGAGGAGCTGTGTCGGAGAGGAGGGGTATAGGAGGAGCTGGGTCGGATAGGAGGGGTATAGGAGGAGCCTAGTCAGAGTGGGTGGGGTCAGAGAGGAGGGGTATAGGAGGAGCTGGGTGAGAGAGGAGGGGTATAGGAGGAGCTCGGTCGGAGAGGAGGGGTATAGGAGGAGCCAAGTCAGAGTCGGTGGGGTCAGAGAGGAGGGGTTCAGGAGCAGCCTAGTCAGAGTGGGTGGGGTCAGAGAGGAGGGGTATATGGGTGGGGTCAGAGAGCAGAGGAATAGGTGGAGTAGGATCCTGACTTATTGTGGGAAAGTGCAAATACTTTTTTACTGCACCCCCCTATACTCTCTGATTTCTGTTGGGAGGGGGCAGTCAAAAATGGGGGGTTCAGTATTAAAAGGTGCTTGGGCGCAACGTGAAGGCGATGAGGTGCACAGAATGGCATGGCTTCCAGGTACTTTTTGGGGGGGCTACCATTAGTTTTTATTGCTCTGATCCTCCCTCATGGGGTGTACCCCAAATGGTTAGGGGCAACGGGGGGGAGGCAAGATGCTGTTTGACAGTTTCTATTACCAACAGGGGTCACCATACGATTCTTCTGCAGTTATGGTATTGAAAGGTAAAACAAGGAGCATGTGGCTGTATTTTTGCAGGTCGGGTGCCCCAAAATGTTACTGCCAGCAGCAGCAGCCCCCTTCCTCCCCACCCGGCAGATTGGTATAGGTACCTTTAGGACATTTCTGTTGAAAACAGAGGCTATAGCGAATCGCACTACAAAATCCGAGAGCACTAACACTTGCTAAATAAAGGTGGCATCGGAGCATACGAATGAGGCAGGGAGAGGCTACTGTTGGCAATTGGTTTGGTGGGTCATAGTGAATAACCTCGGCATGCAAATAGGCAGAAGTGTGAGGATTGGCAGTGTCTGTAGAGAATTTTGGCATGCTCTTCAGTTGATTTTTTCCTCCTTACGTTGGCTATGAACTACAGAGGAAAGGCCTGGCCTTACTGTTGGGCAAAACATGTTTCATGATTTTAAGAAGTGTAGTCTGGCTGTACTGAGAGGGGCTGTACAGTACGGTAAATGTCTGTATACCCCTGCGATGTGCATCCAACTGTCACTTGAGATTGAACAGCGAACGAAGCAGCTAGGTTACTGACTGAATGTAAATGGAAGGCACATAGGAAGGGTGCTTGTGGTCACTCAAATGATTGAAACCTGGTTGATGCACTACCAAAGCTGGGGTACCAGGAGGGAACATTTGAGGGGTATTGAGATGGTGGTGTGCAGAGGTCAACATATGTTTCAGAGACACAGAGGTACTGCGGTCCTGGTCCCACATTGGGGGTAGACAAAAGTCCCTGCTAAAGATTTCTGTCCAACTGTTATCACATTTTGTGCAGCCTGGCTCCCTCTGTAAGGATTCCCCAGTGTCTTTCGATCCTACAGATGACTGTAGCAAACTTCCCAAATTTTTTCTTGGCCTCATACTCCCAAAGGAGTGCCTGACATTTGCCAGCCTAACGATACTCACATTCTGGGAAAAACCTCACTAACCATGCATATTTATGTACCACACATGGCAAATCCTTACAATTGCAGAATATCATATCGCACTTGTCATCTTTGAGGTACTGTAAGTATTTGGATTTGAGGGTAATATTCATCCTTGCTTGCTCTCTCCCATCTGAAGTCTACGGTGCTGCTATTCCTTTCTCACATCTCCCTTCAAAGAGACACGCGACACACAGACTCAATCACTCAGCAAACATATATGCTTTGACGTTTTCATATTGCTGTTTACCTTCTAATTATTCCCCCTTCACCACAAATACAGGCCTGCCATTCCTCATCCCCTCAGTCAACGCAGTCCTTCACTCTTTAGGCCCTGCAAGACCACCATGAACAAGAATCATGTCAGCAAGCAGAAGAAAAGCCTCAGTGTGCTCTTTTGTTCATACTGCTGCCCTCTAGTAACACTTCATGGCAACTGCAGCATAAGAATGGGACTGAGAAGAGGGCTGTCCTATGCAAATAATATCCTCCCATGCACACTTTCTTCTGAGACGGTCGGCGGCTTGTGCCGTGATACCACCTCCAACATATGGTCTTCAACCAAATTTTAAAAAAGCCCACCTGCCTTAGACGAAGGATTTTGCCACTCAAAGGAAGCACATGGGGACATCACCCTCATTTAGCAGGGTCCTAAATTGCCTGCTGTCAGCCTGTATACAGAACAAGGGCATTCGTGGGCGTTCGTGAGCGTTCCTCAAAGGAAGAAGGTGGGTGATTAAATTCACAGTGCCAGGGCAGGCCCAGCCCAGCCCAGCCCAGCCCAGCCCAGCCCAGCCCAGCTCAGCTCAGCCCTGCACAGCCCAGCCCGGCACAGCGCACTGCTGTGGAGGTCCATTCCTTCACATCCTGCAGCAGGCATGATGCAGACCTATTAGAGCAAAGGCTTGACTCTGCCCTTTATTTGTCTCTTATAGGAAACAATCTTTGTAGCTTCTTATTGCACCTAATAAATGGACTCTAGCTTGCCTCAAACTTGACCCATCATTTCATTAGCCAGAGCTCATACTTGACCTTTATTTCTATCCAAGCTCACTGACACAAAACCCCTGATTTGAGCAAGTGGCTCACACCAAAATAAAACATCACCATCATCCAACCTATTTTACAACAAGTGTAGCCCCTTCCTCTTATTCTTGTGCTCAGTTATAACCCCCAATACCACAATTGCACTGTGCAATTCACCAAACTTAAAGGACAAAGAATGAAGACATTGATAAAGGAAGATAAGGCCTTGTCCCTATTGCACCTACTTGAGAGATAGGGCGGTTGGTAGAAGGTCATGAGGGAAAACATTTGAAATTTCGGGACACACATGCCAAAAAGAGTGTCCACTTTTCTCCTCTGTTACCAAGTAAAAAAAAAATTTGCAAAAAAAAAAAACTATTCACTTTTTGAAAATTTCCACCTTGGGATACTTCTACAGCATTGGCAGGATTCGAACCCTGGCCTGTGAGGGCTGTCCCCACCAAAGGTACAAGACTTACCTTTGAGCTATAGCTCCTTGGTGGTCTAGAGGATTGCAGTAGTAACTATAAGCAACATACAGGCCTTGGTGTCCTTCCCTGCGGCATCCATTGCACATGAAAAGGATGACCATGACATAAGGACAATTTGATAGGCTACTTACATGGAAACCAGTGTGGTCCAGTGGGTAAGTGCCTGCCTTCCATCCAGGCAACCAGGGTTCAAATCCCGGGTTCGGCACCAGGTGACTGATGGTGGCAGAGCAGAGGTAAGTTGGAGGTGGGCCTAAAGGGCCAATTGGTAAGTAAAATGTGTCTGTGTGTTGTGTAAGAGTGGAATCATGCCTAGTGAATGAGGGATTGCAGGTTGGTTGGTAAGTAGTGAGTGGGTGGGGTCAGAGGGGAGGGGTATAGGAGGAGCTGGGTGAGAGAGGAGGGGTATAGGAGGAGCTCGGTCGGAGAGGAGGGGTATAGGAGGAGCCTAGTCAGAGTGGGTGGGGTCAGAGATGAGGGGTTCAGGAGCAGCCTAGTCAGAGTGGGTGGGGTCAGAGAGGAGGGGTGTAGGAGGAGCTGGGTCAGAGAGGAGGGGTATAGGAGGAGCTGGGTCGGATAGGAGGGGTATAGGAGGAGCCTAGTCAGAGTGGGTGGGGTCAGAGAGGAGGGGTATAGGAGGAGCTGGGTGAGAGAGGAGGGGTATAGGAGGAGCTCGGTCGGAGAGGAGGGGTATAGGAGGAGCCAAGTCAGAGTGGGTGGGGTCAGAGAGGAGGGGTTCAGGAGCAGCCTAGTCAGAGTGGGTGGGGTCAGAGAGGAGGGGTATATGGGTGGGGTCAGAGAGCAGAGGAATAGGTGGAGTAGGATCCTGACTTATTGTGGGAAAGTGCAAATACTTTTTTACTGCACCCCCCTATACTCTCTGATTTCTGTTGGGAGGGGGCAGTCAAAAATGGGGGGTTCAGTATTAAAAGGTGCTTGGGCGCAACGTGAAGGCGATGAGGTGCACAGAATGGCATGGCTTCCAGGTACTTTTTGGGGGGGCTACCATTAGTTTTTATTGCTCTGATCCTCCCTCATGGGGTGTACCCCAAATGGTTAGGGGCAACGGGGGGGGAGGCAAGATGCTGTTTGACAGTTTCTATTACCAACAGGGGTCACCATACGATTCTTCTGCAGTTATGGTATTGAAAGGTAAAACAAGGAGCATGTGGCTGTATTTTTGCAGGTCGGGTGCCCCAAAATGTTACTGCCAGCAGCAGCAGCCCCCTTCCTCCCCACCCGGCAGATTGGTATAGGTACCTTTAGGACATTTCTGTTGAAAACAGAGGCTATAGCGAATCGCACTACAAAATCCGAGAGCACTAACACTTGCTAAATAAAGGTGGCATCGGAGCATACGAATGAGGCAGGGAGAGGCTACTGTTGGCAATTGGTTTGGTGGGTCATAGTGAATAACCTCGGCATGCAAATAGGCAGAAGTGTGAGGATTGGCAGTGTCTGTAGAGAATTTTGGCATGCTCTTCAGTTGATTTTTTCCTCCTTACGTTGGCTATGAACTACAGAGGAAAGGCCTGGCCTTACTGTTGGGCAAAACATGTTTCATGATTTTAAGAAGTGTAGTCTGGCTGTACTGAGAGGGGCTGTACAGTACGGTAAATGTCTGTATACCCCTGCGATGTGCATCCAACTGTCACTTGAGATTGAACAGCGAACGAAGCAGCTGGGTTACTGACTGAATGTAAATGGAAGGCACATAGGAAGGGTGCTTGTGGTCACTCAAATGATTGAAACCCGGTTGATGCACTACCAAAGCTGGGGTACCAGGAGGGAACATTTGAGGGGTATTGAGATGGTGGTATGCAGAGGTCAACATATGTTTCAGAGACACAGAGGTACTGCGGTCCTGGTCCCACATTGGGGGTAGACAAAAGTCCCTGCTAAAGATTTCTGTCCAACTGTTATCACATTTTGTGCAACCTGGCTCCCTCTGTAAGGATTCCCCAGTGTCTTTCGATCCTACAGATGACTGTAGCAAACTTCCCAAATTTTTTCTTGGCCTCATACTCCCAAAGGAGTGCCTGACATTTGCCAGCCTAACGATACTCACATTCTGGGAAAAACCTCACTAACTATGCATATTTATGTACCACACATGGCAAATCCTTACAATTGCAGAACATCATATCGCACTTGTCATCTTTGAGGTACTGTAAGTATTTGGATTTGAGGGTAATATTCATCCTTGCTTGCTCTCTCCCATCTGAAGTCTACGGTGCTGCTATTCCTTTCTCACATCTCCCTTCAAAGAGACACGCGACACACAGACTCAATCACTCAGCAAACATATATGCTTTGACGTTTTCATATTGCTGTTTACCTTCTAATTATTCCCCCTTCACAACAAATACAGGCCTGCCATTCCTCATCCCCTCAGTCAACGCAGTCCTTCACTCTTTAGGCCCTGCAAGACCACCATGAACAAGAATCATGTCAGCAAGCAGAAGAAAAGCCTCAGTGTGCTCTTTTGTTCATACTGCTGCCCTCTAGTAACACTTCATGGCAACTGCAGCATAAGAATGGGACTGAGAAGAGGGCTGTCCTATGCAAATAATATCCTCCCATGCACACTTTCTTCTGAGACGGTCGGCGGCTTGTGCCGTGATACCACCTCCAACATATGGTCTTCAACCAAATTTTAAAAAAGCCCACCTGCCTTAGACGAAGGATTTTGCCACTCAAAGGAAGCACATGGGGACATCACCCTCATTTAGCAGGGTCCTAAATTGCCTGCTGTCAGCCTGTATACAGAACAAGGGCGTTCGTGGGCGTTCGTGAGCGTTCCTCAAAGGAAGGAGGTGGGTGATTAAATTCACAGTGCCAGGGCAGGCCCAGCCAAGCCCAGCCCAGCCCAGCCCAGCCCAGCCCAGCCCAGCTCAGCCCTGCACAGCCCAGCCCGGCACAGCGCACTGCTGTGGAGGTCCATTCCTTCACATCCTGCAGCAGGCATGATGCAGACCTATTAGAGCAAAGGCTTGACTCTGCCCTTGTCTGTCTCTTAAAGGAAACAATCTTTGTAGCTTCTTATTGCACCTAATAAATGGACTCTAGCTTGCCTCAAACTTGACCCATCATTTCATTAGCCAGAGCTCATACTTGACCTTTATTTCTATCCAAGCTCACTGACACAAAACCCCTGATTTGAGCAAGTGGCTCACACCAAAATAAAAAATCACCATCATCCAACCTATTTTACAACAAGTGTAGCCCCTTCCTCTTATTCTTGTGCTCAGTTATAACCCCCAATACCACAATTGCACTCTGCAATTCACCAAACTTAAAGGACAAAGAATGAAGACATTGATAAAGGAAGATAAGGCCTTGTCCCTATTGCACCTACTTGAGAGATAGGGCGGTTGGTAGAAGGTCATGAGGGCAAACATTTGAAATTTCGGGACACACATGCCAAAAAGAGTGTCCACTTTTCTCCTCTGTTACCAAGTAAAAAAAAAATTTGCAAAAAAAAAAACCTATTCACTTTTTGAAAATTTCCACCTTGGGATACTTCTACAGCATTGGCAAGATTCGAACCCTGGCCTGTGAGGGCTGTCCCCACCAAAGGTACAAGACTTACCTTTGAGCTATAGCTCCTTGGTGGTCTAGAGGATTGCAGTAGTAACTATAAGCAACATACAGGCCTTGGTGTCCTTCCCTGCGGCATCCATTGCACATGAAAAGGATGACCATGACATAAGGACAATTTGATAGGCTACTTACATGGAAACCAGTGTGGTCCAGTGGGTAAGTGCCTGCCTTCCATCCAGGCAACCAGGGTTCAAATCCCGGGTTCGGCACCAGGTGACTGATGGTGGCAGAGCAGAGGTAAGTTGGAGGTGGGCCTAAAGGGCCAATTGGTAAGTAAAATGTGTCTGTGTGTTGTGTAAGAGTGGAATCATGCGTAGTGAATGAGGGATTGCAGGTTGGTTGGTAAGTAGTGAGTGGGTGGGGTCAGAGGGGAGGGGTATAGGAGGAGCTGGGTGAGAGAGGAGGGGTATAGGAGGAGCTCGGTCGGAGAGGAGGGGTATAGGAGGAGCCTAGTCAGAGTGGGTGGGGTCAGAGATGAGGGGTTCAGGAGCAGCCTAGTCAGAGTGGGTGGGGTCAGAGAGGAGGGGTGTAGGAGGAGCTGGGTCGGATAGGAGGGGTATAGGAGGAGCCTAGTCAGAGTGGGTGGGGTCAGAGAGGAGGGGTATAGGAGGAGCTGGGTGAGAGAGGAGGGGTATAGGAGGAGCTCGGTCGGAGAGGAGGGGTATAGGAGGAGCCTAGTCAGAGTGGGTGGGGTCAGAGAGGAGGGGTATAGGAGGAGCTGGGTGAGAGAGGAGGGGTATAGGAGGAGCTCGGTCGGAGAGGAGGGGTATAGGAGGAGCCAAGTCAGAGTGGGTGGGGTCAGAGAGGAGGGGTTCAGGAGCAGCCTAGTCAGAGTGGGTGGGGTCAGAGAGGAGGGGTATATGGGTGGGGTCAGAGAGCAGAGGAATAGGTGGAGTAGGATCCTGACTTATTGTGGGAAAGTGCAAATACTTTTTTACTGCACCCCCCTATACTCTCTGATTTCTGTTGGGAGGGGGCAGTCAAAAATGGGGGGTTCAGTATTAAAAGGTGCTTGGGCGCAACGTGAAGGCGATGAGGTGCACAGAATGGCATGGCTTCCAGGTACTTTTTGGGGGGGCTACCATTAGTTTTTATTGCTCTGATCCTCCCTCATGGGGTGTACCCCAAATGGTTAGGGGCAATGGGGGGGGGAGGCAAGATGCTGTTTGACAGTTTCTATTACCAACAGGGGTCACCATACGATTCTTCTGCAGTTATGGTATTGAAAGGTAAAACAAGGAGCATGTGGCTGTATTTTTGCAGGTCGGGTGCCCCAAAATGTTACTGCCAGCAGCAGCAGCCCCCTTCCTCCCCACCCGGCAGATTGGTATAGGTACCTTTAGGACATTTCTGTTGAAAACAGAGGCTATAGCGAATCGCACTACAAAATCCGAGAGCACTAACACTTGCTAAATAAAGGTGGCATCGGAGCATACGAATGAGGCAGGGAGAGGCTACTGTTGGCAATTGGTTTGGTGGGTCATAGTGAATAACCTCGGCATGCAAATAGGCAGAAGTGTGAGGATTGGCAGTGTCTGTAGAGAATTTTGGCATGCTCTTCAGTTGATTTTTTCCTCCTTATGTTGGCTATGAACTACAGAGGAAAGGCCTGGCCTTACTGTTGGGCAAAACATGTTTCATGATTTTAAGAAGTGTAGTCTGGCTGTACTGAGAGGGGCTGTACAGTACGGTAAATGTCTGTATACCCCTGCGATGTGCATCCAACTGTCACTTGAGATTGAACAGCGAACGAAGCAGCTGGGTTACTGACTGAATGTAAATGGAAGGCACATAGGAAGGGTGCTTGTGGTCACTCAAATGATTGAAACCCGGTTGATGCACTACCAAAGCTGGGGTACCAGGAGGGAACATTTGAGGGGTATTGAGATGGTGGTGTGCAGAGGTCAACATATGTTTCAGAGACACAGAGGTACTGCGGTCCTGGTCCCACATTGGGGGTAGACAAAAGTCCCTGCTAAAGATTTCTGTCCAACTGTTATCACATTTTGTGCAGCCTGGCTCCCTCTGTAAGGATTCCCCAGTGTCTTTCGATCCTACAGATGACTGTAGCAAACTTCCCAAATTTTTTCTTGGCCTCATACTCCCAAAGGAGTGCCTGACATTTGCCAGCCTAACGATACTCACATTCTGGGAAAAACCTCACTAACCATGCATATTTATGTACCACACATGGCAAATCCTTACAATTGCAGAACATCATATCGCACTTGTCATCTTTGAGGTACTGTAAGTATTTGGATTTGAGGGTAATATTCATCCTTGCTTGCTCTCTCCCATCTGAAGTCTACGGTGCTGCTATTCCTTTCTCACATCTCCCTTCAAAGAGACACGCGACACACAGACTCAATCACTTAGCAAACATATATGCTTTGACGTTTTCATATTGCTGTTTACCTTCTAATTATTCCCCCTTCACCACAAATACAGGCCTGCCATTCCTCATCCCCTCAGTCAACGCAGCCCTTCACTCTTTAGGCCCTGCAAGACCACCATGAACAAGAATCATGTCAGCAAGCAGAAGAAAAGCCTCAGTGTGCTCTTTTGTTCATACTGCTGCCCTCTAGTACCACTTCATGGCAACTGCAGCATAAGAATGGGACTGAGAAGAGGGCTGTCCTATGCAAATAATATCCTCCCATGCACACTTTCTTCTGAGACGGTCGGCGGCTTGTGCCGTGATACCACCTCCAACATATGGTCTTCAACCAAATTTTAAAAAAGCCCACCTGCCTTAGACGAAGGATTTTGCCACTCAAAGGAAGCACATGGGGACATCACCCTCATTTAGCAGGGTCCTAAATTGCCTGCTGTCAGCCTGTATACAGAACAAGGGCGTTCGTGGGCGTTCGTGAGCGTTCCTCAAAGGAAGGAGGTGGGTGATTAAATTCACAGTGCCAGGGCAGGCCCAGCCCAGCCCAGCCCAGCCCAGCTCAGCCCTGCACAGCACAGCCCAGCCCAGCCCGGCACAGCGCACTGCTGTGGAGGTCCATTCCTTCACATCCTGCAGCAGGCATGATGCAGACCTATTAGAGCAAAGGCTTGACTCTGCCCTTGTCTGTCTCTTAAAGGAAACAATCTTTGTAGCTTCTTATTGCACCTAATAAATGGACTCTAGCTTGCCTCAAACTTGACCCATCATTTCATTAGCCAGAGCTCATACTTGACCTTTATTTCTATCCAAGCTCACTGACACAAAACCCCTGATTTGAGCAAGTGGCTCACACCAAAATAAAACATCACCATCATCCAACCTATTTTACAACAAGTGTAGCCCCTTCCTCTTATTCTTGTGCTCAGTTATAACCCCCAATACCACAATTGCACTGTGCAATTCACCAAACTTAAAGGACAAAGAATGAAGACATTGATAAAGGAAGATAAGGCCTTGTCCCTATTGCACCTACTTGAGAGATAGGGCGGTTGGTAGAAGGTCATGAGGGAAAACATTTGAAATTTCGGGACACACATGCCAAAAAGAGTGTCCACTTTTCTCCTCTGTTACCAAGTAAAAAAAAAAATTTGCAAAAAAAAAAAACTATTCACTTTTTGAAAATTTCCACCTTGGGATACTTCTACAGCATTGGCAGGATTCGAACCCTGGCCTGTGAGGGCTGTCCCCACCAAAGGTACAAGACTTACCTTTGAGCTATAGCTCCTTGGTGGTCTAGAGGATTGCAGTAGTAACTATAAGCAACATACAGGCCTTGGTGTCCTTCCCTGCGGCATCCATTGCACATGAAAAGGATGACCATGACATAAGGACAATTTGATAGGCTACTTACATGGAAACCAGTGTGGTCCAGTGGGTAAGTGCCTGCCTTCCATCCAGGCAACCAGGGTTCAAATCCCGGGTTCGGCACCAGGTGACTGATGGTGGCAGAGCAGAGGTAAGTTGGAGGTGGGCCTAAAGGGCCAATTGGTAAGTAAAATGTGTCTGTGTGTTGTGTAAGAGTGGAATCATGCCTAGTGAATGAGGGATTGCAGGTTGGTTGGTAAGTAGTGAGTGGGTGGGGTCAGAGGGGAGGGGTATAGGAGGAGCTGGGTGAGAGAGGAGGGGTATAGGAGGAGCTCGGTCGGAGAGGAGGGGTATAGGAGGAGCCTAGTCAGAGTGGGTGGGGTCAGAGATGAGGGGTTCAGGAGCAGCCTAGTCAGAGTGGGTGGGGTCAGAGAGGAGGGGTGTAGGAGGAGCTGGGTCAGAGAGGAGGGGTGTAGGAGGAGCTGGGTCGGATAGGAGGGGTATAGGAGGAGCCTAGTCAGAGTGGGTGGGGTCAGAGAGGAGGGGTATAGGAGGAGCTGGGTGAGAGAGGAGGGGTATAGGAGGAGCTCGGTCGGAGAGGAGGGGTATAGGAGGAGCCAAGTCAGAGTGGGTGGGGTCAGAGAGGAGGGGTTCAGGAGCAGCCTAGTCAGAGTGGGTGGGGTCAGAGAGGAGGGGTATATGGGTGGGGTCAGAGAGCAGAGGAATAGGTGGAGTAGGATCCTGACTTATTGTGGGAAAGTGCAAATACTTTTTTACTGCACCCCCCTATACTCTCTGATTTCTGTTGGGAGGGGGCAGTCAAAAATGGGGGGTTCAGTATTAAAAGGTGCTTGGGCGCAACGTGAAGGCGATGAGGTGCACAGAATGGCATGGCTTCCAGGTACTTTTTGGGGGGGCTACCATTAGTTTTTATTGCTCTGATCCTCCCTCATGGGGTGTACCCCAAATGGTTAGGGGCAACGGGGGGGGAGGCAAGATGCTGTTTGACAGTTTCTATTACCAACAGGGGTCACCATACGATTCTTCTGCAGTTATGGTATTGAAAGGTAAAACAAGGAGCATGTGGCTGTATTTTTGCAGGTCGGGTGCCCCAAAATGTTACTGCCAGCAGCAGCAGCCCCCTTCCTCCCCACCCGGCAGATTGGTATAGGTACCTTTAGGACATTTCTGTTGAAAACAGAGGCTATAGCGAATCGCACTACAAAATCCGAGAGCACTAACACTTGCTAAATAAAGGTGGCATCGGAGCATACGAATGAGGCAGGGAGAGGCTACTGTTGGCAATTGGTTTGGTGGGTCATAGTGAATAACCTCGGCATGCAAATAGGCAGAAGTGTGAGGATTGGCAGTGTCTGTAGAGAATTTTGGCATGCTCTTCAGTTGATTTTTTCCTCCTTACGTTGGCTATGAACTACAGAGGAAAGGCCTGGCCTTACTGTTGGGCAAAACATGTTTCATGATTTTAAGAAGTGTAGTCTGGCTGTACTGAGAGGGGCTGTACAGTACGGTAAATGTCTGTATACCCCTGCGATGTGCATCCAACTGTCACTTGAGATTGAACAGCGAACGAAGCAGCTAGGTTACTGACTGAATGTAAATGGAAGGCACATAGGAAGGGTGCTTGTGGTCACTCAAATGATTGAAACCTGGTTGATGCACTACCAAAGCTGGGGTACCAGGAGGGAACATTTGAGGGGTATTGAGATGGTGGTGTGCAGAGGTCAACATATGTTTCAGAGACACAGAGGTACTGCGGTCCTGGTCCCACATTGGGGGTAGACAAAAGTCCCTGCTAAAGATTTCTGTCCAACTGTTATCACATTTTGTGCAGCCTGGCTCCCTCTGTAAGGATTCCCCAGTGTCTTTCGATCCTACAGATGACTGTAGCAAACTTCCCAAATTTTTTCTTGGCCTCATACTCCCAAAGGAGTGCCTGACATTTGCCAGCCTAACGATACTCACATTCTGGGAAAAACCTCACTAACCATGCATATTTATGTACCACACATGGCAAATCCTTACAATTGCAGAACATCATATCGCACTTGTCATCTTTGAGGTACTGTAAGTATTTGGATTTGAGGGTAATATTCATCCTTGCTTGCTCTCTCCCATCTGAAGTCTACGGTGCTGCTATTCCTTTCTCACATCTCCCTTCAAAGAGACACGCGACACACAGACTCAATCACTCAGCAAACATATATGCTTTGACGTTTTCATATTGCTGTTTACCTTCTAATTATTCCCCCTTCACCACAAATACAGGCCTGCCATTCCTCATCCCCTCAGTCAACGCAGTCCTTCACTCTTTAGGCCCTGCAAGACCACCATGAACAAGAATCATGTCAGCAAGCAGAAGAAAAGCCTCAGTGTGCTCTTTTGTTCACACTGCTGCCCTCTAGTAACACTTCATGGCAACTGCAGCATAAGAATGGGACTGAGAAGAGGGCTGTCCTATGCAAATAATATCCTCCCATGCACACTTTCTTCTGAGACGGTCGGCGGCTTGTGCCGTGATACCACCTCCAATATATGGTCTTCAACCAAATTTTAAAAAAGCCCACCTGCCTTAGACGAAGGATTTTGCCACTCAAAGGAAGCACATGGGGACATCACCCTCATTTAGCAGGGTCCTAAATTGCCTGCTGTCAGCCTGTATACAGAACAAGGGCGTTCGTGGGCGTTCGTGAGCGTTCCTCAAAGGAAGGAGGTGGGTGATTAAATTCACAGTGCCAGGGCAGGCCCAGCTCAGCCCTGCACAGCCCAGCCCGGCACAGCGCACTGCTGTGGAGGTCCATTCCTTCACATCCTGCAGCAGGCATGATGCAGACCTATTAGAGCAAAGGCTTGACTCTGCCCTTGTCTGTCTCTTAAAGGAAACAATCTTTGTAGCTTCTTATTGCACCTAATAAATGGACTCTAGCTTGCCTCAAACTTGACCCATCATTTCATTAGCCAGAGCTCATACTTGACCTTTATTTCTATCCAAGCTCACTGACACAAAACCCCTGATTTGAGCAAGTGGCTCACACCAAAATAAAAAATCACCATCATCCAACCTATTTTACAACAAGTGTAGCCCCTTCCTCTTATTCTTGTGCTCAGTTATAACCCCCAATACCACAATTGCACTCTGCAATTCACCAAACTTAAAGGACAAAGAATGAAGACATTGATAAAGGAAGATAAGGCCTTGTCCCTATTGCACCTACTTGAGAGATAGGGCGGTTGGTAGAAGGTCATGAGGGAAAACATTTGAAATTTCGGGACACACATGCCAAAAAGAGTGTCCACTTTTCTCCTCTGTTACCAAGTAAAAAAAAAATTTGCAAAAAAAAAAAACTATTCACTTTTTGAAAATTTCCACCTTGGGATACTTCTACAGCATTGGCAAGATTCGAACCCTGGCCTGTGAGGGCTGTCCCCACCAAAGGTACAAGACTTACCTTTGAGCTATAGCTCCTTGGTGGTCTAGAGGATTGCAGTAGTAACTATAAGCAACATACAGGCCTTGGTGTCCTTCCCTGCGGCATCCATTGCACATGAAAAGGATGACCATGACATAAGGACAATTTGATAGGCTACTTACATGGAAACCAGTGTGGTCCAGTGGGTAAGTGCCTGCCTTCCATCCAGGCAACCAGGGTTCAAATCCCGGGTTCGGCACCAGGTGACTGATGGTGGCAGAGCAGAGGTAAGTTGGAGGTGGGCCTAAAGGGCCAATTGGTAAGTAAAATGTGTCTGTGTGTTGTGTAAGAGTGGAATCATGCCTAGTGAATGAGGGATTGCAGGTTGGTTGGTAAGTAGTGAGTGGGTGGGGTCAGAGGGGAGGGGTATAGGAGGAGCTGGGTGAGAGAGGAGGGGTATAGGAGGAGCTCGGTCGGAGAGGAGGGGTATAGGAGGAGCCTAGTCAGAGTGGGTGGGGTCAGAGATGAGGGGTTCAGGAGCAGCCTAGTCAGAGTGGGTGGGGTCAGAGAGGAGGGGTGTAGGAGGAGCTGGGTCAGAGAGGAGGGGTATAGGAGGAGCTGGGTCGGATAGGAGGGGTATAGGAGGAGCCTAGTCAGAGTGGGTGGGGTCAGAGAGGAGGGGTATAGGAGGAGCTGGGTGAGAGAGGAGGGGTATAGGAGGAGCTCGGTCGGAGAGGAGGGGTATAGGAGGAGCCAAGTCAGAGTCGGTGGGGTCAGAGAGGAGGGGTTCAGGAGCAGCCTAGTCAGAGTGGGTGGGGTCAGAGAGCAGAGGAATAGGTGGAGTAGGATCCTGACTTATTGTGGGAAAGTGCAAATACTTTTTTACTGCACCCCCCTATACTCTCTGATTTCTGTTGGGAGGGGGCAGTCAAAAATGGGGGGTTCAGTATTAAAAGGTGCTTGGGCGCAACGTGAAGGCGATGAGGTGCACAGAATGGCATGGCTTCCAGGTACTTTTTGGGGGGCTACCATTAGTTTTTATTGCTCTGATCCTCCCTCATGGGGTGTACCCCAAATGGTTAGGGGCAACGGGGGGGAGGCAAGATGCTGTTTGACAGTTTCTATTACCAACAGGGGTCACCATACGATTCTTCTGCAGTTATGGTATTGAAAGGTAAAACAAGGAGCATGTGGCTGTATTTTTGCAGGTCGGGTGCCCCAAAATGTTACTGCCAGCAGCAGCAGCCCCCTTCCTCCCCACCCGGCAGATTGGTATAGGTACCTTTAGGACATTTCTGTTGAAAACAGAGGCTATAGCGAATCGCACTACAAAATCCGAGAGCACTAACACTTGCTAAATAAAGGTGGCATCGGAGCATACGAATGAGGCAGGGAGAGGCTACTGTTGGCAATTGGTTTGGTGGGTCATAGTGAATAACCTCGGCATGCAAATAGGCAGAAGTGTGAGGATTGGCAGTGTCTGTAGAGAATTTTGGCATGCTCTTCAGTTGATTTTTTCCTCCTTACGTTGGCTATGAACTACAGAGGAAAGGCCTGGCCTTACTGTTGGGCAAAACATGTTTCATGATTTTAAGAAGTGTAGTCTGGCTGTACTGAGAGGGGCTGTACAGTACGGTAAATGTCTGTATACCCCTGCGATGTGCATCCAACTGTCACTTGAGATTGAACAGCGAACGAAGCAGCTAGGTTACTGACTGAATGTAAATGGAAGGCACATAGGAAGGGTGCTTGTGGTCACTCAAATGATTGAAACCTGGTTGATGCACTACCAAAGCTGGGGTACCAGGAGGGAACATTTGAGGGGTATTGAGATGGTGGTGTGCAGAGGTCAACATATGTTTCAGAGACACAGAGGTACTGCGGTCCTGGTCCCACATTGGGGGTAGACAAAAGTCCCTGCTAAAGATTTCTGTCCAACTGTTATCACATTTTGTGCAGCCTGGCTCCCTCTGTAAGGATTCCCCAGTGTCTTTCGATCCTACAGATGACTGTAGCAAACTTCCCAAATTTTTTCTTGGCCTCATACTCCCAAAGGAGTGCCTGACATTTGCCAGCCTAACGATACTCACATTCTGGGAAAAACCTCACTAACCATGCATATTTATGTACCACACATGGCAAATCCTTACAATTGCAGAACATCATATCGCACTTGTCATCTTTGAGGTACTGTAAGTATTTGGATTTGAGGGTAATATTCATCCTTGCTTGCTCTCTCCCATCTGAAGTCTACGGTGCTGCTATTCCTTTCTCACATCTCCCTTCAAAGAGACACGCGACACACAGACTCAATCACTCAGCAAACATATATGCTTTGACGTTTTCATATTGCTGTTTACCTTCTAATTATTCCCCCTTCACCACAAATACAGGCCTGCCATTCCTCATCCCCTCAGTCAACGCAGTCCTTCACTCTTTAGGCCCTGCAAGACCACCATGAACAAGAATCATGTCAGCAAGCAGAAGAAAAGCCTCAGTGTGCTCTTTTGTTCATACTGCTGCCCTCTAGTAACACTTCATGGCAACTGCAGCATAAGAATGGGACTGAGAAGAGGGCTGTCCTATGCAAATAATATCCTCCCATGCACACTTTCTTCTGAGACGGTCGGCGGCTTGTGCCGTGATACCACCTCCAACATATGGTCTTCAACCAAATTTTAAAAAAGCCCACCTGCCTTAGACGAAGGATTTTGCCACTCAAAGGAAGCACATGGGGACATCACCCTCATTTAGCAGGGTCCTAAATTGCCTGCTGTCAGCCTGTATACAGAACAAGGGCGTTCGTGGGCGTTCGTGAGCGTTCCTCAAAGGAAGGAGGTGGGTGATTAAATTCACAGTGCCAGGGCAGGCCCACCCCAGCCCAGCCCAGCCCAGCCCAGCCCAGCCCAGCCCAGCCCAGCCCAGCCCAGCCCAGCCCAGCTCAGCCCTGCACAGCCCAGCCCGGCACAGCGCACTGCTGTGGAGGTCCATTCCTTCACATCCTGCAGCAGGCATGATGCAGACCTATTAGAGCAAAGGCTTGACTCTGCCCTTTATTTGTCTCTTATAGGAAACAATCTTTGTAGCTTCTTATTGCACCTAATAAATGGACTCTAGCTTGCCTCAAACTTGACCCATCATTTCATTAGCCAGAGCTCATACTTGACCTTTATTTCTATCCAAGCTCACTGACACAAAACCCCTGATTTGAGCAAGTGGCTCACACCAAAATAAAACATCACCATCATCCAACCTATTTTACAACAAGTGTAGCCCCTTCCTCTTATTCTTGTGCTCAGTTATAACCCCCAATACCACAATTGCACTGTGCAATTCACCAAACTTAAAGGACAAAGAATGAAGACATTGATAAAGGAAGATAAGGCCTTGTCCCTATTGCACCTACTTGAGAGATAGGGCGGTTGGTAGAAGGTCATGAGGGAAAACATTTGAAATTTCGGGACACACATGCCAAAAAGAGTGTCCACTTTTCTCCTCTGTTACCAAGTAAAAAAAAAATTTGCAAAAAAAAAAAACTATTCACTTTTTGAAAATTTCCACCTTGGGATACGTCTACAGCATTGGCAGGATTCGAACCCTGGCCTGTGAGGGCTGTCCCCACCAAAGGTACAAGACTTACCTTTGAGCTATAGCTCCTTGGTGGTCTAGAGGATTGCAGTAGTAACTATAAGCAACATACAGGCCTTGGTGTCCTTCCCTGCGGCATCCATTGCACATGAAAAGGATGACCATGACATAAGGACAATTTGATAGGCTAGTTACATGGAAACCAGTGTGGTCCAGTGGGTAAGTGCCTGCCTTCCATCCAGGCAACCAGGGTTCAAATCCCGGGTTCGGCACCAGGTGACTGATGGTGGCAGAGCAGAGGTAAGTTGGAGGTGGGCCTAAAGGGCCAATTGGTAAGTAAAATGTGTCTGTGTGTTGTGTAAGAGTGGAATCATGCCTAGTGAATGAGGGATTGCAGGTTGGTTGGTAAGTAGTGAGTGGGTGGGGTCAGAGGGGAGGGGTATAGGAGGAGCTGGGTGAGAGAGGAGGGGTATAGGAGGAGCTCGGTCGGAGAGGAGGGGTATAGGAGGAGCCTAGTCAGAGTGGGTGGGGTCAGAGATGAGGGGTTCAGGAGCAGCCTAGTCAGAGTGGGTGGGGTCAGAGAGGAGGGGTGTAGGAGGAGCTGGGTCGGATAGGAGGGGTATAGGAGGAGCCTAGTCAGAGTGGGTGGGGTCAGAGAGGACAGGTATAGGAGGAGCTGGGTGAGAGAGGAGGGGTATAGGAGGAGCTCGGTGAGAGAGGAGGGGTATAGGAGGAGCTCGGTCGGAGAGGAGGGGTATAGGAGGAGCCAAGTCAGAGTGGGTGGGGTCAGAGAGGAGGGGTTCAGGAGCAGCCTAGTCAGAGTGGGTGGGGTCAGAGAGGAGGGGTATATGGGTGGGGTCAGAGAGCAGAGGAATAGGTGGAGTAGGATCCTGACTTATTGTGGGAAAGTGCAAATACTTTTTTACTGCACCCCCCTATACTCTCTGATTTCTGTTGGGAGGGGGCAGTCAACAATGGGGGGTTCAGTATTAAAAGGTGCTTGGGCGCAACGTGAAGGCGATGAGGTGCACAGAATGGCATGGCTTCCAGGTACTTTTTGGGGGGGCTACCATTAGTTTTTATTGCTCTGATCCTCCCTCATGGGGTGTACCCCAAATGGTTAGGGGCAACGGGGGGGGAGGCAAGATGCTGTTTGACAGTTTCTATTACCAACAGGGGTCACCATACGATTCTTCTGCAGTTATGGTATTGAAAGGTAAAACAAGGAGCATGTGGCTGTATTTTTGCAGGTCGGGTGCCCCAAAATGTTACTGCCAGCAGCAGCAGCCCCCTTCCTCCCCACCCGGCAGATTGGTATAGGTACCTTTAGGACATTTCTGTTGAAAACAGAGGCTATAGCGAATCGCACTACAAAATCCGAGAGCACTAACACTTGCTAAATAAAGGTGGCATCGGAGCATACGAATGAGGCAGGGAGAGGCTACTGTTGGCAATTGGTTTGGTGGGTCATAGTGAATAACCTCGGCATGCAAATAGGCAGAAGTGTGAGGATTGGCAGTGTCTGTAGAGAATTTTGGCATGCTCTTCAGTTGATTTTTTCCTCCTTACGTTGGCTATGAACTACAGAGGAAAGGCCTGGCCTTACTGTTGGGCAAAACATGTTTCATCATTTTAAGAAGTGTAGTCTGGCTGTACTGAGAGGGGCTGTACAGTACGGTAAATGTCTGTATACCCCTGCGATGTGCATCCAACTGTCACTTGAGATTGAACAGCGAACGAAGCAGCTGGGTTACTGACTGAATGTAAATGGAAGGCACATAGGAAGAGTGCTTGTGGTCACTCAAATGATTGAAACCCGGTTGATGCACTACCAAAGCTGGGGTACCAGGAGGGAACATTTGAGGGGTATTGAGATGGTGGTGTGCAGAGGTCAACATATGTTTCAGAGACACAGAGGTACTGCCGTCCTGGTCCCACATTGGGGGTAGACAAAAGTCCCTGCTAAAGATTTCTGTCCAACTGTTATCACATTTTGTGCAGCCTGGCTCCCTCTGTAAGGATTCCCCAGTGTCTTTCGATCCTACAGATGACTGTAGCAAACTTCCCAAATTTTTTCTTGGCCTCATACTCCCAAAGGAGTGCCTGACATTTGCCAGCCTAACGATACTCACATTCTGGGAAAAACCTCACTAACCATGCATATTTATGTACCACACATGGCAAATCCTTACAATTGCAGAACATCATATCGCACTTGTCATCTTTGAGGTACTGTAAGTATTTGGATTTGAGGGTAATATTCATCCTTGCTTGCTCTCTCCCATCTGAAGTCTACGGTGCTGCTATTCCTTTCTCACATCTCCCTTCAAAGAGACACGCGACACACAGACTCAATCACTCAGCAAACATATATGCTTTGACGTTTTCATATTGCTGTTTACCTTCTAATTATTCCGCCTTCACCACAAATACAGGCCTGCCATTCCTCATCCCCTCAGTCAACGCAGTCCTTCACTCTTTAGGCCCTGCAAGACCACCATGAACAAGAATCATGTCAGCAAGCAGAAGAAAAGCCTCAGTGTGCTCTTTTGTTCATACTGCTGCCCTCTAGTAACACTTCATGGCAACTGCAGCATAAGAATGGGACTGAGAAGAGGGCTGTCCTATGCAAATAATATCCTCCCATGCACACTTTCTTCTGAGACGGTCGGCGGCTTGTGCCGTGATACCACCTCCAACATATGGTCTTCAACCAAATTTTAAAAAAGCCCACCTGCCTTAGACGAAGGATTTTGCCACTCAAAGGAAGCACATGGGGACATCACCCTCATTTAGCAGGGTCCTAAATTGCCTGCTGTCAGCCTGTATACAGAACAAGGGCGTTCGTGGGCGTTCGTGAGCGTTCCTCAAAGGAAGGAGGTGGGTGATTAAATTCACAGTGCCAGGGCAGGCCCAGCCCAGCCCAGCCCAGCCCAGCCCAGCCCAGCTCAGCCCTGCACAGCCCAGCCCGGCACAGCGCACTGCTGTGGAGGTCCATTCCTTCACATCCTGCAGCAGGCATGATGCAGACCTATTAGAGCAAAGGCTTGACTCTGCCCTTGTCTGTCTCTTAAAGGAAACAATCTTTGTAGCTTCTTATTGCACCTAATAAATGGACTCTAGCTTGCCTCAAACTTGACCCATCATTTCATTAGCCAGAGCTCATACTTGACCTTTATTTCTATCCAAGCTCACTGACACAAAACCCCTGATTTGAGCAAGTGGCTCACACCAAAATAAAAAATCACCATCATCCAACCTATTTTACAACAAGTGTAGCCCCTTCCTCTTATTCTTGTGCTCAGTTATAACCCCCAATACCACAATTGCACTCTGCAATTCACCAAACTTAAAGGACAAAGAATGAAGACATTGATAAAGGAAGATAAGGCCTTGTCCCTATTGCACCTACTTGAGAGATAGGGCGGTTGGTAGAAGGTCATGAGGGAAAACATTTGAAATTTCGGGACACACATGCCAAAAAGAGTGTCCACTTTTCTCCTCTGGTACCAAGTAAAAAAAAAATTTGCAAAAAAAAAAACTATTCACTTTTTGAAAATTTCCACCTTGGGATACTTCTACAGCATTGGCAGGATTCGAACCCTGGCCTGTGAGGGCTGTCCCCACCAAAGGTACAAGACTTACCTTTGAGCTATAGCTCCTTGGTGGTCTAGAGGATTGCAGTAGTAACTATAAGCAACATACAGGCCTTGGTGTCCTTCCCTGCGGCATCCATTGCACATGAAAAGGATGACCATGACATAAGGACAATTTGATAGGCTACTTACATGGAAACCAGTGTGGTCCAGTGGGTAAGTGCCTGCCTTCCATCCAGGCAACCAGGGTTCAAATCCCGGGTTCGGCACCAGGTGACTGATGGTGGCAGAGCAGAGGTAAGTTGGAGGTGGGCCTAAAGGGCCAATTGGTAAGTAAAATGTGTCTGTGTGTTGTGTAAGAGTGGAATCATGCCTAGTGAATGAGGGATTGCAGGTTGGTTGGTAAGTAGTGAGTGGGTGGGTTCAGAGGGTAGGGGTATAGGAGGAGCTAGTTCGGAGAGGAGGGGTATAGGAGGAGCTGGGTGAGAGAGGAGGGGTATAGGAGGAGCTCGGTCGGAGAGGAGGGGTATAGGAGGAGCCTAGTCAGAGTGGGTGGGGTCAGAGAGGAGGGGTTCAGGAGCAGCCTAGTCAGAGTGGGTGGGGTCAGAGAGGAGGGGTATATGGGTGGGGTCAGAGAGCAGAGGAATAGGTGGAGTAGGATCCTGACTTATTGTGGGAAAGTGCAAATACTTTTTTACTGCACCCCCCTATACTCTCTGATTTCTGTTGGGAGGGGGCAGTCAAAAATGGGGGGTTCAGTATTAAAAGGTGCTTGGGCGTAACGTGAAGGCGATGAGGTGCACAGAATGGCATGGCTTCCAGGTACTTTTTGGGGGGGCTACCATTAGTTTTTATTGCTCTGATCCTCCCTCATGGGGTGTACCCCAAATGGTTAGGGGCAACGGGGGGGAGGCAAGATGCTGTTTGACAGTTCCTATTACCAACAGGGGTCACCATATGATTCTTCTGCAGTTATGGTATTGAAAGGTAAAACAAGGAGCATGTGGCTGTATTTTTGCAGGTCGGGTGCCCCAAAATGTTACTGCCAGCAGCAGCAGCCCCCTTCCTCCCCACCCGGCAGATTGGTATAGGTACCTTTAGGACATTTCTGTTGAAAACAGAGGCTATAGCGAATCGCACTACAAAATCCGAGAGCACTAACACTTGCTAAATAAAGGTGGCATCGGAGCATACGAATGAGGCAGGGAGAGGCTACTGTTGGCAATTGGTTTGGTGGGTCATAGTGAATAACCTCGGCATGCAAATAGGCAGAAGTGTGAGGATTGGCAGTGTCTGTAGAGAATTTTGGCATGCGCTTCAGTTGATTTTTTCCTCCTTACGTTGGCTATGAACTACAGAGGAAAGGCCTGGCCTTACTGTTGGGCAAAACATGTTTCATGATTTTAAGAAGTGTAGTCTGGCTGTACTGAGAGGGGCTGTACAGTACGGTAAATGTCTGTATACCCCTGTTATGTGCATCCAACTGTCACTTGAGATTGAACAGCGAACGAAGCAGCTGGGTTACTGACTGAATGTAAATGGAAGGCACATAGGAAGGGTGCTTGTGGTCACTCAAATGATTGAAACCCGGTTGATGCACTACCAAAGCTGGGGTACCAGGAGGGAACATTTGAGGGGTATTGAGATGGTGGTGTGCAGAGGTCAACATATGTTTCAGAGACACAGAGGTACTGCGGTCCTGGTCCCACATTGGGGGTAGACAAAAGTCCCTGCTAAAGATTTCTGTCCAACTGTTATCACATTTTGTGCAGCCTGGCTCCCTCTGTAAGGATTCCCCAGTGTCTTTCGATCCTACAGATGACTGTAGCAAACTTCCCAAATTTTTTCTTGGCCTCATACTCCCAAAGGAGTGCCTGACATTTGCCAGCCTAACGATACTCACATTCTGGGAAAAACCTCACTAACCATGCATATTTATGTACCACACATGGCAAATCCTTACAATTGCAGAACATCATATCGCACTTGTCATCTTTGAGGTACTGTAAGTATTTGGATTTGAGGGTAATATTCATCCTTGCTTGCTCTCTCCCATCTGAAGTCTACGGTGCTGCTATTCCTTTCTCACATCTCCCTTCAAAGAGACACGCGACACACAGACTCAATCACTCAGCAAACATATATGCTTTGACGTTTTCATATTGCTGTTTACCTTCTAATTATTCCCCCTTCACCACAAATACAGGCCTGCCATTCCTCATCCCCTCAGTCAACGCAGTCCTTCACTCTTTAGGCCCTGCAAGACCACCATGAACAAGAATCATGTCAGCAAGCAGAAGAAAAGCCTCAGTGTGCTCTTTTGTTCATACTGCTGCCCTCTAGTAACACTTCATGGCAACTGCAGCATAAGAATGGGACTGAGAAGAGGGCTGTCCTATGCAAATAATATCCTCCCATGCACACTTTCTTCTGAGACGGTCGGCGGCTTGTGCCGTGATACCACCTCCAACATATGGTCTTCAACCAAATTTTTAAAAAGCCCACCTGCCTTAGACGAAGGATTTTGCCACTCAAAGGAAGCACATGGGGACATCACCCTCATTTAGCAGGGTCCTAAATTGCCTGCTGTCAGCCTGTATACAGAACAAGGGCGTTCGTGGGCGTTCGTGAGCGTTCCTCAAAGGAAGGAGGTGGGTGATTAAATTCACAGTGCCAGGGCAGGCCCAGCCCAGCCCAGCCCAGCCCAGCCCAGCTCAGCCCTGCACAGCACAGCACAGCCCAGCCCAGCCCGGCACAGCGCACTGCTGTGGAGGTCCATTCCTTCACATCCTGCAGCAGGCATGATGCAGACCTATTAGAGCAAAGGCTTGACTCTGCCCTTGTCTGTCTCTTAAAGGAAACAATCTTTGTAGCTTCTTATTGCACCTAATAAATGGACTCTAGCTTGCCTCAAACTTGACCCATCATTTCATTAGCCAGAGCTCATACTTGACCTTTATTTCTATCCAAGCTCACTGACACAAAACCCCTGATTTGAGCAAGTGGCTCACACCAAAATAAAACATCACCATCATCCAACCTATTTTACAACAAGTGTAGCCCCTTCCTCTTATTCTTGTGCTCAGTTATAACCCCCAATACCACAATTGCACTGTGCAATTCACCAAACTTAAAGGACAAAGAATGAAGACATTGATAAAGGAAGATAAGGCCTTGTCCCTATTGCACCTACTTGAGAGATAGGGCGGTTGGTAGAAGGTCATGAGGGAAAACATTTGAAATTTCGGGACACACATGCCAAAAAGAGTGTCCACTTTTCTCCTCTGTTACCAAGTAAAAAAAAAATTTGCAAAAAAAAAAAACTATTCACTTTTTGAAAATTTCCACCTTATGATACTTCTACAGCATTGGCAGGATTCGAACCCTGGCCTGTGAGGGCTGTCCCCACCAAAGGTACAAGACTTACCTTTGAGCTATAGCTCCTTGGTGGTCTAGAAGATTGCAGTAGTAACTATAAGCAACATACAGGCCTTGGTGTCCTTCCCTGCGGCATCCATTGCACATGAAAAGGATGACCATGACATAAGGACAATTTGATAGGCTACTTACATGGAAACCAGTGTGGTCCAGTGGGTAAGTGCCTGCCTTCCATCCAGGCAACCAGGGTTCAAATCCCGGGTTTGGCACCAGGTGACTGATGGTGGCAGAGCAGAGGTAAGTTGGAGGTGGGCCTAAAGGGCCAATTGGTAAGAAAAATGTGTCTGTGTGTTGTGTAAGAGTGGAATCATGCCTAGTGAATGAGGGATTGCAGGTTGGTTGGTAAGTAGTGAGTGGGTGGGGTCAGAGGGGAGGGGTATAGGAGGAGCTGGGTGAGAGAGGAGGGGTATAGGAGGAGCTCGGTCGGAGAGGAGGGGTATAGGAGGAGCCTAGTCAGAGTGGGTGGGGTCAGAGAGGAGGGGTATAGGAGGAGCTGGGTGAGAGAGGAGGTTTATAGGAGGAGCTCGGTCGGAGAGGAGGGGTATAGGAGGAGCCTAGTCAGAGTGGGTGGGGTCAGAGATGAGGGGTTCAGGAGCAGCCTAGTCAGAGTGGGTGGGGTCAGAGAGGAGGGGTGTAGGAGGAGCTGGGTCAGAGAGGAGGGGTATAGGAGGAGCTGGGTCGGATAGGAGGGGTATAGGAGGAGCCTAGTCAGAGTGGGTGGGGTCAGAGAGGAGGGGTATAGGAGGAGCTGGGTGAGAGAGGAGGGGTATAGGAGGAGCTCGGTCGGAGAGGAGGGGTATAGGAGGAGCCAAGTCAGATTGGGTGGGGTCAGAGAGGAGGGGTTCAGGAGCAGCCTAGTCAGAGTGGGTGGGGTCAGAGAGGAGGGGTATATGGGTGGGGTCAGAGAGCAGAGGAATAGGTGGAGTAGGATCCTGACTTATTGTGGGAAAGTGCAAATACTTTTTTACTGCACCCCCCTATACTCTCTGATTTCTGTTGGGAGGGGGCAGTCAAAAATTTGGGGTTCAGTATTAAAAGGTGCTTGGGCGCAACGTGAAGGCGATGAGGTGCACAGAATGGCATGGCTTCCAGGTACTTTTTGGGGGGCTACCATTAGTTTTTATTGCTCTGATCCTCCCTCATGGGGTGTACCCCAAATGGTTAGGGGCAACGGGGGGGAGGCAAGATGCTGTTTGACAGTTTCTATTACCAACAGGGGTCACCATACGATTCTTCTGCAGTTATGGTATTGAAAGGTAAAACAAGGAGCATGTGGCTGTATTTTTGCAGGTCGGGTGCCCCAAAATGTTACTGCCAGCAGCAGCAGCCCCCTTCCTCCCCACCCGGCAGATTGGTATAGGTACCTTTAGGACATTTCTGTTGAAAACAGAGGCTATAGCGAATCGCACTACAAAATCCGAGAGCACTAACACTTGCTAAATAAAGGTGGCATCGGAGCATACGAATGAGGCAGGGAGAGGCTACTGTTGGCAATTGGTTTGGTGGGTCATAGTGAATAACCTCGGCATGCAAATAGGCAGAAGTGTGAGGATTGGCAGTGTCTGTAGAGAATTTTGGCATGCTCTTCAGTTGATTTTTTCCTCCTTACGTTGGCTATGAACTACAGAGGAAAGGCCTGGCCTTACTGTTGGGCAAAACATGTTTCATGATTTTAAGAAGTGTAGTCTGGCTGTACTGAGAGGGGCTGTACAGTACGGTAAATGTCTGTATACCCCTGCGATGTGCATCCAACTGTCACTTGAGATTGAACAGCGAACGAAGCAGCTAGGTTACTGACTGAATGTAAATGGAAGGCACATAGGAAGGGTGCTTGTGGTCACTCAAATGATTGAAACCTGGTTGATGCACTACCAAAGCTGGGGTACCAGGAGGGAACATTTGAGGGGTATTGAGATGGTGGTGTGCAGAGGTCAACATATGTTTCAGAGACACAGAGGTACTGCGGTCCTGGTCCCACATTGGGGGTAGACAAAAGTCCCTGCTAAAGATTTCTGTCCAACTGTTATCACATTTTGTGCAGCCTGGCTCCCTCTGTAAGGATTCCCCAGTGTCTTTCGATCCTACAGATGACTGTAGCAAACTTCCCAAATTTTTTCTTGGCCTCATACTCCCAAAGGAGTGCCTGACATTTGCCAGCCTAACGATACTCACATTCTGGGAAAAACCTCACTAACCATGCATATTTATGTACCACACATGGCAAATCCTTACAATTGCAGAACATCATATCGCACTTGTCATCTTTGAGGTACTGTAAGTATTTGGATTTGAGGGTAATATTCATCCTTGCTTGCTCTCTCCCATCTGAAGTCTACGGTGCTGCTATTCCTTTCTCACATCTCCCTTCAAAGAGACACGCGACACACAGACTCAATCACTCAGCAAACATATATGCTTTGACGTTTTCATATTGCTGTTTACCTTCTAATTATTCCCCCTTCACCACAAATACAGGCCTGCCATTCCTCATCCCCTCAGTCAACGCAGTCCTTCACTCTTTAGGCCCTGCAAGACCACCATGAACAAGAATCATGTCAGCAAGCAGAAGAAAAGCCTCAGTGTGCTCTTTTGTTCATACTGCTGCCCTCTAGTAACACTTCATGGCAACTGCAGCATAAGAATGGGACTGAGAAGAGGGCTGTCCTATGCAAATAATATCCTCCCATGCACACTTTCTTCTGAGACGGTCGGCGGCTTGTGCCGTGATACCACCTCCAACATATGGTCTTCAACCAAATTTTAAAAAAGCCCACCTGCCTTAGACGAAGGATTTTGCCACTCAAAGGAAGCACATGGGGACATCACCCTCATTTAGCAGGGTCCTAAATTGCCTGCTGTCAGCCTGTATACAGAACAAGGGCGTTCGTGGGCGTTCGTGAGCGTTCCTCAAAGGAAGGAGGTGGGTGATTAAATTCACAGTGCCAGGGCAGGCCCAGCCAAGCCCAGCCCAGCCCAGCTCAGCCCTGCACAGCCCAGCCCGGCACAGCGCACTGCTGTGGAGGTCCATTCCTTCACATCCTGCAGCAGGCATGATGCAGACCTATTAGAGCAAAGGCTTGACTCTGCCCTTGTCTGTCTCTTAAAGGAAACAATCTTTGTAGCTTCTTATTGCACCTAATAAATGGACTCTAGCTTGCCTCAAACTTGACCCATCATTTCATTAGCCAGAGCTCATACTTGACCTTTATTTCTATCCAAGCTCACTGACACAAAACCCCTGATTTGAGCAAGTGGCTCACACCAAAATAAAAAATCACCATCATCCAACCTATTTTACAACAAGTGTAGCCCCTTCCTCTTATTCTTGTGCTCAGTTATAACCCCCAATACCACAATTGCACTCTGCAATTCACCAAACTTAAAGGACAAAGAATGAAGACATTGATAAAGGAAGATAAGGCCTTGTCCCTATTGCACCTACTTGAGAGATAGGGCGGTTGGTAGAAGGTCATGAGGGAAAACATTTGAAATTTCGGGACACACATGCCAAAAAGAGTGTCCACTTTTCTCCTCTGTTACCAAGTAAAAAAAAAATTTGCAAAAAAAAAAAACTATTCACTTTTTGAAAATTTCCACCTTGGGATACTTCTACAGCATTGGCAAGATTCGAACCCTGGCCTGTGAGGGCTGTCCCCACCAAAGGTACAAGACTTACCTTTGAGCTATAGCTCCTTGGTGGTCTAGAGGATTGCAGTAGTAACTATAAGCAACATACAGGCCTTGGTGTCCTTCCCTGCGGCATCCATTGCACATGAAAAGGATGACCATGACATAAGGACAATTTGATAGGCTACTTACATGGAAACCAGTGTGGTCCAGTGGGTAAGTGCCTGCCTTCCATCCAGGCAACCAGGGTTCAAATCCCGGGTTCGGCACCAGGTGACTGATGGTGGCAGAGCAGAGGTAAGTTGGAGGTGGGCCTAAAGGGCCAATTGGTAAGTAAAATGTGTCTGTGTGTTGTGTAAGAGTGGAATCATGCCTAGTGAATGAGGGATTGCAGGTTGGTTGGTAAGTAGTGAGTGGGTGGGGTCAGAGGGGAGGGGTATAGGAGGAGCTGGGTGAGAGAGGAGGGGTATAGGAGGAGCTCGGTCGGAGAGGAGGGGTATAGGAGGAGCCTAGTCAGAGTGGGTGGGGTCAGAGATGAGGGGTTCAGGAGCAGCCTAGTCAGAGTGGGTGGGGTCAGAGAGGAGGGGTGTAGGAGGAGCTGGGTCAGAGAGGAGGGGTATAGGAGGAGCTGGGTCGGATAGGAGGGGTATAGGAGGAGCCTAGTCAGAGTGGGTGGGGTCAGAGAGGAGGGGTATAGGAGGAGCTGGGTGAGAGAGGAGGGGTATAGGAGGAGCTCGGTCGGAGGGGTATAGGAGGAGCCAAGTCAGAGTCGGTGGGGTCAGAGAGGAGGGGTTCAGGAGCAGCCTAGTCAGAGTGGGTGGGGTCAGAGAGGAGGGGTATATGGGTGGGGTCAGAGAGCAGAGGAATAGGTGGAGTAGGATCCTGACTTATTGTGGGAAAGTGCAAATACTTTTTTACTGCACCCCCCTATACTCTCTGATTTCTGTTGGGAGGGGGCAGTCAAAAATGGGGGGTTCAGTATTAAAAGGTGCTTGGGCGCAACGTGAAGGCGATGAGGTGCACAGAATGGCATGGCTTCCAGGTACTTTTTGGGGGGCTACCATTAGTTTTTATTGCTCTGATCCTCCCTCATGGGGTGTACCCCAAATGGTTAGGGGCAACGGGGGGGAGGCAAGATGCTGTTTGACAGTTTCTATTACCAACAGGGGTCACCATACAATTCTTCTGCAGTTATGGTATTGAAAGGTAAAACAAGGAGCATGTGGCTGTATTTTTGCAGGTCGGGTGCCCCAAAATGTTACTGCCAGCAGCAGCAGCCCCCTTCCTCCCCACCCGGCAGATTGGTATAGGTACCTTTAGGACATTTCTGTTGAAAACAGAGGCTATAGCGAATCGCACTACAAAATCCGAGAGCACTAACACTTGCTAAATAAAGGTGGCATCGGAGCATACGAATGAGGCAGGGAGAGGCTACTGTTGGCAATTGGTTTGGTGGGTCATAGTGAATAACCTCGGCATGCAAATAGGCAGAAGTGTGAGGATTGGCAGTGTCTGTAGAGAATTTTGGCATGCGCTTCAGTTGATTTTTTCCTCCTTACGTTGGCTATGAACTACAGAGGAAAGGCCTGGCCTTACTGTTGGGCAAAACATGTTTCATGATTTTAAGAAGTGTAGTCTGGCTGTACTGAGAGGGGCTGTACAGTACGGTAAATGTCTGTATACCCCTGTTATGTGCATCCAACTGTCACTTGAGATTGAACAGCGAACGAAGCAGCTGGGTTACTGACTGAATGTAAATGGAAGGCACATAGGAAGGGTGCTTGTGGTCACTCAAATGATTGAAACCCGGTTGATGCACTACCAAAGCTGGGGTACCAGGAGGGAACATTTGAGGGGTATTGAGATGGTGGTGTGCAGAGGTCAACATATGTTTCAGAGACACAGAGGTACTGCGGTCCTGGTCCCACATTGGGGGTAGACAAAAGTCCCTGCTAAAGATTTCTGTCCAACTGTTATCACATTTTGTGCAGCCTGGCTCCCTCTGTAAGGATTCCCCAGTGTCTTTCGATCCTACAGATGACTGTAGCAAACTTCCCAAATTTTTTCTTGGCCTCATACTCCCAAAGGAGTGCCTGACATTTGCCAGCCTAACGATACTCACATTCTGGGAAAAACCTCACTAACCATGCATATTTATGTACCACACATGGCAAATCCTTACAATTGCAGAACATCATATCGCACTTGTTATCTTTGAGGTACTGTAAGTATTTGGATTTGAGGGTAATATTCATCCTTGCTTGCTCTCTCCCATCTGAAGTCTACGGTGCTGCTATTCCTTTCTCACATCTCCCTTCAAAGAGACACGCGACACACAGACTCAATCACTCAGCAAACATATATGCTTTGACGTTTTCATATTGCTGTTTACCTTCTAATTATTCCCCCTTCACCACAAATACAGGCCTGCCATTCCTCATCCCCTCAGTCAACGCAGTCCTTCACTCTTTAGGCCCTGCAAGACCACCATGAACAAGAATCATGTCAGCAAGCAGAAGAAAAGCCTCAGTGTGCTCTTTTGTTCATACTGCTGCCCTCTAGTAACACTTCATGGCAACTGCAGCATAAGAATGGGACTGAGAAGAGGGCTGTCCTATGCAAATAATATCCTCCCATGCACACTTTCTTCTGAGACGGTCGGCGGCTTGTGCCGTGATACCACCTCCAACATATGGTCTTCAACCAAATTTTTAAAAAGCCCACCTGCCTTAGACGAAGGATTTTGCCACTCAAAGGAAGCACATGGGGACATCACCCTCATTTAGCAGGGTCCTAAATTGCCTGCTGTCAGCCTGTATACAGAACAAGGGCGTTCGTGGGCGTTCGTGAGCGTTCCTCAAAGGAAGGAGGTGGGTGATTAAATTCACAGTGCCAGGGCAGGCCCAGCCCAGCCCAGCCCAGCCCAGCCCAGCTCAGCCCTGCACAGCACAGCACAGCCCAGCCCAGCCCGGCACAGCGCACTGCTGTGGAGGTCCATTCCTTCACATCCTGCAGCAGGCATGATGCAGACCTATTAGAGCAAAGGCTTGACTCTGCCCTTGTCTGTCTCTTAAAGGAAACAATCTTTGTAGCTTCTTATTGCACCTAATAAATGGACTCTAGCTTGCCTCAAACTTGACCCATCATTTCATTAGCCAGAGCTCATACTTGACCTTTATTTCTATCCAAGCTCACTGACACAAAACCCCTGATTTGAGCAAGTGGCTCACACCAAAATAAAACATCACCATCATCCAACCTATTTTACAACAAGTGTAGCCCCTTCCTCTTATTCTTGTGCTCAGTTATAACCCCCAATACCACAATTGCACTGTGCAATTCACCAAACTTAAAGGACAAAGAATGAAGACATTGATAAAGGAAGATAAGGCCTTGTCCCTATTGCACCTACTTGAGAGATAGGGCGGTTGGTAGAAGGTCATGAGGGAAAACATTTGAAATTTCGGGACACACATGCCAAAAAGAGTGTCCACTTTTCTCCTCTGTTACCAAGTAAAAAAAAAATTTGCAAAAAAAAAAAACTATTCACTTTTTGAAAATTTCCACCTTATGATACTTCTACAGCATTGGCAGGATTCGAACCCTGGCCTGTGAGGGCTGTCCCCACCAAAGGTACAAGACTTACCTTTGAGCTATAGCTCCTTGGTGGTCTAGAGGATTGCAGTAGTAACTATAAGCAACATACAGGCCTTGGTGTCCTTCCCTGCGGCATCCATTGCACATGAAAAGGATGACCATGACATAAGGACAATTTGATAGGCTACTTACATGGAAACCAGTGTGGTCCAGTGGGTAAGTGCCTGCCTTCCATCCAGGCAACCAGGGTTCAAATCCCGGGTTCGGCACCAGGTGACTGATGGTGGCAGAGCAGAGGTAAGTTGGAGGTGGGCCTAAAGGGCCAATTGGTAAGAAAAATGTGTCTGTGTGTTGTGTAAGAGTGGAATCATGCCTAGTGAATGAGGGATTGCAGGTTGGTTGGTAAGTAGTGAGTGGGTGGGGTCAGAGGGGAGGGGTATAGGAGGAGCTGGGTGAGAGAGGAGGGGTATAGGAGGAGCTCGGTCGGAGAGGAGGGGTATAGGAGGAGCCTAGTCAGAGTGGGTGGGGTCAGAGAGGAGGGGTATAGGAGGAGCTGGGTGAGAGAGGAGGGGTATAGGAGGAGCTCGGTCGGAGAGGAGGGGTATAGGAGGAGCCTAGTCAGAGTGGGTGGGGTCAGAGATGAGGGGTTCAGGAGCAGCCTAGTCAGAGTGGGTGGGGTCAGAGAGGAGGGGTGTAGGAGGAGCTGGGTCAGAGAGGAGGGGTATAGGAGGAGCTGGGTCAGAGAGCAGGGGTATAGGAGGAGCCTAGTCAGAGTGGGTGGGGTCAGAGAGGAGGGGTATAGGAGGAGCTGGGTGAGAGAGGAGGGGTATAGGAGGAGCTCGGTCGGAGAGGAGGGGTATAGGAGGAGCCAAGTCAGATTGGGTGGGGTCAGAGAGGAGGGGTTCAGGAGCAGCCTAGTCAGAGTGGGTGGGGTCAGAGAGGAGGGGTATATGGGTGGGGTCAGAGAGCAGAGGAATAGGTGGAGTAGGATCCTGACTTATTGTGGGAAAGTGCAAATACTTTTTTACTGCACCCCCCTATACTCTCTGATTTCTGTTGGGAGGGGGCAGTCAAAAATTTGGGGTTCAGTATTAAAAGGTGCTTGGGCGCAACGTGAAGGCGATGAGGTGCACAGAATGGCATGGCTTCCAGGTACTTTTTGGGGGGCTACCATTAGTTTTTATTGCTCTGATCCTCCCTCATGGGGTGTACCCCAAATGGTTAGGGGCAACGGGGGGGAGGCAAGATGCTGTTTGACAGTTTCTATTACCAACAGGGGTCACCATACGATTCTTCTGCAGTTATGGTATTGAAAGGTAAAACAAGGAGCATGTGGCTGTATTTTTGCAGGTCGGGTGCCCCAAAATGTTACTGCCAGCAGCAGCAGCCCCCTTCCTCCCCACCCGGCAGATTGGTATAGGTACCTTTAGGACATTTCTGTTGAAAACAGAGGCTATAGCGAATCGCACTACAAAATCCGAGAGCACTAACACTTGCTAAATAAAGGTGGCATCGGAGCATACGAATGAGGCAGGGAGAGGCTACTGTTGGCAATTGGTTTGGTGGGTCATAGTGAATAACCTCGGCATGCAAATAGGCAGAAGTGTGAGGATTGGCAGTGTCTGTAGAGAATTTTGGCATGCTCTTCAGTTGATTTTTTCCTCCTTACGTTGGCTATGAACTACAGAGGAAAGGCCTGGCCTTACTGTTGGGCAAAACATGTTTCATGATTTTAAGAAGTGTAGTCTGGCTGTACTGAGAGGGGCTGTACAGTACGGTAAATGTCTGTATACCCCTGCGATGTGCATCCAACTGTCACTTGAGATTGAACAGCGAACGAAGCAGCTAGGTTACTGACTGAATGTAAATGGAAGGCACATAGGAAGGGTGCTTGTGGTCACTCAAATGATTGAAACCTGGTTGATGCACTACCAAAGCTGGGGTACCAGGAGGGAACATTTGAGGGGTATTGAGATGGTGGTGTGCAGAGGTCAACATATGTTTCAGAGACACAGAGGTACTGCGGTCCTGGTCCCACATTGGGGGTAGACAAAAGTCCCTGCTAAAGATTTCTGTCCAACTGTTATCACATTTTGTGCAGCCTGGCTCCCTCTGTAAGGATTCCCCAGTGTCTTTCGATCCTACAGATGACTGTAGCAAACTTCCCAAATTTTTTCTTGGCCTCATACTCCCAAAGGAGTGCCTGACATTTGCCAGCCTAACGATACTCACATTCTGGGAAAAACCTCACTAACCATGCATATTTATGTACCACACATGGCAAATCCTTACAATTGCAGAACATCATATCGCACTTGTCATCTTTGAGGTACTGTAAGTATTTGGATTTGAGGGTAATATTCATCCTTGCTTGCTCTCTCCCATCTGAAGTCTACGGTGCTGCTATTCCTTTCTCACATCTCCCTTCAAAGAGACACGCGACACACAGACTCAATCACTCAGCAAACATATATGCTTTGACGTTTTCATATTGCTGTTTACCTTCTAATTATTCCCCCTTCACCACAAATACAGGCCTGCCATTCCTCATCCCCTCAGTCAACGCAGTCCTTCACTCTTTAGGCCCTGCAAGACCACCATGAACAAGAATCATGTCAGCAAGCAGAAGAAAAGCCTCAGTGTGCTCTTTTGTTCATACTGCTGCCCTCTAGTAACACTTCATGGCAACTGCAGCATAAGAATGGGACTGAGAAGAGGGCTGTCCTATGCAAATAATATCCTCCCATGCACACTTTCTTCTGAGACGGTCGGCGGCTTGTGCCGTGATACCACCTCCAACATATGGTCTTCAACCAAATTTTAAAAAAGCCCACCTGCCTTAGACGAAGGATTTTGCCACTCAAAGGAAGCACATGGGGACATCACCCTCATTTAGCAGGGTCCTAAATTGCCTGCTGTCAGCCTGTATACAGAACAAGGGCGTTCGTGGGCGTTCGTGAGCGTTCCTCAAAGGAAGGAGGTGGGTGATTAAATTCACAGTGCCAGGGCAGGCCCAGCCAAGCCCAGCCCAGCCCAGCTCAGCCCTGCACAGCCCAGCCCGGCACAGCGCACTGCTGTGGAGGTCCATTCCTTCACATCCTGCAGCAGGCATGATGCAGACCTATTAGAGCAAAGGCTTGACTCTGCCCTTGTCTGTCTCTTAAAGGAAACAATCTTTGTAGCTTCTTATTGCACCTAATAAATGGACTCTAGCTTGCCTCAAACTTGACCCATCATTTCATTAGCCAGAGCTCATACTTGACCTTTATTTCTATCCAAGCTCACTGACACAAAACCCCTGATTTGAGCAAGTGGCTCACACCAAAATAAAAAATCACCATCATCCAACCTATTTTACAACAAGTGTAGCCCCTTCCTCTTATTCTTGTGCTCAGTTATAACCCCCAATACCACAATTGCACTCTGCAATTCACCAAACTTAAAGGACAAAGAATGAAGACATTGATAAAGGAAGATAAGGCCTTGTCCCTATTGCACCTACTTGAGAGATAGGGCGGTTGGTAGAAGGTCATGAGGGAAAACATTTGAAATTTCGGGACACACATGCCAAAAAGAGTGTCCACTTTTCTCCTCTGTTACCAAGTAAAAAAAAAATTTGCAAAAAAAAAAAACTATTCACTTTTTGAAAATTTCCACCTTGGGATACTTCTACAGCATTGGCAAGATTCGAACCCTGGCCTGTGAGGGCTGTCCCCACCAAAGGTACAAGACTTACCTTTGAGCTATAGCTCCTTGGTGGTCTAGAGGATTGCAGTAGTAACTATAAGCAACATACAGGCCTTGGTGTCCTTCCCTGCGGCATCCATTGCACATGAAAAGGATGACCATGACATAAGGACAATTTGATAGGCTACTTACATGGAAACCAGTGTGGTCCAGTGGGTAAGTGCCTGCCTTCCATCCAGGCAACCAGGGTTCAAATCCCGGGTTCGGCACCAGGTGACTGATGGTGGCAGAGCAGAGGTAAGTTGGAGGTGGGCCTAAAGGGCCAATTGGTAAGTAAAATGTGTCTGTGTGTTGTGTAAGAGTGGAATCATGCCTAGTGAATGAGGGATTGCAGGTTGGTTGGTAAGTAGTGAGTGGGTGGGGTCAGAGGGGAGGGGTATAGGAGGAGCTGGGTGAGAGAGGAGGGGTATAGGAGGAGCTCGGTCGGAGAGGAGGGGTATAGGAGGAGCCTAGTCAGAGTGGGTGGGGTCAGAGATGAGAGGTTCAGGAGCAGCCTAGTCAGAGTGGGTGGGGTCAGAGAGGAGGGGTATAGGAGGAGCTGGGTGAGAGAGGAGGGGTATAGGAGGAGCTCGGTCGGAGAGGAGGGGTATAGGAGGAGCCAAGTCAGAGTCGGTGGGGTCAGAGAGGAGGGGTTCAGGAGCAGCCTAGTCAGAGTGGGTGGGGTCAGAGAGGAGGGGTATATGGGTGGGGTCAGAGAGCAGAGGAATAGGTGGAGTAGGATCCTGACTTATTGTGGGAAAGTGCAAATACTTTTTTACTGCACCCCCCTATACTCTCTGATTTCTGTTGGGAGGGGGCAGTCAAAAATGGGGGGTTCAGTATTAAAAGGTGCTTGGGCGCAACGTGAAGGCGATGAGGTGCACAGAATGGCATGGCTTCCAGGTACTTTTTGGGGGGGCTACCATTAGTTTTTATTGCTCTGATCCTCCCTCATGGGGTGTACCCCAAATGGTTAGGGGCAACGGGGGGGAGGCAAGATGCTGTTTGACAGTTTCTATTACCAACAGGGGTCACCATACGATTCTTCTGCAGTTATGGTATTGAAAGGTAAAACAAGGAGCATGTGGCTGTATTTTTGCAGGTCGGGTGCCCCAAAATGTTACTGCCAGCAGCAGCAGCCCCCTTCCTCCCCACCCGGCAGATTGGTATAGGTACCTTTAGGACATTTCTGTTGAAAACAGAGGCTATAGCGAATCGCACTACAAAATCCGAGAGCACTAACACTTGCTAAATAAAGGTGGCATCGGAGCATACGAATGAGGCAGGGAGAGGCTACTGTTGGCAATTGGTTTGGTGGGTCATAGTGAATAACCTCGGCATGCAAATAGGCAGAAGTGTGAGGATTGGCAGTGTCTGTAGAGAATTTTGGCATGCTCTTCAGTTGATTTTTTCCTCCTTACGTTGGCTATGAACTACAGAGGAAAGGCCTGGCCTTACTGTTGGGCAAAACATGTTTCATGATTTTAAGAAGTGTAGTCTGGCTGTACTGAGAGGGGCTGTACAGTACGGTAAATGTCTGTATACCCCTGCGATGTGCATCCAACTGTCACTTGAGATTGAACAGCGAACGAAGCAGCTAGGTTACTGACTGAATGTAAATGGAAGGCACATAGGAAGGGTGCTTGTGGTCACTCAAATGATTGAAACCTGGTTGATGCACTACCAAAGCTGGGGTACCAGGAGGGAACATTTGAGGGGTATTGAGATGGTGGTGTGCAGAGGTCAACATATGTTTCAGAGACACAGAGGTACTGCGGTCCTGGTCCCACATTGGGGGTAGACAAAAGTCCCTGCTAAAGATTTCTGTCCAACTGTTATCACATTTTGTGCAGCCTGGCTCCCTCTGTAAGGATTCCCCAGTGTCTTTCGATCCTACAGATGACTGTAGCAAACTTCCCAAATTTTTTCTTGGCCTCATACTCCCAAAGGAGTGCCTGACATTTGCCAGCCTAACGATACTCACATTCTGGGAAAAACCTCACTAACCATGCATATTTATGTACCACACATGGCAAATCCTTACAATTGCAGAACATCATATCGCACTTGTCATCTTTGAGGTACTGTAAGTATTTGGATTTGAGGGTAATATTCATCCTTGCTTGCTCTCTCCCATCTGAAGTCTACGGTGCTGCTATTCCTTTCTCACATCTCCCTTCAAAGAGACACGCGACACACAGACTCAATCACTCAGCAAACATATATGCTTTGACGTTTTCATATTGCTGTTTACCTTCTAATTATTCCCCCTTCACCACAAATACAGGCCTGCCATTCCTCATCCCCTCAGTCAACGCAGTCCTTCACTCTTTAGGCCCTGCAAGACCACCATGAACAAGAATCATGTCAGCAAGCAGAAGAAAAGCCTCAGTGTGCTCTTTTGTTCATACTGCTGCCCTCTAGTAACACTTCATGGCAACTGCAGCATAAGAATGGGACTGAGAAGAGGGCTGTCCTATGCAAATAATATCCTCCCATGCACACTTTCTTCTGAGACGGTCGGCGGCTTGTGCCGTGATACCACCTCCAACATATGGTCTTCAACCAAATTTCAAAAAAGCCCACCTGCCTTAGACGAAGGATTTTGCCACTCAAAGGAAGCACATGGGGACATCACCCTCATTTAGCAGGGTCCTAAATTGCCTGCTGTCAGCCTGTATACAGAACAAGGGCGTTCGTGGGCGTTCGTGAGCGTTCCTCAAAGGAAGGAGGTGGGTGATTAAATTCACAGTGCCAGGGCAGGCCCAGCCCAGCCCAGCCCAGCCCAGCCCAGCCCAGCCCAGCCCAGCCCAGCCCAGCTCAGCCCTGCACAGCCCAGCCCGGCACAGCGCACTGCTGTGGAGGTCCATTCCTTCACATCCTGCAGCAGGCATGATGCAGACCTATTAGAGCAAAGGCTTGACTCTGCCCTTGTCTGTCTCTTAAAGGAAACAATCTTTGTAGCTTCTTATTGCACCTAATAAATGGACTCTAGCTTGCCTCAAACTTGACCCATCATTTCATTAGCCAGAGCTCATATTTGACCTTTATTTCTATCCAAGCTCACTGACACAAAACCCCTGATTTGAGCAAGTGGCTCACACCAAAATAAAAAATCACCATCATCCAACCTATTTTACAACAAGTGTAGCCCCTTCCTCTTATTCTTGTGCTCAGTTATAACCCCCAATACCACAATTGCACTCTGCAATTCACCAAACTTAAAGGACAAAGAATGAAGACATTGATAAAGGAAGATAAGGCCTTGTCCCTATTGCACCTACTTGAGAGATAGGGCGGTTGGTAGAAGGTCATGAGGGAAAACATTTGAAATTTCGGGACACACATGCCAAAAAGAGTGTCCACTTTTCTCCTCTGTTACCAAGTAAAAAAAAAATTTGCAAAAAAAAAAACTATTCACTTTTTGAAAATTTCCACCTTGGGATACTTCTACAGCATTGGCAGGATTCGAACCCTGGCCTGTGAGGGCTGTCCCCACCAAAGGTACAAGACTTACCTTTGAGCTATAGCTCCTTGGTGGTCTAGAGGATTGCAGTAGTAACTATAAGCAACATACAGGCCTTGGTGTCCTTCCCTGCGGCATCCATTGCACATGAAAAGGATGACCATGACATAAGGACAATTTGATAGGCTACTTACATGGAAACCAGTGTGGTCCAGTGGGTAAGTGCCTGCCTTCCATCCAGGCAACCAGGGTTCAAATCCCGGGTTCGGCACCAGGTGACTGATGGTGGCAGAGCAGAGGTAAGTTGGAGGTGGGCCTAAAGGGCCAATTGGTAAGTAAAATGTGTCTGTGTGTTGTGTAAGAGTGGAATCATGCCTAGTGAATGAGGGATTGCAGGTTGGTTGGTAAGTAGTGAGTGGGTGGGGTCAGAGGGTAGGGGTATACGAGGAGCTAGTTCGGAGAGGAGGGGTATAGGAGGAGCTGGGTGAGAGAGGAGGGGTATAGGAGGAGCTCGGTCGGAGAGGAGGGGTATAGGAGGAGCCTAGTCAGAGTGGGTGGGGTCAGAGAGGAGGGGTTCAGGAGCAGCCTAGTCAGAGTGGGTGGGGTCAGAGAGGAGGGGTGTAGGAGGAGCTGGGTCAGAGAGGAGGGGTATAGGAGGAGCTGGGTGGGTATAGGCGGAGCCTAGTCAGAGTGGGTGGGGTCAGAGAGGAGGGGTATAGGAGGAGCTGGGTGAGAGAGGAGGGGTATAGGAGGAGCCAAGTCAGAGTGGGTGGGGTCAGAGAGGAGGGGTTCAGGAGCAGCCTAGTCAGAGTGGGTGGGGTCAGAGAGGAGGAGTATATGGGTGGGGTCAGAGAGCAGAGGAATAGGTGGAGTAGGATCCTGACTTATTGTGGGAAAGTGCAAATACTTTTTTACTGCACCCCCCTATACTCTCTGATTTCTGTTGGGAGGGGGCAGTCAACAATGGGGGGTTCAGTATTAAAAGGTGCTTGGGCGCAACGTGAAGGCGATGAGGTGCACAGAATGGCATGGCTTCCAGGTACTTTTTGGGGGGGCTACCATTAGTTTTTATTGCTCTGATCCTCCCTCATGGGGTGTACCCCAAATGGTTAGGGGCAACGGGGGGGGAGGCAAGATGCTGTTTGACAGTTTCTATTACCAACAGGGGTCACCATACGATTCTTCTGCAGTTCTGGTATTGAAAGGTAAAACAAGGAGCATGTGGCTGTATTTTTGCAGGTCGGGTGCCCCAAAATGTTACTGCCAGCAGCAGCAGCCCCCTTCCTCCCCACCCGGCAGATTGGTATAGGTACCTTTAGGACATTTCTGTTGAAAACAGAGGCTATAGCGAATCGCACTACAAAATCCGAGAGCACTAACACTTGCTAAATAAAGGTGGCATCGGAGCATACGAATGAGGCAGGGAGAGGCTACTGTTGGCAATTGGTTTGGTGGGTCATAGTGAATAACCTCGGCATGCAAATAGGCAGAAGTGTGAGGATTGGCAGTGTCTGTAGAGAATTTTGGCATGCTCTTCAGTTGATTTTTTCCTCCTTACGTTGGCTATGAACTACAGAGGAAAGGCCTGGCCTTACTGTTGGGCAAAACATGTTTCATGATTTTAAGAAGTGTAGTCTGGCTGTACTGAGAGGGGCTGTACAGTACGGTAAATGTCTGTATACCCCTGCGATGTGCATCCAACTGTCACTTGAGATTGAACAGCGAACGAAGCAGCTGGGTTACTGACTGAATGTAAATGGAAGGCACATAGGAAGAGTGCTTGTGGTCACTCAAATGATTGAAACCCGGTTGATGCACTACCAAAGCTGGGGTACCAGGAGGGAACATTTGAGGGGTATTGAGATGGTGGTGTGCAGAGGTCAACATATGTTTCAGAGACACAGAGGTACTGCCGTCCTGGTCCCACATTGGGGGTAGACAAAAGTCCCTGCTAAAGATTTCTGTCCAACTGTTATCACATTTTGTGCAGCCTGGCTCCCTCTGTAAGGATTCCCCAGTGTCTTTCGATCCTACAGATGACTGTAGCAACCTTCCCAAATTTTTTCTTGGCCTCATACTCCCAAAGGAGTGCCTGACATTTGCCAGCCTAACGATACTCACATTCTGGGAAAAACCTCACTAACCATGCATATTTATGTACCACACATGGCAAATCCTTACAATTGCAGAACATCATATCGCACTTGTCATCTTTGAGGTACTGTAAGTATTTGGATTTGAGGGTAATATTCATCCTTGCTTGCTCTCTCCCATCTGAAGTCTACGGTGCTGCTATTCCTTTCTCACATCTCCCTTCAAAGAGACACGCGACACACAGACTCAATCACTCAGCAAACATATATGCTTTGACGTTTTCATATTGCTGTTTACCTTCTAATTATTCCACCTTCACCACAAATACAGGCCTGCCATTCCTCATCCCCTCAGTCAACGCAGTCCTTCACTCTTTAGGCCCTGCAAGACCACCATGAACAAGAATCATGTCAGCAAGCAGAAGAAAAGCCTCAGTGTGCTCTTTTGTTCATACTGCTGCCCTCTAGTAACACTTCATGGCAACTGCAGCATAAGAATGGGACTGAGAAGAGGGCTGTCCTATGCAAATAATATCCTCCCATGCACACTTTCTTCTGAGACGGTCGGCGGCTTGTGCCGTGATACCACCTCCAACATATGGTCTTCAACCAAATTTTAAAAAAGCCCACCTGCCTTAGACGAAGGATTTTGCCACTCAAAGGAAGCACATGGGGACATCACCCTCATTTAGCAGGGTCCTAAATTGCCTGCTGTCAGCCTGTATACAGAACAAGGGCGTTCGTGGGCGTTCGTGAGCGTTCCTCAAAGGAAGGAGGTGGGTGATTAAATTCACAGTGCCAGGGCAGGCCCAGCCCAGCCCAGCCCAGCCCAGCCCAGCTCAGCCCTGCACAGCCCAGCCCGGCACAGCGCACTGCTGTGGAGGTCCATTCCTTCACATCCTGCAGCAGGCATGATGCAGACCTATTAGAGCAAAGGCTTGACTCTGCCCTTGTCTGTCTCTTAAAGGAAACAATCTTTGTAGCTTCTTATTGCACCTAATAAATGGACTCTAGCTTGCCTCAAACTTGACCCATCATTTCATTAGCCAGAGCTCATACTTGACCTTTATTTCTATCCAAGCTCACTGACACAAAACCCCTGATTTGAGCAAGTGGCTCACACCAAAATAAAAAATCACCATCATCCAACCTATTTTACAACAAGTGTAGCCCCTTCCTCTTATTCTTGTGCTCAGTTATAACCCCCAATACCACAATTGCACTCTGCAATTCACCAAACTTAAAGGACAAAGAATGAAGACATTGATAAAGGAAGATAAGGCCTTGTCCCTATTGCACCTACTTGAGAGATAGGGCGGTTGGTAGAAGGTCATGAGGGAAAACATTTGAAATTTCGGGACACACATGCCAAAAAGAGTGTCCACTTTTCTCCTCTGGTACCAAGTTAAAAAAAAATTTGCAAAAAAAAAAACTATTCACTTTTTGAAAATTTCCACCTTGGGATACTTCTACAGCATTGGCAGGATTCGAACCCTGGCCCTTGAGGGCTGTCCCCACCAAAGGTACAAGACTTACCTTTGAGCTATAGCTCCTTGGTGGTCTAGAGGATTGCAGTAGTAACTATAAGCAACATACAGGCCTTGGTGTCCTTCCCTGCGGCATCCATTGCACATGAAAAGGATGACCATGACATAAGGACAATTTGATAGGCTACTTACATGGAAACCAGTGTGGTCCAGTGGGTAAGTGCCTGCCTTCCATCCAGGCAACCAGGGTTCAAATCCCGGGTTCGGCACCAGGTGACTGATGGTGGCAGAGCAGAGATAAGTTGGAGGTGGGCCTAAAGGGCCAATTGGTAAGTAAAATGTGTCTGTGTGTTGTGTAAGAGTGGAATCATGCCTAGTGAATGAGGGATTGCAGGTTGGTTGGTAAGTAGTGAGTGGGTGGGGTCAGAGGGTAGGGGTATAGGAGGAGCTAGTTTGGAGAGGAGGGGTATAGGAGGAGCTAGTTCGGAGAGGAGGGGTATAGGAGGAGCCTAGTCAGAGTGGGTGGGGTCAGAGAGGAGGGGTTCAGGAGCAGCCTAGTCAGAGTGGGTGGGGTCAGAGAGGAGGGGTATATGGGTGGGGTCAGAGAGCAGAGGAATAGGTGGAGTAGGATCCTGACTTATTGTGGGAAAGTGCAAATACTTTTTTACTGCACCCCCCTATACTCTCTGATTTCTGTTGGGAGGGGGCAGTCAAAAATGGGGGGTTCAGTATTAAAAGGTGCTTGGGCGTAACGTGAAGGCGATGAGGTGCACAGAATGGCATGGCTTCCAGGTACTTTTTGGGGGGGCTACCATTAGTTTTTATTGCTCTGATCCTCCCTCATGGGGTGTACCCCAAATGGTTAGGGGCAACGGGGGGGAGGCAAGATGCTGTTTGACAGTTTCTATTACCAACAGGGGTCACCATACGATTCTTCTGCAGTTATGGTATTGAAAGGTAAAACAAGGAGCATGTGGCTGTATTTTTGCAGGTCGGGTGCCCCAAAATGTTACTGCCAGCAGCAGCAGCCCCCTTCCTCCCCACCCGGCAGATTGGTATAGGTACCTTTAGGACATTTCTGTTGAAAACAGAGGCTATAGGGAATCGCACTACAAAATCCGAGAGCACTAACACTTGCTAAATAAAGGTGGCATCGGAGCATACGAATGAGGCAGGGAGAGGCTACTGTTGGCAATTGGTTTGGTGGGTCATAGTGAATAACCTTGGCATGCAAATAGGCAGAAGTGTGAGGATTGGCAGTGTCTGTAGAGAATTTTGGCATGCTCTTCAGTTGATTTTTTCCTCCTTACGTTGGCTATGAACTACAGAGGAAAGGCCTGGCCTTACTGTTGGGCAAAACATGTTTCATGATTTTAAGAAGTGTAGTCTGGCTGTACTGAGAGGGGCTGTACAGTACGGTAAATGTCTGTATACCCCTGCGATGTGCATCCAACTGTCACTTGAGATTGAACAGCGAACGAAGCAGCTGGGTTACTGACTGAATGTAAATGGAAGGCACATAGGAAGAGTGCTTGTGGTCACTCAAATGATTGAAACCCGGTTGATGCACTACCAAAGCTGGGGTACCAGGAGGGAACATTTGAGGGGTATTGAGATGGTGGTGTGCAGAGGTCAACATATGTTTCAGAGACACAGAGGTACTGCCGTCCTGGTCCCACATTGGGGGTAGACAAAAGTCCCTGCTAAAGATTTCTGTCCAACTGTTATCACATTTTGTGCAGCCTGGCTCCCTCTGTAAGGATTCCCCAGTGTCTTTCGATCCTACAGATGACTGTAGCAACCTTCCCAAATTTTTTCTTGGCCTCATACTCCCAAAGGAGTGCCTGACATTTGCCAGCCTAACGATACTCACATTCTGGGAAAAACCTCACTAACCATGCATATTTATGTACCACACATGGCAAATCCTTACAATTGCAGAACATCATATCGCACTTGTCATCTTTGAGGTACTGTAAGTATTTGGATTTGAGGGTAATATTCATCCTTGCTTGCTCTCTCCCATCTGAAGTCTACGGTGCTGCTATTCCTTTCTCACATCTCCCTTCAAAGAGACACGCGACACACAGACTCAATCACTCAGCAAACATATATGCTTTGACGTTTTCATATTGCTGTTTACCTTCTAATTATTCCACCTTCACCACAAATACAGGCCTGCCATTCCTCATCCCCTCAGTCAACGCAGTCCTTCACTCTTTAGGCCCTGCAAGACCACCATGAACAAGAATCATGTCAGCAAGCAGAAGAAAAGCCTCAGTGTGCTCTTTTGTTCATACTGCTGCCCTCTAGTAACACTTCATGGCAACTGCAGCATAAGAATGGGACTGAGAAGAGGGCTGTCCTATGCAAATAATATCCTCCCATGCACACTTTCTTCTGAGACGGTCGGCGGCTTGTGCCGTGATACCACCTCCAACATATGGTCTTCAACCAAATTTTAAAAAAGCCCACCTGCCTTAGACGAAGGATTTTGCCACTCAAAGGAAGCACATGGGGACATCACCCTCATTTAGCAGGGTCCTAAATTGCCTGCTGTCAGCCTGTATACAGAACAAGGGCGTTCGTGGGCGTTCGTGAGCGTTCCTCAAAGGAAGGAGGTGGGTGATTAAATTCACAGTGCCAGGGCAGGCCCAGCCCAGCCCAGCCCAGCCCAGCCCAGCCCAGCCCAGCCCAGCCCAGCTCAGCCCTGCACAGCCCAGCCCGGCACAGCGCACTGCTGTGGAGGTCCATTCCTTCACATCCTGCAGCAGGCATGATGCAGACCTATTAGAGCAAAGGCTTGACTCTGCCCTTGTCTGTCTCTTAAAGGAAACAATCTTTGTAGCTTCTTATTGCACCTAATAAATGGACTCTAGCTTGCCTCAAACTTGACCCATCATTTCATTAGCCAGAGCTCATACTTGACCTTTATTTCTATCCAAGCTCACTGACACAAAACCCCTGATTTGAGCAAGTGGCTCACACCAAAATAAAAAATCACCATCATCCAACCTATTTTACAACAAGTGTAGCCCCTTCCTCTTATTCTTGTGCTCAGTTATAACCCCCAATACCACAATTGCACTCTGCAATTCACCAAACTTAAAGGACAAAGAATGAAGACATTGATAAAGGAAGATAAGGCCTTGTCCCTATTGCACCTACTTGAGAGATAGGGCGGTTGATAGAAGGTCATGAGGGAAAACATTTGAAATTTCGGGACACACATGCCAAAAAGAGTGTCCACTTTTCTCCTCTGGTACCAAGTAAAAAAAAAATTTGCAAAAAAAAAAACTATTCACTTTTTGAAAATTTCCACCTTGGGATACTTCTACAGCATTGGCAGGATTCGAACCCTGGCCTGTGAGGGCTGTCCCCACCAAAGGTACAAGACTTACCTTTGAGCTATAGCTCCTTGGTGGTCTAGAGGATTGCAGTAGTAACTATAAGCAACATAGAGGCCTTGGTGTCCTTCCCTGCGGCATCCATTGCACATGAAAAGGATGACCATGACATAAGGACAATTTGATAGGCTACTTACATGGAAACCAGTGTGGTCCAGTGGGTAAGTGCCTGCCTTCCATCCAGCCAACCAGGGTTCAAATCCCGGGTTCGGCACCAGGTGACTGATGGTGGCAGAGCAGAGGTAAGTTGGAGGTGGGCCTAAAGGGCCAATTGGTAAGTAAAATGTGTCTGTGTGTTGTGTAAGAGTGGAATCATGCCTAGTGAATGAGGGATTGCAGGTTGGTTGGTAAGTAGTGAGTGGGTGGGGTCAGAGGGTAGGGGTATAGGAGGAGCTAGTTTGGAGAGGAGGGGTATAGGAGGAGCTAGTTCGGAGAGGAGGGGTATAGGAGGAGCTGGGTGAGAGAGGAGGGGTATAGGAGGAGCTCGGTCGGAGAGGAGGGGTATAGGAGCAGCCTAGTCAGAGTGGGTGGGGTCAGAGAGGAGGGGTATATGGGTGGGGTCAGAGAGCAGAGGAATAGGTGGAGTAGGATCCTGACTTATTGTGGGAAAGTGCAAATACTTTTTTACTGCACCCCCCTATACTCTCTGATTTCTGTTGGGAGGGGGCAGTCAACAATGGGGGGTTCAGTATTAAAAGGTGCTTGGGCGCAACGTGAAGGCGATGAGGTGCACAGAATGGCATGGCTTCCAGGTACTTTTTGGGGGGGCTACCATTAGTTTTTATTGCTCTGATCCTCCCTCATGGGGTGTACCCCAAATGGTTAGGGGCAACGGGGGGGGAGGCAAGATGCTGTTTGACAGTTTCTATTACCAACAGGGGTCACCATACGATTCTTCTGCAGTTATGGTATTGAAAGGTAAAACAAGGAGCATGTGGCTGTATTTTTGCAGGTCGGGTGCCCCAAAATGTTACTGCCAGCAGCAGCAGCCCCCTTCCTCCCCACCCGGCAGATTGGTATAGGTACCTTTAGGACATTTCTGTTGAAAACAGAGGCTATAGCGAATCGCACTACAAAATCCGAGAGCACTAACACTTGCTAAATAAAGGTGGCATCGGAGCATACGAATGAGGCAGGGAGAGGCTACTGTTGGCAATTGGTTTGGTGGGTCATAGTGAATAACCTCGGCATGCAAATAGGCAGAAGTGTGAGGATTGGCAGTGTCTGTAGAGAATTTTGGCATGCTCTTCAGTTGATTTTTCCTCCTTACGTTGGCTATGAACTACAGAGGAAAGGCCTGGCCTTACTGTTGGGCAAAACATGTTTCATGATTTTAAGAAGTGTAGTCTGGCTGTACTGAGAGGGGCTGTACAGTACGGTAAATGTCTGTATACCCCTGCGATGTGCATCCAACTGTCACTTGAGATTGAACAGCGAACGAAGCAGCTGGGTTACTGACTGAATGTAAATGGAAGGCACATAGGAAGAGTGCTTGTGGTCACTCAAATGATTGAAACCCGGTTGATGCACTACCAAAGCTGGGGTACCAGGAGGGAACATTTGAGGGGTATTGAGATGGTGGTGTGCAGAGGTCAACATATGTTTCAGAGACACAGAGGTACTGCCGTCCTGGTCCCACATTGGGGGTAGACAAAAGTCCCTGCTAAAGATTTCTGTCCAACTGTTATCACATTTTGTGCAGCCTGGCTCCCTCTGTAAGGATTCCCCAGTGTCTTTCGATCCTACAGATGACTGTAGCAACCTTCCCAAATTTTTTCTTGGCCTCATACTCCCAAAGGAGTGCCTGACATTTGCCAGCCTAACGATACTCACATTCTGGGAAAAACCTCACTAACCATGCATATTTATGTACCACACATGGCAAATCCTTACAATTGCAGAACATCATATCGCACTTGTCATCTTTGAGGTACTGTAAGTATTTGGATTTGAGGGTAATATTCATCCTTGCTTGCTCTCTCCCATCTGAAGTCTACGGTGCTGCTATTCCTTTCTCACATCTCCCTTCAAAGAGACACGCGACACACAGACTCAATCACTCAGCAAACATATATGCTTTGACGTTTTCATATTGCTGTTTACCTTCTAATTATTCCACCTTCACCACAAATACAGGCCTGCCATTCCTCATCCCCTCAGTCAACGCAGTCCTTCACTCTTTAGGCCCTGCAAGACCACCATGAACAAGAATCATGTCAGCAAGCAGAAGAAAAGCCTCAGTGTGCTCTTTTGTTCATACTGCTGCCCTCTAGTAACACTTCATGGCAACTGCAGCATAAGAATGGGACTGAGAAGAGGGCTGTCCTATGCAAATAATATCCTCCCATGCACACTTTCTTCTGAGACGGTCGGCGGCTTGTGCCGTGATACCACCTCCAACATATGGTCTTCAACCAAATTTTAAAAAAGCCCACCTGCCTTAGACGAAGGATTTTGCCACTCAAAGGAAGCACATGGGGACATCACCCTCATTTAGCAGGGTCCTAAATTGCCTGCTGTCAGCCTGTATACAGAACAAGGGCGTTCGTGGGTGTTCGTGAGCGTTCCTCAAAGGAAGGAGGTGGGTGATTAAATTCACAGTGCCAGGGCAGGCCCAGCCCAGCCCAGCCCAGCCCAGCCCAGCCCAGCCCAGCCCAGCCCAGCTCAGCCCTGCACAGCCCAGCCCGGCACAGCGCACTGCTGTGGAGGTCCATTCCTTCACATCCTGCAGCAGGCATGATGCAGACCTATTAGAGCAAAGGCTTGACTCTGCCCTTGTCTGTCTCTTAAAGGAAACAATCTTTGTAGCTTCTTATTGCACCTAATAAATGGACTCTAGCTTGCCTCAAACTTGACCCATCATTTCATTAGCCAGAGCTCATACTTGACCTTTATTTCTATCCAAGCTCACTGACACAAAACCCCTGATTTGAGCAAGTGGCTCACACCAAAATAAAAAATCACCATCATCCAACCTATTTTACAACAAGTGTAGCCCCTTCCTCTTATTCTTGTGCTCAGTTATAACCCCCAATACCACAATTGCACTCTGCAATTCACCAAACTTAAAGGACAAAGAATGAAGACATTGATAAAGGAAGATAAGGCCTTGTCCCTATTGCACCTACTTGAGAGATAGGGCGGTTGGTAGAAGGTCATGAGGGAAAACATTTGAAATTTCGGGACACACATGCCAAAAAGAGTGTCCACTTTTCTCCTCTGGTACCAAGTAAAAAAAAAATTTGCAAAAAAAAAACTATTCACTTTTTGAAAATTTCCACCTTGGGATACTTCTACAGCATTGGCAGGATTCGAACCCTGGCCTGTGAGGGCTGTCCCCACCAAAGGTACAAGACTTACCTTTGAGCTATAGCTCCTTGGTGGTCTAGAGGATTGCAGTAGTAACTATAAGCAACATACAGGCCTTGGTGTCCTTCCCTGCGGCATCCATTGCACATGAAAAGGATGACCATGACATAAGGACAATTTGATAGGCTACTTACATGGAAACCAGTGTGGTCCAGTGGGTAAGTGCCTGCCTTCCATCCAGGCAACCAGGGTTCAAATCCCGGGTTCGGCACCAGGTGACTGATGGTGGCAGAACAGAGGTAAGTTGGAGGTGGGCCTAAAGGGCCAATTGGTAAGTAAAATGTGTCTGTGTGTTGTGTAAGAGTGGAATCATGCCTAGTGAATGAGGGATTGCAGGTTGGTTGGTAAGTAGTGAGTGGGTGGGGTCAGAGGGTAGGGGTATAGGTGGAGCTAGTTTGGAGAGGAGGGGTATAGGAGGAGCCTAGTCAGAGTGGGTGGGGTCAGAGAGGAGGGGTATATGGGTGGGGTCAGAGAGCAGAGGAATAGGTGGAGTAGGATCCTGACTTATTGTGGGAAAGTGCAAATACTTTTTTACTGCACCCCCCTATACTCTCTGATTTCTGTTGGGAGGGGGCAGTCAAAAATGGGGGGTTCAGTATTAAAAGGTGCTTGGGCGCAACGTGAAGGCGATGAGGTGCACAGAATGGCATGGCTTCCAGGTACTTTTTGGGGGGGCTATCATTAGTTTTTATTGCTCTGATCCTCCCTCATGGGGTGTACCCCAAATGGTTAGGGGCAACGGGGGGGGGAGGCAAGATGCTGTTTGACAGTTTCTATTACCAACAGGGGTCACCATACGATTCTTCTGCAGTTATGGTATTGAAAGGTAAAACAAGGAGCATGTGGCTGTATTTTTGCAGGTCGGGTGCCCCAAAATGTTACTGCCAGCAGCAGCAGCAGCCCCCTTCCTCCCCACCCGGCAGATTGGTATAGGTACCTTTAGGACATTTCTGTTGAAAACAGAGGCTATAGCGAATCGCACTACAAAATCCGAGAGCACTAACACTTGCTAAATAAAGGTGGCATCGGAGCATACGAATGAGGCAGGGAGAGGCTACTGTTGGCAATTGGTTTGGTGGGTCATAGTGAATAACCTCGGCATGCAAATAGGCAGAAGTGTGAGGATTGGCAGTGTCTGTAGAGAATTTTGGCATGCGCTTCAGTTGATTTTTTCCTCCTTACGTTGGCTATGAACTACAGAGGAAAGGCCTGGCCTTACTGTTGGGCAAAACATGTTTCATGATTTTAAGAAGTGTAGTCTGGCTGTACTGAGAGGGGCTGTACAGTACGGTAAATGTCTGTATACCCCTGTTATGTGCATCCAACTGTCACTTGAGATTGAACAGCGAACGAAGCAGCTGGGTTACTGACTGAATGTAAATGGAAGGCACATAGGAAGGGTGCTTGTGGTCACTCAAATGATTGAAACCCGGTTGATGCACTACCAAAGCTGGGGTACCAGGAGGGAACATCTGAGGGGTATTGAGATGGTGGTGTGCAGAGGTCAACATATGTTTCAGAGACACAGAGGTACTGCGGTCCTGGTCCCACATTGGGGGTAGACAAAAGTCCCTGCTAAAGATTTCTGTCCAACTGTTATCACATTTTGTGCAGCCTGGCTCCCTCTGTAAGGATTCCCCAGTGTCTTTCGATCCTACAGATGACTGTAGCAAACTTCCCAAATTTTTTCTTGGCCTCATACTCCCAAAGGAGTGCCTGACATTTGCCAGCCTAACGATACTCACATTCTGGGAAAAACCTCACTAACCATGCATATTTATGTACCACACATGGCAAATCCTTACAATTGCAGAACATCATATCGCACTTGTCATCTTTGAGGTACTGTAAGTATTTGGATTTGAGGGTAATATTCATCCTTGCTTGCTCTCTCCCATCTGAAGTCTACGGTGCTGCTATTCCTTTCTCACATCTCCCTTCAAAGAGACACGCGACACACAGACTCAATCACTCAGCAAACATATATGCTTTGACGTTTTCATATTGCTGTTTACCTTCTAATTATTCCCCCTTCACCACAAATACAGGCCTGCCATTCCTCATCCCCTCAGTCAACGCAGTCCTTCACTCTTTAGGCCCTGCAAGACCACCATGAACAAGAATCATGTCAGCAAGCAGAAGAAAAGCCTCAGTGTGCTCTTTTGTTCATACTGCTGCCCTCTAGTAACACTTCATGGCAACTGCAGCATAAGAATGGGACTGAGAAGAGGGCTGTCCTATGCAAATAATATCCTCCCATGCACACTTTCTTCTGAGACGGTCGGCGGCTTGTGCCGTGATACCACCTCCAACATATGGTCTTCAACCAAATTTTAAAAAAGCCCACCTGCCTTAGACGAAGGATTTTGCCACTCAAAGGAAGCACATGGGGACATCACCCTCATTTAGCAGGGTCCTAAATTGCCTGCTGTCAGCCTGTATACAGAACAAGGGCGTTCGTGGGCGTTCGTGAGCGTTCCTCAAAGGAAGGAGGTGGGTGATTAAATTCACAGTGCCAGGGCAGGCCCAGCCCAGACCAGCCCAGCCCAGCTTAGCCCTGCACAGCCCAGCCCGGCACAGCGCACTGCTGTGGAGGTCCATTCCTTCACATCCTGCAGCAGGCATGATGCAGACCTATTAGAGCAAAGGCTTGACTCTGCCCTTGTCTGTCTCTTAAAGGAAACAATATTTGTAGCTTCTTATTGCACCTAATAAATGGACTCTAGCTTGCCTCAAACTTGACCCATCATTTCATTAGCCAGAGCTCATACTTGACCTTTATTTCTATCCAAGCTCACTGACACAAAACCCCTGATTTGAGCAAGTGGCTCACACCAAAATAAAAAATCACCATCATCCAACCTATTTTACAACAAGTGTAGCCCCTTCCTCTTATTCTTGTGCTCAGTTATAACCCCCAATACCACAATTGCACTCTGCAATTCACCAAACTTAAAGGACAAAGAATGAAGACATTGATAAAGGAAGATAAGGCCTTGTCCCTATTGCACCTACTTGAGAGATAGGGCGGTTGGTAGAAGGTCATGAGGGAAAACATTTGAAATTTCGGGACACACATGCCAAAAAGAGTGTCCACTTTTCTCCTCTGTTACCAAGTAAAAAAAAAATTTGCAAAAAAAAAAAACTATTCACTTTTTGAAAATTTCCACCTTGGGATACTTCTACAGCTTTGGCAGGATTCGAACCCTGGCCTGTGAGGGCTGTCCCCACCAAAGGTCCAAGACTTACCTTTGAGCTATAGCTCCTTGGTGGTCTAGAGGATTGCAGTAGTAACTATAAGCAACATACAGGCCTTGGTGTCCTTCCCTGCGGCATCCATTGCACATGAAAAGGATGACCATGACATAAGGACAATTTGATAGGCTACTTACATGGAAACCAGTGTGGTCCAGTGGGTAAGTGCCTGCCTTCCATCCAGGCAACCAGGGTTCAAATCCCGGGTTCGGCACCAGGTGACTGATGGTGGCAGAGCAGAGGTAAGTTGGAGGTGGGCCTAAAGGGCCAATTGGTAAGTAAAATGTGTCTGTGTGTTGTGTAAGAGTGGAATCATGCCTAGTGAATGAGGGATTGCAGGTTGGTTGGTAAGTAGTGAGTGGGTGGGGTCAGAGGGGAGGGGTATAGGAGGAGCTGGGTGAGAGAGGAGGGGTATAGGAGGAGCTCGGTCAGAGAGGAGGGGTATAGGAGGAGCCTAGTCAGAGAGGGTGGGGTCAGAGATGAGGGGTTCAGGAGCAGCCTAGTCAGAGTGGTTGGGGTCAGAGAGGAGGGGTGTAGGAGGAGCTGGGTCAGAGAGGAGGGGTATAGGTGGAGCTGGTTCGGATAGGAGGGGTATAGGAGGAGCCTAGTCAGAGTGGGTGGGGTCAGAGAGGAGGGGTATAGGAGGAGCTGGGTGAGAGAGGAGGGGTATAGGAGGAGCCAAGTCAGAGTGGGTGGGGTCAGAGAGGAGGGGTTCAGGAGCAGCCTAGTCAGAGTGGGTGGGGTCAGAGAGGAGGGGTATATGGGTGGGGTCAGAGAGCAGAGGAATAGGTAGAGTAGGATCCTGACTTATTGTGGGAAAGTGCAAATACTTTTTTACTGCACCCCCCTATACTCTCTGATTTCTGTTGGGAGGGGGCAGTCAAAAATGGGGGGTTCAGTATTAAAAGGTGCTTGGGCGCAACGTGAAGGCGATGAGGTGCACAGAATGGCATGGCTTCCAGGTACTTTTTGGGGGGCTACCATTAGTTTTTATTGCTCTGATCCTCCCTCATGGGGTGTACCCCAAATGGTTAGGGGCAACGGGGGGGAGGCAAGATGCTGTTTGACAGTTTCTATTACCAACAGGGGTCACCATACGATTCTTCTGCAGTTATGGTATTGAAAGGTAAAACAAGGAGCATGTGGCTGTATTTTTGCAGGTCGGGTGCCCCAAAATGTTACTGCCAGCAGCAGCAGCCCCCTTCCTCCCCACCCGGCAGATTGGTATAGGTACCTTTAGGACATTTCTGTTGAAAACAGAGGCTATAGCGAATCGCACTACAAAATCCGAGAGCACTAACACTTGCTAAATAAAGGTGGCATCGGAGCATACGAATGAGGCAGGGAGAGGCTACTGTTGGCAATTGGTTTGGTGGGTCATAGTGAATAACCTCGGCATGCAAATAGGCAGAAGTGTGAGGATTGGCAGTGTCTGTAGAGAATTTTGGCATGCTCTTCAGTTGATTTTTTCCTCCTTACGTTGGCTATGAACTACAGAGGAAAGGCCTGGCCTTACTGTTGGGCAAAACATGTTTCATGATTTTAAGAAGTGTAGTCTGGCTGTACTGAGAGGGGCTGTACAGTACGGTAAATGTCTGTATACCCATGCGATGTGCATCCAACTGTCACTTGAGATTGAACAGCGAACGAAGCAGCTAGGTTACTGACTGAATGTAAATGGAAGGCACATAGGAAGGGTGCTTGTGGTCACTCAAATGATTGAAACCTGGTTGATGCACTACCAAAGCTGGGGTACCAGGAGGGAACATTTGAGGGGTATTGAGATGGTGGTGTGCAGAGGTCAACATATGTTTCAGAGACACAGAGGTACTGCGGTCCTGGTCCCACATTGGGGGTAGACAAAAGTCCCTGCTAAAGATTTCTGTCCAACTGTTATCACATTTTGTGCAGCCTGGCTCCCTCTGTAAGGATTCCCCAGTGTCTTTCGATCCTACAGATGACTGTAGCAAACTTCCCAAATTTTTTCTTGGCCTCATACTCCCAAAGGAGTGCCTGACATTTGCCAGCCTAACGATACTCACATTCTGGGAAAAACCTCACTAACCATGCATATTTATGTACCACACATGGCAAATCCTTACAATTGCAGAACATCATATCGCACTTGTCATCTTTGAGGTACTGTAAGTATTTGGATTTGAGGGTAATATTCATCCTTGCTTGCTCTCTCCCATCTGAAGTCTACGGTGCTGCTATTCCTTTCTCACATCTCCCTTCAAAGAGACACGCGACACACAGACTCAATCACTCAGCAAACATATATGCTTTGACGTTTTCATATTGCTGTTTACCTTCTAATTATTCCCCCTTCACCACAAATACAGGCCTGCCATTCCTCATCCCCTCAGTCAACGCAGTCCTTCACTCTTTAGGCCCTGCAAGACCACCATGAACAAGAATCATGTCAGCAAGCAGATGAAAAGCCTCAGTGTGCTCTTTTGTTCATACTGCTGCCCTCTAGTAACACTTCATGGCAACTGCAGCATAAGAATGGGACTGAGAAGAGGGCTGTCCTATGCAAATAATATCCTCCCATGCACACTTTCTTCTGAGACGGTCGGCGGCTTGTGCCGTGATACCACCTCCAACATATGGTCTTCAACCAAATTTTAAAAAAGCCCACCTGCCTTAGACGAAGGATTTTGCCACTCAAAGGAAGCACATGGGGACATCACCCTCATTTAGCAGGGTCCTAAATTGCCTGCTGTCAGCCTGTATACAGAACAAGGGCGTTCGTGGGCGTTCGTGAGCGTTCCTCAAAGGAAGGAGGTGGGTGATTAAATTCACAGTGCCAGGGCAGGCCCAGCCCAGACCAGCCCAGCCCAGCTCAGCCCTGCACAGCCCAGCCCGGCACAGCGCACTGCTGTGGAGGTCCATTCCTTCACATCCTGCAGCAGGCATGATGCAGACCTATTAGAGCAAAGGCTTGACTCTGCCCTTGTCTGTCTCTTAAAGGAAACAATCTTTGTAGCTTCTTATTGCACCTAATAAATGGACTCTAGCTTGCCTCAAACTTGACCCATCATTTCATTAGCCAGAGCTCATACTTGACCTTTATTTCTATCCAAGCTCACTGACACAAAACCCCTGATTTGAGCAAGTGGCTCACACCAAAATAAAAAATCACCATCATCCAACCTATTTTACAACAAGTGTAGCCCCTTCCTCTTATTCTTGTGCTCAGTTATAACCCCCAATACCACAATTGCACTCTGCAATTCACCAAACTTAAAGGACAAAGAATGAAGACATTGATAAAGGAAGATAAGGCCTTGTCCCTATTGCACCTACTTGAGAGATAGGGCGGTTGGTAGAAGGTCATGAGGGAAAACATTTGAAATTTCGGGACACACATGCCAAAAAGAGTGTCCACTTTTCTCCTCTGTTACCAAGTAAAAAAAAAATTTGCAAAAAAAAAAAACTATTCACTTTTTGAAAATTTCCACCTTGGGATACTTCTACAGCATTGGCAGGATTCGAACCCTGGCCTGTGAGGGCTGTCCCCACCAAAGGTACAAGACTTACCTTTGAGCTATAGCTCCTTGGTGGTCTAGAGGATTGCAGTAGTAACTATAAGCAACATACAGGCCTTGGTGTCCTTCCCTGCGGCATCCATTGCACATGAAAAGGATGACCATGACATAAGGACAATTTGATAGGCTACTTACATGGAAACCAGTGTGGTCCAGTGGGTAAGTGTCTGCCTTGCAACCAGGGTTCAAATCCCGGGTTCGGCACCAGGTGACTGATGGTGGCAGAGCAGTGGTAAGTTGGAGGTGGGCCTAAAGGGCCAATTGGTAAGTAAAATGTGTCTGTGTGTTGTGTAAGAGTGGAATCATGCCTAGTGAATGAGGGATTGCAGGTTGGTTGGTAAGTAGTGAGTGGGTGGGGTCAGAGGGGAGGGGTATAGGAGGAGCTGGGTGAGAGAGGAGGGGTATAGGAGGAGCTCGGTCGGAGAGGAGGGGTATAGGAGGAGCCTAGTCAGAGTGGGTGGGGTCAGAGATGAGGGGTTCAGGAGCAGCCTAGTCAGAGTGGGTGGGGTCAGAGAGGAGGGGTGTAGGAGGAGCTGGGTCAGAGAGGAGGGGTATAGGAGGAGCTGGGTCGGATAGGAGGGGTATAGGAGGAGCCTAGTCAGAGTGGGTGGGGTCAGAGAGGAGGGGTATAGGAGGAGCTGGGTGAGAGAGGAGGGGTATAGGAGGAGCTCGGTCGGAGGGGTATAGGAGGAGCCAAGTCAGAGTGGGTGGGGTCAGAGAGGAGGGGTTCAGGAGCAGCCTAGTCAGAGTGGGTGGGGTCAGAGAGGAGGGGTATATGGGTGGGGTCAGAGAGCAGAGGAATAGGTGGAGTAGGATCCTGACTTATTGTGGGAAAGTGCAAATACTTTTTTACTGCACCCCCCTATACTCTCTGATTTCTGTTGGGAGGGGGCAGTCAAAAATGGGGGGTTCAGTATTAAAAGGTGCTTGGGCGCAACGTGAAGGCGATGAGGTGCACAGAATGGCATGGCTTCCAGGTACTTTTTGGGGGGGCTACCATTAGTTTTTATTGCTCTGATCCTCCCTCATGGGGTGTACCCCAAATGGTTAGGGGCAACGGGGGGGGAGGCAAGATGCTGTTTGACAGTTTCTATTACCAACAGGGGTCACCATACGATTCTTCTGCAGTTGTGGTATTGAAAGGTAAAACAAGGAGCATGTGGCTGTATTTTTGCAGGTCGGGTGCCCCAAAATGTTACTGCCAGCAGCAGCAGCCCCCTTCCTCCCCACCCGGCAGATTGGTATAGGTACCTTTAGGACATTTCTGTTGAAAACAGAGGCTATAGCGAATCGCACTACAAAATCCGAGAGCACTAACACTTGCTAAATAAAGGTGGCATCGGAGCATACGAATGAGGCAGGGAGAGGCTACTGTTGGCAATTGGTTTGGTGGGTCATAGTGAATAACCTCGGCATGCAAATAGGCAGAAGTGTGAGGATTGGCAGTGTCTGTAGAGAATTTTGGCATGCTCTTCAGTTGATTTTTTCCTCCTTACGTTGGCTATGAACTACAGAGGAAAGGCCTGGCCTTACTGTTGGGCAAAACATGTTTCATGATTTTAAGAAGTGTAGTCTGGCTGTACTGAGAGGGGCTGTACAGTACGGTAAATGTCTGTATACCCCTGCGATGTGCATCCAACTGTCACTTGAGATTGAACAGCGAACGAAGCAGCTGGGTTACTGACTGAATGTAAATGGAAGGCACATAGGAAGGGTGCTTTTGGTCACTCAAATGATTGAAACCCGGTTGATGCACTACCAAAGCTGGGGTACCAGGAGGGAACATTTGAGGGGTATTGAGATGGTGGTGTGCAGAGGTCAACATATGTTTCAGAGACACAGAGGTACTGCGGTCCTGGTCCCACATTGGGGGTAGACAAAAGTCCCTGCTAAAGATTTCTGTCCAACTGTTATCACATTTTGTGCAGCCTGGCTCCCTCTGTAAGGATTCCCCAGTGTCTTTCGATCCTACAGATGACTGTAGCAAACTTCCCAAATTTTTTCTTGGCCTCATACTCCCAAAGGAGTGCCTGACATTTGCCAGCCTAACGATACTCACATTCTGGGAAAAACCTCACTAACCATGCATATTTATGTACCACACATGGCAAATCCTTACAATTGCAGAACATCATATCGCACTTGTCATCTTTGAGGTACTGTAAGTATTTGGATTTGAGGGTAATATTCATCCTTGCTTGCTCTCTCCCATCTGAAGTCTACGGTGCTGCTATTCCTTTCTCACATCTCCCTTCAAAGAGACACGCGACACACAGACTCAATCACTCAGCAAACATATATGCTTTGACGTTTTCATATTGCTGTTTACCTTCTAATTATTCCCCCTTCACCACAAATACAGGCCTGCCATTCCTCATCCCCTCAGTCAACGCAGTCCTTCACTCTTTAGGCCCTGCAAGACCACCATGAACAAGAATCATGTCAGCAAGCAGAAGAAAAGCCTCAGTGTGCTCTTTTGTTCATACTGCTGCCCTCTAGTAACACTTCATGGCAACTGCAGCATAAGAATGGGACTGAGAAGAGGGCTGTCCTATGCAAATAATATCCTCCCATGCACACTTTCTTCTGAGACGGTCGGCGGCTTGTGCCGTGATACCACCTCCAACATATGGTCTTCAACCAAATTTTAAAAAAGCCCACCTGCCTTAGACGAAGGATTTTGCCACTCAAAGGAAGCACATGGGGACATCACCCTCATTTAGCAGGGTCCTAAATTGCCTGCTGTCAGCCTGTATACAGAACAAGGGCGTTCGTGGGCGTTCGTGAGCGTTCCTCAAAGGAAGGAGGTGGGTGATTAAATTCACAGTGCCAGGGCAGGCCCAGCCCAGCCCAGCCCAGCCCAGCCCAGCTCAGCCCTGCACAGCCCAGCCCGGCACAGCGCACTGCTGTGGAGGTCCATTCCTTCACATCCTGCAGCAGGCATGATGCAGACCTATTAGAGCAAAGGCTTGACTCTGCCCTTGTCTGTCTCTTAAAGGAAACAATCTTTGTAGCTTCTTATTGCACCTAATAAATGGACTCTAGCTTGCCTCAAACTTGACCCATCATTTCATTAGCCAGAGCTCATACTTGACCTTTATTTCTATCCAAGCTCACTGACACAAAACCCCTGATTTGAGCAAGTGGCTCACACCAAAATAAAAAATCACCATCATCCAACCTATTTTACAACAAGTGTAGCCCCTTCCTCTTATTCTTGTGCTCAGTTATAACCCCCAATACCACAATTGCACTCTGCAATTCACCAAACTTAAAGGACAAAGAATGAAGACATTGATAAAGGAAGATAAGGCCTTGTCCCTATTGCACCTACTTGAGAGATAGGGCGGTTGGTAGAAGGTCATGAGGGAAAACATTTGAAATTTCGGGACACACATGCCAAAAAGAGTGTCCACTTTTCTCCTCTGTTACCAAGTAAAAAAAAAATTTGCAAAAAAAAAAAACTATTCACTTTTTGAAAATTTCCACCTTGGGATACTTCTACAGCATTGGCAGGATTCGAACCCTGGCCTGTGAGGGCTGTCCCCACCAAAGGTACAAGACTTACCTTTGAGCTATAGCTCCTTGGTGGTCTAGAGGATTGCAGTAGTAACTATAAGCAACATACAGGCCTTGGTGTCCTTCCCTGCGGCATCCATTGCACATGAAAAGGATGACCATGACATAAGGACAATTTGATAGGCTACTTACATGGAAACCAGTGTGGTCCAGTGGGTAAGTGCCTGCCTTCCATCCAGGCAACCAGGGTTCAAATCCCGGGTTCGGCACCAGGTGACTGGTGGTGGCAGAGCAGAGGTAAGTTGGAGGTGGGCCTAAAGGGCCAATTGGTAAGTAAAATGTGTCTGTGTGTTGTGTAAGAGTGGAATCATGCCTAGTGAATGAGGGATTGCAGGTTGGTTGGTAAGTAGTGAGTGGGTGGGGTCAGAGGGGAGGGGTATAGGAGGAGCTGGGTGAGAGAGGAGGGGTATAGGAGGAGCTCGGTCAGAGAGGAGGGGTATAGGAGGAGCCTAGTCAGAGAGGGTGGGGTCAGAGATGAGGGGTTCAGGAGCAGCCTAGTCAGAGTGGTTGGGGTCAGAGAGGAGGGGTGTAGGAGGAGCTGGGTCAGAGAGGAGGGGTATAGGAGGAGCTCGGTCGGAGAGGAGGGGTATAGGAGGAGCCAAGTCAGAGTGGGTGGGGTCAGAGAGGAGGGGTTCAGGAGCAGCCTAGTCAGAGTGGGTGGGGTCAGAGAGGAGGGGTATATCGGTGGGGTCAGAGAGCAGAGGAATAGGTAGAGTAGGATCCTGACTTATTGTGGGAAAGTGCAAATACTTTTTTACTGCACCCCCCTATACTCTCTGATTTCTGTTGGGAGGGGGCAGTCAAAAATGGGGGGTTCAGTATTAAAAGGTGCTTGGGCGCAACGTGAAGGCGATGAGGTGCACAGAATGGCATGGCTTCCAGGTACTTTTTGGGGGGGCTACCATTAGTTTTTATTGCTCTGATCCTCCCTCATGGGGTGTACCCCAAATGGTTAGGGGCAACGGGGGGGGGAGGCAAGATGCTGTTTGACAGTTTCTATTACCAACAGGGGTCACCATACGATTCTTCTGCAGTTATGGTATTGAAAGGTAAAACAAGGAGCATGTGGCTGTATTTTTGCAGGTCGGGTGCCCCAAAATGTTACTGCCAGCAGCAGCAGCCCCCTTCCTCCCCACCCGGCAGATTGGTATAGGTACCTTTAGGATATTTCTGTTGAAAACAGAGGCTATAGCGAATCGCACTACAAAATCCGAGAGCACTAACACTTGCTAAATAAAGGTGGCATCGGAGCATACAAATGAGGCAGGGAGAGGCTACTGTTGGCAATTGGTTTGGTGGGTCATAGTGAATAACCTCGGCATGCAAATAGGCAGAAGTGTGAGGATTGGCAGTGTCTGTAGAGAATTTTGGCATGCGCTTCAGTTGATTTTTTCCTCCTTACGTTGGCTATGAACTACAGAGGAAAGGCCTGGCCTTACTGTTGGGCAAAACATGTTTCATGATTTTAAGAAGTGTAGTCTGGCTGTACTGAGAGGGGCTGTACAGTACGGTAAATGTCTGTATACCCCTGTTATGTGCATCCAACTGTCACTTGAGATTGAACAGCGAACGAAGCAGCTGGGTTACTGACTGAATGTAAATGGAAGGCACATAGGAAGGGTGCTTGTGGTCACTCAAATGATTGAAACCCGGTTGATGCACTACCAAAGCTGGGGTACCAGGAGGGAACATTTGAGGGGTATTGAGATGGTGGTGTGCAGAGGTCAACATATGTTTCAGAGACACAGAGGTACTGCGGTCCTGGTCCCACATTGGGGGTAGACAAAAGTCCCTGCTAAAGATTTCTGTCCAACTGTTATCACATTTTGTGCAGCCTGGCTCCCTCTGTAAGGATTCCCCAGTGTCTTTCGATCCTACAGATGACTGTAGCAAACTTCCCAAATTTTTTCTTGGCCTCATACTCCCAAAGGAGTGCCTGACATTTGCCAGCCTAACGATACTCACATTCTGGGAAAAACCTCACTAACCATGCATATTTATGTACCACACATGGCAAATCCTTACAATTGCAGAACATCATATCGCACTTGTCATCTTTGAGGTACTGTAAGTATTTGGATTTGAGGGTAATATTCATCCTTGCTTGCTCTCTCCCATCTGAAGTCTACGGTGCTGCTATTCCTTTCTCACATCTCCCTTCAAAGAGACACGCGACACACAGACTCAATCACTCAGCAAACATATATGCTTTGACGTTTTCATATTGCTGTTTACCTTCTAATTATTCCCCCTTCACCACAAATACAGGCCTGCCATTCCTCATCCCCTCAGTCAACGCAGTCCTTCACTCTTTAGGCCCTGCAAGACCACCATGAACAAGAATCATGTCAGCAAGCAGAAGAAAAGCCTCAGTGTGCTCTTTTGTTCATACTGCTGCCCTCTAGTAACACTTCATGGCAACTGCAGCATAAGAATGGGACTGAGAAGAGGGCTGTCCTATGCAAATAATATCCTCCCATGCACACTTTCTTCTGAGACGGTCGGCGGCTTGTGCCGTGATACCACCTCCAACATATGGTCTTCAACCAAATTTTAAAAAAGCCCACCTGCCTTAGACGAAGGATTTTGCCACTCAAAGGAAGCACATGGGGACATCACCCTCATTTAGCAGGGTCCTAAATTGCCTGCTGTCAGCCTGTATACAGAACAAGGGCGTTCGTGGGCGTTCGTGAGCGTTCCTCAAAGGAAGGAGGTGGGTGATTAAATTCACAGTGCCAGGGCAGGCCCAGCTCAGCCCTGCACAGCCCAGCCCGGCACAGCGCACTGCTGTGGAGGTCCATTCCTTCACATCCTGCAGCAGGCATGATGCAGACCTATTAGAGCAAAGGCTTGACTCTGCCCTTGTCTGTCTCTTAAAGGAAACAATCTTTGTAGCTTCTTATTGCACCTAATAAATGGACTCTAGCTTGCCTCAAACTTGACCCATCATTTCATTAGCCAGAGCTCATACTTGACCTTTATTTCTATCCAAGCTCACTGACACAAAACCCCTGATTTGAGCAAGTGGCTCACACCAAAATAAAAAATCACCATCATCCAACCTATTTTACAACAAGTGTAGCCCCTTCCTCTTATTCTTGTGCTCAGTTATAACCCCCAATACCACAATTGCACTCTGCAATTCACCAAACTTAAAGGACAAAGAATGAAGACATTGATAAAGGAAGATAAGGCCTTGTCCCTATTGCACCTACTTGAGAGATAGGGCGGTTGGTAGAAGGTCATGAGGGAAAACATTTGAAATTTCGGGACACACATGCCAAAAAGAGTGTCCACTTTTCTCCTCTGTTACCAAGTAAAAAAAAAAATTGCAAAAAAAAAAAACTATTCACTTTTTGAAAATTTCCACCTTGGGATACTTCTACAGCATTGGCAGGATTCGAACCCTGGCCTGTGAGGGCTGTCCCCACCAAAGGTACAAGACTTACCTTTGAGCTATAGCTCCTTGGTGGTCTAGAGGATTGCAGAAGTAACTATAAGCAACATACAGGCCTTGGTGTCCTTCCCTGCGGCATCCATTGCACATGAAAAGGATGACCATGACATAAGGACAATTTGATAGGCTACTTACATGGAAACCAGTGTGGTCCAGTGGGTAAGTGCCTGCCTTCCATCCAGGCAACCAGGGTTCAAATCCCGGGTTCGGCACCAGGTGACTGATGGTGGCAGAGCAGTGGTAAGTTGGAGGTGGGCCTAAAGGGCCAATTGGTAAGTAAAATGTGTCTGTGTGTTGTGTAAGAGTGGAATCATGCCTAGTGAATGAGGGATTGCAGGTTGGTTGGTAAGTAGTGAGTGGGTGGGGTCAGAGGGGAGGGGTATAGGAGGAGCTGGGTGAGAGAGGAGGGGTATAGGAGGAGCTCGGTCGGAGAGGAGGGGTATAGGAGGAGCCTAGTCAGAGTGGGTGGGGTCAGAGATGAGGGGTTCAGGAGCAGCCTAGTCAGAGTGGGTGGGGTCAGAGAGGAGGGGTGTAGGAGGAGCTGGGTCAGAGAGGAGGGGTATAGGAGGAGCTGGGTCGGATAGGAGGGGTATAGGAGGAGCCTAGTCAGAGTGGGTGGGGTCAGAGAGGAGGGGTATAGGAGGAGCTGGGTCAGAGGGTAGGGGTATAGGAGGAGCTAGTTCGGAGAGGAGGGGTATAGGAGGAGCTAGTTCGGAGAGGAGGGGAATAGGAGGAGCTGGGTGAGAGAGGAGGGGTATAGGAGGAGCTCGGTCGGAGAGGAGGGGTATAGGAGGAGCCAAGTCAGAGTGGGTGGGGTCAGAGAGGAGGGGTTCAGGAGCAGCCTAGTCAGAGTGGGTGCGGTCAGAGAGGAGGGGTATATGGGTGGGGTCAGAGAGCAGAGGAATAGGTGGAGTAGGATCCTGACTTATTGTGGGAAAGTGCAAATACTTTTTTACTGCACCCCCCTATACTCTCTGATTTCTGTTGGGAGGGGGCAGTCAAAAATGGGGGGTTCAGTATTAAAAGGTGCTTGGGCGCAACGTGAAGGCGATGAGGTGCACAGAATGGCATGGCTTCCAGGTACTTTTTGGGGGGGCTACCATTAGTTTTTATTGCTCTGATCCTCCCTCATGGGGTGTACCCCAAATGGTTAGGGGCAACGGGGGGGGAGGCAAGATGCTGTTTGACAGTTTCTATTACCAACAGGGGTCACCATACGATTCTTCTGCAGTTGTGGTATTGAAAGGTAAAACAAGGAGCATGTGGCTGTATTTTTGCAGGTCGGGTGCCCCAAAATGTTACTGCCAGCAGCAGCAGCCCCCTTCCTCCCCACCCGGCAGATTGGTATAGGTACCTTTAGGACATTTCTGTTGAAAACAGAGGCTATAGCGAATCGCACTACAAAATCCGAGAGCACTAACACTTGCTAAATAAAGGTGGCATCGGAGCATACGAATGAGGCAGGGAGAGGCTACTGTTGGCAATTGGTTTGGTGGGTCATAGTGAATAACCTCGGCATGCAAATAGGCAGAAGTGTGAGGATTGGCAGTGTCTGTAGAGAATTTTGGCATGCTCTTCAGTTGATTTTTTCCTCCTTACGTTGGCTATGAACTACAGAGGAAAGGCCTGGCCTTACTGTTGGGCAAAACATGTTTCATGATTTTAAGAAGTGTAGTCTGGCTGTACTGAGAGGGGCTGTACAGTACGGTAAATGTCTGTATACCCCTGCGATGTGCATCCAACTGTCACTTGAGATTGAACAGCGAACGAAGCAGCTGGGTTACTGACTGAATGTAAATGGAAGGCACATAGGAAGGGTGCTTTTGGTCACTCAAATGATTGAAACCCGGTTGATGCACTACCAAAGCTGGGGTACCAGGAGGGAACATTTGAGGGGTATTGAGATGGTGGTGTGCAGAGGTCAACATATGTTTCAGAGACACAGAGGTACTGCGGTCCTGGTCCCACATTGGGGGTAGACAAAAGTCCCTGCTAAAGATTTCTGTCCAACTGTTATCACATTTTGTGCAGCCTGGCTCCCTCTGTAAGGATTCCCCAGTGTCTTTCGATCCTACAGATGACTGTAGCAAACTTCCCAAATTTTTTCTTGGCCTCATACTCCCAAAGGAGTGCCTGACATTTGCCAGCCTAACGATACTCACATTCTGGGAAAAACCTCACTAACCATGCATATTTATGTACCACACATGGCAAATCCTTACAATTGCAGAACATCATATCGCACTTGTCATCTTTGAGGTACTGTAAGTATTTGGATTTGAGGGTAATATTCATCCTTGCTTGCTCTCTCCCATCTGAAGTCTACGGTGCTGCTATTCCTTTCTCACATCTCCCTTCAAAGAGACACGCGACACACAGACTCAATCACTCAGCAAACATATATGCTTTGACGTTTTCATATTGCTGTTTACCTTCTAATTATTCCCCCTTCACCACAAATACAGGCCTGCCATTCCTCATCCCCTCAGTCAACGCAGTCCTTCACTCTTTAGGCCCTGCAAGACCACCATGAACAAGAATCATGTCAGCAAGCAGAAGAAAAGCCTCAGTGTGCTCTTTTGTTCATACTGCTGCCCTCTAGTAACACTTCATGGCAACTGCAGCATAAGAATGGGACTGAGAAGAGGGCTGTCCTATGCAAATAATATCCTCCCATGCACACTTTCTTCTGAGACGGTCGGCGGCTTGTGCCGTGATACCACCTCCAACATATGGTCTTCAACCAAATTTTAAAAAAGCCCACCTGCCTTAGACGAAGGATTTTGCCACTCAAAGGAAGCACATGGGGACATCACCCTCATTTAGCAGGGTCCTAAATTGCCTGCTGTCAGCCTGTATACAGAACAAGGGCGTTCGTGGGCGTTCGTGAGCGTTCCTCAAAGGAAGGAGGTGGGTGATTAAATTCACAGTGCCAGGGCAGGCCCAGCCCAGCCCAGCCCAGCCCAGCTCAGCCCTGCACAGCCCAGCCCGGCACAGCGCACTGCTGTGGAGGTCCATTCCTTCACATCCTGCAGCAGGCATGATGCAGACCTATTAGAGCAAAGGCTTGACTCTGCCCTTGTCTGTCTCTTAAAGGAAACAATCTTTGTAGCTTCTTATTGCACCTAATAAATGGACTCTAGCTTGCCTCAAACTTGACCCATCATTTCATTAGCCAGAGCTCATACTTGACCTTTATTTCTATCCAAGCTCACTGACACAAAACCCCTGATTTGAGCAAGTGGCTCACACCAAAATAAAAAATCACCATCATCCAACCTATTTTACAACAAGTGTAGCCCCTTCCTCTTATTCTTGTGCTCAGTTATAACCCCCAATACCACAATTGCACTCTGCAATTCACCAAACTTAAAGGACAAAGAATGAAGACATTGATAAAGGAAGATAAGGCCTTGTCCTGAGGTTCCGTGACGGTTCCGTGACGACTTGAACCCGTGTTTTTAAGTTTGTCGGAAATACATAAAATTAGTATCAGCGAACCGCAAATGATCCATTTAGTATATCCTAGTGTTTTCGCTACGCTACGAGCAAGAGCACTCCTTCCACTGACACATTTCTGATATACACACGGCATCCATCTTAAGATCATGGCCGCCATTTTGTGGTTCCTTGCCCTCACATATGCAATAGCCTCTGATCATTTCATTCACTTCACTTTGATTAAGGACACGTAGCCTTAGCCGGAGATTCACCTCTTACATGACACGTGCACCTTAAACCAGATCACGCTGAAGCTGCATGACTCGACAAAGGCTGCCTCCTCTGCCCGAGGCCAGCCCACCTGAACTGGTTTTCCTGTCCATTGTACCTGATCATGATTAGGCGGCCGAAGCCGGTAGCCTTGCCCATTTACAACCCACAAACATCTCTTATCCCGCTTTTCTATCTTCTGCACCTGGCTCTGCTCCTTTCCTTCTGGGCCTTTATTAGGGGGAGGTAACGAACTTTACGATGAGGCGGTCCGGGTCTTGAATGCAATATTGACAAGGGATTGTGATGGACTGGTGGGAACCCCTCTTCGTGATGTTTGGTATCAGATATTATCGACAGTTCCTGTGTAACGCCAAATATTTATTGTTTAGAGACACAAAGGTTTGGGAATGTACCGACATGTGAAATATTTGCCTAGAGCACAATTTTTAGTATATAAGGAGCAACCCACTTTGTACAAATCGAACAGTCTCCTAGATTCTGCCCGTGTGTAGATTCTGTGATTTCTGTGTCCCTGCAGTAATAAACCTTTGGTCTTTGACGCCACCATCGAGAAGCCCGTGTTTCTGTTCATTTGTGCACCAAGGCAGGTGGGACTCCGGGGTCTTTGGGTGTTGTACCCTGACACCTCTGGACGGAACCAAAAAGTCCAGAACTCCAATTGGCGCCCAACGTGGGGCGACGTCATTCGGTACCGGTCCAAAAGCCTGAAGAGTTCGAGAAGCTTCGTGTGAAGATTCCTGAGGGAGGCGCCCCACTTCATCGATCCCGGCATATCGCAAAAGTGGCCCTGAAGTTCTCTTCCACGAGGGTTCCCGTTCAGGACGGCTGCAGTGGGCCGTTGCCTTGACCGTCGCCCTGTCTTGGACCCGAAGTGGTGCAGTCCTTAGTACGGCGAAACGTGACGGGTTTCTCCTTGGTGACGTCTTCAGTGCCTCAGTTAAGTATTTAGTGATAGCTAGCTGGTTACTTTTGTGAGGATTGTTAAAAATCCTTGATCGGTTCTTGGTTTGGTTTGGTTTTGTTAGATTATCACTAGTTGTTCTGGTTACGATAATCTATTTGGTTCAGTTTTGGGTATCGATACATCAGTTCGTTTTGGTAGGCCTAAGTTCTTGGTTCAAGTGCACAAATTTGTTTCGTGTTTTGTTTGTTTTGTGTTCCGGACTGAGAATGGTAAGTCGGAAAATGTTGTCTTGTTTTAGTTGCAACAGTGACTCACAATTAGAGGATTCCTGTCTGGTTCCTCCGATTGGGACTCCCCTATATGACCTATATTGTAAGTATGGTGTGGGTCCTATAACTTATAATGAGATATGGGTCCGTTATTGTAAGAAGGATGGTGTCCTTAGTTGGCCACTGCATGGTAGTTTTGAACAAGAGATTCTCGACAATTTAGAAGAGAAATTGTTCAGGAAGAAAGCCCGGCCGGCAATGTTTGACTCTTTTCGTTATTGGCGGAAAGAATCCAAACAGAGAGAAATGAAAAGGTTGAAAAAAGAGCAGAAAGAACTAGAAGAGTTAACTCTAGAGCAAGCGACTAAGCAGTTGCAGGCTAACGAGTGTGAGAAAGCCATAGATGTAGCCATTAGAGAGCGTAACTTAGCGATTGACAAGTGCTATCCTGCCTTGCCATCGAAAATGGCTAAGATATTGGAGGATTCCGAAAACGATCCTCTGCTATCTTATCTGTTACGGTCGCCTCCACCGTATGCACAAGGTGCTGCGGCTCCACTAATCCCGAATGTTCAATTGCCGGTTGCTGGACAACCTGGTGTTCTTGTTCCTCAGAATCAAGTTCCTATACCTCCTGTGGTGAATGTAAATGTTCCTACAGCTCCTCCTCTTCCTGCACTGCCAGCTCCTATACCTACCACTGTACCTATTGGTCCTCAAACTATTTTCCTCGATACTCCTACTGTTTCGTCATCTATTCCTACCTCTACTGCATTCTCTATGTCTGCGAGTGTACTAACTCCACTTTCTGTTCGTCGAAGAATTACTGATTCTGTTACTAATATGCTGTCTCCTATATATAAAACCTTGATTAAGACTCCTACTCCTGACTCTGTTCAGAGACGGAGTCAGCTTCCAAGTACTGAGGAACGGGGAGTTTTAGACTCCACGGCTCTCAGATGGATTACAAAAGTTAGAAGATATAGTACGAAAGATGTGTTAGAGACATTTATGCAATGGGGAGAGCCAACACAGCGATACGTCTTCGACGAGATGTGCTCGTTGTTGCGTGAGGAAATAGAAGAAGACGATGTCGAATCAGATTTGGAAGATTTAATTAAAGTGCAAAAAGAGTTTGCTGCTGGAATGATAGTGGGCGATAATATAAAGGAAGCGATGGAACTCATTTTGAGTTTTAGGAATGATCCATCTCTTCGTTCGCCGAGAGATTTAGAGAAAGGTAGAATGAAGCTAAGTCGCCAATATCCTATGAGGGAGGTTCCTCCAATTTGGCGCGAAGCAGTACAACGTGATGATAATGCGGGTATTGCAGCTGCTCCAGCACAGTTCCAAAGAGTATGGATACATATTCCGTGGAAGCGAGCAGAAGTGTTAGCAGTGAAACAGGCCTTGCCAGATCCACGTAAGAATCCAGCCGGATATTACAAGGAATTGACACAGACAGTTGAGGCTTGTATAATGAACTTAGCCGACATTGATATGTTGTTTGGTAATGTAGTTCCACAACCAGTGTGGGCTAAAATTCGTAGAGAGGATCATCAGGCTGCTTTAGGTGGTGATTGGGCAGCTATCACTGCAGCAGATGCTCAACAAATAGGTGGTGCGAAACCCGAACCCCTAATTGCTAATCTTCCTGGCAGAATAATTGATCTAATGAAGACTCTGATGCCAGCATTGCGTGTTAATTGGGATAAATTATCCGCATGCAAGCAGAAGAAAGACGAAAGTGTCTCCGACTTCTTCACGAGGTTCGAAGAAACTTTTGTAGACCATAGTGGTCAGGATATGAGCACTGAAGGAGGACAGAGATTGTTTGTCGATAAATTTGTGCATAATTTGTTACCCGAATTATGCAATAAATTGAAAGACTCAGAAAGTGCGTGGGCTGTATCTACGACAGCGCAAATACTTGCGACTGCACAGTACTATGAAAATAGGGATAAAGAGGAAAAGGAGAAATCAGAGAAGAAAACGAAAGATTTAAAGACTAAAGTTCTTTTGCAGCAGGCGTATCTGCCTCGCACGAATCAGACTAATATGCAACAGAATTCGTATCAAAAGACAGATTATAATTCGACCAGGCCTCAATACCAGTGGAATCAGTGTGCGTACTGTAAGAAAGAGGGTCACTATAAAAATGATTGTCAGATCTTAGCGCAAAATAATGCGGCAGCAGCTCAGAGAGGTCGTGGTGGTTTTGCACAGAATTCTAGAGGTCGGGGACGAGGTGCTATGCCTCCACAAACTAATGATCGTCCTTCTAATCACTTTGATCAGAGAAATGTACAGTCAGCTCAACAGAATAGATCTCAGCAATATCTTGTTGAGGATTATTGTGAAGTTGAAGAGGGATTTCAACAAAATGGGTACTAGGACAGCCATAGACAGAGAGAGGGAGTAGTATCAGTTCCAGTGGATCAGAGTGGGCCTTATGTCGCAGTAGCAACATCAGGTGTAGTCGAACCGTTTCTGTTGGATACTGGTGCCGCAAAAAGTTCTATCATGCATGCGAAACTCCCTGGCGCACCTTTGTCTGGCTCAACAAATGTTTCCGTAGGTTTTTCAGGCGCCCCTGTGTACAACCCGATATCTGGTCCTTTGTCTATTTCTGTTGGACCGTGTCAATTGAAAGCACCCTTAATTTTGACGACAGGTTGTAATGAAAATCTGCTTGGTTTAGATTTGTTAAAACGACTATATGCGACATTGTACTGTTCTCCGGAAGGAGTACAGCTTACTTTGGGTAAAAGACTCACCTCTCCGATGTACTTGTCAATGGACGCACTCCCGCCGGAGCTACGTTCACTCCCTGATTCTCTTTGGGCGACTGGTCCCAATGATGTAGGTCTCCTAGAGATTCCACCGTATGTAGTAACTTTGAAAGCGAATGTGAAATTTCCAAGAATTCCTCAATATAAAATCTCAAGTGAAGGAGAACGTGCACTCTTATTGATTGTGCAAGATTTGATTAAAAAAGATGTGGTTGAAGAAACGCGAGGAAATGTTTGTAATAGTCCTGTATTGCCGATTTTGAAACGAACAGATCCTACAAAGCCTCCAGTCTATAGGTTTGTCATAGACCTTAGAGAAGTTAATAAGATTGTAATTCCGCAGTTTCCTGTAGTGCCAGACATTACTGCTTTGTTAACATTGATTCCTGCTACAGCTACATGGTTCTCAGTCATCGACTTGAAGAATGCCTTTTTCAGCATTCCGATAGCCGAGGAAAGCAGAGATATTTTTGGCTTCTGTTTAGGAGGTCGCAGTTTCAGATTTAAACGCGCTCCACAAGGCTACTGTGAAAGTCCATCTATTTACAGTCAAGCTTTAAAAAGCCAGTTAGATTCTTTTGTCCTTCCTCCAGGTTCTGCCCTAGTACAATACGTAGATGATCTTTTGGTGGCTGCCGATGACAAGGAAACTTGCAAAGCAGCTACAATTTCACTATTGCATCATTTGTCTAATTTGAATCATAAGGTGTCACCTTCCAAAATGCAATATTGCTGCCAAGAAGTAACCTACTTAGGTCATCTCTTGTCAAAGGAGGGAAGGAAGTTGACCCCAGAAAGAATAAAAGCAATTATGCAAATGAGTGTTCCACGCACACAGAGAGAAGTACGTGCCTTTCTAGGTATTACCTCTTACTGTAGGCAATGGATCCCAAATTTTTCACTTTTAGCAAAACCGTTGGTAGCTTTGACTGGGAAAAATGTTCCGAGTCCGGTGCCATGGTCTGATGAATGTCAAGAGAGTTTTGCTGAATTACGAAAAGCTTTGTGTTCAGCTCCTGTATTGGGCACACCTGATTACAGTAAGCCATTCACGCTCTACGTTCACGAAAGAGAAGGTTGCGCGTTGAGTGTCTTGACACAGAAGTTTGGTGATAAACAACGCCCTTGTGCGTATTTCTCATCAACATTAGATCCGGTAGCTAGAGCATTGCCTAGTTGTTTGAGGGCTACAGCGGCAGCTGCAGCTTCCATTCGACAATCTGCTGGTTTGGTGATGAACAATATGCTAGTGGTCATGGTTCCTCATGCAGTGGACACACTCATGAACCGAACGAAGACACAACACCTTACTAGTGCGAGATTATCTGGTTACGAGCTGACGTTATTAGCGAGTCATATTCAGATCAAAAGATGCAATGTATTGAACCCAGCAACATTGTTGCCGACTGATCAAGAGTCGAGTGATTCTGAGCCACATGACTGTTATTTCAAAACGGAAGAAGAGACAAAAGGTCGTATCGACTTGAGAGATACTCCTCTATCCGACCCAGATGGTACGCTGTATGTGGACGGGTCATGTTTTAAATTGGAGAATGGTGATGTGACTGCTGCCTACGCGGTAACGACTTTGAAGACGATTGTGGAGACTGCAAGAGTGAGTCAGAATTCTGCCCAAGCTGCAGAGTTAATAGCTCTTACGAGAGCGTGTGTTTTAGCTGAGGGAAAGAGAGTGAATGTGTTTACAGATAGTCAGTACGCATTTGGCGTGGCCCATAGTTTTGGCCGGTTGTGGAGAGAAAGGGGTTTCATTACGTCCCATGGGACTAAGATTCAACATGGTCAGCTAGTTAACGACTTGTTAGAATCTCTAACCTTACCGACTGAAGTTGCGATTGTGAAGTGCAGTGCTCATAAAGCAATCACGGATGATGTTGGTCGGGGAAATGCCTTCGCTGATGAAACCGCTAAACAGACAGCTAGAGACATGATGAGTAGAATGTATGTTGCTACGTCTGCAAGATGGATTGCTGAGTCTGGAATGTGTGAGGACACAATGGAAAGTGTGAAAGAGATTCAGAAAGAAGCGACTGAGGAAGAGAAACGCGTATGGAGAGAAAGTACGGGCAAATTGGACTCGAATGGATGTTGGATCGATTTGACAGAACAGCAGCGTTGGATGTTGCCTGATGCGTATGTGCTTGCAGTAGTGACGATGGCGCATGGAGTGGCGCACATAAGTTCTAAAGGGATATGTAAGATGTTAGCTCCGGTTTGGAAGAATGAGGGAATCAGTAAGTGTGCAGAGAGAGTGGTGAAAAATTGTATGGTGTGCTTGATGCATAATCCTGGCAAGGGAACTCCAACTCCAGCTGGTCATTTTGCTCCTCCTTCCTGTCCCTTTGAAGTAATACAGTTAGACTTCATTCACATGGAACGCTGCAACAATTTAAAATACGTCCTGGTGGTGGTTTGTGCTTTTTCCAGGTGGATAGAAGCATACCCACTAAAGGACAACACTGCTTTATCAACTGCCAAAATTCTTCTCAAAGAATTTTTCCCTAGGTTTGGAATGCCACGGATTGTATGGTCAGATAACGGAAGTGAGTTTATAGGGAAAGTTATGCAGAGTGTGTGTGCTGGTCTAGGATTGAAACAAAAATTTCATAGTGCGAACCATCCCCAGTCTGCTGGTTTAGTTGAGGGTTACAATGGCACCCTCAAGCTTAAAATAGCCAAAATTCAAGCATCCACAGGTTTGGCTTGGCCAGACGCACTTCCTTTGGCCTTGTTATCAACGAGAGCAACAGTGCATTCTAGAATAGGGCTTTCTCCATATGAGATTGTATTTGGCCGCCCGGCAAATGTCTGGGGTGTGCCAAGGCCTAAACAATTTTGCTCCATTGAATATCCTATGTTGATAGACTATCTTTACGACTTGACTGCTAAATTAAGTCTTATTCATCAACAGGTCTTTGATGCTTTGCCAAAACCTCCGGAGAGTCCAGGGCATCAGCTGAAACCCGGCGACCACGTGGTGGTCAGAAATTTTGCGAGGACAAAGAATCTTCAGCCTCGCTACATCGGCCCCTTCCAAATCCTGCTGGCGACGAGGACAGCTGTACGTGTTGCTGGTCGCAAGCACTGGATCCACGCTTCTCACGTAAAGCGTGTTCCACTGCCGCTGCCCTACGACGACTGGGTGAAGAAGGGAATTGGTGCCTCCGAAGCTGAAACAACTCCGAAATTTGTCCCTTTCAGCGATGCCGATTTGATTTCTGACACTTTGAAACGTGACTCTCCTCTTGAAAAGACTGCTTTGAACATTGAAAATTTGTCTCCAGCATCAGAAGAAACTTTGCCATCTGCGAACGTAAACTCTGCAACAGCTGCTAGTGATACACTATTTTCCGATCAGACAGTACCAGCGAAGCAGAAATACAACCTTAGAAGCCATAAAAAGGACAAATAAAGCAGGCAACTGCATATTGTGATTTTGATATTTATATACATTGGACTTTTTTTGCTTTTCAGCCAGGAAGTTTGCTATTGTTTATTGTTTTTAAAATTGCCTTGCCGTCTGGGTAGCCGTAGGGTCGTGGCTGTGTGCCTAGTTTGAATTTGCAGGGGTCTGACACAAGGTCGATCTTTCTGTTAGTACTGGGAACTCCCAGGGCTGACAGAGGCATTTTCATCTACGTACACATCATCAGTGGTCGCGAGCGGATTGTAGAAGATGGAACTTCCTGCGCTGCAACGAGAAAATGTGATTTACGTTCGCAGAAACAGACTAAATAGAATTCTTCATAGCAAATGTTTCTTGATGCAATGTGCCATTACATTTTTGATTGTTTTAGCAACACTGGTGGGTGGAATTGTCTTTAGCATAAATTTGATTTTTGTGCCAGTATCTACAGTACCTCCCCTTGATCCTGCTATTTCTACTGTTTCTTCTATACACTCTTTTCACTCGTTTCCGGAACATGAGCAAGCTCGACGCTCAGAATTCATTAATAATACTTTTGTACAGCTCTTGCATCAACACCAACTGGTAGTTAACACGACAGACTGTTGGGTGTGTGGCTTGATACCCCACACTATGGATAAAGGTATTCCCTATCTGGTTTTGCCTTTCAGCTACAATGGATCATTTCAGGCCCTTCAAACCATCTTTGCTTATGCTCTTGAGACCTATCCTCCACGTCCACCACGTTCCACTAAATATAACTCTGCCAACAAAGCTTTAGTCCAGGGAATTATTGACATGGTCAAAGACGTCAATAATACTCCATCATACCCTAGAGACGAATTGCGAGTATATTTAAGTTGGAATACTTCAGAGTATCGCCTTAGTTTAGGAGAAAGCAAGCGTAAAAGCTCAACTCCAATCTGGGTCGTACCTCACCGAGGTCAGGTCTGTTTGCAAGGTAATGGGAGAAATCCGAGAGCTCAGCTAGGGAGGAGTGAGTGCGTAGAGACTTATGTGTTTCCGGCTAACTCTTCCCCTGCCTTTCTTACTGCTAGGGGTACCTACTTCATTTGTCGAGACAGAGCTTATACATGGTTGCCTGCCGACTTTTCAGGTTCATGTTATATTGCTCGATTATTGCCTCCGACATACACTGCTTCACCTGATTACCACAGAACAAGAGTAGCGAGAGGTGTCTTCAGCAAGGAAGATACCGCTGGTCAGGAAGCTGGAGACTTCTTCAAAGGCTTCCTTCCGTTCTGGGGGCCTATGGCCAATAGTAGAAACATACGTCAGCTAACACGGGTAGTTGAATCTACTATTACCGAAACTGCTGGTGCCCTTAGCAATCTGACAGCTGAGCTTCAGGCGGATAGGCTCATGACATTGCAGAACCGTATGGTTCTAGATGTTATACTTGCAGATCGAGGTGGGGTATGCAGAATGATCCAATCGAGCTGCTGTGTCTTTATTCCTAATAATGCTCCAACAGTTTACGAGGCGATCTCTAAGTTGCACAAGATTTCGGACTCCATACATGTAGATGAGGGAAACTGGTCCTTTATGGAGTGGGTTTGGACTCTGATCTCAGCGTGGGGATGGAAGGTTCTAATGGTCATTGGTGTCATCTTAATATTACTATTCTCATGTTGTCTGATTATCCAGTGTGGTCCTGCTCTGTGTAGTCTTTGTGCTACAACCTGTTTTAGGAAACCACCTGCGTTTGGAGAAAAGACACGAGAAAGGATGATGATACAACAGCATGTCACTGACCTGATGAGCATAGAACTAGATTCAGACATAGATTGAGTAATTGCCTATGTAAGGGCAAAAGGAGGGTCTGAGGTTCCGTGACGGTTCCGTGACGACTTGAACCCGTGTTTTTAAGTTTGTCGGAAATACATAAAATTAGTATCAGCGAACCGCAAATGATCCATTTAGTATATCCTAGTGTTTTCGCTACGCTACGAGCAAGAGCACTCCTTCCACTGACACATTTCTGATATACACACGGCATCCATCTTAAGATCATGGCCGCCATTTTGTGGTTCCTTGCCCTCACATATGCAATAGCCTCTGATCATTTCATTCACTTCACTTTGATTAAGGACACGTAGCCTTAGCCGGAGATTCACCTCTTACATGACACGTGCACCTTAAACCAGATCACGCTGAAGCTGCATGACTCGACAAAGGCTGCCTCCTCTGCCCGAGGCCAGCCCACCTGAACTGGTTTTCCTGTCCATTGTACCTGATCATGATTAGGCGGCCGAAGCCGGTAGCCTTGCCCATTTACAACCCACAAACATCTCTTATCCCGCTTTTCTATCTTCTGCACCTGGCTCTGCTCCTTTCCTTCTGGGCCTTTATTAGGGGGAGGTAACGAACTTTACGATGAGGCGGTCCGGGTCTTGAATGCAATATTGACAAGGGATTGTGATGGACTGGTGGGAACCCCTCTTCGTGATGTTTGGTATCAGATATTATCGACAGTTCCTGTGTAACGCCAAATATTTATTGTTTAGAGACACAAAGGTTTGGGAATGTACCGACATGTGAAATATTTGCCTAGAGCACAATTTTTAGTATATAAGGAGCAACCCACTTTGTACAAATCGAACAGTCTCCTAGATTCTGCCCGTGTGTAGATTCTGTGATTTCTGTGTCCCTGCAGTAATAAACCTTTGGTCTTTGACGCCACCATCGAGAAGCCCGTGTTTCTGTTCATTTGTGCACCAAGGCAGGTGGGACTCCGGGGTCTTTGGGTGTTGTACCCTGACACCTCTGGACGGAACCAAAAAGTCCAGAACTCCAGTCCCTATTGCACCTACTTGAGAGATAGGGCGGTTGGTAGAAGGTCATGAGGGAAAACATTTGAAATTTCGGGACACACATGCCAAAAAGAGTGTCCACTTTTCTCCTCTGTTACCAAGTAAAAAAAAAATTGCAAAAAAAAAAAACTATTCACTTTTTGAAAATTTCCACCTTGGGATACTTCTACAGCATTGGCAGGATTCGAACCCTGGCCTGTGAGGGCTGTCCCCACCAAAGGTACAAGACTTACCTTTGAGCTATAGCTCCTTGGTGGTCTAGAGGATTGCAGTAGTAACTATAAGCAACATACAGGCCTTGGTGTCCTTCCCTGCGGCATCCATTGCACATGAAAAGGATGACCATGACATAAGGACAATTTGATAGGCTACTTACATGGAAACCAGTGTGGTCCAGTGGGTAAGTGCCTGCCTTCCATCCAGGCAACCAGGGTTCAAATCCCGGGTTCGGCACCAGGTGACTGATGGTGGCAGAGCAGTGGTAAGTTGGAGGTGGGCCTAAAGGGCCAATTGGTAAGTAAAATGTGTCTGTGTGTTGTGTAAGAGTGGAATCATGCCTAGTGAATGAGGGATTGCAGGTTGGTTGGTAAGTAGTGAGTGGGTGGGGTCAGAGTGGAGGGGTATAGGAGGAGCTGGGTGAGAGAGGAGGGGTATAGGAGGAGCTCGGTCGGAGAGGAGGGGTATAGGAGGAGCCTAGTCAGAGTGGGTGGGGTCAGAGATGAGGGGTTCAGGAGCAGCCTAGTCAGAGTGGGTGGGGTCAGAGAGGAGGGGTGTAGGAGGAGCTGGGTCAGAGAGGAGGGGTATAGGAGGAGCTGGGTCGGATAGGAGGGGTATAGGAGGAGCCAAGTCAGAGTGGGTGGGGTCAGAGAGGAGGGGTATAGGAGGAGCTGGGTGAGAGAGGAGGGGTATAGGAGGAGCCAAGTCAGAGTGGGTGGGGTCAGAGAGGAGGGGTTCAGGAGCAGCCTAGTCATAGTGGGTGCGGTCAGAGAGGAGGGGTATATGGGTGGGGTCAGAGAGCAGAGGAATAGGTGGAGTAGGATCCTGACTTATTGTGGGAAAGTGCAAATACTTTTTTACTGCACCCCCCTATACTCTCTGATTTCTGTTGGGAGGGGGCAGTCAAAAATGGGGGGTTCAGTATTAAAAGGTGCTTGGGCGCAACGTGAAGGCGATGAGGTGCACAGAATGGCATGGCTTCCAGGTACTTTTTGGGGGGGCTACCATTAGTTTTTATTGCTCTGATCCTCCCTCATGGGGTGTACCCCAAATGGTTAGGGGCAACGGGGGGGGAGGCAAGATGCTGTTTGACAGTTTCTATTACCAACAGGGGTCACCATACGATTCTTCTGCAGTTATGGTATTGAAAGGTAAAACAAGGAGCATGTGGCTGTATTTTTGCAGGTCGGGTGCCCCAAAATGTTACTGCCAGCAGCAGCAGCCCCCTTCCTCCCCACCCGGCAGATTGGTATAGGTACCTTTAGGACATTTCTGTTGAAAACAGAGGCTATAGCGAATCGCACTACAAAATCCGAGAGCACTAACACTTGCTAAATAAAGGTGGAATCGGAGCATACGAATGAGGCAGGGAGAGGCTACTGTTGGCAATTGGTTTGGTGGGTCATAGTGAATAACCTCGGCATGCAAATAGGCAGAAGTGTGAGGATTGGCAGTGTCTGTAGAGAATTTTGGCATGCGCTTCAGTTGATTTTTTCCTCCTTACGTTGGCTATGAACTACAGAGGAAAGGCCTGGCCTTACTGTTGGGCAAAACATGTTTCATGATTTTAAGAAGTGTAGTCTGGCTGTACTGAGAGGGGCTGTACAGTACGGTAAATGTCTGTATACCCCTGCGATGTGCATCCAACTGTCACTTGAGATTGAACAGCGAACGAAGCAGCTGGGTTACTGACTGAATGTAAATGGAAGGCACATAGGAAGGGTGCTTGTGGTCACTCAAATGATTGAAACCCGGTTGATGCACTACCAAAGCTGGGGTACCAGGAGGGAACATTTGAGGGGTATTGAGATGGTGGTGTGCAGAGGTCAACATATGTTTCAGAGACACAGAGGTACTGCGGTCCTGGTCCCACATTGGGGGTAGACAAAAGTCCCTGCTAAAGATTTCTGTCCAACTGTTATCACATTTTGTGCAGCCTGGCTCCCTCTGTAAGGATTCCCCAGTGTCTTTCGATCCTACAGATGACTGTAGCAAACTTCCCAAATTTTTTCTTGGCCTCATACTCCCAAAGGAGTGCCTGACATTTGCCAGCCTAACGATACTCACATTCTGGGAAAAACCTCACTAACCATGCATATTTATGTACCACACATGGCAAATCCTTACAATTGCAGAACATCATATCGCACTTGTCATCTTTGAGGTACTGTAAGTATTTGGATTTGAGGGTAATATTCATCCTTGCTTGCTCTCTCCCATCTGAAGTCTACGGTGCTGCTATTCCTTTCTCACATCTCCCTTCAAAGAGACACGCGACACACAGACTCAATCACTCAGCAAACATATATGCTTTGACGTTTTCATATTGCTGTTTACCTTCTAATTATTCCCCCTTCACCACAAATACAGGCCTGCCATTCCTCATCCCCTCAGTCAACGCAGTCCTTCACTCTTTAGGCCCTGCAAGACCACCATGAACAAGAATCATGTCAGCAAGCAGAAGAAAAGCCTCAGTGTGCTCTTTTGTTCATACTGCTGCCCTCTAGTAACACTTCATGGCAACTGCAGCATAAGAATGGGACTGAGAAGAGGGCTGTCCTATGCAAATAATATCCTCCCATGCACACTTTCTTCTGAGACGGTCACCGGCGGCTTGTGCCGTGATACCACCTCCAACATATGGTCTTCAACCAAATTTTAAAAAAGCCCACCTGCCTTAGACGAAGGATTTTGCCACTCAAAGGAAGCACATGGGGACATCACCCTCATTTAGCAGGGTCCTAAATTGCCTGCTGTCAGCCTGTATACAGAACAAGGGCGTTCGTGGGCGTTCGTGAGCGTTCCTCAAAGGAAGGAGGTGGGTGATTAAATTCACAGTGCCAGGGCAGGCCCAGCCCAGCCCAGCCCAGCCCAGCTCAGCCCAGCTCAGCCCTGCACAGCCCAGCCCGGCACAGCGCACTGCTGTGGAGGTCCATTCCTTCACATCCTGCAGCAGGCATGATGCAGACCTATTAGAGCAAAGGCTTGACTCTGCCCTTGTCTGTCTCTTAAAGGAAACAATCTTTGTAGCTTCTTATTGCACCTAATAAATGGACTCTAGCTTGCCTCAAACTTGACCCATCATTTCATTAGCCAGAGCTCATACTTGACCTTTATTTCTATCCAAGCTCACTGACACAAAACCCCTGATTTGAGCAAGTGGCTCACACCAAAATAAAAAATCACCATCATCCAACCTATTTTACAACAAGTGTAGCCCCTTCCTCTTATTCTTGTGCTCAGTTATAACCCCCAATACCACAATTGCACTCTGCAATTCACCAAACTTAAAGGACAAAGAATGAAGACATTGATAAAGGAAGATAAGGCCTTGTCCCTATTGCACCTACTTGAGAGATAGGGCGGTTGGTAGAAGGTCATGAGGGAAAACATTTGAAATTTCGGGACACACATGCCAAAAAGAGTGTCCACTTTTCTCCTCTGTTACCAAGTAAAAAAAAAATTTGCAAAAAAAAAAAACTATTCACTTTTTGAAAATTTCCACCTTGGGATACTTCTACAGCATTGGCAGGATTCGAACCCTGGCCTGTGAGGGCTGTCCCCACCAAAGGTACAAGACTTACCTTTGAGCTATAGCTCCTTGGTGGTCTAGAGGATTGCAGTAGTAACTATAAGCAACATACAGGCCTTGGTGTCCTTCCCTGCGGCATCCATTGCACATGAAAAGGATGACCATGACATAAGGACAATTTGATAGGCTACTTACATGGAAACCAGTGTGGTCCAGTGGGTAAGTGCCTGCCTTCCATCCAGGCAACCAGGGTTCAAATCCCGGGTTCGGCACCAGGTGACTGATGGTGGCAGAGCAGAGGTAAGTTGGAGGTGGGCCTAAAGGGCCAATTGGTAAGTAAAATGTGTCTGTGTGTTGTGTAAGAGTGGAATCATGCCTAGTGAATGAGGGATTGCAGGTTGGTTGGTAAGTAGTGAGTGGGTGGGGTCAGAGGGTAGGGGTATAGGAGGAGCTAGTTCGGAGAGGAGGGGTATAGGAGGAGCTAGTTCGGAGAGGAGGGGAATAGGAGGAGCTGGGTGAGAGAGGAGGGGTATAGGAGGAGCTCGGTCGGAGAGGAGGGGTATAGGAGGAGCCTAGTCAGAGTGGGTGGGGTCAGAGAGGAGGGGTTCAGGAGCAGCCTAGTCAGAGTGGGTGGGGTCAGAGAGGAGGGGTATATGGGTGGGGTCAGAGAGCAGAGGAATAGGTGGAGTAGGATCCTGACTTATTGTGGGAAAGTGCAAATACTTTTTTACTGCACCCCCCTATACTCTCTGATTTCTGTTGGGAGGGGGCAGTCAAAAATGGGGGGTTCAGTATTAAAAGGTGCTTGGGCGCAACGTGAAGGCGATGAGGTGCACAGAATGGCATGGCTTCCAGGTACTTTTTGGGGGGGCTACCATTAGTTTTTATTGCTCTGATCCTCCCTCATGGGGTGTACCCCAAATGGTTAGGGGCAACGGGGGGGAGGCAAGATGCTGTTTGACAGTTTCTATTACCAACAGGGGTCACCATACGATTCTTCTGCAGTTATGGTATTGAAAGGTAAAACAAGGAGCATGTGGCTGTATTTTTGCAGGTCGGGTGCCCCAAAATGTTACTGCCAGCAGCAGCAGCCCCCTTCCTCCCCACCCGGCAGATTGGTATAGGTACCTTTAGGACATTTCTGTTGAAAACAGAGGCTATAGCGAATCGCACTACAAAATCCGAGAGCACTAACACTTGCTAAATAAAGGTGGAATCGGAGCATACGAATGAGGCAGGGAGAGGCTACTGTTGGCAATTGGTTTGGTGGGTCATAGTGAATAACCTCGGCATGCAAATAGGCAGAAGTGTGAGGATTGGCAGTGTCTGTAGAGAATTTTGGCATGCGCTTCAGTTGATTTTTTCCTCCTTACGTTGGCTATGAACTACAGAGGAAAGGCCTGGCCTTACTGTTGGGCAAAACATGTTTCATGATTTTAAGAAGTGTAGTCTGGCTGTACTGAGAGGGGCTGTACAGTACGGTAAATGTCTGTATACCCCTGTTATGTGCATCCAACTGTCACTTGAGATTGAACAGCGAACGAAGCAGCTGGGTTACTGACTGAATGTAAATGGAAGGCACATAGGAAGGGTGCTTGTGGTCACTCAAATGATTGAAACCCGGTTGATGCACTACCAAAGCTGGGGTACCAGGAGGGAACATTTGAGGGGTATTGAGATGGTGGTGTGCAGAGGTCAACATATGTTTCAGAGACACAGAGGTACTGCGGTCCTGGTCCCACATTGGGGGTAGACAAAAGTCCCTGCTAAAGATTTCTGTCCAACTGTTATCACATTTTGTGCAGCCTGGCTCCCTCTGTAAGGATTCCCCAGTGTCTTTCGATCCTACAGATGACTGTAGCAAACTTCCCAAATTTTTTCTTGGCCTCATACTCCCAAAGGAGTGCCTGACATTTGCCAGCCTAACGATACTCACATTCTGGGAAAAACCTCACTAACCATGCATATTTATGTACCACACATGGCAAATCCTTACAATTGCAGAACATCATATCGCACTTGTCATCTTTGAGGTACTGTAAGTATTTGGATTTGAGGGTAATATTCATCCTTGCTTGCTCTCTCCCATCTGAAGTCTACGGTGCTGCTATTCCTTTCTCACATCTCCCTTCAAAGAGACACGCGACACACAGACTCAATCACTCAGCAAACATATATGCTTTGACGTTTTCATATTGCTGTTTACCTTCTAATTATTCCCCCTTCACCACAAATACAGGCCTGCCATTCCTCATCCCCTCAGTCAACGCAGTCCTTCACTCTTTAGGCCCTGCAAGACCACCATGAACAAGAATCATGTCAGCAAGCAGAAGAAAAGCCTCAGTGTGCTCTTTTGTTCATACTGCTGCCCTCTAGTAACACTTCATGGCAACTGCAGCATAAGAATGGGACTGAGAAGAGGGCTGTCCTATGCAAATAATATCCTCCCATGCACACTTTCTTCTGAGACGGTCGGCGGCTTGTGCCGTGATACCACCTCCAACATATGGTCTTCAACCAAATTTTAAAAAAGCCCACCTGCCTTAGACGAAGGATTTTGCCACTCAAAGGAAGCACATGGGGACATCACCCTCATTTAGCAGGGTCCTAAATTGCCTGCTGTCAGCCTGTATACAGAACAAGGGCGTTCGTGGGCGTTTGTGAGCGTTCCTCAAAGGAAGGAGGTGGGTGATTAAATTCACAGTGCCAGGGCAGGCCCAGCCCAGACCAGCCCAGCCCAGCTCAGCCCTGCACAGCCCAGCCCGGCACAGCGCACTGCTGTGGAGGTCCATTCCTTCACATCCTGCAGCAGGCATGATGCAGACCTATTAGAGCAAAGGCTTGACTCTGCCCTTGTCTGTCTCTTAAAGGAAACAATCTTTGTAGCTTCTTATTGCACCTAATAAATGGACTCTAGCTTGCCTCAAACTTGACCCATCATTTCATTAGCCAGAGCTCATACTTGACCTTTATTTCTATCCAAGCTCACTGACACAAAACCCCTGATTTGAGCAAGTGGCTCACACCAAAATAAAAAATCACCATCATCCAACCTATTTTACAACAAGTGTAGCCCCTTCCTCTTATTCTTGTGCTCAGTTATAACCCCCAATACCACAATTGCACTCTGCAATTCACCAAACTTAAAGGACAAAGAATGAAGACATTGATAAAGGAAGATAAGGCCTTGTCCCTATTGCACCTACTTGAGAGATAGGGCGGTTGGTAGAAGGTCATGAGGGAAAACATTTGAAATTTCGGGACACACATGCCAAAAAGAGTGTCCACTTTTCTCCTCTGTTACCAAGTAAAAAAAAAATTTGCAAAAAAAAAAAACTATTCACTTTTTGAAAATTTCCACCTTGGGATACTTCTACAGCATTGGCAGGATTCGAACCCTGGCCTGTGAGGGCTGTCCCCACCAAAGGTACAAGACTTACCTTTGAGCTATAGCTCCTTGGTGGTCTAGAGGATTGCAATAGTAACTATAAGCAACATACAGGCCTTGGTGTCCTTCCCTGCGGCATCCATTGCACATGAAAAGGATGACCATGACATAAGGACAATTTGATAGGCTACTTACATGGAAACCAGTGTGGTCCAGTGGGTAAGTGCCTGCCTTCCATCCAGGCAACCAGGGTTCAAATCCCGGGTTCGGCACCAGGTGACTGATGGTGGCAGAGCAGAGGTAAGTTGAAGGTGGGCCTAAAGGGCCAATTGGTAAGTAAAATGTGTCTGTGTGTTGTGTAAGAGTGGAATCATGCCTAGTGAATGAGGGATTGCAGGTTGGTTGGTAAGTAGTGAGTGGGTGGGGTCAGAGGGGAGGGGTATAGGAGGAGCTGGGTGAGAGAGGAGGGGTATAGGAGGAGCCTAGTCAGAGTGGGTGGGGTCAGAGATGAGGGGTTCAGGAGCAGCCTAGTCAGAGTGGGTGGGGTCAGAGAGGAGGGGTGTAGGAGGAGCTGGGTGAGAGAGGAGGGGTATAGGAGGAGCTCGGTCGGAGAGGAGGGGTATAGGAGGAGCCAAGTCAGAGTGGGTGGGGTCAGAGAGGAGGGGTTCAGGAGCAGCCTAGTCAGAGTGGGTGGGGTCAGAGAGGAGGGGTATATGGGTGGGGTCAGAGAGCAGAGGAATAGGTGGAGTAGGATCCTGACTTATTGTGGGAAAGTGCAAATACTTTTTTACTGCACCCCCCTATACTCTCTGATTTCTGTTGGGAGGGGGCAGTCAAAAATGGGGGGTTCAGTATTAAAAGGTGCTTGGGCGCAACGTGAAGGTGATGAGGTGCACAGAATGGCATGGCTTCCAGGTACTTTTTTGGGGGGCTACCATTAGTTTTTATTGCTCCGATCCTCCCTCATGGGGTGTACCCCAAATGGTTAGGGGCAACGGGGGGGGGAGGCAAGATGCTGTTTGACAGTTTCTATTACCAACAGGGGTCATCATACGATTCCTCTGCAGTTATGGTATTGAAACGTAAAACAAGGAGCATGTGGCTGTATTTTTGCAGGTCGGGTGCCCCAAAATGTTACTGCCAGCAGCAGCAGCCCCCTTCCTCCCCACCCGGCAGATTGGTATAGGTACCTTTAGGACATTTCTGTTGAAAACAGAGGCTATAGCGAATCGCACTACAAAATCCGAGAGCACTAACACTTGCTAAATAAAGGTGGCATCGGAGCATACGAATGAGGCAGGGAGAGGCTACTGTTGGCAATTGGTTTGGTGGGTCATAGTGAATAACCTGGGCATGCAAATAGGCAGAAGTGTGAGGATTGGCAGTGTCTGTAGAGAATTTTGGCATGCTCTTCAGTTGATTTTTTCCTCCTTACGTTGGCTATGAACTACAGAGGAAAGGCCTGGCCTTACTGTTGGGCAAAACATGTTTCATGATTTTAAGAAGTGTAGTCTGGCTGTACTGAGAGGGGCTGTACAGTACGGTAAATGTCTGTATACCCCTGCGATGTGCATCCAACTGTCACTTGAGATTGAACAGCGAACGAAGCAGCTGGGTTACTGACTGAATGTAAATGGAAGGCACATAGGAAGGGTGCTTGTGGTCACTCAAATGATTGAAACCCGGTTGATGCACTACCAAAGCTGGGGTACCAGGAGGGAACATTTGAGGGGTATTGAGATGGTGGTGTGCAGAGGTCAACATATGTTTCAGAGACACAGAGGTACTGCGGTCCTGGTCCCACATTGGGGGTAGACAAAAGTCCCTGCTAAAGATTTCTGTCCAACTGTTATCACATTTTGTGCAGCCTGGCTCCCTCTGTAAGGATTCCCCAGTGTCTTTCGATCCTACAGATGACTGTAGCAAACTTCCCAAATTTTTTCTTGGCCTCATACTCCCAAAGGAGTGCCTGACATTTGCCAGCCTAACGATACTCACATTCTGGGAAAAACCTCACTAACCATGCATATTTATGTACCACACATGGCAAATCCTTACAATTGCAGAACATCATATCGCACTTGTCATCTTTGAGGTACTGTAAGTATTTGGATTTGAGGGTAATATTCATCCTTGCTTGCTCTCTCCCATCTGAAGTCTACGTTGCTGCTATTCCTTTCTCACATCTCCCTTCAAAGAGACACGCGACACACAGACTCAATCACTCAGCAAACATATATGCTTTGACGTTTTCATATTGCTGTTTACCTTCTAATTATTCCCCCTTCACCACAAATACAGGCCTGCCATTCCTCATCCCCTCAGTCAACGCAGTCCTTCACTCTTTAGGCCCTGCAAGACCACCATGAACAAGAATCATGTCATCAAGCAGAAGAAAAGCCTCAGTGTGCTCTTTTGTTCATACTGCTGCCCTCTAGTAACACTTCATGGCAACTGCAGCATAAGAATGGGACTGAGAAGAGGGCTGTCCTATGCAAATAATATCCTCCCATGCACACTTTCTTCTGAGACGGTCGGCGGCTTGTGCCGTGATACCACCTCCAACATATGGTCTTCAACCAAATTTTAAAAAAGCCCACCTGCCTTAGACGAAGGATTTTGCCACTCAAAGGAAGCACATGGGGACATCACCCTCATTTAGCAGGGTCCTAAATTGCCTGCTGTCAGCCTGTATACAGAACAAGGGCGTTCGTGGGCGTTCGTGAGCGTTCCTCAAAGGAAGAAGGTGGGTGATTAAATTCACAGTGCCAGGGCAGGCCCAGCCCAGCCCAGCCCAGCCCAGCCCAGCTCAGCCCTGCACAGCCCAGCCCGGCACAGCGCACTGCTGTGGAGGTCCATTCCTTCACATCCTGCAGCAGGCATGATGCAGACCTATTAGAGCAAAGGCTTGACTCTGCCCTTGTCTGTCTCTTAAAGGAAACAATCTTTGTAGCTTCTTATTGCACCTAATAAATGGACTCTAGCTTGCCTCAAACTTGACCCATCATTTCATTAGCCAGAGCTCATACTTGACCTTTATTTCTATCCAAGCTCACTGACACAAAACCCCTGATTTGAGCAAGTGGCTCACACCAAAATAAAAAATCACCATCATCCAACCTATTTTACAACAAGTGTAGCCCCTTCCTCTTATTCTTGTGCTCAGTTATAACCCCCAATACCACAATTGCACTCTGCAATTCACCAAACTTAAAGGACAAAGAATGAAGACATTGATAAAGGAAGATAAGGCCTTGTCCCTATTGCACCTACTTGAGAGATAGGGCGGTTGGTAGAAGGTCATGAGGGAAAACATTTGAAATTTCGGGACACACATGCCAAAAAGAGTGTCCACTTTTCTCCTCTGTTACCAAGTAAAAAAAAAATTTGCAAAAAAAAAAAACTATTCACTTTTTGAAAATTTCCACCTTGGGATACTTCTACAGCATTGGCAGGATTCGAACCCTGGCCTGTGAGGGCTGTCCCCACCAAAGGTACAAGACTTACCTTTGAGCTATAGCTCCTTGGTGGTCTAGAGGATTGCAGTAGTAACTATAAGCAACATACAGGCCTTGGTGTCCTTCCCTGCGGCATCCATTGCACATGAAAAGGATGACCATGACATAAGGACAATTTGATAGGCTACTTACATGGAAACCAGTGTGGTCCAGTGGGTAAGTGCCTGCCTTCCATCCAGGCAACCAGGGTTCAAATCCCGGGTTCGGCACCAGGTGACTGATGGTGGCAGAGCAGAGGTAAGTTGGAGGTGGGCCTAAAGGGCCAATTGGTAAGTAAAATGTGTCTGTGTGTTGTGTAAGAGTGGAATCATGCCTGGTGAATGAGGGATTGCAGGTTGGTTGGTAAGTAGTGAGTGGGTGGGGTCAGAGGGGAGGGGTATAGGAGGAGCTGGGTGAGAGAGGAGGGGGATAGGAGGAGCTCGGTCGGAGAGGAGGGGTATAGGAGGAGCCTAGTCAGAGTGGGTGGGGTCAGAGATGAGGGGATCAGGAGCAGCCTAGTCAGAGTGGGTGGGGTCAGAGAGGAGGGGTGTAGGAGGAGCTGGGTCGGATAGGAGGGGTATAGGAGGAGCCTAGTCAGAGTGGGTGGGGTCAGAGAGGAGGGGTATAGGAGGAGCTGGGTGAGAGAGGAGGGGTATAGGAGGAGCTGGGTCGGATAGGAGGGGTATAGGAGCAGCCTAGTCAGAGTGGGTGGGGTCAGAGAGGAGGGGTATATGGGTGGGGTCAGAGAGCAGAGGAATAGGTGGAGTAGGATCCTGACTTATTGTGGGAAAGTGCAAATACTTTTTTACTGCACCCCCCTATACTCTCTGATTTCTGTTGGGAGGGGGCAGTCAAAAATGGGGGGTTCAGTATTAAAAGGTGCTTGGGCGCAACGTGAAGGCGATGAGGTGCACAGAATGGCATGGCTTCCAGGTACTTTTTGGGGGGGCTACCATTAGTTTTTATTGCTCTGATCCTCCCTCATGGGGTGTACCCCAAATGGTTAGGGGCAACGGGGGGGGAGGCAAGATGCTGTTTGACAGTTTCTATTACCAACAGGGGTCACCATACGATTCTTCTGCAGTTATGGTATTGAAAGGTAAAACAAGGAGCATGTGGCTGTATTTTTGCAGGTCGGGTGCCCCAAAATGTTACTGCCAGCAGCAGCAGCCCCCTTCCTCCCCACCCGGCAGATTGGTATAGGTACCTTTAGGACATTTCTGTTGAAAACAGAGGCTATAGCGAATCGCACTACAAAATCCGAGAGCACTAACACTTGCTAAATAAAGGTGGCATCGGAGCATACGAATGAGGCAGGGAGAGGCTACTGTTGGCAATTGGTTTGGTGGGTCATAGTGAATAACCTCGGCATGCAAATAGGCAGAAGTGTGAGGATTGGCAGTGTCTGTAGAGAATTTTGGCATGCTCTTCAGTTGATTTTTTCCTCCTTACGTTGGCTATGAACTACAGAGGAAAGGCCTGGCCTTACTGTTGGGCAAAACATGTTTCATGATTTTAAGAAGTGTAGTCTGGCTGTACTGAGAGGGGCTGTACAGTACGGTAAATGTCTGTATACCCCTGCGATGTGCATCCAACTGTCACTTGAGATTGAACAGCGAACGAAGCAGCTGGGTTACTGACTGAATGTAAATGGAAGGCACATAGGAAGGGTGCTTGTGGTCACTCAAATGATTGAAACCCGGTTGATGCACTACCAAAGCTGGGGTACCAGGAGGGAACATTTGAGGGGTATTGAGATGGTGGTGTGCAGAGGTCAACATATGTTTCAGAGACACAGAGGTACTGCGGTCCTGGTCCCACATTGGGGGTAGACAAAAGTCCCTGCTAAAGATTTCTGTCCAACTGTTATCACATTTTGTGCAGCCTGGCTCCCTCTGTAAGGATTCCCCAGTGTCTTTCGATCCTACAGATGACTGTAGCAAACTTCCCAAATTTTTTCTTGGCCTCATACTCCCAAAGGAGTGCCTGACATTTGCCAGCCTAACGATACTCACATTCTGGGAAAAACCTCACTAACCATGCATATTTATGTACCACACATGGCAAATCCTTACAATTGCAGAACATCATATCGCACTTGTCATCTTTGAGGTACTGTAAGTATTTGGATTTGAGGGTAATATTCATCCTTGCTTGCTCTCTCCCATCTGAAGTCTATGGTGCTGCTATTCCTTTCTCACATCTCCCTTCAAAGAGACACGTGACACACAGACTCAATCACTCAGCAAACATATATGCTTTGACGTTTTCATATTGCTGTTTACCTTCTAATTATTCCCCCTTCACCACAAATACAGGCCTGCCATTCCTCATCCCCTCAGTCAACGCAGTCCTTCACTCTTTAGGCCCTGCAAGACCACCATGAACAAGAATCATGTCAGCAAGCAGAAGAAAAGCCTCAGTGTGCTCTTTTGTTCATACTGCTGCCCTCTAGTAACACTTCATGGCAACTGCAGCATAAGAATGGGACTGAGAAGAGGGCTGTCCTATGCAAATAATATCCTCCCATGCACACTTTCTTCTGAGACGGTCGGCGGCTTGTGCCGTGATACCACCTCCAACATATGGTCTTCAACCAAATTTTAAAAAAGCCCACCTGCCTTAGACGAAGGATTTTGCCACTCAAAGGAAGCACATGGGGACATCACCCTCATTTAGCAGGGTCCTAAATTGCCTGCTGTCAGCCTGTATACAGAACAAGGGCGTTCGTGGGCGTTCGTGAGCGTTCCTCAAAGGAAGGAGGTGGGTGATTAAATTCACAGTGCCAGGGCAGGCCCAGCCCAGCCCAGCCCAGCCCAGCTCAGCCCTGCACAGCCCAGCCCGGCACAGCGCACTGCTGTGGAGGTCCATTCCTTCACATCCTGCAGCAGGCATGATGCAGACCTATTAGAGCAAAGGCTTGACTCTGCCCTTGTCTGTCTCTTAAAGGAAACAATCTTTGTAGCTTCTTATTGCACCTAATAAATGGACTCTAGCTTGCCTCAAACTTGACCCATCATTTCATTAGCCAGAGCTCATACTTGACCTTTATTTCTATCCAAGCTCACTGACACAAAACCCCTGATTTGAGCAAGTGGCTCACAAGAAAATAAAAAATCACCATCATCCAACCTATTTTACAACAAGTGTAGCCCCTTCCTCTTATTCTTGTGCTCAGTTATAACCCCCAATACCACAATTGCACTCTGCAATTCACCAAACTTAAAGGACAAAGAATGAAGACATTGATAAAGGAAGATAAGGCCTTGTCCCTATTGCACCTACTTGAGAGATAGGGCGGTTGGTAGAAGGTCATGAGGGAAAACATTTGAAATTTCGGGACACACATGCCAAAAAGAGTGTCCACTTTTCTCCTCTGTTACCAAGTAAAAAAAAAATTTGCAAAAAAAAAAAACTATTCACTTTTTGAAAATTTCCACCTTGGGATACTTCTACAGCATTGGCAGGATTCGAACCCTGGCCTGTGAGGGCTGTCCCCACCAAAGGTACAAGACTTACCTTTGAGCTATAGCTCCTTGGTGGTCTAGAGGATTGCAGTAGTAACTATAAGCAACATACAGGCCTTGGTGTCCTTCCCTGCGGCATCCATTGCACATGAAAAGGATGACCATGACATAAGGACAATTTGATAGGCTACTTACATGGAAACCAGTGTGGTCCAGTGGGTAAGTGCCTGCCTTCCATCCAGGCAACCAGGGTTCAAATCCCGGGTTCGGCACCAGGTGACTGATGGTGGCAGAGCAGAGGTAAGTTGTGGAGTTCTGGACTTTTTGGTTCCGTCCAGAGGTGTCAGGGAACAACACCCAAAGACCCCGGAGTTCCACCTGCCTTGGTGCGCAAATGAACAGAAACACGGGCTTCTCGATGGTGGCGTCAAAGACCAAAGGTTTATTACTGCAGGGACACAGAAGTCACAGAAACTACGCATGGGCAGTAACCAGGAGCCTGTTCGATTTGTACATAGAGGGTTGCTCCTTATATACTGAAAATTGTGCTCTAGGCAAATATTTCACATGTTAGTACATTCCCAAACCTTTGTGTTTTAAACAATAAATATTTGGCGTTACACAGGAACTGTCGATAATATCTGATGCCAAACATCACGAAGAGGGGTTCCCACTAGTCCATCACAATCCCTTGTCAATATTGCATTCAAGAGCCGGACCGCCTCATCGTAAATTTCGTTACCTCCCCCTAATAAAGGCCCAGAAGGAAAGGAGCAGAGCCAGGTGCAGAAGATAGGAAAGCGGGATAAGAGATGTTTGTGGGTTGTAAATGGGCAAGGCTACCGGCTTCGGCCGCCTAATCATGATCGGGACAATGGACACGAGAACCAGTTCAGGTGGGCTGGCCTCGGGCAGAGGAGGCAGCCTTTGTTGAGTCATGCAGCTACGGCGTGATCTGGTTTAAGGTGCACGTGTCATGAAAGAGGTGAATCTCCGGCTAAGGCTACGTGTCCTTAATCGAAATGAAGTGATCAGAGGTTATTGCGTATGTGAGGGCAAGAAACACAAAATGGCGGCCATGATCTAAGATGGATGCCGTGGGTAGATCAGAAATGTGTTCATAACAGGAGTGCTCTTGCTCGTATCGTAGCCAAAACACCAGGATATGCTAAATGGATCATTTGCGGTTCGCTGATACTAATATTATGTATTTCCGACAATATTGAAAACACGGGTTCAAATCGTCACGGAACCTCAGACCCTCCTTTTGCCCTTACATAGGCAATTACTCAGTCTATATCAGAGTCTAGTTCTATACTCATCAGGTCAGTGACATGTTGTTGTATCATCATCCTTTCTCGTGCCTTTTCTCCAATTGCAGGTGGTTTCCTAAAACAGGTTGCAGCACAAAGACTACACAAAGCGGGACCACACTGGATAATCAAGCAACATGAGAATAGGAATACTAAGATGACACCGATGATCATTAGAACCTTCCACCCCCACGCTGAGATCAGAGTCCAAAACCACTCCATAAAGGACCAGTTTCCCTTGTCTACATGTATAGAGTCGGAAATCTTGTGTAGCTTAGAGATCGCCTCATAGACTGTTGGAGCATTATTAGGAATAAAGACACAGCAGCTCGATTGGATCATTCTGCATACCCCACCTCGATCTGCAAGTATAACATCTAGAACCATACGGTTCTGCAACGTCATGAGTCTATCCGCCTGAAGCTCAGCTGTCAAATTACTAAGGGCACCAGCAGTTTCGGTAATAGTAGATTCAACTACCCGTGTTAGCTGACGTATGTTTCTACTATTGGCCATAGGCCCCCAGAACGGAAGGAAGCCTTTGAAGAAGTCTCCAGCTTCCTGACCAGCAGTATCTTCCTTGCTGAAGACACCTCTCGCTATTCTGGTTCTGTGGTAATCAGATTAAGCAGTGTATGTCGGAGGCAACAATCGAGCAATATAACATGATCCTGAAAAGTCAGCAGGTAACCATGTATAAGCTCTGTCTCGACAAATGAAGTAAGTACCCCTAGCAGTGAGGAAGGCAGGGGAAGAGTTAGCCGGAAACACATAAGTCTCAACGCACTCACTCCTCCCCAGCTGAGCTCTCGGATTTCTCCCGTTACCTTGCAAACAGACCTGACCTCGGTGAGGTATGACCCAGATTGGAGTTGAGCTTTTACGCTTGCTTTCTCCTAGATTAAGGCGATACTCTGAAGTATTCCAACTTAAATACAATCGCAGTTCGTCTCTAGGGTATGATGGAGTATTATTGACGTCCTTGATCATGTCAATAATTCCCTGGACTAAAGCTTTGTTGGCAGAGTTATATCTAGTGGAACGTGGTGGACGTGGAGGATAGGTCTCAAGGGCATAAGCAAAGATGGTTTGAAGGGCCTGAAATGATCCATTGTAGCTGAAAGGCAAAACCAGATAGGGAATACCTTTATCCATAGTATGGGGTATCAAGCCACACACCCAGCAGTCTGTAGTGTTAACTACTAGTTGGTGTTGGTGCAAGAGCTGTACAAAAGTGTTGTTAATGAATTCTGAACGTCGGGCTTGCTCATGTTCAGGAAACGAATGAAAAGAGTGTATAGAAGAAACAGTAGAAGTGGCAGGATCAAGGGGAGGTACTGTAGTAACTGGCACAAAAATCAGATTTATACTAAAGACGATTCCACCCACCAATGTTGCTAAAATAATCAAAAATGTAATGGCACATTGCATCAAAAAGCATTTGCTATGAAGAATTCTATTAATTCTGTTTCTGCGAACATAAATCACATTTTCTCGTTGCAGCGCAGGAAGCTCCATCTTCTACAATCCGCTCGCGACCACTGATGATGTGTACGTAGATGAAAATGCCTCTATCAGCCCTGGGAGTTCCCAGAACCAACAGAAAGATCGACCTTGTGTCAGACCCCTGCAAATTCAACTAGGCACACAGCCACGACCCTACGGCTACCCAGACGGCAAGGCAATTTAAAAAACAATAAACAATAGCAAACTTCCTGGCTGAAGGCAAATGTTCAATATATCAAAATCACAATATGCAGTTGCCTGCTTTATTTGTCCATGTTACGTTTTCTCAAGTTATATCTCTGCTTTGCGGGTACTGTCTGATCGGCAAATAGCGTTTCACTGGTAGTTGTTGCAATGTTCAGGTTCGCAGATGACAGAGTGTCTTCTGATGCAGGTGACAAACGTTCAGTGTTCAAAGGAGTCTTTTCTGAAGGAGAGTCAGAGCTTGGAGTGTCAGTTATTAATTCGGCATCGCTGAAAGGGATCAACTTCGGAGTGCTTTCAAATTCGGATGAACCAATTCCCTTCTTCACCCAGTCGTCGTAAGGAAGCGGCAAAGGGACACGCTTAACATGGGACGCGTGTACCCAGTGCTTGCGGCCAGCCACACGAACTGCTGTCCTCGTTGAAAGTAGGACCTGGAAAGGACCGACGTAGCGGGGCTGAAGATTCTTTGTCCTCGCAAAATTCCTGATGACGACAAATTCTCCCGGTTTCAGCTGATGCCCTGGACTCTCCGGAGGCTTTGGCAAAGCATCGAAAACCTGTTGATGAATAAGACTCAATTTAGCAGTCAAGTCGTAAAGGTAGTCTATCAACATAGGATATTCTAGAGAATTAAATTCCTTAGGCCTTGGCACACCCCAGATATTTGCTGGGCGGCCAAAGACTATTTCATATGGGCTAAGCCCTACTCTAGAATGTACAGTTGCTCTCGTTGATAACAAAGCCAAAGGAAGTGCGTCTGGCCAGGCTAAACCCGTGGATGCCTGTATTTTAGCTATCTTCAGCTTGAGGGTACCATTGTAACCCTCCACTAAACCAGCTGACTGGGGATGGTTTGCACTGTGGAATTTCTGTTTCAAACCTAGGCCTGCACATACACTCTGCATAACTTTCCCTATAAACTCACTTCCGTTATCTGACCATACAATCCGTGGCATTCCAAATCTAGGGAAATATTCTTTGAGAAGAATTTTGGCAGTTGATAAGGCAGTATTGTCCTTCAGTGGATATGCTTCTATCCACCTGGAAAAAGCACAAACTACCACTAGGACATATTTTAAATTATTACAGCTGTCCATGTGAATGAAGTCTAACTGAATCACTTCGAAAGGGCCGGAAGGAGGAGCGAAATGACCAGCAGGAGTTGGAGTTCCCTTGCCAGGATTATGCATCAGGCATACCATACAGTTTTTCACCACTCTTTCTGCACACTTACTGATTCCCTCATTTTTCCAGACTGGAGCCAACATCTTACATATCCCTTTAGAACTTATATGTGCTACTCCATGCGCCATTGTCACTACTGCAAGCACATACGCATCGGGCAACATCCAACGCTGCTGTTCTGTCAAATCAATCCAACATCCATTCGAGTCCAACTTGCCCGTACTCTCTCTCCATACACGTTTCTCTTCCTCAGTTGCTTCTTTCTGAATCTCTTTCACACTTTCCATTGTGTCCTCACACATTCCAGACTCAGCGATCCATCTTGCAGACGTTGCAACATACATTCTACTCATCATGTCTCTAGCTGTCTGTTTAGCAATTTCATCAGCAAAAGCATTCCCACGACCAACATCATCCGTGATTGCTTTATGAGCACTGCACTTTACAATCGCAACTTCAGTCGGCAAGGTTAGAGATTCCAACAAGTCGTTAACTAGCTGACCATGTTGAATCTTAGTCCCATGGGACGTAATGAAACCTCTTTCTCTCCACAAACAGCCAAAACTATGGGCCACGCCAAATGCGTACTGACTATCTGTAAACACATTTACTCTCTTTCCCTCAGCTAAAACACATGCTCTCGTTAGGGCTATTAATTCTGCAGCTTGGGCAGAATTCTGACTCACTCTTGCAGTCTCCACAATCGTTTTCAAAGTCGTTACTGCGTAAGCAGCAGTCACATCACCATTCTCCAATTTAAAACATGACCCGTCCACATACAACGTGCCATCCGGATCTGATAATGGAGTATCCCTCAAGTCAATGCGTCCTTTTGTCTCTTCCTCCGTTTTAAAACAGCAATCATGTGGCTCGGAATCACTCGACTCTTGATTAGCCGGCAACAGCGTTGCTGGATTCAATACATTACATCTTTTGATCTGAATATGACTCGCTAGTAATGTCAGCTCGTAACCAGATAATCTTGCACTAGTAAGGTGTTGTGTCTTCGTTCGGTTCATGAGTGTGTCCACTGCATGAGGAACCATGACCACTAGCATGTTGTTCATCACCAAACCAGCAGATTGTCGAATGGAAGCCGCAGCTGCAGCCCTCAAACAACTAGGTAACGCTCTGGCTACCGGATCCAATGTTGATGAAAAATACGCACAAGGGCGTTGTTTATCACCAAATTTCTGTGTCAGAACACTCAACGCGCAACCTTCTCTCTCGTGAACGTAGAGCGTGAATGGCTTACTGTAATCAGGTGTACCCAATACAGGAGCTGAACACAATGCTTTTCGTAATTCAGTAAAACTCTCTTGACATTCATCAGACCATGGCACCGGACTCGGAACATTTTTCCCAGTCAAAGCTACCAATGGTTTTGCTAAAAGAGAAAAATTCGGAATCCACTGCCTACAGTAAGAGGTAATACCTAAAAAGGCACGTACTTCTCTCTGTGTGCGTGGAACACTCATTTGCGTAATTGCTTTTATTCTTTCTGGGGTCAACTTCCTTCCCTCCTTTGACAAGAGATGACCTAGGTAGGTCACTTCTTGGCAGCAGTATTGCATCTTGGAAGGTGACACCTTGTGATTCAAATTAGACAAGTGATGCAATAAGGAAATTGTAGCTGCTTTGCAAGTTTCCTTGTCATCGGCAGCCACTAAAAGATCGTCTACGTACTGTACTAGGGCAGAACTTGGAGGAAGGACAAAAGAATCTAACTGGCTTTTTAATGCTTTACTATAAATAGACGGACTTTCACAGTAGCCCTGTGGAGCGCGTTTAAATCTGAAACTTCGACCTCCTAGACAGAAGCCAAAAATATCTCTGCTTTCCTCGGCTATCGGAATGCTGAAAAAGGCATTCTTCAAGTCGATGACTGAGAACCAAGTGGCTGTAGCAGGAATCAATGTTAACAAGGCAGTAATGTCTGGAACCACAGGAAACTGCGGAACCACAATCTTATTAACTTCTCTAAGGTCTATGACAAACCTGTACACTGGAGGTTTTGTAGGATCAGTTCGTTTCAGAATCGGCAATACAGGACTATTACAAACATTTCCTCGAGTTTCTTCAACCACACCTTTCTTAATCAAATCTTGCACAATCAATAAAAGTGCACGTTCTCCTTCACTAGATATTTTATATTGGGGAATTCTTGGAAATTTTACATTTGCTTTCAAAGTGACTACATATGGTGGTATTTCTAAAAGGCCTACATCATTAGGACCAGTCGCCCAAAGAGAATCAGGGAGTGAGCGCAGCTCTGGCGGGAGTGCATCCATTGACAAGTACACCGGAGAAGCGATTCTTTTACCCAACGTAAGCTGTACCCCTTCCGGAGAACAGTACAATGTCGCATATAGTCGTTTTAACAAGTCTAAACCGAGCAGATTTTCATTACAACCCGTCGTCAAAATCAGGGGTGCTTTCAATTGACACGGTCCAACAGAAATAGACAAAGGACCAGATATGGGGTTGTAAACAGGGGCGCCTGAAAAACCTACGGAAACATTTGTTGAGCCAGACAAAGGTGCGCCAGGGAGTTTCGCATGAATGATAGAACTTTTTGCGGCACCAGTATCCAACAGAAACGGTTTGACTACACCTGATGTTGCTACTGCGACATAAGGCCCACTCTGATCCACTGGAACTGATACTACTCCCTCTCTCTGTCCATGGCTGTCCTAGTACCCATTTTGCTGAAATCCCTCATCCACTTCACAATAGTCTTCAACAAGATATTGCTGAGATCTATTTTGTTGAGCTGACTGGTCATTTCGTTGATCAAAGTGATTGGAGGGACGATCATTCGTTTGCGGAGGCATAGCACCTCGCCCTCGACCTCTAGAATTCTACACAAAACCACCACGACCTCTCTGAGCTGCTGCTGCATTATTTTGCGCTAAGATCGGACATTCATTTTTGTAGTGACCCTCTTTCTTACAGTACGCACACTGATTCCACTGATATTGAGGCCTGGTTGAACTATAATCTGTCCTTTGATAGGAACCCTGTTGCATATTAGTCTGATTTGTGCGAGGCGGATACGCCTGCTGCAAAAGAACCTTAGTCTTTAAATCTTTCGTTTTCTTTTCTGATTTTTCCTTTTCCTCTTTATCCCTATTTTCGTAGTACTGTGCAGTCGCAAGTATTTGCGCAGTTGTAGAAACAGCCCACGCACTCTCTGAATCCTTTAATTTATTGCATAACTCAGGTAACAAATTATGCACAAATTTATCGACAAACAGTCTCTGTCCTCCTTCTGTACTCATGTCCTGACCACTATGATCTACAAAAGTCTCTTCGAACCTCGTGAAGAAGTCGGAGACACTTTCATTTTTCTTTTGCTTGCATGCGGATAATTTGTCCCAATTAACACGCAACGCAGGCATCAGAGTCTTCATTAAGTCAATTATTCTACCTGGAAGATTAGCAATTAGGGGTTCGGGTTTTGCACCACCTACTTGCTGACCATCCGCTGCAGTGATGGCTGCCCAATCACCACCTAAGGCAACTTGATGATCCTCCCTACGAATTTTAGCCCACACTGGTTGTGGAACTACATTTCCAAATAACATGTCGATGTCCGCTAAGTTCATTATACAAGCCTCAACTGTCTGTGTTAATTCCTTGTAATATCCAGCAGGATTTTTACGCGGATCTGGCAAGGCCTGTTTCACCGCTAGCACTTCAGCTCGCTTCCACGGAATGTGTATCCACACTCGTTGGAACTGTGCTGGAGCAGCTGCAATACCCGCATTATCATCACGTTGTATTGCTTCGCGCCAGATTGGAGGAACCTCCCTCATAGGATATTGGCGACTTAGCTTCATTTTACCTTTTTCTAAATCTCTCGGCGAACGAAGAGATGGATCATTCCTAAAACTTAAAATCAGTTCCATTGCTTCTTTTATATTATCGCCCACTATCATTCCAGCAGCAAACTCTTTTTGAATTTTAATTAAATCTTCCAAGTCTGATTCAACATCGTCTTCCTCTATTTCTTCACGTAATAACGAGCACATCTCATCAAAGACGTACCGTTGCGTTGGTTCCTTTCACTGCATAAACGTATCTAGTACATCTCTCGTACTATACCTTCTACTCTTCAAAATCCATCTGAGAGCCGTGGAATCTAAAATTCCCCGTTCTTCAGTACTTGGTAGCTGACTACGTCTCTGAACTGAATCAGGAGTAGGAGTCTTAATTAAAGATTTATATAAAGGAGACAGTATATTAGACACAGAATCAGTGATTCTTCGACGTACAGAAAGTGGAGTTAACACACTTGCAGACGTAGAGAACACAGTAGAGGTAGGAACAGATAGCGAGGCAGTAGGAGTATCGAGAAAAATAGTTTGTGAAGTAGTAGGTGTAAGCGAGACAGATACAGGTATAGAAGTCGGCAACCCAGGAAGAGGAGGAGCCGTAGGAATATTCACATTAACCACAGGAGGTACAGGAACTTGATTCTGATGAACAGGAACACCAGGTTGTCCAGCAACCGGCAATTGAACATTCGGTACAAGTGGAGCCGTAGCACCTTGTGCATACGGTGGAGGTGACCGTAACAGATAAGACAACAGAGGATCGTTTTCGGGGTCCTCCAGTATCTTAGCTGTTTTCGATGGCAAGGCAGGGTAGCACTTGTCAATCGCTAAATTATGCTCTCTAATGGCCACCTCAATAGCCTTTTCGCACTCATTATCTTGCAGCTGTTTAGTTGCTTGCTCTAGAGTCAACTCTTCTTTCTCTTTCTGTTCTTTCTTCAACCTTTTCATTTCTCTCTGTTTGGATTCTTTTCGCCAGTAACGGAAAGAATCAAACATTGCCGGCTGGGCTTTCTTACTAAACAATTTCGCTTCTAAATTATCAAGAATCTCGGGTTCAAAACTACCATGCAGTGGCCAACTAAGGACACCATCCTTCTTAGTATAGCGGACCCACACCTCATTATAGGATATAGGACCCACACCATGTTTACAATATAAGTCATAAAGGGGAGTCCCAATCGGAGGAACCAGACAGGAATCCTCCAATCGTGAGTCACGGTTGCAACCAAAACAAGACAACATTTTCCGACTTACCATTTTCAATCCGGAACACAAAACAAACAAAACACAGAACAAATATGTGCACTCGAACCAAGAACTTAGGCCTACCAAAACGAAACTAATGTATCGATACCCAAACTAAACCAAAATAGATTATCGTAACTAGAACAACCAGTGATAATCTTACCAAACCAAACCAAACCAAGAACCGATCAAGGATTTTTAACAATCCTCACAAAGTAACCAGCTAGCTATCACTAAATACTTAACTGAGGCACTGAAGACGTCACCAAGGAGAAACCCGTCACGTTTCGCTGTACTAAGGGCTGCACCTCGGGTCCAAGACAGGGCGACGGTCAAGGCAACGGCCCACTGCAGCCGTCCTGAACGGGAAACCCTCGTGGAAGAGAACTTCGGGCCACTTTTGCGATATGCCGGGATCGATGAAGTGGGGCGCCTCCCTCAGGAATCTTCACACGAAGCTTCTCGAACTCTTCAGGCTTTTGGACCGGTACCGAACGACGTCGCCCCACGTTGGGCGCCAATTGGAGTTCTGGACTTTTTGGTTCCGTCCAGAGGTGTCAGGGAACAACACCCAAAGACCCCGGAGTTCCACCTGCCTTGGTGCGCAAATGAACAGAAACACGGGCTTCTCGATGGTGGCGTCAAAGACCAAAGGTTTATTACTGCAGGGACACAGAAGTCACAGAAACTACGCATGGGCAGTAACCAGGAGCCTGTTCGATTTGTACATAGAGGGTTGCTCCTTATATACTGAAAATTGTGCTCTAGGCAAATATTTCACATGTTAGTACATTCCCAAACCTTTGTGTTTTAAACAATAAATATTTGGCGTTACACAGGAACTGTCGATAATATCTGATGCCAAACATCACGAAGAGGGGTTCCCACTAGTCCATCACAATCCCTTGTCAATATTGCATTCAAGAGCCGGACCGCCTCATCGTAAATTTCGTTACCTCCCCCTAATAAAGGCCCAGAAGGAAAGGAGCAGAGCCAGGTGCAGAAGATAGGAAAGCGGGATAAGAGATGTTTGTGGGTTGTAAATGGGCAAGGCTACCGGCTTCGGCCGCCTAATCATGATCGGGACAATGGACACGAGAACCAGTTCAGGTGGGCTGGCCTCGGGCAGAGGAGGCAGCCTTTGTTGAGTCATGCAGCTACGGCGTGATCTGGTTTAAGGTGCACGTGTCATGAAAGAGGTGAATCTCCGGCTAAGGCTACGTGTCCTTAATCGAAATGAAGTGATTAGAGGTTATTGCGTATGTGAGGGCAAGAAACACAAAATGGCGGCCATGATCTAAGATGGATGCCGTGGGTAGATCAGAAATGTGTTCATAACAGGAGTGCTCTTGCTCGTATCGTAGCCAAAACACCAGGATATGCTAAATGGATCATTTGCGGTTCGCTGATACTAATATTATGTATTTCCGACAATATTGAAAACACGGGTTCAAATCGTCACGGAACCTCAGTTGGAGGTGGGCCTAAAGGGCCAATTGGTAAGTAAAATGTGTCTGTGTGTTGTGTAAGAGTGGAATCATGCCTAGTGAATGAGGGATTGCAGGTTGGTTGGTAAGTAGTGAGTGGGTGGGGTCAGAGGGGAGGGGTATAGGAGGAGCTGGGTGAGAGAGGAGGGGTATAGGAGGAGCTCGGTCGGAGAGGAGGGGTATAGGAGGAGCCTAGTCAGAGTGGGTGGGGTCAGAGATGAGGGGTTCAGGAGCAGCCTAGTCAGAGTGGGTGGGGTCAGAGAGGAGGGGTGTAGGAGGAGCTGGGTCAGAGAGGAGGGGTATAGGAGGAGCTGGGTCGGATAGGAGGGGTATAGGAGGAGCCTAGTCAGAGTGGGTGGGGTCAGAGAGGAGGGGTATAGGAGGAGCTGGGTGAGAGAGGAGGGGTATAGGAGGAGCTCGGTCGGAGAGGAGGGGTATAGGAGGAGCCAAGTCAGAGTGGGTGGGGTCAGAGAGGAGGGGTTCAGGAGCAGCCTAGTCAGAGTGGGTGGGGTCAGAGAGGAGGGGTATATGGGTGGGGTCAGAGAGCAGAGGAATAGGTGGAGTAGGATCCTGACTTATTGTGGGAAAGTGCAAATACTTTTTTACTGCACCCCCCTATACTCTCTGATTTCTGTTGGGAGGGGGCAGTCAAAAATGGGGGGTTCAGTATTAAAAGGTGCTTGGGCGCAACGTGAAGGCGATGAGGTGCACAGAATGGCATGGCTTCCAGGTACTTTTTGGGGGGGCTACCATTAGTTTTTATTGCTCTGATCCTCCCTCATGGGGTGTACCCCAAATGGTTAGGGGCAACGGGGGGGGAGGCAAGATGCTGTTTGACAGTTTCTAATACCAACAGGGGTCACCATACGATTCTTCTGCAGTTATGGTATTGAAAGGTAAAACAAGGAGCATGTGGCTGTATTTTTGCAGGTCGGGTGCCCCAAAATGTTACTGCCAGCAGCAGCAGCCCCCTTCCTCCCCACCCGGCAGATTGGTATAGGTACCTTTAGGACATTTCTGTTGAAAACAGAGGCTATAGCGAATCGCACTACAAAATCCGAGAGCACTAACACTTGCTAAATAACGGTGGCATCGGAGCATACGAATGAGGCAGGGAGAGGCTACTGTTGGCAATTGGTTTGGTGGGTCATAGTGAATAACCTCGGCATGCAAATAGGCAGAAGTGTGAGGATTGGCAGTGTCTGTAGAGAATTTTGGCATGCTCTTCAGTTGATTTTTTCCTCCTTACGTTGGCTATGAACTACAGAGGAAAGGCCTGGCCTTACTGTTGGGCAAAACATGTTTCATGATTTTAAGAAGTGTAGTCTGGCTGTACTGAGAGGGGCTGTAGAGTACGGTAAATGTCTGTATACCCCTGCGATGTGCATCCAACTGTCACTTGAGATTGAACAGCGAACGAAGCAGCTGGGTTACTGACTGAATGTAAATGGAAGGCACATAGGAAGGGTGCTTGTGGTCACTCAAATGATTGAAACCCGGTTGATGCACTACCAAAGCTGGGGTACCAGGAGGGAACATTTGAGGGGTATTGAGATGGTGGTGTGCAGAGGTCAACATATGTTTCAGAGACACAGAGGTACTGCGGTCCTGGTCCCACATTGGGGGTAGACAAAAGTCCCTGCTAAAGATTTCTGTCCAACTGTTATCACATTTTGTGCAGCCTGGCTCCCTCTGTAAGGATTCCCCAGTGTCTTTCGATCCTACAGATGACTGTAGCAAACTTCCCAAATTTTTTCTTGGCCTCATACTCCCAAAGGAGTGCCTGACATTTGCCAGCCTAACGATACTCACATTCTGGGAAAAACCTCACTAACCATGCATATTTATGTACCACACATGGCAAATCCTTACAATTGCAGAACATCATATCGCACTTGTCATCTTTGAGGTACTGTAAGTATTTGGATTTGAGGGTAATATTCATCCTTGCTTGCTCTCTCCCATCTGAAGTCTACGGTGCTGCTATTCCTTTCTCACATCTCACTTCAAAGAGACACGCGACACACAGACTCAATCACTCAGCAAACATATATGCTTTGACGTTTTCATATTGCTGTTTACCTTCTAATTATTCCCCCTTCACCACAAATACAGGCCTGCCATTCCTCATCCCCTCAGTCAACGCAGTCCTTCACTCTTTAGGCCCTGCAAGACCACCATGAACAAGAATCATGTCAGCAAGCAGAAGAAAAGCCTCAGTGTGCTCTTTTGTTCATACTGCTGCCCTCTAGTAACACTTCATGGCAACTGCAGCATAAGAATGGGACTGAGAAGAGGGCTGTCCTATGCAAATAATATCCTCCCATGCACACTTTCTTCTGAGACGGTCGGCGGCTTGTGCCGTGATACCACCTCCAACATATGGTCTTCAACCAAATTTTAAAAAAGCCCACCTGCCTTAGACGAAGGATTTTGCCACTCAAAGGAAGCACATGGGGACATCACCCTCATTTAGCAGGGTCCTAAATTGCCTGCTGTCAGCCTGTATACAGAACAAGGGCGTTCGTGGGCGTTCGTGAGCGTTCCTCAAAGGAAGGAGGTGGGTGATTAAATTCACAGTGCCAGGGCAGGCCCAGCCCAGCCCAGCCCAGCCCAGCCCAGCCCAGCTCAGCCCTGCACAGCCCAGCCCGGCACAGCGCACTGCTGTGGAGGTCCATTCCTTCACATCCTGCAGCAGGCATGATGCAGACCTATTAGAGCAAAGGCTTGACTCTGCCCTTGTCTGTCTCTTAAAGGAAACAATCTTTGTAGCTTCTTATTGCACCTAATAAATGGACTCTAGCTTGCCTCAAACTTGACCCATCATTTCATTAGCCAGAGCTCATACTTGACCTTTATTTCTATCCAAGCTCACTGACACAAAACCCCTGATTTGAGCAAGTGGCTCACACCAAAATAAAAAATCACCATCATCCAACCTATTTTACAACAAGTGTAGCCCCTTCCTCTTATTCTTGTGCTCAGTTATAACCCCCAATACCACAATTGCACTCTGCAATTCACCAAACTTAAAGGACAAAGAATGAAGACATTGATAAAGGAAGATAAGGCCTTGTCCCTATTGCACCTACTTGAGAGATAGGGCGGTTGGTAGAAGGTCATGAGGGAAAACATTTGAAATTTCGGGACACACATGCCAAAAAGAGTGTCCACTTTTCTCCTCTGTTACCAAGTAAAAAAAAAATTTGCAAAAAAAAAAACTATTCACTTTTTGAAAATGTCCACCTTGGGATACTTCTACAGCATTGGCAGGATTCTAACCCTGGCCTGTGAGGGCTGTCCCCACCAAAGGTACAAGACTTACCTTTGAGCTATAGCTCCTTGGTGGTCTAGAGGATTGCAGTAGTAACTATAAGCAACATACAGGCCTTGGTGTCCTTCCCTGCGGCATCCATTGCACATGAAAAGGATGACCATGACATAAGGACAATTTGATAGGCTACTTACATGGAAACCAGTGTGGTCCAGTGGGTAAGTGCCTGCCTTACATCCAGGCAACCAGGGTTCAAATCCCGGGTTCGGCACCAGGTGACTGATGGTGGCAGAGCAGAGGTAAGTTGGAGGTGGGCCTAAAGGGCCAATTGGTAAGTAAAATGTGTCTGTGTGTTGTGTAAGAGTGGAATCATGCCTAGTGAATGAGGGATTGCAGGTTGGTTGGTAAGTAGTGAGTGGGTGGGGTCAGAGGGGAGGGGTATAGGAGGAGCTGGGTGAGAGAGGAGGGGTATAGGAGGAGCTCGGTCGGAGAGGAGGGGTAAAGGAGGATCCTAGTCAGAGTGGGTGGGGTCAGAGATGAGGGGTTCAGGAGCAGCCTAGTCAGAGTGGGTGGGGTCAGAGAGGAGGGGTGTAGGAGGAGCTGGGTCAGAGAGGAGGGGTATAGGAGGAGCTGGGTCGGATAGGAGGGGTATAGGAGGAGCCTAGTCAGAGTGGGTGGGGTCAGAGAGGAGGGGTATAGGAGGAGCTGGGTGAGAGAGGAGGGGTATAGGAGGAGCTCGGTCGGAGAGGAGGGGTATAGGAGGAGCCAAGTCAGAGTGGGTGGGGTCAGAGAGGAGGGGTTCAGGAGCAGCCTAGTCAGAGTGGGTGGGGTCAGAGAGGAGGGGTATATGGGTGGGGTCAGAGAGGAGGGGTATATGGGTGGGCTCAGAGAGCAGAGGAATAGGTGGAGTAGGATCCTGACTTATTGTGGGAAAGTGCAAATACTTTTTTACTGCACCCCCCTATACTCTCTGATTTCTGTTGGGAGGGGGCAGTCAAAAATGGGGGGTTCAGTATTAAAAGGTGCTTGGGCGCAACGTGAAGGCGATGAGGTGCACAGAATGGCATGGCTTCCAGGTACTTTTTGGGGGGGCTACCATTAGTTTTTATTGCTCTGATCCTCCCTCATGGGGTGTACCCCAAATGGTTAGGGGCAACGGGGGGGGAGGCAAGATGCTGTTTGACAGTTTCTATTACCAACAGGGGTCACCATACGATTCTTCTGCAGTTATGGTATTGAAAGGTAAAACAAGGAGCATGTGGCTGTATTTTTGCAGGTCGGGTGCCCCAAAATGTTACTGCCAGCAGCAGCAGCCCCCTTCCTCCCCACCCGGCAGATTGGTATAGGTACCTTTAGGACATTTCTGTTGAAAACAGAGGCTATAGCGAATCGCACTACAAAATCCGAGAGCACTAACACTTGCTAAATAAAGGTGGCATCGGAGCATACGAATGAGGCAGGGAGAGGCTACTGTTGGCAATTGGTTTGGTGGGTCATAGTGAATAACCTCGGCATGCAAATAGGCAGAAGTGTGAGGATTGGCAGTGTCTGTAGAGAATTTTGGCATGCTCTTCAGTTGATTTTTTCCTCCTTACGTTGGCTATGAACTACAGAAGAAAGGCCTGGCCTTACTGTTGGGCAAAACATGTTTCATGATTTTAAGAAGTGTAGTCTGGCTGTACTGAGAGGGGCTGTACAGTACGGTAAATGTCTGTATACCCCTGCGATGTGCATCCAACTGTCACTTGAGATTGAACAGCGAACGAAGCAGCTGGGTTACTGACTGAATGTAAATGGAAGGCACATAGGAAGGGTGCTTGTGGTCACTCAAATGATTGAAACCCGGTTGATGCACTACCAAAGCTGGGGTACCAGGAGGGAACATTTGAGGGGTATTGAGATGGTGGTGTGCAGAGGTCAACATATGTTTCAGAGACACAGAGGTACTGCGGTCCTGGTCCCACATTGGGAGTAGACAAAAGTCCCTGCTAAAGATTTCTGTCCAACTGTTATCACATTTTGTGCAGCCTGGCTCCCTCTGTAAGGATTCCCCAGTGTCTTTCGATCCTACAGATGACTGTAGCAAACTTCCCAAATTTTTTCTTGGCCTCATACTCCCAAAGGAGTGCCTGACATTTGCCAGCCTAACGATACTCACATTCTGGGAAAAACCTCACTAACCATGCATATTTATGTACCACACATGGCAAATCCTTACAATTGCAGAACATCATATCGCACTTGTCATCTTTGAGGTACTGTAAGTATTTGGATTTGAGGGTAATATTCATCCTTGCTTGCTCTCTCCCATCTGAAGTCTACGGTGCTGCTATTCCTTTCTCACATCTCACTTCAAAGAGACACGCGACACACAGACTCAATCACTCAGCAAACATATATGCTTTGATGTTTTCATATTGCTGTTTACCTTCTAATTATTCCCCCTTCACCACAAATACAGGCCTGCCATTCCTCATCCCCTCAGTCAACGCAGTCCTTCACTCTTTAGGCCCTGCAAGACCACCATGAACAAGAATCATGTCAGCAAGCAGAAGAAAAGCCTCAGTGTGCTCTTTTGTTCATACTGCTGCCCTCTAGTAACACTTCATGGCAACTGCAGCATAAGAATGGGACTGAGAAGAGGGCTGTCCTATGCAAATAATATCCTCCCATGCACACTTTCTTCTGAGACGGTCGGCGGCTTGTGCCGTGATACCACCTCCAACATATGGTCTTCAACCAAATTTTAAAAAAGCCCACCTGCCTTAGACGAAGGATTTTGCCACTCAAAGGAAGCACATGGGGACATCACCCTCATTTAGCAGGGTCCTAAATTGCATGCTGTCAGCCTGTATACAGAACAAGGGCGTTCGTGGGCGTTCGTGAGCGTTCCTCAAAGGAAGGAGGTGGGTGATTAAATTCACAGTGCCAGGGCAGGCCCAGCCCAGCCCAGCCCAGCCCAGCCCAGCCCAGCTCAGCCCTGCACAGCCCAGCCCGGCACAGCGCACTGCTGTGGAGGTCCATTCCTTCACATCCTGCAGCAGGCATGATGCAGACCTATTAGAGCAAAGGCTTGACTCTGCCCTTGTCTGTCTCTTAAAGGAAACAATCTTTGTAGCTTCTTATTGCACCTAATAAATGGACTCTAGCTTGCCTCAAACTTGACCCATCATTTCATTAGCCAGAGCTCATACTTGACCTTTATTTCTATCCAAGCTCACTGACACAAAACCCCTGATTTGAGCAAGTGGCTCACACCAAAATAAAAAATCACCATCATCCAACCTATTTTACAACAAGTGTAGCCCCTTCCTCTTATTCTTGTGCTCAGTTATAACCCCCAATACCACAATTGCACTCTGCAATTCACCAAACTTAAAGGACAAAGAATGAAGACATTGATAAAGGAAGATAAGGCCTTGTCCCTATTGCACCTACTTGAGAGATAGGGCGGTTGGTAGAAGGTCATGAGGGAAAACATTTGAAATTTCGGGACACACATGCCAAAAAGAGTGTCCACTTTTCTCCTCTGTTACCAAGTAAAAAAAAAATTTGCAAAAAAAAAAACTATTCACTTTTTGAAAATGTCCACCTTGGGATACTTCTACAGCATTGGCAGGATTCTAACCCTGGCCTGTGAGGGCTGTCCCCACCAAAGGTACAAGACTTACCTTTGAGCTATAGCTCCTTGGTGGTCTAGAGGATTGCAGTAGTAACTATAAGCAACATACAGGCCTTGGTGTCCTTCCCTGCGGCATCCATTGCACATGAAAAGGATGACCATGACATAAGGACAATTTGATAGGCTACTTACATGGAAACCAGTGTGGTCCAGTGGGTAAGTGCCTGCCTTACATCCAGGCAACCAGGGTTCAAATCCCGGGTTCGGCACCAGGTGACTGATGGTGGCAGAGCAGAGGTAAGTTGGAGGTGGGCCTAAAGGGCCAATTGGTAAGTAAAATGTGTCTGTGTGTTGTGTAAGAGTGGAATCATGCCTAGTGAATGAGGGATTGCAGGTTGGTTGGTAAGTAGTGAGTGGGTGGGGTCAGAGGGGAGGGGTATAGGAGGAGCTGGGTGAGAGAGGAGGGGTATAGGAGGAGCTCGGTCGGAGAGGAGGGGTAAAGGAGGATCCTAGTCAGAGTGGGTGGGGTCAGAGATGAGGGGTTCAGGAGCAGCCTAGTCAGAGTGGGTGGGGTCAGAGAGGAGGGGTGTAGGAGGAGCTGGGTCAGAGAGGAGGGGTATAGGAGGAGCTGGGTCGGATAGGAGGGGTATAGGAGGAGCCTAGTCAGAGTGGGTGGGGTCAGAGAGGAGGGGTATAGGAGGAGCTGGGTGAGAGAGGAGGGGTATAGGAGGAGCTCGGTCGGAGAGGAGGGGTATAGGAGGAGCCAAGTCAGAGTGGGTGGGGTCAGAGAGGAGGGGTTCAGGAGCAGCCTAGTCAGAGTGGGTGGGGTCAGAGAGGAGGGGTATATGGGTGGGCTCAGAGAGCAGAGGAATAGGTGGAGTAGGATCCTGACTTATTGTGGGAAAGTGCAAATACTTTTTTACTGCACCCCCCTATACTCTCTGATTTCTGTTGGGAGGGGGCAGTCAAAAATGGGGGGTTCAGTATTAAAAGGTGCTTGGGCGCAACGTGAAGGCGATGAGGTGCACAGAATGGCATGGCTTCCAGGTACTTTTTGGGGGGGCTACCATTAGTTTTTATTGCTCTGATCCTCCCTCATGGGGTGTACCCCAAATGGTTAGGGGCAACGGGGGGGGGGCAAGATGCTGTTTGACAGTTTCTATTACCAACAGGGGTCACCATACGATTCTTCTGCAGTTATGGTATTGAAAGGTAAAACAAGGAGCATGTGGCTGTATTTTTGCAGGTCGGGTGCCCCAAAATGTTACTGCCAGCAGCAGCAGCCCCCTTCCTCCCCACCCGGCAGATTGGTATAGGTACCTTTAGGACATTTCTGTTGAAAACAGAGGCTATAGCGAATCGCACTACAAAATCCGAGAGCACTAACACTTGCTAAATAAAGGTGGCATCGGAGCATACGAATGAGGCAGGGAGAGGCTACTGTTGGCAATTGGTTTGGTGGGTCATAGTGAATAACCTCGGCATGCAAATAGGCAGAAGTGTGAGGATTGGCAGTGTCTGTAGAGAATTTTGGCATGCTCTTCAGTTGATTTTTTCCTCCTTACGTTGGCTATGAACTACAGAGGAAAGGCCTGGCCTTACTGTTGGGCAAAACATGTTTCATGATTTTAAGAAGTGTAGTCTGGCTGTACTGAGAGGGGCTGTACAGTACGGTAAATGTCTGTATACCCCTGCGATGTGCATCCAACTGTCACTTGAGATTGAACAGCGAACGAAGCAGCTGGGTTACTGACTGAATGTAAATGGAAGGCACATAGGAAGGGTGCTTGTGGTCACTCAAATGATTGAAACCCGGTTGATGCACTACCAAAGCTGGGGTACCAGGAGGGAACATTTGAGGGGTATTGAGATGGTGGTGTGCAGAGGTCAACATATGTTTCAGAGACACAGAGGTACTGCGGTCCTGGTCCCACATTGGGGGTAGACAAAAGTCCCTGCTAAAGATTTCTGTCCAACTGTTATCACATTTTGTGCAGCCTGGCTCCCTCTGTAAGGATTCCCCAGTGTCTTTCGATCCTACAGATGACTGTAGCAAACTTCCCAAATTTTTTCTTGGCCTCATACTCCCAAAGGAGTGCCTGACATTTGCCAGCCTAACGATACTCACATTCTGGGAAAAACCTCACTAACCATGCATATTTATGTACCACACATGGCAAATCCTTACAATTGCAGAACATCATATCGCACTTGTCATCTTTGAGGTACTGTAAGTATTTGGATTTGAGGGTAATATTCATCCTTGCTTGCTCTCTCCCATCTGAAGTCTACGGTGCTGCTATTCCTTTCTCACATCTCACTTCAAAGAGACACGCGACACACAGACTCAATCACTCAGCAAACATATATGCTTTGATGTTTTCATATTGCTGTTTACCTTCTAATTATTCCCCCTTCACCACAAATACAGGCCTGCCATTCCTCATCCCCTCAGTCAACGCAGTCCTTCACTCTTTAGGCCCTGCAAGACCACCATGAACAAGAATCATGTCAGCAAGCAGAAGAAAAGCCTCAGTGTGCTCTTTTGTTCATACTGCTGCCCTCTAGTAACACTTCATGGCAACTGCAGCATAAGAATGGGACTGAGAAGAGGGCTGTCCTATGCAAATAATATCCTCCCATGCACACTTTCTTCTGAGACGGTCGGCGGCTTGTGCCGTGATACCACCTCCAACATATGGTCTTCAACCAAATTTTAAAAAAGCCCACCTGCCTTAGACGAAGGATTTTGCCACTCAAAGGAAGCACATGGGGACATCACCCTCATTTAGCAGGGTCCTAAATTGCATGCTGTCAGCCTGTATACAGAACAAGGGCGTTCGTGGGCGTTCGTGAGCGTTCCTCAAAGGAAGGAGGTGGGTGATTAAATTCACAGTGCCAGGGCAGGCCCAGCCCAGCCCAGCCCAGCCCAGCCCAGCCCAGCCCAGCCCAGCTCAGCCCGGCACAGCGCACTGCTGTGGAGGTCCATTCCTTCACATCCAGCAGCAGGCATGATGCAGACCTATTAGAGCAAAGGCTTGACTCTGCCCTTGTCTGTCTCTTAAAGGAAACAATCTTTGTAGCTTCTTATTGCACCTAATAAATGGACTCTAGCTTGCCTCAAACTTGACCCATCATTTCATTAGCCAGAGCTCATACTTGACCTTTATTTCTATCCAAGCTCACTGACACAAAACCCCTGATTTGAGCAAGTGGCTCACAAGAAAATAAAAAATCACCATCATCCAACCTATTTTACAACAAGTGTAGCCCCTTCCTCTTATTCTTGTGCTCAGTTATAACCCCCAATACCACAATTGCACTCTGCAATTCACCAAACTTAAAGGACAAAGAATGAAGACATTGATAAAGGAAGATAAGGCCTTGTCCCTATTGCACCTACTTGAGAGATAGGGCGGTTGGTAGAAGGTCATGAGGGAAAACATTTGAAATTTCGGGACACACATGCCAAAAAGAGTGTCCACTTTTCTCCTCTGTTACCAAGTAAAAAAAAAATTTGCAAAAAAAAAAAACTATTCACTTTTTGAAAATTTCCACCTTGGGATACTTCTACAGCATTGGCAGGATTCGAACCCTGGCCTGTGAGGGCTGTCCCCACCAAAGGTACAAGACTTACCTTTGAGCTATAGCTCCTTGGTGGTCTAGAGGATTGCAGTAGTAACTATAAGCAACATACAGGCCTTGGTGTCCTTCCCTGCGGCATCCATTGCACATGAAAAGGATGACCATGACATAAGGACAATTTGATAGGCTACTTACATGGAAACCAGTGTGGTCCAGTGGGTAAGTGCCTGCCTTCCATCCAGGCAACGAGGGTTCAAATCCCGGGTTCGGCACCAGGTGACTGATGGTGGCAGAGCAGAGGTAAGTTGGAGGTGGGCCTAAAGGGCCAATTGGTAAGTAAAATGTGTCTGTGTGTTGTGTAAGAGTGGAATCATGCCTAGTGAATGAGGGATTGCAGGTTGGTTGGTAAGTAGTGAGTGGGTGGGGTCAGAGGGGAGGGGTATAGGAGGAGCTGGGTGAGAGAGGAGGGGTATAGGAGGAGCCTAGTCAGAGTGGGTGGGGTCAGAGATGAGGGGTTCAGGAGCAGCCTAGTCAGAGTGGGTGGGGTCAGAGAGGAGGGGTGTAGGAGGAGCTGGGTCAGAGAGGAGGGGTATAGGAGGAGCTGGGTCGGATAGGAGGGGTATAGGAGGAGCCTAGTCAGAGTGGGTGGGGTCAGAGAGGAGGGGTATAGGAGGAGCTGGGTGAGAGAGGAGGGGTATAGGAGGAGCTCGGTCGGAGAGGAGGGGTATAGGAGGAGCCAAGTCAGAGTGGGTTGGGTCAGAGAGGAGGGGTTCAGGAGCAGCCTAGTCAGAGTGGGTGGGGTCAGAGAGGAGGGGTATATGGGTGGGGTCAGAGAGCAGAGGAATAGGTGGAGTAGGATCCTGACTTATTGTGGGAAAGTGCAAATACTTTTTTTACTGCACCCCCCTATACTCTCTGATTTCTGTTGGGAGGGGGCAGTCAAAAATAGGGGGTTCAGTATTAAAAGGTGCTTGGGCGCAACGTGAAGGCGATGAGGTGCACAGAATGGCATGGCTTCCAGGTACTTTTTGGGGGGGGCTACCATTAGTTTTTATTGCTCTGATCCTCCCTCATGGGGTGTACCCCAAATGGTTAGGGGCAACGGGGGGGGAGGCAAGATGCTGTTTGACAGTTTCTAATACCAACAGGGGTCACCATACGATTCTTCTGCAGTTATGGTATTGAAAGGTAAAACAAGGAGCATGTGGCTGTATTTTTGCAGGTCGGGTGCCCCAAAATGTTACTGCCAGCAGCAGCAGCCCCCTTCCTCCCCACCCGGCAGATTGGTATAGGTACCTTTAGGACATTTCTGTTGAAAACAGAGACTATAGCGAATCGCACTACAAAATCCGAGAGCACTAACACTTGCTAAATAACGGTGGCATCGGAGCATACGAATGAGGCAGGGAGAGGCTACTGTTGGCAATTGGTTTGGTGGGTCATAGTGAATAACCTCGGCATGCAAATAGGCAGAAGTGTGAGGATTGGCAGTGTCTGTAGAGAATTTTGGCATGCTCTTCAGTTGATTTTTTCCTCCTTACGTTGGCTATGAACTACAGAGGAAAGGCCTGGCCTTACTGTTGGGCAAAACATGTTTCATGATTTTAAGAAGTGTAGTCTGGCTGTACTGAGAGGGGCTGTACAGTACGGTAAATGTCTGTATACCCCTGCGATGTGCATCCAACTGTCACTTGAGATTGAACAGCGAACGAAGCAGCTGGGTTACTGACTGAATGTAAATGGAAGGCACATAGGAAGGGTGCTTGTGGTCACTCAAATGATTGAAACCCGGTTGATGCACTACCAAAGCTGGGGTACCAGGAGGGAACATTTGAGGGGTATTGAGATGGTGGTGTGCAGAGGTCAACATATGTTTCAGAGACACAGAGGTACTGCGGTCCTGGTCCCACATTGGGGGTAGACAAAAGTCCCTGCTAAAGATTTCTGTCCAACTGTTATCACATTTTGTGCAGCCTGGCTCCCTCTGTAAGGATTCCCCAGCGTCTTTCGATCCTACAGATGACTGTAGCAAACTTCCCAAATTTTTTCTTGGCCTCATACTACCAAAGGAGTGCCTGACATTTGCCAGCCTAACGATACTCACATTCTGGGAAAAACCTCACTAACCATGCATATTTATGTACCACACATGGCAAATCCTTACAATTGCAGAACATCATATCGCACTTGTCATCTTTGAGGTACTGTAAGTATTTGGATTTGAGGGTAATATTCATCCTTGCTTGCTCTCTCCCATCTGAAGTCTACGGTGCTGCTATTCCTTTCTCACATCTCCCTTCAAAGAGACACGCGACACACAGACTCAATCACTCAGCAAACATATATGCTTTGACGTTTTCATATTGCTGTTTACCTTCTAATTATTCCCCCTTCACCACAAATACAGGCCTGCCATTCCTCATCCCCTCAGTCAACGCAGTCCTTCACTCTTTAGGCCCTGCAAGACCACCATGAACAAGAATCATGTCAGCAAGCAGAAGAAAAGCCTCAGTGTGCTCTTTTGTTCATACTGCTGCCCTCTAGTAACACTTCATGGCAACTGCAGCATAAGAATGGGACTGAGAAGAGGGCTGTCCTATGCAAATAATATCCTCCCATGCACACTTTCTTCTGAGACGGTCGGCGGCTTGTGCCGTGATACCACCTCCAACATATGGTCTTCAACCAAATTTTAAAAAAGCCCACCTGCCTTAGACGAAGGATTTTGCCACTCAAAGAAAGCACATGGGGACATCACCCTCATTTAGCAGGGTCCTAAATTGCCTGCTGTCAGCCTGTATACAGAACAAGGGCGTTCGTGGGCGTTCGTGAGCGTTCCTCAAAGGAAGGAGGTGGGTGATTAAATTCACAGTGCCAGGGCAGGCCCAGCCCAGCCCAGCCCAGCCCAGCCCAGCCCAGCCCAGCCCAGCCCAGCCCAGCTCAGCCCGGCACAGCGCACTGCTGTGGAGGTCCATTCCTTCACATCCTGCAGCAGGCATGATGCAGACCTATTAGAGCAAAGGCTTGACTCTGCCCTTGTCTGTCTCTTAAAGGAAACAATCTTTGTAGCTTCTTATTGCACCTAATAAATGGACTCTAGCTTGCCTCAAACTTGACCCATCATTTCATTAGCCAGAGCTCATACTTGACCTTTATTTCTATCCAAGCTCACTGACACAAAACCCCTGATTTGAGCAAGTGGCTCACAAGAAAATAAAAAATCACCATCATCCAACCTATTTTACAACAAGTGTAGCCCCTTCCTCTTATTCTTGTGCTCAGTTATAACCCCCAATACCACAATTGCACTCTGCAATTCACCAAACTTAAAGGACAAAGAATGAAGACATTGATAAAGGAAGATAAGGCCTTGTCCCTATTGCACCTACTTGAGAGATAGGGCGGTTGGTAGAAGGTCATGAGGGAAAACATTTGAAATTTCGGGACACACATGCCAAAAAGAGTGTCCACTTTTCTCCTCTGTTACCAAGTAAAAAAAAAATTTGCAAAAAAAAAAAACTATTCACTTTTTGAAAATTTCCACCTTGGGATACTTCTACAGCATTGGCAGGATTCGAACCCTGGCCTGTGAGGGCTGTCCCCACCAAAGGTACAAGACTTAGCTTTGAGCTATAGCTCCTTGGTGGTCTAGAGGATTGCAGTAGTAACTATAAGCAACATACAGGCCTTGGTGTCCTTCCCTGCGGCATCCATTGCACATGAAAAGGATGACCATGACATAAGGACAATTTGATAGGCTACTTACATGGAAACCAGTGTGGTCCAGTGGGTAAGTGCCTGCCTTCCATCCAGGCAACCAGGGTTCAAATCCCGGGTTCGGCACCAGGTGACTGATGGTGGCAGAGCAGAGGTAAGTTGGAGGTGGGCCTAAAGGGCCAATTGGTAAGTAAAATGTGTCTGTGTGTTGTGTAAGAGTGGAATCATGCCTAGTGAATGAGGGATTGCAGGTTGGTTGGTAAGTAGTGAGTGGGTGGGGTCAGAGGGGAGGTGTATAGGAGGAGCTGGGTGAGAGAGGAGGGGTATAGGAGGAGCTCGGTCGGAGAGGAGGGGTATAGGAGGAGCCTAGTCAGAGTGGGTGGGGTCAGAGATGAGGGGTTCAGGAGCAGCCTAGTCAGAGTGGGTGGGGTCAGAGAGGAGGGGTGTAGGAGGAGCTGGGTCGGATAGGAGGGGTATAGGAGGAGCCTAGTCAGAGTGGGTGGGGTCAGAGAGGAGGGGTATAGGAGGAGCTGGGTGAGAGAGGAGGGGTATAGGAGGAGCTCGGTCGGAGAGGAGGGGTATAGGAGGAGCCAAGTCAGAGTGGGTGGGGTCAGAGAGGAGGGGTTCAGGAGCAGCCTAGTCAGAGTGGGTGGGGTCAGAGAGGAGGGGTGTAGGAGGAGCTGGGTCAGAGAGGAGGGGTATAGGAGGAGCTGGGTCGGATAGGAGGGGTATAGGAGGAGCCTAGTCAGAGTGGGTCGGGTCAGAGAGGAGGGGTATAGGAGGAGCTGGGTGAGAGAGGAGGGGTATAGGAGGAGCTCGGTCGGAGAGGAGGGGTATAGGAGGAGCCAAGTCAGAGTCAGTGGGGTCAGAGAGGAGGGTTTCAGGAGCAGCCTAGTCAGAGTGGGTGGGGTCAGAGAGGAGGGGTATATGGGTGGGGTCAGAGAGCAGAGGAATAGGTGGAGTAGGATCCTGACTTATTGTGGGAAAGTGCAAATACTTTTTTACTGCACCCCCCTATACTCTCTGATTTCTGTTGGGAGGGGGCAGTCAAAAATGGGGGGTTCAGTATTAAAAGGTGCTTGGGCGCAACGTGAAGGCGATGAGGTGCACAGAATGGCATGGCTTCCAGGTACTTTTTGGGGGGGCTACCATTAGTTTTTATTGCTCTGATCCTCCCTCATGGGGTGTACCCCAAATGGTTAGGGGCAACGGGGGGGAGGCAAGATGCTGTTTGACAGTTTCTATTACCAACAGGGGTCACCATACGATTCTTCTGCAGTTATGGTATTGAAAGGTAAAACAAGGAGCATGTGGCTGTATTTTTGCAGGTCGGGTGCCCCAAAATGTTACTGCCAGCAGCAGCAGCCCCCTTCCTCCCCACCCGGCAGATTGGTATAGGTACCTTTAGGACATTTCTGTTGAAAACAGAGGCTATAGCGAATCGCACTACAAAATCCGAGAGCACTAACACTTGCTAAATAAAGGTGGCATCGGAGCATACGAATGAGGCAGGGAGAGGCTACTGTTGGCAATTGGTTTGGTGGGTCATAGTGAATAACCTCGGCATGCAAATAGGCAGAAGTGTGAGGATTGGCAGTGTCTGTAGAGAATTTTGGCATGCTCTTCAGTTGATTTTTTCCTCCTTACGTTGGCTATGAACTACAGAGGAAAGGCCTGGCCTTACTGTTGGGCAAAACATGTTTCATGATTTTAAGAAGTGTAGTCTGGCTGTACTGAGAGGGGCTGTACAGTACGGTAAATGTCTGTATACCCCTGCGATGTGCATCCAACTGTCACTTGAGATTGAACAGCGAACGAAGCAGCTGGGTTACTGACTGAATGTAAATGGAAGGCACATAGGAAGGGTGCTTGTGGTCACTCAAATGATTGAAACCCGGTTGATGCACTACCAAAGCTGGGGTACCAGGAGGGAACATTTGAGGGGTATTGAGATGGTGGTGTGCAGAGGTCAACATATGTTTCAGAGACACAGAGGTACTGCGGTCCTGGTCCCACATTGGGGGTAGACAAAAGTCCCTGCTAAAGATTTCTGTCCAACTGTTATCACATTTTGTGCAGCCTGGCTCCCTCTGTAAGGATTCCCCAGTGTCTTTCGATCCTACAGATGACTGTAGCAAACTTCCCAAATTTTTTCTTGGCCTCATACTCCCAAAGGAGTGCCTGACATTTGCCAGCCTAACGATACTCACATTCTGGGAAAAACCTCACTAACCATGCATATTTATGTACCACACATGGCAAATCCTTACAATTGCAGAACATCATATCGCACTTGTCATCTTTGAGGTACTGTAAGTATTTGGATTTGAGGGTAATATTCATCCTTGCTTGCTCTCTCCCATCTGAAGTCTACGGTGCTGCTATTCCTTTCTCACATCTCACTTCAAAGAGACACGCGACACACAGACTCAATCACTCAGCAAACATATATGCTTTGACGTTTTCATATTGCTGTTTACCTTCTAATTATTCCCCCTTCACCACAAATACAGGCCTGCCATTCCTCATCCCCTCAGTCAACGCAGTCCTTCACTCTTTAGGCCCTGCAAGACCACCATGAACAAGAATCATGTCAGCAAGCAGAAGAAAAGCCTCAGTGTGCTCTTTTGTTCATACTGCTGCCCTCTAGTAACACTTCATGGCAACTGCAGCATAAGAATGGGACTGAGAAGAGGGCTGTCCTATGCAAATAATATCCTCCCATGCACACTTTCTTCTGAGACGGTCGGCGGCTTGTGCCGTGATACCACCTCCAACATATGGTCTTCAACCAAATTTTAAAAAAGCCCACCTGCCTTAGACGAAGGATTTTGCCACTCAAAGGAAGCACATGGGGACATCACCCTCATTTAGCAGGGTCCTAAATTGCCTGCTGTCAGCCTGTATACAGAACAAGGGCGTTCGTGGGCGTTCGTGAGCGTTCCTCAAAGGAAGGAGGTGGGTGATTAAATTCACAGTGCCAGGGCAGGCCCAGCCCAGCCCAGCCCAGCCCAGCCCAGCTCAGCCCTGCACAGCCCAGCCCGGCACAGCGCACTGCTGTGGAGGTCCATTCCTTCACATCCTGCAGCAGGCATGATGCAGACCTATTAGAGCAAAGGCTTGACTCTGCCCTTGTCTGTCTCTTAAAGGAAACAATCTTTGTAGCTTCTTATTGCACCTAATAAATGGACTCTAGCTTGCCTCAAACTTGACCCATCATTTCATTAGCCAGAGCTCATACTTGACCTTTATTTCTATCCAAGCTCACTGACACAAAACCCCTGATTTGAGCAAGTGGCTCACACCAAAATAAAAAATCACCATCATCCAACCTATTTTACAACAAGTGTAGCCCCTTCCTCTTATTCTTGTGCTCAGTTATAACCCCCAATACCACAATTGCACTCTGCAATTCACCAAACTTAAAGGACAAAGAATGAAGACATTGATAAAGGAAGATAAGGCCTTGTCCCTATTGCACCTACTTGAGAGATAGGGCGGTTGGTAGAAGGTCATGAGGGAAAACATTTGAAATTTCGGGACACACATGCCAAAAAGAGTGTCCACTTTTCTCCTCTGTTACCAAGTAAAAAAAAAATTTGCAAAAAAAAAAAACTATTCACTTTTTGAAAATGTCCACCTTGGGATACTTCTACAGCATTGGCAGGATTCGAACCCTGGCCTGTGAGGGCTGTCCCCACCAAAGGTACAAGACTTACCTTTGAGCTATAGCTCCTTGGTGGTCTAGAGGATTGCAGTAGTAACTATAAGCAACATACAGGCCTTGGTGTCCTTCCCTGCGGCATCCATTGCACATGAAAAGGATGACCATGACATAAGGACAATTTGATAGGCTACTTACATGGAAACCAGTGTGGTTCAGTGGGTAAGTGCCTGCCTTCCATCCAGGCAACCAGGGTTCAAATCCCGGGTTCGGCACCAGGTGACTGATGGTGGCAGAGCAGAGGTAAGTTGGAGGTGGGCCTAAAGGGCCAATTGGTAAGTAAAATGTGTCTGTGTGTTGTGTAAGAGTGGAATCATGCCTAGTGAATGAGGGATTGCAGGTTGGTTGGTAAGTAGTGAGTGGGTGGGGTCAGAGGGGAGGGGTATAGGAGGAGCTGGGTGAGAGAGGAGGGGTATAGGAGGAGCTGGGTGAGAGAGGAGGGGTATAGGAGGAGCTCGGTCGGAGAGGAGGGGTAAAGGAGGAGCCTAGTCAGAGTGGGTGGGGTCAGAGAGGAGGGGTATAGGAGGAGCTCGGTCGGAGAGGAGGGGTATAGGAGGAGCCAAGTCAGAGTGGGTGGGGTCAGAGAGGAGGGGTTCAGGAGCAGCCTAGTCAGAGTGGGTGGGGTCAGAGAGGAGGGGTATATGGGTGGGGTCAGAGAGGAGGGGTATAGGAGGAGCTCGGTCGGAGAGGAGGGGTATAGGAGGAGCTTAGTCAGAGTGGGAGGGGTCAGAGATGAGGGGTTCAGGAGCAGCCTACTCAGAGTGGGTGGGGTCAGAGAGGAGGGGTGTAGGAGGAGCTGGGTCAGAGAGGAGGGGTATAGGAGGAGCTGGGTCGGATAGGAGGGGTATAGGAGGAGCCTAGTCAGAGTGGGTGGGGTCACAGAGGAGGGGTATAGGAGGAGCTGGGTGAGAGAGGAGGGGTATAGGAGGAGCTCGGTCGGAGAGGAGGGGTATAGGAGGAGCCAAGTCAGAGTGGGTTGGGTCAGAGAGGAGGGGTTCAGGAGCAGCCTAGTCAGAGTGGGTGGGGTCAGAGAGGAGGGGTATATGGGTGGGGTCAGAGAGCAGAGGAATAGGTGGAGTAGGATCCTGACTTATTGTGGGAAAGTGCAAATACTTTTTTACTGCACCCCCCTATACTCTCTGATTTCTGTTGGGAGGGGGCAGTCAAAAATGGGGGGTTCAGTATTAAAAGGTGCTTGGGCGCAACGTGAAGGCGATGAGGTGCACAGAATGGCATGGCTTCCAGGTACTTTTTGGGGGGGCTACCATTAGTTTTTATTGCTCTGATCCTCCCTCATGGGGTGTACCTGGTTAGGGGCAACGGGGGGGAGGCAAGATGCTGTTTGACAGTTTCTAATACCAACAGGGGTCACCATACGATTCTTCTGCAGTTATGGTATTGAAAGGTAAAACAAGGAGCATGTGGCTGTATTTTTGCAGGTCGGGTGCCCCAAAATGTTACTGCCAGCAGCAGCAGCCCCCTTCCTCCCCACCCGGCAGATTGGTATAGGTACCTTTAGGACATTTCTGTTGAAAACAGAGACTATAGCGAATCGCACTACAAAATCCGAGAGCACTAACACTTGCTAAATAACGGTGGCATCGGAGCATACGAATGAGGCAGGGAGAGGCTACTGTTGGCAATTGGTTTGGTGGGTCATAGTGAATAACCTCGGCATGCAAATAGGCAGAAGTGTGAGGATTGGCAGTGTCTGTAGAGAATTTTGGCATGCTCTTCAGTTGATTTTTTCCTCCTTACGTTGGCTATGAACTACAGAGGAAAGGCCTGGCCTTACTGTTGGGCAAAACATGTTTCATGATTTTAAGAAGTGTAGTCTGGCTGTACTGAGAGGGGCTGTACAGTACGGTAAATGTCTGTATACCCCTGCGATGTGCATCCAACTGTCACTTGAGATTGAACAGCGAACGAAGCAGCTGGGTTACTGACTGAATGTAAATGGAAGGCACATAGGAAGGGTGCTTGTGGTCACTCAAATGATTGAAACCCGGTTGATGCACTACCAAAGCTGGGGTACCAGGAGGGAACATTTGAGGGGTATTGAGATGGTGGTGTGCAGAGGTCAACATATGTTTCAGAGACACAGAGGTACTGCGGTCCTGGTCCCACATTGGGGGTAGACAAAAGTCCCTGCTAAAGATTTCTGTCCAACTGTTATCACATTTTGTGCAGCCTGGCTCCCTCTGTAAGGATTCCCCAGTGTCTTTCGATCCTACAGATGACTGTAGCAAACTTCCCAAATTTTTTCTTGGCCTCATACTCCCAAAGGAGTGCCTGACATTTGCCAGCCTAACGATACTCACATTCTGGGAAAAACCTCACTAACCATGCATATTTATGTACCACACATGGCAAATCCTTACAATTGCAGAACATCATATCGCACTTGTCATCTTTGAGGTACTGTGAGTATTTGGATTTGAGGGTAATATTCATCCTTGCTTGCTCTCTCCCATCTGAAGTCTACGGTGCTGCTATTCCTTTCTCACATCTCCCTTCAAAGAGACACGCGACACACAGACTCAATCACTCAGCAAACATATATGCTTTGACGTTTTCATATTGCTGTTTACCTTCTAATTATTCCCCCTTCACCACAAATACAGGCCTGCCATTCCTCATCCCCTCAGTCAACGCAGTCCTTCACTCTTTAGGCCCTGCAAGACCACCATGAACAAGAATCATGTCAGCAAGCAGAAGAAAAGCCTCAGTGTGCTCTTTTGTTCATACTGCTGCCCTCTAGTAACACTTCATGGCAACTGCAGCATAAGAATGGGACTGAGAAGAGGGCTGTCCTATGCAAATAATATCCTCCCATGCACACTTTCTTCTGAGACGGTCGGCGGCTTGTGTCGTGATACCACCTCCAACATATGGTCTTCAACCAAATTTTAAAAAAGCCCACCTGCCTTAGACGAAGGATTTTGCCACTCAAAGGAAGCACATGGGGACATCACCCTCATTTAGCAGGGTCCTAAATTGCCTGCTGTCAGCCTGTATACAGAACAAGGGCGTTCGTGGGCGTTCGTGAGCGTTCCTCAAAGGAAGGAGGTGGGTGATTAAATTCACAGTGCCAGGGCAGGCCCAGCCCAGCCCATCCCAGCCCAGCTCAGCCCTGCACAGCCCAGCCCGGCACAGCGCACTGCTGTGGAGGTCCATTCCTTCACATCCTGCAGCAGGCATGATGCAGACCTATTAGAGCAAAGGCTTGACTCTGCCCTTGTCTGTCTCTTAAAGGAAACAATCTTTGTAGCTTCTTATTGCACCTAATAAATGGACTCTAGCTTGCCTCAAACTTGACCCATCATTTCATTAGCCAGAGCTCATACTTGACCTTTATTTCTATCCAAGCTCACTGACACAAAACCCCTGATTTGAGCAAGTGGCTCACACCAAAATAAAACATCACCATCATCCAACCTATTTTACAACAAGTGTAGCCCCTTCCTCTTATTCTTGTGCTCAGTTATAACCCCCAATACCACAATTGCACTCTGCAATTCACCAAACTTAAAGGACAAAGAATGAAGACATTGATAAAGGAAGATAAGGCCTTGTCCCTATTGCACCTACTCGAGAGATAGGGCGGTTGGTAGAAGGTCATGAGGGAAAACATTTGAAATTTCGGGACACACATGCCAAAAAGAGTGTCCACTTTTCTCCTCTGTTACCAAGTAAAAAAAAAAATTGCAAAAAAAAAAAACTATTCACTTTTTGAAAATTTCCACCTTGGGATACTTCTACAGCATTGGCAGGATTCGAACCCTGGCCTGTGAGGGCTGTCCCCACCAAAGGTACAAGACTTACCTTTGAGCTATAGCTCCTTGGTGGTCTAGAGGATTGCAGTAGTAACTATAAGCAACATACAGGCCTTGGTGTCCTTCCCTGCGGCATCCATTGCACATGAAAAGGATGACCATGACATAAGGACAATTTGATAGGCTACTTACATGGAAACCAGTGTGGTCCAGTGGGTAAGTGCCTGCCTTCCATCCAGGCAATCAGGGTTCAAATCCCGGGTTCGGCACCAGGTGACTGATGGTGGCAGAGCAGAGGTAAGTTGGAGGTGGGCCTAAAGGGCCAATTGGTAAGTAAAATGTGTCTGTGTGTTGTGTAAGAGTGGAATCATGCCTAGTGAATGAGGGATTGCAGGTTGGTTGGTAAGTAGTGAGTGGGTGGGGTCAGAGGGGAGGGGTATAGGAGGAGCTGGGTGAGAGAGGAGGGGTATAGGAGGAGCTCGGTCGGAGAGGAGGGGTATAGGAGGAGCCTAGTCAGAGTGGGTGGGGTCAGAGATGAGGGGTTCAGGAGCAGCCTAGTCAGAGTGGGTGGGGTCAGAGAGGAGGGGTGTAGGAGGAGCTGGGTCAGAGAGGAGGGGTATAGGAGGAGCTGGGTCGGATAGGAGGGGTATAGGAGGAGCCTAGTCAGAGTGGGTGGGGTCAGAGAGGAGGGGTATAGGAGGAGCTGGGTGAGAGAGGAGGGGTATAGGAGGAGCTCGGTCGGAAAGGAGGGGTATAGGAGGAGCCAAGTCAGAGTCGGAGGGGTTCAGGAGCAGCCTAGTCAGAGTGGGTGGGGTCAGAGAGGAGGGGTATATGGGTGGGGTCAGAGAGCAGAGGAATAGGTGGAGTAGGATCCTGACTTATTGTGGGAAAGTGCAAATACTTTTTTACTGCACCCCCCTATACTCTCTGATTTCTGTTGGGAGGGGCAGTCAAAAATGGGGGGTTCAGTATTAAAAGGTGCTTGGGCGCAACGTGAAGGCGATGAGGTGCACAGAATGGCATGGCTTCCAGGTACTTTTTGGGGGGGGATACCATTAGTTTTTATTGCTCTGATCCTCCCTCATGGGGTGTACCCCAAATGGTTAGGGGCAACGGGGGGGAGGCAAGATGCTGTTTGACAGTTTCTATTACCAACAGGGGTCACCATACGATTCTTCTGCAGTTATGGTATTGAAAGGTAAAACAAGGAGCATGTGGCTGTATTTTTGCAGGTCGGGTGCCCCAAAATGTTACTGCCAGCAGCAGCAGCCCCCTTCCTCCCCACCCGGCAGATTGGTATAGGTACCTTTAGGACATTTCTGTTGAAAACAGAGGCTATAGCGAATCGCACTACAAAATCCGAGAGCACTAACACTTGCTAAATAAAGGTGGCATCGGAGCATACGAATGAGGCAGGGAGAGGCTACTGTTGGCAATTGGTTTGGTGGGTCATAGTGAATAACCTCGGCATGCAAATAGGCAGAAGTGTGAGGATTGGCAGTGTCTGTAGAGAATTTTGGCATGCTCTTCAGTTGATTTTTTCCTCCTTACGTTGGCTATGAACTACAGAGGAAAGGCCTGGCCTTACTGTTGGGCAAAACATGTTTCATGATTTTAAGAAGTGTAGTCTGGCTGTACTGAGAGGGGCTGTACAGTACGGTAAATGTCTGTATACCCCTGCGATGTGCATCCAACTGTCACTTGAGATTGAACAGCGAACGAAGCAGCTAGGTTACTGACTGAATGTAAATGGAAGGCACATAGGAAGGGTGCTTGTGGTCACTCAAATGATTGAAACCTGGTTGATGCACTACCAAAGCTGGGGTACCAGGAGGGAACATTTGAGGGGTATTGAGATGGTGGTGTGCAGAGGTCAACATATGTTTCAGAGACACAGAGGTACTGTGGTCCTGGTCCCACATTGGGGGTAGCCAAAAGTCCCTGCTAAAGATTTCTGTCCAACTGTTATCACATTTTGTGCAGCCTGGCTCCCTCTGTAAGGATTCCCCAGTGTCTTTCGATCCTACAGATGACTGTAGCAAACTTCCCAAATTTTTTCTTGGCCTCATACTCCCAAAGGAGTGCCTGACATTTGCCAGCCTAACGATACTCACATTCTGGGAAAAACCTCACTAACCATGCATATTTATGTACCACACATGGCAAATCCTTACAATTGCAGAACATCATATCGCACTTGTCATCTTTGAGGTACTGTAAGTATTTGGATTTGAGGGTAATATTCATCCTTGCTTGCTCTCTCCCATCTGAAGTCTACGGTGCTGCTATTCCTTTCTCACATCTCCCTTCAAAGAGACACGCGACACACAGACTCAATCACTCAGCAAACATATATGCTTTGACGTTTTCATATTGCTGTTTACCTTCTAATTATTCCCCCTTCACCACAAATACAGGCCTGCCATTCCTCATCCCCTCAGTCAACGCAGTCCTTCACTCTTTAGGCCCTGCAAGACCACCATGAACAAGAATCATGTCAGCAAGCAGAAGAAAAGCCTCAGTGTGCTCTTTTGTTCATACTGCTGCCCTCTAGTAACACTTCATGGCAACTGCAGCATAAGAATGGGACTGAGAAGAGGGCTGTCCTATGCAAATAATATCCTCCCATGCACACTTTCTTCTGAGACGGTCGGCGGCTTGTGCCGTGATACCACCTCCAACATATGGTCTTCAACCAAATTTTAAAAAAGCCCACCTGCCTTAGACGAAGGATTTTGCCACTCAAAGGAAGCACATGGGGACATCACCCTCATTTAGCAGGGTCCTAAATTGCCTGCTGTCAGCCTGTATACAGAACAAGGGCGTTCGTGGGCGTTCGTGAGCGTTCCTCAAAGGAAGGAGGTGGGTGATTAAATTCACAGTGCCAGGGCAGGCCCAGCCAAGCCCAGCCCAGCCCAGCTCAGCCCTGCACAGCCCAGCCCGGCACAGCGCACTGCTGTGGAGGTCCATTCCTTCACATCCTGCAGCAGGCATGATGCAGACCTATTAGAGCAAAGGCTTGACTCTGCCCTTGTCTGTCTCTTAAAGGAAACAATCTTTGTAGCTTCTTATTGCACCTAATAAATGGACTCTAGCTTGCCTCAAACTTGACCCATCATTTCATTAGCCAGAGCTCATACTTGACCTTTATTTCTATCCAAGCTCACTGACACAAAACCCCTGATTTGAGCAAGTGGCTCACACCAAAATAAAAAATCACCATCATCCAACCTATTTTACAACAAGTGTAGCCCCTTCCTCTTATTCTTGTGCTCAGTTATAACCCCCAATACCACAATTGCACTCTGCAATTCACCAAACTTAAAGGACAAAGAATGAAGACATTGATAAAGGAAGATAAGGCCTTGTCCCTATTGCACCTACTCGAGAGATAGGGCGGTTGGTAGAAGGTCATGAGGGAAAACATTTGAAATTTCGGGACACACATGCCAAAAAGAGTGTCCACTTTTCTCCTCTGTTACCAAGTAAAAAAAAAATTTGCAAAAAAAAAAACTATTCACTTTTTGAAAATTTCCACCTTGGGATACTTCTACAGCATTGGCAGGATTCGAACCCTGGCCTGTGAGGGCTGTCCCCACCAAAGGTACAAGACTTACCTTTGAGCTATAGCTCCTTGGTGGTCTAGAGGATTGCAGTAGTAACTATAAGCAACATACAGGCCTTGGTGTCCTTCCCTGCGGCATCCATTGCACATGAAAAGGATGACCATGACATAAGGACAATTTGATAGGCTACTTACATGGAAACCAGTGTGGTCCAGTGGGTAAGTGCCTGCCTTCCATCCAGGCAACCAGGGTTCAAATCCCGGGTTCGGCACCAGGTGACTGATGGTGGCAGAGCAGAGGTAAGTTGGAGGTGGGCCTAAAGGGCCAATTGGTAAGTAAAATGTGTCTGTGTGTTGTGTAAGAGTGGAATCATGCCTAGTGAATGAGGGATTGCAGGTTGGTTGGTAAGTAGTGAGTGGGTGGGGTCAGAGGGTAGGGGTATAGGAGGAGCTAGTTCGGAGAGGAGGGGTATAGGAGGAGCTAGTTCGGAGAGGAGGGGTATAGGAGGAGCTGGGTGAGAGAGGAGGGGTATAGGAGGAGCTCAGTCGGAGAGGAGGGGTATAGGAGGAGCCTAGTCAGAGTGGGTGGGGTCAGAGAGGAGGGGTTCAGGAGCAGCCTAGTCAGAGTGGGTGGGGTCAGAGAGGAGGGGTGTAGGAGGAGCTGGGTCAGAGAGGAGGGGTATAGGAGGAGCTGGGTGGGTATAGGAGGAGCCTAGTCAGAGTGGGTGGGGTCAGAGAGGAGGGGTATAGGAGGAGCTGGGTGAGAGAGGAGGGGTATAGGAGGAGCCAAGTCAGAGTGGGTGGGGTCAGAGAGGAGGGGTTCAGGAGCAGCCTAGTCAGAGTGGGTGGGGTCAGAGAGGAGGGGTATATGGGTGGGGTCAGAGAGCAGAGGAATAGGTGGAGTAGGATCCTGACTTATTGTGGGAAAGTGCAAATACTTTTTTACTGCACCCCCCTATACTCTCTGATTTCTGTTGGGAGGGGGCAGTCAAAAATGGGGGGTTCAGTATTAAAAGGTGCTTGGGCGCAACATGAAGGCGATGAGGTGCACAGAATGGCATGGCTTCCAGGTACTTTTTGGGGGGGCTACCATTAGTTTTTATTGCTGTGATCCTCCCTCATGGGGTGTACCCCAAATGGTTAGGGGCAACGGGGGGGGAGGCAAGATGCTGTTTGACAGTTTCTATTACCAACAGGGGTCACCATACGATTCTTCTGCAGTTCTGGTATTGAAAGGTAAAACAAGGAGCATGTGGCTGTATTTTTGCAGGTCGGGTGCCCCAAAATGTTACTGCCAGCAGCAGCAGCCCCCTTCCTCCCCACCCGGCAGATTGGTATAGGTACCTTTAGGACATTTCTGTTGAAAACAGAGGCTATAGCGAATCGCACTACAAAATCCGAGAGCACTAACACTTGCTAAATAAAGGTGGCATCGGAGCATACGAATGAGGCAGGGAGAGGCTACTGTTGGCAATTGGTTTGGTGGGTCATAGTGAATAACCTCGGCATGCAAATAGGCAGAAGTGTGAGGATTGGCAGTGTCTGTAGAGAATTTTGGCATGCTCTTCAGTTGATTTTTTCCTCCTTACGTTGGCTATGAACTACAGAGGAAAGGCCTGGCCTTACTGTTGGGCAAAACATGTTTCATGATTTTAAGAAGTGTAGTCTGGCTGTACTGAGAGGGGCTGTACAGTACGGTAAATGTCTGTATACCCCTGCGATGTGCATCCAACTGTCACTTGAGATTGAACAGCGAACGAAGCAGCTGGGTTACTGACTGAATGTAAATGGAAGGCACATAGGAAGAGTGCTTGTGGTCACTCAAATGATTGAAACCCGGTTGATGCACTACCAAAGCTGGGGTACCAGGAGGGAACATTTGAGGGGTATTGAGATGGTGGTGTGCAGAGGTCAACATATGTTTCAGAGACACAGAGGTACTGCGGTCCTGGTCCCACATTGGGGGTAGACAAAAGTCCCTGCTAAAGATTTCTGTCCAACTGTTATCACATTTTGTGCAGCCTGGCTCCCTCTGTAAGGATTCCCCAGTGTCTTTCGATCCTACAGATGACTGTAGCAAACTTCCCAAATTTTTTCTTGGCCTCATACTCCCAAAGGAGTGCCTGACATTTGCCAGCCTAACGATACTCACATTCTGGGAAAAACCTCACTAACCATGCATATTTATGTACCACACATGGCAAATCCTTACAATTGCAGAACATCATATCGCACTTGTCATCTTTGAGGTACTGTAAGTATTTGGATTTGAGGGTAATATTCATCCTTGCTTGCTCTCTCCCATCTGAAGTCTACGGTGCTGCTATTCCTTTCTCACATCTCCCTTCAAAGAGACACGCGACACACAGACTCAATCACTCAGCAAACATATATGCTTTGACGTTTTCATATTGCTGTTTACCTTCTAATTATTCCCCCTTCACCACAAATACAGGCCTGCCATTCCTCATCCCCTCAGTCAACGCAGTCCTTCACTCTTTAGGCCCTGCAAGACCACCATGAACAAGAATCATGTCAGCAAGCAGAAGAAAAGCCTCAGTGTGCTCTTTTGTTCATACTGCTGCCCTCTAGTAACACTTCATGGCAACTGCAGCATAAGAATGGGACTGAGAAGAGGGCTGTCCTATGCAAATAATATCCTCCCATGCACACTTTCTTCTGAGACGGTCGGCGGCTTGTGCCGTGATACCACCTCCAACATATGGTCTTCAACCAAATTTTAAAAAAGCCCACCTGCCTTAGACGAAGGATTTTGCCACTCAAAGGAAGCACATGGGGACATCACCCTCATTTAGCAGGGTCCTAAATTGCCTGCTGTCAGCCTGTATACAGAACAAGGGCGTTCGTGGGCGTTCGTGAGCGTTCCTCAAAGGAAGGAGGTGGGTGATTAAATTCACAGTGCCAGGGCAGGCCCAGCCCAGCCCATCCCAGCCCAGCTCAGCCCTGCACAGCCCAGCCCGGCACAGCGCACTGCTGTGGAGGTCCATTCCTTCACATCCTGCAGCAGGCATGATGCAGACCTATTAGAGCAAAGGCTTGACTCTGCCCTTGTCTGTCTCTTAAAGGAAACAATCTTTGTAGCTTCTTATTGCACCTAATAAATGGACTCTAGCTTGCCTCAAACTTGACCCATCATTTCATTAGCCAGAGCTCATACTTGACCTTTATTTCTATCCAAGCTCACTGACACAAAACCCCTGATTTGAGCAAGTGGCTCACACCAAAATAAAACATCACCATCATCCAACCTATTTTACAACAAGTGTAGCCCCTTCCTCTTATTCTTGTGCTCAGTTATAACCCCCAATACCACAATTGCACTCTGCAATTCACCAAACTTAAAGGACAAAGAATGAAGACATTGATAAAGGAAGATAAGGCCTTGTCCCTATTGCACCTACTCGAGAGATAGGGCGGTTGGTAGAAGGTCATGAGGGAAAACATTTGAAATTTCGGGACACACATGCCAAAAAGAGTGTCCACTTTTCTCCTCTGTTACCAAGTAAAAAAAAAAATTGCAAAAAAAAAAAACTATTCACTTTTTGAAAATTTCCACCTTGGGATACTTCTACAGCATTGGCAGGATACGAACCCTGGCCTGTGAGGGCTGTCCCCACCAAAGGTACAAGACTTACCTTTGAGCTATAGCTCCTTGGTGGTCTAGAGGATTGCAGTAGTAACTATAAGCAACATACAGGCCTTGGTGTCCTTCCCTGCGGCATCCATTGCACATGAAAAGGATGACCATGACATAAGGACAATTTGATAGGCTACTTACATGGAAACCAGTGTGGTCCAGTGGGTAAGTGCCTGCCTTCCATCCAGGCAACCAGGGTTCAAATCCCGGGTTCGGCACCAGGTGACTGATGGTGGCAGAGCAGAGGTAAGTTGGAGGTGGGCCTAAAGGGCCAATTGGTAAGTAAAATGTGTCTGTGTGTTGTGTAAGAGTGGAATCATGCCTAGTGAATGAGGGATTGCAGGTTGGTTGGTAAGTAGTGAGTGGGTGGGGTCAGAGGGGAGGGGTATAGGAGGAGCTGGGTGAGAGAGGAGGGGTATAGGAGGAGCTCGGTCGGAGAGGAGGGGTATAGGAGGAGCCTAGTCAGAGTGGGTGGGGTCAGAGATGAGGGGTTCAGGAGCAGCCTAGTCAGAGTGGGTGGGGTCAGAGAGGAGGGGTGTAGGAGGAGCTGGGTCAGAGAGGAGGGGTATAGGAGGAGCTGGGTCGGATAGGAGGGGTATAGGAGGAGCCTAGTCAGAGTGGGTGGGGTCAGAGAGGAGGGGTATAGGAGGAGCTGGGTGAGAGAGGAGGGGTATAGGAGGAGCTTGGTCGGAAAGGAGGGGTATAGGAGGAGCCAAGTCAGAGTCGGAGGGGTTCAGGAGCAGCCTAGTCAGAGTGGGTGGGGTCAGAGAGGAGGGGTATATGGGTGGGGTCAGAGAGCAGAGGAATAGGTGGAGTAGGATCCTGACTTATTGTGGGAAAGTGCAAATACTTTTTTACTGCACCCCCCTATACTCTCTGATTTCTGTTGGGAGGGGCAGTCAAAAATGGGGGGTTCAGTATTAAAAGGTGCTTGGGCGCAACGTGAAGGCGATGAGGTGCACAGAATGGCATGGCTTCCAGGTACTTTTTGGGGGGGATACCATTAGTTTTTATTGCTCTGATCCTCCCTCATGGGGTGTACCCCAAATGGTTAGGGGCAACGGGGGGGAGGCAAGATGCTGTTTGACAGTTTCTATTACCAACAGGGGTCACCATACGATTCTTCTGCAGTTATGGTATTGAAAGGTAAAACAAGGAGCATGTGGCTGTATTTTTGCAGGTCGGGTGCCCCAAAATGTTACTGCCAGCAGCAGCAGCCCCCTTCCTCCCCACCCGGCAGATTGGTATAGGTACCTTTAGGACATTTCTGTTGAAAACAGAGGCTATAGCGAATCGCACTACAAAATCCGAGAGCACTAACACTTGCTAAATAAAGGTGGCATCGGAGCATACGAATGAGGCAGGGAGAGGCTACTGTTGGCAATTGGTTTGGTGGGTCATAGTGAATAACCTCGGCATGCAAATAGGCAGAAGTGTGAGGATTGGCAGTGTCTGTAGAGAATTTTGGCATGCTCTTCAGTTGATTTTTTCCTCCTTACGTTGGCTATGAACTACAGAGGAAAGGCCTGGCCTTACTGTTGGGCAAAACATGTTTCATGATTTTAAGAAGTGTAGTCTGGCTGTACTGAGAGGGGCTGTACAGTACGGTAAATGTCTGTATACCCCTGCGATGTGCATCCAACTGTCACTTGAGATTGAACAGCGAACGAAGCAGCTAGGTTACTGACTGAATGTAAATGGAAGGCACATAGGAAGGGTGCTTGTGGTCACTCAAATGATTGAAACCTGGTTGATGCACTACCAAAGCTGGGGTACCAGGAGGGAACATTTGAGGGGTATTGAGATGGTGGTGTGCAGAGGTCAACATATGTTTCAGAGACACAGAGGTACTGCGGTCCTGGTCCCACATTGGGGGTAGACAAAAGTCCCTGCTAAAGATTTCTGTCCAACTGTTATCACATTTTGTGCAGCCTGGCTCCCTCTGTAAGGATTCCCCAGTGTCTTTCGATCCTACAGATGACTGTAGCAAACTTCCCAAATTTTTTCTTGGCCTCATACTCCCAAAGGAGTGCCTGACATTTGCCAGCCTAACGATACTCACATTCTGGGAAAAACCTCACTAACCATGCATATTTATGTACCACACATGGCAAATCCTTACAATTGCAGAACATCATATCGCACTTGTCATCTTTGAGGTACTGTAAGTATTTGGATTTGAGGGTAATATTCATCCTTGCTTGCTCTCTCCCATCTGAAGTCTACGGTGCTGCTATTCCTTTCTCACATCTCCCTTCAAAGAGACACGCGACACACAGACTCAATCACTCAGCAAACATATATGCTTTGACGTTTTCATATTGCTGTTTACCTTCTAATTATTCCCCCTTCACCACAAATACAGGCCTGCCATTCCTCATCCCCTCAGTCAACGCAGTCCTTCACTCTTTAGGCCCTGCAAGACCACCATGAACAAGAATCATGTCAGCAAGCAGAAGAAAAGCCTCAGTGTGCTCTTTTGTTCATACTGCTGCCCTCTAGTAACACTTCATGGCAACTGCAGCATAAGAATGGGACTGAGAAGAGGGCTGTCCTATGCAAATAATATCCTCCCATGCACACTTTCTTCTGAGACGGTCGGCGGCTTGTGCCGTGATACCACCTCCAACATATGGTCTTCAACCAAATTTTAAAAAAGCCCACCTGCCTTAGACGAAGGATTTTGCCACTCAAAGGAAGCACATGGGGACATCACCCTCATTTAGCAGGGTCCTAAATTGCCTGCTGTCAGCCTGTATACAGAAAAAGGGCGTTCGTGGGCGTTCGTGAGCGTTCCTCAAAGGAAGGAGGTGGGTGATTAAATTCACAGTGCCAGGGCAGGCCCAGCCAAGCCCAGCCCAGCCCAGCTCAGCCCTGCACAGCCCAGCCCGGCACAGCGCACTGCTGTGGAGGTCCATTCCTTCACATCCTGCAGCAGGCATGATGCAGACCTATTAGAGCAAAGGCTTGACTCTGCCCTTGTCTGTCTCTTAAAGGAAACAATCTTTGTAGCTTCTTATTGCACCTAATAAATGGACTCTAGCTTGCCTCAAACTTGACCCATCATTTCATTAGCCAGAGCTCATACTTGACCTTTATTTCTATCCAAGCTCACTGACACAAAACCCCTGATTTGAGCAAGTGGCTCACACCAAAATAAAAAATCACCATCATCCAACCTATTTTACAACAAGTGTAGCCCCTTCCTCTTATTCTTGTGCTCAGTTATAACCCCCAATACCACAATTGCACTCTGCAATTCACCAAACTTAAAGGACAAAGAATGAAGACATTGATAAAGGAAGATAAGGCCTTGTCCCTATTGCACCTACTTGAGAGATAGGGCGGTTGGTAGAAGGTCATGAGGGAAAACATTTGAAATTTCGGGACACACATGCCAAAAAGAGTGTCCACTTTTCTCCTCTGTTACCAAGTAAAAAAAAAATTTGCAAAAAAAAAAACTATTCACTTTTTGAAAATTTCCACCTTGGGATACTTCTACAGCATTGGCAGGATTCGAACCCTGGCCTGTGAGGGCTGTCCCCACCAAAGGTACAAGACTTACCTTTGAGCTATAGCTCCTTGGTGGTCTAGAGGATTGCAGTAGTAACTATAAGCAACATACAGGCCTTGGTGTCCTTCCCTGCGGCATCCATTGCACATGAAAAGGATGACCATGACATAAGGACAATTTGATAGGCTACTTACATGGAAACCAGTGTGGTCCAGTGGGTAAGTGCCTGCCTTCCATCCAGGCAACCAGGGTTCAAATCCCGGGTTCGGCACCAGGTGACTGATGGTGGCAGAGCAGAGGTAAGTTGGAGGTGGGCCTAAAGGGCCAATTGGTAAGTAAAATGTGTCTGTGTGTTGTGTAAGAGTGGAATCATGCCTAGTGAATGAGGGATTGCAGGTTGGTTGGTAAGTAGTGAGTGGGTGGGGTCAGAGGGTAGGGGTATAGGAGGAGCTAGTTCGGAGAGGAGGGGTATAGGAGGAGCTAGTTCGGAGAGGAGGGGTATAGGAGGAGCTGGGTGAGAGAGGAGGGGTATAGGAGGAGCTCAGTCGGAGAGGAGGGGTATAGGAGGAGCCTAGTCAGAGTGGGTGGGGTCAGAGAGGAGGGGTTCAGGAGCAGCCTAGTCAGAGTGGGTGGGGTCAGAGAGGAGGGGTGTAGGAGGAGCTGGGTCAGAGAGGAGGGGTATAGGAGGAGCTGGGTGGGTATAGGAGGAGCCTAGTCAGAGTGGGTGGGGTCAGAGAGGAGGGGTATAGGAGGAGCTGGGTGAGAGAGGAGGGGTATAGGAGGAGCCAAGTCAGAGTGGGTGGGGTCAGAGAGGAGGGGTTCAGGAGCAGCCTAGTCAGAGTGGGTGGGGTCAGAGAGGAGGGGTATATGGGTGGGGTCAGAGAGCAGAGGAATAGGTGGAGTAGGATCCTGACTTATTGTGGGAAAGTGCAAATACTTTTTTACTGCACCCCCCTATACTCTCTGATTTCTGTTGGGAGGGGGCAGTCAAAAATGGGGGGTTCAGTATTAAAAGGTGCTTGGGCGCAACATGAAGGCGATGAGGTGCACAGAATGGCATGGCTTCCAGGTACTTTTTGGGGGGGCTACCATTAGTTTTTATTGCTGTGATCCTCCCTCATGGGGTGTACCCCAAATGGTTAGGGGCAACGGGGGGGGGAGGCAAGATGCTGTTTGACAGTTTCTATTACCAACAGGGGTCACCATACGATTCTTCTGCAGTTCTGGTATTGAAAGGTAAAACAAGGAGCATGTGGCTGTATTTTTGCAGGTCGGGTGCCCCAAAATGTTACTGCCAGCAGCAGCAGCCCCCTTCCTCCCCACCCGGCAGATTGGTATAGGTACCTTTAGGACATTTCTGTTGAAAACAGAGGCTATAGCGAATCGCACTACAAAATCCGAGAGCACTAACACTTGCTAAATAAAGGTGGCATCGGAGCATACGAATGAGGCAGGGAGAGGCTACTGTTGGCAATTGGTTTGGTGGGTCATAGTGAATAACCTCGGCATGCAAATAGGCAGAAGTGTGAGGATTGGCAGTGTCTGTAGAGAATTTTGGCATGCTCTTCAGTTGATTTTTTCCTCCTTACGTTGGCTATGAACTACAGAGGAAAGGCCTGGCCTTACTGTTGGGCAAAACATGTTTCATGATTTTAAGAAGTGTAGTCTGGCTGTACTGAGAGGGGCTGTACAGTACGGTAAATGTCTGTATACCCCTGCGATGTGCATCCAACTGTCACTTGAGATTGAACAGCGAACGAAGCAGCTGGGTTACTGACTGAATGTAAATGGAAGGCACATAGGAAGAGTGCTTGTGGTCACTCAAATGATTGAAACCCGGTTGATGCACTACCAAAGCTGGGGTACCAGGAGGGAACATTTGAGGGGTATTGAGATGGTGGTGTGCAGAGGTCAACATATGTTTCAGAGACACAGAGGTACTGCGGTCCTGGTCCCACATTGGGGGTAGACAAAAGTCCCTGCTAAAGATTTCTGTCCAACTGTTATCACATTTTGTGCAGCCTGGCTCCCTCTGTAAGGATTCCCCAGTGTCTTTCGATCCTACAGATGACTGTAGCAAACTTCCCAAATTTTTTCTTGGCCTCATACTCCCAAAGGAGTGCCTGACATTTGCCAGCCTAACGATACTCACATTCTGGGAAAAACCTCACTAACCATGCATATTTATGTACCACACATGGCAAATCCTTACAATTGCAGAACATCATATCGCACTTGTCATCTTTGAGGTACTGTAAGTATTTGGATTTGAGGGTAATATTCATCCTTGCTTGCTCTCTCCCATCTGAAGTCTACGGTGCTGCTATTCCTTTCTCACATCTCCCTTCAAAGAGACACGCGACACACAGACTCAATCACTCAGCAAACATATATGCTTTGACGTTTTCATATTGCTGTTTACCTTCTAATTATTCCCCCTTCACCACAAATACAGGCCTGCCATTCCTCATCCCCTCAGTCAACGCAGTCCTTCACTCTTTAGGCCCTGCAAGACCACCATGAACAAGAATCATGTCAGCAAGCAGAAGAAAAGCCTCAGTGTGCTCTTTTGTTCATACTGCTGCCCTCTAGTAACACTTCATGGCAACTGCAGCATAAGAATGGGACTGAGAAGAGGGCTGTCCTATGCAAATAATATCCTCCCATGCACACTTTCTTCTGAGACGGTCGGCGGCTTGTGCCGTGATACCACCTCCAACATATGGTCTTCAACCAAATTTTAAAAAAGCCCACCTGCCTTAGACGAAGGATTTTGCCACTCAAAGGAAGCACATGGGGACATCACCCTCATTTAGCAGGGTCCTAAATTGCCTGCTGTCAGCCTGTATACAGAACAAGGGCGTTCGTGGGCGTTCGTGAGCGTTCCTCAAAGGAAGGAGGTGGGTGATTAAATTCACAGTGCCAGGGCAGGCCCAGCCCAGCCCATCCCAGCCCAGCTCAGCCCTGCACAGCCCAGCCCGGCACAGCGCACTGCTGTGGAGGTCCATTCCTTCACATCCTGCAGCAGGCATGATGCAGACCTATTAGAGCAAAGGCTTGACTCTGCCCTTGTCTGTCTCTTAAAGGAAACAATCTTTGTAGCTTCTTATTGCACCTAATAAATGGACTCTAGCTTGCCTCAAACTTGACCCATCATTTCATTAGCCAGAGCTCATACTTGACCTTTATTTCTATCCAAGCTCACTGACACAAAACCCCTGATTTGAGCAAGTGGCTCACACCAAAATAAAACATCACCATCATCCAACCTATTTTACAACAAGTGTAGCCCCTTCCTCTTATTCTTGTGCTCAGTTATAACCCCCAATACCACAATTGCACTCTGCAATTCACCAAACTTAAAGGACAAAGAATGAAGACATTGATAAAGGAAGATAAGGCCTTGTCCCTATTGCACCTACTCGAGAGATAGGGCGGTTGGTAGAAGGTCATGAGGGAAAACATTTGAAATTTCGGGACACACATGCCAAAAAGAGTGTCCACTTTTCTCCTCTGTTACCAAGTTAAAAAAAAAATTGCAAAAAAAAAAAACTATTCACTTTTTGAAAATTTCCACCTTGGGATACTTCTACAGCATTGGCAGGATTCGAACCCTGGCCTGTGAGGGCTGTCCCCACCAAAGGTACAAGACTTACCTTTGAGCTATAGCTCCTTGGTGGTCTAGAGGATTGCAGTAGTAACTATAAGCAACATACAGGCCTTGGTGTCCTTCCCTGCGGCATCCATTGCACATGAAAAGGATGAGAGAGGAGGGGTATAGGAGGAGCTCGGTCGGAGAGGAGGGGTATAGGAGGAGCCTAGTCAGAGTGGGTGGGGTCAGAGATGAGGGGTTCAGGAGCAGCCTAGTCAGAGTGGGTGGGGTCAGAGAGGAGGGGTGTAGGAGGAGCTGGGTCAGAGAGGAGGGGTATAGGAGGAGCTGGGTCGGATAGGAGGGGTATAGGAGGAGCCTAGTCAGAGTGGGTGGGGTCAGAGAGGAGGGGTATAGGAGGAGCTGGGTGAGAGAGGAGGGGTATAGGAGGAGCTTGGTCGGAAAGGAGGGGTATAGGAGGAGCCAAGTCAGAGTCGGAGGGGTTCAGGAGCAGCCTAGTCAGAGTGGGTGGGGTCAGAGAGGAGGGGTATATGGGTGGGGTCAGAGAGCAGAGGAATAGGTGGAGTAGGATCCTGACTTATTGTGGGAAAGTGCAAATACTTTTTTACTGCACCCCCCTATACTCTCTGATTTCTGTTGGGAGGGGCAGTCAAAAATGGGGGGTTCAGTATTAAAAGGTGCTTGGGCGCAACGTGAAGGCGATGAGGTGCACAGAATGGCATGGCTTCCAGGTACTTTTTGGGGGGGATACCATTAGTTTTTATTGCTCTGATCCTCCCTCATGGGGTGTACCCCAAATGGTTAGGGGCAACGGGGGGGAGGCAAGATGCTGTTTGACAGTTTCTATTACCAACAGGGGTCACCATACGATTCTTCTGCAGTTATGGTATTGAAAGGTAAAACAAGGAGCATGTGGCTGTATTTTTGCAGGTCGGGTGCCCCAAAATGTTACTGCCAGCAGCAGCAGCCCCCTTCCTCCCCACCCGGCAGATTGGTATAGGTACCTTTAGGACATTTCTGTTGAAAACAGAGGCTATAGCGAATCGCACTACAAAATCCGAGAGCACTAACACTTGCTAAATAAAGGTGGCATCGGAGCATACGAATGAGGCAGGGAGAGGCTACTGTTGGCAATTGGTTTGGTGGGTCATAGTGAATAACCTCGGCATGCAAATAGGCAGAAGTGTGAGGATTGGCAGTGTCTGTAGAGAATTTTGGCATGCTCTTCAGTTGATTTTTTCCTCCTTACGTTGGCTATGAACTACAGAGGAAAGGCCTGGCCTTACTGTTGGGCAAAACATGTTTCATGATTTTAAGAAGTGTAGTCTGGCTGTACTGAGAGGGGCTGTACAGTACGGTAAATGTCTGTATACCCCTGCGATGTGCATCCAACTGTCACTTGAGATTGAACAGCGAACGAAGCAGCTAGGTTACTGACTGAATGTAAATGGAAGGCACATAGGAAGGGTGCTTGTGGTCACTCAAATGATTGAAACCTGGTTGATGCACTACCAAAGCTGGGGTACCAGGAGGGAACATTTGAGGGGTATTGAGATGGTGGTGTGCAGAGGTCAACATATGTTTCAGAGACACAGAGGTACTGCGGTCCTGGTCCCACATTGGGGGTAGACAAAAGTCCCTGCTAAAGATTTCTGTCCAACTGTTATCACATTTTGTGCAGCCTGGCTCCCTCTGTAAGGATTCCCCAGTGTCTTTCGATCCTACAGATGACTGTAGCAAACTTCCCAAATTTTTTCTTGGCCTCATACTCCCAAAGGAGTGCCTGACATTTGCCAGCCTAACGATACTCACATTCTGGGAAAAACCTCACTAACCATGCATATTTATGTACCACACATGGCAAATCCTTACAATTGCAGAACATCATATCGCACTTGTCATCTTTGAGGTACTGTAAGTATTTGGATTTGAGGGTAATATTCATCCTTGCTTGCTCTCTCCCATCTGAAGTCTACGGTGCTGCTATTCCTTTCTCACATCTCCCTTCAAAGAGACACGCGACACACAGACTCAATCACTCAGCAAACATATATGCTTTGACGTTTTCATATTGCTGTTTACCTTCTAATTATTCCCCCTTCACCACAAATACAGGCCTGCCATTCCTCATCCCCTCAGTCAACGCAGTCCTTCACTCTTTAGGCCCTGCAAGACCACCATGAACAAGAATCATGTCAGCAAGCAGAAGAAAAGCCTCAGTGTGCTCTTTTGTTCATACTGCTGCCCTCTAGTAACACTTCATGGCAACTGCAGCATAAGAATGGGACTGAGAAGAGGGCTGTCCTATGCAAATAATATCCTCCCATGCACACTTTCTTCTGAGACGGTCGGCGGCTTGTGCCGTGATACCACCTCCAACATATGGTCTTCAACCAAATTTTAAAAAAGCCCACCTGCCTTAGACGAAGGATTTTGCCACTCAAAGGAAGCACATGGGGACATCACCCTCATTTAGCAGGGTCCTAAATTGCCTGCTGTCAGCCTGTATACAGAAAAAGGGCGTTCGTGGGCGTTCGTGAGCGTTCCTCAAAGGAAGGAGGTGGGTGATTAAATTCACAGTGCCAGGGCAGGCCCAGCCAAGCCCAGCCCAGCCCAGCTCAGCCCTGCACAGCCCAGCCCGGCACAGCGCACTGCTGTGGAGGTCCATTCCTTCACATCCTGCAGCAGGCATGATGCAGACCTATTAGAGCAAAGGCTTGACTCTGCCCTTGTCTGTCTCTTAAAGGAAACAATCTTTGTAGCTTCTTATTGCACCTAATAAATGGACTCTAGCTTGCCTCAAACTTGACCCATCATTTCATTAGCCAGAGCTCATACTTGACCTTTATTTCTATCCAAGCTCACTGACACAAAACCCCTGATTTGAGCAAGTGGCTCACACCAAAATAAAAAATCACCATCATCCAACCTATTTTACAACAAGTGTAGCCCCTTCCTCTTATTCTTGTGCTCAGTTATAACCCCCAATACCACAATTGCACTCTGCAATTCACCAAACTTAAAGGACAAAGAATGAAGACATTGATAAAGGAAGATAAGGCCTTGTCCCTATTGCACCTACTTGAGAGATAGGGCGGTTGGTAGAAGGTCATGAGGGAAAACATTTGAAATTTCGGGACACACATGCCAAAAAGAGTGTCCACTTTTCTCCTCTGTTACCAAGTAAAAAATGAATTTGCAAAAAAAAAAACTATTCACTTTTTGAAAATTTCCACCTTGGGATACTTCTACAGCATTGGCAGGATTCGAACCCTGGCCTGTGAGGGCTGTCCCCACCAAAGGTACAAGACTTACCTTTGAGCTATAGCTCCTTGGTGGTCTAGAGGATTGCAGTAGTAACTATAAGCAACATACAGGCCTTGGTGTCCTTCCCTGCGGCATCCATTGCACATGAAAAGGATGACCATGACATAAGGACAATTTGATAGGCTACTTACATGGAAACCAGTGTGGTCCAGTGGGTAAGTGCCTGCCTTCCATCCAGGCAACCAGGGTTCAAATCCCGGGTTCGGCACCAGGTGACTGATGGTGGCAGAGCAGAGGTAAGTTGGAGGTGGGCCTAAAGGGCCAATTGGTAAGTAAAATGTGTCTGTGTGTTGTGTAAGAGTGGAATCATGCCTAGTGAATGAGGGATTGCAGGTTGGTTGGTAAGTAGTGAGTGGGTGGGGTCAGAGGGTAGGGGTATAGGAGGAGCTAGTTCGGAGAGGAGGGGTATAGGAGGAGCTGGGTGAGAGAGGAGGGGTATAGGAGGAGCTGGGTGAGAGAGGAGGGGTATAGGAGGAGCTCGGTCGGAGAGGAGGGGTATAGGAGGAGCCTAGTCAGAGTGGGTGGGGTCAGAGAGGAGGGGTTCAGGAGCAGCCTAGTCAGAGTGGGTGGGGTCAGAGAGGAGGGGTGTAGGAGGAGCTGGGTCAGAGAGGAGGGGTATAGGAGGAGCTGGGTGGGTATAGGAGGAGCCTAGTCAGAGTGGGTGGGGTCAGAGAGGAGGGGTATAGGAGGAGCTGGGTGAGAGAGGAGGGGTATAGGAGGAGCCAAGTCAGAGTGGGTGGGGTCAGAGAGGAGGGGTTCAGGAGCAGCCTAGTCAGAGTGGGTGGGGTCAGAGAGGAGGGGTATATGGGTGGGGTCAGAGAGCAGAGGAATAGGTGGAGTAGGATCCTGACTTATTGTGGGAAAGTGCAAATACTTTTTTACTGCACCCCCCTATACTCTCTGATTTCTGTTGGGAGGGGGCAGTCAAAAATGGGGGGTTCAGTATTAAAAGGTGCTTGGGCGCAACGTGAAGGCGATGAGGTGCACAGAATGGCATGGCTTCCAGGTACTTTTTGGGGGGGCTACCATTAGTTTTTATTGCTCTGATCCTCCCTCATGGGGTGTACCCCAAATGGTTAGGGGCAACGGGGGGGGGAGGCAAGATGCTGTTTGACAGTTTCTATTACCAACAGGGGTCACCATACGATTCTTCTGCAGTTCTGGTATTGAAAGCTAAAACAAGGAGCATGTGGCTGTATTTTTGCAGGTCGGGTGCCCCAAAATGTTACTGCCAGCAGCAGCAGCCCCCTTCCTCCCCACCCGGCAGATTGGTATAGGTACCTTTAGGACATTTCTGTTGAAAACAGAGGCTATAGCGAATCGCACTACAAAATCCGAGAGCACTAACACTTGCTAAATAAAGGTGGCATCGGAGCATACGAATGAGGCAGGGAGAGGCTACTGTTGGCAATTGGTTTGGTGGGTCATAGTGAATAACCTCGGCATGCAAATAGGCAGAAGTGTGAGGATTGGCAGTGTCTGTAGAGAATTTTGGCAAGCTCTTCAGTTGATTTTTTCCTCCTTACGTTGGCTATGAACTACAGAGGAAAGGCCTGGCCTTACTGTTGGGCAAAACATGTTTCATGATTTTAAGAAGTGTAGTCTGGCTGTACTGAGAGGGGCTGTACAGTACGGTAAATGTCTGTATACCCCTGCGATGTGCATCCAACTGTCACTTGAGATTGAACAGCGAACGAAGCAGCTGGGTTACTGACTGAATGTAAATGGAAGGCACATAGGAAGAGTGCTTGTGGTCACTCAAATGATTGAAACCCGGTTGATGCACTACCAAAGCTGGGGTACCAGGAGGGAACATTTGAGGGGTATTGAGATGGTGGTGTGCAGAGGTCAACATATGTTTCAGAGACACAGAGGTACTGCGGTCCTGGTCCCACATTGGGGGTAGACAAAAGTCCCTGCTAAAGATTTCTGTCCAACTGTTATCACATTTTGTGCAGCCTGGCTCCCTCTGTAAGGATTCCCCAGTGTCTTTCGATCCTACAGATGACTGTAGCAAACTTCCCAAATTTTTTCTTGGCCTCATACTCCCAAAGGAGTGCCTGACATTTGCCAGCCTAACGATACTCACATTCTGGGAAAAACCTCACTAACCATGCATATTTATGTACCACACATGGCAAATCCTTACAATTGCAGAACATCATATCGCACTTGTCATCTTTGAGGTACTGTAAGTATTTGGATTTGAGGGTAATATTCATCCTTGCTTGCTCTCTCCCATCTGAAGTCTACGGTGCTGCTATTCCTTTCTCACATCTCCCTTCAAAGAGACACGCGACACACAGACTCAATCACTCAGCAAACATATATGCTTTGACGTTTTCATATTGCTGTTTACCTTCTAATTATTCCCCCTTCACCACAAATACAGGCCTGCCATTCCTCATCCCCTCAGTCAACGCAGTCCTTCACTCTTTAGGCCCTGCAAGACCACCATGAACAAGAATCATGTCAGCAAGCAGAAGAAAAGCCTCAGTGTGCTCTTTTGTTCATACTGCTGCCCTCTAGTAACACTTCATGGCAACTGCAGCATAAGAATGGGACTGAGAAGAGGGCTGTCCTATGCAAATAATATCCTCCCATGCACACTTTCTTCTGAGACGGTCGGCGGCTTGTGCCGTGATACCACCTCCAACATATGGTCTTCAACCAAATTTTAAAAAAGCCCACCTGCCTTAGACACAGGATTTTGCCACTCAAAGGAAGCACATGGGGACATCACCCTCATTTAGCAGGGTCCTAAATTGCCTGCTGTCAGCCTGTATACAGAAAAAGGGCGTTCGTGGGCGTTCGTGAGCGTTCCTCAAAGGAAGGAGGTGGGTGATTAAATTCACAGTGCCAGGGCAGGCCCAGCCAAGCCCAGCCCAGCCCAGCTCAGCCCTGCACAGCCCAGCCCGGCACAGCGCACTGCTGTGGAGGTCCATTCCTTCACATCCTGCAGCAGGCATGATGCAGACCTATTAGAGCAAAGGCTTGACTCTGCCCTTGTCTGTCTCTTAAAGGAAACAATCTTTGTAGCTTCTTATTGCACCTAATAAATGGACTCTAGCTTGCCTCAAACTTGACCCATCATTTCATTAGCCAGAGCTCATACTTGACCTTTATTTCTATCCAAGCTCACTGACACAAAACCCCTGATTTGAGCAAGTGGCTCACACCAAAATAAAACATCACCATCATCCAACCTATTTTACAACAAGTGTAGCCCCTTCCTCTTATTCTTGTGCTCAGTTATAACCCCCAATACCACAATTGCACTCTGCAATTCACCAAACTTAAAGGACAAAGAATGAAGACATTGATAAAGGAAGATAAGGCCTTGTCCCTATTGCACCTACTTGAGAGATAGGGCGGTTGGTAGAAGGTCATGAGGGAAAACATTTGAAATTTCGGGACACACATGCCAAAAAGAGTGTCCACTTTTCTCCTCTGTTACCAAGTAAAAAAAAAATTTGCAAAAAAAAAAAACTATTCATTTTTTGAAAATTTCCACCTTGGGATACTTCTACAGCATTGGCAGGATTCGAACCCTGGCCTGTGAGGGCTGTCCCCACCAAAGGTACAAGACTTACCTTTGAGCTATAGCTCCTTGGTGGTCTAGAGGATTGCAGTAGTAACTATAAGCAACATACAGGCCTTGGTGTCCTTCCCTGCGGCATCCATTGCACATGAAAAGGATGACCATGACATAAGGACAATTTGATAGGCTACTTACATGGAAACCAGTGTGGTCCAGTGGTAAGTGCCTGCCTTCCATCCAGGCAACCAGGGTTCAAATCCCGGGTTCGGCACCAGGTGACTGATGGTGGCAGAGCAGAGGTAAGTTGGAGGTGGGCCTAAAGGCCCAATTGGTAAGTAAAATGTGTCTGTGTGTTGTGTAAGAGTGGAATCATGCCTAGTGAATGAGGGATTGCAGGTTGGTTGGTAAGTAGTGAGTGGGTGGGGTCAGAGGGGAGGGGTATAGGAGGAGCTGGGTGAGAGAGGAGGGGTATAGGAGGAGCTCGGTCGGAGAGGAGGGGTATAGGAGGAGCCTAGTCAGAGTGGGTGGGGTCAGAGATGAGGGGTTCAGGAGCAGCCTAGTCAGAGTGGGTGGGGTCAGAGAGGAGGGGTGTAGGAGGAGCTGGGTCAGAGAGGAGGGGTATAGGAGGAGCTGGGTCGGATAGGAGGGGTATAGGAGGAGCCTAGTCAGAGTGGGTGGGGTCAGAGAGGAGGGGTATAGGAGGAGCTGGGTGAGAGAGGAGGGGTATAGGAGGAGCCAAGTCAGAGTGGGTGGGGTCAGAGAGGAGGGGTGTAGGAGGAGCTGGGTCACAGAGGAGGGGTATAGGAGGAGCTGGGTGGGTATAGGAGGAGCCTAGTCAGAGTGGGTGGGGTCAGAGAGGAGGGGTATAGGAGGAGCTGGGTGAGAGAGGAGGGGTATAGGAGGAGCCAAGTCAGAGTGGGTGGGGTCAGAGAGGAGGGGTTCAGGAGCAGCCTAGTCAGAGTGGGTGGGGTCAGAGAGGAGGGGTATATGGGTGGGGTCAGAGAGCAGAGGAATAGGTGGAGTAGGATCCTGACTTATTGTGGGAAAGTGCAAATACTTTTTTACTGCACCCCCCTATACTCTCTGATTTCTGTTGGGAGGGGGCAGTCAAAAATGGGGGGTTCAGTATTAAAAGGTGCTTGGGCGCAACGTGAAGGCGATGAGGTGCACAGAATGGCATGGCTTCCAGGTACTTTTTGGGGGGGCTACCATTAGTTTTTTTTGCTCTGATCCTCCCTCATGGGGTGTACCCCAAATGGTTAGGGGCAACGGGGGGGAGGCAAGATGCTGTTTGACAGTTTCTATTACCAACAGGGGTCACCATACGATTCTTCTGCAGTTCTGGTATTGAAAGGTAAAACAAGGAGCATGTGGCTGTATTTTTGCAGGTCGGGTGCCCCAAAATGTTACTGCCAGCAGCAGCAGCCCCCTTCCTCCCCACCCGGCAGATTGGTATAGGTACCTTTAGGACATTTCTGTTGAAAACAGAGGCTATAGCGAATCGCACTACAAAATCCGAGAGCACTAACACTTGCTAAATAAAGGTGGCATCGGAGCATACGAATGAGGCAGGGAGAGGCTACTGTTGGCAATTGGTTTGGTGGGTCATAGTGAATAACCTCGGCATGCAAATAGGCAGAAGTGTGAGGATTGGCAGTGTCTGTAGAGAATTTTGGCATGCTCTTCAGTTGATTTTTTCCTCCTTACGTTGGCTATGAACTACAGAGGAAAGGCCTGGCCTTACTGTTGGGCAAAACATGTTTCATGATTTTAAGAAGTGTAGTCTGGCTGTACTGAGAGGGGCTGTACAGTACGGTAAATGTCTGTATACCCCTGCGATGTGCATCCAACTGTCACTTGAGATTGAACAGCGAACGAAGCAGCTGGGTTACTGACTGAATGTAAATGGAAGGCACATAGGAAGAGTGCTTGTGGTCACTCAAATGATTGAAACCCGGTTGATGCACTACCAAAGCTGGGGTACCAGGAGGGAACATTTGAGGGGTATTGAGATGGTGGTGTGCAGAGGTCAACATATGTTTCAGAGACACAGAGGTACTGCGGTCCTGGTCCCACATTGGGGGTAGACAAAAGTCCCTGCTAATGATTTCTGTCCAACTGTTATCACATTTTGTGCAGCCTGGCTCCCTCTGTAAGGATTCCCCAGTGTCTTTCGATCCTACAGATGACTGTAGCAAACTTCCCAAATTTTTTCTTGGCCTCATACTCCCAAAGGAGTGCCTGACATTTGCCAGCCTAACGATACTCACATTCTGGGAAAAACCTCACTAACCATGCATATTTATGTACCACACATGGCAAATCCTTACAATTGCAGAACATCATATCGCACTTGTCATCTTTGAGGTACTGTAAGTATTTGGATTTGAGGGTAATATTCATCCTTGCTTGCTCTCTCCCATCTGAAGTCTACGGTGCTGCTATTCCTTTCTCACATCTCCCTTCAAAGAGACACGCGACACACAGACTCAATCACTCAGCAAACATATATGCTTTGACGTTTTCATATTGCTGTTTACCTTCTAATTATTCCCCCTTCACCACAAATACAGGCCTGCCATTCCTCATCCCCTCAGTCAACGCAGTCCTTCACTCTTTAGGCCCTGCAAGACCACCATGAACAAGAATCATGTCAGCAAGCAGAAGAAAAGCCTCAGTGTGCTCTTTTGTTCATACTGCTGCCCTCTAGTAACACTTCATGGCAACTGCAGCATAAGAATGGGACTGAGAAGAGGGCTGTCCTATGCAAATAATATCCTCCCATGCACACTTTCTTCTGAGACGGTCGGCGGCTTGTGCCGTGATACCACCTCCAACATATGGTCTTCAACCAAATTTTTAAAAATCCCACCTGCCTTAGACGAAGGATTTTGCCACTCAAAGGAAGCACATGGGGACATCACCCTCATTTAGCAGGGTCCTAAATTGCCTGCTGTCAGCCTGTATACAGAACAAGGGCGTTCGTGGGCGTTCGTGAGCGTTCCTCAAAGGAAGGAGGTGGGTGATTAAATTCACAGTGCCAGGGCAGGCCCAGCCCAGCCCAGCCCAGCCCAGCCCAGCTCAGCCCTGCACAGCCCAGCACAGCCCAGCCCGGCACAGCGCACTGCTGTGGAGGTCCATTCCTTCACATCCTGCAGCAGGCATGATGCAGACCTATTAGAGCAAAGGCTTGACTCTGCCCTTGTCTGTCTCTTAAAGGAAACAATCTTTGTAGCTTCTTATTGCACCTAATAAATGGACTCTAGCTTGCCTCAAACTTGACCCATCATTTCATTAGCCAGAGCTCATACTTGACCTTTATTTCTATCCAAGCTCACTGACACAAAACCCCTGATTTGAGCAAGTGGCTCACACCAAAATAAAAAATCACCATCATCCAACCTATTTTACAACAAGTGTAGCCCCTTCCTCTTATTCTTGTGCTCAGTTATAACCCCCAATACCACAATTGCACTCTGCAATTCACCAAACTTAAAGGACAAAGAATGAAGACATTGATAAAGGAAGATAAGGCCTTGTCCCTATTGCACCTACTTGAGAGATAGGGCGGTTGGTAGAAGGTCATGAGGGAAAACATTTGAAATTTCGGGACACACATGCCAAAAAGAGTGTCCACTTTTCTCCTCTGTTACCAAGTAAAAAAAAAATTTGCAAAAAAAAAAACTATTCACTTTTTGAAAATTTCCACCTTGGGATACTTCTACAGCATTGGCAGGATTCGAACCCTGGCCTGTGAGGGCTGTCCCCACCAAAGGTACAAGACTTACCTTTGAGCTATAGCTCCTTGGTGGTCTAGAGGATTGCAGTAGTAACTATAAGCAACATACAGGCCTTGGTGTCCTTCCCTGCGGCATCCATTGCACATGAAAAGGATGACCATGACATAAGGACAATTTGATAGGCTACTTACATGGAAACCAGTGTGGTCCAGTGGGTAAGTGCCTGCCTTCCATCCAGGCAACCAGGGTTCAAATCCCGGGTTCGGCACCAGGTGACTGATGGTGGCAGAGCAGAGGTAAGTTGGAGGTGGGCCTAAAGGGCCAATTGGTAAAATGTGTCTGTGTGTTGTGTAAGAGAGGAATCATGCCTAGTGAATGAGGGATTGCAGGTTGGTTGGTAAGTAGTGAGTGGGTGGGGTCAGAGGGTAGGGGTATAGGAGGAGCTAGTTCGGAGAGGAGGGGTATAGGAGGAGCTAGTTCGGAGAGGAGGGGTATAGGAGGAGCTGGGTGAGAGAGGAGGGGTATAGGAGGAGCTTGGTCGGAGAGGAGGGGTATAGGAGGAGCCTAGTCAGAGTGGGTGGGGTCAGAGAGGAGGGGTTCAGGAGCAGCCTAGTCAGAGTGGGTGGGGTCAGAGAGGAGGGGTATATGGGTGGGGTCAGAGAGCAGAGGAATAGGTGGAGTAGGATCCTGACTTATTGTGGGAAAGTGCAAATACTTTTTTACTGCACCCCCCTATACTCTCTGATTTCTGTTGGGAGGGGGCAGTCAAAAATGGGGGGTTCAGTATTAAAAGGTGCTTGGGCGCAACGTGAAGGCGATGAGGGGCACAGAATGGCATGGCTTCCAGGTACTTTTTGGGGGGCTACCATTAGTTTTTATTGCTCTGATCCTCCCTCATGGGGTGTACCCCAAATGGTTAGGGGCAACGGGGGGGGAGGCAAGATGCTGTTTGACAGTTTCTATTACCAACAGGGGTCACCATACGATTCTTCTGCAGTTATGGTATTGAAAGGTAAAAGAAGGAGCATGTGGCTGTATTTTTGCAGGTCGGGTGCCCCAAAATGTTACTGCCAGCAGCAGCAGCCCCCTTCCTCCCCACCCGGCAGATTGGTATAGGTACCTTTAGGACATTTCTGTTGAAAACAGAGGCTATAGCGAATCGCACTACAAAATCCGAGAGCACTAACACTTGCTAAATAAAGGTGGCATCGGAGCATACGAATGAGGCAGGGAGAGGCTACTGTTGGCAATTGGTTTGGTGGGTCATAGTGAATAACCTCGGCATGCAAATAGGCAGAAGTGTGAGGATTGGCAGTGTCTGTAGAGAATTTTGGCATGCTCTTCAGTTGATTTTTTCCTCCTTACGTTGGCTATGAACTACAGAGGAAAGGCCTGGCCTTACTGTTGGGCAAAACATGTTTCATGATTTTAAGAAGTGTAGTCTGGCTGTACTGAGAGGGGCTGTACAGTACGGTAAATGTCTGTATACCCCTGCGATGTGCATCCAACTGTCACTTGAGATTGAACAGCGAACGAAGCAGCTGGGTTACTGACTGAATGTAAATAGAAGGCACATAGGAAGGGTGCTTGTGGTCACTCAAATGATTGAAACCCGGTTGATGCACTACCAAAGCTGGGGTACCAGGAGGGAACATTTGAGGGGTATTGAGATGGTGGTGTGCAGAGGTCAACATATGTTTCAGAGACACAGAGGTACTGCGGTCCTGGTCCCACATTGGGGGTAGACAAAAGTCCCTGCTAAAGATTTCTGTCCAACTGTTATCACATTTTGTGCAGCCTGGCTCCCTCTGTAAGGATTCCCCAGTGTCTTTCGATCCTACAGATGACTGTAGCAAACTTCCCAAATTTTTTCTTGGCCTCATACTCCCAAAGGAGTGCCTGACATTTGCCAGCCTAACGATACTCACATTCTGGGAAAAACCTCACTAACCATGCATATTTATGTACCACACATGGCAAATCCTTACAATTGCAGAACATCATATCGCACTTGTCATCTTTGAGGTACTGTAAGTATTTGGATTTGAGGGTAATATTCATCCTTGCTTGCTCTCTCCCATCTGAAGTCTACGGTGCTGCTATTCCTTTCTCACATCTCCTTTCAAAGAGACACGCGACACACAGACTCAATCACTAAGCAAACATATATGCTTTGACGTTTTCATATTGCTGTTTACCTTCTAATTATTCCCCCTTCACCACAAATACAGGCCTGCCATTCCTCATCCCCTCAGTCAACGCAGTCCTTCACTCTTTAGGCCCTGCAAGACCACCATGAACAAGAATCATGTCAGCAAGCAGAAGAAAAGCCTCAGTGTGCTCTTTTGTTCATACTGCTGCCCTCTAGTAACACTTCATGGCAACTGCAGCATAAGAATGGGACTGAGAAGAGGGCTGTCCTATGCAAATAATATCCTCCCATGCACACTTTCTTCTGAGACGGTCGGCGGCTTGTGCCGTGATACCACCTCCAACATATGGTCTTCAACCAAATTTTAAAAAAGCCCACCTGCCTTAGACGAAGGATTTTGCCACTCAAAGGAAGCACATGGGGACATCACCCTCATTTAGCAGGGTCCTAAATTGCCTGCTGTCAGCCTGTATACAGAACAAGGGCGTTCGTGGGCGTTCGTGAGCGTTCCTCAAAGGAAGGAGGTGGGTGATTAAATTCACAGTGCCAGGGCAGGCCCAGCCCAGCCCAGCCCAGCCCAGCTCAGCCCTGCACAGCCCAGCCCGGCACAGCGCACTGCTGTGGAGGTCCATTCCTTCACATCCTGCAGCAGGCATGATGCAGACCTATTAGAGCAAAGGCTTGACTCTGCCCTTGTCTGTCTCTTAAAGGAAACAATCTTTGTAGCTTCTTATTGCACCTAATAAATGGACTCTAGCTTGCCTCAAACTTGACCCATCATTTCATTAGCCAGAGCTCATACTTGACCTTTATTTCTATCCAAGCTCACTGGCACAAAACCCCTGATTTGAGCAAGTGGCTCACACCAAAATAAAAAATCACCATCATCCAACCTATTTTACAACAAGTGTAGCCCCTTCCTCTTATTCTTGTGCTCAGTTATAACCCCCAATACCACAATTGCACTCTGCAATTCACCAAACTTAAAGGACAAAGAATGAAGACATTGATAAAGGAAGATAAGGCCTTGTCCCTATTGCACCTACTTGAGAGATAGGGCGGTTGGTAGAAGGTCATGAGGGAAAATATTTGAAATTTCGGGACACTCATGCCAAAAAGAGTGTCCACTTTTCTCCTCTGTTACCAAGTAAAAAAAAAATTTGCAAACAAAAAAAACTATTCACTTTTTGAAAATTTCCACCTTGGGATACTTCTACAGCATTGGCAGGATTCGAACCCTGGCCTGTGAGGGCTGTCCCCACCAAAGGTACAAGACTTACCTTTGAGCTATAGCTCCTTGGTGGTCTAGAGGATTGCAGTAGTAACTATAAGCAACATACAGGCCTTGGTGTCCTTCCCTGCGGCATCCATTGCACATGAAAAGGATGACCATGACATAAGGACAATTTGATAGGCTACTTACATGGAAACCAGTGTGGTCCAGTGGGTAAGTGCCTGCCTTCCATCCAGGCAACCAGGGTTCAAATCCCGGGTTCGGCACCAGGTGACTGATGGTGGCAGAGCAGAGGTAAGTTGGAGGTGGGCCTAAAGGGCCAATTGGTAAGTAAAATGTGTCTGTGTGTTGTGTAAGAGTGGAATCATGCCTAGTGAATGAGGGATTGCAGGTTGGTTGGTAAGTAGTGAGTGGGTGGGGTCAGAGGGGAGGGGTATAGGAGGAGCTGGGTGAGAGAGGAGGGGTATAGGAGGAGCCTAGTCAGAGTGGGTGGGGTCAGAGATGAGGGGTTCAGGAGCAGCCTAGTCAGAGTGGTTGGGGTCAGAGAGGAGGGGTGTAGGAGGAGCTGGGTCAGAGAGGAGGGGTATAGGAGGAGCTGGGTCGGATAGGAGGGGTATAGGAGGAGCCTAGTCAGAGTGGGTGGGGTCAGAGAGGAGGGGTATAGGAGGAGCTGGGTGAGAGAGGAGGGGTATAGGAGGAGCTCGGTCGGAGAGGAGGGGTATAGGAGGAGGCTAGTCAGAGTGGGTGGGGTCAGAAAGGAGGGGTATATGGGTGGGGTCAGAGAGCAGAGGAATAGGTAGAGTAGAATCCTGACTTATTGTGGGAAAGTGCAAATACTTTTTTACTGCACCCCCCTATACTCTCTGATTTCTGTTGGGAGGGGGCAGTCAAAAATGGGGGGTTCAGTATTAAAAGGTGCTTGGGCGCAACGTGAAGGCGATGAGGTGCACAGAATGGCATGGCTTCCAGGTACTTTTTGGGGGGGCTACCATTAGTTTTTATTGCTCTGATCCTCCCTCATGGGGTGTACCCCAAATGGTTAGGGGCAACGGGGGGGAGGCAAGATGCTGTTTGACAGTTTCTATTACCAACAGGGGTCACCATACGATTCTTCTGCAGTTATGGTATTGAAAGGTAAAACAAGGAGCATGTGGCTGTATTTTTGCAGGTCGGGTGCCCCAAAATGTTACTGCCAGCAGCAGCAGCCCCCTTCCTCCCCACCCGGCAGATTGGTATAGGTACCTTTAGGACATTTCTGTTGAAAACAGAGGCTATAGCGAATCGCACTACAAAATCCGAGAGCACTAACACTTGCTAAATAAAGGTGGCATCGGAGCATACGAATGAGGCAGGGAGAGGCTACTGTTGGCAATTGGTTTGGTGGGTCATAGTGAATAACCTCGGCATGCAAATAGGCAGAAGTGTGAGGATTGGCAGTGTCTGTAGAGAATTTTGGCATGCTCTTCAGTTGATTTTTTCCTCCTTACGTTGGCTATGAACTACAGAGGAAAGGCCTGGCCTTACTGTTGGGCAAAACATGTTTCATGATTTTAAGAAGTGTAGTCTGGCTGTACTGAGAGGGGCTGTACAGTACGGTAAATGTCTGTATACCCCTGCGATGTGCATCCAACTGTCACTTGAGATTGAACAGCGAACGAAGCAGCTGGGTTACTGACTGAATGTAAATGGAAGGCACATAGGAAGAGTGCTTGTGGTCACTCAAATGATTGAAACCCGGTTGATGCACTACCAAAGCTGGGGTACCAGGAGGGAACATTTGAGGGGTATTGAGATGGTGGTGTGCAGAGGTCAACATATGTTTCAGAGACACAGAGGTACTGCGGTCCTGGTCCCACATTGGGGGTAGACAAAAGTCCCTGCTAAAGATTTCTGTCCAACTGTTATCACATTTTGTGCAGCCTGGCTCCCTCTGTAAGGATTCCCCAGTGTCTTTCGATCCTACAGATGACTGTAGCAAACTTCCCAAATTTTTTCTTGGCCTCATACTCCCAAAGGAGTGCCTGACATTTGCCAGCCTAACGATACTCACATTCTGGGAAAAACCTCACTAACCATGCATATTTATGTACCACACATGGCAAATCCTTACAATTGCAGAACATCATATCGCACTTGTCATCTTTGAGGTACTGTAAGTATTTGGATTTGAGGGTAATATTCATCCTTGCTTGCTCTCTCCCATCTGAAGTCTACGGTGCTGCTATTCCTTTCTCACATCTCCCTTCAAAGAGACACGCGACACACAGACTCAATCACTCAGCAAACATATATGCTTTGACGTTTTCATATTGCTGTTTACCTTCTAATTATTCCCCCTTCACCACAAATACAGGCCTGCCATTCCTCATCCCCTCAGTCAACGCAGTCCTTCACTCTTTAGGCCCTGCAAGACCACCATGAACAAGAATCATGTCAGCAAGCAGAAGAAAAGCCTCAGTGTGCTCTTTTGTTCATACTGCTGCCCTCTAGTAACACTTCATGGCAACTGCAGCATAAGAATGGGACTGAGAAGAGGGCTGTCCTATGCAAATAATATCCTCCCATGCACACTTTCTTCTGAGACGGTCGGCGGCTTGTGCCGTGATACCACCTCCAACATATGGTCTTCAACCAAATTTTTAAAAAGCCCACCTGCCTTAGACGAAGGATTTTGCCACTCAAAGGAAGCACATGGGGACATCACCCTCATTTAGCAGGGTCCTAAATTGCCTGCTGTCAGCCTGTATACAGAACAAGGGCGTTCGTGGGCGTTCGTGAGCGTTCCTCAAAGGAAGGAGGTGGGTGATTAAATTCACAGTGCCAGGGCAGGCCCAGCCCAGCCCAGCCCAGCCCAGCTCAGCCCTGCACAGCCCAGCACAGCCCAGCCCGGCACAGCGCACTGCTGTGGAGGTCCATTCCTTCACATCCTGCAGCAGGCATGATGCAGACCTATTAGAGCAAAGGCTTGACTCTGCCCTTGTCTGTCTCTTAAAGGAAACAATCTTTGTAGCTTCTTATTGCACCTAATAAATGGACTCTAGCTTGCCTCAAACTTGACCCATCATTTCATTAGCCAGAGCTCATACTTGACCTTTATTTCTATCCAAGCTCACTGACACAAAACCCCTGATTTGAGCAAGTGGCTCACACCAAAATAAAAAATCACCATCATCCAACCTATTTTACAACAAGTGTAGCCCCTTCCTCTTATTCTTGTGCTCAGTTATAACCCCCAATACCACAATTGCACTCTGCAATTCACCAAACTTAAAGGACAAAGAATGAAGACATTGATAAAGGAAGATAAGGCCTTGTCCCTATTGCACCTACTTGAGAGATAGGGCGGTTGGTAGAAGGTCATGAGGGAAAACATTTGAAATTTCGGGACACACATGCCAAAAAGAGTGTCCACTTTTCTCCTCTGTTACCAAGTAAAAAAAAAATTTGCAAAAAAAAAAACTATTCACTTTTTGAAAATTTCCACCTTGGGATACTTCTACAGCATTGGCAGGATTCGAACCCTGGCCTGTGAGGGCTGTCCCCACCAAAGGTACAAGACTTACCTTTGAGCTATAGCTCCTTGGTGGTCTAGAGGATTGCAGTAGTAACTATAAGCAACATACAGGCCTTGGTGTCCTTCCCTGCGGCATCCATTGCACATGAAAAGGATGACCATGACATAAGGACAATTTGATAGGCTACTTACATGGAAACCAGTGTGGTCCAGTGGGTAAGTGCCTGCCTTCCATCCAGGCAACCAGGGTTCAAATCCCGGGTTCGGCACCAGGTGACTGATGGTGGCAGAGCAGAGGTAAGTTGGAGGTGGGCCTAAAGGGCCAATTGGTAAAATGTGTCTGTGTGTTGTGTAAGAGTGGAATCATGCCTAGTGAATGAGGGATTGCAGGTTGGTTGGTAAGTAGTGAGTGGGTGGGGTCAGAGAGTAGGGGTATAGGAGGAGCTAGTTCGGAGAGGAGGGGTATAGGAGGAGCTAGTTCGGAGAGGAGGGGTATAGGAGGAGCTGGGTGAGAGAGGAGGGGTATAGGAGGAGCTTGGTCGGAGAGGAGGGGTATAGGAGGAGCCTAGTCAGAGTGGGTGGGGTCAGAGAGGAGGGGTTCAGGAGCAGCCTAGTCAGAGTGGGTGGGGTCAGAGAGGAGGGGTATATGGGTGGGGTCAGAGAGCAGAGGAATAGGTGGAGTAGGATCCTGACTTATTGTGGGAAAGTGCAAATACTTTTTTACTGCACCCCCCTATACTCTCTGATTTCTGTTGGGAGGGGGCAGTCAAAAATGGGGGGTTCAGTATTAAAAGGTGCTTGGGCGCAACGTGAAGGCGATGAGGGGCACAGAATGGCATGGCTTCCAGGTACTTTTTGGGGGGCTACCATTAGTTTTTATTGCTCTGATCCTCCCTCATGGGGTGTACCCCAAATGGTTAGGGGCAACGGGGGGGGGAGGCAAGATGCTGTTTGACAGTTTCTATTACCAACAGGGGTCACCATACGATTCTTCTGCAGTTATGGTATTGAAAGGTAAAACAAGGAGCATGTGGCTGTATTTTTGCAGGTCGGGTGCCCCAAAATGTTACTGCCAGCAGCAGCAGCCCCCTTCCTCCCCACCCGGCAGATTGGTATAGGTACCTTTAGGACATTTCTGTTGAAAACAGAGGCTATAGCGAATCGCACTACAAAATCCGAGAGCACTAACACTTGCTAAATAAAGGTGGCATCGGAGCATACGAATGAGGCAGGGAGAGGCTACTGTTGGCAATTGGTTTGGTGGGTCATAGTGAATAACCTCGGCATGCAAATAGGCAGAAGTGTGAGGATTGGCAGTGTCTGTAGAGAATTTTGGCATGCTCTTCAGTTGATTTTTTCCTCCTTACGTTGGCTATGAACTACAGAGGAAAGGCCTGGCCTTACTGTTGGGCAAAACATGTTTCATGATTTTAAGAAGTGTAGTCTGGCTGTACTGAGAGGGGCTGTACAGTACGGTAAATGTCTGTATACCCCTGCGATGTGCATCCAACTGTCACTTGAGATTGAACAGCGAACGAAGCAGCTGGGTTACTGACTGAATGTAAATAGAAGGCACATAGGAAGGGTGCTTGTGGTCACTCAAATGATTGAAACCCGGTTGATGCACTACCAAAGCTGGGGTACCAGGAGGGAACATTTGAGGGGTATTGAGATGGTGGTGTGCAGAGGTCAACATATGTTTCAGAGACACAGAGGTACTGCGGTCCTGGTCCCACATTGGGGGTAGACAAAAGTCCCTGCTAAAGATTTCTGTCCAACTGTTATCACATTTTGTGCAGCCTGGCTCCCTCTGTAAGGATTCCCCAGTGTCTTTCGATCCTACAGATGACTGTAGCAAACTTCCCAAATTTTTTCTTGGCCTCATACTCCCAAAGGAGTGCCTGACATTTGCCAGCCTAACGATACTCACATTCTGGGAAAAACCTCACTAACCATGCATATTTATGTACCACACATGGCAAATCCTTACAATTGCAGAACATCATATCGCACTTGTCATCTTTGAGGTACTGTAAGTATTTGGATTTGAGGGTAATATTCATCCTTGCTTGCTCTCTCCCATCTGAAGTCTACGGTGCTGCTATTCCTTTCTCACATCTCCTTTCAAAGAGACACGCGACACACAGACTCAATCACTAAGCAAACATATATGCTTTGACGTTTTCATATTGCTGTTTACCTTCTAATTATTCCCCCTTCACCACAAATACAGGCCTGCCATTCCTCATCCCCTCAGTCAACGCAGTCCTTCACTCTTTAGGCCCTGCAAGACCACCATGAACAAGAATCATGTCAGCAAGCAGAAGAAAAGCCTCAGTGTGCTCTTTTGTTCATACTGCTGCCCTCTAGTAACACTTCATGGCAACTGCAGCATAAGAATGGGACTGAGAAGAGGGCTGTCCTATGCAAATAATATCCTCCCATGCACACTTTCTTCTGAGACGGTCGGCGGCTTGTGCCGTGATACCACCTCCAACATATGGTCTTCAACCAAATTTTAAAAAAGCCCACCTGCCTTAGACGAAGGATTTTGCCACTCAAAGGAAGCACATGGGGACATCACCCTCATTTAGCAGGGTCCTAAATTGCCTGCTGTCAGCCTGTATACAGAACAAGGGCGTTCGTGGGCGTTCGTGAGCGTTCCTCAAAGGAAGGAGGTGGGTGATTAAATTCACAGTGCCAGGGCAGGCCCAGCCCAGCCCAGCCCAGCCCAGCTCAGCCCTGCACAGCCCAGCCCCGCACAGCGCACTGCTGTGGAGGTCCATTCCTTCACATCCTGCAGCAGGCATGATGCAGACCTATTAGAGCAAAGGCTTGACTCTGCCCTTGTCTGTCTCTTAAAGGAAACAATCTTTGTAGCTTCTTATTGCACCTAATAAATGGACTCTAGCTTGCCTCAAACTTGACCCATCATTTCATTAGCCAGAGCTCATACTTGACCTTTATTTCTATCCAAGCTCACTGGCACAAAACCCCTGATTTGAGCAAGTGGCTCACACCAAAATAAAAAATCACCATCATCCAACCTATTTTACAACAAGTGTAGCCCCTTCCTCTTATTCTTGTGCTCAGTTATAACCCCCAATACCACAATTGCACTCTGCAATTCACCAAACTTAAAGGACAAAGAATGAAGACATTGATAAAGGAAGATAAGGCCTTGTCCCTATTGCACCTACTTGAGAGATAGGGCGGTTGGTAGAAGGTCATGAGGGAAAATATTTGAAATTTCGGGACACTCATGCCAAAAAGAGTGTCCACTTTTCTCCTCTGTTACCAAGTAAAAAAAAAATTTGCAAACAAAAAAAACTATTCACTTTTTGAAAATTTCCACCTTGGGATACTTCTACAGCATTGGCAGGATTCGAACCCTGGCCTGTGAGGGCTGTCCCCACCAAAGGTACAAGACTTACCTTTGAGCTATAGCTCCTTGGTGGTCTAGAGGATTGCAGTAGTAACTATAAGCAACATACAGGCCTTGGTGTCCTTCCCTGCGGCATCCATTGCACATGAAAAGGATGACCATGACATAAGGACAATTTGATAGGCTACTTACATGGAAACCAGTGTGGTCCAGTGGGTAAGTGCCTGCCTTCCATCCAGGCAACCAGGGTTCAAATCCCGGGTTCGGCACCAGGTGACTGATGGTGGCAGAGCAGAGGTAAGTTGGAGGTGGGCCTAAAGGGCCAATTGGTAAGTAAAATGTGTCTGTGTGTTGTGTAAGAGTGGAATCATGCCTAGTGAATGAGGGATTGCAGGTTGGTTGGTAAGTAGTGAGTGGGTGGGGTCAGAGGGGAGGGGTATAGGAGGAGCTGGGTGAGAGAGGAGGGGTATAGGAGGAGCCTAGTCAGAGTGGGTGGGGTCAGAGATGAGGGGTTCAGGAGCAGCCTAGTCAGAGTGGTTGGGGTCAGAGAGGAGGGGTGTAGGAGGAGCTGGGTCAGAGAGGAGGGGTATAGGAGGAGCTGGGTCGGATAGGAGGGGTATAGGAGGAGCCTAGTCAGAGTGGGTGGGGTCAGAGAGGAGGGGTATAGGAGGAGCTGGGTGAGAGAGGAGGGGTATAGGAGGAGCTCGGTCGGAGAGGAGGGGTATAGGAGGAGGCTAGTCAGAGTGGGTGGGGTCAGAAAGGAGGGGTATATGGGTGGGGTCAGAGAGCAGAGGAATAGGTAGAGTAGAATCCTGACTTATTGTGGGAAAGTGCAAATACTTTTTTACTGCACCCCCCTATACTCTCTGATTTCTGTTGGGAGGGGGCAGTCAAAAATGGGGGGTTCAGTATTAAAAGGTGCTTGGGCGCAACGTGAAGGCGATGAGGTGCACAGAATGGCATGGCTTCCAGGTACTTTTTGGGGGGGCTACCATTAGTTTTTATTGCTCTGATCCTCCCTCATGGGGTGTACCCCAAATGGTTAGGGGCAACGGGGGGGAGGCAAGATGCTGTTTGACAGTTTCTATTACCAACAGGGGTCACCATACGATTCTTCTGCAGTTATGGTATTGAAAGGTAAAACAAGGAGCATGTGGCTGTATTTTTGCAGGTCGGGTGCCCCAAAATGTTACTGCCAGCAGCAGCAGCCCCCTTCCTCCCCACCCGGCAGATTGGTATAGGTACCTTTAGGACATTTCTGTTGAAAACAGAGGCTATAGCGAATCGCACTACAAAATCCGAGAGCACTAACACTTGCTAAATAAAGGTGGCATCGGAGCATACGAATGAGGCAGGGAGAGGCTACTGTTGGCAATTGGTTTGGTGGGTCATAGTGAATAACCTCGGCATGCAAATAGGCAGAAGTGTGAGGATTGGCAGTGTCTGTAGAGAATTTTGGCATGCTCTTCAGTTGATTTTTTCCTCCTTACGTTGGCTATGAACTACAGAGGAAAGGCCTGGCCTTACTGTTGGGCAAAACATGTTTCATGATTTTAAGAAGTGTAGTCTGGCTGTACTGAGAGGGGCTGTACAGTACGGTAAATGTCTGTATACCCCTGCGATGTGCATCCAACTGTCACTTGAGATTGAACAGCGAACGAAGCAGCTGGGTTACTGACTGAATGTAAATGGAAGGCACATAGGAAGAGTGCTTGTGGTCACTCAAATGATTGAAACCCGGTTGATGCACTACCAAAGCTGGGGTACCAGGAGGGAACATTTGAGGGGTATTGAGATGGTGGTGTGCAGAGGTCAACATATGTTTCAGAGACACAGAGGTACTGCGGTCCTGGTCCCACATTGGGGGTAGACAAAAGTCCCTGCTAAAGATTTCTGTCCAACTGTTATCACATTTTGTGCAGCCTGGCTCCCTCTGTAAGGATTCCCCAGTGTCTTTCGATCCTACAGATGACTGTAGCAAACTTCCCAAATTTTTTCTTGGCCTCATACTCCCAAAGGAGTGCCTGACATTTGCCAGCCTAACGATACTCACATTCTGGGAAAAACCTCACTAACCATGCATATTTATGTACCACACATGGCAAATCCTTACAATTGCAGAACATCATATCGCACTTGTCATCTTTGAGGTACTGTAAGTATTTGGATTTGAGGGTAATATTCATCCTTGCTTGCTCTCTCCCATCTGAAGTCTACGGTGCTGCTATTCCTTTCTCACATCTCCCTTCAAAGAGACACGCGACACACAGACTCAATCACTCAGCAAACATATATGCTTTGACGTTTTCATATTGCTGTTTACCTTCTAATTATTCCCCCTTCACCACAAATACAGGCCTGCCATTCCTCATCCCCTCAGTCAACGCAGTCCTTCACTCTTTAGGCCCTGCAAGACCACCATGAACAAGAATCATGTCAGCAAGCAGAAGAAAAGCCTCAGTGTGCTCTTTTGTTCATACTGCTGCCCTCTAGTAACACTTCATGGCAACTGCAGCATAAGAATGGGACTGAGAAGAGGGCTGTCCTATGCAAATAATATCCTCCCATGCACACTTTCTTCTGAGACGGTCGGCGGCTTGTGCCGTGATACCACCTCCAACATATGGTCTTCAACCAAATTTTTAAAAAGCCCACCTGCCTTAGACGAAGGATTTTGCCACTCAAAGGAAGCACATGGGGACATCACCCTCATTTAGCAGGGTCCTAAATTGCCTGCTGTCAGCCTGTATACAGAACAAGGGCGTTCGTGGGCGTTCGTGAGCGTTCCTCAAAGGAAGGAGGTGGGTGATTAAATTCACAGTGCCAGGGCAGGCCCAGCCCAGCCCAGCCCAGCCCAGCTCAGCCCTGCACAGCCCAGCACAGCCCAGCCCGGCACAGCGCACTGCTGTGGAGGTCCATTCCTTCACATCCTGCAGCAGGCATGATGCAGACCTATTAGAGCAAAGGCTTGACTCTGCCCTTGTCTGTCTCTTAAAGGAAACAATCTTTGTAGCTTCTTATTGCACCTAATAAATGGACTCTAGCTTGCCTCAAACTTGACCCATCATTTCATTAGCCAGAGCTCATACTTGACCTTTATTTCTATCCAAGCTCACTGACACAAAACCCCTGATTTGAGCAAGTGGCTCACACCAAAATAAAAAATCACCATCATCCAACCTATTTTACAACAAGTGTAGCCCCTTCCTCTTATTCTTGTGCTCAGTTATAACCCCCAATACCACAATTGCACTCTGCAATTCACCAAACTTAAAGGACAAAGAATGAAGACATTGATAAAGGAAGATAAGGCCTTGTCCCTATTGCACCTACTTGAGAGATAGGGCGGTTGGTAGAAGGTCATGAGGGAAAACATTTGAAATTTCGGGACACACATGCCAAAAAGAGTGTCCACTTTTCTCCTCTGTTACCAAGTAAAAAAAAAATTTGCAAAAAAAAAAACTATTCACTTTTTGAAAATTTCCACCTTGGGATACTTCTACAGCATTGGCAGGATTCGAACCCTGGCCTGTGAGGGCTGTCCCCACCAAAGGTACAAGACTTACCTTTGAGCTATAGCTCCTTGGTGGTCTAGAGGATTGCAGTAGTAACTATAAGCAACATACAGGCCTTGGTGTCCTTCCCTGCGGCATCCATTGCACATGAAAAGGATGACCATGACATAAGGACAATTTGATAGGCTACTTACATGGAAACCAGTGTGGTCCAGTGGGTAAGTGCCTGCCTTCCATCCAGGCAACCAGGGTTCAAATCCCGGGTTCGGCACCAGGTGACTGATGGTGGCAGAGCAGAGGTAAGTTGGAGGTGGGCCTAAAGGGCCAATTGGTAAAATGTGTCTGTGTGTTGTGTAAGAGTGGAATCATGCCTAGTGAATGAGGGATTGCAGGTTGGTTGGTAAGTAGTGAGTGGGTGGGGTCAGAGAGTAGGGGTATAGGAGGAGCTAGTTCGGAGAGGAGGGGTATAGGAGGAGCTAGTTCGGAGAGGAGGGGTATAGGAGGAGCTGGGTGAGAGAGGAGGGGTATAGGAGGAGCTTGGTCGGAGAGGAGGGGTATAGGAGGAGCCTAGTCAGAGTGGGTGGGGTCAGAGAGGAGGGGTTCAGGAGCAGCCTAGTCAGAGTGGGTGGGGTCAGAGAGGAGGGGTATATGGGTGGGGTCAGAGAGCAGAGGAATAGGTGGAGTAGGATCCTGACTTATTGTGGGAAAGTGCAAATACTTTTTTACTGCACCCCCCTATACTCTCTGATTTCTGTTGGGAGGGGGCAGTCAAAAATGGGGGGTTCAGTATTAAAAGGTGCTTGGGCGCAACGTGAAGGCGATGAGGGGCACAGAATGGCATGGCTTCCAGGTACTTTTTGGGGGGCTACCATTAGTTTTTATTGCTCTGATCCTCCCTCATGGGGTGTACCCCAAATGGTTAGGGGCAACGGGGGGGGGAGGCAAGATGCTGTTTGACAGTTTCTATTACCAACAGGGGTCACCATACGATTCTTCTGCAGTTATGGTATTGAAAGGTAAAACAAGGAGCATGTGGCTGTATTTTTGCAGGTCGGGTGCCCCAAAATGTTACTGCCAGCAGCAGCAGCCCCCTTCCTCCCCACCCGGCAGATTGGTATAGGTACCTTTAGGACATTTCTGTTGAAAACAGAGGCTATAGCGAATCGCACTACAAAATCCGAGAGCACTAACACTTGCTAAATAAAGGTGGCATCGGAGCATACGAATGAGGCAGGGAGAGGCTACTGTTGGCAATTGGTTTGGTGGGTCATAGTGAATAACCTCGGCATGCAAATAGGCAGAAGTGTGAGGATTGGCAGTGTCTGTAGAGAATTTTGGCATGCTCTTCAGTTGATTTTTTCCTCCTTACGTTGGCTATGAACTACAGAGGAAAGGCCTGGCCTTACTGTTGGGCAAAACATGTTTCATGATTTTAAGAAGTGTAGTCTGGCTGTACTGAGAGGGGCTGTACAGTACGGTAAATGTCTGTATACCCCTGCGATGTGCATCCAACTGTCACTTGAGATTGAACAGCGAACGAAGCAGCTGGGTTACTGACTGAATGTAAATAGAAGGCACATAGGAAGGGTGCTTGTGGTCACTCAAATGATTGAAACCCGGTTGATGCACTACCAAAGCTGGGGTACCAGGAGGGAACATTTGAGGGGTATTGAGATGGTGGTGTGCAGAGGTCAACATATGTTTCAGAGACACAGAGGTACTGCGGTCCTGGTCCCACATTGGGGGTAGACAAAAGTCCCTGCTAAAGATTTCTGTCCAACTGTTATCACATTTTGTGCAGCCTGGCTCCCTCTGTAAGGATTCCCCAGTGTCTTTCGATCCTACAGATGACTGTAGCAAACTTCCCAAATTTTTTCTTGGCCTCATACTCCCAAAGGAGTGCCTGACATTTGCCAGCCTAACGATACTCACATTCTGGGAAAAACCTCACTAACCATGCATATTTATGTACCACACATGGCAAATCCTTACAATTGCAGAACATCATATCGCACTTGTCATCTTTGAGGTACTGTAAGTATTTGGATTTGAGGGTAATATTCATCCTTGCTTGCTCTCTCCCATCTGAAGTCTACGGTGCTGCTATTCCTTTCTCACATCTCCTTTCAAAGAGACACGCGACACACAGACTCAATCACTAAGCAAACATATATGCTTTGACGTTTTCATATTGCTGTTTACCTTCTAATTATTCCCCCTTCACCACAAATACAGGCCTGCCATTCCTCATCCCCTCAGTCAACGCAGTCCTTCACTCTTTAGGCCCTGCAAGACCACCATGAACAAGAATCATGTCAGCAAGCAGAAGAAAAGCCTCAGTGTGCTCTTTTGTTCATACTGCTGCCCTCTAGTAACACTTCATGGCAACTGCAGCATAAGAATGGGACTGAGAAGAGGGCTGTCCTATGCAAATAATATCCTCCCATGCACACTTTCTTCTGAGACGGTCGGCGGCTTGTGCCGTGATACCACCTCCAACATATTTTCTTCAACCAAATTTTAAAAAAGCCCACCTGCCTTAGACGAAGGATTTTGCCACTCAAAGGAAGCACATGGGGACATCACCCTCATTTAGCAGGGTCCTAAATTGCCTGCTGTCAGCCTGTATACAGAACAAGGGCGTTCGTGGGCGTTCGTGAGCGTTCCTCAAAGGAAGGAGGTGGGTGATTAAATTCACAGTGCCAGGGCAGGCCCAGCCAAGCCCAGCCCAGCCCAGCTCAGCCCTGCACAGCCCAGCCCGGCACAGCGCACTGCTGTGGAGGTCCATTCCTTCACATCCTGCAGCAGGCATGATGCAGACCTATTAGAGCAAAGGCTTGACTCTGCCCTTGTCTGTCTCTTAAAGGAAACAATCTTTGTAGCTTCTTATTGCACCTAATAAATGGACTCTAGCTTGCCTCAAACTTGACCCATCATTTCATTAGCCAGAGCTCATACTTGACCTTTATTTCTATCCAAGCTCACTGACACAAAACCCCTGATTTGAGCAAGTGGCTCACACCAAAATAAAAAATCACCATCATCCAACCTATTTTACAACAAGTGTAGCCCCTTCCTCTTATTCTTGTGCTCAGTTATAACCCCCAATACCACAATTGCACTCTGCAATTCACCAAACTTAAAGGACAAAGAATGAAGACATTGATAAAGGAAGATAAGGCCTTGTCCCTATTGCACCTACTCGAGAGATAGGGCGGTTGGTAGAAGGTCATGAGGGAAAACATTTGAAATTTCGGGACACACATGCCAAAAAGAGTGTCCACTTTTCTCCTCTGTTACCAAGTAAAAAAAAAATTTGCAAAAAAAAAAAACTATTCATTTTTTGAAAATTTCCACCTTGGGATACTTCTACAGCATTGGCAGGATTCGAACCCTGGCCTGTGAGGGCTGTCCCCACCAAAGGTACAAGACTTACCTTTGAGCTATAGCTCCTTGGTGGTCTAGAGGATTGCAGTAGTAACTATAAGCAACATACAGGCCTTGGTGTCCTTCCCTGCGGCATCCATTGCACATGAAAAGGATGACCATGACATAAGGACAATTTGATAGGCTACTTACATGGAAACCAGTGTGGTCCAGTGGTAAGTGCCTGCCTTCCATCCAGGCAACCAGGGTTCAAATCCCGGGTTCGGCACCAGGTGACTGATGGTGGCAGAGCAGAGGTAAGTTGGAGGTGGGCCTAAAGGCCCAATTGGTAAGTAAAATGTGTCTGTGTGTTGTGTAAGAGTGGAATCATGCCTAGTGAATGAGGGATTGCAGGTTGGTTGGTAAGTAGTGAGTGGGTGGGGTCAGAGGGGAGGGGTATAGGAGGAGCTGGGTGAGAGAGGAGGGGTATAGGAGGAGCTCGGTCGGAGAGGAGGGGTATAGGAGGAGCCTAGTCAGAGTGGGTGGGGTCAGAGATGAGGGGTTCAGGAGCAGCCTAGTCAGAGTGGGTGGGGTCAGAGAGGAGGGGTGTAGGAGGAGCTGGGTCAGAGAGGAGGGGTATAGGAGGAGCTGGGTCGGATAGGAGGGGTATAGGAGGAGCCTAGTCAGAGTGGGTGGGGTCAGAGAGGAGGGGTATAGGAGGAGCTGGGTGAGAGAGGAGGGGTATAGGAGGAGCCAAGTCAGAGTGGGTGGGGTCAGAGAGGAGGGGTGTAGGAGGAGCTGGGTCACAGAGGAGGGGTATAGGAGGAGCTGGGTGGGTATAGGAGGAGCCTAGTCAGAGTGGGTGGGGTCAGAGAGGAGGGGTATAGGAGGAGCTGGGTGAGAGAGGAGGGGTATAGGAGGAGCCAAGTCAGAGTGGGTGGGGTCAGAGAGGAGGGGTTCAGGAGCAGCCTAGTCAGAGTGGGTGGGGTCAGAGAGGAGGGGTATATGGGTGGGGTCAGAGAGCAGAGGAATAGGTGGAGTAGGATCCTGACTTATTGTGGGAAAGTGCAAATACTTTTTTACTGCACCCCCCTATACTCTCTGATTTCTGTTGGGAGGGGGCAGTCAAAAATGGGGGGTTCAGTATTAAAAGGTGCTTGGGCGCAACGTGAAGGCGATGAGGTGCACAGAATGGCATGGCTTCCAGGTACTTTTTGGGGGGGCTACCATTAGTTTTTTTTGCTCTGATCCTCCCTCATGGGGTGTACCCCAAATGGTTAGGGGCAACGGGGGGGAGGCAAGATGCTGTTTGACAGTTTCTATTACCAACAGGGGTCACCATACGATTCTTCTGCAGTTCTGGTATTGAAAGGTAAAACAAGGAGCATGTGGCTGTATTTTTGCAGGTCGGGTGCCCCAAAATGTTACTGCCAGCAGCAGCAGCCCCCTTCCTCCCCACCCGGCAGATTGGTATAGGTACCTTTAGGACATTTCTGTTGAAAACAGAGGCTATAGCGAATCGCACTACAAAATCCGAGAGCACTAACACTTGCTAAATAAAGGTGGCATCGGAGCATACGAATGAGGCAGGGAGAGGCTACTGTTGGCAATTGGTTTGGTGGGTCATAGTGAATAACCTCGGCATGCAAATAGGCAGAAGTGTGAGGATTGGCAGTGTCTGTAGAGAATTTTGGCATGCTCTTCAGTTGATTTTTTCCTCCTTACGTTGGCTATGAACTACAGAGGAAAGGCCTGGCCTTACTGTTGGGCAAAACATGTTTCATGATTTTAAGAAGTGTAGTCTGGCTGTACTGAGAGGGGCTGTACAGTACGGTAAATGTCTGTATACCCCTGCGATGTGCATCCAACTGTCACTTGAGATTGAACAGCGAACGAAGCAGCTGGGTTACTGACTGAATGTAAATGGAAGGCACATAGGAAGAGTGCTTGTGGTCACTCAAATGATTGAAACCCGGTTGATGCACTACCAAAGCTGGGGTACCAGGAGGGAACATTTGAGGGGTATTGAGATGGTGGTGTGCAGAGGTCAACATATGTTTCAGAGACACAGAGGTACTGCGGTCCTGGTCCCACATTGGGGGTAGACAAAAGTCCCTGCTAATGATTTCTGTCCAACTGTTATCACATTTTGTGCAGCCTGGCTCCCTCTGTAAGGATTCCCCAGTGTCTTTCGATCCTACAGATGACTGTAGCAAACTTCCCAAATTTTTTCTTGGCCTCATACTCCCAAAGGAGTGCCTGACATTTGCCAGCCTAACGATACTCACATTCTGGGAAAAACCTCACTAACCATGCATATTTATGTACCACACATGGCAAATCCTTACAATTGCAGAACATCATATCGCACTTGTCATCTTTGAGGTACTGTAAGTATTTGGATTTGAGGGTAATATTCATCCTTGCTTGCTCTCTCCCATCTGAAGTCTACGGTGCTGCTATTCCTTTCTCACATCTCCCTTCAAAGAGACACGCGACACACAGACTCAATCACTCAGCAAACATATATGCTTTGACGTTTTCATATTGCTGTTTACCTTCTAATTATTCCCCCTTCACCACAAATACAGGCCTGCCATTCCTCATCCCCTCAGTCAACGCAGTCCTTCACTCTTTAGGCCCTGCAAGACCACCATGAACAAGAATCATGTCAGCAAGCAGAAGAAAAGCCTCAGTGTGCTCTTTTGTTCATACTGCTGCCCTCTAGTAACACTTCATGGCAACTGCAGCATAAGAATGGGACTGAGAAGAGGGCTGTCCTATGCAAATAATATCCTCCCATGCACACTTTCTTCTGAGACGGTCGGCGGCTTGTGCCGTGATACCACCTCCAACATATGGTCTTCAACCAAATTTTTAAAAATCCCACCTGCCTTAGACGAAGGATTTTGCCACTCAAAGGAAGCACATGGGGACATCACCCTCATTTAGCAGGGTCCTAAATTGCCTGCTGTCAGCCTGTATACAGAACAAGGGCGTTCGTGGGCGTTCGTGAGCGTTCCTCAAAGGAAGGAGGTGGGTGATTAAATTCACAGTGCCAGGGCAGGCCCAGCCCAGCCCAGCCCAGCCCAGCCCAGCTCAGCCCTGCACAGCCCAGCACAGCCCAGCCCGGCACAGCGCACTGCTGTGGAGGTCCATTCCTTCACATCCTGCAGCAGGCATGATGCAGACCTATTAGAGCAAAGGCTTGACTCTGCCCTTGTCTGTCTCTTAAAGGAAACAATCTTTGTAGCTTCTTATTGCACCTAATAAATGGACTCTAGCTTGCCTCAAACTTGACCCATCATTTCATTAGCCAGAGCTCATACTTGACCTTTATTTCTATCCAAGCTCACTGACACAAAACCCCTGATTTGAGCAAGTGGCTCACACCAAAATAAAAAATCACCATCATCCAACCTATTTTACAACAAGTGTAGCCCCTTCCTCTTATTCTTGTGCTCAGTTATAACCCCCAATACCACAATTGCACTCTGCAATTCACCAAACTTAAAGGACAAAGAATGAAGACATTGATAAAGGAAGATAAGGCCTTGTCCCTATTGCACCTACTTGAGAGATAGGGCGGTTGGTAGAAGGTCATGAGGGAAAACATTTGAAATTTCGGGACACACATGCCAAAAAGAGTGTCCACTTTTCTCCTCTGTTACCAAGTAAAAAAAAAATTTGCAAAAAAAAAAACTATTCACTTTTTGAAAATTTCCACCTTGGGATACTTCTACAGCATTGGCAGGATTCGAACCCTGGCCTGTGAGGGCTGTCCCCACCAAAGGTACAAGACTTACCTTTGAGCTATAGCTCCTTGGTGGTCTAGAGGATTGCAGTAGTAACTATAAGCAACATACAGGCCTTGGTGTCCTTCCCTGCGGCATCCATTGCACATGAAAAGGATGACCATGACATAAGGACAATTTGATAGGCTACTTACATGGAAACCAGTGTGGTCCAGTGGGTAAGTGCCTGCCTTCCATCCAGGCAACCAGGGTTCAAATCCCGGGTTCGGCACCAGGTGACTGATGGTGGCAGAGCAGAGGTAAGTTGGAGGTGGGCCTAAAGGGCCAATTGGTAAAATGTGTCTGTGTGTTGTGTAAGAGAGGAATCATGCCTAGTGAATGAGGGATTGCAGGTTGGTTGGTAAGTAGTGAGTGGGTGGGGTCAGAGGGTAGGGGTATAGGAGGAGCTAGTTCGGAGAGGAGGGGTATAGGAGGAGCTGGGTGAGAGAGGAGGGGTATAGGAGGAGCTTGGTCGGAGAGGAGGGGTATAGGAGGAGCCTAGTCAGAGTGGGTGGGGTCAGAGAGGAGGGGTTCAGGAGCAGCCTAGTCAGAGTGGGTGGGGTCAGAGAGGAGGGGTATATGGGTGGGGTCAGAGAGCAGAGGAATAGGTGGAGTAGGATCCTGACTTATTGTGGGAAAGTGCAAATACTTTTTTACTGCACCCCCCTATACTCTCTGATTTCTGTTGGGAGGGGGCAGTCAAAAATGGGGGGTTCAGTATTAAAAGGTGCTTGGGCGCAACGTGAAGGCGATGAGGGGCACAGAATGGCATGGCTTCCAGGTACTTTTTGGGGGGCTACCATTAGTTTTTATTGCTCTGATCCTCCCTCATGGGGTGTACCCCAAATGGTTAGGGGCAACGGGGGGGGAGGCAAGATGCTGTTTGACAGTTTCTATTACCAACAGGGGTCACCATACGATTCTTCTGCAGTTATGGTATTGAAAGGTAAAACAAGGAGCATGTGGCTGTATTTTTGCAGGTCGGGTGCCCCAAAATGTTACTGCCAGCAGCAGCAGCCCCCTTCCTCCCCACCCGGCAGATTGGTATAGGTACCTTTAGGACATTTCTGTTGAAAACAGAGGCTATAGCGAATCGCACTACAAAATCCGAGAGCACTAACACTTGCTAAATAAAGGTGGCATCGGAGCATACGAATGAGGCAGGGAGAGGCTACTGTTGGCAATTGGTTTGGTGGGTCATAGTGAATAACCTCGGCATGCAAATAGGCAGAAGTGTGAGGATTGGCAGTGTCTGTAGAGAATTTTGGCATGCTCTTCAGTTGATTTTTTCCTCCTTACGTTGGCTATGAACTACAGAGGAAAGGCCTGGCCTTACTGTTGGGCAAAACATGTTTCATGATTTTAAGAAGTGTAGTCTGGCTGTACTGAGAGGGGCTGTACAGTACGGTAAATGTCTGTATACCCCTGCGATGTGCATCCAACTGTCACTTGAGATTGAACAGCGAACGAAGCAGCTGGGTTACTGACTGAATGTAAATAGAAGGCACATAGGAAGGGTGCTTGTGGTCACTCAAATGATTGAAACCCGGTTGATGCACTACCAAAGCTGGGGTACCAGGAGGGAACATTTGAGGGGTATTGAGATGGTGGTGTGCAGAGGTCAACATATGTTTCAGAGACACAGAGGTACTGCGGTCCTGGTCCCACATTGGGGGTAGACAAAAGTCCCTGCTAAAGATTTCTGTCCAACTGTTATCACATTTTGTGCAGCCTGGCTCCCTCTGTAAGGATTCCCCAGTGTCTTTCGATCCTACAGATGACTGTAGCAAACTTCCCAAATTTTTTCTTGGCCTCATACTCCCAAAGGAGTGCCTGACATTTGCCAGCCTAACGATACTCACATTCTGGGAAAAACCTCACTAACCATGCATATTTATGTACCACACATGGCAAATCCTTACAATTGCAGAACATCATATCGCACTTGTCATCTTTGAGGTACTGTAAGTATTTGGATTTGAGGGTAATATTCATCCTTGCTTGCTCTCTCCCATCTGAAGTCTACGGTGCTGCTATTCCTTTCTCACATCTCCTTTCAAAGAGACACGCGACACACAGACTCAATCACTAAGCAAACATATATGCTTTGACGTTTTCATATTGCTGTTTACCTTCTAATTATTCCCCCTTCACCACAAATACAGGCCTGCCATTCCTCATCCCCTCAGTCAACGCAGTCCTTCACTCTTTAGGCCCTGCAAGACCACCATGAACAAGAATCATGTCAGCAAGCAGAAGAAAAGCCTCAGTGTGCTCTTTTGTTCATACTGCTGCCCTCTAGTAACACTTCATGGCAACTGCAGCATAAGAATGGGACTGAGAAGAGGGCTGTCCTATGCAAATAATATCCTCCCATGCACACTTTCTTCTGAGACGGTCGGCGGCTTGTGCCGTGATACCACCTCCAACATATGGTCTTCAACCAAATTTTAAAAAAGCCCACCTGCCTTAGACGAAGGATTTTGCCACTCAAAGGAAGCACATGGGGACATCACCCTCATTTAGCAGGGTCCTAAATTGCCTGCTGTCAGCCTGTATACAGAACAAGGGCGTTCGTGGGCGTTCGTGAGCGTTCCTCAAAGGAAGGAGGTGGGTGATTAAATTCACAGTGCCAGGGCAGGCCCAGCCCAGCCCAGCCCAGCCCAGCTCAGCCCTGCACAGCCCAGCCCGGCACAGCGCACTGCTGTGGAGGTCCATTCCTTCACATCCTGCAGCAGGCATGATGCAGACCTATTAGAGCAAAGGCTTGACTCTGCCCTTGTCTGTCTCTTAAAGGAAACAATCTTTGTAGCTTCTTATTGCACCTAATAAATGGACTCTAGCTTGCCTCAAACTTGACCCATCATTTCATTAGCCAGAGCTCATACTTGACCTTTATTTCTATCCAAGCTCACTGGCACAAAACCCCTGATTTGAGCAAGTGGCTCACACCAAAATAAAAAATCACCATCATCCAACCTATTTTACAACAAGTGTAGCCCCTTCCTCTTATTCTTGTGCTCAGTTATAACCCCCAATACCACAATTGCACTCTGCAATTCACCAAACTTAAAGGACAAAGAATGAAGACATTGATAAAGGAAGATAAGGCCTTGTCCCTATTGCACCTACTTGAGAGATAGGGCGGTTGGTAGAAGGTCATGAGGGAAAATATTTGAAATTTCGGGACACTCATGCCAAAAAGAGTGTCCACTTTTCTCCTCTGTTACCAAGTAAAAAAAAAATTTGCAAACAAAAAAAACTATTCACTTTTTGAAAATTTCCACCTTGGGATACTTCTACAGCATTGGCAGGATTCGAACCCTGGCCTGTGAGGGCTGTCCCCACCAAAGGTACAAGACTTACCTTTGAGCTATAGCTCCTTGGTGGTCTAGAGGATTGCAGTAGTAACTATAAGCAACATACAGGCCTTGGTGTCCTTCCCTGCGGCATCCATTGCACATGAAAAGGATGACCATGACATAAGGACAATTTGATAGGCTACTTACATGGAAACCAGTGTGGTCCAGTGGGTAAGTGCCTGCCTTCCATCCAGGCAACCAGGGTTCAAATCCCGGGTTCGGCACCAGGTGACTGATGGTGGCAGAGCAGAGGTAAGTTGGAGGTGGGCCTAAAGGGCCAATTGGTAAGTAAAATGTGTCTGTGTGTTGTGTAAGAGTGGAATCATGCCTAGTGAATGAGGGATTGCAGGTTGGTTGGTAAGTAGTGAGTGGGTGGGGTCAGAGGGGAGGGGTATAGGAGGAGCTGGGTGAGAGAGGAGGGGTATAGGAGGAGCCTAGTCAGAGTGGGTGGGGTCAGAGATGAGGGGTTCAGGAGCAGCCTAGTCAGAGTGGTTGGGGTCAGAGAGGAGGGGTGTAGGAGGAGCTGGGTCAGAGAGGAGGGGTATAGGAGGAGCTGGGTCGGATAGGAGGGGTATAGGAGGAGCCTAGTCAGAGTGGGTGGGGTCAGAGAGGAGGGGTATAGGAGGAGCTGGGTGAGAGAGGAGGGGTATAGGAGGAGCTCGGTCGGAGAGGAGGGGTATAGGAGGAGGCTAGTCAGAGTGGGTGGGGTCAGAAAGGAGGGGTATATGGGTGGGGTCAGAGAGCAGAGGAATAGGTAGAGTAGAATCCTGACTTATTGTGGGAAAGTGCAAATACTTTTTTACTGCACCCCCCTATACTCTCTGATTTCTGTTGGGAGGGGGCAGTCAAAAATGGGGGGTTCAGTATTAAAAGGTGCTTGGGCGCAACGTGAAGGCGATGAGGTGCACAGAATGGCATGGCTTCCAGGTACTTTTTGGGGGGGCTACCATTAGTTTTTATTGCTCTGATCCTCCCTCATGGGGTGTACCCCAAATGGTTAGGGGCAACGGGGGGGAGGCAAGATGCTGTTTGACAGTTTCTATTACCAACAGGGGTCACCATACGATTCTTCTGCAGTTATGGTATTGAAAGGTAAAACAAGGAGCATGTGGCTGTATTTTTGCAGGTCGGGTGCCCCAAAATGTTACTGCCAGCAGCAGCAGCCCCCTTCCTCCCCACCCGGCAGATTGGTATAGGTACCTTTAGGACATTTCTGTTGAAAACAGAGGCTATAGCGAATCGCACTACAAAATCCGAGAGCACTAACACTTGCTAAATAAAGGTGGCATCGGAGCATACGAATGAGGCAGGGAGAGGCTACTGTTGGCAATTGGTTTGGTGGGTCATAGTGAATAACCTCGGCATGCAAATAGGCAGAAGTGTGAGGATTGGCAGTGTCTGTAGAGAATTTTGGCATGCTCTTCAGTTGATTTTTTCCTCCTTACGTTGGCTATGAACTACAGAGGAAAGGCCTGGCCTTACTGTTGGGCAAAACATGTTTCATGATTTTAAGAAGTGTAGTCTGGCTGTACTGAGAGGGGCTGTACAGTACGGTAAATGTCTGTATACCCCTGCGATGTGCATCCAACTGTCACTTGAGATTGAACAGCGAACGAAGCAGCTGGGTTACTGACTGAATGTAAATGGAAGGCACATAGGAAGAGTGCTTGTGGTCACTCAAATGATTGAAACCCGGTTGATGCACTACCAAAGCTGGGGTACCAGGAGGGAACATTTGAGGGGTATTGAGATGGTGGTGTGCAGAGGTCAACATATGTTTCAGAGACACAGAGGTACTGCGGTCCTGGTCCCACATTGGGGGTAGACAAAAGTCCCTGCTAAAGATTTCTGTCCAACTGTTATCACATTTTGTGCAGCCTGGCTCCCTCTGTAAGGATTCCCCAGTGTCTTTCGATCCTACAGATGACTGTAGCAAACTTCCCAAATTTTTTCTTGGCCTCATACTCCCAAAGGAGTGCCTGACATTTGCCAGCCTAACGATACTCACATTCTGGGAAAAACCTCACTAACCATGCATATTTATGTACCACACATGGCAAATCCTTACAATTGCAGAACATCATATCGCACTTGTCATCTTTGAGGTACTGTAAGTATTTGGATTTGAGGGTAATATTCATCCTTGCTTGCTCTCTCCCATCTGAAGTCTACGGTGCTGCTATTCCTTTCTCACATCTCCCTTCAAAGAGACACGCGACACACAGACTCAATCACTCAGCAAACATATATGCTTTGACGTTTTCATATTGCTGTTTACCTTCTAATTATTCCCCCTTCACCACAAATACAGGCCTGCCATTCCTCATCCCCTCAGTCAACGCAGTCCTTCACTCTTTAGGCCCTGCAAGACCACCATGAACAAGAATCATGTCAGCAAGCAGAAGAAAAGCCTCAGTGTGCTCTTTTGTTCATACTGCTGCCCTCTAGTAACACTTCATGGCAACTGCAGCATAAGAATGGGACTGAGAAGAGGGCTGTCCTATGCAAATAATATCCTCCCATGCACACTTTCTTCTGAGACGGTCGGCGGCTTGTGCCGTGATACCACCTCCAACATATGGTCTTCAACCAAATTTTTAAAAAGCCCACCTGCCTTAGACGAAGGATTTTGCCACTCAAAGGAAGCACATGGGGACATCACCCTCATTTAGCAGGGTCCTAAATTGCCTGCTGTCAGCCTGTATACAGAACAAGGGCGTTCGTGGGCGTTCGTGAGCGTTCCTCAAAGGAAGGAGGTGGGTGATTAAATTCACAGTGCCAGGGCAGGCCCAGCCCAGCCCAGCCCAGCCCAGCTCAGCCCTGCACAGCCCAGCACAGCCCAGCCCGGCACAGCGCACTGCTGTGGAGGTCCATTCCTTCACATCCTGCAGCAGGCATGATGCAGACCTATTAGAGCAAAGGCTTGACTCTGCCCTTGTCTGTCTCTTAAAGGAAACAATCTTTGTAGCTTCTTATTGCACCTAATAAATGGACTCTAGCTTGCCTCAAACTTGACCCATCATTTCATTAGCCAGAGCTCATACTTGACCTTTATTTCTATCCAAGCTCACTGACACAAAACCCCTGATTTGAGCAAGTGGCTCACACCAAAATAAAAAATCACCATCATCCAACCTATTTTACAACAAGTGTAGCCCCTTCCTCTTATTCTTGTGCTCAGTTATAACCCCCAATACCACAATTGCACTCTGCAATTCACCAAACTTAAAGGACAAAGAATGAAGACATTGATAAAGGAAGATAAGGCCTTGTCCCTATTGCACCTACTTGAGAGATAGGGCGGTTGGTAGAAGGTCATGAGGGAAAACATTTGAAATTTCGGGACACACATGCCAAAAAGAGTGTCCACTTTTCTCCTCTGTTACCAAGTAAAAAAAAAATTTGCAAAAAAAAAAACTATTCACTTTTTGAAAATTTCCACCTTGGGATACTTCTACAGCATTGGCAGGATTCGAACCCTGGCCTGTGAGGGCTGTCCCCACCAAAGGTACAAGACTTACCTTTGAGCTATAGCTCCTTGGTGGTCTAGAGGATTGCAGTAGTAACTATAAGCAACATACAGGCCTTGGTGTCCTTCCCTGCGGCATCCATTGCACATGAAAAGGATGACCATGACATAAGGACAATTTGATAGGCTACTTACATGGAAACCAGTGTGGTCCAGTGGGTAAGTGCCTGCCTTCCATCCAGGCAACCAGGGTTCAAATCCCGGGTTCGGCACCAGGTGACTGATGGTGGCAGAGCAGAGGTAAGTTGGAGGTGGGCCTAAAGGGCCAATTGGTAAAATGTGTCTGTGTGTTGTGTAAGAGTGGAATCATGCCTAGTGAATGAGGGATTGCAGGTTGGTTGGTAAGTAGTGAGTGGGTGGGGTCAGAGAGTAGGGGTATAGGAGGAGCTAGTTCGGAGAGGGGGGTATAGGAGGAGCTAGTTCGGAGAGGAGGGGTATAGGAGGAGCTGGGTGAGAGAGGAGGGGTATAGGAGGAGCTTGGTCGGAGAGGAGGGGTATAGGAGGAGCCTAGTCAGAGTGGGTGGGGTCAGAGAGGAGGGGTTCAGGAGCAGCCTAGTCAGAGTGGGTGGGGTCAGAGAGGAGGGGTATATGGGTGGGGTCAGAGAGCAGAGGAATAGGTGGAGTAGGATCCTGACTTATTGTGGGAAAGTGCAAATACTTTTTTACTGCACCCCCCTATACTCTCTGATTTCTGTTGGGAGGGGGCAGTCAAAAATGGGGGGTTCAGTATTAAAAGGTGCTTGGGCGCAACGTGAAGGCGATGAGGGGCACAGAATGGCATGGCTTCCAGGTACTTTTTGGGGGGCTACCATTAGTTTTTATTGCTCTGATCCTCCCTCATGGGGTGTACCCCAAATGGTTAGGGGCAACGGGGGGGGGAGGCAAGATGCTGTTTGACAGTTTCTATTACCAACAGGGGTCACCATACGATTCTTCTGCAGTTATGGTATTGAAAGGTAAAACAAGGAGCATGTGGCTGTATTTTTGCAGGTCGGGTGCCCCAAAATGTTACTGCCAGCAGCAGCAGCCCCCTTCCTCCCCACCCGGCAGATTGGTATAGGTACCTTTAGGACATTTCTGTTGAAAACAGAGGCTATAGCGAATCGCACTACAAAATCCGAGAGCACTAACACTTGCTAAATAAAGGTGGCATCGGAGCATACGAATGAGGCAGGGAGAGGCTACTGTTGGCAATTGGTTTGGTGGGTCATAGTGAATAACCTCGGCATGCAAATAGGCAGAAGTGTGAGGATTGGCAGTGTCTGTAGAGAATTTTGGCATGCTCTTCAGTTGATTTTTTCCTCCTTACGTTGGCTATGAACTACAGAGGAAAGGCCTGGCCTTACTGTTGGGCAAAACATGTTTCATGATTTTAAGAAGTGTAGTCTGGCTGTACTGAGAGGGGCTGTACAGTACGGTAAATGTCTGTATACCCCTGCGATGTGCATCCAACTGTCACTTGAGATTGAACAGCGAACGAAGCAGCTGGGTTACTGACTGAATGTAAATAGAAGGCACATAGGAAGGGTGCTTGTGGTCACTCAAATGATTGAAACCCGGTTGATGCACTACCAAAGCTGGGGTACCAGGAGGGAACATTTGAGGGGTATTGAGATGGTGGTGTGCAGAGGTCAACATATGTTTCAGAGACACAGAGGTACTGCGGTCTTGGTCTCACATTGGGGGTAGACAAAAGTCCCTGCTAAAGATTTCTGTCCAACTGTTATCACATTTTGTGCAGCCTGGCTCCCTCTGTAAGGATTCCCCAGTGTCTTTCGATCCTACAGATGACTGTAGCAAACTTCCCAAATTTTTTCTTGGCCTCATACTCCCAAAGGAGTGCCTGACATTTGCCAGCCTAACGATACTCACATTCTGGGAAAAACCTCACTAACCATGCATATTTATGTACCACACATGGCAAATCCTTACAATTGCAGAACATCATATCGCACTTGTCATCTTTGAGGTACTGTAAGTATTTGGATTTGAGGGTAATATTCATCCTTGCTTGCTCTCTCCCATCTGAAGTCTACGGTGCTGCTATTCCTTTCTCACATCTCCTTTCAAAGAGACACGCGACACACAGACTCAATCACTAAGCAAACATATATGCTTTGACGTTTTCATATTGCTGTTTACCTTCTAATTATTCCCCCTTCACCACAAATACAGGCCTGCCATTCCTCATCCCCTCAGTCAACGCAGTCCTTCACTCTTTAGGCCCTGCAAGACCACCATGAACAAGAATCATGTCAGCAAGCAGAAGAAAAGCCTCAGTGTGCTCTTTTGTTCATACTGCTGCCCTCTAGTAACACTTCATGGCAACTGCAGCATAAGAATGGGACTGAGAAGAGGGCTGTCCTATGCAAATAATATCCTCCCATGCACACTTTCTTCTGAGACGGTCGGCGGCTTGTGCCGTGATACCACCTCCAACATATTTTCTTCAACCAAATTTTAAAAAAGCCCACCTGCCTTAGACGAAGGATTTTGCCACTCAAAGGAAGCACATGGGGACATCACCCTCATTTAGCAGGGTCCTAAATTGCCTGCTGTCAGCCTGTATACAGAACAAGGGCGTTCGTGGGCGTTCGTGAGCGTTCCTCAAAGGAAGGAGGTGGGTGATTAAATTCACAGTGCCAGGGCAGGCCCAGCCAAGCCCAGCCCAGCCCAGCTCAGCCCTGCACAGCCCAGCCCGGCACAGCGCACTGCTGTGGAGGTCCATTCCTTCACATCCTGCAGCAGGCATGATGCAGACCTATTAGAGCAAAGGCTTGACTCTGCCCTTGTCTGTCTCTTAAAGGAAACAATCTTTGTAGCTTCTTATTGCACCTAATAAATGGACTCTAGCTTGCCTCAAACTTGACCCATCATTTCATTAGCCAGAGCTCATACTTGACCTTTATTTCTATCCAAGCTCACTGACACAAAACCCCTGATTTGAGCAAGTGGCTCACACCAAAATAAAAAATCACCATCATCCAACCTATTTTACAACAAGTGTAGCCCCTTCCTCTTATTCTTGTGCTCAGTTATAACCCCCAATACCACAATTGCACTCTGCAATTCACCAAACTTAAAGGACAAAGAATGAAGACATTGATAAAGGAAGATAAGGCCTTGTCCCTATTGCACCTACTCGAGAGATAGGGCGGTTGGTAGAAGGTCATGAGGGAAAACATTTGAAATTTCGGGACACACATGCCAAAAAGAGTGTCCACTTTTCTCCTCTGTTACCAAGTAAAAAAAAAATTTGCAAAAAAAAAAACTATTCACTTTTTGAAAATTTCCACCTTGGGATACTTCTACAGCATTGGCAGGATTCGAACCCTGGCCTGTGAGGGCTGTCCCCACCAAAGGTACAAGACTTACCTTTGAGCTATAGCTCCTTGGTGGTCTAGAGGATTGCAGTAGTAACTATAAGCAACATACAGGCCTTGGTGTCCTTCCCTGCGGCATCCATTGCACATGAAAAGGATGACCATGACATAAGGACAATTTGATAGGCTACTTACATGGAAACCAGTGTGGTCCAGTGGGTAAGTGCCTGCCTTCCATCCAGGCAACCAGGGTTCAAATCCCGGGTTCGGCACCAGGTGACTGATGGTGGCAGAGCAGAGGTAAGTTGGAGGTGGGCCTAAAGGGCCAATTGGTAAGTAAAATGTGTCTGTGTGTTGTGTAAGAGTGGAATCATGCCTAGTGAATGAGGGATTGCAGGTTGGTTGGTAAGTAGTGAGTGGGTGGGGTCAGAGGGTAGGGGTATAGGAGGAGCTAGTTCGGAGAGGAGGGGTATAGGAGGAGCTAGTTCGGAGAGGAGGGGTATAGGAGGAGCTGGGTGAGAGAGGAGGGGTATAGGAGGAGCTCAGTCGGAGAGGAGGGGTATAGGAGGAGCCTAGTCAGAGTGGGTGGGGTCAGAGAGGAGGGGTTCAGGAGCAGCCTAGTCAGAGTGGGTGGGGTCAGAGAGGAGGGGTGTAGGAGGAGCTGGGTCAGAGAGGAGGGGTATAGGAGGAGCTGGGTGGGTATAGGAGGAGCCTAGTCAGAGTGGGTGGGGTCAGAGAGGAGGGGTATAGGAGGAGCTGGGTGAGAGAGGAGGGGTATAGGAGGAGCCAAGTCAGAGTGGGTGGGGTCAGAGAGGAGGGGTTCAGGAGCAGCCTAGTCAGAGTGGGTGGGGTCAGAGAGGAGGGGTATATGGGTGGGGTCAGAGAGCAGAGGAATAGGTGGAGTAGGATCCTGACTTATTGTGGGAAAGTGCAAATACTTTTTTACTGCACCCCCCTATACTCTCTGATTTCTGTTGGGAGGGGGCAGTCAAAAATGGGGGGTTCAGTATTAAAAGGTGCTTGGGCGCAACATGAAGGCGATGAGGTGCACAGAATGGCATGGCTTCCAGGTACTTTTTGGGGGGGCTACCATTAGTTTTTATTGCTGTGATCCTCCCTCATGGGGTGTACCCCAAATGGTTAGGGGCAACGGGGGGGAGGCAAGATGCTGTTTGACAGTTTCTATTACCAACAGGGGTCACCATACGATTCTTCTGCAGTTCTGGTATTGAAAGGTAAAACAAGGAGCATGTGGCTGTATTTTTGCAGGTCGGGTGCCCCAAAATGTTACTGCCAGCAGCAGCAGCCCCCTTCCTCCCCACCCGGCAGATTGGTATAGGTACCTTTAGGACATTTCTGTTGAAAACAGAGGCTATAGCGAATCGCACTACAAAATCCGAGAGCACTAACACTTGCTAAATAAAGGTGGCATCGGAGCATACGAATGAGGCAGGGAGAGGCTACTGTTGGCAATTGGTTTGGTGGGTCATAGTGAATAACCTCGGCATGCAAATAGGCAGAAGTGTGAGGATTGGCAGTGTCTGTAGAGAATTTTGGCATGCTCTTCAGTTGATTTTTTCCTCCTTACGTTGGCTATGAACTACAGAGGAAAGGCCTGGCCTTACTGTTGGGCAAAACATGTTTCATGATTTTAAGAAGTGTAGTCTGGCTGTACTGAGAGGGGCTGTACAGTACGGTAAATGTCTGTATACCCCTGCGATGTGCATCCAACTGTCACTTGAGATTGAACAGCGAACGAAGCAGCTGGGTTACTGACTGAATGTAAATGGAAGGCACATAGGAAGAGTGCTTGTGGTCACTCAAATGATTGAAACCCGGTTGATGCACTACCAAAGCTGGGGTACCAGGAGGGAACATTTGAGGGGTATTGAGATGGTGGTGTGCAGAGGTCAACATATGTTTCAGAGACACAGAGGTACTGCGGTCCTGGTCCCACATTGGGGGTAGACAAAAGTCCCTGCTAAAGATTTCTGTCCAACTGTTATCACATTTTGTGCAGCCTGGCTCCCTCTGTAAGGATTCCCCAGTGTCTTTCGATCCTACAGATGACTGTAGCAAACTTCCCAAATTTTTTCTTGGCCTCATACTCCCAAAGGAGTGCCTGACATTTGCCAGCCTAACGATACTCACATTCTGGGAAAAACCTCACTAACCATGCATATTTATGTACCACACATGGCAAATCCTTACAATTGCAGAACATCATATCGCACTTGTCATCTTTGAGGTACTGTAAGTATTTGGATTTGAGGGTAATATTCATCCTTGCTTGCTCTCTCCCATCTGAAGTCTACGGTGCTGCTATTCCTTTCTCACATCTCCCTTCAAAGAGACACGCGACACACAGACTCAATCACTCAGCAAACATATATGCTTTGACGTTTTCATATTGCTGTTTACCTTCTAATTATTCCCCCTTCACCACAAATACAGGCCTGCCATTCCTCATCCCCTCAGTCAACGCAGTCCTTCACTCTTTAGGCCCTGCAAGACCACCATGAACAAGAATCATGTCAGCAAGCAGAAGAAAAGCCTCAGTGTGCTCTTTTGTTCATACTGCTGCCCTCTAGTAACACTTCATGGCAACTGCAGCATAAGAATGGGACTGAGAAGAGGGCTGTCCTATGCAAATAATATCCTCCCATGCACACTTTCTTCTGAGACGGTCGGCGGCTTGTGCCGTGATACCACCTCCAACATATGGTCTTCAACCGAATTTTAAAAAAGCCCACCTGCCTTAGACGAAGGATTTTGCCACTCAAAGGAAGCACATGGGGACATCACCCTCATTTAGCAGGGTCCTAAATTGCCTGCTGTCAGCCTGTATACAGAACAAGGGCGTTCGTGGGCGTTCGTGAGCGTTCCTCAAAGGAAGGAGGTGGGTGATTAAATTCACAGTGCCAGGGCAGGCCCAGCCCAGCCCATCCCAGCCCAGCTCAGCCCTGCACAGCCCAGCCCGGCACAGCGCACTGCTGTGGAGGTCCATTCCTTCACATCCTGCAGCAGGCATGATGCAGACCTATTAGAGCAAAGGCTTGACTCTGCCCTTGTCTGTCTCTTAAAGGAAACAATCTTTGTAGCTTCTTATTGCACCTAATAAATGGACTCTAGCTTGCCTCAAACTTGACCCATCATTTCATTAGCCAGAGCTCATACTTGACCTTTATTTCTATCCAAGCTCACTGACACAAAACCCCTGATTTGAGCAAGTGGCTCACACCAAAATAAAACATCACCATCATCCAACCTATTTTACAACAAGTGTAGCCCCTTCCTCTTATTCTTGTGCTCAGTTATAACCCCCAATACCACAATTGCACTCTGCAATTCACCAAACTTAAAGGACAAAGAATGAAGACATTGATAAAGGAAGATAAGGCCTTGTCCCTATTGCACCTACTCGAGAGATAGGGCGGTTGGTAGAAGGTCATGAGGGAAAACATTTGAAATTTCGGGACACACATGCCAAAAAGAGTGTCCACTTTTCTCCTCTGTTACCAAGTAAAAAAAAAAATTGCAAAAAAAAAAAACTATTCACTTTTTGAAAATTTCCACCTTGGGATACTTCTACAGCATTGGCAGGATTCGAACCCTGGCCTGTGAGGGCTGTCCCCACCAAAGGTACAAGACTTACCTTTGAGCTATAGCTCCTTGGTGGTCTAGAGGATTGCAGTAGTAACTATAAGCAACATACAGGCCTTGGTGTCCTTCCCTGCGGCATCCATTGCACATGAAAAGGATGACCATGACATAAGGACAATTTGATAGGCTACTTACATGGAAACCAGTGTGGTCCAGTGGGTAAGTGCCTGCCTTCCATCCAGGCAACCAGGGTTCAAATCCCGGGTTCGGCACCAGGTGACTGATGGTGGCAGAGCAGAGGTAAGTTGGAGGTGGGCCTAAAGGGCCAATTGGTAAGTAAAATGTGTCTGTGTGTTGTGTAAGAGTGGAATCATGCCTAGTGAATGAGGGATTGCAGGTTGGTTGGTAAGTAGTGAGTGGGTGGGGTCAGAGGGGAGGGGTATAGGAGGAGCTGGGTGAGAGAGGAGGGGTATAGGAGGAGCTCGGTCGGAGAGGAGGGGTATAGGAGGAGCCTAGTCAGAGTGGGTGGGGTCAGAGATGAGGGGTTCAGGAGCAGCCTAGTCAGAGTGGGTGGGGTCAGAGAGGAGGGGTGTAGGAGGAGCTGGGTCAGAGAGGAGGGGTATAGGAGGAGCTGGGTCAGAGAGGAGGGGTATAGGAGGAGCTGGGTCGGATAGGAGGGGTATAGGAGGAGCCTAGTCAGAGTGGGTGGGGTCAGAGAGGAGGGGTATAGGAGGAGCTGGGTCGGAAAGGAGGGGTATAGGAGGAGCCAAGTCAGAGTCGGAGGGGTTCAGGAGCAGCCTAGTCAGAGTGGGTGGGGTCAGAGAGGAGGGGTATATGGGTGGGGTCAGAGAGCAGAGGAATAGGTGGAGTAGGATCCTGACTTATTGTGGGAAAGTGCAAATACTTTTTTACTGCACCCCCCTATACTCTCTGATTTCTGTTGGGAGGGGCAGTCAAAAATGGGGGGTTCAGTATTAAAAGGTGCTTGGGCGCAACGTGAAGGCGATGAGGTGCACAGAATGGCATGGCTTCCAGGTACTTTTTGGGGGGGATACCATTAGTTTTTATTGCTCTGATCCTCCCTCATGGGGTGTACCCCAAATGGTTAGGGGCAACGGGGGGGGAGGCAAGATGCTGTTTGACAGTTTCTATTACCAACAGGGGTCACCATACGATTCTTCTGCAGTTATGGTATTGAAAGGTAAAACAAGGAGCATGTGGCTGTATTTTTGCAGGTCGGGTGCCCCAAAATGTTACTGCCAGCAGCAGCAGCCCCCTTCCTCCCCACCCGGCAGATTGGTATAGGTACCTTTAGGACATTTCTGTTGAAAACAGAGGCTATAGCGAATCGCACTACAAAATCCGAGAGCACTAACACTTGCTAAATAAAGGTGGCATCGGAGCATACGAATGAGGCAGGGAGAGGCTACTGTTGGCAATTGGTTTGGTGGGTCATAGTGAATAACCTCGGCATGCAAATAGGCAGAAGTGTGAGGATTGGCAGTGTCTGTAGAGAATTTTGGCATGCTCTTCAGTTGATTTTTTCCTCCTTACGTTGGCTATGAACTACAGAGGAAAGGCCTGGCCTTACTGTTGGGCAAAACATGTTTCATGATTTTAAGAAGTGTAGTCTGGCTGTACTGAGAGGGGCTGTACAGTACGGTAAATGTCTGTATACCCCTGCGATGTGCATCCAACTGTCACTTGAGATTGAACAGCGAACGAAGCAGCTAGGTTACTGACTGAATGTAAATGGAAGGCACATAGGAAGGGTGCTTGTGGTCACTCAAATGATTGAAACCTGGTTGATGCACTACCAAAGCTGGGGTACCAGGAGGGAACATTTGAGGGGTATTGAGATGGTGGTGTGCAGAGGTCAACATATGTTTCAGAGACACAGAGGTACTGCGGTCCTGGTCCCACATTGGGGGTAGACAAAAGTCCCTGCTAAAGATTTCTGTCCAACTGTTATCACATTTTGTGCAGCCTGGCTCCCTCTGTAAGGATTCCCCAGTGTCTTTCGATCCTACAGATGACTGTAGCAAACTTCCCAAATTTTTTCTTGGCCTCATACTCCCAAAGGAGTGCCTGACATTTGCCAGCCTAACGATACTCACATTCTGGGAAAAACCTCACTAACCATGCATATTTATGTACCACACATGGCAAATCCTTACAATTGCAGAACATCATATCGCACTTGTCATCTTTGAGGTACTGTAAGTATTTGGATTTGAGGGTAATATTCATCCTTGCTTGCTCTCTCCCATCTGAAGTCTACGGTGCTGCTATTCCTTTCTCACATCTCCCTTCAAAGAGACACGCGACACACAGACTCAATCACTCAGCAAACATATATGCTTTGACGTTTTCATATTGCTGTTTACCTTCTAATTATTCCCCCTTCACCACAAATACAGGCCTGCCATTCCTCATCCCCTCAGTCAACGCAGTCCTTCACTCTTTAGGCCCTGCAAGACCACCATGAACAAGAATCATGTCAGCAAGCAGAAGAAAAGCCTCAGTGTGCTCTTTTGTTCATACTGCTGCCCTCTAGTAACACTTCATGGCAACTGCAGCATAAGAATGGGACTGAGAAGAGGGCTGTCCTATGCAAATAATATCCTCCCATGCACACTTTCTTCTGAGACGGTCGGCGGCTTGTGCCGTGATACCACCTCCAACATATGGTCTTCAACCAAATTTTAAAAAAGCCCACCTGCCTTAGACGAAGGATTTTGCCACTCAAAGGAAGCACATGGGGACATCACCCTCATTTAGCAGGGTCCTAAATTGCCTGCTGTCAGCCTGTATACAGAAAAAGGGCGTTCGTGGGCGTTCGTGAGCGTTCCTCAAAGGAAGGAGGTGGGTGATTAAATTCACAGTGCCAGGGCAGGCCCAGCCAAGCCCAGCCCAGCCCAGCTCAGCCCTGCACAGCCCAGCCCGGCACAGCGCACTGCTGTGGAGGTCCATTCCTTCACATCCTGCAGCAGGCATGATGCAGACCTATTAGAGCAAAGGCTTGACTCTGCCCTTGTCTGTCTCTTAAAGGAAACAATCTTTGTAGCTTCTTATTGCACCTAATAAATGGACTCTAGCTTGCCTCAAACTTGACCCATCATTTCATTAGCCAGAGCTCATACTTGACCTTTATTTCTATCCAAGCTCACTGACACAAAACCCCTGATTTGAGCAAGTGGCTCACACCAAAATAAAAAATCACCATCATCCAACCTATTTTACAACAAGTGTAGCCCCTTCCTCTTATTCTTGTGCTCAGTTATAACCCCCAATACCACAATTGCACTCTGCAATTCACCAAACTTAAAGGACAAAGAATGAAGACATTGATAAAGGAAGATAAGGCCTTGTCCCTATTGCACCTACTTGAGAGATAGGGCGGTTGGTAGAAGGTCATGAGGGAAAACATTTGAAATTTCGGGACACACATGCCAAAAAGAGTGTCCACTTTTCTCCTCTGTTACCTAGTAAAAAAAAAATTTGCAAAAAAAAAAACTATTCACTTTTTGAAAATTTCCACCTTGGGATACTTCTACAGCATTGGCAGGATTCGAACCCTGGCCTGTGAGGGCTGTCCCCACCAAAGGTACAAGACTTACCTTTGAGCTATAGCTCCTTGGTGGTCTAGAGGATTGCAGTAGTAACTATAAGCAACATACAGGCCTTGGTGTCCTTCCCTGCGGCATCCATTGCACATGAAAAGGATGACCATGACATAAGGACAATTTGATAGGCTACTTACATGGAAACCAGTGTGGTCCAGTGGGTAAGTGCCTGCCTTCCATCCAGGCAACCAGGGTTCAAATCCCGGGTTCGGCACCAGGTGACTGATGGTGGCAGAGCAGAGGTAAGTTGGAGGTGGGCCTAAAGGGCCAATTGGTAAGTAAAATGTGTCTGTGTGTTGTGTAAGAGTGGAATCATGCCTAGTGAATGAGGGATTGCAGGTTGGTTGGTAAGTAGTGAGTGGGTGGGGTCAGAGGGTAGGGGTATAGGAGGAGCTAGTTCGGAGAGGAGGGGTATAGGAGGAGCCTAGTCAGAGTGGGTGGGGTCAGAGAGGAGGGGTTCAGGAGCAGCCTAGTCAGAGTGGGTGGGGTCAGAGAGGAGGGGTGTAGGAGGAGCTGGGTCAGAGAGGAGGGGTATAGGAGGAGCTGGGTGAGAGAGGAGGGGTATAGGAGGAGCTCGGTCGGAGAGGAGGGGTATAGGAGGAGCCTAGTCAGAGTGGGTGGGGTCAGAGAGGAGGGGTTCAGGAGCAGCCTAGTCAGAGTGGGTGGGGTCAGAGAGGAGGGGTGTAGGAGGAGCTGGGTCAGAGAGGAGGGGTATAGGAGGAGCTGGGTGGGTATAGGAGGAGCCTAGTCAGAGTGGGTGGGGTCAGAGAGGAGGGGTATAGGAGGAGCTGGGTGAGAGAGGAGGGGTATAGGAGGAGCCAAGTCAGAGTGGGTGGGGTCAGAGAGGAGGGGTTCAGGAGCAGCCTAGTCAGAGTGGGTGGGGTCAGAGAGGAGGGGTATATGGGTGGGGTCAGAGAGCAGAGGAATAGGTGGAGTAGGATCCTGACTTATTGTGGGAAAGTGCAAATACTTTTTTACTGCACCCCCCTATACTCTCTGATTTCTGTTGGGAGGGGGCAGTCAAAAATGGGGGGTTCAGTATTAAAAGGTGCTTGGGCGCAACGTGAAGGCGATGAGGTGCACAGAATGGCATGGCTTCCAGGTACTTTTTGGGGGGGCTACCATTAGTTTTTATTGCTCTGATCCTCCCTCATGGGGTGTACCCCAAATGGTTAGGGGCAACGGGGGGGGGGAGGCAAGATGCTGTTTGACAGTTTCTATTACCAACAGGGGTCACCATACGATTCTTCTGCAGTTCTGGTATTGAAAGGTAAAACAAGGAGCATGTGGCTGTATTTTTGCAGGTCGGGTGCCCCAAAATGTTACTGCCAGCAGCAGCAGCCCCCTTCCTCCCCACCCGGCAGATTGGTATAGGTACCTTTAGGACATTTCTGTTGAAAACAGAGGCTATAGCGAATCGCACTACAAAATCCGAGAGCACTAACACTTGCTAAATAAAGGTGGCATCGGAGCATACGAATGAGGCAGGGAGAGGCTACTGTTGGCAATTGGTTTGGTGGGTCATAGTGAATAACCTCGGCATGCAAATAGGCAGAAGTGTGAGGATTGGCAGTGTCTGTAGAGAATTTTGGCAAGCTCTTCAGTTGATTTTTTCCTCCTTACGTTGGCTATGAACTACAGAGGAAAGGCCTGGCCTTACTGTTGGGCAAAACATGTTTCATGATTTTAAGAAGTGTAGTCTGGCTGTACTGAGAGGGGCTGTACAGTACGGTAAATGTCTGTATACCCCTGCGATGTGCATCCAACTGTCACTTGAGATTGAACAGCGAACGAAGCAGCTGGGTTACTGACTGAATGTAAATGGAAGGCACATAGGAAGAGTGCTTGTGGTCACTCAAATGATTGAAACCCGGTTGATGCACTACCAAAGCTGGGGTACCAGGAGGGAACATTTGAGGGGTATTGAGATGGTGGTGTGCAGAGGTCAACATATGTTTCAGAGACACAGAGGTACTGCGGTCCTGGTCCCACATTGGGGGTAGACAAAAGTCCCTGCTAAAGATTTCTGTCCAACTGTTATCACATTTTGTGCAGCCTGGCTCCCTCTGTAAGGATTCCCCAGTGTCTTTCGATCCTACAGATGACTGTAGCAAACTTCCCAAATTTTTTCTTGGCCTCATACTCCCAAAGGAGTGCCTGACATTTGCCAGCCTAACGATACTCACATTCTGGGAAAAACCTCACTAACCATGCATATTTATGTACCACACATGGCAAATCCTTACAATTGCAGAACATCATATCGCACTTGTCATCTTTGAGGTACTGTAAGTATTTGGATTTGAGGGTAATATTCATCCTTGCTTGCTCTCTCCCATCTGAAGTCTACGGTGCTGCTATTCCTTTCTCACATCTCCCTTCAAAGAGACACGCGACACACAGACTCAATCACTCAGCAAACATATATGCTTTGACGTTTTCATATTGCTGTTTACCTTCTAATTATTCCCCCTTCACCACAAATACAGGCCTGCCATTCCTCATCCCCTCAGTCAACGCAGTCCTTCACTCTTTAGGCCCTGCAAGACCACCATGAACAAGAATCATGTCAGCAAGCAGAAGAAAAGCCTCAGTGTGCTCTTTTGTTCATACTGCTGCCCTCTAGTAACACTTCATGGCAACTGCAGCATAAGAATGGGACTGAGAAGAGGGCTGTCCTATGCAAATAATATCCTCCCATGCACACTTTCTTCTGAGACGGTCGGCGGCTTGTGCCGTGATACCACCTCCAACATATGGTCTTCAACCAAATTTTAAAAAAGCCCACCTGCCTTAGACGAAGGATTTTGCCACTCAAAGGAAGCACATGGGGACATCACCCTCATTTAGCAGGGTCCTAAATTGCCTGCTGTCAGCCTGTATACAGAAAAAGGGCGTTCGTGGGCGTTCGTGAGCGTTCCTCAAAGGAAGGAGGTGGGTGATTAAATTCACAGTGCCAGGGCAGGCCCAGCCAAGCCCAGCCCAGCCCAGCTCAGCCCTGCACAGCCCAGCCCGGCACAGCGCACTGCTGTGGAGGTCCATTCCTTCACATCCTGCAGCAGGCAGGATGCAGACCTATTAGAGCAAAGGCTTGACTCTGCCCTTGTCTGTCTCTTAAAGGAAACAATCTTTGTAGCTTCTTATTGCACCTAATAAATGGACTCTAGCTTGCCTCAAACTTGACCCATCATTTCATTAGCCAGAGCTCATACTTGACCTTTATTTCTATCCAAGCTCACTGACACAAAACCCCTGATTTGAGCAAGTGGCTCACACCAAAATAAAACATCACCATCATCCAACCTATTTTACAACAAGTGTAGCCCCTTCCTCTTATTCTTGTGCTCAGTTATAACCCCCAATACCACAATTGCACTCTGCAATTCACCAAACTTAAAGGACAAAGAATGAAGACATTGATAAAGGAAGATAAGGCCTTGTCCCTATTGCACCTACTTGAGAGATAGGGCGGTTGGTAGAAGGTCATGAGGGAAAACATTTGAAATTTCGGGACACACATGCCAAAAAGAGTGTCCACTTTTCTCCTCTGTTACCAAGTAAAAAAAAAATTTGCAAAAAAAAAAAACTATTCATTTTTTGAAAATTTCCACCTTGGGATACTTCTACAGCATTGGCAGGATTCGAACCCTGGCCTGTGAGGGCTGTCCCCACCAAAGGTACAAGACTTACCTTTGAGCTATAGCTCCTTGATGGTCTAGAGGATTGCAGTAGTAACTATAAGCAACATACAGGCCTTGGTGCCCTTCCCTGCGGCATCCATTGCACATGAAAAGGATGACCATGACATAAGGACAATTTGATAGGCTACTTACATGGAAACCAGTGTGGTCCAGTGGTAAGTGCCTGCCTTCCATCCAGGCAACCAGGGTTCAAATCCCGGGTTCGGCACCAGGTGACTGATGGTGGCAGAGCAGAGGTAAGTTGGAGGTGGGCCTAAAGGCCCAATTGGTAAGTAAAATGTGTCTGTGTGTTGTGTAAGAGTGGAATCATGCCTAGTGAATGAGGGATTGCAGGTTGGTTGGTAAGTAGTGAGTGGGTGGGGTCAGAGGGGAGGGGTATAGGAGGAGCTGGGTGAGAGAGGAGGGGTATAGGAGGAGCTCGGTCGGAGAGGAGGGGTATAGGAGGAGCCTAGTCAGAGTGGGTGGGGTCAGAGATGAGGGGTTCAGGAGCAGCCTAGTCAGAGTGGGTGGGGTCAGAGAGGAGGGGTGTAGGAGGAGCTGGGTCAGAGAGGAGGGGTATAGGAGGAGCTGGGTCGGATAGGAGGGGTATAGGAGGAGCCTAGTCAGAGTGGGTGGGGTCAGAGAGGAGGGGTATAGGAGGAGCTGGGTGAGAGAGGAGGGGTATAGGAGGAGCCAAGTCAGAGTGGGTGGGGTCAGAGAGGAGGGGTGTAGGAGGAGCTGGGTCACAGAGGAGGGGTATAGGAGGAGCTGGGTGGGTATAGGAGGAGCCTAGTCAGAGTGGGTGGGGTCAGAGAGGAGGGGTATAGGAGGAGCTGGGTGAGAGAGGAGGGGTATAGGGGGAGCCAAGTCAGAGTGGGTGGGGTCAGAGAGGAGGGGTTCAGGAGCAGCCTAGTCAGAGTGGGTGGGGTCAGAGAGGAGGGGTATATGGGTGGGGTCAGAGAGCAGAGGAATAGGTGGAGTAGGATCCTGACTTATTGTGGGAAAGTGCAAATACTTTTTTACTGCACCCCCCTATACTCTCTGATTTCTGTTGGGAGGGGGCAGTCAAAAATGGGGGGTTCAGTATTAAAAGGTGCTTGGGCGCAACGTGAAGGCGATGAGGTGCACAGAATGGCATGGCTTCCAGGTACTTTTTGGGGGGGCTACCATTAGTTTTTTTTGCTCTGATCCTCCCTCATGGGGTGTACCCCAAATGGTTAGGGGCAACGGGGGGGGAGGCAAGATGCTGTTTGACAGTTTCTATTACCAACAGGGGTCACCATACGATTCTTCTGCAGTTCTGGTATTGAAAGGTAAAACAAGGAGCATGTGGCTGTATTTTTGCAGGTCGGGTGCCCCAAAATGTTACTGCCAGCAGCAGCAGCCCCCTTCCTCCCCACCCGGCAGATTGGTATAGGTACCTTTAGGACATTTCTGTTGAAAACAGAGGCTATAGCGAATCGCACTACAAAATCCGAGAGCACTAACACTTGCTAAATAAAGGTGGCATCGGAGCATACGAATGAGGCAGGGAGAGGCTACTGTTGGCAATTGGTTTGGTGGGTCATAGTGAATAACCTCGGCATGCAAATAGGCAGAAGTGTGAGGATTGGCAGTGTCTGTAGAGAATTTTGGCATGCTCTTCAGTTGATTTTTTCCTCCTTACGTTGGCTATGAACTACAGAGGAAAGGCCTGGCCTTACTGTTGGGCAAAACATGTTTCATGATTTTAAGAAGTGTAGTCTGGCTGTACTGAGAGGGGCTGTACAGTACGGTAAATGTCTGTATACCCCTGCGATGTGCATCCAACTGTCACTTGAGATTGAACAGCGAACGAAGCAGCTGGGTTACTGACTGAATGTAAATGGAAGGCACATAGGAAGAGTGCTTGTGGTCACTCAAATGATTGAAACCCGGTTGATGCACTACCAAAGCTGGGGTACCAGGAGGGAACATTTGAGGGGTATTGAGATGGTGGTGTGCAGAGGTCAACATATGTTTCAGAGACACAGAGGTACTGCGGTCCTGGTCCCACATTGGGGGTAGACAAAAGTCCCGGCTAATGATTTCTGTCCAACTGTTATCACATTTTGTGCAGCCTGGCTCCCTCTGTAAGGATTCCCCAGTGTCTTTCGATCCTACAGATGACTGTAGCAAACTTCCCAAATTTTTTCTTGGCCTCATACTCCCAAAGGAGTGCCTGACATTTGCCAGCCTAACGATACTCACATTCTGGGAAAAACCTCACTAACCATGCATATTTATGTACCACACATGGCAAATCCTTACAATTGCAGAACATCATATCGCACTTGTCATCTTTGAGGTACTGTAAGTATTTGGATTTGAGGGTAATATTCATCCTTGCTTGCTCTCTCCCATCTGAAGTCTACGGTGCTGCTATTCCTTTCTCACATCTCCCTTCAAAGAGACACGCGACACACAGACTCAATCACTCAGCAAACATATATGCTTTGACGTTTTCATATTGCTGTTTACCTTCTAATTATTCCCCCTTCACCACAAATACAGGCCTGCCATTCCTCATCCCCTCAGTCAACGCAGTCCTTCACTCTTTAGGCCCTGCAAGACCACCATGAACAAGAATCATGTCAGCAAGCAGAAGAAAAGCCTCAGTGTGCTCTTTTGTTCATACTGCTGCCCTCTAGTAACACTTCATGGCAACTGCAGCATAAGAATGGGACTGAGAAGAGGGCTGTCCTATGCAAATAATATCCTCCCATGCACACTTTCTTCTGAGACGGTCGGCGGCTTGTGCCGTGATACCACCTCCAACATATGGTCTTCAACCAAATTTTTAAAAATCCCACCTGCCTTAGACGAAGGATTTTGCCACTCAAAGGAAGCACATGGGGACATCACCCTCATTTAGCAGGGTCCTAAATTGCCTGCTGTCAGCCTGTATACAGAACAAGGGCGTTCGTGGGCGTTCGTGAGCGTTCCTCAAAGGAAGGAGGTGGGTGATTAAATTCACAGTGCCAGGGCAGGCCCAGCCCAGCCCAGCCCAGCCCAGCCCAGCTCAGCCCTGCACAGCCCAGCACAGCCCAGCCCGGCACAGCGCACTGCTGTGGAGGTCCATTCCTTCACATCCTGCAGCAGGCATGATGCAGACCTATTAGAGCAAAGGCTTGACTCTGCCCTTGTCTGTCTCTTAAAGGAAACAATCTTTGTAGCTTCTTATTGCACCTAATAAATGGACTCTAGCTTGCCTCAAACTTGACCCATCATTTCATTAGCCAGAGCTCATACTTGACCTTTATTTCTATCCAAGCTCACTGACACAAAACCCCTGATTTGAGCAAGTGGCTCACACCAAAATAAAAAATCACCATCATCCAACCTATTTTACAACAAGTGTAGCCCCTTCCTCTTATTCTTGTGCTCAGTTATAACCCCCAATACCACAATTGCACTCTGCAATTCACCAAACTTAAAGGACAAAGAATGAAGACATTGATAAAGGAAGATAAGGCCTTGTCCCTATTGCACCTACTTGAGAGATAGGGCGGTTGGTAGAAGGTCATGAGGGAAAACATTTGAAATTTCGGGACACACATGCCAAAAAGAGTGTCCACTTTTCTCCTCTGTTACCAAGTAAAAAAAAAATTTGCAAAAAAAAAAACTATTCACTTTTTGAAAATTTCCACCTTGGGATACTTCTACAGCATTGGCAGGATTCGAACCCTGGCCTGTGAGGGCTGTCCCCACCAAAGGTACAAGACTTACCTTTGAGCTATAGCTCCTTGGTGGTCTAGAGGATTGCAGTAGTAACTATAAGCAACATACAGGCCTTGGTGTCCTTCCCTGCGGCATCCATTGCACATGAAAAGGATGACCATGACATAAGGACAATTTGATAGGCTACTTACATGGAAACCAGTGTGGTCCAGTGGGTAAGTGCCTGCCATCCATCCAGGCAACCAGGGTTCAAATCCCGGGTTCGGCACCAGGTGACTGATGGTGGCAGAGCAGAGGTAAGTTGGAGGTGGGCCTAAAGGGCCAATTGGTAAAATGTGTCTGTGTGTTGTGTAAGAGAGGAATCATGCCTAGTGAATGAGGGATTGCAGGTTGGTTGGTAAGTAGTGAGTGGGTGGGGTCAGAGGGTAGGGGTATAGGAGGAGCTAGTTCGGAGAGGAGGGGTATAGGAGGAGCTAGTTCGGAGAGGAGGGGTATAGGAGGAGCTGGGTGAGAGAGGAGGGGTATAGGAGGAGCTTGGTCGGAGAGGAGGGGTATAGGAGGAGCCTAGTCAGAGTGGGTGGGGTCAGAGAGGAGGGGTTCAGGAGCAGCCTAGTCAGAGTGGGTGGGGTCAGAGAGGAGGGGTATATGGGTGGGGTCAGAGAGCAGAGGAATAGGTGGAGTAGGATCCTGACTTATTGTGGGAAAGTGCAAATACTTTTTTACTGCACCCCCCTATACTCTCTGATTTCTGTTGGGAGGGGGCAGTCAAAAATGGGGGGTTCAGTATTAAAAGGTGCTTGGGCGCAACGTGAAGGCGATGAGGGGCACAGAATGGCATGGCTTCCAGGTACTTTTTGGGGGGCTACCATTAGTTTTTATTGCTCTGATCCTCCCTCATGGGGTGTACCCCAAATGGTTAGGGGCAACGGGGGGGGAGGCAAGATGCTGTTTGACAGTTTCTATTACCAACAGGGGTCACCATACGATTCTTCTGCAGTTATGGTATTGAAAGGTAAAACAAGGAGCATGTGGCTGTATTTTTGCAGGTCGGGTGCCCCAAAATGTTACTGCCAGCAGCAGCAGCCCCCTTCCTCCCCACCCGGCAGATTGGTATAGGTACCTTTAGGACATTTCTGTTGAAAACAGAGGCTATAGCGAATCGCACTACAAAATCCGAGAGCACTAACACTTGCTAAATAAAGGTGGCATCGGAGCATACGAATGAGGCAGGGAGAGGCTACTGTTGGCAATTGGTTTGGTGGGTCATAGTGAATAACCTCGGCATGCAAATAGGCAGAAGTGTGAGGATTGGCAGTGTCTGTAGAGAATTTTGGCATGCTCTTCAGTTGATTTTTTCCTCCTTACGTTGGCTATGAACTACAGAGGAAAGGCCTGGCCTTACTGTTGGGCAAAACATGTTTCATGATTTTAAGAAGTGTAGTCTGGCTGTACTGAGAGGGGCTGTACAGTACGGTAAATGTCTGTATACCCCTGCGATGTGCATCCAACTGTCACTTGAGATTGAACAGCGAACGAAGCAGCTGGGTTACTGACTGAATGTAAATAGAAGGCACATAGGAAGGGTGCTTGTGGTCACTCAAATGATTGAAACCCGGTTGATGCACTACCAAAGCTGGGGTACCAGGAGGGAACATTTGAGGGGTATTGAGATGGTGGTGTGCAGAGGTCAACATATGTTTCAGAGACACAGAGGTACTGCGGTCCTGGTCCCACATTGGGGGTAGACAAAAGTCCCTGCTAAAGATTTCTGTCCAACTGTTATCACATTTTGTGCAGCCTGGCTCCCTCTGTAAGGATTCCCCAGTGTCTTTCGATCCTACAGATGACTGTAGCAAACTTCCCAAATTTTTTCTTGGCCTCATACTCCCAAAGGAGTGCCTGACATTTGCCAGCCTAACGATACTCACATTCTGGGAAAAACCTCACTAACCATGCATATTTATGTACCACACATGGCAAATCCTTACAATTGCAGAACATCATATCGCACTTGTCATCTTTGAGGTACTGTAAGTATTTGGATTTGAGGGTAATATTCATCCTTGCTTGCTCTCTCCCATCTGAAGTCTACGGTGCTGCTATTCCTTTCTCACATCTCCTTTCAAAGAGACACGCGACACACAGACTCAATCACTAAGCAAACATATATGCTTTGACGTTTTCATATTGCTGTTTACCTTCTAATTATTCCCCCTTCACCACAAATACAGGCCTGCCATTCCTCATCCCCTCAGTCAACGCAGTCCTTCACTCTTTAGGCCCTGCAAGACCACCATGAACAAGAATCATGTCAGCAAGCAGAAGAAAAGCCTCAGTGTGCTCTTTTGTTCATACTGCTGCCCTCTAGTAACACTTCATGGCAACTGCAGCATAAGAATGGGACTGAGAAGAGGGCTGTCCTATGCAAATAATATCCTCCCATGCACACTTTCTTCTGAGACGGTCGGCGGCTTGTGCCGTGATACCACCTCCAACATATGGTCTTCAACCAAATTTTAAAAAAGCCCACCTGCCTTAGACGAAGGATTTTGCCACTCAAAGGAAGCACATGGGGACATCACCCTCATTTAGCAGGGTCCTAAATTGCCTGCTGTCAGCCTGTATACAGAACAAGGGCGTTCGTGGGCGTTCGTGAGCGTTCCTCAAAGGAAGGAGGTGGGTGATTAAATTCACAGTGCCAGGGCAGGCCCAGCCCAGCCCAGCCCAGCCCAGCTCAGCCCTGCACAGCCCAGCCCGGCACAGTGCACTGCTGTGGAGGTCCATTCCTTCACATCCTGCAGCAGGCATGATGCAGACCTATTAGAGCAAAGGCTTGACTCTGCCCTTGTCTGTCTCTTAAAGGAAACAATCTTTGTAGCTTCTTATTGCACCTAATAAATGGACTCTAGCTTGCCTCAAACTTGTCCCATCATTTCATTAGCCAGAGCTCATACTTGACCTTTATTTCTATCCAAGCTCACTGGCACAAAACCCCTGATTTGAGCAAGTGGCTCACACCAAAATAAAAAATCACCATCATCCAACCTATTTTACAACAAGTGTAGCCCCTTCCTCTTATTCTTGTGCTCAGTTATAACCCCCAATACCACAATTGCACTCTGCAATTCACCAAACTTAAAGGACAAAGAATGAAGACATTGATAAAGGAAGATAAGGCCTTGTCCCTATTGCACCTACTTGAGAGATAGGGCGGTTGGTAGAAGGTCATGAGGGAAAATATTTGAAATTTCGGGACACACATGCCAAAAAGAGTGTCCACTTTTCTCCTCTGTTACCAAGTAAAAAAAAAATTTGCAAACAAAAAAAACTATTCACTTTTTGAAAATTTCCACCTTGGGATACTTCTAGAGCATTGGCAGGATTCGAACCCTGGCCTGTGAGGGCTGTCCCCACCAAAGGTACAAGACTTACCTTTGAGCTATAGCTCCTTGGTGGTCTAGAGGATTGCAGTAGTAACTATAAGCAACATACAGGCCTTGGTGTCCTTCCCTGCGGCATCCATTGCACATGAAAAGGATGACCATGACATAAGGACAATTTGATAGGCTACTTACATGGAAACCAGTGTGGTCCAGTGGGTAAGTGCCTGCCTTCCATCCAGGCAACCAGGGTTCAAATCCCGGGTTCGGCACCAGGTGACTGATGGTGGCAGAGCAGAGGTAAGTTGGAGGTGGGCCTAAAGGGCCAATTGGTAAGTAAAATGTGTCTGTGTGTTGTGTAAGAGTGGAATCATGCCTAGTGAATGAGGGATTGCAGGTTGGTTGGTAAGTAGTGAGTGGGTGGGGTCAGAGGGGAGGGGTATAGGAGGAGCTGGGTGAGAGAGGAGGGGTATAGGAGGAGCCTAGTCAGAGTGGGTGGGGTCAGAGATGAGGGGTTCAGGAGCAGCCTAGTCAGAGTGGTTGGGGTCAGAGAGGAGGGGTGTAGGAGGAGCTGGGTCAGAGAGGAGGGGTATAGGAGGAGCTGGGTCGGATAGGAGGGGTATAGGAGGAGCCTAGTCAGAGTGGGTGGGGTCAGAGAGGAGGGGTATAGGAGGAGCTGGGTGAGAGAGGAGGGGTATAGGAGGAGCTCGGTCGGAGAGGAGGGGTATAGGAGGAGCCTAGTCAGAGTGGGTGGGGTCAGAAAGGAGGAGTATATGGGTGGGGTCAGAGAGCAGAGGAATAGGTAGAGTAGAATCCTGACTTATTGTGGGAAAGTGCAAATACTTTTTTACTGCACCCCCCTATACTCTCTGATTTCTGTTGGGAGGGGGCAGTCAAAAATGGGGGGTTCAGTATTAAAAGGTGCTTGGGCGCAACGTGAAGGCGATGAGTTGCACAGAATGGCATGGCTTCCAGGTACTTTTTGGGGGGGCTACCATTAGTTTTTATTGCTCTGATCCTCCCTCATGGGGTGTACCCCAAATGGTTAGGGGCAACGGGGGGGAGGCAAGATGCTGTTTGACAGTTTCTATTACCAACAGGGGTCACCATACGATTCTTCTGCAGTTATGGTATTGAAAGGTAAAACAAGGAGCATGTGGCTGTATTTTTGCAGGTCGGGTGCCCCAAAATGTTACTGCCAGCAGCAGCAGCCCCCTTCCTCCCCACCCGGCAGATTGGTATAGGTACCTTTAGGACATTTCTGTTGAAAACAGAGGCTATAGCGAATCGCACTACAAAATCCGAGAGCACTAACACTTGCTAAATAAAGGTGGCATCGGAGCATACGAATGAGGCAGGGAGAGGTTACTGTTGGCAATTGGTTTGGTGGGTCATAGTGAATAACCTCGGCATGCAAATAGGCAGAAGTGTGAGGATTGGCAGTGTCTGTAGAGAATTTTGGCATGCTCTTCAGTTGATTTTTTCCTCCTTACGTTGGCTATGAACTACAGAGGAAAGGCCTGGCCTTACTGTTGGGCAAAACATGTTTCATGATTTTAAGAAGTGTAGTCTGGCTGTACTGAGAGGGGCTGTACAGTACGGTAAATGTCTGTATACCCCTGCGATGTGCATCCAACTGTCACTTGAGATTGAACAGCGAACGAAGCAGCTAGGTTACTGACTGAATGTAAATGGAAGGCACATAGGAAGGGTGCTTGTGGTCACTCAAATGATTGAAACCTGGTTGATGCACTACCAAAGCTGGGGTACCAGGAGGGAACATTTGAGGGGTATTGAGATGGTGGTGTGCAGAGGTCAACATATGTTTCAGAGACACAGAGGTACTGCGGTCCTGGTCCCACATTGGGGGTAGACAAAAGTCCCTGCTAAAGATTTCTGTCCAACTGTTATCACATTTTGTGCAGCCTGGCTCCCTCTGTAAGGATTCCCCAGTGTCTTTCGATCCTACAGATGACTGTAGCAAACTTCCCAAATTTTTTCTTGGCCTCATACTCCCAAAGGAGTGCCTGACATTTGCCAGCCTAACGATACTCACATTCTGGGAAAAACCTCACTAACCATGCATATTTATGTACCACACATGGCAAATCCTTACAATTGCAGAACATCATATCGCACTTTTCATCTTTGAGGTACTGTAAGTATTTGGATTTGAGGGTAATATTCATCCTTGCTTGCTCTCTCCCATCTGAAGTCTACGGTGCTGCTATTCCTTTCTCACATCTCCCTTCAAAGAGACACGCGACACACAGACTCAATCACTCAGCAAACATATATGCTTTGACGTTTTCATATTGCTGTTTACCTTCTAATTATTCCCCCTTCACCACAAATACAGGCCTGCCATTCCTCATCCCCTCAGTCAACGCAGTCCTTCACTCTTTAGGCCCTGCAAGACCACCATGAACAAGAATCATGTCAGCAAGCAGAAGAAAAGCCTCAGTGTGCTCTTTTGTTCATACTGCTGCCCTCTAGTAACACTTCATGGCAACTGCAGCATAAGAATGGGACTGAGAAGAGGGCTGTCCTATGCAAATAATATCCTCCCATGCACACTTTCTTCTGAGACGGTCGGCGGCTTGTGCCGTGATACCACCTCCAACATATAGTCTTCAACCAAATTTTAAAAAAGCCCACCTGCCTTAGACGAAGGATTTTGCCACTCAAAGGAAGCACATGGGGACATCACCCTCATTTAGCAGGGTCCTAAATTGCCTGCTGTCAGCCTGTATACAGAACAAGGGCGTTCGTGGGCGTTCGTGAGCGTTCCTCAAAGGAAGGAGGTGGGTGATTAAATTCACAGTGCCAGGGCAGGCCCAGCCCAGCCCAGCCCAGCCCAGCCCAGCCCAGCCCAGCCCAGCCCAGCCCAGCCCAGCTCAGCCCTGCACAGCCCAGCCCGGCACAGCGCACTGCTGTGGAGGTCCATTCCTTCACATCCTGCAGCAGGCATGATGCAGACCTATTAGAGCAAAGGCTTGACTCTGCCCTTGTCTGTCTCTTAAAGGAAACAATCTTTGTAGCTTCTTATTGCACCTAATAAATGGACTCTAGCTTGCCTCAAACTTGACCCATCATTTCTTTAGCCAGAGCTCATACTTGACCTTTATTTCTATCCAAGCTCACTGACACAAAACCCCTGATTTGAGCAAGTGGCTCACACCAAAATAAAAAATCACCATCATCCAACCTATTTTACAACAAGTGTAGCCCCTTCCTCTTATTCTTGTGCTCAGTTATAACCCCCAATACCACAATTGCACTCTGCAATTCACCAAACTTAAAGGACAAAGAATGAAGACATTGATAAAGGAAGATAAGGCCTTGTCCCTATTGCACCTACTTGAGAGATAGGGCGGTTGGTAGAAGGTCATGAGGGAAAACATTTGAAATTTCGGGACACACATGCCAAAAAGAGTGTCCACTTTTCTCCTCTGTTACCAAGTAAAAAAAAAATTTGCAAAAAAAAAAACTATTCACTTTTTGAAAATTTCCACCTTGGGATACTTCTACAGCATTGGCAGGATTCGAATCCTGGCCTGTGAGGGCTGTCCCCACCAAAGGTACAAGACTTACCTTTGAGCTATAGCTCCTTGGTGGTCTAGAGGATTGCAGTAGTAACTATAAGCAACATACAGGCCTTGGTGTCCTTCCCTGCGGCATCCATTGCACATGAAAAGGATGACCATGACATAAGGACAATTTGATAGGCTACTTACATGGAAACCAGTGTGGTCCAGTGAGTAAGTGCCTGCCTTCCATCCAGGCAACCAGGGTTCAAATCCCGGGTTCGGCACCAGGTGACTGATGGTGGCAGAGCAGAGGTAAGTTGGAGGTGGGCCTAAAGGGCCAATTGGTAAGTAAAATGTGTCTGTGTGTTGTGTAAGAGTGGAATCATGCCTAGTGAATGAGGGATTGCAGGTTGGTTGGTAAGTAGTGAGTGGGTGGGGTCAGAGGGTAGGGGTATAGGAGGAGCTAGTTCGGAGAGGAGGGGTATAGGAGGAGCCTAGTCAGAGTGGGTGGGGTCAGAGAGGAGGGGTTCAGGAGCAGCCTAGTCAGAGTGGGTGGGGTCAGAGAGGAGGGGTGTAGGAGGAGCTGGTTCAGAGAGGAGGGGTATAGGAGGAGCTGGGTGGGTATAGGAGGAGCCTAGTCAGAGTGGGTGGGGTCAGAGAGGAGGGGTTCAGGAGCAGCCTAGTCAGAGTGGGTGGGGTCAGAGAGGAGGGGTATATGGGTGGGGTCAGAGAGCAGAGGAATAGGTGGAGTAGGATCCTGACTTATTGTGGGAAAGTGCAAATACTTTTTTACTGCACCCCCCTATACTCTCTGATTTCTGTTGGGAGGGGGTAGTCAAAAATGGGGGGTTCAGTATTAAAAGGTGCTTGGGCGCAACGTGAAGGCGATGAGGTGCACAGAATGGCATGGCTTCCAGGTACTTTTTGGGGGGGCTACCATTAGTTTTTATTGCTCTGATCCTCCCTCATGGGGTGTACCCCAAATGGTTAGGGGCAACGGGGGGGAGGCAAGATGCTGTTTGACAGTTTCTATTACCAACAGGGGTCACCATACGATTCTTCTGCAGTTATGGTATTGAAAGGTAAAACAAGGAGCATGTGGCTGTATTTTTGCAGGTCGGGTGCCCCAAAATGTTACTGCCAGCAGCAGCAGCCCCCTTCCTCCCCACCCGGCAGATTGGTATAGGTACCTTTAGGACATTTCTGTTGAAAACAGAGGCTATAGCGAATCGCACTACAAAATCCGAGAGCACTAACACTTGCTAAATAAAGGTGGCATCGGAGCATACGAATGAGGCAGGGAGAGGCTACTGTTGGCAATTGGTTTGGTGGGTCATAGTGAATAACCTCGGCATGCAAATAGGCAGAAGTACGAGGATTGGCAGTGTCTGTAGAGAATTTTGGCATGCTCTTCAGTTGATTTTTTCCTCCTTACGTTGGCTATGAACTACAGAGGAAAGGCCTGGCCTTACTGTTGTGCAAAACATGTTTCATGATTTTAAGAAGTGTAGTCTGGCTGTACTGAGAGGGGCTGTACAGTACGGTAAATGTCTGTATACCCCTGCGATGTGCATCCAACTGTCACTTGAGATTGAACAGCGAACGAAGCAGCTGGGTTACTGACTGAATGTAAATGGAAGGCACATAGGAAGGGTGCTTGTGGTCACTCAAATGATTGAAACCCGGTTGATGCACTACCAAAGCTGGGGTACCAGGAGGGAACATTTGAGGGGTATTGAGATGGTGGTGTGCAGAGGTCAACATATGTTTCAGAGACACAGAGGTACTGCGGTCCTGGTCCCACATTGGGGGTAGACAAAAGTCCCTGCTAAAGATTTCTGTCCAACTGTTATCACATTTTGTGCAGCCTGGCTCCCTCTGTAAGGATTCCCCAGTGTCTTTCGATCCTACAGATGACTGTAGCAAACTTCCCAAATCTTTTCTTGGCCTCATACTCCCAAAGGAGTGCCTGACATTTGCCAGCCTAACGATACTCACATTCTGGGAAAAACCTCACTAACCATGCATATTTATGTACCACACATGGCAAATCCTTACAATTGCAGAACATCATATCGCACTTGTCATCTTTGAGGTACTGTAAGTATTTGGATTTGAGGGTAATATTCATCCTTGCTTGCTCTCTCCCATCTGAAGTCTACGGTGCTGCTATTCCTTTCTCACATCTCCCTTCAAAGAGACACGCGACACACAGACTCAATCACTCAGCAAACATATATGCTTTGACGTTTTCATATTGCTGTTTACCTTCTAATTATTCCCCCTTCACCACAAATACAGGCCTGCCATTCCTCATCCCCTCAGTCAACGCAGTCCTTCACTCTTTAGGCCCTGCAAGACCACCATGAACAAGAATCATGTCAGCAAGCAGAAGAAAAGCCTCAGTGTGCTCTTTTGTTCATACTGCTGCCCTCTAGTAACACTTCATGGCAACTGCAGCATAAGAATGGGACTGAGAAGAGGGCTGTCCTATGCAAATAATATCCTCCCATGCACACTTTCTTCTGAGACGGTCGGCGGCTTGTGCCGTGATACCACCTCCAACATATGGTCTTCAACCAAATTTTAAAAAAGCCCACCTGCCTTAGACGAAGGATTTTGCCACTCAAAGGAAGCACATGGGGACATCACCCTCATTTAGCAGGGTCCTAAATTGCCTGCTGTCAGCCTGTATACAGAACAAGGGCGTTCGTGGGCGTTCGTGAGCGTTCCTCAAAGGAAGGAGGTGGGTGATTAAATTCACAGTGCCAGGGCAGGCCCAGCCCAGCCCAGCCCAGCCCAGCCCAGCCCAGCCCAGCCCAGCCCAGCTCAGCCCTGCACAGCCCAGCCCGGCACAGCGCACTGCTGTGGAGGTCCATTCCTTCACATCCTGCAGCAGGCATGATGCAGACCTATTAGAGCAAAGGCTTGACTCTGCCCTTGTCTGTCTCTTAAAGGAAACAATCTTTGTAGCTTCTTATTGCACCTAATAAATGGACTCTAGCTTGCCTCAAACTTGACCCATCATTTCATTAGCCAGAGCTCATACTTGACCTTTATTTCTATCCAAGCTCACTGACACAAAACCCCTGATTTGAGCAAGTGGCTCACACCAAAATAAAAAATCACCATCATCCAACCTATTTTACAACAAGTGTAGCCCCTTCCTCTTATTCTTGTGCTCAGTTATAACCCCCAATACCACAATTGCACTCTGCAATTCACCAAACTTAAAGGACAAAGAATGAAGACATTGATAAAGGAAGATAAGGCCTTGTCCCTATTGCACCTACTTGAGAGATAGGGCGGTTGGTAGAAGGTCATGAGGGAAAACATTTGAAATTTCGGGACACACATGCCAAAAAGAGTGTCCACTTTTCTCCTCTGTTACCAAGTAAAAAAAAAATTTGCAAAAAAAAAAACTATTCACTTTTTGAAAGTTTCCACCTTGGGATACTTCTACAGCATTGGCAGGATTCGAACCCTGGCCTGTGAGGGCTGTCCCCACCAAAGGTACAAGACTTACCTTTGAGCTATAGCTCCTTGGTGGTCTAGAGGATTGCAGTAGTAACTATAAGCAACATACAGGCCTTGGTGTCCTTCCCTGCGGCATCCATTGCACATGAAAAGGATGACCATGACATAAGGACAATTTGATAGGCTACTTACATGGAAACCAGTGTGGTCCAGTGGGTAAGTGCCTGCCTTCCATCCAGGCAACCAGGGTTCAAATCCCGGGTTCGGCACCAGGTGACTGATGGTGGCAGAGCAGAGGTAAGTTGGAGGTGGGCCTAAAGGGCCAATTGGTAAGTAAAATGTGTCTGTGTGTTGTGTAAGAGTGGAATCATGCCTAGTGAATGAGGGATTGCAGGTTGGTTGGTAAGTAGTGAGTGGGTGGGGTCAGAGGGTAGGGGTATAGGAGGAGCTAGTTCGGAGAGGAGGGGTATAGGAGGAGCTAGTTCGGAGAGGAGGGGTATAGGAGGAGCTGGGTGAGAGAGGAGGGGTATAGGAGGAGCTCGGTCGGAGAGGAGGGGTATAGGAGGAGCTGGGTGGGTATAGGAGGAGCCTAGTCAGAGTGGGTGGGGTCAGAGAGGAGGGGTTCAGGAGCAGCCTAGTCAGAGTGGGTGGGGTCAGAGAGGAGGGGTGTAGGAGGAGCTGGGTCAGAGAGGAGGGGTATAGGAGGAGCTGGGTGGGTATAGGAGGAGCCTAGTCAGAGTGGGTGGGGTCAGAGAGGAGGGGTATAGGAGGAGCTGGGTGAGAGAGGAGGGGTATAGGAGGAGCCAAGTCAGAGTGGGTGGGGTCAGAGAGGAGGGGTTCAGGAGCAGCCTAGTCAGAGTGGGTGGGGTCAGAGAGGAGGGGTATATGGGTGGGGTCAGAGAGGAGGGGTATATGGGTGGGGTCAGAGAGCAGAGGAATAGGTGGAGTAGAATCCTGACTTATTGTGGGAAAGTGCAAATACTTTTTTACTGCACCCCCCTATACTCTCTGATTTCTGTTGGGAGGGGGCAGTCAAAAATGGGGGGTTCAGTATTAAAAGGTGCTTGGGCGCAACATGAAGGCGATGAGGTGCACAGAATGGCATGGCTTCCAGGTACTTTTTGGGGGGGCTACCATTAGTTTTTATTGCTCTGATCCTCCCTCATGGGGTGTACCCCAAATGGTTAGGGGCAACGGGGGGGGAGGCAAGATGCTGTTTGACAGTTTCTATTACCAACAGGGGTCACCATACGATTCTTCTGCAGTTATGGTATTGAAAGGTAAAACAAGGAGCATGTGGCTGTATTTTTGCAGGTCGGGTGCCCCAAAATGTTACTGCCAGCAGCAGCAGCCCCCTTCCTCCCCACCCGGCAGATTGGTATAGGTACCTTTAGGACATTTCTGTTGAAAACAGAGGCTATAGCGAATCGCACTACAAAATCCGAGAGCACTAACACTTGCTAAATAAAGGTGGCATCGGAGCATACGAATGAGGCAGGGAGAGGCTACTGTTGGCAATTGGTTTGGTGGGTCATAGTGAATAACCTCGGCATGCAAATAGGCAGAAGTGTGAGGATTGGCAGTGTCTGTAGAGAATTTTGGCATGCGCTTCAGTTGATTTTTTCCTCCTTACGTTGGCTATGAACTACAGAGGAAAGGCCTGGCCTTACTGTTGGGCAAAACATGTTTCATGATTTTAAGAAGTGTAGTCTGGCTGTACTGAGAGGGGCTGTACAGTACGGTAAATGTCTGTATACCCCTGCGATGTGCATCCAACTGTCACTTGAGATTGAACAGCGAACGAAGCAGCTGGGTTACTGACTGAATGTAAATGGAAGGCACATAGGAAGGGTGCTTGTGGTCACTCAAATGATTGAAACCCGGTTGATGCACTACCAAAGCTGGGGTACCAGGAGGGAACATTTGAGGGGTATTGAGATGGTGGTGTGCAGAGGTCAACATATGTTTCAGAGACACAGAGGTACTGCGGTCCTGGTCCCACATTGGGGGTAGACAAAAGTCCCTGCTAAAGATTTCTGTCCAACTGTTATCACATTTTGTGCAGCCTGGCTCCCTCTGTAAGGATTCCCCAGTGTCTTTCGATCCTACATATGACTGTAGCAAACTTCCCAAATTTTTTCTTGGCCTCATACTCCCAAAGGAGTGCCTGACATTTGCCAGCCTAACGATACTCACATTCTGGGAAAAACCTCACTAACCATGCATATTTATGTACCACACATGGCAAATCCTTACAATTGCAGAACATCATATCGCACTTGTCATCTTTGAGGTACTGTAAGTATTTGGATTTGAGGGTAATATTCATCCTTGCTTGCTCTCTCCCATCTGAAGTCTACGGTGCTGCTATTCCTTTCTCACATCTCCCTTCAAAGAGACACGCGACACACAGACTCAATCACTCAGCAAACATATATGCTTTGACGTTTTCACATTGCTGTTTACCTTCTAATTATTCCCCCTTCACCACAAATACAGGCCTGCGATTCCTCATCCCCTCAGTCAACGCAGTCCTTCACTCTTTAGGCCCTGCAAGACCACCATGAACAAGAATCATGTCAGCAAGCAGAAGAAAAGCCTCAGTGTGCTCTTTTGTTCATACTGCTGCCCTCTAGTAACACTTCATGGCAACTGCAGCATAAGAATGGGACTGAGAAGAGGGCTGTCCTATGCAAATAATATCCTCCCATGCACACTTTCTTCTGAGACGGTCGGCGGCTTGTGCCGTGATACCACCTCCAACATATGGTCTTCAACCAAATTTTAAAAAAGCCCACCTGCCTTAGACGAAGGATTTTGCCACTCAAAGGAAGCACATGGGGACATCACCCTCATTTAGCAGGGTCCAAAATTGCCTGCTGTCAGCCTGTATACAGAACAAGGGCGTTCGTGGGCGTTCGTGTGCGTTCCTCAAAGGAAGGAGGTGGGTGATTAAATTCACAGTGCCAGGGCAGGCCCAGCCCAGCCCAGCCCAGCCCAGCTCAGCCCTGCACAGCCCAGCCCGGCACAGCGCACTGCTGTGGAGGTCCATTCCTTCACATCCTGCAGCAGGCATGATGCAGACCTATTAGAGCAAAGGCTTGACTCTGCCCTTGTCTGTCTCTTAAAGGAAACAATCTTTGTAGCTTCTTATTGCACCTAATAAATGGACTCTAGCTTGCCTCAAACTTGACCCATCATTTCATTAGCCAGAGCTCATACTTGACCTTTATTTCTATCCAAGCTCACTGACACAAAACCCCTGATTTGAGCAAGTGGCTCACACCAAAATAAAAAATCACCATCATCCAACCTATTTTACAACAAGTGTAGCCCCTTCCTCTTATTCTTGTGCTCAGTTATAACCCCCAATACCACAATTGCACTCTGCAATTCACCAAACTTAAAGGACAAAGAATGAAGACATTGATAAAGGAAGATAAGGCCTTGTCCCTATTGCACCTACTTGAGAGATAGGGCGGTTGGTAGAAGGTCATGAGGGAAAACATTTGAAATTTCGGGACACACATGCCAAAAAGAGTGTCCACTTTTCTCCTCTGTTACCAAGTAAAAAAAAAATTGTAAAAAAAAAAACTATTCACTTTTTGAAAATTTCCACCTTGGGATACTTTTACAGCATTGGCAGGATTCGAACCCTGGCCTGTGAGGGCTGTACCCACCAAAGGTACAAGACTTACCTTTGAGCTATAGCTCCTTGGTGGTCTAGAGGATTGCAGTAGTAACTATAAGCAACATACAGGCCTTGGTGTCCTTCCCTGCGGCATCCATTGCACATGAAAAGGATGACCATGACATAAGGACAATTTGATAGGCTACTTACATGGAAACCAGTGTGGTCCAGTGGGTAAGTGCCTGCCTTCCATCCAGGCAACCAGGGTTCAAATCGCGGGTTCGGCACCAGGTGACTAATGGTTGCAGAGCAGAGGTAAGTTGGAGGTGGGCCTAAAGGGCCAATTGGTAAGTAAAATGTGTCTGTGTGTTGTGTAAGAGTGGAATCATGCCTAGTGAATGAGGGATTGCAGGTTGGTTGGTAAGTAGTGAGTGGGTGGGGTCAGAGGGTAGGGGTATAGGAGGAGCTAGTTCGGAGAGGAGGGGTATAGGAGGAGCTAGTTCAGAGAGGAGGGGTATAGGAGGAGCTGGGTGAGAGAGGAGGGGTATAGGAGGAGCTCGGTCGGAGAGGAGGGGTATAGGAGGAGCCTAGTCAGAGTGGGTGGGGTAAGAGAGGAGGGGTTCAGGAGCAGCCTAGTCAGAGTGGGTGGGGTCAGAGAGGAGGGGTATAGGAGGAGCTGGGTGGGTATAGGAGGAGCCTAGTCAGAGTGGGTGGGGTCAGAGAGGAGGGGTATAGGAGGAGCTGGGTGAGAGAGGAGGGGTATAGGAGGAGCCAAGTCAGAGTGGGTGGGGTCAGAGAGGAGGGGTTCAGGAGCAGCCTAGTCAGAGTGGGTGGGGTCAGAGAGGAGGGGTATATGGGTGGGGTCAGAGAGCAGAGGAATAGGTGGAGTAGGATCCTGACTTATTGTGGGAAAGTGCAAATACTTTTTTACTGCACCCCCCTATACTCTCTGATTTCTGTTGGGAGGGGGCAGTCAAAAATGGGGGGTTCAGTATTAAAAGGTGCTTGGGCGCAACGTGAAGGCGATGAGGTGCACAGAATGGCATGGCTTCCAGGTACTTTTTGGGGGGGCTACCATTAGTTTTTATTGCTCTGATCCTCCCTCATGGGGTGTACCCCAAATGGTTAGGGGCAACGGGGGGGGGGAGGCAAGATGCTGTTTGACAGTTTCTATTACCAACAGGGGTCACCATACGATTCTTCTGCAGTTATGGTATTGAAAGGTAAAACAAGGAGCATGTGGCTGTATTTTTGCAGGTCGGGTGCCCCAAAATGTTACTGCCAGCAGCAGCAGCCCCCTTCCTCCCCACCCGGCAGATTGGTATAGGTACCTTTAGGACATTTCTGTTGAAAACAGAGGCTATAGCGAATCGCACTACAAAATCCGAGAGCACTAACACTTGCTAAATAAATGTGGCATCGGAGCATACGAATGAGGCAGGGAGAGGCTACTGTTGGCAATTGGTTTGGTGGGTCATAGTGAATAACCTCGGCATGCAAATAGGCAGAAGTGTGAGGATTGGCAGTGTCTGTAGAGAATTTTGGCATGCTCTTCAGTTGATTTTTTCCTCCTTACGTTGGCTATGAACTACAGAGGAAAGGCCTGGCCTTACTGTTGGGCAAAACATGTTTCATGATTTTAAGAAGTGTAGTCTGGCTGTACTGAGAGGGGCTGTACAGTACGGTAAATGTCTGTATACCCCTGCGATGTGCATCCAACTGTCACTTGAGATTGAACAGCGAACGAAGCAGCTGGGTTACTGACTGAATGTAAATGGAAGGCACATAGGAAGGGTGCTTGTGGTCACTCAAATGATTGAAACCTGGTTGATGCACTACCAAAGCTGGGGTACCAGGAGGGAACATTTGAGGGGTATTGAGATGGTGGTGTGCAGAGGTCAACATATGTTTCAGAGACACAGAGGTACTGCGGTCCTGGTCCCACATTGGGGGTAGACAAAAGTCCCTGCAAAAGATTTCTGTCCAACTGTTATCACATTTTGTGCAGCCTGGCTCCCTCTGTAAGGATTCCCCAGTGTCTTTCGATCCTACAGATGACTGTAGCAAACTTCCCAAATTTTTTCTTGGCCTCATACTCCCAAAGGAGTGCCTGACATTTGCCAGCCTAACGATACTCACATTCTGGGAAAAACCTCACTAACCATGCATATTTATGTACCACACATGGCAAATCCTTACAATTGCAGAACATCATATCGCACTTGTCATCTTTGAGGTACTGTAAGTATTTGGATTTGAGGGTAATATTCATCCTTGCTTGCTCTCTCCCATCTGAAGTCTACGGTGCTGCTATTCCTTTCTCACATCTCCCTTCAAAGAGACACGCGACACACAGACTCAATCACTCAGCAAACATATATGCTTTGACGTTTTCACATTGCTGTTTACCTTCTAATTATTCCCCCTTCACCACAAATACAGGCCTGCGATTCCTCATCCCCTCAGTCAACGCAGTCCTTCACTCTTTAGGCCCTGCAAGACCACCATGAACAAGAATCATGTCAGCAAGCAGAAGAAAAGCCTCAGTGTGCTCTTTTGTTCATACTGCTGCCCTCTAGTAACACTTCATGGCAACTGCAGCATAAGAATGGGACTGAGAAGAGGGCTGTCCTATGCAAATAATATCCTCCCATGCACACTTTCTTCTGAGACGGTCGGCGGCTTGTGCCGTGATACCACCTCCAACATATGGTCTTCAACCAAATTTTAAAAAAGCCCACCTGCCTTAGACGAAGGATTTTGCCACTCAAAGGAAGCACATGGGGACATCACCCTCATTTAGCAGGGTCCAAAATTGCCTGCTGTCAGCCTGTATACAGAACAAGGGCGTTCGTGGGCGTTCGTGAACGTTCCTCAAAGGAAGGAGGTGGGTGATTAAATTCACAGTGCCAGGGCAGGCCCAGCCCAGCCCAGCCCAGCCCAGCCCAGCCCAGCCCAGCCCAGCCCAGCTCAGCCCTGCACAGCCCAGCCCGGCACAGCGCACTGCTGTGGAGGTCCATTCCTTCACATCCTGCAGCAGGCATGATGCAGACCTATTAGAGCAAAGGCTTGACTCTGCCCTTGTCTGTCTCTTAAAGGAAACAATCTTTGTAGCTTCTTATTGCACCTAATAAATGGACTCTAGCTTGCCTCAAACTTGACCCATCATTTCATTAGCCAGAGCTCATACTTGACCTTTATTTCTATCCAAGCTCACTGACACAAAACCCCTGATTTGAGCAAGTGGCTCACACCAAAATAAAAAATCACCATCATCCAACCTATTTTACAACAAGTGTAGCCCCTTCCTCTTATTCTTGTGCTCAGTTATAACCCCCAATACCACAATTGCACTCTGCAATTCACCAAACTTAAAGGACAAAGAATGAAGACATTGATAAAGGAAGATAAGGCCTTGTCCCTATTGCACCTACTTGAGAGATAGGGCGGTTGGTAGAAGGTCATGAGGGAAAACATTTGAAATTTCGGGACACACATGCCAAAAAGAGTGTCCACTTTTCTCCTCTGTTACCAAGTAAAAAAAAAATTGTAAAAAAAAAACTATTCACTTTTTGAAAATTTCCACCTTGGGATACTTCTACAGCATTGGCAGGATTTGAACCCTGGCCTGTGAGGGCTGTACCCACCAAAGGTACAAGACTTACCTTTGAGCTATAGCTCCTTGGTGGTCTAGAGGATTGCAGTAGTAACTATAAGCAACATACAGGCCTTGGTGTCCTTCCCTGCGGCATCCATTGCACATGAAAAGGATGACCATGACATAAGGACAATTTGATAGGCTACTTACATGGAAACCAGTGTGGTCCAGTGGGTAAGTGCCTGCCTTCCATCCAGGCAACCAGGGTTCAAATCGCGGGTTCGGCACCAGGTGACTGATGGTGGCAGAGCAGAGGTAAGTTGGAGGTGGGCCTAAAGGGCCAATTGGTAAGTAAAATGTGTCTGTGTGTTGTGTAAGAGTGGAATCATGCCTAGTGAATGAGGGATTGCAGGTTGGTTGGTAAGTAGTGAGTGGGTGGGGTCAGAGGGTAGGGGTATAGGAGGAGCTAGTTCGGAGAGGAGGGGTATAGGAGGAGCTAGTTCAGAGAGGAGGGGTATAGGAGGAGCTGGGTGAGAGAGGAGGGGTATAGGAGGAGCTCGGTCGGAGAGGAGGGGTATAGGAGGAGCCTAGTCAGAGTGGGTGGGGTCAGAGAGAAGGGGTTCAGGAGCAGCTTAGTCAGAGTGGGTGGGGTCAGAGAGGAGGGGTATAGGAGGAGCTGGGTGGGTATAGGAGGAGCCTAGTCAGAGTGGGTGGGGTCAGAGAGGAGGAGTATAGGAGGAGCTGGGTGAGAGAGGAGGGGTATAGGAGGAGCCAAGTCAGAGTGGGTGGGGTCAGAGAGGAGGGGTTCAGGAGCAGCCTAGTCAGAGTGGGTGGGGTCAGAGAGGAGGGGTATATGGGTGGGGTCAGAGAGCAGAGGAATAGGTGGAGTAGGATCCTGACTTATTGTGGGAAAGTGCAAATACTTTTTTACTGCACCCCCCTATACTCTCTGATTTCTGTTGGGAGGGGGCAGTCAAAAATGGGGGGTTCAGTATTAAAAGGTGCTTGGGCGCAACGTGAAGGCGATGAGGTGCACAGAATGGCATGGCTTCCAGGTACTCTTTGGGGGGCTACCATTAGTTTTTATTGCTCTGATCCTCCCTCATGGGGTGTACCCCAAATGGTTAGGGGCAACGGGGGGGAGGCAAGATGCTGTTTGACAGTTTCTATTACCAACAGGGGTCACCATACGATTCTTCTGCAGTTATGGTATTGAAAGGTAAAACAAGGAGCATGTGGCTGTATTTTTGCAGGTCGGGTGCCCCAAAATGTTACTGCCAGCAGCAGCAGCCCCCTTCCTCCCCACCCGGCAGATTGGTATAGGTACCTTTAGGACATTTCTGTTGAAAACAGAGGCTATAGCGAATCGCACTACAAAATCCGAGAGCACTAACACTTGCTAAATAAATGTGGCATCGGAGCATACGAATGAGGCAGGGAGAGGCTACTGTTGGCAATTGGTTTGGTGGGTCATAGTGAATAACCTCGGCATGCAAATAGGCAGAAGTGTGAGGATTGGCAGTGTCTGTAGAGAATTTTGGCATGCTCTTCAGTTGATTTTTTCCTCCTTACGTTGGCTATGAACTACAGAGGAAAGGCCTGGCCTTACTGTTGGGCAAAACATGTTTCATGATTTTAAGAAGTGTAGTCTGGCTGTACTGAGAGGGGCTGTACAGTACGGTAAATGTCTGTATACCCCTGCGATGTGCATCCAACTGTCACTTGAGATTGAACAGCGAACGAAGCAGCTGGGTTACTGACTGAATGTAAATGGAAGGCACATAGGAAGGGTGCTTGTGGTCACTCAAATGATTGAAACCCGGTTGATGCACTACCAAAGCTGGGGTACCAGGAGGGAACATTTGAGGGGTATTGAGATGGTGGTGTGCAGAGGTCAATATATGTTTCAGAGACACAGAGGTACTGCGGTCCTGGTCCCACATTGGGGGTAGACAAAAGTCCCTGCTAAAGATTTCTGTCCAACTGTTATCACATTTTGTGCAGCCTGGCTCCCTCTGTAAGGATTCCCCAGTGTCTTTCGATCCTACAGATGACTGTAGCAAACTTCCCAAATTTTTTCTTGGCCTCATACTCCCAAAGGAGTGCCTGACATTTGCCAGCCTAACGATACTCACATTCTGGGAAAAACCTCACTAACCATGCATATTTATGTACCACACATGGCAAATCCTTACAATTGCAGAACATCATATCGCACTTGTCATCTTTGAGGTACTGTAAGTATTTGGATTTGAGGGTAATATTCATCCTTGCTTGCTCTCTCCCATCTGAAGTCTACGGTGCTGCTATTCCTTTCTCACATCTCCCTTCAAAGAGACACGCGACACACAGACTCAATCACTCAGCAAACATATATGCTTTGACGTTTTCATATTGCTGTTTACCTTCTAATTATTCCCCCTTCACCACAAATACAGGCCTGCCATTCCTCATCCCCTCAGTCAACGCAGTCCTTCACTCTTTAGGCCCTGCAAGACCACCATGAACAAGAATCATGTCAGCAAGCAGAAGAAAAGCCTCAGTGTGCTCTTTTGTTCATACTGCTGCCCTCTAGTAACACTTCATGGCAACTGCAGCATAAGAATGGGACTGAGAAGAGGGCTGTCCTATGCAAATAATATCCTCCCATGCACACTTTCTTCTGAGACGGTCGGCGGCTTGTGCCGTGATACCACCTCCAACATATGGTCTTCAACCAAATTTTAAAAAAGCCCACCTGCCTTAGACGAAGGATTTTGCCACTCAAAGGAAGCACATGGGGACATCACCCTCATTTAGCAGGGTCCTAATTTGCCTGCTGTCAGCCTGTATACAGAACAAGGGCGTTCGTGGGCGTTCGTGAGCGTTCCTCAAAGGAAGGAGGTGGGTGATTAAATTCACAGTGCCAGGGCAGGCCCAGCCCAGCCCAGCCCAGCCCAGCCCAGCCCAGCCCAGCCCAGCCCAGCCCAGCTCAGCCCTGCACAGCCCAGCCCGGCACAGCGCACTGCTGTGGAGGTCCATTCCTTCACATCCTGCAGCAGGCATGATGCAGACCTATTAGAGCAAAGGCTTGACTCTGCCCTTGTCTGTCTCTTAAAGGAAACAATCTTTGTAGCTTCTTATTGCACCTAATAAATGGACTCTAGCTTGCCTCAAACTTGACCCATCATTTCATTAGCCAGAGCTCATACTTGACCTTTATTTCTATCCAAGCTCACTGACACAAAACCCCTGATTTGAGCAAGTGGCTCACACCAAAATAAAAAATCACCATCATCCAACCTATTTTACAACAAGTGTAGCCCCTTCCTCTTATTCTTGTGCTCAGTTATAACCCCCAATACCACAATTGCACTCTGCAATTCACCAAACTTAAAGGACAAAGAATGAAGACATTGATAAAGGAAGATAAGGCCTTGTCCCTATTGCACCTACTTGAGAGATAGGGCGGTTGGTAGAAGGTCATGAGGGAAAACATTTGAAATTTCGGGACACACATGCCAAAAAGAGTGTCCACTTTTCTCCTCTGTTACCAAGTAAAAAAAAAATTTGCAAAAAAAAAAAACTATTCACTTTTTGAAAGTTTCCACCTTGGGATACTTCTACAGCATTGGCAGGATTCGAACCCTGGCCTGTGAGGGCTGTCCCCACCAAAGGTACAAGACTTACCCTTGAGCTATAGCTCCTTGGTGGTCTAGAGGATTGCAGTAGTAACTATAAGCAACATACAGGCCTTGGTGTCCTTCCCTGCGGCATCCATTGCACATGAAAAGGATGACCATGACATAAGGACAATTTGATAGGCTACTTACATGGAAACCAGTGTGGTCCAGTGGGTAAGTGCCTGCCTTCCATCCAGGCAACCAGGGTTCAAATCCCGGGTTCGGCACCAGGTGACTGATGGTGGCAGAGCAGAGGTAAGTTGGAGGTGGGCCTAAAGGGCCAATTGGTAAGTAAAATGTGTCTGTGTGTTGTGTAAGAGTGGAATCATGCCTAGTGAATGAGGGATTGCAGGTTGGTTGGTAAGTAGTGAGTGGGTGGGGTCAGAGGGTAGGGGTATAGGAGGAGCTAGTTCGGAGAGGAGGGGTATAGGAGGAGCTGGGTGAGAGAGGAGGGGTATAGGAGGAGCTCGGTCGGAGAGGAGGGGTATAGGAGGAGCTGGGTGGGTATAGGAGGAGCCTAGTCAGAGTGGGTGGGGTCAGAGAGGAGGGGTTCAGGAGCAGCCTAGTCAGAGTGGGTGGGGTCAGAGAGGAGGGGTGTAGGAGGAGCTGGGTCAGAGAGGAGGGGTATAGGAGGAGCTGGGTGGGTATAGGAGGAGCCTAGTCAGAGTGGGTGGGGTCAGAGAGGAGGGGTTCAGGAGCAGCCTAGTCAGAGTGGGTGGGGTCAGAGAGGAGGGGTATATGGGTGGGGTCAGAGAGGAGGGGTATATGGGTGGGGTCAGAGAGCAGAGGAATAGGTGGAGTAGAATCCTGACTTATTGTGGGAAAGTGCAAATACTTTTTTACTGCACCCCCCTATACTCTCTGATTTCTGTTGGGAGGGGGCAGTCAAAAATGGGGGGTTCAGTATTAAAAGGTGCTTGGGCGCAACGTGAAGGCGATGAGGTGCACAGAATGGCATGGCTTCCAGGTACTTTTTGGGGGGGCTACCATTAGTTTTTATTGCTCTGATCCTCCCTCATGGGGTGTACCCCAAATGGTTAGGGGCAACGGGGGGGGAGGCAAGATGCTGTTTGACAGTTTCTATTACCAACAGGGGTCACCATACGATTCTTCTGCAGTTATTGTATTGAAAGGTAAAACAAGGAGCATGTGGCTGTATTTTTGCAGGTCGGGTGCCCCAAAATGTTACTGCCAGCAGCAGCAGCCCCCTTCCTCCCCACCCGGCAGATTGGTATAGGTACCTTTAGGACATTTCTGTTGAAAACAGAGGCTATAGCGAATCGCACTACAAAATCCGAGAGCACTAACACTTGCTAAATAAAGGTGGCATCGGAGCATACGAATGAGGCAGGGAGAGGCTACTGTTGGCAATTGGTTTGGTGGGTCATAGTGAATAACCTCGGCATGCAAATAGGCAGAAGTGTGAGGATTGGCAGTGTCTGTAGAGAATTTTGGCATGCGCTTCAGTTGATTTTTTCCTCCTTACGTTGGCTATGAACTACAGAGGAAAGGCCTGGCCTTACTGTTGGGCAAAACATGTTTCATGATTTTAAGAAGTGTAGTCTGGCTGTACTGAGAGGGGCTGTACAGTACGGTAAATGTCTGTATACCCCTGCGATGTGCATCCAACTGTCACTTGAGATTGAACAGCGAACGAAGCAGCTGGGTTACTGACTGAATGTAAATGGAAGGCACATAGGAAGGGTTCTTGTGGTCACTCAAATGATTGAAACCCGGTTGATGCACTACCAAAGCTGGGGTACCAGGAGGGAACATTTGAGGGGTATTGAGATGGTGGTGTGCAGAGGTCAACATATGTTTCAGAGACACAGAGGTACTGCGGTCCTGGTCCCACATTGGGGGTAGACAAAAGTCCCTGCTAAAGATTTCTGTCCAACTGTTATCACATTTTGTGCAGCCTGGCTCCCTCTGTAAGGATTCCCCAGTGTCTTTCGATCCTACAGATGACTGTAGCAAACTTCCCAAATTTTTTCTTGGCCTCATACTCCCAAAGGAGTGCCTGACATTTGCCAGCCTAACGATACTCACATTCTGGGAAAAACCTCACTAACCATGCATATTTATGTACCACACATGGCAAATCCTTACAATTGCAGAACATCATATCGCACTTGTCATCTTTGAGGTACTGTAAGTATTTGGATTTGAGGGTAATATTCATCCTTGCTTGCTCTCTCCCATCTGAAGTCTACGGTGCTGCTATTCCTTTCTCACATCTCCCTTCAAAGAGACACGCGACACACAGACTCAATCACTCAGCAAACATATATGCTTTGACGTTTTCACATTGCTGTTTACCTTCTAATTATTCCCCCTTCACCACAAATACAGGCCTGCGATTCCTCATCCCCTCAGTCAACGCAGTCCTTCACTCTTTAGGCCCTGCAAGACCACCATGAACAAGAATCATGTCAGCAAGCAGAAGAAAAGCCTCAGTGTGCTCTTTTGTTCATACTGCTGCCCTCTAGTAACACTTCATGGCAACTGCAGCATAAGAATGGGACTGAGAAGAGGGCTGTCCTATGCAAATAATATCCTCCCATGCACACTTTCTTCTGAGACGGTCGGCGGCTTGTGCCGTGATACCACCTCCAACATATGGTCTTCAACCAAATTTTAAAAAAGCCCACCTGCCTTAGACGAAGGATTTTGCCACTCAAAGGAAGCACATGGGGACATCACCCTCATTTAGCAGGGTCCAAAATTGCCTGCTGTCAGCCTGTATACAGAACAAGGGCGTTCGTGGGCGTTCGTGAGCGTTCCTCAAAAGAAGGAGGTGGGTGATTAAATTCACAGTGCCAGGGCAGGCCCAGCCCAGCCCAGCCCAGCTCAGCCCTGCACAGCCCAGCCCGGCACAGCGCACTGCTGTGGAGGTCCATTCCTTCACATCCTGCAGCAGGCATGATGCAGACCTATTAGAGCAAAGGCTTGACTCTGCCCTTGTCTGTCTCTTAAAGGAAACAATCTTTGTAGCTTCTTATTGCACCTAATAAATGGACTCTAGCTTGCCTCAAACTTGACCCATCATTTCATTAGCCAGAGCTCATACTTGACCTTTATTTCTATCCAAGCTCACTGACACAAAACCCCTGATTTGAGCAAGTGGCTCACACCAAAATAAAAAATCACCATCATCCAACCTATTTTACAACAAGTGTAGCCCCTTCCTCTTATTCTTGTGCTCAGTTATAACCCCCAATACCACAATTGCACTCTGCAATTCACCAAACTTAAAGGACAAAGAATGAAGACATTGATAAAGGAAGATAAGGCCTTGTCCCTATTGCACCTACTTGAGAGATAGGGCGGTTGGTAGAAGGTCATGAGGGAAAACATTTGAAATTTCGGGACACACATGCCAAAAAGAGTGTCCACTTTTCTCCTCTGTTACCAAGTAAAAAAAAAATTTGCAAAAAAAAAAAACTATTCACTTTTTGAAAGTTTCCACCTTGGGATACTTCTACAGCATTGGCAGGATTCGAACCCTGGCCTGTGAGGGCTGTCCCCACCAAAGGTACAAGACTTACCCTTGAGCTATAGCTCCTTGGTGGTCTAGAGGATTGCAGTAGTAACTATAAGCAACATACAGGCCTTGGTGTCCTTCCCTGCGGCATCCATTGCACATGAAAAGGATGACCATGACATAAGGACAATTTGATAGGCTACTTACATGGAAACCAGTGTGGTCCAGTGGGTAAGTGCCTGCCTTCCATCCAGGCAACCAGGGTTCAAATCCCGGGTTCGGCACCAGGTGACTGATGGTGGCAGAGCAGAGGTAAGTTGGAGGTGGGCCTAAAGGGCCAATTGGTAAGTAAAATGTGTCTGTGTGTTGTGTAAGAGTGGAATCATGCCTAGTGAATGAGGGATTGCAGGTTGGTTGGTAAGTAGTGAGTGGGTGGGGTCAGAGGGTAGGGGTATAGGAGGAGCTAGTTCGGAGAGGAGGGGTATAGGAGGAGCTGGGTGAGAGAGGAGGGGTATAGGAGGAGCTCGGTCGGAGAGGAGGGGTATAGGAGGAGCTGGGTGGGTATAGGAGGAGCCTAGTCAGAGTGGGTGGGGTCAGAGAGGAGGGGTTCAGGAGCAGCCTAGTCAGAGTGGGTGGGGTCAGAGAGGAGGGGTGTAGGAGGAGCTGGGTCAGAGAGGAGGGGTATAGGAGGAGCTGGGTGGGTATAGGAGGAGCCTAGTCAGAGTGGGTGGGGTCAGAGAGGAGGGGTTCAGGAGCAGCCTAGTCAGAGTGGGTGGGGTCAGAGAGGAGGGGTATATGGGTGGGGTCAGAGAGGAGGGGTATATGGGTGGGGTCAGAGAGCAGAGGAATAGGTGGAGTAGAATCCTGACTTATTGTGGGAAAGTGCAAATACTTTTTTACTGCACCCCCCTATACTCTCTGATTTCTGTTGGGAGGGGGCAGTCAAAAATGGGGGGTTCAGTATTAAAAGGTGCTTGGGCGCAACGTGAAGGCGATGAGGTGCACAGAATGGCATGGCTTCCAGGTACTTTTTGGGGGGGCTACCATTAGTTTTTATTGCTCTGATCCTCCCTCATGGGGTGTACCCCAAATGGTTAGGGGCAACGGGGGGGGAGGCAAGATGCTGTTTGACAGTTTCTATTACCAACAGGGGTCACCATACGATTCTTCTGCAGTTATTGTATTGAAAGGTAAAACAAGGAGCATGTGGCTGTATTTTTGCAGGTCGGGTGCCCCAAAATGTTACTGCCAGCAGCAGCAGCCCCCTTCCTCCCCACCCGGCAGATTGGTATAGGTACCTTTAGGACATTTCTGTTGAAAACAGAGGCTATAGCGAATCGCACTACAAAATCCGAGAGCACTAACACTTGCTAAATAAAGGTGGCATCGGAGCATACGAATGAGGCAGGGAGAGGCTACTGTTGGCAATTGGTTTGGTGGGTCATAGTGAATAACCTCGGCATGCAAATAGGCAGAAGTGTGAGGATTGGCAGTGTCTGTAGAGAATTTTGGCATGCGCTTCAGTTGATTTTTTCCTCCTTACGTTGGCTATGAACTACAGAGGAAAGGCCTGGCCTTACTGTTGGGCAAAACATGTTTCATGATTTTAAGAAGTGTAGTCTGGCTGTACTGAGAGGGGCTGTACAGTACGGTAAATGTCTGTATACCCCTGCGATGTGCATCCAACTGTCACTTGAGATTGAACAGCGAACGAAGCAGCTGGATTACTGACTGAATGTAAATGGAAGGCACATAGGAAGGGTGCTTGTGGTCACTCAAATGATTGAAACCCGGTTGATGCACTACCAAAGCTGGGGTACCAGGAGGGAACATTTGAGGGGTATTGAGATGGTGGTGTGCAGAGGTCAACATATGTTTCAGAGACACAGAGGTACTGCGGTCCTGGTCCCACATTGGGGGTAGACAAAAGTCCCTGCTAAAGATTTCTGTCCAACTGTTATCACATTTTGTGCAGCCTGGCTCCCTCTGTAAGGATTCCCCAGTGTCTTTCGATCCTACAGATGACTGTAGCAAACTTCCCAAATTTTTTCTTGGCCTCATACTCCCAAAGGAGTGCCTGACATTTGCCAGCCTAACGATACTCACATTCTGGGAAAAACCTCACTAACCATGCATATTTATGTACCACACATGGCAAATCCTTACAATTGCAGAACATCATATCGCACTTGTCATCTTTGAGGTACTGTAAGTATTTGGATTTGAGGGTAATATTCATCCTTGCTTGCTCTCTCCCATCTGAAGTCTACGGTGCTGCTATTCCTTTCTCACATCTCCCTTCAAAGAGACACGCGACACACAGACTCAATCACTCAGCAAACATATATGCTTTGACGTTTTCACATTGCTGTTTACCTTCTAATTATTCCCCCTTCACCACAAATACAGGCCTGCGATTCCTCATCCCCTCAGTCAACGCAGTCCTTCACTCTTTAGGCCCTGCAAGACCACCATGAACAAGAATCATGTCAGCAAGCAGAAGAAAAGCCTCAGTGTGCTCTTTTGTTCATACTGCTGCCCTCTAGTAACACTTCATGGCAACTGCAGCATAAGAATGGGACTGAGAAGAGGGCTGTCCTATGCAAATAATATCCTCCCATGCACACTTTCTTCTGAGACGGTCGGCGGCTTGTGCCGTGATACCACCTCCAACATATGGTCTTCAACCAAATTTTAAAAAAGCCCACCTGCCTTAGACGAAGGATTTTGCCACTCAAAGGAAGCACATGGGGACATCACCCTCATTTAGCAGGGTCCAAAATTGCCTGCTGTCAGCCTGTATACAGAACAAGGGCGTTCGTGGGCGTTCGTGAGCGTTCCTCAAAAGAAGGAGGTGGGTGATTAAATTCACAGTGCCAGGGCAGGCCCAGCCCAGCCCAGCCCAGCTCAGCCCTGCACAGCCCAGCCCGGCACAGCGCACTGCTGTGGAGGTCCATTCCTTCACATCCTGCAGCAGGCATGATGCAGACCTATTAGAGCAAAGGCTTGACTCTGCCCTTGTCTGTCTCTTAAAGGAAACAATCTTTGTAGCTTCTTATTGCACCTAATAAATGGACTCTAGCTTGCCTCAAACTTGACCCATCATTTCATTAGCCAGAGCTCATACTTGACCTTTATTTCTATCCAAGCTCACTGACACAAAACCCCTGATTTGAGCAAGTGGCTCACACCAAAATAAAAAATCACCATCATCCAACCTATTTTACAACAAGTGTAGCCCCTTCCTCTTATTCTTGTGCTCAGTTATAACCCCCAATACCACAATTGCACTCTGCAATTCACCAAACTTAAAGGACAAAGAATGAAGACATTGATAAAGGAAGATAAGGCCTTGTCCCTATTGCACCTACTTGAGAGATAGGGCGGTTGGTAGAAGGTCATGAGGGAAAACATTTGAAATTTCGGGACACACATGCCAAAAAGAGTGTCCACTTTTCTCCTCTGTTACCAAGTAAAAAAAAAATTGTAAAAAAAAAACTATTCACTTTTTGAAAATTTCCACCTTGGGATACTTCTACAGCATTGGCAGGATTCGAACCCTGGCCTGTGAGGGCTGTACCCACCAAAGGTACAAGACTTACCTTTGAGCTATAGCTCCTTGGTGGTCTAGAGGATTGCAGTAGTAACTATAAGCAACATACAGGCCTTGGTGTCCTTCCCTGCGGCATCCATTGCACATGAAAAGGATGACCATGACATAAGGACAATTTGATAGGCTACTTACATGGAAACCAGTGTGGTCCAGTGGGTAAGTGCCTGCCTTCCATCCAGGCAACCAGGGTTCAAATCGCGGGTTCGGCACCAGGTGACTGATGGTGGCAGAGCAGAGGTAAGTTGGAGGTGGGCCTAAAGGGCCAATTGGTAAGTAAAATGTGTCTGTGTGTTGTGTAAGAGTGGAATCATGCCTAGTGAATGAGGGATTGCAGGTTGGTTGGTAAGTAGTGAGTGGGTGGGGTCAGAGGGTAGGGGTATAGGAGGAGCTAGTTCGGAGAGGAGGGGTATAGGAGGAGCTAGTTCAGAGAGGAGGGGTATAGGAGGAGCTGGGTGAGAGAGGAGGGGTATAGGAGGAGCTCGGTCGGAGAGGAGGGGTATAGGAGGAACCTAGTCAGAGTGGGTGGGGTCAGAGAGAAGGGGTTCAGGAGCAGCTTAGTCAGAGTGGGTGGGGTCAGAGAGGAGGGGTATAGGAGGAGCTGGGTGGGTATAGGAGGAGCCTAGTCAGAGTGGGTGGGGTCAGAGAGGAGGGGTATAGGAGGAGCTGGGTGAGAGAGGAGGGGTATAGGAGGAGCCAAGTCAGAGTGGGTGGGGTCAGAGAGGAGGGGTTCAGGAGCAGCCTAGTCAGAGTGGGTGGGGTCAGAGAGGAGGGGTATATGGGTGGGGTCAGAGAGCAGAGGAATAGGTGGAGTAGGATCCTGACTTATTGTGGGAAAGTGCAAATACTTTTTTACTGCACCCCCCTATACTCTCTGATTTCTGTTGGGAGGGGGCAGTCAAAAATGGGGGGTTCAGTATTAAAAGGTGCTTGGGCGCAACGTGAAGGCGATGAGGTGCACAGAATGGCATGGCTTCCAGGTACTTTTTGGGGGGCTACCATTAGTTTTTATTGCTCTGATCCTCCCTCATGGGGTGTACCCCAAATGGTTAGGGGCAACGGGGGGGGGAGGCAAGATGCTGTTTGACAGTTTCTATTACCAACAGGGGTCACCATACGATTCTTCTGCAGTTATGGTATTGAAAGGTAAAACAAGGAGCATGTGGCTGTATTTTTGCAGGTCGGGTGCCCCAAAATGTTACTGCCAGCAGCAGCAGCCCCCTTCCTCCCCACCCGGCAGATTGGTATAGGTACCTTTAGGACATTTCTGTTGAAAACAGAGGCTATAGCGAATCGCACTACAAAATCCGAGAGCACTAACACTTGCTAAATAAATGTGGCATCGGAGCATACGAATGAGGCAGGGAGAGGCTACTGTTGGCAATTGGTTTGGTGGGTCATAGTGAATAACCTCGGCATGCAAATAGGCAGAAGTGTGAGGATTGGCAGTGTCTGTAGAGAATTTTGGCATGCTCTTCAGTTGATTTTTTCCTCCTTACGTTGGCTATGAACTACAGAGGAAAGGCCTGGCCTTACTGTTGGGCAAAACATGTTTCATGATTTTAAGAAGTGTAGTCTGGCTGTACTGAGAGGGGCTGTACAGTACGGTAAATGTCTGTATACCCCTGCGATGTGCATCCAACTGTCACTTGAGATTGAACAGCGAACGAAGCAGCTGGGTTACTGACTGAATGTAAATGGAAGGCACATAGGAAGGGTGCTTGTGGTCACTCAAATGATTGAAACCCGGTTGATGCACTACCAAAGCTGGGGTACCAGGAGGGAACATTTGAGGGGTATTGAGATGGTGGTGTGCAGAGGTCAATATATGTTTCAGAGACACAGAGGTACTGCGGTCCTGGTCCCACATTGGGGGTAGACAAAAGTCCCTGCTAAAGATTTCTGTCCAACTGTTATCACATTTTGTGCAGCCTGGCTCCCTCTGTAAGGATTCCCCAGTGTCTTTCGATCCTACAGATGACTGTAGCAAACTTCCCAAATTTTTTCTTGGCCTCATACTCCCAAAGGAGTGCCTGACATTTGCCAGCCTAACGATACTCACATTCTGGGAAAAACCTCACTAACCAGGCATATTTATGTACCACACATGGCAAATCCTTACAATTGCAGAACATCATATCGCACTTGTCATCTTTGAGGTACTGTAAGTATTTGGATTTGAGGGTAATATTCATCCTTGCTTGCTCTCTCCCATCTGAAGTCTACGGTGCTGCTATTCCTTTCTCACATCTCCCTTCAAAGAGACACGCGACACACAGACTCAATCACTCAGCAAACATATATGCTTTGACGTTTTCATATTGCTGTTTACCTTCTAATTATTCCCCCTTCACCACAAATACAGGCCTGCCATTCCTCATCCCCTCAGTCAACGCAGTCCTTCACTCTTTAGGCCCTGCAAGACCACCATGAACAAGAATCATGTCAGCAAGCAGAAGAAAAGCCTCAGTGTGCTCTTTTGTTCATACTGCTGCCCTCTAGTAACACTTCATGGCAACTGCAGCATAAGAATGGGACTGAGAAGAGGGCTGTCCTATGCAAATAATATCCTCCCATGCACACTTTCTTCTGAGACGGTCGGCGGCTTGTGCCGTGATACCACCTCCAACATATGGTCTTCAACCAAATTTTAAAAAAGCCCACCTGCCTTAGACAAAGGATTTTGCCACTCAAAGGAAGCACATGGGGACATCACCCTCATTTAGCAGGGTCCTAAATTGCCTGCTGTCAGCCTGTATACAGAACAAGGGCGTTCGTGGGCGTTCGTGAGCGTTCCTCAAAGGAAGGAGGTGGGTGATTAAATTCACAGTGCCAGGGCAGGCCCAGCCCAGCCCAGCCCAGCCCAGCCCAGCCCAGCCCAGCCCAGCCCAGCCCAGCCCAGCTCAGCCCTGCACAGCCCAGCCCGGCACAGCGCACTGCTGTGGAGGTCCATTCCTTCACATCCTGCAGCAGGCATGATGCAGACCTATTAGAGCAAAGGCTTGACTCTGCCCTTGTCTGTCTCTTAAAGGAAACAATCTTTGTAGCTTCTTATTGCACCTAATAAATGGACTCTAGCTTGCCTCAAACTTGACCCATCATTTCATTAGCCAGAGCTCATACTTGACCTTTATTTCTATCCAAGCTCACTGACACAAAACCCCTGATTTGAGCAAGTGGCTCACACCAAAATAAAAAATCACCATCATCCAACCTATTTTACAACAAGTGTAGCCCCTTCCTCTTATTCTTGTGCTCAGTTATAACCCCCAATACCACAATTGCACTCTGCAATTCACCAAACTTAAAGGACAAAGAATGAAGACATTGATAAAGGAAGATAAGGCCTTGTCCCTATTGCACCTACTTGAGAGATAGGGCGGTTGGTAGAAGGTCATGAGGGAAAACATTTGAAATTTCGGGACACACATGCCAAAAAGAGTGTCCACTTTTCTCCTCTGTTACCAAGTAAAAAAAAAATTGTAAAAAAAAAACTATTCACTTTTTGAAAATTTCCACCTTGGGATACTTCTACAGCATTGGCAGGATTCGAACCCTGGCCTGTGAGGGCTGTACCCACCAAAGGTACAAGACTTACCTTTGAGCTATAGCTCCTTGGTGGTCTAGAGGATTGCAGTAGTAACTATAAGCAACATACAGGCCTTGGTGTCCTTCCCTGCGGCATCCATTGCACATGAAAAGGATGACCATGACATAAGGACAATTTGATAGGCTACTTACATGGAAACCAGTGTGGTCCAGTGGGTAAGTGCCTGCCTTCCATCCAGGCAACCAGGGTTCGAATCGCGTGTTCGGCACCAGGTGACTGATGGTGGCAGAGCAGAGGTAAGTTGGAGGTGGGCCTAAAGGGCCAATTGGTAAGTAAAATGTGTCTGTGTGTTGTGTAAGAGTGGAATCATGCCTAGTGAATGAGGGATTGCAGGTTGGTTGGTAAGTAGTGAGTGGGTGTGGTCAGAGGGTAGGGGTATAGGAGGAGCTAGTTCGGAGAGGAGGGGTATAGGAGGAGCTAGTTCAGAGAGGAGGGGTATAGGAGGAGCTGGGTGAGAGAGGAGGGGTATAGGAGGAGCTCGGTCGGAGAGGAGGGGTATAGGAGGAGCCTAGTCAGAGTGGGTGGGGTCAGAGAGAAGGGGTTCAGGAGCAGCTTAGTCAGAGTGGGTGGGGTCAGAGAGGAGGGGTATAGGAGGAGCTGGGTGGGTATAGGAGGAGCCTAGTCAGAGTGGGTGGGGTCAGAGAGGAGGGGTATAGGAGGAGCTGGGTGAGAGAGGAGGGGTATAGGAGGAGCCAAGTCAGAGTGGGTGGGGTCAGAGAGGAGGGGTTCAGGAGCAGCCTAGTCAGAGTGGGTGGGGTCAGAGAGGAGGGGTATATGGGTGGGGTCAGAGAGCAGAGGAATAGGTGGAGTAGGATCCTGACTTATTGTGGGAAAGTGCAAATACTTTTTTACTGCACCCCCCTATACTCTCTGATTTCTGTTGGGAGGGGGCAGTCAAAAATGGGGGGTTCAGTATTAAAAGGTGCTTGGGCGCAACGTGAAGGCGATGAGGTGCACAGAATGGCATGGCTTCCAGGTACTTTTTGGGGGGCTACCATTAGTTTTTATTGCTCTGATCCTCCCTCATGGGGTGTACCCCAAATGGTTAGGGGCAACGGGGGGGGGAGGCAAGATGCTGTTTGACAGTTTCTATTACCAACAGGGGTCACCATACGATTCTTCTGCAGTTATGGTATTGAAAGGTAAAACAAGGAGCATGTGGCTGTATTTTTGCAGGTCGGGTGCCCCAAAATGTTACTGCCAGCAGCAGCAGCCCCCTTCCTCCCCACCCGGCAGATTGGTATAGGTACCTTTAGGACATTTCTGTTGAAAACAGAGGCTATAGCGAATCGCACTACAAAATCCGAGAGCACTAACACTTGCTAAATAAATGTGGCATCGGAGCATACGAATGAGGCAGGGAGAGGCTACTGTTGGCAATTGGTTTGGTGGGTCATAGTGAATAACCTCGGCATGCAAATAGGCAGAAGTGTGAGGATTGGCAGTGTCTGTAGAGAATTTTGGCATGCTCTTCAGTTGATTTTTTCCTCCTTACGTTGGCTATGAACTACAGAGGAAAGGCCTGGCCTTACTGTTGGGCAAAACATGTTTCATGATTTTAAGAAGTGTAGTCTGGCTGTACTGAGAGGGGCTGTACAGTACGGTAAATGTCTGTATACCCCTGCGATGTGCATCCAACTGTCACTTGAGATTGAACAGCGAACGAAGCAGCTGGGTTACTGACTGAATGTAAATGGAAGGCACATAGGAAGGGTGCTTGTGGTCACTCAAATGATTGAAACCCGGTTGATGCACTACCAAAGCTGGGGTACCAGGAGGGAACATTTGAGGGGTATTGAGATGGTGGTGTGCAGAGGTCAATATATGTTTCAGAGACACAGAGGTACTGCGGTCCTGGTCCCACATTGGGGGTAGACAAAAGTCCCTGCTAAAGATTTCTGTCCAACTGTTATCACATTTTGTGCAGCCTGGCTCCCTCTGTAAGGATTCCCCAGTGTCTTTCGATCCTACAGATGACTGTAGCAAACTTCCCAAATTTTTTCTTGGCCTCATACTCCCAAAGGAGTGCCTGACATTTGCCAGCCTAACGATACTCACATTCTGGGAAAAACCTCACTAACCATGCATATTTATGTACCACACATGGCAAATCCTTACAATTGCAGAACATCATATCGCACTTGTCATCTTTGAGGTACTGTAAGTATTTGGATTTGAGGGTAATATTCATCCTTGCTTGCTCTCTCCCATCTGAAGTCTACGGTGCTGCTATTCCTTTCTCACATCTCCCTTCAAAGAGACACGCGACACACAGACTCAGTCACTCAGCAAACATATATGCTTTGACGTTTTCATATTGCTGTTTACCTTCTAATTATTCCCCCTTCACCACAAATACAGGCCTGCCATTCCTCATCCCCTCAGTCAACGCAGTCCTTCACTCTTTAGGCCCTGCAAGACCACCATGAACAAGAATCATGTCAGCAAGCAGAAGAAAAGCCTCAGTGTGCTCTTTTGTTCATACTGCTGCCCTCTAGTAACACTTCATGGCAACTGCAGCATAAGAATGGGACTGAGAAGAGGGCTGTCCTATGCAAATAATATCCTCCCATGCACACTTTCTTCTGAGACGGTCGGCGGCTTGTGCCGTGATACCACCTCCAACATATGGTCTTCAACCAAATTTTAAAAAAGCCCACCTGCCTTAGACGAAGGATTTTGCCACTCAAAGGAAGCACATGGGGACATCACCCTCATTTAGCAGGGTCCTAAATTGCCTGCTGTCAGCCTGTATACAGAACAAGGGCGTTCGTGGGCGTTCGTGAGCGTTCCTCAAAGGAAGGAGGTGGGTGATTAAATTCACAGTGCCAGGGCAGGCCCAGCCCAGCCCAGCCCAGCCCAGCCCAGCCCAGCCCAGCCCAGCCCAGCCCAGCCCAGCCCAGCTCAGCCCTGCACAGCCCAGCCCGGCACAGCGCACTGCTGTGGAGGTCCATTCCTTCACATCCTGCAGCAGGCATGATGCAGACCTATTAGAGCAAAGGCTTGACTCTGCCCTTGTCTGTCTCTTAAAGGAAACAATCTTTGTAGCTTCTTATTGCACCTAATAAATGGACTCTAGCTTGCCTCAAACTTGACCCATCATTTCATTAGCCAGAGCTCATACTTGACCTTTATTTCTATCCAAGCTCACTGACACAAAACCCCTGATTTGAGCAAGTGGCTCACACCAAAATAAAAAATCACCATCATCCAACCTATTTTACAACAAGTGTAGCCCCTTCCTCTTATTCTTGTGCTCAGTTATAACCCCCAATACCACAATTGCACTCTGCAATTCACCAAACTTAAAGGACAAAGAATGAAGACATTGATAAAGGAAGATAAGGCCTTGTCCCTATTGCACCTACTTGAGAGATAGGGCGGTTGGTAGAAGGTCATGAGGGAAAACATTTGAAATTTCGGGACACACATGCCAAAAAGAGTGTCCACTTTTCTCCTCTGTTACCAAGTAAAAAAAAAATTGTAAAAAAAAAACTATTCACTTTTTGAAAATTTCCACCTTGGGATACTTCTACAGCATTGGCAGGATTCGAACCCTGGCCTGTGAGGGCTGTACCCACCAAAGGTACAAGACTTACCTTTGAGCTATAGCTCCTTGGTGGTCTAGAGGATTGCAGTAGTAACTATAAGCAACATACAGGCCTTGGTGTCCTTCCCTGCGGCATCCATTGCACATGAAAAGGATGACCATGACATAAGGACAATTTGATAGGCTACTTACATGGAAACCAGTGTGGTCCAGTGGGTAAGTGCCTGCCTTCCATCCAGGCAACCAGGGTTCAAATCGCGTGTTCGGCACCAGGTGACTGATGGTGGCAGAGCAGAGGTAAGTTGGAGGTGGGCCTAAAGGGCCAATTGGTAAGTAAAATGTGTCTGTGTGTTGTGTAAGAGTGGAATCATGCCTAGTGAATGAGGGATTGCAGGTTGGTTGGTAAGTAGTGAGTGGGTGGGGTCAGAGGGTAGGGGTATAGGAGGAGCTAGTTCGGAGAGGAGGGGTATAGGAGGAGCTAGTTCAGAGAGGAGGGGTATAGGAGGAGCTGGGTGAGAGAGGAGGGGTATAGGAGGAGCTCGGTCGGAGAGGAGGGGTATAGGAGGAGCCTAGTCAGAGTGGGTGGGGTCAGAGAGAAGGGGTTCAGAAGCAGCTTAGTCAGAGTGGGTGGGGTCAGAGAGGAGGGGTATAGGAGGAGCTGGGTGGGTATAGGAGGAGCCTAGTCAGAGTGGGTGGGGTCAGAGAGGAGGGGTATAGGAGGAGCTGGGTGAGAGAGGAGGGGTATAGGAGGAGCCAAGTCAGAGTGGGTGGGGTCAGAGAGGAGGGGTTCAGGAGCAGCCTAGTCAGAGTGGGTGGGGTCAGAGAGGAGGGGTATATGGGTGGGGTCAGAGAGCAGAGGAATAGGTGGAGTAGGATCCTGACTTATTGTGGGAAAGTGCAAATACTTTTTTACTGCACCCCCCTATACTCTCTGATTTCTGTTGGGAGGGGGCAGTCAAAAATGGGGGGTTCAGTATTAAAAGGTGCTTGGGCGCAACGTGAAGGCGATGAGGTGCACAGAATGGCATGGCTTCCAGGTACTTTTTGGGGGGCTACCATTAGTTTTTATTGCTCTGATCCTCCCTCATGGGGTGTACCCCAAATGGTTAGGGGCAACGGGGGGGGGAGGCAAGATGCTGTTTGACAGTTTCTATTACCAACAGGGGTCACCATACGATTCTTCTGCAGTTATGGTATTGAAAGGTAAAACAAGGAGCATGTGGCTGTATTTTTGCAGGTCGGGTGCCCCAAAATGTTACTGCCAGCAGCAGCAGCCCCCTTCCTCCCCACCCGGCAGATTGGTATAGGTACCTTTAGGACATTTCTGTTGAAAACAGAGGCTATAGCGAATCGCACTACAAAATCCGAGAGCACTAACACTTGCTAAATAAATGTGGCATCGGAGCATACGAATGAGGCAGGGAGAGGCTACTGTTGGCAATTGGTTTGGTGGGTCATAGTGAATAACCTCGGCATGCAAATAGGCAGAAGTGTGAGGATTGGCAGTGTCTGTAGAGAATTTTGGCATGCTCTTCAGTTGATTTTTTCCTCCTTACGTTGGCTATGAACTACAGAGGAAAGGCCTGGCCTTACTGTTGGGCAAAACATGTTTCATGATTTTAAGAAGTGTAGTCTGGCTGTACTGAGAGGGGCTGTACAGTACGGTAAATGTCTGTATACCCCTGCGATGTGCATCCAACTGTCACTTGAGATTGAACAGCGAACGAAGCAGCTGGGTTACTGACTGAATGTAAATGGAAGGCACATAGGAAGGGTGCTTGTGGTCACTCAAATGATTGAAACCCGGTTGATGCACTACCAAAGCTGGGGTACCAGGAGGGAACATTTGAGGGGTATTGAGATGGTGGTGTGCAGAGGTCAATATATGTTTCAGAGACACAGAGGTACTGCGGTCCTGGTCCCACATTGGGGGTAGACAAAAGTCCCTGCTAAAGATTTCTGTCCAACTGTTATCACATTTTGTGCAGCCTGGCTCCCTCTGTAAGGATTCCCCAGTGTCTTTCGATCCTACAGATGACTGTAGCAAACTTCCCAAATTTTTTCTTGGCCTCATACTCCCAAAGGAGTGCCTGACATTTGCCAGCCTAACGATACTCACATTCTGGGAAAAACCTCACTAACCAGGCATATTTATGTACCACACATGGCAAATCCTTACAATTGCAGAACATCATATCGCACTTGTCATCTTTGAGGTACTGTAAGTATTTGGATTTGAGGGTAATATTCATTCTTGCTTGCTCTCTCCCATCTGAAGTCTACGGTGCTGCTATTCCTTTCTCACATCTCCCTTCAAAGAGACACGCGACACACAGACTCAATCACTCAGCAAACATATATGCTTTGACGTTTTCATATTGCTGTTTACCTTCTAATTATTCCCCCTTCACCACAAATACAGGCCTGCCATTCCTCATCCCCTCAGTCAACGCAGTCCTTCACTCTTTAGGCCCTGCAAGACCACCATGAACAAGAATCATGTCAGCAAGCAGAAGAAAAGCCTCAGTGTGCTCTTTTGTTCATACTGCTGCCCTCTAGTAACACTTCATGGCAACTGCAGCATAAGAATGGGACTGAGAAGAGGGCTGTCCTATGCAAATAATATCCTCCCATGCACACTTTCTTCTGAGACGGTCGGCGGCTTGTGCCGTGATACCACCTCCAACATATGGTCTTCAACCAAATTTTAAAAAAGCCCACCTGCCTTAGACGAAGGATTTTGCCACTCAAAGGAAGCACATGGGGACATCACCCTCATTTAGCAGGGTCCTAAATTGCCTGCTGTCAGCCTGTATACAGAACAAGGGCGTTCGTGGGCGTTCGTGAGCGTTCCTCAAAGGAAGGAGGTGGGTGATTAAATTCACAGTGCCAGGGCAGGCCCAGCCCAGCCCAGCCCAGCCCAGCCCAGCCCAGCCCAGCCCAGCCCAGCCCAGCCCAGCCCAGCCCAGCTCAGCCCTGCACAGCCCAGCCCGGCACAGCGCACTGCTGTGGAGGTCCATTCCTTCACATCCTGCAGCAGGCATGATGCAGACCTATTAGAGCAAAGGCTTGACTCTGCCCTTGTCTGTCTCTTAAAGGAAACAATCTTTGTAGCTTCTTATTGCACCTAATAAATGGACTCTAGCTTGCCTCAAACTTGACCCATCATTTCATTAGCCAGAGCTCATACTTGACCTTTATTTCTATCCAAGCTCACTGACACAAAACCCCTGATTTGAGCAAGTGGCTCACACCAAAATAAAAAATCACCATCATCCAACCTATTTTACAACAAGTGTAGCCCCTTCCTCTTATTCTTGTGCTCAGTTATAACCCCCAATACCACAATTGCACTCTGCAATTCACCAAACTTAAAGGACAAAGAATGAAGACATTGATAAAGGAAGATAAGGCCTTGTCCCTATTGCACCTACTTGAGAGATAGGGCGGTTGGTAGAAGGTCATGAGGGAAAACATTTGAAATTTCGGGACACACATGCCAAAAAGAGTGTCCACTTTTCTCCTCTGTTACCAAGTAAAAAAAAAATTGTAAAAAAAAAACTATTCACTTTTTGAAAATTTCCACCTTGGGATACTTCTACAGCATTGGCAGGATTCGAACCCTGGCCTGTGAGGGCTGTACCCACCAAAGGTACAAGACTTACCTTTGAGCTATAGCTCCTTGGTGGTCTAGAGGATTGCAGTAGTAACTATAAGCAACATACAGGCCTTGGTGTCCTTCCCTGCGGCATCCATTGCACATGAAAAGGATGACCATGACATAAGGACAATTTGATAGGCTACTTACATGGAAACCAGTGTGGTCCAGTGGGTAAGTGCTTGCCTTCCATCCAGGCAACCAGGGTTCAAATCGCGGGTTCGGCACCAGGTGACTGATGGTGGCAGAGCAGAGGTAAGTTGGAGGTGGGCCTAAAGGGCCAATTGGTAAGTAAAATGTGTCTGTGTGTTGTGTAAGAGTGGAATCATGCCTAGTGAATGAGGGATTGCAGGTTGGTTGGTAAGTAGTGAGTGGGTGGGGTCAGAGGGTAGGGGTATAGGAGGAGCTAGTTCGGAGAGGAGGGGTATAGGAGGAGCTAGTTCAGAGAGGAGGGGTATAGGAGGAGCTGGGTGAGAGAGGAGGGGTATAGGAGGAGCTCGGTCGGAGAGGAGGGGTATAGGAGGAGCCTAGTCAGAGTGGGTGGGGTCAGAGAGAAGGGGTTCAGGAGCAGCTTAGTCAGAGTGGGTGGGGTCAGAGAGGAGGGGTATAGGAGGAGCTGGGTGGGTATAGGAGGAGCCTAGTCAGAGTGGGTGGGGTCAGAGAGGAGGGGTATAGGAGGAGCTGGGTGAGAGAGGAGGGGTATAGGAGGAGCCAAGTCAGAGTGGGTGGGGTCAGAGAGGAGGGGTTCAGGAGCAGCCTAGTCAGAGTGGGTGGGGTCAGAGAGGAGGGGTATATGGGTGGGGTCAGAGAGCAGAGGAATAGGTGGAGTAGGATCCTGACTTATTGTGGGAAAGTGCAAATACTTTTTTACTGCACCCCCCTATACTCTCTGATTTCTGTTGGGAGGGGGCAGTCAAAAATGGGGGGTTCAGTATTAAAAGGTGCTTGGGCGCAACGTGAAGGCGATGAGGTGCACAGAATGGCATGGCTTCCAGGTACTTTTTGGGGGGCTACCATTAGTTTTTATTGCTCTGATCCTCCCTCATGGGGTGTACCCCAAATGGTTAGGGGCAACGGGGGGGGGAGGCAAGATGCTGTTTGACAGTTTCTATTACCAACAGGGGTCACCATACGATTCTTCTGCAGTTATGGTATTGAAAGGTAAAACAAGGAGCATGTGGCTGTATTTTTGCAGGTCGGGTGCCCCAAAATGTTACTGCCAGCAGCAGCAGCCCCCTTCCTCCCCACCCGGCAGATTGGTATAGGTACCTTTAGGACATTTCTGTTGAAAACAGAGGCTATAGCGAATCGCACTACAAAATCCGAGAGCACTAACACTTGCTAAATAAATGTGGCATCGGAGCATACGAATGAGGCAGGGAGAGGCTACTGTTGGCAATTGGTTTGGTGGGTCATAGTGAATAACCTCGGCATGCAAATAGGCAGAAGTGTGAGGATTGGCAGTGTCTGTAGAGAATTTTGGCATGCTCTTCAGTTGATTTTTTCCTCCTTACGTTGGCTATGAACTACAGAGGAAAGGCCTGGCCTTACTGTTGGGCAAAACATGTTTCATGATTTTAAGAAGTGTAGTCTGGCTGTACTGAGAGGGGCTGTACAGTACGGTAAATGTCTGTATACCCCTGCGATGTGCATCCAACTGTCACTTGAGATTGAACAGCGAACGAAGCAGCTGGGTTACTGACTGAATGTAAATGGAAGGCACATAGGAAGGGTGCTTGTGGTCACTCAAATGATTGAAACCCGGTTGATGCACTACCAAAGCTGGGGTACCAGGAGGGAACATTTGAGGGGTATTGAGATGGTGGTGTGCAGAGGTCAATATATGTTTCAGAGACACAGAGGTACTGCGGTCCTGGTCCCACATTGGGGGTAGACAAAAGTCCCTGCTAAAGATTTCTGTCCAACTGTTATCACATTTTGTGCAGCCTGGCTCCCTCTGTAAGGATTCCCCAGTGTCTTTCGATCCTACAGATGACTGTAGCAAACTTCCCAAATTTTTTCTTGGCCTCATACTCCCAAAGGAGTGCCTGACATTTGCCAGCCTAACGATACTCACATTCTGGGAAAAACCTCACTAACCAGGCATATTTATGTACCACACATGGCAAATCCTTACAATTGCAGAACATCATATCGCACTTGTCATCTTTGAGGTACTGTAAGTATTTGGATTTGAGGGTAATATTCATCCTTGCTTGCTCTCTCCCATCTGAAGTCTACGGTGCTGCTATTCCTTTCTCACATCTCCCTTCAAAGAGACACGCGACACACAGACTCAATCACTCAGCAAACATATATGCTTTGACGTTTTCATATTGCTGTTTACCTTCTAATTATTCCCCCTTCACCACAAATACAGGCCTGCCATTCCTCATCCCCTCAGTCAACGCAGTCCTTCACTCTTTAGGCCCTGCAAGACCACCATGAACAAGAATCATGTCAGCAAGCAGAAGAAAAGCCTCAGTGTGCTCTTTTGTTCATACTGCTGCCCTCTAGTAACACTTCATGGCAACTGCAGCATAAGAATGGGACTGAGAAGAGGGCTGTCCTATGCAAATAATATCCTCCCATGCACACTTTCTTCTGAGACGGTCGGCGGCTTGTGCCGTGATACCACCTCCAACATATGGTCTTCAACCAAATTTTAAAAAAGCCCACCTGCCTTAGACGAAGGATTTTGCCACTCAAAGGAAGCACATGGGGACATCACCCTCATTTAGCAGGGTCCTAAATTGCCTGCTGTCAGCCTGTATACAGAACAAGGGCGTTCGTGGGCGTTCATGAGCGTTCCTCAAAGGAAGGAGGTGGGTGATTAAATTCACAGTGCCAGGGCAGGCCCAGCCCAGCCCAGCCCAGCCCAGCCCAGCCCAGCCCAGCCCAGCTCAGCCCTGCACAGCCCAGCCCGGCACAGCGCACTGCTGTGGAGGTCCATTCCTTCACATCCTGCAGCAGGCATGATGCAGACCTATTAGAGCAAAGGCTTGACTCTGCACTTGTCTGTCTCTTAAAGGAAACAATCTTTGTAGCTTCTTATTGCACCTAATAAATGGACTCTAGCTTGCCTCAAACTTGACCCATCATTTCATTAGCCAGAGCTCATACTTGACCTTTATTTCTATCCAAGCTCACTGACACAAAACCCCTGATTTGAGCAAGTGGCTCACACCAAAATAAAAAATCACCATCATCCAACCTATTTTACAACAAGTGTAGCCCCTTCCTCTTATTCTTGTGCTCAGTTATAACCCCCAATACCACAATTGCACTCTGCAATTCACCAAACTTAAAGGACAAAGAATGAAGACATTGATAAAGGAAGATAAGGCCTTGTCCCTATTGCACCTACTTGAGAGATAGGGCGGTTGGTAGAAGGTCATGAGGGAAAACATTTGAAATTTCGGGACACACATGCCAAAAAGAGTGTCCACTTTTCTCCTCTGTTACCAAGTAAAAAAAAAAATTTGCAAAAAAAAAAACTATTCACTTTTTGAAAATTTCCACCTTGGGATACTTCTACAGCATTGGCAGGATTCGAACCCTGGCCTGTGAGGGCTGTCCCCACCAAAGGTACAAGACTTACCTTTGAGCTATAGCTCCTTGGTGGTCTAGAGGATTGCAGTAGTAACTATAAGCAACATACAGGCCTTGGTGTCCTTCCCTGCGGCATCCATTGCACGTGAAAAGGATGACCATGACATAAGGACAATTTGATAGGCTACTTACATGGAAACCAGTGTGGTCCAGTGGGTAAGTGCCTGCCTTCCATCCAGGCAACCAGGGTTCAAATCCTGGGTTCGGCACCAGGTGACTGATGGTGGCAGAGCAGAGGTAAGTTGGAGGTGGGCCTAAAGGGCCAATTGGTAAGTAAAATGTGTCTGTGTGTTGTGTAAGAGTGGAATCATGCCTAGTGAATGAGGGATTGCAGGTTGGTTGGTAAGTAGTGAGTGGGTGGGGTCAGAGGGTAGGGGTATAGGAGGAGCTAGTTCGGAGAGGAGGGGTATAGGAGGAGCTAGTTCGGAGAGGAGGGGTATAGGAGGAGCTGGGTGAGAGAGGAGGGGTATAGGAGGAGCTCGGTCGGAGAGGAGGGGTATAGGAGGAGCCTAGTCAGAGTGGGTGGGGTCAGAGAGGAGGGGTTCAGGAGCAGCCTAGTCAGAGTGGGTGGGGTCAGAGAGGAGGGGTGTAGGAGGAGCTGGGTCAGAGAGGAGGGGTATAGGAGGAGCTGGGTGGGTATAGGAGGAGCCTAGTCAGAGTGGGTGGGGTCAGAGAGGAGGGGTATAGGAGGAGCTGGGTGAGAGAGGAGGGGTATAGGAGGAGCCAAGTCAGAGTGGGTGGGGTCAGAGAGGAGGGGTTCAGGAGCAGCCTAGTCAGAGTGGGTGGGGTCAGAGAGGAGGGGTATATGGGTGGGGTCAGAGAGCAGAGGAATAGGTGGAGTAGGATCCTGACTTATTGTGGGAAAGTGCAAATACTTTTTTACTGCACCCCCCTATACTCTCTGATTTCTGTTGGGAGGGGGCAGTCAAAAATGGGGGGTTCAGTATTAAAAGGTGCTTGGGCGCAATGTGAAGGCGATGAGGTGCACAGAATGGCATGGCTTTCAGGTACTTTTTGGGGGGGCTACCATTAGTTTTTATTGCTCTGATCCTCCCTCATGGGGTGTACCCCAAATGGTTAGGGGCAACGGGGGGGGAGGCAAGATGCTGTTTGACAGTTTCTATTACCAACAGGGGTCACCATACGATTCTTCTGCAGTTATGGTATTGAAAGGTAAAACAAGGAGCATGTGGCTGTATTTTTGCAGGTCGGGTGCCCCAAAATGTTACTGCCAGCAGCAGCAGCCCCCTTCCTCCCCACCCGGCAGATTGGTATAGGTACCTTTAGGACATTTCTGTTGAAAACAGAGGCTATAGCGAATCGCACTACAAAATCCGAGAGCACTAACACTTGCTAAATAAAGGTGGCATCGGAGCATACGAATGAGGCAGGGAGAGGCTACTGTTGGCAATTGGTTTGGTGGGTCATAGTGAATAACCTCGGCATGCAAATAGGCAGAAGTGTGAGGATTGGCAGTGTCTGTAGAGAATTTTGGCATGCTCTTCAGTTGATTTTTTCCTCCTTACGTTGGCTATGAACTACAGAGGAAAGGCCTGGCCTTACTGTTGGGCAAAACATGTTTCATGATTTTAAGAAGTGTAGTCTGGCTGTACTGAGAGGGGCTGTACAGTACGGTAAATGTCTGTATACCCCTGCGATGTGCATCCAACTGTCACTTGAGATTGAACAGCGAACGAAGCAGCTGGGTTACTGACTGAATGTAAATGGAAGGCACATAGGAAGGGTGCTTGTGGTCACTCAAATGATTGAAACCCGGTTGATGCACTACCAAAGCTGGGGTACCAGGAGGGAACATTTGAGGGGTATTGAGATGGTGGTGTGCAGAGGTCAACATATGTTTCAGAGACACAGAGGTACTGCGGTCCTGGTCCCACATTGGGGGTAGACAAAAGTCCCTGCTAAAGATTTCTGTCCAACTGTTATCACATTTTGTGCAGCCTGGCTCCCTCTGTAAGGATTCCCCAGTGTCTTTCGATCCTACAGATGACTGTAGCAAACTTCCCAAATTTTTTCTTGGCCTCATACTCCCAAAGGAGTGCCTGACATTTGCCAGCCTAACGATACTCACATTCTGGGAAAAACCTCACTAACCATGCATATTTATGTACCACACATGGCAAATCCTTACAATTGCAGAACATCATATCGCACTTGTCATCTTTGAGGTACTGTAAGTATTTGGATTTGAGGGTAATATTCATCCTTGCTTGCTCTCTCCCATCTGAAGTCTACAGTGCTGCTATTCCTTTCTCACATCTCCCTTCAAAGAGACACGCGACACATAGACTCAATCACTCAGCAAACATATATGCTTTGACGTTTTCACATTGCTGTTTACCTTCTAATTATTCCCCCTTCACCACAAATACAGGCCTGCGATTCCTCATCCCCTCAGTCAACGCAGTCCTTCACTCTTTAGGCCCTGCAAGACCACCATGAACAAGAATCATGTCAGCAAGCAGAAGAAAAGCCTCAGTGTGCTCTTTTGTTCATACTGCTGCCCTCTAGTAACACTTCATGGCAACTGCAGCATAAGAATGGGACTGAGAAGAGGGCTGTCCTATGCAAATAATATCCTCCCATGCACACTTTCTTCTGAGACGGTCGGCGGCTTGTGCCGTGATACCACCTCCAACATATGGTCTTCAACCAAATTTTAAAAAAGCCCACCTGCCTTAGACGAAGGATTTTGCCACTCAAAGGAAGCACATGGGGACATCACCCTCATTTAGCAGGGTCCAAAATTGCCTGCTGTCAGCCTGTATACAGAACAAGGGCGTTCGTGGGCGTTCGTGAGCGTTCCTCAAAGGAAGGAGGTGGGTGATTAAATTCACAGTGCCAGGGCAGGCCCAGCCCAGCCCAGCCCAGCTCAGCCCTGCACAGCCCAGCCCGGCACAGCGCACTGCTGTGGAGGTCCATTCCTTCACATCCTGCAGCAGGCATGATGCAGACCTATTAGAGCAAAGGCTTGACTCTGCCCTTGTCTGTCTCTTAAAGGAAACAATCTTTGTAGCTTCTTATTGCACCTAATAAATGGACTCTAGCTTGCCTCAAACTTGACCCATCATTTCATTAGCCAGAGCTCATACTTGACCTTTATTTCTATCCAAGCTCACTGACACAAAACCCCTGATTTGAGCAAGTGGCTCACACCAAAATAAAAAATCACCATCATCCAACCTATTTTACAACAAGTGTAGCCCCTTCCTCTTATTCTTGTGCTCAGTTATAACCCCCAATATCACAATTGCACTCTGCAATTCACCAAACTTAAAGGACAAAGAATGAAGACATTGATAAAGGAAGATAAGGCCTTGTCCCTATTGCACCTACTTGAGAGATAGGGCGGTTGGTAGAAGGTCATGAGGGAAAACATTTGAAATTTCGGGACACACATGCCAAAAAGAGTGTCCACTTTTCTCCTCTGTTACCAAGTAAAAAAAAAATTGTAAAAAAAAAACTATTCACTTTTTGAAAATTTCCACCTTGGGATACTTCTACAGCATTGGCAGGATTCGAACCCTGGCCTGTGAGGGCTGTACCCACCAAAGGTACAAGACTTACCTTTGAGCTATAGCTCCTTGGTGGTCTAGAGGATTGCAGTAGTAACTATAAGCAACATACAGGCCTTGGTGTCCTTCCCTGCGGCATCCATTGCACATGAAAAGGATGACCATGACATAAGGACAATTTGATAGGCTACTTACATGGAAACCAGTGTGGTCCAGTGGGTAAGTGCCTGCCTTCCATCCAGGCAACCAGGGTTCAAATCGCGGGTTCGGCACCAGGTGACTGATGGTGGCAGAGCAGAGGTAAGTTGGAGGTGGGCCTAAAGGGCCAATTGGTAAGTAAAATGTGTCTGTGTGTTGTGTAAGAGTGGAATCATGCCTAGTGAATGAGGGATTGCAGGTTGGTTGGTAAGTAGTGAGTGGGTGGGGTCAGAGGGTAGGGGTATAGGAGGAGCTAGTTCGGAGAGGAGGGGTATAGGAGGAGCCAGTTCAGAGAGGAGGGGTATAGGAGGAGCTGGGTGAGAGAGGAGGGGTATAGGAGGAGCTCGGTCGGAGAGGAGGGGTATAGGAGGAGCCTAGTCAGAGTGGGTGGGGTCAGAGAGAAGGGGTTCAGGAGCAGCTTAGTCAGAGTGGGTGGGGTCAGAGAGGAGGGGTATAGGAGGAGCTGGGTGGGTATAGGAGGAGCCTAGTCAGAGTGGGTGGGGTCAGAGAGGAGGGGTATAGGAGGAGCTGGGTGAGAGAGGAGGGGTATAGGAGGAGCCAAGTCAGAGTGGGTTGGGTCAGAGAGGAGGGGTTCAGGAGCAGCCTAGTCAGAGTGGGTGGGGTCAGAGAGGAGGGGTATATGGGTGGGGTCAGAGAGCAGAGGAATAGGTGGAGTAGGATCCTGACTTATTGTGGGAAAGTGCAAATACTTTTTTACTGCACCCCCCTATACTCTCTGATTTCTGTTGGGAGGGGGCAGTCAAAAATGGGGGGTTCAGTATTAAAAGGTGCTTGGGCGCAACGTGAAGGCGATGAGGTGCACAGAATGGCATGGCTTCCAGGTACTTTTTGGGGGGCTACCATTAGTTTTTATTGCTCTGATCCTCCCTCATGGGGTGTACCCCAAATGGTTAGGGGCAACGGGGGGGGAGGCAAGATGCTGTTTGACAGTTTCTATTACCAACAGGGGTCACCATACGATTCTTCTGCAGTTATGGTATTGAAAGGTAAAACAAGGAGCATGTGGCTGTATTTTTGCAGGTCGGGTGCCCCAAAATGTTACTGCCAGCAGCAGCAGCCCCCTTCCTCCCCACCCGGCAGATTGGTATAGGTACCTTTAGGACATTTCTGTTGAAAACAGAGGCTATAGCGAATCGCACTACAAAATCCGAGAGCACTAACACTTGCTAAATAAATGTGGCATCGGAGCATACGAATGAGGCAGGGAGAGGCTACTGTTGGCAATTGGTTTGGTGGGTCATAGTGAATAACCTCGGCATGCAAATAGGCAGAAGTGTGAGGATTGGCAGTGTCTGTAGAGAATTTTGGCATGCTCTTCAGTTGATTTTTTCCTCCTTACGTTGGCTATGAACTACAGAGGAAAGGCCTGGCCTTACTGTTGGGCAAAACATGTTTCATGATTTTAAGAAGTGTAGTCTGGCTGTACTGAGAGGGGCTGTACAGTACGGTAAATGTCTGTATACCCCTGCGATGTGCATCCAACTGTCACTTGAGATTGAACAGCGAACGAAGCAGCTGGGTTACTGACTGAATGTAAATGGAAGGCACATAGGAAGGGTGCTTGTGGTCACTCAAATGATTGAAACCCGGTTGATGCACTACCAAAGCTGGGGTACCAGGAGGGAACATTTGAGGGGTATTGAGATGGTGGTGTGCAGAGGTCAATATATGTTTCAGAGACACAGAGGTACTGCGGTCCTGGTCCCACATTGGGGGTAGACAAAAGTCCCTGCTAAAGATTTCTGTCCAACTGTTATCACATTTTGTGCAGCCTGGCTCCCTCTGTAAGGATTCCCCAGTGTCTTTCGATCCTACAGATGACTGTAGCAAACTTCCCAAATTTTTTCTTGGCCTCATACTCCCAAAGGAGTGCCTGACATTTGCCAGCCTAACGATACTCACATTCTGGGAAAAACCTCACTAACCAGGCATATTTATGTACCACACATGGCAAATCCTTACAATTGCAGAACATCATATCGCACTTGTCATCTTTGAGGTACTGTAAGTATTTGGATTTGAGGGTAATATTCATCCTTGCTTGCTCTCTCCCATCTGAAGTCTACGGTGCTGCTATTCCTTTCTCACATCTCCCTTCAAAGAGACACGCGACACACAGACTCAATCACTCAGCAAACATATATGCTTTGACGTTTTCATATTGCTGTTTACCTTCTAATTATTCCCCCTTCACCACAAATACAGGCCTGCCATTCCTCATCCCCTCAGTCAACGCAGTCCTTCACTCTTTAGGCCCTGCAAGACCACCATGAACAAGAATCATGTCAGCAAGCAGAAGAAAAGCCTCAGTGTGCTCTTTTGTTCATACTGCTGCCCTCTAGTAACACTTCATGGCAACTGCAGCATAAGAATGGGACTGAGAAGAGGGCTGTCCTATGCAAATAATATCCTCCCATGCACACTTTCTTCTGAGACGGTCGGCGGCTTGTGCCGTGATACCACCTCCAACATATGGTCTTCAACCAAATTTTAAAAAAGCCCACCTGCCTTAGACGAAGGATTTTGCCACTCAAAGGAAGCACATGGGGACATCACCCTCATTTAGCAGGGTCCTAAATTGCCTGCTGTCAGCCTGTATACAGAACAAGGGCGTTCGTGGGCGTTCGTGAGCGTTCCTCAAAGGAAGGAGGTGGGTGATTAAATTCACAGTGCCAGGGCAGGCCCAGCCCAGCCCAGCCCAGCCCAGCCCAGCCCAGCCCAGCCCAGCCCAGCCCAGCCCAGCTCAGCCCTGCACAGCCCAGCCCGGCACAGCGCACTGCTGTGGAGGTCCATTCCTTCACATCCTGCAGCAGGCATGATGCAGACCTATTAGAGCAAAGGCTTGACTCTGCCCTTGTCTGTCTCTTAAAGGAAACAATCTGTGTAGCTTCTTATTGCACCTAATAAATGGACTCTAGCTTGCCTCAAACTTGACCCATCATTTCATTAGCCAGAGCTCATACTTGACCTTTATTTCTATCCAAGCTCACTGACACAAAACCCCTGATTTGAGCAAGTGGCTCACACCAAAATAAAAAATCACCATCATCCAACCTATTTTACAACAAGTGTAGCCCCTTCCTCTTATTCTTGTGCTCAGTTATAACCCCCAATACCACAATTGCACTCTGCAATTCACCAAACTTAAAGGACAAAGAATGAAGACATTGATAAAGGAAGATAAGGCCTTGTCCCTATTGCACCTACTTGAGAGATAGGGCGGTTGGTAGAAGGTCATGAGGGAAAACATTTGAAATTTCGGGACACACATGCCAAAAAGAGTGTCCACTTTTCTCCTCTGTTACCAAGTAAAAAAAAAATTTGCAAAAAAAACAACTATTCACTTTTTGAAAATTTCCACCTTGGGATACTTCTACAGCATTGGCAGGATTCGAACCCTGGCCTGTGAGGGCTGTCCCCACCAAAGGTACAAGACTTACCTTTGAGCTATAGCTCCTTGGTGGTCTAGAGGATTGCAGTAGTAACTATAAGCAACATACAGGCCTTGGTGTCCTTCCCTGCGGCATCCATTGCACATGAAAAGGATGACCATGACATAAGGACAATTTGATAGGCTACTTACATGGAAACCAGTGTGGTCCAGTGGGTAAGTGCCTGCCTTCCATCCAGGCAACCAGGGTTCAAATCCCGGGTTCGGCACCAGGTGACTGATGGTGGCAGAGCAGAGGTAAGTTGGAGGTGGGCCTAAAGGGCCAATTGGTAAGTAAAATGTGTCTGTGTGTTGTGTAAGAGTGGAATCATGCCTAGTGAATGAGGGATTGCAGGTTGGTTGGTAAGTAGTGAGTGGGTGGGGTCAGAGGGTAGGGGTATAGGAGGAGCTAGTTCGGAGAGGAGGGGTATAGGAGGAGCTGGGTGAGAGAGGAGGGGTATAGGAGGAGCTCGGTCGGAGAGGAGGGGTATAGGAGGAGCCTAGTCAGAGTGGGTGGGGTCAGAGAGGAGGGGTTCAGGAGCAGCCTAGTCAGAGTGGGTGGGGTCAGAGAGGAGGGGTGTAGGAGGAGCTGGGTCAGAGAGGAGGGGTATAGGAGGAGCTGGGTGGGTATAGGAGGAGCCTAGTCAGAGTGGGTGGGGTCAGAGAGGAGGGGTATAGGAGGAGCTGGGTGAGAGAGGAGGGGTATAGGAGGAGCCAAGTCAGAGTGGGTGGGGTCAGAGAGGAGGGGTTCAGGAGCAGCCTAGTCAGAGTGGGTGGGGTCAGAGAGGAGGGGTATATGGGTGGGGTCAGAGAGCAGAGGAATAGGTGGAGTAGGATCCTGACTTATTGTGGGAAAGTGCAAATACTTTTTTACTGCACCCCCCTATACTCTCTGATTTCTGTTGGGAGGGGGCAGTCAAAAATGGGGGGTTCAGTATTAAAAGGTGCTTGGGCGCAACGTGAAGGCGATGAGGTGCACAGAATGGCATGGCTTCCAGGTACTTTTTGGGGGGGCTACCATTAGTTTTTATTGCTCTGATCCTCCCTCATGGGGTGTACCCCAAATGGTTAGGGGCAACGGGGGGGGAGGCAAGATGCTGTTTGACAGTTTCTATTACCAACAGGGGTCACCATACGATTCTTCTGCAGTTATGGTATTGAAAGGTAAAACAAGGAGCATGTGGCTGTATTTTTGCAGGTCGGGTGCCCCAAAATGTTACTGCCAGCAGCAGCAGCCCCCTTCCTCCCCACCCGGCAGATTGGTATAGGTACCTTTAGGACATTTCTGTTGAAAACAGAGGCTATAGCGAATCGCACTACAAAATCCGAGAGCACTAACACTTGCTAAATAAAGGTGGCATCGGAGCATACGAATGAGGCAGGGAGAGGCTACTGTTGGCAATTGGTTTGGTGGGTCATAGTGAATAACCTCGGCATGCAAATAGGCAGAAGTGTGAGGATTGGCAGTGTCTGTAGAGAATTTTGGCATGCTCTTCAGTTGATTTTTTCCTCCTTACGTTGGCTATGAACTACAGAGGAAAGGCCTGGCCTTACTGTTGGGCAAAACATGTTTCATGATTTTAAGAAGTGTAGTCTGGCTGTACTGAGAGGGGCTGTACAGTACGGTAAATGTCTGTATACCCCTGCGATGTGCATCCAACTGTCACTTGAGATTGAACAGCGAACGAAGCAGCTGGGTTACTGACTGAATGTAAATGGAAGGCACATAGGAAGGGTGCTTGTGGTCACTCAAATGATTGAAACCCGGTTGATGCACTACCAAAGCTGGGGTACCAGGAGGGAACATTTGAGGGGTATTGAGATGGTGGTGTGCAGAGGTCAATATATGTTTCAGAGACACAGAGGTACTGCGGTCCTGGTCCCACATTGGGGGTAGACAAAAGTCCCTGCTAAAGATTTCTGTCCAACTGTTATCACATTTTGTGCAGCCTGGCTCCCTCTGTAAGGATTCCCCAGTGTCTTTCGATCCTACAGATGACTGTAGCAAACTTCCCAAATTTTTTCTTGGCCTCATACTCCCAAAGGAGTGCCTGACATTTGCCAGCCTAACGATACTCACATTCTGGGAAAAACCTCACTAACCATGCATATTTATGTACCACACATGGCAAATCCTTACAATTGCAGAACATCATATCGCACTTGTCATCTTTGAGGTACTGTAAGTATTTGGATTTGAGGGTAATATTCATCCTTGCTTGCTCTCTCCCATCTGAAGTCTACGGTGCTGCTATTCCTTTCTCACATCTCCCTTCAAAGAGACACGCGACACACAGACTCAATCACTCAGCAAACATATTTGCTTTGACGTTTTCATATTGCTGTTTACCTTCTAATTATTCCCCCTTCACCACAAATACAGGCCTGCCATTCCTCATCCCCTCAGTCAACGCAGTCCTTCACTCTTTAGGCCCTGCAAGACCACCATGAACAAGAATCATGTCAGCAAGCAGAAGAAAAGCCTCAGTGTGCTCTTTTGTTCATACTGCTGCCCTCTAGTAACACTTCATGGCAACTGCAGCATAAGAATGGGACTGAGAAGAGGGCTGTCCTATGCAAATAATATCCTCCCATGCACACTTTCTTCTGAGACGGTCGGCGGCTTGTGCCGTGATACCACCTCCAACATATGGTCTTCAACCAAATTTTAAAAAAGCCCACCTGCCTTAGACGAAGGATTTTGCCACTCAAAGGAAGCACATGGGGACATCACCCTCATTTAGCAGGGTCCTAAATTGCCTGCTGTCAGCCTGTATACAGAACAAGGGCGTTCGTGGGCGTTCGTGAGCGTTCCTCAAAGGAAGGAGGTGGGTGATTAAATTCACAGTGCCAGGGCAGGCCCAGCCCAGCCCAGCCCAGCCCAGCCCAGCCCAGCCCAGCTCAGCCCTGCACAGCCCAGCCCGGCACAGCGCACTGCTGTGGAGGTCCATTCCTTCACATCCTGCAGCAGGCATGATGCAGACCTATTAGAGCAAAGGCTTGACTCTGCACTTGTCTGTCTCTTAAAGGAAACAATCTTTGTAGCTTCTTATTGCACCTAATAAATGGACTCTAGCTTGCCTCAAACTTGACCCATCATTTCATTAGCCAGAGCTCATACTTGACCTTTATTTCTATCCAAGCTCACTGACACAAAACCCCTGATTTGAGCAAGTGGCTCACACCAAAATAAAAAATCACCATCATCCAACCTATTTTACAACAAGTGTAGCCCCTTCCTCTTATTCTTGTGCTCAGTTATAACCCCCAATACCACAATTGCACTCTGCAATTCACCAAACTTAAAGGACAAAGAATGAAGACATTGATAAAGGAAGATAAGGCCTTGTCCCTATTGCACCTACTTGAGAGATAGGGCGGTTGGTAGAAGGTCATGAGGGAAAACATTTGAAATTTCGGGACACACATGCCAAAAAGAGTGTCCACTTTTCTCCTCTGTTACCAAGTAAAAAAAAAAATTTGCAAAAAAAAAAACTATTCACTTTTTGAAAATTTCCACCTTGGGATACTTCTACAGCATTGGCAGGATTCGAACCCTGGCCTGTGAGGGCTGTCCCCACCAAAGGTACAAGACTTACCTTTGAGCTATAGCTCCTTGGTGGTCTAGAGGATTGCAGTAGTAACTATAAGCAACATACAGGCCTTGGTGTCCTTCCCTGCGGCATCCATTGCACGTGAAAAGGATGACCATGACATAAGGACAATTTGATAGGCTACTTACATGGAAACCAGTGTGGTCCAGTGGGTAAGTGCCTGCCTTCCATCCAGGCAACCAGGGTTCAAATCCTGGGTTCGGCACCAGGTGACTGATGGTGGCAGAGCAGAGGTAAGTTGGAGGTGGGCCTAAAGGGCCAATTGGTAAGTAAAATGTGTCTGTGTGTTGTGTAAGAGTGGAATCATGCCTAGTGAATGAGGGATTGCAGGTTGGTTGGTAAGTAGTGAGTGGGTGGGGTCAGAGGGTAGGGGTATAGGAGGAGCTAGTTCGGAGAGGAGGGGTATAGGAGGAGCTAGTTCGGAGAGGAGGGGTATAGGAGGAGCTGGGTGAGAGAGGAGGGGTATAGGAGGAGCTCGGTCGGAGAGGAGGGGTATAGGAGGAGCCTAGTCAGAGTGGGTGGGGTCAGAGAGGAGGGGTTCAGGAGCAGCCTAGTCAGAGTGGGTGGGGTCAGAGAGGAGGGGTGTAGGAGGAGCTGGGTCAGAGAGGAGGGGTATAGGAGGAGCTGGGTGGGTATAGGAGGAGCCTAGTCAGAGTGGGTGGGGTCAGAGAGGAGGGGTATAGGAGGAGCTGGGTGAGAGAGGAGGGGTATAGGAGGAGCCAAGTCAGAGTGGGTGGGGTCAGAGAGGAGGGGTTCAGGAGCAGCCTAGTCAGAGTGGGTGGGGTCAGAGAGGAGGGGTATATGGGTGGGGTCAGAGAGCAGAGGAATAGGTGGAGTAGGATCCTGACTTATTGTGGGAAAGTGCAAATACTTTTTTACTGCACCCCCCTATACTCTCTGATTTCTGTTGGGAGGGGGCAGTCAAAAATGGGGGGTTCAGTATTAAAAGGTGCTTGGGCGCAACGTGAAGGCGATGAGGTGCACAGAATGGCATGGCTTTCAGGTACTTTTTGGGGGGGCTACCATTAGTTTTTATTGCTCTGATCCTCCCTCATGGGGTGTACCCCAAATGGTTAGGGGCAACGGGGGGGGAGGCAAGATGCTGTTTGACAGTTTCTATTACCAACAGGGGTCACCATACGATTCTTCTGCAGTTATGGTATTGAAAGGTAAAACAAGGAGCATGTGGCTGTATTTTTGCAGGTCGGGTGCCCCAAAATGTTACTGCCAGCAGCAGCAGCCCCCTTCCTCCCCACCCGGCAGATTGGTATAGGTACCTTTAGGACATTTCTGTTGAAAACAGAGGCTATAGCGAATCGCACTACAAAATCCGAGAGCACTAACACTTGCTAAATAAAGGTGGCATCGGAGCATACGAATGAGGCAGGGAGAGGCTACTGTTGGCAATTGGTTTGGTGGGTCATAGTGAATAACCTCGGCATGCAAATAGGCAGAAGTGTGAGGATTGGCAGTGTCTGTAGAGAATTTTGGCATGCTCTTCAGTTGATTTTTTCCTCCTTACGTTGGCTATGAACTACAGAGGAAAGGCCTGGCCTTACTGTTGGGCAAAACATGTTTCATGATTTTAAGAAGTGTAGTCTGGCTGTACTGAGAGGGGCTGTACAGTACGGTAAATGTCTGTATACCCCTGCGATGTGCATCCAACTGTCACTTGAGATTGAACAGCGAACGAAGCAGCTGGGTTACTGACTGAATGTAAATGGAAGGCACATAGGAAGGGTGCTTGTGGTCACTCAAATGATTGAAACCCGGTTGATGCACTACCAAAGCTGGGGTACCAGGAGGGAACATTTGAGGGGTATTGAGATGGTGGTGTGCAGAGGTCAACATATGTTTCAGAGACACAGAGGTACTGCGGTCCTGGTCCCACATTGGGGGTAGACAAAAGTCCCTGCTAAAGATTTCTGTCCAACTGTTATCACATTTTGTGCAGCCTGGCTCCCTCTGTAAGGATTCCCCAGTGTCTTTCGATCCTACAGATGACTGTAGCAAACTTCCCAAATTTTTTCTTGGCCTCATACTCCCAAAGGAGTGCCTGACATTTGCCAGCCTAACGATACTCACATTCTGGGAAAAACCTCACTAACCATGCATATTTATGTACCACACATGGCAAATCCTTACAATTGCAGAACATCATATCGCACTTGTCATCTTTGAGGTACTGTAAGTATTTGGATTTGAGGGTAATATTCATCCTTGCTTGCTCTCTCCCATCTGAAGTCTACAGTGCTGCTATTCCTTTCTCACATCTCCCTTCAAAGAGACACGCGACACATAGACTCAATCACTCAGCAAACATATATGCTTTGACGTTTTCACATTGCTGTTTACCTTCTAATTATTCCCCCTTCACCACAAATACAGGCCTGCGATTCCTCATCCCCTCAGTCAACGCAGTCCTTCACTCTTTAGGCCCTGCAAGACCACCATGAACAAGAATCATGTCAGCAAGCAGAAGAAAAGCCTCAGTGTGCTCTTTTGTTCATACTGCTGCCCTCTAGTAACACTTCATGGCAACTGCAGCATAAGAATGGGACTGAGAAGAGGGCTGTCCTATGCAAATAATATCCTCCCATGCACACTTTCTTCTGAGACGGTCGGCGGCTTGTGCCGTGATACCACCTCCAACATATGGTCTTCAACCAAATTTTAAAAAAGCCCACCTGCCTTAGACGAAGGATTTTGCCACTCAAAGGAAGCACATGGGGACATCACCCTCATTTAGCAGGGTCCAAAATTGCCTGCTGTCAGCCTGTATACAGAACAAGGGCGTTCGTGGGCGTTCGTGAGCGTTCCTCAAAGGAAGGAGGTGGGTGATTAAATTCACAGTGCCAGGGCAGGCCCAGCCCAGCCCAGCCCAGCTCAGCCCTGCACAGCCCAGCCCGGCACAGCGCACTGCTGTGGAGGTCCATTCCTTCACATCCTGCAGCAGGCATGATGCAGACCTATTAGAGCAAAGGCTTGACTCTGCCCTTGTCTGTCTCTTAAAGGAAACAATCTTTGTAGCTTCTTATTGCACCTAATAAATGGACTCTAGCTTGCCTCAAACTTGACCCATCATTTCATTAACCAGAGCTCATACTTGACCTTTATTTCTATCCAAGCTCACTGACACAAAACCCCTGATTTGAGCAAGTGGCTCACACCAAAATAAAAAATCACCATCATCCAACCTATTTTACAACAAGTGTAGCCCCTTCCTCTTATTCTTGTGCTCAGTTATAACCCCCAATACCACAATTGCACTCTGCAATTCACCAAACTTAAAGGACAAAGAATGAAGACATTGATAAAGGAAGATAAGGCCTTGTCCCTATTGCACCTACTTGAGAGATAGGGCGGTTGGTAGAAGGTCATGAGGGAAAACATTTGAAATTTCGGGACACACATGCCAAAAAGAGTGTCCACTTTTCTCCTCTGTTACCAAGTAAAAAAAAAATTGTAAAAAAAAAAACTATTCACTTTTTGAAAATTTCCACCTTGGGATACTTCTACAGCATTGGCAGGATTCGAACCCTGGCCTGTGAGGGCTGTACCCACCAAAGGTACAAGACTTACCTTTGAGCTATAGCTCCTTGGTGGTCTAGAGGATTGCAGTAGTAACTATAAGCAACATACAGGCCTTGGTGTCCTTCCCTGCGGCATCCATTGCACATGAAAAGGATGACCATGACATAAGGACAATTTGATAGGCTACTTACATGGAAACCAGTGTGGTCCAGTGGGTAAGTGCCTGCCTTCCATCCAGGCAACCAGGGTTCAAATCCCGGGTTCGGCACCAGGTGACTGATGGTGGCAGAGCAGAGGTAAGTTGGAGGTGGGCCTAAAGGGCCAATTGGTAAGTAAAATGTGTCTGTGTGTTGTGTAAGAGTGGAATCATGCCTAGTGAATGAGGGATTGCAGGTTGGTTGGTAAGTAGTGAGTGGGTGGGGCCAGAGGGTAGGGGTATAGGAGGAGCTAGTTCAGAGAGGAGGGGTATAGGAGGAGCTGGGTGAGAGAGGAGGGGTATAGGAGGAGCTCGGTCGGAGAGGAGGGGTATAGGAGGAGCCTAGTCAGAGTGGGTGGGGTCAGAGAGGAGGGGTTCAGGAGCAGCCTAGTCAGAGTGGGTGGGGTCAGAGAGGAGGGGTGTAGGAGGAGCTGGGTCAGAGAGGAGGGGTATAGGAGGAGCTGGGTGGGTATAGGAGGAGCCTAGTCAGAGTGGGTGGGGTCAGAGAGGAGGGGTATAGGAGGAGCTGGGTGAGAGAGGAGGGGTATAGGAGGAGCCAAGTCAGAGTGGGTGGGGTCAGAGAGGAGGGGTTCAGGAGCAGCCTAGTCAGAGTGGGTGGGGTCAGAGAGGAGGGGTGTAGGAGGAGCTGGGTCAGAGAGGAGGGGTATAGGAGGAGCTGGGTGGGTATAGGAGGAGCCTAGTCAGAGTGGGTGGGGTCAGAGAGGAGGGGTATAGGAGGAGCTGGGTGAGAGAGGAGGGGTATAGGAGGAGCCAAGTCAGAGTGGGTGGGGTCAGAGAGGAGGGGTTCAGGAGCAGCCTAGTCAGAGTGGGTGGGGTCAGAGAGGAGGGGTATATGGGTGGGGTCAGAGAGCAGAGGAATAGGTGGAGTAGGATCCTGACTTATTGTGGGAAAGTGCAAATACTTTTTTACTGCACCCCCCTATACTCTCTGATTTCTGTTGGGAGGGGGCAGTCAAAAATGGGGGGTTCAGTATTAAAAGGTGCTTGGGCGCAACGTGAAGGCGATGAGGTGCACAGAATGGCATGGCTTCCAGGTACTTTTTGGGGGGGCTACCATTAGTTTTTATTGCTCTGATCCTCCCTCATGGGGTGTACCCCAAATGGTTAGGGGCAACGGGGGGGGAGGCAAGATGCTGTTTGACAGTTTCTATTACCAACAGGGGTCACCATACGATTCTTCTGCAGTTATGGTATTGAAAGGTAAAACAAGGAGCATGTGGCTGTATTTTTGCAGGTCGGGTGCCCCAAAATGTTACTGCCAGCAGCAGCAGCCCCCTTCCTCCCCACCCGGCAGATTGGTATAGGTACCTTTAGGACATTTCTGTTGAAAACAGAGGCTATAGCGAATCGCACTACAAAATCCGAGAGCACTAACACTTGCTAAATAAAGGTGGCATCGGAGCATACGAATGAGGCAGGGAGAGGCTACTGTTGGCAATTGGTTTGGTGGGTCATAGTGAATAACCTCGGCATGCAAATAGGCAGAAGTGTGAGGATTGGCAGTGTCTGTAGAGAATTTTGGCATGCTCTTCAGTTGATTTTTTCCTCCTTACGTTGGCTATGAACTACAGAGGAAAGGCCTGGCCTTACTGTTGGGCAAAACATGTTTCATGATTTTAAGAAGTGTAGTCTGGCTGTACTGAGAGGGGCTGTACAGTACGGTAAATGTCTGTATACCCCTGCGATGTGCATCCAACTGTCACTTGAGATTGAACAGCGAACGAAGCAGCTGGGTTACTGACTGAATGTAAATGGAAGGCACATAGGAAGGGTGCTTGTGGTCACTCAAATGATTGAAACCCGGTTGATGCACTACCAAAGCTGGGGTACCAGGAGGGAACATTTGAGGGGTATTGAGATGGTGGTGTGCAGAGGTCAACATATGTTTCAGAGACACAGAGGTACTGCGGTCCTGGTCCCACATTGGGGGTAGACAAAAGTCCCTGCTAAAGATTTCTGTCCAACTGTTATCACATTTTGTGCAGCCTGGCTCCCTCTGTAAGGATTCCCCAGTGTCTTTCGATCCTACAGATGACTGTAGCAAACTTCCCAAATTTTTTCTTGGCCTCATACTCCCAAAGGAGTGCCTGACATTTGCCAGCCTAACGATACTCACATTCTGGGAAAAACCTCACTAACCATGCATATTTATGTACCACACATGGCAAATCCTTACAATTGCAGAACATCATATCGCACTTGTCATCTTTGAGGTACTGTAAGTATTTGGATTTGAGGGTAATATTCATCCTTGCTTGCTCTCTCCCATCTGAAGTCTACGGTGCTGCTATTCCTTTCTCACATCTCCCTTCAAAGAGACACGCAACACACAGACTCAATCACTCAGCAAACATATATGCTTTGACGTTTTCACATTGCTGTTTACCTTCTAATTATTCCCCCTTCACCACAAATACAGGCCTGCGATTCCTCATCCCCTCAGTCAACGCAGTCCTTCACTCTTTAGGCCCTGCAAGACCACCATGAACAAGAATCATGTCAGCAAGCAGAAGAAAAGCCTCAGTGTGCTCTTTTGTTCATACTGCTGCCCTCTAGTAACACTTCATGGCAACTGCAGCATAAGAATGGGACTGAGAAGAGGGCTGTCCTATGCAAATAATATCCTCCCATGCACACTTTCTTCTGAGACGGTCGGCGGCTTGTGCCGTGATACCACCTCCAACATATGGTCTTCAACCAAATTTTAAAAAAGCCCACCTGCCTTAGACGAAGGATTTTGCCACTCAAAGGAAGCACATGGGGACATCACCCTCATTTAGCAGGGTCCTAAATTGCCTGCTGTCAGCCTGTATACAGAACAAGGGCGTTCGTGGGCGTTCGTGAGCGTTCCTCAAAGGAAGGAGGTGGGTGATTAAATTCACAGTGCCAGGGCAGGCCCAGCCCAGCCCAGCCCAGCCCAGCCCAGCCCAGCCCAGCCCAGCCCAGCCCAGCCCAGCTCAGCCCTGCACAGCCCAGCCCGGCACAGCGCACTGCTGTGGAGGTCCATTCCTTCACATCCTGCAGCAGGCATGATGCAGACCTATTAGAGCAAAGGCTTGACTCTGCACTTGTCTGTCTCTTAAAGGAAACAATCTTTGTAGCTTCTTATTGCACCTAATAAATGGACTCTAGCTTGCCTCAAACTTGACCCATCATTTCATTAGCCAGAGCTCATACTTGACCTTTATTTCTATCCAAGCTCACTGACACAAAACCCCTGATTTGAGCAAGTGGCTCACACCAAAATAAAAAATCACCATCATCCAACCTATTTTACAACAAGTGTAGCCCCTTCCTCTTATTCTTGTGCTCAGTTATAACCCCCAATACCACAATTGCACTCTGCAATTCACCAAACTTAAAGGACAAAGAATGAAGACATTGATAAAGGAAGATAAGGCCTTGTCCCTATTGCACCTACTTGAGAGATAGGGCGGTTGGTAGAAGGTCATGAGGGAAAACATTTGAAATTTCGGGACACACATGCCAAAAAGAGTGTCCACTTTTCTCCTCTGTTACCAAGTAAAAAAAAAAATTTGCAAAAAAAAAAACTATTCACTTTTTGAAAATTTCCACCTTGGGATACTTCTACAGCATTGGCAGGATTCGAACCCTGGCCTGTGATGGCTGTCCCCACCAAAGGTACAAGACTTACCTTTGAGCTATAGCTCCTTGGTGGTCTAGAGGATTGCAGTAGTAACTATAAGCAACATACAGGCCTTGGTGTCCTTCCCTGCGGCATCCATTGCACGTGAATAGGAGGAGCTGGGTGAGAGAGGAGGGGTATAGGAGGAGCCAAGTCAGAGTGGGTGGGGTCAGAGAGGAGGGGTTCAGGAGCAGCCTAGTCAGAGTGGGTGGGGTCAGAGAGGAGGGGTATATGGGTGGGGTCAGAGAGCAGAGGAATAGGTGGAGTAGGATCCTGACTTATTGTGGGAAAGTGCAAATACTTTTTTACTGCACCCCCCTATACTCTCTGATTTCTGTTGGGAGGGGGCAGTCAAAAATGGGGGGTTCAGTATTAAAAGGTGCTTGGGCGCAACGTGAAGGCGATGAGGTGCACAGAATGGCATGACTTTCAGGTACTTTTTGGGGGGGCTACCATTAGTTTTTATTGCTCTGATCCTCCCTCATGGGGTGTACCCCAAATGGTTAGGGGCAATGGGGGGGGAGGCAAGATGCTGTTTGACAGTTTCTATTACCAACAGGGGTCACCATACGATTCTTCTGCAGTTATGGTATTGAAAGGTAAAACAAGGAGCATGTGGCTGTATTTTTGCAGGTCGGGTGCCCCAAAATGTTACTGCCAGCAGCAGCAGCCCCCTTCCTCCCCACCCGGCAGATTGGTATAGGTACCTTTAGGACATTTCTGTTGAAAACAGAGGCTATAGCGAATCGCACTACAAAATCCGAGAGCACTAACACTTGCTAAATAAAGGTGGCATCGGAGCATACGAATGAGGCAGGGAGAGGCTACTGTTGGCAATTGGTTTGGTGGGTCATAGTGAATAACCTCGGCATGCAAATAGGCAGAAGTGTGAGGATTGGCAGTGTCTGTAGAGAATTTTGGCATGCTCTTCAGTTGATTTTTTCCTCCTTACGTTGGCTATGAACTACAGAGGAAAGGCCTGGCCTTACTGTTGGGCAAAACATGTTTCATGATTTTAGGAAGTGTAGTCTGGCTGTACTGAGAGGGGCTGTACAGTACGGTAAATGTCTGTATACCCCTGCGATGTGCATCCAACTGTCACTTGAGATTGAACAGCGAACGAAGCAGCTGGGTTACTGACTGAATGTAAATGGAAGGCACATAGGAAGGGTGCTTGTGGTCACTCAAATGATTGAAACCCGGTTGATGCACTACCAAAGCTGGGGTACCAGGAGGGAACATTTGAGGGGTATTGAGATGGTGGTGTGCAGAGGTCAACATATGTTTCAGAGACACAGAGGTACTGCGGTCCTGGTCCCACATTGGGGGTAGACAAAAGTCCCTGCTAAAGATTTCTGTCCAACTGTTATCACATTTTGTGCAGCCTGGCTCCCTCTGTAAGGATTCCCCAGTGTCTTTCGATCCTACAGATGACTGTAGCAAACTTCCCAAATTTTTTCTTGGCCTCATACTCCCAAAGGAGTGCCTGACATTTGCCAGCCTAACGATACTCACATTCTGGGAAAAACCTCACTAACCATGCATATTTATGTACCACACATGGCAAATCCTTACAATTGCAGAACATCATATCGCACTTGTCATCTTTGAGGTACTGTAAGTATTTGGATTTGAGGGTAATATTCATCCTTGCTTGCTCTCTCCCATCTGAAGTCTACGGTGCTGCTATTCCTTTCTCACATCTCCCTTCAAAGAGACACGCGACACACAGACTCAATCACTCAGCAAACATATATGCTTTGGCGTTTTCATATTGCTGTTTACCTTCTAATTATTCCCCCTTCACCACAAATACAGGCCTGCCATTCCTCATCCCCTCAGTCAACGCAGTCCTTCACTCTTTAGGCCCTGCAAGACCACCATGAACAAGAATCATGTCAGCAAGCAGAAGAAAAGCCTCAGTGTGCTCTTTTGTTCATACTGCTGCCCTCTAGTAACACTTCATGGCAACTGCAGCATAAGAATGGGACTGAGAAGAGGGCTGTCCTATGCAAATAATATCCTCCCATGCACACTTTCTTCTGAGACGGTCGGCGGCTTGTGCCGTGATACCACCTCCAACATATGGTCTTCAACCAAATTTTAAAAAAGCCCACCTGCCTTAGACGAAGGATTTTGCCACTCAAAGGAAGCACATGGGGACATCACCCTCATTTAGCAGGGTCCTAAATTGCCTGCTGTCAGCCTGTATACAGAACAAGGGCGTTCGTGGGCGTTCGTGAGCGTTCCTCAAAGGAAGGAGGTGGGTGATTAAATTCACAGTGCCAGGGCAGGCCCAGCCCAGCCCAGCCCAGCCCAGCCCAGCTCAGCCCTGCACAGCCCAGCCCGGCACAGCGCACTGCTGTGGAGGTCCATTCCTTCACATCCTGCAGCAGGCATGATGCAGACCTATTAGAGCAAAGGCTTGACTCTGCACTTGTCTGTCTCTTAAAGGAAACAATCTTTGTAGCTTCTTATTGCACCTAATAAATGGACTCTAGCTTGCCTCAAACTTGACCCATCATTTCATTAGCCAGAGCTCATACTTGACCTTTATTTCTATCCAAGCTCACTGACACAAAACCCCTGATTTGAGCAAGTGGCTCACACCAAAATAAAAAATCACCATCATCCAACCTATTTTACAACAAGTGTAGCCCCTTCCTCTTATTCTTGTGCTCAGTTATAACCCCCAATACCACAATTGCACTCTGCAATTCACCAAACTTAAAGGACAAAGAATGAAGACATTGATAAAGGAAGATAAGGCCTTGTCCCTATTGCACCTACTTGAGAGATAGGGCGGTTGGTAGAAGGTCATGAGGGAAAACATTTGAAATTTCGGGACACACATGCCAAAAAGAGTGTCCACTTTTCTCCTCTGTTACCAAGTAAAAAAAAAAATTTGCAAAAAAAAAAACTATTCACTTTTTGAAAATTTCCACCTTGGGATACTTCTACAGCATTGGCAGGATTCGAACCCTGGCCTGTGAGGGCTGTCCCCACCAAAGGTACAAGACTTACCTTTGAGCTATAGCTCCTTGGTGGTCTAGAGGATTGCAGTAGTAACTATAAGCAACATACAGGCCTTGGTGTCCTTCCCTGCGGCATCCATTGCACGTGAAAAGGATGACCATGACATAAGGACAATTTGATAGGCTACTTACATGGAAACCAGTGTGGTCCAGTGGGTAAGTGCCTGCCTTCCATCCAGGCAACCAGGGTTCAAATCCTGGGTTCGGCACCAGGTGACTGATGGTGGCAGAGCAGAGGTAAGTTGGAGGTGGGCCTAAAGGGCCAATTGGTAAGTAAAATGTGTCTGTGTGTTGTGTAAGAGTGGAATCATGCCTAGTGAATGAGGGATTGCAGGTTGGTTGGTAAGTAGTGAGTGGGTGGGGTCAGAGGGTAGGGGTATAGGAGGAGCTAGTTCGGAGAGGAGGGGTATAGGAGGAGCTGGGTGAGAGAGGAGGGGTATAGGAGGAGCTGGGTGGGTATAGGAGGAGCCTAGTCAGAGTGGGTGGGGTCAGAGAGGAGGGGTATAGGAGGAGCTGGGTGAGAGAGGAGGGGTATAGGAGGAGCCAAGTCAGAGTGGGTGGGGTCAGAGAGGAGGGGTTCAGGAGCAGCCTAGTCAGAGTGGGTGGGGTCAGAGAGGAGGGGTATATGGGTGGGGTCAGAGAGCAGAGGAATAGGTGGAGTAGGATCCTGACTTATTGTGGGAAAGTGCAAATACTTTTTTACTGCACCCCCCTATACTCTCTGATTTCTGTTGGGAGGGGGCAGTCAAAAATGGGGGGTTCAGTATTAAAAGGTGCTTGGGCGCAACGTGAAGGCGATGAGGTGCACAGAATGGCATGGCTTTCAGGTACTTTTTGGGGGGGCTACCATTAGTTTTTATTGCTCTGATCCTCCCTCATGGGGTGTACCCCAAATGGTTAGGGGCAACGGGGGGGGAGGCAAGATGCTGTTTGACAGTTTCTATTACCAACAGGGGTCACCATACGATTCTTCTGCAGTTATGGTATTGAAAGGTAAAACAAGGAGCATGTGGCTGTATTTTTGCAGGTCGGGTGCCCCAAAATGTTACTGCCAGCAGCAGCAGCCCCCTTCCTCCCCACCCGGCAGATTGGTATAGGTACCTTTAGGACATTTCTGTTGAAAACAGAGGCTATAGCGAATCGCACTACAAAATCCGAGAGCACTAACACTTGCTAAATAAAGGTGGCATCGGAGCATACGAATGAGGCAGGGAGAGGCTACTGTTGGCAATTGGTTTGGTGGGTCATAGTGAATAACCTCGGCATGCAAATAGGCAGAAGTGTGAGGATTGGCAGTGTCTGTAGAGAATTTTGGCATGCTCTTCAGTTGATTTTTTCCTCCTTACGTTGGCTATGAACTACAGAGGAAAGGCCTGGCCTTACTGTTGGGCAAAACATGTTTCATGATTTTAAGAAGTGTAGTCTGGCTGTACTGAGAGGGGCTGTACAGTACGGTAAATGTCTGTATACCCCTGCGATGTGCATCCAACTGTCACTTGAGATTGAACAGCGAACGAAGCAGCTGGGTTACTGACTGAATGTAAATGGAAGGCACATAGGAAGGGTGCTTGTGGTCACTCAAATGATTGAAACCCGGTTGATGCACTACCAAAGCTGGGGTACCAGGAGGGAACATTTGAGGGGTATTGAGATGGTGGTGTGCAGAGGTCAACATATGTTTCAGAGACACAGAGGTACTGCGGTCCTGGTCCCACATTGGGGGTAGACAAAAGTCCCTGCTAAAGATTTCTGTCCAACTGTTATCACATTTTGTGCAGCCTGGCTCCCTCTGTAAGGATTCCCCAGTGTCTTTCGATCCTACAGATGACTGTAGCAAACTTCCCACATTTTTTCTTGGCCTCATACTCCCAAAGGAGTGCCTGACATTTGCCAGCCTAACGATACTCACATTCTGGGAAAAACCTCACTAACCATGCATATTTATGTACCACACATGGCAAATCCTTACAATTGCAGAACATCATATCGCACTTGTCATCTTTGAGGTACTGTAAGTATTTGGATTTGAGGGTAATATTCATCCTTGCTTGCTCTCTCCCATCTGAAGTCTACGGTGCTGCTATTCCTTTCTCACATCTCCCTTCAAAGAGACACGCGACACACAGACTCAATCACTCAGCAAACATATATGCTTTGACGTTTTCATATTGCTGTTTACCTTCTAATTATTCCCCCTTCACCACAAATACAGGCCTGCGATTCCTCATCCCCTCAGTCAACGCAGTCCTTCACTCTTTAGGCCCTGCAAGACCACCATGAACAAGAATCATGTCAGCAAGCAGAAGAAAAGCCTCAGTGTGCTCTTTTGTTCATACTGCTGCCCTCTAGTAACACTTCATGGCAACTGCAGCATAAGAATGGGACTGAGAAGAGGGCTGTCCTATGCAAATAATATCCTCCCATGCACACTTTCTTCTGAGACGGTCGGCGGCTTGTGCCGTGATACCACCTCCAACATATGGTCTTCAACCAAATTTTAAAAAAGCCCACCTGCCTTAGACGAAGGATTTTGCCACTCAAAGGAAGCACATGGGGACATCACCCTCATTTAGCAGGGTCCAAAATTGCCTGCTGTCAGCCTGTATACAGAACAAGGGCGTTTGTGGGCGTTCGTGAGCGTTCCTCAAAGGAAGGAGGTGGGTGATTAAATTCACAGTGCCAGGGCAGGCCCAGCCCAGCCCAGCCCAGCCCAGCTCAGCCCTGCACAGCCCAGCCCGGCACAGCGCACTGCTGTGGAGGTCCATTCCTTCACATCCTGCAGCAGGCATGATGCAGACCTATTAGAGCAAAGGCTTGACTCTGCCCTTGTCTGTCTCTTAAAGGAAACAATCTTTGTAGCTTCTTATTGCACCTAATAAATGGACTCTAGCTTGCCTCAAACTTGACCCATCATTTCATTAGCCAGAGCTCATACTTGACCTTTATTTCTATCCAAGCTCACTGACACAAAACCCCTGATTTGAGCAAGTGGCTCACACCAAAATAAAAAATCACCATCATCCAACCTATTTTACAACAAGTGTAGCCCCTTCCTCTTATTCTTGTGCTCAGTTATAACCCCCAATACCACAATTGCACTCTGCAATTCACCAACCTTAAAGGACAAAGAATGAAGACATTGATAAAGGAAGATAAGGCCTTGTCCCTATTGCACCTACTTGAGAGATAGGGCGGTTGGTAGAAGGTCATGAGGGAAAACATTTGAAATTTCGGGACACACATGCCAAAAAGAGTGTCCACTTTTCTCCTCTGTTCCCAAGTAAAAAAAAAAATTGCAAAAAAAAAAACTATTCACTTTTTGAAAATTTCCACCTTGGGATACTTCTACAGCATTGGCAGGATTCGAACCCTGGCCTGTGAGGGCTGTCCCCACCAAAGGTACAAGACTTACCTTTGAGCTATAGCTCCTTGGTGGTCTAGAGGATTGCAGTAGTAACTATAAGCAACATACAGGCCTTGGTGTCCTTCCCTGCGGCATCCATTGCACATGAAAAGGATGACCATGACATAAGGACAATTTGATAGGCTACTTACATGGAAACCAGTGTGGTCCAGTGGGTAAGTGCCTGCCTTCCATCCAGGCAACCAGGGTTCAAATCCCGGGTTCGGCACCAGGTGACTGATGGTGGCAGAGCAGAGGTAAGTTGGAGGTGGGCCTAAAGGGCCAATTGGTAAGTAAAATGTGTCTGTGTGTTGTGTAAGATTGGAATCATGCCTAGTGAATGAGGGATTGCAGGTTGGTTGGTAAGTAGTGAGTGGGTGGGGTCAGAGGGTAGGGGTATAGGAGGAGCTAGTTCGGAGAGGAGGGGTATAGGAGGAGCTGGGTGAGAGAGGAGGGGTATAGGAGGAGCTCGGTCGGAGAGGAGGGGTATAGGAGGAGCCTAGTCAGAGTGGGTGGGGTCAGAGAGGAGGGGTTCAGGAGCAGCCTAGTCAGAGTGGGTGGGGTCAGAGAGGAGGGGTGTAGGAGGAGCTGGGTCAGAGAGGAGGGGTATAGGAGGAGCTGGGTGGGTATAGGAGGAGCCTAGTCAGAGTGGGTGGGGTCAGAGAGGAGGGGTATAGGAGGAGCTGGGTGAGAGAGGAGGGGTATAGGAGGAGCCAAGTCAGAGTGGGTGGGGTCAGAGAGGAGGGGTTCAGGAGCAGCCTAGTCAGAGTGGGTGGGGTCAGAGAGGAGGGGTATATGGGTGGGGTCAGAGAGCAGAGGAATAGGTGGAGTAGGATCCTGACTTATTGTGGGAAAGTGCAAATACTTTTTTACTGCACCCCCCTATACTCTCTGATTTCTGTTGGGAGGGGGCAGTCAAAAATGGGGGGTTCAGTATTAAAAGGTGCTTGGGCGCAACGTGAAGGTGATGAGGTGCACAGAATGGCATGGCTTCCAGGTACTTTTTGGGGGGGCTACCATTAGTTTTTATTGCTCTGATCCTCCCTCATGGGGTGTACCCCAAATGGTTAGGGGCAACGGGGGGGGAGGCAAGATGCTGTTTGACAGTTTCTATTACCAACAGGGGTCACCATACGATTCTTCTGCAGTTATGGTATTGAAAGGTAAAACAAGGAGCATGTGGCTGTATTTTTGCAGGTCGGGTGCCCCAAAATGTTACTGCCAGCAGCAGCAGCCCCCTTCCTCCCCACCCGGCAGATTGGTATAGGTACCTTTAGGACATTTCTGTTGAAAACAGAGGCTATAGCGAATCGCACTACAAAATCCGAGAGCACTAACACTTGCTAAATAAATGTGGCATCGGAGCATACGAATGAGGCAGGGAGAGGCTACTGTTGGCAATTGGTTTGGTGGGTCATAGTGAATAACCTCGGCATGCAAATAGGCAGAAGTGTGAGGATTGGCAGTGTCTGTAGAGAATTTTGGCATGCTCTTCAGTTGATTTTTTCCTCCTTACGTTGGCTATGAACTACAGAGGAAAGGCCTGGCCTTACTGTTGGGCAAAACATGTTTCATGATTTTAAGAAGTGTAGTCTGGCTGTACTGAGAGGGGCTGTACAGTACGGTAAATGTCTGTATACCCCTGCGATGTGCATCCAACTGTCACTTGAGATTGAACAGCGAACGAAGCAGCTGGGTTACTGACTGAATGTAAATGGAAGGCACATAGGAAGGGTGCTTGTGGTCACTCAAATGATTGAAACCCGGTTGATGCACTACCAAAGCTGGGGTACCAGGAGGGAACATTTGAGGGGTATTGAGATGGTGGTGTGCAGAGGTCAATATATGTTTCAGAGACACAGAGGTACTGCGGTCCTGGTCCCACATTGGGGGTAGACAAAAGTCCCTGCTAAAGATTTCTGTCCAACTGTTATCACATTTTGTGCAGCCTGGCTCCCTCTGTAAGGATTCCCCAGTGTCTTTCGATCCTACAGATGACTGTAGCAAACTTCCCAAATTTTTTCTTGGCCTCATACTCCCAAAGGAGTGCCTGACATTTGCCAGCCTAACGATACTCACATTCTGGGAAAAACCTCACTAACCATGCATATTTATGTACCACACATGGCAAATCCTTACAATTGCAGAACATCATATCGCACTTGTCATCTTTGAGGTACTGTAAGTATTTGGATTTGAGGGTAATATTCATCCTTGCTTGCTCTCTCCCATCTGAAGTCTACGGTGCTGCTATTCCTTTCTCACATCTCCCTTCAAAGAGACACGCGACACACAGACTCAATCACTCAGCAAACATATAAGCTTTGACGTTTTCACATTGCTGTTTACCTTCTAATTATTCCCCCTTCACCACAAATACAGGCCTGCGATTCCTCATCCCCTCAGTCAACGCAGTCCTTCACTCTTTAGGCCCTGCAAGACCACCATGAACAAGAATCATGTCAGCAAGCAGAAGAAAAGCCTCAGTGTGCTCTTTTGTTCATACTGCTGCCCTCTAGTAACACTTCATGGCAACTGCAGCATAAGAATGGGACTGAGAAGAGGGCTGTCCTATGCAAATAATATCCTCCCATGCACACTTTCTTCTGAGACGGTCGGCGGCTTGTGCCGTGATACCACCTCCAACATATGGTCTTCAACCAAATTTTAAAAAAGCCCACCTGCCTTAGACGAAGGATTTTGCCACTCAAAGGAAGCACATGGGGACATCACCTTCATTTAGCAGGGTCCTAAATTGCCTGCTGTCAGCCTGTATACAGAACAAGGGCGTTCGTGGGCGTTCGTGAGCGTTCCTCAAAGGAAGGAGGTGGGTGATTAAATTCACAGTGCCAGGGCAGGCCCAGCCCAGCCCAGCCCAGCCCAGCTCAGCCCTGCACAGCCCAGCCCGGCACAGCGCACTGCTGTGGAGGTCCATTCCTTCACATCCTGCAGCAGGCATGATGCAGACCTATTAGAGCAAAGGCTTGACTCTGCCCTTGTCTGTCTCTTAAAGGAAACAATCTTTGTAGCTTCTTATTGCACCTAATAAATGGACTCTAGCTTGCCTCAAACTTGACCCATCATTTCATTAGCCAGAGCTCATACTTGACCTTTATTTCTATCCAAGCTCACTGACACAAAACCCCTGATTTGAGCAAGTGGCTCACACCAAAATAAAAAATCACCATCATCCAACCTATTTTACAACAAGTGTAGCCCCTTCCTCTTATTCTTGTGCTCAGTTATAACCCCCAATACCACAATTGCACTCTGCAATTCACCAAACTTAAAGGACAAAGAATGAAGACATTGATAAAGGAAGATAAGGCCTTGTCCCTATTGCACCTACTTGAGAGATAGGGCGGTTGGTAGAAGGTCATGAGGGAAAACATTTGAAATTTCGGGACACACATGCCAAAAAGAGTGTCCACTTTTCTCCTCTGTTACCAAGTAAAAAAAAAATTGTAAAAAAAAAAACTATTCACTTTTTGAAAATTTCCACCTTGGGATACTTCTACAGCATTGGCAGGATTCGAACCCTGGCCTGTGAGGGCTGTACCCACCAAAGGTACAAGACTTACCTTTGAGCTATAGCTCCTTGGTGGTCTAGAGGATTGCAGTAGTAACTATAAGCAACATACAGGCCTTGGTGTCCTTCCCTGCGGCATCCATTGCACATGAAAAGGATGACCATGACATAAGGACAATTTGATAGGCTACTTACATGGAAACCAGTGTGGTCCAGTGGGTAAGTGCCTGCCTTCCATCCAGGCAACCAGGGTTCAAATCCCGGGTTCGGCACCAGGTGACTGATGGTGGCAGAGCAGAGGTAAGTTGGAGGTGGGCCTAAAGGGCCAATTGGTAAGTAAAATGTGTCTGTGTGTTGTGTAAGAGTGGAATCATGCCTAGTGAATGAGGGATTGCAGGTTGGTTGGTAAGTAGTGAGTGGGTGGGGTCAGAGGGTAGGGGTATAGGAGGAGCTAGTTCGGAGAGGAGGGGTATAGGAGGAGCTGGGTGAGAGAGGAGGGGTATAGGAGGAGCTCGGTCGGAGAGGAGGGGTATAGGAGGAGCCTAGTCAGAGTGGGTGGGGTCAGTGAGGAGGGGTTCAGGAGCAGCCTAGTCAGAGTGGGTGGGGTCAGAGAGGAGGGGTGTAGGAGGAGCTGGGTCAGAGAGGAGGGGTATAGGAGGAGCTGGGTGGGTATAGGAGGAGCCTAGTCAGAGTGGGTGGGGTCAGAGAGGAGGGGTATAGGAGGAGCCAAGTCAGAGTGGGTGGGGTCAGAGAGGAGGGGTTCAGGAGCAGCCTAGTCAGAGTGGGTGGGGTCAGAGAGGAGGGGTATATGGGTGGGGTCAGAGAGCAGAGGAATAGGTGGAGTAGGATCCTGACTTATTGTGGGAAAGTGCAAATACTTTTTTACTGCACCCCCCTATACTCTCTGATTTCTGTTGGGAGGGGGCAGTCAAAAATGGGGGGTTCAGTATTAAAAGGTGCTTGGGCGCAACGTGAAGGCGATGAGGTGCACAGAATGGCATGGCTTCCAGGTACTTTTTGGGGGGGCTACCATTAGTTTTTATTGCTCTGATCCTCCCTCATGGAGTGTACCCCAAATGGTTAGGGGCAACGGGGGGGGAGGCAAGATGCTGTTTGACAGTTTCTATTACCAACAGGGGTCACCATACGATTCTTCTGCAGTTATGGTATTGAAAGGTAAAACAAGGAGCATGTGGCTGTATTTTTGCAGGTCGGGTGTGAGGTTCCGTGACGGTTCCGTGACGACTTGAACCCGTGTTTTCAAGTTTGTCGGAAATACATAAAATTAGTATCAGCGAACCGCAAATGATCCATTTAGTATATCCTAGTGTTTTCGCTACGCTACGAGCAAGAGCACTCCTTCCACTGACACATTTCTGATATACACACGGCATCCATCTTAGATCGTGGCCGCCATTTTGTGGTTCCTTGCCCTCACATATGCAATAGCCTCTGATCATTTCATTCACTTCACTTTGATTAAGGACACGTAGCCTTAGCCGGAGATTCACCTCTTACATGACACGTGCACCTTAAACCAGATCATGCTGAAGCTGCATGACTCGACAAAGGCTGCCTCCTCTGCCCGAGGCCAGCCCACCTGAACTGGTTTTCCTGTCCATTGTACCTGATCATGATTAGGCGGCCGAAGCCGGTAGCCTTACCCATTTACAACCCACAAACATCTCTTATCCCGTTTTCTATCTTCTGCACCTGGCTCTGCTCCTTTTCCTTCTGGGCCTTTATTAGGGGGAGGTAACGAACTTTACGATGAGGCGGTCCGGGTCTTGAATGCAATATTGACAAGGGATTGTGATGGACTGGTGGGAACCCCTCTTCGTGATGTTTGGTATCAGATATTATCGACAGTTCCTGTGTAACGCCAAATATTTATTGTTTAGGTTTGGGAATGTACCGACATGTGAAATATTTGCCTAGAGCACAATTTTTAGTATATAAGGAGCAACCCACTTTGTACAAATCGAACAGTCTCCTAGATTCTGCCCGTGTGTAGATTCTGTGACTTCTGTGTCCCTGCAGTAATAAACCTTTGGTCTTTGACGCCACCATCGAGAAGCCCGTGTTTCTGTTCATTTGTGCACCAAGGCAGGTGGGACTCCGGGGTCTTTGGGTGTTGTACCCTGACACCTCTGGACGGAACCAAAAAGTCCAGAACTCCAATTGGCGCCCAACGTGGGGCGACGTCATTCGGTACCGGTCCAAAAGCCTGAAGAGTTCGAGAAGCTTCGTGTGAAGATTCCTGAGGGAGGCGCCCCACTTCATCGATCCCGGCATATCGCAAAAGTGGCCCTGAAGTTCTCTTCCACGAGGGTTCCCGTTCAGGACGGCTGCAGTGGGCCGTTGCCTTGACCGTCGCCCTGTCTTGGACCCGAAGTGGTGCAGTCCTTAGTACGGCGAAACGTGACGGGTTTCTCCTTGGTGACGTCTTCAGTGCCTCAGTTAAGTATTTAGTGATAGCTAGCTGGTTACTTTTGTGAGGATTGTTAAAAATCCTTGATCGGTTCTTGGTTTGGTTTGGTTTTGTAAGATTATCACTAGTTGTTCTGGTTACGATAATCTATTTGGTTCAGTTTTGGGTATCGATACATCAGTTCGTTTTGGTAGGCCTAAGTTCTTGGTTCAAGTGCACAATTTATTTCGTGTTTTGTTTGTTTTGTGTTCCGGACTGAGAATGGTAAGTCGGAAAATGTTGTCTTGTTTTAGTTGCAACAGTGACTCACAATTAGAGGATTCCTGTCTGGTTCCTCCGATTGGGACTCCCCTATATGACCTATATTGTAAGTATGGTGTGGGTCCTATAACTTATAATGAGATATGGGTCCGTTATTGTAAGAAGGATGGTGTCCTTAGCTGGCCACTGCATGGTAGTTTTGAACAAGAGATTCTCGACAATTTAGAAGCGAAATTGTTTAGGAAGAAAGCCCGGCCGGCAATGTTTGACTCTTTTCGTTATTGGCGGAAAGAATCCAAACAGAGAGAAATGAAAAGGTTGAAAAAAGAGCAAAAAGAACTAGAAGAGTTAACTCTAGAGCAAGCGACTAAACAGTTGCAGGCTAACGAGTGTGAGAAGGCCATAGATGTAGCCATTAGAGAGCGTAACTTAGCGATTGACAAGTGCTATCCTGCCTTGCCATCGAAAATGGCTAAGATACTGGAGGATTCCGAAAACGATCCTCTGCTATCTTATCTGTTACGGTCGCCTCCACCGTATGCACAAGGTGCTACGGCTCCGCTCATCCCGAATGTTCAATTGCCGGTTGCTGGACAACCTGGTGCTCCTGCTCCTGTTCCTCAGAACCAAGTTCCTATACTTCCTGTGGTGAATGTAAATGTTCCTACAGCTCCTCCTCTTCCTGCACTGCCCGCTCCTATACCTACCACTGTACCTATTGGTCCTCAAACTATTTTCCTCGATACTCCTACTGTTTCGTCATCTATTCCTACCTCTACTGCGTTCTCTATGTCTGCGAGTGTACTAACTCCACTTTCTGTTCGTCGAAGAATTACTGATTCCGTTACTAATATGCTGTCTCCTATATATAAAACCTTGATTAAGACTCCTACTCCTGACTCTGTTCAGAGACGGAGTCAGCTTCCAAGTACTGAGGAACGGGGAGTTTTAGACTCCACGGCTCTCAGATGGATTACAAAAGTTAGAAGATATAGTACGAAAGATGTGTTAGAGACATTTATGCAATGGGGAGAGCCAACACAGCGATACGTCTTCGACGAGATGTGCTCGTTGTTGCGTGAGGAAATAGAAGAAGACGATGTCGAATCAGATTTGGAAGATTTAATTAAGATTCAAAAAGAGTTTGCTGCTGGAATGATAGTGGGCGATAATATAAAGGAAGCGATGGAACTCATTTTGAGTTTTAGGAATGATCCATCTCTTCGTTCGCCGAGAGATTTAGAGAAAGGTAGAATGAAGCTAAGTCGCCAATATCCTATGAGGGAAGTTCCTCCAATTTGGCGCGAAGCAGTACAACGTGATGATAATGCGGGTATTGCAGCTGCTCCAGCACAGTTCCAAAGAGTATGGATACATATTCCGTGGAAGCGAGCAGAAGTGTTAGCAGTGAAACAGGCCTTGCCAGATCCACGTAAGAATCCAGCCGGATATTACAAGGAATTAGCGCAGACAGTTGAGGCTTGTATAATGAACTTAGCCGACATTGATATGTTGTTTGGTAATGTAGTTCCACAACCAGTGTGGGCTAAAATTCGTAGAGAGGATCATCAGGCTGCTTTAGGTGGTGATTGGGCAGCTATCACTGCAGCAGATGCTCAACAAATAGGTGGTGCGAAACCCGAACCCCTAATTGCTAATCTTCCTGGCAGAATAATAGATTTAATGAAGACTCTGATGCCAGCATTGCGTGTTAATTGGGACAAGTTGTCAGCGTGTAAACAGAAGAAAGACGAAAGTGTCTCCGACTTCTTCACGAGGTTCGAAGAGACTTTTGTAGACCATAGTGGTCAGGATATGAGCACTGAAGGAGGACAGAGATTGTTTGTCGATAAATTTGTGCATAATTTGTTACCCGAATTATGCAATAAATTAAAAGACTCAGAAAGTGCGTGGGCTGTATCTACGACAGCGCAAATACTTGCGACTGCACAGTACTATGAAAATAGGGATAAAGAGGAAAAGGAGAAATCAGAGAAGAAAACGAAAGATTTAAAGACTAAAGTTCTCTTACAGCAGGCGTATCCGCCTCGCACGAATCAGACTAATATGCAACAGAATTCGTATCAAAAGACAGATTATAATTCGACCAGGCCTCAATACCAGTGGAATCAGTGTGCGTACTGTAAGAAAGAGGGTCACTATAAAAATGATTGTCAGATTTTAGCGCAAAATAATGCGGCAGCAGCTCAGAGAGGTCGTGGTGGTTTTGCACAGAATTCTAGAGGTCGGGGACGAGGTGCTATGCCTCCACAAACTAATGATCGTCCTTCTAATCACTTTGATCAGCGAAATGTACAGTCAGCTCAACAGAATAGATCTCAGCAATATCTTGTTGAGGATTATTGTGAAGTTGAAGAGGGATTTCAACAAAATGGGTACTAGGACAGCCATAGACAGAGAGAGGGAGTAGTATCAGTTCCAGTGGATCAGAGTGGGCCTTATGTCGCAGTAGCAACATCAGGTGTAGTCGAACCGTTTCTGTTGGATACTGGTGCCGCAAAAAGTTCTATAATGCATGCGAAACTCCCTGGCGCACCTTTGTCTGGCTCAACAAATGTTTCCGTAGGTTTTTCAGGCGCCCCTGTGTACAACCCGATATCTGGTCCTTTGTCTATTTCTGTTGGACCGTGTCAATTGAAAGCACCCTTAATTTTGACGACAGGTTGTAATGAAAATCTGCTTGGTTTAGATTTGTTAAAACGACTATATGCGACATTGTACTGTTCTCCGGAAGGAGTACAGCTTACTTTGGGTAAAAGACTCACCTCTCCGATGTACTTGTCAATGGACAAACTCCCGCCGGAGCTACGTTCACTCCCTGATTCTCTTTGGGCGACTGGTCCCAATGATGTAGGTCTACTAGAGATTCCACCGTATGTAGTAACTTTGAAAGCGAATGTGAAATTTCCAAGAATTCCTCAATATAAAATATCGAATGAAGGTGAGCGTGCACTCTTATTGATTGTGCAAGATTTGATTAAAAAAGGTGTGGTTGAAGAAACGCGAGGAAATGTCTGTAACAGTCCTGTATTGCCGATTTTGAAACGAACAGATCCTACAAAGCCTCCAGTCTATAGGTTTGTCATAGACCTTAGAGAAGTTAATAAGATTGTAATTCCGCAGTTTCCTGTAGTGCCAGACATTACTGCTTTGTTAACATTGATTCCCGCTACAGCTACATGGTTCTCAGTTATCGACTTGAAGAATGCCTTTTTCAGCATTCCGATAGCCGAGGAAAGCAGAGATATTTTTGGCTTCTGTTTAGGAGGTCGCAGTTTCAGATTTAAACGCGCTCCACAAGGCTACTGTGAAAGTCCATCTATTTACAGTCAAGCATTAAAAAGCCAGTTAGATTCTTTTGTCCTTCCTCCAGGTTCTGCCCTAGTACAGTACGTAGACGATCTTTTGGTGGCTGCCGATGACAAGGAAACTTGCAAGGCAGCTACAATTTCACTATTGCATCATTTGTCTAATTTGAATCATAAGGTGTCACCTTCCAAAATGCAATATTGCTGCCAAGAAGTAACCTACTTAGGTCATCTCTTGTCAAAGGAGGGAAGGAAGTTGACCCCAGAAAGAATAAAAGCAATTACGCAGATGAGTGTTCCACGCACACAGAGGGAAGTACGTGCCTTTCTAGGTATTACCTCTTACTGTAGGCAATGGATCCCAAATTTTTCACTTTTAGCAAAGCCGTTGGTAGCTTTGACTGGGAAAAATGTTCCGAGTCCGGTGCCATGGTCTGATGAATGTCAAGAGAGTTTTGCTGAATTACGAAAAGCTTTGTGTTCAGCTCCTGTATTGGGCACACCTGATTACAGTAAGCCATTCACGCTCTACGTTCACGAAAGAGAAGGTTGCGCGTTGAGTGTCTTGACACAGAAGTTTGGTGATAAACAACGCCCTTGTGCGTATTTCTCATCAACATTAGATCCGGTAGCTAGAGCATTGCCTAGTTGTTTGAGGGCTACAGCGGCAGCTGCAGCTTCCATTCGACAATCTGCTGGTTTGGTGATGAACAATATGCTAGTGGTCATGGTTCCTCATGCAGTAGACACACTCATGAACCGAACGAAGACACAACACCTTACTAGTGCGAGATTATCTGGTTACGAGCTGACGTTATTAGCGAGTCATATTCAGATCAAAAGATGCAATGTATTGAACCCAGCAACATTGTTGCCGACTGATCAAGAGTCGAGTGATTCTGAGCCACATGACTGTTATTTCAAAACGGAGGAAGAGACAAAAGGTCGTATCGACTTGAGAGATACTCCTCTATCCGACCCAGATGGTACGCTGTATGTGGACGGGTCATGTTTTAAATTGGAGAATGGTGATGTGACTGCTGCCTACGCGGTAACGACTTTGAAGACGATTGTGGAGACTGCAAGAGTGAGTCAGAATTCTGCCCAAGCTGCAGAGTTAATAGCTCTTACGAGAGCGTGTGTTTTAGCTGAGGGAAAGAGAGTGAATGTGTTTACAGATAGTCAGTACGCATTTGGCGTGGCCCATAGTTTTGGCCGGTTGTGGAGAGAAAGGGGTTTCATTACGTCCCATGGGACTAAGATTCAACATGGTCAGCTAGTTAACGACTTGTTAGAATCTCTAACCTTACCGACTGAAGTTGCGATTGTGAAGTGCAGTGCTCATAAAGCAATCACGGATGATGTTGGTCGGGGAAATGCCTTTGCTGATGAAACCGCTAAACAGACAGCTAGAGACATGATGAGTAGAATGTATGTTGCTACGTCTGCAAGATGGATTGCTGAGTCTGGAATGTGTGAGGACACAATGGAAAGTGTGAAAGAGATTCAGAAAGAAGCGACTGAGGAAGAGAAACGCGTATGGAGAGAAAGTACGGGCAAATTGGACTCGAATGGATGTTGGATTGATTTGACAGAACAGCAGCGTTGGATGTTGCCTGATGCGTATGTGCTTGCAGTAGTGACGATGGCGCATGGAGTGGCACATATAAGTTCTAAAAGGGATATGTAAGATGTTAGCTCCGGTTTGGAAGAATGAGGGAATCAGTAAGTGTGCAGAGAGAGTGGTGAAAAATTGTATGGTGTGCTTGATGCATAATCCTGGCAAGGGAACTCCAACTCCAGCTGGTCATTTTGCTCCTCCTTCCTGTCCCTTTGAAGTAATACAGTTAGACTTCATTCACATGGAACGCTGCAACAATTTAAAATACGTCCTGGTGGTGGTTTGTGCTTTTTCCAGGTGGATAGAAGCATACCCATTAAAGGACAACACTGCTTTATCAACTGCCAAAATTCTTCTCAAAGAATTTTTCCCTAGGTTTGGAATGCCACGGATTGTATGGTCAGATAACGGAAGTGAGTTTATAGGGAAAGTTATGCAGAGTGTGTGTGCTGGTCTAGGATTGAAACAAAAATTTCATAGTGCGAACCATCCCCAGTCTGCTGGTTTAGTCGAGGGTTACAATGGCACCCTCAAGCTTAAAATAGCCAAAATTCAAGCATCCACAGGTTTGGCTTGGCCAGACGCACTTCCTTTGGCCTTGTTATCAACGAGAGCAACAGTGCATTCTAGAATAGGGCTTTCTCCATATGAGATTGTATTTGGCCGCCCGGCAAATGTCTGGGGTGTGCCAAGGCCTAAACAATTCTGCTCCATTGAATATCCTATGTTGATAGACTATCTTTACGACTTGACTGCTAAATTAAGTCTTATTCATCAACAGGTCTTTGATGCTTTGCCAAAACCTCCGGAGAGTCCAGGGCATCAGCTGAAACCCGGCGACCACGTGGTGGTCAGAAATTTTGCGAGGACAAAGAATCTTCAGCCTCGCTACATCGGCCCCTTCCAGGTCCTGCTGGCGACGAGGACAGCTGTACGTGTTGCTGGTCGCAAGCACTGGATCCACGCTTCTCACGTAAAGCGTGTTCCACTGCCGCTGCCCTACGACGACTGGGTGAAGAAGGGAATTGGTGCCTCCGAATCTGAAATAACTCCAAAATTTGTCCCTTTCAGCGATGCCGATTTGATTTCTGACACTTTGAAACGTGACTCTCCTCTTGAAAAGACTGCTTTGAACATTGAAAATTTGTCTCCAGCATCAGAAGAAACTTTGCCATCTGCGAACGTAAACTCTGCAACAGCTGCTAGTGATACACTATTTTCCGATCAAACAGTACCAGCGAAGAAAAGATACAACCTTAGAAGCCATAAAAAGGACTAATAAAGCAGGCAACTGCATATTGTGATTTTGATATTTATATACATTGGACTTTTTTGCTTTTCAGCCAGGAAGTTTGCTATTGTTTATTGTTTTTAAAATTGCCTTGCCGTCTGGGTAGCCGTAGGGTCGTGGCTGTGTGCCTAGTTTGAATTTGCAGGGGTCTGACACAAGGTCGATCTTTCTGTTAGTACTGGGAACTCCCAGGGCTGACAGAGGCATTTTCATCTACGTACACATCATCAGTGGTCGCGAGCGGATTGTAGAAGATGGAACTTCCTGCGCTGCAACGAGAAAATGTGGTTTACGTTCGCAGAAACAGACTAAATAGAATTCTTCATAGCAAATGTTTCTTGATGCAATGTGCCATTACATTTTTGATTGTTTTAGCAACATTGGTGGGTGGAATTGTCTTTAGCATAAATTTGATTTTTGTGCCAGTATCTACAGTACCTCCCCTTGATCCTGCTATTTCTACTGTTTCTTCTATACACTCTTTTCACTCGTTTCCGGAACATGAGCAAGCTCGACGCTCAGAATTCATTAATAATACTTTTGTACAGCTCTTGCACCAACACCAACTGGTAGTTAACACGACAGACTGTTGGGTGTGTGGCTTGATACCCCACACTATGGATAAAGGTATTCCCTATCTGGTTTTGCCTTTCAGCTACAATGGATCATTTCAGGCCCTTCAAACCATCTTTGCTTATGCTCTTGAGACCTATCCTCCACGTCCACCACGTTCCACTAAATATAACTCTGCCAACAAAGCTTTAGTCCAGGGAATTATTGACATGGTCAAAGACGTCAATAATACTCCATCATACCCTAGAGACGAATTGCGAGTATATTTAAGTTGGAATACTTCAGAGTATCGCCTTAGTTTAGGAGAAAGCAAGCGTAAAAGCTCAACTCCAATCTGGGTCGTACCTCACCGAGGTCAGGTCTGTTTGCAAGGTAATGGGAGAAATCCGAGAGCTCAGCTAGGGAGGAGTGAGTGCGTAGAGACTTATGTGTTTCCGGCTAACTCTTCCCCTGCCTTCCTTACTGCCAGGGGTACCTATTTCATTTGTCGAGACAGAGCTTATACATGGTTGCCTGCCGACTTCTCAGGATCATGTTATATTGCTCGATTATTGCCTCCGACATACACTGCTTCACCTGATTACCACAGAACAAGAGTAGCGAGAGGTGTCTTCAGCAAGGAAGATACCGCTGGTCAGGAAGCTGGAGACTTCTTCAAAGGCTTCCTTCCGTTCTGGGGGCCTATGGCCAATAGTAGAAACATACGTCAGCTAACACGGGTAGTTGAATCTACTATTACTGAAACTGCTGGTGCCCTTAGCAATCTGACAGCTGAGCTTCAGGCGGATAGGCTCATGACATTGCAGAACCGTATGGTTCTAGATGTTATACTTGCAGATCGAGGTGGGGTATGCAGAATGATCCAATCGAGCTGCTGTGTCTTTATTCCTAATAATGCTCCAACAGTTTACGAGGCGATCTCTAAGTTGCACAAGATTTCGGACTCCATACATGTAGATGAGGGAAACTGGTCCTTTATGGAGTGGGTTTGGACTCTGATCTCAGCGTGGGGATGGAAGGTTCTAATGGTCATTGGTGTCATCTTAATATTACTATTCTCATGTTGTCTGATTATCCAGTGTGGTCCTGCTCTGTGTAGTCTTTGTGCTACAACCTGTTTTAGGAAACCACCTGCATTTGGAGAAAAGACACGAGAAAGGATGATGATACAACAGCATGTCACTGACCTGATGAGCATAGAACTAGATTCAGACATAGATTGAGTAATTGCCTATGTAAGGGCAAAAGGAGGGTCTGAGGTTCCGTGACGGTTCCGTGACGACTTGAACCCGTGTTTTCAAGTTTGTCGGAAATACATAAAATTAGTATCAGCGAACCGCAAATGATCCATTTAGTATATCCTAGTGTTTTCGCTACGCTACGAGCAAGAGCACTCCTTCCACTGACACATTTCTGATATACACACGGCATCCATCTTAGATCGTGGCCGCCATTTTGTGGTTCCTTGCCCTCACATATGCAATAGCCTCTGATCATTTCATTCACTTCACTTTGATTAAGGACACGTAGCCTTAGCCGGAGATTCACCTCTTACATGACACGTGCACCTTAAACCAGATCATGCTGAAGCTGCATGACTCGACAAAGGCTGCCTCCTCTGCCCGAGGCCAGCCCACCTGAACTGGTTTTCCTGTCCATTGTACCTGATCATGATTAGGCGGCCGAAGCCGGTAGCCTTACCCATTTACAACCCACAAACATCTCTTATCCCGTTTTCTATCTTCTGCACCTGGCTCTGCTCCTTTTCCTTCTGGGCCTTTATTAGGGGGAGGTAACGAACTTTACGATGAGGCGGTCCGGGTCTTGAATGCAATATTGACAAGGGATTGTGATGGACTGGTGGGAACCCCTCTTCGTGATGTTTGGTATCAGATATTATCGACAGTTCCTGTGTAACGCCAAATATTTATTGTTTAGGTTTGGGAATGTACCGACATGTGAAATATTTGCCTAGAGCACAATTTTTAGTATATAAGGAGCAACCCACTTTGTACAAATCGAACAGTCTCCTAGATTCTGCCCGTGTGTAGATTCTGTGACTTCTGTGTCCCTGCAGTAATAAACCTTTGGTCTTTGACGCCACCATCGAGAAGCCCGTGTTTCTGTTCATTTGTGCACCAAGGCAGGTGGGACTCCGGGGTCTTTGGGTGTTGTACCCTGACACCTCTGGACGGAACCAAAAAGTCCAGAACTCCAGGTGCCCCAAAATGTTACTGCCAGCAGCAGCAGCCCCCTTCCTCCCCACCCGGCAGATTGGTATAGGTACCTTTAGGACATTTCTGTTCAAAACAGAGGCTATAGCGAATCGCACTACAAAATCCGAGAGCACTAACACTTGCTAAATAAATGTGGCATCGGAGCATACGAATGAGGCAGGGAGAGGCTACTGTTGGCAATTGGTTTGGTGGGTCATAGTGAATAACCTCGGCATGCAAATAGGCAGAAGTGTGAGGATTGGCAGTGTCTGTAGAGAATTTTGGCATGCTCTTCAGTTGATTTTTTCCTCCTTACGTTGGCTATGAACTACAGAGGAAAGGCCTGGCCTTACTGTTGGGCAAAACATGTTTCATGATTTTAAGAAGTGTAGTCTGGCTGTACTGAGAGGGGCTGTACAGTACGGTAAATGTCTGTATACCCCTGCGATGTGCATCCAACTGTCACTTGAGATTGAACAGCGAACGAAGCAGCTGGGTTACTGACTGAATGTAAATGGAAGGCACATAGGAAGGGTGCTTGTGGTCACTCAAATGATTGAAACCCGGTTGATGCACTACCAAAGCTGGGGTACCAGGAGGGAACATTTGAGGGGTATTGAGATGGTGGTGTGCAGAGGTCAATATATGTTTCAGAGACACAGAGGTACTGCGGTCCTGGTCCCACATTGGGGGTAGACAAAAGTCCCTGCTAAAGATTTCTGTCCAACTGTTATCACATTTTGTGCAGCCTGGCTCCCTCTGTAAGGATTCCCCAGTGTCTTTCGATCCTACAGATGACTGTAGCAAACTTCCCAAATTTTTTCTTGGCCTCATACTCCCAAAGGAGTGCCTGACATTTGCCAGCCTAACGATACTCACATTCTGGGAAAAACCTCACTAACCATGCATATTTATGTACCACACATGGCAAATCCTTACAATTGCAGAACATCATATCGCACTTGTCATCTTTGAGGTACTGTAAGTATTTGGATTTGAGGGTAATATTCATCCTTGCTTGCTCTCTCCCATCTGAAGTCTACGGTGCTGCTATTCCTTTCTCACATCTCCCTTCAAAGAGACACGCGACACACAGACTCAATCACTCAGCAAACATATATGCTTTGACGTTTTCATATTGCTGTTTACCTTCTAATTATTCCCCCTTCACCACAAATACAGGCCTGCCATTCCTCATCCCCTCAGTCAACGCAGTCCTTCACTCTTTAGGCCCTGCAAGACCACCATGAACAAGAATCATGTCAGCAAGCAGAAGAAAAGCCTCAGTGTGCTCTTTTGTTCATACTGCTGCCCTCTAGTAACACTTCATGGCAACTGCAGCATAAGAATGGGACTGAGAAGAGGGCTGTCCTATGCAAATAATATCCTCCCATGCACACTTTCTTCTGAGACGGTCGGCGGCTTGTGCCGTGATACCACCTCCAACATATGGTCTTCAACCAAATTTTTAAAAAGCCCACCTGCCTTAGACGAAGGATTTTGCCACTCAAAGGAAGCACATGGGGACATCACCCTCATTTAGCAGGGTCCTAAATTGCCTGCTGTCAGCCTGTATACAGAACAAGGGCGTTCGTGGGCGTTCGTGAGCGTTCCTCAAAGGAAGGAGGTGGGTGATTAAATTCACAGTGCCAGGGCAGGCCCAGCCCAGCCCAGCCCAGCCCAGCTCAGCCCTGCACAGCCCAGCCCGGCACAGCGCACTGCTGTGGAGGTCCATTCCTTCACATCCTGCAGCAGGCATGATGCAGACCTATTAGAGCAAAGGCTTGACTCTGCCCTTGTCTGTCTCTTAAAGGAAACAATCTTTGTAGCTTCTTATTGCACCTAATAAATGGACTCTAGCTTGCCTCAAACTTGACCCATCATTTCATTAGCCAGAGCTCATACTTGACCTTTATTTCTATCCAAGCTCACTGACACAAAACCCCTGATTTGAGCAAGTGGCTCACACCAAAATAAAAAATCACCGTCATCCAACCTATTTTACAACAAGTGTAGCCCCTTCCTCTTATTCTTGTGCTCAGTTATAACCCCCAATACCACAATTGCACTCTGCAATTCACCAAACTTAAAGGACAAAGAATGAAGACATTGATAAAGGAAGATAAGGCCTTGTCCCTATTGCACCTACTTGAGAGATAGGGCGGTTGGTAGAAGGTCATGAGGGAAAACATTTGAAATTTCGGGACACACATGCCAAAAAGAGTGTCCACTTTTCTCCTCTGTTACCAAGTAAAAAAAAAATTGTAAAAAAAAAAACTATTCACTTTTTGAAAATTTCCACCTTGGGATACTTCTACAGCATTGGCAGGATTCGAACCCTGGCCTGTGAGGGCTGTACCCACCAAAGGTACAAGACTTACCTTTGAGCTATAGCTCCTTGGTGGTCTAGAGGATTGCAGTAGTAACTATAAGCAACATACAGGCCTTGGTGTCCTTCCCTGCGGCATCCATTGCACATGAAAAGGATGACAATGACATAAGGACAATTTGATAGGCTACTTACATGGAAACCAGTGTGGTCCAGTGGGTAAGTGCCTGCCTTCCATCCAGGCAACCAGGGTTCAAATCCCGGGTTCGGCACCAGGTGACTGATGGTGGCAGAGCAGAGGTAAGTTGGAGGTGGGCCTAAAGGGCCAATTGGTAAGTAAAATGTGTCTGTGTGTTGTGTAAGAGTGGAATCATGCCTAGTGAATGAGGGATTGCAGGTTGGTTGGTAAGTAGTGAGTGGGTGGGGTCAGAGGGTAGGGGTATAGGAGGAGCTAGTTCGGAGAGGAGGGGTATAGGAGGAGCTGGGTGAGAGAGGAGGGGTATAGGAGGAGCTTGGTCGGAGAGGAGGGGTATAGGAGGAGCCTAGTCAGAGTGGGTGGGGTCAGAGAGGAGGGGTTCAGGAGCAGCCTAGTCAGAGTGGGTGGGGTCAGAGAGGAGGGGTGTAGGAGGAGCTGGGTCAGAGAGGAGGGGTATAGGAGGAGCTGGGTGGGTATAGGAGGAGCCTAGTCAGAGTGGGTGGGGTCAGAGAGGAGGGGTATAGGAGGAGCTGGGTGAGAGAGGAGGGGTATAGGAGGAGCCAAGTCAGAGTGGGTGGGGTCAGAGAGGAGGGGTTCAGGAGCAGCCTAGTCAGAGTGGGTGGCGTCAGAGAGCAGATACCCTATACTCTCTGATTTCTGTTGGGAGGGGGCAGTCAAAAATGGGGGGTTCAGTATTAAAAGGTGCTTGGGCGCAACGTGAAGGCGATGAGGTGCACAGAATGGCATGGCTTCCAGGTACTTTTTGGGGGGGCTACCATTAGTTTTTATTGCTCTGATCCTCCCTCATGGGGTGTACCCCAAATGGTTAGGGGCAACGGGGGGGGAGGCAAGATGCTGTTTGACAGTTTCTATTACCAACAGGGGTCACCATACGATTCTTCTGCAGTTATGGTATTGAAAGGTAAAACAAGGAGCATGTGGCTGTATTTTTGCAGGTCGGGTGCCCCAAAATGTTACTGCCAGCAGCAGCAGCCCCCTTCCTCCCCACCCGGCAGATTGGTATAGGTACCTTTAGGACATTTCTGTTGAAAACAGAGGCTATAGCGAATCGCACTACAAAATCCGAGAGCACTAACACTTGCTAAATAAAGGTGGCATCGGAGCATACGAATGAGGCAGGGAGAGGCTACTGTTGGCAATTGGTTTGGTGGGTCATAGTGAATAACCTCGGCATGCAAATAGGCAGAAGTGTGAGGATTGGCAGTGTCTGTAGAGAATTTTGGCATGCTCTTCAGTTGATTTTTTCCTCCTTACGTTGGCTATGAACTACAGAGGAAAGGCCTGGCCATACTGTTGGGCAAAACATGTTTCATGATTTTAAGAAGTGTAGTCTGGCTGTACTGAGAGGGGCTGTACAGTACGGTAAATGTCTGTATACCCCTGCGATGTGCATCCAACTGTCACTTGAGATTGAACAGCGAACGAAGCAGCTGGGTTACTGACTGAATGTAAATGGAAGGCACATAGGAAGGGTGCTTGTGGTCACTCAAATGATTGAAACCCGGTTGATGCACTACCAAAGCTGGGGTACCAGGAGGGAACATTTGAGGGGTATTGAGATGGTGGTGTGCAGAGGTCAACATATGTTTCAGAGACACAGAGGTACTGCGGTCCTGGTCCCACATTGGGGGTAGACAAAAGTCCCTGCTAAAGATTTCTGTCCAACTGTTATCACATTTTGTGCAGCCTGGCTCCCTCTGTAAGCATTCCCCAGTGTCTTTCGATCCTACAGATGACTGTAGCAAACTTCCCAAATTTTTTCTTGGCCTCATACTCCCAAAGGAGTGCCTGACATTTGCCAGCCTAACGATACTCACATTCTGGGAAAAACCTCACTAACCATGCATATTTATGTACCACACATGGCAAATCCTTACAATTGCAGAACATCATATCGCACTTGTCATCTTTGAGGTACTGTAAGTATTTGGATTTGAGGGTAATATTCATCCTTGCTTGCTCTCTCCCATCTGAAGTCTACGGTGCTGCTATTCCTTTCTCACATATCCCTTCAAAGAGACACGCGACACACAGACTCAATCACTCAGCAAACATATATGCTTTGACGTTTTCATATTGCTGTTTACCTTCTAATTATTCCCCCTTCACCACAAATACAGGCCTGCCATTCCTCATCCCCTCAGTCAACGCAGTCCTTCACTCTTTAGGCCCTGCAAGACCACCATGAACAAGAATCATGTCAGCAAGCAGAAGAAAAGCCTCAGTGTGCTCTTTTGTTCATACTGCTGCCCTCTAGTAACACTTCATGGCAACTGCAGCATAAGAATGGGACTGAGAAGAGGGCTGTCCTATGCAAATAATATCCTCCCATGCACACTTTCTTCTGAGACGGTCGGCGGCTTGTGCCGTGATACCACCTCCAACATATGGTCTTCAACCAAATTTTAAAAAAGCCCACCTGCCTTAGACGAAGGATTTTGCCACTCAAAGGAAGCACATGGGGACATCACCCTCATTTAGCAGGGTCCTAAATTGCCTGCTGTCAGCCTGTATACAGAACAAGGGCGTTCGTGGGCGTTCGTGAGCGTTCCTCAAAGGAAGGAGGTGGGTGATTAAATTCACAGTGCCAGGGCAGGCCCAGCCCAGCCCAGCCCAGCCCAGCTCAGCCCTGCACAGCCCAGCCCGGCACAGCGCACTGCTGTGGAGGTCCATTCCTTCACATCCTGCAGCAGGCATGATGCAGACCTATTAGAGCAAAGGCTTGACTCTGCCCTTGTCTGTCTCTTAAAGGAAACAATCTTTGTAGCTTCTTATTGCACCTAATAAATGGACTCTAGCTTGCCTCAAACTTGACCCATCATTTCATTAGCCAGAGCTCATACTTGACCTTTATTTCTATCCAAGCTCACTGACACAAAACCCCTGATTTGAGCAAGTGGCTCACACCAAAATAAAAAATCACCGTCATCCAACCTATTTTACAACAAGTGTAGCCCCTTCCTCTTATTCTTGTGCTCAGTTATAACCCCCAATACCACAATTGCACTCTGCAATTCACCAAACTTAAAGGACAAAGAATGAAGACATTGATAAAGGAAGATAAGGCCTTGTCCCTATTGCACCTACTTGAGAGATAGGGCGGTTGGTAGAAGGTCATGAGGGAAAACATTTGAAATTTCGGGACACACATGCCAAAAAGAGTGTCCACTTTTCTCCTCTGTTACCAAGTAAAAAAAAAATTGTAAAAAAAAAAACTATTCACTTTTTGAAAATTTCCACCTTGGGATACTTCTACAGCATTGGCAGGATTCGAACCCTGGCCTGTGAGGGCTGTACCCACCAAAGGTACAAGACTTACCTTTGAGCTATAGCTCCTTGGTGGTCTAGAGGATTGCAGTAGTAACTATAAGCAACATACAGGCCTTGGTGTCCTTCCCTGCGGCATCCATTGCACATGAAAAGGATGACAATGACATAAGGACAATTTGATAGGCTACTTACATGGAAACCAGTGTGGTCCAGTGGGTAAGTGCCTGCCTTCCATCCAGGCAACCAGGGTTCAAATCCCGGGTTCGGCACCAGGTGACTGATGGTGGCAGAGCAGAGGTAAGTTGGAGGTGGGCCTAAAGGGCCAATTGGTAAGTAAAATGTGTCTGTGTGTTGTGTAAGAGTGGAATCATGCCTAGTGAATGAGGGATTGCAGGTTGGTTGGTAAGTAGTGAGTGGGTGGGGTCAGAGGGTAGGGGTATAGGAGGAGCTAGTTCGGAGAGGAGGGGTATAGGAGGAGCTGGGTGAGAGAGGAGGGGTATAGGAGGAGCTTGGTCGGAGAGGAGGGGTATAGGAGGAGCCTAGTCAGAGTGGGTGGGGTCAGAGAGGAGGGGTTCAGGAGCAGCCTAGTCAGAGTGGGTGGGGTCAGAGAGGAGGGGTGTAGGAGGAGCTGGGTCAGAGAGGAGGGGTATAGGAGGAGCTGGGTGGGTATAGGAGGAGCCTAGTCAGAGTGGGTGGGGTCAGAGAGGAGGGGTATAGGAGGAGCTGGGTGAGAGAGGAGGGGTATAGGAGGAGCCAAGTCAGAGTGGGTGGGGTCAGAGAGGAGGGGTTCAGGAGCAGCCTAGTCAGAGTGGGTGGCGTCAGAGAGCAGATACCCTATACTCTCTGATTTCTGTTGGGAGGGGGCAGTCAAAAATGGGGGGTTCAGTATTAAAAGGTGCTTGGGCGCAACGTGAAGGCGATGAGGTGCACAGAATGGCATGGCTTCCAGGTACTTTTTGGGGGGGCTACCATTAGTTTTTATTGCTCTGATCCTCCCTCATGGGGTGTACCCCAAATGGTTAGGGGCAACGGGGGGGGAGGCAAGATGCTGTTTGACAGTTTCTATTACCAACAGGGGTCACCATACGATTCTTCTGCAGTTATGGTATTGAAAGGTAAAACAAGGAGCATGTGGCTGTATTTTTGCAGGTCGGGTGCCCCAAAATGTTACTGCCAGCAGCAGCAGCCCCCTTCCTCCCCACCCGGCAGATTGGTATAGGTACCTTTAGGACATTTCTGTTGAAAACAGAGGCTATAGCGAATCGCACTACAAAATCCGAGAGCACTAACACTTGCTAAATAAAGGTGGCATCGGAGCATACGAATGAGGCAGGGAGAGGCTACTGTTGGCAATTGGTTTGGTGGGTCATAGTGAATAACCTCGGCATGCAAATAGGCAGAAGTGTGAGGATTGGCAGTGTCTGTAGAGAATTTTGGCATGCTCTTCAGTTGATTTTTTCCTCCTTACGTTGGCTATGAACTACAGAGGAAAGGCCTGGCCATACTGTTGGGCAAAACATGTTTCATGATTTTAAGAAGTGTAGTCTGGCTGTACTGAGAGGGGCTGTACAGTACGGTAAATGTCTGTATACCCCTGCGATGTGCATCCAACTGTCACTTGAGATTGAACAGCGAACGAAGCAGCTGGGTTACTGACTGAATGTAAATGGAAGGCACATAGGAAGGGTGCTTGTGGTCACTCAAATGATTGAAACCCGGTTGATGCACTACCAAAGCTGGGGTACCAGGAGGGAACATTTGAGGGGTATTGAGATGGTGGTGTGCAGAGGTCAACATATGTTTCAGAGACACAGAGGTACTGCGGTCCTGGTCCCACATTGGGGGTAGACAAAAGTCCCTGCTAAAGATTTCTGTCCAACTGTTATCACATTTTGTGCAGCCTGGCTCCCTCTGTAAGGATTCCCCAGTGTCTTTCGATCCTACAGATGACTGTAGCAAACTTCCCAAAATTTTTCTTGGCCTCATACTCCCAAAGGAGTGCCTGACATTTGCCAGCCTAACGATACTCACATTCTGGGAAAAACCTCACTAACCATGCATATTTATGTACCACACATGGCAAATCCTTACAATTGCAGAACATCATATCGCACTTGTCATCTTTGAGGTACTGTAAGTATTTGGATTTGAGGGTAATATTCATCCTTGCTTGCTCTCTCCCATCTGAAGTCTACGGTGCTGCTATTCCTTTCTCACATCTCCCTTCAAAGAGACACGCGACACACAGACTCAATCACTCAGCAAACATATATGCTTTGACGTTTTCATATTGCTGTTTACCTTCTAATTATTCCCCCTTCACCACAAATACAGGCCTGCCATTCCTCATCCCCTCAGTCAACGCAGTCCTTCACTCTTTAGGCCCTGCAAGACCACCATGAACAAGAATCATGTCAGCAAGCAGAAGAAAAGCCTCAGTGTGCTCTTTTGTTCATACTGCTGCCCTCTAGTAACACTTCATGGCAACTGCAGCATAAGAATGGGACTGAGAAGAGGGCTGTCCTATGCAAATAATATCCTCCCATGCACACTTTCTTCTGAGACGGTCGGCGGCTTGTGCCGTGATACCACCTCCAACATATGGTCTTCAACCAAATTTTAAAAAAGCCCACCTGCCTTAGACGAAGGATTTTGCCACTCAAAGGAAGCACATGGGGACATCACCCTCATTTAGCAGGGTCCTAAATTGCCTGCTGTCAGCCTGTATACAGAACAAGGGCGTTCGTGGGCGTTCGTGAGCGTTCCTCAAAGGAAGGAGGTGGGTGATTAAATTCACAGTGCCAGGGCAGGCCCAGCCCAGCCCAGCCCAGCCCAGCTCAGCCCTGCACAGCCCAGCCCGGCACAGCGCACTGCTGTGGAGGTCCATTCCTTCACATCCTGCAGCAGGCATGATGCAGACCTATTAGAGCAAAGGCTTGACTCTGCCCTTGTCTGTCTCTTAAAGGAAACAATCTTTGTAGCTTCTTATTGCACCTAATAAATGGACTCTAGCTTGCCTCAAACTTGACCCATCATTTCATTAGCCAGAGCTCATACTTGACCTTTATTTCTATCCAAGCTCACTGACACAAAACCCCTGATTTGAGCAAGTGGCTCACACCAAAATAAAAAATCACCATCATCCAACCTATTTTACAACAAGTGTAGCCCCTTCCTCTTATTCTTGTGCTCAGTTATAACCCCCAATACCACAATTGCACTCTGCAATTCACCAAACTTAAAGGACAAAGAATGAAGACATTGATAAAGGAAGATAAGGCCTTGTCCCTATTGCACCTACTTGAGAGATAGGGCGGTTGGTAGAAGGTCATGAGGGAAAACATTTGAAATTTCGGGACACACATGCCAAAAAGAGTGTCCACTTTTCTCCTCTGTTACCAAGTAAAAAAAAATTGTAAAAAAAAAAACTATTCACTTTTTGAAAATTTCCACCTTGGGATACTTCTACAGCATTGGCAGGATTCGAACCCTGGCCTGTGAGGGCTGTACCCACCAAAGGTACAAGACTTACCTTTGAGCTATAGCTCCTTGGTGGTCTAGAGGATTGCAGTAGTAACTATAAGCAACATACAGGCCTTGGTGTCCTTCCCTGCGGCATTCATTGCACATGAAAAGGATGACCATGACATAAGGACAATTTGATAGGCTACTTACATGGAAACCAGTGTGGTCCAGTGGGTAAGTGCCTGCCTTCCATCCAGACAACCAGGGTTCAAATCCCGGGTTCGGCACCAGGTGACTGATGGTGGCAGAGCAGAGGTAAGTTGGAGGTGGGCCTAAAGGGCCAATTGGTAAGTAAAATGTGTCTGTGTGTTGTGTAAGAGTGGAATCATGCCTAGTGAATGAGGGATTGCAGGTTGGTTGGTAAGTAGTGAGTGGGTGGGGTCAGAGGGGAGGGGTATAGGAGGAGCTAGTTCGGAGAGGAGGGGTAAAGGAGGAGCTAGTTCGGAGAGGAGGGGTATAGGAGGAGCTGGGTGAGAGAGGAGGGGTATAGGAGGAGCTCGGTCGGAGAGGAGGGGTATAGGAGGAGCTGGGTGGGTATAGGAGGAGCCTAGTCCGAGTGGGTGGGGTCAGAGAGGAGGGGTTCAGGAGCAGCCTAGTCAGAGTGGGTGGGGTCAGAGAGGAGGGGTGTAGGAGGAGCTGGGTCAGAGAGGAGGGGTATAGGAGGAGCTGGGTGGGTATAGGAGGAGCCTAGTCCGAGTGGGTGGGGTCAGAGAGGAGGGGTATAGGAGGAGCTGGGTGAGAGAGGAGGGGTATAGGAGGAGCCAAGTCAGAGTGGGTGGGGTCAGAGAGGAGGGGTTCAGGAGCAGCCTAGTCAGAGTGGGTGGGGTCAGAGAGGAGGGGTATATGGGTGGGGTCAGAGAGCAGAGGAATAGGTGGAGTAGGATCCTGACTTATTGTGGGAAAGTGCAAATACTTTTTTACTGCACCCCCCTATACTCTCTGATTTCTGTTGGGAGGGGGCAGTCAAAAATGGGGGGTTCAGTATTAAAAGGTGCTTGGGCGCAACGTGAAGGCGATGAGGTGCACAGAATGGCATGGCTTCCAGGTACTTTTTGGGGGGGCTACCATTAGTTTTTATTGCTCTGATCCTCCCTCATGGGGTGTACCCCAAATGGTTAGGGGCAACGGGGGGGGAGGCAAGATGCTGTTTGACAGTTTCTATTACCAACAGGGGTCACCATACGATTCTTCTGCAGTTATGGTATTGAAAGGTAAAACAAGGAGCATGTGGCTGTATTTTTGCAGGTCGGGTGCCCCAAAATGTTACTGCCAGCAGCAGCAGCCCCCTTCCTCCCCACCCGGCAGATTGGTATAGGTACCTTTAGGACATTTCTGTTCAAAACAGAGGCTATAGCGAATCGCACTACAAAATCCGAGAGCACTAACACTTGCTAAATAAATGTGGCATCGGAGCATACGAATGAGGCAGGGAGAGGCTACTGTTGGCAATTGGTTTGGTGGGTCATAGTGAATAACCTCGGCATGCAAATAGGCAGAAGTGTGAGGATTGGCAGTGTCTGTAGAGAATTTTGGCATGCTCTTCAGTTGATTTTTTCCTCCTTACGTTGGCTATGAACTACAGAGGAAAGGCCTGGCCTTACTGTTGGGCAAAACATGTTTCATGATTTTAAGAAGTGTAGTCTGGCTGTACTGAGAGGGGCTGTACAGTACGGTAAATGTCAGTATACCCCTGCGATGTGCATCCAACTGTCACTTGAGATTGAACAGCGAACGAAGCAGCTGGGTTACTGACTGAATGTAAATGGAAGGCACATAGGAAGGGTGCTTGTAGTCACTCAAATGATTGAAACCCGGTTGATGCACTACCAAAGCTGGGGTACCAGGAGGGAACATTTGAGGGGTATTGAGATGGTGGTGTGCAGAGGTCAACATATGTTTCAGAGACACAGAGGTACTGCGGTCCTGGTCCCACATTGGGGGTAGACAAAAGTCCCTGCTAAAGATTTCTGTCCAACTGTTATCACATGTTGTGCAGCCTGGCTCCCTCTGTAAGGATTCCCCAGTGTCTTTCGATCCTACAGATGACTGTAGCAAACTTCCCAAAATTTTTCTTGGCCTCATACTCCCAAAGGAGTGCCTGACATTTGCCAGCCTAACGATACTCACATTCTGGGAAAAACCTCACTAACCATGCATATTTATGTACCACACATGGCAAATCCTTACAATTGCAGAACATCATATCGCACTTGTCATCTTTGAGGTACTGTAAGTATTTGGATTTGAGGGTAATATTCATCCTTGCTTGCTCTCTCCCATCTGAAGTCTACGGTGCTGCTATTCCTTTCTCACATCTCCCTTCAAAGAGACACGCGACACACAGACTCAATCACTCAGCAAACATATATGCTTTGACGTTTTCATATTGCTGTTTACCTTCTAATTATTCCCCCTTCACCACAAATACAGGCCTGCCATTCCTCATCCCCTCAGTCAACGCAGTCCTTCACTCTTTAGGCCCTGCAAGACCACCATGAACAAGAATCATGTCAGCAAGCAGAAGAAAAGCCTCAGTGTGCTCTTTTGTTCATACTGCTGCCCTCTAGTAACACTTCATGGCAACTGCAGCATAAGAATGGGACTGAGAAGAGGGCTGTCCTATGCAAATAATATCCTCCCATGCACACTTTCTTCTGAGACGGTCGGCGGCTTGTGCTGTGATACCACCTCCAACATATGGTCTTCAACCAAATTTTAAAAAAGCCCACCTGCCTTAGACGAAGGATTTTGCCACTCAAAGGAAGCACATGGGGACATCACCCTCATTTAGCAGGGTCCTAAATTGCCTGCTGTCAGCCTGTATACAGAACAAGGGCGTTCGTGGGCGTTCGTGAGCGTTCCTCAAAGGAAGGAGGTGGGTGATTAAATTCACAGTGCCAGGGCAGGCCCAGCCCAGCCCAGCCCAGCCCAGCCCAGCCCAGCCCAGCTCAGCCCTGCACAGCCCAGCCCGGCACAGCGCACTGCTGTGGAGGTCCATTCCTTCACATCCTGCAGCAGGCATGATGCAGACCTATTAGAGCAAAGGCTTGACTCTGCCCTTGTCTGTCTCTTAAAGGAAACAATCTTTGTAGCTTCTTATTGCACCTAATAAATGGACTCTAGCTTGCCTCAAACTTGACCCATCATTTCATTAGCCAGAGCTCATACTTGACCTTTATTTCTATCCAAGCTCACTGACACAAAACCCCTGATTTGAGCAAGTGGCTCACACCAAAATAAAAAATCACCGTCATCCAACCTATTTTACAACAAGTGTAGCCCCTTCCTCTTATTCTTGTGCTCAGTTATAACCCCCAATACCACAATTGCACTCTGCAATTCACCAAACTTAAAGGACAAAGAATGAAGACATTGATAAAGGAAGATAAGGCCTTGTCCCTATTGCACCTACTTGAGAGATAGGGCGGTTGGTAGAAGGTCATGAGGGAAAACATTTGAAATTTCGGGACACACATGCCAAAAAGAGTGTCCACTTTTCTCCTCTGTTACCAAGTAAAAAAAAAATTGTAAAAAAAAAAAACTATTCACTTTTTGAAAATTTCCACCTTGGGATACTTCTACAGCATTGGCAGGATTCGAACCCTGGCCTGTGAGGGCTGTACCCACCAAAGGTACAAGACTTACCTTTGAGCTATAGCTCCTTGGTGGTCTAGAGGATTGCAGTAGTAACTATAAGCAACATACAGGCCTTGGTGTCCTTCCCTGCGGCATCCATTGCACATGAAAAGGATGACAATGACATAAGGACAATTTGATAGGCTACTTACATGGAAACCAGTGTGGTCCAGTGGGTAAGTGCCTGCCTTCCATCCAGGCAACCAGGGTTCAAATCCCGGGTTCGGCACCAGGTGACTGATGGTGGCAGAGCAGAGGTAAGTTGGAGGTGGGCCTAAAGGGCCAATTGGTAAGTAAAATGTGTCTGTGTGTTGTGTAAGAGTGGAATCATGCCTAGTGAATGAGGGATTGCAGGTTGGTTGGTAAGTAGTGAGTGGGTGGGGTCAGAGGGTAGGGGTATAGGAGGAGCTAGTTCGGAGAGGAGGGGTATAGGAGGAGCTGGGTGAGAGAGGAGGGGTATAGGAGGAGCTTGGTCGGAGAGGAGGGGTATAGGAGGAGCCTAGTCAGAGTGGGTGGGGTCAGAGAGGAGGGGTTCAGGAGCAGCCTAGTCAGAGTGGGTGGAGTCAGAGAGGAGGGGTGTAGGAGGAGCTGGGTCAGAGAGGAGGGGTATAGGAGGAGCTGGGTGGGTATAGGAGGAGCCTAGTCAGAGTGGGTGGGGTCAGAGAGGAGGGGTATAGGAGGAGCTGGGTGAGAGAGGAGGGGTATAGGAGGAGCCAAGTCAGAGTGGGTGGGGTCAGAGAGGAGGGGTTCAGGAGCAGCCTAGTCAGAGTGGGTGGCGTCAGAGAGCAGATACCCTATACTCTCTGATTTCTGTTGGGAGGGGGCAGTCAAAAATGGGGGGTTCAGTATTAAAAGGTGCTTGGGCGCAACGTGAAGGCGATGAGGTGCACAGAATGGCATGGCTTCCAGGTACTTTTTGGGGGGGCTACCATTAGTTTTTATTGCTCTGATCCTCCCTCATGGAGTGTACCCCAAATGGTTAGGGGCAACGGGGGGGGAGGCAAGATGCTGTTTGACAGTTTCTATTACCAACAGGGGTCACCATACGATTCTTCTGCAGTTATGGTATTGAAAGGTAAAACAAGGAGCATGTGGCTGTATTTTTGCAGGTCGGGTGCCCCAAAATGTTACTGCCAGCAGCAGCAGCCCCCTTCCTCCCCACCCGGCAGATTGGTATAGGTACCTTTAGGACATTTCTGTTCAAAACAGAGGCTATAGCGAATCGCACTACAAAATCCGAGAGCACTAACACTTGCTAAATAAATGTGGCATCGGAGCATACGAATGAGGCAGGGAGAGGCTACTGTTGGCAATTGGTTTGGTGGGTCATAGTGAATAACCTCGGCATGCAAATAGGCAGAAGTGTGAGGATTGGCAGTGTCTGTAGAGAATTTTGGCATGCTCTTCAGTTGATTTTTTCCTCCTTACGTTGGCTATGAACTACAGAGGAAAGGCCTGGCCTTACTGTTGGGCAAAACATGTTTCATGATTTTGAGAAGTGTAGTCTGGCTGTACTGAGAGGGGCTGTACAGTACGGTAAATGTCTGTATACCCCTGCGATGTGCATCCAACTGTCACTTGAGATTGAACAGCGAACGAAGCAGCTGGGTTACTGACTGAATGTAAATGGAAGGCACATAGGAAGGGTGCTTGTGGTCACTCAAATGATTGAAACCCGGTTGATGCACTACCAAAGCTGGGGTACCAGGAGGGAACATTTGAGGGGTATTGAGATGGTGGTGTGCAGAGGTCAATATATGTTTCAGAGACACAGAGGTACTGCGGTCCTGGTCCCACATTGGGGGTAGACAAAAGTCCCTGCTAAAGATTTCTGTCCAACTGTTATCACATTTTGTGCAGCCTGGCTCCCTCTGTAAGGATTCCCCAGTGTCTTTCGATCCTACAGATGACTGTAGCAAACTTCCCAAATTTTTTCTTGGCCTCATACTCCCAAAGGAGTGCCTGACATTTGCCAGCCTAACGATACTCACATTCTGGGAAAAACCTCACTAACCATGCATATTTATGTACCACACATGGCAAATCCTTACAATTGCAGAACATCATATCGCACTTGTCATCTTTGAGGTACTGTAAGTATTTGGATTTGAGGGTAATATTCATCCTTGCTTGCTCTCTCCCATCTGAAGTCTACGGTGCTGCTATTCCTTTCTCACATCTCCCTTCAAAGAGACACGCGACACACAGACTCAATCACTCAGCAAACATATATGCTTTGACGTTTTCATATTGCTGTTTACCTTCTAATTATTCCCCCTTCACCACAAATACAGGCCTGCCATTCCTCATCCCCTCAGTCAACGCAGTCCTTCACTCTTTAGGCCCTGCAAGACCACCATGAACAAGAATCATGTCAGCAAGCAGAAGGAAAGCCTCAGTGTGCTCTTTTGTTCATACTGCTGCCCTCTAGTAACACTTCATGGCAACTGCAGCATAAGAATGGGACTGAGAAGAGGGCTGTCCTATGCAAATAATATCCTCCCATGCACACTTTCTTCTGAGACGGTCGGCGGCTTGTGCCGTGATACCACCTCCAACATATGGTCTTCAACCAAATTTTAAAAAAGCCCACCTGCCTTAGACGAAGGATTTTGCCACTCAAAGGAAGCACATGGGGACATCACCCTCATTTAGCAGGGTCCTAAATTGCCTGCTGTCAGCCTGTATACAGAACAAGGGCGTTCGTGGGCGTTCGTGAGCGTTCCTCAAAGGAAGGAGGTGGGTGATTAAATTCACAGTGCCAGGGCAGGCCCAGCCCAGCCCAGCCCAGCCCAGCTCAGCCCTGCACAGCCCAGCCCGGCACAGCGCACTGCTGTGGAGGTCCATTCCTTCACATCCTGCAGCAGGCATGATGCAGACCTATTAGAGCAAAGGCTTGACTCTGCCCTTGTCTGTCTCTTAAAGGAAACAATCTTTGTAGCTTCTTATTGCACCTAATAAATGGACTCTAGCTTGCCTCAAACTTGACCCATCATTTCATTAGCCAGAGCTCATATTTGACCTTTATTTCTATCCAAGCTCACTGACACAAAACCCCTGATTTGAGCAAGTGGCTCACACCAAAATAAAAAATCACCGTCATCCAACCTATTTTACAACAAGTGTAGCCCCTTCCTCTTATTCTTGTGCTCAGTTATAACCCCCAATACCACAATTGCACTCTGCAATTCACCAAACTTAAAGGACAAAGAATGAAGACATTGATAAAGGAAGATAAGGCCTTGTCCCTATTGCACCTACTTGAGAGATAGGGCGGTTGGTAGAAGGTCATGAGGGAAAACATTTGAAATTTCGGGACACACATGCCAAAAAGAGTGTCCACTTTTCTCCTCTGTTACCAAGTAAAAAAAAAATTGTAAAAAAAAAAACTATTCACTTTTTGAAAATTTCCACCTTGGGATACTTCTACAGCATTGGCAGGATTCGAACCCTGGCCTGTGAGGGCTGTACCCACCAAAGGTACAAGACTTACCTTTGAGCTATAGCTCCTTGGTGGTCTAGAGGATTGCAGTAGTAACTATAAGCAACATACAGGCCTTGGTGTCCTTCCCTGCGGCATCCATTGCACATGAAAAGGATGACAATGACATAAGGACAATTTGATAGGCTACTTACATGGAAACCAGTGTGGTCCAGTGGGTAAGTGCCTGCCTTCCATCCAGGCAACCAGGGTTCAAATCCCGGGTTCGGCACCAGGTGACTGATGGTGGCAGAGCAGAGGTAAGTTGGAGGTGGGCCTAAAGGGCCAATTGGTAAGTAAAATGTGTCTGTGTGTTGTGTAAGAGTGGAATCATGCCTAGTGAATGAGGGATTGCAGGTTGGTTGGTAAGTAGTGAGTGAGTGGGTGGGGTCAGAGGGTAGGGGTATAGGAGGAGCTAGTTAGGAGAGGAGGGGTATAGGAGGAGCTGGGTGAGAGAGGAGGGGTATAGGAGGAGCTTGGTCGGAGAGGAGGGGTATAGGAGGAGCCTAGTCAGAGTGGGTGGGGTCAGAGAGGAGGGGTTCAGGAGCAGCCTAGTCAGAGTGGGTGGGGTCAGAGAGGATGGGTGTAGGAGGAGCTGGGTCAGAGAGGAGGGGTATAGGAGGAGCTGGGTGGGTATAGGAGGAGCCTAGTCAGAGTGGGTGGGGTCAGAGAGGAGGGGTATAGGAGGAGCTGGGTGAGAGAGGAGGGGTATAGGAGGAGCCAAGTCAGAGTGGGTGGGGTCAGAGAGGAGGGGTTCAGGAGCAGCCTAGTCAGAGTGGGTGGCGTCAGAGAGCAGATACCCTATACTCTCTGATTTCTGTTGGGAGGGGGCAGTCAAAAATGGGGGGTTCAGTATTAAAAGGTGCTTGGGCGCAACGTGAAGGCGATGAGGTGCACAGAATGGCATGGCTTCCAGGTACTTTTTGGGGGGGCTACCATTAGTTTTTATTGCTCTGATCCTCCCTCATGGGGTGTACCCCAAATGGTTAGGGGCAACGGGGGGGGAGGCAAGATGCTGTTTGACAGTTTCTATTACCAACAGGGGTCACCATACGATTCTTCTGCAGTTATGGTATTGAAAGGTAAAACAAGGAGCATGTGGCTGTATTTTTGCAGGTCGGGTGCCCCAAAATGTTACTGCCAGCAGCAGCAGCCCCCTTCCTCCCCACCCGGCAGATTGGTATAGGTACCTTTAGGACATTTCTGTTGAAAACAGAGGCTATAGCGAATCGCACTACAAAATCCGAGAGCACTAACACTTGCTAAATAAAGGTGGCATCGGAGCATACGAATGAGGCAGGGAGAGGCTACTGTTGGCAATTGGTTTGGTGGGTCATAGTGAATAACCTCGGCATGCAAATAGGCAGAAGTGTGAGGATTGGCAGTGTCTGTAGAGAATTTTGGCATGCTCTTCAGTTGATTTTTTCCTCCTTACGTTGGCTATGAACTACAGAGGAAAGGCCTGGCCATACTGTTGGGCAAAACATGTTTCATGATTTTAAGAAGTGTAGTCTGGCTGTACTGAGAGGGGCTGTACAGTACGGTAAATGTCTGTATACCCCTGCTATGTGCATCCAACTGTCACTTGAGATTGAACAGCGAACGAAGCAGCTGGGTTACTGACTGAATGTAAATGGAAGGCACATAGGAAGGGTGCTTGTGGTCACTCAAATGATTGAAACCCGGTTGATGCACTACCAAAGCTGGGGTACCAGGAGGGAACATTTGAGGGGTATTGAGATGGTGGTGTGCAGAGGTCAACATATGTTTCAGAGACACAGAGGTACTGCGGTCCTGGTCCCACATTGGGGGTAGACAAAAGTCCCTGCTAAAGATTTCTGTCCAACTGTTATCACATTTTGTGCAGCCTGGCTCCCTCTGTAAGGATTCCCCAGTGTCTTTCGATCCTACAGATGACTGTAGCAAACTTCCCAAAATTTTTCTTGGCCTCATACTCCCAAAGGAGTGCCTGACATTTGCCAGCCTAACGATACTCACATTCTGGGAAAAACCTCACTAACCATGCATATTTATGTACCACACATGGCAAATCCTTACAATTGCAGAACATCATATCGCACTTGTCATCTTTGAGGTACTGTAAGTATTTGGATTTGAGGGTAATATTCATCCTTGCTTGCTCTCTCCCATCTGAAGTCTACGGTGCTGCTATTCCTTTCTCACATCTCCCTTCAAAGAGACACGCGACACACAGACTAAATCACTCAGCAAACATATATGCTTTGACGTTTTCATATTGCTGTTTACCTTCTAATTATTCCCCCTTCACCACAAATACAGGCCTGCTATTCCTCATCCCCTCAGTCAACGCAGTCCTTCACTCTTTAGGCCCTGCAAGACCACCATGAACAAGAATCATGTCAGCAAGCAGAAGAAAAGCCTCAGTGTGCTCTTTTGTTCATACTGCTGCCCTCTAGTAACACTTCATGGCAACTGCAGCATAAGAATGGGACTGAGAAGAGGGCTGTCCTATGCAAATAATATCCTCCCATGCACACTTTCTTCTGAGACGGTCGGCGGCTTGTGCCGTGATACCACCTCCAACATATGGTCTTCAACCAAATTTTAAAAAAGCCCACCTGCCTTAGACGAAGGATTTTGCCACTCAAAGGAAGCACATGGGGACATCACCCTCATTTAGCAGGGTCCTAAATTGCCTGCTGTCAGCCTGTATACAGAACAAGGGCGTTCGTGGGCGTTCGTGAGCGTTCCTCAAAGGAAGGAGGTGGGTGATTAAATTCACAGTGCCAGGGCAGGCCCAGCCCAGCCCAGCCCAGCCCAGCCCAGCCCAGCCCAGCCCAGCCCAGCTCAGCCCTGCACAGCCCAGCCCGGCACAGCGCACTGCTGTGGAGGTCCATTCCTTCACATCCTGCAGCAGGCATGATGCAGACCTATTAGAGCAAAGGCTTGACTCTGCCCTTGTCTGTCTCTTAAAGGAAACAATCTTTGTAGCTTCTTATTGCACCTAATAAATGGACTCTAGCTTGCCTCAAACTTGACCCATCATTTCATTAGCCAGAGCTCATACTTGACCTTTATTTCTATCCAAGCTCACTGACACAAAACCCCTGATTTGAGCAAGTGGCTCACACCAAAATAAAAAATCACCGTCATCCAACCTATTTTACAACAAGTGTAGCCCCTTCCTCTTATTCTTGTGCTCAGTTATAACCCCCAATACCACAATTGCACTCTGCAATTCACCAAACTTAAAGGACAAAGAATGAAGACATTGATAAAGGAAGATAAGGCCTTGTCCCTATTGCACCTACTTGAGAGATAGGGCGGTTGGTAGAAGGTCATGAGGGAAAACATTTGAAATTTCGGGACACACATGCCAAAAAGAGTGTCCACTTTTCTCCTCTGTTACCAAGTAAAAAAAAAATTGTAAAAAAAAAAACTATTCACTTTTTGAAAATTTCCACCTTGGGATACTTCTACAGCATTGGCAGGATTCGAACCCTGGCCTGTGAGGGCTGTACCCACCAAAGGTACAAGACTTACCTTTGAGCTATAGCTCCTTGGTGGTCTAGAGGATTGCAGTAGTAACTATAAGCAACATACAGGCCTTGGTGTCCTTCCCTGCGGCATCCATTGCACATGAAAAGGATGACAATGACATAAGGACAATTTGATAGGCTACTTACATGGAAACCAGTGTGGTCCAGTGGGTAAGTGCCTGCCTTCCATCCAGGCAACCAGGGTTCAAATCCCGGGTTCGGCACCAGGTGACTGATGGTGGCAGAGCAGAGGTAAGTTGGAGGTGGGCCTAAAGGGCCAATTGGTAAGTAAAATGTGTCTGTGTGTTGTGTAAGAGTGGAATCATGCCTAGTGAATGAGGGATTGCAGGTTGGTTGGTAAGTAGTGAGTGGGTGGGGTCAGAGGGTAGGGGTATAGGAGGAGCTAGTTCGGAGAGGAGGGGTATAGGAGGAGCTGGGTGAGAGAGGAGGGGTATAGGAGGAGCTTGGTCGGAGAGGAGGGGTATAGGAGGAGCCTAGTCAGAGTGGGTGGGGTCAGAGAGGAGGGGTTCAGGAGCAGCCTAGTCAGAGTGGGTGGGGTCAGAGAGGAGGGGTGTAGGAGGAGCTGGGTCAGAGAGGAGGGGTATAGGAGGAGCTGGGTGGGTATAGGAGGAGCCTAGTCAGAGTGGGTGGGGTCAGAGAGGAGGGGTATAGGAGGAGCTGGGTGAGAGAGGAGGGGTATAGGAGGAGCCAAGTCAGAGTGGGTGGGGTCAGAGAGGAGGGGTTCAGGAGCAGCCTAGTCAGAGTGGGTGGCGTCAGAGAGCAGATACCCTATACTCTCTGATTTCTGTTGGGAGGGGGCAGTCAAAAATGGGGGGTTCAGTATTAAAAGGTGCTTGGGCGCAACGTGAAGGCGATGAGGTGCACAGAATGGCATGGCTTCCAGGTACTTTTTGGGGGGGCTACCATTAGTTTTTATTGCTCTGATCCTCCCTCATGGGGTGTACCCCAAATGGTTAGGGGCAACGGGGGGGGAGGCAAGATGCTGTTTGACAGTTTCTATTACCAACAGGGGTCACCATACGATTCTTCTGCAGTTATGGTATTGAAAGGTAAAACAAGGAGCATGTGGCTGTATTTTTGCAGGTCGGGTGCCCCAAAATGTTACTGCCAGCAGCAGCAGCCCCCTTCCTCCCCACCCGGCAGATTGGTATAGGTACCTTTAGGACATTTCTGTTGAAAACAGAGGCTATAGCGAATCGCACTACAAAATCCGAGAGCACTAACACTTGCTAAATAAAGGTGGCATCGGAGCATACGAATGAGGCAGGGAGAGGCTACTGTTGGCAATTGGTTTGGTGGGTCATAGTGAATAACCTCGGCATGCAAATAGGCAGAAGTGTGAGGATTGGCAGTGTCTGTAGAGAATTTTGGCATGCTCTTCAGTTGATTTTTTCCTCCTTACGTTGGCTATGAACTACAGAGGAAAGGCCTGGCCATACTGTTGGGCAAAACATGTTTCATGATTTTAAGAAGTGTAGTCTGGCTGTACTGAGAGGGGCTGTACAGTACGGTAAATGTCTGTATACCCCTGCGATGTGCATCCAACTGTCACTTGAGATTGAACAGCGAACGAAGCAGCTGGGTTACTGACTGAATGTAAATGGAAGGCACATAGGAAGGGTGCTTGTGGTCACTCAAATGATTGAAACCCGGTTGATGCACTACCAAAGCTGGGGTACCAGGAGGGAACATTTGAGGGGTATTGAGATGGTGGTGTGCAGAGGTCAACATATGTTTCAGAGACACAGAGGTACTGCGGTCCTGGTCCCACATTGGGGGTAGACAAAAGTCCCTGCTAAAGATTTCTGTCCAACTGTTATCACATTTTGTGCAGCCTGGCTCCCTCTGTAAGGATTCCCCAGTGTCTTTCGATCCTACAGATGACTGTAGCAAACTTCCCAAAATTTTTCTTGGCCTCATACTCCCAAAGGAGTGCCTGACATTTGCCAGCCTAACGATACTCACATTCTGGGAAAAACCTCACTAACCATGCATATTTATGTACCACACATGGCAAATCCTTACAATTGCAGAACATCATATCGCACTTGTCATCTTTGAGGTACTGTAAGTATTTGGATTTGAGGGTAATATTCATCCTTGCTTGCTCTCTCCCATCTGAAGTCTACGGTGCTGCTATTCCTTTCTCACATCTCCCTTCAAAGAGACACGCGACACACAGACTCAATCACTCAGCAAACATATATGCTTTGACGTTTTCATATTGCTGTTTACCTTCTAATTATTCCCCCTTCACCACAAATACAGGCCTGCCATTCCTCATCCCCTCAGTCAACGCAGTCCTTCACTCTTTAGGCCCTGCAAGACCACCATGAACAAGAATCATGTCAGCAAGCAGAAGAAAAGCCTCAGTGTGCTCTTTTGTTCATACTGCTGCCCTCTAGTAACACTTCATGGCAACTGCAGCATAAGAATGGGACTGAGAAGAGGGCTGTCCTATGCAAATAATATCCTCCCATGCACACTTTCTTCTGAGACGGTCGGCGGCTTGTGCCGTGATACCACCTCCAACATATGGTCTTCAACCAAATTTTAAAAAAGCCCACCTGCCTTAGACGAAGGATTTTGCCACTCAAAGGAAGCACATGGGGACATCACCCTCATTTAGCAGGGTCCTAAATTGCCTGCTGTCAGCCTGTATACAGAACAAGGGCGTTCGTGGGCGTTCGTGAGCGTTCCTCAAAGGAAGGAGGTGGGTGATTAAATTCACAGTGCCAGGGCAGGCCCAGCCCAGCCCAGCCCAGCCCAGCTCAGCCCTGCACAGCCCAGCCCGGCACAGCGCACTGCTGTGGAGGTCCATTCCTTCACATCCTGCAGCAGGCATGATGCAGACCTATTAGAGCAAAGGCTTGACTCTGCCCTTGTCTGTCTCTTAAAGGAAACAATCTTTGTAGCTTCTTATTGCACCTAATAAATGGACTCTAGCTTGCCTCAAACTTGACCCATCATTTCATTAGCCAGAGCTCATACTTGACCTTTATTTCTATCCAAGCTCACTGACACAAAACCCCTGATTTGAGCAAGTGGCTCACACCAAAATAAAAAATCACCATCATCCAACCTATTTTACAACAAGTGTAGCCCCTTCCTCTTATTCTTGTGCTCAGTTATAACCCCCAATACCACAATTGCACTCTGCAATTCACCAAACTTAAAGGACAAAGAATGAAGACATTGATAAAGGAAGATAAGGCCTTGTCCCTATTGCACCTACTTGAGAGATAGGGCGGTTGGTAGAAGGTCATGAGGGAAAACATTTGAAATTTCGGGACACACATGCCAAAAAGAGTGTCCACTTTTCTCCTCTGTTACCAAGTAAAAAAAAATTGTAAAAAAAAAAACTATTCACTTTTTGAAAATTTCCACCTTGGGATACTTCTACAGCATTGGCAGGATTCGAACCCTGGCCTGTGAGGGCTGTACCCACCAAAGGTACAAGACTTACCTTTGAGCTATAGCTCCTTGGTGGTCTAGAGGATTGCAGTAGTAACTATAAGCAACATACAGGCCTTGGTGTCCTTCCCTGCGGCATTCATTGCACATGAAAAGGATGACCATGACATAAGGACAATTTGATAGGCTACTTACATGGAAACCAGTGTGGTCCAGTGGGTAAGTGCCTGCCTTCCATCCAGACAACCAGGGTTCAAATCCCGGGTTCGGCACCAGGTGACTGATGGTGGCAGAGCAGAGGTAAGTTGGAGGTGGGCCTAAAGGGCCAATTGGTAAGTAAAATGTGTCTGTGTGTTGTGTAAGAGTGGAATCATGCCTAGTGAATGAGGGATTGCAGGTTGGTTGGTAAGTAGTGAGTGGGTGGGGTCAGAGGGTAGGGGTATAGGAGGAGCTAGTTCGGAGAGGAGGGGTATAGGAGGAGCTGGGTGAGAGAGGAGGGGTATAGGAGGAGCTCGGTCGGAGAGGAGGGGTATAGGAGGAGCTGGGTGGGTATAGGAGGAGCCTAGTCCGAGTGGGTGGGGTCAGAGAGGAGGGGTTCAGGAGCAGCCTAGTCAGAGTGGGTGGGGTCAGAGAGGAGGGGTGTAGGAGGAGCTGGGTCAGAGAGGAGGGGTATAGGAGGAGCTGGGTGGGTATAGGAGGAGCCTAGTCCGAGTGGGTGGGGTCAGAGAGGAGGGGTATAGGAGGAGCTGGGTGAGAGAGGAGGGGTATAGGAGGAGCCAAGTCAGAGTGGGTGGGGTCAGAGAGGAGGGGTTCAGGAGCAGCCTAGTCAGAGTGGGTGGGGTCAGAGAGGAGGGGTATATGGGTGGGGTCAGAGAGCAGAGGAATAGGTGGAGTAGGATCCTGACTTATTGTGGGAAAGTGCAAATACTTTTTTACTGCACCCCCCTATACTCTCTGATTTCTGTTGGGAGGGGGCAGTCAAAAATGGGGGGTTCAGTATTAAAAGGTGCTTGGGCGCAACGTGAAGGCGATGAGGTGCACAGAATGGCATGGCTTCCAGGTACTTTTTGGGGGGGCTACCATTAGTTTTTATTGCTCTGATCCTCCCTCATGGGGTGTACCCCAAATGGTTAGGGGCAACGGGGGGGGAGGCAAGATGCTGTTTGACAGTTTCTATTACCAACAGGGGTCACCATACGATTCTTCTGCAGTTATGGTATTGAAAGGTAAAACAAGGAGCATGTGGCTGTATTTTTGCAGGTCGGGTGCCCCAAAATGTTACTGCCAGCAGCAGCAGCCCCCTTCCTCCCCACCCGGCAGATTGGTATAGGTACCTTTAGGACATTTCTGTTCAAAACAGAGGCTATAGCGAATCGCACTACAAAATCCGAGAGCACTAACACTTGCTAAATAAATGTGGCATCGGAGCATACGAATGAGGCAGGGAGAGGCTACTGTTGGCAATTGGTTTGGTGGGTCATAGTGAATAACCTCGGCATGCAAATAGGCAGAAGTGTGAGGATTGGCAGTGTCTGTAGAGAATTTTGGCATGCTCTTCAGTTGATTTTTTCCTCCTTACGTTGGCTATGAACTACAGAGGAAAGGCCTGGCCTTACTGTTGGGCAAAACATGTTTCATGATTTTAAGAAGTGTAGTCTGGCTGTACTGAGAGGGGCTGTACAGTACGGTAAATGTCAGTATACCCCTGCGATGTGCATCCAACTGTCACTTGAGATTGAACAGCGAACGAAGCAGCTGGGTTACTGACTGAATGTAAATGGAAGGCACATAGGAAGGGTGCTTGTAGTCACTCAAATGATTGAAACCCGGTTGATGCACTACCAAAGCTGGGGTACCAGGAGGGAACATTTGAGGGGTATTGAGATGGTGGTGTGCAGAGGTCAACATATGTTTCAGAGACACAGAGGTACTGCGGTCCTGGTCCCACATTGGGGGTAGACAAAAGTCCCTGCTAAAGATTTCTGTCCAACTGTTATCACATGTTGTGCAGCCTGGCTCCCTCTGTAAGGATTCCCCAGTGTCTTTCGATCCTACAGATGACTGTAGCAAACTTCCCAAAATTTTTCTTGGCCTCATACTCCCAAAGGAGTGCCTGACATTTGCCAGCCTAACGATACTCACATTCTGGGAAAAACCTCACTAACCATGCATATTTATGTACCACACATGGCAAATCCTTACAATTGCAGAACATCATATCGCACTTGTCATCTTTGAGGTACTGTAAGTATTTGGATTTGAGGGTAATATTCATCCTTGCTTGCTCTCTCCCATCTGAAGTCTACGGTGCTGCTATTCCTTTCTCACATCTCCCTTCAAAGAGACACGCGACACACAGACTCAATCACTCAGCAAACATATATGCTTTGACGTTTTCATATTGCTGTTTACCTTCTAATTATTCCCCCTTCACCACAAATACAGGCCTGCCATTCCTCATCCCCTCAGTCAACGCAGTCCTTCACTCTTTAGGCCCTGCAAGACCACCATGAACAAGAATCATGTCAGCAAGCAGAAGAAAAGCCTCAGTGTGCTCTTTTGTTCATACTGCTGCCCTCTAGTAACACTTCATGGCAACTGCAGCATAAGAATGGGACTGAGAAGAGGGCTGTCCTATGCAAATAATATCCTCCCATGCACACTTTCTTCTGAGACGGTCGGCGGCTTGTGCTGTGATACCACCTCCAACATATGGTCTTCAACCAAATTTTAAAAAAGCCCACCTGCCTTAGACGAAGGATTTTGCCACTCAAAGGAAGCACATGGGGACATCACCCTCATTTAGCAGGGTCCTAAATTGCCTGCTGTCAGCCTGTATACAGAACAAGGGCGTTCGTGGGCGTTCGTGAGCGTTCCTCAAAGGAAGGAGGTGGGTGATTAAATTCACAGTGCCAGGGCAGGCCCAGCCCAGCCCAGCCCAGCCCAGCCCAGCCCAGCCCAGCTCAGCCCTGCACAGCCCAGCCCGGCACAGCGCACTGCTGTGGAGGTCCATTCCTTCACATCCTGCAGCAGGCATGATGCAGACCTATTAGAGCAAAGGCTTGACTCTGCCCTTGTCTGTCTCTTAAAGGAAACAATCTTTGTAGCTTCTTATTGCACCTAATAAATGGACTCTAGCTTGCCTCAAACTTGACCCATCATTTCATTAGCCAGAGCTCATACTTGACCTTTATTTCTATCCAAGCTCACTGACACAAAACCCCTGATTTGAGCAAGTGGCTCACACCAAAATAAAAAATCACCGTCATCCAACCTATTTTACAACAAGTGTAGCCCCTTCCTCTTATTCTTGTGCTCAGTTATAACCCCCAATACCACAATTGCACTCTGCAATTCACCAAACTTAAAGGACAAAGAATGAAGACATTGATAAAGGAAGATAAGGCCTTGTCCCTATTGCACCTACTTGAGAGATAGGGCGGTTGGTAGAAGGTCATGAGGGAAAACATTTGAAATTTCGGGACACACATGCCAAAAAGAGTGTCCACTTTTCTCCTCTGTTACCAAGTAAAAAAAAAATTGTAAAAAAAAAAACTATTCACTTTTTGAAAATTTCCACCTTGGGATACTTCTACAGCATTGGCAGGATTCGAACCCTGGCCTGTGAGGGCTGTACCCACCAAAGGTACAAGACTTACCTTTGAGCTATAGCTCCTTGGTGGTCTAGAGGATTGCAGTAGTAACTATAAGCAACATACAGGCCTTGGTGTCCTTCCCTGCGGCATCCATTGCACATGAAAAGGATGACAATGACATAAGGACAATTTGATAGGCTACTTACATGGAAACCAGTGTGGTCCAGTGGGTAAGTGCCTGCCTTCCATCCAGGCAACCAGGGTTCAAATCCCGGGTTCGGCACCAGGTGACTGATGGTGGCAGAGCAGAGGTAAGTTGGAGGTGGGCCTAAAGGGCCAATTGGTAAGTAAAATGTGTCTGTGTGTTGTGTAAGAGTGGAATCATGCCTAGTGAATGAGGGATTGCAGGTTGGTTGGTAAGTAGTGAGTGGGTGGGGTCAGAGGGTAGGGGTATAGGAGGAGCTAGTTCGGAGAGGAGGGGTATAGGAGGAGCTGGGTGAGAGAGGAGGGGTATAGGAGGAGCTTGGTCGGAGAGGAGGGGTATAGGAGGAGCCTAGTCAGAGTGGGTGGGGTCAGAGAGGAGGGGTTCAGGAGCAGCCTAGTCAGAGTGGGTGGAGTCAGAGAGGAGGGGTGTAGGAGGAGCTGGGTCAGAGAGGAGGGGTATAGGAGGAGCTGGGTGGGTATAGGAGGAGCCTAGTCAGAGTGGGTGGGGTCAGAGAGGAGGGGTATAGGAGGAGCTGGGTGAGAGAGGAGGGGTATAGGAGGAGCCAAGTCAGAGTGGGTGGGGTCAGAGAGGAGGGGTTCAGGAGCAGCCTAGTCAGAGTGGGTGGCGTCAGAGAGCAGATACCCTATACTCTCTGATTTCTGTTGGGAGGGGGCAGTCAAAAATGGGGGGTTCAGTATTAAAAGGTGCTTGGGCGCAACGTGAAGGCGATGAGGTGCACAGAATGGCATGGCTTCCAGGTACTTTTTGGGGGGGCTACCATTAGTTTTTATTGCTCTGATCCTCCCTCATGGAGTGTACCCCAAATGGTTAGGGGCAACGGGGGGGGAGGCAAGATGCTGTTTGACAGTTTCTATTACCAACAGGGGTCACCATACGATTCTTCTGCAGTTATGGTATTGAAAGGTAAAACAAGGAGCATGTGGCTGTATTTTTGCAGGTCGGGTGCCCCAAAATGTTACTGCCAGCAGCAGCAGCCCCCTTCCTCCCCACCCGGCAGATTGGTATAGGTACCTTTAGGACATTTCTGTTCAAAACAGAGGCTATAGCGAATCGCACTACAAAATCCGAGAGCACTAACACTTGCTAAATAAATGTGGCATCGGAGCATACGAATGAGGCAGGGAGAGGCTACTGTTGGCAATTGGTTTGGTGGGTCATAGTGAATAACCTCGGCATGCAAATAGGCAGAAGTGTGAGGATTGGCAGTGTCTGTAGAGAATTTTGGCATGCTCTTCAGTTGATTTTTTCCTCCTTACGTTGGCTATGAACTACAGAGGAAAGGCCTGGCCTTACTGTTGGGCAAAACATGTTTCATGATTTTGAGAAGTGTAGTCTGGCTGTACTGAGAGGGGCTGTACAGTACGGTAAATGTCTGTATACCCCTGCGATGTGCATCCAACTGTCACTTGAGATTGAACAGCGAACGAAGCAGCTGGGTTACTGACTGAATGTAAATGGAAGGCACATAGGAAGGGTGCTTGTGGTCACTCAAATGATTGAAACCCGGTTGATGCACTACCAAAGCTGGGGTACCAGGAGGGAACATTTGAGGGGTATTGAGATGGTGGTGTGCAGAGGTCAATATATGTTTCAGAGACACAGAGGTACTGCGGTCCTGGTCCCACATTGGGGGTAGACAAAAGTCCCTGCTAAAGATTTCTGTCCAACTGTTATCACATTTTGTGCAGCCTGGCTCCCTCTGTAAGGATTCCCCAGTGTCTTTCGATCCTACAGATGACTGTAGCAAACTTCCCAAATTTTTTCTTGGCCTCATACTCCCAAAGGAGTGCCTGACATTTGCCAGCCTAACGATACTCACATTCTGGGAAAAACCTCACTAACCATGCATATTTATGTACCACACATGGCAAATCCTTACAATTGCAGAACATCATATCGCACTTGTCATCTTTGAGGTACTGTAAGTATTTGGATTTGAGGGTAATATTCATCCTTGCTTGCTCTCTCCCATCTGAAGTCTACGGTGCTGCTATTCCTTTCTCACATCTCCCTTCAAAGAGACACGCGACACACAGACTCAATCACTCAGCAAACATATATGCTTTGACGTTTTCATATTGCTGTTTACCTTCTAATTATTCCCCCTTCACCACAAATACAGGCCTGCCATTCCTCATCCCCTCAGTCAACGCAGTCCTTCACTCTTTAGGCCCTGCAAGACCACCATGAACAAGAATCATGTCAGCAAGCAGAAGGAAAGCCTCAGTGTGCTCTTTTGTTCATACTGCTGCCCTCTAGTAACACTTCATGGCAACTGCAGCATAAGAATGGGACTGAGAAGAGGGCTGTCCTATGCAAATAATATCCTCCCATGCACACTTTCTTCTGAGACGGTCGGCGGCTTGTGCCGTGATACCACCTCCAACATATGGTCTTCAACCAAATTTTAAAAAAGCCCACCTGCCTTAGACGAAGGATTTTGCCACTCAAAGGAAGCACATGGGGACATCACCCTCATTTAGCAGGGTCCTAAATTGCCTGCTGTCAGCCTGTATACAGAACAAGGGCGTTCGTGGGCGTTCGTGAGCGTTCCTCAAAGGAAGGAGGTGGGTGATTAAATTCACAGTGCCAGGGCAGGCCCAGCCCAGCCCAGCCCAGCCCAGCTCAGCCCTGCACAGCCCAGCCCGGCACAGCGCACTGCTGTGGAGGTCCATTCCTTCACATCCTGCAGCAGGCATGATGCAGACCTATTAGAGCAAAGGCTTGACTCTGCCCTTGTCTGTCTCTTAAAGGAAACAATCTTTGTAGCTTCTTATTGCACCTAATAAATGGACTCTAGCTTGCCTCAAACTTGACCCATCATTTCATTAGCCAGAGCTCATATTTGACCTTTATTTCTATCCAAGCTCACTGACACAAAACCCCTGATTTGAGCAAGTGGCTCACACCAAAATAAAAAATCACCGTCATCCAACCTATTTTACAACAAGTGTAGCCCCTTCCTCTTATTCTTGTGCTCAGTTATAACCCCCAATACCACAATTGCACTCTGCAATTCACCAAACTTAAAGGACAAAGAATGAAGACATTGATAAAGGAAGATAAGGCCTTGTCCCTATTGCACCTACTTGAGAGATAGGGCGGTTGGTAGAAGGTCATGAGGGAAAACATTTGAAATTTCGGGACACACATGCCAAAAAGAGTGTCCACTTTTCTCCTCTGTTACCAAGTAAAAAAAAAATTGTAAAAAAAAAAACTATTCACTTTTTGAAAATTTCCACCTTGGGATACTTCTACAGCATTGGCAGGATTCGAACCCTGGCCTGTGAGGGCTGTACCCACCAAAGGTACAAGACTTACCTTTGAGCTATAGCTCCTTGGTGGTCTAGAGGATTGCAGTAGTAACTATAAGCAACATACAGGCCTTGGTGTCCTTCCCTGCGGCATCCATTGCACATGAAAAGGATGACAATGACATAAGGACAATTTGATAGGCTACTTACATGGAAACCAGTGTGGTCCAGTGGGTAAGTGCCTGCCTTCCATCCAGGCAACCAGGGTTCAAATCCCGGGTTCGGCACCAGGTGACTGATGGTGGCAGAGCAGAGGTAAGTTGGAGGTGGGCCTAAAGGGCCAATTGGTAAGTAAAATGTGTCTGTGTGTTGTGTAAGAGTGGAATCATGCCTAGTGAATGAGGGATTGCAGGTTGGTTGGTAAGTAGTGAGTGAGTGGGTGGGGTCAGAGGGTAGGGGTATAGGAGGAGCTAGTTAGGAGAGGAGGGGTATAGGAGGAGCTGGGTGAGAGAGGAGGGGTATAGGAGGAGCTTGGTCGGAGAGGAGGGGTATAGGAGGAGCCTAGTCAGAGTGGGTGGGGTCAGAGAGGAGGGGTTCAGGAGCAGCCTAGTCAGAGTGGGTGGGGTCAGAGAGGATGGGTGTAGGAGGAGCTGGGTCAGAGAGGAGGGGTATAGGAGGAGCTGGGTGGGTATAGGAGGAGCCTAGTCAGAGTGGGTGGGGTCAGAGAGGAGGGGTATAGGAGGAGCTGGGTGAGAGAGGAGGGGTATAGGAGGAGCCAAGTCAGAGTGGGTGGGGTCAGAGAGGAGGGGTTCAGGAGCAGCCTAGTCAGAGTGGGTGGCGTCAGAGAGCAGATACCCTATACTCTCTGATTTCTGTTGGGAGGGGGCAGTCAAAAATGGGGGGTTCAGTATTAAAAGGTGCTTGGGCGCAACGTGAAGGCGATGAGGTGCACAGAATGGCATGGCTTCCAGGTACTTTTTGGGGGGGCTACCATTAGTTTTTATTGCTCTGATCCTCCCTCATGGGGTGTACCCCAAATGGTTAGGGGCAACGGGGGGGGAGGCAAGATGCTGTTTGACAGTTTCTATTACCAACAGGGGTCACCATACGATTCTTCTGCAGTTATGGTATTGAAAGGTAAAACAAGGAGCATGTGGCTGTATTTTTGCAGGTCGGGTGCCCCAAAATGTTACTGCCAGCAGCAGCAGCCCCCTTCCTCCCCACCCGGCAGATTGGTATAGGTACCTTTAGGACATTTCTGTTGAAAACAGAGGCTATAGCGAATCGCACTACAAAATCCGAGAGCACTAACACTTGCTAAATAAAGGTGGCATCGGAGCATACGAATGAGGCAGGGAGAGGCTACTGTTGGCAATTGGTTTGGTGGGTCATAGTGAATAACCTCGGCATGCAAATAGGCAGAAGTGTGAGGATTGGCAGTGTCTGTAGAGAATTTTGGCATGCTCTTCAGTTGATTTTTTCCTCCTTACGTTGGCTATGAACTACAGAGGAAAGGCCTGGCCATACTGTTGGGCAAAACATGTTTCATGATTTTAAGAAGTGTAGTCTGGCTGTACTGAGAGGGGCTGTACAGTACGGTAAATGTCTGTATACCCCTGCTATGTGCATCCAACTGTCACTTGAGATTGAACAGCGAACGAAGCAGCTGGGTTACTGACTGAATGTAAATGGAAGGCACATAGGAAGGGTGCTTGTGGTCACTCAAATGATTGAAACCCGGTTGATGCACTACCAAAGCTGGGGTACCAGGAGGGAACATTTGAGGGGTATTGAGATGGTGGTGTGCAGAGGTCAACATATGTTTCAGAGACACAGAGGTACTGCGGTCCTGGTCCCACATTGGGGGTAGACAAAAGTCCCTGCTAAAGATTTCTGTCCAACTGTTATCACATTTTGTGCAGCCTGGCTCCCTCTGTAAGGATTCCCCAGTGTCTTTCGATCCTACAGATGACTGTAGCAAACTTCCCAAAATTTTTCTTGGCCTCATACTCCCAAAGGAGTGCCTGACATTTGCCAGCCTAACGATACTCACATTCTGGGAAAAACCTCACTAACCATGCATATTTATGTACCACACATGGCAAATCCTTACAATTGCAGAACATCATATCGCACTTGTCATCTTTGAGGTACTGTAAGTATTTGGATTTGAGGGTAATATTCATCCTTGCTTGCTCTCTCCCATCTGAAGTCTACGGTGCTGCTATTCCTTTCTCACATCTCCCTTCAAAGAGACACGCGACACACAGACTAAATCACTCAGCAAACATATATGCTTTGACGTTTTCATATTGCTGTTTACCTTCTAATTATTCCCCCTTCACCACAAATACAGGCCTGCTATTCCTCATCCCCTCAGTCAACGCAGTCCTTCACTCTTTAGGCCCTGCAAGACCACCATGAACAAGAATCATGTCAGCAAGCAGAAGAAAAGCCTCAGTGTGCTCTTTTGTTCATACTGCTGCCCTCTAGTAACACTTCATGGCAACTGCAGCATAAGAATGGGACTGAGAAGAGGGCTGTCCTATGCAAATAATATCCTCCCATGCACACTTTCTTCTGAGACGGTCGGCGGCTTGTGCCGTGATACCACCTCCAACATATGGTCTTCAACCAAATTTTAAAAAAGCCCACCTGCCTTAGACGAAGGATTTTGCCACTCAAAGGAAGCACATGGGGACATCACCCTCATTTAGCAGGGTCCTAAATTGCCTGCTGTCAGCCTGTATACAGAACAAGGGCGTTCGTGGGCGTTCGTGAGCGTTCCTCAAAGGAAGGAGGTGGGTGATTAAATTCACAGTGCCAGGGCAGGCCCAGCCCAGCCCAGCCCAGCCCAGCCCAGCTCAGCCCTGCACAGCCCAGCCCGGCACAGCGCACTGCTGTGGAGGTCCATTCCTTCACATCCTGCAGCAGGCATGATGCAGACCTATTAGAGCAAAGGCTTGACTCTGCCCTTGTCTATCTCTTAAAGGAAACAATCTTTGTAGCTTCTTATTGCACCTAATAAATGGACTCTAGCTTGCCTCAAACTTGACCCATCATTTCATTAGCCAGAGCTCATACTTGACCTTTATTTCTATCCAAGCTCACTGACACAAAACCCCTGATTTGAGCAAGTGGCTCACACCAAAATAAAAAATCACCGTCATCCAACCTATTTTACAACAAGTGTAGCCCCTTCCTCTTATTCTTGTGCTCAGTTATAACCCCCAATACCACAATTGCACTCTGCAATTCACCAAACTTAAAGGACAAAGAATGAAGACATTGATAAAGGAAGATAAGGCCTTGTCCCTATTGCACCTACTTGAGAGATAGGGCGGTTGGTAGAAGGTCATGAGGGAAAACATTTGAAATTTCGGGACACACATGCCAAAAAGAGTGTCCACTTTTCTCCTCTGTTACCAAGTAAAAAAAAAATTGTAAAAAAAAAAACTATTCACTTTTTGAAAATTTCCACCTTGGGATACTTCTACAGCATTGGCAGGATTCGAACCCTGGCCTGTGAGGGCTGTACCCACCAAAGGTACAAGACTTACCTTTGAGCTATAGCTCCTTGGTGGTCTAGAGGATTGCAGTAGTAACTATAAGCAACATACAGGCCTTGGTGTCCTTCCCTGCGGCATCCATTGCACATGAAAAGGATGACAATGACATAAGGACAATTTGATAGGCTACTTACATGGAAACCAGTGTGGTCCAGTGGGTAAGTGCCTGCCTTCCATCCAGGCAACCAGGGTTCAAATCCCGGGTTCGGCACCAGGTGACTGATGGTGGCAGAGCAGAGGTAAGTTGGAGGTGGGCCTAAAGGGCCAATTGGTAAGTAAAATGTGTCTGTGTGTTGTGTAAGAGTGGAATCATGCCTAGTGAATGAGGGATTGTAGGTTGGTTGGTAAGTAGTGAGTGGGTGGGGTCAGAGGGTAGGGGTATAGGAGGAGCTAGTTCGGAGAGGAGGGGTATAGGAGGAGCTGGGTGAGAGAGGAGGGGTATAGGAGGAGCTTGGTCGGAGAGGAGGGGTATAGGAGGAGCCTAGTCAGAGTGGGTGGGGTCAGAGAGGAGGGGTTCAGGAGCAGCCTAGTCAGAGTGGGTGGGGTCAGAGAGGAGGGGTGTAGGAGGAGCTGGGTCAGAGAGGAGGGGTATAGGAGGAGCTGGGTGGGTATAGGAGGAGCCTAGTCAGAGTGGGTGGGGTCAGAGAGGAGGGGTATAGGAGGAGCTGGGTGAGAGAGGAGGGGTATAGGAGGAGCCAAGTCAGAGTGGGTGGGGTCAGAGAGGAGGGGTTCAGGAGCAGCCTAGTCAGAGTGGGTGGGGTCAGAGAGCAGAGGAATAGGTGGAGTAGGATCCTGACTTATTGTGGGAAAGTGCAAATACTTTTTTACTGCACCCCCCTATACTCTCTGATTTTTGTTGGGAGGGGGCAGTCAAAAATGGGGGGTTCAGTATTAAAAGGTGCTTGGGCGCAACGTGAAGGCGATGAGGTGCACAGAATGGCATGGCTTCCAGGTACTTTTTGGGGGGGCTACCATTAGTTTTTATTGCTCTGATCCTCCCTCATGGGGTGTACCCCAAATGGTTAGGGGCAACGGGGGGGGAGGCAAGATGCTGTTTGACAGTTTCTATTACCAACAGGGGTCACCATACGATTCTTCTGCAGTTATGGTATTGAAAGGTAAAACAAGGAGCATGTGGCTGTATTTTTGCAGGTCGGGTGCCCCAAAATGTTACTGCCAGCAGCAGCAGCCCCCTTCCTCCCCACCCGGCAGATTGGTATAGGTACCTTTAGGACATTTCTGTTGAAAACAGAGGCTATAGCGAATCGCACTACAAAATCCGAGAGCACTAACACTTGCTAAATAAATGTGGCATCGGAGCATACGAATGAGGCAGGGAGAGGCTACTGTTGGCAATTGGTTTGGTGGGTCATAGTGAATAACCTCGGCATGCAAATAGGCAGAAGTGTGAGGATTGGCAGTGTCTGTAGAGAATTTTGGCATGCTCTTCAGTTGATTTTTTCCTCCTTACGTTGGCTATGAACTACAGAGGAAAGGCCTGGCCTTACTGTTGGGCAAAACATGTTTCATGATTTTAAGAAGTGTAGTCTGGCTGTACTGAGAGGGGCTGTACAGTACGGTAAATGTCTGTATACCCCTGCGATGTGCATCCAACTGTCACTTGAGATTGAACAGCGAACGAAGCAGCTGGGTTACTGACTGAATGTAAATGGAAGGCACATAGGAAGGGTGCTTGTGGTCACTCAAATGATTGAAACCCGGTTGATGCACTACCAAAGCTGGGGTACCAGGAGGGAACATTTGAGGGGTATTGAGATGGTGGTGTGCAGAGGTCAATATATGTTTCAGAGACACAGAGGTACTGCGGTCCTGGTCCCACATTGGGGGTAGACAAAAGTCCCTGCTAAAGATTTCTGTCCAACTGTTATCACATTTTGTGCAGCCTGGCTCCCTCTGTAAGGATTCCCCAGTGTCTTTCGATCCTACAGATGACTGTAGCAAACTTCCCAAAATTTTTCTTGGCCTCATACTCCCAAAGGAGTGCCTGACATTTGCCAGCCTAACGATACTCACATTCTGGGAAAAACCTCACTAACCATGCATATTTATGTACCACACATGGCAAATCCTTACAATTGCAGAACATCATATCGCACTTGTCATCTTTGAGGTACTGTAAGTATTTGGATTTGAGGGTAATATTCATCCTTGCTTGCTCTCTCCCATCTGAAGTCTACGGTGCTGCTATTCCTTTCTCACATCTCCCTTCAAAGAGACACGCGACACACAGACTCAATCACTCAGCAAACATATATGCTTTGACGTTTTCATATTGCTGTTTACCTTCTAATTATTCCCCCTTCACCACAAATACAGGCCTGCCATTCCTCATCCCCTCAGTCAACGCAGTCCTTCACTCTTTCGGCCCTGCAAGACCACCATGAACAAGAATCATGTCAGCAAGCAGAAGAAAAGCCTCAGTGTGCTCTTTTGTTCATACTGCTGCCCTCTAGTAACACTTCATGGCAACTGCAGCATAAGAATGGGACTGAGAAGAGGGCTTTCCTATGCAAATAATATCCTCCCATGCACACTTTCTTCTGAGACGGTCGGCGGCTTGTGCCGTGATACCACCTCCAACATATGGTCTTCAACCAAATTTTAAAAAAGCCCACCTGCCTTAGACGAAGGATTTTGCCACTCAAAGGAAGCACATGGGGACATCACCCTCATTTAGCAGGGTCCTAAATTGCCTGCTGTCAGCCTGTATACAGAACAAGGGCGTTCGTGGGCGTTCGTGAGCGTTCCTCAAAGGAAGGAGGTGGGTGATTAAATTCACAGTGCCAGGGCAGGCCCAGCCCAGCCCAGCCCAGCCCAGCTCAGCCCTGCACAGCCCAGCCCGGCACAGCGCACTGCTGTGGAGGTCCATTCCTTCACATCCTGCAGCAGGCATGATGCAGACCTATTAGAGCAAAGGCTTGACTCTGCCCTTGTCTGTCTCTTAAAGGAAACAATCTTTGTAGCTTCTTATTGCACCTAATAAATGGACTCTAGCTTGCCTCAAACTTGACCCATCATTTCATTAGCCAGAGCTCATACTTGACCTTTATTTCTATCCAAGCTCACTGACACAAAACCCCTGATTTGAGCAAGTGGCTCACACCAAAATAAAAAATCACCATCATCCAACCTATTTTACAACAAGTGTAGCCCCTTCCTCTTATTCTTGTGCTCAGTTATAACCCCCAATACCACAATTGCACTCTGCAATTCACCAAACTTAAAGGACAAAGAATGAAGACATTGATAAAGGAAGATAAGGCCTTGTCCCTATTGCACCTACTTGAGAGATAGGGCGGTTGGTAGAAGGTCATGAGGGAAAACATTTGAAATTTCGGGACACACATGCCAAAAAGAGTGTCCACTTTTCTCCTCTGTTACCAAGTAAAAAAAAAATTGTAAAAAAAAAACTATTCACTTTTTGAAAATTTCCACCTTGGGATACTTCTACAGCATTGGCAGGATTCGAACCCTGGCCTGTGAGGGCTGTACCCACCAAAGGTACAAGACTTACCTTTGAGCTATAGCTCCTTGGTGGTCTAGAGGATTGCAGTAGTAACTATAAGCAACATACAGGCCTTGGTGTCCTTCCCTGCGGCATCCATTGCACATGAAAAGGATGACCATGACATAAGGACAATTTGATAGGCTACTTACATGGAAACCAGTGTGGTCCAGTGGGTAAGTGCCTGCCTTCCATCCAGGCAACCAGGGTTCAAATCCCGGGTTCGGCACCAGGTGACTGATGGTGGCAGAGCAGAGGTAAGTTGGAGGTGGGCCTAAAGGGCCAATTGGTAAGTAAAATGTGTCTGTGTGTTGTGTAAGAGTGGAATCATGCCTAGTGAATGAGGGATTGCAGGTTGGTTGGTAAGTAGTGAGTGGGTGGGGTCAGAGGGTAGGGGTATAGGAGGAGCTAGTTTGGAGAGGAGGGGTATAGGAGGAGCTAGTTCAGAGAGGAGGGGTATAGGAGGAGCTGGGTGAGAGAGGAGGGGTGTAGGAGGAGCTCGGTTGGAGAGGAGGGGTATAGGAGGAGGTGGGTATAGGAGGAGCCTAGTCAGAGTGGGTGGGGTCAGAGAGGAGGGGTATAGGAGGAGCTGGGTGAGAGAGGAGGGGTATAGGAGGAGCCAAGTCAGAGTGGGTGGGGTCAGAGAGGAGGGGTTCAGGAGCAGCCTAGTCAGAGTGGGTGGGGTCAGAGAGGAGGGGTATATGGGTGGGGTCAGAGAGCAGAGGAATAGGTGGAGTAGGATCCTGACTTATTGTGGGAAAGTGCAAATACTTTTTTACTGCACCCCCCTATACTCTCTGATTTCTGTTGGGAGGGGGCAGTCAAAAATGGGGGGTTCAGTATTAAAAGGTGCTTGGGCGCAACGTGAAGGCGATGAGGTGCACAGAATGGCATGGCTTCCAGGTACTTTTTGGGGGGGCTACCATTAGTTTTTATTGCTCTGATCCTCCCTCATGGGGTGTACCCCAAATGGTTAGGGGCAACGGGGGGGGGGAGGCAAGATGCTGTTTGACAGTTTCTATTACCAACAGGGGTCACCATACGATTCTTCTGCAGTTATGGTATTGAAAGGTAAAACAAGGAGCATGTGGCTGTATTTTTGCAGGTCGGGTGCCCCAAAATGTTACTGCCAGCAGCAGCAGCCCCCTTCCTCCCCACCCGGCAGATTGGTATAGGTACCTTTAGGACATTTCTGTTGAAAACAGAGGCTATAGCGAATCGCACTACAAAATCCGAGAGCACTAACACTTGCTAAATAAATGTGGCATCGGAGCATACGAATGAGGCAGGGAGAGGCTACTGTTGGCAATTGGTTTGGTGGGTCATAGTGAATAACCTCGGCATGCAAATAGGCAGAAGTGTGAGGATTGGCAGTGTCTGTAGAGAATTTTGGCATGCTCTTCAGTTGATTTTTTCCTCCTTACGTTGGCTATGAACTACAGAGGAAAGGCCTGGCCTTACTGTTGGGCAAAACATGTTTCATGATTTTAAGAAGTGTAGTCTGGCTGTACTGAGAGGGGCTGTACAGTACGGTAAATGTCTGTATACCCCTGCGATGTGCATCCAACTGTCACTTGAGATTGAACAGCGAACGAAGCAGCTGGGTTACTGACTGAATGTAAATGGAAGGCACATAGGAAGGGTGCTTGTGGTCACTCAAATGATTGAAACCCGGTTGATGCACTACCAAAGCTGGGGTACCAGGAGGGAACATTTGAGGGGTATTGAGATGGTGGTGTGCAGAGGTCAATATATGTTTCAGAGACACAGAGGTACTGCGGTCCTGGTCCCACATTGGGGGTAGACAAAAGTCCCTGCTAAAGATTTCTGTCCAACTGTTATCACATTTTGTGCAGCCTGGCTCCCTCTGTAAGGATTCCCCAGTGTCTTTCGATCCTACAGATGACTGTAGCAAACTTCCCAAATTTTTTCTTGGCCTCATACTCCCAAAGGAGTGCCTGACATTTGCCAGCCTAACGATACTCACATTCTGGGAAAAACCTCACTAACCATGCATATTTATGTACCACACATGGCAAATCCTTACAATTGCAGAACATCATATCGCACTTGTCATCTTTGAGGTACTGTAAGTATTTGGATTTGAGGGTAATATTCATCCTTGCTTGCTCTCTCCCATCTGAAGTCTACGGTGCTGCTATTCCTTTCTCACATCTCCCTTCAAAGAGACACGCGACACACAGACTCAATCACTCAGCAAACATATATGCTTTGACGTTTTCATATTGCTGTTTACCTTCTAATTATTCCCCCTTCACCACAAATACAGGCCTGCCATTCCTCATCCCCTCAGTCAACGCAGTCCTTCACTCTTTAGGCCCTGCAAGACCACCATGAACAAGAATCATGTCAGCAAGCAGAAGAAAAGCCTCAGTGTGCTCTTTTGTTCATACTGCTGCCCTCTAGTAACACTTCATGGCAACTGCAGCATAAGAATGGGACTGAGAAGAGGGCTGTCCTATGCAAATAATATCCTCCCATGCACACTTTCTTCTGAGACGGTCGGCGGCTTGTGCCGTGATACCACCTCCAACATATGGTCTTCAACCAAATTTTAAAAAAGCCCACCTGCCTTAGACGAAGGATTTTGCCACTCAAAGGAAGCACATGGGGACATCACCCTCATTTAGCAGGGTCCTAAATTGCCTGCTGTCAGCCTGTATACAGAACAAGGGCGTTCGTGGGCCTTCGTGAGCGTTCCTCAAAGGAAGGAGGTGGGTGATTAAATTCACAGTGCCAGGGCAGGCCCAGCCCAGCCCAGCCCAGCCCAGCCCAGCCCAGCCCAGCTCAGCCCTGCACAGCCCAGCCCGGCACAGCGCACTGCTGTGGAGGTCCATTCCTTCACATCCTGCAGCAGGCATGATGCAGACCTATTAGAGCAAAGGCTTGACTCTGCCCTTGTCTGTCTCTTAAAGGAAACAATCTTTGTAGCTTCTTATTGCACCTAATAAATGGACTCTAGCTTGCCTCAAACTTGACCCATCATTTCATTAGCCAGAGCTCATACTTGACCTTTATTTCTATCCAAGCTCACTGACACAAAACCCCTGATTTGAGCAAGTGGCTCACACCAAAATAAAAAATCACCATCATCCAACCTATTTTACAACAAGTGTAGCCCCTTCCTCTTATTCTTGTGCTCAGTTATAACCCCCAATATCACAATTGCACTCTGCAATTCACCAAACTTAAAGGACAAAGAATGAAGACATTGATAAAGGAAGATAAGGCCTTGTCCCTATTGCACCTACTTGAGAGATAGGGCGGTTGGTAGAAGGTCATGAGGGAAAACATTTGAAATTTCGGGACACACATGCCAAAAAGAGTGTCCACTTTTCTCCTCTGTTACCAAGTAAAAAAAAAAATTGCAAAAAAAAAAACTATTCACTTTTTGAAAATTTCCACCTTGGGATACTTCTACAGCATTGGCAGGATTCGAACCCTGGCCTGTGAGGGCTGTCCCCACCAAAGGTACAAGACTTACCTTTGAGCTATAGCTCCTTGGTGGTCTAGAGGATTGCAGTAGTAACTATAAGCAACATACAGGCCTTGGTGTCCTTCCCTGCGGCATCCATTGCACATGAAAAGGATGACCATGACATAAGGACAATTTGATAGGCTACTTACATGGAAAACAGTGTGGTCCAGTGGGTAAGTGCCTGCCTTCCATCCAGGCAACCAGGGTTCAAATCCCGGGTTCGGCACCAGGTGACTGATGGTTGCAGAGCAGAGGTAAGTTGGAGGTGGGCCTAAAGGGCCAATTGGTAAGTAAAATGTGTCTGTGTGTTGTGTAAGAGTGGAATCATGCCTAGTGAATGAGGGATTGCAGGTTGGTTGGTAAGTAGTGAGTGGGTGGGGTCAGAGGGTAGGGGTATAGGAGGAGCTAGTTCGGAGAGGAGGGGTATAGGAGGAGCTAGTTCGGAGAGGAGGGGTATAGGAGGAGCTGGGTGAGAGAGGAGGGGTATAGGAGGAGCTCGGTTGGAGAGGAGGGGTATAGGAGGAGCCTAGTCAGAGTGGGTGGGGTCAGAGAGGAGGGGTTCAGGAGCAGCCTAGTCAGAGTGGGTGGGGTCAGAGAGGAGGGGTGTAGGAGGAGCTGGGTCAGAGAGGAGGGGTATAGGAGGAGCTGGGTGGGTATAGGAGGAGCCTAGTCAGAGTGGGTGGGGTCAGAGAGGAGGGGTATAGGAGGAGCTGGGTGAGAGAGTAGGGGTATAGGAGGAGCCAAGTCAGAGTGGGTGGGTTCAGAGAGGAGGGGTTCAGGAGCAGCCTAGTCAGAGTGGGTGGGGTCAGAGAGGAGGGGTATATGGGTGGGGTCAGAGAGCAGAGGAATAGGTGGAGTAGGATCCTGACTTATTGTGGGAAAGTGCAAATACTTTTTTACTGCACCCCCCTATACTCTCTGAATTCTGTTGGGAGGGGGCAGTCAAAAATGGGGGGTTCAGTATTAAAAGGTGCTTGGGCGCAACGTGAAGGCGATGAGGTGCACAGAATGGCATGGCTTCCAGGTACTTTTTGGGGGGGCTACCATTAGTTTTTATTGCTCTGATCCTCCCTCATGGGGTGTACCCCAAATGGTTAGGGGCAACGGGGGGGGGAGGCAAGATGCTGTTTGACAGTTTCTATTACCAACAGGGGTCACCATACGATTCTTCTGCAGTTATGGTATTGAAAGGTAAAACAAGGAGCATGTGGCTGTATTTTTGCAGGTCGGGTGCCCCAAAATGTTACTGCCAGCAGCAGCAGCCCCCTTCCTCCCCACCCGGCAGATTGGTATAGGTACCTTTAGGACATTTCTGTTGAAAACAGAGGCTATAGCGAATCGCACTACAAAATCCGAGAGCACTAACACTTGCTAAATAAAGGTGGCATCGGAGCATACGAATGAGGCAGGGAGAGGCTACTGTTGGCAATTGGTTTGGTGGGTCATAGTGAATAACCTCGGCATGCAAATAGGCAGAAGTGTGAGGATTGGCAGTGTCTGTAGAGAATTTTGGCATGCTCTTCAGTTGATTTTTTCCTCCTTACGTTGGCTATGAACTACAGAGGAAAGGCCTGGCCATACTGTTGGGCAAAACATGTTTCATGATTTTAAGAAGTGTAGTCTGGCTGTACTGAGAGGGGCTGTACAGTACGGTAAATGTCTGTATACCCCTGCGATGTGCATCCAACTGTCACTTGAGATTGAACAGCGAACGAAGCAGCTGGGTTACTGACTGAATGTAAATGGAAGGCACATAGGAAGGGTGCTTGTGGTCACTCAAATGATTGAAACCCGGTTGATGCACTACCAAAGCTGGGGTACCAGGAGGGAACATTTGAGGGGTATTGAGATGGTGGTGTGCAGAGGTCAACATATGTTTCAGAGACACAGAGGTACTGCGGTCCTGGTCCCACATTGGGGGTAGACAAAAGTCCCTGCTAAAGATTTCTGTCCAACTGTAATCACATTTTGTGCAGCCTGGCTCCCTCTGTAAGGATTCCCCAGTGTCTTTCGATCCTACAGATGACTGTAGCAAACTTCCCAAAATTTTTCTTGGCCTCATACTCCCAAAGGAGTGCCTGACATTTGCCAGCCTGACGATACTCACATTCTGGGAAAAACCTCACTAACCATGCATATTTATGTACCACACATGGCAAATCCTTACAATTGCAGAACATCATATCGCACTTGTCATCTTTGAGGTACTGTAAGTATTTGGATTTGAGGGTAATATTCATCCTTGCTTGCTCTCTCCCATCTGAAGTCTACGGTGCTGCTATTCCTTTCTCACATCTCCCTTCAAAGAGACACGCTGTCATGTGCTTATCTAGGTTCCTGATCGATACTGTGACCTTATGCCCCTATTCGGCTATAAATCCATTTATTCCCTATATTGGCATAACCGTTCAAGTACGATTTTCTGAAAAGTCATCTCTGGCCTCACACGAGCAAAGCCACAGAGCCACATTCCAGCATGACTCTCTGCTACTTCCTTTGCGACCAATTAGTGCAATGACAGAGCAGCAGTCACTATCTGATATTCCTAGATAACACTCCGAGTTCTTCAACAAGATAAAAACTTAGCAAACCTGGAAATCCCCGCTTGCTATGTTTTGATTAGTAATAGAACTCTAATGAGCAACTGATAGCTGCCACTTCCTAGTGACATCTTTAATTGACGTCTTATGTCCAGCAAACGTGCGTCAAACCCGGCACCTGTCAGGTATAAATATTACCAACGTTGCCTTAAGCAATGTGAGACCGAAGCTAGCTACTGTTGAGCGAGCTACTGTTGCTGATGCCAGCTGCCTGCATGACCAGTGTTGGTAAAAACTAGCACTCTGTCGCTGCAGCCTGCTATCCTGTGGTGGTGAAGCTACTGATTACCATTATCGCCGCTACAGCGCGAACTGTGGTTCAGTACGCTTGAGGAGCCGTGCAGCCGTCCTCTGCGAAGACATCCAGCCCAGCTGCCCGCGGACGCTGTCACCCCTCCTTCCTCCAGACGCGCTGAGAGAAGCCGCTGCCTTTCTCGTGCAGAGAAATCCAGTCCCGGCGCTTCCGGTTTACCCTCGCGGGTGACTGGGATATCGAGAGAGACCCCTGAAGGAGATACCAATCCTCCATCATTCTATTCAGAGGTATGGTGTTGACTAAACCCTTAGAAGAGAATTCTTGAAACAAACCTTGGCAAAACCAACTTAACTTAAGCTACTTACTTACTCCCCTTTTCACGTGTTAGGCTTAGGTCAGGCACACCGGGGTAGGCTTAGTTAGAAGCACCAGTTGAGTATGTTAGCCTAATGTATATATGACTGTATATATGTTTTATTACTTTTAAACCATTGTATGGCTAAGAAACCATATCAATGCTTTTACAGTTCTATTTCGCAATTCTTATCTTACTGTACGTACTTTTTATAATAACAGTTATTGCAATTGTGGCAATACATTTCTCTTGTACGAGAAGAAAGACTGTTCAATAAATGTTAACCTTTATTGATACACGCCCGTCTCTCTATTCTCTACATACTGTGAAAGTAAACTGCACCAGACTGACTGAGTGAAATCTATGTCTATTGTTTCACACGACCCTAGAGATCGACTCTTGATCTGAGGAGCAAAGTTGTCATGTTGCACGGTTGTTGGAAAACTGAATCCCTTCTTGTCTGTGCCAGGGAAGCTGATCACTTCCTATGCAGAGAAGAAAGTTTCCAGTGACCTCTGAGCTAGTTGGTAACACAACCCAATTAAGTTTAGCATAGTCAGTGGAGGCCTGGAATATCCGCAGTTCCACGTCGATACTACTGTTTATGTTATTCCAATGCGCAGGGCCTAGTGGGAAACTAGGAACTACACTACATGGCGCCCAACGTTTGGTAAGGCGATAAACTAACGTAAGACTTGTAGAGTAACTCAGTCGTGCATATTTCACACCCCTTTCTCCCGTAAATACTCCAATAGACGTCTGGAGTGGGTGAAAGGTTAAAATCCGCCCGACCTTAGTAGGAAGAGATTCCTATGTAAAGCTCTGGTTTATTCAACGTTGAAGGATACAGTGTTCCAAAATATTGTGCATCTAATCTTTGTCTCCTTGGAGACCTACTCTGCAAAGCCTGCATTTATAAAATGTCAGACAATGAAGGAGCAGCTAGGCTGGCTTCCATACTAATAGAGGAAGACACGAGTCTCCTACAGGCTGACCCGGATGCTATTATCATCCCGGTCCAGTTAAGAAGATCTATAACTTTAAAACTTATAGAAAACGGACTGACACCTCAAGGTGGTACAGTAATTTTCGTGATAGAGGCTCACGAGTATCGGCAGACAGAGGTATTCTATTCATGGATAAACTTTCCAGCGGTAAACGCTATAACACAAGAGTTTCACTATTACAAAATAGAGGAACCTCCGGATGAGTACGCCCCTTTCGAGGAGGTTGAAATTCCACTTAAATTTCAAGAGCACCTGCTCTGGTTTAATGGCGCCCTAAAACACAATGATCACATTACCAGGCTCGGTCCACTAGGTAGACCAGGAGCCACGTGGCCGGTTCTAGCCAGCTACACACCACATCCTGACATTATAAAAATGTCTAAGGAAGAGCTGTTAGCACAGCTAAACACATTAATAAAAATACATAGGCAATTAGTCCAATATGTAATACGGACTGCAACAGTCCAGCCAGCTGTTAATTCACCACAGCTGACCCCTCATCAGGGGAACACTAATAAAATTACACCACAGAACATACAGTCATGTCTTGGTAAAACACCCGTAAAACGGGAACAAATTCCTTTCTGGTTAGCCCAGAAAATCACTCAAATAGAGGCAGTATTTCCTGATACTACCCCTATTGAGAAACACAGAATCTTGACCATCTGCCTTCCTATGGGAATCGCACCACACGTGGAGGACTGCGACACTTGGGGTACAGTCTTTGCTTCCATTTACACAAAAACACACGGTGTTCCGTCTATGGCGGTAATACCAGAAGTGCTAAAACAGATTCAAAATGAATTCGGTCCAGAGCCAGCTTTAAATCTAGGTATGAAATTACTGAAAGATTTCAAGCAGGTCACGGCTATATTATTAGCCAACGTAAAGGGAGAAGCAGCATCTGTGGCGATCCGCCAGAAGTTGAGGGAAACAGATATAAAAGATCCTGTTGAGCTTGCAAAAATCATAGAAAAATGCTATGAAGAATTAGGTAGAGACAGCTTGGGTGGAAAACCAGTTAAACCCCAACTGCTCGAAAATCCTGAAAAATTATTTATTAAAAATAATTTAAACACTCCTAAAAAGAGCTGGGATGGAAATAAACAATCCACTCCCAAGGAAAAAGTTTTCCAGTCCAGAGGAAGGTCTCCTCGACGGAGGGAAAGAACTCCGACTCGAGAACGCCAGTCTCCCCAACGGGAGCCCTCTGAGAAAAGATATAACCTTAGAAATAGGGATAATATAAAAAGACCTGATAGATATCAAAGTATTGATACACGTCCCTCTCGATCTCTTCCACAGAATTCGGAAAGAAGAGGACGGTCAGACCCAGGAGAGCACACCAAGTCCAAAGACAAGGAACCTGCTCAAAATAAGAAATCTCAATTTCAGAAAAAGAAGGTAGCCAGTATTAGAGTAATCAACCATGCCGAGAATACTGAGGACACAGTTGAAAAACGGGGAGTGGGCATTGACAATGTTGGACAGTGCAGCAGAGATCAGTATAGCGCGCAAGAACTTGATGAGTCATCTGGAGACAGTGGACACGAATGAATACATTCAGGTTGAAACTGCCGACGCCAGACTTAGCGAGCCCCATAAAATATACGAAATAACATTGCGTATGGAGGGTGATAAGACTAGGAAAATTAAGGGTCTATTTTGGGATAAGCTCTCAAAAGGCTATGATATTCTGTTAGCTGAAAAAGATTGGCCCCCGGAGTTTGTCAGGGAGTGCCCTCGTGGCGAAGAGGTGATTATGCCTGCCTTCTCGAATCACATACCGATTCATAAAAAATACACATATGCAAGGAAATGGGCAGTAGCCCAGGCACCTGCATTGTATAAAAATCATGTAGGATGGGATGAGGATTCTCCGCCTCACAAAATCCAATTAAAAAGTGAACCAACTGCCCAACGGCAGTATCCCATAAAGCAAGAAGCTAAAAAACAGGTCAGGGAGATCTTAGATCAACTTGAGTACCAGGGGGTGATTGAAACATGCACCTCTCAAATGAACAATCCTTTGTTTCCTGTCTCCAAGCCAGACAATTCATATCGTCTAGTTTTGGACTACAGACACCTTAATACATGTTGCAAAACCTTTGCAGTACAAAACTCGCATAGTGCAGCCCTAATGAATAACATAGTTAGGAAAAAATACAAAACGACATTAGACATTTCTAATGGTTTCTTTTGTCAAAACATTGCACCAGAAAGCAGATACTTGACCGCTTTCTCCGCATTTGGGTCGCAGAAAAAATTCTGTCGACTCCCACAGGGGTTCAAGAACAGCCCAGGACTATTCTCAGCTAGGGTAACAGACTTACTACAAATCTATGATGATGAAGCATTATCTTACGTAGATGATATTTATCTCACAGATGATGACTTGGATACTCACTTGAAAAGAGTGAACACCATTATACTTGGGTTCGCAGCAGAGGGTTACAAATTCAACTTTAAAAAGTCCCGAATTGCCCATCTGACAGTACTATTTTTAGGGTACGAATTATCAAGTGAAGGGAAAAGCCTAGCGGACAACTTCTTAGAGAAGTGCGCTGTACTCCAAGCTCCAAAAACGCTGAAGAATTTACAATCAATACTAGGTTTTCTGAATTTCGGAAGAACTTACATCCTAAATTACGCAGAGAGGGTTAAACCTCTCTACGAACTAATTAAACCTGATTTAAAACAAATCAATTGGACTCAAAAACACACAGAAATTTTGAGATCACTGCAAACAGACATGTTAGCAAAAACAAAATTAGATACACGTGACAACACACGCGATCTGGTAATCCGAGTCATCCCAGGAAGATGCGGATTCACGTACCTAACCTCTAATGAGGGAGAAAAGGTACCTATTTCAATTAAATCTCACTTGTACACACAAGCAGAAAAAACATTCAGTCGCACAGAAAGAACTGTGAATGCAGTGCAAATCGCATTAGCAAATGAAAGAGAACTAGCACACGGCAAACGGATTAATATCCTTACAGCGGAATCCGCCTTCGAAGCGCTATTCAGCCCAGTAAACCTGCCTACAGTGTCACTGGATCCAAAATGGATACAGTGCATAGATTCTCTAGGAGCGGAAGATGTGAAATACTATTTCGCCCCGCAATACACAGAACTGAATGATTTAGATTATGAAGAAGAATATCCTCTGCCAATCGAAATCCTGCCTCTCCCACAATACGCCTGTATAATCTATACAGATAGCTTTGTACAGCATTTTAATGTAGAGAGAAAATCCTACGATGCAGCATGTGCGATCATTAAATGTCGTTGGCTGTGCGGTAAAATCAAACCGAAAATAACAAAAACTGAATCAGTTAAGTACTGTTCGGCTCAAAGAACTGAAATCAGATCTTTAAAGATGGCGCTCGAAAATGCAGAACGCGAATTCCCCACACTTATAGTGTGCGATTCTCATTTGTGCGTAAATTCTTTCAACAACAAACTGCAGAGTTGGATCGAAAACGACTACAAAGATGACACAGGTGCCACAATAAAGCATAAAAAGCTCTGGAACGAGGTAGCTCTTTTACACAAAGAACTACAAAAGACTCACGTGATTCACGCACAGAGTCTTCAACGTGATGGCGTTCACGTTGCAGGGAATTCATTGGCTAATACAGCCACAGCGGAAGCAACTAACCCGGCTTCCGTAGCCACAAAAAAGCGTACAGATAAGTATATAGACGGGGAAACAATGCTGGCAGTAAAAACGACCGTAAAAGGCGACTGTGCAGCACTACCCGTAAACTATCCACTCAATTATGCATACATAATCGATGCAAACTCCGTTCCTTTTGCTCGAATCCCTGGAGTGGGGGATAGAGTAATTCCAAACAGGAGCAGGAGGGGCTTCCTCTTACTGGAAGCACACATGGGTTTGGGACTGAGACACCAAACAATCAAAGCCTCTCTGAAAGAATTGCAATCAGAGTACTGGTGGCCAGGAATGAGTATAGATATTCAATGTTTTGCTCAAAATTGTGAAAACTGCAACAGAGATCGCAGTAATGAACAGGCCAGTATAGTTTCAGGATCCCTTCTAGACAGCATAAGGCGGTCTATCTGCGCAATCAAAGAAGAGAAGCGCGTCCCAGTGTACACCATTAAGACGAAAAGCACTTAAATTATGAGGCCTCCAGCGCTCGGCTGACGCTAGAACGGTTATAAAAGATTAGCGAGTCCATATCGGCATATACGCAATTACCACGTTCCATTCTGACCAGGGTCCTGCTTTCAGCTCTCGAGCCTATAAGGAGGCCATGGCCAGCATGGGAATTGGGTTGTGGTATTCTTGTCATTCATACATTAGTGTGATAGAAAGAAAAAACCGGGGCATAAAGCAATCTATAACAGCGAAGGTATTAGGTTCAGGCGCTGGGTGGGTCAAACATTTAATAAGTGTCCAGACTAGTCTTAACAACATGCCAAGAAATTCTCTAAAAGGTTTCAGCCCATACGAACTATTGTTCGGAATTAGAATGAACGTTCAGGACCTCGATAGTCAGATGTCAGTGGTACAAAAAGAAACAAAGCAGTTTGATGTAAAAGACCGTTTGGCTGTTTTACAGGAACTGAATGAAACAAGAAAATCATTAAGCAACATAAAGTTAAGGCAACAGCCAAGTACCACTGACGAGGCACCACCCGCAACAGCCCCAGCAAGGCCTGTCTGGATTCCAAAGATTGGGGATCTAGTCAGAGAAAAGATCGCGGTGAAGAAGGAATTTGGGCCTTCTTACAGAAAAGCAGTACCTGTCTTGGCAGTCACCGGAACAAGATCAGTTGTGCTACCGCCCCTTGCTGGTAAAAAGGAGAACAGAATCGTGTCCATCGATCTGGTAAAACCACAAGCATGTGGCCTATAATCAACAGTAGGCCCAGTGGACTCCCAAGAAACAACAGAATACCCAAACTTGCAACAATCCAAGAGGTTCAAACTGAAAGACTCATCACATTCGATCAGCCTGCAGTGCACAATGAAGGACTATGCAATAATGCCATGGAACTCGTGCCTCTTGAAACACAAATTAAAACAGTTCGTCAAGAAACACCAGTCTACACTAATGTGGCATCAGAAAGTGCTACCGAGAGACAGATTGAAAGAACAATCCCATCAATTGACAGAACTGCCTCTGGTTATTTCATCAACTTCGACAACTTCTCTGAAGATTTTAACGACCCCGAAGTGATGCCAGAAACAAAAAAGTCTTTTAAAGAAAAAGCAACGGAACTCTTTCATCAACTGAAGGAAATCTACCTCATTTCCCCTTGGCTAGAGTTCTGGTTCGGTCTAGGTGTATTTTTCCTCCTGCTTTGGCTCATCATGGTACTATGTTTGGGAAAATTCATTGAAGGAAAATTTATTACAATGGACACAGCAAGTCAGAACATCAACCTAGTCCTGAAACCACACAGATCATCCCACGTGAAGAAAAGAGAACTGTCAACAGTAAATGTCACAGCAATTCCAATACCTGGTGGGGTAGTATGGGAGAAAACAGACTATGAGATCTATGGTCCGGTCGAAATCCTGAAGTATCCTCATCAACTAAAGGTTTCCTTAAGTGACTTTGTGACACCAAGTACATTCTCTGATGATTGGGACTTTAACAGTATTAATAACATGATGTCTGATTTAGTAATGTCAGCTAGATTCACAGATCATGATTATTTACAAGGTTCATCTAGTTATGAGCAGTTATTCTGTTACACCCACTATGGGGATCATTACTTGCATAAATCTGCACAGCCTAGAAATGTTTTTATGTATAATCAATGGGAACATTGTGCTACACCACCTAAAAGCAGTTCTAAAGCATTTTTTGAGAAATTCAAATACTTCTCAGGGTTTAACACAAGTGATGCAGAAACGTTTTATTACAAACTGTTAGATAAAACAGGAATGAAAACAATGCTGACAAATTCTAAATTGATATATTCAGAAGCATTTTATGACAAAATGATGACATTTGGTTTTGATTATTGGAAAAATAATATTGAAACGAAAACAATTTGGGGTACAAAAGATTGGCAGGTGCAAGGCATAGAAGCACTATTTAGAACCTGCATGATACCAGAACAAATGTTATTTTTAAATGACACTGTACACCAAACATCCTGTCTTGGCCTAGCTAAGAACAAAGAAATGAAAACACCGTCTATTCCAAAGCCAATAGCTGAGAATGCAACTGCAGATAATGAGTTAGACGTGTCACACATTTTTACATTTCAACAGAACACATCCTGATTGGAAAAAGTGGTTAATCTGGCCTACAGACACAAATAACTGTCAAGATAGGTTCCTGAATAAAACACAGGGTTTAAAAATGACCAGATTAGACTCTAGATATTCCCAGAGACAACATCCAGGAATAATAACAACATACAGTGTAGGTAAACTCTGCCTAGAATGGCTAGCTACATCCACACTGGCTGAAATTAAGCAACACTTGTCTTTATTAAAAGATGGTGCTGATTTGCGCGATTTCATTCTTGGACCACGCAAACAGCGTCAAAAGCGTTTCATAGCGACCAGCATCTATGCTGCTTACAACGAGGCTTGGAAAGTAAAGCAAATTGAAACTGCTGAAAAGATACGAGAAATTGATCGTATTAATTTGGAGAAATCACTTTCTGTAGTAGACAATGGGTTAATGACTCTGTCTTCCAGAATATATTCTTTGGACAATATTGTATCATCTGCCTTTGATGTGATAGACAGAGATTTGCTAATGTTACAACATGGCCAGTCTCAATTACGCTCTATTATAGAACTAGGCTGGACGCTGCAAAATCTTCGTTCAGGCTATGTGCCTTGGCGTTTAATCAACACAACGTCATTGTTTTCCATTTTTAACCTTACTGATAAACAGATCAGTTTGGCACAGAAAGGAGCAGACTATACAATTTTGAGCATCGAGAAACTCGAGAGATTACCATTGACAATGTCAGAGAGCCCTGTCATTGAATGGATAATACACGGAATTATCACAATTCCGATAACAACTTTCCGATTTCATAAGTGCCTTGAATACATACCTGCTGGCCAATATGAACAATTGGGTAAAGGATACTTAAAATCCGAATGGAAATTACCATACACTCATTCTTGCTATAGTGACAGTGACAAAAATGTATTTCTTAGTGGTGACAACTGTAAACACTCACTAAGCGGTATACTTTTGTGTCAGGGTATTAATTTACACGGAGCATGTGATGGAAATTCAAACAACCTTTCATGCCACCAGCTAGTCACACCTGCAACTCAGATAGAGCCCTTCTTTATGCAACTCGCAAACGGGAGTTACATTCTAAGAACGGATCACAGGTGCTGTGGCCTCGCGCCCGGACTAAGTTATCTAGTAGAAGTAACGTCCATGGTCAAATGCTGTATGCAAGCATTGTTCCCGAGCGGGCCTCTAGACATAGTGACTCCCCTCTGGCCTCGTCTGAATCTCTATTCTATACGAATTGATACATTAAGCAAAATGAAATCTGTGCTTTTACAGACAACAGTGCCTATAACGTCATCCAAAGAGATGTATGATCTTCTAGTCGCAAGGACGGCTACTGAGGTTCATGACCTTTTATCAACAAATTGCCCCGTGCATTTCGTACAAATGCTCGACCAACTCCTTAACATGTCTAGTGCTACAAGCATCCCAGGCATATTTAAGACAGTCTTTACGGGACTGCTAACACCCTTCCAGGCAATTTTGGGAATCTTTCCTAATTTTGTGCACTCCATTTTTGGTGGTATTCCACTATTTTTGGGACTCATCGCAGGGATTCTATTTTTGACCATCCTGCTACGTTATGGCAAGCCTCGGCTCAGACATAGCTCCCATGGGAATGGAAGAGACAATCCTAGCAATGCGCTACAGGGACAGGAAAACTAACGTCCTCGGATTGGCCAGGCTGAGAGATCTAAACATGACCTGGTTCCTTTCATTCAGACCGATATGGCAAAATTGCATTTTACCTGTGCTACGGTGTATGCTTTGCGGCGATGAATGCGTGTTGGACATCTGTCTTTCACTTCCATCAGCAGTACCAATGGACGTCGATACTTTGCTAAGTCCAATAACGGCTCACGCATTGTGTTGTCCCCAGCGGCTACCAATCCTGATGACGGCATTCGTGGAGACTCCTGTACTACAGCCAAGTGGTAACAGTGGAGCGAGTGACAAAAGCAACATCATCCAGGTACAACGTTCTGTGAGCATTGCTGATCCTGCCTTCGATGACAGCAATCATTCTCACACCTGCCAAGTTTCAGCGCTATCTAATTTGGTTGAACTATCACCTGATTTTGTAGACCAATTCTTTGCGAGCCTGTCTGATACGATGTTCTCACCCATAGAGAAACAATAACTTTTGAAAAGCTTTCCGACACACAGCGTTCCCATGAACTCTGAATTCGGCCTTCAGTTTTGATCAACATAAACTGCCAGGAGCTTTGGTAAACTGATTTTTCTTTGAATTGGACAATTTTTAAAATATTGACCCTTTTCTTTTTTGGCACGAACAATTCTTTGCTTAACGTAAAAACTATTCTTAGAGAACAGAAGCTTCACACTTCTATTTCTAAAACACATCTAGAGACATAACAACATTACACCAGCCTCTAGCACACATATTATTACAATGCATTTTTATGTGATGATTTATCTCGCATTTCTTCTGTCAGAGATACTTCATGTGTAAATCTTTTTGCATAATCGTTCATTGATTTCATATGCAATACCTTTTGAATGATTATTATGCTTTAAAAAACGTACAGTACCTAAATTCCATGTATTACAAGTACGCCTATTTCGAATGCATTTATGTATTTTGGGGTGGGCTATGTTACACATGCATCTAATTGCTTAGTTTTAGTAATTTTGATGGACATGAATTCGTGGAGTGGGTGTCATGTGCTTATCTAGGTTCCTGATCGATACTGTGACCTTATGCCCCTATTCGGCTATAAATCCATTTATTCCCTATATTGGCATAACCGTTCAAGTACGATTTTCTGAAAAGTCATCTCTGGCCTCACACGAGCAAAGCCACAGAGCCACATTCCAGCATGACTCTCTGCTACTTCCTTTGCGACCAATTAGTGCAATGACAGAGCAGCAGTCACTATCTGATATTCCTAGATAACACTCCGAGTTCTTCAACAAGATAAAAACTTAGCAAACCTGGAAATCCCCGCTTGCTATGTTTTGATTAGTAATAGAACTCTAATGAGCAACTGATAGCTGCCACTTCCTAGTGACATCTTTAATTGACGTCTTATGTCCAGCAAACTTGCGTCAAACCCGGCACCTGTCAGGTATAAATATTACCAACGTTGCCTTAAGCAATGTGAGACCGAAGCTAGCTACTGTTGAGCGAGCTACTGTTGCTGATGCCAGCTGCCTGCATGACCAGTGTTGGTAAAAACTAGCACTCTGTCGCTGCAGCCTGCTATCCTGTGGTGGTGAAGCTACTGATTACCATTATCGCCGCTACAGCGAGAACTGTGGTTCAGTACGCTTGAGGAGCCGTGCAGCCGTCCTCTGCGAAGACATCCAGCCCAGCTGCCCGCGGACGCTGTCACCCCTCCTTCCTCCAGACGCGCTGAGAGAAGCCGCTGCCTTTCTCGTGCAGAGAAATCCAGTCCCGGCGCTTCCGGTTTACCCTCGCGGGTGACTGGGATATCGAGAGAGACCCCTGAAGGAGATACCAATCCTCCATCATTCTATTCAGAGGTATGGTGTTGACTAAACCCTTAGAAGAGAATTCTTGAAACAAACCTTGGCAAAACCAACTTAACTTAAGCTACTTACTTACTCCCCTTTTCACGTGTTAGGCTTAGGTCAGGCACACCGGGGTAGGCTTAGTTAGAAGCACCAGTTGAGTATGTTAGCCTAATGTATATATGACTGTATATATGTTTTATTACTTTTAAACCATTGTATGGCTAAGAAACCATATCAATGCTTTTACAGTTCTATTTCGCAATTCTTATCTTACTGTACGTACTTTTTATAATAACAGTTATTGCAATTGTGGCAATACATTTCTCTTGTACGAGAAGAAAGACTGTTCAATAAATGTTAACCTTTATTGATACACGCCCGTCTCTCTATTCTCTACATACTGTGAAAGTAAACTGCACCAGACTGACTGAGTGAAATCTATGTCTATTGTTTCACACGACCCTAGAGATCGACTCTTGATCTGAGGAGCAAAGTTGTCATGTTGCACGGTTGTTGAAAAACTGAATCCCTTCTTGTCTGTGCCAGGGAAGCTGATCACTTCCTATGCAGAGAAGAAAGTTTCCAGTGACCTCTGAGCTAGTTGGTAACACAACCCAATTAAGTTTAGCATAGTCAGTGGAGGCCTGGAATATCCGCAGTTCCACGTCGATACTACTGTTTATGTTATTCCAATGCGCAGGGCCTAGTGGGAAACTAGGAACTACACTACAACGCGACACACAGACTCAATCACTCAGCAAACATATATGCTTTGACGTTTTCATATTGCTGTTTACCTTCTAATTATTCCCCCTTCACCACAAATACAGGCCTGCCATTCCTCATCCCCTCAGTCAACGCAGTCCTTCACTCTTTAGGCCCTGCAAGACCACCATGAACAAGAATCATGTCAGCAAGCAGAAGAAACGCCTCAGTGTGCTCTTTTGTTCATACTGCTGCCCTCTAGTAACACTTCATGGCAACTGCAGCATAAGAATGGGACTGAGAAGAGGGCTGTCCTATGCAAATAATATCCTCCCATGCACACTTTCTTCTGAGACGGTCGGCGGCTTGTGCCGTGATACCACCTCCAACATATGGTCTTCAACCAAATTTTAAAAAAGCCCACCTGCCTTAGACGAAGGATTTTGCCACTCAAAGGAAGCACATGGGGACATCACCCTCATTTAGCAGGGTCCTAAATTGCCTGCTGTCAGCCTGTATACAGAACAAGGGCGTTCGTGGGCGTTCGTGAGCGTTCCTCAAAGGAAGGAGGTGGGTGATTAAATTCACAGTGCCAGGGCAGGCCCAGCCCAGCCCAGCCCAGCCCAGCCCAGCCCAGCCCAGCCCAGCCCAGCTCAGCCCTGCACAGCCCAGCCCGGCACAGCGCACTGCTGTGGAGGTCCATTCCTTCACATCCTGCAGCAGGCATGATGCAGACCTATTAGAGCAAAGGCTTGACTCTGCCCTTGTCTGTCTCTTAAAGGAAACAATCTTTGTAGCTTCTTATTGCACCTAATAAATGGACTCTAGCTTGCCTCAAACTTGACCCATCATTTCATTAGCCAGAGCTCATACTTGACCTTTATTTCTATCCAAGCTCACTGACACAAAACCCCTGATTTGAGCAAGTGGCTCACACCAAAATAAAAAATCACCATCATCCAACCTATTTTACAACAAGTGTAGCCCCTTCCTCTTATTCTTGTGCTCAGTTATAACCCCCAATACCACAATTGCACTCTGCAATTCACCAAACTTAAAGGACAAAGAATGAAGACATTGATAAAGGAAGATAAGGCCTTGTCCCTATTGCACCTAATTGAGAGATAGGGCGGTTGGTAGAAGGTCATGAGGGAAAACATTTGAAATTTCGGGACACACATGCCAAAAAGAGTGTCCACTTTTCTCCTCTGTTACCAAGTAAAAAAAAAATTGTAAAAAAAAAAACTATTCACTTTTTGAAAATTTCCACCTTGGGATACTTCTACAGCATTGGCAGGATTCGAACCCTGGCCTGTGAGGGCTGTACCCACCAAAGGTACAAGACTTACCTTTGAGCTATAGCTCCTTGGTGGTCTAGAGGATTGCAGTAGTAACTATAAGCAACATACAGGCCTTGGTGTCCTTCCCTGCGGCATCCATTGCACATGAAAAGGATGACCATAACATAAGGACAATTTGATAGGCTACTTACATGGAAACCAGTGTGGTCCAGTGGGTAAGTGCCTGCCTTCCATCCAGGCAACCAGGGTTCAAATCCCGGGTTCGGCACCAGGTGACTGATGGTGGCAGAGCAGAGGTAAGTTGGAGGTGGGCCTAAAGGGCCAATTGGTAAGTAAAATGTGTCTGTGTGTTGTGTAAGAGTGGAATCATGCCTAGTGAATGAGGGATTGCAGGTTGGTTGGTAAGTAGTGAGTGGGTGGGGTCAGAGGGTAGGGGTATAGGAGGAGCTAGTTCGGAGAGGAGGGGTATAGGAGGAGCTAGTTCAGAGAGGAGGGGTATAGGAGGAGCTGGGTGAGAGAGGAGGGGTATAGGAGGAGCCTAGTCAGAGTGGGTGGGGTCAGAGAGGAGGGGTTCAGGAGCAGCCTAGTCAGAGTGGGTGGGGTCAGAGAGGAGGGGTGTAGGAGGAGCTGGGTCAGAGAGGAGGGGTATAGGAGGAGCTGGGTGGGTATAGGAGGAGCCTAGTCAGAGTGGGTGGGGTCAGAGGGTAGGGGTTCAGGAGCAGCCTAGTCACAGTGGGTGGGGTCAGAGAGGAGGGGTATAGGAGGAGCTCGGTCGGAGAAGAGGGGTATATGGGTGGGGTCAGAGAGCAGAGGAATAGGTGGAGTAGGATCCTGACTTATTGTGGGAAAGTGCAAATACTTTTTTACTGCACCCCCTATACTCTCTGATTTCTGTTGGGAGGGGGCAGTCAAAAATGGGGGGTTCAGTATTAAAAGGTGCTTGGGCGCAACGTGAAGGCGATGAGGTGCACAGAATGGCATGGCTTCCAGGTACTTTTTGGGGGGGCTACCATTAGTTTTTATTGCTCTGATCCTCCCTCATGGGGTGTACCCCAAATGGTTAGGGGCAAAGGGGGGGGAGGCAAGATGCTGTTTGACAGTTTCTATTACCAACAGGGGTCACCATACGATTCTTCTGCAGTTATGGTATTGAAAGGTAAAACAAGGAGCATGTGGCTGTATTTTTGCAGGTCGGGTGCCCCAAAATGTTACTGCCAGCAGCAGCAGCCCCCTTCCTCCCCACCCGGCAGATTGGTATAGGTACCTTTAGGACATTTCTGTTGAAAACAGAGGCTATAGCGAATCGCACTACAAAATCCGAGAGCACTAACACTTGCTAAATAAAGGTGGCATCGGAGCATACGAATGAGGCAGGGAGAGGCTACTGTTGGCAATTGGTTTGGTGTGTCATAGTGAATAACCTCGGCATGCAAATAGGCAGAAGTGTGAGGATTGGCAGTGTCTGTAGAGAATTTTGGCATGCTCTTCAGTTGATTTTTTCCTCCTTACGTTGGCTATGAACTACAGAGGAAAGGCCTGGCCTTACTGTTGGGCAAAACATGTTTCATGATTTTAAGAAGTGTAGTCTGGCTGTACTGAGAGGGGCTGTACAGTACGGTAAATGTCTGTATACCCCTGCGATGTGCATCCAACTGTCACTTGAGATTGAACAGCGAACGAAGCAGCTGGGTTACTGACTGAATGTAAATGGAAGGCACATAGGAAGGGTGCTTGTGGTCACTCAAATGATTGAAACCTGGTTGATGCACTACCAAAGCTGGGGTACCAGGAGGGAACATTTGAGGGGTATTGAGATGGTGGTGTGCAGAGGTCAACATATGTTTCAGAGACACAGAGGTACTGCGGTCCTGGTCCCACATTGGGGGTAGACAAAAGTCCCTGCTAAAGATTTCTGTCCAACTGTTATCACATTTTGTGCAGCCTGGCTCCCTCTGTAAGGATTCCCCAGTGTCTTTCGATCCTACAGATGACTGTAGCAAACTTCCCAAATTTTTTCTTGGCCTCATACTCCCAAAGGAGTGCCTGACATTTGCCAGCCTAACGATACTCACATTCTGGGAAAAACCTCACTAACCATGCATATTTATGTACCACACATGGCAAATCCTTACAATTGCAGAACATCATATCGCACTTGTCATCTTTGAGGTACTGTAAGTATTTGGATTTGAGGGTAATATTCATCCTTGCTTGCTCTCTCCCATCTGAAGTCTACGGTGCTGCTATTCCTTTCTCACATCTCCCTTCAAAGAGACACGCGACACACAGACTCAATCACTCAGCAAACATATATGCTTTGACGTTTTCATATTGCTGTTTACCTTCTAATTATTCCCCCTTCACCACAAATACAGGCCTGCCATTCCTCATCCCCTCAGTCAACGCAGTCCTTCACTCTTTAGGCCCTGCAAGACCACCATGAACAAGAATCATGTCAGCAAGCAGAAGAAAAGCCACAGTGTGCTTTTTTGTTCATACTGCTGCCCTCTAGTAACACTTCATGGCAACTGCAGCATAAGAATGGGACTGAGAAGAGGGCTGTCCTATGCAAATAATATCCTCCCATGCACACTTTCTTCTGAGACGGTCGGCGGCTTGTGCCGTGATACCGCCTCCAACATATGGTCTTCAACCAAATTTTAAAAAAGCCCACCTGCCTTAGACGAAGGATTTTGCCACTCAAAGGAAGCACATGGGGACATCACCCTCATTTAGCAGGGTCCTAAATTGCCTGCTGTCAGCCTGTATACAGAACAAGGGCGTTCGTGGGCGTTCATGAGCGTTCCTCAAAGGAAGGAGGTGGGTGATTAAATTCACAGTGCCAGGGCAGGCCCAGCCCAGCCCAGCCCAGCCCAGCCCAGCCCAGCCCAGCCCAGCTCAGCTCAGCCCTGCGCAGCCCTGCCCGGCACAGCGCACTGCTGTGGAGGTCCATTCCTTCACATCCTGCAGCAGGCATGATGCAGACCTATTAGAGCAAAGGCTTGACTCTGCCCTTGTCCGTCTCTTAAAGGAAACAATCTTTGTAGCTTCCTATTGCACCTAATAAATGGACTCTAGCTTGCCTCAAACTTGACCCATCATTTCATTAGCCAGAGCTCATACTTGACCTTTATTTCTATCCAAGCTCACTGACACAAAACCCCTGATTTGAGCAAGTGGCTCACATCAAAATAAAAAATCACCATCATCCAACCTATTTTACAACAAGTGTAGCCCCTTCCTCTTATTCTTGTGCTCAGTTATAACCCCCAATACCACAATTGCACTCTGCAATTCACCAAACTTAAAGGACAAAGAATGAAGACATTGATAAAGGAAGATAAGGCCTTGTCCCTATTGCACCTACTTGAGAGATAGGGCGGTTGGTAGAAGGTCATGAGGGAAAACATTTGAAATTTCGGGACACACATGCCAAAAAGAGTGTCCACTTTTCTCCTCTGTTACCAAGTAAAAAAAAATTTGCAAAAAAAAAAAAATATTTACTTTTTGAAAATTTCCTTCTTGGGATACTTCTACAGCATTGGCAGGATTCGAACCCTGGCCTGTGAGGGCTGTACCCACCAAAGGTACAAGACTTACCTTTGAGCTATAGCTCCTTGGTGGTCTAGAGGATTGCAGTAGTAACTATAAGCAACATACAGGCCTTGGTGTCCTTCCCTGCGGCATCCATTGCACATGAAAAGGATGACCATGACATAAGGACAATTTGATAGGCTACTTACATGGAAACCAGTGTGGTCCAGTGGGTAAGTGCCTGCCTTCCATCCAGGCAACCAGGGTTCAAATCCCAGGTTCGGCACCAGGTGACTGATGGTGGCAGAGCAGAGGTAAGTTGGAGGTGGGCCTAAAGGGCCAATTGGTAAGTAAAATGTGTCTGTGTGTTGTGTAAGAGTGGAATCATGCCTAGTGAATGAGGGATTGCAGATTGGTTGGTAAGTAGTGAGTGGGTGGGGTCAGAGGGGAGGGGTATAGGAGGAGCTGGGTGAGAGAGGAGGGGTATAGGAGTAGCCTAGTCAGAGTGGGTGGGGTCAGAGAGGAGGGGTTCAGGAGCAGCCTAGTCACATTGGGTGGGGTCAGAGAGGAGGGGTATAGGAGGAGCTGGGTCAGATAGGAGGGGTATAGGAGGAGCCTAGTCAGAGTGGGTGGGGTCAGAGAGGGGGGTATATGGGTGGGGTCAGAGAGCAGAGGAATAGGTGGAGTAGGATCCTGACTTATTGTGGGAAAGTGCAAATACTTTTTTACTGCACCCCCCTATACTCTCTGATTTCTGTTGGGAGGGGGCAGTCAAAAATGGGGGGTTCAGTATTAAAAGGTGCTTGGGCGCAACGTGAAGGCGATGAGGTGCACAGAATGGCATGGCTTCCAGGTACTTTTTGGGGGGGCTACCATTAGTTTTTATTGCTCTGATCCTCCCTCATGGGGTGTACCCCAAATAGTTAGGGGCAACGGGGGGTGGGGAGGCAAGAAGCTGTTTGACAGTTTCTATTACCAACAGGGGTCACCATACGATTCTGCTGCAGTTATGCTATTGAAAGGTAAAACATGGAGCATGTGGCTGTATTTTTGCAGGTCGGGTGCCCCAAAATGTTACTGCCAGCAGCAGCAGCCCCCTTCCTCCCCACCCGGCAGATTGGTATAGGTACCTTTAGGACATTTCTGTTGAAAACAGAGGCTATAGCGAATCGCACTACAAAATCCGAGAGCACTAACACTTGCTAAATAAAGGTGGCATCGGAGCATACGAATGAGGCAGGGAGAGGCTACTGTTGGCAATTGGTTTGGTGGGTCATAGTGAATAACCTCGACATGCAAATAGGCAGAAGTGTGAGGATTGGCAGTGTCTGTAGAGAATTTTGGCATGCTCTTCAGTTGATTGTTTCCTCCTTACGTTGGCTATGAACTACAGAGGAAAGGCCTGGCCTTACTGTTGGGCAAAACATGTTTCATGATTTTAAGAAGTGTAGTCTGGCTGTACTGAGAGGGGCTGTACAGTACGGTAAATGCCTGTATACCCCTGCGATGTGCATCCAACTGTCACTTGAGATTGAACAGCGAACGAAGCAGCTGGGTTACTGACTGAATGTAAATGGAAGGCACATAGGAAGGGTGCTTGTGGTCACTCAAATGATTGAAACCTGGTTGATGCACTACCAAAGCTGGGGTACCAGGAGGGAACATTTGAGGGGTATTGAGATGGTGGTGTGCAGAGGTCAACATATGTTTCAGAGACACAGAGGTACTGCGGTCCTGGTCCCACATTGGGGGTAGACAAAAGTCCCTGCTAAAGATTTCTGTCCAACTGTTATCACATTTTGTGCAGCCTGGCTCCCTCTGTAAGGATTCCCCAGTGTCTTTCGATCCTACAGATGACTGTAGCAAACTTCCCAAATTTTTTCTTGGCCTCATACTCCCAAAGGAGTGCCTGACATTTGCCAGCCTAACGATACTCACATTCTGGGAAAAACCTCACTAACCATGCATATTTATGTACCACACATGGCAAATCCTTACAATTGCAGAACATAATATCGCACTTGTCATCTTTGAGGTACTGTAAGTATTTGGATTTGAGGGTAATATTCATCCTTGCTTGCTCTCTCCCATCTGAAGTCTACGGTGCTGCTATTCCTTTCTCACATCTCCCTTCAAAGAGACACGCGACACACAGACTCAATCACTCAGCAAACATATATGCTTTGACGTTTTCATATTGCTGTTTACCTTCTATTTATTCCCCCTTCACCACAAATACAGGCCTGCCATTCCTCATCCCCTCAGTCAACGCAGTCCTTCACTCTTTAGGCCCTGCAAGACCACCATGAACAAGAATCATGTCAGCAAGCAGAAGAAAAGCCTCAGTGTGCTCTTTTGTTCATACTGCTGCCCTCTAGTAACACTTCATGGCAACTGCAGCATAAGAATGGGACTGAGAAGAGGGCTGTCCTATGCAAATAATATCCTCCCATGCACACTTTCTTCTGAGACGGTCAGCGGCTTGTGCCGTGATACCGCCTCCAACATATGGTCTTCAACCAAATTTTAAAAAAGCCCACCTGCCTTAGACAAGGGATTTTGCCACTCAAAGGAAGCACATGGGGACATCACCCTCATTTAGCAGGGTCCTAAATTGCCTGCTGTCAGCCTGTATACAGAACAAGGGCGTTCGTGGGCGTTCGTGAGCGTTCCTCAAAGGAAGGAGGTGGGTGATTAAATTCACAGTGCCAGGGCAGGCCCAGCCCAGCCCAGCCCAGCCCAGCCCAGCCCAGCCCAGCCCAGCCCAGCCCAGCCCAGCCCAGCCCAGCTCAGCTCAGCTCAGCCCTGCGCAGCCCTGCCCGGCACAGCGCACTGCTGTGGAGGTCCATTCCTTCACATCCTGCAGCAGGCATGATGCAGACCTATTAGAGCAAAGGCTTGACTCTGCCCTTGTCCGTCTCTTAAAGGAAACAATCTTTGTAGCTTCCTATTGCACCTAATAAATGGACTCTAGCTTGCCTCAAACTTGACCCATCATTTCATTAGCCAGAGCTCATACTTGACCTTTATTTCTATCCAAGCTCACTGACACAAAACCCCTGATTTGAGCAAGTGGCTCACATCAAAATAAAAAATCACCATCATCCAACCTATTTTACAACAAGTGTAGCCCCTTCCTCTTATTCTTGTGCTCAGTTATAACCCCCAATACCACAATTGCACTCTGCAATTCACCAAACTTAAAGGACAAAGAATGAAGACATTGATAAAGGAAGATAAGGCCTTGTCCCTATTGCACCTACTTGAGAGATAGGGCGGTTGGTAGAAGGTCATGAGGGAAAACATTTGAAATTTCGGGACACACATGCCAAAAAGAGTGTCCACTTTTCTCCTCTGTTACCAAGTAAAAAAAAATTTGCAAAAAAAAAAAAATATTCACTTTTTGAAAATTTCCACCTTGGGATACTTCTACAGCATTGGCAGGATTCGAACCCTGGCCTGTGAGGGCTGTCCCCACCAAAGGTACAAGACTTACCTTTGAGCTATAGCTCCTTGGTGGTCTAGAGGATTGCAGTAGTAACTATAAGCAACATACAGGCCTTGGTGTCCTTCCCTGCGACATCCATTGCACATGAAAAGGATGACCATGACATAAGGACAATTTGATAGGCTACTTACATGGAAACCAGTGTGGTCCAGTGGGTAAGTGCCTGCCTTCCATCCAGGCAACCAGGGTTCAAATCCCAGGTTCGGCACCAGGTGACTGATGGTGGCAGAGCAGAGGTAAGTTGGAGGTGGGCCTAAAGGGCCAATTGGTAAGTAAAATGTGTCTGTGTGTTGTGTAAGAGTGGAATCATGCCTAGTGAATGAGGGATTGCAGATTGGTTGGTAAGTAGTGAGTGGGTGGGGTCAGAGGGGAGGGGTATAGGAGGAGCTGGGTGAGAGAGGAGGGGTATAGGAGGAGCTGGGTCAGAGAGGAGGGGTGTAGGAGGAGCTCGGTCGGAGAGGATTGATATAGGAGGAGCCAAGTCAGAGTGGGTGTGGTCAGAGAGGAGGGGTTCAGGAGCAGCCTAGTCAGAGTGGGTGGGGTCAGAGAGGGGGGTATATGGGTGGGGTCAGAGAGCAGAGGAATAGGTGGAGTAGGATCCTGACTTATTGTGGGAAAGTGCAAATACTTTTTTACTGCACCCCCCTATACTCTCTGATTTCTGTTTGGAGGGGGCAGTCAAAAATGGGGGGTTCAGTATTATAAGGTGCTTGGGCGCAACGTGAAGGCGATGAGGTGCACAGAATGGCATGGCTTCCAGGTACTTTTTGGGGGGGCTACCATTAGTTTTTATTGCTCTGATCCTCCCTCATGGGGTGTACCCCAAATAGTTAGGGGCAACGGGGGTGGGGAGGCAAGAAGCTGTTTGACAGTTTCTATTACCAACAGGGGTCACCATACGATTCTGCTGCAGTTATGGTATTGAAAGGTAAAACAAGGAGCATGCGGCTGTATTTTTGCAGGTCGGGTGCCCCAAAATGTTACTGCCAGCAGCAGCAGCCCCCTTCCTCCCCACCCGGCAGATTGGTATAGGTACCTTTAGGACATTTCTGTTGAAAACAGAGGCTATAGCGAATCGCACTACAAAATCCGAGAGCACTAGCACTTGCTAAATAAAGGTGGCATCGGAGCATACGAATGAGGCAGGGAGAGGCTACTGTTGGCAATTGGTTTGGTGGGTCATAGTGAATAACCTCGACATGCAAATAGGCAGAAGTGTGAGGATTGGCAGTGTCTGTAGAGAATTTTGGCATGCTCTTCAGTTGATTGTTTCCTCCTTACGTTGGCTATGAACTACAGAGGAAAGGCCTGGCCTTACTGTTGGGCAAAACATGTTTCATGATTTTAAGAAGTGTAGTCTGGCTGTACTGAGAGGGGCTGTACAGTACGGTAAATGGCTGTATACCCCTGCGATGTGCATCCAACTGTCACTTGAGATTGAACAGCGAACGAAGCAGCTGGGTTACTGACTGAATGTAAATGGAAGGCACATAGGAAGGGTGCTTGTGGTCACTCAAATGATTGAAACCTGGTTGATGCACTACCAAAGCTGGGGTACCAGGAGGGAACATTTGAGGGGTATTGAGATGGTGGTGTGCAGAGGTCAACATATGTTTCAGAGACACAGAGGTACTGCGGTCCTGGTCCCACATAGGGGGTAGACAAAAGTCCCTGCTAAAGATTTCTGTCCAACTGTTATCACATTTTGTGCAGCCTGGCTCCCTCTGTAAGGATTCCCCAGTGTCTTTCGATCCTACAGATGACTGTAGCAAACTTCCCAAATTTTTTCTTGGCCTCATACTCCCAAAGGAGTGCCTGACATTTGCCAGCCTAACGATACTCACATTCTGGGAAAAACCTCACTAACCATGCATATTTATGTACCACACATGGCAAATCCTTACAATTGCAGAACATCATATCGCACTTGTCATTTTTGAGGTACTGTAAGTATTTGGATTTGAGGGTAATATTCATACTTGCTTGCTCTCTCCCATCTGAAGTCTACGGTGCTGCTATTCCTTTCTCACATCTCCCTTCAAAGAGACACGCGACACACAGACTCAATCACTCAGCAAACATATATGCTTTGACGTTTTCATATTGCTTTTTACCTTCTATTGATTCCCCCTTCACCACAAATACAGGCCTGCCATTCCTCATCCCCTCAGTCTACGCAGTCCTTCACTCTTTAGGCCCTGCAAGACCACCATGAACAAGAATCATGTCAGCAAGCAGAAGAAAAGCCTCAGTGTGCTCTTTTGTTCATACTGCTGCCCTCTAGTAACACTTCATGGCAACTGCAGCATAAGAATGGGACTGAGAAGAGGGCTGTCCTATGCAAATAATATCCTCCCATGCACACTTTCTTCTGAGACGGTCGGCGGCTTATGCCGTGATACCGCCTCCAACATATGGTCTTCAACCAAATTTTAAAAAAGCCCACCTGCCTTAGACAAAGGATTTTGCCACTCAGAAGAAGCACATGGGGACATCACCCTCATTTAGCAGGGTCCTAAATTGCCTGCTGTCAGCCTGTATACAGAACAAGAGCGTTCGTGGGCGTTCGTGAGCGTTCCTCAAAGGAAGGAGGTGGGTGATTAAATTCACAGTGCCAGGGCAGGCCCAGCCCAGCCCAGCCCAGCCCAGCTCAGCTCAGCCCAGCCCAGCTCAGCCCTGCGCAGCCCAACCCGGCACAGCGCACTGCTGTGGAGGTCCATTCCTTCACATCCTGCAGCAGGCATGATGCAGACCTATTAGAGCAAAGGCTTGACTCTGCCCTTGTCTGTCTCTTAAAGGAAACAATCTTTGTAGCTTCCTATTGCACCTAATAAATGGACTCTAGCTTGCCTCAAACTTGACCCATCATTTCATTAGCCAGAGCTCATACTTGACCTTTATTTCTATCCAAGCTCACTGACACAAAACCCCTGATTTGAGCAAGTGGCTCACACCAAAATAAAAAATCACCATCATCCAACCTATTTTACAACAAGTGTAGCCCCTTCCTCTTATTCTTGTCCTCAGTTATAACCCCCAATACCACAATTGCACTCTGCAATTCACCAAACTTAAAGGACAAAGAATGAAGACATTGATAAAGGAAGATAAGGCGTTGTCCCTATTGCACCTACTTGAGAGATAGGGCGGTTGGTAGAAGGTCATGAGGGAAAACATTTGAAATTTCGGGACACACATGCCAAAAAGAGTGTCCACTTTTCTCCTCTGTTACCAAGTAAAAAAAAATTTGCAAAAAAAAAAATATTCACTTTTTGAAAATTTCCACCTTGGGATACTTCTACAGCATTGGCAGGATTCGAACCCTGGCCTGTGAGGGCTGTCCCCACCAAAGGTACAAGACTTACCTTTGAGCTATAGCTCCTTGGTGGTCTAGAGGATTGCAGTAGTAACTATAAGCAACATACAGGCCTTGGTGTCCTTCCCTGCGGCATCCATTGCACATGAAAAGGATGACCATGACATAAGGACAATTTGATAGGCTACTTACATGGAAACCAGTGTGGTCCAGTGGGTAAGTGCCTGCCTTCCATCCAGGCAACCAGGGTTCAAATCCCGGGTTCGGCACCAGGTGACTGATGGTGGCAGAGCAGAGGTATGTTGGAGGTGGGCCTAAAGGGCCAATTGGTAAGTAAAATGTGTCTGTGTGTTGTGTAAGAGTGGAATCATGCCTAGTGAATGAGGGATTGCAGATTGGTTGGTAAGTAGTGAGTGGGTGGGGTCAGAGGGGAGGGGTTCAGGACCAGCCTAGTCACAGTGGGTGGGGTCAGAGAGGAGGGGTATAGGAGGAGCTGGGTCAGAGAGGAGGGGTATAGGAGGAGCTGGGTCAGAGAGGAGGGGTATAGGAGGAGCTCGGTCGGAGAGGAGGGGTATATGGGTGGGGTCAGAGAGCAGAGGAATAGGTGGAGTAGGATCCTGACTTATTGTGGGAAAGTGCAAATACTTTTTTACTGCACCCCCTATACTCTCTGATTTCTGTTGGGAGGGGGCAGTCAAAAATGGGGGGTTCAGTATTAAAAGGTGCTTGGGCGCAACGTGAAGGCGATGAGGTGCACAGAATGGCATGGCTTCCAGGTACTTTTTGGGGGGGCTACCATTAGTTTTTATTGCTCTGATCCTCCCTCATGGGGTGTACCCCAAATGGTTAGGGGCAACGGGGGGGAGGCAAGAAGCTGTTTGACAGTTTCTATTACCAACAGGGGTCACCATACGATTCTGCTGCAGTTATGGTATTGAAAGGTAAAACAAGGAGCATGTGGCTGTATTTTTGCAGGTCGGGTGCCCCAAAATGTTACTGCCAGCAGCAGCAGCCCCCTTCCTCCCCACCCGGCAGATTGTTATAGGTACCTTTAGGACATTTCTGTTGAAAACAGAGGCTATAGCGAATCGCACTACAAAATCCGAGAGCACTAACACTTGCTAAATAAAGGTGGCATCGGAGCATACGAATGAGGCAGGGAGAGGCTACTGTTGGCAATTGGTTTGGTGGGTCATAGTGAATAACCTCGACATGCAAATAGGCAGAAGTGTGAGGATTGGCAGTGTCTGTAGAGAATTTTGGCATGCTCTTCAGTTGATTGTTTCCTCCTTACATTGGCTATGAACTACAGAGGAAAGGCCTGGCCTTACTGTTGGGCAAAACATGTTTCATGATTTTAAGAAGTGTAGTCTGGCTGTACTGAGAGGGGCTGTACAGTACGGTAAATGCCTGTATACCCCTGCGATGTGCATCCAACTGTCACTTGAGATTGAACAGCAAACGAAGCAGCTGGGTTACTGACTGAATGTAAATGGAAGGCACATAGGAAGGGTGCTTGTGGTCACTCAAATGATTGAAACCTGGTTGATGCACTACCAAAGCTGGGGTACCAGGAGGGAACATTTGAGGAGTATTGAGATGGTGGTGTGCAGAGGTCAACATATGTTTCAGAGACACAGAGGTACTGCGGTCCTGGTCCCACATTGGGGGTAGACAAAAGTCCCTGCTAAAGATTTCTGTCCAACTGTTATCACATTTTGTGCAGCCTGGCTCCCTCTGTAAGGATTCCCCAGTGTCTTTCGATCCTACAGATGACTGTAGCAAACTTCCCGAATTTTTTCTTGGCCTCATACTCCCAAAGGAGTGCCTGACATTTGCCAGCCTAACGATACTCACATTCTGCGAAAAACCTCACTAACCATGCATATTTATGTACCACACATGGCAAATCCTTACAATTGCAGAACATCATATCGCACTTGTCATCTTTGAGGTACTGTAAGTATTTGGATTTGAGGGTAATATTCATCCTTGCTTGCTCTCTCCCATCTGAAGTCTACGGTGCTGCTATTCCTTTCTCACATCTCCCTTCAAAGAGACACGCGACACACAGACTCAATCACTCAGCAAACATATATGCTTTGACGTTTTCATATTGCTGTTTACCTTCTATTTATTCCCCCTTCACCACAAATACAGGCCTGCCATTCCTCATCCCCTCAGTCAACGCAGTCCTTCACTCTTTAGGCCCTGCAAGACCACCATGAACAAGAATCATGTCAGCAAGCAGAAGAAAAGCCTCAGTGTGCTCTTTTGTTCATACTGCTGCCCTCTAGTAACACTTCATGGCAACTGCAGCATAAGAATGGGACTGAGAAGAGGGCTGTCCTATGCAAATAATATCCTCCCATGCACACTTTCTTCTGAGACGGTCGGCGGCTTGTGCCGTGATACCGCCTCCAACATATGGTCTTCAACCAAATTTTAAAAAAGCCCACCTGCCTTAGACGAAGGATTTTGCCACTCAAAGGAAGCACATGGGGACATCACCCTCATTTAGCAGGGTCCTAAATTGCCTGCTGTCAGCCTGTATACAGAACAAGGGCGTTCGTGGGCGTTCGTGAGCGTTCCTCAAAGGAAGGAGGTGGGTGATTAAATTCACAGTGCCAGGGCAGGCCCAGCCCAGCCCAGCCCAGCCCAGCCCAGCCCAGCCCAGCCCAGCTCAGCTCAGCTCAGCCCTGCGCAGCCCTGCCCGGCACAGCGCACTGCTGTGGAGGTCCATTCCTTCACATCCTGCAGCAGGCATGATGCAGACCTATTAGAGCAAAGGCTTGACTCTGCCCTTGTCCGTCTCTTAAAGGAAACAATCTTTGTAGCTTCCTATTGCACCTAATAAATGGACTCTAGCTTGCCTCAAACTTGACCCATCATTTCATTAGCCAGAGCTCATACTTGACCTTTATTTCTATCCAAGCTCACTGACACAAAACCCCTGATTTGAGCAAGTGGCTCACATCAAAATAAAAAATCACCATCATCCAACCTATTTTACAACAAGTGTAGCCCCTTCCTCTTATTCTTGTGCTCAGTTATAACCCCCAATACCACAATTGCACTCTGCAATTCACCAAACTTAAAGGACAAAGAATGAAGACATTGATAAAGGAAGATAAGGCCTTGTCCCTATTGCACCTACTTGAGAGATAGGGCGGTTGGTAGAAGGTCATGAGGGAAAACATTTGAAATTTCGGGACACACATGCCAAAAAGAGTGTCCACTTTTCTCCTCTGTTACCAAGTAAAAAAAAATTTGCAAAAAAAAAAAAATATTCACTTTTTGAAAATTTCCACCTTGGGATACTTCTACAGCATTGGCAGGATTCGAACCCTGGCCTGTGAGGGCTGTCCCCACCAAAGGTACAAGACTTACCTTTGAGCTATAGCTCCTTGGTGGTCTAGAGGATTGCAGTAGTAACTATAAGCAACATACAGGCCTTGGTGTCCTTCCCTGCGACATCCATTGCACATGAAAAGGATGACCATGACATAAGGACAATTTGATAGGCTACTTACATGGAAACCAGTGTGGTCCAGTGGGTAAGTGCCTGCCTTCCATCCAGGCAACCAGGGTTCAAATCCCAGGTTCGGCACCAGGTGACTGATGGTGGCAGAGCAGAGGTAAGTTGGAGGTGGGCCTAAAGGGCCAATTGGTAAGTAAAATGTGTCTGTGTGTTGTGTAAGAGTGGAATCATGCCTAGTGAATGAGGGATTGCAGATTGGTTGGTAAGTAGTGAGTGGGTGGGGTCAGAGGGGAGGGGTATAGGAGGAGCTGGGTGAGAGAGGAGGGGTATAGGAGGAGCTGGGTCAGAGAGGAGGGGTGTAGGAGGAGCTCGGTCGGAGAGGATTGATATAGGAGGAGCCAAGTCAGAGTGGGTGTGGTCAGAGAGGAGGGGTTCAGGAGCAGCCTAGTCAGAGTGGGTGGGGTCAGAGAGGGGGGTATATGGGTGGGGTCAGAGAGCAGAGGAATAGGTGGAGTAGGATCCTGACTTATTGTGGGAAAGTGCAAATACTTTTTTACTGCACCCCCCTATACTCTCTGATTTCTGTTTGGAGGGGGCAGTCAAAAATGGGGGGTTCAGTATTATAAGGTGCTTGGGCGCAACGTGAAGGCGATGAGGTGCACAGAATGGCATGGCTTCCAGGTACTTTTTGGGGGGGCTACCATTAGTTTTTATTGCTCTGATCCTCCCTCATGGGGTGTACCCCAAATAGTTAGGGGCAACGGGGGTGGGGAGGCAAGAAGCTGTTTGACAGTTTCTATTACCAACAGGGGTCACCATACGATTCTGCTGCAGTTATGGTATTGAAAGGTAAAACAAGGAGCATGCGGCTGTATTTTTGCAGGTCGGGTGCCCCAAAATGTTACTGCCAGCAGCAGCAGCCCCCTTCCTCCCCACCCGGCAGATTGGTATAGGTACCTTTAGGACATTTCTGTTGAAAACAGAGGCTATAGCGAATCGCACTACAAAATCCGAGAGCACTAGCACTTGCTAAATAAAGGTGGCATCGGAGCATACGAATGAGGCAGGGAGAGGCTACTGTTGGCAATTGGTTTGGTGGGTCATAGTGAATAACCTCGACATGCAAATAGGCAGAAGTGTGAGGATTGGCAGTGTCTGTAGAGAATTTTGGCATGCTCTTCAGTTGATTGTTTCCTCCTTACGTTGGCTATGAACTACAGAGGAAAGGCCTGGCCTTACTGTTGGGCAAAACATGTTTCATGATTTTAAGAAGTGTAGTCTGGCTGTACTGAGAGGGGCTGTACAGTACGGTAAATGGCTGTATACCCCTGCGATGTGCATCCAACTGTCACTTGAGATTGAACAGCGAACGAAGCAGCTGGGTTACTGACTGAATGTAAATGGAAGGCACATAGGAAGGGTGCTTGTGGTCACTCAAATGATTGAAACCTGGTTGATGCACTACCAAAGCTGGGGTACCAGGAGGGAACATTTGAGGGGTATTGAGATGGTGGTGTGCAGAGGTCAACATATGTTTCAGAGACACAGAGGTACTGCGGTCCTGGTCCCACATAGGGGGTAGACAAAAGTCCCTGCTAAAGATTTCTGTCCAACTGTTATCACATTTTGTGCAGCCTGGCTCCCTCTGTAAGGATTCCCCAGTGTCTTTCGATCCTACAGATGACTGTAGCAAACTTCCCAAATTTTTTCTTGGCCTCATACTCCCAAAGGAGTGCCTGACATTTGCCAGCCTAACGATACTCACATTCTGGGAAAAACCTCACTAACCATGCATATTTATGTACCACACATGGCAAATCCTTACAATTGCAGAACATCATATCGCACTTGTCATTTTTGAGGTACTGTAAGTATTTGGATTTGAGGGTAATATTCATACTTGCTTGCTCTCTCCCATCTGAAGTCTACGGTGCTGCTATTCCTTTCTCACATCTCCCTTCAAAGAGACACGCGACACACAGACTCAATCACTCAGCAAACATATATGCTTTGACGTTTTCATATTGCTTTTTACCTTCTATTGATTCCCCCTTCACCACAAATACAGGCCTGCCATTCCTCATCCCCTCAGTCTACGCAGTCCTTCACTCTTTAGGCCCTGCAAGACCACCATGAACAAGAATCATGTCAGCAAGCAGAAGAAAAGCCTCAGTGTGCTCTTTTGTTCATACTGCTGCCCTCTAGTAACACTTCATGGCAACTGCAGCATAAGAATGGGACTGAGAAGAGGGCTGTCCTATGCAAATAATATCCTCCCATGCACACTTTCTTCTGAGACGGTCGGCGGCTTATGCCGTGATACCGCCTCCAACATATGGTCTTCAACCAAATTTTAAAAAAGCCCACCTGCCTTAGACAAAGGATTTTGCCACTCAGAAGAAGCACATGGGGACATCACCCTCATTTAGCAGGGTCCTAAATTGCCTGCTGTCAGCCTGTATACAGAACAAGAGCGTTCGTGGGCGTTCGTGAGCGTTCCTCAAAGGAAGGAGGTGGGTGATTAAATTCACAGTGCCAGGGCAGGCCCAGCCCAGCCCAGCCCAGCCCAGCTCAGCTCAGCCCAGCCCAGCTCAGCCCTGCGCAGCCCAACCCGGCACAGCGCACTGCTGTGGAGGTCCATTCCTTCACATCCTGCAGCAGGCATGATGCAGACCTATTAGAGCAAAGGCTTGACTCTGCCCTTGTCTGTCTCTTAAAGGAAACAATCTTTGTAGCTTCCTATTGCACCTAATAAATGGACTCTAGCTTGCCTCAAACTTGACCCATCATTTCATTAGCCAGAGCTCATACTTGACCTTTATTTCTATCCAAGCTCACTGACACAAAACCCCTGATTTGAGCAAGTGGCTCACACCAAAATAAAAAATCACCATCATCCAACCTATTTTACAACAAGTGTAGCCCCTTCCTCTTATTCTTGTCCTCAGTTATAACCCCCAATACCACAATTGCACTCTGCAATTCACCAAACTTAAAGGACAAAGAATGAAGACATTGATAAAGGAAGATAAGGCGTTGTCCCTATTGCACCTACTTGAGAGATAGGGCGGTTGGTAGAAGGTCATGAGGGAAAACATTTGAAATTTCGGGACACACATGCCAAAAAGAGTGTCCACTTTTCTCCTCTGTTACCAAGTAAAAAAAAATTTGCAAAAAAAAAAATATTCACTTTTTGAAAATTTCCACCTTGGGATACTTCTACAGCATTGGCAGGATTCGAACCCTGGCCTGTGAGGGCTGTCCCCACCAAAGGTACAAGACTTACCTTTGAGCTATAGCTCCTTGGTGGTCTAGAGGATTGCAGTAGTAACTATAAGCAACATACAGGCCTTGGTGTCCTTCCCTGCGGCATCCATTGCACATGAAAAGGATGACCATGACATAAGGACAATTTGATAGGCTACTTACATGGAAACCAGTGTGGTCCAGTGGGTAAGTGCCTGCCTTCCATCCAGGCAACCAGGGTTCAAATCCCGGGTTCGGCACCAGGTGACTGATGGTGGCAGAGCAGAGGTATGTTGGAGGTGGGCCTAAAGGGCCAATTGGTAAGTAAAATGTGTCTGTGTGTTGTGTAAGAGTGGAATCATGCCTAGTGAATGAGGGATTGCAGATTGGTTGGTAAGTAGTGAGTGGGTGGGGTCAGAGGGGAGGGGTTCAGGACCAGCCTAGTCACAGTGGGTGGGGTCAGAGAGGAGGGGTATAGGAGGAGCTGGGTCAGAGAGGAGGGGTATAGGAGGAGCTGGGTCAGAGAGGAGGGGTATAGGAGGAGCTCGGTCGGAGAGGAGGGGTATATGGGTGGGGTCAGAGAGCAGAGGAATAGGTGGAGTAGGATCCTGACTTATTGTGGGAAAGTGCAAATACTTTTTTACTGCACCCCCTATACTCTCTGATTTCTGTTGGGAGGGGGCAGTCAAAAATGGGGGGTTCAGTATTAAAAGGTGCTTGGGCGCAACGTGAAGGCGATGAGGTGCACAGAATGGCATGGCTTCCAGGTACTTTTTGGGGGGGCTACCATTAGTTTTTATTGCTCTGATCCTCCCTCATGGGGTGTACCCCAAATGGTTAGGGGCAACGGGGGGGAGGCAAGAAGCTGTTTGACAGTTTCTATTACCAACAGGGGTCACCATACGATTCTGCTGCAGTTATGGTATTGAAAGGTAAAACAAGGAGCATGTGGCTGTATTTTTGCAGGTCGGGTGCCCCAAAATGTTACTGCCAGCAGCAGCAGCCCCCTTCCTCCCCACCCGGCAGATTGTTATAGGTACCTTTAGGACATTTCTGTTGAAAACAGAGGCTATAGCGAATCGCACTACAAAATCCGAGAGCACTAACACTTGCTAAATAAAGGTGGCATCGGAGCATACGAATGAGGCAGGGAGAGGCTACTGTTGGCAATTGGTTTGGTGGGTCATAGTGAATAACCTCGACATGCAAATAGGCAGAAGTGTGAGGATTGGCAGTGTCTGTAGAGAATTTTGGCATGCTCTTCAGTTGATTGTTTCCTCCTTACATTGGCTATGAACTACAGAGGAAAGGCCTGGCCTTACTGTTGGGCAAAACATGTTTCATGATTTTAAGAAGTGTAGTCTGGCTGTACTGAGAGGGGCTGTACAGTACGGTAAATGCCTGTATACCCCTGCGATGTGCATCCAACTGTCACTTGAGATTGAACAGCAAACGAAGCAGCTGGGTTACTGACTGAATGTAAATGGAAGGCACATAGGAAGGGTGCTTGTGGTCACTCAAATGATTGAAACCTGGTTGATGCACTACCAAAGCTGGGGTACCAGGAGGGAACATTTGAGGAGTATTGAGATGGTGGTGTGCAGAGGTCAACATATGTTTCAGAGACACAGAGGTACTGCGGTCCTGGTCCCACATTGGGGGTAGACAAAAGTCCCTGCTAAAGATTTCTGTCCAACTGTTATCACATTTTGTGCAGCCTGGCTCCCTCTGTAAGGATTCCCCAGTGTCTTTCGATCCTACAGATGACTGTAGCAAACTTCCCGAATTTTTTCTTGGCCTCATACTCCCAAAGGAGTGCCTGACATTTGCCAGCCTAACGATACTCACATTCTGCGAAAAACCTCACTAACCATGCATATTTATGTACCACACATGGCAAATCCTTACAATTGCAGAACATCATATCGCACTTGTCATCTTTGAGGTACTGTAAGTATTTGGATTTGAGGGTAATATTCATCCTTGCTTGCTCTCTCCCATCTGAAGTCTACGGTGCTGCTATTCCTTTCTCACATCTCCCTTCAAAGAGACACGCGACACACAGACTCAATCACTCAGCAAACATATATGCTTTGACGTTTTCATATTGCTGTTTACCTTCTATTTATTCCCCCTTCACCACAAATACAGGCCTGCCATTCCTCATCCCCTCAGTCAACGCAGTCCTTCACTCTTTAGGCCCTGCAAGACCACCATGAACAAGAATCATGTCAGCAAGCAGAAGAAAAGCCTCAGTGTGCTCTTTTGTTCATACTGCTGCCCTCTAGTAACACTTCATGGCAACTGCAGCATAAGAATGGGACTGAGAAGAGGGCTGTCCTATGCAAATAATATCCTCCCATGCACACTTTCTTCTGAGACGGTCGGCGGCTTGTGCCGTGATACCGCCTCCAACATATGGTCTTCAACCAAATTTTAAAAAAGCCCACCTGCCTTAGACGAAGGATTTTGCCACTCAAAGGAAGCACATGGGGACATCACCCTCATTTAGCAGGGTCCTAAATTGCCTGCTGTCAGCCTGTATACAGAACAAGGGCGTTCGTGGGCGTTCGTGAGCGTTCCTCAAAGGAAGGAGGTGGGTGATTAAATTCACAGTGCCAGGGCAGGCCCAGCCCAGCCCAGCCCAGCCCAGCCCAGCCCAGCCCAGCCCAGCCCAGCCCAGCCCAGCTCAGCCCTGCGCAGCCCAGCCCGGCACAGCGCACTGCTGTGGAGGTCCATTCCTTCACATCCTGCAGCAGGCATGATGCAGACCTATTAGAGCAAAGGCTTGACTCTGCCCTTGTCTGTCTCTTAAAGGAAACAATCTTTGTAGCTTCTTATTGCACCTAATAAATGGACTCTAGCTTGCCTCAAACTTGACCCATCATTTCATTAGCCAGAGCTCATACTTGACCTTTATTTCTATCCAAGCTCACTGACACAAAACCCCTGATTTGAGCAAGTGGCTCACATCAAAATAAAAAATCACCATCATCCAACCTATTTTACAACAAGTGTAGCCCTTCCTCTTATTCTTGTGCTCAGTTATAACCCCCAATACCACAATTGCACTCTGCAATTCACCAAACTTAAAGGACAAAGAATGAAGACATTGATAAAGGAAGATAAGGCCTTGTCCCTATTGCACCTACTTGAGAGATAGGGCGGTTGGTAGAAGGTCATGAGGGAAAACATTTGAAATTTCGGGACACACATGCCAAAAAGAGTGTCCACTTTTCTCCTCTGTTACCAAGTAAAAAAAAATTTGCAAAAAAAAAAAAATATTCACTTTTTGAAAATTTCCACCTTGGGATACTTCTACAGCATTGGCAGGATTCGAACCCTGGCCTGTGAGGGCTGTCCCCACCAAAGGTACAAGACTTACCTTTGAGCTATAGCTCCTTGGTGGTCTAGAGGATTGCAGTAGTAACTATAAGCAACATACAGGCCTTGGTGTCCTTCCCTGCGGCATCCATTGCACATGAAAAGGATGACCATGACATAAGGACAATTTGATAGGTTACTTACATGGAAACCAGTGTGGTCCAGTGGGTAAGTGCCTGCCTTCCATCCAGGCAACCAGGGTTCAAATCCCAGGTTCGGCACCAGGTGACTGATGGTGGCAGAGCAGAGGTAAGTTGGAGGTGGGCCCAAAGGGCCAATTGGTAAGTAAAATGTGTCTGTGTGTTGTGTAAGAGTGGAATCATGCCTAGTGAATGAGGGATTGCAGATTGGTTGGTAAGGAGTGGGTTGGGGCAGAGGGGAGGGGTATAGGAGGAGCTGGGTGAGAGAGGAGGGGTATAGGAGGAGCTGGGTCGGAGAGGATTGGTATAGGAAGAGCCTAGGCAGAGTAGGTGGGGTCGGATAGGAGGGGTATAGGAGGAGCCTAGTCAGAGTGGGTGGGGTCAGAGAGGAGGGGTGTAGGAGGAGCTCGGTCGGAGAGGATTGATATAGGAGGAGCCAAGTCAGAGTGGGTGTGGTCAGAGAGGAGGGGTTCAGGAGCAGCCTAGTCAGAGTGGGTGGGGTCAGAGAGGGGGGTATATGGGTGGGGTCAGAGAGCAGAGGAATAGGTGGAGTAGGATCCTGACTTATTGTGGGAAAGTGCAAATACTTTTTTACTGCACCCCCCCTATACTCTCTGATTTCTGTTTGGAGGGGGCAGTCAAAAATGGGGGGTTCAGTATTAAAAGGTGCTTGGGCGCAACGTGAAGGCGATGAGGTGCACAGAATGGCATGGCTTCCAGGTACTTTTTGGGGGGGCTACCATTAGTTTTTATTGCTCTGATCCTCCCTCATGGGGTGTACCCCAAATAGTTAGGGGCAACGGGGGTGGGGAGGCAAGAAGCTGTTTGACAGTTTCTATTACCAACAGGGGTCACCATACGATTCTGCTGCAGTTATGCTATTGAAAGGTAAAACAAGGAGCATGTGGCTGTATTTTTGCAGGTCGGGTGCCCCAAAATGTTACTGCCAGCAGCAGCAGCCCCCTTCCTCCCCACCCGGCAGATTGGTATAGGTACCTTTAGGACATTTCTGTTGAAAACAGAGGCTATAGCGAATCGCACTACAAAATCCGAGAGCACTAGCACTTGCTAAATAAAGGTGGCATCGGAGCATACGAATGAGGCAGGGAGAGGCTACTGTTGGCAATTGGTTTGGTGGGCCATAGTGAATAACCTCGACATGCAAATAGGCAGAAGTGTGAGGATTGGCAGTGTCTGTAGAGAATTTTGGCATGCTCTTCAGTTGATTGTTTCCTCCTTACGTTGGCTATGAACTACAGAGGAAAGGCCTGGCCTTACTGTTGGGCAAAACATGTTTCATGATTTTAAGAAGTGTAGTCTGGCTGTACTGAGAGGGGCTGTACAGTACGGTAAATGCCTGTATACCCCTGCGATGTGCATCCAACTGTCACTTGAGATTGAACAGCGAACGAAGCAGCTGGGTTACTGACTGAATGTAAATGGAAGGCACATAGGAAGGGTGCTTGTGGTCACTCAAATGATTGAAACCTGGTTGATGCACTACCAAAGCTGGGGTACCAGGAGGGAACATTTGAGGGGTATTGAGATGGTGGTGTGCAGAGGTCAACATATGTTTCAGAGACACAGAGGTACTGCGGTCCTGGTCCCACATAGGGGGTAGACAAAAGTCCCTGCTAAAGATTTCTGTCCAACTGTTATCACATTTTGTGCAGCCTGGCTCCCTCTGTAAGGATTCCCCAGTGTCTTTCGATCCTACAGATGACTGTAGCAAACTTCCCAAATTTTTTCTTGGCCTCATACTCCCAAAGGAGTGCCTGACATTTGCCAGCCTAACGATACTCACATTCTGGGAAAAACCTCACTAACCATGCATATTTATGTACCACACATGGCAAATCCTTACAATTGCAGAACATCATATCGCACTTGTCATTTTTGAGGTACTGTAAGTATTTGGATTTGAGGGTAATATTCATACTTGCTTGCTCTCTCCCATCTGAAGTCTACGGTGCTGCTATTCCTTTCTCACATCTCCCTTCAAAGAGACACGCGACACATAGACTCAATCACTCAGCAAACATGTATGCTTTGACGTTTTCACATTGCTTTTTACCTTCTATTTATTCCCCCTTCACCACAAATACAGGCCTGCCATTCCTCATCCCCTCAGTCAACGCAGTCCTTCACTCTTTAGGCCCTGCAAGACCACCATGAACACGAATCATGTCAGCAAGCAGAAGAAAAGCCTCAGTGTGCTCTTTTGTTCATACTGCTGCCCTCTAGTAAGACTTCATGGCAACTGCAGCATAAGAATGGGACTGAGAAGAGGGCTGTCCTATGCAAATAATATCCTCCCATGCACACTTTCTTCTGAGACGGTCGGCGGCTTATGCCGTGATACCGCCTCCAACATATGGTCTTCAACCAAATTTTAAAAAAGCCCACCTGCCTTAGACAAAGGATTTTGCCACTCAGAAGAAGCACATGGGGACATCACCCTCATTTAGCAGGGTCCTAAATTGCCTGCTGTCAGCCAGTTTCTATTGCCAACAGGGGTCACCATACGATTCTGCTGCAGTTATGCTATTGAAAGGTAAAACAAGGAGCATGTGGCTGTATTTTTGCAGGTCGGGTTCCCCAAAATGTTACTGCCAGCAGCAGCAGCCCCCTTCCTCCCCACCCGGCAGATTGGTATAGGTACCTTTAGGACATTTCTGTTGAAAACAGAGGCTATAGCGAATCGCACTACAAAATCCGAGAGCACTAACACTTGCTAAATAAAGGTGGCATCGGAGCATACGAATGAGGCAGGGAGAGGCTACTGTTGGCAATTGGTTTGGTGGGTCATAGTGAATAACCTCGACATGCAAATAGGCAGAAGTGTGAGGATTGGCAGTGTCTGTAGAGAATTTTGGCATGCTCTTCAGTTGATTGTTTCCTCCTTACGTTGGCTATGAACTACAGAGGAAAGGCCTGGCCTTACTGTTGGGCAAAACATGTTTCATGATTTTAAGAAGCGTAGTCTGGCTGTACTGAGAGGGGCTGTACAGTACGGTAAATGCCTGTATACCCCTGCGATGTGCATCCAACTGTCACTTGAGATTGAACAGCGAACGAAGCAGCTGGGTTACTGACTGAATGTAAATGGAAGGCACATAGGAAGGGTGCTTGTGGTCACTCAAATGATTGAAACCTGGTTGATGCACTACCAAAGCTGGGGTACCAGGAGGGAACATTTGAGGGGTATTGAGATGGTGGTGTGCAGAGGTCAACATATGTTTCAGAGACACAGAGGTACTGCGGTCCTGGTCCCACATTGGGGGTAGACAAAAGTCCCTGCTAAAGATTTCTGTCCAACTGTTATCACATTTTGTGCAGCCTGGCTCCCTCTGTAAGGATTCCCCAGTGTCTTTCGATCCTACAGATGACTGTAGCAAACTTCCCAAATTTTTTCTTGGCCTCATACTCCCAAAGGAGTGCCTGACATTTGCCAGCCTAACGATACTCACATTCTGGGAAAAACCTCACTAACCATGCATATTTATGTACCACACATGGCAAATCCTTACAATTGCTGAACATCATATCGCACTTGTCATCTTTGAGGTACTGTAAGTATTTGGATTTGAGGGTAATATTCATCCTTGCTTGCTCTCTCCCATCTGAAGTCTACGGTGCTGCTATTCCTTTCTCACATCTCCCTTCAAAGAGACACGCGACACACAGACTCAATCACTCAGCAAACATATATGCTTTGACGTTTTCATATTGCTGTTTACCTTCTATTTATTCCCCCTTCACCACAAATACAGGCCTGCCATTCCTCATCCCCTCAGTCAACGCAGTCCTTCACTCTTTAGGCCCTGCAAGACCACCATGAACAAGAATCATGTCAGCAAGCAGAAGAAAAGCCTCAGTGTGCTCTTTTGTTCATACTGCTGCCCTCTAGTAACACTTCATGGCAACTGCAGCATAAGAATGGGACTGAGAAGAGGGCTGTCCTATGCAAATAATATCCTCCCATGCACACTTTCTTCTGAGACGGTCGGCGGCTTATGCCGTGATACCGCCTCCAACATATGGTCTTCAACCAAATTTTAAAAAAGCCCACCTGCCTTAGACGAAGGATTTTGCCACTCAGAAGAAGCACATGGGGACATCACCCTCATTTAGCAGGGTCCTAAATTGCCTGCTGTCAGCCTGTATACAGAACAAGGGCGTTCGTGAGCGTTCCTCAAAGGAAGGAGGTGGGTGATTAAATTCACAGTGCCAGGGCAGGCCCAGCCCAGCCCAGCCCAGCCCAGCCCAGCCCAGCCCAGCCCAGCCCAGCCCAGCTCAGCCCTGCGCAGCCCAGCCCGGCACAGCGCACTGCTGTGGAGGTCCATTCCTTCACATCCTGCAGCAGGCATGATGCAGACCTATTAGAGCAAAGGCTTGACTCTGCCCTTGTCTGTCTCTTAAAGGAAACAATCTTTGTAGCTTCTTATTGCACCTAATAAATGGACTCTAGCTTGCCTCAAACTTGACCCATCATTTCATTAGCCGGAGCTCATACTTGACCTTTATTTCTATCCAAGCTCACTGACACAAAACCCCTGATTTGAGCAAGTGGCTCACATCAAAATAAAAAATCACCATCATCCAACCTATTTTACAACAAGTGTAGCCCCTTCCTCTTATTCTTGTGCTCAGTTATAACCCCCAATACCACAATTGCACTCTGCAATTCACCAAACTTAAAGGACAAAGAATGAAGACATTGATAAAGGAAGATAAGGCCTTGTCCCTATTGCACCTACTTGAGAGATAGGGCGGTTGGTAGAAGGTCATGAGGGAAAACATTTGAAATTTCGGGACACACATGCCAAAAAGAGTGTCCACTTTTCTCCTCTGTTACCAAGTAAAAAAAAAATTTGCAAAAAAAAAAACAATTCACTTTTTGAAAATTTCCACCTTGGGATACTTCTAGAGCATTGGCAGGATTCGAACCCTGGCCTGTGAGGGCTGTCCCCACCAAAGGTACAAGACTTACCTTTGAGCTATAGCTCCTTGGTGGTCTAGAGGATTGCAGTAGTAACTATAAGCAACATACAGGCCTTGGTGTCCTTCCCTGCGGCATCCATTGCACATGAAAAGGATGACCATGACATAAGGACAATTTGATAGGCTGCTTACATGGAAACCAGTGTGGTCCAGTGGGTAAGTGCCTGCCTTCCATCCAGGGAACCAGGGTTCAAATACCGAGTTCGGCACCAGGTGACTGATGGTGGCAGAGCAGAGGTAAGTTGGAGGTCGGCCTAAAGGGCCAATTGGTAAGTAAAATGTGTCTGTGTGTTGTGTAAGAGTGGAGGAATAGGTGGAGTAGGATCCTGACTTATTGTGGGAAAGTGCAAATACTTTTTTACTGCACCCCCCTATACTCTCTGATTTCTGTTGGGAGGGGGCAGTCAAAAATGGGGGGTTCAGTATTAAAAGGTGCTTGGGCGCAACGTGAAGGCGATGAGGTGCACAGAATGGCATGGCTTCCAGGTACTTTTTGGGGGGGCTACCATTAGTTTTTATTGCTCTGATCCTCCCTCATGGGGTGTACCCCAAATAGTTAGGGGCAACGGGGGGGGGGGAGGCAAGAAGCTGTTTGACAGTTTCTATTGCCAACAGGGGTCACCATACGATTCTGCTGCAGTTATGCTATTGAAAGGTAAAACAAGGAGCATGTGGCTGTATTTTTGCAGGTCGGGTGCCCCAAAATGTTACTGCCAGCAGCAGCAGCCCCCTTCCTCCCCACCCGGCAGATTGGTATAGGTACCTTTAGGACATTTCTGTTGAAAACAGAGGCTATAGCGAATCGCACTACAAAATCCGAGAGCACTAACACTTGCTAAATAAAGGTGGCATCGGAGCATACGAATGAGGCAGGGAGAGGCTACTGTTGGCAATTGGTTTGGTGGGTCATAGTGAATAACCTCGACATGCAAATAGGCAGAAGTGAGAGGATTGGCAGTGTCTGTAGAGAATAAAGGCATGCTCTTCAGTTGATTGTTTCCTCCTTACGTTGGCTATGAACTACAGAGGAAAGGCCTGGCCTTACTGTTGGGCAAAACATGTTTCATGATTTTAAGAAGTGTAGTCTGGCTGTACTGAGAGGGGCTGTACAGTACGGTAAATGCCTGTATACCCCTGCGATGTGCATCCAACTGTCACTTGAGATTGAACAGCGAACGAAGCAGCTGGGTTACTGACTGAATGTAAATGGAAGGCACATAGGAAGGGTGCTTGTGGTCACTCAAATGATTGAAACCTGGTTGATGCACTACCAAAGCTGGGGTACCAGGAGGGAACATTTGAGGGGTATTGAGATGGTGGTGTGCAGAGGTCAACATATGTTTCAGAGACACAGAGGTACTGCGGTCCTGGTCCCACATTGGGGGTAGACAAAAGTCCCTGCTAAAGATATCTGTCCAACTGTTATCACATTTTGTGCAGCCTGGCTCCCTCTGTAAGGATTCCCCAGTGTCTTTCGATCCTACAGATGACGGTAGCAAACTTCCCAAATTTTTTCTTGGCCTCATACTCCCAAAGGAGTGCCTGACATTTGCCAGCCTAACGATACTCACATTCTGGGAAAAACCTCACTAACCATGCATATTTATGTACCACACATGGCAAATCCTTACAATTGCAGAACATCATATCGCACTTGTCATCTTTGAGGTACTGTAAGTATTTGGATTTGAGGGTAATATTCATCCTTGCTTGCTCTCTCCCATCTGAAGTCTACGGTGCTGCTATTCCTTTCTCACATCTCCCTTCAAAGAGACACGCGACACACAGACTCAATCACTCAGCAAACATATATGCTTTGACGTTTTCATATTGCTGTTTACCTTCTATTTATTCCCCCTTCACCACAAATACAGGCCTGCCATTCCTCATCCCCTCAGTCAACGCAGTCCTTCACTCTTTAGGCCCTGCACGACCACCATGAACAAGAATCATGTCAGCAAGCAGAAGAAAAGCCTCAGTGTGCTCTTTTGTTCATACTGCTGCCCTCTAGTAACACTTCATGGCAACTGCAGCATAAGAATGGGACTGAGAAGAGGGCTGTCCTATGCAAATAATATCCTCCCATGCACACTTTCTTCTGAGACGGTCGGCGGCTTGTGCCGTGATACCGCCTCCAACATATGGTCTTCAACCAAATTTTAAAAAAGCCCACCTGCCTTAGACGAAGGATTTTGCCACTCAAAGGAAGCACATGGGGACATCACCCTCATTTAGCAGGGTCCTAAATTGCCTGCTGTCAGCCTGTATACAGAAAAAGGGCGTTCGTGGGCGTTCGTGAGCGTTCCTCAAAGGAAGGAGGTGGGTGATTAAATTCACAGTGCCAGGGCAGGCCCAGCCCAGCCCAGCCCAGCCCAGCCCAGCCCAGCCCTGCGCAGCCCAGCCCGGCACAGCGCACTGCTGTGGAGGTCCATTCCTTCACATCCTGCAGCAGGCATGATGCAGACCTATTAGAGCAAAGGCTTGACTCTGCCCTTGTCTGTCTCTTAAAGGAAACAATCTTTCTAGCTTCTTATTGCACCTAATAAATGGACTCTAGCTTGCCTCAAACTTGACCCATCATTTCATTAGCCAGAGCTCATACTTGACCTTTATTTCTATCCAAGCTCACTGACACAAAACCCCTGATTTGAGCAAGTGGCTCACACCAAAATAAAAAATCACCATCATCCAACCTATTTTACAACAAGTGTAGCCCCTTCCTCTTATTCTTGTGCTCAGTTATAACCCCCAATACCACAATTGCACTCTGTAATTCACCAAACTTAAAGGACAAAGAATGAAGACACTGATAAAGGAAGATAAGGCCTTGTCCCTATTGCACCTACTTGAGAGATAGGGCGGTTGGTAGAAGGTCATGAGGGAAAACATTTGAAATTTCGGGACACACATGCCAAAAAGAGTGTCCACTTTTCTCCTCTGTTACCAAGTAAAAAAAAAATTTGCAAAAAAAAAAAACCATTCACTTTTTGAAAATTTCCACCTTGGGATACTTCTAGAGCATTGGCAGGATTCGAACCCTGGCCTGTGAGGGCTGTCCCCACCAAAGGTACAAGACTTACCTTTGAGCTATAGGCCTTGGTGTCCTTCCCTGTGGCATCCATTGCACATGAAAAGGTGACCATGACATAAGGACAATTTGATAGGCTACTTACATGGAAACCAGTGTGGTCCAGTGGGTAAGTGCCTGCCTTCCATCCAGGCAACCAGGGTTCAAATCCCGAGTTCGGCACCAGGTGACTGATGGTGGCAGAGCAGAGGTAAGTTGGAGGTCGGCCTAAAGGGCCAATTGGTAAGTAAAATGTGTCTGTGTGGAGTGGAGGAATAGGTGGAGTAGGATCCTGACTTATTGTGGGAAAGTGCAAATACTTTTTTACTGCACCCCCCTATACTCTCTGATTTCTGTTGGGAGGGGGCAGTCAAAAATGGGGGGTTCAGTATTAAAAGGTGCTTGGGCGCAACGTGAAGGCGATGAGGTGCACAGAATGGCATGGCTTCCAGGTACTTTTTGGGGGGGCTACCATTAGTTTTTATTGCTCTGATCCTCCCTCATGGGGTGTACCCCAAATGGTTAGGGGCAACGGGGGGGAGGCAAGAAGCTGTTTGACAGTTTCTATTACCAGAGGAAAGGCCTGGCCTTACTGTTGGGCAAAACATGTTTCATGATTTTAAGAAGTGTAGTCTGGCTGTACTGAGAGGGGCTGTACAGTACGGTAAATGCCTGTATACCCCTGCGATGTGCATCCAACTGTCACTTGAGATTGAACAGCGAACGAAGCAGCTGGGTTACTGACTGAATGTAAATGGAAGGCACATAGGAAGGGTGCTTGTGGTCACTCAAATGATTGAAACCTGGTTGATGCACTACCAAAGCTGGGGTACCAGGAGGGAACATTTGAGGGGTATTGAGATGGTGGTGTGCAGAGGTCAACATATGTTTCAGAGACACAGAGGTACTGCGGTCCTGGTCCCCTATTGGGGGTAGACAAAAGTCCCTGCTAAAGATTTCTGTCCAACTGTTAGCACATTTTGTGCAGCCTGGCTCCCTCTGTAAGGATTCCCCAGTGTCTTTCGATCCTACAGATGACTGTAGCAAACTTCTCAAATTTTTTCTTGGCCTCATACTCCCAAAGGAGTGCCTGACATTTGCCAGCCTAACGATACTCACATTCTGGGAAAAACCTCACTAACCATGCATATTTATGTACCACCCATGGCAAATCCTTACAATTGCAGAACATCATATCGCACTTGTCATCTTTGAGGTACTGTAAGTATTTGGATTTGAGGGTAATATTCATCCTTGCTTGCTCTCTCCCATCTGAAGTCTACGGTGCTGCTATTCCTTTCTCACATCTCCCTTCAAAGAGACACGCGACACACAGACTCAATCACTCAGCAAACATATATGCTTTGACGTTTTCATATTGCTGTTTACCTTCTAATTATTCCCCCTTCACCACAAATACAGGCCTGCCATTCCTCATCCCCTCAGTCAACGCAGTCCTTCACTCTTTAGGCCCTGCAAGACCACCATGAACAAGAATCATGTCAGCAAGCAGAAGAAAAGCCTCAGTGTGCTCTTTTGTTCATACTGCTGCCCTCTAGTAACACTTCATGGCAACTGCAGCATAAGAATGGGACTGAGAAGAGGGCTGTCCTATGCAAATAATATCCTCCCATGCACACTTTCTTCTGAGACGGTCGGCGGCTTGTGCCGTGATACCGCCTCCAACATATGGTCTTCAACCAAATTTTAAAAAAGCCCACCTGCCTTAGACGAAGAATTTTGCCACTCAAAGGAAGCACATGGGGACATCACCCTCATTTAGCAGGGTCCTAAGTTGCCTGCTGTCAGCCTGTATACAGAACAAGGGCGTTTGTGGGCGTTCGTGAGCGTTCCTCAAAGGAAGGAGGTGGGTGATTAAATTCACAGTGCCAGGGCAGGCCCAGCCCAGCCCAGCCCAGCTCAGCCCTGCGCAGCCCAGCCCGGCACAGCGCACTGCTGTGGAGGTCCATTCCTTCACATCCTGCAGCAGGCATGATGCAGACCTATTAGAGCAAAGGCTTGACTCTGCCCTTGTCTGTCTCTTAAAGGAAACAATCTTTCTAGCTTCTTATTGCACCTAATAAATGGACTCTAGCTTGCCTCAAACTTGACCCATCATTTCATTAGCCAGAGCTCATACTTGACCTTTATTTCTATCCAAGCTCACTGACACAAAACCCCTGATTTGAGCAAGTGGCTCACACCAAAATAAAAAATCACCATCATCCAACCTATTTTACAACAAGTGTAGCCCCTTCCTCTTATTCTTGTGCTCAGTTATAACCCCAATACCACAATTGCACTCTGCAATTCACCAAACTTAAAGGACAAAGAATGAAGACATTGATAAAGGAAGATAAGGCCTTGTCCCTATTGCACCTACTTGAGAGATAGGGCGGTTGGTAGAAGGTCATGAGGGAAAACATTTGAAATTTCGGGACACACATGCCAAAAAGAGTGTCCACTTTTCTCCTCTGTTACCAAGTAAAAAAAAAATTTGCAAAAAAAAAAAACTATTCACTTTTTGAAAATTTCCACCTTGGGATACTTCTAGAGCATTGGCAGGATTCGAACCCTGGCCTGTGAGGGCTGTCCCCACCAAAGGTACAAGACTTACCTTTGAGCTATTGCTCCTTGGTGGTCCAGAGGATTGCAGTAGTAACTATAAGCAACATACAGGCCTTGGTGTCCTTCCCTGCGGCATCCATTGCACATGAAAAGGTGACCATGACATAAGGACAATTTGATAGGCTACTTACATGGAAACCAGTGTGGTCCAGTGGGTAAGTGCCTGCCTTCCATCCAGGCAACCAGGGTTCAAATCCCGAGTTCGGCACCAGGTGACTGATGGTGGCAGAGCAGAGGTAAGTTGGTAAGAGGTCGGCCTAAAGGGCCAATTGGTAAGTAAAATGTGTTGTGCAAGAGTGGAGGAATAGGTGGAGTAGGATCCTGACTTATTGTGGGAAAGTGCAAATACTTTTTTACTGCACCCCCCTATACTCTCTGATTTCTGTTGGGAGGGGGCAGTCAAAAATGGGGGGTTCAGTATTAAAAGGTGCTTGGGCGCAACGTGAAGGCGATGAGGTGCACAGAATGGCATGGCTTCCAGGTACTTTTTGGGGGGGCTACCATTAGTTTTTATTGCTCTGATCCTCCTTCATGGGGTGTACCCCAAATGGTTAGGGGCAACGGGGGGGAGGCAAGAAGCTGTTTGACAGTTTCTATTACCAACAGGGGTCACCATACGATTCCGCTGCAGTTATGGTATTGAAAGGTAAAACAAGGAGCATGTGGCTGTATTTTTGCAGGTCGGGTGCCCCAAAATGTTACTGCCAGCAGCAGCAGCCCCCTTCCTCCCCACCCGGCAGATTGGTATAGGTACCTTTAGGACATTTCTGTTGAAAACAGAGGCTATAGCGAATCGCACTACAAAATCCGAGAGCACTAACACTTGCTAAATAAAGGTGGCATCGGAGCATACGAATGAGGCAGGGAGAGGCTACTGTTGGCAATTGGTTTGGTGGGTCATAGTGAATAACCTCGGCATGCAAATAGGCAGAAGTGTGAGGATTGGCAGTGTCTGTAGAGAATTTTGGCATGCTCTTCAGTTGATTTTTTCCTCCTTACGTTGGCTATGAACTACAGAGGAAAGGCCTGGCCTTACTGTTGGGCAAAACATGTTTCATGATTTTATGAAGTGTAGTCTGGCTGTACTGAGAGGGGCTGTACAGTACGGTAAATGCCTGTATACCCCTGCGATGTGCATCCAACTGTCACTTGAGATTGAACAGCGAACGAAGCAGCTGGGTTACTGACTGAATGTAAATGGAAGGCACATAGGAAGGGTGCTTGTGGTCACTCAAATGATTGAAACCTGGTTGATGCACTACCAAAGCTGGGGTACCAGGAGGGAACATTTGAGGGGTATTGAGATGGTGGTGTGCAGAGGTCAACATATGTTTCAGAGACACAGAGGTACTGCGGTCCTGGTCCCACATTGGGGGTAGACAAAAGTCCCTGCTAAAGATTTCTGTCCAACTGTTAGCACATTTTGTGCAGCCTAGCTCCCTCTGTAAGGATTCCCCAGGGTCTTTCGATCCTACAGATGACTGTAGCAAACTTCTCAAATTTTTTCTTGGTCTCATACTCCCAAAGGAGTGCCTGACATTTGCCAGCCTAACGATACTCACATTCTGGGAAAAACCTCACTAACCATGCATATTTATGTACCACCCATGGCAAATCCTTACAATTGCAGAACATCATATCGCACTTGTCATCTTTGAGGTACTGTAAGTATTTGGATTTGAGGGTAATATTCATCCTTGCTTGCTCTCTCCCATCTGAAGTCTACGGTGCTGCTATTCCTTTCTCACATCTCCCTTCAAAGAGACACGTGACACACAGACTCAATCACTCAGCAAACATATATGCTTTGACGTTTTCATATTGCTGTTTACCTTCTAATTATTCCCCCTTCACCACAAATACAGGCCTGCCATTCCTCATCCCCTCAGTCAACGCAGTCCTTCACTCTTTAGGCCCTGCAAGACCACCATGAACAAGAATCATGTCAGCAAGCAGAAGAAAAGCCTCAGTGTGCTCTTTTGTTCATAATGCTGCCCTCTAGTAACACTTCATGGCAACTGCAGCATAAGAATGGGACTGAGAAGAGGGCTGTCCTCTGCAAATAATATCCTCCCATGCACACTTTCTTCTGAGACGGTCGGCGGCTTGTGCCGTGATACCGCCTCAAACATATGGTCTTCAACCAAATTTTAAAAAAGCCCACCTGCCTTAGACGAAGAATTTTGCCACTCAAAGGAAGCACATGGGGACATCACCCTCATTTAGCAGGGTCCTAAATTGCCTGCTGTCAGCCTGTATACAGAACAAGGGCGTTCGTGGGCGTTCGTGAGCATTCCTCAAAGGAAGGAGGTGGGTGATTAAATTCACAGTGCCAGGGCAGGCCCAGCCCAGCCCAGCCCAGCCCAGCCCAGCCCAGCCCTGCGCAGCCCAGCCCGGCACAGCGCACTGCTGTGGAGGTCCATTCCTTCACATCCTGCAGCAGGCATGATGCAGACCTATTAGAGCAAAGGCTTGACTCTGCCCTTGTCTGTCTCTTAAAGGAAACAATCTTTCTAGCTTCTTATTGCACCTAATAAATGGACTCTAGCTTGCCTCAAACTTGACCCATCATTTCATTAGCCAGAGCTCATACTTGACCTTTATTTCTATCCAAGCTCACTGACACAAAACCCCTGATTTGAGCAAGTGGCTCACACCAAAATAAAAAATCACCATCATCCAACCTATTTTACAACAAGTGTAGCCCCTTCCTCTTATTCTTGTGCTCAGTTATAACCCCCAATACCACAATTGCACTCTGTAATTCACCAAACTTAAAGGACAAAGAATGAAGACACTGATAAAGGAAGATAAGGCCTTGTCCCTATTGCACCTACTTGAGAGATAGGGCGGTTGGTAGAAGGTCATGAGGGAAAACATTTGAAATTTCGGGACACACATGCCAAAAAGAGTGTCCACTTTTCTCCTCTGTTACCAAGTAAAAAAAAAATTTGGAAAAAAAAAAAACCATTCACTTTTTGAAAATTTCCACCTTGGGATACTTCTAGAGCATTGGCAGGATTCGAACCCTGGCCTGTGAGGGCTGTCCCCACCAAAGGTACAAGACTTACCTTTGAGCTATAGCTCCTTGGTGGTCTAGAGGATTGCAGTAGTAACTATAAGCAACATACAGGCCTTGGTGTCCTTCCCTGCGGCATCCATTGCACATGAAAAGGATGACCATGACATAAGGACAATTTGATAGGCTACTTACATGGAAACCAGTGTGGTCCAGTGGGTAAGTGCCTGCCTTCCATCCAGGCAACCAGGGTTCAAATCCCGAGTTCGGCACCAGGTGACTGATGGTGGCAGAGCAGAGGTAAGTTGGAGGTCGGCCTAAAGGGCCAATTGGTAAGTAAAATGTGTCTGTGTGTTGTGTAAGAGTGGAGGAATAGGTGGAGTAGGATCCTGACTTATTGTGGGAAAGTGCAAATACTTTTTTACTGCACCCCCCTATACTCTCTGATTTCTGTTGGGAGGGGGCAGTCAAAAATGGGGGGTTCAGTATTAAAAGGTGCTTGGGCGCAACGTGAAGGCGATGAGGTGCACAGAATGGCATGGCTTCCAGGTACTTTTTGGGGGGGCTACCATTAGTTTTTATTGCTCTGATCCTCCTTCATGGGGTGTACCCCAAATGGTTAGGGGCAACGGGGGGGAGGCAAGAAGCTGTTTGACAGTTTCTATTACCAACAGGGGTCACCATACGATTCCGCTGCAGTTATGGTATTGAAAGGTAAAACAAGGAGCATGTGGCTGTATTTTTGCAGGTCGGGTGCCCCAAAATGTTACTGCCAGCAGCAGCAGCCCCCTTCCTCCCCACCCGGCAGATTGGTATAGGTACCTTTAGGACATTTCTGTTGAAAACAGAGGCTATAGCGAATCGCACTACAAAATCCGAGAGCACTAACACTTGCTAAATAAAGGTGGCATCGGAGCATACGAATGAGGCAGGGAGAGGCTACTGTTGGCAATTGGTTTGGTGGGTCATAGTGAATAACCTCGGCATGCAAATAGGCAGAAGTGTGAGAATTGGCAGTGTCTGTAGAGAATTTTGGCATGCTCTTCAGTTGATTTTTTCCTCCTTACGTTGGCTATGAACTACAGAGGAAAGGCCTGGCCTTACTGTTGGGCAAAACATGTTTCATGATTTTAAGAAGTGTAGTCTGGCTGTACTGAGAGGGGCTGTACAGTCCGGTAAATGCCTGTATACCCCTGCGATGTGCATCCAACTGTCACTTGAGATTGAACAGCGAACGAAGCAGCTGGGTTACTGACTGAATGTAAATGGAAGGCACATAGGAAGGGTGCTTGTGGTCACTCAAATGATTGAAACCTGGTTGATGCACTACCAAAGCTGGGGTACCAGGAGGGAACATTTGAGGGGTATTGAGATGGTGGTGTGCAGAGGTCAACATATGTTTCAGAGACACAGAGGTACTGCGGTCCTGGTCCCACATTGGGGGTAGACAAAAGTCCCTGCTAAAGATTTCTGTCCAACTGTTAGCACATTTTGTGCAGCCTGGCTCCCTCTGTAAGGATTCCCCAGTGTCTTTCGATCCTACAGATGACTGTAGCAAACTTCTCAAATTTTTTCTTGGCCTCATACTCCCAAAGGAGTGCCTGACATTTGCCAGCCTAACGATACTCACATTCTGGGAAAAACCTCACTAACCATGCATATTTATGTACCACCCATGGCAAATCCTTACAATTGCAGAACATCATATCGCACCTGTCATCTTTGAGGTACTGTAAGTATTTGGATTTGAGGGTAATATTCATCCTTGCTTGCTCTCTCCCATCTGAAGTCTACGGTGCTGCTATTCCTTTCTCACATCTCCCTTCAAAGAGACACGCGACACACAGACTCAATCACTCAGCAAACATATATGCTTTGACGTTTTCATATTGCTGTTTACCTTCTAATTATTCCCCCTTCACCACAAATACAGGCCTGCCATTCCTCATCCCCTCAGTCAACGCAGTCCTTCACTCTTTAGGCCCTGCAAGACCACCATGAACAAGAATCATGTCAGCAAGCAGAAGAAAAGCCTCAGTATGCTCTTTTGTTCATAATGCTGCCCTCTAGTAACACTTCATGGCAACTGCAGCATAAGAATGGGACTGAGAAGAGGGCTGTCCTATGCAAATAATATCCTCCCATGCACACTTTCTTCTGAGACGGTCAGCGGCTTGTGCCGTGATACTGCCTCCAACATATGGTCTTCAACCAAATTTTAAAAAAGCCCACCTGCCTTAGACGAAGAATTTTGCCACTCAAAGGAAGCACATGGGGACATCACCCTCATTTAGCAGGGTCCTAAATTGCCTGCTGTCAGCCTGTATACAGAACTAGGGCGTTCGTGGGCGTTCATGAGCGTTCCTCAAAGGAAGGAGGTGGGTGATTAAATTCACAGTGCCAGGGCAGGCCCAGCCCAGCCCAGCCCAGCCCAGCCCAGCCCAGCCCAGCCCAGCCCAGCCCAGCCCAGCCCAGCCCAGCCCAGCCCAGCCCAGCCCAGCCCAGCTCAGCCCTGCGCAGCCCAGCCCGGCACAGCGCACTGCTGTGGAGGTCCATTCCTTCACATCCTGCAGCAGGCATGATGCAGACCTATTAGAGCAAAGGCTTGACTCTGCCCTTGTCTGTCTCTTAAAGGAAACAATCTTTCTAGCTTCTTATTGCACCTAATAAATGGACTCTAGCTTGCCTCAAACTTGACCCATCATTTCATTAGCCAGAGCTCATACTTGACCTTTATTTCTATCCAAGCTCACTGACACAAAACCCCTGATTTGAGCAAGTGGCTCACACCAAAATAAAAAATCACCATCATCCAACCTATTTTACAACAAGTGTAGCCCCTTCCTCTTATTCTTGTGCTCAGTTATAACCCCCAATACCACAATTGCACTCTGTAATTCACCAAACTTAAAGGACAAAGAATGAAGACACTGATAAAGGAAGATAAGGCCTTGTCCCTATTGCACCTACTTGAGAGATAGGGCGGTTGGTAGAAGGTCACGAGGGAAAACATTTGAAATTTCGGGACACACATGCCAAAAAGAGTGTCCACTTTTCTCCTCTGTTACCAAGTAAAAAAAAAATTTGTAAAAAAAAAAAACTATTCACTTTTTGAAAATTTCCACCTTGGGATACTTCTAGAGCATTGGCAGGATTCGAACCCTGGCCTGTGAGGGCTGTCCCCACCAAAGGTACAAGACTTACCTTTGAGCTATAGCTCCTTGGTGGTCTAGAGGATTGTAGTAGTAACTATAAGCAACATACAGGCCTTGGTGTCCTTCCCTGCGGCATCCATTGCACATGAAAAGGATGACCATGACATAAGGACAATTTGATAGGCTACTTACATGGAAACCAGTGTGGTCCAGTGGGTAAGTGCCTGCCTTCCGTCCAGGCAACCAGGGTTCAAATCCTGAGTTCGGCACCAGGTGACTGATGGTGGCAGAGCAGAGGTAAGTTGGAGGTCGGCCTAAAGGGCCAATTGCTAAGTAAAATGTGTCTGTGTGTTGTGTAAGAGTGGAGGAATAGGTGGAGTAGGATCCTGACTTATTGCGGGAAAGTGCAAATACTTTTTTACTGCACCCCCCTATACTCTCTGATTTCTGTTGGGAGGGGGCAGTCAAAAATGGGGGGTTCAGTATTAAAAGGTGCTTGGGCGCAACGTGAAGGCGATGAGGTGCACAGAATGGCATGGCTTCCAGGTACTTTTTGGGGGGGCTACCATTAGTTTTTATTGCTCTGATCCTCCTTCATGGGGTGTACCCCAAATGGTTAGGGGCAACGGGGGGGAGGCAAGAAGCTGTTTGACAGTTTCTATTACCAACAGGGGTCACCATACGATTCCGCTGCAGTTATGGTATTGAAAGGTAAAACAAGGAGCATGTGGCTGTATTTTTGCAGGTCGGGTGCCCCAAAATGTTACTGCCAGCAGCAGCAGCCCCCTTCCTCCCCACCCGGCAGATTGGTATAGGTACCTTTAGGACATTTCTGTTGAAAACAGAGGCTATAGCGAATCGCACTACAAAATCCGAGAGCACTAACACTTGCTAAATAAAGGTGGCATCGGAGCATACGAATGAGGCAGGGAGAGGCTACTGTTGGCAATTGGTTTGGTGGGTCATAGTGAATAACCTCGGCATGCAAATAGGCAGAAGTGTGAGGATTGGCAGTGTCTGTAGAGAATTTTGGCATGCTCTTCAGTTGATTTTTTCCTCCTTACGTTGGCTATGAACTACAGAGGAAAGGCCTGGCCTTACTGTTGGGCAAAACATGTTTCATGATTTTAAGAAGTGTAGTCTGGCTGTACTGAGAGGGGCTGTACAGTACGGTAAATGCCTGTATACCCCTGCGATGTGCATCCAACTGTCACTTGAGATTGAACAGCGAACGAAGCAGCTGGGTTACTGACTGAATGTAAATGGAAGGCACATAGGAAGGGTGCTTGTGGTCACTCAAATGATTGAAACCTGGTTGATGCACTACCAAAGCTGGGGTACCAGGAGGGAACATTTGAGGGGTATTGAGATGGTGGTGTGCAGAGGTCAACATATTTTTCAGAGACACAGAGGTACTGCGGTCCTGGTCCCACATTGGGGGTAGACAAAAGTCCCTGCTAAAGATTTCTGTCCAACTGTTAGCACATTTTGTGCAGCCTGGCTCCCTCTGTAAGGATTCCCCAGTGTCTTTCGATCCTACAGATGACTGTAGCAAACTTCTCAAATTTTTTCTTGGCCTCATACTCCCAAAGGAGTGCCTGACATTTGCCAGCCTAACGATACTCACATTCTGGGAAAAACCTCACTAACCATGCATATTTATGTACCACCCATGGCAAATCCTTACAATTGCAGAACATCATATCGCACTTGTCATCTTTGAGGTACTGTAAGTATTTGGATTTGAGGGTAATATTCATCCTTGCTTGCTCTCTCCCATCTGAAGTCTACGGTGCTGCTATTCCTTTCTCACATCTCCCTTCAAAGAGACACGCGACACACAGACTCAATCACTCAGCAAACATATATGCTTTGACGTTTTCATATTGCTGTTTACCTTCTAATTATTCCCCCTTCACCACAAATACAGGCCTGCCATTCCTCATCCCCTCAGTCAACGCAGTCCTTCACTCTTTAGGCCCTGCAAGACCACCATGAACAAGAATCATGTCAGCAAGCAGAAGAAAAGCCTCAGTGTGCTCTTTTGTTCATAATGCTGCCCTCTAGTAACACTTCATGGCAACTGCAGCATAAGAATGGGACTGAGAAGAGGGCTGTATTATGCAAATAATATCCTCCCATGCACACTTTCTTCTGAGACGGTCGGCGGCTTGTGCCGTGATACCGCCTCCAACATATGGTCTTCAACCAAATTTTAAAAAAGCCCACCTGCCTTAGACGAAGAATTTTGCCACTCAAAGGAAGCACATGGGGACATCACCCTCATTTAGCAGGGTCCTAAATTGCCTGCTGTCAGCCTGTACACAGAACAAGGGCGTTCGTGAGCGTTCCTCAAAGGAAGGAGGTGGGTTATTAAATTCACAGTGCCAGGGCAGGCCCAGCCCAGCCCAGCCCAGCCCAGCCCAGCCCAGCCCAGCCCAGCCCAGCCCAGCCCAGCTCAGCCCTGCGCAGCCCTGCGCAGCCCAGCCCGGCACAGCGCACTGCTGTGGAGGTCCATTCCTTCACATCCTGCAGCAGGCATGATGCAGACCTATTAGAGCAAAGGCTTGACTCTGCCCTTGTCTGTCTCTTAAAGGAAACAATCTTTTTAGCTTCTTATTGCACCTAATAAATGGACTCTAGCTTGCCTCAAGCTTGACCCATCATTTCATTAGCCAGAGCTCATACTTGACCTTTATTTCTATCCAAGCTCACTGACACAAAACCCCTGATTTGAGCAAGTGGCTCACACCAAAATAAAAAATCACCATCATCCAACCTATTTTACAACAAGTGTAGCCCCTTCCTCTTATTCTTGTGCTCAGTTATAACCCCCAATACCACAATTGCACTCTGTAATTCACCAAACTTAAAGGACAAAGAATGAAGACACTGATAAAGGAAGATAAGGCCTTGTCCCTATTGCACCTACTTGAGAGATAGGGCGGTTGGTAGAAGGTCATGAGGGAAAACATTTAAAATTTCGGGACACACATGCCAAAAAGAGTGTCCACTTTTCTCCTCTGTTACCAAGTAAAAAAAAATTTGCAAAAAAAAAAAACTATTCACTTTTTGAAAATTTCCACCTTGGGATACTTCTAGAGCATTGGCAGGATTCGAACCCTGGCCTGTGAGGGCTGTCCCCACCAAAGGTACAAGACTTACCTTTGAGCTATAGCTCCTTGGTGGCCTAGAGGATTGTAGTAGTAACTATAAGCAACATACAGGCCTTGGTGTCCTTCCCTGCGGCATCCATTGCACATGAAAAGGATGACCATGACATAAGGACAATTTGATAGGCTACTTACATGGAAACCAGTGTGGTCCAGTGGGTAAGTGCCTGCCTTCCGTCCAGGCAACCAGGGTTCAAATCCTGAGTTCGGCACCAGGTGACTGATGGTGGCAGAGCAGAGGTAAGTTGGAGGTCGGCCTAAAGGGCCAATTGGTAAGTAAAATGTGTCTGTGTGTTGTGTAAGAGTGGAGGAATAGGTGGAGTAGGATCCTGACTTATTGTGGGAAAGTGCAAATACTTTTTTACTGCACCCCCCTATACTCTCTGATTTCTGTTGGGAGGGGGCAGTCAAAAATGGGGGGTTCAGTATTAAAAGGTGCTTGGGCGCAACGTGAAGGCGATGAGGTGCACAGAATGGCATGGCTTCCAGGTACTTTTTGGGGGGGCTACCATTAGTTTTTATTGCTCTGATCCTCCTTCATGGGGTGTACCCCAAATGGTTAGGGGCAACGGGGGGGAGGCAAGAAGCTGTTTGACAGTTTCTATTACCAACAGGGGTCACCATACGATTCCGCTGCAGTTATGGTATTGAAAGGTAAAACAAGGAGCATGTGGCTGTATTTTTGCAGGTCGGGTGCCCCAAAATGTTACTGCCAGCAGCAGCAGCCCCCTTCCTCCCCACCCGGCAGATTGGTATAGGTACCTTTAGGACATTTCTGTTGAAAACAGAGGCTATAGCGAATCGCACTACAAAATCCGAGAGCACTAACACTTGCTAAATAAAGGTGGCATCGGAGCATACGAATGAGGCAGGGAGAGGCTACTGTTGGCAATTGGTTTGGTGGGTCATAGTGAATAACCTCGGCATGCAAATAGGCAGAAGTGTGAGGATTGGCAGTGTCTGTAGAGAATTTTGGCATGCTCTTCAGTTGATTTTTTCCTCCTTACGTTGGCTATGAACTACAGAGGAAAGGCCTGGCCTTACTGTTGGGCAAAACATGTTTCATGATTTTAAGAAGTGTAGTCTGGCTGTACTGAGAGGGGCTGTACAGTACGGTAAATGCCTGTATACCCCTGCGATGTGCATCCAACTGTCACTTGAGATTGAACAGCGAACGAAGCAGCTGGGTTACTGACTGAATGTAAATGGAAGGCACATAGGAAGGGTGCTTGTGGTCACTCAAATGATTGAAACCTGGTTGATGCACTACCAAAGCTGGGGTACCAGGAGGGAACATTTGAGGGGTATTGAGATGGTGGTGTGCAGAGGTCAACATATGTTTCAGAGACACAGAGGTACTGCGGTCCTGGTCCCACATTGGGGGTAGACAAAAGTCCCTGCTAAAGATTTCTGTCCAACTGTTAGCACATTTTGTGCAGCCTGGCTCCCTCTGTAAGGATTCCCCAGTGTCTTTCGATCCTACAGATGACTGTAGCAAACTTCTCAAATTTTTTCTTGGCCTCATACTCCCAAAGGAGTGCCTGACATTTGCCAGCCTAACGATACTCACATTCTGGGAAAAACCTCACTAACCATGCATATTTATGTACCACCCATGGCAAATCCTTACAATTGCAGAACATCATATCGCACTTGTCATCTTTGAGGTACTGTAAGTATTTGGATTTGAGGGTAATATTCATCCTTGCTTGCTCTCTCCCATCTGAAGTCTACGGTGCTGCTATTCCTTTCTCACATCTCCCTTCAAAGAGACACGCGACACACAGACTCAATCACTCAGCAAACATATATGCTTTGACGTTTTCATATTGCTGTTTACCTTCTAATTATTCCCCCTTCACCACAAATACAGGCCTGCCATTCCTCATCCCCTCAGTCAACGCAGTCCTTCACTCTTTAGGCCCTGCAAGACCACCATGAACAAGAATCATGTCAGCAAGCAGAAGAAAAGCCTCAGTGTGCTCTTTTGTTCATAATGCTGCCCTCTAGTAACACTTCATGGCAACTGCAGCATAAGAATGGGACTGAGAAGAGGGCTGTATTATGCAAATAATATCCTCCCATGCACACTTTCTTCTGAGACGGTCGGCGGCTTGTGCCGTGATACCGCCTCCAACATATGGTCTTCAACCAAATTTTAAAAAAGCCCACCTGCCTTAGACGAAGAATTTTGCCACTCAAAGGAAGCACATGGGGACATCACCCTCATTTAGCAGGGTCCTAAATTGCCTGCTGTCAGCCTGTATACAGAACAAGGGCGTTCGTGAGCGTTCCTCAAAGGAAGGAGGTGGGTTATTAAATTCACAGTGCCAGGGCAGGCCCAGCCCAGCCCAGCCCAGCCCAGCCCAGCCCAGCCCAGCCCAGCCCAGCCCAGCCCAGCCCAGCTCAGCCCTGCGCAGCCCTGCGCAGCCCAGCCCGGCACAGCGCACTGCTGTGGAGGTCCATTCCTTCACATCCTGCAGCAGGCATGATGCAGACCTATTAGAGCAAAGGCTTGACTCTGCCCTTGTCTGTCTCTTAAAGGAAACAATCTTTTTAGCTTCTTATTGCACCTAATAAATGGACTCTAGCTTGCCTCAAGCTTGACCCATCATTTCATTAGCCAGAGCTCATACTTGACCTTTATTTCTATCCAAGCTCACTGACACAAAACCCCTGATTTGAGCAAGTGGCTCACACCAAAATAAAAAATCACCATCATCCAACCTATTTTACAACAAGTGTAGCCCCTTCCTCTTATTCTTGTGCTCAGTTATAACCCCCAATACCACAATTGCACTCTGTAATTCACCAAACTTAAAGGACAAAGAATGAAGACACTGATAAAGGAAGATAAGGCCTTGTCCCTATTGCACCTACTTGAGAGATAGGGCGGTTGGTAGAAGGTCATGAGGGAAAACATTTAAAATTTCGGGACACACATGCCAAAAAGAGTGTCCACTTTTCTCCTCTGTTACCAAGTAAAAAAAAATTTGCAAAAAAAAAAAACTATTCACTTTTTGAAAATTTCCACCTTGGGATACTTCTAGAGCATTGGCAGGATTCGAACCCTGGCCTGTGAGGGCTGTCCCCACCAAAGGTACAAGACTTACCTTTGAGCTATAGCTCCTTGGTGGCCTAGAGGATTGCAGTAGTAACTATAAGCAACATACAGGCCTTGGTGTCCTTCCCTGCGGCATCCATTGCACATGAAAAGGATGACCATGACATAAGGACAATTTGATAGGCTACTTACATGGAAACCAGTGTGGTCCAGTGGGTAAGTGCCTGCCTTCCATCCAGGCAACCAGGGTTCAAATACCGAGTTCGGCACCAGGTGACTGATGGTGGCAGAGCAGAGGTAAGTTGGAGGTCGGCCTAAAGGGCCAATTGGTAAGTAAAATGTGTCTGTGTGTTGTGTAAGAGTGGAGGAATAGGTGGAGTAGGATCCTGACTTATTGTGGGAAAGTGCAAATACTTTTTTACTGCACCCCCCTATACTCTCTGATTTCTGTTGGGAGGGGGCAGTCAAAAATGGGGGGTTCAGTATTAAAAGGTGCTTGGGCGCAACGTGAAGGCGATGAGGTGCACAGAATGGCATGGCTTCCAGGTACTTTTTGGGGGGGCTACCATTAGTTTTTATTGCTCTGATCCTCCTTCATGGGGTGTACCCCAAATGGTTAGGGGCAACGGGGGGGAGGCAAGAAGCTGTTTGACAGTTTCTATTACCAACAGGGGTCACCATACGATTCCGCTGCAGTATTGGTATTGAAAGGTAAAACAAGGAGCATGTGGCTGTATTTTTGCAGGTCGGGTGCCCCAAAATGTTACTGCCAGCAGCAGCAGCCCCCTTCCTCCCCACCCGGCAGATTGGTATAGGTACCTTTAGGATATTTCTGTTGAAAACAGAGGCTATGGTGAATCGCACTACAAAATCCGAGAGCACTAACACTTGCTAAATAAAGGTGGCATCGGAGCATACGAATGAGGCAGGGAGAGGCTACTGTTGGCAATTGGTTTGGTGGGTCATAGTGAATAACCTCGGAATGCAAATAGGCAGAAGTGTGAGGATTGGCAGTGTCTGTAGAGAATTTTGGCATGCTCTTCAGTTGATTTTTTCCTCCTTACGTTGGCTATGAACTACAGAGCAAAGGCCTGGCCTTACTGTTGGGCAAAACATGTTTCATGATTTTAAGAAGTGTAGTCTGGCTGTACTGAGAGGGGCTGTACAGTACGGTAAATGCCTGTATACCCCTGCGATGTGCATCCAACTGTCACTTGAGATTGAACAGCGAACGAAGCAGCTGGGTTACTGACTGAATGTAAATGGAAGGCACATAGGAAGGGTGCTTGTGGTCACTCAAATGATTGAAACCTGGTTGATGCACTACCAAAGCTGGGGTACCAGGAGGGAACATTTGAGGGGTATTGAGATGGTGGTGTGCAGAGGTCAACATATGTTTCAAAAACACAGAGGTACTGCGGTCCTGGTCCCACATTGGGGATAGACAAAAGTCCCTGCTAAAGATTTCTGTCCAACTGTTAGCACATTTTGTGCAGCCTGGCTCCCTCTGTAAGGATTCCCCAGTGTCTTTCGATCCTACAGATGACTGTAGCAAACTTCTCAAATTTTTTCTTGGCCTCATACTCCCAAAGGAGTGCCTGACATTTGCCAGCCTAACGATACTCACATTCTGGGAAAAACCTCACTAACCATGCATATTTATGTACCACCCATGGCAAATCCTTACAATTGCAGAACATCATATCGCACTTGTCATCTTTGAGGTACTGTAAGTATTTGGATTTGAGGGTAATATTCATCCTTGCTTGCTCTCTCCCATCTGAAGTCTACGGTGCTGCTATTCCTTTCTCACATCTCCCTTCAAAGAGACACGCGACACACAGACTCAATCACTCAGCAAACATATATGCTTTGACGTTTTCATATTGCTGTTTACCTTCTAATTATTCCCCCTTCACCACAAATACAGGCCTGCCATTCCTCATCCCCTCAGTCAACGCAGTCCTTCACTCTTTAGGCCCTGCAAGACCACCATGAACAAGAATCATGTCAGCAAGCAGAAGAAAAGCCTCAGTGTGCTCTTTTGTTCATAATGCTGCCCTCTAGTAACACTTCATGGCAACTGCAGCATAAGAATGGGACTGAGAAGAGGGCTGTATTATGCAAATAATATCCTCCCATGCACACTTTCTTCTGAGACGGTCGGCGGCTTGTGCCGTGATACCGCCTCCAACATATGGTCTTCAACCAAATTTTAAAAAAGCCCACCTGCCTTAGACGAAGAATTTTGCCACTCAAAGGAAGCACATGGGGACATCACCCTCATTTAGCAGGGTCCTAAATTGCCTGCTGTCAGCCTGTACACAGAACAAGGGCGTTCGTGAGCGTTCCTCAAAGGAAGGAGGTGGGTTATTAAATTCACAGTGCCAGGGCAGGCCCAGCCCAGCCCAGCCCAGCCCAGCCCAGCCCAGCCCAGCCCAGCCCAGCCCAGCCCAGCTCAGCCCTGCGCAGCCCTGCGCAGCCCAGCCCGGCACAGCGCACTGCTGTGGAGGTCCATTCCTTCACATCCTGCAGCAGGCATGATGCAGACCTATTAGAGCAAAGGCTTGACTCTGCCCTTGTCTGTCTCTTAAAGGAAACAATCTTTTTAGCTTCTTATTGCACCTAATAAATGGACTCTAGCTTGCCTCAAGCTTGACCCATCATTTCATTAGCCAGAGCTCATACTTGACCTTTATTTCTATCCAAGCTCACTGACACAAAACCCCTGATTTGAGCAAGTGGCTCACACCAAAATAAAAAATCACCATCATCCAACCTATTTTACAACAAGTGTAGCCCCTTCCTCTTATTCTTGTGCTCAGTTATAACCCCCAATACCACAATTGCACTCTGTAATTCACCAAACTTAAAGGACAAAGAATGAAGACACTGATAAAGGAAGATAAGGCCTTGTCCCTATTGCACCTACTTGAGAGATAGGGCGGTTGGTAGAAGGTCATGAGGGAAAACATTTAAAATTTCGGGACACACATGCCAAAAAGAGTGTCCACTTTTCTCCTCTGTTACCAAGTAAAAAAAAATTTGCAAAAAAAAAAAACTATTCACTTTTTGAAAATTTCCACCTTGGGATACTTCTAGAGCATTGGCAGGATTCGAACCCTGGCCTGTGAGGGCTGTCCCCACCAAAGGTACAAGACTTACCTTTGAGCTATAGCTCCTTGGTGGCCTAGAGGATTGTAGTAGTAACTATAAGCAACATACAGGCCTTGGTGTCCTTCCCTGCGGCATCCATTGCACATGAAAAGGATGACCATGACATAAGGACAATTTGATAGGCTACTTACATGGAAACCAGTGTGGTCCAGTGGGTAAGTGCCTGCCTTCCGTCCAGGCAACCAGGGTTCAAATCCTGAGTTCGGCACCAGGTGACTGATGGTGGCAGAGCAGAGGTAAGTTGGAGGTCGGCCTAAAGGGCCAATTGGTAAGTAAAATGTGTCTGTGTGTTGTGTAAGAGTGGAGGAATAGGTGGAGTAGGATCCTGACTTATTGTGGGAAAGTGCAAATACTTTTTTACTGCACCCCCCTATACTCTCTGATTTCTGTTGGGAGGGGGCAGTCAAAAATGGGGGGTTCAGTATTAAAAGGTGCTTGGGCGCAACGTGAAGGCGATGAGGTGCACAGAATGGCATGGCTTCCAGGTACTTTTTGGGGGGGCTACCATTAGTTTTTATTGCTCTGATCCTCCTTCATGGGGTGTACCCCAAATGGTTAGGGGCAACGGGGGGGAGGCAAGAAGCTGTTTGACAGTTTCTATTACCAACAGGGGTCACCATACGATTCCGCTGCAGTTATGGTATTGAAAGGTAAAACAAGGAGCATGTGGCTGTATTTTTGCAGGTCGGGTGCCCCAAAATGTTACTGCCAGCAGCAGCAGCCCCCTTCCTCCCCACCCGGCAGATTGGTATAGGTACCTTTAGGACATTTCTGTTGAAAACAGAGGCTATAGCGAATCGCACTACAAAATCCGAGAGCACTAACACTTGCTAAATAAAGGTGGCATCGGAGCATACGAATGAGGCAGGGAGAGGCTACTGTTGGCAATTGGTTTGGTGGGTCATAGTGAATAACCTCGGCATGCAAATAGGCAGAAGTGTGAGGATTGGCAGTGTCTGTAGAGAATTTTGGCATGCTCTTCAGTTGATTTTTTCCTCCTTACGTTGGCTATGAACTACAGAGGAAAGGCCTGGCCTTACTGTTGGGCAAAACATGTTTCATGATTTTAAGAAGTGTAGTCTGGCTGTACTGAGAGGGGCTGTACAGTACGGTAAATGCCTGTATACCCCTGCGATGTGCATCCAACTGTCACTTGAGATTGAACAGCGAACGAAGCAGCTGGGTTACTGACTGAATGTAAATGGAAGGCACATAGGAAGGGTGCTTGTGGTCACTCAAATGATTGAAACCTGGTTGATGCACTACCAAAGCTGGGGTACCAGGAGGGAACATTTGAGGGGTATTGAGATGGTGGTGTGCAGAGGTCAACATATGTTTCAGAGACACAGAGGTACTGCGGTCCTGGTCCCACATTGGGGGTAGACAAAAGTCCCTGCTAAAGATTTCTGTCCAACTGTTAGCACATTTTGTGCAGCCTGGCTCCCTCTGTAAGGATTCCCCAGTGTCTTTCGATCCTACAGATGACTGTAGCAAACTTCTCAAATTTTTTCTTGGCCTCATACTCCCAAAGGAGTGCCTGACATTTGCCAGCCTAACGATACTCACATTCTGGGAAAAACCTCACTAACCATGCATATTTATGTACCACCCATGGCAAATCCTTACAATTGCAGAACATCATATCGCACTTGTCATCTTTGAGGTACTGTAAGTATTTGGATTTGAGGGTAATATTCATCCTTGCTTGCTCTCTCCCATCTGAAGTCTACGGTGCTGCTATTCCTTTCTCACATCTCCCTTCAAAGAGACACGCGACACACAGACTCAATCACTCAGCAAACATATATGCTTTGACGTTTTCATATTGCTGTTTACCTTCTAATTATTCCCCCTTCACCACAAATACAGGCCTGCCATTCCTCATCCCCTCAGTCAACGCAGTCCTTCACTCTTTAGGCCCTGCAAGACCACCATGAACAAGAATCATGTCAGCAAGCAGAAGAAAAGCCTCAGTGTGCTCTTTTGTTCATAATGCTGCCCTCTAGTAACACTTCATGGCAACTGCAGCATAAGAATGGGACTGAGAAGAGGGCTGTATTATGCAAATAATATCCTCCCATGCACACTTTCTTCTGAGACGGTCGGCGGCTTGTGCCGTGATACCGCCTCCAACATATGGTCTTCAACCAAATTTTAAAAAAGCCCACCTGCCTTAGACGAAGAATTTTGCCACTCAAAGGAAGCACATGGGGACATCACCCTCATTTAGCAGGGTCCTAAATTGCCTGCTGTCAGCCTGTATACAGAACAAGGGCGTTCGTGAGCGTTCCTCAAAGGAAGGAGGTGGGTTATTAAATTCACAGTGCCAGGGCAGGCCCAGCCCAGCCCAGCCCAGCCCAGCCCAGCCCAGCCCAGCCCAGCCCAGCCCAGCCCAGCCCAGCCCAGCTCAGCCCTGCGCAGCCCTGCGCAGCCCAGCCCGGCACAGCGCACTGCTGTGGAGGTCCATTCCTTCACATCCTGCAGCAGGCATGATGCAGACCTATTAGAGCAAAGGCTTGACTCTGCCCTTGTCTGTCTCTTAAAGGAAACAATCTTTTTAGCTTCTTATTGCACCTAATAAATGGACTCTAGCTTGCCTCAAGCTTGACCCATCATTTCATTAGCCAGAGCTCATACTTGACCTTTATTTCTATCCAAGCTCACTGACACAAAACCCCTGATTTGAGCAAGTGGCTCACACCAAAATAAAAAATCACCATCATCCAACCTATTTTACAACAAGTGTAGCCCCTTCCTCTTATTCTTGTGCTCAGTTATAACCCCCAATACCACAATTGCACTCTGTAATTCACCAAACTTAAAGGACAAAGAATGAAGACACTGATAAAGGAAGATAAGGCCTTGTCCCTATTGCACCTACTTGAGAGATAGGGCGGTTGGTAGAAGGTCATGAGGGAAAACATTTAAAATTTCGGGACACACATGCCAAAAAGAGTGTCCACTTTTCTCCTCTGTTACCAAGTAAAAAAAAATTTGCAAAAAAAAAAAACTATTCACTTTTTGAAAATTTCCACCTTGGGATACTTCTAGAGCATTGGCAGGATTCGAACCCTGGCCTGTGAGGGCTGTCCCCACCAAAGGTACAAGACTTACCTTTGAGCTATAGCTCCTTGGTGGCCTAGAGGATTGCAGTAGTAACTATAAGCAACATACAGGCCTTGGTGTCCTTCCCTGCGGCATCCATTGCACATGAAAAGGATGACCATGACATAAGGACAATTTGATAGGCTACTTACATGGAAACCAGTGTGGTCCAGTGGGTAAGTGCCTGCCTTCCATCCAGGCAACCAGGGTTCAAATACCGAGTTCGGCACCAGGTGACTGATGGTGGCAGAGCAGAGGTAAGTTGGAGGTCGGCCTAAAGGGCCAATTGGTAAGTAAAATGTGTCTGTGTGTTGTGTAAGAGTGGAGGAATAGGTGGAGTAGGATCCTGACTTATTGTGGGAAAGTGCAAATACTTTTTTACTGCACCCCCCTATACTCTCTGATTTCTGTTGGGAGGGGGCAGTCAAAAATGGGGGGTTCAGTATTAAAAGGTGCTTGGGCGCAACGTGAAGGCGATGAGGTGCACAGAATGGCATGGCTTCCAGGTACTTTTTGGGGGGGCTACCATTAGTTTTTATTGCTCTGATCCTCCTTCATGGGGTGTACCCCAAATGGTTAGGGGCAACGGGGGGGAGGCAAGAAGCTGTTTGACAGTTTCTATTACCAACAGGGGTCACCATACGATTCCGCTGCAGTATTGGTATTGAAAGGTAAAACAAGGAGCATGTGGCTGTATTTTTGCAGGTCGGGTGCCCCAAAATGTTACTGCCAGCAGCAGCAGCCCCCTTCCTCCCCACCCGGCAGATTGGTATAGGTACCTTTAGGATATTTCTGTTGAAAACAGAGGCTATGGTGAATCGCACTACAAAATCCGAGAGCACTAACACTTGCTAAATAAAGGTGGCATCGGAGCATACGAATGAGGCAGGGAGAGGCTACTGTTGGCAATTGGTTTGGTGGGTCATAGTGAATAACCTCGGAATGCAAATAGGCAGAAGTGTGAGGATTGGCAGTGTCTGTAGAGAATTTTGGCATGCTCTTCAGTTGATTTTTTCCTCCTTACGTTGGCTATGAACTACAGAGCAAAGGCCTGGCCTTACTGTTGGGCAAAACATGTTTCATGATTTTAAGAAGTGTAGTCTGGCTGTACTGAGAGGGGCTGTACAGTACGGTAAATGCCTGTATACCCCTGCGATGTGCATCCAACTGTCACTTGAGATTGAACAGCGAACGAAGCAGCTGGGTTACTGACTGAATGTAAATGGAAGGCACATAGGAAGGGTGCTTGTGGTCACTCAAATGATTGAAACCTGGTTGATGCACTACCAAAGCTGGGGTACCAGGAGGGAACATTTGAGGGGTATTGAGATGGTGGTGTGCAGAGGTCAACATATGTTTCAAAAACACAGAGGTACTGCGGTCCTGGTCCCACATTGGGGATAGACAAAAGTCCCTGCTAAAGATTTCTGTCCAACTGTTAGCACATTTTGTGCAGCCTGGCTCCCTCTGTAAGGATTCCCCAGTGTCTTTCGATCCTACAGATGACTGTAGCAAACTTCTCAAATTTTTTCTTGGCCTCATACTCCCAAAGGAGTGCCTGACATTTGCCAGCCTAACGATACTCACATTCTGGGAAAAACCTCACTAACCATGCATATTTATGTACCACCCATGGCAAATCCTTACAATTGCAGAACATCATATCGCACTTGTCATCTTTGAGGTACTGTAAGTATTTGGATTTGAGGGTAATATTCATCCTTGCTTGCTCTCTCCCATCTGAAGTCTACGGTGCTGCTATTCCTTTCTCACATCTCCCTTCAAAGAGACACGCGACACACAGACTCAATCACTCAGCAAACATATATGCTTTGACGTTTTCATATTGCTGTTTACCTTCTAATTATTCCCCCTTCACCACAAATACAGGCCTGCCATTCCTCATCCCCTCAGTCAACGCAGTCCTTCACTCTTTAGGCCCTGCAAGACCACCATGAACAAGAATCATGTCAGCAAGCAGAAGAAAAGCCTCAGTGTGCTCTTTTGTTCATAATGCTGCCCTCTAGTAACACTTCATGGCAACTGCAGCATAAGAATGGGACTGAGAAGAGGGCTGTCCTATGCAAATAATATCCTCCCATGCACACTTTCTTCTGAGACGGTCGGCGGCTTGTGCCGTGATACCGCCTCCAACATATGGTCTTCAACCAAATTTTAAAAAAGCCCACCTGCCTTAGACGAAGAATTTTGCCACTCAAAGGAAGCACATGGGGACATCACCCTCATTTAGCAGGGTCCTAAATTGCCTGCTGTCAGCCTGTATACAGAACAAGGGCGTTCGTGGGCGTTCGTGAGCGTTCCTCAAAGGAAGGAGGTGGGTGATTAAATTCACAGTGCCAGGGCAGGCCCAGCCCAGCCCAGCCCAGCCCAGCCCAGCCCAGCCCAGCCCAGCTCAGCCCTGTGCAGCCCAGCCCGGCACAGCGCACTGCTGTGGAGGTCCATTCCTTCACATCCTGCAGCAGGCATGATGCAGACCTATTAGAGCAAAGGCTTGACTCTGCCCTTGTCTGTCTCTTAAAGGAAACAATCTTTCTAGCTTCTTATTGCACCTAATAAATGGACTCTAGCTTGCCTCAAACTTGACCCATCATTTCATTAGCCAGAGCTCATACTTGACCTTTATTTCTATCCAAGCTCACTGACACAAAACCCCTGATTTGAGCAAGTGGCTCACACCAAAATAAAAAATCACCATCATCCAACCTATTTTACAACAAGTGTAGCCCCTTCCTCTTATTCTTGTGCTCAGTTATAACCCCCAATACCACAATTGCACTCTGTAATTCACCAAACTTAAAGGACAAAGAATGAAGACACTGATAAAGGAAGATAAGGCCTTGTCCCTATTGCACCTACTTGAGAGATAGGGCGGTTGGTAGAAGGTCACGAGGGAAAACATTTGAAATTTCGGGACACACATGCCAAAAAGAGTGTCCACTTTTCTCCTCTGTTACCAAGTAAAAAAAAAATTTGCAAAAAAAAAAAACTATTCACTTTTTGAAAATTTCCACCTTGGGATACTTCTACAGCATTGGCAGGATTCGAACCCTGGCCTGTGAGGGCTGTCCCCACCAAAGGTACAAGACTTACCTTTGAGCTATAGCTCCTTGGTGGTCTAGAGGATTGCAGTAGTAACTATAAGCAACATACAGGCCTTGGTGTCCTTCCCTGCGGCATCCATTGCACATGAAAAGGATGACCATGACATAAGGACAATTTGATAGGCTACTTACATGGAAACCAGTGTGGTCCAGTGGGTAAGTGCCTGCCTTCCGTCCAGGCAACCAGGGTTCAAATCCTGAGTTCGCCACCACGTGACTGATGGTGGCAGAGCAGAGGTAAGTTGGAGGTCGGCCTAAAGGGCCAATTGGTAAGTAAAATGTGTCTGTGTGTTGTGTAAGAGTGGAGGAATAGGTGGAGTAGGATCCTGACTTATTGTGGGAAAGTGCAAATACTTTTTTACTGCACCCCCCTATACTCTCTGATTTCTGTTGGGAGGGGGCAGTCAAAAATGGGGGGTTCAGTATTAAAAGGTGCTTGGGCGCAACGTGAAGGCGATGAGGTGCACAGAATGGCATGGCTTCCAGGTACTTTTTGGGGGGGCTACCATTAGTTTTTATTGCTCTGATCCTCCTTCATGGGGTGTACCCCAAATGGTTAGGGGTAACGGGGGGGAGGCAAGAAGCTGTTTGACAGTTTCTATTACCAACAGGGGTCACCATACGATTCCGCTGCAGTTATGGTATTGAAAGGTAAAACAAGGAGCATGTGGCTGTATTTTTGCAGGTCGGGTGCCCCAAAATGTTACTGCCAGCAGCAGCAGCCCCCTTCCTCCCCACCCGGCAGATTGGTATAGGTACCTTTAGGACATTTCTGTTGAAAACAGAGGATATAGCGAATCGCACTACAAAATCCGAGAGCACTAACACTTGCTAAATAAAGGTGGCATCGGAGCATACGAATGAGGCAGGGAGAGGCTACTGTTGGCAATTGGTTTGGTGGGTCATAGTGAATAACCTCGGCATGCAAATAGGCAGAAGTGTGAGGATTGGCAGTGTCTGTAGAGAATTTTGGCATGCTCTTCAGTTGATTTTTTCCTCCTTACGTTGGCTATGAACTACAGAGGAAAGGCCTGGCCTTACTGTTGGGCAAAACATGTTTCATGATTTTAAGAAGTGTAGTCTGGCTGTACTGAGAGGGGCTGTACAGTACGGTAAATGCCTGTATACCCCTGCGATGTGCATCCAACTGTCACTTGAGATTGAACAGCGAACGAAGCAGCTGGGTTACTGACTGAATGTAAATGGAAGGCACATAGGAAGGGTGCTTGTGGTCACTCAAATGATTGAAACCTGGTTGATGCACTACCAAAGCTGGGGTACCAGGAGGGAACATTTGAGGGGTATTGAGATGGTGGTGTGCAGAGGTCAACATATGTTTCAGAGACACAGAGGTACTGCGGTCCTGGTCCCACATTGGGGGTAGACAAAAGTCCCTGCTAAAGATTTCTGTCCAACTGTTAGCACATTTTGTGCAGCCTAGCTCCCTCTGTAAGGATTCCCCAGGGTCTTTCGATCCTACAGATGACTGTAGCAAACTTCTCAAATTTTTTCTTGGCCTCATACTCCCAAAGGAGTGCCTGACATTTGCCAGCCTAACGATACTCACATTCTGGGAAAAACCTCACTAACCATGCATATTTATGTACCACCCATGGCAAATCCTTACAATTGCAGAACAGCATATCGCACTTGTCATCTTTGAGGTACTGTAAGTATTTGGATTTGAGGGTAATATTCATCCTTGCTTGCTCTCTCCCATCTGAAGTCTACGGTGCTGCTATTCCTTTCTCACATCTCCCTTCAAAGAGACACGCGACACACAGACTCAATCACTCAGCAAACATATATGCTTTGACGTTTTCATATTGCTGTTTACCTTCTAATTATTCCCCCTTCACCACAAATACAGGCCTGCCATTCCTCATCCCCTCAGTCAACGCAGTCCTTCACTCTTTAGGCCCTGCAAGACAACCATGAACAAGAATCATGTCAGCAAGCAGAAGAAAAGCCTCAGTGTGCTCTTTTGTTCATAATGCTGCCCTCTAGTAACACTTCATGGCAACTGCAGCATAAGAATGGGACTGAGAAGAGGGCTGTCCTATGCAAATAATATCCTCCCATGCACACTTTCTTCTGAGACGGTCGGCGGCTTGTGCCGTGATACCGCCTCCAACATATGGTCTTCAACCAAATTTTAAAAAAGCCCACCTGCCTTAGACGAAGAATTTTGCCACTCAAAGGAAGCACATGGGGACATCACCCTCATTTAGCAGGGTCCTAAATTGCCTGCTGTCAGCCTGTATACAGAACAAGGGCGTTCGTGGGCGTTCGTGAGCGTTCCTCAAAGGAAGGAGGTGGGTGATTAAATTCACAGTGCCAGGGCAGGCCCAGCCCAGCCCAGCCCAGCCCAGCCCAGCCCAGCCCAGCCCAGCCCAGCCCAGCCCAGCCCAGCCCAGCCCAGCTCAGCCCTGCGCAGCCCAGCCCGGCACAGCGCACTGCTGTGGAGGTCCATTCCTTCACATCCTGCAGCAGGCATGATGCAGACCTATTAGAGCAAAGGCTTGACTCTGCCCTTGTCTGTCTCTTAAAGGAAACAATCTTTCTAGCTTCTTATTGCACCTAATAAATGGACTCTAGCTTGCCTCAAACTTGACCCATCATTTCATTAGCCAGAGCTCATACTTGACCTTTATTTCTATCCAAGCTCACTGACACAAAACCCCTGATTTGAGCAAGTGGCTCACACCAAAATAAAAAATCACCATCATCCAACCTATTTTACAACAAGTGTAGCCCCTTCCTCTTATTCTTGTGCTCAGTTATAACCCCCAATACCACAATTGCACTCTGTAATTCACCAAACTTAAAGGACAAAGAATGAAGACACTGATAAAGGAAGATAAGGCCTTGTCCCTATTGCACCTACTTGAGAGATAGGGCGGTTGGTAGAAGGTCATGAGGGAAAACATTTGAAATTTCGGGACACACATGCCAAAAAGAGTGTCCACTTTTCTCCTCTGTTACCAAGTAAAAAAAAAATGTGCAAAAAAAAAAAACTATTCACTTTTTGAAAATTTCCACCTTGGGATACTTCTAGAGCATTGGCAGGATTCGAACCCTGGCCTGTGAGGGCTGTCCCCACCAAAGGTACAAGACTTACCTTTGAGCTATAGCTCCTTGGTGGTCTAGAGGATTGCAGTAGTAACTATAAGCAACATACAGGCCTTGGTGCCCTTCCCTGCGGCATCCATTGCACATGAAAAGGATGACCATGACATAAGGACAATTTGATAGGCTACTTACATGGAAACCAGTGTGGTCCAGTGGGTAAGTGCCTGCCTTCCGTCCAGGCAACCAGTTTTCAAATCCCGAGTTCGGCACCAGGTGACTGATGGTGGCAGAGCAGAGGTAAGTTGGAGGTTGGCCTAAAGGGCCAATTGGTAAGTAAAATGTGTCTGTGTGTTGTGTAAGAGTGGAGGAATAGGTGGAGTAGGATCCTGACTTATTGTGGGAAAGTGCAAATACTTTTTTACTGCACCCCCCTATACTCTCTGATTTCTGTTGGGAGGGGGCAGTCAAAAATGGGGGGTTCAGTATTAAAAGGTGCTTGGGCGCAACGTGAAGGCGATGAGGTGCACAGAATGGCATGGCTTCCAGGTACTTTTTGGGGGGGCTACCATTAGTTTTTATTGCTCTGATCCTCCCTCATGGGGTGTACCCCAAATGGTTAGGGGCAACGGGGGGGGGCAAGATGCTGTTTGACAGTTTCTATTACCAACAGGGGTCACCATACGATTCTGCTGCAGTTATGGTATTGAAAGGTAAAACAAGGAGCATGTGGCTGTATTTTTGCAGGTCGGGTGCCCCAAAATGTTACTGCCAGCAGCAGCAGCCCCCTTCCTCCCCACCCGGCAGATTGGTATAGGTACCTTTAGGACATTTCTGTTGAAAACAGAGGCTATAGCGAATCGCACTACAAAATCCGAGAGCACTAACACTTGCTAAATAAAGGTGGCATCGGAGCATACGAATGAGGCAGGGAGAGGCTACTGTTGGCAATTGGTTTGGTGGGTCATAGTGAATAACCTCGACATGCAAATAGGCAGAAGTGTGAGGATTGGCGTTGTCTGTAGAGAATTTTGGCATGCTCTTCAGTTGATTGTTTCCTCCTTACGTTGGCTATGAACTACAGAGGAAAGGCCTGGCCTTACTGTTGGGCAAAACATGTTTCATGATTTTAAGAAGTGTAGTCTGGCTGTACTGAGAGGGGCTGTACAGTACGGTAAATGCCTGTATACCCCTGCGATGTGCATCCAACTGTCACTTGAGATTGAACAGCGAACGAAGCAGCTGGGTTACTGACTGAATGTAAATGGAAGGCACATAGGAAGGGTGCTTGTGGTCACTCAAATGATTGAAACTGGTTGATGCACTACCAAAGCTGGGGTACCAGGAGGGAACATTTGAGGGGTATTGAGATGGTGGTGTGCAGAGGTCAACATATGTTTCAGAGACACAGAGGTACTGCGGTCCTGGTCCCACATTGGGGGTAGACAAAAGTCCCTGCTAAAGATTTCTGTCCAACTGTTAGCACATTTTGTGCAGCCTGGCTCCCTCTGTAAGGATTCCCCAGTGTCTTTCGATCCTACAGATGACTGTAGCAAACTTCTCAAATTTTTTCTTGGCCTCATACTCCCAAAGGAGTGCCTGACATTTGCCAGCCTAACGATACTCACATTCTGGGAAAAACCTCACTAACCATGCATATTTATGTACCACCCATGGCAAATCCTTACAATTGCAGAACATCATATCGCACTTGTCATCTTTGAGGTACTGTAAGTATTTGGATTTGAGGGTAATATTCATCCTTGCTTGCTCTCTCCCATCTGAAGTCTACGGTGCTGCTATTCCTTTCTCACATCTCCCTTCAAAGAGACACGCGACACACAGACTCAATCACTCAGCAAACATATATGCTTTGACGTTTTCATATTGCTGTTTACCTTCTAATTATTCCCCCTTCACCACAAATACAGGCCTGCCATTCCTCATCCCCTCAGTCAACGCAGTCCTTCACTCTTTAGGCCCTGCAAGACCACCATGAACAAGAATCATGTCAGCAAGCAGAAGAAAAGCCTCAGTGTGCTCTTTTGTTCATAATGCTACCCTCTAGTAACACTTCATGGCAACTGCAGCATAAGAATGGGACTGAGAAGAGGGCTGTATTATGCAAATAATATCCTCCCATGCACACTTTCTTCTGAGACGGTCGGCGGCTTGTGCCGTGATACCGCCTCCAACATATGGTCTTCAACCAAATTTTAAAAAAGCCCACCTGCCTTAGACGAAGAATTTTGCCACTCAAAGGAAGCACATGGGGACATCACCCTCATTTAGCAGGGTCCTAAATTGCCTGCTGTCAGCCTGTATACAGAACAAGGGCGTTCGTGAGCATTCCTCAAAGGAAGGAGGTGGGTTATTAAATTCACAGTGCCAGGGCAGGCCCAGCCCAGCCCAGCCCAGCCCAGCCCAGCCCAGCCCAGCCCAGCCCAGCCCAGCCCAGCCCAGCCCAGCCCAGCCCAGCTCAGCCCTGCGCAGCCCTGCGCAGCCCAGCCCGGCACAGCGCACTGCTGTGGAGGTCCATTCCTTCACATCCTGCAGCAGGCATGATGCAGACCTATTAGAGCAAAGGCTTGACTCTGCCCTTGTCTGTCTCTTAAAGGAAACAATCTTTTTAGCTTCTTATTGCACCTAATAAATGGACTCTAGCTTGCCTCAAGCTTGACCCATCATTTCATTAGCCAGAGCTCATACTTGACCTTTATTTCTATCCAAGCTCACTGACACAAAACCCCTGATTTGAGCAAGTGGCTCACACCAAAATAAAAAATCACCATCATCCAACCTATTTTACAACAAGTGTAGCCCCTTCCTCTTATTCTTGTGCTCAGTTATAACCCCCAATACCACAATTGCACTCTGTAATTCACCAAACTTAAAGGACAAAGAATGAAGACACTGATAAAGGAAGATAAGGCCTTGTCCCTATTGCACCTACTTGAGAGATAGGGCGGTTGGTAGAAGGTCATGAGGGAAAACATTTAAAATTTCGGGACACACATGCCAAAAAGAGTGTCCACTTTTCTCCTCTGTTACCAAGTAAAAAAAAATTTGCAAAAAAAAAAAACTATTCACTTTTTGAAAATTTCCACCTTGGGATACTTCTAGAGCATTGGCAGGATTCGAACCCTGGCCTGTGAGGGCTGTCCCCACCAAAGGTACAAGACTTACCTTTGAGCTATAGCTCCTTGGTGGCCTAGAGGATTGCAATAGTAACTATAAGCAACATACAGGCCTTGGTGTCCTTCCCTGCGGCATCCATTGCACATGAAAAGGATGACCATGACATAAGGACAATTTGATAGGCTACTTACATGGAAACCAGTGTGGTCCAGTGGGTAAGTGCCTGCCTTCCATCCAGGCAACCAGGGTTCAAATACCGAGTTCGGCACCAGGTGACTGATGGTGGCAGAGCAGAGGTAAGTTGGAGGTCGGCCTAAAGGGCCAATTGGTAAGTAAAATGTGTGTTGTGTAAGAGTGGAGGAATAGGTGGAGTAGGATCCTGACTTATTGTGGGAAAGTGCAAATACTTTTTTACTGCACCCCCCTATACTCTCTGATTTCTGTTGGGAGGGGGCAGTCAAAAATGGGGGGTTCAGTATTAAAAGGTGCTTGGGCGCAACGTGAAGGCGATGAGGTGCACAGAATGGCATGGCTTCCAGGTACTTTTTGGGGGGCTACCATTAGTTTTTATTGCTCTGATCCTCCTTCATGGGGTGTACCCCAAATGGTTAGGGGCAACGGGGGGGAGGCAAGAAGCTGTTTGACAGTTTCTATTACCAACAGGGGTCACCATACGATTCCGCTGCAGTATTGGTATTGAAAGGTAAAACAAGGAGCATGTGGCTGTATTTTTGCAGGTCGGGTGCCCCAAAATGTTACTGCCAGCAGCAGCAGCCCCCTTCCTCCCCACCCGGCAGATTGGTATAGGTACCTTTAAGATATTTCTGTTGAAAACAGAGGCTATGGTGAATCGCACTACAAAATCCGAGAGCACTAACACTTGCTAAATAAAGGTGGCATCGGAGCATACGAATGAGGCAGGGAGAGGCTACTGTTGGCAATTGGTTTGGTGGGTCATAGTGAATAACCTCGGAATGCAAATAGGCAGAAGTGTGAGGATTGGCAGTGTCTGTAGAGAATTTTGGCATGCTCTTCAGTTGATTTTTTCCTCCTTACGTTGGCTATGAAATACAGAGCAAAGGCCTGGCCTTACTGTTGGGCAAAACATGTTTCATGATTTTAAGAAGTGTAGTCTGGCTGTACTGAGAGGGGCTGTACAGTACGGTAAATGCCTGTATACCCCTGCGATGTGCATCCAACTGTCACTTGAGATTGAACAGCGAACGAAGCAGCTGGGTTACTGACTGAATGTAAATGGAAGGCACATAGGAAGGGTGCTTGTGGTCACTCAAATGATTGAAACCTGGTTGATGCACTACCAAAGCTGGCGTACCAGGAGGGAACATTTGAGGGGTATTGAGATGGTGGTGTGCAGAGGTCAACATATGTTTCAAAAACACAGAGGTACTGCGGTCCTGGTCCCACATTGGGGATAGACAAAAGTCCCTGCTAAAGATTTCTGTCCAACTGTTAGCACATTTTGTGCAGCCTGGCTCCCTCTGTAAGGATTCCCCAGTGTCTTTCGATCCTACAGATGACTGTAGCAAACTTCTCAAATTTTTTCTTGGCCTCATACTCCCAAAGGAGTGCCTGACATTTGCCAGCCTAACGATACTCACATTCTGGGAAAAACCTCACTAACCATGCATATTTATGTACCACCCATGGCAAATCCTTACAATTGCAGAACATCATATCGCACTTGTCATCTTTGAGGTACTGTAAGTATTTGGATTTGAGGGTAATATTCATCCTTGCTTGCTCTCTCCCATCTGAAGTCTACGGTGCTGCTATTCCTTTCTCACATCTCCCTTCAAAGAGACACGCGACACACAGACTCAATCACTCAGCAAACATATATGCTTTGACGTTTTCATATTGCTGTTTACCTTCTAATTATTCCCCCTTCACCACAAATACAGGCCTGCCATTCCTCATCCCCTCAGTCAACGCAGTCCTTCACTCTTTAGGCCCTGCAAGACCACCATGAACAAGAATCATGTCAGCAAGCAGAAGAAAAGCCTCAGTGTGCTCTTTTGTTCATAATGCTGCCCTCTAGTAACACTTCATGGCAACTGCAGCATAAGAATGGGACTGAGAAGAGGGCTGTCCTATGCAAATAATATCCTCCCATGCACACTTTCTTCTGAGACGGTCGGCGGCTTGTGCCGTGATACCGCCTCCAACATATGGTCTTCAACCAAATTTTAAAAAAGCCCACCTGCCTTAGACGAAGAATTTTGCCACTCAAAGGAAGCACATGGGGACATCACCCTCATTTAGCAGGGTCCTAAATTGCCTGCTGTCAGCCTGTATACAGAACAAGGGCGTTCGTGAGCGTTCCTCAAAGGAAGGAGGTGGGTGATTAAATTCACAGTGCCAGGGCAGGCCCAGCCCAGCCCAGCCCAGCCCAGCCCAGCCCAGCTCAGCCCTGCGCAGCCCAGCCCGGCACAGCGCACTGCTGTGGAGGTCCATTCCTTCACATCCTGCAGCAGGCATGATGCAGACCTATTAGAGCAAAGGCTTGACTCTGCCCTTGTCTGTCTCTTAAAGGAAACAATCTTTCTAGCTTCTTATTGCACCTAATAAATGGACTCTAGCTTGCCTCAAACTTGACCCATCATTTCATTAGCCAGAGCTCATACTTGACCTTTATTTCTATCCAAGCTCACTGACACAAAACCCCTGATTTGAGCAAGTGGCTCACACCAAAATAAAAAATCACCATCATCCAACCTATTTTACAACAAGTGTAGCCCCTTCCTCTTATTCTTGTGCTCAGTTATAACCCCCAATACCACAATTGCACTCTGTAATTCACCAAACTTAAAGGACAAAGAATGAAGACACTGATAAAGGAAGATAAGGCCTTGTCCCTATTGCACCTACTTGAGAGATAGGGCGGTTGGTAGAAGGTCACGAGGGAAAACATTTGAAATTTCGGGACACACATGCCAAAAAGAGTGTCCACTTTTCTCCTCTGTTACCAAGTAAAAAAAAAATTTGCAAAAAAAAAAAACTATTCACTTTTTGAAAATTTCCACCTTGGGATACTTCTACAGCATTGGCAGGATTCGAACCCTGGCCTGTGAGGGCTGTCCCCACCAAAGGTACAAGACTTACCTTTGAGCTATAGCTCCTTGGTGGTCTAGAGGATTGCAGTAGTAACTATAAGCAACATACAGGCCTTGGTGTCCTTCCCTGCGGCATCCATTGCACATGAAAAGGATGACCATGACATAAGGACAATTTGATAGGCTACTTACATGGAAACCAGTGTGGTCCAGTGGGTAAGTGCCTGCCTTCCGTCCAGGCAACCAGGGTTCAAATCCTGAGTTCGCCACCACGTGACTGATGGTGGCAGAGCAGAGGTAAGTTGGAGGTCGGCCTAAAGGGCCAATTGGTAAGTAAAATGTGTCTGTGTGTTGTGTAAGAGTGGAGGAATAGGTGGAGTAGGATCCTGACTTATTGTGGGAAAGTGCAAATACTTTTTTACTGCACCCCCCTATACTCTCTGATTTCTGTTGGGAGGGGGCAGTCAAAAATGGGGGGTTCAGTATTAAAAGGTGCTTGGGCGCAACGTGAAGGCGATGAGGTGCACAGAATGGCATGGCTTCCAGGTACTTTTTGGGGGGGCTACCATTAGTTTTTATTGCTCTGATCCTCCTTCATGGGGTGTACCCCAAATGGTTAGGGGCAACGGGGGGGAGGCAAGAAGCTGTTTGACAGTTTCTATTACCAACAGGGGTCACCAAACGATTCCGCTGCAGTTATGGTTTTGAAAGGTAAAACAAGGAGCATGTGGCTGTATTTTTGCAGGTCGGGTGCCCCAAAATGTTACTGCCAGCAGCAGCAGCCCCCTTCCTCCCCACCCGGCAGATTGGTAGAGGTACCTTTAGGACATTTCTGTTGAAAACAGAGGATATAGCGAATCGCACTACAAAATCCGAGAGCACTAACACTTGCTAAATAAAGGTGGCATCGGAGCATACGAATGAGGCAGGGAGAGGCTACTGTTGGCAATTGGTTTGGTGGGTCATAGTGAATAACCTCGGCATGCAAATAGGCAGAAGTGTGAGGATTGGCAGTGTCTGTAGAGAATTTTGGCATGCTCTTCAGTTGATTTTTTCCTCCTTACGTTGGCTATGAACTACAGAGGAAAGGCCTGGCCTTACTGTTGGGCAAAACATGTTTCATGATTTTAAGAAGTGTAGTCTGGCTGTACTGAGAGGGGCTGTACAGTACGGTAAATGCCTGTATACCCCTGCGATGTGCATCCAACTGTCACTTGAGATTGAACAGCGAACGAAGCAGCTGGGTTACTGACTGAATGTAAATGGAAGGCACATAGGAAGGGTGCTTGTGGTCACTCAAATGATTGAAACCTGGTTGATGCACTACCAAAGCTGGGGTACCAGGAGGGAACATTTGAGGGGTATTGAGATGGTGGTGTGCAGAGGTCAACATATGTTTCAGAGACACAGAGGTACTGCGGTCCTGGTCCCACATTGGGGGTAGACAAAAGTCCCTGCTAAAGATTTCTGTCCAACTGTTAGCACATTTTGTGCAGCCTAGCTCCCTCTGTAAGGATTCCCCAGGGTCTTTCGATCCTACAGATGACTGTAGCAAACTTCTCAAATTTTTTCTTGGCCTCATACTCCCAAAGGAGTGCCTGACATTTGCCAGCCTAACGATACTCACATTCTGGGAAAAACCTCACTAACCATGCATATTTATGTACCACCCATGGCAAATCCTTACAATTGCAGAACAGCATATCGCACTTGTCATCTTTGAGGTACTGTAAGTATTTGGATTTGAGGGTAATATTCATCCTTGCTTGCTCTCTCCCATCTGAAGTCTACGGTGCTGCTATTCCTTTCTCACATCTCCCTTCAAAGAGACACGCGACACACAGACTCAATCACTCAGCAAACATATATGCTTTGACGTTTTCATATTGCTGTTTACCTTCTAATTATTCCCCCTTCACCACAAATACAGGCCTGCCATTCCTCATCCCCTCAGTCAACGCAGTCCTTCACTCTTTAGGCCCTGCAAGACAACCATGAACAAGAATCATGTCAGCAAGCAGAAGAAAAGCCTCAGTGTGCTCTTTTGTTCATAATGCTGCCCTCTAGTAACACTTCATGGCAACTGCAGCATAAGAATGGGACTGAGAAGAGGGCTGTCCTATGCAAATAATATCCTCCCATGCACACTTTCTTCTGAGACGGTCGGCGGCTTGTGCCGTGATACCGCCTCCAACATATGGTCTTCAACCAAATTTTAAAAAAGCCCACCTGCCTTAGACGAAGAATTTTGCCACTCAAAGGAAGCACATGGGGACATCACCCTCATTTAGCAGGGTCCTAAATTGCCTGCTGTCAGCCTGTATACAGAACAAGGGCGTTCGTGGGCGTTCGTGAGCGTTCCTCAAAGGAAGGAGGTGGGTGATTAAATTCACAGTGCCAGGGCAGGCCCAGCCCAGCCCAGCCCAGCCCAGCCCAGCCCAGCCCAGCCCAGCCCAGCCCAGCCCAGCCCAGCCCAGCCCAGCCCAGCCCAGCCCAGCCCAGCCCAGCCCTGCGCAGCCCAGCCCAGCCCGGCACAGCGTACTGCTGTGGAGGTCCATTCCTTCACATCCTGCAGCAGGCATGATGCAGACCTATTAGAGCAAAGGCTTGACTCTGCCCTTGTCTGTCTCTTAAAGGAAACAATCTTTCTAGCTTCTTATTGCACCTAATAAATGGACTCTAGCTTGCCTCAAACTTGACCCATCATTTCATTAGCCAGAGCTCATACTTGACCTTTATTTCTATCCAAGCTCACTGACACAAAACCCCTGATTTGAGCAAGTGGCTCACACCAAAATAAAAAATCACCATCATCCAACCTATTTTACAACAAGTGTAGCCCCTTCCTCTTATTCTTGTGCTCAGTTATAACCCCCAATACCACAATTGCACTCTGTAATTCACCAAACTTAAAGGACAAAGAATGAAGACACTGATAAAGGAAGATAAGGCCTTGTCCCTATTGCACCTACTTGAGAGATAGGGCGGTTGGTAGAAGGTCATGAGGGAAAACATTTGAAATTTCGGGACACACATGCCAAAAAGAGTGTCCACTTTTCTCCTCTGTTACCAAGTAAAAAAAGAATGTGCAAAAAAAAAAAACTATTCACTTTTTGAAAATTTCCACCTTGGGATACTTCTAGAGCATTGGCAGGATTCGAACCCTGGCCTGTGAGGGCTGTCCCCACCAAAGGTACAAGACTTACCTTTGAGCTATAGCTCCTTGGTGGTCTAGAGGATTGCAGTAGTAACTATAAGCAACATACAGGCCTTGGTGTCCTTCCCTGCGGCATCCATTGCACATGAAAAGGATGACCATGACATAAGGACAATTTGATAGGCTACTTACATGGAAACCAGTGTGGTACAGTGGGTAAGTGCCTGCCTTCCGTCTAGGCAACCAGTTTTCAAATCCCGAGTTCGGCACCAGGTGACTGATGGTGGCAGAGCAGAGGTAAGTTGGAGGTTGGCCTAAAGGGCCAATTGGTAAGTAAAATGTGTCTGTGTGTTGTGTAAGAGTGGAGGAATAGGTGGAGTAGGATCCTGACTTATTGTGGGAAAGTGCAAATACTTTTTTACTGCACCCCCCTATACTCTCTGATTTCTGTTGGGAGGGGGCAGTCAAAAATGGGGGGTTCAGTATTAAAAGGTGCTTGGGCGCAACGTGAAGGCGATGAGGTGCACAGAATGGCATGGCTTCCAGGTACTTTTTGGGGGGGCTACCATTAGTTTTTATTGCTCTGATCCTCCCTCATGGGGTGTACCCCAAATGGTTAGGGGCAACGGGGGGGCAAGATGCTGTTTGACAGTTTCTATTACCAACAGGGGTCACCATACGATTCTGCTGCAGTTATGGTATTGAAAGGTAAAACAAGGAGCATGTGGCTGTATTTTTGCAGGTCGGGTGCCCCAAAATGTTACTGCCAGCAGCAGCAGCCCCCTTCCTCCCCACCCGGCAGATTGGTATAGGTACCTTTAGGACATTTCTGTTGAAAACAGAGGCTATAGCGAATCGCACTACAAAATCCGAGAGCACTAACACTTGCTAAATAAAGGTGGCATCGGAGCATACGAATGAGGCAGGGAGAGGCTACTGTTGGCAATTGGTTTGGTGGGTCATAGTGAATAACCTCGACATGCAAATAGGCAGAAGTGTGAGGATTGGCGTTGTCTGTAGAGAATTTTGGCATGCTCTTCAGTTGATTGTTTCCTCCTTACGTTGGCTATGAACTACAGAGGAAAGGCCTGGCCTTACTGTTGGGCAAAACATGTTTCATGATTTTAAGAAGTGTAGTCTGGCTGTACTGAGAGGGGCTGTACAGTACGGTAAATGCCTGTATACCCCTGCGATGTGCATCCAACTGTCACTTGAGATTGAACAGCGAACGAAGCACCTGGGTTACTGACTGAATGTAAATGGAAGGCACATAGGAAGGGTGCTTGTGGTCACTCAAATGATTGAAACTGGTTGATGCACTACCAAAGCTGGGGTACCAGGAGGGAACATTTGAGGGGTATTGAGATGGTGGTGTGCAGAGGTCAACATATGTTTCAGAGACACAGAGGTACTGCGGTCCTGGTCCCACATTGGGGGTAGACAAAAGTCCCTGCTAAAGATTTCTGTCCAACTGTTAGCACATTTTGTGCAGCCTGGCTCCCTCTGTAAGGATTCCCCAGTGTCTTTCGATCCTACAGATGACTGTAGCAAACTTCTCAAATTTTTTCTTGGCCTCATACTCCCAAAGGAGTGCCTGACATTTGCCAGCCTAACGATACTCACATTCTGGGAAAAACCTCACTAACCATGCATATTTATGTACCACCCATGGCAAATCCTTACAATTGCAGAACATCATATCGCACTTGTCATCTTTGAGGTACTGTAAGTATTTGGATTTGAGGGTAATATTCATCCTTGCTTGCTCTCTCCCATCTGAAGTCTACGGTGCTGCTATTCCTTTCTCACATCTCCCTTCAAAGAGACACGCGACACACAGACTCAATCACTCAGCAAACATATATGCTTTGACGTTTTCATATTGCTGTTTACCTTCTAATTATTCCCCCTTCACCACAAATACAGGCCTGCCATTCCTCATCCCCTCAGTCAACGCAGTCCTTCACTCTTTAGGCCCTGCAAGACCACCATGAACAAGAATCATGTCAGCAAGCAGAAGAAAAGCCTCAGTGTGCTCTTTTGTTCATAATGCTGCCCTCTAGTAACACTTCATGGCAACTGCACCATAAGAATGGGACTGAGAAGAGGGCTGTCCTATGCAAATAATATCCTCCCATGCACACTTTCTTCTGAGACGGTCGGCGGCTTGTGCCGTGATACCGCCTCCAACATATGGTCTTCAACCAAATTTTAAAAAAGCCCACCTGCCTTAGACGAAGAATTTTGCCACTCAAAGGAAGCACATGGGGACATCACCCTCATTTAGCAGGGTCCTAAATTGCCTGCTGTCAGCCTGTATACAGAACAAGGGCGTTCGTGAGCGTTCCTCAAAGGAAGGAGGTGGGTGATTAAATTCACAGTGCCAGGGCAGGCCCAGCCCAGCCCAGCCCAGCCCAGCCCAGCCCAGCCCAGCCCAGCCCAGCTCAGCCCTGCGCAGCCCTGCGCAGCCCAGCCCGGCACAGCGCACTGCTGTGGAGGTCCATTCCTTCACATCCTGCAGCAGGCATGATGCAGACCTATTAGAGCAAAGGCTTGACTCTGCCCTTGTCTGTCTCTTAAAGGAAACAATCTTTTTAGCTTCTTATTGCACCTAATAAATGGACTCTAGCTTGCCTCAAGCTTGACCCATCATTTCATTAGCCAGAGCTCATACTTGACCTTTATTTCTATCCAAGCTCACTGACACAAAACCCCTGATTTGAGCAAGTGGCTCACACCAAAATAAAAAATCACCATCATCCAACCTATTTTACAACAAGTGTAGCCCCTTCCTCTTATTCTTGTGCTCAGTTATAACCCCCAATACCACAATTGCACTCTGTAATTCACCAAACTTAAAGGACAAAGAATGAAGACACTGATAAAGGAAGATAAGGCCTTGTCCCTATTGCACCTACTTGAGAGATAGGGCGGTTGGTAGAAGGTCATGAGGGAAAACATTTAAAATTTCGGGACACACATGCCAAAAAGAGTGTCCACTTTTCTCCTCTGTTACCAAGTAAAAAAAAATTTGCAAAAAAAAAAAACTATTAACTTTTTGAAAATTTCCACCTTGGGATACTTCTAGAGCATTGGCAGGATTCGAACCCTGGCCTGTGAGGGCTGTCCCCACCAAAGGTACAAGACTTACCTTTGAGCTATACCTCCTTGGTGGCCTAGAGGATTGCAGTAGTAACTATAAGCAACATACAGGCCTTGGTGTCCTTCCCTGCGGCATCCATTGCACATGAAAAGGATGACCATGACATAAGGACAATTTGATAGGCTACTTACATGGAAACCAGTGTGGTCCAGTGGGTAAGTGCCTGCCTTCCATCCAGGCAACCAGGGTTCAAATACTGAGTTCGGCACCAGGTGACTGATGGTGGCAGAGCAGAGGTAAGTTGGAGGTCGGCCTAAAGGGCCAATTGGTAAGTAAAATGTGTCTGTGTGTTGTGTAAGAGTGGAGGAATAGGTGGAGTAGGATCCTGACTTATTGTGGGAAAGTGCAAATACTTTTTTACTGCACCCCCCTATACTCTCTGATTTCTGTTGGGAGGGGGCAGTCAAAAATGGGGGGTTCAGTATTAAAAGGTGCTTGGGCGCAACGTGAAGGCGATGAGGTGCACAGAATGGCATGGCTTCCAGGTACTTTTTGGGGGGGCTACCATTAGTTTTTATTGCTCTGATCCTCCTTCATGGGGTGTACCCCAAATGGTTAGGGGCAACGGGGGGGAGGCAAGAAGCTGTTTGACAGTTTCTATTACCAACAGGGGTCACCATACGATTCCGCTGCAGTTATGGTATTGAAAGGTAAAACAAGGAGCATGTGGCTGTATTTTTGCAGGTCGGGTGCCCCAAAATGTTACTGCCAGCAGCAGCAGCCCCCTTCCTCCCCACCCGGCAGATTGGTATAGGTACCTTTAGGATATTTCTGTTGAAAACAGAGGCTATGGTGAATCGCACTACAAAATCCGAGAGCACTAACACTTGCTAAATAAAGGTGGCATCGGAGCATACGAATGAGGCAGGGAGAGGCTACTGTTGGCAATTGGTTTGGTGGGTCATAGTGAATAACCTCGGCATGCAAATAGGCAGAAGTGTGAGGATTGGCAGTGTCTGTAGAGAATTTTGGCATGCTCTTCAGTTGATTTTTTCCTCCTTACGTTGGCTATGAACTACAGAGCAAAGGCCTGGCCTTACTGTTGGGCAAAACATGTTTCATGATTTTAAGAAGTGTAGTCTGGCTGTACTGAGAGGGGCTGTACAGTACGGTAAATGCCTGTATACCCCTGCGATGTGCATCCAACTGTCACTTGAGATTGAACAGCGAACGAAGCAGCTGGGTTACTGACTGAATGTAAATGGAAGGCACATAGGAAGGGTGCTTGTGGTCACTCAAATGATTGAAACCTGGTTGATGCACTACCAAAGCTGGGGTACCAGGAGGGAACATTTGAGGGGTATTGAGATGGTGGTGTGCAGAGGTCAACATATGTTTCAGAGACACAGAGGTACTGCGGTCCTGGTCCCACATTGGGGGTAGACAAAAGTCCCTGCTAAAGATTTCTGTCCAACTGTTATCACATTTTGTGCAGCCTGGCTCCCTCTGTAAGGATTCCCCAGTGTCTTTCGATCCTACAGATGACTGTAGCAAACTTCCCAAATTTTTTCTTGGCCTCATACTCCCAAAGGAGTGCCTGACATTTGCCAGCCTAACGATACTCACATTCTGGGAAAAACCTCACTAACCATGCATATTTATGTACCACACATGGCAAATCCTTACAATTGCAGAACATCATATCGCACTTGTCATCTTTGAGGTACTGTAAGTATTTGGATTTGAGGGTAATATTCATCCTTGCTTGCTCTCTCCCATCTGAAGTCTACGGTGCTGCTATTCCTTTCTCACATCTCCCTTCAAAGAGACACGCGACACACAGACTCAATCACTCAGCAAACATATATGCTTTGACGTTTTCATATTGCTGTTTACCTTCTAATTATTCCCCCTTCACCACAAATACAGGCCTGCCATTCCTCATCCCCTCAGTCAACGCAGTCCTTCACTCTTTAGGCCCTGCAAGACCACCATGAACAAGAATCATGTCAGCAAGCAGAAGAAAAGCCTCAGTGTGCTCTTTTGTTCATACTGCTGCCCTCTAGTAACACTTCATGGCAACTGCAGCATAAGAATGGGACTGAGAAGAGGGCTGTCCTATGCAAATAATATCCTCCCATGCACACTTTCTTCTGAGACGGTCGGCGGCTTGTGCCGTGATACCACCTCCAACATATGGTCTTCAACCAAATTTTAAAAAAGCCCACCTGCCTTAGACGAAGGATTTTGCCACTCAAAGGAAGCACATGGGGACATCACCCTCATTTAGCAGGGTCCTAAATTGCCTGCTGTCAGCCTGTATACAGAACAAGGGCGTTCGTGGGCGTTCGTGAGCGTTCCTCAAAGGAAGGAGGTGGGTGATTAAATTCACAGTGCCAGGGCAGGCCCAGCCCAGCCCAGCCCAGCCCAGCCCAGCCCAGCCCAGCTCAGCCCTGCACAGCCCAGCCCGGCACAGCGCACTGCTGTGGAGGTCCATTCCTTCACATCCTGCAGCAGGCATGATGCAGACCTATTAGAGCAAAGGCTTGACTCTGCCCTTGTCTGTCTCTTAAAGGAAACAATCTTTGTAGCTTCTTATTGCACCTAATAAATGGACTCTAGCTTGCCTCAAACTTGACCCATCATTTCATTAGCCAGAGCTCATACTTGACCTTTATTTCTATCCAAGCTCACTGACACAAAACCCCTGATTTGAGCAAGTGGCTCACACCAAAATAAAAAATCACCATCATCCAACCTATTTTACAACAAGTGTAGCCCCTTCCTCTTATTCTTGTGCTCAGTTATAACCCCCAATACCACAATTGCACTCTGCAATTCACCAAACTTAAAGGACAAAGAATGAAGACATTGATAAAGGAAGATAAGGCCTTGTCCCTATTGCACCTACTTGAGAGATAGGGCGGTTGGTAGAAGGTCATGAGGGAAAACATTTGAAATTTCGGGACACACATGCCAAAAAGAGTGTCCACTTTTCTCCTCTGTTACCAAGTAAAAAAAAAATTTGCAAAAAAAAAAAACTATTCACTTTTTGAAAATGTCCACCTTGGGATACTTCTACAGCATTGGCAGGATTCGAACCCTGGCCTGTGAGGGCTGTCCCCACCAAAGGTACAAGACTTACCTTTGAGCTATAGCTCCTTGGTGGTCTAGAGGATTGCAGTAGTAACTATAAGCAACATACAGGCCTTGGTGTCCTTCCCTGCGGCATCCATTGCACATGAAAAGGATGACCATGACATAAGGACAATTTGATAGGCTACTTACATGGAAACCAGTGTGGTCCAGCGGGTAAGTGCCTGCCTTCCATCCAGGCAACCAGGGTTCAAATCCTGGGTTCGGCACCAGGTGACTGATGGTGGCAGAGCAGAGGTAAGTTGGAGGTGGGCCTAAAGGGCCAATTGGTAAGTAAAATGTGTCTGTGTGTTGTGTAAGAGTGGAATCATGCCTAGTGAATGAGGGATTGCAGGTTGGTTGGTAAGTAGTGAGTGGGTGGGGTCAGAGGGGAGGGGTATAGGAGGAGCTGGGTGAGAGAGGAGGGGTATAGGAGGAGCTCGGTCGGAGAGGAGGGGTATAGGAGGAGCCTATTCAGAGTGGGTGGGCCCAGAGAGGAGGGGTGTAGGAGGAGCTGGGTTAGAGAGGAGGGGTGTAGGAGGAGCTGGGTTAGAGAGGAGGGGTATAGGAGGAGCTGGGTCGGATAGGAGGGGTTCAGGAGCAGCCTAGTCAGAGTGGGTGGGGTCAGAGAGGAAGGGTATAGGAGGAGCTGGGTGAGGGAGGAGGGGTATAGGAGGAGCTCGGTCGGAGGGGAGGGGTTCAGGAGCAGCCTAGTCAGAGTGGGTGGGGTCAGAGAAGAGGGGTTCAGGAGCAGCCTAGTCAGAGTGGTTGGGGCCAGAGAGGAGGGGTATATGGGTGGGGTCAGAGAGCAGAGGAATAGGTGGAGTATGATCCTGACTTATTGTGGGAAAGTGCAAATACTTTTTTACTGCACTCCCCTGTACTCTCTGATTTCTGTTGGGAGGGGGCAGTCAAAAATGGGGGGTTCAGTATTAAAAGGTGCTTGGGCGCAGCGTGAAGGCGATGAGGTGCACAGAATGGCATGGCTTCCAGGTACTTTTTGGGGGGCTACCATTAGTTTTTATTGCTCTGATCCTCCCTCATGGGGTGTACCCCAAATGGTTAGGGGCAACGGGGGGGGAGGCAAGAAGCTGTTTGACAGTTTCTATTACCAACAGGGGTCACCATACTATTCTGCTGCAGTTATGGTATTGAAAGGTAAAACAAGGAGCATGTGGCTGTATTTTTGCAGGTCGGGTGCCCCAAAATGTTACTGCCAGCAGCAGCAGCCCCCTTCCTCCCCACCCGGCAGATTGGTATAGGTACCTTTAGGACATTTCTGTTGAAAACAGAGGCTATAGCGAATCGCACTACAAAATCCGAGAGCACTAACACTTGCTAAATAAAGGTGGCATCGGAGCATACGAATGAGGCAGGGAGAGGCTACTGTTGGCAATTGGTTTGGTGGGTCATAGTGAATAACCTCGACATGCAAATAAGCAGAAGTGTGAGGATTGGCAGTGTCTGTAGAGAATTTTGGCATGCTCTTCAGTTGATTGTTTCCTCCTTACGTGGGCTATGAACTACAGAGGAAAGGCCTGGCCAAACTGTTGGGCAAAACATGTTTCATGATTTTAAGAAGTGTAGTCTGGCTGTACTGAGAGGGGCTGTACAGTACGGTAAATGCCTGTATACCCCTGCGATGTGCATCCAACTGTCACTTGAGATTGAACAGCGAACGAAGCAGCTGGGTTACTGACTGAATGTAAATGGAAGGCACATAGGAAGGGTGCTTGTGGTCACTCAAATGATTGAAACCTGGTTGATGCACTACCAAAGCTGGGGTACCAGGAGGGAACATTTGAGGGGTATTGAGATGGTGGTGTGCAGAGGTCAACATATGTTTCAGAGACACAGAGGTACTGCGGTCCTGGTCCCACATTGGGGGTAGACAAAAGTCCCTGCTAAAGATTTCTGTCCAACTGTTATCACATTTTGTGCAGCCTGGCTCCCTCTGTAAGGATTCCCCAGTGTCTTTCGATCCTACAGATGACTGTAGCAAACTTCCCAAATTTTTTCTTGGCCTCATACTCCCAAAGGAGTGCCTGACATTTGCCAGCCTAACGATACTCACATTCTGGGAAAAACCTCACTAACCATGCATATTTATGTACCACACATGGCAAATCCTTACAATTGCAGAACATCATATTGCACTTGTCATCTTTGAGGTACTGTAAGTATTTGGATTTGAGGGTAATATTCATCCTTGCTTGCTCTCTCCCATCTGAAGTCTACGGTGCTGCTATTCCTTTCTCACATCTCCCTTCAAAGAGACACGCGACACACAGACTCAATCACTCAGCAAACATATATGCTTTGACGTTTTCATATTGCTGTTTACCTTCTAATTATTCCCCCTTCACCACAAATACAGGCCTCCCATTCCTCATCCCCTCAGTCAACGCAGTCCTTCACTCTTTAGGCCCTGCAAGACCACCATGAACAAGAATCATGTCAACAAGCAGAAGAAAAGCCTCAGTGTGCTCTTTTGTTCATACTGCTGCCCTCTAGTAACACTTCATGGCAACTGCAGCATAAGAATGGGACTGAGAAGAGGGCTGTCCTATGCAAATAATATCCTCCCATGCACACTTTCTTCTGAGACGGTCGGCGGCTTGTGCCGTGATACCACCTCCAACATATGGTCTTCAACCAAATTTTAAAAAAGCCCACCTGCCTTAGACGAAGGATTTTGCCACTCAAAGGAAGCACATGGGGACATCACCCTCATTTAGCAGGGTCCTAAATTGCCTGCTGTCAGCCTGTATACAGAACAAGGGCGTTCGTGGGCGTTCGTGAGCGTTCCTCAAAGGAAGGAGGTGGGTGATTAAATTCACAGTGCCAGGGCAGGCCCAGCCCAGCCCAGCCCAGCCCAGCTCAGCCCTGCGCAGCCCAGCCCGGCACAGCGCACTGCTGTGGAGGTCCATTCCTTCACATCCTGCAGCAGGCATGATGCAGACCTATTAGAGCAAAGGCTTGACTCTGCCCTTGTCTGTCTCTTAAAGGAAACACTCTTTGTAGCTTCTTATTGCACCTAATAAATGGACTCTAGCTTGCCTCAAACTTGACCCATCATTTCATTAGCCAGAGCTCATACTTGACCTTTATTTCTATCCAAGCTCACTGACACAAAACCCCTGATTTGAGCAAGTGGCTCACACCAAAATAAAAAATCACCATCATCCAACCTATTTTACAACAAGTGTAGCCCCTTCCTCTTATTCTTGTGCTCAGTTATGACCCCCAATACCACAATTGCACTCTGCAATTCACCAAACTTAAAGGACAAAGAATGAAGACATTGATAAAGGAAGATAAGGCCTTGTCCCTATTGCACCTACTTGAGAGATAGGGCGGTTGGTAGAAGGTCATGAGGGAAAACATTTGAAATTTCGGGACACACATGCCAAAAAGAGTGTCCACTTTTCTCCTCTGTTACCAAGTAAAAAAAAAAATTGCAAAAAAAAAAACTATTCACTTTTTGAAAATTTCCACCTTGGGATACTTCTACAGCATTGGCAGGATTCGAACCCTGGCCTGTGAGGGCTGTCCCCACCAAAGGTACAAGACTTACCTTTGAGCTATAGCTCCTTGGTGGTCTAGAGTATTGCAGTAGTAACTATAAGCAACATACAGGCCTTGGTGTCCTTCCCTGCGGCATCCATTGCACATGAAAAGGATGACCATGACATAAGGACAATTTGATAGGCTACTTACATGGAAACCAGTGTGGTCCAGTGGGTAAGTGCCTGCCTTCCATCCAGACAACCAGGGTTCAAATCCTGGGTTCGGCACCAGGTGACTGATGGTGGCAGAGCAGAGGTAAGTTGGAGGTGGGCCTAAAGGGCCAATTGGTAAGTAAAATGTGTCTGTGTGTTGTGTAAGAGTGGAATCATGCTTAGTGAATGAGGGATTGCAGATTGGTAAGTAGTGAGTGGGTGGGGTCAGAGGGGAGGGGTATAGGAGGAGCTGGGTGAGAGAGGAGGGGTATAGGAGGAGCTCGGTCGTAGAGGAGGGGTATAGGAGGAGCCAAGTCAGAGTGGGTGGGGTCAGAGAGGAGGGGTATAGGAGGAGCTGGGTGAGAGAGGAGGGGTATAGGAGGAGCTCGGTCGTAGAGGAGGGGTATAGGAGGAGCCAAGTCAGAGTGGGTGGGGTCAGAGAGGAGGGGTATAGGAGGAGCTGGGTGATAGAGGAGGAGCTCGGTCGGAGAGGAGGGGTATAGGAGGAGCCAAGTCAGAGAGGAGGGGTTCAGGAGCAGCCTAGTCAGAGTGGGTGGGGCCAGAGAGGAGGGGTATATGGGTGGGGTCAGAGAGCAGAGGAATAGGTGGAGTAGGATCCTGACTTATTGTGGGAAAGAGCAAATACTTTTTTACTGCACCCCCCTATACTCTCTGATTTCTGTTGGGAGGGGGCAGTCAAAAATGGGGGGTTCAGTATTAAAAGGTGCTTGGGCGCAGCGTGAAGGTGATGAGGTGCACAGAATGGCATGGCTTCCAGGTACTTTTTGGGGGGGCTACCATTAGTTTTTATTGCTCTGATCCTCCCTCATGGGGTGTACCCCAAATGGTTAGGGGCAACGGGGGGGGGAGGCAAGAAGCTGTTTGACAGTTTCTATTACCAACAGGGGTCACCATACGATTCTGATGCAGTTATGGTATTGAAAGGTAAAACAAGTAGCATGTGGCTGTATTTTTGCAGGTCGGGTGCCCCAAAATGTTACTGTCAGCAGCAGCAGCCCCCTTCCTCCCCACCCGGCAGATTGGTATAGGTACCTTTAGGACATTTCTGTTGAAAACAGAGGCTATAGCGAATCGCACTACAAAATCCGAGAGCACTAACACTTGCTAAATAAAGGTGGCATCGGAGCATACGAATGAGGCAGGGAGAGGCTACTGTTGGCAATTGGTTTGGTGGGTCATAGTGAATAACCTCGACATGCAAATAAGCAGAAGTGTGAGGATTGGCAGTGTCTGTAGAGAATTTTGGCATGCTCTTCAGTTGATTGTTTCCTCCTTACGTTGGCTATGAACTACAGAGGAAAGGCCTGGCCTTACTGTTGGGCAAAACATGTTTCATGATTTTAAGAAGTGTAGTCTGGCTGTACTGAGAGGGGCTGTACAGTACGGTAAATGCCTGTATACCCCTGCGATGTGCATCCAACTGTCACTTGAGATTGAACAGCGAACGAAGCAGCTGGGTTACTGACTGAATGTAAATGGAAGGCACATAGGAAGGGTGCTTGTGGTCACTCAAATGATTGAAACCTGGTTGATGCACTACCAAAGCTGGGGTACCAGGAGGGAACATTTGAGGGGTATTGAGATGGTGGTGTGCAGAGGTCAACATATGTTTCAGAGACACAGAGGTACTGCGGTCCTGGTCCCACATTGGGGGTAGACAAAAGTCCCTGCTAAAGATTTCTGTCCAACTGTTATCACATTTTGTGCAGCCTGGCTCCCTCTGTAAGGATTCCCCAGTGTCTTTCGATCCTACAGATGACTGTAGCAAACTTCCCAAATTTTTTCTTGGCCTCATACTCCCAAAGGAGTGCCTGACATTTGCCAGCCTAACGATACTCACATTCTGGGAAAAACCTCACTAACCATGCATATTTATGTACCACACATGGCAAATCCTTACAATTGCAGAACATCATATTGCACTTGTCATCTTTGAGGTACTGTAAGTATTTGGATTTGAGGGTAATATTCATCCTTGCTTGCTCTCTCCCATCTGAAGTCTACGGTGCTGCTATTCCTTTCTCACATCTCCCTTCAAAGAGACACGCGACACACAGACTCAATCACTCAGCAAACATATATGCTTTGACGTTTTCATATTGCTGTTTACCTTCTAATTATTCCCCCTTCACCACAAATACAGGCCTGCCATTCCTCATCTCCTCAGTCAACGCAGTCCTTCACTCTTTAGGCCCTGCAAGACCACCATGAACAAGAATCATGTCAGCAAGCAGAAGAAAAGCCTCAGTGTGCTCTTTTGTTCATACTGCTGCCCTCTAGTAACACTTCATGGCAACTGCAGCATAAGAATGGGACTGAGAAGAGGGCTGTCCTATGCAAATAATATCCTCCCATGCACACTTTCTTCTGAGACGGTCGGCGGCTTGTGCCGTGATACCACCTCCAACATATGGTCTTCAACCAAATTTTAAAAAAGCCCACCTGCCTTAGACGAAGGATTTTGCCACTCAAAGGAAGCACATGGGGACATCACCCTCATTTAGCAGGGTCCTAAATTGCTTGCTGTCAGCCTGTATACAGAACAAGGGCGTTCGTGGGCGTTCGTGAGCGTTCCTCAAAGGAAGGAGGTGGGTGATTAAATTCACAGTGCCAGGGCAGGCCCAGCCCAGCCCAGCCCAGCCCAGCCCAGCCCAGCCCAGCCCAGCCCAGCCCAGCCCAGCCCAGCTCAGCTCAGCCCTGCGCAGCCCAGCCCGGTAGCGCGCACTGCTGTGGAGGTCCATTCCTTCACATCCTGCAGCAGGCATGATGCAGACCTATTAGAGCAAAGGCTTGACTCTGCCCTTGTCTGTCTCTTAAAGGAAACAATCTTTGTAGCTTCTTATTGCACCTAATAAATGGACTCTAGCTTGCCTCAAACTTGACCCATCATTTCATTAGCCAGAGCTCATACTTGACCTTTATTTCTATCCAAGCTCACTGACACAAAACCCCTGATTTGAGCAAGTGGCTCACACCAAAATAAAAAATCACCATCATCCAACCTATTTTACAACAAGTGTAGCCCCTTCCTCTTATTCTTGTGCTCAGTTATAACCCCCAATACCACAATTGCACTCTGCAATTCACCAAACTTAAAGGACAAAGAATGAAGACATTGATAAAGAAAGATAAGGCCTTGTCCCTATTGCACCTACTTGAGAGATAGGGCGGTTGGTAGAAGGTCATGAGGGAAAACATTTGAAATTTCGGGACACACATGTCAAAAAGAGTGTCCACTTTTCTCCTCTGTTACCAAGTAAAAAAAAAATTTGCAAAATAAAAAACGATTCACTTTTTGAAAATTTCCACCTTGGGATACTTCTAAAGCATTGGCAGGATTCGAACCCTGGCCTGTGAGGGCTGTCCCCACCAAAGGTACAAGACTTACCTTTGAGCTATAGCTCCTTGGTGGTCTAGAGGATTGCAGTAGTAACTATAAGCAACATACAGGCCTTGGTGTCCTTCCCTGCGGCATCCATTGCACATGAAAAGGATGACCATGACATAAGGACAATTTGATAGGCTACTTACATGGAAACAAGTGTGGTCCAGTGGGTAAGTGCCTGCCTTCCATCGAGGCAACCAGGGTTCAAATCCCGGGTTCGGCACCAGGTGACTGATGGTGGCAGAGCAGAGGTAAGTTGGAGGTGGGCCTAAAGGGCCAATTAGTAAGTAAAATGTGTCTGTGTGTTGTGTAAGAGTGGAATCATGCCTAGTGAATGAGGGATAGCAGGTTGGTAGGTAAGTAGTGAGTGGGTGGGGTCAGAGGGGAGGGGTATAGGAGGAGCTCAGTCGGAGAGGAGGGGTATAGGAGGAGCTCGGTCGGAGGGGAGGGGTATAGGAGGAGCCAAGTCAGAGTGGGTGGGGTCAGAGAGGAGGGGTTCAGGAGCAGCCTAGTCAGAGTGGTTGGGGCCAGAGAGGAGGGGTATATGGGTGGGGTCAGAGAGCAGAGGAATAGGTGGAGTATGATCCTGACTTATTGTGGGAAAGTGCAAATACTTTTTTACTGCACTCCCCTGTACTCTCTGATTTCTGTTGGGAGGGGGCAGTCAAAAATGGGGGGTTCAGTATTAAAAGGTGCTTGGGCGCAGCGTGAAGGCGATGAGGTACACAGAATGGCATGGCTTCCAGGTACTTTTTGGGGGGCTACCATTAGTTTTTATTGCTCTGATCCTCCCTCATGGGGTGTACCCCAAATGGTTAGGGGCAACGGGGGGGGAGGCAAGAAGCTGTTTGACAGTTTCTATTACCAACAGGGGTCACCATACTATTCTGCTGCAGTTATGGTATTGAAAGGTAAAACAAGGAGCATGTGGCTGTATTTTTGCAGGTCGGGTGCCCCAAAATGTTACTGCCAGCAGCAGCAGCCCCCTTCTCCCCACCCGGCAGATTGGTATAGGTACCTTTAGGACATTTCTGTTGAAAACAGAGGCTATAGCGAATCGCACTACAAAATCCGAGAGCACTAACACTTGCTAAATAAAGGTGGCATCGGAGCATACGAATGAGGCAGGGAGAGGCTACTGTTGGCAATTGGTTTGGTGAGTCATAGTGAATAACCTCGACATGCAAATAAGCAGAAGTGTGAGGATTGGCAGTGTCTGTAGAGAATTTTGGCATGCTCTTCAGTTGATTGTTTCCTCCTTACGTTGGCTATGAACTACAGAGGAAAGGCCTGGCCTTACTTTTGGGCAAAACATGTTTCATGATTTTAAGAAGTGTAGTCTGGCTGTACTGAGAGGGGCTGTACAGTACGGTAAATGCCTGTATACCCCTGCGATGTGCATCCAACTGTCACTTGAGATTGAACAGCGAACGAAGCAGCTGGGTTACTGACTGAATGTAAATGGAAGGCACATAGGAAGGGTGCTTGTGGTCACTCAAATGATTGAAACCTGGTTGATGCACTACCAAAGCTGGGGTACCAGGAGGGAACATTTGAGGGGTATTGAGATGGTGGTGTGCAGAGGTCAACATATGTTTCAGAGACACAGAGGTACTGCGGTCCTGGTCCCACATTGGGGGTAGACAAATGTCCCTGCTAAAGATTTCTGTCCAACTGTTATCACATTTTGTGCAGCCTGGCTCCCTCTGTAAGGATTCCCCAGTGTCTTTCGATCCTACAGATGACTGTAGCAAACTTCCCAAATTTTTTCTTGGCCTCCTTCTCCCAAAGGAGTGCCTGACATTTGCCAGCCTAACGATACTCACATTCTGGGAAAAACCTCACTAACCATGCATATTTATGTACCACACATGGCAAATCCTTACAATTGCAGAACATCATATTGCACTTGTCATCTTTGAGGTACTGTAAGTATTTGGATTTGAGGGTAATATTCATCCTTGCTTGCTCTCTCCCATCTGAAGTCTACGGTGCTGCTATTCCTTTCTCACATCTCCCTTCAAAGAGACACGCGACAAACAGACTCAATCACTCAGCAAACATATATGCTTTGACGTTTTCATATTGCTGTTTACCTTCTAATTATTCCCCCTTCACCACAAATACAGGCCTCCCATTCCTCATCCCCTCAGTCAACGCAGTCCTTCACTCTTTAGGCCCTGCAAGACCACCATGAACAAGAATCATGTCAACAAGCAGAAGAAAAGCCTCAGTGTGCTCTTTTGTTCATACTGCTGCCCTCTAGTAACACTTCATGGCAACTGCAGCATAAGAATGGGACTGAGAAGAGGGCTGTCCTATGCAAATAATATCCTCCCATGCACACTTTCTTCTGAGACGGTCGGCGGCTTGTGCCGTGATACCACCTCCAACATATGGTCTTCAACCAAATTTTAAAAAAGCCCACCTGCCTTAGACGAAGGATTTTGCCACTCAAAGGAAGCACATGGGGACATCACCCTCATTTAGCAGGGTCCTAAATTGCCTGCTGTCAGCCTGTATACAGAACAAGGGCGTTCGTGAGCGTTCGTGAGCGTTCGTGAGCGTTCCTCAAAGGAAGGAGGTGGGTGATTAAATTCACAGTGCCAGGGCAGGCCCAGCCCAGCCCAGCCCAGCCCAGCCCAGCCCAGCCCAGCTCAGCCCTGCGCAGCCCAGCCCGGCACAGCGCACTGCTGTGGAGGTCCATTCCTTCACATCCTGCAGCAGGCATGATGCAGACCTATTAGAGCAAAGGCTTGACTCTGCCCTTGTCTGTCTCTTAAAGGAAACACTCTTTGTAGCTTCTTATTGCACCTAATAAATGGACTCTAGCTTGCCTCAAACTTGACCCATCATTTCATTAGCCAGAGCTCATACTTGACCTTTATTTCTATCCAAGCTCACTGACACAAAACCCCTGATTTGAGCAAGTGGCTCACACCAAAATAAAAAATCACCATCATCCAACCTATTTTACAACAAGTGTAGCCCCTTCCTCTTATTCTTGTGCTCAGTTATGACCCCCAATACCACAATTGCACTCTGCAATTCACCAAACTTAAAGGACAAAGAATGAAGACATTGATAAAGGAAGATAAGGCCTTGTCCCTATTGCACCTACTTGAGAGATAGGGCGGTTGGTAGAAGGTCATGAGGGAAAACATTTGAAATTTCGGGACACACATGCCAAAAAGAGTGTCCACTTTTCTCCTCTGTTACCAAGTAAAAAAAAAAATTGCAAAAAAAAAAACTATTCACTTTTTGAAAATTTCCACCTTGGGATACTTCTACAGCATTGGCAGGATTCGAACCCTGGCCTGTGAGGGCTGTCCCCACCAAAGGTACAAGACTTACCTTTGAGCTATAGCTCCTTGGTGGTCTAGAGTATTGCAGTAGTAACTATAAGCAACATACAGGCCTTGGTGTCCTTCCCTGCGGCATCCATTGCACATGAAAAGGATGACCATGACATAAGGACAATTTGATAGGCTACTTACATGGAAACCAGTGTGGTCCAGTGGGTAAGTGCCTGCCTTCCATCCAGGCAACCAGGGTTCAAATCCTGGGTTCGGCACCAGGTGACTGATGGTGGCAGAGCAGAGGTAAGTTGGAGGTGGGCCTAAAGGGCCAATTGGTAAGTAAAATGTGTCTGTGTGTTGTGTAAGAGTGGAATCATGCTTAGTGAATGAGGGATTGCAGATTGGTAAGTAGTGAGTGGGTGGGGTCAGAGGGGAGGGGTATAGGAGGAGCTGGGTGAGAGAGGAGGGGTATAGGAGGAGCCAAGTCAGAGTGGGTGGGGTCAGAGAGGAGGGGTATAGGAGGAGCTGGGTGAGAGAGGAGGGGTATAGGAGGAGCTCGGTGGGAGGGGTATAGGAGGAGCCAAGTCAGAGTGGGTGGGGTCAGAGAGGAGGGGTATAGGAGGAGCCTAGTCAGCGTGGGTGGGGTCAGAGAGGAGGGGTATAGGAGGAGCTGGGTGATAGAGGAGGAGCTCGGTCGGAGAGGAGGGGTATAGGAGGAGCCAAGTCAGAGAGGAGGGGTTCAGGAGCAGCCTAGTCAGAGTGGGTGGGGCCAGAGAGCAGAGGAATAGGTGGAGTAGGATCCTGACTTATTGTGGGAAAGAGCAAATACTTTTTTACTGCACCCCCCTATACTCTCTGATTTCTGTTGGGAGGGGGCAGTCAAAAATGGGGGGTTCAGTATTAAAAGGTGCTTGGGCGCAGCGTGAAGGTGATGAGGTGCACAGAATGGCATGGCTTCCAGGTACTTTTTGGGGGGGCTACCATTAGTTTTTATTGCTCTGATCCTCCCTCATGGGGTGTACCCCAAATGGTTAGGGGCAACGGGGGGGGGAGGCAAGAAGCTGTTTGACAGTTTCTATTACCAACAGGGGTCACCATACGATTCTGATGCAGTTATGGTATTGAAAGGTAAAACAAGTAGCATGTGGCTGTATTTTTGCAGATCGGGTGCCCCAAAATGTTACTGCCAGCAGCAGCAGCCCCCTTCCTCCCCACCCGGCAGATTGGTATAGGTACCTTTAGGACATTTCTGTTGAAAACAGAGGCTATAGCGAATCGCACTACAAAATCCGAGAGCACTAACACTTGCTAAATAAAGGTGGCATCGGAGCATACGAATGAGGCAGGGAGAGGCTACTGTTGGCAATTGGTTTGGTGGGTCATAGTGAATAACCTCGACATGCAAATAAGCAGAAGTGTGAGGATTGGCAGTGTCTGTAGAGAATTTTGGCATGCTCTTCAGTTGATTGTTTCCTCCTTACGTTGGCTATGAACTACAGAGGAAAGGCCTGGCCTTACTGTTGGGCAAAACATGTTTCATGATTTTAAGAAGTGTAGTCTGGCTGTACTGAGAGGGGCTGTACAGTACGGTAAATGCCTGTATACCCCTGCGATGTGCATCCAACTGTCACTTGAGATTTAACAGCGAACGAAGCAGCTGGGTTACTGACTGAATGTAAATGGAAGGCACATAGGAAGGGTGCTTGTGGTCACTCAAATGATTGAAACCTAGTTGATGCACTACCAAAGCTGGGGTACCAGGAGGGAACATTTGAGGGGTATTGAGATGGTGGTGTGCAGAGGTCAACATATGTTTCAGAGACACAGAGGTACTGCGGTCCTGGTCCCACATTGGGGGTAGACAAAAGTCCCTGCTAAAGATTTCTGTCCAACTGTTATCACATTTTGTGCAGCCTGGCTCCCTCTGTAAGGATTCCCCAGTGTCTTTCGATCCTACAGATGACTGTAGCAAACTTCCCAAATTTTTTCTTGGCCTCATACTCCCAAAGGAGTGCCTGACATTTGCCAGCCTAACGATACTCACATTCTGGGAAAAACCTCACTAACCATGCATATTTATGTACCACACATGGCAAATCCTTACAATTGCAGAACATCATATTGCACTTGTCATCTTTGAGGTACTGTAAGTATTTGGATTTGAGGGTAATATTCATCCTTGCTTGCTCTCTCCCATCTGAAGTCTACGGTGCTGCTATTCCTTTCTCACATCTCCCTTCAAAGAGACACGCGACACACAGACTCAATCACTCAGCAAACATATATGCTTTGACGTTTTCATATTGCTGTTTACCTTCTAATTATTCCCCCTTCACCACAAATACAGGCCTGCCATTCCTCATCTCCTCAGTCAACGCAGTCCTTCACTCTTTAGGCCCTGCAAGACCACCATGAACAAGAATCATGTCAGCAAGCAGAAGAAAAGCCTCAGTGTGCTCTTTTGTTCATACTGCTGCCCTCTAGTAACACTTCATGGCAACTGCAGCATAAGAATGGGACTGAGAAGAGGGCTGTCCTATGCAAATAATATCCTCCCATGCACACTTTCTTCTGAGACGGTCGGCGGCTTGTGCCGTGATACCACCTCCAACATATGGTCTTCAACCAAATTTTAAAAAAGCCCACCTGCCTTAGACGAAGGATTTTGCCACTCAAAGGAAGCCCATGGGGACATCACCCTCATTTAGCAGGGTCCTAAATTGCTTGCTGTCAGCCTGTATACAGAACAAGGGCGTTCGTGGGCGTTCGTGAGCGTTCCTCAAAGGAAGGAGGTGGGTGATTAAATTCACAGTGCCAGGGCAGGCCCAGCCCAGCCCAGCCCAGCCCAGCCCAGCCCAGCCCAGCTCAGCCCTGCGCAGCCCAGCCCGGCAGCGCGCACTGCTGTGGAGGTCCATTCCTTCACATCCTGCAGCAGGCATGATGCAGACCTATTAGAGCAAAGGCTTGACTCTGCCCTTGTCTGTCTCTTAAAGGAAACAATCTTTGTAGCTTCTTATTGCACCTAATAAATGGACTCTAGCTTGCCTCAAACTTGACCCATCATTTCATTAGCCAGAGCTCATACTTGACCTTTATTTCTATCCAAGCTCACTGACACAAAACCCCTGATTTGAGCAAGTGGCTCACACCAAAATAAAAAATCACCATCATCCAACCTATTTTACAACAAGTGTAGCCCCTTCCTCTTATTCTTGTGCTCAGTTATAACCCCCAATACCACAATTGCACTCTGCAATTCACCAAACTTAAAGGACAAAGAATGAAGACATTGATAAAGAAAGATAAGGCCTTGTCCCTATTGCACCTACTTGAGAGATAGGGCGGTTGGTAGAAGGTCATGAGGGAAAACATTTGAAATTTCGGGACACACATGCCAAAAAGAGTGTCCACTTTTCTCCTCTGTTACCAAGTAAAAAAAAAATTTGCAAAAAAAAAAACGATTCACTTTTTGAAAATTTCCACCTTGGGATACTTCTAAAGCATTGGCAGGATTCTAACCCTGGCCTGTGAGGGCTGTCCCGACCAAAGGTACAAGACTTACTTTTGAGCTATAGCTCCTTGGTGGTCTAGAGGATTGCAGTAGTAACTATAAGCAACATACAGGCCTTGGTGTCCTTCCCTGCGGCATCCATTGCACATGAAAAGGATGACCATGACATAAGGACAATTTGATAGGCTACTTACATGGAAACAAGTGTGGTCCAGTGGGTAAGTGCCTGCCTTCCATCCAGGCAACCAGGGTTCAAATCCCGGGTTCGGCACCAGGTGACTGATGGTGGCAGAGCAGAGGTAAGTTGGAGGTGGGCCTAAAGGGCCAATTAGTAAGTAAAATGTGTCTGTGTGTTGTGTAAGAGTGGAATCATGCCTAGTGAATGAGGGATAGCAGGTTGGTTGGTAAGTAGTGAGTGGGTGGGGTCAGAGGGGAGGGGTATAGGAGGAGCTTGGTCGGAGAGGAGGGGTATAGGAGGAGCCTAGTCAGAGTGGGTGGGGTCAGAGAGGAGGGGTTCAGGAGCAGCCTAGTCAGAGTGGGTGGGGTCAGAGAGGAGGGGTATAGGAGGAGCTGGGTGAGGGAGGAGGGGTATAGGAGGAGCTCGGTCGGAGGGGAGGGGTATAGGAGGAGCCAAGTCAGAGTGGGTGGGGTCAGAGAGGAGGGGTTCAGGAGCAGCCTAGTCAGAGTGGTTGGGGCCAGAGAGGAGGGGTATATGGGTGGGGTCAGAGAGCAGAGGAATAGGTGGAGTATGATCCTGACTTATTGTGGGAAAGTGCAAATACTTTTTTACTGCACTCCCCTGTACTCTCTGATTTCTGTTGGGAGGGGGCAGTCAAAAATGGGGGGTTCAGTATTAAAAGGTGCTTGGGCGCGGCGTGAAGGCGATGAGGTGCACAGAATGGCATGGCTTCCAGGTACTTTTTGGGGGGCTACCATTAGTTTTTATTGCTCTGATCCTCCCTCATGGGGTGTACCCCAAATGGTTAGGGGCAACGGGGGGGGGAGGCAAGAAGCTGTTTGACAGTTTCTATTACCAACAGGGGTCACCATACTATTCTGCTGCAGTTATGGTATTGAAAGGTAAAACAAGGAGCATGTGGCTGTATTTTTGCAGGTCGGGTGCCCCAAAATGTTACTGCCAGCAGCAGCAGCCCCCTTCCTCCCCACCCGGCAGATTGGTATAGGTACCTTTAGGACATTTCTGTTGAAAACAGAGGCTATAGCGAATCGCACTACAAAATCCGAGAGCACTAACACTTGCTAAATAAAGGTGGCATCGGAGCATACGAATGAGGCAGGGAGAGGCTACTGTTGGCAATTGGTTTGGTGGGTCATAGTGAATAACCTCGACATGCAAATAAGCAGAAGTGTGAGGATTGGCAGTGTCTGTAGAGAGTTTTGGCATGCTCTTCAGTTGATTGTTTCCTCCTTACGTTGGCTATGAACTACAGAGGAAAGGCCTGGCCTTACTGTTGGGCAAAACATGTTTCATGATTTTAAGAAGTGTAGTCTGGCTGTACTGAGAGGGGCTGTACAGTACGGTAAATGCCTGTATACCCCTGCGATGTGCATCCAACTGTCACTTGAGATTGAACAGCGAACGAAGCAGCTGGGTTACTGACTGAATGTAAATGGAAGGCACATAGGAAGGGTGCTTGTGGTCACTCAAATGATTGAAACCTGGTTGATGCACTACCAAAGCTGGGGTACCAGGAGGGAACATTTGAGGGGTATTGAGATGGTGGTGTGCAGAGGTCAACATATGTTTCAGAGACACAGAGGTACTGCGGTCCTGGTCCCACATTGGGGGTAGACAAAAGTCCCTGCTAAAGATTTCTGTCCAACTGTTATCACATTTTGTGCAGCCTGGCTCCCTCTGTAAGGATTCCCCAGTGTCTTTCGATCCTACAGATGACTGTAGCAAACTTCCCAAATTTTTTCTTGGCCTCATACTCCCAAAGGAGTGCCTGACATTTGCCAGCCTAACGATACTCACATTCTGGGAAAAACCTCACTAACCATGCATATTTATGTACCACACATGGCAAATCCTTACAATTGCAGAACATCATATTGCACTTGTCATCTTTGAGGTACTGTAAGTATTTGGATTTGAGGGTAATATTCATCCTTGCTTGCTCTCTCCCATCTGAAGTCTACGGTGCTGCTATTCCTTTCTCACATCTCCCTTCAAAGAGACACGCGACACACAGACTCAATCACTCAGCAAACATATATGCTTTGACGTTTTCATATTGCTGTTTACCTTCTAATTATTCCCCCTTCACCACAAATACAGGCCTGCCATTCCTCATCTCCTCAGTCAACGCAGTCCTTCACTCTTTAGGCCCTGCAAGACCACCATGAACAAGAATCATGTCAGCAAGCAGAAGAAAAGCCTCAGTGTGCTCTTTTGTTCATTCTGCTGCCCTCTAGTAACACTTCATGGCAACTGCAGCATAAGAATGGGACTGAGAAGAGGGCTGTCCTATGCAAATAATATCCTCCCATGCACACTTTCTTCTGAGACGGTCGGCGGCTTGTGCCGTGATACCACCTCCAACATATGGTCTTCAACCAAATTTTAAAAAAGCCCACCTGCCTTAGACGAAGGATTTTGCCACTCAAAGGAAGCCCATGGGGACATCACCCTCATTTAGCAGGGTCCTAAATTGCTTGCTGTCAGCCTGTATACAGAACAAGGGCGTTCGTGGGCGTTCGTGAGCGTTCCTCAAAGGAAGGAGGTGGGTGATTAAATTCACAGTGCCAGGGCAGGCCCAGCCCAGCCCAGCCCAGCCCAGCCCAGCCCAGCCCAGCCCAGCCCAGCCCAGCCCAGCCCAGCCCAGCCCAGCCCAGCCCAGCTCAGCCCTGCGCAGCCCAGCCCGGCAGCGCGCACTGCTGTGGAGGTCCATTCCTTCACATCCTGCAGCAGGCATGATGCAGACCTATTAGAGCAAAGGCTTGACTCTGCCCTTGTCTGTCTCTTAAAGGAAACAATCTTTGTAGCTTCTTATTGCACCTAATAAATGGACTCTAGCTTGCCTCAAACTTGACCCATCATTTCATTAGCCAGAGCTCATACTTGACCTTTATTTCTATCCAAGCTCACTGACACAAAACCCCTGATTTGAGCAAGTGGCTCACACCAAAATAAAAAATCACCATCATCCAACCTATTTTACAACAAGTGTAGTCCCTTCCTCTTATTCTTGTGCTCAGTTATAACCCCCAATACCACAATTGCACTCTGCAATTCACCAAACTTAAAGGACAAAGAATGAAGACATTGATAAAGAAAGATAAGGCCTTGTCCCTATTGCACCTACTTGAGAGATAGGGCGGTTGGTAGAAGGTCATGAGGGAAAACATTTGAAATTTCGGGACACACATGCCAAAAAGAGTGTCCACTTTTCTCCTCTGTTACCAAGTAAAAAAAAAATTTGCAAAATAAAAAACGATTCACTTTTTGAAAATTTCCACCTTGGGATACTTCTAAAGCATTGGCAGGATTCGAACCCTGGCCTGTGAGGGCTGTCCCCACCAAAGGTACAAGACTTACCTTTGAGCTATAGCTCCTTGGTGGTCTAGAGGATTGCAGTAGTAACTATAAGCAACATACAGGCCTTGGTGTCCTTCCCTGCGGCATCCATTGCACATGAAAAGGATGACCATGACATAAGGACAATTTGATAGGCTACTTACATGGAAACAAGTGTGGTCCAGTGGGTAAGTGCCTGCCTTCCATCCAGGCAACCAGGGTTCAAATCCCGGGTTCGGCACCAGGTGACTGATGGTGGCAGAGCAGAGGTAAGTTGGAGGTGGGCCTAAAGGGCCAATTAGTAAGTAAAATGTGTCTGTGTGTTGTGTAAGAGTGGAATCATGCCTAGTGAATGAGGGATAGCAGGTTGGTAGGTAAGTAGTGAGTGGGTGGGGTCAGAGGGGAGGGGTATAGGAGGAGCTCGGTTGGAGAGGAGGGGTATAGGAGGAGCCTAGTCAGAGTGGGTGGGGTCAGAGAGGAGGGGTTCAGGAGCAGCCTAGTCAGAGTGGGTGGGGTCAGAGAGGAGGGGTATAGGAGGAGCTGGGTGAGGGACGAGGGGTATAGGAGGAGCTCGGTCGGAGGGGAGGGGTATAGGAGGAGCCAAGTCAGAGTGGGTGGGGTCAGAGAGGAGGGGTTCAGGAGCAGCCTAGTCAGAGTGTTTGGGGCCAGAGAGGAGGGGTATATGGGTGGGGTATGATCCTGACTTATTGTGGGAAAGTGCAAATACTTTTTTACTGCACTCCCCTGTACTCTCTGATTTCTGTTGGGAGGGGGCAGTCAAAAATGGGGGGTTCAGTATTAAAAGGTGCTTGGGCGCAGCGTGAAGGCGATGAGGTGCACAGAATGGCATGGCTTCCAGGTACTTTTTGGGGGGCTACCATTAGTTTTTATTGCTCTGATCCTCCCTCATGGGGTGTACCCCAAATGGTTAGGGGCAACGGGGGGGGGAGGCAAGAAGCTGTTTGACAGTTTCTATTACCAACAGGGGTCACCATACTATTCTGCTGCAGTTATGGTATTGAAAGGTAAAACAAGGAGCATGTGGCTGTATTTTTGCAGGTCGGGTGCCCCAAAATGTTACTGCCAGCAGCAGCAGCCCCCTTCCTCCCCACCCGGCAGATTGGTATAGGTACCTTTAGGACATTTCTGTTGAAAACAGAGGCTATAGCGAATCGCACTACAAAATCCGAGAGCACTAACACTTGCTAAATAAAGGTGGCATCGGAGCATACGAATGAGGCAGGGAGAGGCTACTGTTGGCAATTGGTTTGGTGGGTCATAGTGAATAACCTCGACATGCAAATAAGCAGAAGTGTGAGGATTGGCAGTGTCTGTAGAGAATTTTGGCATGCTCTTCAGTTGATTGTTTCCTCCTTACGTTGGCTATGAACTACAGAGGAAAGGCCTGGCCTTACTGTTGGGCAAAACATGTTTCATGATTTTAAGAAGTGTAGTCTGGCTGTACTGAGAGGGGCTGTACAGTACGGTAAATGCCTGTATACCCCTGCGATGTGCATCCAACTGTCACTTGAGATTGAACAGCGAACGAAGCAGCTGGGTTACTGACTGAATGTAAATGGAAGGCACATAGGAAGGGTGCTTGTGGTCACTCAAATGATTGAAACCTGGTTGATGCACTACCAAAGCTGGGGTACCAGGAGGGAACATTTGAGGGGTATTGAGATGGTGGTGTGCAGAGGTCAACATATGTTTCAGAGACACAGAGGTACTGCGGTCCTGGTCCCACATTGGGGGTAGACAAAAGTCCCTGCTAAAGATTTCTGTCCAACTGTTATCACATTTTGTGCAGCCTGGCTCCCTCTGTAAGGATTCCCCAGTGTCTTTCGATCCTACAGATGACTGTAGCAAACTTCCCAAATTTTTTCTTGGCCTCATACTCCCAAAGGAGTGCCTGACATTTGCCAGCCTAACGATACTCACATTCTGGGAAAAACCTCACTAACCATGCATATTTATGTACCACACATGGCAAATCCTTACAATTGCAGAACATCATATTGCACTTGTCATCTTTGAGGTACTGTAAGTATTTGGATTTGAGGGTAATATTCATCCTTGCTTGCTCTCTCCCATCTGAAGTCTACGGTGCTGCTATTCCTTTCTCACATCTCCCTTCAAAGAGACACGCGACACACAGACTCAATCACTCAGCAAACATATATGCTTTGACGTTTTCATATTGCTGTTTACCTTCTAATTATTCCCCCTTCACCACAAATACAGGCCTGCCATTCCTCATCTCCTCAGTCAACGCAGTCCTTCACTCTTTAGGCCCTGCAAGACCACCATGAACAAGAATCATGTCAGCAAGCAGAAGAAAAGCCTCAGTGTGCTCTTTTGTTCATACTGCTGCCCTCTAGTAACACTTCATGGCAACTGCAGCATAAGAATGGGACTGAGAAGAGGGCTGTCCTATGCAAATAATATCCTCCCATGCACACTTTCTTCTGAGACGGTCGGCGGCTTGTGCCGTGATACCACCTCCAACATATGGTCTTCAACCAAATTTTAAAAAAGCCCACCTGCCTTAGACGAAGGATTTTGCCACTCAAAGGAAGCACATGGGGACATCACCCTCATTTAGCAGGGTCCTAAATTGCTTGCTGTCAGCCTGTATACAGAACAAGGGCGTTCGTGGGCGTTCGTGAGCGTTCCTCAAAGGAAGGAGGTGGGTGATTAAATTCACAGTGCCAGGGCAGGCCCAGCCCAGCCCAGCCCAGCTCAGCTCAGCCCTGCGCATCCCAGCCCGGCAGCGCGCACTGCTGTGGAGGTCCATTCCTTCACATCCTGCAGCAGGCATGATGCAGACCTATTAGAGCAAAGGCTTGACTCTGCCCTTGTCTGTCTCTTAAAGGAAACAATCTTTGTAGCTTCTTATTGCACCTAATAAATGGACTCTAGCTTGCCTCAAACTTGACCCATCATTTCATTAGCCAGAGCTCATACTTGACCTTTATTTCTATCCAAGCTCACTGACACAAAACCCCTGATTTGAGCAAGTGGCTCACACCAAAATAAAAAATCACCATCATCCAACCTATTTTACAACAAGTGTAGCCCCTTCCTCTTATTCTTGTGCTCAGTTATAACCCCCAATACCACAATTGCACTCTGCAATTCACCAAACTTAAAGGACAAAGAATGAAGACATTGATAAAGAAAGATAAGGCCTTGTCCCTATTGCACCTACTTGAGAGATAGGGCGGTTGGTAGAAGGTCATGAGGGAAAACATTTGAAATTTCGGGACACACATGCCAAAAAGAGTGTCCACTTTTCTCCTCTGTTACCAAGTAAAAAAAAAATTTGCAAAAAAAAAAACGATTCACTTTTTGAAAATTTCCACCTTGGGATACTTCTAAAGCATTGGCAGGATTCGAACCCTGGCCTGTGAGGGCTGTCCCGACCAAAGGTACAAGACTTACTTTTGAGCTATAGCTCCTTGGTGGTCTAGAGGATTGCAGTAGTAACTATAAGCAACATACAGGCCTTGGTGTCCTTCCCTGCGGCATCCATTGCACATGAAAAGGATGACCATGACATAAGGACAATTTGATAGGCTACTTACATGGAAACAAGTGTGGTCCAGTGGGTAAGTGCCTGCCTTCCATCCAGGCAACCAGGGTTCAAATCCCGGGTTCGGCACCAGGTGACTGATGGTGGCAGAGCAGAGGTAAGTTGGAGGTGGGCCTAAAGGGCCAATTAGTAAGTAAAATGTGTCTGTGTGTTGTGTAAGAGTGGAATCATGCCTAGTGAATGAGGGATAGCAGGTTGGTTGGTAAGTAGTGAGTGGGTGGGGTCAGAGGGGAGGGGTATAGGAGGAGCTTGGTCGGAGAGGAGGGGTATAGGAGGAGCCTAGTCAGAGTGGGTGGGGTCAGAGAGGAGGGGTTCAGGAGCAGCCTAGTCAGAGTGGGTGGGGTCAGAGAGGAGGGGTATAGGAGGAGCTGGGTGAGGGAGGAGGGGTATAGGAGGAGCTCGGTCGGAGGGGAGGGGTATAGGAGGAGCCAAGTCAGAGTGGGTGGGGTCAGAGAGGAGGGGTTCAGGAGCAGCCTAGTCAGAGTGGTTGGGGCCAGAGAGGAGGGGTATATGGGTGGGGTCAGAGAGCAGAGGAATAGGTGGAGTATGATCCTGACTTATTGTGGGAAAGTGCAAATACTTTTTTACTGCACTCCCCTGTACTCTCTGATTTCTGTTGGGAGGGGGCAGTCAAAAATGGGGGGTTCAGTATTAAAAGGTGCTTGGGCGCGGCGTGAAGGCGATGAGGTGCACAGAATGGCATGGCTTCCAGGTACTTTTTGGGGGGCTACCATTAGTTTTTATTGCTCTGATCCTCCCTCATGGGGTGTACCCCAAATGGTTAGGGGCAACGGGGGGGGGGAGGCAAGAAGCTGTTTGACAGTTTCTATTACCAACAGGGGTCACCATACTATTCTGCTGCAGTTATGGTATTGAAAGGTAAAACAAGGAGCATGTGGCTGTATTTTTGCAGGTCGGGTGCCCCAAAATGTTACTGCCAGCAGCAGCAGCCCCCTTCCTCCCCACCCGGCAGATTGGTATAGGTACCTTTAGGACATTTCTGTTGAAAACAGAGGCTATAGCGAATCGCACTACAAAATCCGAGAGCACTAACACTTGCTAAATAAAGGTGGCATCGGAGCATACGAATGAGGCAGGGAGAGGCTACTGTTGGCAATTGGTTTGGTGGGTCATAGTGAATAACCTCGACATGCAAATAAGCAGAAGTGTGAGGATTGGCAGTGTCTGTAGAGAATTTTGGCATGCTCTTCAGTTGATTGTTTCCTCCTTACGTTGGCTATGAACTACAGAGGAAAGGCCTGGCCTTACTGTTGGGCAAAACATGTTTCATGATTTTAAGAAGTGTAGTCTGGCTGTACTGAGAGGGGCTGTACAGTACGGTAAATGCCTGTATACCCCTGCGATGTGCATCCAACTGTCACTTGAGATTGAACAGCGAACGAAGCAGCTGGGTTACTGACTGAATGTAAATGGAAGGCACATAGGAAGGGTGCTTGTGGTCACTCAAATGATTGAAACCTGGTTGATGCACTACCAAAGCTGGGGTACCAGGAGGGAACATTTGAGGGGTATTGAGATGGTGGTGTGCAGAGGTCAACATATGTTTCAGAGACACAGAGGTACTGCGGTCCTGGTCCCACATTGGGGGTAGACAAAAGTCCCTGCTAAAGATTTCTGTCCAACTGTTATCACATTTTGTGCAGCCTGGCTACCTCTGTAAGGATTCCCCAGTGTCTTTCGATCCTACAGATGACTGTAGCAAACTTCCCAAATTTTTTCTTGGCCTCATACTCCCAAAGGAGTGCCTGACATTTGCCAGCCTAACGATACTCACATTCTGGGAAAAACCTCACTAACCATGCATATTTATGTACCACACATGGCAAATCCTTACAATTGCAGAACATCATATTGCACTTGTCATCTTTGAGGTACTGTAAGTATTTGGATTTGAGGGTAATATTCATCCTTGCTTGCTCTCTCCCATCTGAAGTCTACGGTGCTGCTATTCCTTTCTCACATCTCCCTTCAAAGAGACACGCGACACACAGACTCAATCACTCAGCAAACATATATGCTTTGACGTTTTCATATTGCTGTTTACCTTCTAATTATTCCCCCTTCACCACAAATACAGGCCTGCCATTCCTCATCTCCTCAGTCAACGCAGTCCTTCACTCTTTAGGCCCTGCAAGACCACCATGAACAAGAATCATGTCAGCAAGCAGAAGAAAAGCCTCAGTGTGCTCTTTTGTTCATACTGCTGCCCTCTAGTAACACTTCATGGCAACTGCAGCATAAGAATGGGACTGAGAAGAGGGCTGTCCTATGCAAATAATATCCTCCCATGCACACTTTCTTCTGAGACGGTCGGCGGCTTGTGCCGTGATACCACCTCCAACATATGGTCTTCAACCAAATTTTAAAAAAGCCCACCTGCCTTAGACGAAGGATTTTGCCACTCAAAGGAAGCCCATGGGGACATCACCCTCATTTAGCAGGGTCCTAAATTGCTTGCTGTCAGCCTGTATACAGAACAAGGGCGTTCGTGGGCGTTCGTGAGCGTTCCTCAAAGGAAGGAGGTGGGTGATTAAATTCACAGTGCCAGGGCAGGCCCAGCCCAGCCCAGCCCAGCCCAGCCCAGCCCAGCCCAGCCCAGCCCAGCCCAGCCCAGCCCAGCTCAGCCCTGCGCAGCCCAGCCCGGCAGCGCGCACTGCTGTGGAGGTCCATTCCTTCACATCCTGCAGCAGGCATGATGCAGACCTATTAGAGCAAAGGCTTGACTCTGCCCTTGTCTGTCTCTTAAAGGAAACAATCTTTGTAGCTTCTTATTGCACCTAATAAATGGACTCTAGCTTGCCTCAAACTTGACCCATCATTTCATTAGCCAGAGCTCATACTTGACCTTTATTTCTATCCAAGCTCACTGACACAAAACCGCTGATTTGAGCAAGTGGCTCACACCAAAATAAAAAATCACCATCATCCAACCTATTTTACAACAAGTGTAGTCCCTTCCTCTTATTCTTGTGCTCAGTTATAACCCCCAATACCACAATTGCACTCTGCAATTCACCAAACTTAAAGGACAAAGAATGAAGACATTGATAAAGAAAGATAAGGCCTTGTCCCTATTGCACCTACTTGAGAGATAGGGCGGTTGGTAGAAGGTCATGAGGGAAAACATTTGAAATTTCGGGACACACATGCCAAAAAGAGTGTCCACTTTTCTCCTCTGTTACCAAGTAAAAAAAAAATTTGCAAAATAAAAAACGATTCACTTTTTGAAAATTTCCACCTTGGGATACTTCTAAAGCATTGGCAGGATTCGAACCCTGGCCTGTGAGGGCTGTCCCCACCAAAGGTACAAGACTTACCTTTGAGCTATAGCTCCTTGGTGGTCTAGAGATTGCAGTAGTAACTATAAGCAACATACAGGCCTTGGTGTCCTTCCCTGCGGCATCCATTGCACATGAAAAGGATGACCATGACATAAGGACAATTTGATAGGCTACTTACATGGAAACAAGTGTGGTCCAGTGGGTAAGTGCCTGCCTTCCATCCAGGCAACCAGGGTTCAAATCCCGGGTTCGGCACCAGGTGACTGATGGTGGCAGAGCAGAGGTAAGTTGGAGGTGGGCCTAAAGGGCCAATTAGTAAGTAAAATGTGTCTGTGTGTTGTGTAAGAGTGGAATCATGCCTAGTGAATGAGGGATAGCAGGTTGGTAGGTAAGTAGTGAGTGGGTGGGGTCAGAGGGGAGGGGTATAGGAGGAGCTCGGTTGGAGAGGAGGGGTATAGGAGGAGCCTAGTCAGAGTGGGTGGGGTCAGAGAGGAGGGGTTCAGGAGCAGCCTAGTCAGAGTGGGTGGGGTCAGAGAGGAGGGGTATAGGAGGAGCTGGGTGAGGGACGAGGGGTATAGGAGGAGCTCGGTCGGAGGGGAGGGGTATAGGAGGAGCCAAGTCAGAGTGGGTGGGGTCAGAGAGGAGGGGTTCAGGAGCAGCCTAGTCAGAGTGTTTGGGGCCAGAGAGGAGGGGTATATGGGTGGGGTATGATCCTGACTTATTGTGGGAAAGTGCAAATACTTTTTTACTGCACTCCCCTGTACTCTCTGATTTCTGTTGGGAGGGGGCAGTCAAAAATGGGGGGTTCAGTATTAAAAGGTGCTTGGGCGCAGCGTGAAGGCGATGAGGTGCACAGAATGGCATGGCTTCCAGGTACTTTTTGGGGGGCTACCATTAGTTTTTATTGCTCTGATCCTCCCTCATGGGGTGTACCCCAAATGGTTAGGGGCAACGGGGGGGGGAGGCAAGAAGCTGTTTGACAGTTTCTATTACCAACAGGGGTCACCATACTATTCTGCTGCAGTTATGGTATTGAAAGGTAAAACAAGGAGCATGTGGCTGTATTTTTGCAGGTCGGGTGCCCCAAAATGTTACTGCCAGCAGCAGCAGCCCCCTTCCTCCCCACCCGGCAGATTGGTATAGGTACCTTTAGGACATTTCTGTTGAAAACAGAGGCTATAGCGAATCGCACTACAAAATCCGAGAGCACTAACACTTGCTAAATAAAGGTGGCATCGGAGCATACGAATGAGGCAGGGAGAGGCTACTGTTGGCAATTGGTTTGGTGGGTCATAGTGAATAACCTCGACATGCAAATAAGCAGAAGTGTGAGGATTGGCAGTGTCTGTAGAGAATTTTGGCATGCTCTTCAGTTGATTGTTTCCTCCTTACGTTGGCTATGAACTACAGAGGAAAGGCCTGGCCTTACTGTTGGGCAAAACATGTTTCATGATTTTAAGAAGTGTAGTCTGGCTGTACTGAGAGGGGCTGTACAGTACGGTAAATGCCTGTATACCCCTGCGATGTGCATCCAACTGTCACTTGAGATTGAACAGCGAACGAAGCAGCTGGGTTACTGACTGAATGTAAATGGAAGGCACATAGGAAGGGTGCTTGTGGTCACTCAAATGATTGAAACCTGGTTGATGCACTACCAAAGCTGGGGTACCAGGAGGGAACATTTGAGGGGTATTGAGATGGTGGTGTGCAGAGGTCAACATATGTTTCAGAGACACAGAGGTACTGCGGTCCTGGTCCCACATTGGGGGTAGACAAAAGTCCCTGCTAAAGATTTCTGTCCAACTGTTATCACATTTTGTGCAGCCTGGCTCCCTCTGTAAGGATTCCCCAGTGTCTTTCGATCCTACAGATGACTGTAGCAAACTTCCCAAATTTTTTCTTGGCCTCATACTCCCAAAGGAGTGCCTGACATTTGCCAGCCTAACGATACTCACATTCTGGGAAAAACCTCACTAACCATGCATATTTATGTACCACACATGGCAAATCCTTACAATTGCAGAACATCATATTGCACTTGTCATCTTTGAGGTACTGTAAGTATTTGGATTTGAGGGTAATATTCATCCTTGCTTGCTCTCTCCCATCTGAAGTCTACGGTGCTGCTATTCCTTTCTCACATCTCCCTTCAAAGAGACACGCGACACACAGACTCAATCACTCAGCAAACATATATGCTTTGACGTTTTCATATTGCTGTTTACCTTCTAATTATTCCCCCTTCACCACAAATACAGGCCTGCCATTCCTCATCTCCTCAGTCAACGCAGTCCTTCACTCTTTAGGCCCTGCAAGACCACCATGAACAAGAATCATGTCAGCAAGCAGAAGAAAAGCCTCAGTGTGCTCTTTTGTTCATACTGCTGCCCTCTAGTAACACTTCATGGCAACTGCAGCATAAGAATGGGACTGAGAAGAGGGCTGTCCTATGCAAATAATATCCTCCCATGCACACTTTCTTCTGAGACGGTCGGCGGCTTGTGCCGTGATACCACCTCCAACATATGGTCTTCAACCAAATTTTAAAAAAGCCCACCTGCCTTAGACGAAGGATTTTGCCACTCAAAGGAAGCCCATGGGGACATCACCCTCATTTAGCAGGGTCCTAAATTGCTTGCTGTCAGCCTGTATACAGAACAAGGGCGTTCGTGGGCGTTCGTGAGCGTTCCTCAAAGGAAGGAGGTGGGTGATTAAATTCACAGTGCCAGGGCAGGCCCAGCCCAGCCCAGCCCAGCCCAGCCCAGCCCAGCCCAGCCCAGCCCAGCCCAGCCCAGCCCAGCCCAGCTCAGCCCTGCGCAGCCCAGCCCGGCAGCGCGCACTGCTGTGGAGGTCCATTCCTTCACATCCTGCAGCAGGCATGATGCAGACCTATTAGAGCAAAGGCTTGACTCTGCCCTTGTCTGTCTCTTAAAGGAAACAATCTTTGTAGCTTCTTATTGCACCTAATAAATGGACTCTAGCTTGCCTCAAACTTGACCCATCATTTCATTAGCCAGAGCTCATACTTGACCTTTATTTCTATCCAAGCTCACTGACACAAAACCGCTGATTTGAGCAAGTGGCTCACACCAAAATAAAAAATCACCATCATCCAACCTATTTTACAACAAGTGTAGTCCCTTCCTCTTATTCTTGTGCTCAGTTATAACCCCCAATACCACAATTGCACTCTGCAATTCACCAAACTTAAAGGACAAAGAATGAAGACATTGATAAAGAAAGATAAGGCCTTGTCCCTATTGCACCTACTTGAGAGATAGGGCGGTTGGTAGAAGGTCATGAGGGAAAACATTTGAAATTTCGGGACACACATGCCAAAAAGAGTGTCCACTTTTCTCCTCTGTTACCAAGTAAAAAAAAAATTTGCAAAATAAAAAACGATTCACTTTTTGAAAATTTCCACCTTGGGATACTTCTAAAGCATTGGCAGGATTCGAACCCTGGCCTGTGAGGGCTGTCCCCACCAAAGGTACAAGACTTACCTTTGAGCTATAGCTCCTTGGTGGTCTAGAGATTGCAGTAGTAACTATAAGCAACATACAGGCCTTGGTGTCCTTCCCTGCGGCATCCATTGCACATGAAAAGGATGACCATGACATAAGGACAATTTGATAGGCTACTTACATGGAAACAAGTGTGGTCCAGTGGGTAAGTGCCTGCCTTCCATCCAGGCAACCAGGGTTCAAATCCCGGGTTCGGCACCAGGTGACTGATGGTGGCAGAGCAGAGGTAAGTTGGAGGTGGGCCTAAAGGGCCAATTAGTAAGTAAAATGTGTCTGTGTGTTGTGTAAGAGTGGAATCATGCCTAGTGAATGAGGGATAGCAGGTTGGTAGGTAAGTAGTGAGTGGGTGGGGTCAGAGGGGAGGGGTATAGGAGGAGCTCGGTTGGAGAGGAGGGGTATAGGAGGAGCCTAGTCAGAGTGGGTGGGGTCAGAGAGGAGGGGTTCAGGAGCAGCCTAGTCAGAGTGGGTGGGGTCAGAGAGGAGGGGTATAGGAGGAGCTGGGTGAGGGACGAGGGGTATAGGAGGAGCTCGGTCGGAGGGGAGGGGTATAGGAGGAGCCAAGTCAGAGTGGGTGGGGTCAGAGAGGAGGGGTTCAGGAGCAGCCTAGTCAGAGTGTTTGGGGCCAGAGAGGAGGGGTATATGGGTGGGGTATGATCCTGACTTATTGTGGGAAAGTGCAAATACTTTTTTACTGCACTCCCCTGTACTCTCTGATTTCTGTTGGGAGGGGGCAGTCAAAAATGGGGGGTTCAGTATTAAAAGGTGCTTGGGCGCAGCGTGAAGGCGATGAGGTGCACAGAATGGCATGGCTTCCAGGTACTTTTTGGGGGGCTACCATTAGTTTTTATTGCTCTGATCCTCCCTCATGGGGTGTACCCCAAATGGTTAGGGGCAACGGGGGGGGGAGGCAAGAAGCTGTTTGACAGTTTCTATTACCAACAGGGGTCACCATACTATTCTGCTGCAGTTATGGTATTGAAAGGTAAAACAAGGAGCATGTGGCTGTATTTTTGCAGGTCGGGTGCCCCAAAATGTTACTGCCAGCAGCAGCAGCCCCCTTCCTCCCCACCCGGCAGATTGGTATAGGTACCTTTAGGACATTTCTGTTGAAAACAGAGGCTATAGCGAATCGCACTACAAAATCCGAGAGCACTAACACTTGCTAAATAAAGGTGGCATCGGAGCATACGAATGAGGCAGGGAGAGGCTACTGTTGGCAATTGGTTTGGTGGGTCATAGTGAATAACCTCGACATGCAAATAAGCAGAAGTGTGAGGATTGGCAGTGTCTGTAGAGAATTTTGGCATGCTCTTCAGTTGATTGTTTCCTCCTTACGTTGGCTATGAACTACAGAGGAAAGGCCTGGCCTTACTGTTGGGCAAAACATGTTTCATGATTTTAAGAAGTGTAGTCTGGCTGTACTGAGAGGGGCTGTACAGTACGGTAAATGCCTGTATACCCCTGCGATGTGCATCCAACTGTCACTTGAGATTGAACAGCGAACGAAGCAGCTGGGTTACTGACTGAATGTAAATGGAAGGCACATAGGAAGGGTGCTTGTGGTCACTCAAATGATTGAAACCTGGTTGATGCACTACCAAAGCTGGGGTACCAGGAGGGAACATTTGAGGGGTATTGAGATGGTGGTGTGCAGAGGTCAACATATGTTTCAGAGACACAGAGGTACTGCGGTCCTGGTCCCACATTGGGGGTAGACAAAAGTCCCTGCTAAAGATTTCTGTCCAACTGTTATCACATTTTGTGCAGCCTGGCTCCCTCTGTAAGGATTCCCCAGTGTCTTTCGATCCTACAGATGACTGTAGCAAACTTCCCAAATTTTTTCTTGGCCTCATACTCCCAAAGGAGTGCCTGACATTTGCCAGCCTAACGATACTCACATTCTGGGAAAAACCTCACTAACCATGCATATTTATGTACCACACATGGCAAATCCTTACAATTGCAGAACATCATATTGCACTTGTCATCTTTGAGGTACTGTAAGTATTTGGATTTGAGGGTAATATTCATCCTTGCTTGCTCTCTCCCATCTGAAGTCTACGGTGCTGCTATTCCTTTCTCACATCTCCCTTCAAAGAGACACGTGACACACAGACTCAATCACTCAGCAAACATATATGCTTTGACGTTTTCATATTGCTGTTTACCTTCTAATTATTCCCCCTTCACCACAAATACAGGCCTGCCATTCCTCATCTCCTCAGTCAACGCAGTCCTTCACTCTTTAGGCCCTGCAAGACCACCATGAACAAGAATCATGTCAGCAAGCAGAAGAAAAGCCTCAGTGTGCTCTTTTGTTCATACTGCTGCCCTCTAGTAACACTTCATGGCAACTGCAGCATAAGAATGGGACTGAGAAGAGGGCTGTCCTATGCAAATAATATCCTCCCATGCACACTTTCTTCTGAGACGGTCGGCGGCTTGTGCCGTGATACCACCTCCAACATATGGTCTTCAACCAAATTTTAAAAAAGCCCACCTGCCTTAGACGAAGGATTTTGCCACTCAAAGGAAGCCCATGGGGACATCACCCTCATTTAGCAGGGTCCTAAATTGCTTGCTGTCAGCCTGTATACAGAACAAGGGCGTTCGTGGGCGTTCGTGAGCGTTCCTCAAAGGAAGGAGGTGGGTGATTAAATTCACAGTGCCAGGGCAGGCCCAGCCCAGCCCAGCCCAGCCCAGCCCAGCCCAGCCCAGCCCAGCTCAGCTCAGCCCTGCGCAGCCCAGCCCGGCAGCGCGCACTGCTGTGGAGGTCCATTCCTTCACATCCTGCAGCAGGCATGATGCAGACCTATTAGAGCAAAGGCTTGACTCTGCCCTTGTCTGTCTCTTAAAGGAAACAATCTTTGTAGCTTCTTATTGCACCTAATAAATGGACTCTAGCTTGCCTCAAACTTGACCCATCATTTCATTAGCCAGAGCTCATACTTGACCTTTATTTCTATCCAAGCTCACTGACACAAAACCCCTGATTTGAGCAAGTGGCTCACACCAAAATAAAAAATCACCATCATCCAACCTATTTTACAACAAGTGTAGCCCCTTCCTCTTATTCTTGTGCTCAGTTATAACCCCCAATACCACAATTGCACTCTGCAATTCACCAAACTTAAAGGACAAAGAATGAAGACATTGATAAAGAAAGATAAGGCCTTGTCCCTATTGCACCTACTTGAGAGATAGGGCGGTTGGTAGAAGGTCATGAGGGAAAACATTTGAAATTTCGGGACACACATGCCAAAAAGAGTGTCCACTTTTCTCCTCTGTTACCAAGTAAAAAAAAATTTGCAAAAAAAAAAACGATTCACTTTTTGAAAATTTCCACCTTGGGATACTTCTAAAGCATTGGCAGGATTCGAACCCTGGCCTGTGAGGGCTGTCCCGACCAAAGGTACAAGACTTACTTTTGAGCTATAGCTCCTTGGTGGTCTAGAGGATTGCAGTAGTAACTATAAGCAACATACAGGCCTTGGTGTCCTTCCCTGCGGCATCCATTGCACATGAAAAGGATGACCATGACATAAGGACAATTTGATAGGCTACTTACATGGAAACAAGTGTGGTCCAGTGGGTAAGTGCCTGCCTTCCATCCAGGCAACCAGGGTTCAAATCCCGGGTTCGGCACCAGGTGACTGATGGTGGCAGAGCAGAGGTAAGTTGGAGGTGGGCCTAAAGGGCCAATTAGTAAGTAAAATGTGTCTGTGTGTTGTGTAAGAGTGGAATCATGCCTAGTGAATGAGGGATAGCAGGTTGGTTGGTAAGTAGTGAGTGGGTGGGGTCAGAGGGGAGGGGTATAGGAGGAGCCTAGTCAGAGTGGGTGGGGTCAGAGAGGAGGGGTTCAGGAGCAGCCTAGTCAGAGTGGGTGGGGTCAGAGAGGAGGGGTATAGGAGGAGCTGGGTGAGGGAGGAGGGGTATAGGAGGAGCTCGGTCGGAGGGGAGGGGTATAGGAGGAGCCAAGTCAGAGTGGGTGGGGTCAGAGAGGAGGGGTTCAGGAGCAGCCTAGTCAGAGTGGTTGGGGCCAGAGAGGAGGGGTATATGGGTGGGGTCAGAGAGCAGAGGAATAGGTGGAGTATGATCCTGACTTATTGTGGGAAAGTGCAAATACTTTTTTACTGCACTCCCCTGTACTCTCTGATTTCTGTTGGGAGGGGGCAGTCAAAAATGGGGGGTTCAGTATTAAAAGGTGCTTGGGCGCGGCGTGAAGGCGATGAGGTGCACAGAATGGCATGGCTTCCAGGTACTTTTTGGGGGGCTACCATTAGTTTTTATTGCTCTGATCCTCCCTCATGGGGTGTACCCCAAATGGTTAGGGGCAACGGGGGGGGGGAGGCAAGAAGCTGTTTGACAGTTTCTATTACCAACAGGGGTCACCATACTATTCTGCTGCAGTTATGGTATTGAAAGGTAAAACAAGGAGCATGTGGCTGTATTTTTGCAGGTCGGGTGCCCCAAAATGTTACTGCCAGCAGCAGCAGCCCCCTTCCTCCCCACCCGGCAGATTGGTATAGGTACCTTTAGGACATTTCTGTTGAAAACAGAGGCTATAGCGAATCGCACTACAAAATCCGAGAGCACTAACACTTGCTAAATAAAGGTGGCATCGGAGCATACGAATGAGGCAGGGAGAGGCTACTGTTGGCAATTGGTTTGGTGGGTCATAGTGAATAACCTCGACATGCAAATAAGCAGAAGTGTGAGGATTGGCAGTGTCTGTAGAGAATTTTGGCATGCTCTTCAGTTGATTGTTTCCTCCTTACGTTGGCTATGAACTACAGAGGAAAGGCCTGGCCTTACTGTTGGGCAAAACATGTTTCATGATTTTAAGAAGTGTAGTCTGGCTGTACTGAGAGGGGCTGTACAGTACGGTAAATGCCTGTATACCCCTGCGATGTGCATCCAACTGTCACTTGAGATTGAACAGCGAACGAAGCAGCTGGGTTACTGACTGAATGTAAATGGAAGGCACATAGGAAGGGTGCTTGTGGTCACTCAAATGATTGAAACCTGGTTGATGCACTACCAAAGCTGGGGTACCAGGAGGGAACATTTGAGGGGTATTGAGATGGTGGTGTGCAGAGGTCAACATATGTTTCAGAGACACAGAGGTACTGCGGTCCTGGTCCCACATTGGGGGTAGACAAAAGTCCCTGCTAAAGATTTCTGTCCAACTGTTATCACATTTTGTGCAGCCTGGCTCCCTCTGTAAGGATTCCCCAGTGTCTTTCGATCAAACAGATGACTGTAGCAAACTTCCCAAATTTTTTCTTGGCCTCATACTCCCAAAGGAGTGCCTGACATTTGCCAGCCTAACGATACTCACATTCTGGGAAAAACCTCACTAACCATGCATATTTATGTACCACACATTGTCAAATCCTTACAATTGCAGAACATCATATTGCACTTGTCATCTTTGAGGTACTGTAAGTATTTGGATTTGAGGGTAATATTCATCCTTGCTTGCTCTCTCCCATCTGAAGTCTACGGTGCTGCTATTCCTTTCTCACATCTCCCTTCAAAGAGACACGCGACACACAGACTCAATCACTCAGCAAACATATATGCTTTGACGTTTTCATATTGCTGTTTACCTTCTAATTATTCCCCCTTCACCACAAATACAGGCCTGCCATTCCTCATCTCCTCAGTCAACGCAGTCCTTCACTCTTTAGGCCCTGCAAGACCACCATGAACAAGAATCATGTCAGCAAGCAGAAGAAAAGCCTCAGTGTGCTCTTTTGTTCATACTGCTGCCCTCTAGTAACACTTCATGGCAACTGCAGCATAAGAATGGGACTGAGAAGAGGGCTGTCCTATGCAAATAATATCCTCCCATGCACACTTTCTTCTGAGACGGTCGGCGGCTTGTGCCGTGATACCACCTCCAACATATGGTCTTCAACCAAATTTTAAAAAAGCCCACCTGCCTTAGACGAAGGATTTTGCCACTCAAAGGAAGCCCATGGGGACATCACCCTCATTTAGCAGGGTCCTAAATTGCTTGCTGTCAGCCTGTATACAGAACAAGGGCGTTCGTGGGCGTTCGTGAGCGTTCCTCAAAGGAAGGAGGTGGGTGATTAAATTCACAGTGCCAGGGCAGGCCCAGCCCAGCCCAGCCCAGCCCAGCCCAGCCCAGCCCAGCCCAGCCCAGCCCAGCCCAGCCCAGCCCAGCCCAGCCCAGCCCAGCCCAGCCCAGCCCAGCTCAGCCCTGCGCAGCCCAGCCCGGCAGCGCGCACTGCTGTGGAGGTCCATTCCTTCACATCCTGCAGCAGGCATGATGCAGACCTATTAGAGCAAAGGCTTGACTCTGCCCTTGTCTGTCTCTTAAAGGAAACAATCTTTGTAGCTTCTTATTGCACCTAATAAATAGACTCTAGCTTGCCTCAAACTTGACCCATCATTTCATTAGCCAGAGCTCATACTTGACCTTTATTTCTATCCAAGCTCACTGACACAAAACCCCTGATTTGAGCAAGTGGCTCACACCAAAATAAAAAATCACCATCATCCAACCTATTTTACAACAAGTGTAGCCCCTTCCTCTTATTCTTGTGCTCAGTTATAACCCCCAATACCACAATTGCACTCTGCAATTCACCAAACTTAAAGGACAAAGAATGAAGACATTGATAAAGAAAGATAAGGCCTTGTCCCTATTGCACCTACTTGAGAGATAGGGCGGTTGGTAGAAGGTCATGAGGGAAAACATTTGAAATTTCGGGACACACATGCCAAAAAGAGTGTCCACTTTTCTCCTCTGTTACCAAGTAAAAAAAAAATTTGCAAAATAAAAAACGATTCACTTTTTGAAAATTTCCACCTTGGGATACTTCTAAAGCATTGGCAGGATTCGAACCCTGGCCTGTGAGGGCTGTCCCCACCAAAGGTACAAGACTTACCTTTGAGCTATAGCTCCTTGGTGGTCTAGAGGATTGCAGTAGTAACTATAAGCAACATACAGGCCTTGGTGTCCTTCCCTGCGGCATCCATTGCACATGAAAAGGATGACCATGACATAAGGACAATTTGATAGGCTACTTACATGGAAACAAGTGTGGTCCAGTGGGTAAGTGCCTGCCTTCCATCCAGGCAACCAGGGTTCAAATCCCGGGTTCGGCACCAGGTGACTGATGGTGGCAGAGCAGAGGTAAGTTGGAGGTGGGCCTAAAGGGCCAATTAGTAAGTAAAATGTGTCTGTGTGTTGTGTAAGAGTGGAATCATGCCTAGTGAATGAGGGATAGCAGGTTGGTAGGTAAGTAGTGAGTGGGTGGGGTCAGAGGGGAGGGGTATAGGAGGAGCTCGGTCGGAGAGGAGGGGTATAGGAGGAGCCTAGTCAGAGTGGGTGGGGTCAGAGAGGAGGGGTTCAGGAGCAGCCTAGTCAGAGTGGGTGGGGTCAGAGAGGAGGGGTATAGGAGGAGCTGGGTGAGGGAGGAGGGGTATAGGAGGAGCTCGGTCAGAGGGGAGGGGTATAGGAGGAGCCAAGTCAGAGTGGGTGGGGTCAGAGAGGAGGGGTTCAAGAGCAGCCTAGTCAGAGTGTTTGGGGCCAGAGAGGAGGGGTATTGGGTGGGGTCAGAGAGCAGAGGAATAGGTGGAGTATGATCCTGACTTATTGTGGGAAAGTGCAAATACTTTTTTACTGCACTCCCCTGTACTCTCTGATTTCTGTTGGGAGGGGGCAGTCAAAAATGGGGGGTTCAGTATTAAAAGGTGCTTGGGCGCAGCGTGAAGGCGATGAGGTGCACAGAATGGCATGGCTTCCAGGTACTTTTTGGGGGGCTACCATTAGTTTTTATTGCTCTGATCCTCCCTCATGGGGTGTACCCCAAATGGTTAGGGGCAACGGGGGGGGGAGGCAAGAAGCTGTTTGACAGTTTCTATTACCAACAGGGGTCACCATACTATTCTGCTGCAGTTATGGTATTGAAAGGTAAAACAAGGAGCATGTGGCTGTATTTTTGCAGGTCGGGTGCCCCAAAATGTTACTGCCAGCAGCAGCAGCCCCCTTCCTCCCCACCCGGCAGATTGGTATAGGTACCTTTAGGACATTTCTGTTGAAAACAGAGGCTATAGCGAATCGCACTACAAAATCCGAGAGCACTAACACTTGCTAAATAAAGGTGGCATCGGAGCATACGAATGAGGCAGGGAGAGGCTACTGTTGGCAATTGGTTTGGTGGGTCATAGTGAATAACCTCGACATGCAAATAAGCAGAAGTGTGAGGATTGGCAGTGTCTGTAGAGAATTTTGGCATGCTCTTCAGTTGATTGTTTCCTCCTTACGTTGGCTATGAACTACAGAGGAAAGGCCTGGCCTTACTGTTGGGCAAAACATGTTTCATGATTTTAAGAAGTGTAGTCTGGCTGTACTGAGAGGGGCTGTACAGTACGGTAAATGCCTGTATACCCCTGCGATGTGCATCCAACTGTCACTTGAGATTGAACAGCGAACGAAGCAGCTGGGTTACTGACTGAATGTAAATGGAAGGCACATAGGAAGGGTGCTTGTGGTCACTCAAATGATTGAAACCTGGTTGATGCACTACCAAAGCTGGGGTACCAGGAGGGAACATTTGAGGGGTATTGAGATGGTGGTGTGCAGAGGTCAACATATGTTTCAGAGACACAGAGGTACTGCGGTCCTGGTCCCACATTGGGGGTAGACAAAAGTCCCTGCTAAAGATTTCTGTCCAACTGTTATCACATTTTGTGCAGCCTGGCTCCCTCTGTAAGGATTCCCCAGTGTCTTTCGATCCTACAGATGACTGTAGCAAACTTCCCAAATTTTTTCTTGGCCTCATACTCCCAAAGGAGTGCCTGACATTTGCCAGCCTAACGATACTCACATTCTGGGAAAAACCTCACTAACCATGCATATTTATGTACCACACATGGCAAATCCTTACAATTGCAGAACATCATATTGCACTTGTCATCTTTGAGGTACTGTAAGTATTTGGATTTGAGGGTAATATTCATCCTTGCTTGCTCTCTCCCATCTGAAGTCTACGGTGCTGCTATTCCTTTCTCACATCTCCCTTCAAAGAGACACGCGACACACAGACTCAATCACTCAGCAAACATATATGCTTTGACGTTTTCATATTGCTGTTTACCTTCTAATTATTCCCCCTTCACCACAAATACAGGCCTGCCATTCCTCATCTCCTCAGTCAACGCAGTCCTTCACTCTTTAGGCCCTGCAAGACCACCATGAACAAGAATCATGTCAGCAAGCAGAAGAAAAGCCTCAGTGTGCTCTTTTGTTCATACTGCTGCCCTCTAGTAACACTTCATGGCAACTGCAGCATAAGAATGGGACTGAGAAGAGGGCTGTCCTATGCAAATAATATCCTCCCATGCACACTTTCTTCTGAGACGGTCGGCGGCTTGTGCCGTGATACCACCTCCAACATATGGTCTTCAACCAAATTTTAAAAAAGCCCACCTGCCTTAGACGAAGGATTTTGCCACTCAAAGGAAGCACATGGGGACATCACCCTCATTTAGCAGGGTCCTAAATTGCTTGCTGTCAGCCTGTATACAGAACAAGGGCGTTCGTGGGCGTTCGTGAGCGTTCCTCAAAGGAAGGAGGTGGGTGATTAAATTCACAGTGCCAGGGCAGGCCCAGCCCAGCCCAGCCCAGCCCAGCCCAGCCCAGCTCAGCTCAGCCCTGCGCAGCCCAGCCCGGCAGCGCGCACTGCTGTGGAGGTCCATTCCTTCACATCCTGCAGCAGGCATGATGCAGACCTATTAGAGCAAAGGCTTGACTCTGCCCTTGTCTGTCTCTTAAAGGAAACAATCTTTGTAGCTTCTTATTGCACCTAATAAATGGACTCTAGCTTGCCTCAAACTTGACCCATCATTTCATTAGCCAGAGCTCATACTTGACCTTTATTTCTATCCAAGCTCACTGACACAAAACCCCTGATTTGAGCAAGTGGCTCACACCAAAATAAAAAATCACCATCATCCAACCTATTTTACAACAAGTGTAGCCCCTTCCTCTTATTCTTGTGCTCAGTTATAACCCCCAATACCACAATTGCACTCTGCAATTCACCAAACTTAAAGGACAAAAAATGAAGACATTGATAAAGAAAGATAAGGCCTTGTCCCTATTGCACCTACTTGAGAGATAGGGCGGTTGGTAGAAGGTCATGAGGGAAAACATTTGAAATTTCGGGACACACATGCCAAAAAGAGTGTCCACTTTTCTCCTCTGTTACCAAGTAAAAAAAAAATTTGCAAAAAAAAAAACGATTCACTTTTTGAAAATTTCCACCTTGGGATACTTCTAAAGCATTGGCAGGATTCGAACCCTGGCCTGTGAGGGCTGTCCCGACCAAAGGTACAAGACTTACTTTTGAGCTATAGCTCCTTGGTGGTCTAGAGGATTGCAGTAGTAACTATAAGCAACATACAGGCCTTGGTGTCCTTCCCTGCGGCATCCATTGCACATGAAAAGGATGACCATGACATAAGGACAATTTGATAGGCTACTTACATGGAAACAAGTGTGGTCCAGTGGGTAAGTGCCTGCCTTCCATCCAGGCAACCAGGGTTCAAATCCCGGGTTCGGCACCAGGTGACTGATGGTGGCAGAGCAGAGGTAAGTTGGAGGTGGGCCTAAAGGGCCAATTAGTAAGTAAAATGTGTCTGTGTGTTGTGTAAGAGTGGAATCATGCCTAGTGAATGAGGGATAGCAGGTTGGTTGGTAAGTAGTGAGTGGGTGGGGTCAGAGGGGAGGGGTATAGGAGGAGCTTGGTCGGAGAGGAGGGGTATAGGAGGAGCCTAGTCAGAGTGGGTGGGGTCAGAGAGGAGGGGTTCAGGAGCAGCCTAGTCAGAGTGGGTGGGGTCAGAGAGGAGGGGTATAGGAGGAGCTGGGTGAGGGAGGAGGGGTATAGGAGGAGCTTGGTCGGAGGGGAGGGGTATAGGAGGAGCCAAGTCAGAGTGGGTGGGGTCAGAGAGGAGGGGTTCAGGAGCAGCCTAGTCAGAGTGGTTGGGGCCAGAGAGGAGGGGTATATGGGTGGGGTCAGAGAGCAGAGGAATAGGTGGAGTATGATCCTGACTTATTGTGGGAAAGTGCAAATACTTTTTTACTGCACTCCCCTGTACTCTCTGAATTCTGTTGGGAGGGGGCAGTCAAAAATGGGGGGTTCAGTATTAAAAGGTGCTTGGGCGCGGCGTGAAGGCGATGAGGTGCACAGAATGGCATGGCTTCCAGGTACTTTTTGGGGGCTACCATTAGTTTTTATTGCTCTGATCCTCCCTCATGGGGTGTACCCCAAATGGTTAGGGGCAACGGGGGGGGGGAGGCAAGAAGCTGTTTGACAGTTTCTATTACCAACAGGGGTCACCATACTATTCTGCTGCAGTTATGGTATTGAAAGGTAAAACAAGGAGCATGTGGCTGTATTTTTGCAGGTCGGGTGCCCCAAAATGTTACTGCCAGCAGCAGCAGCCCCCTTCCTCCCCACCCGGCAGATTGGTATAGGTACCTTTAGGACATTTCTGTTGAAAACAGAGGCTATAGCGAATCGCACTACAAAATCCGAGAGCACTAACACTTGCTAAATAAAGGTGGCATCGGAGCATACGAATGAGGCAGGGAGAGGCTACTGTTGGCAATTGGTTTGGTGGGTCATAGTGAATAACCTCGACATGCAAATAAGCAGAAGTGTGAGGATTGGCAGTGTCTGTAGAGAATTTTGGCATGTTCTTCAGTTGATTGTTTCCTCCTTACGTTGGCTATGAACTACAGAGGAAAGGCCTGGCCTTACTGTTGGGCAAAACATGTTTCATGATTTTAAGAAGTGTAGTCTGGCTGTACTGAGAGGGGCTGTACAGTACGGTAAATGCCTGTATACCCCTGCGATGTGCATCCAACTGTCACTTGAGATTGAACAGCGAACGAAGCAGCTGGGTTACTGACTGAATGTAAATGGAAGGCACATAGGAAGGGTGCTTGTGGTCACTCAAATGATTGAAACCTGGTTGATGCACTACCAAAGCTGGGGTACCAGGAGGGAACATTTGAGGGGTATTGAGATGGTGGTGTGCAGAGGTCAACATATGTTTCAGAGACACAGAGGTACTGCGGTCCTGGTCCCACATTGGGGGTAGACAAAAGTCCCTGCTAAAGATTTCTGTCCAACTGTTATCACATTTTGTGCAGCCTGGCTCCCTCTGTAAGGATTCCCCAGTGTCTTTCGATCCTACAGATGACTGTAGCAAACTTCCCAAATTTTTTCTTGGCCTCATACTCCCAAAGGAGTGCCTGACATTTGCCAGCCTAACGATACTCACATTCTGGGAAAAACCTCACTAACCATGCATATTTATGTACCACACATGGCAAATCCTTACAATTGCAGAACATCATATTGCACTTGTCATCTTTGAGGTACTGTAAGTATTTGGATTTGAGGGTAATATTCATCCTTGCTTGCTCTCTCCCATCTGAAGTCTACGGTGCTGCTATTCCTTTCTCACATCTCCCTTCAAAGAGACACGCGACACACAGACTCAATCACTCAGCAAACATATATGCTTTGACGTTTTCATATTGCTGTTTACCTTCTAATTATTCCCCCTTCACCACAAATACAGGCCTGCCATTCCTCATCTCCTCAGTCAACGCAGTCCTTCACTCTTTAGGCCCTGCAAGACCACCATGAACAAGAATCATGTCAGCAAGCAGAAGAAAAGCCTCAGTGTGCTCTTTTGTTCATACTGCTGCCCTCTAGTAACACTTCATGGCAACTGCAGCATAAGAATGGGACTGAGAAGAGGGCTGTCCTATGCAAATAATATCCTCCCATGCACACTTTCTTCTGAGACGGTCGGCGGCTTGTGCCGTGATACCACCTCCAACATATGTTCTTCAACCAAATTTTAAAAAAGCCCACCTGCCTTAGACGAAGGATTTTGCCACTCAAAGGAAGCCCATGGGGACATCACCCTCATTTAGCAGGGTCCTAAATTGCTTGCTGTCAGCCTGTATACAGAACAAGGGCGTTCGTGAGCGTTCCTCAAAGGAAGGAGGTGGGTGATTAAATTCACAGTGCCAGGCCCGGCCCAGCCCAGCCCAGCCCAGCCCAGCCCAGCCCAGCTCAGCTCAGCCCTGCGCAGCCCAGCCCGGCAGCGCGCACTGCTGTGGAGGTCCATTCCTTCACATCCTGCAGCAGGCATGATGCAGACCTATTAGAGCAAAGGCTTGACTCTGCCCTTGTCTGTCTCTTAAAGGAAACAATCTTTGTAGCTTCTTATTGCACCTAATAAATGGACTCTAGCTTGCCTCAAACTTGACCCATCATTTCATTAGCCAGAGCTCATACTTGACCTTTATTTCTATCCAAGCTCACTGACACAAAACCCCTGATTTGAGCAAGTGGCTCACACCAAAATAAAAAATCACCATCATCCAACCTATTTTACAACAAGTGTAGCCCCTTCCTCTTATTCTTGTGCTCAGTTATAACCCCCAATACCACAATTGCACTCTGCAATTCACCAAACTTAAAGGACAAAGAATGAAGACATTGATAAAGAAAGATAAGGCCTTGTCCCTATTGCACCTACTTGAGAGATAGGGCGGTTGGTAGAAGGTCATGAGGGAAAACATTTGAAATTTCGGGACACACATGCCAAAAAGAGTGTCCACTTTTCTCCTCTGTTACCAAGTAAAAAAAAAATTTGCAAAAAAAAAAACGATTCACTTTTTGAAAATTTCCACCTTGGGATACTTCTAAAGCATTGGCAGGATTCGAACCCTGGCCTGTGAGGGCTGTCCCGACCAAAGGTACAAGACTTACTTTTGAGCTATAGCTCCTTGGTGGTCTAGAGGATTGCAGTAGTAACTATAAGCAACATACAGGCCTTGGTGTCCTTCCCTGCGGCATCCATTGCACATGAAAAGGATGACCATGACATAAGGACAATTTGATAGGCTACTTACATGGAAACAAGTGTGGTCCAGTGGGTAAGTGCCTGCCTTCCATCCAGGCAACCAGGGTTCAAATCCCGGGTTCGGCACCACGTGACTGATGGTGGCAGAGCAGAGGTAAGTTGGAGGTGGGCCTAAAGGGCCAATTAGTAAGTAAAATGTGTCTGTGTGTTGTGTAAGAGTGGAATCATGCCTAGTGAATGAGGGATAGCAGGTTGGTTGGTAAGTAGTGAGTGGGTGGGGTCAGAGGGGAGGGGTATAGGAGGAGCTTGGTCGGAGAGGAGGGGTATAGGAGGAGCCTAGTCAGAGTGGGTGGGGTCAGAGAGGAGGGGTTCAGGAGCAGCCTAGTCAGAGTGGGTGGGGTCAGAGAGGAGGGGTATAGGAGGAGCTGGGTGAGGGAGGAGGGGTATAGGAGGAGCTCGGTCGGAGGGGAGGGGTATAGGAGGAGCCAAGTCAGAGTGGGTGGGGTCAGAGAGGAGGGGTTCAGGAGCAGCCTAGTCAGAGTGGTTGGGGCCAGAGAGGAGGGGTATATGGGTGGGGTCAGAGAGCAGAGGAATAGGTGGAGTATGATCCTGACTTATTGTGGGAAAGTGCAAATACTTTTTTACTGCACTCCCCTGTACTCTCTGATTTCTGTTGGGAGGGGGCAGTAAAAAATGGGGGGTTCAGTATTAAAAGGTGCTTGGGCGCGGCGTGAAGGCGATGAGGTGCACAGAATGGCATGGCTTCCAGGTACTTTTTGGGGGGCTACCATTAGTTTTTATTGCTCTGATCCTCCCTCATGGGGTGTACCCCAAATGGTTAGGGGCAACGGGGGGGGGGGAGGCAAGAAGCTGTTTGACAGTTTCTATTACCAACAGGGGTCACCATACTATTCTGCTGCAGTTATGGTATTGAAAGGTAAAACAAGGAGCATGTGGCTGTATTTTTGCAGGTCGCGTGCCCCAAAATGTTACTGCCAGCAGCAGCAGCCCCCTTCCTCCCCACCCGGCAGATTGGTATAGGTACCTTTAGGACATTTCTGTTGAAAACAGAGGCTATAGCGAATCGCACTACAAAATCCGAGAGCACTAACACTTGCTAAATAAAGGTGGCATCGGAGCATACGAATGAGGCAGGGAGAGGCTACTGTTGGCAATTGGTTTGGTGGGTCATAGTGAATAACCTCGACATGCAAATAAGCAGAAGTGTGAGGATTGGCAGTGTCTGTAGAGAGTTTTGGCATGCTCTTCAGTTGATTGTTTCCTCCTTACGTTGGCTATGAACTACAGAGGAAAGGCCTGGCCTTACTGTTGGGCAAAACATGTTTCATGATTTTAAGAAGTGTAGTCTGGCTGTACTGAGAGGGGCTGTACAGTACGGTAAATGCCTGTATACCCCTGCGATGTGCATCCAACTGTCACTTGAGATTGAACAGCGAACGAAGCAGCTGGGTTACTGACTGAATGTAAATGGAAGGCACATAGGAAGGGTGCTTGTGGTCACTCAAATGATTGAAACCTGGTTGATGCACTACCAAAGCTGGGGTACCAGGAGGGAACATTTGAGGGGTATTGAGATGGTGGTGTGCAGAGGTCAACATATGTTTCAGAGACACAGAGGTACTGCGGTCCTGGTCCCACATTGGGGGTAGACAAAAGTCCCTGCTAAAGATTTCTGTCCAACTGTTATCACATTTTGTGCAGCCTGGCTCCCTCTGTAAGGATTCCCCAGTGTCTTTCGATCCTACAGATGACTGTAGCAAACTTCCCAAATTTTTTCTTGGCCTCATACTCCCAAAGGAGTGCCTGACATTTGCCAGCCTAACGATACTCACATTCTGGGAAAAACCTCACTAACCATGCATATTTATGTACCACACATGGCAAATCCTTACAATTGCAGAACATCATATTGCACTTGTCATCTTTGAGGTACTGTAAGTATTTGGATTTGAGGGTAATATTCATCCTTGCTTGCTCTCTCCCATCTGAAGTCTACGGTGCTGCTATTCCTTTCTCACATCTCCCTTCAAAGAGACACGCGACACACAGACTCAATCACTCAGCAAACATATATGCTTTGACGTTTTCATATTGCTGTTTACCTTCTAATTATTCCCCCTTCACCACAAATACAGGCCTGCCATTCCTCATCTCCTCAGTCAACGCAGTCCTTCACTCTTTAGGCCCTGCAAGACCACCATGAACAAGAATCATGTCAGCAAGCAGAAGAAAAGCCTCAGTGTGCTCTTTTGTTCATACTGCTGCCCTCTAGTAACACTTCATGGCAACTGCAGCATAAGAATGGGACTGAGAAGAGGGCTGTCCTATGCAAATAATATCCTCCCATGCACACTTTCTTCTGAGACGGTCGGCGGCTTGTGCCGTGATACCACCTCCAACATATGGTCTTCAACCAAATTTTAAAAAAGCCCACCTGCCTTAGACGAAGGATTTTGCCACTCAAAGGAAGCCCATGGGGACATCACCCTCATTTAGCAGGGTCCTAAATTGCTTGCTGTCAGCCTGTATACAGAACAAGGGCGTTCGTGGGCGTTCGTGAGCGTTCCTCAAAGGAAGGAGGTGGGTGATTAAATTCACAGTGCCAGGGCAGGCCCAGCCCAGCCCAGCCCAGCCCAGCCCAGCCCAGCCCAGCCCAGCCCAGCCCAGCCCAGCCCAGCCCAGCCCAGCCCTGCGCAGCCCAGCCCGGCAGCGCGCACTGCTGTGGAGGTCCATTCCTTCACATCCTGCAGCAGGCATGATGCAGACCTATTAGAGCAAAGGCTTGACTCTGCCCTTGTCTGTCTCTTAAAGGAAACAATCTTTGTAGCTTCTTATTGCACCTAATAAATGGACTCTAGCTTGCCTCAAACTTGACCCATCATTTCATTAGCCAGAGCTCATACTTGACCTTTATTTCTATCCAAGCTCACTGACACAAAACCCCTGATTTGAGCAAGTGGCTCACACCAAAATAAAAAATCACCATCATCCAACCTATTTTACAACAAGTGTAGCCCCTTCCTCTTATTCTTGTGCTCAGTTATAACCCCCAATACCACAATTGCACTCTGCAATTCACCAAACTTAAAGGACAAAGAATGAAGACATTGATAAAGAAAGATAAGGCCTTGTCCCTATTGCACCTACTTGAGAGATAGGGCGGTTGGTAGAAGGTCATGAGGGAAAACATTTGAAATTTCGGGACACACATGCCAAAAAGAGTGTCCACTTTTCTCCTCTGTTACCAAGTAAAAAAAAAATTTGCAAAATAAAAAACGATTCACTTTTTGAAAATTTCCACCTTGGGATACTTCTAAAGCATTGGCAGGATTCGAACCCTGGCCTGTGAGGGCTGTCCCCACCAAAGGTACAAGACTTACCTTTGAGCTATAGCTCCTTGGTGGTCTAGAGGATTGCAGTAGTAACTATAAGCAACATACAGGCCTTGGTGTCCTTCCCTGCGGCATCCATTGCACATGAAAAGGATGACCATGACATAAGGACAATTTGATAGGCTACTTACATGGAAACAAGTGTGGTCCAGTGGGTAAGTGCCTGCCTTCCATCCAGGCAACCAGGGTTCAAATCCCGGGTTCGGCACCAGGTGACTGATGGTGGCAGAGCAGAGGTAAGTTGGAGGTGGGCCTAAAGGGCCAATTAGTAAGTAAAATGTGTCTGTGTGTTGTGTAAGAGTGGAATCATGCCTAGTGAATGAGGGATAGCAGGTTGGTAGGTAAGTAGTGAGTGGGTGGGGTCAGAGGGGAGGGGTATAGGAGGAGCTCGGTCGGAGAGGAGGGGTATAGGAGGAGCCTAGTCAGAGTGGGTGGGGTCAGAGAGGAGGGGTTCAGGAGCAGCCTAGTCAGAGTGGGTGGGGTCAGAGAGGAGGGGTATAGGAGGAGCTGGGTGAGGGAGGAGGGGTATAGGAGGAGCTCGGTCGGAGGGGAGGGGTATAGGAGGAGCCAAGTCAGAGTGGGTGGGGTCAGAGAGGAGGGGTTCAGGAGCAGCCTAGTCAGAGTGTTTGGGGCCAGAGAGGAGGGGTATATGGGTGGGGTCAGAGAGCAGAGGAATAGGTGGAGTATGATCCTGACTTATTGTGGGAAAGTGCAAATACTTTTTTACTGCACTCCCCTGTACTCTCTGATTTCTGTTGGGAGGGGGCAGTCAAAAATGGGGGGTTCAGTATTAAAAGGTGCTTGGGCGCAGCGTGAAGGCGATGAGGTGCACAGAATGGCATGGCTTCCAGGTACTTTTTGGGGGGCTACCATTAGTTTTTATTGCTCTGATCCTCCCTCATGGGGTGTACCCCAAATGGTTAGGGGCAACGGGGGGGGGAGGCAAGAAGCTGTTTGACAGTTTCTATTACCAACAGGGGTCACCATACTATTCTGCTGCAGTTATGGTATTGAAAGGTAAAACAAGGAGCATGTGGCTGTATTTTTGCAGGTCGGGTGCCCCAAAATGTTACTGCCAGCAGCAGCAGCCCCCTTCCTCCCCACCCGGCAGATTGGTATAGGTACCTTTAGGACATTTCTGTTGAAAACAGAGGCTATAGCGAATCGCACTACAAAATCCGAGAGCACTAACACTTGCTAAATAAAGGTGGCATCGGAGCATACGAATGAGGCAGGGAGAGGCTACTGTTGGCAATTGGTTTGGTGGGTCATAGTGAATAACCTCGACATGCAAATAAGCAGAAGTGTGAGGATTGGCAGTGTCTGTAGAGAATTTTGGCATGCTCTTCAGTTGATTGTTTCCTCCTTACGTTGGCTATGAACTACAGAGGAAAGGCCTGGCCTTACTGTTGGGCAAAACATGTTTCATGATTTTAAGAAGTGTAGTCTGGCTGTACTGAGAGGGGCTGTACAGTACGGTAAATGCCTGTATACCCCTGCGATGTGCATCCAACTGTCACTTGAGATTGAACAGCGAACGAAGCAGCTGGGTTACTGACTGAATGTAAATGGAAGGCACATAGGAAGGGTGCTTGTGGTCACTCAAATGATTGAAACCTGGTTGATGCACTACCAAAGCTGGGGTACCAGGAGGGAACATTTGAGGGGTATTGAGATGGTGGTGTGCAGAGGTCAACATATGTTTCAGAGACACAGAGGTACTGCGGTCCTGGTCCCACATTGGGGGTAGACAAAAGTCCCTGCTAAAGATTTCTGTCCAACTGTTATCACATTTTGTGCAGCCTGGCTCCCTCTGTAAGGATTCCCCAGTGTCTTTCGATCCTACAGATGACTGTAGCAAACTTCCCAAATTTTTTCTTGGCCTCATACTCCCAAAGGAGTGCCTGACATTTGCCAGCCTAACGATACTCACATTCTGGGAAAAACCTCACTAACCATGCATATTTATGTACCACACATGGCAAATCCTTACAATTGCAGAACATCATATTGCACTTGTCATCTTTGAGGTACTGTAAGTATTTGGATTTGAGGGTAATATTCATCCTTGCTTGCTCTCTCCCATCTGAAGTCTACGGTGCTGCTATTCCTTTCTCACATCTCCCTTCAAAGAGACACGCGACACACAGACTCAATCACTCAGCAAACATATATGCTTTGACGTTTTCATATTGCTGTTTACCTTCTAATTATTCCCCCTTCACCACAAATACAGGCCTGCCATTCCTCATCTCCTCAGTCAACGCAGTCCTTCACTCTTTAGGCCCTGCAAGACCACCATGAACAAGAATCATGTCAGCAAGCAGAAGAAAAGCCTCAGTGTGCTCTTTTGTTCATACTGCTGCCCTCTAGTAACACTTCATGGCAACTGCAGCATAAGAATGGGACTGAGAAGAGGGCTGTCCTATGCAAATAATATCCTCCCATGCACACTTTCTTCTGAGACGGTCGGCGGCTTGTGCCGTGATACCACCTCCAACATATGGTCTTCAACCAAATTTTAAAAAAGCCCACCTGCCTTAGACGAAGGATTTTGCCACTCAAAGGAAGCACATGGGGACATCACCCTCATTTAGCAGGGTCCTAAATTGCTTGCTGTCAGCCTGTATACAGAACAAGGGCGTTCGTGGGCGTTCGTGAGCGTTCCTCAAAGGAAGGAGGTGGGTGATTAAATTCACAGTGCCAGGGCAGGCCCAGCCCAGCCCAGCCCAGCCCAGCCCAGCTCAGCTCAGCCCTGCGCAGCCCAGCCCGGCAGCGCGCACTGCTGTGGAGGTCCATTCCTTCACATCCTGCAGCAGGCATGATGCAGACCTATTAGAGCAAAGGCTTGACTCTGCCCTTGTCTGTCTCTTAAAGGAAACAATCTTTGTAGCTTCTTATTGCACCTAATAAATGGACTCTAGCTTGCCTCAAACTTGACCCATCATTTCATTAGCCAGAGCTCATACTTGACCTTTATTTCTATCCAAGCTCACTGACACAAAACCCCTGATTTGAGCAAGTGGCTCACACCAAAATAAAAAATCACCATCATCCAACCTATTTTACAACAAGTGTAGCCCCTTCCTCTTATTCTTGTGCTCAGTTATAACCCCCAATACCACAATTGCACTCTGCAATTCACCAAACTTAAAGGACAAAGAATGAAGACATTGATAAAGAAAGATAAGGCCTTGTCCCTATTGCACCTACTTGAGAGATAGGGCGGTTGGTAGAAGGTCATGAGGGAAAACATTTGAAATTTCGGGACACACATGCCAAAAAGAGTGTCCACTTTTCTCCTCTGTTACCAAGTAAAAAAAAAATTTGCAAAAAAAAAAACGATTCACTTTTTGAAAATTTCCACCTTGGGATACTTCTAAAGCATTGGCAGGATTCGAACCCTGGCCTGTGAGGGCTGTCCCGACCAAAGGTACAAGACTTACTTTTGAGCTATAGCTCCTTGGTGGTCTAGAGGATTGCAGTAGTAACTATAAGCAACATACAGGCCTTGGTGTCCTTCCCTGCGGCATCCATTGCACATGAAAAGGATGACCATGACATAAGGACAATTTGATAGGCTACTTACATGGAAACAAGTGTGGTCCAGTGGGTAAGTGCCTGCCTTCCATCCAGGCAACCAGGGTTCAAATCCCGGGTTCGGCACCAGGTGACTGATGGTGGCAGAGCAGAGGTAAGTTGGAGGTGGGCCTAAAGGGCCAATTAGTAAGTAAAATGTGTCTGTGTGTTGTGTAAGAGTGGAATCATGCCTAGTGAATGAGGGATAGCAGGTTGGTTGGTAAGTAGTGAGTGGGTGGGGTCAGAGGGGAGGGGTATAGGAGGAGCTTGGTCGGAGAGGAGGGGTATAGGAGGAGCCTAGTCAGAGTGGGTGGGGTCAGAGAGGAGGGGTTCAGGAGCAGCCTAGTCAGAGTGGGTGGGGTCAGAGAGGAGGGGTATAGGAGGAGCTCGGTCGGAGGGGAGGGGTATAGGAGGAGCCAAGTCAGAGTGGGTGGGGTCAGAGAGGAGGGGTTCAGGAGCAGCCTAGTCAGAGTGGTTGGGGCCAGAGAGGAGGGGTATATGGGTGGGGTCAGAGAGCAGAGGAATAGGTGGAGTATGATCCTGACTTATTGTGGGAAAGTGCAAATACTTTTTTACTGCACTCCCCTGTACTCTCTGATTTCTGTTGGGAGGGGGCAGTCAAAAATGGGGGGTTCAGTATTAAAAGGTGCTTGGGCGCGGCGTGAAGGCGATGAGGTGCACAGAATGGCATGGCTTCCAGGTACTTTTTGGGGGGCTACCATTAGTTTTTATTGCTCTGATCCTCCCTCATGGGGTGTACCCCAAATGGTTAGGGGCAACGGGGGGGGGAGGCAAGAAGCTGTTTGACAGTTTCTATTACCAACAGGGGTCACCATACTATTCTGCTGCAGTTATGGTATTGAAAGGTAAAACAAGGAGCATGTGGCTGTATTTTTGCAGGTCGGGTGCCCCAAAATGTTACTGCCAGCAGCAGCAGCCCCCTTCCTCCCCACCCGGCAGATTGGTATAGGTACCTTTAGGACATTTCTGTTGAAAACAGAGGCTATAGCGAATCGCACTACAAAATCCGAGAGCACTAACACTTGCTAAATAAAGGTGGCATCGGAGCATACGAATGAGGCAGGGAGAGGCTACTGTTGGCAATTGGTTTGGTGGGTCATAGTGAATAACCTCGACATGCAAATAAGCAGAAGTGTGAGGATTGGCAGTGTCTGTAGAGAATTTTGGCATGCTCTTCAGTTGATTGTTTCCTCCTTACGTTGGCTATGAACTACAGAGGAAAGGCCTGGCCTTACTGTTGGGCAAAACATGTTTCATGATTTTAAGAAGTGTAGTCTGGCTGTACTGAGAGGGGCTGTACAGTACGGTAAATGCCTGTATACCCCTGCGATGTGCATCCAACTGTCACTTGAGATTGAACAGCGAACGAAGCAGCTGGGTTACTGACTGAATGTAAATGGAAGGCACATAGGAAGGGTGCTTGTGGTCACTCAAATGATTGAAACCTGGTTGATGCACTACCAAAGCTGGGGTACCAGGAGGGAACATTTGAGGGGTATTGAGATGGTGGTGTGCAGAGGTCAACATATGTTTCAGAGACACAGAGGTACTGCGGTCCTGGTCCCACATTGGGGGTAGACAAAAGTCCCTGCTAAAGATTTCTGTCCAACTGTTATCACATTTTGTGCAGCCTGGCTCCCTCTGTAAGGATTCCCCAGTGTCTTTCGATCCTACAGATGACTGTAGCAAACTTCCCAAATTTTTTCTTGGCCTCATACTCCCAAAGGAGTGCCTGACATTTGCCAGCCTAACGATACTCATATTCTGGGAAAAACCTCACTAACCATGCATATTTATGTACCACACATGGCAAATCCTTACAATTGCAGAACATCATATTGCACTTGTCATCTTTGAGGTACTGTAAGTATTTGGATTTGAGGGTAATATTCATCCTTGCTTGCTCTCTCCCATCTGAAGTCTACGGTGCTGCTATTCCTTTCTCACATCTCCCTTCAAAGAGACACGCGACACACAGACTCAATCACTCAGCAAACATATATGCTTTGACGTTTTCATATTGCTGTTTACCTTCTAATTATTCCCCCTTCACCACAAATACAGGCCTGCCATTCCTCATCTCCTCAGTCAATGCAGTCCTTCACTCTTTAGGCCCTGCAAGACCACCATGAACAAGAATCATGTCAGCAAGCAGAAGAAAAGCCTCAGTGTGCTCTTTTGTTCATACTGCTGCCCTCTAGTAACACTTCATGGCAACTGCAGCATAAGAATGGGACTGAGAACAGGGCTGTCCTATGCAAATAATATCCTCCCATGCACACTTTCTTCTGAGACGGTCGGCGGCTTGTGCCGTGATACCACCTCCAACATATGGTCTTCAACCAAATTTTAAAAAAGCCCACCTGCCTTAGACGAAGGATTTTGCCACTCAAAGGAAGCCCATGGGGACATCACCCTCATTTAGCAGGGTCCTAAATTGCTTGCTGTCAGCCTGTATACAGAACAAGGGCGTTCGTGGGCGTTCGTGAGCGTTCCTCAAAGGAAGGAGGTGGGTGATTAAATTCACAGTGCCAGGGCAGGCCCAGCCCAGCCCAGCCCAGCCCAGCCCAGCCCAGCCCAGCTCAGCCCTGCGCAGCCCAGCCCGGCAGCGCGCACTGCTGTGGAGGTCCATTCCTTCACATCCTGCAGCAGGCATGATGCAGACCTATTAGAGCAAAGGCTTGACTCTGCCCTTGTCTGTCTCTTAAAGGAAACAATCTTTGTAGCTTCTTATTGCACCTAATAAATGGACTCTAGCTTGCCTCAAACTTGACCCATCATTTCATTAGCCAGAGCTCATACTTGACCTTTATTTCTATCCAAGCTCACTGACACAAAACCCCTGATTTGAGCAAGTGGCTCACACCAAAATAAAAAATCACCATCATCCAACCTATTTTACAACAAGTGTAGCCCCTTCCTCTTATTCTTGTGCTCAGTTATAACCCCCAATACCACAATTGCACTCTGCAATTCACCAAACTTAAAGGACAAAGAATGAAGACATTGATAAAGAAAGATAAGGCCTTGTCCCTATTGCACCTACTTGAGAGATAGGGCGGTTGGTAGAAGGTCATGAGGGAAAACATTTGAAATTTCGGGACACACATGCCAAAAAGAGTGTCCACTTTTCTCCTCTGTTACCAAGTAAAAAAAAAATTTGCAAAATAAAAAACGATTCACTTTTTGAAAATTTCCACCTTGGGATACTTCTAAAGCATTGGCAGGATTCGAACCCTGGCCTGTGAGGGCTGTCCCCACCAAAGGTACAAGACTTACCTTTGAGCTATAGCTCCTTGGTGGTCTAGAGGATTGCAGTAGTAACTATAAGCAACATACAGGCCTTGGTGTCCTTCCCTGCGGCATCCATTGCACATGAAAAGGATGACCATGACATAAGGACAATTTGATAGGCTACTTACATGGAAACAAGTGTGGTCCAGTGGGTAAGTGCCTGCCTTCCATCCAGGCAACCAGGGTTCAAATCCCGGGTTCGGCACCAGGTGACTGATGGTGGCAGAGCAGAGGTAAGTTGGAGGTGGGCCTAAAGGGCCAATTAGTAAGTAAAATGTGTCTGTGTGTTGTGTAAGAGTGGAATCATGCCTAGTGAATGAGGGATAGCAGGTTGGTAGGTAAGTAGTGAGTGGGTGGGGTCAGAGGGGAGGGGTATAGGAGGAGCTTGGTCGGAGAGGAGGGGTATAGGAGGAGCCTAGTCAGAGTGGGTGGGGTCAGAGAGGAGGGGTTCAGGAGCAGCCTAGTCAGAGTGGGTGGGGTCAGAGAGGAGGGGTATAGGAGGAGCTGGGTGAGGGAGGAGGGGTATAGGAGGAGCTCAGTCGGAGGGGAGGGGTATAGGAGGAGCCAAGTCAGAGTGGGTGGGGTCAGAGAGGAGGGGTTCAGGAGCAGCCTAGTCAGAGTGGTTGGGGCCAGAGAGGAGGGGTATATGGGTGGGGTCAGAGAGCAGAGGAATAGGTGGAGTATGATCCTGACTTATTGTGGGAAAGTGCAAATACTTTTTTACTGCACTCCCCTGTACTCTCTGATTTCTGTTGGGAGGGGGCAGTCAAAAATGGGGGGTTCAGTATTAAAAGGTGCTTGGGCGCGGCGTGAAGGCGATGAGGTGCACAGAATGGCATGGCTTCCAGGTACTTTTTGGGGGGCTACCATTAGTTTTTATTGCTCTGATCCTCCCTCATGGGGTGTACCCCAAATGGTTAGGGGCAACGGGGGGGGGAGGCAAGAAGCTGTTTGACAGTTTCTATTACCAACAGGGGTCACCATACTATTCTGCTGCAGTTATGGTATTGAAAGGTAAAACAAGGAGCATGTGGCTGTATTTTTGCAGGTCGGGTGCCCCAAAATGTTACTGCCAGCAGCAGCAGCCCCCTTCCTCCCCACCCGGCAGATTGGTATAGGTACCTTTAGGACATTTCTGTTGAAAACAGAGGCTATAGCGAATCGCACTACAAAATCCGAGAGCACTAACACTTGCTAAATAAAGGTGGCATCGGAGCATACGAATGAGGCAGGGAGAGGCTACTGTTGGCAATTGGTTTGGTGGGTCATAGTGAATAACCTCGACATGCAAATAAGCAGAAGTGTGAGGATTGGCAGTGTCTGTAGAGAATTTTGGCATGCTCTTCAGTTGATTGTTTCCTCCTTACGTTGGCTATGAACTACAGAGGAAAGGCCTGGCCTTACTGTTGGGCAAAACATGTTTCATGATTTTAAGAAGTGTAGTCTGGCTGTACTGAGAGGGGATGTACAGTACGGTAAATGCCTGTATACCCCTGCGATGTGCATCCAACTGTCACTTGAGATTGAACAGCGAACGAAGCAGCTGGGTTACTGACTGAATGTAAATGGAAGGCACATAGGAAGGGTGCTTGTGGTCACTCAAATGATTGAAACCTGGTTGATGCACTACCAAAGCTGGGGTACCAGGAGGGAACATTTGAGGGGTATTGAGATGGTGGTGTGCAGAGGTCAACATATGTTTCAGAGACACAGAGGTACTGCGGTCCTGGTCCCACATTGGGGGTAGACAAAAGTCCCTGCTAAAGATTTCTGTCCAACTGTTATCACATTTTGTGCAGCCTGGCTCCCTCTGTAAGGATTCCCCAGTGTCTTTCGATCCTACAGATGACTGTAGCAAACTTCCCAAATTTTTTCTTGGCCTCATACTCCCAAAGGAGTGCCTGACATTTGCCAGCCTAACGATACTCACATTCTGGGAAAAACCTCACTAACCATGCATATTTATGTACCACACATGGCAAATCCTTACAATTGCAGAACATCATATTGCACTTGTCATCTTTGAGGTACTGTAAGTATTTGGATTTGAGGGTAATATTCATCCTTGCTTGCTCTCTCCCATCTGAAGTCTACGGTGCTGCTATTCCTTTCTCACATCTCCCTTCAAAGAGACACGCGACACACAGACTCAATCACTCAGCAAACATATATGCTTTGACGTTTTCATATTGCTGTTTACCTTCTAATTATTCCCCCTTCACCACAAATACAGGCCTGCCATTCCTCATCTCCTCAGTCAACGCAGTCCTTCACTCTTTAGGCCCTGCAAGACCACCATGAACAAGAATCATGTCAGCAAGCAGAAGAAAAGCCTCAGTGTGCTCTTTTGTTCATACTGCTGCCCTCTAGTAACACTTCATGGCAACTGCAGCATAAGAATGGGACTGAGAAGAGGGCTGTCCTATGCAAATAATATCCTCCCATGCACACTTTCTTCTGAGACGGTCGGCGGCTTGTGCCGTGATACCACCTCCAACATATGGTCTTCAACCAAATTTTAAAAAAGCCCACCTGCCTTAGACGAAGGATTTTGCCACTCAAAGGAAGCCCATGGGGACATCACCCTCATTTAGCAGGGTCCTAAATTGCTTGCTGTCAGCCTGTATACAGAACAAGGGCGTTCGTGGGCGTTCGTGAGCGTTCCTCAAAGGAAGGAGGTGGGTGATTAAATTCACAGTGCCAGGGCAGGCCCAGCCCAGCCCAGCCCAGCCCAGCTCAGCTCAGCCCTGCGCAGCCCAGCCCGGCAGCGCGCACTGCTGTGGAGGTCCATTCCTTCACATCCTGCAGCAGGCATGATGCAGACCTATTAGAGCAAAGGCTTGACTCTGCCCTTGTCTGTCTCTTAAAGGAAACAATCTTTGTAGCTTCTTATTGCACCTAATAAATGGACTCTAGCTTGCCTCAAACTTGACCCATCATTTCATTAGCCAGAGCTCATACTTGACCTTTATTTCTATCCAAGCTCACTGACACAAAACCCCTGATTTGAGCAAGTGGCTCACACCAAAATAAAAAATCACCATCATCCAACCTATTTTACAACAAGTGTAGCCCCTTCCTCTTATTCTTGTGCTCAGTTATAACCCCCAATACCACAATTGCACTCTGCAATTCACCAAACTTAAAGGACAAAGAATGAAGACATTGATAAAGAAAGATAAGGCCTTGTCCCTATTGCACCTACTTGAGAGATAGGGCGGTTGGTAGAAGGTCATGAGGGAAAACATTTGAAATTTCGGGACACACATGCCAAAAAGAGTGTCCACTTTTCTCCTCTGTTACCAAGTAAAAAAAAAATTTGCAAAATAAAAAACGATTCACTTTTTGAAAATTTCCACCTTGGGATACTTCTAAAGCATTGGCAGGATTCGAACCCTGGCCTGTGAGGGCTGTCCCCACCAAAGGTACAAGACTTACCTTTGAGCTATAGCTCCTTGGTGGTCTAGAGGATTGCAGTAGTAACTATAAGCAACATACAGGCCTTGGTGTCCTTCCCTGCGGCATCCATTGCACATGAAAAGGATGACCATGACATAAGGACAATTTGATAGGCTACTTACATGGAAACAAGTGTGGTCCAGTGGGTAAGTGCCTGCCTTCCATCCAGGCAACCAGGGTTCAAATCCCGGGTTCGGCACCAGGTGACTGATGGTGGCAGAGCAGAGGTAAGTTGGAGGTGGGCCTAAAGGGCCAATTAGTAAGTAAAATGTGTCTGTGTGTTGTGTAAGAGTGGAATCATGCCTAGTGAATGAGGGATAGCAGGTTGGTAGGTAAGTAGTGAGTGGGTGGGGTCAGAGGGGAGGGGTATAGGAGGAGCTCGGTCGGAGAGGAGGGGTATAGGAGGAGCCTAGTCAGAGTGGGTGGGGTCAGAGAGGAGGGGTTCAGGAGCAGCCTAGTCAGAGTGGGTGGGGTCAGAGAGGAGGGGTATAGGAGGAGCTGGGTGAGGGAGGAGGGGTATAGGAGGAGCTCGGTCGGAGGGGAGGGGTATAGGAGGAGCCAAGTCAGAGTGGGTGGGGTCAGAGAGGAGGGGTTCAGGAGCAGCCTAGTCAGAGTGGTTGGGGCCAGAGAGGAGGGGTATATGGGTGGGGTCAGAGAGCAGAGGAATAGGTGGAGTATGATCCTGACTTATTGTGGGAAAGTGCAAATACTTTTTTACTGCACTCCCCTGTACTCTCTGATTTCTGTTGGGAGGGGGCAGTCAAAAATGGGGGGTTCAGTATTAAAAGGTGCTTGGGCGCAGCGTGAAGGCGATGAGGTGCACAGAATGGCATGGCTTCCAGGTACTTTTTGGGGGGCTACCATTAGTTTTTATTGCTCTGATCCTCCCTCATGGGGTGTACCCCAAATGGTTAGGGGCAACGGGGGGGGGGGAGGCAAGAAGCTGTTTGACAGTTTCTATTACCAACAGGGGTCACCATACTATTCTGCTGCAGTTATGGTATTGAAAGGTAAAACAAGGAGCATGTGGCTGTATTTTTGCAGGTCGGGTGCCCCAAAATGTTACTGCCAGCAGCAGCCCCCTTCCTCCCCACCCGGCAGATTGGTATAGGTACCTTTAGGACATTTCTGTTGAAAACAGAGGCTATAGCGAATCGCACTACAAAATCCGAGAGCACTAACACTTGCTAAATAAAGGTGGCATCGGAGCATACGAATGAGGCAGGGAGAGGCTACTGTTGCCAATTGGTTTGGTGGGTCATAGTGAATAACCTCGACATGCAAATAAGCAGAAGTGTGAGGATTGGCAGTGTCTGTAGAGAATTTTGGCATGCTCTTCAGTTGATTGTTTCCTCCTTACGTTGGCTATGAACTACAGAGGAAAGGCCTGGCCTTACTGTTGGGCAAAACATGTTTCATGATTTTAAGAAGTGTAGTCTGGCTGTACTGAGAGGGGCTGTACAGTACGGTAAATGCCTGTATACCCCTGCGATGTGCATCCAACTGTCACTTGAGATTGAACAGCGAACGAAGCAGCTGGGTTACTGACTGAATGTAAATGGAAGGCACATAGGAAGGGTGCTTGTGGTCACTCAAATGATTGAAACCTGGTTGATGCACTACCAAAGCTGGGGTACCAGGAGGGAACATTTGAGGGGTATTGAGATGGTGGTGTGCAGAGGTCAACATATGTTTCAGAGACACAGAGGTACTGCGGTCCTGGTCCCACATTGGGGGTAGACAAAAGTCCCTGCTAAAGATTTCTGTCCAACTGTTATCACATTTTGTGCAGCCTGGCTCCCTCTGTAAGGATTCCCCAGTGTCTTTCGATCCTACAGATGACTGTAGCAAACTTCCCAAATTTTTTCTTGGCCTCATACTCCCAAAGGAGTGCCTGACATTTGCCAGCCTAACGATACTCACATTCTGGGAAAAACCTCACTAACCATGCATATTTATGTACCACACATGGCAAATCCTTACAATTGCAGAACATCATATTGCACTTGTCATCTTTGAGGTACTGTAAGTATTTGGATTTGAGGGTAATATTCATCCTTGCTTGCTCTCTCCCATCTGAAGTCTACGGTGCTGCTATTCCTTTCTCACATCTCCCTTCAAAGAGACACGCGACACACAGACTCAATCACTCAGCAAACATATATGCTTTGACGTTTTCATATTGCTGTTTACCTTCTAATTATTCCCCCTTCACCACAAATACAGGCCTGCCATTCCTCATCTCCTCAGTCAACGCAGTCCTTCACTCTTTAGGCCCTGCAAGACCACCATGAACAAGAATCATGTCAGCAAGCAGAAGAAAAGCCTCAGTGTGCTCTTTTGTTCATACTGCTGCCCTCTAGTAACACTTCATGGCAACTGCAGCATAAGAATGGGACTGAGAAGAGGGCTGTCCTATGCAAATAATATCCTCCCATGCACACTTTCTTCTGAGACGGTCGGCGGCTTGTGCCGTGATACCACCTCCAACATATGGTCTTCAACCAAATTTTAAAAAAGCCCACCTGCCTTAGACGAAGGATTTTGCCACTCAAAGGAAGCACATGGGGACATCACCCTCATTTAGCAGGGTCCTAAATTGCTTGCTGTCAGCCTGTATACAGAACAAGGGCGTTCGTGGGCGTTCGTGAGCGTTCCTCAAAGGAAGGAGGTGGGTGATTAAATTCACAGTGCCAGGGCAGGCCCAGCCCAGCCCAGCCCAGCCCAGCCCAGCCCAGCCCAGCCCAGCCCAGCCCAGCTCAGCTCAGCCCTGCGCAGCCCAGCCCGGCAGCGCGCACTGCTGTGGAGGTCCATTCCTTCACATCCTGCAGCAGGCATGATGCAGACCTATTAGAGCAAAGGCTTGACTCTGCCCTTGTCTGTCTCTTAAAGGAAACAATCTTTGTAGCTTCTTATTGCACCTAATAAATGGACTCTAGCTTGCCTCAAACTTGACCCATCATTTCATTAGCCAGAGCTCATACTTGACCTTTATTTCTATCCAAGCTCACTGACACAAAACCCCTGATTTGAGCAAGTGGCTCACACCAAAATAAAAAATCACCATCATCCAACCTATTTTACAACAAGTGTAGCCCCTTCCTCTTATTCTTGTGCTCAGTTATAACCCCCAATACCACAATTGCAGTCTGCAATTCACCAAACTTAAAGGACAAAGAATGAAGACATTGATAAAGAAAGATAAGGCCTTGTCCCTATTGCACCTACTTGAGAGATAGGGCGGTTGGTAGAAGGTCATGAGGGAAAACATTTGAAATTTCGGGACACACATGCCAAAAAGAGTGTCCACTTTTCTCCTCTGTTACCAAGTAAAAAAAAAATTTGCAAAAAAAAAACGATTCACTTTTAGAAAATTTCCACCTTGGGATACTTCTAAAGCATTGGCAGGATTCGAACCCTGGCCTGTGAGGGCTGTCCCGACCAAAGGTACAAGACTTACTTTTGAGCTATAGCTCCTTGGTGGTCTAGAGGATTGCAGTAGTAACTATAAGCAACATACAGGCCTTGGTGTCCTTCCCTGCGGCATCCATTGCACATGAAAAGGATGACCATGACATAAGGACAATTTGATAGGCTACTTACATGGAAACAAGTGTGGTCCAGTGGGTAAGTGCCTGCCTTCCATCCAGGCAACCAGGGTTCAAATCCCGGGTTCGGCACCAGGTGACTGATGGTGGCAGAGCAGAGGTAAGTTGGAGGTGGGCCTAAAGGGCCAATTAGTAAGTAAAATGTGTCTGTGTGTTGTGTAAGAGTGGAATCATGCCTAGTGAATGAGGGATAGCAGGTTGGTTGGTAAGTAGTGAGTGGGTGGGGTCAGAGGGGAGGGGTATAGGAGGAGCTCGGTCAGTGAGGAGGGGTATAGGAGGAGCCTAGTCAGAGTGGGTGGGGTCAGAGAGGAGGGGTTCAGGAGCAGCCTAGTCAGAGTGGGTGGGGTCAGAGAGGAGGGGTATAGGAGGAGCTGGGTGAGGGAGGAGGGGTATAGGAGGAGCTCGGTCGGAGGGGAGGGGTATAGGAGGAGCCAAGTCAGAGTGGGTGGGGTCAGAGAGGAGGGGTTCAGGAGCAGCCTAGTCAGAGTGGTTTGGGCCAGAGAGGAGGGGTATATGGGTGGGGTCAGAGAGCAGAGGAATAGGTGGAGTATGATCCTGACTTATTGTGGGAAAGTGCAAATACTTTTTTACTGCACTCCCCTGTACTCTCTGATTTCTGTTGGGAGGGGGCAGTCAAAAATGGGGGGTTCAGTATTAAAAGGTGCTTGGGCGCAGCGTGAAGGCGATGAGGTGCACAGAATGGCATGGCTTCCAGGTACTTTTTGGGGGGCTACCATTAGTTTTTATTGCTCTGATCCTCCCTCATGGGGTGTACCCCAAATGGTTAGGGGCAACGGGGGGGGGGGAGGCAAGAAGCTGTTTGACAGTTTCTATTACCAACAGGGGTCACCATACTATTCTGCTGCAGTTATGGTATTGAAAGGTAAAACAAGGAGCATGTGGCTGTATTTTTGCAGGTCGGGTGCCCCAAAATGTTACTGCCAGCAGCAGCCCCCTTCCTCCCCACCCGGCAGATTGGTATAGGTACCTTTAGGACATTTCTGTTGAAAACAGAGGCTATAGCGAATCGCACTACAAAATCCGAGAGCACTAACACTTGCTAAATAAAGGTGGCATCGGAGCATACGAATGAGGCAGGGAGAGGCTACTGTTGCCAATTGGTTTGGTGGGTCATAGTGAATAACCTCGACATGCAAATAAGCAGAAGTGTGAGGATTGGCAGTGTCTGTAGAGAATTTTGGCATGCTCTTCAGTTGATTGTTTCCTCCTTACGTTGGCTATGAACTACAGAGGAAAGGCCTGGCCTTACTGTTGGGCAAAACATGTTTCATGATTTTAAGAAGTGTAGTCTGGCTGTACTGAGAGGGGCTGTACAGTACGGTAAATGCCTGTATACCCCTGCGATGTGCATCCAACTGTCACTTGAGATTGAACAGCGAACGAAGCAGCTGGGTTACTGACTGAATGTAAATGGAAGGCACATAGGAAGGGTGCTTGTGGTCACTCAAATGATTGAAACCTGGTTGATGCACTACCAAAGCTGGGGTACCAGGAGGGAACATTTGAGGGGTATTGAGATGGTGGTGTGCAGAGGTCAACATATGTTTCAGAGACACAGAGGTACTGCGGTCCTGGTCCCACATTGGGGGTAGACAAAAGTCCCTGCTAAAGATTTCTGTCCAACTGTTATCACATTTTGTGCAGCCTGGCTCCCTCTGTAAGGATTCCCCAGTGTCTTTCGATCCTACAGATGACTGTAGCAAACTTCCCAAATTTTTTCTTGGCCTCATACTCCCAAAGGAGTGCCTGACATTTGCCAGCCTAACGATACTCACATTCTGGGAAAAACCTCACTAACCATGCATATTTATGTACCACACATGGCAAATCCTTACAATTGCAGAACATCATATTGCACTTGTCATCTTTGAGGTACTGTAAGTATTTGGATTTGAGGGTAATATTCATCCTTGCTTGCTCTCTCCCATCTGAAGTCTACGGTGCTGCTATTCCTTTCTCACATCTCCCTTCAAAGAGACACGCGACACACAGACTCAATCACTCAGCAAACATATATGCTTTGACGTTTTCATATTGCTGTTTACCTTCTAATTATTCCCCCTTCACCACAAATACAGGCCTGCCATTCCTCATCTCCTCAGTCAACGCAGTCCTTCACTCTTTAGGCCCTGCAAGACCACCATGAACAAGAATCATGTCAGCAAGCAGAAGAAAAGCCTCAGTGTGCTCTTTTGTTCATACTGCTGCCCTCTAGTAACACTTCATGGCAACTGCAGCATAAGAATGGGACTGAGAAGAGGGCTGTCCTATGCAAATAATATCCTCCCATGCACACTTTCTTCTGAGACGGTCGGCGGCTTGTGCCGTGATACCACCTCCAACATATGGTCTTCAACCAAATTTTAAAAAAGCCCACCTGCCTTAGACGAAGGATTTTGCCACTCAAAGGAAGCACATGGGGACATCACCCTCATTTAGCAGGGTCCTAAATTGCTTGCTGTCAGCCTGTATACAGAACAAGGGCGTTCGTGGGCGTTCGTGAGCGTTCCTCAAAGGAAGGAGGTGGGTGATTAAATTCACAGTGCCAGGGCAGGCCCAGCCCAGCCCAGCCCAGCCCAGCCCAGCCCAGCCCAGCCCAGCCCAGCTCAGCTCAGCCCTGCGCAGCCCAGCCCGGCAGCGCGCACTGCTGTGGAGGTCCATTCCTTCACATCCTGCAGCAGGCATGATGCAGACCTATTAGAGCAAAGGCTTGACTCTGCCCTTGTCTGTCTCTTAAAGGAAACAATCTTTGTAGCTTCTTATTGCACCTAATAAATGGACTCTAGCTTGCCTCAAACTTGACCCATCATTTCATTAGCCAGAGCTCATACTTGACCTTTATTTCTATCCAAGCTCACTGACACAAAACCCCTGATTTGAGCAAGTGGCTCACACCAAAATAAAAAATCACCATCATCCAACCTATTTTACAACAAGTGTAGCCCCTTCCTCTTATTCTTGTGCTCAGTTATAACCCCCAATACCACAATTGCACTCTGCAATTCACCAAACTTAAAGGACAAAGAATGAAGACATTGATAAAGAAAGATAAGGCCTTGTCCCTATTGCACCTACTTGAGAGATAGGGCGGTTGGTAGAAGGTCATGAGGGAAAACATTTGAAATTTCGGGACACACATGCCAAAAAGAGTGTCCACTTTTCTCCTCTGTTACCAAGTAAAAAAAAAATTTGCAAAAAAAAAACGATTCACTTTTAGAAAATTTCCACCTTGGGATACTTCTAAAGCATTGGCAGGATTCGAACCCTGGCCTGTGAGGGCTGTCCCGACCAAAGGTACAAGACTTACTTTTGAGCTATAGCTCCTTGGTGGTCTAGAGGATTGCAGTAGTAACTATAAGCAACATACAGGCCTTGGTGTCCTTCCCTGCGGCATCCATTGCACATGAAAAGGATGACCATGACATAAGGACAATTTGATAGGCTACTTACATGGAAACAAGTGTGGTCCAGTGGGTAAGTGCCTGCCTTCCATCCAGGCAACCAGGGTTCAAATCCCGGGTTCGGCACCAGGTGACTGATGGTGGCAGAGCAGAGGTAAGTTGGAGGTGGGCCTAAAGGGCCAATTAGTAAGTAAAATGTGTCTGTGTGTTGTGTAAGAGTGGAATCATGCCTAGTGAATGAGGGATAGCAGGTTGGTTGGTAAGTAGTGAGTGGGTGGGGTCAGAGGGGAGGGGTATAGGAGGAGCTCGGTCAGTGAGGAGGGGTATAGGAGGAGCCTAGTCAGAGTGGGTGGGGTCAGAGAGGAGGGGTTCAGGAGCAGCCTAGTCAGAGTGGGTGGGGTCAGAGAGGAGGGGTATAGGAGGAGCTGGGTGAGGGAGGAGGGGTATAGGAGGAGCTCGGTCGGAGGGGAGGGGTATAGGAGGAGCCAAGTCAGAGTGGGTGGGGTCAGAGAGGAGGGGTTCAGGAGCAGCCTAGTCAGAGTGGTTGGGGCCAGAGAGGAGGGGTATATGGGTGGGGTCAGAGAGCAGAGGAATAGGTGGAGTATGATCCTGACTTATTGTGGGAAAGTGCAAATACTTTTTTACTGCACTCCCCTGTACTCTCTGATTTCTGTTGGGAGGGGGCAGTCAAAAATGGGGGGTTCAGTATTAAAAGGTGCTTGGGCGCAGCGTGAAGGCGATGAGGTGCACAGAATGGCATGGCTTCCAGGTACTTTTTGGGGGGCTACCATTAGTTTTTATTGCTCTGATCCTCCCTCATGGGGTGTACCCCAAATGGTTAGGGGCAACGGGGGGGGGGGAGGCAAGAAGCTGTTTGACAGTTTCTATTACCAACAGGGGTCACCATACTATTCTGCTGCAGTTATGGTATTGAAAGGTAAAACAAGGAGCATGTGGCTGTATTTTTGCAGGTCGGGTGCCCCAAAATGTTACTGCCAGCAGCAGCCCCCTTCCTCCCCACCCGGCAGATTGGTATAGGTACCTTTAGGACATTTCTGTTGAAAACAGAGGCTATAGCGAATCGCACTACAAAATCCGAGAGCACTAACACTTGCTAAATAAAGGTGGCATCGGAGCATACGAATGAGGCAGGGAGAGGCTACTGTTGCCAATTGGTTTGGTGGGTCATAGTGAATAACCTCGACATGCAAATAAGCAGAAGTGTGAGGATTGGCAGTGTCTGTAGAGAATTTTGGCATGCTCTTCAGTTGATTGTTTCCTCCTTACGTTGGCTATGAACTACAGAGGAAAGGCCTGGCCTTACTGTTGGGCAAAACATGTTTCATGATTTTAAGAAGTGTAGTCTGGCTGTACTGAGAGGGGCTGTACAGTACGGTAAATGCCTGTATACCCCTGCGATGTGCATCCAACTGTCACTTGAGATTGAACAGCGAACGAAGCAGCTGGGTTACTGACTGAATGTAAATGGAAGGCACATAGGAAGGGTGCTTGTGGTCACTCAAATGATTGAAACCTGGTTGATGCACTACCAAAGCTGGGGTACCAGGAGGGAACATTTGAGGGGTATTGAGATGGTGGTGTGCAGAGGTCAACATATGTTTCAGAGACACAGAGGTACTGCGGTCCTGGTCCCACATTGGGGGTAGACAAAAGTCCCTGCTAAAGATTTCTGTCCAACTGTTATCACATTTTGTGCAGCCTGGCTCCCTCTGTAAGGATTCCCCAGTGTCTTTCGATCCTACAGATGACTGTAGCAAACTTCCCAAATTTTTTCTTGGCCTCATACTCCCAAAGGAGTGCCTGACATTTGCCAGCCTAACGATACTCACATTCTGGGAAAAACCTCACTAACCATGCATATTTATGTACCACACATGGCAAATCCTTACAATTGCAGAACATCATATTGCACTTGTCATCTTTGAGGTACTGTAAGTATTTGGATTTGAGGGTAATATTCATCCTTGCTTGCTCTCTCCCATCTGAAGTCTACGGTGCTGCTATTCCTTTCTCACATCTCCCTTCAAAGAGACACGCGACACACAGACTCAATCACTCAGCAAACATATATGCTTTGACGTTTTCATATTGCTGTTTACCTTCTAATTATTCCCCCTTCACCACAAATACAGGCCTGCCATTCCTCATCTCCTCAGTCAACGCAGTCCTTCACTCTTTAGGCCCTGCAAGACCACCATGAACAAGAATCATGTCAGCAAGCAGAAGAAAAGCCTCAGTGTGCTCTTTTGTTCATACTGCTGCCCTCTAGTAACACTTCATGGCAACTGCAGCATAAGAATGGGACTGAGAAGAGGGCTGTCCTATGCAAATAATATCCTCCCATGCACACTTTCTTCTGAGACGGTCGGCGGCTTGTGCCGTGATACCACCTCCAACATATGGTCTTCAACCAAATTTTAAAAAAGCCCACCTGCCTTAGACGAAGGATTTTGCCACTCAAAGGAAGCACATGGGGACATCACCCTCATTTAGCAGGGTCCTAAATTGCTTGCTGTCAGCCTGTATACAGAACAAGGGCGTTCGTGGGCGTTCGTGAGCGTTCCTCAAAGGAAGGAGGTGGGTGATTAAATTCACAGTGCCAGGGCAGGCCCAGCCCAGCCCAGCCCAGCCCAGCCCAGCCCAGCTCAGCTCAGCCCTGCGCAGCCCAGCCCGGCAGCGCGCACTGCTGTGGAGGTCCATTCCTTCACATCCTGCAGCAGGCATGATGCAGACCTATTAGAGCAAAGGCTTGACTCTGCCCTTGTCTGTCTCTTAAAGGAAACAATCTTTGTAGCTTCTTATTGCACCTAATAAATGGACTCTAGCTTGCCTCAAACTTGACCCATCATTTCATTAGCCAGAGCTCATACTTGACCTTTATTTCTATCCAAGCTCACTGACACAAAACCCCTGATTTGAGCAAGTGGCTCACACCAAAATAAAAAATCACCATCATCCAACCTATTTTACAACAAGTGTAGCCCCTTCCTCTTATTCTTGTGCTCAGTTATAACCCCCAATACCACAATTGCACTCTGCAATTCACCAAACTTAAAGGACAAAGAATGAAGACATTGATAAAGAAAGATAAGGCCTTGTCCCTATTGCACCTACTTGAGAGATAGGGCGGTTGGTAGAAGGTCATGAGGGAAAACATTTGAAATTTCGGGACACACATGCCAAAAAGAGTGTCCACTTTTCTCCTCTGTTACCAAGTAAAAAAAAAATTTGCAAAAAAAAAACGATTCACTTTTTGAAAATTTCCACCTTGGGATACTTCTAAAGCATTGGCAGGATTCGAACCCTGGCCTGTGAGGGCTGTCCCGACCAAAGGTACAAGACTTACTTTTGAGCTATAGCTCCTTGGTGGTCTAGAGGATTGCAGTAGTAACTATAAGCAACATACAGGCCTTGGTGTCCTTCCCTGCAGCATCCATTGCACATGAAAAGGATGACCATGACATAAGGACAATTTGATAGGCTACTTACATGGAAACAAGTGTGGTCCAGTGGGTAAGTGCCTGCCTTCCATCCAGGCAACCAGGGTTCAAATCCCGGGTTCGGCACCAGGTGACTGATGGTGGCAGAGCAGAGGTAAGTTGGAGGTGGGCCTAAAGGGCCAATTAGTAAGTAAAATGTGTCTGTGTGTTGTGTAAGAGTGGAATCATGCCTAGTGAATGAGGGATAGCAGGTTGGTTGGTAAGTAGTGAGTGGGTGGGGTCAGAGGGGAGGGGTATAGGAGGAGCTCGGTCAGTGAGGAGGGGTATAGGAGGAGCTGGGTCAGATAGGAGGGGTATAGGAGGAGCTCGGTCGGAGAGGAGGGGTATAGGAGGAGCCGAGTAGGTGGGGTCAGAGAGGAGGGGTTCAGGAGCAGCCTAGTCAGAGTGGGTGGGGTCAGATAGGAGGGGTATAGGAGGAGCCTAGTCAGAGTGGGTGGGGTCAGAGAGGAGGGGTATAGGAGGAGCTGGGTGAGAGAGGAGGGGTATAGGAGGAGCTCGGTCGGAGAGGAGGGGTATAGGAGGAGCTCGGTCGGAGAGGAGGGGTATAGGAGGAGCCTAGTCAGAGTGGGTGGGGTCAGAGAGGAGGTGTTCAGGAGCAGCCTAGTCAGAGTGGGTGGGGTCAGAGAGGAGGGGTGTAGGAGGAGCTGGGTCAGAGAGGAGGGGTATAGGAGGAGCCTAGTCAGAGTGGTGGGGTCAGAGAGGAGGGGTATAGGAGGAGCTGGGTGAGAGAGGAGGGGTATAGGTGGAGCTTGAGAGAGGGTTATAGGAGGAGCCAAGTCAGAGTGGGTGGGGTCAGAGAGGAGGGGTTCAGGAGCAGCCTAGTCAGAGTGGGTGGGGTCAGAGAGGAGGGGTATATGGGTGGGGTCAGAGAGCAGAGGAATAGGTGGAGTAGGATCCTGACTTATTGTGGGAAAGTGCAAATACTTTTTTACTGCACCCCCCTATACTCTCTGATTTCTGTTGGGAGGGGGCAGTCAAAAATGGGGGGTTCAGTATTAAAAGGTGCTTGGGCGCAACGTGAAGGCGATGAGGTGCACAGAATGGCATGGCTTCCAGGTACTTTTTGGGGGGGCTACCATTAGTTTTTATTGCTCTGATCCTCCCTCATGGGGTGTACCCCAAATGGTTAGGGGCAACGGGGGGGAGGCAAGATGCTGTTTGACAGTTTCTATTACCAACAGGGGTCACCGTACGATTCTTCTGCAGTTATGGTATTGAAAGGTAAAACAAGGAGCATGTGGCTGTATTTTTGCAGGTCGAGTGCCCCAAAATGTTACTGCCAGCAGCAGCAGCCCCCTTCCTCCCCACCCGGCAGATTGGTATAGGTACGTTTAGGACATTTCTGTTGAAAACAGAGGCTATAGCGATTCGCACTACAAAATCCGAGAGCACTAACACTTGCTAAATAAAGGTGGCATCGGAGCATACGAATGAGGCAGGGAGAGGCTACTGTTGGCAATTGGTTTGGTGGGTCATAGTGAATAACCTCGGCAAGCAAATAGGCAGAAGTGTGAGGATTGGCAGTGTCTGTAGAGAATTTTGGCATGCTCTTCAGTTGATTTTTTCCTCCTTACGTTGGCTATGAACTACAGGGGAAAGGCCTGGCCTTACTGTTGGGCAAAACATGTTTCATGATTTTAAGAAGTGTAGTCTGGCTGTACTGAGAGGGGCTGTACAGTACGGTAAATGTCTGTATACCCCTGCGATGTGCATCCATCTGTCACTTGAGATTGAACAGCGAACGAAGCAGCTGGGTTACTGACTGAATGTAAATGGAAGGCACATAGGAAGGGTGCTTGTGGTCACTCAAATGATTGAAACCTGGTTGATGCACTACCAAAGCTGGGGTACCAGGAGGGAACATTTGAGGGGTATTGAGATGGTGGTGTGCAGAGGTCAACATATGTTTCAGAGACACAGAGGTACTGCGGTCCTGGTCCCACATTGGGGGTAGACAAAAGTCCCTGCTAAAGATTTCTGTCCAACTGTTATCACATTTTGTGCAGCCTGGCTCCCTCTGTAAGGATTCCCCAGTGTCTTTCGATCCTACAGATGACTGTAGCAAACTTCCCAAATTTTTTCTTGGCCTCATACTCCCAAAGGAGTGCCTGACATTTGCCAGCCTATCGATACTCACATTCTGGGAAAAACCTCACTAACCATGCATATTTATGTACCACACATGGCAAATCCTTACAATTGCAGAACATCATATTGCACTTGTCATCTTTGAGGTACTGTAAGTATTTGGATTTGAGGGTAATATTCATCCTTGCTTGCTCTCTCCCATCTGAAGTCTACGGTGCTGCTATTCCTTTCTCACATCTCCCTTCAAAGAGACACGGGACACACAGACTCAATCACTCAGCAAACATATATGCTTTGACGTTTTCATATTGCTGTTTACCTTCTAATTATTCCCCCTTCACCACAAATACAGGCCTGCCATTCCTCATCCCCTCAGTCAACGCAGTCCTTCACTCTTTAGGCCCTGCAAGACCACCATGAACAAGAATCATGTCAGCAAGCAGAAGAAAAGCCTCAGTGTGCGCTTTTGTTCATACTGCTGCCCTCTAGTAACACTTCATGGCAACTGCAGCATAAGAATGGGACTGAGAAGAGGGCTGTCCTATGCAAATAATATCCTCCCATGCACACTTTCTTCTGAGACGGTCGGCGGCTTGTGCCGTGATACCACCTCCAACATATGGTCTTCAACCAAATTTTAAAAAAGCCCACCTGCCTTAGACGAAGGATTTTGCCACTCAAAGGAAGCACATGGGGACATCACCCTCATTTAGCAGGGTCCTAAATTGCCTGCTGTCAGCCTGTATACAGAACAAGGGCGTTCGTGGGCGTTCGTGAGCGTTCCTCAAAGGAAGGAGGTGGGTGATTAAATTCACAGTGCCAGGGCAGGCCCAGCCCAGCCCAGCCCAGCCCAGCCCAGCTCAGCCCTGCACAGCCCAGCCCGGCACAGCGCACTGCTGTGGAGGTCCATTCCTTCACATCCTGCAGCAGGCATGATGCAGACCTATTAGAGCAAAGGCTTGACTCTGCCCTTGTCTGTCTCTTAAAGGAAACAATCTTTGTAGCTTCTTATTGCACCTAATAAATGGACTCTAGCTTGCCTCAAACTTGACCCATCATTTCATTAGCCAGAGCTCATACTTGACCTTCATTTCTATCCAAGCTCACTGACACAAAACCCCTGATTTGAGCAAGTGGCTCATACCAAAATAAAAAATCACCATCATCCAACCTATTTTACAACAAGTGTAGCCCCTTCCTCTTATTCTTGTGCTCAGTTATAACCCCCAATACCACAATTGCACTCTGCAATTCACCAAACTTAAAGGACAAAGAATGAAGACATTGATAAAGGAAGATAAGGCCTTGTCCCTATTGCACCTACTTGAGAGATAGGGCGGTTGGTAGAAGGTCATGAGGGAAAACATTGAAATTTCGGGACACACATGCCAAAAAGAGTGTCCACTTTTCTCCTCTGTTACCAAGTAAAAAAAAAATTTGCAAAAAAAAAAAAATATTCACTTTTTGAAAATTTCCACCTTGGGATACTTCTACAGCATTGGCAGGATTCGAACCCTGGCCTGTGAGGGCTGTCCCCACCAAAGGTACAAGACTTACCTTTGAGCTATAGCTCCTTGGTGGTCTAGAGGATTGCAGTAGTAACTATAAGCAACATACAGGCCTTGGTGTCCTTCGCTGCGGCATCCATTGCACATGAAAAGGATGACCATGACATAAGGACAATTTGATAGGCTACTTACATGGAAACCAGTGTGGTCCAGCGGGTAAGTGCCTGCCTTCCATCCAGGCAACCAGGGTTCAAATCCCGGGTTCGGCACCAGGTGACTGATGGTGGCAGAGCAGAGGTAAGTTGGAGGTGGGCCTAAAGGGCCAATTGGTAAGTAAAATGTGTTTGTGTGTTGTGTAAGAGTGTAGAGGAGGAGCTGGGTGAGAGAGGAGGGGTATAGGAGGAGCTCGGTCGGAGAGGAGGGGTATAGGAGGAGCTGAGTGGGTGGGGTCAGAGAGGAGGGGTTCAGGAGCAGCCTAGTCAGAGTGGGTGGGGTCAGAGAGGAGGGGTATATGGGTGGGGTCAGAGAGCAGAGGAATAGGTGGAGTAGGATCCTGACTTATTGTGGGAAAGTGCAAATACTTTTTTACTGCACCCCCCTATACTCTCTGATTTCTGTTGGGAGGGGGCAGTCAAAAATGGGGGGTTCAGTATTAAAAGGTGCTTGGGCGCAACGTGAAGGCGATGAGGTGCACAGAATGGCATGGCTTCCAGGTACTTTTTGGGGGGGCTACCATTAGTTTTTATTGCTCTGATCCTCCCTCATGGGGTGTACCCCAAATGGTTAGGGGCAACGGGGGGGAGGCAAGATGCTGTTTGACAGTTTCTATTACCAACAGGGGTCACCATACGATTCTTCTGCAGTTATGGTATTGAAAGGTAAAACAAGGAGCATGTGGCTGTATTTTTGCAGGTCGAGTGCCCCAAAATGTTACTGCCAGCAGCAGCAGCCCCCTTCCTCCCCACCCGGCAGATTGGTATAGGTACCTTTAGGACATTTCTGTTGAAAACAGAGGCTATAGCGAATCGCACTACAAAATCCGAGAGCACTAACACTTGCTAAATAAAGGTGGCATCGGAGCATACGAATGAGGCAGGGAGAGGCTACTGTTGGCAATTGGTTTGGTGGGCGATAGTGAATAACCTCGGCATGCAAATAGGCAGAAGTGTGAGGATTGGCAGTGTCTGTAGAGAATTTTGGCATGCTCTTCAGTTGATTTTTTCCTCCTTACGTTGGCTATGAACTACAGGGGAAAGGCCTGGCCTTACTGTTGGGCAAAACATGTTTCATGATTTTAAGAAGTGTAGTCTGGCTGTACTGAGAGGGGCTGTACAGTACGGTAAATGTCTGTATACCCCTGCGATATGCATCCAACTGTCACTTGAGATTGAACAGCGAACGAAGCAGCTGGGTTACTGACTGAATGTAAATGGAAGGCACATAGGAAGGGTGCTTGTGGTCACTCAAATGATTGAAACCTGGTTGATGCACTACCAAAGCTGGGGTACCAGGAGGGAACATTTGAGGGGTATTGAGATGGTGGTGTGCAGAGGTCAACATATGTTTCAGAGACACAGAGGTACTGCGGTCCTGGTCCCACATTGGGGGTAGACAAAAGTCCCTGCTAAGGATTTCTGTCCAACTGTTATCACATTTTGTGCAGCCTGGCTCCCTCTGTAAGGATTCCCCAGTGTCTTTCGATCCTACAGATGACTGTAGCAAACTTCCCAAATTTTTTCTTGGCCTCATACTCCCAAAGGAGTGCCTGACATTTGCCAGCCTAACGATACTCACATTCTGGGAAAAACCTCACTAACCATGCATATTTATGTACCACACATGGCAAATCCTTACAATTGCAGAACATCATATTGCACTTGTCATCTTTGAGGTACTGTAAGTATTTGGATTTGAGGGTAATATTCATCCTTGCTTGCTCTCTCCCATCTGAAGTCTACGGTGCTGCTATTCCTTTCTCACATCTCCCTTCAAAGAGACACGCGACACACAGACTCAATCACTCAGCAAACATATATGCTTTGACGTTTTCATATTGCTGTTTACCTTCTAATTATTCCCCCTTCACCACAAATACAGGCCTGCCATTCCTCATCCCCTCAGTCAACGCAGTCCTTCACTCTTTAGGCCCTGCAAGACCACCATGAACAAGAATCATGTCAGCAAGCAGAAGAAAAGCCTCAGTGTGCGCTTTTGTTCATACTGCTGCCCTCTAGTAACACTTCATGGCAACTGCAGCATAAGAATGGGACTGAGAAGAGGGCTGTCCTATGCAAATAATATCCTCCCATGCACACTTTCTTCTGAGACGGTCGGCGGCTTGTGCCGTGATACCACCTCCAACATATGGTCTTCAACCAAATTTTAAAAAAGCCCACCTGCCTTAGACGAAGGATTTTGCCACTCAAAGGAAGCACATGGGGACATCACCCTCATTTAGCAGGGTCCTAAATTGCCTGCTGTCAGCCTGTATACAGAACAAGGGCGTTCGTGGGCGTTCGTGAGCGTTCCTCAAAGGAAGGAGGTGGGTGATTAAATTCACAGTGCCAGGGCAGGCCCAGCCCAGCCCAGCCCAGCCCAGCCCAGATCAGCCCTGCACAGCCCAGCCCGGCACAGCGCACTGCTGTGGAGGTCCATTCCTTCACATCCTGCAGCAGGCATGATGCAGACCTATTAGAGCAAAGGCTTGACTCTGCCCTTGTCTGTCTCTTAAAGGAAACAATCTTTGTAGCTTCTTATTGCACCTAATAAATGGACTCTAGCTTGCCTCAAACTTGACCCATCATTTCATTAGCCAGAGCTCATACTTGACCTTTATTTCTATCCAAGCTCACTGACACAAAACCCCTGATTTGAGCAAGTGGCTCATACCAAAATAAAAAATCACCATCATCCAACCTATTTTACAACAAGTGTAGCCCCTTCCTCTTATTCTTGTGCTCAGTTATAACCCCCAATACCACAATTGCACTCTGCAATTCACCAAACTTAAAGGACAAAGAATGAAGACATTGATAAAGGAAGATAAGGCCTTGTCCCTATTGCACCTACTTGAGAGATAGGGCGGTTGGTAGAAGGTCATGAGGGAAAACATTGAAATTTCGGGACACACATGCCAAAAAGAGTGTCCACTTTTCTCCTCTGTTACCAAGTAAAAAAAAAATTTGCAAAAAAAAAAAATATTCACTTTTTGAAAATTTCCACCTTGGGATACTTCTACAGCATTGGCAGGATTCGAACCCTGGCCTGTGAGGGCTGTCCCCACCAAAGGTACAAGACTTACCTTTGAGCTATAGCTCCTTGGTGGTCTAGAGGATTGCAGTAGTAACTATAAGCAACATACAGGCCTTGGTGTCCTTCCCTGCGGCATCCATTGCACATGAAAAGGATGACCATGACATAAGGACAATTTGATAGGCTACTTACATGGAAACCAGTGTGGTCCAGCGGGTAAGTGCCTACCTTCCATCCAGGCAACCAGGGTTCAAATCCCGGGTTCGGCACCAGGTGACTGATGGTGGCAGAGCAGAGGTAAGTTGGAGGTGGGCCTAAAGGGCCAATTGGTAAGTAAAATGTGTCTGTGTGTTGTGTAAGAGTGGAATCATGCCTAGTGAATGAGGGATTGCAGGTTGGTTGGTAAGTAGTGAGTGGGTGGGGTCAGAGGGGAGGGGTATAGGAGGAGCCTAGTCAGAGTGGGTGGGGTCAGAGAGGAGGGGTTCAGGAGCAGCCTAGTCAGAGTGGGTGGGGTCAGAGAGGAGGGGTATAGGAGGAGCTCGGTCGGAGAGGAGGGGTATAGGAGGAGCCGAGTGGGTGGGGTCAGAGAGGAGGGGTTCAGGAGCAGCCTAGTCAGAGTGGGTGGGGTCAGAGAGGAGGGGTATATGGGTGGGGTCAGAGAGCAGAGGAATAGGCGGAGTAGGATCCTGACTTATTGTGGGAAAGTGCAAATACTTTTTTACTGCACCCCCCTATACTCTCTGATTTCTGTTGGGAGGGGGCAGTCAAAAATGGGGGGTTCAGTATTAAAAGGTGCTTGGGCGCAACGTGAAGGCGATGAGGTGCACAGAATGGCATGGCTTCCAGGTACTTTTTGGGGGGGCTACCATTAGTTTTTATTGCTCTGATCCTCCCTCATGGGGTGTACCCCAAATGGTTAGGGGCAACGGGGGGGAGGCAAGATGCTGTTTGACAGTTTCTATTACCAACAGGGGTCACCATACGATTCTTCTGCAGTTATGGTATTGAAAGGTAAAACAAGGAGCATGTGGCTGTATTTTTGCAGGTCGAGTGCCCCAAAATGTTACTGCCAGCAGCAGCAGCCCCCTTCCTCCCCACCCGGCAGATTGGTATAGGTACGTTTAGGACATTTCTGTTGAAAACAGAGGCTATAGCGATTCGCACTACAAAATCCGAGAGCACTAACACTTGCTAAATAAAGGTGGCATCGGAGCATACGAATGAGGCAGGGAGAGGCTACTGTTGGCAATTGGTTTGGTGGGTCATAGTGAATAACCTCGGCAAGCAAATAGGCAGAAGTGTGAGGATTGGCAGTGTCTGTAGAGAATTTTGGCATGCTCTTCAGTTGATTTTTTCCTCCTTACGTTGGCTATGAACTACAGGGGAAAGGCCTGGCCTTACTGTTGGGCAAAACATGTTTCATGATTTTAAGAAGTGTAGTCTGGCTGTACTGAGAGGGGCTGTACAGTACGGTAAATGTCTGTATACCCCTGCGATGTGCATCCAACTGTCACTTGAGATTGAACAGCGAACGAAGCAGCTGGGTTACTGACTGAATGTAAATGGAAGGCACATAGGAAGGGTGCTTGTGGTCACTCAAATGATTGAAACCTGGTTGATGCACTACCAAAGCTGGGGTACCAGGAGGGAACATTTGAGGGGTATTGAGATGGTGGTGTGCAGAGGTCAACATATGTTTCAGAGACACAGAGGTACTGCGGTCCTGGTCCCACATTGGGGGTAGACAAAAGTCCCTGCTAAAGATTTCTGTCCAACTGTTATCACATTTTGTGCAGCCTGGCTCCCTCTGTAAGGATTCCCCAGTGTCTTTCGATCCTACAGATGACTGTAGCAAACTTCCCAAATTTTTTCTTGGCCTCATACTCCCAAAGGAGTGCCTGACATTTGCCAGCCTAACGATACTCACATTCTGGGAAAAACCTCACTAACCATGCAGATTTATGTACCACACATGGCAAATCCTTACAATTGCAGAACATCATATTGCACTTGTCATCTTTGAGGTACTGTAAGTATTTGGATTTGAGGGTAATATTCATCCTTGCTTGCTCTCTCCCATCTGAAGTCTACGGTGCTGCTATTCCTTTCTCACATCTCCCTTCAAAGAGACACGCGACACACAGACTCAATCACTCAGCAAACATATATGCTTTGACGTTTTCATATTGCTGTTTACCTTCTAATTATTCCCCCTTCACCACAAATACAGGCCTGCCATTCCTCATCCCCTCAGTCAACGCAGTCCTTCACTCTTTAGGCCCTGCAAGACCACCATGAACAAGAATCATGTCAGCAAGCAGAAGAAAAGCCTCAGTGTGCGCTTTTGTTCATACTGCTGCCCTCTAGTAACACTTCATGGCAACTGCAGCATAAGAATGGGACTGAGAAGAGGGCTGTCCTATGCAAATAATATCCTCCCATGCACACTTTCTTCTGAGACGGTCGGCGGCTTGTGCCGTGATACCACCTCCAACATATGGTCTTCAACCAAATTTTAAAAAAGCCCACCTGCCTTAGACGAAGGATTTTGCCACTCAAAGGAAGCACATGGGGACATCACCCTCATTTAGCAGGGTCCTAAATTGCCTGCTGTCAGCCTGTATACAGAACAAGGGCGTTTGTGGGCGTTCGTGAGCGTTCCTCAAAGGAAGGAGGTGGGTGATTAAATTCACAGTGCCAGGGCAGGCCCAGCCCAGCCCAGCCCAGCCCAGCCCAGCTGAGCCCAGCTCAGCCCTGCACAGCCCAGCCCGGCACAGCGCACTGCTGTGGAGGTCCATTCCTTCACATCCTGCAGCAGGCATGATGCAGACCTATTAGAGCAAAGGCTTGACTCTGCCCTTGTCTGTCTCTTAAAGGAAACAATCTTTGTAGCTTCTTATTGCACCTAATAAATGGACTCTAGCTTGCCTCAAACTTGACCCATCATTTCATTAGCCAGAGCTCATACTTGACCTTTATTTCTATCCAAGCTCACTGACACAAAACCCCTGATTTGAGCAAGTGGCTCATACCAAAATAAAAAATCACCATCATCCAACCTATTTTACAACAAGTGTAGCCCCTTCCTCTTATTCTTGTGCTCAGTTATAACCCCCAATACCACAATTGCACTCTGCAATTCACCAAACTTAAAGGACAAAGAATGAAGACATTGATAAAGGAAGATAAGGCCTTGTCCCTATTGCACCTACTTGAGAGATAGGGCGGTTGGTAGAAGGTCATGAGGGAAAACATTGAAATTTCGGGACACACATGCCAAAAAGAGTGTCCACTTTTCTCCTCTGTTACCAAGTAAAAAAAAAATTTGCAAAAAAAACAAATATTCACTTTTTGAAAATTTCCACCTTGGGATACTTCTACAGCATTGGCAGGATTCGAACCCTGGCCTGTGAGGGCTGTCCCCACCAAAGGTACAAGACTTACCTTTGAGCTATAGCTCCTTGGTGGTCTAGAGGATTGCAGTAGTAACTATAAGCAACATACAGGCCTTGGTGTCCTTCCCTGCGGCATCCATTGCACATGAAAAGGATGACCATGACATAAGGACAATTTGATAGGCTACTTACATGGAAACCAGTGTGGTCCAGCGGGTAAGTGCCTACCTTCCATCCAGGCAACCAGGGTTCAAATCCCGGGTTCGGCACCAGGTGACTGATGGTGGCAGAGCAGAGGTAAGTTGGAGGTGGGCCTAAAGGGCCAATTGGTAAGTAAAATGTGTCTGTGTGTTGTGTAAGAGTGGAATCATGCCTAGTGAATGAGGGATTGCAGGTTGGTTGGTAAGTAGTGAGTGGGTGGGGTCAGAGGGGAGGGGTATAGGAGGAGCCTAGTCAGAGTGGGTGGGGTCAGAGAGGAGGGGTTCAGGAGCAGCCTAGTCAGAGTGGGTGGGGTCAGAGAGGAGGGGTGTAGGAGGAGCTGGGTCAGATAGGAGGGGTATAGGAGGAGCCTAGTCAGAGTGGGTGGGGTCAGAGAGGAGGGGTATAGGAGGAGCTGGGTGAGAGAGGAGGGGTATAGGAGGAGCTCGGTCGGAGAGGAGGGGTATAGGAGGAGCCGAGTGGGTGGGGTCAGAGAGGAGGGGTTCAGGAGCAGCCTAGTCAGAGTGGGTGGGGTCAGAGAGGAGGGGTATATGGGTGGGGTCAGAGAGCAGAGGAATAGGCGGAGTAGGATCCTGACTTATTGTGGGAAAGTGCAAATACTTTTTTACTGCACCCCCCTATACTCTCTGATTTCTGTTGGGAGGGGGCAGTCAAAAATGGGGGGTTCAGTATTAAAAGGTGCTTGGGCGCAACGTGAAGGCGATGAGGTGCACAGAATGGCATGGCTTCCAGGTACTTTTTGGGGGGGCTACCATTAGTTTTTATTGCTCTGATCCTCCCTCATGGGGTGTACCCCAAATGGTTAGGGGCAACGGGGGGGAGGCAAGATGCTGTTTGACAGTTTCTATTACCAACAGGGGTCACCATACGATTCTTCTGCAGTTATGGTATTGAAAGGTAAAACAAGGAGCATGTGGCTGTATTTTTGCAGGTCGAGTGCCCCAAAATGTTACTGCCAGCAGCAGCAGCCCCCTTCCTCCCCACCCGGCAGATTGGTATAGGTACGTTTAGGACATTTCTGTTGAAAACAGAGGCTATAGCGATTCGCACTACAAAATCCGAGAGCACTAACACTTGCTAAATAAAGGTGGCATCGGAGCATACGAATGAGGCAGGGAGAGGCTACTGTTGGCAATTGGTTTGGTGGGTCATAGTGAATAACCTCGGCAAGCAAATAGGCAGAAGTGTGAGGATTGGCAGTGTCTGTAGAGAATTTTGGCATGCTCTTCAGTTGATTTTTTCCTCCTTACGTTGGCTATGAACTACAGGGGAAAGGCCTGGCCTTACTGTTGGGCAAAACATGTTTCATGATTTTAAGAAGTGTAGTCTGGCTGTACTGAGAGGGGCTGTACAGTACGGTAAATGTCTGTATACCCCTGCGATGTGCATCCAACTGTCACTTGAGATTGAACAGCGAACGAAGCAGCTGGGTTACTGACTGAATGTAAATGGAAGGCACATAGGAAGGGTGCTTGTGGTCACTCAAATGATTGAAACCTGGTTGATGCACTACCAAAGCTGGGGTACCAGGAGGGAACATTTGAGGGGTATTGAGATGGTGGTGTGCAGAGGTCAACATATGTTTCAGAGACACAGAGGTACTGCGGTCCTGGTCCCACATTGGGGGTAGACAAAAGTCCCTGCTAAAGATTTCTGTCCAACTGTTATCACATTTTGTGCAGCCTGGCTCCCTCTGTAAGGATTCCCCAGTGTCTTTCGATCCTACAGATGACTGTAGCAAACTTCCCAAATTTTTTCTTGGCCTCATACTCCCAAAGGAGTGCCTGACATTTGCCAGCCTAACGATACTCACATTCTGGGAAAAACCTCACTAACCATGCAGATTTATGTACCACACATGGCAAATCCTTACAATTGCAGAACATCATATTGCACTTGTCATCTTTGAGGTACTGTAAGTATTTGGATTTGAGGGTAATATTCATCCTTGCTTGCTCTCTCCCATCTGAAGTCTACGGTGCTGCTATTCCTTTCTCACATCTCCCTTCAAAGAGACACGCGACACACAGACTCAATCACTCAGCAAACATATATGCTTTGACGTTTTCATATTGCTGTTTACCTTCTAATTATTCCCCCTTCACCACAAATACAGGCCTGCCATTCCTCATCCCCTCAGTCAACGCAGTCCTTCACTCTTTAGGCCCTGCAAGACCACCATGAACAAGAATCATGTCAGCAAGCAGAAGAAAAGCCTCAGTGTGCGCTTTTGTTCATACTGCTGCCCTCTAGTAACACTTCATGGCAACTGCAGCATAAGAATGGGACTGAGAAGAGGGCTGTCCTATGCAAATAATATCCTCCCATGCACACTTTCTTCTGAGACGGTCGGCGGCTTGTGCCGTGATACCACCTCCAACATATGGTCTTCAACCAAATTTTAAAAAAGCCCACCTGCCTTAGACGAAGGATTTTGCCACTCAAAGGAAGCACATGGGGACATCACCCTCATTTAGCAGGGTCCTAAATTGCCTGCTGTCAGCCTGTATACAGAACAAGGGCGTTCGTGGGCGTTCGTGAGCGTTCCTCAAAGGAAGGAGGTGGGTGATTAAATTCACAGTGCCAGGGCAGGCCCAGCCCAGCCCAGCCCAGCCCAGCCCAGCTGAGCCCAGCTCAGCCCTGCACAGCCCAGCCCGGCACAGCGCACTGCTGTGGAGGTCCATTCCTTCACATCCTGCAGCAGGCATGATGCAGACCTATTAGAGCAAAGGCTTGACTCTGCCCTTGTCTGTCTCTTAAAGGAAACAATCTTTGTAGCTTCTTATTGCACCTAATAAATGGACTCTAGCTTGCCTCAAACTTGACCCATCATTTCATTAGCCAGAGCTCATACTTGACCTTTATTTCTATCCAAGCTCACTGACACAAAACCCCTGATTTGAGCAAGTGGCTCATACCAAAATAAAAAATCACCATCATCCAACCTATTTTACAACAAGTGTAGCCCCTTCCTCTTATTCTTGTGCTCAGTTATAACCCCCAATACCACAATTGCACTCTGCAATTCACCAAACTTAAAGGACAAAGAATGAAGACATTGATAAAGGAAGATAAGGCCTTGTCCCTATTGCACCTACTTGAGAGATAGGGCGGTTGGTAGAAGGTCATGAGGGAAAACATTGAAATTTCGGGACACACATGCCAAAAAGAGTGTCCACTTTTCTCCTCTGTTACCAAGTAAAAAAAAAATTTGCAAAAAAAAAAAAATATTCACTTTTTGAAAATTTCCACCTTGGGATACTTCTACAGCATTGGCAGGATTCGAACCCTGGCCTGTGAGGGCTGTCCCCAACAAAGGTACAAGACTTACCTTTGAGCTATAGCTCCTTGGTGGTCTAGAGGATTGCAGTAGTAACTATAAGCAACATACAGGCCTTGGTGTCCTTCCCTGCGGCATCCATTGCACATGAAAAGGATGACCATGACATAAGGACAATTTGATAGGCTACTTACATGGAAACCAGTGTGGGCCAGCGGGTAAGTGCCTGCCTTCCATCCAGGCAACCAGGGTTCAAATCCCGGGTTCGGCACCAGGTGACTGATGGTGGCAGAGCAGAGGTAAGTTGGAGGTGGGCCTAAAGGGCCAATTGGTAAGTAAAATGTGTCTGTGTGTTGTGTAAGAGTGGAATCATGCCTAGTGAATGAGGGATTGCAGGTTGGTTGGTAAGTAGTGAGTGGGTGGGGTCAGAGGGGAGGGGTGTAGGAGGAGCTGGGTCAGAGAGGAGGGGTATAGGAGGAGCCTAGTCAGAGTGGGTGGGGTCAGAGAGGAGGGGTTCAGGAGCAGCCTAGTCAGAGTGGGTGGGATCAGAGAGGAGGGGTATATGGGTGGGGTCAGAGAGCAGAGGAATAGGTGGAGTAGGATCCTGACTTATTGTGGGAAAGTGCAAATACTTTTTTACTGCACCCCCCTATACTCTCTGATTTCTGTTGGGAGGGGGCAGTCAAAAATGGGGGGTTCAGTATTAAAAGGTGCTTGGGCGCAACGTGAAGGCGATGAGGTGCACAGAATGGCATGGCTTCCAGGTACTTTTTGGGGGGGCTACCATTAGTTTTTATTGCTCTGATCCTCCCTCATGGGGTGTACCCCAAATGGTTAGGGGCAATGGGGGGGAGGCAAGATGCTGTTTGACAGTTTCTATTACCAACAGGGGTCACCATACGATTCTTCTGCAGTTATGGTATTGAAAGGTAAAACAAGGAGCATGTGGCTGTATTTTTGCAGGTCGGGTGCCCCAAAATGTTACTGCCAGCAGCAGCAGCCCCCTTCCTCCCCACCCGGCAGATTGGTATAGGTACCTTTAGGACATTTCTGTTGAAAACAGAGGCTATAGCGAATCGCACTACAAAATCCGAGAGCACTAACACTTGCTAAATAAAGGTGGCATCGGAGCATACGAATGAGGCAGGGAGAGGCTACTGTTGGCAATTGGTTTGGTGGGCGATAGTGAATAACCTCGGCATGCAAATAGGCAGAAGTGTGAGGATTGGCAGTGTCTGTAGAGAATTTTGGCATGCTCTTCAGTTGATTTTTTCCTCCTTACGTTGGCTATGAACTACAGGGGAAACGCCTGGCCTTACTGTTGGGCAAAACATGTTTCATGATTTTAAGAAGTGTAGTCTGACTGTACTGAGAGGGGCTGTACAGTACGGTAAATGTCTGTATACCCCTGCGATGTGCATCCAACTGTCACTTGAGATTGAACAGCGAACGAAGCAGCTGGGTTACTGACTGAATGTAAATGGAAGGCACATAGGAAGGGTGCTTGTGGTCACTCAAATGATTGAAACCTGGTTGATGCACTACCAAAGCTGGGGTACCAGGAGGGAACATTTGAGGGGTATTGAGATGGTGGTGTGCAGAGGTCAACATATGTTTCAGAGACACAGAGGTACTGCGGTCCTGGTCCCACATTGGGGGTAGACAAAAGTCCCTGCTAAAGATTTCTGTCCAACTGTTATCACATTTTGTGCAGCCTGGCTCCCTCTGTAAGGATTCCCCAGTGTCTTTCGATCCTACAGATGACTGTAGCAAACTTCCCAAATTTTTTCTTGGCCTCATACTCCCAAAGGAGTGCCTGACATTTGCCAGCCTAACGATACTCACATTCTGGGAAAAACCTCACTAACCATGCATATTTATGTACCACACATGGCAAATCCTTACAATTGCAGAACATCATATTGCACTTGTCATCTTTGAGGTACTGTAAGTATTTGGATTTGAGGGTAATATTCATCCTTGCTTGCTCTCTCCCATCTGAAGTCTACGGTGCTGCTATTCCTTTCTCACATCTCCCTTCAAAGAGACACGCGACACACAGACTCAATCACTCAGCAAACATATATGCTTTGACGTTTTCATATTGCTGTTTACCTTCTAATTATTCCCCCTTCACCACAAATACAGGCCTGCCATTCCTCATCCCCTCAGTCAACGCAGTCCTTCACTCTTTAGGCCCTGCAAGACCACCATGAACAAGAATCATGTCAGCAAGCAGAAGAAAAGCCTCAGTGTGCGCTTTTGTTCATACTGCTGCCCTCTAGTAACACTTCATGGCAACTGCAGCATAAGAATGGGACTGAGAAGAGGGCTGTCCTATGCAAATAATATCCTCCCATGCACACTTTCTTCTGAGACGGTCGGCGGCTTGTGCCGTGATACCACCTCCAACATATGGTCTTCAACCAAATTTTAAAAAAGCCCACCTGCCTTAGACGAAGGATTTTGCCACTCAAAGGAAGCACATGGGGACATCACCCTCATTTAGCAGGGTCCGAAATTGCCTGCTGTCAGCCTGTATACAGAACAAGGGCGTTCGTGGGCGTTCGTGAGCGTTCCTCAAAGGAAGGAGGTGGGTGATTAAATTCACAGTGCCAGGGCAGGCCCAGCCCAGCCCAGCCCAGCCCAGCCCAGCCCAGCCCAGCCCAGCCCAGCCCAGCCCAGCCCAGCCCAGCCCAGCCCAGCCCAGCTCAGCCCTGCACAGCCCAGCCCGGCACAGCGCACTGCTGTGGAGGTCCATTCCTTCACATCCTGCAGCAGGCATGATGCAGACCTATTAGAGCAAAGGCTTGACTCTGCCCTTGTCTGTCTCTTAAAGGAAACAATCTTTGTAGCTTCTTATTGCACCTAATAAATGGACTCTAGCTTGCCTCAAACTTGACCCATCATTTCATTAGCCAGAGCTCATACTTGACCTTTATTTCTATCCAAGCTCACTGACACAAAACCCCTGATTTGAGCAAGTGGCTCATACCAAAATAAAAAATCACCATCATCCAACCTATTTTACAACAAGTGTAGCCCCTTCCTCTTATTCTTGTGCTCAGTTATAACCCCCAATACCACAATTGCACTCTGCAATTCACCAAACTTAAAGGACAAAGAATGAAGACATTGATAAAGGAAGATAAGGCCTTGTCCCTATTGCACCTACTTGAGAGATAGGGCGGTTGGTAGAAGGTCATGAGGGAAAACATTGAAATTTCGGGACACACATGCCAAAAAGAGTGTCCACTTTTCTCCTCTGTTACCAAGTAAAAAAAAATTTGCAAAAAAAAAAAAATATTCACTTTTTGAAAATTTCCACCTTGGGATACTTCTACAGCATTGGCAGGATTCGAACCCTGGCCTGTGAGGGCTGTCCCCACCAAAGGTACAAGACTTACCTTTGAGCTATAGCTCCTTGGTGGTCTAGAGGATTGCAGTAGTAACTATAAGCAACATACAGGCCTTGGTGTCCTTCCCTGCGGCATCCATTGCACATGAAAAGGATGACCATGACATAAGGACAATTTGATAGGCTACTTACATGGAAACCAGTGTGGGCCAGCGGGTAAGTGCCTGCCTTCCATCCAGGCAACCAGGGTTCAAATCCCGGGTTCGGCACCAGGTGACTGATGGTGGCAGAGCAGAGGTAAGTTGGAGGTGGGCCTAAAGGGCCAATTGGTAAGTAAAATGTGTCTGTGTGTTGTGTAAGAGTGGAATCATGCCTAGTGAATGAGGGATTGCAGGTTGGTTGGTAAGTAGTGAGTGGGTGGGGTCAGAGGGGAGGGGTGTAGGAGGAGCTGGGTCAGAGAGGAGGGGTATAGGAGGAGCCTAGTCAGAGTGGGTGGGGTCAGAGAGGAGGGGTTCAGGAGCAGCCTAGTCAGAGTGGGTGGGGTCAGAGAGGAGGGGTGTAGGAGGAGCTGGGTCAGAGAGGAGGGGTATAGGAGGAGCTGGGACAGATAGGAGGGGTATAGGAGGAGCTCGGTCGGAGAGGAGGGGTATAGGAGGAGCCAAGTCAGAGTGGGTGGGGTCAGAGAGGAGGGGTTCAGGAGCAGCCTAGTCAGAGTGGGTGGGGTCAGAGAGGAGGGGTATATGGGTGGGGTCATAGAGCAGAGGAATAGGTGGAGTAGGATCCTGACTTTTGTGGGAAAGTGCAAATACTTTTTTACTGCACCCCCCTATACTCTCTGATTTCTGTTGGGAGGGGGCAGTCAAAAATGGGGGGTTCAGTATTAAAAGGTGCTTGGGCGCAACGTGAAGGCGATGAGGTGCACAGAATGGCATGGCTTCCAGGTACTTTTTGGGGGGGCTACCATTAGTTTTTATTGCTCTGATCCTCCCTCATGGGGTGTACCCCAAATGGTTAGGGGCAATGGGGGGGGAGGCAAGATGCTGTTTGACAGTTTCTATTACCAACAGGGGTCACCATACGATTCTTCTGCAGTTATGGTATTGAAAGGTAAAACAAGGAGCATGTGGCTGTATTTTTGCAGGTCGGATGCCCCAAAATGTTACTGCCAGCAGCAGCAGCCCCCTTCCTCCCCACCCGGCAGATTGGTATAGGTACCTTTAGGACATTTCTGTTGAAAACAGAGGCTATAGCGAATCGCACTACAAAATCCGAGAGCACTAACACTTGCTAAATAAAGGTGGCATCGGAGCATACGAATGAGGCAGGGAGAGGCTACTGTTGGCAATTGGTTTGGTGGGCGATAGTGAATAACCTCGGCATGCAAATAGGCAGAAGTGTGAGGATTGGCAGTGTCTGTAGAGAATTTTGGCATGCTCTTCAGTTGATTTTTTCCTCCTTACGTTGGCTATGAACTACAGGGGAAAGGCCTGGCCTTACTGTTGGGCAAAACATGTTTCATGATTTTAAGAAGTGTAGTCTGGCTGTACTGAGAGGGGCTGAACAGTACGGTAAATGTCTGTATACCCCTGCGATATGCATCCAACTGTCACTTGAGATTGAACAGCGAACGAAGCAGCTGGGTTACTGACTGAATGTAAATGGAAGGCACATAGGAAGGGTGCTTGTGGTCACTCAAATGATTGAAACCTGGTTGATGCACTACCAAAGCTGGGGTACCAGGAGGGAACATTTGAGGGGTATTGAGATGGTGGTGTGCAGAGGTCAACATATGTTTCAGAGACACAGAGGTACTGCGGTCCTGGTCCCACATTGGGGGTAGACAAAAGTCCCTGCTAAAGATTTCTGTCCAACTGTTATCACATTTTGTGCAGCCTGGCTCCCTCTGTAAGGATTCCCCAGTGTCTTTCGATCCTACAGATGACTGTAGCAAACTTCCCAAATTTTTTCTTGGCCTCATACTCCCAAAGGAGTGCCTGACATTTGCCAGCCTAACGATACTCACATTCTGGGAAAAACCTCACTAACCATGCATATTTATGTACCACACATGGCAAATCCTTACAATTGCAGAACATCATATTGCACTTGTCATCTTTGAGGTACTGTAAGTATTTGGATTTGAGGGTAATATTCATCCTTGCTTGCTCTCTCCCATCTGAAGTCTACGGTGCTGCTATTCCTTTCTCACATCTCCCTTCAAAGAGACACGCGACACACAGACTCAATCACTCAGCAAACATATATGCTTTGACGTTTTCATATTGCTGTTTACCTTCTAATTATTCCCCCTTCACCACAAATACAGGCCTGCCATTCCTCATCCCCTCAGTCAACGCAGTCCTTCACTCTTTAGGCCCTGCAAGACCACCATGAACAAGAATCATGTCAGCAAGCAGAAGAAAAGCCTCAGTGTGCGCTTTTGTTCATACTGCTGCCCTCTAGTAACACTTCATGGCAACTGCAGCATAAGAATGGGACTGAGAAGAGGGCTGTCCTATGCAAATAATATCCTCCCATGCACACTTTCTTCTGAGACGGTCGGCGGCTTGTGCCGTGATACCACCTCCAACATATGGTCTTCAACCAAATTTTAAAAAAGCCCACCTGCCTTAGACGAAGGATTTTGCCACTCAAAGGAAGCACATGGGGACATCACCCTCATTTAGCAGGGTCCTAAATTGCCTGCTGTCAGCCTGTATACAGAACAAGGGCGTTCGTGGGCGTTCGTGAGCGTTCCTCAAAGGAAGGAGGTGGGTGATTAAATTCACAGTGCCAGGGCAGGCCCAGCCCAGCCCAGCCCAGCTCAGCCCTGCACAGCCCAGCCCGGCACAGCGCACTGCTGTGGAGGTCCATTCCTTCACATCCTGCAGCAGGCATGATGCAGACCTATTAGAGCAAAGGCTTGACTCTGCCCTTGTCTGTCTCTTAAAGGAAACAATCTTTGTAGCTTCTTATTGCACCTAATAAATGGACTCTAGCGTGCCTCAAACTTGACCCATCATTTCATTAGCCAGAGCTCATACTTGACCTTTATTTCTATCCAAGCTCACTGACACAAAACCCCTGATTTGAGCAAGTGGCTCACACCAAAATAAAAAATCACCATCATCCAACCTATTTTACAACAAGTGTAGCCCCTTCCTCTTATTCTTGTGCTCAGTTATAACCCCCAATACCACAATTGCACTCTGCAATTCACCAAACTTAAAGGACAAAGAATGAAGACATTGATAAAGGAAGATAAGGCCTTGTCCCTATTGCACCTACTTGAGAGATAGGGCGGTTGGTAGAAGGTCATGAGGGAAAACATTTGAAATTTCGGGACACACATGCCAAAAAGAGTGTCCACTTTTCTCCTCTGTTACCAAGTAAAAAAAAAATTTGCAAAAAAAAAAAACTATTCACTTTTTGAAAATTTCCACCTTGGGATACTTCTACAGCATTGGCAGGATTCGAACCCTGGCCTGTGAGGGCTGTCCCCACCAAAGGTACAAGACTTACCTTTGAGCTATAGCTCCTTGGTGGTCTAGAGGATTGCAGTAGTAACTATAAGCAACATACAGGCCTTGGTGTCCTTCCCTGCGGCATCCATTGCACATGAAAAGGATGACCATGACATAAGGACAATTTGATAGGCTACTTACATGGAAACCAGTGTGGTCCAGTGGGTAAGTGCCTGCCTTCCATCCAGGCAACCAGGGTTCAAATCCCGGGTTCGGCACCAGGTGACTGATGGTGGCAGAGCAGAGGTAAGTTGGAGGTGGGCCTAAAGGGCCAATTGGTAAGTAAAATGTGTCTGTGTGTTGTGTAAGAGTGGAATCATGCCTAGTGAATGAGGGATTGCAGGTTGGTTGGTAAGTAGTGAGTGGGTGGGGTCAGAGGGGAGGGGTTCAGGAGCAGCCTAGTCAGAGTGGGTGGGGTCAGAGATGAGGGGTTCAGGAGCAGCCTAGTCAGAGTGGGTGGGGTCAGAGAGGAGGGGTGTAGGAGGAGCTGGGTCAGAGAGGAGGGGTATAGGAGGAGCTGGGTCGGATAGGAGGGGTATAGGAGGAGCCTAGTCAGAGTGGGTGGGGTCAGAGAGGAGGGGTATAGGAGAAGCTGGGTGAGAGAGGAGGGGTATAGGAGGAGCTCGGTCGGAGAGGAGGGGTATAGGAGGAGCCAAGTCAGAGTGGGTGGGGTCAGAGAGGAGGGGTTCAGGAGCAGCCTAGTCAGAGTGGGTGGGGTCAGAGAGGAGGGGTATATGGGTGGGGTCAGAGAGCGGTGGAGTAGGATCCTGACTTATTGTGGGAAAGTGCAAATACTTTTTTACTGCACCCCCCTATACTCTCTGATTTCTGTTGGGAGGGGGCAGTCAAAAATGGGGGGTTCAGTATTAAAAGGTGCTTGGGCGCAACGTGAAGGCGATGAGGTGCACAGAATGGCATGGCTTCCAGGTACTTTTTGGGGGGGCTACCATTAGTTTTTATTGCTCTGATCCTCCCTCATGGGGTGTACCCCAAATGGTTAGGGGCAACGGGGGGGAGGCAAGATGCTGTTTGACAGTTTCTATTACCAACAGGGGTCACCATACGATTCTTCTGCAGTTATGGTATTGAAAGGTAAAACAAGGAGCATGTGGCTGTATTTTTGCAGGTCGGTGCCCCAAAATGTTACTGCCAGCAGCAGCAGCCCCCTTCCTCCCCACCCGGCAGATTGGTATAGGTACCTTTAGGACATTTCTGTTGAAAACAGAGGCTATAGCGAATCGCACTACAAAATCCGAGAGCACTAACACTTGCTAAATAAAGGTGGCATCGGAGCATACGAATGAGGCAGGGAGAGGCTACTGTTGGCAATTGGTTTGGTGGGTCATAGTGAATAACCTCGGCATGCAAATAGGCAGAAGTGTGAGGATTGGCAGTGTCTGTAGAGAATTTTGGCATGCTCTTCAGTTGATTGTTTCCTCCTTACGTTGGCTATGAACTACAGAGGAAAGGCCTGGCCTTACTGTTGGGCAAAACATGTTTCATGATTTTAAGAAGTGTAGTCTGGCTGTACTGAGAGGGGCTGTACAGTACGGTAAATGCCTGTATACCCCTGCGATGTGCATCCAACTGTCACTTGAGATTGAACAGCGAACGAAGCAGCTGGGTTACTGACTGAATGTAAATGGAAGGCACATAGGAAGGGTGCTTGTGGTCACTCAAATGATTGAAACCCGGTTGATGCACTACCAAAGCTGGGGTACCAGGAGGGAACATTTGAGGGGTATTGAGATGGTGGTGTGCAGAGGTCAACATATGTTTCAGAGACACAGAGGTACTGCGGTCCTGGTCCCACATTGGGGGTAGACAAAAGTCCCTGCTAAAGATTTCTGTCCAACTGTTATCACATTTTGTGCAGCCTGGCTCCCTCTGTAAGGATTCCCCAGTGTCTTTCGATCCTACAGATGACTGTAGCAAACTTCCCAAATTTTTTCTTGGCCTCATACTCCCAAAGGAGTGCCTGACATTTGCCAGCCTAACGATACTCACATTCTGGGAAAAACCTCACTAACCATGCATATTTATGTACCACACATGGCAAATCCTTACAATTGCAGAACATCATATCGCACTTGTCATCTTTGAGGTACTGTAAGTATTTGGATTTGAGGGTAATATTCATCCTTGCTTGCTCTCTCCCATCTGAAGTCTACGGTGCTGCTATTCCTTTCTCACATCTCCCTTCAAAGAGACACGCGACACACAGACTCAATCACTCAGCAAACATATATGCTTTGACGTTTTCATATTGCTGTTTACCTTCTAATTATTCCCCCTTCACCACAAATACAGGCCTGCCATTCCTCATCCCCTCAGTCAACGCAGTCCTTCACTCTTTAGGCCCTGCAAGACCACCATGAACAAGAATCATGTCAGCAAGCATAAGAAAAGCCTCAGTGTGCTCTTTTGTTCATACTGCTGCCCTCTAGTAACACTTCATGGCAACTGCAGCATAAGAATGGGACTGAGAAGAGGGCTGTCCTATGCAAATAATATCCTCCCATGCACACTTTCTTCTGAGACGGTCGGCGGCTTGTGCCGTGATACCACCTCCAACATATGGTCTTCAACCAAATTTTAAAAAAGCCCACCTGCCTTAGACGAAGGATTTTGCCACTCAAAGGAAGCACATGGGGACATCACCCTCATTTAGCAGGGTCCTAAATTGCCTGCTGTCAGCCTGTATACAGAACAAGGGCGTTCGTGGGCGTTCGTGAGCGTTCCTCAAAGGAAGGAGGTGGGTGATTAAATTCACAGTGCCAGGGCAGGCCCAGCCCAGCCCAGCCCAGCCCAGCTCAGCCCTGCACAGCCCAGCCCGGCACAGCGCACTGCTGTGGAGGTCCATTCCTTCACATCCTGCAGCAGGCATGATGCAGACCTATTAGAGCAAAGGCTTGACTCTGCCCTTGTCTGTCTCTTAAAGGAAACAATCTTTGTAGCTTCTTATTGCACCTAATAAATGGACTCTAGCTTGCCTCAAACTTGACCCATCATTTCATTAGCCAGAGCTCATACTTGACCTTTATTTCTATCCAAGCTCACTGACACAAAACCCCTGATTTGAGCAAGTGGCTCACACCAAAATAAAAAATCACCATCATCCAACCTATTTTACAACAAGTGTAGCCCCTTCCTCTTATTCTTGTGCTCAGTTATAACCCCCAATACCACAATTGCACTCTGCAATTCACCAAACTTAAAGGACAAAGAATGAAGACATTGATAAAGGAAGATAAGGCCTTGTCCCTATTGCACCTACTTGAGAGATAGGGCGGTTGGTAGAAGGTCATGAGGGAAAACATTTGAAATTTCGGGACACACATGCCAAAAAGAGTGTCCACTTTTCTCCTCTGTTACCAAGTAAAAAAAAAATTTGCAAAAAAAAAAAACTATTCACTTTTTGAAAATTTCCACCTTGGGATACTTCTACAGCATTGGCAGGATTCGAACCCTGGCCTGTGAGGGCTGTCCCCACCAAAGGTACAAGACTTACCTTTGAGCTATAGCTCCTTGGTGGTCTAGAGGATTGCAGTAGTAACTATAAGCAACATACAGGCCTTGGTGTCCTTCCCTGCGGCATCCATTGCACATGAAAAGGATGACCATGACATAAGGACAATTTGATAGGCTACTTACATGGAAACCAGTGTGGTCCAGTGGGTAAGTGCCTGCCTTCCATCCAGGCAACCAGGGTTCAAATCCCGGTTTCGGCACCAGGTGACTGATGGTGGCAGAGCAGAGGTAAGTTGGAGGTGGGCCTAAAGGGCCAATTGGTAAGTAAAATGTGTCTGTGTGTTGTGTAAGAGTGGAATCATGCCTAGTGAATGAGGGATTGCAGGTTGGTTGGTAAGTAGTGAGTGGGTGGGGTCAGAGGGGAGGGGTTCAGGAGCAGCCTAGTCAGAGTGGGTGGGGTCAGAGATGAGGGGTTCAGGAGCAGCCTAGTCAGAGTGGGTGGGGTCAGAGAGGAGGGGTGTAGGAGGAGCTGGGTCAGAGAGGAGGGGTATAGGAGGAGCTGGGTCGGATAGGAGGGGTATAGGAGGAGCCTAGTCAGAGTGGGTGGGGTCAGAGAGGAGGGGTATAGGAGGAGCTGGGTGAGAGAGGAGGGGTATAGGAGGAGCTGGGTCGGATAGGAGGGGTTCAGGAGCAGCCTAGTCAGAGTGGGTGGGGTCAGAGAGGAGGGGTATATGGGTGGGGTCAGAGAGCGGTGGAGTAGGATCCTGACTTATTGTGGGAAAGTGCAAATACTTTTTTACTGCACCCCCCTATACTCTCTGATTTCTGTTGGGAGGGGGCAGTCAAAAATGGGGGGTTCAGTATTAAAAGGTGCTTGGGCGCAACGTGAAGGCGATGAGGTGCACAGAATGGCATGGCTTCCAGGTACTTTTTGGGGGGGCTACCATTAGTTTTTATTGCTCTGATCCTCCCTCATGGGGTGTACCCCAAATGGTTAGGGGCAACGGGGGGGGAGGCAAGATGCTGTTTGACAGTTTCTATTACCAACAGGGGTCACCATACGATTCTTCTGCAGTTATGGTATTGAAAGGTAAAACAAGGAGCATGTGGCTGTATTTTTGCAGGTCGGTGCCCCAAAATGTTACTGCCAGCAGCAGCAGCCCCCTTCCTCCCCACCCGGCAGATTGGTATAGGTACCTTTAGGACATTTCTGTTGAAAACAGAGGCTATAGCGAATCGCACTACAAAATCCGAGAGCACTAACACTTGCTAAATAAAGGTGGCATCGGAGCATACGAATGAGGCAGGGAGAGGCTACTGTTGGCAATTGGTTTGGTGGGTCATAGTGAATAACCTCGGCATGCAAATAGGCAGAAGTGTGAGGATTGGCAGTGTCTGTAGAGAATTTTGGCATGCTCTTCAGTTGATTGTTTCCTCCTTACGTTGGCTATGAACTACAGAGGAAAGGCCTGGCCTTACTGTTGGGCAAAACATGTTTCATGATTTTAAGAAGTGTAGTCTGGCTGTACTGAGAGGGGCTGTACAGTACGGTAAATGCCTGTATACCCCTGCGATGTGCATCCAACTGTCACTTGAGATTGAACAGCGAACGAAGCAGCTGGGTTACTGACTGAATGTAAATGGAAGGCACATAGGAAGGGTGCTTGTGGTCACTCAAATGATTGAAACCCGGTTGATGCACTACCAAAGCTGGGGTACCAGGAGGGAACATTTGAGGGGTATTGAGATGGTGGTGTGCAGAGGTCAACATATGTTTCAGAGACACAGAGGTACTGCGGTCCTGGTCCCACATTGGGGGTAGACAAAAGTCCCTGCTAAAGATTTCTGTCCAACTGTTATCACATTTTGTGCAGCCTGGCTCCCTCTGTAAGGATTCCCCAGTGTCTTTCGATCCTACAGATGACTGTAGCAAACTTCCCAAATTTTTTCTTGGCCTCATACTCCCAAAGGAGTGCCTGACATTTGCCAGCCTAACGATACTCACATTCTGGGAAAAACCTCACTAACCATGCATATTTATGTACCACACATGGCAAATCCTTACAATTGCAGAACATCATATCGCACTTGTCATCTTTGAGGTACTGTAAGTATTTGGATTTGAGGGTAATATTCATCCTTGCTTGCTCTCTCCCATCTGAAGTCTACGGTGCTGCTATTCCTTTCTCACATCTCCCTTCAAAGAGACACGCGACACACAGACTCAATCACTCAGCAAACATATATGCTTTGACGTTTTCATATTGCTGTTTACCTTCTAATTATTCCCCCTTCACCACAAATACAGGCCTGCCATTCCTCATCCCCTCAGTCAACGCAGTCCTTCACTCTTTAGGCCCTGCAAGACCACCATGAACAAGAATCATGTCAGCAAGCATAAGAAAAGCCTCAGTGTGCTCTTTTGTTCATACTGCTGCCCTCTAGTAACACTTCATGGCAACTGCAGCATAAGAATGGGACTGAGAAGAGGGCTGTCCTATGCAAATAATATCCTCCCATGCACACTTTCTTCTGAGACGGTCGGCGGCTTGTGCCGTGATACCACCTCCAACATATGGTCTTCAACCAAATTTTAAAAAAGCCCACCTGCCTTAGACGAAGGATTTTGCCACTCAAAGGAAGCACATGGGGACATCACCCTCATTTAGCAGGGTCCTAAATTGCCTGCTGTCAGCCTGTATACAGAACAAGGGCGTTCGTGGGCGTTCGTGAGCGTTCCTCAAAGGAAGGAGGTGGGTGATTAAATTCACAGTGCCAGGGCAGGCCCAGCCCAGCCCAGCCCAGCCCAGCTCAGCCCTGCACAGCCCAGCCCGGCACAGCGCACTGCTGTGGAGGTCCATTCCTTCACATCCTGCAGCAGGCATGATGCAGACCTATTAGAGCAAAGGCTTGACTCTGCCCTTGTCTGTCTCTTAAAGGAAACAATCTTTGTAGCTTCTTATTGCACCTAATAAATGGACTCTAGCTTGCCTCAAACTTGACCCATCATTTCATTAGCCAGAGCTCATACTTGACCTTTATTTCTATCCAAGCTCACTGACACAAAACCCCTGATTTGAGCAAGTGGCTCACACCAAAATAAAAAATCACCATCATCCAACCTATTTTACAACAAGTGTAGCCCCTTCCTCTTATTCTTGTGCTCAGTTATAACCCCCAATACCACAATTGCACTCTGCAATTCACCAAACTTAAAGGACAAAGAATGAAGACATTGATAAAGGAAGATAAGGCCTTGTCCCTATTGCACCTACTTGAGAGATAGGGCGGTTGGTAGAAGGTCATGAGGGAAAACATTTGAAATTTCGGGACACACATGCCAAAAAGAGTGTCCACTTTTCTCCTCTGTTACCAAGTAAAAAAAAAATTTGCAAAAAAAAAAAACTATTCACTTTTTGAAAATTTCCACCTTGGGATACTTCTACAGCATTGGCAGGATTCGAACCCTGGCCTGTGAGGGCTGTCCCCACCAAAGGTACAAGACTTACCTTTGAGCTATAGCTCCTTGGTGGTCTAGAGGATTGCAGTAGTAACTATAAGCAACATACAGGCCTTGGTGTCCTTCCCTGCGGCATCCATTGCACATGAAAAGGATGACCATGACATAAGGACAATTTGATAGGCTACTTACATGGAAACCAGTGTGGTCCAGTGGGTAAGTGCCTGCCTTCCATCCAGGCAACCAGGGTTCAAATCCCGGTTTCGGCACCAGGTGACTGATGGTGGCAGAGCAGAGGTAAGTTGGAGGTGGGCCTAAAGGGCCAATTGGTAAGTAAAATGTGTCTGTGTGTTGTGTAAGAGTGGAATCATGCCTAGTGAATGAGGGATTGCAGGTTGGTTGGTAAGTAGTGAGTGGGTGGGGTCAGAGGGGAGGGGTTCAGGAGCAGCCTAGTCAGAGTGGGTGGGGTCAGAGATGAGGGGTTCAGGAGCAGCCTAGTCAGAGTGGGTGGGGTCAGAGAGGAGGGGTGTAGGAGGAGCTGGGTCAGAGAGGAGGGGTATAGGAGGAGCTGGGTCGGATAGGAGGGGTATAGGAGGAGCCTAGTCAGAGTGGGTGGGGTCAGAGAGGAGGGGTATAGGAGGAGCTGGGTGAGAGAGGAGGGGTATAGGAGGAGCTCGGTCGGAGAGGAGGGGTATAGGAGGAGCCAAGTCAGAGTGGGTGGGGTCAGAGAGGAGGGGTTCAGGAGCAGCCTAGTCAGAGTGGGTGGGGTCAGAGAGGAGGGGTATATGGGTGGGGTCAGAGAGCGGTGGAGTAGGATCCTGACTTATTGTGGGAAAGTGCAAATACTTTTTTACTGCACCCCCCTATACTCTCTGATTTCTGTTGGGAGGGGGCAGTCAAAAATGGGGGGTTCAGTATTAAAAGGTGCTTGGGCGCAACGTGAAGGCGATGAGGTGCACAGAATGGCATGGCTTCCAGGTACTTTTTGGGGGGGCTACCATTAGTTTTTATTGCTCTGATCCTCCCTCATGGGGTGTACCCCAAATGGTTAGGGGCAACGGGGGGGGAGGCAAGATGCTGTTTGACAGTTTCTATTACCAACAGGGGTCACCATACGATTCTTCTGCAGTTATGGTATTGAAAGGTAAAACAAGGAGCATGTGGCTGTATTTTTGCAGGTCGGTGCCCCAAAATGTTACTGCCAGCAGCAGCAGCCCCCTTCCTCCCCACCCGGCAGATTGGTATAGGTACCTTTAGGACATTTCTGTTGAAAACAGAGGCTATAGCGAATCGCACTACAAAATCCGAGAGCACTAACACTTGCTAAATAAAGGTGGCATCGGAGCATACGAATGAGGCAGGGAGAGGCTACTGTTGGCAATTGGTTTGGTGGGTCATAGTGAATAACCTCGGCATGCAAATAGGCAGAAGTGTGAGGATTGGCAGTGTCTGTAGAGAATTTTGGCATGCTCTTCAGTTGATTGTTTCCTCCTTACGTTGGCTATGAACTACAGAGGAAAGGCCTGGCCTTACTGTTGGGCAAAACATGTTTCATGATTTTAAGAAGTGTAGTCTGGCTGTACTGAGAGGGGCTGTACAGTACGGTAAATGCCTGTATACCCCTGCGATGTGCATCCAACTGTCACTTGAGATTGAACAGCGAACGAAGCAGCTGGGTTACTGACTGAATGTAAATGGAAGGCACATAGGAAGGGTGCTTGTGGTCACTCAAATGATTGAAACCCGGTTGATGCACTACCAAAGCTGGGGTACCAGGAGGGAACATTTGAGGGGTATTGAGATGGTGGTGTGCAGAGGTCAACATATGTTTCAGAGACACAGAGGTACTGCGGTCCTGGTCCCACATTGGGGGTAGACAAAAGTCCCTGCTAAAGATTTCTGTCCAACTGTTATCACATTTTGTGCAGCCTGGCTCCCTCTGTAAGGATTCCCCAGTGTCTTTCGATCCTACAGATGACTGTAGCAAACTTCCCAAATTTTTTCTTGGCCTCATACTCCCAAAGGAGTGCCTGACATTTGCCAGCCTAACGATACTCACATTCTGGGAAAAACCTCACTAACCATGCATATTTATGTACCACACATGGCAAATCCTTACAATTGCAGAACATCATATCGCACTTGTCATCTTTGAGGTACTGTAAGTATTTGGATTTGAGGGTAATATTCATCCTTGCTTGCTCTCTCCCATCTGAAGTCTACGGTGCTGCTATTCCTTTCTCACATCTCCCTTCAAAGAGACACGCGACACACAGACTCAATCACTCAGCAAACATATATGCTTTGACGTTTTCATATTGCTGTTTACCTTCTAATTATTCCCCCTTCACCACAAATACAGGCCTGCCATTCCTCATCCCCTCAGTCAACGCAGTCCTTCACTCTTTAGGCCCTGCAAGACCACCATGAACAAGAATCATGTCAGCAAGCAGAAGAAAAGCCTCAGTGTGCTCTTTTGTTCATACTGCTGCCCTCTAGTAACACTTCATGGCAACTGCAGCATAAGAATGGGACTGAGAAGAGGGCTGTCCTATGCAAATAATATCCTCCCATGCACACTTTCTTCTGAGACGGTCGGCGGCTTGTGCCGTGATACCACCTCCAACATATGGTCTTCAACCAAATTTTAAAAAAGCCCACCTGCCTTAGACGAAGGATTTTGCCACTCAAAGGAAGCACATGGGGACATCACCCTCATTTAGCAGGGTCCTAAATTGCCTGCTGTCAGCCTGTATACAGAACAAGGGCGTTCGTGGGCGTTCGTGAGCGTTCCTCAAAGGAAGGAGGTGGGTGATTAAATTCACAGTGCCAGGGCAGGCCCAGCCCAGCCCAGCCCAGCTCAGCCCTGCACAGCCCAGCCCGGCACAGCGCACTGCTGTGGAGGTCCATTCCTTCACATCCTGCAGCAGGCATGATGCAGACCTATTAGAGCAAAGGCTTGACTCTGCCCTTGTCTGTCTCTTAAAGGAAACAATCTTTGTAGCTTCTTATTGCACCTAATAAATGGACTCTAGCTTGCCTCAAACTTGACCCATCATTTCATTAGCCAGAGCTCATACTTGACCTTTATTTCTATCCAAGCTCACTGACACAAAACCCCTGATTTGAGCAAGTGGCTCACACCAAAATAAAAAATCACCATCATCCAACCTATTTTACAACAAGTGTAGCCCCTTCCTCTTATTCTTGTGCTCAGTTATAACCCCCAATACCACAATTGCACTCTGCAATTCACCAAACTTAAAGGACAAAGAATGAAGACATTGATAAAGGAAGATAAGGCCTTGTCCCTATTGCACCTACTTGAGAGATAGGGCGGTTGGTAGAAGGTCATGAGGGAAAACATTTGAAATTTCGGGACACACATGCCAAAAAGAGTGTCCACTTTTCTCCTCTGTTACCAAGTTAAAAAAAAATTTGCACAAAAAAAAAACTATTCACTTTTTGAAAATGTCCACCTTGGGATACTTCTACAGCATTGGCAGGATTCGAACCCTGGCCTGTGATGGCTGTCCCCACCAAAGGTACAAGACTTACCTTTGAGCTATAGCTCCTTGGTGGTCTAGAGGATTGCAGTAGTAACTATAAGCAACATACAGGCCTTGGTGTCCTTCCCTGCGGCATCCATTGCACATGAAAAGGATGACCATGACATAAGGACAATTTGATAGGCTACTTACATGGAAACCAGTGTGGTCCAGTGGGTAAGTGCCTGCCTTCCATCCAGGCAACCAGGGTTCAAATCCCGGGTTCGGCACCAGGTGACTGATGGTGGCAGAGCAGAGGTAAGTTGGAGGTGGGCCTAAAGGGCCAATTGGTAAGTAAAATGTGTCTGTGTGTTGTGTAAGAGTGGAATCATGCCTAGTGAATGAGGGATTGCAGGTTGGTTGGTAAGTAGTGAGTGGGTGGGGTCAGAGGGGAGGGGTGTAGGAGGAGCTGGGTCAGAGAGGAGGGGTATAGGAGGAGCCTAGTCAGAGTGGGTGGGGTCAGAGAGGAGGGGTTCAGGAGCAGCCTAGTCAGAGTGGGTGGGGTCAGAGAGGAGTGTTGTAGGAGGAGCTGGGTCAGAGAGGAAGGGTATAGGAGGAGCTGGGTCAGATAGGAGGGGTATAGGAGGAGCTCGGTCGGAGAGGAGGGGTATAGGAGGAGCCAAGTCAGAGTGGGTGGGGTCAGAGAGGAGGGGTTCAGGAGCAGCCTAGTCAGAGTGGGTGGGGTCAGAGAGGAGGGGTATATGGGTGGGGTCAGAGAGCAGAGGAATAGGTGGAGTAGGATCCTGACTTATTGTGGGAAAGTGCAAATACTTTTTTACTGCACCCCCCTATACTCTCTGATTTCTGTTGGGAGGGGGCAGTCAAAAATGGGGGGTTCAGTATTAAAAGGTGCTTGGGCGCAACGTGAAGGCGATGAGGTGCACAGAATGGCATGGCTTCCAGGTACTTTTTGGGGGGGCTACCATTAGTTTTTATTGCTCTGATCCTCCCTCATGGGGTGTACCCCAAATGGTTAGGGGCAATGGGGGGGGAGGCAAGATGCTGTTTGACAGTTTCTATTACCAACAGGGGTCACCATACGATTCTTCTGCAGTTATGGTATTGAAAGGTAAAACAAGGAGCATGTGGCTGTATTTTTGCAGGTCGGGTGCCCCAAAATGTTACTGCCAGCAGCAGCAGCCCCCTTCCTCCCCACCCGGCAGATTGGTATAGGTACCTTTAGGACATTTCTGTTGAAAACAGAGGCTATAGCGAATCGCACTACAAAATCCGAGAGCACTAACACTTGCTAAATAAAGGTGGCATCGGAGCATACGAATGAGGCAGGGAGAGGCTACTGTTGGCAATTGGTTTGGTGGGCGATAGTGAATAACCTCGGCATGCAAATAGGCAGAAGTGTGAGGATTGGCAGTGTCTGTAGAGAATTTTGGCATGCTCTTCAGTTGATTTTTTCCTCCTTACGTTGGCTATGAACTACAGGGGAAAGGCCTGGCCTTACTGTTGGGCAAAACATGTTTCATGATTTTAAGAAGTGTAGTCTGGCTGTACTGAGAGGGGCTGTACAGTACGGTAAATGTCTGTATACCCCTGCGATGTGCATCCAACTGTCACTTGAGATTGAACAGCGAACGAAGCAGCTGGGTTACTGACTGAATGTAAATGGAAGGCACATAGGAAGGGTGCTTGTGGTCACTCAAATGATTGAAACCCGGTTGATGCACTACCAAAGCTGGGGTACCAGGAGGGAACATTTGAGGGGTATTGAGATGGTGGTGTGCAGAGGTCAACATATGTTTCAGAGACACAGAGGTACTGCGGTCCTGGTCCCACATTGGGGGTAGACAAAAGTCCCTGCTAAAGATTTCTGTCCAACTGTTATCACATTTTGTGCAGCCTGGCTCCCTCTGTAAGGATTCCCCAGTGTCTTTCGATCCTACAGATGACTGTAGCAAACTTCCCAAATTTTTTCTTGGCCTCATACTCCCAAAGGAGTGCCTGACATTTGCCAGCCTAACGATACTCACATTCTGGGAAAAACCTCACTAACCATGCATATTTATGTACCACACATGGCAAATCCTTACAATTGCAGAACATCATATCGCACTTGTCATCTTTGAGGTACTGTAAGTATTTGGATTTGAGGGTAATATTCATCCTTGCTTGCTCTCTCCCATCTGAAGTCTACGGTGCTGCTATTCCTTTCTCACATCTCCCTTCAAAGAGACACGCGACACACAGACTCAATCACTCAGCAAACATATATGCTTTGACGTTTTCATATTGCTGTTTACCTTCTAATTATTCCCCCTTCACCACAAATACAGGCCTGCCATTCCTCATCCCCTCAGTCAACGCAGTCCTTCACTCTTTAGGCCCTGCAAGACCACCATGAACAAGAATCATGTCAGCAAGCATAAGAAAAGCCTCAGTGTGCTCTTTTGTTCATACTGCTGCCCTCTAGTAACACTTCATGGCAACTGCAGCATAAGAATGGGACTGAGAAGAGGGCTGTCCTATGCAAATAATATCCTCCCATGCACACTTTCTTCTGAGACGGTCGGCGGCTTGTGCCGTGATACCACCTCCAACATATGGTCTTCAACCAAATTTTAAAAAAGCCCACCTGCCTTAGACGAAGGATTTTGCCACTCAAAGGAAGCACATGGGGACATCACCCTCATTTAGCAGGGTCCTAAATTGCCTGCTGTCAGCCTGTATACAGAACAAGGGCGTTCGTGGGCGTTCGTGAGCGTTCCTCAAAGGAAGGAGGTGGGTGATTAAATTCACAGTGCCAGGGCAGGCCCAGCCCAGCCCAGCCCAGCCCAGCTCAGCCCTGCACAGCCCAGCCCGGCACAGCGCACTGCTGTGGAGGTCCATTCCTTCACATCCTGCAGCAGGCATGATGCAGACCTATTAGAGCAAAGGCTTGACTCTGCCCTTGTCTGTCTCTTAAAGGAAACAATCTTTGTAGCTTCTTATTGCACCTAATAAATGGACTCTAGCTTGCCTCAAACTTGACCCATCATTTCATTAGCCAGAGCTCATACTTGACCTTTATTTCTATCCAAGCTCACTGACACAAAACCCCTGATTTGAGCAAGTGGCTCACACCAAAATAAAAAATCACCATCATCCAACCTATTTTACAACAAGTGTAGCCCCTTCCTCTTATTCTTGTGCTCAGTTATAACCCCCAATACCACAATTGCACTCTGCAATTCACCAAACTTAAAGGACAAAGAATGAAGACATTGATAAAGGAAGATAAGGCCTTGTCCCTATTGCACCTACTTGAGAGATAGGGCGGTTGGTAGAAGGTCATGAGGGAAAACATTTGAAATTTCGGGACACACATGCCAAAAAGAGTGTCCACTTTTCTCCTCTGTTACCAAGTAAAAAAAAAATTTGCAAAAAAAAAAAACTATTCACTTTTTGAAAATTTCCACCTTGGGATACTTCTACAGCATTGGCAGGATTCGAACCCTGGCCTGTGAGGGCTGTCCCCACCAAAGGTACAAGACTTACCTTTGAGCTATAGCTCCTTGGTGGTCTAGAGGATTGCAGTAGTAACTATAAGCAACATACAGGCCTTGGTGTCCTTCCCTGCGGCATCCATTGCACATGAAAAGGATGACCATGACATAAGGACAATTTGATAGGCTACTTACATGGAAACCAGTGTGGTCCAGTGGGTAAGTGCCTGCCTTCCATCCAGGCAACCAGGGTTCAAATCCCGGGTTCGGCACCAGGTGACTGATGGTGGCAGAGCAGAGGTAAGTTGGAGGTGGGCCTAAAGGGCCAATTGGTAAGTAAAATGTGTCTGTGTGTTGTGTAAGAGTGGAATCATGCCTAGTGAATGAGGGATTGCAGGTTGGTTGGTAAGTAGTGAGTGGGTGGGGTCAGAGGGGAGGGGTTCAGGAGCAGCCTAGTCAGAGTGGGTGGGGTCAGAGATGAGGGGTTCAGGAGCAGCCTAGTCAGAGTGGGTGGGGTCAGAGAGGAGGGGTGTAGGAGGAGCTGGGTCAGAGAGGAGGGGTATAGGAGGAGCTGGGTCGGATAGGAGGGGTATAGGAGGAGCCTAGTCAGAGTGGGTGGGGTCAGAGAGGAGGGGTATAGGAGGAGCTGGGTGAGAGAGGAGGGGTATAGGAGGAGCTCGGTCGGAGAGGAGGGGTATAGGAGGAGCCAAGTCAGAGTGGGTGGGGTCAGAGAGGAGGGGTTCAGGAGCAGCCTAGTCAGAGTGGGTGGGGTCAGAGAGGAGGGGTATATGGGTGGGGTCAGAGAGCGGTGGAGTAGGATCCTGACTTATTGTGGGAAAGTGCAAATACTTTTTTACTGCACCCCCCTATACTCTCTGATTTCTGTTGGGAGGGGGCAGTCAAAAATGGGGGGTTCAGTATTAAAAGGTGCTTGGGCGCAACGTGAAGGCGATGAGGTGCACAGAATGGCATGGCTTCCAGGTACTTTTTGGGGGGGCTACCATTAGTTTTTATTGCTCTGATCCTCCCTCATGGGGTGTACCCCAAATGGTTAGGGGCAACGGGGGGGGAGGCAAGATGCTGTTTGACAGTTTCTATTACCAACAGGGGTCACCATACGATTCTTCTGCAGTTATGGTATTGAAAGGTAAAACAAGGAGCATGTGGCTGTATTTTTGCAGGTCGGTGCCCCAAAATGTTACTGCCAGCAGCAGCAGCCCCCTTCCTCCCCACCCGGCAGATTGGTATAGGTACCTTTAGGACATTTCTGTTGAAAACAGAGGCTATAGCGAATCGCACTACAAAATCCGAGAGCACTAACACTTGCTAAATAAAGGTGGCATCGGAGCATACGAATGAGGCAGGGAGAGGCTACTGTTGGCAATTGGTTTGGTGGGTCATAGTGAATAACCTCGGCATGCAAATAGGCAGAAGTGTGAGGATTGGCAGTGTCTGTAGAGAATTTTGGCATGCTCTTCAGTTGATTGTTTCCTCCTTACGTTGGCTATGAACTACAGAGGAAAGGCCTGGCCTTACTGTTGGGCAAAACATGTTTCATGATTTTAAGAAGTGTAGTCTGGCTGTACTGAGAGGGGCTGTACAGTACGGTAAATGCCTGTATACCCCTGCGATGTGCATCCAACTGTCACTTGAGATTGAACAGCGAACGAAGCAGCTGGGTTACTGACTGAATGTAAATGGAAGGCACATAGGAAGGGTGCTTGTGGTCACTCAAATGATTGAAACCCGGTTGATGCACTACCAAAGCTGGGGTACCAGGAGGGAACATTTGAGGGGTATTGAGATGGTGGTGTGCAGAGGTCAACATATGTTTCAGAGACACAGAGGTACTGCGGTCCTGGTCCCACATTGGGGGTAGACAAAAGTCCCTGCTAAAGATTTCTGTCCAACTGTTATCACATTTTGTGCAGCCTGGCTCCCTCTGTAAGGATTCCCCAGTGTCTTTCGATCCTACAGATGACTGTAGCAAACTTCCCAAATTTTTTCTTGGCCTCATACTCCCAAAGGAGTGCCTGACATTTGCCAGCCTAACGATACTCACATTCTGGGAAAAACCTCACTAACCATGCATATTTATGTACCACACATGGCAAATCCTTACAATTGCAGAACATCATATCGCACTTGTCATCTTTGAGGTACTGTAAGTATTTGGATTTGAGGGTAATATTCATCCTTGCTTGCTCTCTCCCATCTGAAGTCTACGGTGCTGCTATTCCTTTCTCACATCTCCCTTCAAAGAGACACGCGACACACAGACTCAATCACTCAGCAAACATATATGCTTTGACGTTTTCATATTGCTGTTTACCTTCTAATTATTCCCCCTTCACCACAAATACAGGCCTGCCATTCCTCATCCCCTCAGTCAACGCAGTCCTTCACTCTTTAGGCCCTGCAAGACCACCATGAACAAGAATCATGTCAGCAAGCAGAAGAAAAGCCTCAGTGTGCTCTTTTGTTCATACTGCTGCCCTCTAGTAACACTTCATGGCAACTGCAGCATAAGAATGGGACTGAGAAGAGGGCTGTCCTATGCAAATAATATCCTCCCATGCACACTTTCTTCTGAGACGGTCGGCGGCTTGTGCCGTGATACCACCTCCAACATATGGTCTTCAACCAAATTTTAAAAAAGCCCACCTGCCTTAGACGAAGGATTTTGCCACTCAAAGGAAGCACATGGGGACATCACCCTCATTTAGCAGGGTCCTAAATTGCCTGCTGTCAGCCTGTATACAGAACAAGGGCGTTCGTGGGCGTTCGTGAGCGTTCCTCAAAGGAAGGAGGTGGGTGATTAAATTCACAGTGCCAGGGCAGGCCCAGCCCAGCCCAGCCCAGCCCAGCTCAGCCCTGCACAGCCCAGCCCGGCACAGCGCACTGCTGTGGAGGTCCATTCCTTCACATCCTGCAGCAGGCATGATGCAGACCTATTAGAGCAAAGGCTTGACTCTGCCCTTGTCTGTCTCTTAAAGGAAACAATCTTTGTAGCTTCTTATTGCACCTAATAAATGGACTCTAGCTTGCCTCAAACTTGACCCATCATTTCATTAGCCAGAGCTCATACTTGACCTTTATTTCTATCCAAGCTCACTGACACAAAACCCCTGATTTGAGCAAGTGGCTCACACCAAAATAAAAAATCACCATCATCCAACCTATTTTACAACAAGTGTAGCCCCTTCCTCTTATTCTTGTGCTCAGTTATAACCCCCAATACCACAATTGCACTCTGCAATTCACCAAACTTAAAGGACAAAGAATGAAGACATTGATAAAGGAAGATAAGGCCTTGTCCCTATTGCACCTACTTGAGAGATAGGGCGGTTGGTAGAAGGTCATGAGGGAAAACATTTGAAATTTCGGGACACACATGCCAAAAAGAGTGTCCACTTTTCTCCTCTGTTACCAAGTAAAAAAAAAATTTGCAAAAAAAAAAAACTATTCACTTTTTGAAAATTTCCACCTTGGGATACTTCTACAGCATTGGCAGGATTCGAACCCTGGCCTGTGAGGGCTGTCCCCACCAAAGGTACAAGACTTACCTTTGAGCTATAGCTCCTTGGTGGTCTAGAGGATTGCAGTAGTAACTATAAGCAACATACAGGCCTTGGTGTCCTTCCCTGCGGCATCCATTGCACATGAAAAGGATGACCATGACATAAGGACAATTTGATAGGCTACTTACATGGAAACCAGTGTGGTCCAGTGGGTAAGTGCCTGCCTTCCATCCAGGCAACCAGGGTTCAAATCCCGGTTTCGGCACCAGGTGACTGATGGTGGCAGAGCAGAGGTAAGTTGGAGGTGGGCCTAAAGGGCCAATTGGTAAGTAAAATGTGTCTGTGTGTTGTGTAAGAGTGGAATCATGCCTAGTGAATGAGGGATTGCAGGTTGGTTGGTAAGTAGTGAGTGGGTGGGGTCAGAGGGGAGGGGTTCAGGAGCAGCCTAGTCAGAGTGGGTGGGGTCAGAGATGAGGGGTTCAGGAGCAGCCTAGTCAGAGTGGGTGGGGTCAGAGAGGAGGGGTGTAGGAGGAGCTGGGTCAGAGAGGAGGGGTATAGGAGGAGCTGGGTCGGATAGGAGGGGTATAGGAGGAGCCTAGTCAGAGTGGGTGGGGTCAGAGAGGAGGGGTATAGGAGGAGCTGGGTGAGAGAGGAGGGGTATAGGAGGAGCTGGGTCGGATAGGAGGGGTTCAGGAGCAGCCTAGTCAGAGTGGGTGGGGTCAGAGAGGAGGGGTATATGGGTGGGGTCAGAGAGCGGTGGAGTAGGATCCTGACTTATTGTGGGAAAGTGCAAATACTTTTTTACTGCACCCCCCTATACTCTCTGATTTCTGTTGGGAGGGGGCAGTCAAAAATGGGGGGTTCAGTATTAAAAGGTGCTTGGGCGCAACGTGAAGGCGATGAGGTGCACAGAATGGCATGGCTTCCAGGTACTTTTTGGGGGGGCTACCATTAGTTTTTATTGCTCTGATCCTCCCTCATGGGGTGTACCCCAAATGGTTAGGGGCAACGGGGGGGGAGGCAAGATGCTGTTTGACAGTTTCTATTACCAACAGGGGTCACCATACGATTCTTCTGCAGTTATGGTATTGAAAGGTAAAACAAGGAGCATGTGGCTGTATTTTTGCAGGTCGGTGCCCCAAAATGTTACTGCCAGCAGCAGCAGCCCCCTTCCTCCCCACCCGGCAGATTGGTATAGGTACCTTTAGGACATTTCTGTTGAAAACAGAGGCTATAGCGAATCGCACTACAAAATCCGAGAGCACTAACACTTGCTAAATAAAGGTGGCATCGGAGCATACGAATGAGGCAGGGAGAGGCTACTGTTGGCAATTGGTTTGGTGGGTCATAGTGAATAACCTCGGCATGCAAATAGGCAGAAGTGTGAGGATTGGCAGTGTCTGTAGAGAATTTTGGCATGCTCTTCAGTTGATTGTTTCCTCCTTACGTTGGCTATGAACTACAGAGGAAAGGCCTGGCCTTACTGTTGGGCAAAACATGTTTCATGATTTTAAGAAGTGTAGTCTGGCTGTACTGAGAGGGGCTGTACAGTACGGTAAATGCCTGTATACCCCTGCGATGTGCATCCAACTGTCACTTGAGATTGAACAGCGAACGAAGCAGCTGGGTTACTGACTGAATGTAAATGGAAGGCACATAGGAAGGGTGCTTGTGGTCACTCAAATGATTGAAACCCGGTTGATGCACTACCAAAGCTGGGGTACCAGGAGGGAACATTTGAGGGGTATTGAGATGGTGGTGTGCAGAGGTCAACATATGTTTCAGAGACACAGAGGTACTGCGGTCCTGGTCCCACATTGGGGGTAGACAAAAGTCCCTGCTAAAGATTTCTGTCCAACTGTTATCACATTTTGTGCAGCCTGGCTCCCTCTGTAAGGATTCCCCAGTGTCTTTCGATCCTACAGATGACTGTAGCAAACTTCCCAAATTTTTTCTTGGCCTCATACTCCCAAAGGAGTGCCTGACATTTGCCAGCCTAACGATACTCACATTCTGGGAAAAACCTCACTAACCATGCATATTTATGTACCACACATGGCAAATCCTTACAATTGCAGAACATCATATCGCACTTGTCATCTTTGAGGTACTGTAAGTATTTGGATTTGAGGGTAATATTCATCCTTGCTTGCTCTCTCCCATCTGAAGTCTACGGTGCTGCTATTCCTTTCTCACATCTCCCTTCAAAGAGACACGCGACACACAGACTCAATCACTCAGCAAACATATATGCTTTGACGTTTTCATATTGCTGTTTACCTTCTAATTATTCCCCCTTCACCACAAATACAGGCCTGCCATTCCTCATCCCCTCAGTCAACGCAGTCCTTCACTCTTTAGGCCCTGCAAGACCACCATGAACAAGAATCATGTCAGCAAGCATAAGAAAAGCCTCAGTGTGCTCTTTTGTTCATACTGCTGCCCTCTAGTAACACTTCATGGCAACTGCAGCATAAGAATGGGACTGAGAAGAGGGCTGTCCTATGCAAATAATATCCTCCCATGCACACTTTCTTCTGAGACGGTCGGCGGCTTGTGCCGTGATACCACCTCCAACATATGGTCTTCAACCAAATTTTAAAAAAGCCCACCTGCCTTAGACGAAGGATTTTGCCACTCAAAGGAAGCACATGGGGACATCACCCTCATTTAGCAGGGTCCTAAATTGCCTGCTGTCAGCCTGTATACAGAACAAGGGCGTTCGTGGGCGTTCGTGAGCGTTCCTCAAAGGAAGGAGGTGGGTGATTAAATTCACAGTGCCAGGGCAGGCCCAGCCCAGCCCAGCCCAGCCCAGCTCAGCCCTGCACAGCCCAGCCCGGCACAGCGCACTGCTGTGGAGGTCCATTCCTTCACATCCTGCAGCAGGCATGATGCAGACCTATTAGAGCAAAGGCTTGACTCTGCCCTTGTCTGTCTCTTAAAGGAAACAATCTTTGTAGCTTCTTATTGCACCTAATAAATGGACTCTAGCTTGCCTCAAACTTGACCCATCATTTCATTAGCCAGAGCTCATACTTGACCTTTATTTCTATCCAAGCTCACTGACACAAAACCCCTGATTTGAGCAAGTGGCTCACACCAAAATAAAAAATCACCATCATCCAACCTATTTTACAACAAGTGTAGCCCCTTCCTCTTATTCTTGTGCTCAGTTATAACCCCCAATACCACAATTGCACTCTGCAATTCACCAAACTTAAAGGACAAAGAATGAAGACATTGATAAAGGAAGATAAGGCCTTGTCCCTATTGCACCTACTTGAGAGATAGGGCGGTTGGTAGAAGGTCATGAGGGAAAACATTTGAAATTTCGGGACACACATGCCAAAAAGAGTGTCCACTTTTCTCCTCTGTTACCAAGTAAAAAAAAAATTTGCAAAAAAAAAAAACTATTCACTTTTTGAAAATTTCCACCTTGGGATACTTCTACAGCATTGGCAGGATTCGAACCCTGGCCTGTGAGGGCTGTCCCCACCAAAGGTACAAGACTTACCTTTGAGCTATAGCTCCTTGGTGGTCTAGAGGATTGCAGTAGTAACTATAAGCAACATACAGGCCTTGGTGTCCTTCCCTGCGGCATCCATTGCACATGAAAAGGATGACCATGACATAAGGACAATTTGATAGGCTACTTACATGGAAACCAGTGTGGTCCAGTGGGTAAGTGCCTGCCTTCCATCCAGGCAACCAGGGTTCAAATCCCGGTTTCGGCACCAGGTGACTGATGGTGGCAGAGCAGAGGTAAGTTGGAGGTGGGCCTAAAGGGCCAATTGGTAAGTAAAATGTGTCTGTGTGTTGTGTAAGAGTGGAATCATGCCTAGTGAATGAGGGATTGCAGGTTGGTTGGTAAGTAGTGAGTGGGTGGGGTCAGAGGGGAGGGGTTCAGGAGCAGCCTAGTCAGAGTGGGTGGGGTCAGAGATGAGGGGTTCAGGAGCAGCCTAGTCAGAGTGGGTGGGGTCAGAGAGGAGGGGTGTAGGAGGAGCTGGGTCAGAGAGGAGGGGTATAGGAGGAGCTGGGTCGGATAGGAGGGGTATAGGAGGAGCCTAGTCAGAGTGGGTGGGGTCAGAGAGGAGGGGTATAGGAGGAGCTGGGTGAGAGAGGAGGGGTATAGGAGGAGCTCGGTCGGAGAGGAGGGGTATAGGAGGAGCCAAGTCAGAGTGGGTGGGGTCAGAGAGGAGGGGTTCAGGAGCAGCCTAGTCAGAGTGGGTGGGGTCAGAGAGGAGGGGTATATGGGTGGGGTCAGAGAGCGGTGGAGTAGGATCCTGACTTATTGTGGGAAAGTGCAAATACTTTTTTACTGCACCCCCCTATACTCTCTGATTTCTGTTGGGAGGGGGCAGTAAAAAATGGGGGGTTCAGTATTAAAAGGTGCTTGGGCGCAACGTGAAGGCGATGAGGTGCACAGAATGGCATGGCTTCCAGGTACTTTTTGGGGGGGCTACCATTAGTTTTTATTGCTCTGATCCTCCCTCATGGGGTGTACCCCAAATGGTTAGGGGCAACGGGGGGGGAGGCAAGATGCTGTTTGACAGTTTCTATTACCAACAGGGGTCACCATACGATTCTTCTGCAGTTATGGTATTGAAAGGTAAAACAAGGAGCATGTGGCTGTATTTTTGCAGGTCGGTGCCCCAAAATGTTACTGCCAGCAGCAGCAGCCCCCTTCCTCCCCACCCGGCAGATTGGTATAGGTACCTTTAGGACATTTCTGTTGAAAACAGAGGCTATAGCGAATCGCACTACAAAATCCGAGAGCACTAACACTTGCTAAATAAAGGTGGCATCGGAGCATACGAATGAGGCAGGGAGAGGCTACTGTTGGCAATTGGTTTGGTGGGTCATAGTGAATAACCTCGGCATGCAAATAGGCAGAAGTGTGAGGATTGGCAGTGTCTGTAGAGAATTTTGGCATGCTCTTCAGTTGATTGTTTCCTCCTTACGTTGGCTATGAACTACAGAGGAAAGGCCTGGCCTTACTGTTGGGCAAAACATGTTTCATGATTTTAAGAAGTGTAGTCTGGCTGTACTGAGAGGGGCTGTACAGTACGGTAAATGCCTGTATACCCCTGCGATGTGCATCCAACTGTCACTTGAGATTGAACAGCGAACGAAGCAGCTGGGTTACTGACTGAATGTAAATGGAAGGCACATAGGAAGGGTGCTTGTGGTCACTCAAATGATTGAAACCCGGTTGATGCACTACCAAAGCTGGGGTACCAGGAGGGAACATTTGAGGGGTATTGAGATGGTGGTGTGCAGAGGTCAACATATGTTTCAGAGACACAGAGGTACTGCGGTCCTGGTCCCACATTGGGGGTAGACAAAAGTCCCTGCTAAAGATTTCTGTCCAACTGTTATCACATTTTGTGCAGCCTGGCTCCCTCTGTAAGGATTCCCCAGTGTCTTTCGATCCTACAGATGACTGTAGCAAACTTCCCAAATTTTTTCTTGGCCTCATACTCCCAAAGGAGTGCCTGACATTTGCCAGCCTAACGATACTCACATTCTGGGAAAAACCTCACTAACCATGCATATTTATGTACCACACATGGCAAATCCTTACAATTGCAGAACATCATATCGCACTTGTCATCTTTGAGGTACTGTAAGTATTTGGATTTGAGGGTAATATTCATCCTTGCTTGCTCTCTCCCATCTGAAGTCTACGGTGCTGCTATTCCTTTCTCACATCTCCCTTCAAAGAGACACGCGACACACAGACTCAATCACTCAGCAAACATATATGCTTTGACGTTTTCATATTGCTGTTTACCTTCTAATTATTCCCCCTTCACCACAAATACAGGCCTGCCATTCCTCATCCCCTCAGTCAACGCAGTCCTTCACTCTTTAGGCCCTGCAAGACCACCATGAACAAGAATCATGTCAGCAAGCAGAAGAAAAGCCTCAGTGTGCTCTTTTGTTCATACTGCTGCCCTCTAGTAACACTTCATGGCAACTGCAGCATAAGAATGGGACTGAGAAGAGGGCTGTCCTATGCAAATAATATCCTCCCATGCACACTTTCTTCTGAGACGGTCGGCGGCTTGTGCCGTGATACCACCTCCAACATATGGTCTTCAACCAAATTTTAAAAAAGCCCACCTGCCTTAGACGAAGGATTTTGCCACTCAAAGGAAGCACATGGGGACATCACCCTCATTTAGCAGGGTCCTAAATTGCCTGCTGTCAGCCTGTATACAGAACAAGGGCGTTCGTGGGCGTTCGTGAGCGTTCCTCAAAGGAAGGAGGTGGGTGATTAAATTCACAGTGCCAGGGCAGGCCCAGCCCAGCCCAGCCCAGCTCAGCCCTGCACAGCCCAGCCCGGCACAGCGCACTGCTGTGGAGGTCCATTCCTTCACATCCTGCAGCAGGCATGATGCAGACCTATTAGAGCAAAGGCTTGACTCTGCCCTTGTCTGTCTCTTAAAGGAAACAATCTTTGTAGCTTCTTATTGCACCTAATAAATGGACTCTAGCTTGCCTCAAACTTGACCCATCATTTCATTAGCCAGAGCTCATACTTGACCTTTATTTCTATCCAAGCTCACTGACACAAAACCCCTGATTTGAGCAAGTGGCTCACACCAAAATAAAAAATCACCATCATCCAACCTATTTTACAACAAGTGTAGCCCCTTCCTCTTATTCTTGTGCTCAGTTATAACCCCCAATACCACAATTGCACTCTGCAATTCACCAAACTTAAAGGACAAAGAATGAAGACATTGATAAAGGAAGATAAGGCCTTGTCCCTATTGCACCTACTTGAGAGATAGGGCGGTTGGTAGAAGGTCATGAGGGAAAACATTTGAAATTTCGGGACACACATGCCAAAAAGAGTGTCCACTTTTCTCCTCTGTTACCAAGTTAAAAAAAAATTTGCACAAAAAAAAAACTATTCACTTTTTGAAAATGTCCACCTTGGGATACTTCTACAGCATTGGCAGGATTCGAACCCTGGCCTGTGATGGCTGTCCCCACCAAAGGTACAAGACTTACCTTTGAGCTATAGCTCCTTGGTGGTCTAGAGGATTGCAGTAGTAACTATAAGCAACATACAGGCCTTGGTGTCCTTCCCTGCGGCATCCATTGCACATGAAAAGGATGACCATGACATAAGGACAATTTGATAGGCTACTTACATGGAAACCAGTGTGGTCCAGTGGGTAAGTGCCTGCCTTCCATCCAGGCAACCAGGGTTCAAATCCCGGGTTCGGCACCAGGTGACTGATGGTGGCAGAGCAGAGGTAAGTTGGAGGTGGGCCTAAAGGGCCAATTGGTAAGTAAAATGTGTCTGTGTGTTGTGTAAGAGTGGAATCATGCCTAGTGAATGAGGGATTGCAGGTTGGTTGGTAAGTAGTGAGTGGGTGGGGTCAGAGGGGAGGGGTGTAGGAGGAGCTGGGTCAGAGAGGAGGGGTATAGGAGGAGCCTAGTCAGAGTGGGTGGGGTCAGAGAGGAGGGGTTCAGGAGCAGCCTAGTCAGAGTGGGTGGGGTCAGAGAGGAGTGTTGTAGGAGGAGCTGGGTCAGAGAGGAAGGGTATAGGAGGAGCTGGGTCAGATAGGAGGGGTATAGGAGGAGCTCGGTCGGAGAGGAGGGGTATAGGAGGAGCCAAGTCAGAGTGGGTGGGGTCAGAGAGGAGGGGTTCAGGAGCAGCCTAGTCAGAGTGGGTGGGGTCAGAGAGGAGGGGTATATGGGTGGGGTCAGAGAGCAGAGGAATAGGTGGAGTAGGATCCTGACTTATTGTGGGAAAGTGCAAATACTTTTTTACTGCACCCCCCTATACTCTCTGATTTCTGTTGGGAGGGGGCAGTCAAAAATGGGGGGTTCAGTATTAAAAGGTGCTTGGGCGCAACGTGAAGGCGATGAGGTGCACAGAATGGCATGGCTTCCAGGTACTTTTTGGGGGGGCTACCATTAGTTTTTATTGCTCTGATCCTCCCTCATGGGGTGTACCCCAAATGGTTAGGGGCAATGGGGGGGGAGGCAAGATGCTGTTTGACAGTTTCTATTACCAACAGGGGTCACCATACGATTCTTCTGCAGTTATGGTATTGAAAGGTAAAACAAGGAGCATGTGGCTGTATTTTTGCAGGTCGGGTGCCCCAAAATGTTACTGCCAGCAGCAGCAGCCCCCTTCCTCCCCACCCGGCAGATTGGTATAGGTACCTTTAGGACATTTCTGTTGAAAACAGAGGCTATAGCGAATCGCACTACAAAATCCGAGAGCACTAACACTTGCTAAATAAAGGTGGCATCGGAGCATACGAATGAGGCAGGGAGAGGCTACTGTTGGCAATTGGTTTGGTGGGCGATAGTGAATAACCTCGGCATGCAAATAGGCAGAAGTGTGAGGATTGGCAGTGTCTGTAGAGAATTTTGGCATGCTCTTCAGTTGATTTTTTCCTCCTTACGTTGGCTATGAACTACAGGGGAAAGGCCTGGCCTTACTGTTGGGCAAAACATGTTTCATGATTTTAAGAAGTGTAGTCTGGCTGTACTGAGAGGGGCTGTACAGTACGGTAAATGTCTGTATACCCCTGCGATGTGCATCCAACTGTCACTTGAGATTGAACAGCGAACGAAGCAGCTGGGTTACTGACTGAATGTAAATGGAAGGCACATAGGAAGGGTGCTTGTGGTCACTCAAATGATTGAAACCCGGTTGATGCACTACCAAAGCTGGGGTACCAGGAGGGAACATTTGAGGGGTATTGAGATGGTGGTGTGCAGAGGTCAACATATGTTTCAGAGACACAGAGGTACTGCGGTCCTGGTCCCACATTGGGGGTAGACAAAAGTCCCTGCTAAAGATTTCTGTCCAACTGTTATCACATTTTGTGCAGCCTGGCTCCCTCTGTAAGGATTCCCCAGTGTCTTTCGATCCTACAGATGACTGTAGCAAACTTCCCAAATTTTTTCTTGGCCTCATACTCCCAAAGGAGTGCCTGACATTTGCCAGCCTAACGATACTCACATTCTGGGAAAAACCTCACTAACCATGCATATTTATGTACCACACATGGCAAATCCTTACAATTGCAGAACATCATATCGCACTTGTCATCTTTGAGGTACTGTAAGTATTTGGATTTGAGGGTAATATTCATCCTTGCTTGCTCTCTCCCATCTGAAGTCTACGGTGCTGCTATTCCTTTCTCACATCTCCCTTCAAAGAGACACGCGACACACAGACTCAATCACTCAGCAAACATATATGCTTTGACGTTTTCATATTGCTGTTTACCTTCTAATTATTCCCCCTTCACCACAAATACAGGCCTGCCATTCCTCATCCCCTCAGTCAACGCAGTCCTTCACTCTTTAGGCCCTGCAAGACCACCATGAACAAGAATCATGTCAGCAAGCATAAGAAAAGCCTCAGTGTGCTCTTTTGTTCATACTGCTGCCCTCTAGTAACACTTCATGGCAACTGCAGCATAAGAATGGGACTGAGAAGAGGGCTGTCCTATGCAAATAATATCCTCCCATGCACACTTTCTTCTGAGACGGTCGGCGGCTTGTGCCGTGATACCACCTCCAACATATGGTCTTCAACCAAATTTTAAAAAAGCCCACCTGCCTTAGACGAAGGATTTTGCCACTCAAAGGAAGCACATGGGGACATCACCCTCATTTAGCAGGGTCCTAAATTGCCTGCTGTCAGCCTGTATACAGAACAAGGGCGTTCGTGGGCGTTCGTGAGCGTTCCTCAAAGGAAGGAGGTGGGTGATTAAATTCACAGTGCCAGGGCAGGCCCAGCCCAGCCCAGCCCAGCCCAGCTCAGCCCTGCACAGCCCAGCCCGGCACAGCGCACTGCTGTGGAGGTCCATTCCTTCACATCCTGCAGCAGGCATGATGCAGACCTATTAGAGCAAAGGCTTGACTCTGCCCTTGTCTGTCTCTTAAAGGAAACAATCTTTGTAGCTTCTTATTGCACCTAATAAATGGACTCTAGCTTGCCTCAAACTTGACCCATCATTTCATTAGCCAGAGCTCATACTTGACCTTTATTTCTATCCAAGCTCACTGACACAAAACCCCTGATTTGAGCAAGTGGCTCACACCAAAATAAAAAATCACCATCATCCAACCTATTTTACAACAAGTGTAGCCCCTTCCTCTTATTCTTGTGCTCAGTTATAACCCCCAATACCACAATTGCACTCTGCAATTCACCAAACTTAAAGGACAAAGAATGAAGACATTGATAAAGGAAGATAAGGCCTTGTCCCTATTGCACCTACTTGAGAGATAGGGCGGTTGGTAGAAGGTCATGAGGGAAAACATTTGAAATTTCGGGACACACATGCCAAAAAGAGTGTCCACTTTTCTCCTCTGTTACCAAGTAAAAAAAAAATTTGCAAAAAAAAAAAACTATTCACTTTTTGAAAATTTCCACCTTGGGATACTTCTACAGCATTGGCAGGATTCGAACCCTGGCCTGTGAGGGCTGTCCCCACCAAAGGTACAAGACTTACCTTTGAGCTATAGCTCCTTGGTGGTCTAGAGGATTGCAGTAGTAACTATAAGCAACATACAGGCCTTGGTGTCCTTCCCTGCGGCATCCATTGCACATGAAAAGGATGACCATGACATAAGGACAATTTGATAGGCTACTTACATGGAAACCAGTGTGGTCCAGTGGGTAAGTGCCTGCCTTCCATCCAGGCAACCAGGGTTCAAATCCCGGGTTCGGCACCAGGTGACTGATGGTGGCAGAGCAGAGGTAAGTTGGAGGTGGGCCTAAAGGGCCAATTGGTAAGTAAAATGTGTCTGTGTGTTGTGTAAGAGTGGAATCATGCCTAGTGAATGAGGGATTGCAGGTTGGTTGGTAAGTAGTGAGTGGGTGGGGTCAGAGGGGAGGGGTTCAGGAGCAGCCTAGTCAGAGTGGGTGGGGTCAGAGATGAGGGGTTCAGGAGCAGCCTAGTCAGAGTGGGTGGGGTCAGAGAGGAGGGGTGTAGGAGGAGCTGGGTCAGAGAGGAGGGGTATAGGAGGAGCTGGGTCGGATAGGAGGGGTATAGGAGGAGCCTAGTCAGAGTGGGTGGGGTCAGAGAGGAGGGGTATAGGAGGAGCTGGGTGAGAGAGGAGGGGTATAGGAGGAGCTCGGTCGGAGAGGAGGGGTATAGGAGGAGCCAAGTCAGAGTGGGTGGGGTCAGAGAGGAGGGGTTCAGGAGCAGCCTAGTCAGAGTGGGTGGGGTCAGAGAGGAGGGGTATATGGGTGGGGTCAGAGAGCGGTGGAGTAGGATCCTGACTTATTGTGGGAAAGTGCAAATACTTTTTTACTGCACCCCCCTATACTCTCTGATTTCTGTTGGGAGGGGGCAGTCAAAAATGGGGGGTTCAGTATTAAAAGGTGCTTGGGCGCAACGTGAAGGCGATGAGGTGCACAGAATGGCATGGCTTCCAGGTACTTTTTGGGGGGGCTACCATTAGTTTTTATTGCTCTGATCCTCCCTCATGGGGTGTACCCCAAATGGTTAGGGGCAACGGGGGGGGAGGCAAGATGCTGTTTGACAGTTTCTATTACCAACAGGGGTCACCATACGATTCTTCTGCAGTTATGGTATTGAAAGGTAAAACAAGGAGCATGTGGCTGTATTTTTGCAGGTCGGTGCCCCAAAATGTTACTGCCAGCAGCAGCAGCCCCCTTCCTCCCCACCCGGCAGATTGGTATAGGTACCTTTAGGACATTTCTGTTGAAAACAGAGGCTATAGCGAATCGCACTACAAAATCCGAGAGCACTAACACTTGCTAAATAAAGGTGGCATCGGAGCATACGAATGAGGCAGGGAGAGGCTACTGTTGGCAATTGGTTTGGTGGGTCATAGTGAATAACCTCGGCATGCAAATAGGCAGAAGTGTGAGGATTGGCAGTGTCTGTAGAGAATTTTGGCATGCTCTTCAGTTGATTGTTTCCTCCTTACGTTGGCTATGAACTACAGAGGAAAGGCCTGGCCTTACTGTTGGGCAAAACATGTTTCATGATTTTAAGAAGTGTAGTCTGGCTGTACTGAGAGGGGCTGTACAGTACGGTAAATGCCTGTATACCCCTGCGATGTGCATCCAACTGTCACTTGAGATTGAACAGCGAACGAAGCAGCTGGGTTACTGACTGAATGTAAATGGAAGGCACATAGGAAGGGTGCTTGTGGTCACTCAAATGATTGAAACCCGGTTGATGCACTACCAAAGCTGGGGTACCAGGAGGGAACATTTGAGGGGTATTGAGATGGTGGTGTGCAGAGGTCAACATATGTTTCAGAGACACAGAGGTACTGCGGTCCTGGTCCCACATTGGGGGTAGACAAAAGTCCCTGCTAAAGATTTCTGTCCAACTGTTATCACATTTTGTGCAGCCTGGCTCCCTCTGTAAGGATTCCCCAGTGTCTTTCGATCCTACAGATGACTGTAGCAAACTTCCCAAATTTTTTCTTGGCCTCATACTCCCAAAGGAGTGCCTGACATTTGCCAGCCTAACAATACTCACATTCTGGGAAAAACCTCACTAACCATGCATATTTATGTACCACACATGGCAAATCCTTACAATTGCAGAACATCATATCGCACTTGTCATCTTTGAGGTACTGTAAGTATTTGGATTTGAGGGTAATATTCATCCTTGCTTGCTCTCTCCCATCTGAAGTCTACGGTGCTGCTATTCCTTTCTCACATCTCCCTTCAAAGAGACACGCGACACACAGACTCAATCACTCAGCAAACATATATGCTTTGACGTTTTCATATTGCTGTTTACCTTCTAATTATTCCCCCTTCACCACAAATACAGGCCTGCCATTCCTCATCCCCTCAGTCAACGCAGTCCTTCACTCTTTAGGCCCTGCAAGACCACCATGAACAAGAATCATGTCAGCAAGCAGAAGAAAAGCCTCAGTGTGCTCTTTTGTTCATACTGCTGCCCTCTAGTAACACTTCATGGCAACTGCAGCATAAGAATGGGACTGAGAAGAGGGCTGTCCTATGCAAATAATATCCTCCCATGCACACTTTCTTCTGAGACGGTCGGCGGCTTGTGCCGTGATACCACCTCCAACATATGGTCTTCAACCAAATTTTAAAAAAGCCCACCTGCCTTAGACGAAGGATTTTGCCACTCAAAGGAAGCACATGGGGACATCACCCTCATTTAGCAGGGTCCTAAATTGCCTGCTGTCAGCCTGTATACAGAACAAGGGCGTTCGTGGGCGTTCGTGAGCGTTCCTCAAAGGAAGGAGGTGGGTGATTAAATTCACAGTGCCAGGGCAGGCCCAGCCCAGCCCAGCCCAGCTCAGCCCTGCACAGCCCAGCCCGGCACAGCGCACTGCTGTGGAGGTCCATTCCTTCACATCCTGCAGCAGGCATGATGCAGACCTATTAGAGCAAAGGCTTGACTCTGCCCTTGTCTGTCTCTTAAAGGAAACAATCTTTGTAGCTTCTTATTGCACCTAATAAATGGACTCTAGCTTGCCTCAAACTTGACCCATCATTTCATTAGCCAGAGCTCATACTTGACCTTTATTTCTATCCAAGCTCACTGACACAAAACCCCTGATTTGAGCAAGTGGCTCACACCAAAATAAAAAATCACCATCATCCAACCTATTTTACAACAAGTGTAGCCCCTTCCTCTTATTCTTGTGCTCAGTTATAACCCCCAATACCACAATTGCACTCTGCAATTCACCAAACTTAAAGGACAAAGAATGAAGACATTGATAAAGGAAGATAAGGCCTTGTCCCTATTGCACCTACTTGAGAGATAGGGCGGTTGGTAGAAGGTCATGAGGGAAAACATTTGAAATTTCGGGACACACATGCCAAAAAGAGTGTCCACTTTTCTCCTCTGTTACCAAGTAAAAAAAAAATTTGCACAAAAAAAAAACTATTCACTTTTTGAAAATGTCCACCTTGGGATACTTCTACAGCATTGGCAGGATTCGAACCCTGGCCTGTGATGGCTGTCCCCACCAAAGGTACAAGACTTACCTTTGAGCTATAGCTCCTTGGTGGTCTAGAGGATTGCAGTAGTAACTATAAGCAACATACAGGCCTTGGTGTCCTTCCCTGCGGCATCCATTGCACATGAAAAGGATGACCATGACATAAGGACAATTTGATAGGCTACTTACATGGAAACCAGTGTGGTCCAGTGGGTAAGTGCCTGCCTTCCATCCAGGCAACCAGGGTTCAAATCCCGGGTTCGGCACCAGGTGACTGATGGTGGCAGAGCAGAGGTAAGTTGGAGGTGGGCCTAAAGGGCCAATTGGTAAGTAAAATGTGTCTGTGTGTTGTGTAAGAGTGGAATCATGCCTAGTGAATGAGGGATTGCAGGTTGGTTGGTAAGTAGTGAGTGGGTGGGGTCAGAGGGGAGGGGTATAGGAGGAGCCTAGTCAGAGTGGGTGGGGTCAGAGAGGAGGGGTTCAGGAGCAGCCTAGTCAGAGTGGGTGGGGTCAGAGAGGAGGGGTGTAGGAGGAGCTGGGTCAGAGAGGAAGGGTATAGGAGGAGCTGGGTCAGATAGGAGGGGTATAGGAGGAGCTCGGTCGGAGAGGAGGGGTATAGGAGGAGCCAAGTCAGAGTGGGTGGGGTCAGAGAGGAGGGGTTCAGGAGCAGCCTAGTCAGAGTGGGTGGGGTCAGAGAGGAGGGGTATATGGGTGGGGTCAGAGAGCAGAGGAATAGGTGGAGTAGGATCCTGACTTATTGTGGGAAAGTGCAAATACTTTTTTACTGCACCCCCCTATACTCTCTGATTTCTGTTGGGAGGGGGCAGTCAAAAATGGGGGGTTCAGTATTAAAAGGTGCTTGGGCGCAACGTGAAGGCGATGAGGTGCACAGAATGGCATGGCTTCCAGGTACTTTTTGGGGGGGCTACCATTAGTTTTTATTGCTCTGATCCTCCCTCATGGGGTGTACCCCAAATGGTTAGGGGCAATGGGGGGGGAGGCAAGATGCTGTTTGACAGTTTCTATTACCAACAGGGGTCACCATACGATTCTTCTGCAGTTATGGTATTGAAAGGTAAAACAAGGAGCATGTGGCTGTATTTTTGCAGGTCGGGTGCCCCAAAATGTTACTGCCAGCAGCAGCAGCCCCCTTCCTCCCCACCCGGCAGATTGGTATAGGTACCTTTAGGACATTTCTGTTGAAAACAGAGGCTATAGCGAATCGCACTACAAAATCCGAGAGCACTAACACTTGCTAAATAAAGGTGGCATCGGAGCATACGAATGAGGCAGGGAGAGGCTACTGTTGGCAATTGGTTTGGTGGGCGATAGTGAATAACCTCGGCATGCAAATAGGCAGAAGTGTGAGGATTGGCAGTGTCTGTAGAGAATTTTGGCATGCTCTTCAGTTGATTTTTTCCTCCTTACGTTGGCTATGAACTACAGGGGAAAGGCCTGGCCTTACTGTTGGGCAAAACATGTTTCATGATTTTAAGAAGTGTAGTCTGGCTGTACTGAGAGGGGCTGTACAGTACGGTAAATGTCTGTATACCCCTGCGATGTGCATCCAACTGTCACTTGAGATTGAACAGCGAACGAAGCAGCTGGGTTACTGACTGAATGTAAATGGAAGGCACATAGGAAGGGTGCTTGTGGTCACTCAAATGATTGAAACCTGGTTGATGCACTACCAAAGCTGGGGTACCAGGAGGGAACATTTGAGAGGTATTGAGATGGTGGTGTGCAGAGGTCAACATATGTTTCAGAGACACAGAGGTACTGCGGTCCTGGTCCCACATTGGGGGTAGACAAAAGTCCCTGCTAAAGATTTCTGTCCAACTGTTATCACATTTTGTGCAGCCTGGCTCCCTCTGTAAGGATTCCCCAGTGTCTTTCGATCCTACAGATGACTGTAGCAAACTTCCCAAATTTTTTCTTGGCCTCATACTCCCAAAGGAGTGCCTGACATTTGCCAGCCTAACGATACTCACATTCTGGGAAAAACCTCACTAACCATGCATATTTATGTACCACACATGGCAAATCCTTACAATTGCAGAACATCATATTGCACTTGTCATCTTTGAGGTACTGTAAGTATTTGGATTTGAGGGTAATATTCATCCTTGCTTGCTCTCTCCCATCTGAAGTCTACGGTGCTGCTATTCCTTTCTCACATCTCCCTTCAAAGAGACACGCGACACACAGACTCAATCACTCAGCAAACATATATGCTTTGACGTTTTCATATTGCTGTTTACCTTCTAATTATTCCCCCTTCACCACAAATACAGGCCTGCCATTCCTCATCCCCTCAGTCAACGCAGTCCTTCACTCTTTAGGCCCTCCAAGACCACCATGAACAAGAATCATGTCAGCAAGCAGAAGAAAAGCCTCAGTGTGCGCTTTTGTTCATACTGCTGCCCTCTAGTAACACTTCATGGCAACTGCAGCATAAGAATGGGACTGAGAAGAGGGCTGTCCTATGCAAATAATATCCTCCCATGCACACTTTCTTCTGAGACGGTCGGCGGCTTGTGCCGTGATACCACCTCCAACATATGGTCTTCAACCAAATTTTAAAAAAGCCCACCTGCCTTAGACGAAGGATTTTGCCACTCAAAGGAAGCACATGGGGACATCACCCTCATTTAGCAGGGTCCTAAATTGCCTGCTGTCAGCCTGTATACAGAACAAGGGCGTTCGTGGGCGTTCGTGAGCGTTCCTCAAAGGAAGGAGGTGGGTGATTAAATTCACAGTGCCAGGGCAGGCCCAGCCCAGCCCAGCCCAGCCCAGCCCAGCCCAGCCCAGCCCAGCCCAGCCCAGCCCAGCCCAGCCCAGCTCAGCTCAGCCCTGCACAGCCCAGCCCGGCACAGCGCACTGCTGTGGAGGTCCATTCCTTCACATCCTGCAGCAGGCATGATGCAGACCTATTAGAGCAAAGGCTTGACTCTGCCCTTGTCTGTCTCTTAAAGGAAACAATCTTTGTAGCTTCTTATTGCACCTAATAAATGGACTCTAGCTTGCCTCAAACTTGACCCATCATTTCATTAGCCAGAGCTCATACTTGACCTTTATTTCTATCCAAGCTCACTGACACAAAACCCCTGATTTGAGCAAGTGGCTCATACCAAAATAAAAAATCACCATCATCCAACCTATTTTACAACAAGTGTAGCCCCTTCCTCTTATTCTTGTGCTCAGTTATAACCCCCAATACCACAATTGCACTCTGCAATTCACCAAACTTAAAGGACAAAGAATGAAGACATTGATAAAGGAAGATAAGGCCTTGTCCCTATTGCACCTACTTGAGAGATAGGGCGGTTGGTAGAAGGTCATGAGGGAAAACATTGAAATTTCGGGACACACATGCCAAAAAGAGTGTCCACTTTTCTCCTCTGTTACCAAGTAAAAAAAAAAATTTGCAAAAAAAAAAAAATATTCACTTTTTGAAAATTTCCACCTTGGGATACTTCTACAGCATTGGCAGGATTCGAACCCTGGCCTGTGAGGGCTGTCCCCAAAAAAGGTACAAGACTTACCTTTGAGCTATAGCTCCTTGGTGGTCTAGAGGATTGCAGTAGTAACTATAAGCAACATACAGGCCTTGGTGTCCTTCCCTGCGGCATCCATTGCACATGAAAAGGATGACCATGACATAAGGACAATTTGATAGGCTACTTACATGGAAACCAGTGTGGTCCAGCGGGTAAGTGCCTGCCTTCCATCCAGGCAACCAGGGTTCAAATCCTGGGTTCGGCACCAGGTGACTGATGGTGGCAGAGCAGAGGTAAGTTGGAGGTGGGCCTAAAGGGCCAATTGGTAAGTAAAATGTGTCTGTGTGTTGTGTAAGAGTGGAATCATGCCTAGTGAATGAGGGATTGCAGGTTGGTTGGTAAGTAGTGAGTGGGTGGGGTCAGAGGGGAGGGGTATAGGAGGAGCCTAGTCAGAGTGGGTGGGGTCAGAGAGGAGGGGTGTAGGAGGAGCTGGGTCAGAGAGGAGGGGTATAGGAGGAGCCTAGTCAGAGTGGGTGGGGTCAGAGAGGAGGGGTTCAGGAGCAGCCTAGTCAGAGTGGGTGGGGTCAGAGAGGAGGGGTGTAGGAGGAGCTGGGTCAGATAGGAGGGGTATATGAGGAGCCTAGTCAGAGTGGGTGGGGTCAGAGAGGAGGGGTATAGGAGGAGCTGGGTGAGAGAGGAGGGGTATAGGAGGAGCTCGGTCGGAGAGGAGGGGTATAGGAGGAGCCGAGTGGGTGGGGTCAGAGAGGAGGGGTTCAGGAGCAGCCTAGTCAGAGTGGGTGGGGTCAGAGAGGAGGGGTATATGGGTGGGGTCAGAGAGCGGTGGAGTAGGATCCTGACTTATTGTGGGAAAGTGCAAATACTTTTTTACTGCACCCCCCTATACTCTCTGATTTCTGTTGGGAGGGGGCAGTCAAAAATGGGGGGTTCAGTATTAAAAGGTGCTTGGGCGCAACGTGAAGGCGATGAGGTGCACAGAATGGCATGGCTTCCAGGTACTTTTTGGGGGGGCTACCATTAGTTTTTATTGCTCTGATCCTCCCTCATGGGGTGTACCCCAAATGGTTAGGGGCAATGGGGGGGGAGGCAAGATGCTGTTTGACAGTTTCTATTACCAACAGGGGTCACCATACGATTCTTCTGCAGTTATGGTATTGAAAGGTAAAACAAGGAGCATGTGGCTGTATTTTTGCAGGTCGGGTGCCCCAAAATGTTAGTGCCAGCAGCAGCAGCCCCCTTCCTCCCCACCCGGCAGATTGGTATAGGTACCTTTAGGACATTTCTGTTGAAAACAGAGGCTATAGCGAATCGCACTACAAAATCCGAGAGCACTAACACTTGCTAAATAAAGGTGGCATCGGAGCATACGAATGAGGCAGGGAGAGGCTACTGTTGGCAATTGGTTTGGTGGGCGATAGTGAATAACCTCGGCATGCAAATAGGCAGAAGTGTGAGGATTGGCAGTGTCTGTAGAGAATTTTGGCATGCTCTTCAGTTGATTTTTTCCTCCTTACGTTGGCTATGAACTACAGGGGAAAGGCCTGGCCTTACTGTTGGGCAAAACATGTTTCATGATTTTAAGAAGTGTAGTCTGGCTGTACTGAGAGGGGCTGTACAGTACGGTAAATGTCTGTATACCCCTGCGATATGCATCCAACTGTCACTTGAGATTGAACAGCGAACGAAGCAGCTGGGTTACTGACTGAATGTAAATGGAAGGCACATAGGAAGGGTGCTTGTGGTCACTCAAATGATTGAAACCTGGTTGATGCACTACCAAAGCTGGGGTACCAGGAGGGAACATTTGAGGGGTATTGAGATGGTGGTGTGCAGAGGTCAACATATGTTTCAGAGACACAGAGGTACTGCGGTCCTGGTCCCACATTGGGGGTAGACAAAAGTCCCTGCTAAAGATTTCTGTCCAACTGTTATCACATTTTGTGCAGCCTGGCTCCCTCTGTAAGGATTCCCCAGTGTCTTTCGATCCTACAGATGACTGTAGCAAACTTCCCAAATTTTTTCTTGGCCTCATACTCCCAAAGGAGTGCCTGACATTTGCCAGCCTAACGATACTCACATTCTGGGAAAAACCTCACTAACCATGCATATTTATGTACCACACATGGCAAATCCTTACAATTGCAGAACATCATATTGCACTTGTCATCTTTGAGGTACTGTAAGTATTTGGATTTGAGGGTAATATTCATCCTTGCTTGCTCTCTCCCATCTGAAGTCTACGGTGCTGCTATTCCTTTCTCACATCTCCCTTCAAAGAGACACGCGACACACAGACTCAATCACTCAGCAAACATATATGCTTTGACGTTTTCATATTGCTGTTTACCTTCTAATTATTCCCCCTTCACCACAAATACAGGCCTGCCATTCCTCATCCCCTCAGTCAACGCAGTCCTTCACTCTTTAGGCCCTGCAAGACCACCATGAACAAGAATCATGTCAGCAAGCAGAAGAAAAGCCTCAGTGTGCGCTTTTGTTCATACTGCTGCCCTCTAGTAACACTTCATGGAAACTGCAGCATAAGAATGGGACTGAGAAGAGGGCTGTCCTATGCAAATAATATCCTCCCATGCACACTTTCTTCTGAGACGGTCGGCGGCTTGTGCCGTGATACCACCTCCAACATATGGTCTTCAACCAAATTTTAAAAAAGCCCACCTGCCTTAGACGAAGGATTTTGCCACTCAAAGGAAGCACATGGGGACATCACCCTCATTTAGCAGGGTCCTAAATTGCCTGCTGTCAGCCTGTATACAGAACAAGGGCGTTCGTGGGCGTTCGTGAGCGTTCCTCAAAGGAAGGAGGTGGGTGATTAAATTCACAGTGCCAGGGCAGGCCCAGCCCAGCCCAGCCCAGCCCAGCCCAGCCCAGCCCAGCCCAGCCCAGCCCAGCCCAGCCCAGCTCAGCCCTGCACAGCCCAGCCCGGCACAGCGCACTGCTGTGGAGGTCCATTCCTTCACATCCTGCAGCAGGCATGATGCAGACCTATTAGAGCAAAGGCTTGACTCTGCCCTTGTCTGTCTCTTAAAGGAAACAATCTTTGTAGCTTCTTATTGCACCTAATAAATGGACTCTAGCTTGCCTCAAACTTGACCCATCATTTCATTAGCCAGAGCTCATACTTGACCTTTATTTCTATCCAAGCTCACTGACACAAAACCCCTGATTTGAGCAAGTGGCTCACACCAAAATAAAAAATCACCATCATCCAACCTATTTTACAACAAGTGTAGCCCCTTCCTCTTATTCTTGTGCTCAGTTATAACCCCCAATACCACAATTGCACTCTGCAATTCACCAAACTTAAAGGACAAAGAATGAAGACATTGATAAAGGAAGATAAGGCCTTGTCCCTATTGCACCTACTTGAGAGATAGGGCGGTTGGTAGAAGGTCATGAGGGAAAACATTTGAAATTTCGGGACACACATGCCAAAAAGAGTGTCCACTTTTCTCCTCTGTTACCAAGTAAAAAAAAAATTTGCAAAAAAAAAAACTAGAGAGCAGAGGAATAGGTGGAGTAGGATCCTGACTTATTGTGGGAAAGTGCAAATACTTTTTTACTGCACCCCCCTATACTCTCTGATTTCTGTTGGGAGGGGGCAGTCAAAAATGGGGGGTTCAGTATTAAAAGGTGCTTGGGCGCAACGTGAAGGCGATGAGGTGCACAGAATGGCATGGCTTCCAGGTACTTTTTGGGGGGCTACCATTAGTTTTTATTGCTCTGATCCTCCCTCATGGGGTGTACCCCAAATGGTTAGGGGCAACGGGGGGGAGGCAAGATGCTGTTTGACAGTTTCTATTACCAACAGGGGTCACCATACGATTCTTCTGCAGTTATGGTATTGAAAGGTAAAACAAGGAGCATGTGGCTGTATTTTTGCAGGTCGGTGCCCCAAAATGTTACTGCCAGCAGCAGCAGCCCCCTTCCTCCCCACCCGGCAGATTGGTATAGGTACCTTTAGGACATTTCTGTTGAAAACAGAGGCTATAGCGAATCGCACTACAAAATCCGAGAGCACTAACACTTGCTAAATAAAGGTGGCATCGGAGCATACGAATGAGGCAGGGAGAGGCTACTGTTGGCAATTGGTTTGGTGGGTCATAGTGAATAACCTCGGCATGCAAATAGGCAGAAGTGTGAGGATTGGCAGTGTCTGTAGAGAATTTTGGCATGCTCTTCAGTTGATTGTTTCCTCCTTACGTTGGCTATGAACTACAGAGGAAAGGCCTGGCCTTACTGTTGGGCAAAACATGTTTCATGATTTTAAGAAGTGTAGTCTGGCTGTACTGAGAGGGGCTGTACAGTACGGTAAATGCCTGTATACCCCTGCGATGTGCATCCAACTGTCACTTGAGATTGAACAGCGAACGAAGCAGCTGGGTTACTGACTGAATGTAAATGGAAGGCACATAGGAAGGGTGCTTGTGGTCACTCAAATGATTGAAACCCGGTTGATGCACTACCAAAGCTGGGGTACCAGGAGGGAACATTTGAGGGGTATTGAGATGGTGGTGTGCAGAGGTCAACATATGTTTCAGAGACACAGAGGTACTGCGGTCCTGGTCCCACATTGGGGGTAGACAAAAGTCCCTGCTAAAGATTTCTGTCCAACTGTTATCACATTTTGTGCAGCCTGGCTCCCTCTGTAAGGATTCCCCAGTGTCTTTCGATCCTACAGATGACTGTAGCAAACTTCCCAAATTTTTTCTTGGCCTCATACTCCCAAAGGAGTGCCTGACATTTGCCAGCCTAACGATACTCACATTCTGGGAAAAACCTCACTAACCATGCATATTTATGTACCACACATGGCAAATCCTTACAATTGCAGAACATCATATCGCACTTGTCATCTTTGAGGTACTGTAAGTATTTGGATTTGAGGGTAATATTCATCCTTGCTTGCTCTCTCCCATCTGAAGTCTACGGTGCTGCTATTCCTTTCTCACATCTCCCTTCAAAGAGACACGCGACACACAGACTCAATCACTCAGCAAACATATATGCTTTGACGTTTTCATATTGCTGTTTACCTTCTAATTATTCCCCCTTCACCACAAATACAGGCCTGCCATTCCTCATCCCCTCAGTCAACGCAGTCCTTCACTCTTTAGGCCCTGCAAGACCACCATGAACAAGAATCATGTCAGCAAGCAGAAGAAAAGCCTCAGTGTGCTCTTTTGTTCATACTGCTGCCCTCTAGTAACACTTCATGGCAACTGCAGCATAAGAATGGGACTGAGAAGAGGGCTGTCCTATGCAAATAATATCCTCCCATGCACACTTTCTTCTGAGACGGTCGGCGGCTTGTGCCGTGATACCACCTCCAACATATGGTCTTCAACCAAATTTTAAAAAAGCCCACCTGCCTTAGACGAAGGATTTTGCCACTCAAAGGAAGCACATGGGGACATCACCCTCATTTAGCAGGGTCCGAAATTGCCTGCTGTCAGCCTGTATACAGAACAAGGGCGTTCGTGGGCGTTCGTGAGCGTTCCTCAAAGGAAGGAGGTGGGTGATTAAATTCACAGTGCCAGGGCAGGCCCAGCTCAGCCCTGCACAGCCCAGCCCGGCACAGCGCACTGCTGTGGAGGTCCATTCCTTCACATCCTGCAGCAGGCATGATGCAGACCTATTAGAGCAAAGGCTTGACTCTGCCCTTGTCTGTCTCTTAAAGGAAACAATCTTTGTAGCTTCTTATTGCACCTAATAAATGGACTCTAGCTTGCCTCAAACTTGACCCATCATTTCATTAGCCAGAGCTCATACTTGACCTTTATTTCTATCCAAGCTCACTGACACAAAACCCCTGATTTGAGCAAGTGGCTCACACCAAAATAAAAAATCACCATCATCCAACCTATTTTACAACAAGTGTAGCCCCTTCCTCTTATTCTTGTGCTCAGTTATAACCCCCAATACCACAATTGCACTCTGCAATTCACCAAACTTAAAGGACAAAGAATGAAGACATTGATAAAGGAAGATAAGGCCTTGTCCCTATTGCACCTACTTGAGAGATAGGGCGGTTGGTAGAAGGTCATGAGGGAAAACATTTGAAATTTCGGGACACACATGCCAAAAAGAGTGTCCACTTTTCTCCTCAGTTACCAAGTAAAAAAAAAATTTGCAAAAAAAAAAAACTATTCACTTTTTGAAAATTTCCACCTTGGGATACTTCTACAGCATTGGCAGGATTCGAACCCTGGCCTGTGAGGGCTGTCCCCACCAAAGGTACAAGACTTACCTTTGAGCTATAGCTCCTTGGTGGTCTAGAGGATTGCAGTAGTAACTATAAGCAACATACAGGCCTTGGTGTCCTTCCCTGCGGCATCCATTGCACATGAAAAGGATGACCATGACATAAGGACAATTTGATAGGCTACTTACATGGAAACCAGTGTGGTCCAGTGGGTAAGTGCCTGCCTTCCATCCAGGCAACCAGGGTTCAAATCCCGGGTTCGGCACCAGGTGACTGATGGTGGCAGAGCAGAGGTAAGTTGGAGGTGGGCCTAAAGGGCCAATTGGTAAGTAAAATGTGTCTGTGTGTTGTGTAAGAGTGGAATCATGCCTAGTGAATGAGGGATTGCAGGTTGGTTGGTAAGTAGTGAGTGGGTGGGGTCAGAGGGGAGGGGTTCAGGAGCAGCCTAGTCAGAGTGGGTGGGGTCAGAGATGAGGGGTTCAGGAGCAGCCTAGTCAGAGTGGGTGGGGTCAGAGAGGAGGGGTGTAGGAGGAGCTGGGTCAGAGAGGAGGGGTATAGGAGGAGCTGGGTCGGATAGGAGGGGTATAGGAGGAGCCTAGTCAGAGTGGGTGGGGTCAGAGAGGAGGGGTATAGGAGAAGCTGGGTGAGAGAGGAGGGGTATAGGAGGAGCTCGGTCGGAGAGGAGGGGTATAGGAGGAGCCAAGTCAGAGTGGGTGGGGTCAGAGAGGAGGGGTTCAGGAGCAGCCTAGTCAGAGTGGGTGGGGTCAGAGAGGAGGGGTATATGGGTGGGGTCAGAGAGCGGTGGAGTAGGATCCTGACTTATTGTGGGAAAGTGCAAATACTTTTTTACTGCACCCCCCTATACTCTCTGATTTCTGTTGGGAGGGGGCAGTCAAAAATGGGGGGTTCAGTATTAAAAGGTGCTTGGGCGCAACGTGAAGGCGATGAGGTGCACAGAATGGCATGGCTTCCAGGTACTTTTTGGGGGGGCTACCATTAGTTTTTATTGCTCTGATCCTCCCTCATGGGGTGTACCCCAAATGGTTAGGGGCAACGGGGGGGGAGGCAAGATGCTGTTTGACAGTTTCTATTACCAACAGGGGTCACCATACGATTCTTCTGCAGTTATGGTATTGAAAGGTAAAACAAGGAGCATGTGGCTGTATTTTTGCAGGTCGGTGCCCCAAAATGTTACTGCCAGCAGCAGCAGCCCCCTTCCTCCCCACCCGGCAGATTGGTATAGGTACCTTTAGGACATTTCTGTTGAAAACAGAGGCTATAGCGAATCGCACTACAAAATCCGAGAGCACTAACACTTGCTAAATAAAGGTGGCATCGGAGCATACGAATGAGGCAGGGAGAGGCTACTGTTGGCAATTGGTTTGGTGGGTCATAGTGAATAACCTCGGCATGCAAATAGGCAGAAGTGTGAGGATTGGCAGTGTCTGTAGAGAATTTTGGCATGCTCTTCAGTTGATTGTTTCCTCCTTACGTTGGCTATGAACTACAGAGGAAAGGCCTGGCCTTACTGTTGGGCAAAACATGTTTCATGATTTTAAGAAGTGTAGTCTGGCTGTACTGAGAGGGGCTGTACAGTACGGTAAATGCCTGTATACCCCTGCGATGTGCATCCAACTGTCACTTGAGATTGAACAGCGAACGAAGCAGCTGGGTTACTGACTGAATGTAAATGGAAGGCACATAGGAAGGGTGCTTGTGGTCACTCAAATGATTGAAACCCGGTTGATGCACTACCAAAGCTGGGGTACCAGGAGGGAACATTTGAGGGGTATTGAGATGGTGGTGTGCAGAGGTCAACATATGTTTCAGAGACACAGAGGTACTGCGGTCCTGGTCCCACATTGGGGGTAGACAAAAGTCCCTGCTAAAGATTTCTGTCCAACTGTTATCACATTTTGTGCAGCCTGGCTCCCTCTGTAAGGATTCCCCAGTGTCTTTCGATCCTACAGATGACTGTAGCAAACTTCCCAAATTTTTTCTTGGCCTCATACTCCCAAAGGAGTGCCTGACATTTGCCAGCCTAACGATACTCACATTCTGGGAAAAACCTCACTAACCATGCATATTTATGTACCACACATGGCAAATCCTTACAATTGCAGAACATCATATCGCACTTGTCATCTTTGAGGTACTGTAAGTATTTGGATTTGAGGGTAATATTCATCCTTGCTTGCTCTCTCCCATCTGAAGTCTACGGTGCTGCTATTCCTTTCTCACATCTCCCTTCAAAGAGACACGCGACACACAGACTCAATCACTCAGCAAACATATATGCTTTGACGTTTTCATATTGCTGTTTACCTTCTAATTATTCCCCCTTCACCACAAATACAGGCCTGCCATTCCTCATCCCCTCAGTCAACGCAGTCCTTCACTCTTTAGGCCCTGCAAGACCACCATGAACAAGAATCATGTCAGCAAGCAGAAGAAAAGCCTCAGTGTGCTCTTTTGTTCATACTGCTGCCCTCTAGTAACACTTCATGGCAACTGCAGCATAAGAATGGGACTGAGAAGAGGGCTGTCCTATGCAAATAATATCCTCCCATGCACACTTTCTTCTGAGACGGTCGGCGGCTTGTGCCGTGATACCACCTCCAACATATGGTCTTCAACCAAATTTTAAAAAAGCCCACCTGCCTTAGACGAAGGATTTTGCCACTCAAAGGAAGCACATGGGGACATCACCCTCATTTAGCAGGGTCCTAAATTGCCTGCTGTCAGCCTGTATACAGAACAAGGGCGTTCGTGGGCGTTCGTGAGCGTTCCTCAAAGGAAGGAGGTGGGTGATTAAATTCACAGTGCCAGGGCAGGCCCAGCCCAGCCCAGCCCAGCCCAGCTCAGCCCTGCACAGCCCAGCCCGGCACAGCGCACTGCTGTGGAGGTCCATTCCTTCACATCCTGCAGCAGGCATGATGCAGACCTATTAGAGCAAAGGCTTGACTCTGCCCTTGTCTGTCTCTTAAAGGAAACAATCTTTGTAGCTTCTTATTGCACCTAATAAATGGACTCTAGCTTGCCTCAAACTTGACCCATCATTTCATTAGCCAGAGCTCATACTTGACCTTTATTTCTATCCAAGCTCACTGACACAAAACCCCTGATTTGAGCAAGTGGCTCACACCAAAATAAAAAATCACCATCATCCAACCTATTTTACAACAAGTGTAGCCCCTTCCTCTTATTCTTGTGCTCAGTTATAACCCCCAATACCACAATTGCACTCTGCAATTCACCAAACTTAAAGGACAAAGAATGAAGACATTGATAAAGGAAGATAAGGCCTTGTCCCTATTGCACCTACTTGAGAGATAGGGCGGTTGGTAGAAGGTCATGAGGGAAAACATTTGAAATTTCAGGACACACATGCCAAAAAGAGTGTCCACTTTTCTCCTCTGTTACCAAGTAAAAAAAAAATTTGCAAAAAAAAAAAACTATTCACTTTTTGAAAATTTCCACCTTGGGATACTTCTACAGCATTGGCAGGATTCGAACCCTGGCCTGTGAGGGCTGTCCCCACCAAAGGTACAAGACTTACCTTTGAGCTATAGCTCCTTGGTGGTCTAGAGGATTGCAGTAGTAACTATAAGCAACATACAGGCCTTGGTGTCCTTCCCTGCGGCATCCATTGCACATGAAAAGGATGACCATGACATAAGGACAATTTGATAGGCTACTTACATGGAAACCAGTGTGGTCCAGTGGGTAAGTGCCTGCCTTCCATCCAGGCAACCAGGGTTCAAATCCCGGGTTCGGCACCAGGTGACTGATGGTGGCAGAGCAGAGGTAAGTTGGAGGTGGGCCTAAAGGGCCAATTGGTAAGTAAAATGTGTCTGTGTGTTGTGTAAGAGTGGAATCATGCCTAGTGAATGAGGGATTGCAGGTTGGTTGGTAAGTAGTGAGTGGGTGGGGTCAGAGGGGAGGGGTTCAGGAGCAGCCTAGTCAGAGTGGGTGGGGTCAGAGATGAGGGGTTCAGGAGCAGCCTAGTCAGAGTGGGTGGGGTCAGAGAGGAGGGGTGTAGGAGGAGCTGGGTCAGAGAGGAGGGGTATAGGAGGAGCTGGGTCGGATAGGAGGGGTATAGGAGGAGCCTAGTCAGAGTGGGTGGGGTCAGAGAGGAGGGGTATAGGAGGAGCTGGGTGAGAGAGGAGGGGTATAGGAGGAGCTCGGTCGGAGAGGAGGGGTATAGGAGGAGCTCGGTCAGAGAGGAGGGGTATAGGAGGAGCCAAGTCAGAGTGGGTGGGGTCAGAGAGGAGGGGTTCAGGAGCAGCCTAGTCAGAGTGGGTGGGGTCAGAGAGGAGGGGTATATGGGTGGGGTCAGAGAGCGGTGGAGTAGGATCCTGACTTATTGTGGGAAAGTGCAAATACTTTTTTACTGCACCCCCCTATACTCTCTGATTTCTGTTGGGAGGGGGCAGTCAAAAATGGGGGGTTCAGTATTAAAAGGTGCTTGGGCGCAACGTGAAGGCGATGAGGTGCACAGAATGGCATGGCTTCCAGGTACTTTTTGGGGGGGCTACCATTAGTTTTTATTGCTCTGATCCTCCCTCATGGGGTGTACCCCAAATGGTTAGGGGCAACGGGGGGGGAGGCAAGATGCTGTTTGACAGTTTCTATTACCAACAGGGGTCACCATACGATTCTTCTGCAGTTATGGTATTGAAAGGTAAAACAAGGAGCATGTGGCTGTATTTTTGCAGGTCGGTGCCCCAAAATGTTACTGCCAGCAGCAGCAGCCCCCTTCCTCCCCACCCGGCAGATTGGTATAGGTACCTTTAGGACATTTCTGTTGAAAACAGAGGCTATAGCGAATCGCACTACAAAATCCGAGAGCACTAACACTTGCTAAATAAAGGTGGCATCGGAGCATACGAATGAGGCAGGGAGAGGCTACTGTTGGCAATTGGTTTGGTGGGTCATAGTGAATAACCTCGGCATGCAAATAGGCAGAAGTGTGAGGATTGGCAGTGTCTGTAGAGAATTTTGGCATGCTCTTCAGTTGATTGTTTCCTCCTTACGTTGGCTATGAACTACAGAGGAAAGGCCTGGCCTTACTGTTGGGCAAAACATGTTTCATGATTTTAAGAAGTGTAGTCTGGCTGTACTGAGAGGGGCTGTACAGTACGGTAAATGCCTGTATACCCCTGCGATGTGCATCCAACTGTCACTTGAGATTGAACAGCGAACGAAGCAGCTGGGTTACTGACTGAATGTAAATGGAAGGCACATAGGAAGGGTGCTTGTGGTCACTCAAATGATTGAAACCCGGTTGATGCACTACCAAAGCTGGGGTACCAGGAGGGAACATTTGAGGGGTATTGAGATGGTGGTGTGCAGAGGTCAACATATGTTTCAGAGACACAGAGGTACTGCGGTCCTGGTCCCACATTGGGGGTAGACAAAAGTCCCTGCTAAAGATTTCTGTCCAACTGTTATCACATTTTGTGCAGCCTGGCTCCCTCTGTAAGGATTCCCCAGTGTCTTTCGATCCTACAGATGACTGTAGCAAACTTCCCAAATTTTTTCTTGGCCTCATACTCCCAAAGGAGTGCCTGACATTTGCCAGCCTAACGATACTCACATTCTGGGAAAAACCTCACTAACCATGCATATTTATGTACCACACATGGCAAATCCTTACAATTGCAGAACATCATATCGCACTTGTCATCTTTGAGGTACTGTAAGTATTTGGATTTGAGGGTAATATTCATCCTTGCTTGCTCTCTCCCATCTGAAGTCTACGGTGCTGCTATTCCTTTCTCACATCTCCCTTCAAAGAGACACGCGACACACAGACTCAATCACTCAGCAAACATATATGCTTTGACGTTTTCATATTGCTGTTTACCTTCTAATTATTCCCCCTTCACCACAAATACAGGCCTGCCATTCCTCATCCCCTCAGTCAACGCAGTCCTTCACTCTTTAGGCCCTGCAAGACCACCATGAACAAGAATCATGTCAGCAAGCAGAAGAAAAGCCTCAGTGTGCTCTTTTGTTCATACTGCTGCCCTCTAGTAATACTTCATGGCAACTGCAGCATAAGAATGGGACTGAGAAGAGGGCTGTCCTATGCAAATAATATCCTCCCATGCACACTTTCTTCTGAGACGGTCGGCGGCTTGTGCCGTGATACCACCTCCAACATATGGTCTTCAACCAAATTTTAAAAAAGCCCACCTGCCTTAGACGAAGGATTTTGCCACTCAAAGGAAGCACATGGGGACATCACCCTCATTTAGCAGGGTCCTAAATTGCCTGCTGTCAGCCTGTATACAGAACAAGGGCGTTCGTGGGCGTTCGTGAGCGTTCCTCAAAGGAAGGAGGTGGGTGATTAAATTCACAGTGCCAGGGCAGGCCCAGCCCAGCCCAGCCCAGCCCAGCTCAGCCCTGCACAGCCCAGCCCCGCACAGCGCACTGCTGTGGAGGTCCATTCCTTCACATCCTGCAGCAGGCATGATGCAGACCTATTAGAGCAAAGGCTTGACTCTGCCCTTGTCTGTCTCTTAAAGGAAACAATCTTTGTAGCTTCTTATTGCACCTAATAAATGGACTCTAGCTTGCCTCAAACTTGACCCATCATTTCATTAGCCAGAGCTCATACTTGACCTTTATTTCTATCCAAGCTCACTGACACAAAACCCCTGATTTGAGCAAGTGGCTCACACCAAAATAAAAAATCACCATCATCCAACCTATTTTACAACAAGTGTAGCCCCTTCCTCTTATTCTTGTGCTCAGTTATAACCCCCAATACCACAATTGCACTCTGCAATTCACCAAACTTAAAGGACAAAGAATGAAGACATTGATAAAGGAAGATAAGGCCTTGTCCCTATTGCACCTACTTGAGAGATAGGGCGGTTGGTAGAAGGTCATGAGGGAAAACATTTGAAATTTCGGGACACACATGCCAAAAAGAGTGTCCACTTTTCTCCTCTGTTACCAAGTAAAAAAAAAATTTGCACAAAAAAAAAACGATTCACTTTTTGAAAATGTCCACCTTGGGATACTTCTACAGCATTGGCAGGATTCGAACCCTGGCCTGTGAGGGCTGTCCCCACCAAAGGTACAAGACTTACCTTTGAGCTATAGCTCCTTGGTGGTCTAGAGGATTGCAGTAGTAACTATAAGCAACATACAGGCCTTGGTGTCCTTCCCTGCGGCATCCATTGCACATGAAAAGGATGACCATGACATAAGGACAATTTGATAGGCTACTTACATGGAAACCAGTGTGGTCCAGTGGGTAAGTGCCTGCCTTCCATCCAGGCAACCAGGGTTCAAATCCCGGGTTCGGCACCAGGTGACTGATGGTGGCAGAGCAGAGGTAAGTTGGAGGTGGGCCTAAAGGGCCAATTGGTAAGTAAAATGTGTCTGTGTGTTGTGTAAGAGTGGAATCATGCCTAGTGAATGAGGGATTGCAGGTTGGTTGGTAAGTAGTGAGTGGGTGGGGTCAGAGGGGAGGGGTGTAGGAGGAGCTGGGTCAGAGAGGAGGGGTATAGGAGGAGCCTAGTCAGAGTGGGTGGGGTCAGAGAGGAGGGGTTCAGGAGCAGCCTAGTCAGAGTGGGTGGGGTCAGAGAAGAGGGGTGTAGGAGGAGCTGGGTCAGAGAGGAAGGGTATAGGAGGAGCTGGGTCAGATAGGAGGGGTATAGGAGGAGCTCGGTCGGAGAGGAGGGGTATAGGAGGAGCCAAGTCAGAGTGGGTGGGGTCAGAGAGGAGGGGTTCAGGAGCAGCCTAGTCAGAGTGGGTGGGGTCAGAGAGGAGGGGTATATGGGTGGGGTCAGAGAGCAGAGGAATAGGTGGAGTAGGATCCTGACTTATTGTGGGAAAGTGCAAATACTTTTTTACTGCACCCCCCTATACTCTCTGATTTCTGTTGGGAGGGGGCAGTCAAAAATGGGGGGTTCAGTATTAAAAGGTGCTTGGGCGCAACGTGAAGGCGATGAGGTGCACAGAATGGCATGGCTTCCAGGTACTTTTTGGGGGGGCTACCATTAGTTTTTATTGCTATGATCCTCCCTCATGGGGTGTACCCCAAATGGTTAGGGGCAATGGGGGGGGAGGCAAGATGCTGTTTGACAGTTTCTATTACCAACAGGGGTCACCATACGATTCTTCTGCAGTTATGGTATTGAAAGGTAAAACAAGGAGCATGTGGCTGTATTTTTGCAGGTCGGGTGCCCCAAAATGTTACTGCCAGCAGCAGCAGCCCCCTTCCTCCCCACCCGGCAGATTGGTATAGGTACCTTTAGGACATTTCTGTTGAAAACAGAGGCTATAGCGAATCGCACTACAAAATCCGAGAGCACTAACACTTGCTAAATAAAGGTGGCATCGGAGCATACGAATGAGGCAGGGAGAGGCTACTGTTGGCAATTGGTTTGGTGGGCGATAGTGAATAACCTCGGCATGCAAATAGGCAGAAGTGTGAGGATTGGCAGTGTCTGTAGAGAATTTTGGCATGCTCTTCAGTTGATTTTTTCCTCCTTACGTTGGCTATGAACTACAGGGGAAAGGCCTGGCCTTACTGTTGGGCAAAACATGTTTCATGATTTTAAGAAGTGTAGTCTGGCTGTACTGAGAGGGGCTGTACAGTACGGTAAATGTCTGTATACCCCTGCGATGTGCATCCAACTGTCACTTGAGATTGAACAGCGAACGAAGCAGCTGGGTTACTGACTGAATGTAAATGGAAGGCACATAGGAAGGGTGCTTGTGGTCACTCAAATGATTGAAACCTGGTTGATGCACTACCAAAGCTGGGGTACCAGGAGGGAACATTTGAGAGGTATTGAGATGGTGGTGTGCAGAGGTCAACATATGTTTCAGAGACACAGAGGTACTGCGGTCCTGGTCCCACATTGGGGGTAGACAAAAGTCCCTGCTAAAGATTTCTGTCCAACTGTTATCACATTTTGTGCAGCCTGGCTCCCTCTGTAAGGATTCCCCAGTGTCTTTCGATCCTACAGATGACTGTAGCAAACTTCCCAAATTTTTTCTTGGCCTCATACTCCCAAAGGAGTGCCTGACATTTGCCAGCCTAACGATACTCACATTCTGGGAAAAACCTCACTAACCATGCATATTTATGTACCACACATGGCAAATCCTTACAATTGCAGAACATCATATTGCACTTGTCATCTTTGAGGTACTGTAAGTATTTGGATTTGAGGGTAATATTCATCCTTGCTTGCTCTCTCCCATCTGAAGTCTACGGTGCTGCTATTCCTTTCTCACATCTCCCTTCAAAGAGACACGCGACACACAGACTCAATCACTCAGCAAACATATATGCTTTGACGTTTTCATATTGCTGTTTACCTTCTAATTATTCCCCCTTCACCACAAATACAGGCCTGCCATTCCTCATCCCCTCAGTCAACGCAGTCCTTCACTCTTTAGGCCCTCCAAGACCACCATGAACAAGAATCATGTCAGCAAGCAGAAGAAAAGCCTCAGTGTGCGCTTTTGTTCATACTGCTGCCCTCTAGTAACACTTCATGGCAACTGCAGCATAAGAATGGGACTGAGAAGAGGGCTGTCCTATGCAAATAATATCCTCCCATGCACACTTTCTTCTGAGACGGTCGGCGGCTTGTGCCGTGATACCACCTCCAACATATGGTCTTCAACCAAATTTTAAAAAAGCCCACCTGCCTTAGACGAAGGATTTTGCCACTCAAAGGAAGCACATGGGGACATCACCCTCATTTAGCAGGGTCCTAAATTGCCTGCTGTCAGCCTGTATACAGAACAAGGGCGTTCGTGGGCGTTCGTGAGCGTTCCTCAAAGGAAGGAGGTGGGTGATTAAATTCACAGTGCCAGGGCAGGCCCAGCCCAGCCCAGCCCAGCCCAGCTCAGCCCTGCACAGCCCAGCCCGGCACAGCGCACTGCTGTGGAGGTCCATTCCTTCACATCCTGCAGCAGGCATGATGCAGACCTATTAGAGCAAAGGCTTGACTCTGCCCTTGTCTGTCTCTTAAAGGAAACAATCTTTGTAGCTTCTTATTGCACCTAATAAATGGACTCTAGCTTGCCTCAAACTTGACCCATCATTTCATTAGCCAGAGCTCATACTTGACCTTTATTTCTATCCAAGCTCACTGACACAAAACCCCTGATTTGAGCAAGTGGCTCACACCAAAATAAAAAATCACCATCATCCAACCTATTTTACAACAAGTGTAGCCCCTTCCTCTTATTCTTGTGCTCAGTTATAACCCCCAATACCACAATTGCACTCTGCAATTCACCAAACTTAAAGGACAAAGAATGAAGACATTGATAAAGGAAGATAAGGCCTTGTCCCTATTGCACCTACTTGAGAGATAGGGCGGTTGGTAGAAGGTCATGAGGGAAAACATTTGAAATTTCGGGACACACATGCCAAAAAGAGTGTCCACTTTTCTCCTCTGTTACCAAGTAAAAAAAAAATTTGCAAAAAAAAAAAACTATTCACTTTTTGAAAATTTCCACCTTGGGATACTTCTACAGCATTGGCAGGATTCGAACCCTGGCCTGTGAGGGCTGTCCCCACCAAAGGTACAAGACTTACCTTTGAGCTATAGCTCCTTGGTGGTCTAGAGGATTGCAGTAGTAACTATAAGCAACATACAGGCCTTGGTGTCCTTCCCTGCGGCATCCATTGCACATGAAAAGGATGACCATGACATAAGGACAATTTGATAGGCTACTTACATGGAAACCAGTGTGGTCCAGTGGGTAAGTGCCTGCCTTCCATCCAGGCAACCAGGGTTCAAATCCCGGGTTCGGCACCAGGTGACTGATGGTGGCAGAGCAGAGGTAAGTTGGAGGTGGGCCTAAAGGGCCAATTGGTAAGTAAAATGTGTCTGTGTGTTGTGTAAGAGTGGAATCATGCCTAGTGAATGAGGGATTGCAGGTTGGTTGGTAAGTAGTGAGTGGGTGGGGTCAGAGGGGAGGGGTTCAGGAGCAGCCTAGTCAGAGTGGGTGGGGTCAGAGATGAGGGGTTCAGGAGCAGCCTAGTCAGAGTGGGTGGGGTCAGAGAGGAGGGGTGTAGGAGGAGCTGGGTCAGAGAGGAGGGGTATAGGAGGAGCTGGGTCAGATAGGAGGGGTATAGGAGGAGCCTAGTCAGAGTGGGTGGGGTCAGAGAGGAGGGGTATAGGAGGAGCTGGGTGAGAGAGGAGGGGTATAGGAGGAGCTCGGTCGGAGAGGAGGGGTATAGGAGGAGCTCGGTCGGAGAGGAGGGGTATAGGAGGAGCCAAGTCAGAGTGGGTGGGGTCAGAGAGGAGGGGTTCAGGAGCAGCCTAGTCAGAGTGGGTGGGGTCAGAGAGGAGGGGTATATGGGTGGGGTCAGAGAGCGGTGGAGTAGGATCCTGACTTATTGTGGGAAAGTGCAAATACTTTTTTACTGCACCCCCCTATACTCTCTGATTTCTGTTGGGAGGGGGCAGTCAAAAATGGGGGGTTCAGTATTAAAAGGTGCTTGGGCGCAACGTGAAGGCGATGAGGTGCACAGAATGGCATGGCTTCCAGGTACTTTTTGGGGGGGCTACCATTAGTTTTTATTGCTCTGATCCTCCCTCATGGGGTGTACCCCAAATGGTTAGGGGCAACGGGGGGGGAGGCAAGATGCTGTTTGACAGTTTCTATTACCAACAGGGGTCACCATACGATTCTTCTGCAGTTATGGTATTGAAAGGTAAAACAAGGAGCATGTGGCTGTATTTTTGCAGGTCGGTGCCCCAAAATGTTACTGCCAGCAGCAGCAGCCCCCTTCCTCCCCACCCGGCAGATTGGTATAGGTACCTTTAGGACATTTCTGTTGAAAACAGAGGCTATAGCGAATCGCACTACAAAATCCGAGAGCACTAACACTTGCTAAATAAAGGTGGCATCGGAGCATACGAATGAGGCAGGGAGAGGCTACTGTTGGCAATTGGTTTGGTGGGTCATAGTGAATAACCTCGGCATGCAAATAGGCAGAAGTGTGAGGATTGGCAGTGTCTGTAGAGAATTTTGGCATGCTCTTCAGTTGATTGTTTCCTCCTTACGTTGGCTATGAACTACAGAGGAAAGGCCTGGCCTTACTGTTGGGCAAAACATGTTTCATGATTTTAAGAAGTGTAGTCTGGCTGTACTGAGAGGGGCTGTACAGTACGGTAAATGCCTGTATACCCCTGCGATGTGCATCCAACTGTCACTTGAGATTGAACAGCGAACGAAGCAGCTGGGTTACTGACTGAATGTAAATGGAAGGCACATAGGAAGGGTGCTTGTGGTCACTCAAATGATTGAAACCCGGTTGATGCACTACCAAAGCTGGGGTACCAGGAGGGAACATTTGAGGGGTATTGAGATGGTGGTGTGCAGAGGTCAACATATGTTTCAGAGACACAGAGGTACTGCGGTCCTGGTCCCACATTGGGGGTAGACAAAAGTCCCTGCTAAAGATTTCTGTCCAACTGTTATCACATTTTGTGCAGCCTGGCTCCCTCTGTAAGGATTCCCCAGTGTCTTTCGATCCTACAGATGACTGTAGCAAACTTCCCAAATTTTTTCTTGGCCTCATACTCCCAAAGGAGTGCCTGACATTTGCCAGCCTAACGATACTCACATTCTGGGAAAAACCTCACTAACCATGCATATTTATGTACCACACATGGCAAATCCTTACAATTGCAGAACATCATATCGCACTTGTCATCTTTGAGGTACTGTAAGTATTTGGATTTGAGGGTAATATTCATCCTTGCTTGCTCTCTCCCATCTGAAGTCTACGGTGCTGCTATTCCTTTCTCACATCTCCCTTCAAAGAGACACGCGACACACAGACTCAATCACTCAGCAAACATATATGCTTTGACGTTTTCATATTGCTGTTTACCTTCTAATTATTCCCCCTTCACCACAAATACAGGCCTGCCATTCCTCATCCCCTCAGTCAACGCAGTCCTTCACTCTTTAGGCCCTGCAAGACCACCATGAACAAGAATCATGTCAGCAAGCAGAAGAAAAGCCTCAGTGTGCTCTTTTGTTCATACTGCTGCCCTCTAGTAATACTTCATGGCAACTGCAGCATAAGAATGGGACTGAGAAGAGGGCTGTCCTATGCAAATAATATCCTCCCATGCACACTTTCTTCTGAGACGGTCGGCGGCTTGTGCCGTGATACCACCTCCAACATATGGTCTTCAACCAAATTTTAAAAAAGCCCACCTGCCTTAGACGAAGGATTTTGCCACTCAAAGGAAGCACATGGGGACATCACCCTCATTTAGCAGGGTCCTAAATTGCCTGCTGTCAGCCTGTATACAGAACAAGGGCGTTCGTGGGCGTTCGTGAGCGTTCCTCAAAGGAAGGAGGTGGGTGATTAAATTCACAGTGCCAGGGCAGGCCCAGCCCAGCCCAGCCCAGCCCAGCTCAGCCCTGCACAGCCCAGCCCCGCACAGCGCACTGCTGTGGAGGTCCATTCCTTCACATCCTGCAGCAGGCATGATGCAGACCTATTAGAGCAAAGGCTTGACTCTGCCCTTGTCTGTCTCTTAAAGGAAACAATCTTTGTAGCTTCTTATTGCACCTAATAAATGGACTCTAGCTTGCCTCAAACTTGACCCATCATTTCATTAGCCAGAGCTCATACTTGACCTTTATTTCTATCCAAGCTCACTGACACAAAACCCCTGATTTGAGCAAGTGGCTCACACCAAAATAAAAAATCACCATCATCCAACCTATTTTACAACAAGTGTAGCCCCTTCCTCTTATTCTTGTGCTCAGTTATAACCCCCAATACCACAATTGCACTCTGCAATTCACCAAACTTAAAGGACAAAGAATGAAGACATTGATAAAGGAAGATAAGGCCTTGTCCCTATTGCACCTACTTGAGAGATAGGGCGGTTGGTAGAAGGTCATGAGGGAAAACATTTGAAATTTCGGGACACACATGCCAAAAAGAGTGTCCACTTTTCTCCTCTGTTACCAAGTAAAAAAAAAATTTGCACAAAAAAAAAACGATTCACTTTTTGAAAATGTCCACCTTGGGATACTTCTACAGCATTGGCAGGATTCGAACCCTGGCCTGTGAGGGCTGTCCCCACCAAAGGTACAAGACTTACCTTTGAGCTATAGCTCCTTGGTGGTCTAGAGGATTGCAGTAGTAACTATAAGCAACATACAGGCCTTGGTGTCCTTCCCTGCGGCATCCATTGCACATGAAAAGGATGACCATGACATAAGGACAATTTGATAGGCTACTTACATGGAAACCAGTGTGGTCCAGTGGGTAAGTGCCTGCCTTCCATCCAGGCAACCAGGGTTCAAATCCCGGGTTCGGCACCAGGTGACTGATGGTGGCAGAGCAGAGGTAAGTTGGAGGTGGGCCTAAAGGGCCAATTGGTAAGTAAAATGTGTCTGTGTGTTGTGTAAGAGTGGAATCATGCCTAGTGAATGAGGGATTGCAGGTTGGTTGGTAAGTAGTGAGTGGGTGGGGTCAGAGGGGAGGGGTGTAGGAGGAGCTGGGTCAGAGAGGAGGGGTATAGGAGGAGCCTAGTCAGAGTGGGTGGGGTCAGAGAGGAGGGGTTCAGGAGCAGCCTAGTCAGAGTGGGTGGGGTCAGAGAAGAGGGGTGTAGGAGGAGCTGGGTCAGAGAGGAAGGGTATAGGAGGAGCTGGGTCAGATAGGAGGGGTATAGGAGGAGCTCGGTCGGAGAGGAGGGGTATAGGAGGAGCCAAGTCAGAGTGGGTGGGGTCAGAGAGGAGGGGTTCAGGAGCAGCCTAGTCAGAGTGGGTGGGGTCAGAGAGGAGGGGTATATGGGTGGGGTCAGAGAGCAGAGGAATAGGTGGAGTAGGATCCTGACTTATTGTGGGAAAGTGCAAATACTTTTTTACTGCACCCCCCTATACTCTCTGATTTCTGTTGGGAGGGGGCAGTCAAAAATGGGGGGTTCAGTATTAAAAGGTGCTTGGGCGCAACGTGAAGGCGATGAGGTGCACAGAATGGCATGGCTTCCAGGTACTTTTTGGGGGGGCTACCATTAGTTTTTATTGCTATGATCCTCCCTCATGGGGTGTACCCCAAATGGTTAGGGGCAATGGGGGGGGAGGCAAGATGCTGTTTGACAGTTTCTATTACCAACAGGGGTCACCATACGATTCTTCTGCAGTTATGGTATTGAAAGGTAAAACAAGGAGCATGTGGCTGTATTTTTGCAGGTCGGGTGCCCCAAAATGTTACTGCCAGCAGCAGCAGCCCCCTTCCTCCCCACCCGGCAGATTGGTATAGGTACCTTTAGGACATTTCTGTTGAAAACAGAGGCTATAGCGAATCGCACTACAAAATCCGAGAGCACTAACACTTGCTAAATAAAGGTGGCATCGGAGCATACGAATGAGGCAGGGAGAGGCTACTGTTGGCAATTGGTTTGGTGGGCGATAGTGAATAACCTCGGCATGCAAATAGGCAGAAGTGTGAGGATTGGCAGTGTCTGTAGAGAATTTTGGCATGCTCTTCAGTTGATTTTTTCCTCCTTACGTTGGCTATGAACTACAGGGGAAAGGCCTGGCCTTACTGTTGGGCAAAACATGTTTCATGATTTTAAGAAGTGTAGTCTGGCTGTACTGAGAGGGGCTGTACAGTACGGTAAATGTCTGTATACCCCTGCGATGTGCATCCAACTGTCACTTGAGATTGAACAGCGAACGAAGCAGCTGGGTTACTGACTGAATGTAAATGGAAGGCACATAGGAAGGGTGCTTGTGGTCACTCAAATGATTGAAACCTGGTTGATGCACTACCAAAGCTGGGGTACCAGGAGGGAACATTTGAGAGGTATTGAGATGGTGGTGTGCAGAGGTCAACATATGTTTCAGAGACACAGAGGTACTGCGGTCCTGGTCCCACATTGGGGGTAGACAAAAGTCCCTGCTAAAGATTTCTGTCCAACTGTTATCACATTTTGTGCAGCCTGGCTCCCTCTGTAAGGATTCCCCAGTGTCTTTCGATCCTACAGATGACTGTAGCAAACTTCCCAAATTTTTTCTTGGCCTCATACTCCCAAAGGAGTGCCTGACATTTGCCAGCCTAACGATACTCACATTCTGGGAAAAACCTCACTAACCATGCATATTTATGTACCACACATGGCAAATCCTTACAATTGCAGAACATCATATTGCACTTGTCATCTTTGAGGTACTGTAAGTATTTGGATTTGAGGGTAATATTCATCCTTGCTTGCTCTCTCCCATCTGAAGTCTACGGTGCTGCTATTCCTTTCTCACATCTCCCTTCAAAGAGACACGCGACACACAGACTCAATCACTCAGCAAACATATATGCTTTGACGTTTTCATATTGCTGTTTACCTTCTAATTATTCCCCCTTCACCACAAATACAGGCCTGCCATTCCTCATCCCCTCAGTCAACGCAGTCCTTCACTCTTTAGGCCCTCCAAGACCACCATGAACAAGAATCATGTCAGCAAGCAGAAGAAAAGCCTCAGTGTGCGCTTTTGTTCATACTGCTGCCCTCTAGTAACACTTCATGGCAACTGCAGCATAAGAATGGGACTGAGAAGAGGGCTGTCCTATGCAAATAATATCCTCCCATGCACACTTTCTTCTGAGACGGTCGGCGGCTTGTGCCGTGATACCACCTCCAACATATGGTCTTCAACCAAATTTTAAAAAAGCCCACCTGCCTTAGACGAAGGATTTTGCCACTCAAAGGAAGCACATGGGGACATCACCCTCATTTAGCAGGGTCCTAAATTGCCTGCTGTCAGCCTGTATACAGAACAAGGGCGTTCGTGGGCGTTCGTGAGCGTTCCTCAAAGGAAGGAGGTGGGTGATTAAATTCACAGTGCCAGGGCAGGCCCAGCCCAGCCCAGCCCAGCCCAGCCCAGCCCAGCCCAGCCCAGCCCAGCTCAGCCCTGCACAGCCCAGCCCGGCACAGCGCACTGCTGTAGAGGTCCATTCCTTCACATCCTGCAGCAGGCATGATGCAGACCTATTAGAGCAAAGGCTTGACTCTGCCCTTGTCTGTCTCTTAAAGGAAACAATCTTTGTAGCTTCTTATTGCACCTAATAAATGGACTCTAGCTTGCCTCAAACTTGACCCATCATTTCATTAGCCAGAGCTCATACTTGACCTTTATTTCTATCCAAGCTCACTGACACAAAACCCCTGATTTGAGCAAGTGGCTCACACCAAAATAAAAAATCACCATCATCCAACCTATTCTACAACAAGTGTAGCCCCTTCCTCTTATTCTTGTGCTCAGTTATGACCCCCAATACCACAATTGCACTCTGCAATTCACCAAACTTAAAGGACAAAGAATGAAGACATTGATAAAGGAAGATAAGGCCTTGTCCCTATTGCACCTACTTGAGAGATAGGGCGGTTGGTAGAAGGTCATGAGGGAAAACATTGAAATTTCGGGACACACATGCCAAAAAGAGTGTCCACTTTTCTCCTCTGTTACCAAGTAAAAAAAAAATTTGCAAAAAAAAAAAATATTCACTTTTTGAAAATTTCCACCTTGGGATACTTCTACAGCATTGGCAGGATTCGAACCCTGGCCTGTGAGGGCTGTCCCCACCAAAGGTACAAGACTTACCTTTGAGCTATAGCTCCTTGGTGGTCTAGAGGATTGCAGTAGTAACTATAAGCAACATACAGGCCTTGGTGTCCTTCCCTGCGGCATCCATTGCACATGAAAAGGATGACCATGACATAAGGACAATTTGATAGGCTACTTACATGGAAACCAGTGTGGTCCAGCGGGTAAGTGCCTGCCTTCCATCCAGGCAACCAGGGTTCAAATCCTGGGTTCGGCACCAGGTGACTGATGGTGGCAGAGCAGAGGTAAGTTGGAGGTGGGCCTAAAGGGCCAATTGGTAAGTAAAATGTGTCTGTGTGTTGTGTAAGAGTGGAATCATGCCTAGTGAATGAGGGATTGCAGGTTGGTTGGTAAGTAGTGAGTGGGTGGGGTCAGAGAGGAGGGGTATAGGAGGAGCCTAGTCAGAGTAGGTGGGGTCAGAGAGGAGGGGTTCAGGAGCAGCCTAGTCAGAGTGGGTGGGGTCAGAGAGGAGGGGTGTAGGAGGAGCTGGGTCAGAGAGGAGGGGTATAGGAGGAGCTGGGTCAGATAGGAGGGGTATAGGAGGAGCTCGGTCGGAGAGGAGGGGTATAGGAGGAGCCAAGTCAGAGTGGGTGGGGTCAGAGAGGAGGGGTTCAGGAGCAGCCTAGTCAGAGTGGGTGGGGTCAGAGAGGAGGGGTATATGGGTGGGGTCAGAGAGCAGAGGAATAGGTGGAGTAGGATCCTGACTTATTGTGGGAAAGTGCAAATACTTTTTTACTGCACCCCCCTATACTCTCTGATTTCTGTTGGGAGGGGGCAGTCAAAAATGGGGGGTTCAGTATTAAAAGGTGCTTGGGCGCAACGTGAAGGCGATGAGGTGCACAGAATGGCATGGCTTCCAGGTACTTTTTGGGGGGGCTACCATTAGTTTTTATTGCTCTGATCCTCCCTCATGGGGTGTACCCCAAATGGTTAGGGGCAATGGGGGGGGAGGCAAGATGCTGTTTGACAGTTTCTATTACCAACAGGGGTCACCATACGATTCTTCTGCAGTTATGGTATTGAAAGGTAAAACAAGGAGCATGTGGCTGTATTTTTGCAGGTCGGGTGCCCCAAAATGTTACTGCCAGCAGCAGCAGCCCCCTTCCTCCCCACCCGGCAGATTGGTATAGGTACCTTTAGGACATTTCTGTTGAAAACAGAGGCTATAGCGAATCGCACTACAAAATCCGAGAGCACTAACACTTGCTAAATAAAGGTGGCATCGGAGCATACGAATGAGGCAGGGAGAGGCTACTGTTGGCAATTGGTTTGGTGGGCGATAGTGAATAACCTCGGCATGCAAATAGGCAGAAGTGTGAGGATTGGCAGTGTCTGTAGAGAATTTTGGCATGCTCTTCAGTTGATTTTTTCCTCCTTACGTTGGCTATGAACTACAGGGGAAACGCCTGGCCTTACTGTTGGGCAAAACATGTTTCATGATTTTAAGAAGTGTAGTCTGGCTGTACTGAGAGGGGCTGTACAGTACGGTAAATGTCTGTATACCCCTGCGATGTGCATCCAACTGTCACTTGAGATTGAACAGCGAACGAAGCAGCTGGGTTACTGACTGAATGTAAATGGAAGGCACATAGGAAGGGTGCTTGTGGTCACTCAAATGATTGAAACCTGGTTGATGCACTACCAAAGCTGGGGTACCAGGAGGGAACATTTGAGGGGTATTGAGATGGTGGTGTGCAGAGGTCAACATATGTTTCAGAGACACAGAGGTACTGCGGTCCTGGTCCCACATTGGGGGTAGACAAAAGTCCCTGCTAAAGATTTCTGTCCAACTGTTATCACATTTTGTGCAGCCTGGCTCCCTCTGTAAGGATTCCCCAGTGTCTTTCGATCCTACAGATGACTGTAGCAAACTTCCCAAATTTTTTCTTGGCCTCATACTCCCAAAGGAGTGCCTGACATTTGCCAGCCTAACGATACTCACATTCTGGGAAAAACCTCACTAACCATGCATATTTATGTACCACACATGGCAAATCCTTACAATTGCAGAACATCATATTGCACTTGTCATCTTTGAGGTACTGTAAGTATTTGGATTTGAGGGTAATATTCATCCTTGCTTGCTCTCTCCCATCTGAAGTCTACGGTGCTGCTATTCCTTTCTCACATCTCCCTTCAAAGAGACACGCGACACACAGACTCAATCACTCAGCAAACATATATGCTTTGACGTTTTCATATTGCTGTTTACCTTCTAATTATTCCCCCTTCACCACAAATACAGGCCTGCCATTCCTCATCCCCTCAGTCAACGCAGTCCTTCACTCTTTAGGCCCTGCAAGACCACCATGAACAAGAATCATGTCAGCAAGCAGAAGAAAAGCCTCAGTGTGCGCTTTTGTTCATACTGCTGCCCTCTAGTAACACTTCATGGAAACTGCAGCATAAGAATGGGACTGAGAAGAGGGCTGTCCTATGCAAATAATATCCTCCCATGCACACTTTCTTCTGAGACGGTCGGCGGCTTGTGCCGTGATACCACCTCCAACATATGGTCTTCAACCAAATTTTAAAAAAGCCCACCTGCCTTAGACGAAGGATTTTGCCACTCAAAGGAAGCACATGGGGACATCACCCTCATTTAGCAGGGTCCTAAATTGCCTGCTGTCAGCCTGTATACAGAACAAGGGCGTTCGTGGGCGTTCGTGAGCGTTCCTCAAAGGAAGGAGGTGGGTGATTAAATTCACAGTGCCAGGGCAGGCCCAGCCCAGCCCAGCCCAGCCCAGCCCAGCCCAGCTCAGCCCTGCACAGCCCAGCCCGGCACAGCGCACTGCTGTGGAGGTCCATTCCTTCACATCCTGCAGCAGGCATGATGCAGACCTATTAGAGCAAAGGCTTGACTCTGCCCTTGTCTGTCTCTTAAAGGAAACAATCTTTGTAGCTTCTTATTGCACCTAATAAATGGACTCTAGCTTGCCTCAAACTTGACCCATCATTTCATTAGCCAGAGCTCATACTTGACCTTTATTTCTATCCAAGCTCACTGACACAAAACCCCTGATTTGAGCAAGTGGCTCACACCAAAATAAAAAATCACCATCATCCAACCTATTTTACAACAAGTGTAGCCCCTTCCTCTTATTCTTGTGCTCAGTTATAACCCCCAATACCACAATTGCACTCTGCAATTCACCAAACTTAAAGGACAAAGAATGAAGACATTGATAAAGGAAGATAAGGCCTTGTCCCTATTGCACCTACTTGAGAGATAGGGCGGTTGGTAGAAGGTCATGAGGGAAAACATTTGAAATTTCGGGACACACATGCCAAAAAGAGTGTCCACTTTTCTCCTCTGTTACCAAGTAAAAAAAAAATTTGCAAAAAAAAAAACTATTCACTTTTTGAAAATTTCCACCTTGGGATACTTCTACAGCATTGGCAGGATTCGAACCCTGGCCTGTGAGGGCTGTCCCCACCAAAGGTACAAGACTTACCTTTGAGCTATAGCTCCTTGGTGGTCTAGAGGATTGCAGTAGTAATTATAAGCAACATACAGGCCTTGGTGTCCTTCCCTGCGGCATCCATTGCACATGAAAAGGATGACCATGACATAAGGACAATTTGATAGGCTACTTACATGGAAACCAGTGTGGTCCAGTGGGTAAGTGCCTGCCTTCCATCCAGGCAACCAGGGTTCAAATCCCGGGTTCGGCACCAGGTGACTGATGGTGGCAGAGCAGAGGTAAGTTGGAGGTGGGCCTAAAGGGCCAATTGGTAAGTAAAATGTGTCTGTGTGTTGTGTAAGAGTGGAATCATGCCTAGTGAATGAGGGATTGCAGGTTGGTTGGTAAGTAGTGAGTGGGTGGGGTCAGAGGGGAGGGGTATAGGAGGAGCTCGGTCGGAGAGGAGGGGAATAGGAGGAGCCTAGTCAGAGTGGGTGGGGTCAGAGAGGAGGGGTGTAGGAGGAGCTGGGTCAGAGAGGAGGGGTATAGGAGGAGCTCGTCGGATAGGAGGGGTATAGGAGGAGCCTAGTCAGAGTGGTGGGGTCAGAGAGGAGGGGTATAGGAGGAGCTCGAGAGAGGGGTATAGGAGGAGCCAAGTCAGAGTGGGTGGGGTCAGAGAGGAGGGGTTCAGGAGCAGCCTAGTCAGAGTGGGTGGGGTCAGAGAGGAGGGGTATATGGGTGGGGTCAGAGAGCAGAGGAATAGGTGGAGTAGGATCCTGACTTATTGTGGGAAAGTGCAAATACTTTTTTACTGCACCCCCCTATACTCTCTGATTTCTGTTGGGAGGGGGCAGTCAAAAATGGGGGGTTCAGTATTAAAAGGTGCTTGGGCGCAACGTGAAGGCGATGAGGTGCACAGAATGGCATGGCTTCCAGGTACTTTTTGGGGGGGCTACCATTAGTTTTTATTGCTCTGATCCTCCCTCATGGGGTGTACCCCAAATGGTTAGGGGCAACGGGGGGGAGGCAAGATGCTGTTTGACAGTTTCTATTACCAACAGGGGTCACCATACGATTCTTCTGCAGTTATGGTATTGAAAGGTAAAACAAGGAGCATGTGGCTGTATTTTTGCAGGTCGAGTGCCCCAAAATGTTACTGCCAGCAGCAGCAGCCCCCTTCCTCCCCACCCGGCAGATTGGTATAGGTACGTTTAGGACATTTCTGTTGAAAACAGAGGCTATAGCGAATCGCACTACAAAATCCGAGAGCACTAACACTTGCTAAATAAAGGTGGCATCGGAGCATACGAATGAGGCAGGGAGAGGCTACTGTTGGCAATTGGTTTGGTGGGTCATAGTGAATAACCTCGGCATGCAAATAGGCAGAAGTGTGAGGATTGGCAGTGTCTGTAGAGAATTTTGGCATGCTCTTCTGTTGATTTTTTCCTCCTTACGTTGGCTATGAACTACAGGGGAAAGGCCTGGCCTTACTGTTGGGCAAAACATGTTTCATGATTTTAAGAAGTGTAGTCTGGCTGTACTGAGAGGGGCTGTACAGTACGGTAAATGTCTGTATAACCCTGCGATGTGCATCCAACTGTCACTTGAGATTGAACAGCGAACGAAGCAGCTGGGTTACTGACTGAATGTAAATGGAAGGCACATAGGAAGGGTGCTTGTGGTCACTCAAATGATTGAAACCTGGTTGATGCACTACCAAAGCTGGGGTACCAGGAGGGAACATTTGAGGGGTATTGAGATGGTGGTGTGCAGAGGTCAACATATGTTTCAGAGACACAGAGGTACTGCGGTCCTGGTCCCACATTGGGGGTAGACAAAAGTCCCTGCTAAAGATTTCTGTCCAACTGTTATCACATTTTGTGCAGCCTGGCTCCCTCTGTAAGGATTCCCCAGTGTCTTTCGATCCTACAGATGACTGTAGCAAACTTCCCAAATTTTTTCTTGGCCTCATACTCCCAAAGGAGTGCCTGACATTTGCCAGCCTAACGATACTCACATTCTGGGAAAAACCTCACTAACCATGCATATTTATGTACCACACATGGCAAATCCTTACAATTGCAGAACATCATATCGCACTTGTCATCTTTGAGGTACTGTAAGTATTTGGATTTGAGGGTAATATTCATCCTTGCTTGCTCTCTCCCATCTGAAGTCTACGGTGCTGCTATTCCTTTCTCACATCTCCCTTCAAAGAGACACGCGACACACAGACTCAATCACTCAGCAAACATATATGCTTTGACGTTTTCATATTGCTGTTTACCTTCTAATTATTCCCCCTTCACCACAAATACAGGCCTGCCATTCCTCATCCCCTCAGTCAACGCAGTCCTTCACTCTTTAGGCCCTGCAAGACCACCATGAACAAGAATCATGTCAGCAAGCAGAAGAAAAGCCTCAGTGTGCTCTTTTGTTCATACTGCTGCCCTCTAGTAACACTTCATGGCAACTGCAGCATAAGAATGGGACTGAGAAGAGGGCTGTCCTATGCAAATAATATCCTCCCATGCACACTTTCTTCTGAGACGGTCGGCGGCTTGTGTACGGATACCACCTCCAACATATGGTCTTCAACCAAATTTTAAAAAAGCCCACCTGCCTTAGACGAAGGATTTTGCCACTCAAAGGAAGCACATGGGGACATCACCCTCATTTAGCAGGGTCCTAAATTGCCTGCTGTCAGCCTGTATACAGAACAAGGGCGTTCGTGGGCGTTCGTGAGCGTTCCTCAAAGGAAGGAGGTGGGTGATTAAATTCACAGTGCCAGGGCAGGCCCAGCCCAGCCCAGCCCAGCCCAGCTCAGCCCTGCACAGCCCAGCCCGGCACAGCGCACTGCTGTGGAGGTCCATTCCTTCACATCCTGCAGCAGGCATGATGCAGACCTATTAGAGCAAAGGCTTGACTCTGCCCTTGTCTGTCTCTTAAAGGAAACAATCTTTGTAGCTTCTTATTGCACCTAATAAATGGACTCTAGCTTGCCTCAAACTTGACCCATCATTTCATTAGCCAGAGCTCATACTTGACCTTTATTTCTATCCAAGCTCACTGACACAAAACCCCTGATTTGAGCAAGTGGCTCACACCAAAATAAAAAATCACCATCATCCAACCTATTTTACAACAAGTGTAGCCCCTTCCTCTTATTCTTGTGCTCAGTTATAACCCCCAATACCACAATTGCACTCTGCAATTCACCAAACTTAAAGGACAAAGAATGAAGACATTGATAAAGGAAGATAAGGCCTTGTCCCTATTGCACCTACTTGAGAGATAGGGCGGTTGGTAGAAGGTCATGAGGGAAAACATTTGAAATTTCGGGACACACATGCCAAAAAGAGTGTCCACTTTTCTCCTCTGTTACCAAGTAAAAAAAAAATTTGCAAAAAAAAAAACTATTCACTTTTTGAAAATTTCCACCTTGGGATACTTCTACAGCATTGGCAGGATTCGAACCCTGGCCTGTGAGGGCTGTCCCCACCAAAGGTACAAGACTTACCTTTGAGCTATAGCTCCTTGGTGGTCTAGAGGATTGCAGTAGTAATTATAAGCAACATACAGGCCTTGGTGTCCTTCCCTGCGGCATCCATTGCACATGAAAAGGATGACCATGACATAAGGACAATTTGATAGGCTACTTACATGGAAACCAGTGTGGTCCAGTGGGTAAGTGCCTGCCTTCCATCCAGGCAACCAGGGTTCAAATCCCGGGTTCGGCACCAGGTGACTGATGGTGGCAGAGCAGAGGTAAGTTGGAGGTGGGCCTAAAGGGCCAATTGGTAAGTAAAATGTGTCTGTGTGTTGTGTAAGAGTGGAATCATGCCTAGTGAATGAGGGATTGCAGGTTGGTTGGTAAGTAGTGAGTGGGTGGGGTCAGAGGGGAGGGGTGTAGGAGGAGCTGGGTCAGAGAGGAGGGGTATAGGAGGAGCTCGTCGGATAGGAGGGGTATAGGAGGAGCCTAGTCAGAGTGGTGGGGTCAGAGAGGAGGGGTATAGGAGGAGCTGGGTGAGAGAGGAGGGGTATAGGAGGAGCTCGAGAGAGGGGTATAGGAGGAGCCAAGTCAGAGTGGGTGGGGTCAGAGAGGAGGGGTTCAGGAGCAGCCTAGTCAGAGTGGGTGGGGTCAGAGAGGAGGGGTGTAGGAGGAGCTGGGTCAGAGAGGAGGGGTATAGGAGGAGCTCGTCAGATAGGAGGGGTATAGGAGGAGCCTAGTCAGAGTGGTGGGGTCAGAGAGGAGGGGTATAGGAGGAGCTGGGTGAGAGAGGAGGGGTATAGGAGGAGCTCGAGAGAGGGGTATAGGAGGAGCCAAGTCAGAGTGGGTGGGGTCAGAGAGGAGGGGTTCAGGAGCAGCCTAGTCAGAGTGGGTGGGGTCAGAGAGGAGGGGTATATGGGTGGGGTCAGAGAGCAGAGGAATAGGTGGAGTAGGATCCTGACTTATTGTGGGAAAGTGCAAATACTTTTTTACTGCACCCCCCTATACTCTCTGATTTCTGTTGGGAGGGGGCAGTCAAAAATGGGGGGTTCAGTATTAAAAGGTGCTTGGGCGCAACGTGAAGGCGATGAGGTGCACAGAATGGCATGGCTTCCAGGTACTTTTTGGGGGGGCTACCATTAGTTTTTATTGCTCTGATCCTCCCTCATGGGGTGTACCCCAAATGGTTAGGGGCAACGGGGGGGAGGCAAGATGCTGTTTGACAGTTTCTATTACCAACAGGGGTCACCATACGATTCTTCTGCAGTTATGGTATTGAAAGGTAAAACAAGGAGCATGTGGCTGTATTTTTGCAGGTCGAGTGCCCCAAAATGTTACTGCCAGCAGCAGCAGCCCCCTTCCTCCCCACCCGGCAGATTGGTATAGGTACGTTTAGGACATTTCTGTTGAAAACAGAGGCTATAGCGAATCGCACTACAAAATCCGAGAGCACTAACACTTGCTAAATAAAGGTGGCATCGGAGCATACGAATGAGGCAGGGAGAGGCTACTGTTGGCAATTGGTTTGGTGGGTCATAGTGAATAACCTCGGCATGCAAATAGGCAGAAGTGTGAGGATTGGCAGTGTCTGTAGAGAATTTTGGCATGCTCTTCTGTTGATTTTTTCCTCCTTACGTTGGCTATGAACTACAGGGGAAAGGCCTGGCCTTACTGTTGGGCAAAACATGTTTCATGATTTTAAGAAGTGTAGTCTGGCTGTACTGAGAGGGGCTGTACAGTACGGTAAATGTCTGTATAACCCTGCGATGTGCATCCAACTGTCACTTGAGATTGAACAGCGAACGAAGCAGCTGGGTTACTGACTGAATGTAAATGGAAGGCACATAGGAAGGGTGCTTGTGGTCACTCAAATGATTGAAACCTGGTTGATGCACTACCAAAGCTGGGGTACCAGGAGGGAACATTTGAGGGGTATTGAGATGGTGGTGTGCAGAGTTCAACATATGTTTCAGAGACACAGAGGTACTGCGGTCCTGGTCCCACATTGGGGGTAGACAAAAGTCCCTGCTAAAGATTTCTGTCCAACTGTTATCACATTTTGTGCAGCCTGGCTCCCTCTGTAAGGATTCCCCAGTGTCTTTCGATCCTACAGATGACTGTAGCAAACTTCCCAAATTTTTTCTTGGCCTCATACTCCCAAAGGAGTGCCTGACATTTGCCAGCCTAACGATACTCACATTCTGGGAAAAACCTCACTAACCATGCATATTTATGTACCACACATGGCAAATCCTTACAATTGCAGAACATCATATCGCACTTGTCATCTTTGAGGTACTGTAAGTATTTGGATTTGAGGGTAATATTCATCCTTGCTTGCTCTCTCCTATCTGAAGTCTACGGTGCTGCTATTCCTTTCTCACATCTCCCTTCAAAGAGACACGCGACACACAGACTCAATCACTCAGCAAACATATATGCTTTGACGTTTTCATATTGCTGTTTACCTTCTAATTATTCCCCCTTCACCACAAATACAGGCCTGCCATTCCTCATCCCCTCAGTCAACGCAGTCCTTCACTCTTTAGGCCCTGCAAGACCACCATGATCAAGAATCATGTCAGCAAGCAGAAGAAAAGCCTCAGTGTGCTCTTTTGTTCATACTGCTGCCCTCTAGTAACACTTCATGGCAACTGCAGCATAAGAATGGGACTGAGAAGAGGGCTGTCCTATGCAAATAATATCCTCCCATGCACACTTTCTTCTGAGACGGTCGGCGGCTTGTGCCGTGATACCACCTCCAACATATGGTCTTCAACCAAATTTTAAAAAAGCCCACCTGCCTTAGACGAAGGATTTTGCCACTCAAAGGAAGCACATGGGGACATCACCCTCATTTAGCAGGGTCCTAAATTGCCTGCTGTCAGCCTGTATACAGAACAAGGGCGTTCGTGGGCGTTCGTGAGCGTTCCTCAAAGGAAGGAGGTGGGTGATTAAATTCACAGTGCCAGGGCAGGCCCAGCCCAGCCCAGCCCAGCCCAGCTCAGCCCTGCACAGCCCAGCCCGGCACAGCGCACTGCTGTGGAGGTCCATTCCTTCACATCCTGCAGCAGGCATGATGCAGACCTATTAGAGCAAAGGCTTGACTCTGCCCTTGTCTGTCTCTTAAAGGAAACAATCTTTGTAGCTTCTTATTGCACCTAATAAATGGACTCTAGCTTGCCTCAAACTTGACCCATCATTTCATTAGCCAGAGCTCATACTTGACCTTTATTTCTATCCAAGCTCACTGACACAAAACCCCTGATTTGAGCAAGTGGCTCATACCAAAATAAAAAATCACCATCATCCAACCTATTTTACAACAAGTGTAGCCCCTTCCTCTTATTCTTGTGCTCAGTTATAACCCCCATTACCACAATTGCACTCTGCAATTCACCAAACTTAAAGGACAAAGAATGAAGACATTGATAAAGGAAGATAAGGCCTTGTCCCTATTGCACCTACTTGAGAGATAGGGCGGTTGGTAGAAGGTCATGAGGGAAAACATTGAAATTTCGGGACACACATGCCAAAAAGAGTGTCCACTTTTCTCCTCTGTTACCAAGTAAAAAAAAAAATTTGCAAAAAAAAAAAAATATTCACTTTTTGAAAATTTCCACCTTGGGATACTTCTACAGCATTGGCAGGATTCGAACCCTGGCCTGTGAGGGCTGTCCCCACCAAAGGTACAAGACTTACCTTTGAGCTATAGCTCCTTGGTGGTCTAGAGGATTGCAGTAGTAACTATAAGCAACATACAGGCCTTGGTGTCCTTCCCTGCGGCATCCATTGCACATGAAAAGGATGACCATGACATAAGGACAATTTGATAGGCTACTTACATGGAAACCAGTGTGGTCCAGCGGGTAAGTGCCTGCCTTCCATCCAGGCAACCAGGGTTCAAATCCTGGGTTCGGCACCAGGTGACTGATGGTGGCAGAGCAGAGGTAAGTTGGAGGTGGGCCTAAAGGGCCAATTGGTAAGTAAAATGTGTCTGTGTGTTGTGTAAGAGTGGAATCATGCCTAGTGAATGAGGGATTGCAGGTTGGTTGGTAAGTAGTGAGTGGGTGGGGTCAGAGGGGAGGGGTATAGGAGGAGCCTAGTCAGAGTGGGTGGGGTCAGAGAGGAGGGGTGTAGGAGGAGCTGGGTCAGAGAGGAGGGGTATAGGAGGAGCCTAGTCAGAGTGGGTGGGGTCAGAGAGGAGGGGTTCAGGAGCAGCCTAGTCAGAGTGGGTGGGGTCAGAGAGGAGGGGTGTAGGAGGAGCTGGGTCAGATAGGAGGGGTATAGGAGGAGCCTAGTCAGAGTAGCTGGGGTCAGAGAGGAGGGGTATGGGAGGAGCTGGGTGAGAGAGGAGGGGTATAGGAGGAGCTCGGTCAGAGAGGAGGGGTTCAGGAGCAGCCTAGTCAGAGTGGGTGGGGTCAGAGAGGAGGGGTATATGGGTGGGGTCAGAGAGCAGAGGAATAGGTGGAGTAGGATCCTGACTTATTGTGGGAAAGTGCAAATACTTTTTTACTGCACCCCCCTATACTCTCTGATTTCTGTTGGGAGGGGGCAGTCAAAAATGGGGGGTTCAGTATTAAAAGGTGCTTGGGCGCAACGTGAAGGCGATGAGGTGCACAGAATGGCATGGCTTCCAGGTACTTTTTGGGGGGGCTACCATTAGTTTTTATTGCTCTGATCCTCCCTCATGGGGTGTACCCCAAATGGTTAGGGGCAATGGGGGGGGAGGCAAGATGCTGTTTGACAGTTTCTATTACCAACAGGGGTCACCATACGATTCTTCTGCAGTTATGGTATTGAAAGGTAAAACAAGGAGCATGTGGCTGTATTTTTGCAGGTCGGGTGCCCCAAAATGTTACTGGCAGCAGCAGCAGCCCCCTTCCTCCCCACCCGGCAGATTGGTATAGGTACCTTTAGGACATTTCTGTTGAAAACAGAGGCTATAGCGAATCGCACTACAAAATCCGAGAGCACTAACACTTGCTAAATAAAGGTGGCATCGGAGCATACGAATGAGGCAGGGAGAGGCTACTGTTGGCAATTGGTTTGGTGGGCGATAGTGAATAACCTCGGCATGCAAATAGGCAGAAGTGTGAGGATTGGCAGTGTCTGTAGAGAATTTTGGCATGCTCTTCAGTTGATTTTTTCCTCCTTACGTTGGCTATGAACTACAGGGGAAAGGCCTGGCCTTACTGTTGGGCAAAACATGTTTCATGATTTTAAGAAGTGTAGTCTGGCTGTACTGAGAGGGGCTGTACAGTACGGTAAATGTCTGTATACCCCTGCGATATGCATCCAACTGTCACTTGAGATTGAACAGCGAACGAAGCAGCTGGGTTACTGACTGAATGTAAATGGAAGGCACATAGGAAGGGTGCTTGTGGTCACTCAAATGATTGAAACCTGGTTGATGCACTACCAAAGCTGGGGTACCAGGAGGGAACATTTGAGGGGTATTGAGATGGTGGTGTGCAGAGGTCAACATATGTTTCAGAGACACAGAGGTACTGCGGTCCTGGTCCCACATTGGGGGTAGACAAAAGTCCCTGCTAAAGATTTCTGTCCAACTGTTATCACATTTTGTGCAGCCTGGCTCCCTCTGTAAGGATTCCCCAGTGTCTTTCGATCCTACAGATGACTGTAGCAAACTTCCCAAATTTTTTCTTGGCCCCATACTCCCAAAGGAGTGCCTGACATTTGCCAGCCTAACGATACTCACATTCTGGGAAAAACCTCACTAACCATGCATATTTATGTACCACACATGGCAAATCCTTACAATTGCAGAACATCATATTGCACTTGTCATCTTTGAGGTACTGTAAGTATTTGGATTTGAGGGTAATATTCATCCTTGCTTGCTCTCTCCCATCTGAAGTCTACGGTGCTGCTATTCCTTTCTCACATCTCCCTTCAAAGAGACACGCGACACACAGACTCAATCACTCAGCAAACATATATGCTTTGACGTTTTCATATTGCTGTTTACCTTCTAATTATTCCCCCTTCACCACAAATACAGGCCTGCCATTCCTCATCCCCTCAGTCAACGCAGTCCTTCACTCTTTAGACCCTGCAAGACCACCATGAACAAGAATCATGTCAGCAAGCAGAAGAAAAGCCTCAGTGTGCTCTTTTGTTCATACTGCTGCCCTCTAGTAACACTTCATGGCAACTGCAGCATAAGAATGGGACTGAGAAGAGGGCTGTCCTATGCAAATAATATCCTCCCATGCACACTTTCTTCTGAGACGGTCGGCGGCTTGTGCCGTGATACCACCTCCAACATATGGTCTTCAACCAAATTTTAAAAAAGCCCACCTGCCTTAGACGAAGGATTTTGCCACTCAAAGGAAGCACATGGGGACATCACCCTCATTTAGCAGGGTCCTAAATTGCCTGCTGTCAGCCTGTATACAGAACAAGGGCGTTCGTGGGCGTTCGTGAGCGTTCCTCAAAGGAAGGAGGTGGGTGATTAAATTCACAGTGCCAGGGCAGGCCCAGCCCAGCCCAGCCCAGCCCAGCCCAGCCCAGCCCAGCCCAGCTCAGCCCTGCACAGCCCAGCCCGGCACAGCGCACTGCTGTGGAGGTCCATTCCTTCACATCCTGCAGCAGGCATGATGCAGACCTATTAGAGCAAAGGCTTGACTCTGCCCTTGTCTGTCTCTTAAAGGAAACAATCTTTGTAGCTTCTTATTGCACCTAATAAATGGACTCTAGCTTGCCTCAAACTTGACCCATCATTTCATTAGCCAGAGCTCATACTTGACCTTTATTTCTATCCAAGCTCACTGACACAAAACCCCTGATTTGAGCAAGTGGCTCACACCAAAATAAAAAATCACCATCATCCAACCTATTTTACAACAAGTGTAGCCCCTTCCTCTTATTCTTGTGCTCAGTTATAACCCCCAATACCACAATTGCACTCTGCAATTCACCAAACTTAAAGGACAAAGAATGAAGACATTGATAAAGGAAGATAAGGCCTTGTCCCTATTGCACCTACTTGAGAGATAGGGCGGTTGGTAGAAGGTCATGAGGGAAAACATTTGAAATTTCGGGACACACATGCCAAAAAGAGTGTCCACTTTTCTCCTCTGTTACCAAGTAAAAAAAAAATTTGCAAAAAAAAAAACTATTCACTTTTTGAAAATTTCCACCTTGGGATACTTCTACAGCATTGGCAGGATTCGAACCCTGGCCTGTGAGGGCTGTCCCCACCAAAGGTACAAGACTTACCTTTGAGCTATAGCTCCTTGGTGGTCTAGAGAATTGCAGTAGTAATTATAAGCAACATACAGGCCTTGGTGTCCTTCCCTGCGGCATCCATTGCACATGAAAAGGATGACCATGACATAAGGACAATTTGATAGGCTACTTACATGGAAACCAGTGTGGTCCAGTGGGTAAGTGCCTGCCTTCCATCCAGGCAACCAGGGTTCAAATCCCGGGTTCGGCACCAGGTGACTGATGGTGGCAGAGCAGAGGTAAGTTGGAGGTGGGCCTAAAGGGCCAATTGGTAAGTAAAATGTGTCTGTGTGTTGTGTAAGAGTGGAATCATGCCTAGTGAATGAGGGATTGCAGGTTGGTTGGTAAGTAGTGAGTGGGTGGGGTCAGAGGGGAGGGGTATAGGAGGAGCTGGGTGAGAGAGGAGGGGTATAGGAGGAGCTCGGTCGGAGAGGAGGGGAATAGGAGGAGCCTAGTCAGAGTGGGTGGGGTCAGAGAGGAGGTGTTCAGGAGCAGCCTAGTCAGAGTGGGTGGGGTCAGAGAGGAGGGGTGTAGGAGGAGCTGGGTCAGAGAGGAGGGGTATAGGAGGAGCTCGTCGGATAGGAGGGGTATAGGAGGAGCCTAGTCAGAGTGGTGGGGTCAGAGAGGAGGGGTATAGGAGGAGCTGGGTGAGAGAGGAGGGGTATAGGAGGAGCTTGAGAGAGGGGTATAGGAGGAGCCAAGTCAGAGTGGGTGGGGTCAGAGAGGAGGGGTTCAGGAGCAGCCTAGTCAGAGTGGGTGGGGTCAGAGAGGAGGGGTATATGGGTGGGGTCAGAGAGCAGAGGAATAGGTGGAGTAGGATCCTGACTTATTGTGGGAAAGTGCAAATACTTTTTTACTGCACCCCCCTATACTCTCTGATTTCTGTTGGGAGGGGGCAGTCAAATATGGGGGGTTCAGTATTAAAAGGTGCTTGGGCGCAACGTGAAGGCGATGAGGTGCACAGAATGGCATGGCTTCCAGGTACTTTTTGGGGGGGCTACCATTAGTTTTTATTGCTCTGATCCTCCCTCATGGGGTGTACCCCAAATGGTTAGGGGCAATGGGGGGGGAGGCAAGATGCTGTTTGACAGTTTCTATTACCAACAGGGGTCACCATACGATTCTTCTGCAGTTATGGTATTGAAAGGTAAAACAAGGAGCATGTGGCTGTATTTTTGCAGGTCGGGTGCCCCAAAATGTTACTGCCAGCAGCAGCAGCCCCCTTCCTCCCCACCCGGCAGATTGGTATAGGTACCTTTAGGACATTTCTGTTGAAAACAGAGGCTATAGCGAATCGCACTACAAAATCCGAGAGCACTGACACTTGCTAAATAAAGGTGGCATCGGAGCATACGAATGAGGCAGGGAGAGGCTACTGTTGGCAATTGGTTTGGTGGGCGATAGTGAATAACCTCGGCATGCAAATAGGCAGAAGTGTGAGGATTGGCAGTGTCTGTAGAGAATTTTGGCATGCTCTTCAGTTGATTTTTTCCTCCTTACGTTGGCTATGAACTACAGGGGAAACGCCTGGCCTTACTGTTGGGCAAAACATGTTTCATGATTTTAAGAAGTGTAGTCTGGCTGTACTGAGAGGGGCTGTACAGTACGGTAAATGTCTGTATACCCCTGCGATGTGCATCCAACTGTCACTTGAGATTGAACAGCGAACGAAGCAGCTGGGTTACTGACTGAATGTAAATGGAAGGCACATAGGAAGGGTGCTTGTGGTCACTCAAATGATTGAAACCTGGTTGATGCACTACCAAAGCTGGGGTACCAGGAGGGAACATTTGAGGGGTATTGAGATGGTGGTGTGCAGAGGTCAACATATGTTTCAGAGACACAGAGGTACTGCGGTCCTGGTCCCACATTGGGGGTAGACAAAAGTCCCTGCTAAAGATTTCTGTCCAACTGTTATCACATTTTGTGCAGCCTGGCTCCCTCTGTAAGGATTCCCCAGTGTCTTTCGATCCTACAGATGACTGTAGCAAACTTCCCAAATTTTTTCTTGGCCTCATACTCCCAAAGGAGTGCCTGACATTTGCCAGCCTAACGATACTCACATTCTGGGAAAAACCTCACTAACCATGCATATTTATGTACCACACATGGCAAATCCTTACAATTGCAGAACATCATATTGCACTTGTCATCTTTGAGGTACTGTAAGTATTTGGATTTGAGGGTAATATTCATCCTTGCTTGCTCTCTCCCATCTGAAGTCTACGGTGCTGCTATTCCTTTCTCACATCTCCCTTCAAAGAGACACGCGACACACAGACTCAATCACTCAGCAAACATATATGCTTTGACGTTTTCATATTGCTGTTTACCTTCTAATTATTCCCCCTTCACCACAAATACAGGCCTGCCATTCCTCATCCCCTCAGTCAACGCAGTCCTTCACTCTTTAGGCCCTGCAAGACCACCATGAACAAGAATCATGTCAGCAAGCAGAAGAAAAGCCTCAGTGTGCGCTTTTGTTCATACTGCTGCCCTCTAGTAACACTTCATGGCAACTGCAGCATAAGAATGGGACTGAGAAGAGGGCTGTCCTATGCAAATAATATCCTCCCATGCACACTTTCTTCTGAGACGGTCGGCGGCTTGTGCCGTGATACCACCTCCAACATATGGTCTTCAACCAAATTTTAAAAAAGCCCACCTGCCTTAGACGAAGGATTTTGCCACTCAAAGGAAGCACATGGGGACATCACCCTCATTTAGCAGGGTCCTAAATTGCCTGCTGTCAGCCTGTATACAGAACAAGGGCGTTCGTGGGCGTTCGTGAGCGTTCCTCAAAGGAAGGAGGTGGGTGATTAAATTCACAGTGCCAGGGCAGGCCCAGCCCAGCCCAGCCCAGCCCAGCCCAGCCCAGCCCAGCCCAGCCCAGCCCAGCCCAGCCCAGCTCAGCCCTGCACAGCCCAGCCCGGCACAGCGCACTGCTGTGGAGGTCCATTCCTTCACATCCTGCAGCAGGCATGATGCAGACCTATTAGAGCAAAGGCTTGACTCTGCCCTTGTCTGTCTCTTAAAGGAAACAATCTTTGTAGCTTCTTATTGCACCTAATAAATGGACTCTAGCTTGCCTCAAACTTGACCCATCATTTCATTAGCCAGAGCTCATACTTGACCTTTATTTCTATCCAAGCTCACTGACACAAAACCCCTGATTTGAGCAAGTGGCTCATACCAAAATAAAAAATCACCATCATCCACCCTATTTTACAACAAGTGTAGCCCCTTCCTCTTATTCTTGTGCTCAGTTATAACCCCCAATACCACAATTGCACTCTGCAATTCACCAAACTTAAAGGACAAAGAATGAAGACATTGATAAAGGAAGATAAGGCCTTGTCCCTATTGCACCTACTTGAGAGATAGGGCGGTTGGTAGAAGGTCATGAGGGAAAACATTGAAATTTCGGGACACACATGCCAAAAAGAGTGTCCACTTTTCTCCTCTGTTACCAAGTAAAAAAAAAAATTTGCAAAAAAAAAAAAATATTCACTTTTTGAAAATTTCCACCTTGGGATACTTCTACAGCATTGGCAGGATTCGAACCCTGGCCTGTGAGTGCTGTCCCCACCAAAGGTACAAGACTTACCTTTGAGCTATAGCTCCTTGGTGGTCTAGAGGATTGCAGTAGTAACTATAAGCAACATACAGGCCTTGGTGTCCTTCCCTGCGGCATCCATTGCACATGAAAAGGATGACCATGACATAAGGACAATTTGATAGGCTACTTACATGGAAACCAGTGTGGTCCAGCGGGTAAGTGCCTGCCTTCCATCCAGGCAACCAGGGTTCAAATCCTGGGTTCGGCACCAGGTGACTGATGGTGGCAGAGCAGAGGTAAGTTGGAGGTGGGCCTAAAGGGCCAATTGGTAAGTAAAATGTGTCTGTGTGTTGTGTAAGAGTGGAATCATGCCTAGTGAATGAGGGATTGCAGGTTGGTTGGTAAGTAGTGAGTGGGTGGGGTCAGAGGGGAGGGGTATAGGAGGAGCCTAGTCAGAGTGGGTGGGGTCAGAGAGGAGGGGTTCAGGAGCAGCCTAGTCAGAGTGGGTGGGGTCAGAGAGGAGGGGTGTAGGAGGAGCTGGGTCAGAGAGGAGGGGTATAGGAGGAGCCTAGTCAGAGTGGGTGGGGTCAGAGAGGAGGGGTTCAGGAGCAGCCTAGTCAGAGTGGGTGGGGTCAGAGAGGAGGGGTGTAGGAGGAGCTGGGTCAGAGAGGAGGGGTATAGGAGGAGCCTAGTCAGAGTGGGTGGGGTCAGAGAGGAGGGGTTCAGGAGCAGCCTAGTCAGAGTGGGTGGGGTCAGAGAGGAGGGGTGTAGGAGGAGCTGGGTCAGAGAGGAGGGGTATAGGAGGAGCTGGGTCAGATAGGAGGGGTATAGGAGGAGCTCGGTCGGAGAGGAGGGGTATAGGAGGAGCCTAGTCAGAGTGGGTGGGGTCAGAGAGGAGGGGTTCAGGAGCAGCCTAGTCAGAGTGGGTGGGGTCAGAGAGGATGGGTATATGGGTGGGGTCAGAGAGCAGAGGAATAGGTGGAGTAGGATCCTGACTTATTGTGGGAAAGTGCAAATACTTTTTTACTGCACCCCCCTATACTCTCTGATTTCTGTTGGGAGGGGGCAGTCAAAAATGGGGGGTTCAGTATTAAAAGGTGCTTGGGCGCAACGTGAAGGCGATGAGGTGCACAGAATGGCATGGCTTCCAGGTACTTTTTGGGGGGGCTACCATTAGTTTTTATTGCTCTGATCCTCCCTCATGGGGTGTACCCCAAATGGTTAGGGGCAATGGGGGGGGAGGCAAGATGCTGTTTGACAGTTTCTATTACCAACAGGGGTCACCATACGATTCTTCTGCAGTTATGGTATTGAAAGGTAAAACAAGGAGCATGTGGCTGTATTTTTGCAGGTCGGGTGCCCCAAAATGTTACTGGCAGCAGCAGCAGCCCCCTTCCTCCCCACCCGGCAGATTGGTATAGGTACCTTTAGGACATTTCTGTTGAAAACAGAGGCTATAGCGAATCGCACTACAAAATCCGAGAGCACTAACACTTGCTAAATAAAGGTGGCATCGGAGCATACGAATGAGGCAGGGAGAGGCTACTGTTGGCAATTGGTTTGGTGGGCGATAGTGAATAACCTCGGCATGCAAATAGGCAGAAGTGTGAGGATTGGCAGTGTCTGTAGAGAATTTTGGCATGCTCTTCAGTTGATTTTTTCCTCCTTACGTTGGCTATGAACTACAGGGGAAAGGCCTGGCCTTACTGTTGGGCAAAACATGTTTCATGATTTTAAGAAGTGTAGTCTGGCTGTACTGAGAGGGGCTGTACAGTACGGTAAATGTCTGTATACCCCTGCGATATGCATCCAACTGTCACTTGAGATTGAACAGCGAACGAAGCAGCTGGGTTACTGACTGAATGTAAATGGAAGGCACATAGGAAGGGTGCTTGTGGTCACTCAAATGATTGAAACCTGGTTGATGCACTACCAAAGCTGGGGTACCAGGAGGGAACATTTGAGGGGTATTGAGATGGTGGTGTGCAGAGGTCAACATATGTTTCAGAGACACAGAGGTACTGCGGTCCTGGTCCCACATTGGGGGTAGACAAAAGTCCCTGCTAAAGATTTCTGTCCAACTGTTATCACATTTTGTGCAGCCTGGCTCCCTCTGTAAGGATTCCCCAGTGTCTTTCGATCCTACAGATGACTGTAGCAAACTTCCCAAATTTTTTCTTGGCCTCATACTCCCAAAGGAGTGCCTGACATTTGCCAGCCTAACGATACTCACATTCTGGGAAAAACCTCACTAACCATGCATATTTATGTACCACACATGGCAAATCCTTACAATTGCAGAACATCATATTGCACTTGTCATCTTTGAGGTACTGTAAGTATTTGGATTTGAGGGTAATATTCATCCTTGCTTGCTCTCTCCCATCTGAAGTCTACGGTGCTGCTATTCCTTTCTCACATCTCCCTTCAAAGAGACACGCGACACACAGACTCAATCACTCAGCAAACATATATGCTTTGACGTTTTCATATTGCTGTTTACCTTCTAATTATTCCCCCTTCACCACAAATACAGGCCTGCCATTCCTCATCCCCTCAGTCAACGCAGTCCTTCACTCTTTAGGCCCTGCAAGACCACCATGAACAAGAATCATGTCAGCAAGCAGAAGAAAAGCCTCAGTGTGCTCTTTTGTTCATACTGCTGCCCTCTAGTAACACTTCATGGCAACTGCAGCATAAGAATGGGACTGAGAAGAGGGCTGTCCTATGCAAATAATATCCTCCCATGCACACTTTCTTCTGAGACGGTCGGCGGCTTGTGCCGTGATACCACCTCCAACATATGGTCTTCAACCAAATTTTAAAAAAGCCCACCTGCCTTAGACGAAGGATTTTGCCACTCAAAGGAAGCACATGGGGACATCACCCTCATTTAGCAGGGTCCTAAATTGCCTGCTGTCAGCCTGTATACAGAACAAGGGCGTTCGTGGGCGTTCGTGAGCGTTCCTCAAAGGAAGGAGGTGGGTGATTAAATTCACAGTGCCAGGGCAGGCCCAGCCCAGCCCAGCCCAGCCCAGCCCAGCCCAGCCCAGCCCAGCCCAGCCCAGCTCAGCCCTGCACAGCCCAGCCCGGCACAGCGCACTGCTGTGGAGGTCCATTCCTTCACATCCTGCAGCAGGCATGATGCAGACCTATTAGAGCAAAGGCTTGACTCTGCCCTTGTCTGTCTCTTAAAGGAAACAATCTTTGTAGCTTCTTATTGCACCTAATAAATGGACTCTAGCTTGCCTCAAACTTGACCCATCATTTCATTAGCCAGAGCTCATACTTGACCTTTATTTCTATCCAAGCTCACTGACACAAAACCCCTGATTTGAGCAAGTGGCTCACACCAAAATAAAAAATCACCATCATCCAACCTATTTTACAACAAGTGTAGCCCCTTCCTCTTATTCTTGTGCTCAGTTATAACCCCCAATACCACAATTGCACTCTGCAATTCACCAAACTTAAAGGACAAAGAATGAAGACATTGATAAAGGAAGATAAGGCCTTGTCCCTATTGCACCTACTTGAGAGATAGGGCGGTTGGTAGAAGGTCATGAGGGAAAACATTTGAAATTTCGGGACACACATGCCAAAAAGAGTGTCCACTTTTCTCCTCTGTTACCAAGTAAAAAAAAAATTTGCAAAAAAAAAAACTATTCACTTTTTGAAAATTTCCACCTTGGGATACTTCTACAGCATTGGCAGGATTCGAACCCTGGCCTGTGAGGGCTGTCCCCACCAAAGGTACAAGACTTACCTTTGAGCTATAGCTCCTTGGTGGTCTAGAGAATTGCAGTAGTAATTATAAGCAACATACAGGCCTTGGTGTCCTTCCCTGCGGCATCCATTGCACATGAAAAGGATGACCATGACATAAGGACAATTTGATAGGCTACTTACATGGAAACCAGTGTGGTCCAGTGGGTAAGTGCCTGCCTTCCATCCAGGCAACCAGGGTTCAAATCCCGGGTTCGGCACCAGGTGACTGATGGTGGCAGAGCAGAGGTAAGTTGGAGGTGGGCCTAAAGGGCCAATTGGTAAGTAAAATGTGTCTGTGTGTTGTGTAAGAGTGGAATCATGCCTAGTGAATGAGGGATTGCAGGTTGGTTGGTAAGTAGTGAGTGGGTGGGGTCAGAGGGGAGGGGTATAGGAGGAGCTGGGTGAGAGAGGAGGGGTATAGGAGGAGCTCGGTCGGAGAGGAGGGGAATAGGAGGAGCCTAGTCAGAGTGGGTGGGGTCAGAGAGGAGGTGTTCAGGAGCAGCCTAGTCAGAGTGGGTGGGGTCAGAGAGGAGGGGTGTAGGAGGAGCTGGGTCAGAGAGGAGGGGTATAGGAGGAGCTCGTCGGATAGGAGGGGTATAGGAGGAGCCTAGTCAGAGTGGTGGGGTCAGAGAGGAGGGGTATAGGAGGAGCTGGGTGAGAGAGGAGGGGTATAGGAGGAGCTCGAGAGAGGGGTATAGGAGGAGCCAAGTCAGAGTGGGTGGGGTCAGAGAGGAGGGGTTCAGGAGCAGCCTAGTCAGAGTGGGTGGGGTCAGAGAGGAGGGGTATATGGGTGGGGTCAGAGAGCAGAGGAATAGGTGGAGTAGGATCCTGACTTATTGTGGGAAAGTGCAAATACTTTTTTACTGCACCTGGAGTTCTGGACTTTTTGGTTCCGTCCAGAGGTGTCAGGGTACAACACCCAAAGACCCCGGAGTTCCACCTGCCTTGGTGCACAAATGAACAGAAACACGGGCTTCTCGATGGTGGCGTCAAAGACCAAAGGTTTATTACTGCAGGGACACAGAAGTCACAGAATCTACGCACGGGCAGAAACTAGGAGCCTGTTCGATTTGTACAAAGTGGGTTGCTCCTTATATACTAAAAATTGTGCTCTAGGCAAATATTTCACATGTCGGTACATTCCCAAACCTTTGTGTCTCTAAACAATAAATATTTGGCGTTACACAGGAACTGTCGATAATATCTGATACCAAACATCACGAAGAGGGGTTCCCACCAGTCCATCACAATCCCTTGTCAATATTGCATTCAAGACCCGGACCGCCTCATCGTAAAGTTCGTTACCTCCCCCTAATAAAGGCCCAGAAGGAAAGGAACAGAGCCAGGTGCAGAAGATAGAAAACGGGATAAGAGATGTTTGTGGGTTGTAAATGGGCAAAGCTACCGGCTTCGGCCGCCTAATCATGATCAGGTACAATGGACACGAAGACCAGTTTGGCAGGACTGGCCTTGGGCAGAGGAGGCAGCCTTTGTCGAGTCATGCAGCTACAGCGTGATCTGGTTTAAGGTGCACGTGTCATGTAAGAGGTGAATCTCCGGCTAAGGCTACGTGTCCTTAATCAAAGTGGAGTAAATGAAATGATCAGAGGCTATTGCATATGTGAGGGCAAGGAAATACAAAATGGCGGCCACGATCTAAGATGGATGCCGTGGGTATATCAGAAATATGTCAATGGAAGGAGTGCTCTTGCTCGTAGCGTAGCGAAAACACTAGGATATATGAAATGGATCATTTGCGGTTCGCTGATACTAATTTTATGTATTTCCGACAAACTTGAAAACACGGGTTCAAGTCGTCACGGAACCGTCACGGAACCTCAGACCCTCCTTTTGCCCTTACATAGGCAATTACTCAGTCTATGTCAGAATCTAGTTCTATGCTCATCAGGTCAGTGACATGCTGTTGTATCATCATCCTTTCTCGTGTCTTTTCTCCAAACGCAGGTGGTTTTCTGAGACAAGTCGCAGCACAAAGACTACACAGAGCAGGACCACACTGGATAATCAGACAACATGAGAATAGGAATACTAAGATGACACCAATGACCATTAGAACTTTCCATCCCCACGCTGAGATCAGAGTCCAAAACCACTCCATGAAGGACCAGTTTCCCTTGTCTACATGAATGGAGTCCGAAATCTTGTGCAACTTAGAGATCGCCTCGTAAACTGTTGGAGCATTATTAGGAATAAAGACACAGCAGCTCGATTGGATCATTCTGCATACCCCACCTCGATCTGCAAGTATAACATCTAGAACCATACGGTTCTGCAATGTCATGAGCCTATCCGCCTGAAGCTCAGCTGTCAGATTGCTAAGGGCACCAGCAGTTTCGGTAATAGTAGATTCAACTACCCGTGTTAGCTGACGTATGTTTCTACTATTGGCCATAGGCCCCCAGAACGGAAGGAAGCCTTTGAAGAAGTCTCCAGCTTCCTGACCAGCGGTATCTTCCTTGCTGAAGACACCTCTCGCTACTCTTGTTCTGTGGTAATCAGGTGAAGCAGTGTATGTCGGAGGCAATAATCGAGCAATATAACATGATCCTGAGAAGTCGGCAGGCAACCATGTATAAGCTCTGTCTCGACAAATGAAATAGGTACCCCTAGCAGTAAGAAAGGCAGGGGAAGAGTTAGCCGGAAACACATAAGTCTCTACGCACTCACTCCTCCCTAGCTGAGCTCTCGGATTTCTCCCATTACCTTGCAAACAGACCTGACCTCGGTGAGGTACGACCCAGATTGGAGTTGAGCTTTTACGCTTGCTTTCTCCTAAACTAAGGCGATACTCTGAAGTATTCCAACTTAAATATACTCGCAATTCGTCTCTAGGGTAAGATGGAGTATTATTGACGTCTTTGACCATGTCAATAATTCCCTGGACTAAAGCTTTGTTGGCAGAGTTATATTTAGTGGAACGTGGTGGACGTGGAGGATAGGTTTCAAGGGCATAAGCAAAGATGGTTTGGAAAGCCTGAAATGATCCATTATAGCTGTAAGGCAAAACCAGATATGGAATACCTTTATCCATAGTGTGAGGTATCAAGCCACATACCCAGCAGTCTGTAGTGTTAACTACCAGTTGGTGTTGGTGCAAGAGCTGTACAAAAGTGTTGTTGGTGAATTCTGAGCGTCGAGCTTGCTCATGTTCTGGAAATGAGTGAAAAGAGTGTATAGAGGAGACAGTAGAAATAGCAGGATCAAGGGGAGGTACTGTAGAAACTGGCACAAAAATCAAATTTATGCTAAAGACAATTCCACCCACCAATGTTGCTAAAACAATCAAAAATGTAACGGCACATTGCATCAAGAAACATTTGCTGTGAAGAATTCTATTAAGTCTGTTTCTGCGAACGTAAATCACATTCTTTCGTTGCAGCGCAGGAAGCTCCATCTTCTACAATCCGCTCGCGACCACTGATGATGTGTACGTAGATGAAAATGCCTCTGTCAGCCCTGGGAGTTCCCAGAACCAACAGAAAGATCGACCTTGTGTCAGACCCCTGCAAATTCAAACTAGGCACACAGCCACGACCCTACGGCTACCCAGACGGCAAGGCAATTTTAAAAACAATAAACAACAGCAAACTTCCTGGCTGAAGGCAAAAGTTCAAAATATATATAAATATATCAAAATCACAGTATGCAGTTGCCTGCTTTATTAGTCCTTTTTATGGCTTCTAAGGTTGTATCTTTTCTTCGCTGGTACTGTTTGATCGGAAAATAGTGTATCACTAGCAGCTGTTGCAGAGTTTAAGTTCGTAGATAGCAAAGTTTCTTCTGATGCTGGAGACAAATGTTCAGTGTTCAAAGGAGTCCTTTCAGGAGGAGAGTCAAGTTTCAAAGTGTCAGTAATCAAATCGGCATCGCTGAAAGGGACAAATTTCGGAGTTGTTTCAGCTTCGGAGGCACCAATTCCCTTCTTCACCCAGTCGTCGTAGGGCAGCGGCAGTGGAACACGCTTTACGTGAGAAGCGTGGATCCAGTGCTTGCGACCAGCAACACGTACAGCTGTCCTCGTCGCCAGCAGGACCTGGAAGGGGCCGATGTAGCGAGGCTGAAGATTCTTTGTCCTCGCAAAATTTCTGACCACCACGTGGTCGCCGGGTTTCAGCTGATGCCCTGGACTCTCCGGAGGTTTTGGCAAAGCATCAAAGACCTGTTGATGAATAAGACTCAATTTAGCAGTCAAGTCGTAAAGGTAGTCTATCAACATAGGATATTCAATGGAGCAAAAGTGTTTAGGCCTTGGCACACCCCAGACATTTGCCGGGCGGCCAAATACAATCTCATATGGAGAAAGCCCTATTCTAGAATGCACTGTTGCTCTCGTTGATAACAAGGCCAAAGGAAGTGCGTCTGGCCAAGCCAAACCTGTGGATGCTTGTATCTTGGCTATCTTAAGCTTCAGAGTGCCATTGTAACCCTCGACTAAACCAGCAGATTGGGGATGGTTTGCACTATGGAATTTTTGTTTCAATCCTAGACCAGCACACACACTCTGCATAACTTTCCCTATAAACTCACTTCCGTTATCTGACCATACAATCCGTGGCATTCCAAACCTAGGGAAATATTCCTTGAGAAGAATTTTGGCAGTAGATAGAGCAGTGTTGTCCTTTAGTGGGTATGCTTCTATCCACCTGGAAAAAGCACAAACTACCACCAGGACGTATTTTAAATTGTTGCAGCGTTCCATGTGAATGAAGTCTAACTGAATCACTTCAAAGGGACAGGAAGGAGGAGCGAAATGACCAGCTGGAGTTGGAGTTCCCTTGCCAGGATTATGCATCAAGCACACCATACAATTTTTCACCACTCTCTCTGCACACTTACTGATTCCCTCATTCTTCCAAACCGGAGCTAACATTTTACATATCCCTTTAGAACTTATGTGCGCCACTCCATGCGCCATCGTCACTACTGCAAGCACATACGCATCAGGCAACATCCAACGCTGTTGTTCTGTCAAATCGATCCAACATCCATTCGAGTCCAATTTGCCCGTACTTTCTCTCCATACACGTTTCTCTTCCTCAGTCGCTTCTTTCTGAATCTCTTTCACACTTTCCATAGTGTCCTCACACATTCCAGACTCAGCAATCCATCTTGCAGACGTAGCAACGTACATTCTACTCATCGTGTCTCTAGCTGTCTGTTTAGCGGTTTCATCAGCAAAGGCATTCCCACGACCAACATCATCCGTGATTGCTTTATGAGCACTGCACTTCACAATCGCAACTTCAGTCGGCAAGGTTAGAGATTCCAACAAGTCGTTAACTAGCTGACCATGTTGAATCTTAGTCCCATGGGACGTAATGAAACCCCTTTCTCTCCACAACCGGCCAAAACTATGGGCCACGCCAAATGCGTACTGACTATCTGTAAACACATTCACTCTCTTTCCCTCAGCTAAAACACACGCTCTCGTAAGAGCTATTAATTCTGCTGCTTGGGCAGAATTCTGACTCACTCTTGCAGTCTCCACAATCGTCTTCAAAGTCGTTACCGCGTAGGCAGCAGTCACATCACCATTCTCCAATTTAAAACATGACCCGTCCACATACAGCGTACCATCTGGGTCGGATAGGGGAGTATCTCTCAAGTCGATGCGACCTTTTGTCTCTTCCTCCGTTTTGAAATAACAGTCATGTGGCTCAGAATCACTCGACTCTTGATCAGTCGGCAACAATGTTGCTGGATTCAATACATTGCATCTTTTGATCTGAATATGACTCGCTAATAACGTCAGCTCGTAACCAGATAATCTCGCACTAGTAAGGTGTTGAGTCTTCGTTCGGTTCATGAGTGTATCCACTGCATGAGGAACCATGACCACTAGCATATTGTTCATCACCAAACCAGCAGATTGTCGAATGGAAGCTGCAGCTGCCGCTGTAGCCCTCAAACAACTAGGTAACGCTCTGGCTACCGGATCTAATGTTGATGAGAAATACGCACAAGGGCGTTGTTTATCACCAAACTTCTGTGTCAAGACACTCAACGCGCAACCTTCTCTTTCGTGAACGTAGAGCGTGAATGGCTTACTGTAATCAGGTGTGCCCAATACAGGAGCTGAACACAAAGCTTTTCGTAATTCAGCAAAACTCTCTTGACATTCATCAGACCATGGCACCGGACTCGGAACATTTTTCCCAGTCAAAGCTACCAACGGTTTTGCTAAAAGTGAAAAATTTGGGATCCATTGCCTACAGTAAGAGGTAATACCTAGAAAGGCACGTACTTCCCTCTGTGTGCGTGGAACACTCATTTGCATAATTGCTTTTATTCTTTCTGGGGTCAACTTCCTTCCCTCCTTTGACAAGAGATGACCTAGGTAGGTCACTTCTTGGCAGCAGTATTGCATTTTGGAAGGTGACACCTTATGATTCAAATTAGACAAATGATGCAATAACGAAATCGTAGCTGCTTTGCAAGTTTCCTTGTCATCGGCAGCCACCAAAAGATCATCTACGTATTGTACTAGGGCAGAACCTGGAGGAAGGACAAAAGAATCTAGCTGACTTTTTAAAGCTTGACTATAAATAGATGGACTTTCACAGTAGCCTTGTGGAGCGCGTTTAAATCTGAAACTGCGACCTCCTAAACAGAAGCCAAAAATATCTCTGCTTTCCTCGGCTATCGGAATGCTGAAAAAGGCATTCTTCAGGTCTATAACTGAGAACCATGTAGCTGTAGCAGGTATCAATGTTAACAAGGCAGTAATGTCTGGCACTACAGGAAACTGCGGAATTACAATCTTATTAACTTCTCTAAGGTCTATGACAAACCTATAAACTGGAGGCTTTGTAGGGTCAGTTCGCTTCAGAATCGGTAATACAGGACTGTTACAGACATTTCCTCTAGTTTCTTCAACTACACCCTTCTTAATCAAGTCTTGCACAATCAATAAGAGGGCACGCTCACCTTCATTCGATATTTTATATTGAGGAATTCTTGGAAATTTTACATTCGCTTTCAAAGTTACTACATACGGTGGAATCTCTAGTAGACCTACATCGTTGGGACCAGTCGCCCAAAGATAATCAGGGAGTGAACGTAGCTCCGGCGGGAGTGCGTCCATTGACAAGTACATCGGAGAGGTGAGTCTTTTACCCAAAGTAAGCTGTACTCCTTCCGGAGAACAGTACAATGTCGCATATAGTCGTTTTAACAAATCTAAACCAAGCAGATTTTCATTACAACCTGTCGTCAAAATTAAGGGTGCTTTCAATTGACACGGTCCAACAGAAATAGACAAAGGACCAGATATCGGGTTGTACACAGGGGCGCCTGAAAAACCTACGGAAACATTTGTTGAGCCAGACAAAGGTGCGCCAGGGAGTTTCGCATGCATTATAGAACTTTTTGCGGCACCAGTATCCAACAGAAACGGTTCGACTACACCTGATGTTGCTACTGCGACATAAGGCCCACTCTGATCCACTGGAACTGATACTACTCCCTCTCTCTGTCCATGGCTGTCCTAGTACCCATTTTGTTGAAAACCCTCTTCTACTTCACAATAATCTTCAACAAGATATTGCTGAGATCTATTCTGTTGAGCTGACTGTACATTTCGCTGATCAAAGTGATTGGAGGGACGATCATTCGTTTGCGGAGGCATAGCACCTCGTCCTCGTCCTCTAGAATTCTGCACAAAACCACCACGACCTCTCTGAGCTGCTGCTGCATTATTTTGCGCTAAGATCGGACATTCATTTTTATAGTGACCCTCTTTCTTACAGTACGCGCATTGATTCCACTGGTATTGAGGCCTTGATGTACTATAATCTGTCCTTTGGTATGAGTTTTGCTGCGTATTAGTCTGATTCGTGCGAGGCGGATACGCCTGCTGCAAAAGAACTTTAGTTTTTAAATCTTTCGTTTTCTTCTCTGATTTCTCCTTTTCCTCTTTATCCCTATTTTCGTAGTACTGCGCAGTCGCAAGTATTTGCGCTGTCGTAGATACAGCCCACGCACTTTCTGAGTCTTTCAATTTATTGCATAATTCGGGTAACAAATTATGCACAAATTTATCGACAAACAATCTTTGTCCTCCTTCTGTGCTCATATCCTGACCACTATGGTCTACAAAAGTCTCTTCGAACCTCGTGAAGAAGTCGGAGACGCTTTCGTCTTTCTTCTGTTTACACGCTGACAACTTGTCCCAATTAACACGCAATGCTGGCATCAGAGTCTTCATTAAATCAATTATTCTACCTGGCAGATTAGCGATCAAAGGTTCGGGTTTCGCACCACCTATTTGTTGAGCATCTGCTGCAGTGATAGCTGCCCAATCACCACCTAAAGCAGCCTGATGATCCTCTCTACGAATTTTAGCCCACACTGGTTGTGGAACTACATTACCAAATAACATATCAATGTCGGCTAAGTTCATTATACAAGCCTCAACTGTCTGTGTCAATTCCTTGTAATATCCGGCTGGATTCTTACGTGGATCTGGCAAGGCCTGTTTCACTGCTAACACTTCTGCTCGCTTCCACGGAATATGTATCCATACTCTTTGGAACTGTGCTGGAGCAGCTGCAATACCCGCATTATCATCACGTTGTACTGCTTCGCGCCAAATTGGAGGAACTTCCCTCATAGGATATTGGCGACTTAGCTTCATTCTACCTTTCTCTAAATCTCTCGGCGAACGAAGAGATGGATCATTCCTAAAACTCAAAATGAGTTCCATCGCTTCCTTTATATTATCGCCCACTATCATTCCAGCAGCAAACTCTTTTTGAACCCTAATTAAATCTTCCAAATCTGATTCGACATCGTCTTCTTCTATTTCCTCACGCAACAACGAGCACATCTCGTCGAAGACGTATCGCTGTGTTGGCTCTCCCCATTGCATAAATGTCTCTAACACATCTCTCGTACTATATCTTCTACCCTTCGAAATCCATCTGAGAGCCGTGGAGTCTAAAACTCCCCGTTCCTCAGTACTAGGAAGCTGACTCCGTCTCTGAACAGAGTCAGGAGTAGGAGTCTTAATCAAGGTTTTATATATAGGAGACAGCATATTAGTAACAGAATCAGTAATTCTTCGACGAACAGAAAGTGGAGTTAGTACACTCGCAGACATAGAGAATGCAGTAGAGGTAGGAATAGATGACGAAACAGTAGGAGTATCGAGGAAAATAGCTTCTGGAGCAGTAGGTACAGTGGTAGGTATAGGAGCTGGCAGTGCGGGAAGAGGAGGAGCTGTAGGAACATTTACATTCACCACAGGAAGTATAGGAACTTGGTTCTGAGGAACAGGAACAGGAGCACCAGGTTGTCCAGCAACCGGCAATTGAACATTCGGGATGAGCGGAGCCGCAGCACCTTGTGCATACGGTGGAGGTGACCGTAACAGATAAGACAGCAGAGGATCGTTTTCGGAGTCCTCCAGTATCTTAGCCATTTTCGATGGCAAGGCAGGATAGCACTTGTCAATCGCTAGGTTACGCTCTCTAATGGCTACATCTATGGCCTTCTCACACTCGTTAGCCTGCAACTGTTTAGTCGCTTGCTCTAGAGTTAACTCTTCTAGTTCTTTTTGCTCTTTTTTCAACCTTTTCATTTCTCTCTGTTTGGATTCTTTCCGCCAATAACGAAAAGAGTCAAACATTGCCGGCCGGGCTTTCTTCCTAAACAATTTCGCTTCTAAGTTGTCGAGAATCTCTTGCTCAAAACTACCATGCAGTGGCCAACTAAGGACACCATCCTTCTTACAATAACGGACCCATATCTCATTATAAGTTATAGGACCCACACCATACTTACAATATAGGTCATATAGGGGAGTCCCAATCGGAGGAACCAGACAAGAGTCCTCCAATCGTGAGTCACTGTTGCAACTAAAACAAGACAACATTTTCCGACTTACCATTTTCAGTCCGGAACACAAAACAAACAAACACGAAACAAATATGTGCACTCGAACCAAGAACTTAGGCCTACCAAAACGAACTGATGTATCGATACCCAAAACTAAACCAAATAGATTATCGTAACTAGAACAACTAGTGATAATCTTACAAAACCAAACCAAACCAAGAACCGATCAAGGATTTTTAACAATCCTCACAAAAGTAACCAGCTAGCTATTACTAAATACTTAACTGAGGCACTGAAGACGTCACCAAGGAGAAACCCGTCACGTTTCGCCGTACTAAGGACTGCACCACTTCGGGTCCAAGACAGGGCGACGGTCAAGGCAACGGCCCACTGCAGCCGTCCTGAACGGGAAACCCTCGTGGAAGAGAACTTCAGGGCCACTTTTGCGATATGCCGGGATCGATGAAGTGGGGCGCCTCCCTCAGGAATCTTCACACGAAGCTTCTCGAACTCTTCAGGCTTTTGGACCGGTACCGAATGACGTCGCCCCACGTTGGGCGCCAATTGGAGTTCTGGACTTTTTGGTTCCGTCCAGAGGTGTCAGGGTACAACACCCAAAGACCCCGGAGTTCCACCTGCCTTGGTGCACAAATGAACAGAAACACGGGCTTCTCGATGGTGGCGTCAAAGACCAAAGGTTTATTACTGCAGGGACACAGAAGTCACAGAATCTACGCACGGGCAGAAACTAGGAGCCTGTTCGATTTGTACAAAGTGGGTTGCTCCTTATATACTAAAAATTGTGCTCTAGGCAAATATTTCACATGTCGGTACATTCCCAAACCTTTGTGTCTCTAAACAATAAATATTTGGCGTTACACAGGAACTGTCGATAATATCTGATACCAAACATCACGAAGAGGGGTTCCCACCAGTCCATCACAATCCCTTGTCAATATTGCATTCAAGACCCGGACCGCCTCATCGTAAAGTTCGTTACCTCCCCCTAATAAAGGCCCAGAAGGAAAGGAACAGAGCCAGGTGCAGAAGATAGAAAACGGGATAAGAGATGTTTGTGGGTTGTAAATGGGCAAAGCTACCGGCTTCGGCCGCCTAATCATGATCAGGTACAATGGACACGAAGACCAGTTTGGCAGGACTGGCCTTGGGCAGAGGAGGCAGCCTTTGTCGAGTCATGCAGCTACAGCGTGATCTGGTTTAAGGTGCACGTGTCATGTAAGAGGTGAATCTCCGGCTAAGGCTACGTGTCCTTAATCAAAGTGGAGTAAATGAAATGATCAGAGGCTATTGCATATGTGAGGGCAAGGAAATACAAAATGGCGGCCACGATCTAAGATGGATGCCGTGGGTATATCAGAAATATGTCAATGGAAGGAGTGCTCTTGCTCGTAGCGTAGCGAAAACACTAGGATATATGAAATGGATCATTTGCGGTTCGCTGATACTAATTTTATGTATTTCCGACAAACTTGAAAACACGGGTTCAAGTCGTCACGGAACCGTCACGGAACCTCACACCCCCCTATACTCTCTGATTTCTGTTGGGAGGGGGCAGTCAAAAATGGGGGGTTCAGTATTAAAAGGTGCTTGGGCGCAACGTTAAGGCGATGAGGTGCACAGAATGGCATGGCTTCCAGGTACTTTTTGGGGGGGCTACCATTAGTTTTTATTGCTCTGATCCTCCCTCATGGGGTGTACCCCAAATGGTTAGGGGCAACGGGGGGGAGGCAAGATGCTGTTTGACAGTTTCTATTACCAACAGGGGTCACCATACGATTCTTCTGCAGTTATGGTATTGAAAGGTAAAACAAGGAGCATGTGGCTGTATTTTTGCAGGTCGAGTGCCCCAAAATGTTACTGCCAGCAGCAGCAGCCCCCTTCCTCCCCACCCGGCAGATTGGTATAGGTACGTTTAGGACATTTCTGTTGAAAACAGAGGCTATAGCGAATCGCACTACAAAATCCGAGAGCACTAACACTTGCTAAATAAAGGTGGCATCGGAGCATACGAATGAGGCAGGGAGAGGCTACTGTTGGCAATTGGTTTGGTGGGTCATAGTGAATAACCTCGGCATGCAAATAGGCAGAAGTGTGAGGATTGGCAGTGTCTGTAGAGAATTTTGGCATGCTCTTCTGTTGATTTTTTCCTCCTTACGTTGGCTATGAACTACAGGGGAAAGGCCTGGCCTTACTGTTGGGCAAAACATGTTTCATGATTTTAAGAAGTGTAGTCTGGCTGTACTGAGAGGGGCTGTACAGTACGGTAAATGTCTGTATACCCCTGCGATGTGCATCCAACTGTCACTTGAGATTGAACAGCGAACGAAGCAGCTGGGTTACTGACTGAATGTAAATGGAAGGCACATAGGAAGGGTGCTTGTGGTCACTCAAATGATTGAAACCTGGTTGATGCACTACCAAAGCTGGGGTACCAGGAGGGAACATTTGAGGGGTATTGAGATGGTGGTGTGCAGAGGTCAACATATGTTTCAGAGACACAGAGGTACTGCGGTCCTGGTCCCACATTGGGGGTAGACAAAAGTCCCTGCTAAAGATTTCTGTCCAACTGTTATCACATTTTGTGCAGCCTGGCTCCCTCTGTAAGGATTCCCCAGTGTCTTTCGATCCTACAGATGACTGTAGCAAACTTCCCAAATTTTTTCTTGGCCTCATACTCCCAAAGGAGTGCCTGACATTTGCCAGCCTAACGATACTCACATTCTGGGAAAAACCTCACTAACCATGCATATTTATGTACCACACATGGCAAATCCTTACAATTGCAGAACATCATATCGCACTTGTCATCTTTGAGGTACTGTAAGTATTTGGATTTGAGGGTAATATTCATCCTTGCTTGCTCTCTCCCATCTGAAGTCTACGGTGCTGCTATTCCTTTCTCACATCTCCCTTCAAAGAGACACGCGACACACAGACTCAATCACTCAGCAAACATATATGCTTTGACGTTTTCATATTGCTGTTTACCTTCTAATTATTCCCCCTTCACCACAAATACAGGCCTGCCATTCCTCATCCCCTCAGTCAACGCAGTCCTTCACTCTTTAGGCCCTGCAAGACCACCATGAACAAGAATCATGTCAGCAAGCAGAAGAAAAGCCTCAGTGTGCTCTTTTGTTCATACTGCTGCCCTCTAGTAACACTTCATGGCAACTGCAGCATAAGAATGGGACTGAGAAGAGGGCTGTCCTATGCAAATAATATCCTCCCATGCACACTTTCTTCTGAGACGGTCGGCGGCTTGTGCCGTGATACCACCTCCAACATATGGTCTTCAACCAAATTTTAAAAAAGCCCACCTGCCTTAGACGAAGGATTTTGCCACTCAAAGGAAGCACATGGGGACATCACCCTCATTTAGCAGGGTCCTAAATTGCCTGCTGTCAGCCTGTATACAGAACAAGGGCGTTCGTGGGCGTTCGTGAGCGTTCCTCAAAGGAAGGAGGTGGGTGATTAAATTCACAGTGCCAGGGCAGGCCCAGCCCAGCCCAGCCCAGCCCAGCCCAGCCCAGCCCAGCCCAGCCCAGCCCAGCTCAGCCCTGCACAGCCCAGCCCGGCACAGCGCACTGCTGTGGAGGTCCATTCCTTCACATCCTGCAGCAGGCATGATGCAGACCTATTAGAGCAAAGGCTTGACTCTGCCCTTGTCTGTCTCTTAAAGGAAACAATCTTTGTAGCTTCTTATTGCACCTAATAAATGGACTCTAGCTTGCCTCAAACTTGACCCATCATTTCATTAGCCAGAGCTCATACTTGACCTTTATTTCTATCCAAGCTCACTGACACAAAACCCCTGATTTGAGCAAGTGGCTCATACCAAAATAAAAAATCACCATCATCCACCCTATTTTACAACAAGTGTAGCCCCTTCCTCTTATTCTTGTGCTCAGTTATAACCCCCAATACCACAATTGCACTCTGCAATTCACCAAACTTAAAGGACAAAGAATGAAGACATTGATAAAGGAAGATAAGGCCTTGTCCCTATTGCACCTACTTGAGAGATAGGGCGGTTGGTAGAAGGTCATGAGGGAAAACATTGAAATTTCGGGACACACATGCCAAAAAGAGTGTCCACTTTTCTCCTCTGTTACCAAGTAAAAAAAAAAATTTGCAAAAAAAAAAAAATATTCACTTTTTGAAAATTTCCACCTTGGGATACTTCTACAGCATTGGCAGGATTCGAACCCTGGCCTGTGAGGGCTGTCCCCACCAAAGGTACAAGACTTACCTTTGAGCTATAGCTCCTTGGTGGTCTAGAGGATTGCAGTAGTAACTATAAGCAACATACAGGCCTTGGTGTCCTTCCCTGCGGCATCCATTGCACATGAAAAGGATGACCATGACATAAGGACAATTTGATAGGCTACTTACATGGAAACCAGTGTGGTCCAGCGGGTAAGTGCCTGCCTTCCATCCAGGCAACCAGGGTTCAAATCCTGGGTTCGGCACCAGGTGACTGATGGTGGCAGAGCAGAGGTAAGTTGGAGGTGGGCCTAAAGGGCCAATTGGTAAGTAAAATGTGTCTGTGTGTTGTGTAAGAGTGGAATCATGCCTAGTGAATGAGGGATTGCAGGTTGGTTGGTAAGTAGTGAGTGGGTGGGGTCAGAGGGGAGGGGTATAGGAGGAGCCTAGTCAGAGTGGGTGGGGTCAGAGAGGAGGGGTTCAGGAGCAGCCTAGTCAGAGTGGGTGGGGTCAGAGAGGAGGGGTGTAGGAGGAGCTGGGTCAGAGAGGAGGGGTATAGGAGGAGCCTAGTCAGAGTGGGTGGGGTCAGAGAGGAGGGGTTCAGGAGCAGCCTAGTCAGAGTGGGTGGGGTCAGAGAGGAGGGGTGTAGGAGGAGCTGGGTCAGAGAGGAGGGGTATAGGAGGAGCCTAGTCAGAGTGGGTGGGGTCAGAGAGGAGGGGTTCAGGAGCAGCCTAGTCAGAGTGGGTGGGGTCAGAGAGGAGGGGTGTAGGAGGAGCTGGGTCAGATAGGAGGGGTATAGGAGGAGCTCGGTCGGAGAGGAGGGGTATAGGAGGAGCCTAGTCAGAGTGGGTGGGGTCAGAGAGGAGGGGTTCAGGAGCAGCCTAGTCAGAGTGGGTGGGGTCAGAGAGGAGGGGTATATGGGTGGGGTCAGAGAGCAGAGGAATAGGTGGAGTAGGATCCTGACTTATTGTGGGAAAGTGCAAATACTTTTTTACTGCACCCCCCTATACTCTCTGATTTCTGTTGGGAGGGGGCAGTCAAAAATGGGGGGTTCAGTATTAAAAGGTGCTTGGGCGCAACGTGAAGGCGATGAGGTGCACAGAATGGCATGGCTTCCAGGTACTTTTTGGGGGGGCTACCATTAGTTTTTATTGCTCTGATCCTCCCTCATGGGGTGTACCCCAAATGGTTAGGGGCAATGGGGGGGGAGGCAAGATGCTGTTTGACAGTTTCTATTACCAACAGGGGTCACCATACGATTCTTCTGCAGTTATGGTATTGAAAGGTAAAACAAGGAGCATGTGGCTGTATTTTTGCAGGTCGGGTGCCCCAAAATGTTACTGCCAGCAGCAGCAGCCCCCTTCCTCCCCACACGGCAGATTGGTATAGGTACCTTTAGGACATTTCTGTTGAAAACAGAGGCTATAGCGAATCGCACTACAAAATCCGAGAGCACTAACACTTGCTAAATAAAGGTGGCATCGGAGCATACGAATGAGGCAGGGAGAGGCTACTGTTGGCAATTGGTTTGGTGGGCGATAGTGAATAACCTCGGCATGCAAATAGGCAGAAGTGTGAGGATTGGCAGTGTCTGTAGAGAATTTTGGCATGCTCTTCAGTTGATTTTTTCCTCCTTACGTTGGCTATGAACTACAGGGGAAAGGCCTGGCCTTACTGTTGGGCAAAACATGTTTCATGATTTTAAGAAGTGTAGTCTGGCTGTACTGAGAGGGGCTGTACAGTACGGTAAATGTCTGTATACCCCTGCGATATGCATCCAACTGTCACTTGAGATTGAACAGCGAACGAAGCAGCTGGGTTACTGACTGAATGTAAATGGAAGGCACATAGGAAGGGTGCTTGTGGTCACTCAAATGATTGAAACCTGGTTGATGCACTACCAAAGCTGGGGTACCAGGAGGGAACATTTGAGGGGTATTGAGATGGTGGTGTGCAGAGGTCAACATATGTTTCAGAGACACAGAGGTACTGCGGTCCTGGTCCCACATTGGGGGTAGACAAAAGTCCCTGCTAAAGATTTCTGTCCAACTGTTATCACATTTTGTGCAGCCTGGCTCCCTCTGTAAGGATTCCCCAGTGTCTTTCGATCCTACAGATGACTGTAGCAAACTTCCCAAATTTTTTCTTGGCCTCATACTCCCAAAGGAGTGCCTGACATTTGCCAGCCTAACGATACTCACATTCTGGGAAAAACCTCACTAACCATGCATATTTATGTACCACACATGGCAAATCCTTACAATTGCAGAACATCATATTGCACTTGTCATCTTTGAGGTACTGTAAGTATTTGGATTTGAGGGTAATATTCATCCTTGCTTGCTCTCTCCCATCTGAAGTCTACGGTGCTGCTATTCCTTTCTCACATCTCCCTTCAAAGAGACACGCGACACACAGACTCAATCACTCAGCAAACATATATGCTTTGACGTTTTCATATTGCTGTTTACCTTCTAATTATTCCCCCTTCACCACAAATACAGGCCTGCCATTCCTCATCCCCTCAGTCAACGCAGTCCTTCACTCTTTAGGCCCTGCAAGACCACCATGAACAAGAATCATGTCAGCAAGCAGAAGAAAAGCCTCAGTGTGCTCTTTTGTTCATACTGCTGCCCTCTAGTAACACTTCATGGCAACTGCAGCATAAGAATGGGACTGAGAAGAGGGCTGTCCTATGCAAATAATATCCTCCCATGCACACTTTCTTCTGAGACGGTCGGCGGCTTGTGCCGTGATACCACCTCCAACATATGGTCTTCAACCAAATTTTAAAAAAGCCCACCTGCCTTAGACGAAGGATTTTGCCACTCAAAGGAAGCACATGGGGACATCACCCTCATTTAGCAGGGTCCTAAATTGCCCGCTGTCAGCCTGTATACAGAACAAGGGCGTTCGTGGGCGTTCGTGAGCGTTCCTCAAAGGAAGGAGGTGGGTGATTAAATTCACAGTGCCAGGGCAGGCCCAGCCCAGCCCAGCCCAGCTCAGCCCTGCACAGCCCAGCCCGGCACAGCGCACTGCTGTGGAGGTCCATTCCTTCACATCCTGCAGCAGGCATGATGCAGACCTATTAGAGCAAAGGCTTGACTCTGCCCTTGTCTGTCTCTTAAAGGAAACAATCTTTGTAGCTTCTTATTGCACCTAATAAATGGACTCTAGCTTGCCTCAAACTTGACCCATCATTTCATTAGCCAGAGCTCATACTTGACCTTTATTTCTATCCAAGCTCACTGACACAAAACCCCTGATTTGAGCAAGTGGCTCACACCAAAATAAAAAATCACCATCATCCAACCTATTTTACAACAAGTGTAGCCCCTTCCTCTTATTCTTGTGCTCAGGTATAACCCCCAATACCACAATTGCACTCTGCAATTCACCAAACTTAAAGGACAAAGAATGAAGACATTGATAAAGGAAGATAAGGCCTTGTCCCTATTGCACCTACTTGAGAGATAGGGCGGTTGGTAGAAGGTCATGAGGGAAAACATTTGAAATTTCGGGACACACATGCCAAAAAGAGTGTCCACTTTTCTCCTCTGTTACCAAGTAAAAAAAAAATTTGCACAAAAAAAAACTATTCACTTTTTGAAAATGTCCACCTTGGGATACTTCTACAGCATTGGCAGGATTCGAACCCTGGCCTGTGAGGGCTGTCCCCACCAAAGGTACAAGACTTACCTTTGAGCTATAGCTCCTTGGTGGTCTAGAGGATTGCAGTAGTAACTATAAGCAACATACAGGCCTTGGTGTCCTTCCCTGCGGCATCCATTGCACATGAAAAGGATGACCATGACATAAGGACAATTTGATAGGCTACTTACATGGAAACCAGTGTGGTCCAGTGGGTAAGTGCCTGCCTTCCATCCAGGCAACCAGGGTTCAAATCCCGGGATCGGCACCAGGTGACTGATGGTGGCAGAGCAGAGGTAAGTTGGAGGTGGGCCTAAAGGGCCAATTGGTAAGTAAAATGTGTCTGTGTGTTGTGTAAGAGTGGAATCATGCCTAGTGAATGAGGGATTGCAGGTTGGTTGGTAAGTAGTGAGTGGGTGGGGTCAGAGGGGAGGGGTGTAGGAGGAGCTGGGTCAGAGAGGAGGGGTATAGGAGGAGCCTAGTCAGAGTGGGTGGGGTCAGAGAGGAGGGGTTCAGGAGCAGCCTAGTCAGAGTGGGTGGGGTCAGAGAGGAGGGGTATAGGAGGAGCTGGGTCAGAGAGGAGGGGTATAGGAGGAGCCAAGTCAGAGTGGGTGGGGTCAGAGAGGAGGGGTTCAGGAGCAGCCTAGTCAGAGTGGGTGGGGTCAGAGAGGAGGGGTATATGGGTGGGGTCAGAGAGCAGAGGAATAGGTGGAGTAGGATCCTGACTTATTGTGGGAAAGTGCAAATACTTTTTTACTGCACCCCCCTATACTCTCTGATTTCTGTTGGGAGGGGGCAGTCAAAAATGGGGGGTTCAGTATTAAAAGGTGCTTGGGCGCAACGTGAAGGCGATGAGGTGCACAGAATGGCATGGCTTCCAGGTACTTTTTGGGGGGGCTACCATTAGTTTTTATTGCTCTGATCCTCCCTCATGGGGTGTACCCCAAATGGTTAGGGGCAATGGGGGGGGAGGCAAGATGCTGTTTGACAGTTTCTATTACAACAGGGGTCACCATACGATTCTTCTGCAGTTATGGTATTGAAAGGTAAAACAAGGAGCATGTGGCTGTATTTTTGCAGGTCGGGTGCCCGAAAATGTTACTGCCAGCAGCAGCAGCCCCCTTCCTCCCCACCCGGCAGATTGGTATAGGTACCTTTAGGACATTTCTGTTAAAAACAGAGGCTATAGCGAATCGCACTACAAAATCCGAGAGCACTAACACTTGCTAAATAAAGGTGGCATCGGAGCATACGAATGAGGCAGGGAGAGGCTACTGTTGGCAATTGGTTTGGTGGGCGATAGTGAATAACCTCGGCATGCAAATAGGCAGAAGTGTGAGGATTGGCAGTGTCTGTAGAGAATTTTGGCATGCTCTTCAGTTGATTTTTTCCTCCTTACGTTGGCTATGAACTACAGGGGAAAGGCCTGGCCTTACTGTTGGGCAAAACATGTTTCATGATTTTAAGAAGTGTAGTCTGGCTGTACTGAGAGGGGCTGTACAGTACGGTAAATGTCTGTATACCCCTGCGATGTGCATCCAACTGTCACTTGAGATTGAACAGCGAACGAAGCAGCTGGGTTACTGACTGAATGTAAATGGAAGGCACATAGGAAGGGTGCTTGTGGTCACTCAAATGATTGAAACCTGGTTGATGCACTACCAAAGCTGGGGTACCAGGAGGGAACATTTGAGGGCTATTGAGATGGTGGTGTGCAGAGGTCAACATATGTTTCAGAGACACAGAGGTACTGCGGTCCTGGTCCCACATTGGGGGTAGACAAAAGTCCCTGCTAAAGATTTCTGTCCAACTGTTATCACATTTTGTGCAGCCTGGCTCCCTCTGTAAGGATTCCCCAGTGTCTTTCGATCCTACAGATGACTGTAGCAAACTTCCCAAATTTTTTCTTGGCCTCATACTCCCAAAGGAGTGCCTGACATTTGCCAGCCTAACGATACTCACATTCTGGGAAAAACCTCACTAACCATGCATATTTATGTACCACACATGGCAAATCCTTACAATTGCAGAACATCATATTGCACTTGTCATCTTTGAGGTACTGTAAGTATTTGGATTTGAGGGTAATATTCATCCTTGCTTGCTCTCTCCCATCTGAAGTCTACGGTGCTGCTATTCCTTTCTCACATCTCCCTTCAAAGAGACACGCGACACACAGACTCAATCACTCAGCAAACATATATGCTTTGACGTTTTCATATTGCTGTTTACCTTCTAATTATTCCCCCTTCACCACAAATACAGGCCTGCCATTCCTCATGCCCTCAGTCAACGCAGTCCTTCACTCTTTAGGCCCTGCAAGACCACCATGAACAAGAATCATGTCAGCAAGCAGAAGAAAAGCCTCAGTGTGCGCTTTTGTTCATACTGCTGCCCTCTAGTAACACTTCATGGCAACTGCAGCATAAGAATGGGACTGAGAAGAGGGCTGTCCTATGCAAATAATATCCTCCCATGCACACTTTCTTCTGAGACGGTCGGCGGCTTGTGCCGTGATACCACCTCCAACATATGGTCTTCAACCAAATTTTAAAAAAGCCCACCTGCCTTAGACGAAGGATTTTGCCACTAAAAGGAAGCACATGGGGACATCACCCTCATTTAGCAGGGTCCTAAATTGCCTGCTGTCAGCCTGTATACAGAACAAGGGCGTTCGTGGGCGTTCGTGAGCGTTCCTCAAAGGAAGGAGGTGGGTGATTAAATTCACAGTGCCAGGGCAGGCCCAGCCCAGCCCAGCCCAGCTCAGCCCTGCACAGCCCAGCCCCGCACAGCGCACTGCTGTGGAGGTCCATTCCTTCACATCCTGCAGCAGGCATGATGCAGACCTATTAGAGCAAAGGCTTGACTCTGCCCTTGTCTGTCTCTTAAAGGAAACAATCTTTGTAGCTTCTTATTGCACCTAATAAATGGACTCTAGCTTGCCTCAAACTTGACCCATCATTTAATTAGCCAGAGCTCATACTTGACCTTTATTTCTATCCAAGCTCACTGACACAAAACCCCTGATTTGAGCAAGTGGCTCATACCAAAATAAAAAATCACCATCATCCAACCTATTTTACAACAAGTGTAGCCCCTTCCTCTTATTCTTGTGCTCAGTTATAACCCCCAATACCACAATTGCACTCTGCAATTCACCAAACTTAAAGGACAAAGAATGAAGACATTGATAAAGGAAGATAAGGCCTTGTCCCTATTGCACCTACTTGAGAGATAGGGCGGTTGGTAGAAGGTCATGAGGGAAAACATTGAAATTTCGGGACACACATGCCAAAAAGAGTGTCCACTTTTCTCCTCTGTTACCAAGTAAAAAAAAAATTTGCAAAAAAAAAAAAATATTCACATTTTGAAAATTTCCACCTTGGGATACTTCTACAGCATTGGCAGGATTCGAACCCTGGCCTGTGAGGGCTGTCCCCACCAAAGGTACAAGACTTACCTTTGAGCTATAGCTCCTTGGTGGTCTAGAGGATTGCAGTAGTAACTATAAGCAACATACAGGCCTTGGTGTCCTTCCCTGCGGCATCCATTGCACATGAAAAGGATGACCATGACATAAGGACAATTTGATAGGCTACTTACATGGAAACCAGTGTGGTCCAGCGGGTAAGTGCCTGCCTTCCATCCAGGCAACCAGGGTTCAAATCCCGGGTTCGGCACCAGGTGACTGATGGTGGCAGAGCAGAGGTAAGTTGGAGGTGGGCCTAAAGGGCCAATTGGTAAGTAAAATGTGTCTGTGTGTTGTGTAAGAGTGGAATCATGCCTAGTGAATGAGGGATTGCAGGTTGGTTGGTAAGTAGTGAGTGGGTGGGGTCAGAGGGGAGGGATGTAGGAGGAGCTGGGTCAGAGAGGAGGGGTATAGGAGGAGCCTAGTCAGAGTGGGTGGGGTCAGAGAGGAGGGGTGTAGGAGGAGCTGGGTCAGAGAGGAAGGGTATAGGAGGAGCTGGGTCAGATAGGAGGGGTATAGGAGGAGCTCGGTCGGAGAGGAGGGGTATAGGAGGAGCCTAGTCAGAGTGGGTGGGGTCAGAGAGGAGGGGTTCAGGAGCAGCCTAGTCAGAGTGGGTGGGGTCAGAGAGGAGGGGTATATGGGTGGGGTCAGAGAGCAGAGGAATAGGTGGAGTAGGATCCTGACTTATTGTGGGAAAGTGCAAATACTTTTTTACTGCACCCCCCTATACTCTCTGATTTCTGTTGGGAGGGGGCAGTCAAAAATGGGGGGTTCAGTATTAAAAGGTGCTTGGGCGCAACGTGAAGGCGATGAGGTGCACAGAATGGCATGGCTTCCAGGTACTTTTTGGGGGGGCTACCATTAGTTTTTATTGCTCTGATCCTCCCTCATGGGGTGTACCCCAAATGGTTAGGGGCAATGGGGGGGGAGGCAAGATGCTGTTTGACAGTTTCTATTACCAACAGGGGTCACCATACGATTCTTCTGCAGTTATGGTATTGAAAGGTAAAACAAGGAGCATGTGGCTGTATTTTTGCAGGTCGGGTGCCCCAAAATGTTAGTGCCAGCAGCAGCAGCCCCCTTCCTCCCCACCCGGCAGATTGGTATAGGTACCTTTAGGACATTTCTGTTGAAAACAGAGGCTATAGCGAATCGCACTACAAAATCCGAGAGCACTAACACTTGCTAAATAAAGGTGGCATCGGAGCATACGAATGAGGCAGGGAGAGGCTACTGTTGGCAATTGGTTTGGTGGGTCATAGTGAATAACCTCGGCATGCAAATAGGCAGAAGTGTGAGGATTGGCAGTGTCTGTAGAGAATTTTGGCATGCTCTTCAGTTGATTTTTTCCTCCTTACGTTGGCTATGAACTACAGGGGAAAGGCCTGGCCTTACTGTTGGGCAAAACATGTTTCATGATTTTAAGAAGTGTAGTCTGGCTGTACTGAGAGGGGCTGTACAGTACGGTAAATGTCTGTATACCCCTGCGATATGCATCCAACTGTCACTTGAGATTGAACAGCGAACGAAGCAGCTGGGTTACTGACTGAATGTAAATGGAAGGCACATAGGAAGGGTGCTTGTGGTCACTCAAATGATTGAAACCTGGTTGATGCACTACCAAAGCTGGGGTACCAGGAGGGAACATTTGAGGGGTATTGAGATGGTGGTGTGCAGAGGTCAACATATGTTTCAGAGACACAGAGGTACTGCGGTCCTGGTCCCACATTGGGGGTAGACAAAAGTCCCTGCTAAAGATTTCTGTCCAACTGTTATCACATTTTGTGCAGCCTGGCTCCCTCTGTAAGGATTCCCCAGTGTCTTTCGATCCTACAGATGACTGTAGCAAACTTCCCAAATTTTTTCTTGGCCTCATACTCCCAAAGGAGTGTCTGACATTTGCCAGCCTAACGATACTCACATTCTGGGAAAAACCTCACTAACCATGCATATTTATGTACCACACATGGCAAATCCTTACAATTGCAGAACATCATATTGCACTTGTCATCTTTGAGGTACTGTAAGTATTTGGATTTGAGGGTAATATTCATCCTTGCTTGCTCTCTCCCATCTGAAGTCTACGGTGCTGCTATTCCTTTCTCACATCTCCCTTCAAAGAGACACGCGACACACAGACTCAATCACTCAGCAAACATATATGCTTTGACGTTTTCATATTGCTGTTTACCTTCTAATTATTCCCCCTTCACCACAAATACAGGCCTGCCATTCCTCATCCCCTCAGTCAACGCAGTCCTTCACTCTTTAGGCCCTGCAAGACCACCATGAACAAGAATCATGTCAGCAAGCAGAAGAAAAGCCTCAGTGTGCGCTTTTGTTCATACTGCTGCCCTCTAGTAACACTTCATGGAAACTGCAGCATAAGAATGGGACTGAGAAGAGGGCTGTCCTATGCAAATAATATCCTCCCATGCACACTTTCTTCTGAGACGGTCGGCGGCTTGTGCCGTGATACCACCTCCAACATATGGTCTTCAACCAAATTTTAAAAAAGCCCACCTGCCTTAGACGAAGGATTTTGCCACTCAAAGGAAGCACATGGGGACATCACCCTCATTTAGCAGGGTCCTAAATTGCCTGCTGTCAGCCTGTATACAGAACAAGGGCGTTCGTGGGCGTTCGTGAGCGTTCCTCAAAGGAAGGAGGTGGGTGATTAAATTCACAGTGCCAGGGCAGGCCCAGCCCAGCCCAGCCCAGCCCAGCCCAGCCCAGCTCAGCCCTGCACAGCCCAGCCCGGCACAGCGCACTGCTGTGGAGGTCCATTCCTTCACATCCTGCAGCAGGCATGATGCAGACCTATTAGAGCAAAGGCTTGACTCTGCCCTTGTCTGTCTCTTAAAGGAAACAATCTTTGTAGCTTCTTATTGCACCTAATAAATGGACTCTAGCTTGCCTCAAACTTGACCCATCATTTCATTAGCCAGAGCTCATACTTGACCTTTATTTCTATCCAAGCTCACTGACACAAAACCCCTGATTTGAGCAAGTGGCTCACACCAAAATAAAAAATCACCATCATCCAACCTATTCTACAACAAGTGTAGCCCCTTCCTCTTATTCTTGTGCTCAGTTATGACCCCCAATACCACAATTGCACTCTGCAATTCACCAAACTTAAAGGACAAAGAATGAAGACATTGATAAAGGAAGATAAGGCCTTGTCCCTATTGCACCTACTTGAGAGATAGGGCGGTTGGTAGAAGGTCATGAGGGAAAACATTGAAATTTCGGGACACACATGCCAAAAAGAGTGTCCACTTTTCTCCTCTGTTACCAAGTAAAAAAAAAATTTGCAAAAAAAAAAAATATTCACTTTTTGAAAATTTCCACCTTGGGATACTTCTACAGCATTGGCAGGATTCGAACCCTGGCCTGTGAGGGCTGTCCCCACCAAAGGTACAAGACTTACCTTTGAGCTATAGCTCCTTGGTGGTCTAGAGGATTGCAGTAGTAACTATAAGCAACATACAGGCCTTGGTGTCCTTCCCTGCGGCATCCATTGCACATGAAAAGGATGACCATGACATAAGGACAATTTGATAGGCTACTTACATGGAAACCAGTGTGGTCCAGCGGGTAAGTGCCTGCCTTCCATCCAGGCAACCAGGGTTCAAATCCTGGGTTCGGCACCAGGTGACTGATGGTGGCAGAGCAGAGGTAAGTTGGAGGTGGGCCTAAAGGGCCAATTGGTAAGTAAAATGTGTCTGTGTGTTGTGTAAGAGTGGAATCATGCCTAGTGAATGAGGGATTGCAGGTTGGTTGGTAAGTAGTGAGTGGGTGGGGTCAGAGGGGAGGGGTGTAGGAGGAGCTGGGTCAGAGAGGAGGGGTATAGGAGGAGCCTAGTCAGAGTAGGTGGGGTCAGAGAGGAGGGGTTCAGGAGCAGCCTAGTCAGAGTGGGTGGGGTCAGAGAGGAGGGGTGTAGGAGGAGCTGGGTCAGAGAGGAGGGGTATAGGAGGAGCTGGGTCAGATAGGAGGGGTATAGGAGGAGCTCGGTCGGAGAGGAGGGGTATAGGAGGAGCCAAGTCAGAGTGGGTGGGGTCAGAGAGGAGGGGTTCAGGAGCAGCCTAGTCAGAGTGGGTGGGGTCAGAGAGGAGGGGTATATGGGTGGGGTCAGAGAGCAGAGGAATAGGTGGAGTAGGATCCTGACTTATTGTGGGAAAGTGCAAATACTTTTTTACTGCACCCCCCTATACTCTCTGATTTCTGTTGGGAGGGGGCAGTCAAAAATGGGGGGTTCAGTATTAAAAGGTGCTTGGGCGCAACGTGAAGGCGATGAGGTGCACAGAATGGCATGGCTTCCAGGTACTTTTTGGGGGGGCTACCATTAGTTTTTATTGCTCTGATCCTCCCTCATGGGGTGTACCCCAAATGGTTAGGGGCAATGGGGGGGGAGGCAAGATGCTGTTTGACAGTTTCTATTACCAACAGGGGTCACCATACGATTCTTCTGCAGTTATGGTATTGAAAGGTAAAACAAGGAGCATGTGGCTGTATTTTTGCAGGTCGGGTGCCCCAAAATGTTACTGCCAGCAGCAGCAGCCCCCTTCCTCCCCACCCGGCAGATTGGTATAGGTACCTTTAGGACATTTCTGTTGAAAACAGAGGCTATAGCGAATCGCACTACAAAATCCGAGAGCACTAACACTTGCTAAATAAAGGTGGCATCGGAGCATACGAATGAGGCAGGGAGAGGCTACTGTTGGCAATTGGTTTGGTGGGCGATAGTGAATAACCTCGGCATGCAAATAGGCAGAAGTGTGAGGATTGGCAGTGTCTGTAGAGAATTTTGGCATGCTCTTCAGTTGATTTTTTCCTCCTTACGTTGGCTATGAACTACAGGGGAAACGCCTGGCCTTACTGTTGGGCAAAACATGTTTCATGATTTTAAGAAGTGTAGTCTGGCTGTACTGAGAGGGGCTGTACAGTACGGTAAATGTCTGTATACCCCTGCGATGTGCATCCAACTGTCACTTGAGATTGAACAGCGAACGAAGCAGCTGGGTTACTGACTGAATGTAAATGGAAGGCACATAGGAAGGGTGCTTGTGGTCACTCAAATGATTGAAACCTGGTTGATGCACTACCAAAGCTGGGGTACCAGGAGGGAACATTTGAGGGGTATTGAGATGGTGGTGTGCAGAGGTCAACATATGTTTCAGAGACACAGAGGTACTGCGGTCCTGGTCCCACATTGGGGGTAGACAAAAGTCCCTGCTAAAGATTTCTGTCCAACTGTTATCACATTTTGTGCAGCCTGGCTCCCTCTGTAAGGATTCCCCAGTGTCTTTCGATCCTACAGATGACTGTAGCAAACTTCCCAAATTTTTTCTTGGCCTCATACTCCCAAAGGAGTGCCTGACATTTGCCAGCCTAACGATACTCACATTCTGGGAAAAACCTCACTAACCATGCATATTTATGTACCACACATGGCAAATCCTTACAATTGCAGAACATCATATTGCACTTGTCATCTTTGAGGTACTGTAAGTATTTGGATTTGAGGGTAATATTCATCCTTGCTTGCTCTCTCCCATCTGAAGTCTACGGTGCTGCTATTCCTTTCTCACATCTCCCTTCAAAGAGACACGCGACACACAGACTCAATCACTCAGCAAACATATATGCTTTGACGTTTTCATATTGCTGTTTACCTTCTAATTATTCCCCCTTCACCACAAATACAGGCCTGCCATTCCTCATCCCCTCAGTCAACGCAGTCCTTCACTCTTTAGGCCCTGCAAGACCACCATGAACAAGAATCATGTCAGCAAGCAGAAGAAAAGCCTCAGTGTGCGCTTTTGTTCATACTGCTGCCCTCTAGTAACACTTCATGGAAACTGCAGCATAAGAATGGGACTGAGAAGAGGGCTGTCCTATGCAAATAATATCCTCCCATGCACACTTTCTTCTGAGACGGTCGGCGGCTTGTGCCGTGATACCACCTCCAACATATGGTCTTCAACCAAATTTTAAAAAAGCCCACCTGCCTTAGACGAAGGATTTTGCCACTCAAAGGAAGCACATGGGGACATCACCCTCATTTAGCAGGGTCCTAAATTGCCTGCTGTCAGCCTGTATACAGAACAAGGGCGTTCGTGGGCGTTCGTGAGCGTTCCTCAAAGGAAGGAGGTGGGTGATTAAATTCACAGTGCCAGGGCAGGCCCAGCCCAGCCCAGCCCAGCCCAGCCCAGCCCAGCTCAGCCCTGCACAGCCCAGCCCGGCACAGCGCACTGCTGTGGAGGTCCATTCCTTCACATCCTGCAGCAGGCATGATGCAGACCTATTAGAGCAAAGGCTTGACTCTGCCCTTGTCTGTCTCTTAAAGGAAACAATCTTTGTAGCTTCTTATTGCACCTAATAAATGGACTCTAGCTTGCCTCAAACTTGACCCATCATTTCATTAGCCAGAGCTCATACTTGACCTTTATTTCTATCCAAGCTCACTGACACAAAACCCCTGATTTGAGCAAGTGGCTCACACCAAAATAAAAAATCACCATCATCCAACCTATTTTACAACAAGTGTAGCCCCTTCCTCTTATTCTTGTGCTCAGTTATAACCCCCAATACCACAATTGCACTCTGCAATTCACCAAACTTAAAGGACAAAGAATGAAGACATTGATAAAGGAAGATAAGGCCTTGTCCCTATTGCACCTACTTGAGAGATAGGGCGGTTGGTAGAAGGTCATGAGGGAAAACATTTGAAATTTCGGGACACACATGCCAAAAAGAGTGTCCACTTTTCTCCTCTGTTACCAAGTAAAAAAAAAATTTGCAAAAAAAAAAACTATTCACTTTTTGAAAATTTCCACCTTGGGATACTTCTACAGCATTGGCAGGATTCGAACCCTGGCCTGTGAGGGCTGTCCCCACCAAAGGTACAAGACTTACCTTTGAGCTATAGCTCCTTGGTGGTCTAGAGGATTGCAGTAGTAATTATAAGCAACATACAGGCCTTGGTGTCCTTCCCTGCGGCATCCATTGCACATGAAAAGGATGACCATGACATAAGGACAATTTGATAGGCTACTTACATGGAAACCAGTGTGGTCCAGTGGGTAAGTGCCTGCCTTCCATCCAGGCAACCAGGGTTCAAATCCCGGGTTCGGCACCAGGTGACTGATGGTGGCAGAGCAGAGGTAAGTTGGAGGTGGGCCTAAAGGGCCAATTGGTAAGTAAAATGTGTCTGTGTGTTGTGTAAGAGTGGAATCATGCCTAGTGAATGAGGGATTGCAGGTTGGTTGGTAAGTAGTGAGTGGGTGGGGTCAGAGGGGAGGGGTATAGGAGGAGCTCGGTCGGAGAGGAGGGGAATAGGAGGAGCCTAGTCAGAGTGGGTGGGGTCAGAGAGGAGGGGTGTAGGAGGAGCTGGGTCAGAGAGGAGGGGTATAGGAGGAGCTCGTCGGATAGGAGGGGTATAGGAGGAGCCTAGTCAGAGTGGTGGGGTCAGAGAGGAGGGGTATAGGAGGAGCTGGGTGAGAGAGGAGGGGTATAGGAGGAGCTCGAGAGAGGGGTATAGGAGGAGCCAAGTCAGAGTGGGTGGGGTCAGAGAGGAGGGGTTCAGGAGCAGCCTAGTCAGAGTGGGTGGGGTCAGAGAGGAGGGGTATATGGGTGGGGTCAGAGAGCAGAGGAATAGGTGGAGTAGGATCCTGACTTATTGTGGGAAAGTGCAAATACTTTTTTACTGCACCCCCCTATACTCTCTGATTTCTGTTGGGAGGGGGCAGTCAAAAATGGGGGGTTCAGTATTAAAAGGTGCTTGGGCGCAACGTGAAGGCGATGAGGTGCACAGAATGGCATGGCTTCCAGGTACTTTTTGGGGGGGCTACCATTAGTTTTTATTGCTCTGATCCTCCCTCATGGGGTGTACCCCAAATGGTTAGGGGCAACGGGGGGGAGGCAAGATGCTGTTTGACAGTTTCTATTACCAACAGGGGTCACCATACGATTCTTCTGCAGTTATGGTATTGAAAGGTAAAACAAGGAGCATGTGGCTGTATTTTTGCAGGTCGAGTGCCCCAAAATGTTACTGCCAGCAGCAGCAGCCCCCTTCCTCCCCACCCGGCAGATTGGTATAGGTACGTTTAGGACATTTCTGTTGAAAACAGAGGCTATAGCGAATCGCACTACAAAATCCGAGAGCACTAACACTTGCTAAATAAAGGTGGCATCGGAGCATACGAATGAGGCAGGGAGAGGCTACTGTTGGCAATTGGTTTGGTGGGTCATAGTGAATAACCTCGGCATGCAAATAGGCAGAAGTGTGAGGATTGGCAGTGTCTGTAGAGAATTTTGGCATGCTCTTCTGTTGATTTTTTCCTCCTTACGTTGGCTATGAACTACAGGGGAAAGGCCTGGCCTTACTGTTGGGCAAAACATGTTTCATGATTTTAAGAAGTGTAGTCTGGCTGTACTGAGAGGGGCTGTACAGTACGGTAAATGTCTGTATAACCCTGCGATGTGCATCCAACTGTCACTTGAGATTGAACAGCGAACGAAGCAGCTGGGTTACTGACTGAATGTAAATGGAAGGCACATAGGAAGGGTGCTTGTGGTCACTCAAATGATTGAAACCTGGTTGATGCACTACCAAAGCTGGGGTACCAGGAGGGAACATTTGAGGGGTATTGAGATGGTGGTGTGCAGAGGTCAACATATGTTTCAGAGACACAGAGGTACTGCGGTCCTGGTCCCACATTGGGGGTAGACAAAAGTCCCTGCTAAAGATTTCTGTCCAACTGTTATCACATTTTGTGCAGCCTGGCTCCCTCTGTAAGGATTCCCCAGTGTCTTTCGATCCTACAGATGACTGTAGCAAACTTCCCAAATTTTTTCTTGGCCTCATACTCCCAAAGGAGTGCCTGACATTTGCCAGCCTAACGATACTCACATTCTGGGAAAAACCTCACTAACCATGCATATTTATGTACCACACATGGCAAATCCTTACAATTGCAGAACATCATATCGCACTTGTCATCTTTGAGGTACTGTAAGTATTTGGATTTGAGGGTAATATTCATCCTTGCTTGCTCTCTCCCATCTGAAGTCTACGGTGCTGCTATTCCTTTCTCACATCTCCCTTCAAAGAGACACGCGACACACAGACTCAATCACTCAGCAAACATATATGCTTTGACGTTTTCATATTGCTGTTTACCTTCTAATTATTCCCCCTTCACCACAAATACAGGCCTGCCATTCCTCATCCCCTCAGTCAACGCAGTCCTTCACTCTTTAGGCCCTGCAAGACCACCATGAACAAGAATCATGTCAGCAAGCAGAAGAAAAGCCTCAGTGTGCTCTTTTGTTCATACTGCTGCCCTCTAGTAACACTTCATGGCAACTGCAGCATAAGAATGGGACTGAGAAGAGGGCTGTCCTATGCAAATAATATCCTCCCATGCACACTTTCTTCTGAGACGGTCGGCGGCTTGTGTACGGATACCACCTCCAACATATGGTCTTCAACCAAATTTTAAAAAAGCCCACCTGCCTTAGACGAAGGATTTTGCCACTCAAAGGAAGCACATGGGGACATCACCCTCATTTAGCAGGGTCCTAAATTGCCTGCTGTCAGCCTGTATACAGAACAAGGGCGTTCGTGGGCGTTCGTGAGCGTTCCTCAAAGGAAGGAGGTGGGTGATTAAATTCACAGTGCCAGGGCAGGCCCAGCCCAGCCCAGCCCAGCCCAGCTCAGCCCTGCACAGCCCAGCCCGGCACAGCGCACTGCTGTGGAGGTCCATTCCTTCACATCCTGCAGCAGGCATGATGCAGACCTATTAGAGCAAAGGCTTGACTCTGCCCTTGTCTGTCTCTTAAAGGAAACAATCTTTGTAGCTTCTTATTGCACCTAATAAATGGACTCTAGCTTGCCTCAAACTTGACCCATCATTTCATTAGCCAGAGCTCATACTTGACCTTTATTTCTATCCAAGCTCACTGACACAAAACCCCTGATTTGAGCAAGTGGCTCACACCAAAATAAAAAATCACCATCATCCAACCTATTTTACAACAAGTGTAGCCCCTTCCTCTTATTCTTGTGCTCAGTTATAACCCCCAATACCACAATTGCACTCTGCAATTCACCAAACTTAAAGGACAAAGAATGAAGACATTGATAAAGGAAGATAAGGCCTTGTCCCTATTGCACCTACTTGAGAGATAGGGCGGTTGGTAGAAGGTCATGAGGGAAAACATTTGAAATTTCGGGACACACATGCCAAAAAGAGTGTCCACTTTTCTCCTCTGTTACCAAGTAAAAAAAAAATTTGCAAAAAAAAAAACTATTCACTTTTTGAAAATTTCCACCTTGGGATACTTCTACAGCATTGGCAGGATTCGAACCCTGGCCTGTGAGGGCTGTCCCCACCAAAGGTACAAGACTTACCTTTGAGCTATAGCTCCTTGGTGGTCTAGAGGATTGCAGTAGTAATTATAAGCAACATACAGGCCTTGGTGTCCTTCCCTGCGGCATCCATTGCACATGAAAAGGATGACCATGACATAAGGACAATTTGATAGGCTACTTACATGGAAACCAGTGTGGTCCAGTGGGTAAGTGCCTGCCTTCCATCCAGGCAACCAGGGTTCAAATCCCGGGTTCGGCACCAGGTGACTGATGGTGGCAGAGCAGAGGTAAGTTGGAGGTGGGCCTAAAGGGCCAATTGGTAAGTAAAATGTGTCTGTGTGTTGTGTAAGAGTGGAATCATGCCTAGTGAATGAGGGATTGCAGGTTGGTTGGTAAGTAGTGAGTGGGTGGGGTCAGAGGGGAGGGGTGTAGGAGGAGCTGGGTCAGAGAGGAGGGGTATAGGAGGAGCTCGTCGGATAGGAGGGGTATAGGAGGAGCCTAGTCAGAGTGGTGGGGTCAGAGAGGAGGGGTATAGGAGGAGCTGGGTGAGAGAGGAGGGGTATAGGAGGAGCTCGAGAGAGGGGTATAGGAGGAGCCAAGTCAGAGTGGGTGGGGTCAGAGAGGAGGGGTTCAGGAGCAGCCTAGTCAGAGTGGGTGGGGTCAGAGAGGAGGGGTGTAGGAGGAGCTGGGTCAGAGAGGAGGGGTATAGGAGGAGCTCGTCAGATAGGAGGGGTATAGGAGGAGCCTAGTCAGAGTGGTGGGGTCAGAGAGGAGGGGTATAGGAGGAGCTGGGTGAGAGAGGAGGGGTATAGGAGGAGCTCGAGAGAGGGGTATAGGAGGAGCCAAGTCAGAGTGGGTGGGGTCAGAGAGGAGGGGTTCAGGAGCAGCCTAGTCAGAGTGGGTGGGGTCAGAGAGGAGGGGTATATGGGTGGGGTCAGAGAGCAGAGGAATAGGTGGAGTAGGATCCTGACTTATTGTGGGAAAGTGCAAATACTTTTTTACTGCACCCCCCTATACTCTCTGATTTCTGTTGGGAGGGGGCAGTCAAAAATGGGGGGTTCAGTATTAAAAGGTGCTTGGGCGCAACGTGAAGGCGATGAGGTGCACAGAATGGCATGGCTTCCAGGTACTTTTTGGGGGGGCTACCATTAGTTTTTATTGCTCTGATCCTCCCTCATGGGGTGTACCCCAAATGGTTAGGGGCAACGGGGGGGAGGCAAGATGCTGTTTGACAGTTTCTATTACCAACAGGGGTCACCATACGATTCTTCTGCAGTTATGGTATTGAAAGGTAAAACAAGGAGCATGTGGCTGTATTTTTGCAGGTCGAGTGCCCCAAAATGTTACTGCCAGCAGCAGCAGCCCCCTTCCTCCCCACCCGGCAGATTGGTATAGGTACGTTTAGGACATTTCTGTTGAAAACAGAGGCTATAGCGAATCGCACTACAAAATCCGAGAGCACTAACACTTGCTAAATAAAGGTGGCATCGGAGCATACGAATGAGGCAGGGAGAGGCTACTGTTGGCAATTGGTTTGGTGGGTCATAGTGAATAACCTCGGCATGCAAATAGGCAGAAGTGTGAGGATTGGCAGTGTCTGTAGAGAATTTTGGCATGCTCTTCTGTTGATTTTTTCCTCCTTACGTTGGCTATGAACTACAGGGGAAAGGCCTGGCCTTACTGTTGGGCAAAACATGTTTCATGATTTTAAGAAGTGTAGTCTGGCTGTACTGAGAGGGGCTGTACAGTACGGTAAATGTCTGTATAACCCTGCGATGTGCATCCAACTGTCACTTGAGATTGAACAGCGAACGAAGCAGCTGGGTTACTGACTGAATGTAAATGGAAGGCACATAGGAAGGGTGCTTGTGGTCACTCAAATGATTGAAACCTGGTTGATGCACTACCAAAGCTGGGGTACCAGGAGGGAACATTTGAGGGGTATTGAGATGGTGGTGTGCAGAGTTCAACATATGTTTCAGAGACACAGAGGTACTGCGGTCCTGGTCCCACATTGGGGGTAGACAAAAGTCCCTGCTAAAGATTTCTGTCCAACTGTTATCACATTTTGTGCAGCCTGGCTCCCTCTGTAAGGATTCCCCAGTGTCTTTCGATCCTACAGATGACTGTAGCAAACTTCCCAAATTTTTTCTTGGCCTCATACTCCCAAAGGAGTGCCTGACATTTGCCAGCCTAACGATACTCACATTCTGGGAAAAACCTCACTAACCATGCATATTTATGTACCACACATGGCAAATCCTTACAATTGCAGAACATCATATCGCACTTGTCATCTTTGAGGTACTGTAAGTATTTGGATTTGAGGGTAATATTCATCCTTGCTTGCTCTCTCCCATCTGAAGTCTACGGTGCTGCTATTCCTTTCTCACATCTCCCTTCAAAGAGACACGCGACACACAGACTCAATCACTCAGCAAACATATATGCTTTGACGTTTTCATATTGCTGTTTACCTTCTAATTATTCCCCCTTCACCACAAATACAGGCCTGCCATTCCTCATCCCCTCAGTCAACGCAGTCCTTCACTCTTTAGGCCCTGCAAGACCACCATGATCAAGAATCATGTCAGCAAGCAGAAGAAAAGCCTCAGTGTGCTCTTTTGTTCATACTGCTGCCCTCTAGTAACACTTCATGGCAACTGCAGCATAAGAATGGGACTGAGAAGAGGGCTGTCCTATGCAAATAATATCCTCCCATGCACACTTTCTTCTGAGACGGTCGGCGGCTTGTGCCGTGATACCACCTCCAACATATGGTCTTCAACCAAATTTTAAAAAAGCCCACCTGCCTTAGACGAAGGATTTTGCCACTCAAAGGAAGCACATGGGGACATCACCCTCATTTAGCAGGGTCCTAAATTGCCTGCTGTCAGCCTGTATACAGAACAAGGGCGTTCGTGGGCGTTCGTGAGCGTTCCTCAAAGGAAGGAGGTGGGTGATTAAATTCACAGTGCCAGGGCAGGCCCAGCCCAGCCCAGCCCAGCCCAGCTCAGCCCTGCACAGCCCAGCCCGGCACAGCGCACTGCTGTGGAGGTCCATTCCTTCACATCCTGCAGCAGGCATGATGCAGACCTATTAGAGCAAAGGCTTGACTCTGCCCTTGTCTGTCTCTTAAAGGAAACAATCTTTGTAGCTTCTTATTGCACCTAATAAATGGACTCTAGCTTGCCTCAAACTTGACCCATCATTTCATTAGCCAGAGCTCATACTTGACCTTTATTTCTATCCAAGCTCACTGACACAAAACCCCTGATTTGAGCAAGTGGCTCATACCAAAATAAAAAATCACCATCATCCAACCTATTTTACAACAAGTGTAGCCCCTTCCTCTTATTCTTGTGCTCAGTTATAACCCCCATTACCACAATTGCACTCTGCAATTCACCAAACTTAAAGGACAAAGAATGAAGACATTGATAAAGGAAGATAAGGCCTTGTCCCTATTGCACCTACTTGAGAGATAGGGCGGTTGGTAGAAGGTCATGAGGGAAAACATTGAAATTTCGGGACACACATGCCAAAAAGAGTGTCCACTTTTCTCCTCTGTTACCAAGTAAAAAAAAAAATTTGCAAAAAAAAAAAAATATTCACTTTTTGAAAATTTCCACCTTGGGATACTTCTACAGCATTGGCAGGATTCGAACCCTGGCCTGTGAGGGCTGTCCCCACCAAAGGTACAAGACTTACCTTTGAGCTATAGCTCCTTGGTGGTCTAGAGGATTGCAGTAGTAACTATAAGCAACATACAGGCCTTGGTGTCCTTCCCTGCGGCATCCATTGCACATGAAAAGGATGACCATGACATAAGGACAATTTGATAGGCTACTTACATGGAAACCAGTGTGGTCCAGCGGGTAAGTGCCTGCCTTCCATCCAGGCAACCAGGGTTCAAATCCTGGGTTCGGCACCAGGTGACTGATGGTGGCAGAGCAGAGGTAAGTTGGAGGTGGGCCTAAAGGGCCAATTGGTAAGTAAAATGTGTCTGTGTGTTGTGTAAGAGTGGAATCATGCCTAGTGAATGAGGGATTGCAGGTTGGTTGGTAAGTAGTGAGTGGGTGGGGTCAGAGGGGAGGGGTATAGGAGGAGCCTAGTCAGAGTGGGTGGGGTCAGAGAGGAGGGGTGTAGGAGGAGCTGGGTCAGAGAGGAGGGGTATAGGAGGAGCCTAGTCAGAGTGGGTGGGGTCAGAGAGGAGGGGTTCAGGAGCAGCCTAGTCAGAGTGGGTGGGGTCAGAGAGGAGGGGTGTAGGAGGAGCTGGGTCAGATAGGAGGGGTATAGGAGGAGCCTAGTCAGAGTAGCTGGGGTCAGAGAGGAGGGGTATGGGAGGAGCTGGGTGAGAGAGGAGGGGTATAGGAGGAGCTCGGTCAGAGAGGAGGGGTTCAGGAGCAGCCTAGTCAGAGTGGGTGGGGTCAGAGAGGAGGGGTATATGGGTGGGGTCAGAGAGCAGAGGAATAGGTGGAGTAGGATCCTGACTTATTGTGGGAAAGTGCAAATACTTTTTTACTGCACCCCCCTATACTCTCTGATTTCTGTTGGGAGGGGGCAGTCAAAAATGGGGGGTTCAGTATTAAAAGGTGCTTGGGCGCAACGTGAAGGCGATGAGGTGCACAGAATGGCATGGCTTCCAGGTACTTTTTGGGGGGGCTACCATTAGTTTTTATTGCTCTGATCCTCCCTCATGGGGTGTACCCCAAATGGTTAGGGGCAATGGGGGGGGAGGCAAGATGCTGTTTGACAGTTTCTATTACCAACAGGGGTCACCATACGATTCTTCTGCAGTTATGGTATTGAAAGGTAAAACAAGGAGCATGTGGCTGTATTTTTGCAGGTCGGGTGCCCCAAAATGTTACTGGCAGCAGCAGCAGCCCCCTTCCTCCCCACCCGGCAGATTGGTATAGGTACCTTTAGGACATTTCTGTTGAAAACAGAGGCTATAGCGAATCGCACTACAAAATCCGAGAGCACTAACACTTGCTAAATAAAGGTGGCATCGGAGCATACGAATGAGGCAGGGAGAGGCTACTGTTGGCAATTGGTTTGGTGGGCGATAGTGAATAACCTCGGCATGCAAATAGGCAGAAGTGTGAGGATTGGCAGTGTCTGTAGAGAATTTTGGCATGCTCTTCAGTTGATTTTTTCCTCCTTACGGTGGCTATGAACTACAGGGGAAAGGCCTGGCCTTACTGTTGGGCAAAACATGTTTCATGATTTTAAGAAGTGTAGTCTGGCTGTACTGAGAGGGGCTGTACAGTACGGTAAATGTCTGTATACCCCTGCGATATGCATCCAACTGTCACTTGAGATTGAACAGCGAACGAAGCAGCTGGGTTACTGACTGAATGTAAATGGAAGGCACATAGGAAGGGTGCTTGTGGTCACTCAAATGATTGAAACCTGGTTGATGCACTACCAAAGCTGGGGTACCAGGAGGGAACATTTGAGGGGTATTGAGATGGTGGTGTGCAGAGGTCAACATATGTTTCAGAGACACAGAGGTACTGCGGTCCTGGTCCCACATTGGGGGTAGACAAAAGTCCCTGCTAAAGATTTCTGTCCAACTGTTATCACATTTTGTGCAGCCTGGCTCCCTCTGTAAGGATTCCCCAGTGTCTTTCGATCCTACAGATGACTGTAGCAAACTTCCCAAATTTTTTCTTGGCCCCATACTCCCAAAGGAGTGCCTGACATTTGCCAGACTAACGATACTCACATTCTGGGAAAAACCTCACTAACCATGCATATTTATGTACCACACATGGCAAATCCTTACAATTGCAGAACATCATATTGCACTTGTCATCTTTGAGGTACTGTAAGTATTTGGATTTGAGGGTAATATTCATCCTTGCTTGCTCTCTCCCATCTGAAGTCTACGGTGCTGCTATTCCTTTCTCACATCTCCCTTCAAAGAGACACGCGACACACAGACTCAATCACTCAGCAAACATATATGCTTTGACGTTTTCATATTGCTGTTTACCTTCTAATTATTCCCCCTTCACCACAAATACAGGCCTGCCATTCCTCATCCCCTCAGTCAACGCAGTCCTTCACTCTTTAGACCCTGCAAGACCACCATGAACAAGAATCATGTCAGCAAGCAGAAGAAAAGCCTCAGTGTGCTCTTTTGTTCATACTGCTGCCCTCTAGTAACACTTCATGGCAACTGCAGCATAAGAATGGGACTGAGAAGAGGGCTGTCCTATGCAAATAATATCCTCCCATGCACACTTTCTTCTGAGACGGTCGGCGGCTTGTGCCGTGATACCACCTCCAACATATGGTCTTCAACCAAATTTTAAAAAAGCCCACCTGCCTTAGACGAAGGATTTTGCCACTCAAAGGAAGCACATGGGGACATCACCCTCATTTAGCAGGGTCCTAAATTGCCTGCTGTCAGCCTGTATACAGAACAAGGGCGTTCGTGGGCGTTCGTGAGCGTTCCTCAAAGGAAGGAGGTGGGTGATTAAATTCACAGTGCCAGGGCAGGCCCAGCCCAGCCCAGCCCAGCCCAGCCCAGCCCAGCCCAGCCCAGCTCAGCCCTGCACAGCCCAGCCCGGCACAGCGCACTGCTGTGGAGGTCCATTCCTTCACATCCTGCAGCAGGCATGATGCAGACCTATTAGAGCAAAGGCTTGACTCTGCCCTTGTCTGTCTCTTAAAGGAAACAATCTTTGTAGCTTCTTATTGCACCTAATAAATGGACTCTAGCTTGCCTCAAACTTGACCCATCATTTCATTAGCCAGAGCTCATACTTGACCTTTATTTCTATCCAAGCTCACTGACACAAAACCCCTGATTTGAGCAAGTGGCTCACACCAAAATAAAAAATCACCATCATCCAACCTATTTTACAACAAGTGTAGCCCCTTCCTCTTATTCTTGTGCTCAGTTATAACCCCCAATACCACAATTGCACTCTGCAATTCACCAAACTTAAAGGACAAAGAATGAAGACATTGATAAAGGAAGATAAGGCCTTGTCCCTATTGCACCTACTTGAGAGATAGGGCGGTTGGTAGAAGGTCATGAGGGAAAACATTTGAAATTTCGGGACACACATGCCAAAAAGAGTGTCCACTTTTCTCCTCTGTTACCAAGTAAAAAAAAAATTTGCAAAAAAAAAAACTATTCACTTTTTGAAAATTTCCACCTTGGGATACTTCTACAGCATTGGCAGGATTCGAACCCTGGCCTGTGAGGGCTGTCCCCACCAAAGGTACAAGACTTACCTTTGAGCTATAGCTCCTTGGTGGTCTAGAGAATTGCAGTAGTAATTATAAGCAACATACAGGCCTTGGTGTCCTTCCCTGCGGCATCCATTGCACATGAAAAGGATGACCATGACATAAGGACAATTTGATAGGCTACTTACATGGAAACCAGTGTGGTCCAGTGGGTAAGTGCCTGCCTTCCATCCAGGCAACCAGGGTTCAAATCCCGGGTTCGGCACCAGGTGACTGATGGTGGCAGAGCAGAGGTAAGTTGGAGGTGGGCCTAAAGGGCCAATTGGTAAGTAAAATGTGTCTGTGTGTTGTGTAAGAGTGGAATCATGCCTAGTGAATGAGGGATTGCAGGTTGGTTGGTAAGTAGTGAGTGGGTGGGGTCAGAGGGGAGGGGTATAGGAGGAGCTGGGTGAGAGAGGAGGGGTATAGGAGGAGCTCGGTCGGAGAGGAGGGGAATAGGAGGAGCCTAGTCAGAGTGGGTGGGGTCAGAGAGGAGGTGTTCAGGAGCAGCCTAGTCAGAGTGGGTGGGGTCAGAGAGGAGGGGTGTAGGAGGAGCTGGGTCAGAGAGGAGGGGTATAGGAGGAGCTCGTCGGATAGGAGGGGTATAGGAGGAGCCTAGTCAGAGTGGTGGGGTCAGAGAGGAGGGGTATAGGAGGAGCTGGGTGAGAGAGGAGGGGTATAGGAGGAGCTTGAGAGAGGGGTATAGGAGGAGCCAAGTCAGAGTGGGTGGGGTCAGAGAGGAGGGGTTCAGGAGCAGCCTAGTCAGAGTGGGTGGGGTCAGAGAGGAGGGGTATATGGGTGGGGTCAGAGAGCAGAGGAATAGGTGGAGTAGGATCCTGACTTATTGTGGGAAAGTGCAAATACTTTTTTACTGCACCCCCCTATACTCTCTGATTTCTGTTGGGAGGGGGCAGTCAAAAATGGGGGGTTCAGTATTAAAAGGTGCTTGGGCGCAACGTGAAGGCGATGAGGTGCACAGAATGGCATGGCTTCCAGGTACTTTTTGGGGGGGCTACCATTAGTTTTTATTGCTCTGATCCTCCCTCATGGGGTGTACCCCAAATGGTTAGGGGCAATGGGGGGGGAGGCAAGATGCTGTTTGACAGTTTCTATTACCAACAGGGGTCACCATACGATTCTTCTGCAGTTATGGTATTGAAAGGTAAAACAAGGAGCATGTGGCTGTATTTTTGCAGGTCGGGTGCCCCAAAATGTTACTGCCAGCAGCAGCAGCCCCCTTCCTCCCCACCCGGCAGATTGGTATAGGTACCTTTAGGACATTTCTGTTGAAAACAGAGGCTATAGCGAATCGCACTACAAAATCCGAGAGCACTGACACTTGCTAAATAAAGGTGGCATCGGAGCATACGAATGAGGCAGGGAGAGGCTACTGTTGGCAATTGGTTTGGTGGGCGATAGTGAATAACCTCGGCATGCAAATAGGCAGAAGTGTGAGGATTGGCAGTGTCTGTAGAGAATTTTGGCATGCTCTTCAGTTGATTTTTTCCTCCTTACGTTGGCTATGAACTACAGGGGAAACGCCTGGCCTTACTGTTGGGCAAAACATGTTTCATGATTTTAAGAAGTGTAGTCTGGCTGTACTGAGAGGGGCTGTACAGTACGGTAAATGTCTGTATACCCCTGCGATGTGCATCCAACTGTCACTTGAGATTGAACAGCGAACGAAGCAGCTGGGTTACTGACTGAATGTAAATGGAAGGCACATAGGAAGGGTGCTTGTGGTCACTCAAATGATTGAAACCTGGTTGATGCACTACCAAAGCTGGGGTACCAGGAGGGAACATTTGAGGGGTATTGAGATGGTGGTGTGCAGAGGTCAACATATGTTTCAGAGACACAGAGGTACTGCGGTCCTGGTCCCACATTGGGGGTAGACAAAAGTCCCTGCTAAAGATTTCTGTCCAACTGTTATCACATTTTGTGCAGCCTGGCTCCCTCTGTAAGGATTCCCCAGTGTCTTTCGATCCTACAGATGACTGTAGCAAACTTCCCAAATTTTTTCTTGGCCTCATACTCCCAAAGGAGTGCCTGACATTTGCCAGCCTAACGATACTCACATTCTGGGAAAAACCTCACTAACCATGCATATTTATGTACCACACATGGCAAATCCTTACAATTGCAGAACATCATATTGCACTTGTCATCTTTGAGGTACTGTAAGTATTTGGATTTGAGGGTAATATTCATCCTTGCTTGCTCTCTCCCATCTGAAGTCTACGGTGCTGCTATTCCTTTCTCACATCTCCCTTCAAAGAGACACGCGACACACAGACTCAATCACTCAGCAAACATATATGCTTTGACGTTTTCATATTGCTGTTTACCTTCTAATTATTCCCCCTTCACCACAAATACAGGCCTGCCATTCCTCATCCCCTCAGTCAACGCAGTCCTTCACTCTTTAGGCCCTGCAAGACCACCATGAACAAGAATCATGTCAGCAAGCAGAAGAAAAGCCTCAGTGTGCGCTTTTGTTCATACTGCTGCCCTCTAGTAACACTTCATGGCAACTGCAGCATAAGAATGGGACTGAGAAGAGGGCTGTCCTATGCAAATAATATCCTCCCATGCACACTTTCTTCTGAGACGGTCGGCGGCTTGTGCCGTGATACCACCTCCAACATATGGTCTTCAACCAAATTTTAAAAAAGCCCACCTGCCTTAGACGAAGGATTTTGCCACTCAAAGGAAGCACATGGGGACATCACCCTCATTTAGCAGGGTCCTAAATTGCCTGCTGTCAGCCTGTATACAGAACAAGGGCGTTCGTGGGCGTTCGTGAGCGTTCCTCAAAGGAAGGAGGTGGGTGATTAAATTCACAGTGCCAGGGCAGGCCCAGCCCAGCCCAGCCCAGCCCAGCCCAGCCCAGCCCAGCCCAGCCCAGCCCAGCCCAGCTCAGCCCTGCACAGCCCAGCCCGGCACAGCGCACTGCTGTGGAGGTCCATTCCTTCACATCCTGCAGCAGGCATGATGCAGACCTATTAGAGCAAAGGCTTGACTCTGCCCTTGTCTGTCTCTTAAAGGAAACAATCTTTGTAGCTTCTTATTGCACCTAATAAATGGACTCTAGCTTGCCTCAAACTTGACCCATCATTTCATTAGCCAGAGCTCATACTTGACCTTTATTTCTATCCAAGCTCACTGACACAAAACCCCTGATTTGAGCAAGTGGCTCATACCAAAATAAAAAATCACCATCATCCACCCTATTTTACAACAAGTGTAGCCCCTTCCTCTTATTCTTGTGCTCAGTTATAACCCCCAATACCACAATTGCACTCTGCAATTCACCAAACTTAAAGGACAAAGAATGAAGACATTGATAAAGGAAGATAAGGCCTTGTCCCTATTGCACCTACTTGAGAGATAGGGCGGTTGGTAGAAGGTCATGAGGGAAAACATTGAAATTTCGGGACACACATGCCAAAAAGAGTGTCCACTTTTCTCCTCTGTTACCAAGTAAAAAAAAAAATTTGCAAAAAAAAAAAAATATTCACTTTTTGAAAATTTCCACCTTGGGATACTTCTACAGCATTGGCAGGATTCGAACCCTGGCCTGTGAGTGCTGTCCCCACCAAAGGTACAAGACTTACCTTTGAGCTATAGCTCCTTGGTGGTCTAGAGGATTGCAGTAGTAACTATAAGCAACATACAGGCCTTGGTGTCCTTCCCTGCGGCATCCATTGCACATGAAAAGGATGACCATGACATAAGGACAATTTGATAGGCTACTTACATGGAAACCAGTGTGGTCCAGCGGGTAAGTGCCTGCCTTCCATCCAGGCAACCAGGGTTCAAATCCTGGGTTCGGCACCAGGTGACTGATGGTGGCAGAGCAGAGGTAAGTTGGAGGTGGGCCTAAAGGGCCAATTGGTAAGTAAAATGTGTCTGTGTGTTGTGTAAGAGTGGAATCATGCCTAGTGAATGAGGGATTGCAGGTTGGTTGGTAAGTAGTGAGTGGGTGGGGTCAGAGGGGAGGGGTATAGGAGGAGCCTAGTCAGAGTGGGTGGGGTCAGAGAGGAGGGGTTCAGGAGCAGCCTAGTCAGAGTGGGTGGGGTCAGAGAGGAGGGGTGTAGGAGGAGCTGGGTCAGAGAGGAGGGGTATAGGAGGAGCCTAGTCAGAGTGGGTGGGGTCAGAGAGGAGGGGTTCAGGAGCAGCCTAGTCAGAGTGGGTGGGGTCAGAGAGGAGGGGTGTAGGAGGAGCTGGGTCAGAGAGGAGGGGTATAGGAGGAGCCTAGTCAGAGTGGGTGGGGTCAGAGAGGAGGGGTTCAGGAGCAGCCTAGTCAGAGTGGGTGGGGTCAGAGAGGAGGGGTGTAGGAGGAGCTGGGTCAGAGAGGAGGGGTATAGGAGGAGCTGGGTCAGATAGGAGGGGTATAGGAGGAGCTCGGTCGGAGAGGAGGGGTATAGGAGGAGCCTAGTCAGAGTGGGTGGGGTCAGAGAGGAGGGGTTCAGGAGCAGCCTAGTCAGAGTGGGTGGGGTCAGAGAGGATGGGTATATGGGTGGGGTCAGAGAGCAGAGGAATAGGTGGAGTAGGATCCTGACTTATTGTGGGAAAGTGCAAATACTTTTTTACTGCACCCCCCTATACTCTCTGATTTCTGTTGGGAGGGGGCAGTCAAAAATGGGGGGTTCAGTATTAAAAGGTGCTTGGGCGCAACGTGAAGGCGATGAGGTGCACAGAATGGCATGGCTTCCAGGTACTTTTTGGGGGGGCTACCATTAGTTTTTATTGCTCTGATCCTCCCTCATGGGGTGTACCCCAAATGGTTAGGGGCAATGGGGGGGGAGGCAAGATGCTGTTTGACAGTTTCTATTACCAACAGGGGTCACCATACGATTCTTCTGCAGTTATGGTATTGAAAGGTAAAACAAGGAGCATGTGGCTGTATTTTTGCAGGTCGGGTGCCCCAAAATGTTACTGGCAGCAGCAGCAGCCCCCTTCCTCCCCACCCGGCAGATTGGTATAGGTACCTTTAGGACATTTCTGTTGAAAACAGAGGCTATAGCGAATCGCACTACAAAATCCGAGAGCACTAACACTTGCTAAATAAAGGTGGCATCGGAGCATACGAATGAGGCAGGGAGAGGCTACTGTTGGCAATTGGTTTGGTGGGCGATAGTGAATAACCTCGGCATGCAAATAGGCAGAAGTGTGAGGATTGGCAGTGTCTGTAGAGAATTTTGGCATGCTCTTCAGTTGATTTTTTCCTCCTTACGTTGGCTATGAACTACAGGGGAAAGGCCTGGCCTTACTGTTGGGCAAAACATGTTTCATGATTTTAAGAAGTGTAGTCTGGCTGTACTGAGAGGGGCTGTACAGTACGGTAAATGTCTGTATACCCCTGCGATATGCATCCAACTGTCACTTGAGATTGAACAGCGAACGAAGCAGCTGGGTTACTGACTGAATGTAAATGGAAGGCACATAGGAAGGGTGCTTGTGGTCACTCAAATGATTGAAACCTGGTTGATGCACTACCAAAGCTGGGGTACCAGGAGGGAACATTTGAGGGGTATTGAGATGGTGGTGTGCAGAGGTCAACATATGTTTCAGAGACACAGAGGTACTGCGGTCCTGGTCCCACATTGGGGGTAGACAAAAGTCCCTGCTAAAGATTTCTGTCCAACTGTTATCACATTTTGTGCAGCCTGGCTCCCTCTGTAAGGATTCCCCAGTGTCTTTCGATCCTACAGATGACTGTAGCAAACTTCCCAAATTTTTTCTTGGCCTCATACTCCCAAAGGAGTGCCTGACATTTGCCAGCCTAACGATACTCACATTCTGGGAAAAACCTCACTAACCATGCATATTTATGTACCACACATGGCAAATCCTTACAATTGCAGAACATCATATTGCACTTGTCATCTTTGAGGTACTGTAAGTATTTGGATTTGAGGGTAATATTCATCCTTGCTTGCTCTCTCCCATCTGAAGTCTACGGTGCTGCTATTCCTTTCTCACATCTCCCTTCAAAGAGACACGCGACACACAGACTCAATCACTCAGCAAACATATATGCTTTGACGTTTTCATATTGCTGTTTACCTTCTAATTATTCCCCCTTCACCACAAATACAGGCCTGCCATTCCTCATCCCCTCAGTCAACGCAGTCCTTCACTCTTTAGGCCCTGCAAGACCACCATGAACAAGAATCATGTCAGCAAGCAGAAGAAAAGCCTCAGTGTGCTCTTTTGTTCATACTGCTGCCCTCTAGTAACACTTCATGGCAACTGCAGCATAAGAATGGGACTGAGAAGAGGGCTGTCCTATGCAAATAATATCCTCCCATGCACACTTTCTTCTGAGACGGTCGGCGGCTTGTGCCGTGATACCACCTCCAACATATGGTCTTCAACCAAATTTTAAAAAAGCCCACCTGCCTTAGACGAAGGATTTTGCCACTCAAAGGAAGCACATGGGGACATCACCCTCATTTAGCAGGGTCCTAAATTGCCTGCTGTCAGCCTGTATACAGAACAAGGGCGTTCGTGGGCGTTCGTGAGCGTTCCACAAGGAAGGAGGTGGGTGATTAAATTCACAGTGCCAGGGCAGGCCCAGCCCAGCCCAGCCCAGCCCAGCCCAGCCCAGCCCAGCCCAGCCCAGCCCAGCTCAGCCCTGCACAGCCCAGCCCGGCACAGCGCACTGCTGTGGAGGTCCATTCCTTCACATCCTGCAGCAGGCATGATGCAGACCTATTAGAGCAAAGGCTTGACTCTGCCCTTGTCTGTCTCTTAAAGGAAACAATCTTTGTAGCTTCTTATTGCACCTAATAAATGGACTCTAGCTTGCCTCAAACTTGACCCATCATTTCATTAGCCAGAGCTCATACTTGACCTTTATTTCTATCCAAGCTCACTGACACAAAACCCCTGATTTGAGCAAGTGGCTCACACCAAAATAAAAAATCACCATCATCCAACCTATTTTACAACAAGTGTAGCCCCTTCCTCTTATTCTTGTGCTCAGTTATAACCCCCAATACCACAATTGCACTCTGCAATTCACCAAACTTAAAGGACAAAGAATGAAGACATTGATAAAGGAAGATAAGGCCTTGTCCCTATTGCACCTACTTGAGAGATAGGGCGGTTGGTAGAAGGTCATGAGGGAAAACATTTGAAATTTCGGGACACACATGCCAAAAAGAGTGTCCACTTTTCTCCTCTGTTACCAAGTAAAAAAAAAATTTGCAAAAAAAAAAACTATTCACTTTTTGAAAATTTCCACCTTGGGATACTTCTACAGCATTGGCAGGATTCGAACCCTGGCCTGTGAGGGCTGTCCCCACCAAAGGTACAAGACTTACCTTTGAGCTATAGCTCCTTGGTGGTCTAGAGAATTGCAGTAGTAATTATAAGCAACATACAGGCCTTGGTGTCCTTCCCTGCGGCATCCATTGCACATGAAAAGGATGACCATGACATAAGGACAATTTGATAGGCTACTTACATGGAAACCAGTGTGGTCCAGTGGGTAAGTGCCTGCCTTCCATCCAGGCAACCAGGGTTCAAATCCCGGGTTCGGCACCAGGTGACTGATGGTGGCAGAGCAGAGGTAAGTTGGAGGTGGGCCTAAAGGGCCAATTGGTAAGTAAAATGTGTCTGTGTGTTGTGTAAGAGTGGAATCATGCCTAGTGAATGAGGGATTGCAGGTTGGTTGGTAAGTAGTGAGTGGGTGGGGTCAGAGGGGAGGGGTATAGGAGGAGCTGGGTGAGAGAGGAGGGGTATAGGAGGAGCTCGGTCGGAGAGGAGGGGAATAGGAGGAGCCTAGTCAGAGTGGGTGGGGTCAGAGAGGAGGTGTTCAGGAGCAGCCTAGTCAGAGTGGGTGGGGTCAGAGAGGAGGGGTGTAGGAGGAGCTGGGTCAGAGAGGAGGGGTATAGGAGGAGCTCGTCGGATAGGAGGGGTATAGGAGGAGCCTAGTCAGAGTGGTGGGGTCAGAGAGGAGGGGTATAGGAGGAGCTGGGTGAGAGAGGAGGGGTATAGGAGGAGCTCGAGAGAGGGGTATAGGAGGAGCCAAGTCAGAGTGGGTGGGGTCAGAGAGGAGGGGTTCAGGAGCAGCCTAGTCAGAGTGGGTGGGGTCAGAGAGGAGGGGTATATGGGTGGGGTCAGAGAGCAGAGGAATAGGTGGAGTAGGATCCTGACTTATTGTGGGAAAGTGCAAATACTTTTTTACTGCACCCCCCTATACTCTCTGATTTCTGTTGGGAGGGGGCAGTCAAAAATGGGGGGTTCAGTATTAAAAGGTGCTTGGGCGCAACGTTAAGGCGATGAGGTGCACAGAATGGCATGGCTTCCAGGTACTTTTTGGGGGGGCTACCATTAGTTTTTATTGCTCTGATCCTCCCTCATGGGGTGTACCCCAAATGGTTAGGGGCAACGGGGGGGAGGCAAGATGCTGTTTGACAGTTTCTATTACCAACAGGGGTCACCATACGATTCTTCTGCAGTTATGGTATTGAAAGGTAAAACAAGGAGCATGTGGCTGTATTTTTGCAGGTCGAGTGCCCCAAAATGTTACTGCCAGCAGCAGCAGCCCCCTTCCTCCCCACCCGGCAGATTGGTATAGGTACGTTTAGGACATTTCTGTTGAAAACAGAGGCTATAGCGAATCGCACTACAAAATCCGAGAGCACTAACACTTGCTAAATAAAGGTGGCATCGGAGCATACGAATGAGGCAGGGAGAGGCTACTGTTGGCAATTGGTTTGGTGGGTCATAGTGAATAACCTCGGCATGCAAATAGGCAGAAGTGTGAGGATTGGCAGTGTCTGTAGAGAATTTTGGCATGCTCTTCTGTTGATTTTTTCCTCCTTACGTTGGCTATGAACTACAGGGGAAAGGCCTGGCCTTACTGTTGGGCAAAACATGTTTCATGATTTTAAGAAGTGTAGTCTGGCTGTACTGAGAGGGGCTGTACAGTACGGTAAATGTCTGTATACCCCTGCGATGTGCATCCAACTGTCACTTGAGATTGAACAGCGAACGAAGCAGCTGGGTTACTGACTGAATGTAAATGGAAGGCACATAGGAAGGGTGCTTGTGGTCACTCAAATGATTGAAACCTGGTTGATGCACTACCAAAGCTGGGGTACCAGGAGGGAACATTTGAGGGGTATTGAGATGGTGGTGTGCAGAGGTCAACATATGTTTCAGAGACACAGAGGTACTGCGGTCCTGGTCCCACATTGGGGGTAGACAAAAGTCCCTGCTAAAGATTTCTGTCCAACTGTTATCACATTTTGTGCAGCCTGGCTCCCTCTGTAAGGATTCCCCAGTGTCTTTCGATCCTACAGATGACTGTAGCAAACTTCCCAAATTTTTTCTTGGCCTCATACTCCCAAAGGAGTGCCTGACATTTGCCAGCCTAACGATACTCACATTCTGGGAAAAACCTCACTAACCATGCATATTTATGTACCACACATGGCAAATCCTTACAATTGCAGATCATATCGCACTTGTCATCTTTGAGGTACTGTAAGTATTTGGATTTGAGGGTAATATTCATCCTTGCTTGCTCTCTCCCATCTGAAGTCTACGGTGCTGCTATTCCTTTCTCACATCTCCCTTCAAAGAGACACGCGACACACAGACTCAATCACTCAGCAAACATATATGCTTTGACGTTTTCATATTGCTGTTTACCTTCTAATTATTCCCCCTTCACCACAAATACAGGCCTGCCATTCCTCATCCCCTCAGTCAACGCAGTCCTTCACTCTTTAGGCCCTGCAAGACCACCATGAACAAGAATCATGTCAGCAAGCAGAAGAAAAGCCTCAGTGTGCTCTTTTGTTCATACTGCTGCCCTCTAGTAACACTTCATGGCAACTGCAGCATAAGAATGGGACTGAGAAGAGGGCTGTCCTATGCAAATAATATCCTCCCATGCACACTTTCTTCTGAGACGGTCGGCGGCTTGTGCCGTGATACCACCTCCAACATATGGTCTTCAACCAAATTTTAAAAAAGCCCACCTGCCTTAGACGAAGGATTTTGCCACTCAAAGGAAGCACATGGGGACATCACCCTCATTTAGCAGGGTCCTAAATTGCCTGCTGTCAGCCTGTATACAGAACAAGGGCGTTCGTGGGCGTTCGTGAGCGTTCCTCAAAGGAAGGAGGTGGGTGATTAAATTCACAGTGCCAGGGCAGGCCCAGCCCAGCCCAGCCCAGCCCAGCCCAGCCCAGCCCAGCCCAGCCCAGCCCAGCTCAGCCCTGCACAGCCCAGCCCGGCACAGCGCACTGCTGTGGAGGTCCATTCCTTCACATCCTGCAGCAGGCATGATGCAGACCTATTAGAGCAAAGGCTTGACTCTGCCCTTGTCTGTCTCTTAAAGGAAACAATCTTTGTAGCTTCTTATTGCACCTAATAAATGGACTCTAGCTTGCCTCAAACTTGACCCATCATTTCATTAGCCAGAGCTCATACTTGACCTTTATTTCTATCCAAGCTCACTGACACAAAACCCCTGATTTGAGCAAGTGGCTCATACCAAAATAAAAAATCACCATCATCCACCCTATTTTACAACAAGTGTAGCCCCTTCCTCTTATTCTTGTGCTCAGTTATAACCCCCAATACCACAATTGCACTCTGCAATTCACCAAACTTAAAGGACAAAGAATGAAGACATTGATAAAGGAAGATAAGGCCTTGTCCCTATTGCACCTACTTGAGAGATAGGGCGGTTGGTAGAAGGTCATGAGGGAAAACATTGAAATTTCGGGACACACATGCCAAAAAGAGTGTCCACTTTTCTCCTCTGTTACCAAGTAAAAAAAAAAATTTGCAAAAAAAAAAAAATATTCACTTTTTGAAAATTTCCACCTTGGGATACTTCTACAGCATTGGCAGGATTCGAACCCTGGCCTGTGAGGGCTGTCCCCACCAAAGGTACAAGACTTACCTTTGAGCTATAGCTCCTTGGTGGTCTAGAGGATTGCAGTAGTAACTATAAGCAACATACAGGCCTTGGTGTCCTTCCCTGCGGCATCCATTGCACATGAAAAGGATGACCATGACATAAGGACAATTTGATAGGCTACTTACATGGAAACCAGTGTGGTCCAGCGGGTAAGTGCCTGCCTTCCATCCAGGCAACCAGGGTTCAAATCCTGGGTTCGGCACCAGGTGACTGATGGTGGCAGAGCAGAGGTAAGTTGGAGGTGGGCCTAAAGGGCCAATTGGTAAGTAAAATGTGTCTGTGTGTTGTGTAAGAGTGGAATCATGCCTAGTGAATGAGGGATTGCAGGTTGGTTGGTAAGTAGTGAGTGGGTGGGGTCAGAGGGGAGGGGTATAGGAGGAGCCTAGTCAGAGTGGGTGGGGTCAGAGAGGAGGGGTTCAGGAGCAGCCTAGTCAGAGTGGGTGGGGTCAGAGAGGAGGGGTGTAGGAGGAGCTGGGTCAGAGAGGAGGGGTATAGGAGGAGCCTAGTCAGAGTGGGTGGGGTCAGAGAGGAGGGGTTCAGGAGCAGCCTAGTCAGAGTGGGTGGGGTCAGAGAGGAGGGGTGTAGGAGGAGCTGGGTCAGAGAGGAGGGGTATAGGAGGAGCCTAGTCAGAGTGGGTGGGGTCAGAGAGGAGGGGTTCAGGAGCAGCCTAGTCAGAGTGGGTGGGGTCAGAGAGGAGGGGTGTAGGAGGAGCTGGGTCAGATAGGAGGGGTATAGGAGGAGCTCGGTCGGAGAGGAGGGGTATAGGAGGAGCCTAGTCAGAGTGGGTGGGGTCAGAGAGGAGGGGTTCAGGAGCAGCCTAGTCAGAGTGGGTGGGGTCAGAGAGGAGGGGTATATGGGTGGGGTCAGAGAGCAGAGGAATAGGTGGAGTAGGATCCTGACTTATTGTGGGAAAGTGCAAATACTTTTTTACTGCACCCCCCTATACTCTCTGATTTCTGTTGGGAGGGGGCAGTCAAAAATGGGGGGTTCAGTATTAAAAGGTGCTTGGGCGCAACGTGAAGGCGATGAGGTGCACAGAATGGCATGGCTTCCAGGTACTTTTTGGGGGGGCTACCATTAGTTTTTATTGCTCTGATCCTCCCTCATGGGGTGTACCCCAAATGGTTAGGGGCAATGGGGGGGGAGGCAAGATGCTGTTTGACAGTTTCTATTACCAACAGGGGTCACCATACGATTCTTCTGCAGTTATGGTATTGAAAGGTAAAACAAGGAGCATGTGGCTGTATTTTTGCAGGTCGGGTGCCCCAAAATGTTACTGCCAGCAGCAGCAGCCCCCTTCCTCCCCACACGGCAGATTGGTATAGGTACCTTTAGGACATTTCTGTTGAAAACAGAGGCTATAGCGAATCGCACTACAAAATCCGAGAGCACTAACACTTGCTAAATAAAGGTGGCATCGGAGCATACGAATGAGGCAGGGAGAGGCTACTGTTGGCAATTGGTTTGGTGGGCGATAGTGAATAACCTCGGCATGCAAATAGGCAGAAGTGTGAGGATTGGCAGTGTCTGTAGAGAATTTTGGCATGCTCTTCAGTTGATTTTTTCCTCCTTACGTTGGCTATGAACTACAGGGGAAAGGCCTGGCCTTACTGTTGGGCAAAACATGTTTCATGATTTTAAGAAGTGTAGTCTGGCTGTACTGAGAGGGGCTGTACAGTACGGTAAATGTCTGTATACCCCTGCGATATGCATCCAACTGTCACTTGAGATTGAACAGCGAACGAAGCAGCTGGGTTACTGACTGAATGTAAATGGAAGGCACATAGGAAGGGTGCTTGTGGTCACTCAAATGATTGAAACCTGGTTGATGCACTACCAAAGCTGGGGTACCAGGAGGGAACATTTGAGGGGTATTGAGATGGTGGTGTGCAGAGGTCAACATATGTTTCAGAGACACAGAGGTACTGCGGTCCTGGTCCCACATTGGGGGTAGACAAAAGTCCCTGCTAAAGATTTCTGTCCAACTGTTATCACATTTTGTGCAGCCTGGCTCCCTCTGTAAGGATTCCCCAGTGTCTTTCGATCCTACAGATGACTGTAGCAAACTTCCCAAATTTTTTCTTGGCCTCATACTCCCAAAGGAGTGCCTGACATTTGCCAGCCTAACGATACTCACATTCTGGGAAAAACCTCACTAACCATGCATATTTATGTACCACACATGGCAAATCCTTACAATTGCAGAACATCATATTGCACTTGTCATCTTTGAGGTACTGTAAGTATTTGGATTTGAGGGTAATATTCATCCTTGCTTGCTCTCTCCCATCTGAAGTCTACGGTGCTGCTATTCCTTTCTCACATCTCCCTTCAAAGAGACACGCGACACACAGACTCAATCACTCAGCAAACATATATGCTTTGACGTTTTCATATTGCTGTTTACCTTCTAATTATTCCCCCTTCACCACAAATACAGGCCTGCCATTCCTCATCCCCTCAGTCAACGCAGTCCTTCACTCTTTAGGCCCTGCAAGACCACCATGAACAAGAATCATGTCAGCAAGCAGAAGAAAAGCCTCAGTGTGCTCTTTTGTTCATACTGCTGCCCTCTAGTAACACTTCATGGCAACTGCAGCATAAGAATGGGACTGAGAAGAGGGCTGTCCTATGCAAATAATATCCTCCCATGCACACTTTCTTCTGAGACGGTCGGCGGCTTGTGCCGTGATACCACCTCCAACATATGGTCTTCAACCAAATTTTAAAAAAGCCCACCTGCCTTAGACGAAGGATTTTGCCACTCAAAGGAAGCACATGGGGACATCACCCTCATTTAGCAGGGTCCTAAATTGCCCGCTGTCAGCCTGTATACAGAACAAGGGCGTTCGTGGGCGTTCGTGAGCGTTCCTCAAAGGAAGGAGGTGGGTGATTAAATTCACAGTGCCAGGGCAGGCCCAGCCCAGCCCAGCCCAGCTCAGCCCTGCACAGCCCAGCCCGGCACAGCGCACTGCTGTGGAGGTCCATTCCTTCACATCCTGCAGCAGGCATGATGCAGACCTATTAGAGCAAAGGCTTGACTCTGCCCTTGTCTGTCTCTTAAAGGAAACAATCTTTGTAGCTTCTTATTGCACCTAATAAATGGACTCTAGCTTGCCTCAAACTTGACCCATCATTTCATTAGCCAGAGCTCATACTTGACCTTTATTTCTATCCAAGCTCACTGACACAAAACCCCTGATTTGAGCAAGTGGCTCACACCAAAATAAAAAATCACCATCATCCAACCTATTTTACAACAAGTGTAGCCCCTTCCTCTTATTCTTGTGCTCAGGTATAACCCCCAATACCACAATTGCACTCTGCAATTCACCAAACTTAAAGGACAAAGAATGAAGACATTGATAAAGGAAGATAAGGCCTTGTCCCTATTGCACCTACTTGAGAGATAGGGCGGTTGGTAGAAGGTCATGAGGGAAAACATTTGAAATTTCGGGACACACATGCCAAAAAGAGTGTCCACTTTTCTCCTCTGTTACCAAGTAAAAAAAAAATTTGCACAAAAAAAAACTATTCACTTTTTGAAAATGTCCACCTTGGGATACTTCTACAGCATTGGCAGGATTCGAACCCTGGCCTGTGAGGGCTGTCCCCACCAAAGGTACAAGACTTACCTTTGAGCTATAGCTCCTTGGTGGTCTAGAGGATTGCAGTAGTAACTATAAGCAACATACAGGCCTTGGTGTCCTTCCCTGCGGCATCCATTGCACATGAAAAGGATGACCATGACATAAGGACAATTTGATAGGCTACTTACATGGAAACCAGTGTGGTCCAGTGGGTAAGTGCCTGCCTTCCATCCAGGCAACCAGGGTTCAAATCCCGGGATCGGCACCAGGTGACTGATGGTGGCAGAGCAGAGGTAAGTTGGAGGTGGGCCTAAAGGGCCAATTGGTAAGTAAAATGTGTCTGTGTGTTGTGTAAGAGTGGAATCATGCCTAGTGAATGAGGGATTGCAGGTTGGTTGGTAAGTAGTGAGTGGGTGGGGTCAGAGGGGAGGGGTGTAGGAGGAGCTGGGTCAGAGAGGAGGGGTATAGGAGGAGCCTAGTCAGAGTGGGTGGGGTCAGAGAGGAGGGGTTCAGGAGCAGCCTAGTCAGAGTGGGTGGGGTCAGAGAGGAGGGGTATAGGAGGAGCTGGGTCAGAGAGGAGGGGTATAGGAGGAGCCAAGTCAGAGTGGGTGGGGTCAGAGAGGAGGGGTTCAGGAGCAGCCTAGTCAGAGTGGGTGGGGTCAGAGAGGAGGGGTATATGGGTGGGGTCAGAGAGCAGAGGAATAGGTGGAGTAGGATCCTGACTTATTGTGGGAAAGTGCAAATACTTTTTTACTGCACCCCCCTATACTCTCTGATTTCTGTTGGGAGGGGGCAGTCAAAAATGGGGGGTTCAGTATTAAAAGGTGCTTGGGCGCAACGTGAAGGCGATGAGGTGCACAGAATGGCATGGCTTCCAGGTACTTTTTGGGGGGGCTACCATTAGTTTTTATTGCTCTGATCCTCCCTCATGGGGTGTACCCCAAATGGTTAGGGGCAATGGGGGGGGAGGCAAGATGCTGTTTGACAGTTTCTATTACAACAGGGGTCACCATACGATTCTTCTGCAGTTATGGTATTGAAAGGTAAAACAAGGAGCATGTGGCTGTATTTTTGCAGGTCGGGTGCCCGAAAATGTTACTGCCAGCAGCAGCAGCCCCCTTCCTCCCCACCCGGCAGATTGGTATAGGTACCTTTAGGACATTTCTGTTAAAAACAGAGGCTATAGCGAATCGCACTACAAAATCCGAGAGCACTAACACTTGCTAAATAAAGGTGGCATCGGAGCATACGAATGAGGCAGGGAGAGGCTACTGTTGGCAATTGGTTTGGTGGGCGATAGTGAATAACCTCGGCATGCAAATAGGCAGAAGTGTGAGGATTGGCAGTGTCTGTAGAGAATTTTGGCATGCTCTTCAGTTGATTTTTTCCTCCTTATGTTGGCTATGAACTACAGGGGAAAGGCCTGGCCTTACTGTTGGGCAAAACATGTTTCATGATTTTAAGAAGTGTAGTCTGGCTGTACTGAGAGGGGCTGTACAGTACGGTAAATGTCTGTATACCCCTGCGATGTGCATCCAACTGTCACTTGAGATTGAACAGCGAACGAAGCAGCTGGGTTACTGACTGAATGTAAATGGAAGGCACATAGGAAGGGTGCTTGTGGTCACTCAAATGATTGAAACCTGGTTGATGCACTACCAAAGCTGGGGTACCAGGAGGGAACATTTGAGGGCTATTGAGATGGTGGTGTGCAGAGGTCAACATATGTTTCAGAGACACAGAGGTACTGCGGTCCTGGTCCCACATTGGGGGTAGACAAAAGTCCCTGCTAAAGATTTCTGTCCAACTGTTATCACATTTTGTGCAGCCTGGCTCCCTCTGTAAGGATTCCCCAGTGTCTTTCGATCCTACAGATGACTGTAGCAAACTTCCCAAATTTTTTCTTGGCCTCATACTCCCAAAGGAGTGCCTGACATTTGCCAGCCTAACGATACTCACATTCTGGGAAAAACCTCACTAACCATGCATATTTATGTACCACACATGGCAAATCCTTACAATTGCAGAACATCATATTGCACTTGTCATCTTTGAGGTACTGTAAGTATTTGGATTTGAGGGTAATATTCATCCTTGCTTGCTCTCTCCCATCTGAAGTCTACGGTGCTGCTATTCCTTTCTCACATCTCCCTTCAAAGAGACACGCGACACACAGACTCAATCACTCAGCAAACATATATGCTTTGACGTTTTCATATTGCTGTTTACCTTCTAATTATTCCCCCTTCACCACAAATACAGGCCTGCCATTCCTCATGCCCTCAGTCAACGCAGTCCTTCACTCTTTAGGCCCTGCAAGACCACCATGAACAAGAATCATGTCAGCAAGCAGAAGAAAAGCCTCAGTGTGCGCTTTTGTTCATACTGCTGCCCTCTAGTAACACTTCATGGCAACTGCAGCATAAGAATGGGACTGAGAAGAGGGCTGTCCTATGCAAATAATATCCTCCCATGCACACTTTCTTCTGAGACGGTCGGCGGCTTGTGCCGTGATACCACCTCCAACATATGGTCTTCAACCAAATTTTAAAAAAGCCCACCTGCCTTAGACGAAGGATTTTGCCACTAAAAGGAAGCACATGGGGACATCACCCTCATTTAGCAGGGTCCTAAATTGCCTGCTGTCAGCCTGTATACAGAACAAGGGCGTTCGTGGGCGTTCGTGAGCGTTCCTCAAAGGAAGGAGGTGGGTGATTAAATTCACAGTGCCAGGGCAGGCCCAGCCCAGCCCAGCCCAGCTCAGCCCTGCACAGCCCAGCCCCGCACAGCGCACTGCTGTGGAGGTCCATTCCTTCACATCCTGCAGCAGGCATGATGCAGACCTATTAGAGCAAAGGCTTGACTCTGCCCTTGTCTGTCTCTTAAAGGAAACAATCTTTGTAGCTTCTTATTGCACCTAATAAATGGACTCTAGCTTGCCTCAAACTTGACCCATCATTTAATTAGCCAGAGCTCATACTTGACCTTTATTTCTATCCAAGCTCACTGACACAAAACCCCTGATTTGAGCAAGTGGCTCATACCAAAATAAAAAATCACCATCATCCAACCTATTTTACAACAAGTGTAGCCCCTTCCTCTTATTCTTGTGCTCAGTTATAACCCCCAATACCACAATTGCACTCTGCAATTCACCAAACTTAAAGGACAAAGAATGAAGACATTGATAAAGGAAGATAAGGCCTTGTCCCTATTGCACCTACTTGAGAGATAGGGCGGTTGGTAGAAGGTCATGAGGGAAAACATTGAAATTTCGGGACACACATGCCAAAAAGAGTGTCCACTTTTCTCCTCTGTTACCAAGTAAAAAAAAAATTTGCAAAAAAAAAAAAATATTCACATTTTGAAAATTTCCACCTTGGGATACTTCTACAGCATTGGCAGGATTCGAACCCTGGCCTGTGAGGGCTGTCCCCACCAAAGGTACAAGACTTACCTTTGAGCTATAGCTCCTTGGTGGTCTAGAGGATTGCAGTAGTAACTATAAGCAACATACAGGCCTTGGTGTCCTTCCCTGCGGCATCCATTGCACATGAAAAGGATGACCATGACATAAGGACAATTTGATAGGCTACTTACATGGAAACCAGTGTGGTCCAGCGGGTAAGTGCCTGCCTTCCATCCAGGCAACCAGGGTTCAAATCCCGGGTTCGGCACCAGGTGACTGATGGTGGCAGAGCAGAGGTAAGTTGGAGGTGGGCCTAAAGGGCCAATTGGTAAGTAAAATGTGTCTGTGTGTTGTGTAAGAGTGGAATCATGCCTAGTGAATGAGGGATTGCAGGTTGGTTGGTAAGTAGTGAGTGGGTGGGGTCAGAGGGGAGGGATGTAGGAGGAGCTGGGTCAGAGAGGAGGGGTATAGGAGGAGCCTAGTCAGAGTGGGTGGGGTCAGAGAGGAGGGGTTCAGGAGCAGCCTAGTCAGAGTGGGTGGGGTCAGAGAGGAGGGGTGTAGGAGGAGCTGGGTCAGAGAGGAAGGGTATAGGAGGAGCTGGGTCAGATAGGAGGGGTATAGGAGGAGCTCGGTCGGAGAGGAGGGGTATAGGAGGAGCCTAGTCAGAGTGGGTGGGGTCAGAGAGGAGGGGTTCAGGAGCAGCCTAGTCAGAGTGGGTGGGGTCAGAGAGGAGGGGTATATGGGTGGGGTCAGAGAGCAGAGGAATAGGTGGAGTAGGATCCTGACTTATTGTGGGAAAGTGCAAATACTTTTTTACTGCACCCCCCTATACTCTCTGATTTCTGTTGGGAGGGGGCAGTCAAAAATGGGGGGTTCAGTATTAAAAGGTGCTTGGGCGCAACGTGAAGGCGATGAGGTGCACAGAATGGCATGGCTTCCAGGTACTTTTTGGGGGGGCTACCATTAGTTTTTATTGCTCTGATCCTCCCTCATGGGGTGTACCCCAAATGGTTAGGGGCAATGGGGGGGGAGGCAAGATGCTGTTTGACAGTTTCTATTACCAACAGGGGTCACCATACGATTCTTCTGCAGTTATGGTATTGAAAGGTAAAACAAGGAGCATGTGGCTGTATTTTTGCAGGTCGGGTGCCCCAAAATGTTACTGCCAGCAGCAGCAGCCCCCTTCCTCCCCACCCGGCAGATTGGTATAGGTACCTTTAGGACATTTCTGTTGAAAACAGAGGCTATAGCGAATCGCACTACAAAATCCGAGAGCACTAACACTTGCTAAATAAAGGTGGCATCGGAGCATACGAATGAGGCAGGGAGAGGCTACTGTTGGCAATTGGTTTGGTGGGTCATAGTGAATAACCTCGGCATGCAAATAGGCAGAAGTGTGAGGATTGGCAGTGTCTGTAGAGAATTTTGGCATGCTCTTCAGTTGATTTTTTCCTCCTTACGTTGGCTATGAACTACAGGGGAAAGGCCTGGCCTTACTGTTGGGCAAAACATGTTTCATGATTTTAAGAAGTGTAGTCTGGCTGTACTGAGAGGGGCTGTACAGTACGGTAAATGTCTGTATACCCCTGCGATGTGCATCCAACTGTCACTTGAGATTGAACAGCGAACGAAGCAGCTGGGTTACTGACTGAATGTAAATGGAAGGCACATAGGAAGGGTGCTTGTGGTCACTCAAATGATTGAAACCTGGTTGATGCACTACCAAAGCTGGGGTACCAGGAGGGAACATTTGAGGGCTATTGAGATGGTGGTGTGCAGAGGTCAACATATGTTTCAGAGACACAGAGGTACTGCGGTCCTGGTCCCACATTGGGGGTAGACAAAAGTCCCTGCTAAAGATTTCTGTCCAACTGTTATCACATTTTGTGCAGCCTGGCTCCCTCTGTAAGGATTCCCCAGTGTCTTTCGATCCTACAGATGACTGTAGCAAACTTCCCAAATTTTTTCTTGGCCTCATACTCCCAAAGGAGTGCCTGACATTTGCCAGCCTAACGATACTCACATTCTGGGAAAAACCTCACTAACCATGCATATTTATGTACCACACATGGCAAATCCTTACAATTGCAGAACATCATATCGCACTTGTCATCTTTGAGGTACTGTAAGTATTTGGATTTGAGGGTAATATTCATCCTTGCTTGCTCTCTCCCATCTGAAGTCTACGGTGCTGCTATTCCTTTCTCACATCTCCCTTCAAAGAGACACGCGACACACAGACTCAATCACTCAGCAAACATATATGCTTTGACGTTTTCATATTGCTGTTTACCTTCTAATTATTCCCCCTTCACCACAAATACAGGCCTGCCATTCCTCATCCCCTCAGTCAACGCAGTCCTTCACTCTTTAGGCCCTGCAAGACCACCATGAACAAGAATCATGTCAGCAAGCAGAAGAAAAGCCTCAGTGTGCTCTTTTGTTCATACTGCTGCCCTCTAGTAACACTTCATGGCAACTGCAGCATAAGAATGGGACTGAGAAGAGGGCTGTCCTATGCAAATAATATCCTCCCATGCACACTTTCTTCTGAGACGGTCGGCGGCTTGTGCCGTGATACCACCTCCAACATATGGTCTTCAACCAAATTTTAAAAAAGCCCACCTGCCTTAGACGAAGGATTTTGCCACTCAAAGGAAGCACATGGGGACATCACCCTCATTTAGCAGGGTCCTAAATTGCCTGCTGTCAGCCTGTATACAGAACAAGGGCGTTCGTGGGCGTTCGTGAGCGTTCCTCAAAGGAAGGAGGTGGGTGATTAAATTCACAGTGCCAGGGCAGGCCCAGCCCAGCCCAGCCCAGCCCAGCTCAGCCCTGCACAGCCCAGCCCCGCACAGCGCACTGCTGTGGAGGTCCATTCCTTCACATCCTGCAGCAGGCATGATGCAGACCTATTAGAGCAAAGGCTTGACTCTGCCCTTGTCTGTCTCTTAAAGGAAACAATCTTTGTAGCTTCTTATTGCACCTAATAAATGGACTCTAGCTTGCCTCAAACTTGACCCATCATTTCATTAGCCAGAGCTCATACTTGACCTTTATTTCTATCCAAGCTCACTGACACAAAACCCCTGATTTGAGCAAGTGGCTCACACCAAAATAAAAAATCACCATCATCCAACCTATTCTACAACAAGTGTAGCCCCTTCCTCTTATTCTTGTGCTCAGTTATGACCCCCAATACCACAATTGCACTCTGCAATTCACCAAACTTAAAGGACAAAGAATGAAGACATTGATAAAGGAAGATAAGGCCTTGTCCCTATTGCACCTACTTGAGAGATAGGGCGGTTGGTAGAAGGTCATGAGGGAAAACATTGAAATTTCGGGACACACATGTCAAAAAGAGTGTCCACTTTTCTCCTCTGTTACCAAGTAAAAAAAAAATTTGCCAAAAAAAAAAATATTCACTTTTTGAAAATTTCCACCTTGGGATACTTCTACAGCATTGGCAGGATTCGAACCCTGGCCTGTGAGGGCTGTCCCCACCAAAGGTACAAGACTTACCTTTGAGCTATAGCTCCTTGGTGGTCTAGAGGATTGCAGTAGTAACTATAAGCAACATACAGGCCTTGGTGTCCTTCCCTGCGGCATCCATTGCACATGAAAAGGATGACCATGACATAAGGACAATTTGATAGGCTACTTACATGGAAACCAGTGTGGTCCAGCGGGTAAGTGCCTGCCTTCCATCCAGGCAACCAGGGTTCAAATCCTGGGTTCGGCACCAGGTGACTGATGGTGGCAGAGCAGAGGTAAGTTGGAGGTGGGCCTAAAGGGCCAATTGGTAAGTAAAATGTGTCTGTGTGTTGTGTAAGAGTGGAATCATGCCTAGTGAATGAGGGATTGCAGGTTGGTTGGTAAGTAGTGAGTGGGTGGGGTCAGAGGGGAGGGGTGTAGGAGGAGCTGGGTCAGAGAGGAGGGGTATAGGAGGAGCCTAGTCAGAGTGGGTGGGGTCAGAGAGGAGGGGTTCAGGAGCAGCCTAGTCAGAGTGGGTGGGGTCAGAGAGGAGGGGTGTAGGAGGAGCTGGGTCAGAGAGGAGGGGTATAGGAGGAGCTGGGTCAGATAGGAGGGGTATAGGAGGAGCTCGGTCGGAGAGGAGGGGTATAGGAGGAGCCAAGTCAGAGTGGGTGGGGTCAGAGAGGAGGGGTTCAGGAGCAGCCTAGTCAGAGTGGGTGGGGTCAGAGAGGAGGGGTATATGGGTGGGGTCAGAGAGCAGAGGAATAGGTGGAGTAGGATCCTGACTTATTGTGGGAAAGTGCAAATACTTTTTTACTGCACCCCCCTATACTCTCTGATTTCTGTTGGGAGGGGGCAGTCAAAAATGGGGGGTTCAGTATTAAAAGGTGCTTGGGCGCAACGTGAAGGCGATGAGGTGCACAGAATGGCATGGCTTCCAGGTACTTTTTGGGGGGGCTACCATTAGTTTTTATTGCTCTGATCCTCCCTCATGGGGTGTACCCCAAATGGTTAGGGGCAATGGGGGGGGAGGCAAGATGCTGTTTGACAGTTTCTATTACCAACAGGGGTCACCATACGATTCTTCTGCAGTCATGGTATTGAAAGGTAAAACAAGGAGCATGTGGCTGTATTTTTGCAGGTCGGGTGCCCCAAAATGTTACTGCCAGCAGCAGCAGCCCCCTTCCTCCCCACCCGGCAGATTGGTATAGGTACCTTTAGGACATTTCTGTTGAAAACAGAGGCTATAGCGAATCGCACTACAAAATCCGAGAGCACTAACACTTGCTAAATAAAGGTGGCATCGGAGCATACGAATGAGGCAGGGAGAGGCTACTGTTGGCAATTGGTTTGGTGGGCGATAGTGAATAACCTCGGCATGCAAATAGGCAGAAGTGTGAGGATTGGCAGTGTCTGTAGAGAATTTTGGCATGCTCTTCAGTTGATTTTTTCCTCCTTACGTTGGCTATGAACTACAGGGGAAAGGCCTGGCCTTACTGTTGGGCAAAACATGTTTCATGATTTTAAGAAGTGTAGTCTGGCTGTACTGAGAGGGGCTGTACAGTACGGTAAATGTCTGTATACCCCTGCGATGTGCATCCAACTGTCACTTGAGATTGAACAGCGAACGAAGCAGCTGGGTTACTGACTGAATGTAAATGGAAGGCACATAGGAAGGGTGCTTGTGGTCACTCAAATGATTGAAACCTGGTTGATGCACTACCAAAGCTGGGGTACCAGGAGGGAACATTTGAGGGGTATTGAGATGGTGGTGTGCAGAGGTCAACATATGTTTCAGAGACACAGAGGTACTGCGGTCCTGGTCCCACATTGGGGGTAGACAAAAGTCCCTGCTAAAGATTTCTGTCCAACTGTTATCACATTTTGTGCAGCCTGGCTCCCTCTGTAAGGATTCCCCAGTGTCTTTCGATCCTACAGATGACTGTAGCAAACTTCCCAAATTTTTTCTTGGCCTCATACTCCCAAAGGAGTGCCTGACATTTGCCAGCCTAACGATACTCACATTCTGGGAAAAACCTCACTAACCATGCATATTTATGTACCACACATGGCAAATCCTTACAATTGCAGAACATCATATCGCACTTGTCATCTTTGAGGTACTGTAAGTATTTGGATTTGAGGGTAATATTCATCCTTGCTTGCTCTCTCCCATCTGAAGTCTACGGTGCTGCTATTCCTTTCTCACATCTCCCTTCAAAGAGACACGCGACACACAGACTCAATCACTCAGCAAACATATATGCTTTGACGTTTTCATATTGCTGTTTACCTTCTAATTATTCCCCCTTCACCACAAATACAGGCCTGCCATTCCTCATCCCCTCAGTCAACGCAGTCCTTCACTCTTTAGGCCCTGCAAGACCACCATGAACAAGAATCATGTCAGCAAGCAGAAGAAAAGCCTCAGTGTGCTCTTTTGTTCATACTGCTGCCCTCTAGTAACACTTCATGGCAACTGCAGCATAAGAATGGGACTGAGAAGAGGGCTGTCCTATGCAAATAATATCCTCCCATGCACACTTTCTTCTGAGACGGTCGGCGGCTTGTGCCGTGATACCACCTCCAACATATGGTCTTCAACCAAATTTTAAAAAAGCCCACCTGCCTTAGACGAAGGATTTTGCCACTCAAAGGAAGCACATGGGGACATCACCCTCATTTAGCAGGGTCCTAAATTGCCTGCTGTCAGCCTGTATACAGAACAAGGGCGTTCGTGGGCGTTCGTGAGCGTTCCTCAAAGGAAGGAGGTGGGTGATTAAATTCACAGTGCCAGGGCAGGCCCAGCCCAGCCCAGCCCAGCCCAGCTCAGCCCTGCACAGCCCAGCCCCGCACAGCGCACTGCTGTGGAGGTCCATTCCTTCACATCCTGCAGCAGGCATGATGCAGACCTATTAGAGCAAAGGCTTGACTCTGCCCTTGTCTGTCTCTTAAAGGAAACAATCTTTGTAGCTTCTTATTGCACCTAATAAATGGACTCTAGCTTGCCTCAAACTTGACCCATCATTTCATTAGCCAGAGCTCATACTTGACCTTTATTTCTATCCAAGCTCACTGACACAAAACCCCTGATTTGAGCAAGTGGCTCACACCAAAATAAAAAATCACCATCATCCAACCTATTCTACAACAAGTGTAGCCCCTTCCTCTTATTCTTGTGCTCAGTTATGACCCCCAATACCACAATTGCACTCTGCAATTCACCAAACTTAAAGGACAAAGAATGAAGACATTGATAAAGGAAGATAAGGCCTTGTCCCTATTGCACCTACTTGAGAGATAGGGCGGTTGGTAGAAGGTCATGAGGGAAAACATTGAAATTTCGGGACACACATGCCAAAAAGAGTGTCCACTTTTCTCCTCTGTTACCAAGTAAAAAAAAAATTTGCAAAAAAAAAAAATATTCACTTTTTGAAAATTTCCACCTTGGGATACTTCTACAGCATTGGCAGGATTCGAACCCTGGCCTGTGAGGGCTGTCCCCACCAAAGGTACAAGACTTACCTTTGAGCTATAGCTCCTTGGTGGTCTAGAGGATTGCAGTAGTAACTATAAGCAACATACAGGCCTTGGTGTCCTTCCCTGCGGCATCCATTGCACATGAAAAGGATGACCATGACATAAGGACAATTTGATAGGCTACTTACATGGAAACCAGTGTTGTCCAGCGGGTAAGTGCCTGCCTTCCATCCAGGCAACCAGGGTTCAAATCCTGGGTTCGGCACCAGGTGACTGATGGTGGCAGAGCAGAGGTAAGTTGGAGGTGGGCCTAAAGGGCCAATTGGTAAGTAAAATGTGTCTGTGTGTTGTGTAAGAGTGGAATCATGCCTAGTGAATGAGGGATTGCAGGTTGGTTGGTAAGTAGTGAGTGGGTGGGGTCAGAGGGGAGGGGTGTAGGAGGAGCTGGGTCAGAGAGGAGGGGTATAGGAGGAGCCTAGTCAGAGTGGGTGGGGTCAGAGAGGAGGGGTGTAGGAGGAGCTGGGTCAGAGAGGAGGGGTATAGGAGGAGCTGGGTCAGATAGGAGGGGTATAGGAGGAGCTCGGTCGGAGAGGAGGGGTATAGGAGGAGCCAAGTCAGAGTGGGTGGGGTCAGAGAGGAGGGGTTCAGGAGCAGCCTAGTCAGAGTGGGTGGGGTCAGAGAGGAGGGGTATATGGGTGGGGTCAGAGAGCAGAGGAATAGGTGGAGTAGGATCCTGACTTATTGTGGGAAAGTGCAAATACTTTTTTACTGCACCCCCCTATACTCTCTGATTTCTGTTGGGAGGGGGCAGTCAAAAATGGGGGGTTCAGTATTAAAAGGTGCTTGGGCGCAACGTGAAGGCGATGAGGTGCACAGAATGGCATGGCTTCCAGGTACTTTTTGGGGGGGCTACCATTAGTTTTTATTGCTCTGATCCTCCCTCATGGGGTGTACCCCAAATGGTTAGGGGCAATGGGGGGGAGGCAAGATGCTGTTTGACAGTTTCTATTACCAACAGGGGTCACCATACGATTCTTCTGCAGTTATGGTATTGAAAGGTAAAACAAGGAGCATGTGGCTGTATTTTTGCAGGTCGGGTGCCCCAAAATGTTACTGCCAGCAGCAGCAGCCCCCTTCCTCCCCACCCGGCAGATTGGTATAGGTACCTTTAGGACATTTCTGTTGAAAACAGAGGCTATAGCGAATCGCACTACAAAATCCGAGAGCACTAACACTTGCTAAATAAAGGTGGCATCGGAGCATACGAATGAGGCAGGGAGAGGCTACTGTTGGCAATTGGTTTGGTGGGCGATAGTGAATAACCTCGGCATGCAAATAGGCAGAAGTGTGAGGATTGGCAGTGTCTGTAGAGAATTTTGGCATGCTCTTCAGTTGATTTTTTCCTCCTTACGTTGGCTATGAACTACAGGGGAAACGCCTGGCCTTACTGTTGGGCAAAACATGTTTCATGATTTTAAGAAGTGTAGTCTGGCTGTACTGAGAGGGGCTGTACAGTACGGTAAATGTCTGTATACCCCTGCGATGTGCATCCAACTGTCACTTGAGATTGAACAGCGAACGAAGCAGCTGGGTTACTGACTGAATGTAAATGGAAGGCACATAGGAAGGGTGCTTGTGGTCACTCAAATGATTGAAACCTGGTTGATGCACTACCAAAGCTGGGGTACCAGGAGGGAACATTTGAGGGGTATTGAGATGGTGGTGTGCAGAGGTCAACATATGTTTCAGAGACACAGAGGTACTGCGGTCCTGGTCCCACATTGGGGGTAGACAAAAGTCCCTGCTAAAGATTTCTGTCCAACTGTTATCACATTTTGTGCAGCCTGGCTCCCTCTGTAAGGATTCCCCAGTGTCTTTCGATCCTACAGATGACTGTAGCAAACTTCCCAAATTTTTTCTTGGCCTCATACTCCCAAAGGAGTGCCTGACATTTGCCAGCCTAACGATACTCACATTCTGGGAAAAACCTCACTAACCATGCATATTTATGTACCACACATGGCAAATCCTTACAATTGCAGAACATCATATTGCACTTGTCATCTTTGAGGTACTGTAAGTATTTGGATTTGAGGGTAATATTCATCCTTGCTTGCTCTCTCCCATCTGAAGTCTACGGTGCTGCTATTCCTTTCTCACATCTCCCTTCAAAGAGACACGCGACACACAGACTCAATCACTCAGCAAACATATATGCTTTGACGTTTTCATATTGCTGTTTACCTTCTAATTATTCCCCCTTCACCACAAATACAGGCCTGCCATTCCTCATCCCCTCAGTCAACGCAGTCCTTCACTCTTTAGGCCCTGCAAGACCACCATGAACAAGAATCATGTCAGCAAGCAGAAGAAAAGCCTCAGTGTGCGCTTTTGTTCATACTGCTGCCCTCTAGTAACACTTCATGGCAACTGCAGCATAAGAATGGGACTGAGAAGAGGGCTGTCCTATGCAAATAATATCCTCCCATGCACACTTTCTTCTGAGACGGTCGGCGGCTTGTGCCGTGATACCACCTCCAACATATGGTCTTCAACCAAATTTTAAAAAAGCCCACCTGCCTTAGACGAAGGATTTTGCCACTCAAAGGAAGCACATGGGGACATCACCCTCATTTAGCAGGGTCCTAAATTGCCTGCTGTCAGCCTATATACAGAACAAGGGCGTTCGTGGGCGTTCGTGAGCGTTCCTCAAAGGAAGGAGGTGGGTGATTAAATTCACAGTGCCAGGGCAGGCCCAGCCCAGCCCAGCCCAGCCCAGCCCAGCTCAGCCCTGCACAGCCCAGCCCGACACAGCGCACTGCTGTGGAGGTCCATTCCTTCACATCCTGCAGCAGGCATGATGCAGACCTATTAGAGCAAAGGCTTGACTCTGCCCTTGTCTGTCTCTTAAAGGAAACAATCTTTGTAGCTTCTTATTGCACCTAATAAATGGACTCTAGCTTGCCTCAAACTTGACCCATCATTTCATTAGCCAGAGCTCATACTTGACCTTTATTTCTATCCAAGCTCACTGACACAAAACCCCTGATTTGAGCAAGTGGCTCACACCAAAATAAAAAATCACCATCATCCAACCTATTTTACAACAAGTGTAGCCCCTTCCTCTTATTCTTGTGCTCAGTTATAACCCCCAATACCACAATTGCACTCTGCAATTCACCAAACTTAAAGGACAAAGAATGAAGACATTGATAAAGGAAGATAAGGCCTTGTCCCTATTGCACCTACTTGAGAGATAGGGCGGTTGGTAGAAGGTCATGAGGGAAAACATTTGAAATTTCGGGACACACATGCCAAAAAGAGTGTCCACTTTTCTCCTCTGTTACCAAGTAAAAAAAAAATTTGCAAAAAAAAAAACTATTCACTTTTTGAAAATTTCCACCTTGGGATACTTCTACAGCATTGGCAGGATTCGAACCCTGGCCTGTGAGGGCTGTCCCCACCAAAGGTACAAGACTTACCTTTGAGCTATAGCTCCTTGGTGGTCTAGAGGATTGCAGTAGTAATTATAAGCAACATACAGGCCTTGGTGTCCTTCCCTGCGGCATCCATTGCACATGAAAAGGATGACCATGACATAAGGACAATTTGATAGGCTACTTACATGGAAACCAGTGTGGTCCAGTGGGTAAGTGCCTGCCTTCCATCCAGGCAACCAGGGTTCAAATCCTGGGTTCGGCACCAGGTGACTGATGGTGGCAGAGCAGAGGTAAGTTGGAGGTGGGCCTAAAGGGCCAATTGGTAAGTAAAATGTGTCTGTGTGTTGTGTAAGAGTGGAATCATGCCTAGTGAATGAGGGATTGCAGGTTGGTTGGTAAGTAGTGAGTGGGTGGGGTCAGAGGGGAGGGGTATAGGAGGAGCTGGGTGAGAGAGGAGGGGTATAGGAGGAGCTCGGTCGGAGAGGAGGGGAATAGGAGGAGCCTAGTCAGAGTGGGTGGGGTCAGAGAGGAGGTGTTCAGGAGCAGCCTAGTCAGAGTGGGTGGGGTCAGAGAGGAGGGGTGTAGGAGGAGCTGGGTCAGAGAGGAGGGGTATAGGAGGAGCTCGTCGGATAGGAGGGGTATAGGAGGAGCCTAGTCAGAGTGGTGGGGTCAGAGAGGAGGGGTATAGGAGGAGCTGGGTGAGAGAGGAGGGGTATAGGAGGAGCTCGAGAGAGGGGTATAGGAGGAGCCAAGTCAGAGTGGGTGGGGTCAGAGAGGAGGGGTTCAGGAGCAGCCTAGTCAGAGTGGGTGGGGTCAGAGAGGAGGGGTATATGGGTGGGGTCAGAGAGCAGAGGAATAGGTGGAGTAGGATCCTGACTTATTGTGGGAAAGTGCAAATACTTTTTTACTGCACCCCCCTATACTCTCTGATTTCTGTTGGGAGGGGGCAGTCAAAAATGGGGGGTTCAGTATTAAAAGGTGCTTGGGCGCAACGTGAAGGCGATGAGGTGCACAGAATGGCATGGCTTCCAGGTACTTTTTGGGGGGGCTACCATTAGTTTTTATTGCTCTGATCCTCCCTCATGGGGTGTACCCCAAATGGTTAGGGGCAACGGGGGGGAGGCAAGATGCTGTTTGACAGTTTCTATTACCAACAGGGGTCACCATACGATTCTTCTGCAGTTATGGTATTGAAAGGTAAAACAAGGAGCATGTGGCTGTATTTTTGCAGGTCGAGTGCCCCAAAATGTTACTGCCAGCAGCAGCAGCCCCCTTCCTCCCCACCCGGCAGATTGGTATAGGTACGTTTAGGACATTTCTGTTGAAAACAGAGGCTATAGCGAATCGCACTACAAAATCCGAGAGCACTAACACTTGCTAAATAAAGGTGGCATCGGAGCATACGAATGAGGCAGGGAGAGGCTACTGTTGGCAATTGGTTTGGTGGGTCATAGTGAATAACCTCGGCATGCAAATAGGCAGAAGTGTGAGGATTGGCAGTGTCTGTAGAGAATTTTGGCATGCTCTTCTGTTGATTTTTTCCTCCTTACGTTGGCTATGAACTACAGGGGAAAGGCCTGGCCTTACTGTTGGGCAAAACATGTTTCATGATTTTAAGAAGTGTAGTCTGGCTGTACTGAGAGGGGCTGTACAGTACGGTAAATGTCTGTATACCCCTGCGATGTGCATCCAACTGTCACTTGAGATTGAACAGCGAACGAAGCAGCTGGGTTACTGACTGAATGTAAATGGAAGGCACATAGGAAGGGTGCTTGTGGTCACTCAAATGATTGAAACCTGGTTGATGCACTACCAAAGCTGGGGTACCAGGAGGGAACATTTGAGGGGTATTGAGATGGTGGTGTGCAGAGGTCAACATATGTTTCAGAGACACAGAGGTACTGCGGTCCTGGTCCCACATTGGGGGTAGACAAAAGTCCCTGCTAAAGATTTCTGTCCAACTGTTATCACATTTTGTGCAGCCTGGCTCCCTCTGTAAGGATTCCCCAGTGTCTTTCGATCCTACAGATGACTGTAGCAAACTTCCCAAATTTTTTCTTGGCCTCATACTCCCAAAGGAGTGCCTGACATTTGCCAGCCTAACGATACTCACATTCTGGGAAAAACCTCACTAACCATGCATATTTATGTACCACACATGGCAAATCCTTACAATTGCAGAACATCATATCGCACTTGTCATCTTTGAGGTACTGTAAGTATTTGGATTTGAGGGTAATATTCATCCTTGCTTGCTCTCTCCCATCTGAAGTCTACGGTGCTGCTATTCCTTTCTCACATCTCCCTTCAAAGAGACACGCGACACACAGACTCAATCACTCAGCAAACATATATGCTTTGACGTTTTCATATTGCTGTTTACCTTCTAATTATTCCCCCTTCACCACAAATACAGGCCTGCCATTCCTCATCCCCTCAGTCAACGCAGTCCTTCACTCTTTAGGCCCTGCAAGACCACCATGAACAAGAATCATGTCAGCAAGCAGAAGAAAAGCCTCAGTGTGCTCTTTTGTTCATACTGCTGCCCTCTAGTAACACTTCATGGCAACTGCAGCATAAGAATGGGACTGAGAAGAGGGCTGTCCTATGCAAATAATATCCTCCCATGCACACTTTCTTCTGAGACGGTCGGCGGCTTGTGCCGTGATACCACCTCCAACATATGGTCTTCAACCAAATTTTAAAAAAGCCCACCTGCCTTAGACGAAGGATTTTGCCACTCAAAGGAAGCACATGGGGACATCACCCTCATTTAGCAGGGTCCTAAATTGCCTGCTGTCAGCCTGTATACAGAACAAGGGCGTTCGTGGGCGTTCGTGAGCGTTCCTCAAAGGAAGGAGGTGGGTGATTAAATTCACAGTGCCAGGGCAGGCCCAGCCCAGCCCAGCCCAGCCCAGCTCAGCCCTGCACAGCCCAGCCCCGCACAGCGCACTGCTGTGGAGGTCCATTCCTTCACATCCTGCAGCAGGCATGATGCAGACCTATTAGAGCAAAGGCTTGACTCTGCCCTTGTCTGTCTCTTAAAGGAAACAATCTTTGTAGCTTCTTATTGCACCTAATAAATGGACTCTAGCTTGCCTCAAACTTGACCCATCATTTCATTAGCCAGAGCTCATACTTGACCTTTATTTCTATCCAAGCTCACTGACACAAAACCCCTGATTTGAGCAAGTGGCTCACACCAAAATAAAAAATCACCATCATCCAACCTATTCTACAACAAGTGTAGCCCCTTCCTCTTATTCTTGTGCTCAGTTATGACCCCCAATACCACAATTGCACTCTGCAATTCACCAAACTTAAAGGACAAAGAATGAAGACATTGATAAAGGAAGATAAGGCCTTGTCCCTATTGCACCTACTTGAGAGATAGGGCGGTTGGTAGAAGGTCATGAGGGAAAACATTGAAATTTCGGGACACACATGCCAAAAAGAGTGTCCACTTTTCTCCTCTGTTACCAAGTAAAAAAAAAATTTGCAAAAAAAAAAAATATTCACTTTTTGAAAATTTCCACCTTGGGATACTTCTACAGCATTGGCAGGATTCGAACCCTGGCCTGTGAGGGCTGTCCCCACCAAAGGTACAAGACTTACCTTTGAGCTATAGCTCCTTGGTGGTCTAGAGGATTGCAGTAGTAACTATAAGCAACATACAGGCCTTGGTGTCCTTCCCTGCGGCATCCATTGCACATGAAAAGGATGACCATGACATAAGGACAATTTGATAGGCTACTTACATGGAAACCAGTGTGGTCCAGCGGGTAAGTGCCTGCCTTCCATCCAGGCAACCAGGGTTCAAATCCTGGGTTCGGCACCAGGTGACTGATGGTGGCAGAGCAGAGGTAAGTTGGAGGTGGGCCTAAAGGGCCAATTGGTAAGTAAAATGTGTCTGTGTGTTGTGTAAGAGTGGAATCATGCCTAGTGAATGAGGGATTGCAGGTTGGTTGGTAAGTAGTGAGTGGGTGGGGTCAGAGGGGAGGGGTGTAGGAGGAGCTGGGTCAGAGAGGAGGGGTATAGGAGGAGCCTAGTCAGAGTGGGTGGGGTCAGAGAGGAGGGGTTCAGGAGCAGCCTAGTCAGAGTGGGTGGGGTCAGAGAGGAGGGGTGTAGGAGGAGCTGGGTCAGAGAGGAGGGGTATAGGAGGAGCTGGGTCAGATAGGAGGGGTATAGGAGGAGCTCGGTCGGAGAGGAGGGGTATAGGAGGAGCCAAGTCAGAGTGGGTGGGGTCAGAGAGGAGGGGTTCAGGAGCAGCCTAGTCAGAGTGGGTGGGGTCAGAGAGGAGGGGTATATGGGTGGGGTCAGAGAGCAGAGGAATAGGTGGAGTAGGATCCTGACTTATTGTGGGAAAGTGCAAATACTTTTTTACTGCACCCCCCTATACTCTCTGATTTCTGTTGGGAGGGGGCAGTCAAAAATGGGGGGTTCAGTATTAAAAGGTGCTTGGGCGCAACGTGAAGGCGATGAGGTGCACAGAATGGCATGGCTTCCAGGTACTTTTTGGGGGGGCTACCATTAGTTTTTATTGCTCTGATCCTCCCTCATGGGGTGTACCCCAAATGGTTAGGGGCAATGGGGGGGGAGGCAAGATGCTGTTTGACAGTTTCTATTACCAACAGGGGTCACCATACGATTCTTCTGCAGTCATGGTATTGAAAGGTAAAACAAGGAGCATGTGGCTGTATTTTTGCAGGTCGGGTGCCCCAAAATGTTACTGCCAGCAGCAGCAGCCCCCTTCCTCCCCACCCGGCAGATTGGTATAGGTACCTTTAGGACATTTCTGTTGAAAACAGAGGCTATAGCGAATCGCACTACAAAATCCGAGAGCACTAACACTTGCTAAATAAAGGTGGCATCGGAGCATACGAATGAGGCAGGGAGAGGCTACTGTTGGCAATTGGTTTGGTGGGCGATAGTGAATAACCTCGGCATGCAAATAGGCAGAAGTGTGAGGATTGGCAGTGTCTGTAGAGAATTTTGGCATGCTCTTCAGTTGATTTTTTCCTCCTTACGTTGGCTATGAACTACAGGGGAAAGGCCTGGCCTTACTGTTGGGCAAAACATGTTTCATGATTTTAAGAAGTGTAGTCTGGCTGTACTGAGAGGGGCTGTACAGTACGGTAAATGTCTGTATACCCCTGCGATGTGCATCCAACTGTCACTTGAGATTGAACAGCGAACGAAGCAGCTGGGTTACTGACTGAATGTAAATGGAAGGCACATAGGAAGGGTGCTTGTGGTCACTCAAATGATTGAAACCTGGTTGATGCACTACCAAAGCTGGGGTACCAGGAGGGAACATTTGAGGGGTATTGAGATGGTGGTGTGCAGAGGTCAACATATGTTTCAGAGACACAGAGGTACTGCGGTCCTGGTCCCACATTGGGGGTAGACAAAAGTCCCTGCTAAAGATTTCTGTCCAACTGTTATCACATTTTGTGCAGCCTGGCTCCCTCTGTAAGGATTCCCCAGTGTCTTTCGATCCTACAGATGACTGTAGCAAACTTCCCAAATTTTTTCTTGGCCTCATACTCCCAAAGGAGTGCCTGACATTTGCCAGCCTAACGATACTCACATTCTGGGAAAAACCTCACTAACCATGCATATTTATGTACCACACATGGCAAATCCTTACAATTGCAGAACATCATATCGCACTTGTCATCTTTGAGGTACTGTAAGTATTTGGATTTGAGGGTAATATTCATCCTTGCTTGCTCTCTCCCATCTGAAGTCTACGGTGCTGCTATTCCTTTCTCACATCTCCCTTCAAAGAGACACGCGACACACAGACTCAATCACTCAGCAAACATATATGCTTTGACGTTTTCATATTGCTGTTTACCTTCTAATTATTCCCCCTTCACCACAAATACAGGCCTGCCATTCCTCATCCCCTCAGTCAACGCAGTCCTTCACTCTTTAGGCCCTGCAAGACCACCATGAACAAGAATCATGTCAGCAAGCAGAAGAAAAGCCTCAGTGTGCTCTTTTGTTCATACTGCTGCCCTCTAGTAACACTTCATGGCAACTGCAGCATAAGAATGGGACTGAGAAGAGGGCTGTCCTATGCAAATAATATCCTCCCATGCACACTTTCTTCTGAGACGGTCGGCGGCTTGTGCCGTGATACCACCTCCAACATATGGTCTTCAACCAAATTTTAAAAAAGCCCACCTGCCTTAGACGAAGGATTTTGCCACTCAAAGGAAGCACATGGGGACATCACCCTCATTTAGCAGGGTCCTAAATTGCCTGCTGTCAGCCTGTATACAGAACAAGGGCGTTCGTGGGCGTTCGTGAGCGTTCCTCAAAGGAAGGAGGTGGGTGATTAAATTCACAGTGCCAGGGCAGGCCCAGCCCAGCCCAGCCCAGCCCAGCTCAGCCCTGCACAGCCCAGCCCCGCACAGCGCACTGCTGTGGAGGTCCATTCCTTCACATCCTGCAGCAGGCATGATGCAGACCTATTAGAGCAAAGGCTTGACTCTGCCCTTGTCTGTCTCTTAAAGGAAACAATCTTTGTAGCTTCTTATTGCACCTAATAAATGGACTCTAGCTTGCCTCAAACTTGACCCATCATTTCATTAGCCAGAGCTCATACTTGACCTTTATTTCTATCCAAGCTCACTGACACAAAACCCCTGATTTGAGCAAGTGGCTCACACCAAAATAAAAAATCACCATCATCCAACCTATTCTACAACAAGTGTAGCCCCTTCCTCTTATTCTTGTGCTCAGTTATGACCCCCAATACCACAATTGCACTCTGCAATTCACCAAACTTAAAGGACAAAGAATGAAGACATTGATAAAGGAAGATAAGGCCTTGTCCCTATTGCACCTACTTGAGAGATAGGGCGGTTGGTAGAAGGTCATGAGGGAAAACATTGAAATTTCGGGACACACATGCCAAAAAGAGTGTCCACTTTTCTCCTCTGTTACCAAGTAAAAAAAAAATTTGCAAAAAAAAAAAATATTCACTTTTTGAAAATTTCCACCTTGGGATACTTCTACAGCATTGGCAGGATTCGAACCCTGGCCTGTGAGGGCTGTCCCCACCAAAGGTACAAGACTTACCTTTGAGCTATAGCTCCTTGGTGGTCTAGAGGATTGCAGTAGTAACTATAAGCAACATACAGGCCTTGGTGTCCTTCCCTGCGGCATCCATTGCACATGAAAAGGATGACCATGACATAAGGACAATTTGATAGGCTACTTACATGGAAACCAGTGTGGTCCAGCGGGTAAGTGCCTGCCTTCCATCCAGGCAACCAGGGTTCAAATCCTGGGTTCGGCACCAGGTGACTGATGGTGGCAGAGCAGAGGTAAGTTGGAGGTGGGCCTAAAGGGCCAATTGGTAAGTAAAATGTGTCTGTGTGTTGTGTAAGAGTGGAATCATGCCTAGTGAATGAGGGATTGCAGGTTGGTTGGTAAGTAGTGAGTGGGTGGGGTCAGAGGGGAGGGGTGTAGGAGGAGCTGGGTCAGAGAGGAGGGGTATAGGAGGAGCCTAGTCAGAGTAGGTGGGGTCAGAGAGGAGGGGTTCAGGAGCAGCCTAGTCAGAGTGGGTGGGGTCAGAGAGGAGGGGTGTAGGAGGAGCTGGGTCAGAGAGGAGGGGTATAGGAGGAGCTCGTCGGATAGGAGGGGTATAGGAGGAGCCTAGTCAGAGTGGTGGGGTCAGAGAGGAGGGGTATAGGAGGAGCTGGGTGAGAGAGGAGGGGTATAGGAGGAGCTCGAGAGAGGGGTATAGGAGGAGCCAAGTCAGAGTGGGTGGGGTCAGAGAGGAGGGGTTCAGGAGCAGCCTAGTCAGAGTGGGTGGGGTCAGAGAGGAGGGGTATATGGGTGGGGTCAGAGAGCAGAGGAATAGGTGGAGTAGGATCCTGACTTATTGTGGGAAAGTGCAAATACTTTTTTACTGCACCCCCCTATACTCTCTGATTTCTGTTGGGAGGGGGCAGTCAAAAATGGGGGGTTCAGTATTAAAAGGTGCTTGGGCGCAACGTGAAGGCGATGAGGTGCACAGAATGGCATGGCTTCCAGGTACTTTTTGGGGGGGCTACCATTAGTTTTTATTGCTCTGATCCTCCCTCATGGGGTGTACCCCAAATGGTTAGGGGCAACGGGGGGGAGGCAAGATGCTGTTTGACAGTTTCTATTACCAACAGGGGTCACCATACGATTCTTCTGCAGTTATGGTATTGAAAGGTAAAACAAGGAGCATGTGGCTGTATTTTTGCAGGTCGAGTGCCCCAAAATGTTACTGCCAGCAGCAGCAGCCCCCTTCCTCCCCACCCGGCAGATTGGTATAGGTACGTTTAGGACATTTCTGTTGAAAACAGAGGCTATAGCGAATCGCACTACAAAATCCGAGAGCACTAACACTTGCTAAATAAAGGTGGCATCGGAGCATACGAATGAGGCAGGGAGAGGCTACTGTTGGCAATTGGTTTGGTGGGTCATAGTGAATAACCTCGGCATGCAAATAGGCAGAAGTGTGAGGATTGGCAGTGTCTGTAGAGAATTTTGGCATGCTCTTCTGTTGATTTTTTCCTCCTTACGTTGGCTATGAACTACAGGGGAAAGGCCTGGCCTTACTGTTGGGCAAAACATGTTTCATGATTTTAAGAAGTGTAGTCTGGCTGTACTGAGAGGGGCTGTACAGTACGGTAAATGTCTGTATACCCCTGCGATGTGCATCCAACTGTCACTTGAGATTGAACAGCGAACGAAGCAGCTGGGTTACTGACTGAATGTAAATGGAAGGCACATAGGAAGGGTGCTTGTGGTCACTCAAATGATTGAAACCTGGTTGATGCACTACCAAAGCTGGGGTACCAGGAGGGAACATTTGAGGGGTATTGAGATGGTGGTGTGCAGAGGTCAACATATGTTTCAGAGACACAGAGGTACTGCGGTCCTGGTCCCACATTGGGGGTAGACAAAAGTCCCTGCTAAAGATTTCTGTCCAACTGTTATCACATTTTGTGCAGCCTGGCTCCCTCTGTAAGGATTCCCCAGTGTCTTTCGATCCTACAGATGACTGTAGCAAACTTCCCAAATTTTTTCTTGGCCTCATACTCCCAAAGGAGTGCCTGACATTTGCCAGCCTAACGATACTCACATTCTGGGAAAAACCTCACTAACCATGCATATTTATGTACCACACATGGCAAATCCTTACAATTGCAGAACATCATATCGCACTTGTCATCTTTGAGGTACTGTAAGTATTTGGATTTGAGGGTAATATTCATCCTTGCTTGCTCTCTCCCATCTGAAGTCTACGGTGCTGCTATTCCTTTCTCACATCTCCCTTCAAAGAGACACGCGACACACAGACTCAATCACTCAGCAAACATATATGCTTTGACGTTTTCATATTGCTGTTTACCTTCTAATTATTCCCCCTTCACCACAAATACAGGCCTGCCATTCCTCATCCCCTCAGTCAACGCAGTCCTTCACTCTTTAGGCCCTGCAAGACCACCATGAACAAGAATCATGTCAGCAAGCAGAAGAAAAGCCTCAGTGTGCTCTTTTGTTCATACTGCTGCCCTCTAGTAACACTTCATGGCAACTGCAGCATAAGAATGGGACTGAGAAGAGGGCTGTCCTATGCAAATAATATCCTCCCATGCACACTTTCTTCTGAGACGGTCGGCGGCTTGTGCCGTGATACCACCTCCAACATATGGTCTTCAACCAAATTTTAAAAAAGCCCACCTGCCTTAGACGAAGGATTTTGCCACTCAAAGGAAGCACATGGGGACATCACCCTCATTTAGCAGGGTCCTAAATTGCCTGCTGTCAGCCTGTATACAGAACAAGGGCGTTCGTGGGCGTTCGTGAGCGTTCCTCAAAGGAAGGAGGTGGGTGATTAAATTCACAGTGCCAGGGCAGGCCCAGCCCAGCCCAGCCCAGCCCAGCTCAGCCCTGCACAGCCCAGCCCCGCACAGCGCACTGCTGTGGAGGTCCATTCCTTCACATCCTGCAGCAGGCATGATGCAGACCTATTAGAGCAAAGGCTTGACTCTGCCCTTGTCTGTCTCTTAAAGGAAACAATCTTTGTAGCTTCTTATTGCACCTAATAAATGGACTCTAGCTTGCCTCAAACTTGACCCATCATTTCATTAGCCAGAGCTCATACTTGACCTTTATTTCTATCCAAGCTCACTGACACAAAACCCCTGATTTGAGCAAGTGGCTCACACCAAAATAAAAAATCACCATCATCCAACCTATTCTACAACAAGTGTAGCCCCTTCCTCTTATTCTTGTGCTCAGTTATGACCCCCAATACCACAATTGCACTCTGCAATTCACCAAACTTAAAGGACAAAGAATGAAGACATTGATAAAGGAAGATAAGGCCTTGTCCCTATTGCACCTACTTGAGAGATAGGGCGGTTGGTAGAAGGTCATGAGGGAAAACATTGAAATTTCGGGACACACATGCCAAAAAGAGTGTCCACTTTTCTCCTCTGTTACCAAGTAAAAAAAAAATTTGCAAAAAAAAAAAATATTCACTTTTTGAAAATTTCCACCTTGGGATACTTCTACAGCATTGGCAGGATTCGAACCCTGGCCTGTGAGGGCTGTCCCCACCAAAGGTACAAGACTTACCTTTGAGCTATAGCTCCTTGGTGGTCTAGAGGATTGCAGTAGTAACTATAAGCAACATACAGGCCTTGGTGTCCTTCCCTGCGGCATCCATTGCACATGAAAAGGATGACCATGACATAAGGACAATTTGATAGGCTACTTACATGGAAACCAGTGTGGTCCAGCGGGTAAGTGCCTGCCTTCCATCCAGGCAACCAGGGTTCAAATCCTGGGTTCGGCACCAGGTGACTGATGGTGGCAGAGCAGAGGTAAGTTGGAGGTGGGCCTAAAGGGCCAATTGGTAAGTAAAATGTGTCTGTGTGTTGTGTAAGAGTGGAATCATGCCTAGTGAATGAGGGATTGCAGGTTGGTTGGTAAGTAGTGAGTGGGTGGGGTCAGAGGGGAGGGGTGTAGGAGGAGCTGGGTCAGAGAGGAGGGGTATAGGAGGAGCCTAGTCAGAGTAGGTGGGGTCAGAGAGGAGGGGTTCAGGAGCAGCCTAGTCAGAGTGGGTGGGGTCAGAGAGGAGGGGTGTAGGAGGAGCTGGGTCAGAGAGGAGGGGTATAGGAGGAGCTCGTCGGATAGGAGGGGTATAGGAGGAGCCTAGTCAGAGTGGTGGGGTCAGAGAGGAGGGGTATAGGAGGAGCTGGGTGAGAGAGGAGGGGTATAGGAGGAGCTCGAGAGAGGGGTATAGGAGGAGCCAAGTCAGAGTGGGTGGGGTCAGAGAGGAGGGGTTCAGGAGCAGCCTAGTCAGAGTGGGTGGGGTCAGAGAGGAGGGGTATATGGGTGGGGTCAGAGAGCAGAGGAATAGGTGGAGTAGGATCCTGACTTATTGTGGGAAAGTGCAAATACTTTTTTACTGCACCCCCCTATACTCTCTGATTTCTGTTGGGAGGGGGCAGTCAAAAATGGGGGGTTCAGTATTAAAAGGTGCTTGGGCGCAACGTGAAGGCGATGAGGTGCACAGAATGGCATGGCTTCCAGGTACTTTTTGGGGGGGCTACCATTAGTTTTTATTGCTCTGATCCTCCCTCATGGGGTGTACCCCAAATGGTTAGGGGCAACGGGGGGGAGGCAAGATGCTGTTTGACAGTTTCTATTACCAACAGGGGTCACCATACGATTCTTCTGCAGTTATGGTATTGAAAGGTAAAACAAGGAGCATGTGGCTGTATTTTTGCAGGTCGAGTGCCCCAAAATGTTACTGCCAGCAGCAGCAGCCCCCTTCCTCCCCACCCGGCAGATTGGTATAGGTACGTTTAGGACATTTCTGTTGAAAACAGAGGCTATAGCGAATCGCACTACAAAATCCGAGAGCACTAACACTTGCTAAATAAAGGTGGCATCGGAGCATACGAATGAGGCAGGGAGAGGCTACTGTTGGCAATTGGTTTGGTGGGTCATAGTGAATAACCTCGGCATGCAAATAGGCAGAAGTGTGAGGATTGGCAGTGTCTGTAGAGAATTTTGGCATGCTCTTCTGTTGATTTTTTCCTCCTTACGTTGGCTATGAACTACAGGGGAAAGGCCTGGCCTTACTGTTGGGCAAAACATGTTTCATGATTTTAAGAAGTGTAGTCTGGCTGTACTGAGAGGGGCTGTACAGTACGGTAAATGTCTGTATACCCCTGCGATGTGCATCCAACTGTCACTTGAGATTGAACAGCGAACGAAGCAGCTGGGTTACTGACTGAATGTAAATGGAAGGCACATAGGAAGGGTGCTTGTGGTCACTCAAATGATTGAAACCTGGTTGATGCACTACCAAAGCTGGGGTACCAGGAGGGAACATTTGAGGGGTATTGAGATGGTGGTGTGCAGAGGTCAACATATGTTTCAGAGACACAGAGGTACTGCGGTCCTGGTCCCACATTGGGGGTAGACAAAAGTCCCTGCTAAAGATTTCTGTCCAACTGTTATCACATTTTGTGCAGCCTGGCTCCCTCTGTAAGGATTCCCCAGTGTCTTTCGATCCTACAGATGACTGTAGCAAACTTCCCAAATTTTTTCTTGGCCTCATACTCCCAAAGGAGTGCCTGACATTTGCCAGCCTAACGATACTCACATTCTGGGAAAAACCTCACTAACCATGCATATTTATGTACCACACATGGCAAATCCTTACAATTGCAGAACATCATATCGCACTTGTCATCTTTGAGGTACTGTAAGTATTTGGATTTGAGGGTAATATTCATCCTTGCTTGCTCTCTCCCATCTGAAGTCTACGGTGCTGCTATTCCTTTCTCACATCTCCCTTCAAAGAGACACGCGACACACAGACTCAATCACTCAGCAAACATATATGCTTTGACGTTTTCATATTGCTGTTTACCTTCTAATTATTCCCCCTTCACCACAAATACAGGCCTGCCATTCCTCATCCCCTCAGTCAACGCAGTCCTTCACTCTTTAGGCCCTGCAAGACCACCATGAACAAGAATCATGTCAGCAAGCAGAAGAAAAGCCTCAGTGTGCTCTTTTGTTCATACTGCTGCCCTCTAGTAACACTTCATGGCAACTGCAGCATAAGAATGGGACTGAGAAGAGGGCTGTCCTATGCAAATAATATCCTCCCATGCACACTTTCTTCTGAGACGGTCGGCGGCTTGTGCCGTGATACCACCTCCAACATATGGTCTTCAACCAAATTTTAAAAAAGCCCACCTGCCTTAGACGAAGGATTTTGCCACTCAAAGGAAGCACATGGGGACATCACCCTCATTTAGCAGGGTCCTAAATTGCCTGCTGTCAGCCTGTATACAGAACAAGGGCGTTCGTGGGCGTTCGTGAGCGTTCCTCAAAGGAAGGAGGTGGGTGATTAAATTCACAGTGCCAGGGCAGGCCCAGCCCAGCCCAGCCCAGCCCAGCTCAGCCCTGCACAGCCCAGCCCCGCACAGCGCACTGCTGTGGAGGTCCATTCCTTCACATCCTGCAGCAGGCATGATGCAGACCTATTAGAGCAAAGGCTTGACTCTGCCCTTGTCTGTCTCTTAAAGGAAACAATCTTTGTAGCTTCTTATTGCACCTAATAAATGGACTCTAGCTTGCCTCAAACTTGACCCATCATTTCATTAGCCAGAGCTCATACTTGACCTTTATTTCTATCCAAGCTCACTGACACAAAACCCCTGATTTGAGCAAGTGGCTCACACCAAAATAAAAAATCACCATCATCCAACCTATTCTACAACAAGTGTAGCCCCTTCCTCTTATTCTTGTGCTCAGTTATGACCCCCAATACCACAATTGCACTCTGCAATTCACCAAACTTAAAGGACAAAGAATGAAGACATTGATAAAGGAAGATAAGGCCTTGTCCCTATTGCACCTACTTGAGAGATAGGGCGGTTGGTAGAAGGTCATGAGGGAAAACATTGAAATTTCGGGACACACATGCCAAAAAGAGTGTCCACTTTTCTCCTCTGTTACCAAGTAAAAAAAAAATTTGCAAAAAAAAAAAATATTCACTTTTTGAAAATTTCCACCTTGGGATACTTCTACAGCATTGGCAGGATTCGAACCCTGGCCTGTGAGGGCTGTCCCCACCAAAGGTACAAGACTTACCTTTGAGCTATAGCTCCTTGGTGGTCTAGAGGATTGCAGTAGTAACTATAAGCAACATACAGGCCTTGGTGTCCTTCCCTGCGGCATCCATTGCACATGAAAAGGATGACCATGACATAAGGACAATTTGATAGGCTACTTACATGGAAACCAGTGTGGTCCAGCGGGTAAGTGCCTGCCTTCCATCCAGGCAACCAGGGTTCAAATCCTGGGTTCGGCACCAGGTGACTGATGGTGGCAGAGCAGAGGTAAGTTGGAGGTGGGCCTAAAGGGCCAATTGGTAAGTAAAATGTGTCTGTGTGTTGTGTAAGAGTGGAATCATGCCTAGTGAATGAGGGATTGCAGGTTGGTTGGTAAGTAGTGAGTGGGTGGGGTCAGAGGGGAGGGGTGTAGGAGGAGCTGGGTCAGAGAGGAGGGGTATAGGAGGAGCCTAGTCAGAGTGGGTGGGGTCAGAGAGGAGGGGTTCAGGAGCAGCCTAGTCAGAGTGGGTGGGGTCAGAGAGGAGGGGTGTAGGAGGAGCTGGGTCAGAGAGGAGGGGTATAGGAGGAGCTGGGTCAGATAGGAGGGGTATAGGAGGAGCTCGGTCGGAGAGGAGGGGTATAGGAGGAGCCAAGTCAGAGTGGGTGGGGTCAGAGAGGAGGGGTTCAGGAGCAGCCTAGTCAGAGTGGGTGGGGTCAGAGAGGAGGGGTATATGGGTGGGGTCAGAGAGCAGAGGAATAGGTGGAGTAGGATCCTGACTTATTGTGGGAAAGTGCAAATACTTTTTTACTGCACCCCCCTATACTCTCTGATTTCTGTTGGGAGGGGGCAGTCAAAAATGGGGGGTTCAGTATTAAAAGGTGCTTGGGCGCAACGTGAAGGCGATGAGGTGCACAGAATGGCATGGCTTCCAGGTACTTTTTGGGGGGGCTACCATTAGTTTTTATTGCTCTGATCCTCCCTCATGGGGTGTACCCCAAATGGTTAGGGGCAATGGGGGGGGAGGCAAGATGCTGTTTGACAGTTTCTATTACCAACAGGGGTCACCATACGATTCTTCTGCAGTTATGGTATTGAAAGGTAAAACAAGGAGCATGTGGCTGTATTTTTGCAGGTCGGGTGCCCCAAAATGTTACTGCCAGCAGCAGCAGCCCCCTTCCTCCCCACCCGGCAGATTGGTATAGGTACCTTTAGGACATTTCTGTTGAAAACAGAGGCTATAGCGAATCGCACTACAAAATCCGAGAGCACTAACACTTGCTAAATAAAGGTGGCATCGGAGCATACGAATGAGGCAGGGAGAGGCTACTGTTGGCAATTGGTTTGGTGGGCGATAGTGAATAACCTCGGCATGCAAATAGGCAGAAGTGTGAGGATTGGCAGTGTCTGTAGAGAATTTTGGCATGCTCTTCAGTTGATTTTTTCCTCCTTACGTTGGCTATGAACTACAGGGGAAAGGCCTGGCCTTACTGTTGGGCAAAACATGTTTCATGATTTTAAGAAGTGTAGTCTGGCTGTACTGAGAGGGGCTGTACAGTACGGTAAATGTCTGTATACCCCTGCGATGTGCATCCAACTGTCACTTGAGATTGAACAGCGAACGAAGCAGCTGGGTTACTGACTGAATGTAAATGGAAGGCACATAGGAAGGGTGCTTGTGGTCACTCAAATGATTGAAACCTGGTTGATGCACTACCAAAGCGGGGGTACCAGGAGGGAACATTTGAGGGGTATTGAGATGGTGGTGTGCAGAGGTCAACATATGTTTCAGAGACACAGAGGTACTGCGGTCCTGGTCCCACATTGGGGGTAGACAAAAGTCCCTGCTAAAGATTTCTGTCCAACTGTTATCACATTTTGTGCAGCCTGGCTCCCTCTGTAAGGATTCCCCAGTGTCTTTCGATCCTACAGATGACTGTAGCAAACTTCCCAAATTTTTTCTTGGCCTCATACTCCCAAAGGAGTGCCTGACATTTGCCAGCCTAACGATACTCACATTCTGGGAAAAACCTCACTAACCATGCATATTTATGTACCACACATGGCAAATCCTTACAATTGCAGAACATCATATTGCACTTGTCATCTTTGAGGTACTGTAAGTATTTGGATTTGAGGGTAATATTCATCCTTGCTTGCTCTCTCCCATCTGAAGTCTACGGTGCTGCTATTCCTTTCTCACATCTCCCTTCAAAGAGACACGCGACACACAGACTCAATCACTCAGCAAACATATATGCTTTGACGTTTTCATATTGCTGTTTACCTTCTAATTATTCCCCCTTCACCACAAATACAGGCCTGCCATTCCTCATCCCCTCAGTCAACGCAGTCCTTCACTCTTTAGGCCCTGCAAGACCACCATGAACAAGAATCATGTCAGCAAGCAGAAGAAAAGCCTCAGTGTGCGCTTTTGTTCATACTGCTGCCCTCTAGTAACACTTCATGGCAACTGCAGCATAAGAATGGGACTGAGAAGAGGGCTGTCCTATGCAAATAATATCCTCCCATGCACACTTTCTTCTGAGACGGTCGGCGGCTTGTGCCGTGATACCACCTCCAACATATGGTCTTCAACCAAATTTTAAAAAAGCCCACCTGCCTTAGACGAAGGATTTTGCCACTCAAAGGAAGCACATGGGGACATCACCCTCATTTAGCAGGGTCCTAAATTGCCTGCTGTCAGCCTGTATACAGAACAAGGGCGTTCGTGGGCGTTCGTGAGCGTTCCTCAAAGGAAGGAGGTGGGTGATTAAATTCACAGTGCCAGGGCAGGCCCAGCCCAGCCCAGCCCAGCCCAGCCCAGCTCAGCCCTGCACAGCCCAGCCCGACACAGCGCACTGCTGTGGAGGTCCATTCCTTCACATCCTGCAGCAGGCATGATGCAGACCTATTAGAGCAAAGGCTTGACTCTGCCCTTGTCTGTCTCTTAAAGGAAACAATCTTTGTAGCTTCTTATTGCACCTAATAAATGGACTCTAGCTTGCCTCAAACTTGACCCATCATTTCATTAGCCAGAGCTCATACTTGACCTTTATTTCTATCCAAGCTCACTGACACAAAACCCCTGATTTGAGCAAGTGGCTCACACCAAAATAAAAAATCACCATCATCCAACCTATTTTACAACAAGTGTAGCCCCTTCCTCTTATTCTTGTGCTCAGTTATAACCCCCAATACCACAATTGCACTCTGCAATTCACCAAACTTAAAGGACAAAGAATGAAGACATTGATAAAGGAAGATAAGGCCTTGTCCCTATTGCACCTACTTGAGAGATAGGGCGGTTGGTAGAAGGTCATGAGGGAAAACATTTGAAATTTCGGGACACACATGCCAAAAAGAGTGTCCACTTTTCTCCTCTGTTACCAAGTAAAAAAAAAATTTGCAAAAAAAAAAACTATTCACTTTTTGAAAATTTCCACCTTGGGATACTTCTACAGCATTGGCAGGATTCGAACCCTGGCCTGTGAGGGCTGTCCCCACCAAAGGTACAAGACTTACCTTTGAGCTATAGCTCCTTGGTGGTCTAGAGGATTGCAGTAGTAATTATAAGCAACATACAGGCCTTGGTGTCCTTCCCTGCGGCATCCATTGCACATGAAAAGGATGACCATGACATAAGGACAATTTGATAGGCTACTTACATGGAAACCAGTGTGGTCCAGTGGGTAAGTGCCTGCCTTCCATCCAGGCAACCAGGGTTCAAATCCTGGGTTCGGCACCAGGTGACTGATGGTGGCAGAGCAGAGGTAAGTTGGAGGTGGGCCTAAAGGGCCAATTGGTAAGTAAAATGTGTCTGTGTGTTGTGTAAGAGTGGAATCATGCCTAGTGAATGAGGGATTGCAGGTTGGTTGGTAAGTAGTGAGTGGGTGGGGTCAGAGGGGAGGGGTATAGGAGGAGCTGGGTGAGAGAGGAGGGGTATAGGAGGAGCTCGGTCGGAGAGGAGGGGAATAGGAGGAGCCTAGTCAGAGTGGGTGGGGTCAGAGAGGAGGTGTTCAGGAGCAGCCTAGTCAGAGTGGGTGGGGTCAGAGAGGAGGGGTATAGGAGGAGCTGGGTCAGAGAGGAGGGGTATAGGAGGAGCTCGTCGGATAGGAGGGGTATAGGAGGAGCCTAGTCAGAGTGGTGGGGTCAGAGAGGAGGGGTATAGGAGGAGCTGGGTGAGAGAGGAGGGGTATAGGAGGAGCTCGAGAGAGGGGTATAGGAGGAGCCAAGTCAGAGTGGGTGGGGTCAGAGAGGAGGGGTTCAGGAGCAGCCTAGTCAGAGTGGGTGGGGTCAGAGAGGAGGGGTATATGGGTGGGGTCAGAGAGCAGAGGAATAGGTGGAGTAGGATCCTGACTTATTGTGGGAAAGTGCAAATACTTTTTTACTGCACCCCCCTATACTCTCTGATTTCTGTTGGGAGGGGGCAGTCAAAAATGGGGGGTTCAGTATTAAAAGGTGCTTGGGCGCAACGTGAAGGCGATGAGGTGCACAGAATGGCATGGCTTCCAGGTACTTTTTGGGGGGGCTACCATTAGTTTTTATTGCTCTGATCCTCCCTCATGGGGTGTACCCCAAATGGTTAGGGGCAACGGGGGGGAGGCAAGATGCTGTTTGACAGTTTCTATTACCAACAGGGGTCACCATACGATTCTTCTGCAGTTATGGTATTGAAAGGTAAAACAAGGAGCATGTGGCTGTATTTTTGCAGGTCGAGTGCCCCAAAATGTTACTGCCAGCAGCAGCAGCCCCCTTCCTCCCCACCCGGCAGATTGGTATAGGTACGTTTAGGACATTTCTGTTGAAAACAGAGGCTATAGCGAATCGCACTACAAAATCCGAGAGCACTAACACTTGCTAAATAAAGGTGGCATCGGAGCATACGAATGAGGCAGGGAGAGGCTACTGTTGGCAATTGGTTTGGTGGGTCATAGTGAATAACCTCGGCATGCAAATAGGCAGAAGTGTGAGGATTGGCAGTGTCTGTAGAGAATTTTGGCATGCTCTTCTGTTGATTTTTTCCTCCTTACGTTGGCTATGAACTACAGGGGAAAGGCCTGGCCTTACTGTTGGGCAAAACATGTTTCATGATTTTAAGAAGTGTAGTCTGGCTGTACTGAGAGGGGCTGTACAGTACGGTAAATGTCTGTATACCCCTGCGATGTGCATCCAACTGTCACTTGAGATTGAACAGCGAACGAAGCAGCTGGGTTACTGACTGAATGTAAATGGAAGGCACATAGGAAGGGTGCTTGTGGTCACTCAAATGATTGAAACCTGGTTGATGCACTACCAAAGCTGGGGTACCAGGAGGGAACATTTGAGGGGTATTGAGATGGTGGTGTGCAGAGGTCAACATATGTTTCAGAGACACAGAGGTACTGCGGTCCTGGTCCCACATTGGGGGTAGACAAAAGTCCCTGCTAAAGATTTCTGTCCAACTGTTATCACATTTTGTGCAGCCTGGCTCCCTCTGTAAGGATTCCCCAGTGTCTTTCGATCCTACAGATGACTGTAGCAAACTTCCCAAATTTTTTCTTGGCCTCATACTCCCAAAGGAGTGCCTGACATTTGCCAGCCTAACGATACTCACATTCTGGGAAAAACCTCACTAACCATGCATATTTATGTACCACACATGGCAAATCCTTACAATTGCAGAACATCATATCGCACTTGTCATCTTTGAGGTACTGTAAGTATTTGGATTTGAGGGTAATATTCATCCTTGCTTGCTCTCTCCCATCTGAAGTCTACGGTGCTGCTATTCCTTTCTCACATCTCCCTTCAAAGAGACACGCGACACACAGACTCAATCACTCAGCAAACATATATGCTTTGACGTTTTCATATTGCTGTTTACCTTCTAATTATTCCCCCTTCACCACAAATACAGGCCTGCCATTCCTCATCCCCTCAGTCAACGCAGTCCTTCACTCTTTAGGCCCTGCAAGACCACCATGAACAAGAATCATGTCAGCAAGCAGAAGAAAAGCCTCAGTGTGCTCTTTTGTTCATACTGCTGCCCTCTAGTAACACTTCATGGCAACTGCAGCATAAGAATGGGACTGAGAAGAGGGCTGTCCTATGCAAATAATATCCTCCCATGCACACTTTCTTCTGAGACGGTCGGCGGCTTGTGCCGTGATACCACCTCCAACATATGGTCTTCAACCAAATTTTAAAAAAGCCCACCTGCCTTAGACGAAGGATTTTGCCACTCAAAGGAAGCACATGGGGACATCACCCTCATTTAGCAGGGTCCTAAATTGCCTGCTGTCAGCCTGTATACAGAACAAGGGCGTTCGTGGGCGTTCGTGAGCGTTCCTCAAAGGAAGGAGGTGGGTGATTAAATTCACAGTGCCAGGGCAGGCCCAGCCCAGCCCAGCCCAGCCCAGCTCAGCCCTGCACAGCCCAGCCCCGCACAGCGCACTGCTGTGGAGGTCCATTCCTTCACATCCTGCAGCAGGCATGATGCAGACCTATTAGAGCAAAGGCTTGACTCTGCCCTTGTCTGTCTCTTAAAGGAAACAATCTTTGTAGCTTCTTATTGCACCTAATAAATGGACTCTAGCTTGCCTCAAACTTGACCCATCATTTCATTAGCCAGAGCTCATACTTGACCTTTATTTCTATCCAAGCTCACTGACACAAAACCCCTGATTTGAGCAAGTGGCTCACACCAAAATAAAAAATCACCATCATCCAACCTATTCTACAACAAGTGTAGCCCCTTCCTCTTATTCTTGTGCTCAGTTATGACCCCCAATACCACAATTGCACTCTGCAATTCACCAAACTTAAAGGACAAAGAATGAAGACATTGATAAAGGAAGATAAGGCCTTGTCCCTATTGCACCTACTTGAGAGATAGGGCGGTTGGTAGAAGGTCATGAGGGAAAACATTGAAATTTCGGGACACACATGCCAAAAAGAGTGTCCACTTTTCTCCTCTGTTACCAAGTAAAAAAAAAATTTGCAAAAAAAAAAAATATTCACTTTTTGAAAATTTCCACCTTGGGATACTTCTACAGCATTGGCAGGATTCGAACCCTGGCCTGTGAGGGCTGTCCCCACCAAAGGTACAAGACTTACCTTTGAGCTATAGCTCCTTGGTGGTCTAGAGGATTGCAGTAGTAACTATAAGCAACATACAGGCCTTGGTGTCCTTCCCTGCGGCATCCATTGCACATGAAAAGGATGACCATGACATAAGGACAATTTGATAGGCTACTTACATGGAAACCAGTGTGGTCCAGCGGGTAAGTGCCTGCCTTCCATCCAGGCAACCAGGGTTCAAATCCTGGGTTCGGCACCAGGTGACTGATGGTGGCAGAGCAGAGGTAAGTTGGAGGTGGGCCTAAAGGGCCAATTGGTAAGTAAAATGTGTCTGTGTGTTGTGTAAGAGTGGAATCATGCCTAGTGAATGAGGGATTGCAGGTTGGTTGGTAAGTAGTGAGTGGGTGGGGTCAGAGGGGAGGGGTGTAGGAGGAGCTGGGTCAGAGAGGAGGGGTATAGGAGGAGCCTAGTCAGAGTGGGTGGGGTCAGAGAGGAGGGGTTCAGGAGCAGCCTAGTCAGAGTGGGTGGGGTCAGAGAGGAGGGGTGTAGGAGGAGCTGGGTCAGAGAGGAGGGGTATAGGAGGAGCTGGGTCAGATAGGAGGGGTATAGGAGGAGCTCGGTCGGAGAGGAGGGGTATAGGAGGAGCCAAGTCAGAGTGGGTGGGGTCAGAGAGGAGGGGTTCAGGAGCAGCCTAGTCAGAGTGGGTGGGGTCAGAGAGGAGGGGTATATGGGTGGGGTCAGAGAGCAGAGGAATAGGTGGAGTAGGATCCTGACTTATTGTGGGAAAGTGCAAATACTTTTTTACTGCACCCCCCTATACTCTCTGATTTCTGTTGGGAGGGGGCAGTCAAAAATGGGGGGTTCAGTATTAAAAGGTGCTTGGGCGCAACGTGAAGGCGATGAGGTGCACAGAATGGCATGGCTTCCAGGTACTTTTTGGGGGGGCTACCATTAGTTTTTATTGCTCTGATCCTCCCTCATGGGGTGTACCCCAAATGGTTAGGGGCAATGGGGGGGGAGGCAAGATGCTGTTTGACAGTTTCTATTACCAACAGGGGTCACCATACGATTCTTCTGCAGTCATGGTATTGAAAGGTAAAACAAGGAGCATGTGGCTGTATTTTTGCAGGTCGGGTGCCCCAAAATGTTACTGCCAGCAGCAGCAGCCCCCTTCCTCCCCACCCGGCAGATTGGTATAGGTACCTTTAGGACATTTCTGTTGAAAACAGAGGCTATAGCGAATCGCACTACAAAATCCGAGAGCACTAACACTTGCTAAATAAAGGTGGCATCGGAGCATACGAATGAGGCAGGGAGAGGCTACTGTTGGCAATTGGTTTGGTGGGCGATAGTGAATAACCTCGGCATGCAAATAGGCAGAAGTGTGAGGATTGGCAGTGTCTGTAGAGAATTTTGGCATGCTCTTCAGTTGATTTTTTCCTCCTTACGTTGGCTATGAACTACAGGGGAAAGGCCTGGCCTTACTGTTGGGCAAAACATGTTTCATGATTTTAAGAAGTGTAGTCTGGCTGTACTGAGAGGGGCTGTACAGTACGGTAAATGTCTGTATACCCCTGCGATGTGCATCCAACTGTCACTTGAGATTGAACAGCGAACGAAGCAGCTGGGTTACTGACTGAATGTAAATGGAAGGCACATAGGAAGGGTGCTTGTGGTCACTCAAATGATTGAAACCTGGTTGATGCACTACCAAAGCTGGGGTACCAGGAGGGAACATTTGAGGGGTATTGAGATGGTGGTGTGCAGAGGTCAACATATGTTTCAGAGACACAGAGGTACTGCGGTCCTGGTCCCACATTGGGGGTAGACAAAAGTCCCTGCTAAAGATTTCTGTCCAACTGTTATCACATTTTGTGCAGCCTGGCTCCCTCTGTAAGGATTCCCCAGTGTCTTTCGATCCTACAGATGACTGTAGCAAACTTCCCAAATTTTTTCTTGGCCTCATACTCCCAAAGGAGTGCCTGACATTTGCCAGCCTAACGATACTCACATTCTGGGAAAAACCTCACTAACCATGCATATTTATGTACCACACATGGCAAATCCTTACAATTGCAGAACATCATATCGCACTTGTCATCTTTGAGGTACTGTAAGTATTTGGATTTGAGGGTAATATTCATCCTTGCTTGCTCTCTCCCATCTGAAGTCTACGGTGCTGCTATTCCTTTCTCACATCTCCCTTCAAAGAGACACGCGACACACAGACTCAATCACTCAGCAAACATATATGCTTTGACGTTTTCATATTGCTGTTTACCTTCTAATTATTCCCCCTTCACCACAAATACAGGCCTGCCATTCCTCATCCCCTCAGTCAACGCAGTCCTTCACTCTTTAGGCCCTGCAAGACCACCATGAACAAGAATCATGTCAGCAAGCAGAAGAAAAGCCTCAGTGTGCTCTTTTGTTCATACTGCTGCCCTCTAGTAACACTTCATGGCAACTGCAGCATAAGAATGGGACTGAGAAGAGGGCTGTCCTATGCAAATAATATCCTCCCATGCACACTTTCTTCTGAGACGGTCGGCGGCTTGTGCCGTGATACCACCTCCAACATATGGTCTTCAACCAAATTTTAAAAAAGCCCACCTGCCTTAGACGAAGGATTTTGCCACTCAAAGGAAGCACATGGGGACATCACCCTCATTTAGCAGGGTCCTAAATTGCCTGCTGTCAGCCTGTATACAGAACAAGGGCGTTCGTGGGCGTTCGTGAGCGTTCCTCAAAGGAAGGAGGTGGGTGATTAAATTCACAGTGCCAGGGCAGGCCCAGCCCAGCCCAGCCCAGCCCAGCTCAGCCCTGCACAGCCCAGCCCCGCACAGCGCACTGCTGTGGAGGTCCATTCCTTCACATCCTGCAGCAGGCATGATGCAGACCTATTAGAGCAAAGGCTTGACTCTGCCCTTGTCTGTCTCTTAAAGGAAACAATCTTTGTAGCTTCTTATTGCACCTAATAAATGGACTCTAGCTTGCCTCAAACTTGACCCATCATTTCATTAGCCAGAGCTCATACTTGACCTTTATTTCTATCCAAGCTCACTGACACAAAACCCCTGATTTGAGCAAGTGGCTCACACCAAAATAAAAAATCACCATCATCCAACCTATTCTACAACAAGTGTAGCCCCTTCCTCTTATTCTTGTGCTCAGTTATGACCCCCAATACCACAATTGCACTCTGCAATTCACCAAACTTAAAGGACAAAGAATGAAGACATTGATAAAGGAAGATAAGGCCTTGTCCCTATTGCACCTACTTGAGAGATAGGGCGGTTGGTAGAAGGTCATGAGGGAAAACATTGAAATTTCGGGACACACATGCCAAAAAGAGTGTCCACTTTTCTCCTCTGTTACCAAGTAAAAAAAAAATTTGCAAAAAAAAAAAATATTCACTTTTTGAAAATTTCCACCTTGGGATACTTCTACAGCATTGGCAGGATTCGAACCCTGGCCTGTGAGGGCTGTCCCCACCAAAGGTACAAGACTTACCTTTGAGCTATAGCTCCTTGGTGGTCTAGAGGATTGCAGTAGTAACTATAAGCAACATACAGGCCTTGGTGTCCTTCCCTGCGGCATCCATTGCACATGAAAAGGATGACCATGACATAAGGACAATTTGATAGGCTACTTACATGGAAACCAGTGTGGTCCAGCGGGTAAGTGCCTGCCTTCCATCCAGGCAACCAGGGTTCAAATCCTGGGTTCGGCACCAGGTGACTGATGGTGGCAGAGCAGAGGTAAGTTGGAGGTGGGCCTAAAGGGCCAATTGGTAAGTAAAATGTGTCTGTGTGTTGTGTAAGAGTGGAATCATGCCTAGTGAATGAGGGATTGCAGGTTGGTTGGTAAGTAGTGAGTGGGTGGGGTCAGAGGGGAGGGGTGTAGGAGGAGCTGGGTCAGAGAGGAGGGGTATAGGAGGAGCCTAGTCAGAGTAGGTGGGGTCAGAGAGGAGGGGTTCAGGAGCAGCCTAGTCAGAGTGGGTGGGGTCAGAGAGGAGGGGTGTAGGAGGAGCTGGGTCAGAGAGGAGGGGTATAGGAGGAGCTCGTCGGATAGGAGGGGTATAGGAGGAGCCTAGTCAGAGTGGTGGGGTCAGAGAGGAGGGGTATAGGAGGAGCTGGGTGAGAGAGGAGGGGTATAGGAGGAGCTCGAGAGAGGGGTATAGGAGGAGCCAAGTCAGAGTGGGTGGGGTCAGAGAGGAGGGGTTCAGGAGCAGCCTAGTCAGAGTGGGTGGGGTCAGAGAGGAGGGGTATATGGGTGGGGTCAGAGAGCAGAGGAATAGGTGGAGTAGGATCCTGACTTATTGTGGGAAAGTGCAAATACTTTTTTACTGCACCCCCCTATACTCTCTGATTTCTGTTGGGAGGGGGCAGTCAAAAATGGGGGGTTCAGTATTAAAAGGTGCTTGGGCGCAACGTGAAGGCGATGAGGTGCACAGAATGGCATGGCTTCCAGGTACTTTTTGGGGGGGCTACCATTAGTTTTTATTGCTCTGATCCTCCCTCATGGGGTGTACCCCAAATGGTTAGGGGCAACGGGGGGGAGGCAAGATGCTGTTTGACAGTTTCTATTACCAACAGGGGTCACCATACGATTCTTCTGCAGTTATGGTATTGAAAGGTAAAACAAGGAGCATGTGGCTGTATTTTTGCAGGTCGAGTGCCCCAAAATGTTACTGCCAGCAGCAGCAGCCCCCTTCCTCCCCACCCGGCAGATTGGTATAGGTACGTTTAGGACATTTCTGTTGAAAACAGAGGCTATAGCGAATCGCACTACAAAATCCGAGAGCACTAACACTTGCTAAATAAAGGTGGCATCGGAGCATACGAATGAGGCAGGGAGAGGCTACTGTTGGCAATTGGTTTGGTGGGTCATAGTGAATAACCTCGGCATGCAAATAGGCAGAAGTGTGAGGATTGGCAGTGTCTGTAGAGAATTTTGGCATGCTCTTCTGTTGATTTTTTCCTCCTTACGTTGGCTATGAACTACAGGGGAAAGGCCTGGCCTTACTGTTGGGCAAAACATGTTTCATGATTTTAAGAAGTGTAGTCTGGCTGTACTGAGAGGGGCTGTACAGTACGGTAAATGTCTGTATACCCCTGCGATGTGCATCCAACTGTCACTTGAGATTGAACAGCGAACGAAGCAGCTGGGTTACTGACTGAATGTAAATGGAAGGCACATAGGAAGGGTGCTTGTGGTCACTCAAATGATTGAAACCTGGTTGATGCACTACCAAAGCTGGGGTACCAGGAGGGAACATTTGAGGGGTATTGAGATGGTGGTGTGCAGAGGTCAACATATGTTTCAGAGACACAGAGGTACTGCGGTCCTGGTCCCACATTGGGGGTAGACAAAAGTCCCTGCTAAAGATTTCTGTCCAACTGTTATCACATTTTGTGCAGCCTGGCTCCCTCTGTAAGGATTCCCCAGTGTCTTTCGATCCTACAGATGACTGTAGCAAACTTCCCAAATTTTTTCTTGGCCTCATACTCCCAAAGGAGTGCCTGACATTTGCCAGCCTAACGATACTCACATTCTGGGAAAAACCTCACTAACCATGCATATTTATGTACCACACATGGCAAATCCTTACAATTGCAGAACATCATATCGCACTTGTCATCTTTGAGGTACTGTAAGTATTTGGATTTGAGGGTAATATTCATCCTTGCTTGCTCTCTCCCATCTGAAGTCTACGGTGCTGCTATTCCTTTCTCACATCTCCCTTCAAAGAGACACGCGACACACAGACTCAATCACTCAGCAAACATATATGCTTTGACGTTTTCATATTGCTGTTTACCTTCTAATTATTCCCCCTTCACCACAAATACAGGCCTGCCATTCCTCATCCCCTCAGTCAACGCAGTCCTTCACTCTTTAGGCCCTGCAAGACCACCATGAACAAGAATCATGTCAGCAAGCAGAAGAAAAGCCTCAGTGTGCTCTTTTGTTCATACTGCTGCCCTCTAGTAACACTTCATGGCAACTGCAGCATAAGAATGGGACTGAGAAGAGGGCTGTCCTATGCAAATAATATCCTCCCATGCACACTTTCTTCTGAGACGGTCGGCGGCTTGTGCCGTGATACCACCTCCAACATATGGTCTTCAACCAAATTTTAAAAAAGCCCACCTGCCTTAGACGAAGGATTTTGCCACTCAAAGGAAGCACATGGGGACATCACCCTCATTTAGCAGGGTCCTAAATTGCCTGCTGTCAGCCTGTATACAGAACAAGGGCGTTCGTGGGCGTTCGTGAGCGTTCCTCAAAGGAAGGAGGTGGGTGATTAAATTCACAGTGCCAGGGCAGGCCCAGCCCAGCCCAGCCCAGCCCAGCTCAGCCCTGCACAGCCCAGCCCCGCACAGCGCACTGCTGTGGAGGTCCATTCCTTCACATCCTGCAGCAGGCATGATGCAGACCTATTAGAGCAAAGGCTTGACTCTGCCCTTGTCTGTCTCTTAAAGGAAACAATCTTTGTAGCTTCTTATTGCACCTAATAAATGGACTCTAGCTTGCCTCAAACTTGACCCATCATTTCATTAGCCAGAGCTCATACTTGACCTTTATTTCTATCCAAGCTCACTGACACAAAACCCCTGATTTGAGCAAGTGGCTCACACCAAAATAAAAAATCACCATCATCCAACCTATTCTACAACAAGTGTAGCCCCTTCCTCTTATTCTTGTGCTCAGTTATGACCCCCAATACCACAATTGCACTCTGCAATTCACCAAACTTAAAGGACAAAGAATGAAGACATTGATAAAGGAAGATAAGGCCTTGTCCCTATTGCACCTACTTGAGAGATAGGGCGGTTGGTAGAAGGTCATGAGGGAAAACATTGAAATTTCGGGACACACATGCCAAAAAGAGTGTCCACTTTTCTCCTCTGTTACCAAGTAAAAAAAAAATTTGCAAAAAAAAAAAATATTCACTTTTTGAAAATTTCCACCTTGGGATACTTCTACAGCATTGGCAGGATTCGAACCCTGGCCTGTGAGGGCTGTCCCCACCAAAGGTACAAGACTTACCTTTGAGCTATAGCTCCTTGGTGGTCTAGAGGATTGCAGTAGTAACTATAAGCAACATACAGGCCTTGGTGTCCTTCCCTGCGGCATCCATTGCACATGAAAAGGATGACCATGACATAAGGACAATTTGATAGGCTACTTACATGGAAACCAGTGTGGTCCAGCGGGTAAGTGCCTGCCTTCCATCCAGGCAACCAGGGTTCAAATCCTGGGTTCGGCACCAGGTGACTGATGGTGGCAGAGCAGAGGTAAGTTGGAGGTGGGCCTAAAGGGCCAATTGGTAAGTAAAATGTGTCTGTGTGTTGTGTAAGAGTGGAATCATGCCTAGTGAATGAGGGATTGCAGGTTGGTTGGTAAGTAGTGAGTGGGTGGGGTCAGAGGGGAGGGGTGTAGGAGGAGCTGGGTCAGAGAGGAGGGGTATAGGAGGAGCCTAGTCAGAGTGGGTGGGGTCAGAGAGGAGGGGTTCAGGAGCAGCCTAGTCAGAGTGGGTGGGGTCAGAGAGGAGGGGTGTAGGAGGAGCTGGGTCAGAGAGGAGGGGTATAGGAGGAGCTGGGTCAGATAGGAGGGGTATAGGAGGAGCTCGGTCGGAGAGGAGGGGTATAGGAGGAGCCAAGTCAGAGTGGGTGGGGTCAGAGAGGAGGGGTTCAGGAGCAGCCTAGTCAGAGTGGGTGGGGTCAGAGAGGAGGGGTATATGGGTGGGGTCAGAGAGCAGAGGAATAGGTGGAGTAGGATCCTGACTTATTGTGGGAAAGTGCAAATACTTTTTTACTGCACCCCCCTATACTCTCTGATTTCTGTTGGGAGGGGGCAGTCAAAAATGGGGGGTTCAGTATTAAAAGGTGCTTGGGCGCAACGTGAAGGCGATGAGGTGCACAGAATGGCATGGCTTCCAGGTACTTTTTGGGGGGGCTACCATTAGTTTTTATTGCTCTGATCCTCCCTCATGGGGTGTACCCCAAATGGTTAGGGGCAATGGGGGGGGAGGCAAGATGCTGTTTGACAGTTTCTATTACCAACAGGGGTCACCATACGATTCTTCTGCAGTTATGGTATTGAAAGGTAAAACAAGGAGCATGTGGCTGTATTTTTGCAGGTCGGGTGCCCCAAAATGTTACTGCCAGCAGCAGCAGCCCCCTTCCTCCCCACCCGGCAGATTGGTATAGGTACCTTTAGGACATTTCTGTTGAAAACAGAGGCTATAGCGAATCGCACTACAAAATCCGAGAGCACTAACACTTGCTAAATAAAGGTGGCATCGGAGCATACGAATGAGGCAGGGAAAGGCTACTGTTGGCAATTGGTTTGGTGGGCGATAGTGAATAACCTCGGCATGCAAATAGGCAGAAGTGTGAGGATTGGCAGTGTCTGTAGAGAATTTTGGCATGCTCTTCAGTTGATTTTTTCCTCCTTACGTTGGCTATGAACTACAGGGGAAAGGCCTGGCCTTACTGTTGGGCAAAACATGTTTCATGATTTTAAGAAGTGTAGTCTGGCTGTACTGAGAGGGGCTGTACAGTACGGTAAATGTCTGTATACCCCTGCGATGTGCATCCAACTGTCACTTGAGATTGAACAGCGAACGAAGCAGCTGGGTTACTGACTGAATGTAAATGGAAGGCACATAGGAAGGGTGCTTGTGGTCACTCAAATGATTGAAACCTGGTTGATGCACTACCAAAGCGGGGGTACCAGGAGGGAACATTTGAGGGGTATTGAGATGGTGGTGTGCAGAGGTCAACATATGTTTCAGAGACACAGAGGTACTGCGGTCCTGGTCCCACATTGGGGGTAGACAAAAGTCCCTGCTAAAGATTTCTGTCCAACTGTTATCACATTTTGTGCAGCCTGGCTCCCTCTGTAAGGATTCCCCAGTGTCTTTCGATCCTACAGATGACTGTAGCAAACTTCCCAAATTTTTTCTTGGCCTCATACTCCCAAAGGAGTGCCTGACATTTGCCAGCCTAACGATACTCACATTCTGGGAAAAACCTCACTAACCATGCATATTTATGTACCACACATGGCAAATCCTTACAATTGCAGAACATCATATTGCACTTGTCATCTTTGAGGTACTGTAAGTATTTGGATTTGAGGGTAATATTCATCCTTGCTTGCTCTCTCCCATCTGAAGTCTACGGTGCTGCTATTCCTTTCTCACATCTCCCTTCAAAGAGACACGCGACACACAGACTCAATCACTCAGCAAACATATATGCTTTGACGTTTTCATATTGCTGTTTACCTTCTAATTATTCCCCCTTCACCACAAATACAGGCCTGCCATTCCTCATCCCCTCAGTCAACGCAGTCCTTCACTCTTTAGGCCCTGCAAGACCACCATGAACAAGAATCATGTCAGCAAGCAGAAGAAAAGCCTCAGTGTGCGCTTTTGTTCATACTGCTGCCCTCTAGTAACACTTCATGGCAACTGCAGCATAAGAATGGGACTGAGAAGAGGGCTGTCCTATGCAAATAATATCCTCCCATGCACACTTTCTTCTGAGACGGTCGGCGGCTTGTGCCGTGATACCACCTCCAACATATGGTCTTCAACCAAATTTTAAAAAAGCCCACCTGCCTTAGACGAAGGATTTTGCCACTCAAAGGAAGCACATGGGGACATCACCCTCATTTAGCAGGGTCCTAAATTGCCTGCTGTCAGCCTGTATACAGAACAAGGGCGTTCGTGGGCGTTCGTGAGCGTTCCTCAAAGGAAGGAGGTGGGTGATTAAATTCACAGTGCCAGGGCAGGCCCAGCCCAGCCCAGCCCAGCCCAGCCCAGCCCAGCCCAGCCCAGCCCAGCCCAGCTCAGCCCAGCTCAGCCCTGCACAGCCCAGCCCGGCACAGCGCACTGCTGTGGAGGTCCATTCCTTCACATCCTGCAGCAGGCATGATGCAGACCTATTAGAGCAAAGGCTTGACTCTGCCCTTGTCTGTCTCTTAAAGGAAACAATCTTTGTAGCTTCTTATTGCACCTAATAAATGGACTCTAGCTTGCCTCAAACTTGACCCATCATTTCATTAGCCAGAGCTCATGCTTGACCTTTATTTCTATCCAAGCTCACTGACACAAAACCCCTGATTTGAGCAAGTGGCTCATACCAAAATAAAAAATCACCATCATCCAACCTATTTTACAACAAGTGTAGCCCCTTCCTCTTATTCTTGTGCTCAGTTATAACCCCCAATACCACAATTGCACTCTGCAATTCACCAAACTTAAAGGACAAAGAATGAAGACATTGATAAAGGAAGATAAGGCATTGTCCCTATTGCACCTACTTGAGAGATAGGGCGGTTGGTAGAAGGTCATGAGGGAAAACATTGAAATTTCGGGACACACATGCCAAAAAGAGTGTCCACTTCTCTCCTCTGTTACCAAGTAAAAAAAAAATTTGCAAAAAAAAAAAAATATTCACTTTTTGAAAATTTCCACCTTGGGATACTTCTACAGCATTGGCAGGATTCGAACCCTGGCCTGTGAGGGCTGTCCCCACCAAAGGTACAAGACTTACCTTTGAGCTATAGCTCCTTGGTGGTCTAGAGGATTGCAGTAGTAACTATAAGCAACATACAGGCCTTGGTGTCCTTCCCTGCGGCATCCATTGCACATGAAAAGGATGACCATGACAAAAGGACAATTTGATAGGCTACTTACATGGAAACCAGTGTGGTCCAGCGGGTAAGTGCCTGCCTTCCATCCAGGCAACCAGGGTTCAAATCCCGGGTTCGGCACCAGGTGACTGATGGTGGCAGAGCAGAGGTAAGTTGGAGGTGGGCCTAAAGGGCCAATTGGTAAGTAAAATGTGTCTGTGTGTTGTGTAAGAGTGGAATCATGCCTAGTGAATGAGGGATTGCAGGTTGGTTGGTAAGTAGTGAGTGGGTGGGGTCAGAGGGGAGGGGTATAGGAGGAGCCTAGTCAGAGTGGGTGGGGTCAGAGAGGAGGGGTGTAGGAGGAGCTGGGTCAGAGAGGAGGGGTATAGGAGGAGCCTAGTCAGAGTGGGTGGGGTCAGAGAGGAGGGGTTCAGGAGCAGCCTAGTGGAGTGGGTGGGGTTAGAGAGGAGGGGTGTAGGAGGAGCTGGGTGAGAGAGGAGGGGTATAGGAGGAGCTGGGTCAGATAGGAGGGGTATAGGAGGAGCTCGGTCGGAGAGGAGGGGTATAGGAGGAGCCAAGTCAGAGTGGGTGGGGTCAGAGAGGAGGGGTTCAGGAGCAGCCTAGTCAGAGTGGGTGGGGTCAGAGAGGAGGGGTATATGGGTGGGGTCAGAGAGCAGAGGAATAGGTGGAGTAGGATCCTGACTTATTGTGGGAAAGTGCAAATACTTTTTTACTGCACCCCCCTATACTCTCTGATTTCTGTTGGGAGGGGGCAGTCAAAAATGGGGGGTTCAGTATTAAAAGGTGCTTGGGCGCAACGTGAAGGCGATGAGGTGCACAGAATGGCATGGCTTCCAGGTACTTTTTGGGGGGGCTACCATTAGTTTTTATTGCTCTGATCCTCCCTCATGGGGTGTACCCCAAATGGTTAGGGGCAATGGGGGGGGAGGCAAGATGCTGTTTGACAGTTTCTATTACCAACAGGGGTCACCATACGATTCTTCTGCAGTTATGGTATTGAAAGGTAAAACAAGGAGCATGTGGCTGTATTTTTGCAGGTCGGGTGCCCCAAAATGTTACTGCCAGCAGCAGCAGCCCCCTTCCTCCCCACCCGGCAGATTGGTATAGGTACCTTTAGGACATTTCTGTTGAAAACAGAGGCTATAGCGAATCGCACTACAAAATCCGAGAGCACTAACACTTGCTAAATAAAGGTGGCATCGGAGCATACGAATGAGGCAGGGAGAGGCTACTGTTGGCAATTGGTTTGGTGGGCGATAGTGAATAACCTCGGCATGCAAATAGGCAGAAGTGTGAGGATTGGCAGTGTCTGTAGAGAATTTTGGCATGCTCTTCAGTTGATTTTTTCCTCCTTACGTTGGCTATGAACTACAGGGGAAAGGCCTGGCCTTACTGTTGGGCAAAACATGTTTCATGATTTTAAGAAGTGTAGTCTGGCTGTACTGAGAGGGGCTGTACAGTATGGTAAATGTCTGTATACCCCTGCGATGTGCATCCAACTGTCACTTGAGATTGAACAGCGAACGAAGCAGCTGGGTTACTGACTGAATGTAAATGGAAGGCACATAGGAAGGGTGCTTGTGGTCACTCAAATGATTGAAACCTGGTTGATGCACTACCAAAGCTGGGGTACCAGGAGGGAACATTTGAGGGGTATTGAGATGGTGGTGTGCAGAGGTCAACATATGTTTCAGAGACACAGAGGTACTGCGGTCCTGGTCCCACATTGGGGGTAGACAAAAGTCCCTGCTAAAGATTTCTGTCCAACTGTTATCACATTTTGTGCAGCCTGGCTCCCTCTGTAAGGATTCCCCAGTGTCTTTCGATCCTACAGATGACTGTAGCAAACTTCCCAAATTTTTTCTTGGCCTCATACTCCCAAAGGAGTGCCTGACATTTGCCAGCCTAACGATACTCACATTCTGGGAAAAACCTCACTAACCATGCATATTTATGTACCACACATGGCAAATCCTTACAATTGCAGAACATCATATTGCACTTGTCATCTTTGAGGTACTGTAAGTATTTGGATTTGAGGGTAATATTCATCCTTGCTTGCTCTCTCCCATCTGAAGTCTACGGTGCTGCTATTCCTTTCTCACATCTCCCTTCAAAGAGACACGCGACACACAGACTCAATCACTCAGCAAACATATATGCTTTGACCTTTTCATATTGCTGTTTACCTTCTAATTATTCCCCCTTCACCACAAATACAGGCCTGCCATTCCTCATCCCCTCAGTCAACGCAGTCCTTCACTCTTTAGGCCCTGCAAGACCACCATGAACAAGAATCATGTCAGCAAGCAGAAGAAAAGCCTCAGTGTGCGCTTTTGTTCATACTGCTGCCCTCTAGTAACACTTCATGGCAACTGCAGCATAAGAATGGGACTGAGAAGAGGGCTGTCCTATGCAAATAATATCCTCCCATGCACACTTTCTTCTGAGACGGTCGGCGGCTTGTGCCGTGATACCACCTCCAACATATGGTCTTCAACCAAATTTTAAAAAAGCCCACCTGCCTTAGACGAAGGATTTTGCCACTCAAAGGAAGCACATGGGGACATCACCCTCATTTAGCAGGGTCCTAAATTGCCTGCTGTCAGCCTGTATACAGAACAAGGGCGTTCGTGGGCGTTCGTGAGCGTTCCTCAAAGGAAGGAGGTGGGTGATTAAATTCACAGTGCCAGGGCAGGCCCAGCCCAGCCCAGCCCAGCCCAGCCCAGCCCAGCCCAGCCCAGCCCAGCCGAGCCCAGCCCAGCTCAGCCCTGCACAGCCCAGCCCGGCACAGCGCACTGCTGTGGAGGTCCATTCCTTCACATCCTGCAGCAGGCATGATGCAGACCTATTAGAGCAAAGGCTTGACTCTGCCCTTGTCTGTCTCTTAAAGGAAACAATCTTTGTAGCTTCTTATTGCACCTAATAAATGGACTCTAGCTTGCCTCAAACTTGACCCATCATTTCATTAGCCAGAGCTCATACTTGACCTTTATTTCTATCCAAGCTCACTGACACAAAACCCCTGATTTGAGCAAGTGGCTCATACCAAAATAAAAAATCACCATCATCCAACCTATTTTACAACAAGTGTAGCCCCTTCCTCTTATTCTTGTGCTCAGTTATAACCCCCAATACCACAATTGCACTCTGCAATTCACCAAACTTAAAGGACAAAGAATGAAGACATTGATAAAGGAAGATAAGGCCTTGTCCCTATTGCACCTACTTGAGAGATAGGGCGGTTGGTAGAAGGTCATGAGGGAAAACATTGAAATTTCGGGACACACATGCAAAAAGAGTGTCCACTTTTCTCCTCTGTTACCAAGTAAAAAAAAAAATTTGCAAAAAAAAAAAAATATTCACTTTTTGAAAATTTCCACCTTGGGATACTTCTACAGCATTGGCAGGATTCGAACCCTGGCCTGTGAGGGCTGTCCCCACCAAAGGTACAAGACTTACCTTTGAGCTATAGCTCCTTGGTGGTCTAGAGGATTGCAGTAGTAACTATAAGCAACATACAGGCCTTGGTGTCCTTCCCTGCGGCATCCATTGCACATGAAAAGGATGACCATGACATAAGGACAATTTGATAGGCTACTTACATGGAAACCAGTGTGGTCCAGCGGGTAAGTGCCTGCCTTCCATCCAGGCAACCAGGGTTCAAATCCTGGGTTCGGCACCAGGTGACTGATGGTGGCAGAGCAGAGGTAAGTTGGAGGTGGGCCTAAAGGGCCAATTGGTAAGTAAAATGTGTCTGTGTGTTGTGTAAGAGTGGAATCATGCCTAGTGAATGAGGGATTGCAGGTTGGTTGGTAAGTTGTGAGTGGGTGGGGTCAGAGGGGAGGGGTATAGGAGGAGCCTAGTCAGAGTGGGTGGGGTCAGAGAGGAGGGGTGTAGGAGGAGCTGGGTCAGAGAGGAGGGGTATAGGAGGAGCCTAGTCAGAGTGGGTGGGGTCAGAGAGGAGGGGTTCAGGAGCAGCCTAGTCAGAGTGGGTGGGGTCAGAGAGGAGGGGTGTAGGAGGAGCTGGGTCAGATAGGAGGGGTATAGGAGGAGCCTAGTCAGAGTAGGTGGGGTCAGAGAGGAGGGGTATGGGAGGAGCTGGGTGAGAGAGGAGGGGTATAGGAGGAGCTCGGTCGGAGAGGAGGGGTATAGGAGGAGCCGAGTGGGTGGGGTCAGAGAGGAGGGGTTCAGGAGCAGCCTAGTCAGAGTGGGTGGGGTCAGAGAGCAGAGGAATAGGTGGAGTAGGATCCTGACTTATTGTGGGAAAGTGCAAATACTTTTTTACTGCACCCCCCTATACTCTCTGATTTCTGTTGGGAGGGGGCAGTCAAAAATGGGGGGTTCAGTATTAAAAGGTGCTTGGGCGCAACGTGAAGGCGATGAGGTGCACAGAATGGCATGGCTTCCAGGTACTTTTTGGGGGGGCTACCATTAGTTTTTATTGCTCTGATCCTCCCTCATGGGGTGTACCCCAAATGGTTAGGGGCAATGGGGGGGGAGGCAAGATGCTGTTTGACAGTTTCTATTACCAACAGGGGTCACCATACGATTCTTCTGCAGTTATGGTATTGAAAGGTAAAACAAGGAGCATGTGGCTGTATTTTTGCAGGTCGGGTGCCCCAAAATGTTACTGCCAGCAGCAGCAGCCCCCTTCCTCCCCACCCGGCAGATTGGTATAGGTACCTTTAGGACATTTCTGTTGAAAACAGAGGCTATAGCGAATCGCACTACAAAATCCGAGAGCACTAACACTTGCTAAATAAAGGTGGCATCGGAGCATACGAATGAGGCAGGGAGAGGCTACTGTTGGCAATTGGTTTGGTGGGCGATAGTGAATAACCTCGGCATGCAAATAGGCAGAAGTGTGAGGATTGGCAGTGTCTGTAGAGAATTTTGGCATGCTCTTCAGTTGATTTTTTCCTCCTTACGTTGGCTATGAACTACAGGGGAAAGGCCTGGCCTTACTGTTGGGCAAAACATGTTTCATGATTTTAAGAAGTGTAGTCTGGCTGTACTGAGAGGGGCTGTACAGTACGGTAAATGTCTGTATACCCCTGCGATGTGCATCCAACTGTCACTTGAGATTGAACAGCGAACGAAGCAGCTGGGTTACTGACTGAATGTAAATGGAAGGCACATAGGAAGGGTGCTTGTGGTCACTCAAATGATTGAAACCTGGTTGATGCACTACCAAAGCTGGGGTACCAGGAGGGAACATTTGAGGGGTATTGAGATGGTGGTGTGCAGAGGTCAACATATGTTTCAGAGACACAGAGGTACTGCGGTCCTGGTCCCACATTGGGGGTAGACAAAAGTCCCTGCTAAAGATTTCTGTCCAACTGTTATCACATTTTGTGCAGCCTGGCTCCCTCTGTAAGGATTCCCCAGTGTCTTTCGATCCTACAGATGACTGTAGCAAACTTCCCAAATTTTTTCTTGGCCTCATACTCCCAAAGGAGTGCCTGACATTTGCCAGCCTAACGATACTCACATTCTGGGAAAAACCTCACTAACCATGCATATTTATGTACCACACATGGCAAATCCTTACAATTGCAGAACATCATATTGCACTTGTCATCTTTGAGGTACTGTAAGTATTTGGATTTGAGGGTAATATTCATCCTTGCTTGCTCTCTCCCATCTGAAGTCTACGGTGCTGCTATTCCTTTCTCACATCTCCCTTCAAAGAGACACGCGACACACAGACTCAATCACTCAGCAAACATATATGCTTTGACGTTTTCATATTGCTGTTTACCTTCTAATTATTCCCCCTTCACCACAAATACAGGCCTGCCATTCCTCATCCCCTCAGTCAACGCAGTCCTTCACTCTTTAGGCCCTGCAAGACCACCATGAACAAGAATCATGTCAGCAAGCAGAAGAAAAGCCTCAGTGTGCGCTTTTGTTCATACTGCTGCCCTCTAGTAACACTTCATGGCAACTGCAGCATAAGAATGGGACTGAGAAGAGGGCTGTCCTATGCAAATAATATCCTCCCATGCACACTTTCTTCTGAGACGGTCGGCGGCTTGTGCCGTGATACCACCTCCAACATATGGTCTTCAACCAAATTTTAAAAAAGCCCACCTGCCTTAGACGAAGGATTTTGCCACTCAAAGGAAGCACATGGGGACATCACCCTCATTTAGCAGGGTCCTAAATTGCCTGCTGTCAGCCTGTATACAGAACAAGGGCGTTCGTGGGCGTTCGTGAGCGTTCCTCAAAGGAAGGAGGTGGGTGATTAAATTCACAGTGCCAGGGCAGGCCCAGCCCAGCCCAGCCCAGCCCAGCCCAGCTCAGCCCTGCACAGCCCAGCCCGGCACAGCGCACTGCTGTGGAGGTCCATTCCTTCACATCCTGCAGCAGGCATGATGCAGACCTATTAGAGCAAAGGCTTGACTCTGCCCTTGTCTGTCTCTTAAAGGAAACAATCTTTGTAGCTTCTTATTGCACCTAATAAATGGACTCTAGCTTGCCTCAAACTTGACCCATCATTTCATTAGCCAGAGCTCATACTTGACCTTTATTTCTATCCAAGCTCACTGACACAAAACCCCTGATTTGAGCAAGTGGCTCACACCAAAATAAAAAATCACCATCATCCAACCTATTTTACAACAAGTGTAGCCCCTTCCTCTTATTCTTGTGCTCAGTTATAACCCCCAATACCACAATTGCACTCTGCAATTCACCAAACTTAAAGGACAAAGAATGAAGACATTGATAAAGGAAGATAAGGCCTTGTCCCTATTGCACCTACTTGAGAGATAGGGCGGTTGGTAGAAGGTCATGAGGGAAAACATTTGAAATTTCGGGACACACATGCCAAAAAGAGTGTCCACTTTTCTCCTCTGTTACCAAGTAAAAAAAAAATTTGCAAAAAAAAAAACGATTCACTTTTTGAAAATTTCCACCTTGGGATACTTCTACAGCATTGGCAGGATTCGAACCCTGGCCTGTGAGGGCTGTCCCCACCAAAGGTACAAGACTTACCTTTGAGCTATAGCTCCTTGGTGGTCTAGAGGATTGCAGTAGTAATTATAAGCAACATACAGGCCTTGGTGTCCTTCCCTGCGGCATCCATTGCACATGAAAAGGATGACCATGACATAAGGACAATTTGATAGGCTACTTACATGGAAACCAGTGTGGTCCAGTGGGTAAGTGCCTGCCTTCCATCCAGGCAACCAGGGTTCAAATCCCGGGTTCGGCACCAGGTGACTGATGGTGGCAGAGCAGAGGTAAGTTGGAGGTGGGCCTAAAGGGCCAATTGGTAAGTAAAATGTGTCTGTGTGTTGTGTAAGAGTGGAATCATGCCTAGTGAATGAGGGATTGCAGGTTGGTTGGTAAGTAGTGAGTGGGTGGGGTCAGAGGGGAGGGGTATAGGAGGAGCTGGGTGAGAGAGGAGGGGTATAGGAGGAGCTCGGTCGGAGAGGAGGGGTATAGGAGGAGCCTAGTCAGAGTGGTGGGGTCAGAGAGGAGGGGTATAGGAGGAGCTGGGTGAGAGAGGAGGGGTATAGGAGGAGCTCGAGAGAGGGGTATAGGAGGAGCCAAGTCAGAGTGGGTGGGGTCAGAGAGGAGGGGTTCAGGAGCAGCCTAGTCAGAGTGGGTGGGGTCAGAGAGGAGGGGTATATGGGTGGGGTCAGAGAGCAGAGGAATAGGTGGAGTAGGATCCTGACTTATTGTGGGAAAGTGCAAATACTTTTTTACTGCACCCCCCTATACTCTCTGATTTCTGTTGGGAGGGGGCAGTCAAAAATGGGGGGGTTCAGTATTAAAAGGTGCTTGGGCGCAACGTGAAGGCGATGAGGTGCACAGAATGGCATGGCTTCCAGGTACTTTTTGGGGGGGCTACCATTAGTTTTTATTGCTCTGATCCTCCCTCATGGGGTGTACCCCAAATGGCTAGGGGCAACGGGGGGGAGGCAAGATGCTGTTTGACAGTTTCTATTACCAACAGGGGTCACCATATTTATGTACCACACATGGCAAATCCTTACAATTGCAGAACATCATATCGCACTTGTCATCTTTGAGGTACTGTAAGTATTTGGATTTGAGGGTAATATTCATCCTTGCTTGCTCTCTCCCATCTGAAGTCTACGGTGCTGCTATTCCTTTCTCACATCTCCCTTCAAAGAGACACGCGACACACAGACTCAATCACTCAGCAAACATATATGCTTTGACGTTTTCATATTGCTGTTTACCTTCTAATTATTCCCCCTTCACCACAAATACAGGCCTGCCATTCCTCATCCCCTCAGTCAACGCAGTCCTTCACTCTTTAGGCCCTGCAAGACCACCATGAACAAGAATCATGTCAGCAAGCAGAAGAAAAGCCTCAGTGTGCTCTTTTGTTCATACTGCTGCCCTCTAGTAACACTTCATGGCAACTGCAGCATAAGAATGGGACTGAGAAGAGGGCTGTCCTATGCAAATAATATCCTCCCATGCACACTTTCTTCTGAGACGGTCGGCGGCTTGTGCCGTGATACCACCTCCAACATATGGTCTTCAACCAAATTTTAAAAAAGCCCACCTGCCTTAGACGAAGGATTTTGCCACTCAAAGGAAGCACATGGGGACATCACCCTCATTTAGCAGGGTCCTAAATTGCCTGCTGTCAGCCTGTATACAGAACAAGGGTGTTCGTGGGCGTTCGTGAGCGTTCCTCAAAGGAAGGAGGTGGGTGATTAAATTCACAGTGCCAGGGCAGGCCCAGCCCAGCCCAGCTCAGCCCTGCACAGCCCAGCCCGGCACAGCGCACTGCTGTGGAGGTCCATTCCTTCACATCCTGCAGCAGGCATGATGCAGACCTATTAGAGCAAAGGCTTGACTCTGCCCTTGTCTGTCTCTTAAAGGAAACAATCTTTGTAGCTTCTTATTGCACCTAATAAATGGACTCTAGCTTGCCTCAAACTTGACCCATCATTTCATTAGCCAGAGCTCATACTTGACCTTTATTTCTATCCAAGCTCACTGACACAAAACCCCTGATTTGAGCAAGTGGCTCACACCAAAATAAAAAATCACCATCATCCAACCTATTTTACAACAAGTGTAGCCCCTTCCTCTTATTCTTGTGCTCAGTTATAACCCCCAATACCACAATTGCACTCTGCAATTCACCAAACTTAAAGGACAAAGAATGAAGACATTGATAAAGGAAGATAAGGCCTTGTCCCTATTGCACCTACTTGAGAGATAGGGCGGTTGGTAGAAGGTCATGAGGGAAAACATTTGAAATTTCGGGACACACATGCCAAAAAGAGTGTCCACTTTTCTCCTCTGTTACCAAGTAAAAAAAAAATTTGCAAAAAAAAAAACTATTCACTTTTTGAAAATTTCCACCTTGGGATACTTCTACAGCATTGGCAGGATTCGAACCCTGGCCTGTGAGGGCTGTCCCCACCAAAGGTACAAGACTTACCTTTGAGCTATAGCTCCTTGGTGGTCTAGAGGATTGCAGTAGTAATTATAAGCAACATACAGGCCTTGGTGTCCTTCCCTGCGGCATCCATTGCACATGAAAAGGATGACCATGACATAAGGACAATTTGATAGGCTACTTACATGGAAACCAGTGTGGTCCAGTGGGTAAGTGCCTGCCTTCCATCCAGGCAACCAGGGTTCAAATCCCGGGTTCGGCACCAGGTGACTGATGGTGGCAGAGCAGAGGTAAGTTGGAGGTGGGCCTAAAGGGCCAATTGGTAAGTAAAATGTGTCTGTGTGTTGTGTAAGAGTGGAATCATGCCTAGTGAATGAGGGATTGCAGGTTGGTTGGTAAGTAGTGAGTGGGTGGGGTCAGAGGGGAGGGGTATAGGAGGAGCTGGGTGAGAGAGGAGGGGTATAGGAGGAGCTCGGTCGGAGAGGAGGGGAATAGGAGGAGCCTAGTCAGAGTGGGTGGGGTCAGAGAGGAGGTGTTCAGGAGCAGCCTAGTCAGAGTGGGTGGGGTCAGAGAGGAGGGGTGTAGGAGGAGCTGGGTGAGAGAGGAGGGGTATAGGAGGAGCTCGAGAGAGGGGTATAGGAGGAGCCAAGTCAGAGTGGGTGGGGTCAGAGAGGAGGGGTTCAGGAGCAGCCTAGTCAGAGTGGGTGGGGTCAGAGAGGAGGGGTATATGGGTGGGGTCAGAGAGCAGAGGAATAGGTGGAGTAGGATCCTGACTTATTGTGGGAAAGTGCAAATACTTTTTTACTGCACCCCCCTATACTCTCTGATTTCTGTTGGGAGGGGGCAGTCAAAAATGGGGGGTTCAGTATTAAAAGGTGCTTGGGCGCAACGTGAAGGCGATGAGGTGCACAGAATGGCATGGCTTCCAGGTACTTTTTGGGGGGGCTACCATTAGTTTTTATTGCTCTGATCCTCCCTCATGGGGTGTACCCCAAATGGTTAGGGGCAATGGGGGGGGAGGCAAGATGCTGTTTGACAGTTTCTATTACCAACAGGGGTCACCATACGATTCTTCTGCAGTTATGGTATTGAAAGGTAAAACAAGGAGCATGTGGCTGTATTTTTGCAGGTCGGGTGCCCCAAAATGTTACTGCCAGCAGCAGCAGCCCCCTTCCTCCCCACCCGGCAGATTGGTATAGGTACCTTTAGGACATTTCTGTTGAAAACAGAGGCTATAGCGAATCGCACTACAAAATCCGAGAGCACTAACACTTGCTAAATAAAGGTGGCATCGGAGCATACGAATGAGGCAGGGAGAGGCTACTGTTGGCAATTGGTTTGGTGGGCGATAGTGAATAACCTCGGCATGCAAATAGGCAGAAGTGTGAGGATTGGCAGTGTCTGTAGAGAATTTTGGCATGCTCTTCAGTTGATTTTTTCCTCCTTACGTTGGCTATGAACTACAGGGGAAAGGCCTGGCCTTACTGTTGGGCAAAACATGTTTCATGATTTTAAGAAGTGTAGTCTGGCTGTACTGAGAGGGGCTGTACAGTACGGTAAATGTCTGTATACCCCTGCGATGTGCATCCAACTGTCACTTGAGATTGAACAGCGAACGAAGCAGCTGGGTTACTGACTGAATGTAAATGGAAGGCACATAGGAAGGGTGCTTGTGGTCACTCAAATGATTGAAACCTGGTTGATGCACTACCAAAGCTGGGGTACCAGGAGGGAACATTTGAGGGGTATTGAGATGGTGGTGTGCAGAGGTCAACATATGTTTCAGAGACACAGAGGTACTGCGGTCCTGGTCCCACATTGGGGGTAGACAAAAGTCCCTGCTAAAGATTTCTGTCCAACTGTTATCACATTTTGTGCAGCCTGGCTCCCTCTGTAAGGATTCCCCAGTGTCTTTCGATCCTACAGATGACTGTAGCAAACTTCCCAAATTTTTTCTTGGCCTCATACTCCCAAAGGAGTGCCTGACATTTGCCAGCCTAACGATACTCACATTCTGGGAAAAACCTCACTAACCATGCATATTTATGTACCACACATGGCAAATCCTTACAATTGCAGAACATCATATCGCACTTGTCATCTTTGAGGTACTGTAAGTATTTGGATTTGAGGGTAATATTCATCCTTGCTTGCTCTCTCCCATCTGAAGTCTACGGTGCTGCTATTCCTTTCTCACATCTCCCTTCAAAGAGACACGCGACACACAGACTCAATCACTCAGCAAACATATATGCTTTGACGTTTTCATATTGCTGTTTACCTTCTAATTATTCCCCCTTCACCACAAATACAGGCCTGCCATTCCTCATCCCCTCAGTCAACGCAGTCCTTCACTCTTTAGGCCCTGCAAGACCACCATGAACAAGAATCATGTCAGCAAGCAGAAGAAAAGCCTCAGTGTGCGCTTTTGTTCATACTGCTGCCCTCTAGTAACACTTCATGGCAACTGCAGCATAAGAATGGGACTGAGAAGAGGGCTGTCCTATGCAAATAATATCCTCCCATGCACACTTTCTTCTGAGACGGTCGGCGGCTTGTGCCGTGATACCACCTCCAACATATGGTCTTCAACCAAATTTTAAAAAAGCCCACCTGCCTTAGACGAAGGATTTTGCCACTCAAAGGAAGCACATGGGGACATCACCCTCATTTAGCAGGGTCCTAAATTGCCTGCTGTCAGCCTGTATACAGAACAAGGGCGTTCGTGGGCGTTCGTGAGCGTTCCTCAAAGGAAGGAGGTGGGTGATTAAATTCACAGTGCCAGGGCAGGCCCAGCCCAGCCCAGCCCAGCCCAGCCCAGCCCAGCCCAGCCCAGCCCAGCCCAGCCCGGCACAGCGCACTGCTGTGGAGGTCCATTCCTTCACATCCTGCAGCAGGCATGATGCAGACCTATTAGAGCAAAGGCTTGACTCTGCCCTTGTCTGTCTCTTAAAGGAAACAATCTTTGTAGCTTCTTATTGCACCTAATAAATGGACTCTAGCTTGCCTCAAACTTGACCCATCATTTCATTAGCCAGAGCTCATACTTGACCTTTATTTCTATCCAAGCTCACTGACACAAAACCCCTGATTTGAGCAAGTGGCTCATACCAAAATAAAAAATCACCATCATCCAACCTATTTTACAACAAGTGTAGCCCCTTCCTCTTATTCTTGTGCTCAGTTATAACCCCCAATACCACAATTGCACTCTGCAATTCACCAAACTTAAAGGACAAAGAATGAAGACATTGATAAAGGAAGATAAGGCCTTGTCCCTATTGCACCTACTTGAGAGATAGGGCGGTTGGTAGAAGGTCATGAGGGAAAACATTGAAATTTCGGGACACACATGCAAAAAGAGTGTCCACTTTTCTCCTCTGTTACCAAGTAAAAAAAAAAATTTGCAAAAAAAAAAAAATATTCACTTTTTGAAAATTTCCACCTTGGGATACTTCTACAGCATTGGCAGGATTCGAACCCTGGCCTGTGAGGGCTGTCCCCACCAAAGGTACAAGACTTACCTTTGAGCTATAGCTCCTTGGTGGTCTAGAGGATTGCAGTAGTAACTATAAGCAACATACAGGCCTTGGTGTCCTTCCCTGCGGCATCCATTGCACATGAAAAGGATGACCATGACATAAGGACAATTTGATAGGCTACTTACATGGAAACCAGTGTGGTCCAGCGGGTAAGTGCCTGCCTTCCATCCAGGCAACCAGGGTTCAAATCCTGGGTTCGGCACCAGGTGACTGATGGTGGCAGAGCAGAGGTAAGTTGGAGGTGGGCCTAAAGGGCCAATTGGTAAGTAAAATGTGTCTGTGTGTTGTGTAAGAGTGGAATCATGCCTAGTGAATGAGGGATTGCAGGTTGGTTGGTAAGTAGTGAGTGGGTGGGGTCAGAGGGGAGGGGTATCAGGAGCAGCCTAGTCAGAGTGGGTGGGGTCAGAGAGCAGAGGAATAGGTGGAGTAGGATCCTGACTTATTGTGGGAAAGTGCAAATACTTTTTTACTGCACCCCCCTATACTCTCTGATTTCTGTTGGGAGGGGGCAGTCAAAAATGGGGGGTTCAGTATTAAAAGGTGCTTGGGCGCAACGTGAAGGCGATGAGGTGCACAGAATGGCATGGCTTCCAGGTACTTTTTGGGGGGGCTACCATTAGTTTTTATTGCTCTGATCCTCCCTCATGGGGTGTACCCCAAATGGTTAGGGGCAATGGGGGGGGAGGCAAGATGCTGTTTGACAGTTTCTATTACCAACAGGGGTCACCATACGATTCTTCTGCAGTTATGGTATTGAAAGGTAAAACAAGGAGCATGTGGCTGTATTTTTGCAGGTCGGGTGCCCCAAAATGTTACTGCCAGCAGCAGCAGCCCCCTTCCTCCCCACCCGGCAGATTGGTATAGGTACCTTTAGGACATTTCTGTTGAAAACAGAGGCTATAGCGAATCGCACTACAAAATCCGAGAGCACTAACACTTGCTAAATAAAGGTGGCATCGGAGCATACGAATGAGGCAGGGAGAGGCTACTGTTGGCAATTGGTTTGGTGGGCGATAGTGAATAACCTCGGCATGCAAATAGGCAGAAGTGTGAGGATTGGCAGTGTCTGTAGAGAATTTTGGCATGCTCTTCAGTTGATTTTTTCCTCCTTACGTTGGCTATGAACTACAGGGGAAAGGCCTGGCCTTACTGTTGGGCAAAACATGTTTCATGATTTTAAGAAGTGTAGTCTGGCTGTACTGAGAGGGGCTGTACAGTACGGTAAATGTCTGTATACCCCTGCGATATGCATCCAACTGTCACTTGAGATTGAACAGCGAACGAAGCAGCTGGGTTACTGACTGAATGTAAATGGAAGGCACATAGGAAGGGTGCTTGTGGTCACTCAAATGATTGAAACCTGGTTGATGCACTACCAAAGCTGGGGTACCAGGAGGGAACATTTGAGGGGTATTGAGATGGTGGTGTGCAGAGGTCAACATATGTTTCAGAGACACAGAGGTACTGCGGTCCTGGTCCCACATTGGGGGTAGACAAAAGTCCCTGCTAAAGATTTCTGTCCAACTGTTATCACATTTTGTGCAGCCTGGCTCCCTCTGTAAGGATTCCCCAGTGTCTTTCGATCCTACAGATGACTGTAGCAAACTTCCCAAATTTTTTCTTGGCCTCATACTCCCAAAGGAGTGCCTGACATTTGCCAGCCTAACGATACTCACATTCTGGGAAAAACCTCACTAACCATGCATATTTATGTACCACACATGGCAAATCCTTACAATTGCAGAACATCATATTGCACTTGTCATCTTTGAGGTACTGTAAGTATTTGGATTTGAGGGTAATATTCATCCTTGCTTGCTCTCTCCCATCTGAAGTCTACGGTGCTGCTATTCCTTTCTCACATCTCCCTTCAAAGAGACACGCGACACACAGACTCAATCACTCAGCAAACATATATGCTTTGACGTTTTCATATTGCTGTTTACCTTCTAATTATTCCCCCTTCACCACAAATACAGGCCTGCCATTCCTCATCCCCTCAGTCAACGCAGTCCTTCACTCTTTAGGCCCTGCAAGACCACCATGAACAAGAATCATGTCAGCAAGCAGAAGAAAAGCCTCAGTGTGCGCTTTTGTTCATACTGCTGCCCTCTAGTAACACTTCATGGCAACTGCAGCATAAGAATGGGACTGAGAAGAGGGCTGTCCTATGCAAATAATATCCTCCCATGCACACTTTCTTCTGAGACGGTCGGCGGCTTGTGCCGTGATACCACCTCCAACATATGGTCTTCAACCAAATTTTAAAAAAGCCCACCTGCCTTAGACGAAGGATTTTGCCACTCAAAGGAAGCACATGGGGACATCACCCTCATTTAGCAGGGTCCTAAATTGCCTGCTGTCAGCCTGTATACAGAACAAGGGCGTTCGTGGGCGTTCGTGAGCGTTCCTCAAAGGAAGGAGGTGGGTGATTAAATTCACAGTGCCAGGGCAGGCCCAGCCCAGCCCAGCCCAGCCCAGCTCAGCCCTGCACAGCCCAGCCCCGCACAGCGCACTGCTGTGGAGGTCCATTCCTTCACATCCTGCAGCAGGCATGATGCAGACCTATTAGAGCAAAGGCTTGACTCTGCCCTTGTCTGTCTCTTAAAGGAAACAATCTTTGTAGCTTCTTATTGCACCTAATAAATGGACTCTAGCTTGCCTCAAACTTGACCCATCATTTCATTAGCCAGAGCTCATACTTGACCTTTATTTCTATCCAAGCTCACTGACACAAAACCCCTGATTTGAGCAAGTGGCTCACACCAAAATAAAAAATCACCATCATCCAACCTATTCTACAACAAGTGTAGCCCCTTCCTCTTATTCTTGTGCTCAGTTATGACCCCCAATACCACAATTGCACTCTGCAATTCGCCAAACTTAAAGGACAAAGAATGAAGACATTGATAAAGGAAGATAAGGCCTTGTCCCTATTGCACCTACTTGAGAGATAGGGCGGTTGGTAGAAGGTCATGAGGGAAAACATTGAAATTTCGGGACACACATGCCAAAAAGAGTGTCCACTTTTCTCCTCTGTTACCAAGTAAAAAAAAAATTTGCAAAAAAAAAAAATATTCACTTTTTGAAAATTTCCACCTTGGGATACTTCTACAGCATTGGCAGGATTCGAACCCTGGCCTGTGAGGGCTGTCCCCACCAAAGGTACAAGACTTACCTTTGAGCTATAGCTCCTTGGTGGTCTAGAGGATTGCAGTAGTAACTATAAGCAACATACAGGCCTTGGTGTCCTTCCCTGCGGCATCCATTGCACATGAAAAGGATGACCATGACATAAGGACAATTTGATAGGCTACTTACATGGAAACCAGTGTGGTCCAGTGGGTAAGTGCCTGCCTTCCGTCCAGGCAACCAGGGTTCAAATCCTGAGTTCGGCACCAGGTGACTGATGGTGGCAGAGCAGAGGTAAGTTGGAGGTCGGCCTAAAGGGCCAATTGGTAAGTAAAATGTGTCTGTGTGTTGTGTAAGAGTGGAGGAATAGGTGGAGTAGGATCCTGACTTATTGTGGGAAAGTGCAAATACTTTTTTACTGCACCCCCCTATACTCTCTGATTTCTGTTGGGAGGGGGCAGTCAAAAATGGGGGGTTCAGTATTAAAAGGTGCTTGGGCGCAACGTGAAGGCGATGAGGTGCACAGAATGGCATGGCTTCCAGGTACTTTTTGGGGGGGCTACCATTAGTTTTTATTGCTCTGATCCTCCCTCATGGGGTGTACCCCAAATGGTTAGGGGCAATGGGGGGGGAGGCAAGATGCTGTTTGACAGTTTCTATTACCAACAGGGGTCACCATACGATTCTTCTGCAGTTATGGTATTGAAAGGTAAAACAAGGAGCATGTGGCTGTATTTTTGCAGGTCGGGTGCCCCAAAATGTTACTGCCAGCAGCAGCAGCCCCCTTCCTCCCCACCCGGCAGATTGGTATAGGTACCTTTAGGACATTTCTGTTGAAAACAGAGGCTATAGCGAATCGCACTACAAAATCCGAGAGCACTAACACTTGCTAAATAAAGGTGGCATCGGAGCATACGAATGAGGCAGGGAGAGGCTACTGTTGGCAATTGGTTTGGTGGGCGATAGTGAATAACCTCGGCATGCAAATAGGCAGAAGTGTGAGGATTGGCAGTGTCTGTAGAGAATTTTGGCATGCTCTTCAGTTGATTTTTTCCTCCTTACGTTGGCTATGAACTACAGGGGAAAGGCCTGGCCTTACTGTTGGGCAAAACATGTTTCATGATTTCAAGAAGTGTAGTCTGGCTGTACTGAGAGGGGCTGTACAGTACGGTAAATGTCTGTATACCCCTGCGATGTGCATCCAACTGTCACTTGAGATTGAACAGCGAACGAAGCAGCTGGGTTACTGACTGAATGTAAATGGAAGGCACATAGGAAGGGTGCTTGTGGTCACTCAAATGATTGAAACCTGGTTGATGCACTACCAAAGCTGGGGTACCAGGAGGGAACATTTGAGGGGTATTGAGATGGTGGTGTGCAGAGGTCAACATATGTTTCAGAGACACAGAGGTACTGCGGTCCTGGTCCCACATTGGGGGTAGACAAAAGTCCCTGCTAAAGATTTCTGTCCAACTGTTATCACATTTTGTGCAGCCTGGCTCCCTCTGTAAGGATTCCCCAGTGTCTTTCGATCCTACAGATGACTGTAGCAAACTTCCCAAATTTTTTCTTGGCCTCATACTCCCAAAGGAGTGCCTGACATTTGCCAGCCTAACGATACTCACATTCTGGGAAAAACCTCACTAACCATGCATATTTATGTACCACACATGGCAAATCCTTACAATTGCAGAACATCATATTGCACTTGTCATCTTTGAGGTACTGTAAGTATTTGGATTTGAGGGTAATATTCATCCTTGCTTGCTCTCTCCCATCTGAAGTCTACGGTGCTGCTATTCCTTTCTCACATCTCCCTTCAAAGAGACACGCGACACACAGACTCAATCACTCAGCAAACATATATGCTTTGACGTTTTCATATTGCTGTTTACCTTCTAATTATTCCCCCTTCACCACAAATACAGGCCTGCCATTCCTCATCCCCTCAGTCAACGCAGTCCTTCACTCTTTAGGCCCTGCAAGACCACCATGAACAAGAATCATGTCAGCAAGCAGAAGAAAAGCCTCAGTGTGCGCTTTTGTTCATACTGCTGCCCTCTAGTAACACTTCATGGCAACTGCAGCATAAGAATGGGACTGAGAAGAGGGCTGTCCTATGCAAATAATATCCTCCCATGCACACTTTCTTCTGAGACGGTCGGCGGCTTGTGCCGTGATACCACCTCCAACATATGGTCTTCAACCAAATTTTAAAAAAGCCCACCTGCCTTAGACGAAGGATTTTGCCACTCAAAGGAAGCACATGGGGACATCACCCTCATTTAGCAGGGTCCTAAATTGCCTGCTGTCAGCCTGTATACAGAACAAGGGCGTTCGTGGGCGTTCGTGAGCGTTCCTCAAAGGAAGGAGGTGGGTGATTAAATTCACAGTGCCAGGGCAGGCCCAGCCCAGCCCAGCCCAGCCCAGCCCAGCTCAGCCCTGCACAGCCCAGCCCGGCACAGCGCACTGCTGTGGAGGTCCATTCCTTCACATCCTGCAGCAGGCATGATGCAGACCTATTAGAGCAAAGGCTTGACTCTGCCCTTGTCTGTCTCTTAAAGGAAACAATCTTTGTAGCTTCTTATTGCACCTAATAAATGGACTCTAGCTTGCCTCAAACTTGACCCATCATTTCATTAGCCAGAGCTCATACTTGACCTTTATTTCTATCCAAGCTCACTGACACAAAACCCCTGATTTGAGCAAGTGGCTCACACCAAAATAAAAAATCACCATCATCCAACCTATTTTACAACAAGTGTAGCCCCTTCCTCTTATTCTTGTGCTCAGTTATAACCCCCAATACCACAATTGCACTCTGCAATTCACCAAACTTAAAGGACAAAGAATGAAGACATTGATAAAGGAAGATAAGGCCTTGTCCCTATTGCACCTACTTGAGAGATAGGGCGGTTGGTAGAAGGTCATGAGGGAAAACATTTGAAATTTCGGGACACACATGCCAAAAAGAGTGTCCACTTTTCTCCTCTGTTACCAAGTAAAAAAAAAATTTGCAAAAAAAAAAACTATTCACTTTTTGAAAATTTCCACCTTGGGATACTTCTACAGCATTGGCAGGATTCGAACCCTGGCCTGTGAGGGCTGTCCCCACCAAAGGTACAAGACTTACCTTTGAGCTATAGCTCCTTGGTGGTCTAGAGGATTGCAGTAGTAATTATAAGCAACATACAGGCCTTGGTGTCCTTCCCTGCGGCATCCATTGCACATGAAAAGGATGACCATGACATAAGGACAATTTGATAGGCTACTTACATGGAAACCAGTGTGGTCCAGTGGGTAAGTGCCTGCCTTCCATCCAGGCAACCAGGGTTCAAATCCCGGGTTCGGCACCAGGTGACTGATGGTGGCAGAGCAGAGGTAAGTTGGAGGTGGGCCTAAAGGGCCAATTGGTAAGTAAAATGTGTCTGTGTGTTGTGTAAGAGTGGAATCATGCCTAGTGAATGAGGGATTGCAGGTTGGTTGGTAAGTAGTGAGTGGGTGGGGTCAGAGGGGAGGGGTATAGGAGGAGCTGGGTGAGAGAGGAGGGGTATAGGAGGAGCTCGGTCGGAGAGGAGGGGTATAGGAGGAGCCTAGTCAGAGTGGTGGGGTCAGAGAGGAGGGGTATAGGAGGAGCTGGGTGAGAGAGGAGGGGTATAGGAGGAGCTCGAGAGAGGGGTATAGGAGGAGCCAAGTCAGAGTGGGTGGGGTCAGAGAGGAGGGGTTCAGGAGCAGCCTAGTCAGAGTGGGTGGGGTCAGAGAGGAGGTGTTCAGGAGCAGCCTAGTCAGAGTGGGTGGGGTCAGAGAGGAGGGGTGTAGGAGGAGCTGGGTCAGAGAGGAGGGGTATAGGAGGAGCCTAGTCAGAGTGGTGGGGTCAGAGAGGAGGGGTATAGGAGGAGCTGGGTGAGAGAGGAGGGGTATAGGAGGAGCTCGAGAGAGGGGTATAGGAGGAGCCAAGTCAGAGTGGGTGGGGTCAGAGAGGAGGGGTTCAGGAGCAGCCTAGTCAGAGTGGGTGGGGTCAGAGAGGAGGGGTATATGGGTGGGGTCAGAGAGCAGAGGAATAGGTGGAGTAGGATCCTGACTTATTGTGGGAAAGTGCAAATACTTTTTTACTGCACCCCCCTATACTCTCTGATTTCTGTTGGGAGGGGGCAGTCAAAAATGGGGGGGTTCAGTATTAAAAGGTGCTTGGGCGCAACGTGAAGGCGATGAGGTGCACAGAATGGCATGGCTTCCAGGTACTTTTTGGGGGGGCTACCATTAGTTTTTATTGCTCTGATCCTCCCTCATGGGGTGTACCCCAAATGGCTAGGGGCAACGGGGGGGAGGCAAGATGCTGTTTGACAGTTTCTATTACCAACAGGGGTCACCATATTTATGTACCACACATGGCAAATCCTTACAATTGCAGAACATCATATCGCACTTGTCATCTTTGAGGTACTGTAAGTATTTGGATTTGAGGGTAATATTCATCCTTGCTTGCTCTCTCCCATCTGAAGTCTACGGTGCTGCTATTCCTTTCTCACATCTCCCTTCAAAGAGACACGCGACACACAGACTCAATCACTCAGCAAACATATATGCTTTGACGTTTTCATATTGCTGTTTACCTTCTAATTATTCCCCCTTCACCACAAATACAGGCCTGCCATTCCTCATCCCCTCAGTCAACGCAGTCCTTCACTCTTTAGGCCCTGCAAGACCACCATGAACAAGAATCATGTCAGCAAGCAGAAGAAAGGCCTCAGTGTGCTCTTTTGTTCATACTGCTGCCCTCTAGTAACACTTCATGGCAACTGCAGCATAAGAATGGGACTGAGAAGAGGGCTGTCCTATGCAAATAATATCCTCCCATGCACACTTTCTTCTGAGACGGTCGGCGGCTTGTGCCGTGATACCACCTCCAACATATGGTCTTCAACCAAATTTTAAAAAAGCCCACCTGCCTTAGACGAAGGATTTTGCCACTCAAAGGAAGCACATGGGGACATCACCCTCATTTAGCAGGGTCCTAAATTGCCTGCTGTCAGCCTGTATACAGAACAAGGGTGTTCGTGGGCGTTCGTGAGCGTTCCTCAAAGGAAGGAGGTGGGTGATTAAATTCACAGTGCCAGGGCAGGCCCAGCCCAGCCCAGCTCAGCCCTGCACAGCCCAGCCCGGCACAGCGCACTGCTGTGGAGGTCCATTCCTTCACATCCTGCAGCAGGCATGATGCAGACCTATTAGAGCAAAGGCTTGACTCTGCCCTTGTCTGTCTCTTAAAGGAAACAATCTTTGTAGCTTCTTATTGCACCTAATAAATGGACTCTAGCTTGCCTCAAACTTGACCCATCATTTCATTAGCTAGAGCTCATACTTGACCTTTATTTCTATCCAAGCTCACTGACACAAAACCCCTGATTTGAGCAAGTGGCTCACACCAAAATAAAAAATCACCATCATCCAACCTATTTTACAACAAGTGTAGCCCCTTCCTCTTATTCTTGTGCTCAGTTATAACCCCCAATACCACAATTGCACTCTGCAATTCACCAAACTTAAAGGACAAAGAATGAAGACATTGATAAAGGAAGATAAGGCCTTGTCCCTATTGCACCTACTTGAGAGATAGGGCGGTTGGTAGAAGGTCATGAGGGAAAACATTGAAATTTCGGGACACACATGCCAAAAAGAGTGTCCACTTTTCTGCTCTGTTACCAAGTAAAAAAAAAATTTGCCAAAAAAAAAAAATATTCACTTTTTGAAAATTTCCACCTTGGGATACTTCTACAGCATTGGCAGGATTCGAACCCTGGCCTGTGAGGGCTGTCCCCACCAAAGGTACAAGACTTACCTTTGAGCTATAGCTCCTTGGTGGTCTAGAGGATTGCAGTAGTAACTATAAGCAACATACAGGCCTTGGTGTCCTTCCCTGCGGCATCCATTGCACATGAAAAGGATGACCATGACATAAGGACAATTTGATAGGCTACTTACATGGAAACCAGTGTGGTCCAGCGGGTAAGTGCCTGCCTTCCATCCAGGCAACCAGGGTTCAAATCCCGGGTTCGGCACCATGTGACTGATGGTGGAAGAGCAGAGGTAAGTTGGAGGTGGGCCTAAAGGGCCAATTGGTAAGTAAAATGTGTCTGTGTGTTGTGTAAGAGTGGAATCATGCCTAGTGAATGAGGGATTGCAGGTTGGTTGGTAAGTAGTGAGTGGGTGGGGTCAGAGGGGAGGGGTATAGGAGGAGCCTAGTCAGAGAGGAGGGGTGTAGGAGGAGGTGGGTCAGAGAGGAGGGGTATAGGAGGAGCCTAGTCAGAGTGGGTGGGGTCAGAGAGGAGGGGTTCAGGAGCAGCCTAGTCAGAGTGGGTGGGGTCAGAGAGGAGGGGTGTAGGAGGAGCTGGGTCAGAGAGGAGGGGTGTAGGAGGAGCTCGGTCAGAGAGGAGGGGTGTAGGAGGAGCTGGGTCAGAGAGGAGGGGTATAGGAGGAGCCTAGTCAGAGTGGGTGGGGTCAGAGAGGAGGGGTTCAGGAGCAGCCTAGTCAGAGTGGGTGGGGTCAGAGAGGAGGGGTATATGGGTGGGGTCAGAGAGCAGAGGAATAGGTGGAGTAGGATCCTGACTTATTGTGGGAAAGTGCAAATACTTTTTTACTGCACCCCCCTATACTCTCTGATTTCTGTTGGGAGGGGGCAGTCAAAAATGGGGGGTTCAGTGTTAAAAGGTGCTTGGGCGCAACGTGAAGGCGATGAGGTGCACAGAATGGCATGGCTTCCAGGTACTTTTTGGGGGGGCTACCATTAGTTTTTATTGCTCTGATCCTCCCTCATGGGGTGTACCCCAAATGGTTAGGGGCAACGGGGGGGGGAGGCAAGATGCTGTTTGACAGTTTCTATTACCAACAGGGGTCACCATACGATTCTTCTGCAGTTATGGTATTGAAAGGTAAAACAAGGAGCATGTGGCTGTATTTTTGCAGGTCGGGTGCCCCAAAATGTTACTGCCAGCAGCAGCAGCCCCCTTCCTCCCCACCCGGCAGATTGGTATAGGTACCTTTAGGACATTTCTGTTGAAAACAGAGGCTACAGCGAATCGCACTACAAAATCCGAGAGCACTAACACTTGCTAAATAAAGGTGGCATCGGAGCATACGAATGAGGCAGGGAGAGGCTACTGTTGGCAATTGGTTTGGTGGGCGATAGTGAATAACCTCGGCATGCAAATAGGCAGAAGTGTGAGGATTGGCAGTGTCTGTAGAGAATTTTGGCATGCTCTTCAGTTGATTTTTTCCTCCTTACGTTGGCTATGAACTACAGGGGAAAGGCCTGGCCTTACTGTTGAGCAAAACATGTTTCATGATTTTAAGAAGTGTAGTCTGGCTGTACTGAGAGGGGCTGTACAGTACGGTAAATGTCTGTATACCCCTGCGATATGCATCCAACTGTCACTTGAGATTGAACAGCGAACGAAGCAGCTGGGTTACTGACTGAATGTAAATGGAAGGCACATAGGAAGGGTGCTTGTGGTCACTCAAATGATTGAAACCTGGTTGATGCACTACCAAAGCTGGGGTACCAGGAGGGAACATTTGAGGGGTATTGAGATGGTGGTGTGCAGAGGTCAACATATGTTTCAGAGACACAGAGGTACTGCGGTCCTGGTCCCACATTGGGGGTAGACAAAAGTCCCTGCTAAAGATTTCTGTCCAACTGTTATCACATTTTGTGCAGCCTGGCTCCCTCTGTAAGGATTCCCCAGTGTCTTTCGATCCTACAGATGACTGTAGCAAACTTCCCAAATTTTTTCTTGGCCTCATACTCCCAAAGGAGTGCCTGACATTTGCCAGCCTAACGATACTCACATTCTGGGAAAAACCTCACTAACCATGCATATTTATGTACCACACATGGCAAATCCTTACAATTGCAGAACATCATATTGCACTTGTCATCTTTGAGGTACTGTAAGTATTTGGATTTGAGGGTAATATTCATCCTTGCTTGCTCTCTCCCATCTGAAGTCTACGGTGCTGCTATTCCTTTCTCACATCTCCCTTCAAAGAGACACGCGACACACAGACTCAATCACTCAGCAAACATATATGCTTTGACGTTTTCATATTGCTGTTTACCTTCTATTTATTCCCCCTTCACCACAAATACAGGCCTGCCATTCCTCATCCCCTCAGTCAACGCAGTCCTTCACTCTTTAGGCCCTGCAAGACCACCATGAACAAGAATCATGTCAGCAAGCAGAAGAAAAGCCTCAGTGTGCGCTTTTGTTCATACTGCTGCCCTCTAGTAACACTTCATGGCAACTGCAGCATAAGAATGGGACTGAGAAGAGGGCTGTCCTATGCAAATAATATCCTCCCATGCACACTTTCTTCTGAGACGGTCGGCGGCTTGTGCCGTGATACCACCTCCAACATATGGTCTTCAACCAAATTTTAAAAAAGCCCACCTGCCTTAGACGAAGGTTTTTGCCACTCAAAGGAAGCACATGGGGACATCACCCTCATTTAGCAGGGTCCTAAATTGCCTGCTGTCAGCCTGTATACAGAACAAGGGCGTTCATGGGCGTTCGTGAGCGTTCCTCAAAGGAAGGAGGTGGGTGATTAAATTCACAGTGCCAGGGCAGGCCCAGCCCAGCCCAGCCCAGCCCAGCCCAGCCCAGCCCAGCCCAGCTCAGCCCTGCACAGCCCAGCCCGGCACAGCGCACTGCTGTGGAGGTCCATTCCTTCACATCCTGCAGCAGGCATGATGCAGACCTATTAGAGCAAAGGCTTGACTCTGCCCTTGTCTGTCTCTTAAAGGAAACAATCTTTGTAGCTTCTTATTGCACCTAATAAATGGACTCTAGCTTGCCTCAAACTTGACCCATCATTTCATTAGCCAGAGCTCATACTTGACCTTTATTTCTATCCAAGCTCACTGACACAAAACCCCTGATTTGAGCAAGTGGCTCATACCAAAATAAAAAATCACCATCATCCAACCTATTTTACAACAAGTGTAGCCCCTTCCTCTTATTCTTGTGCTCAGTTATAACCCCCAATACCACAATTGCACTCTGCAATTCACCAAACTTAAAGGACAAAGAATGAAGACATTGATAAAGGAAGATAAGGCCTTGTCCCTATTGCACCTACTTGAGAGATAGGGCGGTTGGTAGAAGGTCATGAGGGAAAACATTGAAATTTCGGGACACACATGCCAAAAAGAGTGTCCACTTTTCTCCTCTGTTACCAAGTAAAAAAAAAATTTGCCAAAAAAAAAAAATATTCACTTTTTGAAAATTTCCACCTTGGGATACTTCTACAGCATTGGCAGGATTCGAACCCTGGCCTGTGAGGGCTGTCCCCACCAAAGGTACAAGACTTACCTTTGAGCTATAGCTCCTTGGTGGTCTAGAGGATTGCAGTAGTAACTATAAGCAACATACAGGCCTTGGTGTCCTTCCCTGCGGCATCCATTGCACATGAAAAGGATGACCATGACATAAGGACAATTTGATAGGCTACTTACATGGAAACCAGTGTGGTCCAGCGGGTAAGTGCCTGCCTTCCATCCAGGCAACCAGGGTTCAAATCCCGGGTTCGGCACCATGTGACTGATGGTGGCAGAGCAGAGGTAAGTTGGAGGTGGGCCTAAAGGGCCAATTGGTAAGTAAAATGTGTCTGTGTGTTGTGTAAGAGTGGAATCATGCCTAGTGAATGAGGGATTGCAGGTTGGTTGGTAAGTAGTGAGTGGGTGGGGTCAGAGGGGAGGGGTATAGGAGGAGCCTAGTCAGAGAGGAGGGGTATAGGAGGAGCTGGGTCAGAGAGGAGGGGTATAGGAGGAGCCTAGTCAGAGTGGGTGGGGTCAGAGAGGAGGGGTTCAGGAGCAGCCTAGTCAGAGTGGGTGGGGTCAGAGCGGAGGGGTGTAGGAGGAGCTGGGTCAGAGAGGAGGGGTGTAGGAGGAGCTCGGTCAGAGAGGAGGGGTGTAGGAGGAGCTCGGTCAGAGAGGAGGGGTATAGGAGGAGCCTAGTCAGAGTGGGTGGGGTCAGAGAGGAGGGGTTCAGGAGCAGCCTAGTCAGAGTGGGTGGGGTCAGAGAGGAGGGGTATATGGGTGGGGTCAGAGAGCAGAGGAATAGGTGGAGTAGGATCCTGACTTATTGTGGAAAAGTGCAAATACTTTTTTACTGCACCCCCCTATACTCTCTGATTTCTGTTGGGAGGGGGCAGTCAAAAATGGGGGGTTCAGTGTTAAAAGGTGCTTGGGCGCAACGTGAAGGCGATGAGGTGCACAGAATGGCATGGCTTCCAGGTACTTTTTGGGGGGGCTACCATTAGTTTTTATTGCTCTGATCCTCCCTCATGGGGTGTACCCCAAATGGTTAGGGGCAACGGGGGGGGGGAGGCAAGATGCTGTTTGACAGTTTCTATTACCAACAGGGGTCACCATACGATTCTTCTGCAGTTATGGTATTGAAAGGTAAAACAAGGAGCATGTGGCTGTATTTTTGCAGGTCGGGTGCCCCAAAATGTTACTGCCAGCAGCAGCAGCCCCATTCCTCCCCACCCGGCAGATTGGTATAGGTACCTTTAGGACATTTCTGTTGAAAACAGAGGCTACAGCGAATCGCACTACAAAATCCGAGAGCACTAACACTTGCTAAATAAAGGTGGCATCGGAGCATACGAATGAGGCAGGGAGAGGCTACTGTTGGCAATTGGTTTGGTGGGCGATAGTGAATAACCTCGGCATGCAAATAGGCAGAAGTGTGAGGATTGGCAGTGTCTGTAGAGAATTTTGGCATGCTCTTCAGTTGATTTTTTCCTCCTTACGTTGGCTATGAACTACAGGGGAAAGGCCTGGCCTTACTGTTGGGCAAAACATGTTTCATGATTTTAAGAAGTGTAGTCTGGCTGTACTGAGAGGGGCTGTACAGTACGGTAAATGTCTGTATACCCCTGCGATGTGCATCCAACTGTCACTTGAGATTGAACAGCGAACGAAGCAGCTGGGTTACTGACTGAATGTAAATGGAAGGCACATAGGAAGGGTGCTTGTGGTCACTCAAATGATTGAAACCTGGTTGATGCACTACCAAAGCTGGGGTACCAGGAGGGAACATTTGAGGGGTATTGAGATGGTGGTGTGCAGAGGTCAACATATGTTTCAGAGACACAGAGGTACTGCGGTCCTGGTCCCACATTGGGGGTAGACAAAAGTCCCTGCTAAAGATTTCTGTCCAACTGTTATCACATTTTGTGCAGCCTGGCTCCCTCTGTAAGGATTCCCCAGTGTCTTTCGATCCTACAGATGACTGTAGCAAACTTCCCAAATTTTTTCTTGGCCTCATACTCCCAAAGGAGTGCCTGACATTTGCCAGCCTAACGATACTCACATTCTGGGAAAAACCTCACTAACCATGCATATTTATGTACCACACATGGCAAATCCTTACAATTGCAGAACATCATATTGCACTTGTCATCTTTGAGGTACTGTAAGTATTTGGATTTGAGGGTAATATTCATCCTTGCTTGCTCTCTCCCATCTGAAGTCTACGGTGCTGCTATTCCTTTCTCACATCTCCCTTCAAAGAGACACGCGACACACAGACTCAATCACTCAGCAAACATATATGCTTTGACGTTTTCATATTGCTGTTTACCTTCTATTTATTCCCCCTTCACCACAAATACAGGCCTGCCATTCCTCATCCCCTCAGTCAACGCAGTCCTTCACTCTTTAGGCCCTGCAAGACCACCATGAACAAGAATCATGTCAGCAAGCAGAAGAAAAGCCTCAGTGTGCGCTTTTGTTCATACTGCTGCCCTCTAGTAACACTTCATGGCAACTGCAGCATAAGAATGGGACTGAGAAGAGGGCTGTCCTATGCAAATAATATCCTCCCATGCACACTTTCTTCTGAGACGGTCGGCGGCTTGTGCCGTGATACCACCTCCAACATATGGTCTTCAACCAAATTTTAAAAAAGCCCACCTGCCTTAGACGAAGGTTTTTGCCACTCAAAGGAAGCACATGGGGACATCACCCTCATTTAGCAGGGTCCTAAATTGCCTGCTGTCAGCCTGTATACAGAACAAGGGCGTTCATGGGCGTTCGTGAGCGTTCCTCAAAGGAAGGAGGTGGGTGATTAAATTCACAGTGCCAGGGCAGGCCCAGCCCAGCCCAGCCCAGCCCAGCCCAGCCCAGCCCAGCCCAGCTCAGCCCTGCACAGCCCAGCCCGGCACAGCGCACTGCTGTGGAGGTCCATTCCTTCACATCCTGCAGCAGGCATGATGCAGACCTATTAGAGCAAAGGCTTGACTCTGCCCTTGTCTGTCTCTTAAAGGAAACAATCTTTGTAGCTTCTTATTGCACCTAATAAATGGACTCTAGCTTGCCTCAAACTTGACCCATCATTTCATTAGCCAGAGCTCATACTTGACCTTTATTTCTATCCAAGCTCACTGACACAAAACCCCTGATTTGAGCAAGTGGCTCATACCAAAATAAAAAATCACCATCATCCAACCTATTTTACAACAAGTGTAGCCCCTTCCTCTTATTCTTGTGCTCAGTTATAACCCCCAATACCACAATTGCACTCTGCAATTCACCAAACTTAAAGGACAAAGAATGAAGACATTGATAAAGGAAGATAAGGCCTTGTCCCTATTGCACCTACTTGAGAGATAGGGCGGTTGGTAGAAGGTCATGAGGGAAAACATTGAAATTTCGGGACACACATGCCAAAAAGAGTGTCCACTTTTCTCCTCTGTTACCAAGTAAAAAAAAAATTTGCCAAAAAAAAAAAATATTCACTTTTTGAAAATTTCCACCTTGGGATACTTCTACAGCATTGGCAGGATTCGAACCCTGGCCTGTGAGGGCTGTCCCCACCAAAGGTACAAGACTTACCTTTGAGCTATAGCTCCTTGGTGGTCTAGAGGATTGCAGTAGTAACTATAAGCAACATACAGGCCTTGGTGTCCTTCCCTGCGGCATCCATTGCACATGAAAAGGATGACCATGACATAAGGACAATTTGATAGGCTACTTACATGGAAACCAGTGTGGTCCAGCGGGTAAGTGCCTGCCTTCCATCCAGGCAACCAGGGTTCAAATCCCGGGTTCGGCACCATGTGACTGATGGTGGCAGAGCAGAGGTAAGTTGGAGGTGGGCCTAAAGGGCCAATTGGTAAGTAAAATGTGTCTGTGTGTTGTGTAAGAGTGGAATCATGCCTAGTGAATGAGGGATTGCAGGTTGGTTGGTAAGTAGTGAGTGGGTGGGGTCAGAGGGGAGGGGTATAGGAGGAGCCTAGTCAGAGAGGAGGGGTATAGGAGGAGCTGGGTCAGAGAGGAGGGGTATAGGAGGAGCCTAGTCAGAGTGGGTGGGGTCAGAGAGGAGGGGTTCAGGAGCAGCCTAGTCAGAGTGGGTGGGGTCAGAGCGGAGGGGTGTAGGAGGAGCTGGGTCAGAGAGGAGGGGTGTAGGAGGAGCTCGGTCAGAGAGGAGGGGTGTAGGAGGAGCTCGGTCAGAGAGGAGGGGTATAGGAGGAGCCTAGTCAGAGTGGGTGGGGTCAGAGAGGAGGGGTTCAGGAGCAGCCTAGTCAGAGTGGGTGGGGTCAGAGAGGAGGGGTATATGGGTGGGGTCAGAGAGCAGAGGAATAGGTGGAGTAGGATCCTGACTTATTGTGGAAAAGTGCAAATACTTTTTTACTGCACCCCCCTATACTCTCTGATTTCTGTTGGGAGGGGGCAGTCAAAAATGGGGGGTTCAGTGTTAAAAGGTGCTTGGGCGCAACGTGAAGGCGATGAGGTGCACAGAATGGCATGGCTTCCAGGTACTTTTTGGGGGGGCTACCATTAGTTTTTATTGCTCTGATCCTCCCTCATGGGGTGTACCCCAAATGGTTAGGGGCAACGGGGGGGGGGAGGCAAGATGCTGTTTGACAGTTTCTATTACCAACAGGGGTCACCATACGATTCTTCTGCAGTTATGGTATTGAAAGGTAAAACAAGGAGCATGTGGCTGTATTTTTGCAGGTCGGGTGCCCCAAAATGTTACTGCCAGCAGCAGCAGCCCCATTCCTCCCCACCCGGCAGATTGGTATAGGTACCTTTAGGACATTTCTGTTGAAAACAGAGGCTACAGCGAATCGCACTACAAAATCCGAGAGCACTAACACTTGCTAAATAAAGGTGGCATCGGAGCATACGAATGAGGCAGGGAGAGGCTACTGTTGGCAATTGGTTTGGTGGGCGATAGTGAATAACCTCGGCATGCAAATAGGCAGAAGTGTGAGGATTGGCAGTGTCTGTAGAGAATTTTGGCATGCTCTTCAGTTGATTTTTTCCTCCTTACGTTGGCTATGAACTACAGGGGAAAGGCCTGGCCTTACTGTTGGGCAAAACATGTTTCATGATTTTAAGAAGTGTAGTCTGGCTGTACTGAGAGGGGCTGTACAGTACGGTAAATGTCTGTATACCCCTGCGATGTGCATCCAACTGTCACTTGAGATTGAACAGCGAACGAAGCAGCTGGGTTACTGACTGAATGTAAATGGAAGGCACATAGGAAGGGTGCTTGTGGTCACTCAAATGATTGAAACCTGGTTGATGCACTACCAAAGCTGGGGTACCAGGAGGGAACATTTGAGGGGTATTGAGATGGTGGTGTGCAGAGGTCAACATATGTTTCAGAGACACAGAGGTACTGCGGTCCTGGTCCCACATTGGGGGTAGACAAAAGTCCCTGCTAAAGATTTCTGTCCAACTGTTATCACATTTTGTGCAGCCTGGCTCCCTCTGTAAGGATTCCCCAGTGTCTTTCGATCCTACAGATGACTGTAGCAAACTTCCCAAATTTTTTCTTGGCCTCATACTCCCAAAGGAGTGCCTGACATTTGCCAGCCTAACGATACTCACATTCTGGGAAAAACCTCACTAACCATGCATATTTATGTACCACACATGGCAAATCCTTACAATTGCAGAACATCATATTGCACTTGTCATCTTTGAGGTACTGTAAGTATTTGGATTTGAGGGTAATATTCATCCTTGCTTGCTCTCTCCCATCTGAAGTCTACGGTGCTGCTATTCCTTTCTCACATCTCCCTTCAAAGAGACACGCGACACACAGACTCAATCACTCAGCAAACATATATGCTTTGACGTTTTCATATTGCTGTTTACCTTCTATTTATTCCCCCTTCACCACAAATACAGGCCTGCCATTCCTCATCCCCTCAGTCAACGCAGTCCTTCACTCTTTAGGCCCTGCAAGACCACCATGAACAAGAATCATGTCAGCAAGCAGAAGAAAAGCCTCAGTGTGCGCTTTTGTTCATATTGCTGCCCTCTAGTAACACTTCATGGCAACTGCAGCATAAGAATGGGACTGAGAAGAGGGCTGTCCTATGCAAATAATATCCTCCCATGCACACTTTCTTCTGAGACGGTCGGCGGCTTGTGCCGTGATACCACCTCCAACATATGGTCTTCAACCAAATTTTAAAAAAGCCCACCTGCCTTAGACGAAGGATTTTGCCACTCAAAGGAAGCACATGGGGACATCACCCTCATTTAGCAGGGTCCTAAATTGCCTGCTGTCAGCCTGTATACAGAACAAGGGCGTTCGTGGGCGTTTGTGAGCGTTCCTCAAAGGAAGGAGGTGGGTGATTAAATTCACAGTGCCAGGGCAGGCCCAGCCCAGCCCAGCCCAGCCCAGCCCAGCCCAGCCCAGCCCAGCCCAGCCCAGCTCAGCCCTGCACAGCCCAGCCCGGCACAGCGCACTGCTGTGGAGGTCCATTCCTTCACATCCTGCAGCAGGCATGATGCAGACCTATTAGAGCAAAGGCTTGACTCTGCCCTTGTCTGTCTCTTAAAGGAAACAATCTTTGTAGCTTCTTATTGCACCTAATAAATGGACTCTAGCTTGCCTCAAACTTGACCCATCATTTCATGAGCCAGAGCTCATACTTGACCTTTATTTCTATCCAAGCTCACTGACACAAAACCCCTGATTTGAGCAAGTGGCTCACACCAAAATAAAAAATCACCATCATCCAACCTATTTTACAACAAGTGTAGCCCCTTCCTCTTATTCTTGTGCTCAGTTATAACCCCCAATACCACAATTGCACTCTGCAATTCACCAAACTTAAAGGACAAAGAATGAAGACATTGATAAAGGAAGATAAGGCCTTGTCCCTATTGCACCTACTTGAGAGATAGGGCGGTTGGTAGAAGGTCATGAGGGAAAACATTGAAATTTCGGGACACACATGCCAAAAAGAGTGTCCACTTTTCTCCTCTGTTACCAAGTAAAAAAAAAATTTGCAAAAAAAAAAAAATATTCACTTTTTGAAAATTTCCACCTTGGGATACTTCTACAGCATTGGCAGGATTCGAACCCTGGCCTGTGAGGGCTGTCCCCACCAAAGGTACAAGACTTACCTTTGAGCTATAGCTCCTTGGTGGTCTAGAGGATTGCAGTAGTAACTATAAGCAACATACAGGCCTTGGTGTCCTTCCCTGCGGCATCCATTGCACATGAAAAGGATGACCATGACATAAGGACAATTTGATAGGCTACTTACATGGAAACCAGTGTGGTCCAGCGGGTAAGTGCCTGCCTTCCATCCAGGCAACCAGGGTTCAAATCCCGGGTTCGGCACCAGGTGACTGATGGTGGCAGAGCAGAGGGATTTGGAGGTGGGCCTAAAGGGCCAATTGGTAAGTAAAATGTGTCTGTGTGTTGTGTAAGAGTGGAATCATGCCTAGTGAATGAGGGATTGCAGGTTGGTTGGTAAGTAGTGAGTGGGTGGGGTCAGAGGGGAGGGGTGTAGGAGGAGCTCGGTCAGAGAGGAGGGGTGTAGGAGGAGCTGGGTCAGAGAGGAGGGGTATAGGAGGAGCCTAGTCAGAGTGGGTGGGGTCAGAGAGGAGGGGTTCAGGAGCAGCCTAGTCAGAGTGGGTGGGGTCAGAGAGGAGGGGTATATGGGTGGGGTCAGAGAGCAGAGGAATAGGTGGAGTAGGATCCTGACTTATTGTGGGAAAGTGCAAATACTTTTTTACTGCACCCCCCTATACTCTCTGATTTCTGTTGGGAGGGGGCAGTCAAAAATGGGGGGTTCAGTGTTAAAAGGTGCTTGGGCGCAACGTGAAGGCGATGAGGTGCACAGAATGGCATGGCTTCCAGGTACTTTTTGGGGGGGCTACCATTAGTTTTTATTGCTCTGATCCTCCCTCATGGGGTGTACCCCAAATGGTTAGGGGCAATGGGGGGGGAGGCAAGATGCTGTTTGACAGTTTCTATTACCAACAGGGGTCACCATACGATTCTTCTGCAGTTATGGTATTGAAAGGTAAAACAAGGAGCATGTGGCTGTATTTTTGCAGGTCGGGTGCCCCAAAATGTTACTGCCAGCAGCAGCAGCCCCCTTCCTCCCCACCCGGCAGATTGGTATAGGTACCTTTAGGACATTTCTGTTGAAAACAGAGGCTATAGCGAATCGCACTACAAAATCCGAGAGCACTAACACTTGCTAAATAAAGGTGGCATCGGAGCATACGAATGAGGCAGGGAGAGGCTACTGTTGGCAATTGGTTTGGTGGGCGATAGTGAATAACCTCGGCATGCAAATAGGCAGAAGTGTGAGGATTGGCAGTGTCTGTAGAGAATTTTGGCATGCTCTTCAGTTGATTTTTTCCTCCTTACGTTGGCTATGAACTACAGGGGAAAGGCCTGGCCTTACTGTTGGGCAAAACATGTTTCATGATTTTAAGAAGTGTAGTCTGGCTGTACTGAGAGGGGCTGTACAGTACGGTAAATGTCTGTATACCCCTGCGATATGCATCCAACTGTCACTTGAGATTGAACAGCGAACGAAGCAGCTGGGTTACTGACTGAATGTAAATGGAAGGCACATAGGAAGGGTGCTTGTGGTCACTCAAATGATTGAAACCTGGTTGATGCACTACCAAAGCTGGGGTACCAGGAGGGAACATTTGAGGGGTATTGAGATGGTGGTGTGCAGAGGTCAACATATGTTTCAGAGACACAGAGGTACTGCGGTCCTGGTCCCACATTGGGGGTAGACAAAAGTCCCTGCTAAAGATTTCTGTCCAACTGTTATCACATTTTGTGCAGCCTGGCTCCCTCTGTAAGGATTCCCCAGTGTCTTTCGATCCTACAGATGACTGTAGCAAACTTCCCAAATTTTTTCTTGGCCTCATACTCCCAAAGGAGTGCCTGACATTTGCCAGCCTAACGATACTCACATTCTGGGAAAAACCTCACTAACCATGCATATTTATGTACCACACATGGCAAATCCTTACAATTGCAGAACATCATATTGCACTTGTCATCTTTGAGGTACTGTAAGTATTTGGATTTGAGGGTAATATTCATCCTTGCTTGCTCTCTCCCATCTGAAGTCTACGGTGCTGCTATTCCTTTCTCACATCTCCCTTCAAAGAGACACGCGACACACAGACTCAATCACTCAGCAAACATATATGCTTTGACGTTTTCATATTGCTGTTTACCTTCTAATTATTCCCCCTTCACCACAAATACAGGCCTGCCATTCCTCATCCCCTCAGTCAACGCAGTCCTTCACTCTTTAGGCCCTGCAAGACCACCATGAACAAGAATCATGTCAGCAAGCAGAAGAAAAGCCTCAGTGTGCGCTTTTGTTCATACTGCTGCCCTCTAGTAACACTTCATGGCAACTGCAGCATAAGAATGGGACTGAGAAGAGGGCTGTCCTATGCAAATAATATCCTCCCATGCACACTTTCTTCTGAGACGGTCGGCGGCTTGTGCCGTGATACCACCTCCAACATATGGTCTTCAACCAAATTTTAAAAAAGCCCACCTGCCTTAGACGAAGAATTTTGCCACTCAAAGGAAGCACATGGGGACATCACCCTCATTTAGCAGGGTCCTAAATTGCCTGCTGTCAGCCTGTATACAGAACAAGGGCGTTCGTGGGCGTTTGTGAGCGTTCCTCAAAGGAAGGAGGTGGGTGATTAAATTCACAGTGCCAGGGCAGGCCCAGCCCAGCCCAGCCCAGCCCAGCCCAGCCCAGCCCAGCCCAGCCCAGCCCAGCCCAGCTCAGCCCTGCACAGCCCAGCCCGGCACAGCGCACTGCTGTGGAGGTCCATTCCTTCACATCCTGCAGCAGGCATGATGCAGACCTATTAGAGCAAAGGCTTGACTCTGCCCTTGTCTGTCTCTTAAAGGAAACAATCTTTGTAGCTTCTTATTGCACCTAATAAATGGACTCTAGCTTGCCTCAAACTTGACCCATCATTTCATTAGCCAGAGCTCATACTTGACCTTTATTTCTATCCAAGCTCACTGACACAAAACCCCTGATTTGAGCAAGTGGCTCATACCAAAATAAAAAATCACCATCATCCAACCTATTTTACAACAAGTGTAGCCCCTTCCTCTTATTCTTGTGCTCAGTTATAACCCCCAATACCACAATTGCACTCTGCAATTCACCAAACTTAAAGGACAAAGAATGAAGACATTGATAAAGGAAGATAAGGCCTTGTCCCTATTGCACCTACTTGAGAGATAGGGCGGTTGGTAGAAGGTCATGAGGGAAAACATTGAAATTTCGGGACACACATGCCAAAAAGAGTGTCCACTTTTCTCCTCTGTTACCAAGTAAAAAAAAAATTTGCAAAAAAAAAAAAATATTCACTTTTTGAAAATTTCCACCTTGGGATACTTCTACAGCATTGGCAGGATTCGAACCCTGGCCTGTGAGGGCTGTCCCCACCAAAGGTACAAGACTTACCTTTGAGCTATAGCTCCTTGGTGGTCTAGAGGATTGCAGTAGTAACTATAAGCAACATACAGGCCTTGGTGTCCTTCCCTGCGGCATCCATTGCACATGAAAAGGATGACCATGACATAAGGACAATTTGATAGGCAACTTACATGGAAACCAGTGTGGTCCAGCGGGTAAGTGCCTGCCTTCCATCCAGGCAACCAGGGTTCAAATCCCGGGTTCGGCACCAGGTGACTGATGGTGGCAGAGCAGAGGTAAGTTGGAGGTGGGCCTAAAGGGCCAATTGGTAAGTAAAATGTGTCTGTGTGTTGTGTAAGAGTGGAATCATGCCTAGTGAATGAGGGATTGCAGGTTGGTTGGTAAGTAGTGAGTGGGTGGGGTCAGAGGGGAGGGGTATAGGAGGAGCCTAGTCAGAGTGGGTGGGGTCAGAGAGGAGGGGTGTAGGAGGAGCTGGGTCAGAGAGGAGGGGTATAGGAGGAGCCTAGTCAGAGTGGGTGGGGTCAGAGAGGAGGGGTTCAGGAGCAGCCTAGTCAGAGTGGGTGGGGTCAGAGAGGAGGGGTGTAGGAGGAGCTGGGTCAGATAGGAGGGGTATAGGAGGAGCCTAGTCAGAGTGGGTGGGGTCAGAGAGGAGGGGTATAGGAGCAGCTGGGTGAGAGAGGAGGGGTATAGGAGGAGCTCGGTCGGAGGGGTATAGGAGGAGCCGAGTGGGTGGGGTCAGAGAGGAGGGGTTCAGGAGCAGCCTAGTCAGAGTGGGTGGGGTCAGAGAGGAGGGGTATATGGGTGGGGTCAGAGAGCAGAGGAATAGGTGGAGTAGGATCCTGACTTATTGTGGGAAAGTGCAAATACTTTTTTACTGCACCCCCCTATACTCTCTGATTTCTGTTGGGAGGGGGCAGTCAAAAATGGGGGGTTCAGTATTAAAAGGTGCTTGGGCGCAACGTGAAGGCGATGAGGTGCACAGAATGGCATGGCTTCCAGGTACTTTTTGGGGGGGCTACCATTAGTTTTTATTGCTCTGATCCTCCCTCATGGGGTGTACCCCAAATGGTTAGGGGCAATGGGGGGGGGAGGCAAGATGCTGTTTGACAGTTTCTATTACCGACAGGGGTCACCATACGATTCTTCTGCAGTTATGGTATTGAAAGGTAAAACAAGGAGCATGTGGCTGTATTTTTGCAGGTCGGGTGCCCCAAAATGTTACTGCCAGCAGCAGCAGCCCCCTTCCTCCCCACCCGGCAGATTGGTATAGGTACCTTTAGGACATTTCTGTTGAAAACAGAGGCTATAGCGAATCGCACTACAAAATCCGAGAGCACTAACACTTGCTAAATAAAGGTGGCATCGGAGCATACGAATGAGGCAGGGAGAGGCTACTGTTGGCAATTGGTTTGGTGGGCGATAGTGAATAACCTCGGCATGCAAATAGGCAGAAGTGTGAGGATTGGCAGTGTCTGTAGAGAATTTTGGCATGCTCTTCAGTTGATTTTTTCCTCCTTACGTTGGCTATGAACTACAGGGGAAAGGCCTGGCCTTACTGTTGGGCAAAACATGTTTCATGATTTTAAGAAGTGTAGTCTGGCTGTACTGAGAGGGGCTGTACAGTACGGTAAATGTCTGTATACCCCTGCGATATGCATCCAACTGTCACTTGAGATTGAACAGCGAACGAAGCAGCTGGGTTACTGACTGAATGTAAATGGAAGGCACATAGGAAGGGTGCTTGTGGTCACTCAAATGATTGAAACCTGGTTGATGCACTACCAAAGCTGGGGTACCAGGAGGGAACATTTGAGGGGTATTGAGATGGTGGTGTGCAGAGGTCAACATATGTTTCAGAGACACAGAGGTACTGCGGTCCTGGTCCCACATTGGGGGTAGACAAAAGTCCCTGCTAAAGATTTCTGTCCAACTGTTATCACATTTTGTGCAGCCTGGCTCCCTCTGTAAGGATTCCCCAGTGTCTTTCGATCCTACAGATGACTGTAGCAAACTTCCCAAATTTTTTCTTGGCCTCATACTCCCAAAGGAGTGCCTGACATTTGCCAGCCTAACGATACTCACATTCTGGGAAAAACCTCACTAACCATGCATATTTATGTACCACACATGGCAAATCCTTACAATTGCAGAACATCATATTGCACTTGTCATCTTTGAGGTACTGTAAGTATTTGGATTTGAGGGTAATATTCATCCTTGCTTGCTCTCTCCCATCTGAAGTCTACGGTGCTGCTATTCCTTTCTCACATCTCCCTTCAAAGAGACACGCGACACACAGACTCAATCACTCAGCAAACATATATGCTTTGACGTTTTCATATTGCTGTTTACCTTCTAATTATTCCCCCTTCACCACAAATACAGGCCTGCCATTCCTCATCCCCTCAGTCAACGCAGTCCTTCACTCTTTAGGCCCTGCAAGACCACCATGAACAAGAATCATGTCAGCAAGCAGAAGAAAAGCCTCAGTGTGCGCTTTTGTTCATACTGCTGCCCTCTAGTAACACTTCATGGCAACTGCAGCATAAGAATGGGACTGAGAAGAGGGCTGTCCTATGCAAATAATATCCTCCCATGCACACTTTCTTCTGAGACGGTCGGCGGCTTGTGCCGTGATACCACCTCCAACATATGGTCTTCAACCAAATTTTAAAAAAGCCCACCTGCCTTAGACGAAGGATTTTGCCACTCAAAGGAAGCACATGGGGACATCACCCTCATTTAGCAGGGTCCTAAATTGCCTGCTGTCAGCCTGTATACAGAACAAGGGCGTTCGTGGGCGTTCGTGAGCGTTCCTCAGAGGAAGGAGGTGGGTGATTAAATTCACAGTGCCAGGGCAGGCCCAGCCCAGCCCAGCCCAGCCCAGCCCAGCCCAGCCCAGCCCAGCTCAGCCCTGCACAGCCCAGCCCGGCACAGCGCACTGCTGTGGAGGTCCATTCCTTCACATCCTGCAGCAGGCATGATGCAGACCTATTAGAGCAAAGGCTTGACTCTGCCCTTGTCTGTCTCTTAAAGGAAACAATCTTTGTAGCTTCTTATTGCACCTAATAAATGGACTCTAGCTTGCCTCAAACTTGACCCATCATTTCATTAGCCAGAGCTCATACTTGACCTTTATTTCTATCCAAGCTCACTGACACAAAACCCCTGATTTGAGCAAGTGGCTCATACCAAAATAAAAAATCACCATCATCCAACCTATTTTACAACAAGTGTAGCCCCTTCCTCTTATTCTTGTGCTCAGTTATAACCCCCAATACCACAATTGCACTCTGCAATTCACCAAACTTAAAGGACAAAGAATGAAGACATTGATAAAGGAAGATAAGGCCTTGTCCCTATTGCACCTACTTGAGAGATAGGGCGGTTGGTAGAAGGTCATGAGTGAAAACATTGAAATTTCGGGACACACATGCCAAAAAGAGTGTCCACTTTTCTCCTCTGTTACCAAGTAAAAAATAAATTTGCCAAAAAAAAAAAATATTCACTTTTTGAAAATTTCCACCTTGGGATACTTCTACAGCATTGGCAGGATTCGAACCCTGGCCTGTGAGGGCTGTCCCCACCAAAGGTACAAGACTTACCTTTGAGCTATAGCTCCTTGGTGGTCTAGAGGATTGCAGTAGTAACTATAAGCAACATACAGGCCTTGGTGTCCTTCCCTGCGGCATCCATTGCACATGAAAAGGATGACCATGACATAAGGACAATTTGATAGGCTACTTACATGGAAACCAGTGTGGTCCAGGGGGTAAGTGCCTGCCTTCCATCCAGGCAACCAGGGTTCAAATCCCGGGTTCGGCACCAGGTGACTGATGGTGGCAGAGCAGAGGTAAGTTGGAGGTGGGCCTAAAGGGCCAATTGGTAAGTAAAATGTGTCTGTGTGTTGTGTAAGAGTGGAATCATGCCTAGTGAATGAGGGATTGCAGGTTGGTTGGTAAGTAGTGAGTGGGTGGGGTCAGAGGGGAGGGGTATAGGAGGAGCCTAGTCAGAGAGGAGGGGTGTAGGAGGAGCTGGGTCAGAGAGGAGGGGTATAGGAGGAGCCTAGTCAGAGTGGGTGGGGTCAGAGAGGAGGGGTTCAGGAGCAGCCTAGTCAGAGTGGGTCGGGTCAGAGAGGAGGGGTGTAGGAGGAGCTGGGTCAGAGAGGAGGGGTATAGGAGGAGCTGGGTCAGATAGGAGGGGTATAGGAGGAGCCAAGTCAGAGTGGGTGGGGTCAGAGAGGAGGGGTATAGGAGGAGCTGGGTGAGAGAGGAGGGGTATAGGAGGAGCTCGGTCGGAGAGGAGGGGTATAGGAGGAGCCAAGTCAGAGTGGGTGGGGTCAGAGAGGAGGGGTTCAGGAGCAGCCTAGTCAGAGTGGGTGGGGTCAGAGAGGAGGGGTATATGGGTGGGGTCAGAGAGCAGAGGAATAGGTGGAGTAGGATCCTGACTTATTGTGGGAAAGTGCAAATACTTTTTTACTGCACCCCCCTATACTCTCTGATTTCTGTTGGGAGGGGGCAGTCAAAAATGGGGGGTTCAGTATTAAAAGGTGCTTGGGCGCAACGTGAAGGCGATGAGGTGCACAGAATGGCATGGCTTCCAGGTACTTTTTGGGGGGGCTACCATTAGTTTTTATTGCTCTGATCCTCCCTCATGGGGTGTACCCCAAATGGTTAGGGGCAATGGGGGGGGGCAAGATGCTGTTTGACAGTTTCTATTACCAACAGGGGTCACCATACGATTCTTCTGCAGTTATGGTATTGAAAGGTAAAACAAGGAGCATGTGGCTGTATTTTTGCAGGTCGGGTGCCCCAAAATGTTACTGCCAGCAGCAGCAGCCCCCTTCCTCCCCACCCGGCAGATTGGTATAGGTACCTTTAGGACATTTCTGTTGAAAACAGAGGCTATAGCGAATCGCACTACAAAATCCGAGAGCACTAACACTTGCTAAATAAAGGTGGCATCGGAGCATACGAATGAGGCAGGGAGAGGCTACTGTTGGCAATTGGTTTGGTGGGCGATAGTGAATAACCTCGGCATGCAAATAGGCAGAAGTGTGAGGATTGGCAGTGTCTGTAGAGAATTTTGGCATGCTCTTCAGTTGATTTTTTCCTCCTTACGTTGGCTATGAACTACAGGGGAAAGGCCTGGCCTTACTGTTGGGCAAAACATGTTTCATGATTTTAAGAAGTGTAGTCTGGCTGTACTGAGAGGGGCTGTACAGTACGGTAAATGTCTGTATACCCCTGCGATGTGCATCCAACTGTCACTTGAGATTGAACAGCGAACGAAGCAGCTGGGTTACTGACTGAATGTAAATGGAAGGCACATAGGAAGGGTGCTTGTGGTCACTCAAATGATTGAAACCTGGTTGATGCACTACCAAAGCTGGGGTACCAGGAGGGAACATTTGAGGGGTATTGAGATGGTGGTGTGCAGAGGTCAACATATGTTTCAGAGACACAGAGGTACTGCGGTCCTGGTCCCACATTGGGGGTAGACAAAAGTCCCTGCTAAAGATTTCTGTCCAACTGTTATCACATTTTGTGCAGCCTGGCTCCCTCTGTAAGGATTCCCCAGTGTCTTTCGATCCTACAGATGACTGTAGCAAAGTTCCCAAATTTTTTCTTGGCCTCATACTCCCAAAGGAGTGCCTGACATTTGCCAGCCTAACGATACTCACATTCTGGGAAAAACCTCACTAACCATGCATATTTATGTACCACACATGGCAAATCCTTACAATTGCAGAACATCATATTGCACTTGTCATCTTTGAGGTACTGTAAGTATTTGGATTTGAGGGTAATATTCATCCTTGCTTGCTCTCTCCCATCTGAAGTCTACGGTGCTGCTATTCCTTTCTCACATCTCCCTTCAAAGAGACACGCGACACACAGACTCAACCACTCAGCAAACATATATGCTTTGACGTTTTCATATTGCTGTTTACTTTCTAATTATTCCCCCTTCACCACAAATACAGGCCTGCCATTCCTCATCCCCTCAGTCAACGCAGTCCTTCACTCTTTAGGCCCTGCAAGACCACCATGAACAAGAATCATGTTAGCAAGCAGAAGAAAAGCCTCAGTGTGCGCTTTTGTTCATACTGCTGCCCTCTAGTAACACTTCATGGCAACTGCAGCATAAGAATGGGACTGAGAAGAGGGCTGTCCTATGCAAATAATATCCTCCCATGCACACTTTCTTCTGAGACGGTCGGCGGCTTGTGCCGTGATACCACCTCCAACATATGGTCTTCAACCAAATTTTAAAAAAGCCCACCTGCCTTAGACGAAGGATTTTGCCACTCAAAGGAAGCACATGGGGACATCACCCTCATTTAGCAGGGTCCTAAATTGCCTGCTGTCAGCCTGTATACAGAACAAGGGCGTTCGTGGGCGTTCGTGAGCGTTCCTCAAAGGAAGGAGGTGGGTGATTAAATTCACAGTGCCAGGGCAGGCCCAGCCCAGCCCAGCCCAGCTCAGCCCTGCACAGCCCAGCCCGGCACAGCGCACTGCTGTGGAGGTCCATTCCTTCACATCCTGCAGCAGGCATGATGCAGACCTATTAGAGCAAAGGCTTGACTCTGCCCTTGTCTGTCTCTTAAAGGAAACAATCTTTGTAGCTTCTTATTGCACCTAATAAATGGACTCTAGCTTGCCTCAAATTTGACCCATCATTTCATTAGCCAGAGCTCATACTTGACCTTTATTTCTATCCAAGCTCACTGACACAAAACCCCTGATTTGAGCAAGTGGCTCATACCAAAATAAAAAATCACCATCATCCAACCTATTTTACAACAAGTGTAGCCCCTTCCTCTTATTCTTGTGCTCAGTTATAACCCCCAATACCACAATTGCACTCTGCAATTCACCAAACTTAAAGGACAAAGAATGAAGACATTGATAAAGGAAGATAAGGCCTTGTCCCTATTGCACCTACTTGAGAGATAGGGCGGTTGGTAGAAGGTCATGAGGGAAAACATTGAAATTTCGGGACACACATGCCAAAAAGAGTGTCCACTTTTCTCCTCTGTTACCAAGAAAAAAAAAATTTGCCAAAAAAAAAAATATTCACTTTTTGAAAATTTCCACCTTGGGATACTTCTACAGCATCGGCAGGATTCGAACCCTGGCCTGTGAGGGCTGTCCCCACCAAAGGTACAAGACTTACCTTTGAGCTATAGCTCCTTGGTGGTCTAGAGGATTGCAGTAGTAACTATAAGCAACATACAGGCCTTGGTGTCCTTCCCTGCGGCATCCATTGCACATGAAAAGGATGACCATGACATAAGGACAATTTGATAGGCTACTTACATGGAAACCAGTGTGGTCCAGCGGGTAAGTGCCTGCCTTCCATCCAGGCAACCAGGGTTCAAATCCCGGGTTCGGCACCAGGTGACTGATGGTGGCAGAGCAGAGGTAAGTTGGAGGTGGGCCTAAAGGGCCAATTGGTAAGTAAAATGTGTCTGTGTGTTGTGTAAGAGTGGAATCATGCCTAGTGAATGAGGGATAGCAGGTTGGTTGGTAAGTAGTGAGTGGGTGGGGTCAGAGGGGAGGAGTATAGGAGGAGCCTAGTCAGAGTGGGTGGGGTCAGAGAGGAGGGGTGTAGGAGGAGCTGGGTCAGAGAGGAGGGGTATAGGAGGAGCCTAGTCAGAGTGGGTGGGGTCAGAGAGGAGGGGTTCAGGAGCAGCCTAGTCAGAGTGGGTGGGGTCAGAGAGGAGGGGTGTAGGAGGAGCTGGGTCAGAGAGGAGGGGTATAGGAGGAGCTCGGTCGGAGAGGAGGGGTATAGGAGGAGCCAAGTCAGAGTGGGTGGGGTCAGAGAGGAGGGGTTCAGGAGCAGCCTAGTCAGAGTGGGTGGGGTCAGAGAGGAGGGGTATATGGGTGGGGTCAGAGAGCAGAGGAATAGGTGGAGTAGGATCCTGACTTATTGTGGGAAAGTGCAAATACTTTTTTACTGCACCCCCTATACTCTCTGATTTCTGTTGGGAGGGGGCAGTCAAAAATGGGGGGTTCAGTATTAAAAGGTGCTTGGGCGCAACGTGAAGGCGATGATGTGCACAGAATGGCATGGCTTCCAGGTACTTTTGGGGGGGCTACCATTAGTTTTTATTGCTCTGATCCTCCCTCATGGGGTGTACCCCAAATGGTTAGGGGCAATGGGGGGGGAGGCAAGATGCTGTTTGACAGTTTCTATTACCAACAGGGGTCACCATACGATTCTTCTGCAGTTATGGTATTGAAAGGTAAAACAAGGAGCATGTGGCTGTATTTTTGCAGGTCGGGTGCCCCAAAATGTTACTGCCAGCAGCAGCAGCCCCCTTCCTCCCCACCCGGCAGATTGGTATAGGTACCTTTAGGACATTTCTGTTGAAAACAGAGGCTATAGCGAATCGCACTACAAAATCCGAGAGCACTAACACTTGCTAAATAAAGGTGGCATCGGAGCATACGAATGAGGCAGGGAGAGGCTACTGTTGGCAATTGGTTTGGTGGGCGATAGTGAATAACCTCGGCATGCAAATAGGCAGAAGTGTGAGGATTGGCAGTGTCTGTAGAGAATTTTGGCATGCTCTTCAGTTGATTTTTTCCTCCTTACGTTGGCTATGAACTACAGGGGAAAGGCCTGGCCTTACTGTTGGGCAAAACATGTTTCATGATTTTAAGAAGTGTAGTCTGGCTGTACTGAGAGGGGCTGTACAGTACGGTAAATGTCTGTATACCCCTGCGATGTGCATCCAACTGTCACTTGAGATTGAACAGCGAACGAAGCAGCTGGGTTACTGACTGAATGTAAATGGAAGGCACATAGGAAGGGTGCTTGTGGTCACTCAAATGATTGAAACCTGGTTGATGCACTACCAAAGCTGGGGTACCAGGAGGGAACATTTGAGGGGTATTGAGATGGTGGTGTGCAGAGGTCAACATATGTTTCAGAGACACAGAGGTACTGCGGTCCTGGTCCCACATTGGGGGTAGACAAAAGTCCCTGCTAAAGATTTCTGTCCAACTGTTATCACATTTTGTGCAGCCTGGCTCCCTCTGTAAGGATTCCCCAGTGTCTTTCGATCCTACAGATGACTGTAGCAAACTTCCCAAATTTTTTCTTGGCCTCATACTCCCAAAGGAGTGCCTGACATTTGCCAGCCTAACGATACTCACATTCTGGGAAAAACCTCACTAACCATGCATATTTATGTACCACACATGGCAAATCCTTACAATTGCAGAACATCATATTGCACTTGTCATCTTTGAGGTACTGTAAGTATTTGGATTTGAGGGTAATATTCATCCTTGCTTGCTCTCTCCCATCTGAAGTCTACGGTGCTGCTATTCCTTTCTCACATCTCCCTTCAAAGAGACACGCGACACACAGACTCAACCACTCAGCAAACATATATGCTTTGACGTTTTCATATTGCTGTTTACTTTCTAATTATTCCCCCTTCACCACAAATACAGGCCTGCCATTCCTCATCCCCTCAGTCAACGCAGTCCTTCACTCTTTAGGCCCTGCAAGACCACCATGAACAAGAATCATGTTAGCAAGCAGAAGAAAAGCCTCAGTGTGCGCTTTTGTTCATACTGCTGCCCTCTAGTAACACTTCATGGCAACTGCAGCATAAGAATGGGACTGAGAAGAGGGCTGTCCTATGCAAATAATATCCTCCCATGCACACTTTCTTCTGAGACGGTCGGCGGCTTGTGCCGTGATACCACCTCCAACATATGGTCTTCAACCAAATTTTAAAAAAGCCCACCTGCCTTAGACGAAGGATTTTGCCACTCAAAGGAAGCACATGGGGACATCACCCTCATTTAGCAGGGTCCTAAATTGCCTGCTGTCAGCCTGTATACAGAACAAGGGCGTTCGTGGGCGTTCGTGAGCGTTCCTCAAAGGAAGGAGGTGGGTGATTAAATTCACAGTGCCAGGGCAGGCCCAGCCCAGCCCAGCCCAGCTCAGCCCTGCACAGCCCAGCCCGGCACAGCGCACTGCTGTGGAGGTCCATTCCTTCACATCCTGCAGCAGGCATGATGCAGACCTATTAGAGCAAAGGCTTGACTCTGCCCTTGTCTGTCTCTTAAAGGAAACAATCTTTGTAGCTTCTTATTGCACCTAATAAATGGACTCTAGCTTGCCTCAAATTTGACCCATCATTTCATTAGCCAGAGCTCATACTTGACCTTTATTTCTATCCAAGCTCACTGACACAAAACCCCTGATTTGAGCAAGTGGCTCATACCAAAATAAAAAATCACCATCATCCAACCTATTTTACAACAAGTGTAGCCCCTTCCTCTTATTCTTGTGCTCAGTTATAACCCCCAATACCACAATTGCACTCTGCAATTCACCAAACTTAAAGGACAAAGAATGAAGACATTGATAAAGGAAGATAAGGCCTTGTCCCTATTGCACCTACTTGAGAGATAGGGCGGTTGGTAGAAGGTCATGAGGGAAAACATTGAAATTTCGGGACACACATGCCAAAAAGAGTGTCCACTTTTCTCCTCTGTTACCAAGAAAAAAAAAAATTTGCCAAAAAAAAAAATATTCACTTTTTGAAAATTTCCACCTTGGGATACTTCTACAGCATCGGCAGGATTCGAACCCTGGCCTGTGAGGGCTGTCCCCACCAAAGGTACAAGACTTACCTTTGAGCTATAGCTCCTTGGTGGTCTAGAGGATTGCAGTAGTAACTATAAGCAACATACAGGCCTTGGTGTCCTTCCCTGCGGCATCCATTGCACATGAAAAGGATGACCATGACATAAGGACAATTTGATAGGCTACTTACATGGAAACCAGTGTGGTCCAGCGGGTAAGTGCCTGCCTTCCATCCAGGCAACCAGGGTTCAAATCCCGGGTTCGGCACCAGGTGACTGATGGTGGCAGAGCAGAGGTAAGTTGGAGGTGGGCCTAAAGGGCCAATTGGTAAGTAAAATGTGTCTGTGTGTTGTGTAAGAGTGGAATCATGCCTAGTGAATGAGGGATAGCAGGTTGGTTGGTAAGTAGTGAGTGGGTGGGGTCAGAGGGGAGGAGTATAGGAGGAGCCTAGTCAGAGTGGGTGGGGTCAGAGAGGAGGGGTGTAGGAGGAGCTGGGTCAGAGAGGAGGGGTATAGGAGGAGCCTAGTCAGAGTGGGTGGGGTCAGAGAGGAGGGGTTCAGGAGCAGCCTAGTCAGAGTGGGTGGGGTCAGAGAGGAGGGGTGTAGGAGGAGCTGGGTCAGAGAGGAGGGGTATAGGAGGAGCTCGGTCGGAGAGGAGGGGTATAGGAGGAGCCAAGTCAGAGTGGGTGGGGTCAGAGAGGAGGGGTTCAGGAGCAGCCTAGTCAGAGTGGGTGGGGTCAGAGAGGAGGGGTATATGGGTGGGGTCAGAGAGCAGAGGAATAGGTGGAGTAGGATCCTGACTTATTGTGGGAAAGTGCAAATACTTTTTTACTGCACCCCCTATACTCTCTGATTTCTGTTGGGAGGGGGCAGTCAAAAATGGGGGGTTCAGTATTAAAAGGTGCTTGGGCGCAACGTGAAGGCGATGATGTGCACAGAATGGCATGGCTTCCAGGTACTTTTGGGGGGGCTACCATTAGTTTTTATTGCTCTGATCCTCCCTCATGGGGTGTACCCCAAATGGTTAGGGGCAATGGGGGGGGAGGCAAGATGCTGTTTGACAGTTTCTATTACCAACAGGGGTCACCATACGATTCTTCTGCAGTTATGGTATTGAAAGGTAAAACAAGGAGCATGTGGCTGTATTTTTGCAGGTCGGGTGCCCCAAAATGTTACTGCCAGCAGCAGCAGCCCCCTTCCTCCCCACCCGGCAGATTGGTATAGGTACCTTTAGGACATTTCTGTTGAAAACAGAGGCTATAGCGAATCGCACTACAAAATCCGAGAGCACTAACACTTGCTAAATAAAGGTGGCATCGGAGCATACGAATGAGGCAGGGAGAGGCTACTGTTGGCAATTGGTTTGGTGGGCGATAGTGAATAACCTCGGCATGCAAATAGGCAGAAGTGTGAGGATTGGCAGTGTCTGTAGAGAATTTTGGCATGCTCTTCAGTTGATTTTTTCCTCCTTACGTTGGCTATGAACTACAGGGGAAAGGTCTGGCCTTACTGTTGGGCAAAACATGTTTCATGATTTTAAGAAGTGTAGTCTGGCTGTACTGAGAGGGGCTGTACAGTACGGTAAATGTCTGTATACCCCTGCGATGTGCATCCAACTGTCACTTGAGATTGAACAGCGAACGAAGCAGCTGGGTTACTGACTGAATGTAAATGGAAGGCACATAGGAAGGGTGCTTGTGGTCACTCAAATGATTGAAACCTGGTTGATGCACTACCAAAGCTGGGGTACCAGGAGGGAACATTTGAGGGGTATTGAGATGGTGGTGTGCAGAGGTCAACATATGTTTCAGAGACACAGAGGTACTGCGGTCCTGGTCCCACATTGGGGGTAGACAAAAGTCCCTGCTAAAGATTTCTGTCCAACTGTTATCACATTTTGTGCAGCCTGGCTCCCTCTGTAAGGATTCCCCAGTGTCTTTCGATCCTACAGATGACTGTAGCAAACTTCCCAAATTTTTTCTTGGCCTCATACTCCCAAAGGAGTGCCTGACATTTGCCAGCCTAACGATACTCACATTCTGGGAAAAACCTCACTAACCATGCATATTTATGTACCACACATGGCAAATCCTTACAATTGCAGAACATCATATTGCACTTGTCATCTTTGAGGTACTGTAAGTATTTGGATTTGAGGGTAATATTCCTCCTTGCTTGCTCTCTCCCATCTGAAGTCTACGGTGCTGCTATTCCTTTCTCACATCTCCCTTCAAAGAGACACGCGACACACAGACTCAATCACTCAGCAAACATATATGCTTTGACGTTTTCATATTGCTGTTTACCTTCTAATTATTCCCCCTTCACCACAAATACAGGCCTGCCATTCCTCATCCCCTCAGTCAACGCAGTCCTTCACTCTTTAAGCCCTGCAAGACCACCATGAACAAGAATCATGTCAGCAAGCAGAAGAAAAGCCTCAGTGTGCGCTTTTGTTCATACTGCTGCCCTCTAGTAACACTTCATGGCAACTGCAGCATAAGAATGGGACTGAGAAGAGGGCTGTCCTATGCAAATAATATCCTCCCATGCACACTTTCTTCTGAGACGGTCGGCGGCTTGTGCCGTGATACCACCTCCAACATATGGTCTTCAACCAAATTTTAAAAAAGCCCACCTGCCTTAGACGAAGGATTTTGCCACTCAAAGGAAGCACATGGGGACATCACCCTCATTTAGCAGGGTCCTAAATTGCCTGCTGTCAGCCTGTATACAGAACAAGGGCGTTCGTGGGCGTTCGTGAGCGTTCCTCAAAGGAAGGAGGTGGGTGATTAAATTCACAGTGCCAGGGCAGGCCCAGCCCAGCCCAGCCCAGCCCAGCCCAGCCCAGCCCAGCTCAGCCCTGCACAGCCCAGCCCGGCACAGCGCACTGCTGTGGAGGTCCATTCCTTCACATCCTGCAGCAGGCATGATGCAGACCTATTAGAGCAAAGGCTTGACTCTGCCCTTGTCTGTCTCTTAAAGGAAACAATCTTTGTAGCTTCTTATTGCACCTAATAAATGGACTCTAGCTTGCCTCAAACTTGACCCATCATTTCATTAGCCAGAGCTCATGCTTGACCTTTATTTCTATCCAAGCTCACTGACACAAAACCCCTGATTTGAGCAAGTGGCTCATACCAAAATAAAAAATCACCATCATCCAACCTATTTTACAACAAGTGTAGCCCCTTCCTCTTATTCTTGTGCTCAGTTATAACCCCCAATACCACAATTGCACTCTGCAATTCACCAAACTTAAAGGACAAAGAATGAAGACATTGATAAAGGAAGATAAGGCCTTGTCCCTATTGCACCTACTTGAGAGATAGGGCGGTTGGTAGAAGGTCATGAGGGAAAACATTGAAATTTCGGGACACACATGCCAAAAAGAGTGTCCACTTTTCTCCTCTGTTACCAAGTAAAAAAAAAATTTGCAAAAAAAAAAAAATATTCACTTTTTGAAAATTTCCACCTTGGGATACTTCTACAGCATTGGCAGGATTCGAACCCTGGCCTGTGAGGGCTGTCCCCACCAAAGGTACAAGACTTACCTTTGAGCTATAGCTCCTTGGTGGTCTAGAGGATTGCAGTAGTAACTATAAGCAACATACAGGCCTTGGTGTCCTTCCCTGCGGCATCCATTGCACATGAAAAGGATGACCATGACATAAGGACAATTTGATAGGCTACTTACATGGAAACCAGTGTGGTCCAGCGGGTAAGTGCCTGCCTTCCATCCAGGCAACCAGGGTTCAAATCCCGGGTTCGGCACCAGGTGACTGATGGTGGCAGAGCAGAGGTAAGTTGGAGGTGGGCCTAAAGGGCCAATTGGTAAGTAAAATGTGTCTGTGTGTTGTGTAAGAGTGGAATCATGCCTAGTGAATGAGGGATTGCAGGTTGGTTGGTAAGTAGTGAGTGGGTGGGGTCAGAGGGGAGGGGTATAGGAGGAGCCTAGTCAGAGTGGGTGGTGTCAGAGAGGAGGGGTGTAGGAGGAGCTGGGTCAGAGAGGAGGGGTATAGGAGGAGCCTAGTCAGAGTGGGTGGGGTCAGAGAGGAGGGGTTCAGGAGCAGCCTAGTGGAGTGGGTGGGGTTAGAGAGGAGGGGTGTAGGAGGAGCTGGGTCAGAGAGGAGGGGTATAGGAGGAGCTGGGTCAGATAGGAGGGGTATAGGAGGAGCCTAGTCAGAGTGGGTGGGGTCAGAGAGGAGGGGTATAGGTGGAGCTGGGTGAGAGAGGAGGGGTATAGGAGGAGCTCGGTCGGAGAGGAGGGGTATAGGAGGAGCCAAGTCAGAGTGGGTGGGGTCAGAGAGGAGGGGTTCAGGAGCAGCCTAGTCAGAGTGGGTGGGGTCAGAGAGGAGGGGTATATGGGTGGGGTCAGAGAGCAGAGGAATAGGTGGAGTAGGATCCTGACTTATTGTGGGAAAGTGCAAATACTTTTTTACTGCACCCCCCTATACTCTCTGATTTCTGTTGGGAGGGGGCAGTCAAAAATGGGGGGTTCAGTATTAAAAGGTGCTTGGGCGCAACGTGAAGGCGATGAGGTGCACAGAATGGCATGGCTTCCAGGTACTTTTTGGGGGGGCTACCATTAGTTTTTATTGCTCTGATCTTCCCTCATGGGGTGTACCCCAAATGGTATGGGGCAATGGGGGGGGGGAGGCAAGATGCTGTTTGACAGTTTCTATTACCAACAGGGGTCACCATACGATTCTTCTGCAGTTATGGTATTGAAAGGTAAAACAAGGAGCATGTGGCTGTATTTTTGCAGGTCGGGTGCCCCAAAATGTTACTGCCAGCAGCAGCAGCCCCCTTCCTCCCCACCCGGCAGATTGGTATAGGTACCTTTAGGACATTTCTGTTGAAAACAGAGGCTATAGCGAATCGCACTACAAATTCCGAGAGCACTAACACTTGCTAAATAAAGGTGGCATCGGAGCATACGAATGAGGCAGGGAGAGGCTACTGTTGGCAATTGGTTTGGTGGGCGATAGTGAATAACCTCGGCATGCAAATAGGCAGAAGTGTGAGGATTGGCAGTGTCTGTAGAGATTTTTGGCATGCTCTTCAGTTGATTTTTTCCTCCTTACGTTGGCTATGAACTACAGGGGAAAGGCCTGGCCTTACTGTTGGGCAAAACATGTTTCATGATTTTAAGAAGTGTAGTCTGGCTGTACTGAGAGGGGCTGTACAGTACGGTAAATGTCTGTATACCCCTGCGATGTGCATCCAACTGTCACTTGAGATTGAACAGCGAACGAAGCAGCTGGGTTACTGACTGAATGTAAATGGAAGGCACATAGGAAGGGTGCTTGTGGTCACTCAAATGATTGAAACCTGGTTGATGCACTACCAAAGCTGGGGTACCAGGAGGGAACATTTGAGGGGTATTGAGATGGTGGTGTGCAGAGGTCAACATATGTTTCAGAGACACAGAGGTACTGCGGTCCTGGTCCCACATTGGGGGTAGACAAAAGTCCCTGCTAAAGATTTCTGTCCAACTGTTATCACATTTTGTGCAGCCTGGCTCCCTCTGTAAGGATTCCCCAGTGTCTTTCGATCCTACAGATGACTGTAGCAAACTTCCCAAATTTTTTCTTGGCCTCATACTCCCAAAGGAGTGCCTGACATTTGCCAGCCTAACGATACTCACATTCTGGGAAAAACCTCACTAACCATGCATATTTATGTACCACACATGGCAAATCCTTACAATTGCAGAACATCATATTGCACTTGTCATCTTTGAGGTACTGTAAGTATTTGGATTTGAGGGTAATATTCATCCTTGCTTGCTCTCTCCCATCTGAAGTCTACGGTGCTGCTATTCCTTTCTCACATCTCCCTTCAAAGAGACACGCGACACACAGACTCAATCACTCAGCAAACATATATGCTTTGACGTTTTCATATTGCTGTTTACCTTCTAATTATTCCCCCTTCACCACAAATACTGGCCTGCCATTCCTCATCCCCTCAGTCAACGCAGTCCTTCACTCTTTAGGCCCTGCAAGACCACCATGAACAAGAATCATGTCAGCAAGCAGAAGAAAAGCCTCAGTGTGCGCTTTTGTTCATACTGCTGCCCTCTAGTAACACTTCATGGCAACTGCAGCATAAGAATGGGACTGAGAAGAGGGCTGTCCTATGCAAATAATATCCTCCCATGCACACTTTCTTCTGAGACGGTCGGCGGCTTGTGCCGTGATACCACCTCCAACATATGGTCTTGAACCAATTTTTAAAAAAGCCCACCTGCCTTAGACGAAGGATTTTGCCACTCAAAGGAAGCACATGGGGACATCACCCTCATTTAGCAGGGTCCTAAATTGCCTGCTGTCAGCCTGTATACAGAACAAGGGCGTTCGTGGGCGTTCGTGAGCGTTCCTCAAAGGAAGGAGGTGGGTGATTAAATTCACAGTGCCAGGGCAGGCCCAGCCCAGCCCAGCCCAGCCCAGCCCAGCCCAGCTCAGCCCTGCACAGCCCAGCCCGGCACAGCGCACTGCTGTGGAGGTCCATTCCTTCACATCCTGCAGCAGGCATGATGCAGACCTATTAGAGCAAAGGCTTGACTCTGCCCTTGTCTGTCTCTTAAAGGAAACAATCTTTGTAGCTTCTTATTGCACCTAATAAATGGACTCTAGCTTGCCTCAAACTTGACCCATCATTTCATTAGCCAGAGCTCATACTTGACCTTTATTTCTATCCAAGCTCACTGACACATAGGAGGAGCCTAGTCAGAGTGGGTGGGGTCAGAGAGGAGGGGTGTAGGAGGAGCTGGGTCAGATAGGAGGGGTATAGGAGGAGCCTAGTCAGAGTGGGTGGGGTCAGAGAGGAGGGGTTCAGGAGCAGCCTAGTCAGAGTGGGTGGGGTCAGAGAGGAGGGGTGTAGGAGGAGCTCGGTCGGAGAGGAGGGGTTCAGGAGCAGCCTAGTCAGAGTGGGTGGGGTCAGAGAGGAGGGGTGTAGGAGGAGCTGGGTCAGAGAGGAGGGGTATAGGAGGAGCTCGGTCGGAGAGGAGGGGTATAGGAGGAGCCAAGTCAGAATGGGTGGGGTCAGAGAGGAGGGGTTCAGGAGCAGCCTAGTCAGAGTGGGTGGGGTCAGAGAGGAGGGGTATATGGGTGGGGTCAGAGAGCAGAGGAATAGGTGGAGTAGGATCCTGACTTATTGTGGGAAAGTGCAAATACTTTTTTACTGCACCCCCCTATACTCTCTGATTTCTGTTGGGAGGGGGCAGTCAAAAATGGGGGGTTCAGTATTAAAAGGTGCTTGGGCGCAACGTGAAGGCGATGAGGTGCACAGAATGGCATGGCTTCCAGGTACTTTTTGGGGGGCTACCATTAGTTTTTATTGCTCTGATCTTACCTCATGGGGTGTACCCCAAATGGTTAGGGGCAACGGGGGGGGGGAGGCAAGATGCTGTTTGACAGTTTCTATTACCAACAGGGGTCACCATACGATTCTTCTGCAGTTATGGTATTGAAAGGTAAAACAAGGAGCATGTGGCTGTATTTTTGCAGGTCGGGTGCCCCAAAATGTTACTGCCAGCAGCAGCAGCCCCCTTCCTCCCCACCCGGCAGATTGGTATAGGTACCTTTAGGACATTTCTGTTGAAAACAGAGGCTATAGCGAATCGCACTACAAAATCCGAGAGCACTAACACTTGCTAAATAAAGGTGGCATCGGAGAATACGAATGAGGCAGGGAGAGGCTACTGTTGGCAATTGGTTTGGTGGGCGATAGTGAATAACCTCGGCATGCAAATAGGCAGAAGTGTGAGGATTGGCAGTGTCTGTAGAGAATTTTGGCATGCTCTTCAGTTGATTTTTTCCTCCTTACGTTGGCTATGAACTACAGGGGAAAGGCCTGGCCTTACTGTTGGGCAAAACATGTTTCATGATTTTAAGAAGTGTAGTCTGGCTGTACTGAGAGGGGCTGTACAGTACGGTAAATGTCTGTATACCCCTGCGATGTGCATCCAACTGTCACTTGAGATTGAACAGCGAACGAAGCAGCTGGGTTACTGACTGAATGTAAATGGAAGGCACATAGGAAGGGTGCTTGTGGTCACTCAAATGATTGAAACCTGGTTGATGCACTACCAAAGCTGGGGTACCAGGAGGGAACATTTGAGGGGTATTGAGATGGTGGTGTGCAGAGGTCAACATATGTTTCAGAGACACAGAGGTACTGCGGTCCTGGTCCCACATTGGGGGTAGACAAAAGTCCCTGCTAAAGATTTCTGTCCAACTGTTATCACATTTTGTGCAGCCTGGCTCCCTCTGTAAGGATTCCCCAGTGTCTTTCGATCCTACAGATGACTGTAGCAAACTTCCCAAATTTTTTCTTGGCCTCATACTCCCAAAGGAGTGCCTGACATTTGCCAGCCTAACGATACTCACATTCTGGGAAAAACCTCACTAACCATGCATATTTATGTACCACACATGGCAAATCCTTACAATTGCAGAACATCATATTGCACTTGTCATCTTTGAGGTACTGTAAGTATTTGGATTTGAGGGTAATATTCATCCTTGCTTGCTCTCTCCCATCTGAAGTCTACGGTGCTGCTATTCCTTTCTCACATCTCCCTTCAAAGAGACACGCGACACACAGACTCAATCACTCAGCAAACATATATGCTTTGACGTTTTCATATTGCTGTTTACCTTCTAATTATTCCCCCTTCACCACAAATACTGGCCTGCCATTCCTCATCCCCTCAGTCAACGCAGTCCTTCACTCTTTAGGCCCTGCAAGACCACCATGAACAAGAATCATGTCAGCAAGCAGAAGAAAAGCCTCAGTGTGCGCTTTTGTTCATACTGCTGCCCTCTAGTAACACTTCATGGCAACTGCAGCATAAGAATGGGACTGAGAAGAGGGCTGTCCTATGCAAATAATATCCTCCCATGCACACTTTCTTCTGAGACGGTCGGCGGCTTGTGCCGTGATACCACCTCCAACATATGGTCTTGAACCAATTTTTAAAAAAGCCCACCTGCCTTAGACGAAGGATTTTGCCACTCAAAGGAAGCACATGGGGACATCACCCTCATTTAGCAGGGTCCTAAATTGCCTGCTGTCAGCCTGTATACAGAACAAGGGCGTTCGTGGGCGTTCGTGAGCGTTCCTCAAAGGAAGGAGGTGGGTGATTAAATTCACAGTGCCAGGGCAGGCCCAGCCCAGCCCAGCCCAGCCCAGCCCAGCCCAGCTCAGCCCTGCACAGCCCAGCCCGGCACAGCGCACTGCTGTGGAGGTCCATTCCTTCACATCCTGCAGCAGGCATGATGCAGACCTATTAGAGCAAAGGCTTGACTCTGCCCTTGTCTGTCTCTTAAAGGAAACAATCTTTGTAGCTTCTTATTGCACCTAATAAATGGACTCTAGCTTGCCTCAAACTTGACCCATCATTTCATTAGCCAGAGCTCATACTTGACCTTTATTTCTATCCAAGCTCACTGACACATAGGAGGAGCCTAGTCAGAGTGGGTGGGGTCAGAGAGGAGGGGTGTAGGAGGAGCTGGGTCAGATAGGAGGGGTATAGGAGGAGCCTAGTCAGAGTGGGTGGGGTCAGAGAGGAGGGGTTCAGGAGCAGCCTAGTCAGAGTGGGTGGGGTCAGAGAGGAGGGGTGTAGGAGGAGCTCGGTCGGAGAGGAGGGGTTCAGGAGCAGCCTAGTCAGAGTGGGTGGGGTCAGAGAGGAGGGGTGTAGGAGGAGCTGGGTCAGAGAGGAGGGGTATAGGAGGAGCTCGGTCGGAGAGGAGGGGTATAGGAGGAGCCAAGTCAGAATGGGTGGGGTCAGAGAGGAGGGGTTCAGGAGCAGCCTAGTCAGAGTGGGTGGGGTCAGAGAGGAGGGGTATATGGGTGGGGTCAGAGAGCAGAGGAATAGGTGGAGTAGGATCCTGACTTATTGTGGGAAAGTGCAAATACTTTTTTACTGCACCCCCCTATACTCTCTGATTTCTGTTGGGAGGGGGCAGTCAAAAATGGGGGGTTCAGTATTAAAAGGTGCTTGGGCGCAACGTGAAGGCGATGAGGTGCACAGAATGGCATGGCTTCCAGGTACTTTTTGGGGGGCTACCATTAGTTTTTATTGCTCTGATCTTACCTCATGGGGTGTACCCCAAATGGTTAGGGGCAACGGGGGGGGGGAGGCAAGATGCTGTTTGACAGTTTCTATTACCAACAGGGGTCACCATACGATTCTTCTGCAGTTATGGTATTGAAAGGTAAAACAAGGAGCATGTGGCTGTATTTTTGCAGGTCGGGTGCCCCAAAATGTTACTGCCAGCAGCAGCAGCCCCCTTCCTCCCCACCCGGCAGATTGGTATAGGTACCTTTAGGACATTTCTGTTGAAAACAGAGGCTATAGCGAATCGCACTACAAAATCCGAGAGCACTAACACTTGCTAAATAAAGGTGGCATCGGAGAATACGAATGAGGCAGGGAGAGGCTACTGTTGGCAATTGGTTTGGTGGGCGATAGTGAATAACCTCGGCATGCAAATAGGCAGAAGTGTGAGGATTGGCAGTGTCTGTAGAGAATTTTGGCATGCTCTTCAGTTGATTTTTTCCTCCTTACGTTGGCTATGAACTACAGGGGAAAGGCCTGGCCTTACTGTTGGGCAAAACATGTTTCATGATTTTAAGAAGTGTAGTCTGGCTGTACTGAGAGGGGCTGTACAGTACGGTAAATGTCTGTATACCCCTGCGATGTGCATCCAACTGTCACTTGAGATTGAACAGCGAACGAAGCAGCTGGGTTACTGACTGAATGTAAATGGAAGGCACATAGGAAGGGTGCTTGTGGTCACTCAAATGATTGAAACCTGGTTGATGCACTACCAAAGCTGGGGTACCAGGAGGGAACATTTGAGGGGTATTGAGATGGTGGTGTGCAGAGGTCAACATATGTTTCAGAGACACAGAGGTACTGCGGTCCTGGTCCCACATTGGGGGTAGACAAAAGTCCCTGCTAAAGATTTCTGTCCAACTGTTATCACATTTTGTGCAGCCTGTCTCCCTCTGTAAGGATTCCCCAGTGTCTTTCGATCCTACAGATGACTGTAGCAAACTTCCCAAATTTTTTCTTGGCCTCATACTCCCAAAGGAGTGCCTGACATTTGCCAGCCTAACGATACTCACATTCTGGGAAAAACCTCACTAACCATGCATATTTATGTACCACACATGGCAAATCCTTACAATTGCAGAACATCATATTGCACTTGTCATCTTTGAGGTACTGTAAGTATTTGGATTTGAGGGTAATATTCATCCTTGCTTGCTCTCTCCCATCTGAAGTCTACGGTGCTGCTATTCCTTTCTCACATCTCCCTTCAAAGAGACACGCGACACACAGACTCAATCACTCAGCAAACATATATGCTTTGACGTTTTCATATTGCTGTTTACCTTCTAATTATTCCCCCTTCACCACAAATACTGGCCTGCCATTCCTCATCCCCTCAGTCAACGCAGTCCTTCACTCTTTAGGCCCTGCAAGACCACCATGAACAAGAATCATGTCAGCAAGCAGAAGAAAAGCCTCAGTGTGCGCTTTTGTTCATACTGCTGCCCTCTAGTAACACTTCATGGCAACTGCAGCATAAGAATGGGACTGAGAAGAGGGCTGTCCTATGCAAATAATATCCTCCCATGCACACTTTCTTCTGAGACGGTCGGCGGCTTGTGCCGTGATACCACCTCCAACATATGGTCTTCAACCAAATTTTAAAAAAGCCCACCTGCCTTAGACGAAGGATTTTGCCACTCAAAGGAAGCACATGGGGACATCACCCTCATTTAGCAGGGTCCTAAATTGCCTGCTGTCAGCCTGTATACAGAACAAGGGCGTTCGTGGGCGTTCGTGAGCGTTCCTCAAAGGAAGGAGGTGGGTGATTAAATTCACAGTGCCAGGGCAGGCCCAGCCCAGCCCAGCCCAGCCCAGCCCAGCCCAGCCCAGCCCTGCACAGCCCAGCCCGGCACAGCGCACTGCTGTGGAGGTCCATTCCTTCACATCCTGCAGCAGGCATGATGCAGACCTATTAGAGCAAAGGCTTGACTCTGCCCTTGTCTGTCTCTTAAAGGAAACAATCTTTGTAGCTTCTTATTGCACCTAATAAATGGACTCTAGCTTGCCTCAAACTTGACCCATCATTTCATTAGCCAGAGCTCATACTTGACCTTTATTTCTATCCAAGCTCACTGACACAAAACCCCTGATTTGAGCAAGTGGCTCATACCAAAATAAAAAATCACCATCATCCAACCTATTTTACAACAAGTGTAGCCCCTTCCTCTTATTCTTGTGCTCAGTTATAACCCCCAATACCACAATTGCACTCTGCAATTCACCAAACTTAAAGGACAAAGAATGAAGACATTGATAAAGGAAGATAAGGCCTTGTCCCTATTGCACCTACTTGAGAGATAGGGCGGTTGGTAGAAGGTCATGAGGGAAAACATTGAAATTTCGGGACACACATGCCAAAAAGAGTGTCCACTTTTCTCCTCTGTTACCAAGTAAAAAAAAAATTTGCCAAAAAAAAGAAAATATTCACTTTTTGAAAATTTCCACCTTGGGATACTTCTACAGCATTGGCAGGATTCGAACCCTGGCCTGTGAGGGCTGTCTCCACCAAAGGTACAAGACTTACCTTTGAGCTATAGCTCCTTGGTGGTCTAGAGGATTGCAGTAGTAACTATAAGCAACATACAGGCCTTGGTATCCTTCCATGCGGCATCCATTGCACATGAAAAGGATGACCATGACATAAGGACAATTTGATAGGCTACTTACATGGAAACCAGTGTGGTCCAGCGGGTAAGTGCCTGCCTTCATCCAGGCAACCAGGGTTCAAATCCCGGGTTCGGCACCAGGTGACTGATGGTGGCAGAGCAGAGGTAAGTTGGAGGTGGGCCTAAAGGGCCAATTGGTAAGTAAAATGTGTCTGTGTGTTGTGTAAGAGTGGAATCATGCCTAGTGAATGAGGGATTGCAGGTTGGTTGGTAAGTAGTGAGTGGGTGGGGTCAGAGGGGAGGGGTATAGGAGGAGCCTAGTCAGAGTGGGTAGGGTCAGAGAGGAGGGGTGTAGGAGGAGCTGGGTCAGAGAGGAGGGGTATAGGAGGAGCCTAGTCAGAGTGGGTGGGGTCAGAGAGGAGGGGTTCAGGAGCAGCCTAGTCAGAGTGGGTGGGGTCAGAGAGGAGGTGTGGGGTGTAGGAGGAGCTGGGTCAGAGAGGAGGGGTATAGGAGGAGCTCGGTCGGAGAGGAGGGGTATAGGAGGAGCCAAGTCAGAATGGGTGGGGTCAGAGAGGAGGGGTTCAGGAGCAGCCTAGTCAGAGTGGGTGGGGTCAGAGAGGAGGGGTATATGGGTGGGGTCAGAGAGCAGAGGAATAGGTGGAGTAGGATCCTGACTTATTGTGGGAAAGTGCAAATACTTTTTTACTGCACCCCCCTATACTCTCTGATTTCTGTTGGGAGGGGGCAGTCAAAAATGGGGGGTTCAGTATTAAAAGGTGCTTGGGCGCAACGTGAAGGCGATGAGGTGCACAGAATGGCATGGCTTCCAGGTACTTTTTGGGGGGGCTACCATTAGTTTTTATTGCTCTGATCCTACCTCATGGGGTGTACCCCAAATGGTTAGGGGCAACGGGGGGGGAGGCAAGATGCTGTTTGACAGTTTCTATTACCAACAGGGGTCACCATACGATTCTTCTGCAGTTATGGTATTGAAAGGTAAAACAAGGAGCATGTGGCTGTATTTTTGCAGGTCGGGTGCCCCAAAATGTTACTGCCAGCAGCAGCAGCCCCCTTCCTCCCCACCCGGCAGATTGGTATAGGTACCTTTAGGACATTTCTGTTGAAAACAGAGGCTATAGCGAATCGCACTACAAAATCCGAGAGCACTAACACTTGCTAAATAAAGGTGGCATCGGAGCATACGAATGAGGCAGGGAGAGGCTACTGTTGGCAATTGGTTTGGTGGGCGATAGTGAATAACCTCGGCATGCAAATAGGCAGAAGTGTGAGGATTGGCAGTGTCTGTAGAGAATTTTGGCATGCTCTTCAGTTGATTTTTTCCTCCTTACGTTGGCTATGAACTACAGGGGAAAGGCCTGGCCTTACTGTTGGGCAAAACATGTTTCATGATTTTAAGAAGTGTAGTCTGGCTGTACTGAGAGGGGCTGTACAGTACGGTAAATGTCTGTATACCCCTGCGATGTGCATCCAACTGTCACTTGAGATTGAACAGCGAACGAAGCAGCTGGGTTACTGACTGAATGTAAATGGAAGGCACATAGGAAGGGTGCTTGTGGTCACTCAAATGATTGAAACCTGGTTGATGCACTACCAAAGCTGGGGTACCAGGAGGGAACATTTGAGGGGTATTGAGATGGTGGTGTGCAGAGGTCAACATATGTTTCAGAGACACAGAGGTACTGCGGTCCTGGTCCCACATTGGGGGTAGACAAAAGTCCCTGCTAAAGATTTCTGTCCAACTGGTATCACATTTTGTGCAGCCTGGCTCCCTCTGTAAGGATTCCCCAGTGTCTTTCGATCCTACAGATGACTGTAGCAAACTTCCCAAATTTTTTCTTGGCCTCATACTCCCAAAGGAGTGCCTGACATTTGCCAGCCTAACGATACTCACATTCTGGGAAAAACCTCACTAACCATGCATATTTATGTACCACACATGGCAAATCCTTACAATTGCAGAACATCATATTGCACTTGTCATCTTTGAGGTACTGTAAGTATTTGGATTTGAGGGTAATATTCATCCTTGCTTGCTCTCTCCCATCTGAAGTCTACGGTGCTGCTATTCCTTTCTCACATCTCCCTTCAAAGAGACACGCGACACACAGACTCAATCACTCAGCAAACATATATGCTTTGACGTTTTCATATTGCTGTTTACCTTCTAATTATTCCCCCTTCACCACAAATACAGGCCTGCCATTCCTCATCCCCTCAGTCAACGCAGTCCTTCACTCTTTAGGCCCTGCAAGACCACCATGAACAAGAATCATGTCAGCAAGCAGAAGAAAAGCCTCAGTGTGCGCTTTTGTTCATACTGCTGCCCTCTAGTAACACTTCATGGCAACTGCAGCATAAGAATGGGACTGAGAAGAGGGCTGTCCTATGCAAATAATATCCTCCCATGCACACTTTCTTCTGAGACGGTCGGCGGCTTGTGCCGTGATACCACCTCTAACATATGGTCTTGAACCAATTTTTAAAAAAGCCCACCTGCCTTAGACGAAGGATTTTACCACTCAAAGGAAGCACATGGGGACATCACCCTCATTTAGCAGGGTCCTAAATTGCCTGCTGTCAGCCTGTATACAGAACAAGGGCGTTCGTGGGCGTTCGTGAGCGTTCCTCAAAGGAAGGAGGTGGGTGATTAAATTCACAGTGCCAGGGCAGGCCCAGCCCAGCCCAGCCCAGCCCAGCCCAGCTCAGCCCTGCACAGCCCAGCCCGGCACAGCGCACTGCTGTGGAGGTCCATTCCTTCACATCCTGCAGCAGGCATGATGCAGACCTATTAGAGCAAAGGCTTGACTCTGCCCTTGTCTGTCTCTTAAAGGAAACAATCTTTGTAGCTTCTTATTGCACCTAATAAATGGACTCTAGCTTGCCTCAAACTTGACCCATCATTTCATTAGCCAGAGCTCATACTTGACCTTTATTTCTATCCAAGCTCACTGACACAAAACCCCTGATTTGAGCAAGTGGCTCATACCAAAATAAAAAATCACCATCATCCAACCTATTTTACAACAAGTGTAGCCCCTTCCTCTTATTCTTGTGCTCAGTTATAACCCCCAATACCACAATTGCACTCTGCAATTCACCAAACTTAAAGGACAAAGAATGAAGACATTGATAAAGGAAGATAAGGCCTTGTCCCTATTGCACCTACTTGAGAGATAGGGCGGTTGGTAGAAGGTCATGAGGGAAAACATTGAAATTTCGGGACACACATGCCAAAAAGAGTGTCCACTTTTCTCCTCTGTTACCAAGTAAAAAAATAATTTGCCAAAAAAAAAAATATTCACTTTTTGAAAATTTCCACCTTGGGATACTTCTACAGCATTGGCAGGATTCGAACCCTGGCCTGTGAGGGCTGTCCCCACCAAAGGTACAAGACTTACCTTTGAGCTATAGCTCCTTGGTGGTCTAGAGGATTGCAGTAGTAACTATAAGCAACATACAGGCCTTGGTGTCCTTCCCTGCGGCATCCATTGCACATGAAAAGGATGACCATGACATAAGGACAATTTGATAGGCTACTTACATGGAAACCAGTGTGGTCCAGCGGGTAAGTGCCTGCCTTCCATCCAGGCAACCAGGGTTCAAATCCCGGGTTCGGCACCAGGTGACTGATGGTGGCAGAGCAGAGGTAAGTTGGAGGTGGGCCTAAAGGGCCAATTGGTAAGTAAAATGTGTCTGTGTGTTGTGTAAGAGTGGAATCATGCCTAGTGAATGAGGGATTGCAGGTTGGTTGGTAAGTAGTGAGTGGGTGGGGTCAGAGGGGAGGGGTTCAGGAGCAGCCTAGTCAGAGTGGGTGGGGTCAGAGAGGAGGGGTTCAGGAGCAGCCTAGTGGAGTGGGTGGGGTTAGAGAGGAGGGGTATATGGGTGGGGTCAGAGAGCAGAGGAATAGGTGGAGTAGGATCCTGACTTATTGTGGGAAAGTGCAAATACTTTTTTACTGCACCCTCCTATACTCTCTGATTTCTGTTGGGAGGGGGCAGTCAAAAATGGGGGGTTCAGTATTAAAAGGTGCTTGGGCGCAACGTGAAGGCGATGAGGTGCACAGACTGGCATGGCTTCCAGGTACTTTTTGGGGGGGCTACCATTAGTTTTTATTGCTCTGATCTTCCCTCATGGGGTGTACCCCAAATGGTATGGGGCAATGGGGGGGGGAGGCAAGATGCTGTTTGACAGTTTCTATTACCAACAGGGGTCACCATACGATTCTTCTGCAGTTATGGTATTGAAAGGTAAAACAAGGAGCATGTGGCTGTATTTTTGCAGGTCGGGTGCCCCAAAATGTTACTGCCAGCAGCAGCAGCCCCCTTCCTCCCCACCCGGCAGATTGGTATAGGTACCTTTAGGACATTTCTGTTGAAAACAGAGGCTATAGCGAATCGCACTACAAATTCCGAGAGCACTAACACTTGCTAAATAAAGGTGGCATCGGAGCATACGAATGAGGCAGGGAGAGGCTACTGTTGGCAATTGGTTTGGTGGGCGATAGTGAATAACCTCGGCATGCAAATAGGCAGAAGTGTGAGGATTGGCAGTGTCTGTAGAGAATTTTGGCATGCTCTTCAGTTGATTTTTTCCTCCTTACGTTGGCTATGAACTACAGGGGAAAGGCCTGGCCTTACTGTTGGGCAAAACATGTTTCATGATTTTAAGAAGTGTAGTCTGGCTGTACTGAGAGGGGCTGTACAGTACGGTAAATGTCTGTATACCCCTGCGATGTGCATCCAACTGTCACTTGAGATTGAACAGCGAACGAAGCAGCTGGGTTACTGACTGAATGTAAATGGAAGGCACATAGGAAGGGTGCTTGTGGTCACTCAAATGATTGAAACCTGGTTGATGCACTACCAAAGCTGGGGTACCAGGAGGGAACATTTGAGGGGTATTGAGATGGTGGTGTGCAGAGGTCAACATATGTTTCAGAGACACAGAGGTACTGCGGTCCTGGTCCCACATTGGGGGTAGACAAAAGTCCCTGCTAAAGATTTCTGTCCAACTGTTATCACATTTTGTGCAGCCTGGCTCCCTCTGTAAGGATTCCCCAGTGTCTTTCGATCCTACAGATGACTGTAGCAAACTTCCCAAATTTTTTCTTGGCCTCATACTCCCAAAGGAGTGCCTGACATTTGCCAGCCTAACGATACTCACATTCTGGGAAAAACCTCACTAACCATGCATATTTATGTACCACACATGGCAAATCCTTACAATTGCAGAACATCATATTGCACTTGTCATCTTTGAGGTACTGTAAGTATTTGGATTTGAGGGTAATATTCATCCTTGCTTGCTCTCTCCCATCTGAAGTCTACGGTGCTGCTATTCCTTTCTCACATCTCCCTTCAAAGAGACACGCGACACACAGACTCAATCACTCAGCAAACATATATGCTTTGACGTTTTCATATTGCTGTTTACCTTCTAATTATTCCCCCTTCACCACAAATACTGGCCTGCCATTCCTCATCCCCTCAGTCAACGCAGTCCTTCACTCTTTAGGCCCTGCAAGACCACCATGAACAAGAATCATGTCAGCAAGCAGAAGAAAAGCCTCAGTGTGCGCTTTTGTTCATACTGCTGCCCTCTAGTAACACTTCATGGCAACTGCAGCATAAGAATGGGACTGAGAAGAGGGCTGTCCTATGCAAATAATATCCTCCCATGCACACTTTCTTCTGAGACGGTCGGCGGCTTGTGCCGTGATACCACCTCCAACATATGGTCTTGAACCAATTTTTAAAAAAGCCCACCTGCCTTAGACGAAGGATTTTGCCACTCAAAGGAAGCACATGGGGACATCACCCTCATTTAGCAGGGTCCTAAATTGCCTGCTGTCAGCCTGTATACAGAACAAGGGCGTTCGTGGGCGTTCGTGAGCGTTCCTCAAAGGAAGGAGGTGGGTGATTAAATTCACAGTGCCAGGGCAGGCCCAGCCCAGCCCAGCCCAGCCCAGCCCAGCCCAGCTCAGCCCTGCACAGCCCAGCCCGGCACAGCGCACTGCTGTGGAGGTCCATTCCTTCACATCCTGCAGCAGGCATGATGCAGACCTATTAGAGCAAAGGCTTGACTCTGCCCTTGTCTGTCTCTTAAAGGAAACAATCTTTGTAGCTTCTTATTGCACCTAATAAATGGACTCTAGCTTGCCTCAAACTTGACCCATCATTTCATTAGCCAGAGCTCATACTTGACCTTTATTTCTATCCAAGCTCACTGACACAAAACCCCTGATTTGAGCAAGTGGCTCATACCAAAATAAAAAATCACCATCATCCAACCTATTTTACAACAAGTGTAGCCCCTTCCTCTTATTCTTGTGCTCAGTTATAACCCCCAATACCACAATTGCACTCTGCAATTCACCAAACTTAAAGGACAAAGAATGAAGACATTGATAAAGGAAGATAAGGCCTTGTCCCTATTGCACCTACTTGAGAGATAGGGCGGTTGGTAGAAGGTCATGAGGGAAAACATTGAAATTTCGGGACACACATGCCAAAAAGAGTGTCCACTTTTCTCCTCTGTTACCAAGTAAAAAAATAATTTGCCAAAAAAAAAAAATATTCACTTTTTGAAAATTTCCACCTTGGGATACTTCTACAGCATTGGCAGGATTCGAACCCTGGCCTGTGAGGACTGTCCCCACCAAAGGTACAAGACTTACCTTTGAGCTATAGCTCCTTGGTGGTCTAGAGGATTGCAGTAGTAACTATAAGCAACATACAGGCCTTGGTGTCCTTCCCTGCGGCATCCATTGCACATGAAAAGGATGACCATGACATAAGGACAATTTGATAGGCTACTTACATGGAAACCAGTGTGATCCAGCGGGTAAGTGCCTGCCTTCCATCCAGGCAACCAGGGTTCAAATCCCGGGTTCGTCACCAGGTGACTGATGGTGGCAGAGCAGAGGTAAGTTGGAGGTGGGCCTAAAGGGCCAATTGGTAAGTAAAATGTGTCTGTGTGTTGTGTAAGAGTGGAATCATGCCTAGTGAATGAGGGATTGCAGGTTGGTTGGTAAGTAGTGAGTGGGTGGGGTCAGAGGGGAGGGGTATAGGAGGAGCCTAGTCAGAGTGGGTGGGGTCAGAGAGGAGGGGTGTAGGAGGAGCTGGGTCAGAGAGGAGGGGTATAGGAGGAGCTCAGTCGGACAGGAGGGGTATAGGAGGAGCCAAGTCAGAATGGGTGAGGTCAGAGAGGAGGGGTTCAGGAAAGCCTAGTCAGAGTGGGTGGGGTCAGAGAGGAGGGGTATATGGGTGGGGTCAGAGAGCAGAGGAATAGGTGGAGTAGGATCCTGCCTTATTGTGGGAAAGTGCAAATACTTTTTTACTGCACCCCCCTATACTCTCTGATATCTGTTGGGAGGGGGCAGTCAAAAATGGGGGGTTCAGTATTAAAAGGTGCTTGGGCGCAACGTGAAGGCGATGAGGTGCACAGAATGGCATGGCTTCCAGGTACTTTTTGGGGGGGCTACCATTAGTTTTTATTGCTCTGATCCTCCCTCATGGGGTGTACCCCAAATGGTTAGGGGCAACGGGGGGGGGGGGGAGGCAAGATGCTGTTTGACAGTTTCTATTACCAACAGGGGTCACCATACGATTCTTCTGCAGTTATGGTATTGAAAGGTAAAACAAGGAGCATGTGGCTGTATTTTTGCAGGTCGGGTGCCCCAAAATGTTACTGCCAGCAGCAGCAGCCCCCTTCCTCCCCACCCGGCAGATTGGTATAGGTACCTTTAGGACATTTCTGTTGAAAACAGAGGCTATAGCGAATCGCACTACAAAATCCGAGAGCACTAACACTTACTAAATAAAGGTGGCATCGGAGCATACGAATGAGGCAGGGAGAGGCTACTGTTGGCAATTGGTTTGGTGGGCGATAGTGAATAACCTCGGCATGCAAATAGGCAGAAGTGTGAGGATTGGCAGTGTCTGTAGAGAATTTTGGCATGCTCTTCAGTTGATTTTTTCCTCCTTACGTTGGCTATGAACTACAGGGGAAAGGCCTGGCCTTACTGTTGGGCAAAACATGTTTCATGATTTTAAGAAGTGTAGTCTGGCTGTACTGAGAGGGGCTGTACAGTACGGTAAATGTCTGTATACCCCTGCGATGTGCATCCAACTGTCACTTGAGATTGAACAGCGAACGAAGCAGCTGGGTTACTGACTGAATGTAAATGGAAGGCACATAGGAAGGGTGCTTGTGGTCACTCAAATGATTGAAACCTGGTTGATGCACTACCAAAGCTGGGGTACCAGGAGGGAACATTTGAGGGGTATTGAGATGGTGGTGTGCAGAGGTCAACATATGTTTCAGAGACACAGAGGTACTGCGGTCCTGGTCCCACATTGGGGGTAGACAAAAGTCCCTGCTAAAGATTTCTGTCCAACTGTTATCCAATTTTGTGCAGCCTGGCTCCCTCTGTAAGGATTCCCCAGTGTCTTTCGATCCTACAGATGACTGTAGCAAACTTCCCAAATTTTTTCTTGGCCTCATACTCCCAAAGGAGTGCCTGACATTTGCCAGCCTAACGATACTCACATTCTGGGAAAAACCTCACTAACCATGCATATTTATGTACCACACATGGCAAATCCTTACAATTGCAGAACATCATATTGCACTTGTCATCTTTGAGGTACTGTAAGTATTTGGATTTGAGGGTAATATTCATCCTTGCTTGCTCTCTCCCATCTGAAGTCTACGGTGCTGCTATTCCTTTCTCACATCTCCCTTCAAAGAGACACGCGACACACAGACTCAATCACTCAGCAAACATATATGCTTTGACGTTTTCATATTGCTGTTTACCTTCTAATTATTCCCCCTTCACCACAAATACAGGCCTGCCATTCCTCATCCCCTCAGTCAATGCAGTCCTTCACTCTTTAGGCCCTGCAAGACCACCATGAACAAGAATCATGTCAGCAAGCAGAAGAAAAGCCTCAGTGTGCGCTTTTGTTCATACTGCTGCCCTCTAGTAACACTTCATGGCAACTGCAGCATAAGAATGGGACTGAGAAGAGGGCTGTCCTATGCAAATAATATCCTCCCATGCACACTTTCTTCTGAGACGGTCGGCGGCTTGTGCCGTGATACCACCTCCAACACATGGTCTTGAACCAATTTTTAAAAAAGCCCACCTGCCTTAGACGAAGGATTTTGCCACTCAAAGGAAGCACATGGGGACATCACCCTCATTTAGCAGGGTCCTAAATTGCCTGCTGTCAGCCTGTATACAGAACAAGGGCGTTCGTGGGCGTTCGTGAGCGTTCCTCAAAGGAAGGAGGTGGGTGATTAAATTCACAGTGCCAGGGCAGGCCCAGCCCAGCCCAGCCCAGCCCAGCCCAGCTCAGCCCTGCACAGCCCAGCCCGGCACAGCGCACTGCTGTGGAGGTCCATTCCTTCACATCCTGCAGCAGGCATGATGCAGACCTATTAGAGCAAAGGCTTGACTCTGCCCTTGTCTGTCTCTTAAAGGAAACAATCTTTGTAGCTTCTTATTGCACCTAATAAATGGACTCTAGCTTGCCTCAAACTTGACCCATCATTTCATTAGCCAGAGCTCATACTTGACCTTTATTTCTATCCAAGCTCACTGACACAAAACCCCTGATTTGAGCAAGTGGCTCATACCAAAATAAAAAATCACCATCATCCAACCTATTTTACAACAAGTGTAGCCCCTTCCTCTTATTCTTGTGCTCAGTTATAACCCCCAATACCACAATTGCACTCTGCAATTCACCAAACTTAAAGGACAAAGAATGAAGACATTGATAAAGGAAGATAAGGCCTTGTCCCTATTGCACCTACTTGAGAGATAGGGCGGTTGGTAGAAGGTCATGAGGGAAAACATTGAAATTTCGGGACACACATGCCAAAAAGAGTGTCCACTTTTCTCCTCTGTTACCAAGTAAAAAAATAATTTGCCAAAAAAAAAAAATATTCACTTTTTGAAAATTTCCACCTTGGGATACTTCTACAGCATTGGCAGGATTCGAACCCTGGCCTGTGAGGGCTGTCCCCACCAAAGGTACAAGACTTACCTTTGAGCTATAGCTCCTTGGTGGTCTAGAGGATTGCAGTAGTAACTATAAGCAACATACAGGCCTTGGTGTCCTTCCCTGCGGCATCCATTGCACATGAAAAGGATGACCATGACATAAGGACAATTTGATAGGCTACTTACATGGAAACCAGTGTGGTCCAGCGGGTAAGTGCCTGCCTTCCATCCAGGCAACCAGGGTTCAAATCCCGGATTCGGCACCAGGTGACTGATGGTGGCAGAGCAGAGGTAAGTTGGAGGTGGGCCTAAAGGGCCAATTGGTAAGTAAAATGTGTCTGTGTGTTGTGTAAGAGTGGAATCATGCCTAGTGAATGAGGGATAGCAGGTTGGTTGGTAAGTAGTGAGTGGGTAGGGTCAGAGGGGAGGGGTATAGGAGGAGCCTAGTCAGAGTGGGTGGGGTCAGAGAGGAGGGGTGTAGGAGGAGCTGGGTCAGATAGGAGGGGTATAGGAGGAGCCAAGTCAGAATGGGTGGGGTCAGAGAGGAGGGGTTCAGGAGCAGCCTAGTCAGAGTGGGTGGGGTCAGAGAGGAGGGGTGTAGGAGGAGCTGGGTCAGAGAGGAGGGGTATAGGAGGAGCTCGGTCGGAGAGGAGGGGTATAGGAGCAGCCTAGTCAGAGTGGGTGGGGTCAGAGAGGAGGGGTATATGGGTGGGGTCAGAGAGCAGAGGAATAGGTGGAGTAGGATCCTGACTTATTGTGGGAAAGTGCAAATACTTTTTTACTGCACCCCCCTATACTCTCTGATTTCTGTTGGGAGGGGGCAGTCAAAAATGGGGGGTTCAGTATTAAAAGGTGCTTGGGCGCAACGTGAAGGCGATGAGGTGCACAGAATGGCATGGCTTCCAGGTACTTTTTGGGGGGGCTACCATTAGTTTTTATTGCTCTGATCCTCCCTCATGGGGTGTACCCCAAATGGTTAGGGGCAACGGGGGGGGAGGCAAGATGCTGTTTGACAGTTTCTATTACCAACAGGGGTCACCATACGATTCTTCTGCAGTTATGGTATTGAAAGGTAAAACAAGGAGCATGTGGCTGTATTTTTGCAGGTCGGGTGCCCCAAAATGTTACTGCCAGCAGCAGCAGCCCCCTTCCTCCCCACCCGGCAGATTGGTATAGGTACCTTTAGGACATTTCTGTTGAAAACAGAGGCTATAGCGAATCGCACTACAAAATCCGAGAGCACTAACACTTGCTAAATAAAGGTGGCATCGGAGCATACGAATGAGGCAGGGAGAGGCTACTGTTGGCAATTGGTTTGGTGGGCGATAGTGAATAACCTCGGCATGCAAATAGGCAGAAGTGTGAGGATTGGCAGTGTCTGTAGAGAATTTTGGCATGCTCTTCAGTTGATTTTTTCCTCCTTACGTTGGCTATGAACTACAGGGGAAAGGCCTGGCCTTACTGTTGGGCAAAACATGTTTCATGATTTTAAGAAGTGTAGTCTGGCTGTACTGAGAGGGGCTGTACAGTACGGTAAATGTCTGTATACCCCTGCGATGTGCATCCAACTGTCACTTGAGATTGAACAGCGAACGAAGCAGCTGGGTTACTGACTGAATGTAAATGGAAGGCACATAGGAAGGGTGCTTGTGGTCACTCAAATGATTGAAACCTGGTTGATGCACTACCAAAGCTGGGGTACCAGGAGGGAACATTTGAGGGGTATTGAGATGGTGGTGTGCAGAGGTCAACATATGTTTCAGAGACACAGAGGTACTGCGGTCCTGGTCCCACATTGGGGGTAGACAAAAGTCCCTGCTAAAGATTTCTGTCCAACTGTTATCACATTTTGTGCAGCCTGGCTCCCTCTGTAAGGATTCCCCAGTGTCTTTCGATCCTACAGATGACTGTAGCAAACTTCCCAAATTTTTTCTTGGCCTCATACTCCCAAAGGAGTGCCTGACATTTGCCAGCCTAACGATACTCACATTCTGGGAAAAACCTCACTAACCATGCATATTTATGTACCACACATGGCAAATCCTTACAATTGCAGAACATCATATTGCACTTGTCATCTTTGAGGTACTGTAAGTATTTGGATTTGAGGGTAATATTCATCCTTGCTTGCTCTCTCCCATCTGAAGTCTACGGTGCTGCTATTCCTTTCTCACATCTCCCTTCAAAGAGACACGCGACACACAGACTCAATCACTCAGCAAACATATATGCTTTGACGTTTTCATATTGCTGTTTACCTTCTAATTATTCCCCCTTCACCACAAATACTGGCCTGCCATTCCTCATCCCCTCAGTCAACGCAGTCCTTCACTCTTTAGGCCCTGCAAGACCACCATGAACAAGAATCATGTCAGCAAGCAGAAGAAAAGCCTCAGTGTGCGCTTTTGTTCATACTGCTGCCCTCTAGTAACACTTCATGGCAACTGCAGCATAAGAATGGGACTGAGAAGAGGGCTGTCCTATGCAAATAATATCCTCCCATGCACACTTTCTTCTGAGACGGTCGGCGGCTTGTGCCGTGATACCACCTCCAACATATGGTCTTCAACCAAATTTTAAAAAAGCCCACCTGCCTTAGACGAAGGATTTTGCCACTCAAAGGAAGCACATGGGGACATCACCCTCATTTAGCAGGGTCCTAAATTGCCTGCTGTCAGCCTGTATACAGAACAAGGGCGTTCGTGGGCGTTCGTGAGCGTTCCTCAAAGGAAGGAGGTGGGTGATTAAATTCACAGTGCCAGGGCAGGCCCAGCCCAGCCCAGCCCAGCCCAGCCCAGCCCAGCTCAGCCCTGCACAGCCCAGCCCGGCACAGCGCACTGCTGTGGAGGTCCATTCCTTCACATCCTGCAGCAGGCATGATGCAGACCTATTAGAGCAAAGGCTTGACTCTGCCCTTGTCTGTCTCTTAAAGGAAACAATCTTTGTAGCTTCTTATTGCACCTAATAAATGGACTCTAGCTTGCCTCAAACTTGACCCATCATTTCATTAGCCAGAGCTCATACTTGACCTTTATTTCTATCCAAGCTCACTGATACAAAACCCCTGATTTGAGCAAGTGGCTCATACCAAAATAAAAAATCACCATCATCCAACCTATTTTACAACAAGTGTAGCCCCTTCCTCTTATTCTTGTGCTCAGTTATAACCCCCAATACCACAATTGCACTCTGCAATTCACCAAACTTAAAGGACAAAGAATGAAGACATTGATAAAGGAAGATAAGGCCTTGTCCCTATTGCACCTACTTGAGAGATAGGGCGGTTGGTAGAAGGTCATGAGGGAAAACATTGAAATTTCGGGACACACATGCCAAAAAGAGTGTCCACTTTTCTCCTCTGTTACCAAGTAAAAAAAAAATTTGCCAAAAAAAAAAAATATTCACTTTTTGAAAATTTCCACCTTGGGATACTTCTACAGCATTGGCAGGATTCGAACCCTGGCCTGTGAGGGCTGTCCCCACCAAAGGTACAAGACTTACCTTTGAGCTATAGCTCCTTGGTGGTCTAGAGGATTGCAGTAGTAACTATAAGCAACATACAGGCCTTGGTGTCCTTCCATGCGGCATCCATTGCACATGAAAAGGATGACCATGACATAAGGACAATTTGATAGGCTACTTACATGGAAACCAGTGTGGTCCAGCGGGTAAGTGCCTGCCTTCCATCCAGGCAACCAGGGTTCAAATCCCGGGTTCGGCACCAGGTGACTGATGGTGGCAGAGCAGAGGTAAGTTGGAGGTGGGCCTAAAGGGCCAATTGGTAAGTAAAATGTGTCTGTGTGTTGTGTAAGAGTGGAATCATGCCTAGTGAATGAGGGATTGCAGGTTGGTTGGTAAGTAGTGAGTGGGTGGGGTCAGAGGGGAGGGGTATAGGAGGAGCCTAGTCAGAGTGGGTGGGGTCAGAGAGGAGGGGTGTAGGAGGAGCTGGGTCAGAGAGGAGGGGTATAGGAGGAGCCTAGTCAGAGTGGGTGGGGTCAGAGAGGAGGGGTGTAGGAGGAGCTGGGTCAGAGAGGAGGGGTATAGGAGGAGCTCGGTCGGAGAGGAGGGGTATAGGAGGAGCCAAGTCAGAATGGGTGGGGTCAGAGAGGAGGGGTTCAGGAGCAGCCTAGTCAGAGTGGGTGGGGTCAGAGAGGAGGGGTATATGGGTGGGGTCAGAGAGCAGAGGAATAGGTGGAGTAGGATCCTGACTTATTGTGGGAAAGTGCAAATACTTTTTTACTGCACCCCCCTATACTCTCTGATTTCTGTTGGGAGGGGGCAGTCAAAAATGGGGGGTTCAGTATTAAAAGGTGCTTGGGCGCAACGTGAAGGCGATGAGGTGCACAGAATGGCATGGCTTCCAGGTACTTTTTGGGGGGGCTACCATTAGTTTTTATTGCTCTGATCCTCCCTCATGGGGTGTACCCCAAATGGTTAGGGGCAATGGGGGGGGAGGCAAGATGCTGTTTGACAGTTTCTATTACCAACAGGGGTCACCATACGATTCTTCTGCAGTTATGGTATTGAAAGGTAAAACAAGGAGCATGTGGCTGTATTTTTGCAGGTCAGGTGCCCCAAAATGTTACTGCCAGCAGCAGCAGCCCCCTTCCTCCCCACCCGGCAGATTGGTATAGGTACCTTTAGGACATTTCTGTTGAAAACAGAGGCTATAGCGAATCGCACTACAAAATCCGAGAGCACTAACACTTGCTAAATAAAGGTGGCATCGGAGCATACGAATGAGGCAGGGAGAGGCTACTGTTGGCAATTGGTTTGGTGGGCGATAGTGAATAACCTCGGCATGCAAATAGGCAGAAGTGTGAGGATTGGCAGTGTCTGTAGAGAATTTTGGCATGCTCTTCAGTTGATTTTTTCCTCCTTACGTTGGCTATGAACTACAGGGGAAAGGCCTGGCCTTACTGTTGGGCAAAACATGTTTCATGATTTTAAGAAGTGTAGTCTGGCTGTACTGAGAGGGGCTGTACAGTACGGTAAATGTCTGTATACCCCTGCGATGTGCATCCAACTGTCACTTGAGATTGAACAGCGAACGAAGCAGCTGGGTTACTGACTGAATGTAAATGGAAGGCACATAGGAAGGGTGCTTGTGGTCACTCAAATGATTGAAACCTGGTTGATGCACTACCAAAGCTGGGGTACCAGGAGGGAACATTTGAGGGGTATTGAGATGGTGGTGTGCAGAGGTCAACATATGTTTCAGAGACACAGAGGTACTGCGGTCCTGGTCCCACATTGGGGGTAGACAAAAGTCCCTGCTAAAGATTTCTGTCCAACTGTTATCACATTTTGTGCAGCCTGGCTCCCTCTGTAAGGATTCCCCAGTGTCTTTCGATCCTACAGATGACTGTAGCAAACTTCCCAAATTTTTTCTTGGCCTCATACTCCCAAAGGAGTGCCTGACATTTGCCAGCCTAACGATACTCACATTCTGGGAAAAACCTCACTAACCATGCATATTTATGTACCACACATGGCAAATCCTTACAATTGCAGAACATCATATTGCACTTGTCATCTTTGAGGTACTGTAAGTATTTGGATTTGAGGGTAATATTCCTCCTTGCTTGCTCTCTCCCATCTGAAGTCTACGGTGCTGCTATTCCTTTCTCACATCTCCCTTCAAAGAGACACGCGACACACAGACTCAATCACTCAGCAAACATATATGCTTTGACGTTTTCATATTGCTGTTTACCTTCTAATTATTCCCCCTTCACCACAAATACAGGCCTGCCATTCCTCATCCCCTCAGTCAACGCAGTCCTTCACTCTTTAAGCCCTGCAAGACCACCATGAACAAGAATCATGTCAGCAAGCAGAAGAAAAGCCTCAGTGTGCGCTTTTGTTCATACTGCTGCCCTCTAGTAACACTTCATGGCAACTGCAGCATAAGAATGGGACTGAGAAGAGGGCTGTCCTATGCAAATAATATCCTCCCATGCACACTTTCTTCTGAGACGGTTGGCGGCTTGTGCCGTGATACCACCTCCAACATATGGTCTTCAACCAAATTTTAAAAAAGCCCACCTGCCTTAGACGAAGGATTTTGCCACTCAAAGGAAGCACATGGGGACATCACCCTCATTTAGCAGGGTCCTAAATTGCCTGCTGTCAGCCTGTATACAGAACAAGGGCGTTCGTGGGCGTTCGTGAGCGTTCCTCAAAGGAAGGAGGTGGGTGATTAAATTCACAGTGCCAGGGCAGGCCCAGCCCAGCCCAGCCCAGCCCAGCCCAGCCCAGCCCAGCCCAGCTCAGCCCTGCACAGCCCAGCCCGGCACAGCGCACTGCTGTGGAGGTCCATTCCTTCACATCCTGCAGCAGGCATGATGCAGACCTATTAGAGCAAAGGCTTGACTCTGCCCTTGTCTGTCTCTTAAAGGAAACAATCTTTGTAGCTTCTTATTGCACCTAATAAATGGACTCTAGCTTGCCTCAAACTTGACCCATCATTTCATTAGCCAGAGCTCATGCTTGACCTTTATTTCTATCCAAGCTCACTGACACAAAACCCCTGATTTGAGCAAGTGGCTCATACCAAAATAAAAAATCACCATCATCCAACCTATTTTACAACAAGTGTAGCCCCTTCCTCTTATTCTTGTGCTCAGTTATAACCCCCAATACCACAATTGCACTCTGCAATTCACCAAACTTAAAGGACAAAGAATGAAGACATTGATAAAGGAAGATAAGGCCTTGTCCCTATTGCACCTACTTGAGAGATAGGGCGGTTGGTAGAAGGTCATGAGGGAAAACATTGAAATTTCGGGACACACATGCCAAAAAGAGTGTCCACTTCTCTCCTCTGTTACCAAGTAAAAAAAAAATTTGCAAAAAAAATAAAATATTCACTTTTTGAAAATTTCCACCTTGGGATACTTTTACAGCATTGGCAGGATTCGAACCCTGGCCTGTGAGGGCTGTCCCCACCAAAGGTACAAGACTTACCTTTGAGCTATAGCTCCTTGGTGGTCTAGAGGATTGCAGTAGTAACTATAAGCAACATACAGGCCTTGGTGTCCTTCCCTGCGGCATCCATTGCACATGAAAAGGATGACCATGACATAAGGACAATTTGATAGGCTACTTACATGGAAACCAGTGTGGTCCAGCGGGTAAGTGCCTGCCTTCCATCCAGGCAACCAGGGTTCAAATCCCGGGTTCGGCACCAGGTGACTGATGGTGGCAGAGCAGAGGTAAGTTGGAGGTGGGCCTAAAGGGCCAATTGGTAAGTAAAATGTGTCTGTGTGTTGTGTAAGAGTGGAATCATGCCTAGTGAATGAGGGATTGCAGGTTGGTTGGTAAGTAGTGAGTGGGTGGGGTCAGAGGGGAGGGGTATAGGAGGAGCCTAGTCAGAGTGGGTGGGGTCAGAGAGGAGGGGTGTAGGAGGAGCTGGGTCAGAGAGGAGGGGTATAGGAGGAGCCTAGTCAGAGTGGGTGGGGTCAGAGAGGAGGGGTTCAGGAGCAGCCTAGTGGAGTGGGTGGGGTTAGAGAGGAGGGGTGTAGGAGGAGCTGGGTCAGAGAGGAGGGGTATAGGAGGAGCCTAGTCAGAGTGGGTGGGGTCAGAGAGGAGGGGTATAGGAGGAGCTGGGTGAGAGAGGAGGGGTATAGGAGGAGCTCGGTCGGAGAGGAGGGGTATAGGAGGAGCCAAGTCAGAGTGGGTGGGGTCAGAGAGGAGGGGTTCAGGAGCAGCCTAGTCAGAGTGGGTGGGGTCAGAGAGGAGGGGTATATGGGTGGGGTCAGAGAGCAGAGGAATAGGTGGAGTAGGATCCTGACTTATTGTGGGAAAGTGCAAATACTTTTTTACTGCACCCCCCTATACTCTCTGATTTCTGTTGGGAGGGGGCAGTCAAAAATGGGGGGTTCAGTATTAAAAGGTGCTTGGGCGCAACGTGAAGGCGATGAGGTGCACAGACTGGCATGGCTTCCAGGTACTTTTTGGGGGGGCTACCATTAGTTTTTATTGCTCTGATCCTCCCTCATGGGGTGTACCCCAAATGGTATGGGGCAATGGGGGGGGAGGCAAGATGCTGTTTGACAGTTTCTATTACCAACAGGGGTCACCATACGATTCTTCTGCAGTTATGGTATTGAAAGGTAAAACAAGGAGCATGTGGCTGTATTTTTGCAGGTCGGGTGCCCCAAAATGTTACTGCCAGCAGCAGCAGCCCCCTTCCTCCCCACCCGGCAGATTGGTATAGGTACCTTTAGGACATTTCTGTTGAAAACAGAGGCTATAGCGAATCGCACTACAAATTCCGAGAGCACTAACACTTGCTAAATAAAGGTGGCATCGGAGCATACGAATGAGGCAGGGAGAGGCTACTGTTGGCAATTGGTTTGGTGGGCGATAGTGAATAACCTCGGCATGCAAATAGGCAGAAGTGTGAGGATTGGCAGTGTCTGTAGAGAATTTTGGCATGCTCTTCAGTTGATTTTTTCCTCCTTACGTTGGCTATGAACTACAGGGGAAAGGCCTGGCCTTACTGTTGGGCAAAACATGTTTCATGATTTTAAGAAGTGTAGTCTGGCTGTACTGAGAGGGGCTGTACAGTACGGTAAATGTCTGTATACCCCTGCGATGTGCATCCAACTGTCACTTGAGATTGAACAGCGAACGAAGCAGCTGGGTTACTGACTGAATGTAAATGGAAGGCACATAGGAAGGGTGCTTGTGGTCACTCAAATGATTGAAACCTGGTTGATGCACTACCAAAGCTGGGGTACCAGGAGGGAACATTTGAGGGGTATTGAGATGGTGGTGTGCAGAGGTCAACATATGTTTCAGAGACACAGAGGTACTGCGGTCCTGGTCCCACATTGGGGGTAGACAAAAGTCCCTGCTAAAGATTTCTGTCCAACTGTTATCACATTTTGTGCAGCCTGGCTCCCTCTGTAAGGATTCCCCAGTGTCTTTCGATCCTACAGATGACTGTAGCAAACTTCCCAAATTTTTTCTTGGCCTCATACTCCCAAAGGAGTGCCTGACATTTGCCAGCCTAACGATACTCACATTCTGGGAAAAACCTCACTAACCATGCATATTTATGTACCACACATGGCAAATCCTTACAATTGCAGAACATCATATTGCACTTGTCATCTTTGAGGTACTGTAAGTATTTGGATTTGAGGGTAATATTCATCCTTGCTTGCTCTCTCCCATCTGAAGTCTACGGTGCTGCTATTCCTTTCTCACATCTCCCTTCAAAGAGACACGCGACACACAGACTCAATCACTCAGCAAACATATATGCTTTGACGTTTTCATATTGCTGTTTACCTTCTAATTATTCCCCCTTCACCACAAATACAGGCCTGCCATTCCTCATCCCCTCAGTCAACGCAGTCCTTCACTCTTTAGGCCCTGCAAGACCACCATGAACAAGAATCATGTCAGCAAGCAGAAGAAAAGCCTCAGTGTGCGCTTTTGTTCATACTGCTGCCCTCTAGTAACACTTCATGGCAACTGCAGCATAAGAATGGGACTGAGAAGAGGGCTGTCCTATGCAAATAATATCCTCCCATGCACACTTTCTTCTGAGACGGTCGGCGGCTTGTGCCGTGATACCACCTCCAACATATGGTCTTGAACCAATTTTTAAAAAAGCCCACCTGCCTTAGACGAAGGATTTTGCCACTCAAAGGAAGCACATGGGGACATCACCCTCATTTAGCAGGGTCCTAAATTGCCTGCTGTCAGCCTGTATACAGAACAAGGGCGTTCGTGGGCGTTCGTGAGCGTTCCTCAAAGGAAGGAGGTGGGTGATTAAATTCACAGTGCCAGGGCAGGCCCAGCCCAGCCCAGCCCAGCCCAGCCCAGCCCAGCCCAGCTCAGCCCTGCACAGCCCAGCCCGGCACAGCGCACTGCTGTGGAGGTCCATTCCTTCACATCCTGCAGCAGGCATGATGCAGACCTATTAGAGCAAAGGCTTGACTCTGCCCTTGTCTGTCTCTTAAAGGAAACAATCTTTGTAGCTTCTTATTGCACCTAATAAATGGACTCTAGCTTGCCTCAAACTTGACCCATCATTTCATTAGCCAGAGCTCATACTTGACCTTTATTTCTATCCAAGCTCACTGACACAAAACCCCTGATTTGAGCAAGTGGCTCATACCAAAATAAAAAATCACCATCATCCAACCTATTTTACAACAAGTGTAGCCCCTTCCTCTTATTCTTGTGCTCAGTTATAACCCCCAATACCACAATTGCACTCTGCAATTCACCAAACTTAAAGGACAAAGAATGAAGACATTGATAAAGGAAGATAAGGCCTTGTCCCTATTGCACCTACTTGAGAGATAGGGCGGTTGGTAGAAGGTCATGAGGGAAAACATTGAAATTTCGGGACACACATGCCAAAAAGAGTGTCCACTTTTCTCCTCTGTTACCAAGTAAAAAAATAATTTGCCAAAAAAAAAAAATATTCACTTTTTGAAAAATTCCACCTTGGGATACTTCTACAGCATTGGCAGGATTCGAACCCTGGCCTGTGAGGGCTGTCCCCACCAAAGGTACAAGACTTACCTTTGAGCTATAGCTCCTTGGTGGTCTAGAGGATTGCAGTAGTAACTATAAGCAACATACAGGCCTTGGTGTCCTTCCCTGCGGCATCCATTGCACATGAAAAGGATGACCATGACATAAGGACAATTTGATAGGCTACTTACATGGAAACCAGTGTGATCCAGCGGGTAAGTGCCTGCCTTCCATCCAGGCAACCAGGGTTCAAATCCCGGGTTCGGCACCAGGTGACTGATGGTGGCAGAGCAGAGGTAAGTTGGAGGTGGGCCTAAAGGGCCAATTGGTAAGTAAAATGTGTCTGTGTGTTGTGTAAGAGTGGAATCATGCCTAGTGAATGAGGGATTGCAGGTTGGTTGGTAAGTAGTGAGTGGGTGGGGTCAGAGGGGAGGGGTATAGGAGGAGCCTAGTCAGAGTGGGTGGGGTCAGAGAGGATGGGTGTAGGAGGAGCTGGGTCAGAGAGGAGGGGTATAGGAGGAGCACAGTCGGACAGGAGGGGTATAGGAGGAGCCAAGTCAGAATGGGTGGGGTCAGAGAGGAGGGGTTCAGGAGCAGCCTAGTCAGAGTGGGTGGGGTCAGAGAGGAGGGGTATATGGGTGGGGTCAGAGAGCAGAGGAATAGGTGGAGTAGGATCCTGACTTATTGTGGGAAAGTGCAAATACTTTTTTACTGCACCCCCCTATACTCTCTGATTTCTGTTGGGAGGGGGCAGTCAAAAATGGGGGGTTCAGTATTAAAAGGTGCTTGGGCGCAACGTGAAGGCGATGAGGTGCACAGAATGGCATGGCTTCCAGGTACTTTTTGGGGGGGCTACCATTAGTTTTTATTGCTCTGATCCTCCCTCATGGGGTGTACCCCAAATGGTTAGGGGCAACGGGGGGGGGAGGCAAGATGCTGTTTGACAGTTTCTATTACCAACAGGGGTCACCATACGATTCTTCTGCAGTTATGGTATTGAAAGGTAAAACAAGGAGCATGTGGCTGTATTTTTGCAGGTCGGGTGCCCCAAAATGTTACTGCCAGCAGCAGCAGCCCCCTTCCTCCCCACCCGGCAGATTGGTATAGGTACCTTTAGGACATTTCTGTTGAAAACAGAGGCTATAGCGAATCGCACTACAAAATCCGAGAGCACTAACACTTACTAAATAAAGGTGGCATCGGAGCATACGAATGAGGCAGGGAGAGGCTACTGTTGGCAATTGGTTTGGTGGGCGATAGTGAATAACCTCGGCATGCAAATAGGCAGAAGTGTGAGGATTGGCAGTGTCTGTAGAGAATTTTGGCATGCTCTTCAGTTGATTTTTTCCTCCTTACGTTGGCTATGAACTACAGGGGAAAGGCCTGGCCTTACTGTTGGGCAAAACATGTTTCATGATTTTAAGAAGTGTAGTCTGGCTGTACTGAGAGGGGCTGTACAGTACGGTAAATGTCTGTATACCCCTGCGATGTGCATCCAACTGTCACTTGAGATTGAACAGCGAACGAAGCAGCTGGGTTACTGACTGAATGTAAATGGAAGGCACATAGGAAGGGTGCTTGTGGTCACTCAAATGATTGAAACCTGGTTGATGCACTACCAAAGCTGGGGTACCAGGAGGGAACATTTGAGGGGTATTGAGATGGTGGTGTGCAGAGGTCAACATATGTTTCAGAGACACAGAGGTACTGCGGTCCTGGTCCCACATTGGGGGTAGACAAAAGTCCCTGCTAAAGATTTCTGTCCAACTGTTATCCCATTTTGTGCAGCCTGGCTCCCTCTGTAAGGATTCCCCAGTGTCTTTCGATCCTACAGATGACTGTAGCAAACTTCCCAAATTTTTTCTTGGCCTCATACTCCCAAAGGAGTGCCTGACATTTGCCAGCCTAACGATACTCACATTCTGGGAAAAACCTCACTAACCATGCATATTTATGTACCACACATGGCAAATCCTTACAATTGCAGAACATCATATTGCACTTGTCATCTTTGAGGTACTGTAAGTATTTGGATTTGAGGGTAATATTCATCCTTGCTTGCTCTCTCCCATCTGAAGTCTACGGTGCTGCTATTCCTTTCTCACATCTCCCTTCAAAGAGACACGCGACACACAGACTCAATCACTCAGCAAACATATATGCTTTGACGTTTTCATATTGCTGTTTACCTTCTAATTATTCCCCCTTCACCACAAATACAGGCCTGCCATTCCTCATCCCCTCAGTCAACGCAGTCCTTCACTCTTTAGGCCCTGCAAGACCACCATGAACAAGAATCATGTCAGCAAGCAGAAGAAAAGCCTCAGTGTGCGCTTTTGTTCATACTGCTGCCCTCTAGTAACACTTCATGGCAACTGCAGCATAAGAATGGGACTGAGAAGAGGGCTGTCCTATGCAAATAATATCCTCCCATGCACACTTTCTTCTGAGACGGTTGGCGGCTTGTGCCGTGATACCACCTCCAACATATGGTCTTCAACCAAATTTTAAAAAAGCCCACCTGCCTTAGACGAAGGATTTTGCCACTCAAAGGAAGCACATGGGGACATCACCCTCATTTAGCAGGGTCCTAAATTGCCTGCTGTCAGCCTGTATACAGAACAAGGGCGTTCGTGGGCGTTCGTGAGCGTTCCTCAAAGGAAGGAGGTGGGTGATTAAATTCACAGTGCCAGGGCAGGCCCAGCCCAGCCCAGCCCAGCCCAGCCCAGCCCAGCCCAGCCCAGCCCAGCTCAGCCCTGCACAGCCCAGCCCAGCCCAGCACAGCGCACTGCTGTGGAGGTCCATTCCTTCACATCCTGCAGCAGGCATGATGCAGACCTATTAGAGCAAAGGCTTGACTCTGCCCTTGTCTGTCTCTTAAAGGAAACAATCTTTGTAGCTTCTTATTGCACCTAATAAATGGACTCTAGCTTGCCTCAAACTTGACCCATCATTTCATTAGCCAGAGCTCATGCTTGACCTTTATTTCTATCCAAGCTCACTGACACAAAACCCCTGATTTGAGCAAGTGGCTCATACCAAAATAAAAAATCACCATCATCCAACCTATTTTACAACAAGTGTAGCCCCTTCCTCTTATTCTTGTGCTCAGTTATAACCCCCAATACCACAATTGCACTCTGCAATTCACCAAACTTAAAGGACAAAGAATGAAGACATTGATAAAGGAAGATAAGGCCTTGTCCCTATTGCACCTACTTGAGAGATAGGGCGGTTGGTAGAAGGTCATGAGGGAAAACATTGAAATTTCGGGACACACATGCCAAAAAGAGTGTCCACTTCTCTCCTCTGTTACCAAGTAAAAAAGAAATTTGCAAAAAAAATAAAATATTCACTTTTTGAAAATTTCCACCTTGGGATACTTCTACAGCATTGGCAGGATTTGAACCCTGGCCTGTGAGGGCTGTCCCCACCAAAGGTACAAGACTTACCTTTGAGCTATAGCTCCTTGGTGGTCTAGAGGATTGCAGTAGTAACTATAAGCAACATACAGGCCTTGGTGTCCTTCCCTGCGGCATCCATTGCACATGAAAAGGATAACCATGACATAAGGACAATTTGATAGGCTACTTACATGGAAACCAGTGTGGTCCAGCGGGTAAGTGCCTGCCTTCCATCCAGGCAACCAGGGTTCAAATCCCGGGTTCGGCACCAGGTGACTGATGGTGGCAGAGCAGAGGTAAGTTGGAGGTGGGCCTAAAGGGCCAATTGGTAAGTAAAATGTGTCTGTGTGTTGTGTAAGAGTGGAATCATGCCTAGTGAATGAGGGATTGCAGGTTGGTTGGTAAGTAGTGAGTGGGTGGGGTCGGAGGGGTATAGGAGGAGCCTAGTCAGAGTGGGTGGGGTCAGAGAGGAGGGGTGTAGGAGGAGCTGGGTCAGAGAGGAGGGGTATAGGAGGAGCCTAGTCAGAGTGGGTGGGGTCAGAGAGGAGGGGTTCAGGAGCAGCCTAGTGGAGTGGGTGGGGTTAGAGAGGAGGGGTGTAGGAGGAGCTGGGTCAGAGAGGAGGGGTATAGGAGGAGCTGGGTCAGATAGGAGGGGTATAGGAGGAGCCTAGTCAGAGTGGGTGGGGTCAGAGAGGAGGGGTATAGGAGGAGCTGGGTGAGAGAGGAGGGGTATAGGAGGAGCTCGGTCGGAGAGGAGGGGTATAGGAGGAGCCAAGTCAGAGTGGGTGGGGTCAGAGAGGAGGGGTTCAGGAGCAGCCTAGTCAGAGTGGGTGGGGTCAGAGAGGAGGGGTATATGGGTGGGGTCAGAGAGCAGAGGAATAGGTGGAGTAGGATCCTGACTTATTGTGGGAAAGTGCAAATACTTTTTTACTGCACCCCCCTATACTCTCTGATTTCTGTTGGGAGGGGGCAGTCAAAAATGGGGGGTTCAGTATTAAAAGGTGCTTGGGCGCAACGTGAAGGCGATGAGGTGCACAGACTGGCATGGCTTCCAGGTACTTTTTGGGGGGGCTACCATTAGTTTTTATTGCTCTGATCCTCCCTCATGGGGTGTACCCCAAATGGTATGGGGCAATGGGGGGGGAGGCAAGATGCTGTTTGACAGTTTCTATTACCAACAGGGGTCACCATACGATTCTTCTGCAGTTATGGTATTGAAAGGTAAAACAAGGAGCATGTGGCTGTATTTTTGCAGGTCGGGTGCCCCAAAATGTTACTGCCAGCAGCAGCAGCCCCCTTCCTCCCCACCCGGCAGATTGGTATAGGTACCTTTAGGACATTTCTGTTGAAAACAGAGGCTATAGCGAATCGCACTACAAATTCCGAGAGCACTAACACTTGCTAAATAAAGGTGGCATCGGAGCATACGAATGAGGCAGGGAGAGGCTACTGTTGGCAATTGGTTTGGTGGGCGATAGTGAATAACCTCGGCATGCAAATAGGCAGAAGTGTGAGGATTGGCAGTGTCTGTAGAGAATTTTGGCATGCTCTTCAGTTGATTTTTTCCTCCTTACGTTGGCTATGAACTACAGGGGAAAGGCCTGGCCTTACTGTTGGGCAAAACATGTTTCATGATTTTAAGAAGTGTAGTCTGGCTGTACTGAGAGGGGCTGTACAGTACGGTAAATGTCTGTATACCCCTGCGATGTGCATCCAACTGTCACTTGAGATTGAACAGCGAACGAAGCAGCTGGGTTACTGACTGAATGTAAATGGAAGGCACATAGGAAGGGTGCTTGTGGTCACTCAAATGATTGAAACCTGGTTGATGCACTACCAAAGCTGGGGTACCAGGAGGGAACATTTGAGGGGTATTGAGATGGTGGTGTGCAGAGGTCAACATATGTTTCAGAGACACAGAGGTACTGCGGTCCTGGTCCCACATTGGGGGTAGACAAAAGTCCCTGCTAAAGATTTCTGTCCAACTGTTATCACATTTTGTGCAGCCTGGCTCCCTCTGTAAGGATTCCCCAGTGTCTTTCGATCCTACAGATGACTGTAGCAAACTTCCCAAATTTTTTCTTGGCCTCATACTCCCAAAGGAGTGCCTGACATTTGCCAGCCTAACGATACTCACATTCTGGGAAAAACCTCACTAACCATGCATATTTATGTACCACACATGGCAAATCCTTACAATTGCAGAACATCATATTGCACTTGTCATCTTTGAGGTACTGTAAGTATTTGGATTTGAGGGTAATATTCATCCTTGCTTGCTCTCTCCCATCTGAAGTCTACGGTGCTGCTATTCCTTTCTCACATCTCCCTTCAAAGAGACACGCGACACACAGACTCAATCACTCAGCAAACATATATGCTTTGACGTTTTCATATTGCTGTTTACCTTCTAATTATTCCCCCTTCACCACAAATACAGGCCTGCCATTCCTCATCCCCTCAGTCAACGCAGTCCTTCACTCTTTAGGCCCTGCAAGACCACCATGAACAAGAATCATGTCAGCAAGCAGAAGAAAAGCCTCAGTGTGCGCTTTTGTTCATACTGCTGCCCTCTAGTAACACTTCATGGCAACTGCAGCATAAGAATGGGACTGAGAAGAGGGCTGTCCTATGCAAATAATATCCTCCCATGCACACTTTCTTCTGAGACGGTCGGCGGCTTGTGCCGTGATACCACCTCCAACATATGGTCTTGAACCAATTTTTAAAAAAGCCCACCTGCCTTAGACGAAGGATTTTGCCACTCAAAGGAAGCACATGGGGACATCACCCTCATTTAGCAGGGTCCTAAATTGCCTGCTGTCAGCCTGTATACAGAACAAGGGCGTTCGTGGGCGTTCGTGAGCGTTCCTCAAAGGAAGGAGGTGGGTGATTAAATTCACAGTGCCAGGGCAGGCCCAGCCCAGCCCAGCCCAGCCCAGCCCAGCCCAGCCCAGCTCAGCCCTGCACAGCCCAGCCCGGCACAGCGCACTGCTGTGGAGGTCCATTCCTTCACATCCTGCAGCAGGCATGATGCAGACCTATTAGAGCAAAGGCTTGACTCTGCCCTTGTCTGTCTCTTAAAGGAAACAATCTTTGTAGCTTCTTATTGCACCTAATAAATGGACTCTAGCTTGCCTCAAACTTGACCCATCATTTCATTAGCCAGAGCTCATACTTGACCTTTATTTCTATCCAAGCTCACTGACACAAAACCCCTGATTTGAGCAAGTGGCTCATACCAAAATAAAAAATCACCATCATCCAACCTATTTTACAACAAGTGTAGCCCCTTCCTCTTATTCTTGTGCTCAGTTATAACCCCCAATACCACAATTGCACTCTGCAATTCACCAAACTTAAAGGACAAAGAATGAAGACATTGATAAAGGAAGATAAGGCCTTGTCCCTATTGCACCTACTTGAGAGATAGGGCGGTTGGTAGAAGGTCATGAGGGAAAACATTGAAATTTCGGGACACACATGCCAAAAAGAGTGTCCACTTTTCTCCTCTGTTACCAAGTAAAAAAATAATTTGCCAAAAAAAAAAAATATTCACTTTTTGAAAAATTCCACCTTGGGATACTTCTACAGCATTGGCAGGATTCGAACCCTGGCCTGTGAGGGCTGTCCCCACCAAAGGTACAAGACTTACCTTTGAGCTATAGCTCCTTGGTGGTCTAGAGGATTGCAGTAGTAACTATAAGCAACATACAGGCCTTGGTGTCCTTCCCTGCGGCATCCATTGCACATGAAAAGGATGACCATGACATAAGGACAATTTGATAGGCTACTTACATGGAAACCAGTGTGATCCAGCGGGTAAGTGCCTGCCTTCCATCCAGGCAACCAGGGTTCAAATCCCGGGTTCGGCACCAGGTGACTGATGGTGGCAGAGCAGAGGTAAGTTGGAGGTGGGCCTAAAGGGCCAATTGGTAAGTAAAATGTGTCTGTGTGTTGTGTAAGAGTGGAATCATGCCTAGTGAATGAGGGATTGCAGGTTGGTTGGTAAGTAGTGAGTGGGTGGGGTCAGAGGGGAGGGGTATAGGAGGAGCCTAGTCAGAGTGGGTGGGGTCAGAGAGGATGGGTGTAGGAGGAGCTGGGTCAGAGAGGAGGGGTATAGGAGGAGCACAGTCGGACAGGAGGGGTATAGGAGGAGCCAAGTCAGAATGGGTGGGGTCAGAGAGGAGGGGTTCAGGAGCAGCCTAGTCAGAGTGGGTGGGGTCAGAGAGGAGGGGTATATGGGTGGGGTCAGAGAGCAGAGGAATAGGTGGAGTAGGATCCTGACTTATTGTGGGAAAGTGCAAATACTTTTTTACTGCACCCCCCTATACTCTCTGATTTCTGTTGGGAGGGGGCAGTCAAAAATGGGGGGTTCAGTATTAAAAGGTGCTTGGGCGCAACGTGAAGGCGATGAGGTGCACAGAATGGCATGGCTTCCAGGTACTTTTTGGGGGGGCTACCATTAGTTTTTATTGCTCTGATCCTCCCTCATGGGGTGTACCCCAAATGGTTAGGGGCAACGGGGGGGGGAGGCAAGATGCTGTTTGACAGTTTCTATTACCAACAGGGGTCACCATACGATTCTTCTGCAGTTATGGTATTGAAAGGTAAAACAAGGAGCATGTGGCTGTATTTTTGCAGGTCGGGTGCCCCAAAATGTTACTGCCAGCAGCAGCAGCCCCCTTCCTCCCCACCCGGCAGATTGGTATAGGTACCTTTAGGACATTTCTGTTGAAAACAGAGGCTATAGCGAATCGCACTACAAAATCCGAGAGCACTAACACTTACTAAATAAAGGTGGCATCGGAGCATACGAATGAGGCAGGGAGAGGCTACTGTTGGCAATTGGTTTGGTGGGCGATAGTGAATAACCTCGGCATGCAAATAGGCAGAAGTGTGAGGATTGGCAGTGTCTGTAGAGAATTTTGGCATGCTCTTCAGTTGATTTTTTCCTCCTTACGTTGGCTATGAACTACAGGGGAAAGGCCTGGCCTTACTGTTGGGCAAAACATGTTTCATGATTTTAAGAAGTGTAGTCTGGCTGTACTGAGAGGGGCTGTACAGTACGGTAAATGTCTGTATACCCCTGCGATGTGCATCCAACTGTCACTTGAGATTGAACAGCGAACGAAGCAGCTGGGTTACTGACTGAATGTAAATGGAAGGCACATAGGAAGGGTGCTTGTGGTCACTCAAATGATTGAAACCTGGTTGATGCACTACCAAAGCTGGGGTACCAGGAGGGAACATTTGAGGGGTATTGAGATGGTGGTGTGCAGAGGTCAACATATGTTTCAGAGACACAGAGGTACTGCGGTCCTGGTCCCACATTGGGGGTAGACAAAAGTCCCTGCTAAAGATTTCTGTCCAACTGTTATCCCATTTTGTGCAGCCTGGCTCCCTCTGTAAGGATTCCCCAGTGTCTTTCGATCCTACAGATGACTGTAGCAAACTTCCCAAATTTTTTCTTGGCCTCATACTCCCAAAGGAGTGCCTGACATTTGCCAGCCTAACGATACTCACATTCTGGGAAAAACCTCACTAACCATGCATATTTATGTACCACACATGGCAAATCCTTACAATTGCAGAACATCATATTGCACTTGTCATCTTTGAGGTACTGTAAGTATTTGGATTTGAGGGTAATATTCATCCTTGCTTGCTCTCTCCCATCTGAAGTCTACGGTGCTGCTATTCCTTTCTCACATCTCCCTTCAAAGAGACACGCGACACACAGACTCAATCACTCAGCAAACATATATGCTTTGACGTTTTCATATTGCTGTTTACCTTCTAATTATTCCCCCTTCACCACAAATACAGGCCTGCCATTCCTCATCCCCTCAGTCAACGCAGTCCTTCACTCTTTAGGCCCTGCAAGACCACCATGAACAAGAATCATGTCAGCAAGCAGAAGAAAAGCCTCAGTGTGCGCTTTTGTTCATACTGCTGCCCTCTAGTAACACTTCATGGCAACTGCAGCATAAGAATGGGACTGAGAAGAGGGCTGTCCTATGCAAATAATATCCTCCCATGCACACTTTCTTCTGAGACGGTTGGCGGCTTGTGCCGTGATACCACCTCCAACATATGGTCTTCAACCAAATTTTAAAAAAGCCCACCTGCCTTAGACGAAGGATTTTGCCACTCAAAGGAAGCACATGGGGACATCACCCTCATTTAGCAGGGTCCTAAATTGCCTGCTGTCAGCCTGTATACAGAACAAGGGCGTTCGTGGGCGTTCGTGAGCGTTCCTCAAAGGAAGGAGGTGGGTGATTAAATTCACAGTGCCAGGGCAGGCCCAGCCCAGCCCAGCCCAGCCCAGCCCAGCCCAGCCCAGCCCAGCCCAGCTCAGCCCTGCACAGCCCAGCCCAGCCCAGCACAGCGCACTGCTGTGGAGGTCCATTCCTTCACATCCTGCAGCAGGCATGATGCAGACCTATTAGAGCAAAGGCTTGACTCTGCCCTTGTCTGTCTCTTAAAGGAAACAATCTTTGTAGCTTCTTATTGCACCTAATAAATGGACTCTAGCTTGCCTCAAACTTGACCCATCATTTCATTAGCCAGAGCTCATGCTTGACCTTTATTTCTATCCAAGCTCACTGACACAAAACCCCTGATTTGAGCAAGTGGCTCATACCAAAATAAAAAATCACCATCATCCAACCTATTTTACAACAAGTGTAGCCCCTTCCTCTTATTCTTGTGCTCAGTTATAACCCCCAATACCACAATTGCACTCTGCAATTCACCAAACTTAAAGGACAAAGAATGAAGACATTGATAAAGGAAGATAAGGCCTTGTCCCTATTGCACCTACTTGAGAGATAGGGCGGTTGGTAGAAGGTCATGAGGGAAAACATTGAAATTTCGGGACACACATGCCAAAAAGAGTGTCCACTTCTCTCCTCTGTTACCAAGTAAAAAAGAAATTTGCAAAAAAAATAAAATATTCACTTTTTGAAAATTTCCACCTTGGGATACTTCTACAGCATTGGCAGGATTTGAACCCTGGCCTGTGAGGGCTGTCCCCACCAAAGGTACAAGACTTACCTTTGAGCTATAGCTCCTTGGTGGTCTAGAGGATTGCAGTAGTAACTATAAGCAACATACAGGCCTTGGTGTCCTTCCCTGCGGCATCCATTGCACATGAAAAGGATAACCATGACATAAGGACAATTTGATAGGCTACTTACATGGAAACCAGTGTGGTCCAGCGGGTAAGTGCCTGCCTTCCATCCAGGCAACCAGGGTTCAAATCCCGGGTTCGGCACCAGGTGACTGATGGTGGCAGAGCAGAGGTAAGTTGGAGGTGGGCCTAAAGGGCCAATTGGTAAGTAAAATGTGTCTGTGTGTTGTGTAAGAGTGGAATCATGCCTAGTGAATGAGGGATTGCAGGTTGGTTGGTAAGTAGTGAGTGGGTGGGGTCGGAGGGGTATAGGAGGAGCCTAGTCAGAGTGGGTGGGGTCAGAGAGGAGGGGTGTAGGAGGAGCTGGGTCAGAGAGGAGGGGTATAGGAGGAGCCTAGTCAGAGTGGGTGGGGTCAGAGAGGAGGGGTTCAGGAGCAGCCTAGTGGAGTGGGTGGGGTTAGAGAGGAGGGGTGTAGGAGGAGCTGGGTCAGAGAGGAGGGGTATAGGAGGAGCTGGGTCAGATAGGAGGGGTATAGGAGGAGCCTAGTCAGAGTGGGTGGGGTCAGAGAGGAGGGGTATAGGAGGAGCTGGGTGAGAGAGGAGGGGTATAGGAGGAGCTCGGTCGGAGAGGAGGGGTATAGGAGGAGCCAAGTCAGAGTGGGTGGGGTCAGAGAGGAGGGGTTCAGGAGCAGCCTAGTCAGAGTGGGTGGGGTCAGAGAGGAGGGGTATATGGGTGGGGTCAGAGAGCAGAGGAATAGGTGGAGTAGGATCCTGACTTATTGTGGGAAAGTGCAAATACTTTTTTACTGCACCCCCCTATACTCTCTGATTTCTGTTGGGAGGGGGCAGTCAAAAATGGGGGGTTCAGTATTAAAAGGTGCTTGGGCGCAACGTGAAGGCGATGAGGTGCACAGACTGGCATGGCTTCCAGGTACTTTTTGGGGGGGCTACCATTAGTTTTTATTGCTCTGATCTTCCCTCATGGGGTGTACCCCAAATGGTATGGGGCAATGGGGGGGGGAGGCAAGATGCTGTTTGACAGTTTCTATTACCAACAGGGGTCACCATACGATTCTTCTGCAGTTATGGTATTGAAAGGTAAAACAAGGAGCATGTGGCTGTATTTTTGCAGGTCGGGTGCCCCAAAATGTTACTGCCAGCAGCAGCAGCCCCCTTCCTCCCCACCCGGCAGATTGGTATAGGTACCTTTAGGACATTTCTGTTGAAAACAGAGGCTATAGCGAATCGCACTACAAAATCCGAGAGCACTAACACTTGCTAAATAAAGGTGGCATCGGAGCATACGAATGAGGCAGGGAGAGGCTACTGTTGGCAATTGGTTTGGTGGGCGATAGTGAATAACCTCGGCATGCAAATAGGCAGAAGTGTGAGGATTGGCAGTGTCTGTAGAGAATTTTGGCATGCTCTTCAGTTGATTTTTTCCTCCTTACGTTGGCTATGAACTACAGGGGAAAGGCCTGGCCTTACTGTTGGGCAAAACATGTTTCATGATTTTAAGAAGTGTAGTCTGGCTGTACTGAGAGGGGCTGTACAGTACGGTAAATGTCTGTATACCCCTGCGATGTGCATCCAACTGTCACTTGAGATTGAACAGCGAACGAAGCAGCTGGGTTACTGACTGAATGTAAATGGAAGGCACATAGGAAGGGTGCTTGTGGTCACTCAAATGATTGAAACCTGGTTGATGCACTACCAAAGCTGGGGTACCAGGAGGGAACATTTGAGGGGTATTGAGATGGTGGTGTGCAGAGGTCAACATATGTTTCAGAGACACAGAGGTACTGCGGTCCTGGTCCCACATTGGGGGTAGACAAAAGTCCCTGCTAAAGATTTCTGTCCAACTGTTATCACATTTTGTGCAGCCTGGCTCCCTCTGTAAGGATTCCCCAGTGTCTTTCGAGCCTACAGATGACTGTAGCAAACTTCCCAAATTTTTTCTTGGCCTCATACTCCCAAAGGAGTGCCTGACATTTGCCAGCCTAACGATACTCACATTCTGGGAAAAACCTCACTAACCATGCATATTTATGTACCACACATGGCAAATCCTTACAATTGCAGAACATCATATTGCACTTGTCATCTTTGAGGTACTGTAAGTATTTGGATTTGAGGGTAATATTCATCCTTGCTTGCTCTCTCCCATCTGAAGTCTACGGTGCTGCTATTCCTTTCTCACATCTCCCTTCAAAGAGACACGCGACACACAGACTCAATCACTCAGCAAACATATATGCTTTGACGTTTTCATATTGCTGTTTACCTTCTAATTATTCCCCCTTCACCACAAATACAGGCCTGCCATTCCTCATCCCCTCAGTCAACGCAGTCCTTCACTCTTTAGGCCCTGCAAGACCACCATGAACAAGAATCATGTCAGCAAGCAGAAGAAAAGCCTCAGTGTGCGCTTTTGTTCATACTGCTGCCCTCTAGTAACACTTCATGGCAACTGCAGCATAAGAATGGGACTGAGAAGAGGGCTGTCCTATGCAAATAATATCCTCCCATGCACACTTTCTTCTGAGACGGTCGGCGGCTTGTGCCGTGATACCACCTCCAACATATGGTCTTGAACCAATTTTTAAAAAAGCCCACCTGCCTTAGACGAAGGATTTTGCCACTCAAAGGAAGCACATGGGGACATCACCCTCATTTAGCAGGGTCCTAAATTGCCTGCTGTCAGCCTGTATACAGAACAAGGGCGTTCGTGGGCGTTCGTGAGCGTTCCTCAAAGGAAGGAGGTGGGTGATTAAATTCACAGTGCCAGGGCAGGCCCAGCCCAGCCCAGCCCAGCCCAGCCCAGCCCAGCCCAGCCCAGCCCAGCCCAGCCCAGCTCAGCCCTGCACAGCCCAGCCCGGCACAGCGCACTGCTGTGGAGGTCCATTCCTTCACATCCTGCAGCAGGCATGATGCAGACCTATTAGAGCAAAGGCTTGACTCTGCCCTTGTCTGTCTCTTAAAGGAAACAATCTTTGTAGCTTCTTATTGCACCTAATAAATGGACTCTAGCTTGCCTCAAACTTGACCCATCATTTCATTAGCCAGAGCTCATACTTGACCTTTATTTCTATCCAAGCTCACTGACACAAAACCCCTGATTTGAGCAAGTGGCTCATACCAAAATAAAAAATCACCATCATCCAACCTATTTTACAACAAGTGTAGCCCCTTCCTCTTATTCTTGTGCTCAGTTATAACCCCCAATACCACAATTGCACTCTGCAATTCACGAAACTTAAAGGACAAAGAATGAAGACATTGATAAAGGAAGATAAGGCCTTGTCCCTATTGCACCTACTTGAGAGATAGGGCGGTTGGTAGAAGGTCATGAGGGAAAACATTGAAATTTCGGGACACACATGCCAAAAAGAGTGTCCACTTTTCTCCTCTGTTACCAAGTAAAAAAATAATTTGCCAAAAAAAAAAAATATTCACTTTTTGAAAATTTCCACCTTGGGATACTTCTACAGCATTGGCAGGATTCGAACCCTGGCCTGTGAGGGCTGTCCCCACCAAAGGTACAAGACTTACCTTTGAGCTATAGCTCCTTGGTGGTCTAGAGGATTGCAGTAGTAACTATAAGCAACATACAGGCCTTGGTGTCCTTCCCTGCGGCATCCATTGCACATGAAAAGGATGACCATGACATAAGGACAATTTGATAGGCTACTTACATGGAAACCAGTGTGATCCAGCGGGTAAGTGCCTGCCTTCCATCCAGGCAACCAGGGTTCAAATCCCGGGTTCGGCACCAGGTGACTGATGGTGGCAGAGCAGAGGTAAGTTGGAGGTGGGCCTAAAGGGCCAATTGGTAAGTAAAATGTGTCTGTGTGTTGTGTAAGAGTGGAATCATGCCTAGTGAATGAGGGATTGCAGGTTGGTTGGTAAGTAGTGAGTGGGTGGGGTCAGAGGGGAGGGGTATAGGAGGAGCCTAGTCAGAGTGGGTGGGGTCAGAGAGGAGGGGTGTAGGAGGAGCTGGGTCAGAGAGGAGGGGTATAGGAGGAGCTCAGTCGGACAGGAGGGGTATAGGAGGAGCCAAGTCAGAATGGGTGGGGTCAGAGAGGAGGGGTTCAGGAGCAGCCTAGTCAGAGTGGGTGGGGTCAGAGAGGAGGGGTATATGGGTGGGGTCAGAGAGCAGAGGAATAGGTGGAGTAGGATCCTGCCTTATTGTGGGAAAGTGCAAATACTTTTTTACTGCACCCCCCTATACTCTCTGATTTCTGTTGGGAGGGGGCAGTCAAAAATGGGGGGTTCAGTATTAAAAGGTGCTTGGGCGCAACGTGAAGGCGATGAGGTGCACAGAATGGCATGGCTTCCAGGTACTTTTTGGGGGGGCTACCATTAGTTTTTATTGCTCTGATCCTCCCTCATGGGGTGTACCCCAAATGGTTAGGGGCAACGGGGGGGGGGGAGGCAAGATGCTGTTTGACAGTTTCTATTACCAACAGGGGTCACCATACGATTCTTCTGCAGTTATGGTATTGAAAGGTAAAACAAGGAGCATGTGGCTGTATTTTTGCAGGTCGGGTGCCCCAAAATGTTACTGCCAGCAGCAGCAGCCCCCTTCCTCCCCACCCGGCAGATTGGTATAGGTACCTTTAGGACATTTCTGTTGAAAACAGAGGCTATAGCGAATCGCACTACAAAATCCGAGAGCACTAACACTTACTAAATAAAGGTGGCATCGGAGCATACGAATGAGGCAGGGAGAGGCTACTGTTGGCAATTGGTTTGGTGGGCGATAGTGAATAACCTCGGCATGCAAATAGGCAGAAGTGTGAGGATTGGCAGTGTCTGTAGAGAATTTTGGCATGCTCTTCAGTTGATTTTTTCCTCCTTACGTTGGCTATGAACTACAGGGGAAAGGCCTGGCCTTACTGTTGGGCAAAACATGTTTCATGATTTTAAGAAGTGTAGTCTGGCTGTACTGAGAGGGGCTGTACAGTACGGTAAATGTCTGTATACCCCTGCGATGTGCATCCAACTGTCACTTGAGATTGAACAGCGAACGAAGCAGCTGGGTTACTGACTGAATGTAAATGGAAGGCACATAGGAAGGGTGCTTGTGGTCACTCAAATGATTGAAACCTGGTTGATGCACTACCAAAGCTGGGGTACCAGGAGGGAACATTTGAGGGGTATTGAGATGGTGGTGTGCAGAGGTCAACATATGTTTCAGAGACACAGAGGTACTGCGGTCCTGGTCCCACATTGGGGGTAGACAAAAGTCCCTGCTAAAGATTTCTGTCCAACTGTTATCCCATTTTGTGCAGCCTGGCTCCCTCTGTAAGGATTCCCCAGTGTCTTTCGATCCTACAGATGACTGTAGCAAACTTCCCAAATTTTTTCTTGGCCTCATACTCCCAAAGGAGTGCCTGACATTTGCCAGCCTAACGATACTCACATTCTGGGAAAAACCTCACTAACCATGCATATTTATGTACCACACATGGCAAATCCTTACAATTGCAGAACATCATATTGCACTTGTCATCTTTGAGGTACTGTAAGTATTTGGATTTGAGGGTAATATTCATCCTTGCTTGCTCTCTCCCATCTGAAGTCTACGGTGCTGCTATTCCTTTCTCACATCTCCCTTCAAAGAGACACGCGACACACAGACTCAATCACTCAGCAAACATATATGCTTTGACGTTTTCATATTGCTGTTTACCTTCTAATTATTCCCCCTTCACCACAAATACAGGCCTGCCATTCCTCATCCCCTCAGTCAACGCAGTCCTTCACTCTTTAGGCCCTGCAAGACCACCATGAACAAGAATCATGTCAGCAAGCAGAAGAAAAGCCTCAGTGTGCGCTTTTGTTCATACTGCTGCCCTCTAGTAACACTTCATGGCAACTGCAGCATAAGAATGGGACTGAGAAGAGGGCTGTCCTATGCAAATAATATCCTCCCATGCACACTTTCTTCTGAGACGGTCGGCGGCTTGTGCCGTGATACCACCTCCAACATATGGTCTTGAACCAATTTTTAAAAAAGCCCACCTGCCTTAGACGAAGGATTTTGCCACTCAAAGGAAGCACATGGGGACATCACCCTCATTTAGCAGGGTCCTAAATTGCCTGCTGTCAGCCTGTATACAGAACAAGGGCGTTCGTGGGCGTTCGTGAGCGTTCCTCAAAGGAAGGAGGTGGGTGATTAAATTCACAGTGCCAGGGCAGGCCCAGCCCAGCCCAGCCCAGCCCAGCCCAGCTCAGCCCTGCACAGCCCAGCCCGGCACAGCGCACTGCTGTGGAGGTCCATTCCTTCACATCCTGCAGCAGGCATGATGCAGACCTATTAGAGCAAAGGCTTGACTCTGCCCTTGTCTGTCTCTTAAAGGAAACAATCTTTGTAGCTTCTTATTGCACCTAATAAATGGACTCTAGCTTGCCTCAAACTTGACCCATCATTTCATTAGCCAGAGCTCATACTTGACCTTTATTTCTATCCAAGCTCACTGACACAAAACCCCTGATTTGAGCAAGTGGCTCATACCAAAATAAAAAATCACCATCATCCAACCTATTTTACAACAAGTGTAGCCCCTTCCTCTTATTCTTGTGCTCAGTTATAACCCCCAATACCACAATTGCACTCTGCAATTCACCAAACTTAAAGGACAAAGAATGAAGACATTGATAAAGGAAGATAAGGCCTTGTCCCTATTGCACCTACTTGAGAGATAGGGCGGTTGGTAGAAGGTCATGAGGGAAAACATTGAAATTTCGGGACACACATGCCAAAAAGAGTGTCCACTTTTCTCCTCTGTTACCAAGTAAAAAAATAATTTGCCAAAAAAAAAAAATATTCACTTTTTGAAAATTTCCACCTTGGGATACTTCTACAGCATTGGCAGGATTCGAACCCTGGCCTGTGAGGGCTGTCCCCACCAAAGGTACAAGACTTACCTTTGAGCTATAGCTCCTTGGTGGTCTAGAGGATTGCAGTAGTAACTATAAGCAACATACAGGCCTTGGTGTCCTTCCCTGCGGCATCCATTGCACATGAAAAGGATGACCATGACATAAGGACAATTTGATAGGCTACTTACATGGAAACCAGTGTGGTCCAGCGGGTAAGTGCCTGCCTTCCATCCAGGCAACCAGGGTTCAAATCCCGGATTCGGCACCAGGTGACTGATGGTGGCAGAGCAGAGGTAAGTTGGAGGTGGGCCTAAAGGGCCAATTGGTAAGTAAAATGTGTCTGTGTGTTGTGTAAGAGTGGAATCATGCCTAGTGAATGAGGGATAGCAGGTTGGTTGGTAAGTAGTGAGTGGGTAGGGTCAGAGGGGAGGGGTATAGGAGGAGCCTAGTCAGAGTGGGTGGAGTCAGAGAGGAGGGGTGTAGGAGGAGCTGGGTCAGATAGGAGGGGTATAGGAGGAGCCTAGTCAGAGTGGGTGGGGTCAGAGAGGAGGGGTTCAGGAGCAGCCTAGTCAGAGTGGGTGGGGTCAGAGAGCAGGGGTGTAGGAGGAGCTCGGTCGGAGAGGAGGGGTATAGGAGGAGCCAAGTCAGAATGGGTGGGGTCAGAGAGGAGGGGTTCAGGAGCAGCCTAGTCAGAGTGGGTGGGGTCAGAGAGGAGGGGTGTAGGAGGAGCTGGGTCAGAGAGGAGGGGTATAGGAGGAGCTCGGTCGGAGAGGAGGGGTATAGGAGGAGCCAAGTCAGAATGGGTGGGGTCAGAGAGGAGGGGTTCAGGAGCAGCCTAGTCAGAGTGGGTGGGGTCAGAGAGGAGGGGTATATGGGTGGGGTCAGAGAGCAGAGGAATAGGTGGAGTAGGATCCTGACTTATTGTGGGAAAGTGCAAATACTTTTTTACTGCACCCCCCTATACTCTCTGATTTCTGTTGGGAGGGGGCAGTCAAAAATGGGGGGTTCAGTATTAAAAGGTGCTTGGGCGCAACGTGAAGGCGATGAGGTGCACAGAATGGCATGGCTTCCAGGTACTTTTTGGGGGGGCTACCATTAGTTTTTATTGCTCTGATCCTCCCTCATGGGGTGTACCCCAAATGGTTAGGGGCAACGGGGGGGGGAGGCAAGATGCTGTTTGACAGTTTCTATTACCAACAGGGGTCACCATACGATTCTTCTGCAGTTATGGTATTGAAAGGTAAAACAAGGAGCATGTGGCTGTATTTTTGCAGGTCGGGTGCCCCAAAATGTTACTGCCAGCAGCAGCAGCCCCCTTCCTCCCCACCCGGCAGATTGGTATAGGTACCTTTAGGACATTTCTGTTGAAAACAGAGGCTATAGCGAATCGCACTACAAAATCCGAGAGCACTAACACTTGCTAAATAAAGGTGGCATCGGAGCATACGAATGAGGCAGGGAGAGGCTACTGTTGGCAATTGGTTTGGTGGGCGATAGTGAATAACCTCGGCATGCAAATAGGCAGAAGTGTGAGGATTGGCAGTGTCTGTAGAGAATTTTGGCATGCTCTTCAGTTGATTTTTTCCTCCTTACGTTGGCTATGAACTACAGGGGAAAGGCCTGGCCTTACTGTTGGGCAAAACATGTTTCATGATTTTAAGAAGTGTAGTCTGGCTGTACTGAGAGGGGCTGTACAGTACGGTAAATGTCTGTATACCCCTGCGATGTGCATCCAACTGTCACTTGAGATTGAACAGCGAACGAAGCAGCTGGGTTACTGACTGAATGTAAATGGAAGGCACATAGGAAGGGTGCTTGTGGTCACTCAAATGATTGAAACCTGGTTGATGCACTACCAAAGCTGGGGTACCAGGAGGGAACATTTGAGGGGTATTGAGATGGTGGTGTGCAGAGGTCAACATATGTTTCAGAGACACAGAGGTACTGCGGTCCTGGTCCCACATTGGGGGTAGACAAAAGTCCCTGCTAAAGATTTCTGTCCAACTGTTATCACATTTTGTGCAGCCTGGCTCCCTCTGTAAGGATTCCCCAGTGTCTTTCGAGCCTACAGATGACTGTAGCAAACTTCCCAAATTTTTTCTTGGCCTCATACTCCCAAAGGAGTGCCTGACATTTGCCAGCCTAACGATACTCACATTCTGGGAAAAACCTCACTAACCATGCATATTTATGTACCACACATGGCAAATCCTTACAATTGCAGAACATCATATTGCACTTGTCATCTTTGAGGTACTGTAAGTATTTGGATTTGAGGGTAATATTCATCCTTGCTTGCTCTCTCCCATCTGAAGTCTACGGTGCTGCTATTCCTTTCTCACATCTCCCTTCAAAGAGACACGCGACACACAGACTCAATCACTCAGCAAACATATATGCTTTGACGTTTTCATATTGCTGTTTACCTTCTAATTATTCCCCCTTCACCACAAATACTGGCCTGCCATTTTTCATCCCCTCAGTCAACGCAGTCCTTCACTCTTTAGGCCCTGCAAGACCACCATGAACAAGAATCATGTCAGCAAGCAGAAGAAAAGCCTCAGTGTGCGCTTTTGTTCATACTGCTGCCCTCTAGTAACACTTCATGGCAACTGCAGCATAAGAATGGGACTGAGAAGAGGGCTGTCCTATGCAAATAATATCCTCCCATGCACACTTTCTTCTGAGACGGTCGGCGGCTTGTGCCGTGATACCACCTCCAACATATGGTCTTCAACCAAATTTTAAAAAAGCCCACCTGCCTTAGACGAAGGATTTTGCCACTCAAAGGAAGCACATGGGGACATCACCCTCATTTAGCAGGGTCCTAAATTGCCTGCTGTCAGCCTGTATACAGAACAAGGGCGTTCGTGGGCGTTCGTGAGCGTTCCTCAAAGGAAGGAGGTGGGTGATTAAATTCACAGTGCCAGGGCAGGCCCAGCCCAGCCCAGCCCAGCCCAGCCCAGCCCAGCCCAGCTCAGCCCTGCACAGCCCAGCCCGGCACAGCGCACTGCTGTGGAGGTCCATTCCTTCACATCCTGCAGCAGGCATGATGCAGACCTATTAGAGCAAAGGCTTGACTCTGCCCTTGTCTGTCTCTTAAAGGAAACAATCTTTGTAGCTTCTTATTGCACCTAATAAATGGACTCTAGCTTGCCTCAAACTTGACCCATCATTTCATTAGCCAGAGCTCATACTTGACCTTTATTTCTATCCAAGCTCACTGACACAAAACCCCTGATTTGAGCAAGTGGCTCATACCAAAATAAAAAATCACCATCATCCAACCTATTTTACAACAAGTGTAGCCCCTTCCTCTTATTCTTGTGCTCAGTTATAACCCCCAATACCACAATTGCACTCTGCAATTCACCAAACTTAAAGGACAAAGAATGAAGACATTGATAAAGGAAGATAAGGCCTTGTCCCTATTGCACCTACTTGAGAGATAGGGCGGTTGGTAGAAGGTCATGAGGGAAAACATTGAAATTTCGGGACACACATGCCAAAAAGAGTGTCCACTTTTCTCCTCTGTTACCAAGTAAAAAAAAAATTTGCCAAAAAAAAAAAATATTCACTTTTTGAAAATTTCCACCTTGGGATACTTCTACAGCATTGGCAGGATTCGAACCCTGGCCTGTGAGGGCTGTCCCCACCAAAGGTACAAGACTTACCTTTGAGCTATAGCTCCTTGGTGGTCTAGAGGATTGCAGTAGTAACTATAAGCAACATACAGGCCTTGGTGTCCTTCCATGCGGCATCCATTGCACATGAAAAGGATGACCATGACATAAGGACAATTTGATAGGCTACTTACATGGAAACCAGTGTGGTCCAGCGGGTAAGTGCCTGCCTTCCATCCAGGCAACCAGGGTTCAAATCCCGGGTTCGGCACCAGGTGACTGATGGTGGCAGAGCAGAGGTAAGTTGGAGGTGGGCCTAAAGGGCCAATTGGTAAGTAAAATGTGTCTGTGTGTTGTGTAAGAGTGGAATCATGCCTAGTGAATGAGGGATTGCAGGTTGGTTGGTAAGTAGTGAGTGGGTGGGGTCAGAGGGGAGGGGTATAGGAGGAGCCTAGTCAGAGTGGGTGGGGTCAGAGAGGAGGGGTGTAGGAGGAGCTGGGTCAGAGAGGAGGGGTATAGGAGGAGCCTAGTCAGAGTGGGTGGGGTCAGAGAGGAGGGGTGTAGGAGGAGCTGGGTCAGAGAGGAGGGGTATAGGAGGAGCTCGGTCGGAGAGGAGGGGTATAGGAGGAGCCAAGTCAGAATGGGTGGGGTCAGAGAGGAGGGGTTCAGGAGCAGCCTAGTCAGAGTGGGTGGGGTCAGAGAGGAGGGGTATATGGGTGGGGTCAGAGAGAAGAGGAATAGGTGGAGTAGGATCCTGACTTATTGTGGGAAAGTGCAAATACTTTTTTACTGCACCCCCCTATACTCTCTGATTTCTGTTGGGAGGGGGCAGTCAAAAATGGGGGGTTCAGTATTAAAAGGTGCTTGGGCGCAACGTGAAGGCGATGAGGTGCACAGAATGGCATGGCTTCCAGGTACTTTTTGGGGGGGCTACCATTAGTTTTTATTGCTCTGATCCTCCCTCATGGGGTGTACCCCAAATGGTTAGGGGCAATGGGGGGGGAGGCAAGATGCTGTTTGACAGTTTCTATTACCAACAGGGGTCACCATACGATTCTTCTGCAGTTATGGTATTGAAAGGTAAAACAAGGAGCATGTGGCTGTATTTTTGCAGGTCAGGTGCCCCAAAATGTTACTGCCAGCAGCAGCAGCCCCCTTCCTCCCCACCCGGCAGATTGGTATAGGTACCTTTAGGACATTTCTGTTGAAAACAGAGGCTATAGCGAATCGCACTACAAAATCCGAGAGCACTAACACTTGCTAAATAAAGGTGGCATCGGAGCATACGAATGAGGCAGGGAGAGGCTACTGTTGGCAATTGGTTTGGTGGGCGATAGTGAATAACCTTGGCATGCAAATAGGCAGAAGTGTGAGGATTGGCAGTGTCTGTAGAGAATTTTGGCATGCTCTTCAGTTGATTTTTTCCTCCTTACGTTGGCTATGAACTACAGGGGAAAGGTCTGGCCTTACTGTTGGGCAAAACATGTTTCATGATTTTAAGAAGTGTAGTCTGGCTGTACTGAGAGGGGCTGTACAGTACGGTAAATGTCTGTATACCCCTGCGATGTGCATCCAACTGTCACTTGAGATTGAACAGCGAACGAAGCAGCTGGGTTACTGACTGAATGTAAATGGAAGGCACATAGGAAGGGTGCTTGTGGTCACTCAAATGATTGAAACCTGGTTGATGCACTACCAAAGCTGGGGTACCAGGAGGGAACATTTGAGGGGTATTGAGATGGTGGTGTGCAGAGGTCAACATATGTTTCAGAGACACAGAGGTACTGCGGTCCTGGTCCCACATTGGGGGTAGACAAAAGTCCCTGCTAAAGATTTCTGTCCAACTGTTATCACATTTTGTGCAGCCTGGCTCCCTCTGTAAGGATTCCCCAGTGTCTTTCGATCCTACAGATGACTGTAGCAAACTTCCCAAATTTTTTCTTGGCCTCATACTCCCAAAGGAGTGCCTGACATTTGCCAGCCTAACGATACTCACATTCTGGGAAAAACCTCACTAACCATGCATATTTATGTACCACACATGGCAAATCCTTACAATTGCAGAACATCATATTGCACTTGTCATCTTTGAGGTACTGTAAGTATTTGGATTTGAGGGTAATATTCCTCCTTGCTTGCTCTCTCCCATCTGAAGTCTACGGTGCTGCTATTCCTTTCTCACATCTCCCTTCAAAGAGACACGCGACACACAGACTCAATCACTCAGCAAACATATATGCTTTGACGTTTTCATATTGCTGTTTACCTTCTAATTATTCCCCCTTCACCACAAATACAGGCCTGCCATTCCTCATCCCCTCAGTCAACGCAGTCCTTCACTCTTTAAGCCCTGCAAGACCACCATGAACAAGAATCATGTCAGCAAGCAGAAGAAAAGCCTCAGTGTGCGCTTTTGTTCATACTGCTGCCCTCTAGTAACACTTCATGGCAACTGCAGCATAAGAATGGGACTGAGAAGAGGGCTGTCCTATGCAAATAATATCCTCCCATGCACACTTTCTTCTGAGACGGTTGGCGGCTTGTGCCGTGATACCACCTCCAACATATGGTCTTCAACCAAATTTTAAAAAAGCCCACCTGCCTTAGACGAAGGATTTTGCCACTCAAAGGAAGCACATGGGGACATCACCCTCATTTAGCAGGGTCCTAAATTGCCTGCTGTCAGCCTGTATACAGAACAAGGGCGTTCGTGGGCGTTCGTGAGCGTTCCTCAAAGGAAGGAGGTGGGTGATTAAATTCACAGTGCCAGGGCAGGCCCAGCCCAGCCCAGCCCAGCCCAGCCCAGCCCAGCTCAGCCCAGCTCAGCCCTGCACAGCCCAGCCCGGCACAGCGCACTGCTGTGGAGGTCCATTCCTTCACATCCTGCAGCAGGCATGATGCAGACCTATTAGAGCAAAGGCTTGACTCTGCCCTTGTCTGTCTCTTAAAGGAAACAATCTTTGTAGCTTCTTATTGCACCTAATAAATGGACTCTAGCTTGCCTCAAACTTGACCCATCATTTCATTAGCCAGAGCTCATGCTTGACCTTTATTTCTATCCAAGCTCACTGACACAAAACCCCTGATTTGAGCAAGTGGCTCATACCAAAATAAAAAATCACCATCATCCAACCTATTTTACAACAAGTGTAGCCCCTTCCTCTTATTCTTGTGCTCAGTTATAACCCCCAATACCACAATTGCACTCTGCAATTCACCAAACTTAAAGGACAAAGAATGAAGACATTGATAAAGGAAGATAAGGCCTTGTCCCTATTGCACCTACTTGAGAGATAGGGCGGTTGGTAGAAGGTCATGAGGGAAAACATTGAAATTTCGGGACACACATGCCAAAAAGAGTGTCCACTTCTCTCCTCTGTTACCAAGTAAAAAAAAAATTTGCAAAAAAAAAAAAATATTCACTTTTTGAAAATTTCCACCTTGGGATACTTCTACAGCATTGGCAGGATTCGAACCCTGGCCTGTGAGGGCTGTCCCCACCAAAGGTACAAGACTTACCTTTGAGCTATAGCTCCTTGGTGGTCTAGAGGATTGCAGTAGTAACTATAAGCAACATACAGGCCTTGGTGTCCTTCCCTGCGGCATCCATTGCACATGAAAAGGATGACCATGACATAAGGACAATTTGATAGGCTACTTACATGGAAACCAGTGTGGTCCAGCGGGTAAGTGCCTGCCTTCCATCCAGGCAACCAGGGTTCAAATCCCGGGTTCGGCACCAGGTGACTGATGGTGGCAGAGCAGAGGTAAGTTGGAGGTGGGCCTAAAGGGCCAATTGGTAAGTAAAATGTGTCTGTGTGTTGTGTAAGAGTGGAATCATGCCTAGTGAATGAGGGATAGCAGGTTGGTTGGTAAGTAGTGAGTGGGTAGGGTCAGAGGGGAGGGGTATAGGAGGAGCCTAGTCAGAGTGGGTGGGGTCAGAGAGGAGGGGTGTAGGAGGAGCTGGGTCAGATAGGAGGGGTATAGGAGGAGCCTAGTCAGAGTGGGTGGGGTCAGAGAGGAGGGGTTCAGGAGCAGCCTAGTCAGAGTGGGTGGGGTCAGAGAGGAGGGGTGTAGGAGGAGCTCGGTCGGAGAGGAGGGGTATAGGAGGAGCCAAGTCAGAATGGGTGGGGTCAGAGAGGAGGGGTTCAGGAGCAGCCTAGTCAGAGTGGGTGGGGTCAGAGAGGAGGGGTGTAGGAGGAGCTGGGTCAGAGAGGAGGGGTATAGGAGGAGCTCGGTCGGAGAGGAGGGGTATAGGAGGAGCCAAGTCAGAATGGGTGGGGTCAGAGAGGAGGGGTTCAGGAGCAGCCTAGTCAGAGTGGGTGGGGTCAGAGAGGAGGGGTATATGGGTGGGGTCAGAGAGCAGAGGAATAGGTGGAGTAGGATCCTGACTTATTGTGGGAAAGTGCAAATACTTTTTTACTGCACCCCCCTATACTCTCTGATTTCTGTTGGGAGGGGGCAGTCAAAAATGGGGGGTTCAGTATTAAAAGGTGCTTGGGCGCAACGTGAAGGCGATGAGGTGCACAGAATGGCATGGCTTCCAGGTACTTTTTGGGGGGGCTACCATTAGTTTTTATTGCTCTGATCCTCCCTCATGGGGTGTACCCCAAATGGTTAGGGGCAACGGGGGGGGAGGCAAGATGCTGTTTGACAGTTTCTATTACCAACAGGGGTCACCATACGATTCTTCTGCAGTTATGGTATTGAAAGGTAAAACAAGGAGCATGTGGCTGTATTTTTGCAGGTCGGGTGCCCCAAAATGTTACTGCCAGCAGCAGCAGCCCCCTTCCTCCCCACCCGGCAGATTGGTATAGGTACCTTTAGGACATTTCTGTTGAAAACAGAGGCTATAGCGAATCGCACTACAAAATCCGAGAGCACTAACACTTGCTAAATAAAGGTGGCATCGGAGCATACGAATGAGGCAGGGAGAGGCTACTGTTGGCAATTGGTTTGGTGGGCGATAGTGAATAACCTCGGCATGCAAATAGGCAGAAGTGTGAGGATTGGCAGTGTCTGTAGAGAATTTTGGCATGCTCTTCAGTTGATTTTTTCCTCCTTACGTTGGCTATGAACTACAGGGGAAAGGCCTGGCCTTACTGTTGGGCAAAACATGTTTCATGATTTTAAGAAGTGTAGTCTGGCTGTACTGAGAGGGGCTGTACAGTACGGTAAATGTCTGTATACCCCTGCGATGTGCATCCAACTGTCACTTGAGATTGAACAGCGAACGAAGCAGCTGGGTTACTGACTGAATGTAAATGGAAGGCACATAGGAAGGGTGCTTGTGGTCACTCAAATGATTGAAACCTGGTTGATGCACTACCAAAGCTGGGGTACCAGGAGGGAACATTTGAGGGGTATTGAGATGGTGGTGTGCAGAGGTCAACATATGTTTCAGAGACACAGAGGTACTGCGGTCCTGGTCCCACATTGGGGGTAGACAAAAGTCCCTGCTAAAGATTTCTGTCCAACTGTTATCACATTTTGTGCAGCCTGGCTCCCTCTGTAAGGATTCCCCAGTGTCTTTCGATCCTACAGATGACTGTAGCAAACTTCCCAAATTTTTTCTTGGCCTCATACTCCCAAAGGAGTGCCTGACATTTGCCAGCCTAACGATACTCACATTCTGGGAAAAACCTCACTAACCATGCATATTTATGTACCACACATGGCAAATCCTTACAATTGCAGAACATCATATTGCACTTGTCATCTTTGAGGTACTGTAAGTATTTGGATTTGAGGGTAATATTCATCCTTGCTTGCTCTCTCCCATCTGAAGTCTACGGTGCTGCTATTCCTTTCTCACATCTCCCTTCAAAGAGACACGCGACACACAGACTCAATCACTCAGCAAACATATATGCTTTGACGTTTTCATATTGCTGTTTACCTTCTAATTATTCCCCCTTCACCACAAATACTGGCCTGCCATTCCTCATCCCCTCAGTCAACGCAGTCCTTCACTCTTTAGGCCCTGCAAGACCACCATGAACAAGAATCATGTCAGCAAGCAGAAGAAAAGCCTCAGTGTGCGCTTTTGTTCATACTGCTGCCCTCTAGTAACACTTCATGGCAACTGCAGCATAAGAATGGGACTGAGAAGAGGGCTGTCCTATGCAAATAATATCCTCCCATGCACACTTTCTTCTGAGACGGTCGGCGGCTTGTGCCGTGATACCACCTCCAACATATGGTCTTGAACCAATTTTTAAAAAAGCCCACCTGCCTTAGACGAAGGATTTTGCCACTCAAAGGAAGCACATGGGGACATCACCCTCATTTAGCAGGGTCCTAAATTGCCTGCTGTCAGCCTGTATACAGAACAAGGGCGTTCGTGGGCGTTCGTGAGCGTTCCTCAAAGGAAGGAGGTGGGTGATTAAATTCACAGTGCCAGGGCAGGCCCAGCCCAGCCCAGCCCAGCCCAGCCCAGCTCAGCCCTGCACAGCCCAGCCCGGCACAGCGCACTGCTGTGGAGGTCCATTCCTTCACATCCTGCAGCAGGCATGATGCAGACCTATTAGAGCAAAGGCTTGACTCTGCCCTTGTCTGTCTCTTAAAGGAAACAATCTTTGTAGCTTCTTATTGCACCTAATAAATGGACTCTAGCTTGCCTCAAACTTGACCCATCATTTCATTAGCCAGAGCTCATACTTGACCTTTATTTCTATCCAAGCTCACTGACACAAAACCCCTGATTTGAGCAAGTGGCTCATACCAAAATAAAAAATCACCATCATCCAACCTATTTTACAACAAGTGTAGCCCCTTCCTCTTATTCTTGTGCTCAGTTATAACCCCCAATACCACAATTGCACTCTGCAATTCACCAAACTTAAAGGACAAAGAATGAAGACATTGATAAAGGAAGATAAGGCCTTGTCCCTATTGCACCTACTTGAGAGATAGGGCGGTTGGTAGAAGGTCATGAGGGAAAACATTGAAATTTCGGGACACACATGCCAAAAAGAGTGTCCACTTTTCTCCTCTGTTACCAAGTAAAAAAATAATTTGCCAAAAAAAAAAAATATTCACTTTTTGAAAATTTCCACCTTGGGATACTTCTACAGCATTGGCAGGATTCGAACCCTGGCCTGTGAGGGCTGTCCCCACCAAAGGTACAAGACTTACCTTTGAGCTATAGCTCCTTGATGGTCTAGAGGATTGCAGTAGTAACTATAAGCAACATACAGGCCTTGGTGTCCTTCCCTGCGGCATCCATTGCACATGAAAAGGATGACCATGACATAAGGACAATTTGATAGGCTACTTACATGGAAACCAGTGTGGTCCAGCGGGTAAGTGCCTGCCTTCCATCCAGGCAACCAGGGTTCAAATCCCGGATTCGGCACCAGGTGACTGATGGTGGCAGAGCAGAGGTAAGTTGGAGGTGGGCCTAAAGGGCCAATTGGTAAGTAAAATGTGTCTGTGTGTTGTGTAAGAGTGGAATCATGCCTAGTGAATGAGGGATAGCAGGTTGGTTGGTAAGTAGTGAGTGGGTAGGGTCAGAGGGGAGGGGTATAGGAGGAGCCTAGTCAGAGTGGGTGGGGTCAGAGAGGAGGGGTGTAGGAGGAGCTGGGTCAGATAGGAGGGGTATAGGAGGAGCCTAGTCAGAGTGGTGGGGTCAGAGAGGAGGGGTTCAGGAGCAGCCTAGTCAGAGTGGGTGGGGTCAGAGAGGAGGGGTGTAGGAGGAGCTCGGTCGGAGAGGAGGGGTATAGGAGGAGCCAAGTCAGAATGGGTGGGGTCAGAGAGGAGGGGTTCAGGAGCAGCCTAGTCAGAGTGGGTGGGGTCAGAGAGGAGGGGTGTAGGAGGAGCTGGGTCAGAGAGGAGGGGTATAGGAGGAGCTCGGTCGGAGAGGAGGGGTATAGGAGGAGCCAAGTCAGAATGGGTGGGGTCAGAGAGGAGGGGTTCAGGAGCAGCCTAGTCAGAGTGGGTGGGGTCAGAGAGGAGGGGTATATGGGTGGGGTCAGAGAGCAGAGGAATAGGTGGAGTAGGATCCTGACTTATTGTGGGAAAGTGCAAATACTTTTTTACTGCACCCCCCTATACTCTCTGATTTCTGTTGGGAGGGGGCAGTCAAAAATGGGGGGTTCAGTATTAAAAGGTGCTTGGGCGCAACGTGAAGGCGATGAGGTGCACAGAATGGCATGGCTTCCAGGTACTTTTTGGGGGGGCTACCATTAGTTTTTATTGCTCTGATCCTCCCTCATGGGGTGTACCCCAAATGGTTAGGGGCAACGGGGGGGGGGGAGGCAAGATGCTGTTTGACAGTTTCTATTACCAACAGGGGTCACCATACGATTCTTCTGCAGTTATGGTATTGAAAGGTAAAACAAGGAGCATGTGGCTGTATTTTTGCAGGTCGGGTGCCCCAAAATGTTACTGCCAGCAGCAGCAGCCCCCTTCCTCCCCACCCGGCAGATTGGTATAGGTACCTTTAGGACATTTCTGTTGAAAACAGAGGCTATAGCGAATCGCACTACAAAATCCGAGAGCACTAACACTTGCTAAATAAAGGTGGCATCGGAGCATACGAATGAGGCAGGGAGAGGCTACTGTTGGCAATTGGTTTGGTGGGCGATAGTGAATAACCTCGGCATGCAAATAGGCAGAAGTGTGAGGATTGGCAGTGTCTGTAGAGAATTTTGGCATGCTCTTCAGTTGATTTTTTCCTCCTTACGTTGGCTATGAACTACAGGGGAAAGGCCTGGCCTTACTGTTGGGCAAAACATGTTTCATGATTTTAAGAAGTGTAGTCTGGCTGTACTGAGAGGGGCTGTACAGTACGGTAAATGTCTGTATACCCCTGCGATGTGCATCCAACTGTCACTTGAGATTGAACAGCGAACGAAGCAGCTGGGTTACTGACTGAATGTAAATGGAAGGCACATAGGAAGGGTGCTTGTGGTCACTCAAATGATTGAAACCTGGTTGATGCACTACCAAAGCTGGGGTACCAGGAGGGAACATTTGAGGGGTATTGAGATGGTGGTGTGCAGAGGTCAACATATGTTTCAGAGACACAGAGGTACTGCGGTCCTGGTCCCACATTGGGGGTAGACAAAAGTCCCTGCTAAAGATTTCTGTCCAACTGTTATCCCATTTTGTGCAGCCTGGCTCCCTCTGTAAGGATTCCCCAGTGTCTTTCGATCCTACAGATGACTGTAGCAAACTTCCCAAATTTTTTCTTGGCCTCATACTCCCAAAGGAGTGCCTGACATTTGCCAGCCTAACGATACTCACATTCTGGGAAAAACCTCACTAACCATGCATATTTATGTACCACACATGGCAAATCCTTACAATTGCAGAACATCATATTGCACTTGTCATCTTTGAGGTACTGTAAGTATTTGGATTTGAGGGTAATATTCATCCTTGCTTGCTCTCTCCCATCTGAAGTCTACGGTGCTGCTATTCCTTTCTCACATCTCCCTTCAAAGAGACACGCGACACACAGACTCAATCACTCAGCAAACATATATGCTTTGACGTTTTCATATTGCTGTTTACCTTCTAATTATTCCCCCTTCACCACAAATACAGGCCTGCCATTCCTCATCCCCTCAGTCAACGCAGTCCTTCACTCTTTAGGCCCTGCAAGACCACCATGAACAAGAATCATGTCAGCAAGCAGAAGAAAAGCCTCAGTGTGCGCTTTTGTTCATACTGCTGCCCTCTAGTAACACTTCATGGCAACTGCAGCATAAGAATGGGACTGAGAAGAGGGCTGTCCTATGCAAATAATATCCTCCCATGCACACTTTCTTCTGAGACGGTCGGCGGCTTGTGCCGTGATACCACCTCCAACATATGGTCTTGAACCAATTTTTAAAAAAGCCCACCTGCCTTAGACGAAGGATTTTGCCACTCAAAGGAAGCACATGGGGACATCACCCTCATTTAGCAGGGTCCTAAATTGCCTGCTGTCAGCCTGTATACAGAACAAGGGCGTTCGTGGGCGTTCGTGGGCGTTCGTGGGCGTTCCTCAAAGGAAGGAGGTGGGTGATTAAATTCACAGTGCCAGGGCAGGCCCAGCCCAGCCCAGCCCAGCCCAGCCCAGCCCAGCCCAGCTCAGCCCTGCACAGCCCAGCCCGGCACAGCGCACTGCTGTGGAGGTCCATTCCTTCACATCCTGCAGCAGGCATGATGCAGACCTATTAGAGCAAAGGCTTGACTCTGCCCTTGTCTGTCTCTTAAAGGAAACAATCTTTGTAGCTTCTTATTGCACCTAATAAATGGACTCTAGCTTGCCTCAAACTTGACCCATCATTTCATTAGCCAGAGCTCATACTTGACCTTTATTTCTATCCAAGCTCACTGACACAAAACCCCTGATTTGAGCAAGTGGCTCATACCAAAATAAAAAATCACCATCATCCAACCTATTTTACAACAAGTGTAGCCCCTTCCTCTTATTCTTGTGCTCAGTTATAACCCCCAATACCACAATTGCACTCTGCAATTCACCAAACTTAAAGGACAAAGAATGAAGACATTGATAAGGGAAGATAAGGCCTTTTCCCTATTGCACCTACTTGAGAGATAGGGCGGTTGGTAGAAGGTCATGAGGGAAAACATTGAAATTTCGGGACACACATGCCAAAAAGAGTGTCCACTTTTCTCCTCTGTTACCAAGTAAAAAAATAATTTGCCAAAAAAAAAAAATATTCACTTTTTGAAAATTTCCACCTTGGGATACTTCTACAGCATTGGCAGGATTCGAACCCTGGCCTGTGAGGGCTGTCCCCACCAAAGGTACAAGACTTACCTTTGAGCTATAGCTCCTTGGTGGTCTAGAGGATTGCAGTAGTAACTATAAGCAACATACAGGCCTTGGTGTCCTTCCCTGCGGCATCCATTGCACATGAAAAGGATGACCATGACATAAGGACAATTTGATAGGCTACTTACATGGAAACCAGTGTGGTCCAGCGGGTAAGTGCCTGCCTTCCATCCAGGCAACCAGGGTTCAAATCCCGGGTTCGGCACCAGGTGACTGATGGTGGCAGAGCAGAGGTAAGTTGGAGGTGGGCCTAAAGGGCCAATTGGTAAGTAAAATGTGTCTGTGTGTTGTGTAAGAGTGGAATCATGCCTAGTGAATGAGGGATTGCAGGTTGGTTGGTAAGTAGTGAGTGGGTGGGGTCAGAGGGGAGGGGTATAGGAGGAGCCTAGTCAGAGTGGGTGGGGTCAGAGAGGAGGGGTGTAGGAGGAGCTGGGTCAGAGAGGAGGGGTATAGGAGGAGCCTAGTCAGAGTGGGTGGGGTCAGAGAGGAGGGGTTCAGGAGCAGCCTAGTCAGAGTGGGTGGGGTCAGAGAGGAGGGGTGTAGGAGGAGCTGGGTCAGAGAGGAGGGGTATAGGAGGAGCTCGGTTGGACAGGAGGGGTATAGGAGGAGCCAAGTCAGAATGGGTGGGGTCAGAGAGGAGGGGTTCAGGAGCAGCCTAGTCAGAGTGGGTGGGGTCAGAGAGGAGGGGTATATGGGTGGGGTCAGAGAGCAGAGGAATAGGTGGAGTAGGATCCTGACTTATTGTGGGAAAGTGCAAATACTTTTTTACTGCACCCCCCTATACTCTCTGATTTCTGTTGGGAGGGGGCAGTCAAAAATGGGGGGTTCAGTATTAAAAGGTGCTTGGGCGCAACGTGAAGGCGATGAGGTGCACAGAATGGCATGGCTTCCAGGTACTTTTTGGGGGGCTACCATTAGTTTTTATTGCTCTGATCCTCCCTCATGGGGTGTACCCCAAATGGTTAGGGGCAACGGGGGGGGGGGGAGGCAAGATGCTGTTTGACAGTTTCTATTACCAACAGGGGTCACCATACGATTCTTCTGCAGTTAGGGTATTGAAAGGTAAAACAAGGAGCATGTGGCTGTATTTTTGCAGGTCGGGTGCCCCAAAATGTTACTGCCAGCAGCCCCCTTCCTCCCCACCCGGCAGATTGGTATAGGTACCTTTAGGACATTTCTGTTGAAAACAGAGGCTATAGCGAATCGCACTACAAAATCCGAGAGCACTAACACTTGCTAAATAAAGGTGGCATCGGAGCATACGAATGAGGCAGGGAGAGGCTACTGTTGGCAATTGGTTTGGTGGGCGATAGTGAATAACCTCGGCATGCAAATAGGCAGAAGTGTGAGGATTGGCAGTGTCTGTAGAGAATTTTGGCATGCTCTTCAGTTGATTTTTTCCTCCTTACGTTGGCTATGAACTACAGGGGAAAGGCCTGGCCTTACTGTTGGGCAAAACATGTTTCATGATTTTAAGAAGTGTAGTCTGGCTGTACTGAGAGGGGCTGTACAGTACGGTAAATGTCTGTATACCCCTGCGATGTGCATCCAACTGTCACTTGAGATTGAACAGCGAACGAAGCAGCTGGGTTACTGACTGAATGTAAATGGAAGGCACATAGGAAGGGTGCTTGTGGTCACTCAAATGATTGAAACCTGGTTGATGCACTACCAAAGCTGGGGTACCAGGAGGGAACATTTGAGGGGTATTGAGATGGTGGTGTGCAGAGGTCAACATATGATTCAGAGACACAGAGGTACTGCGGTCCTGGTCCCACATTGGGGGTAGACAAAAGTCCCTGCTAAAGATTTCTGTCCAACTGTTATCACATTTTGTGCAGCCTGGCTCCCTCTGTAAGGATTCCCCAGTGTCTTTCGATCCTACAGATGACTGTAGCAAACTTCCCAAATTTTTTCTTGGCCTCATACTCCCAAAGGAGTGCCTGACATTTGCCAGCCTAACGATACTCACATTCTGGGAAAAACCTCACTAACCATGCATATTTATGTACCACACATGGCAAATCCTTACAATTGCAGAACATCATATTGCACTTGTCATCTTTGAGGTACTGTAAGTATTTGGATTTGAGGGTAATATTCATCCTTGCTTGCTCTCTCCCATCTGAAGTCTACGGTGCTGCTATTCCTTTCTCACATCTCCCTTCAAAGAGACACGCGACACACAGACTCAATCACTCAGCAAACATATATGCTTTGACGTTTTCATATTGCTGTTTACCTTCTAATTATTCCCCCTTCACCACAAATACAGGCCTGCCATTCCTCATCCCCTCAGTCAACGCAGTCCTTCACTCTTTAGGCCCTGCAAGACCACCATGAACAAGAATCATGTCAGCAAGCAGAAGAAAAGCCTCAGTGTGCGCTTTTGTTCATACTGCTGCCCTCTAGTAACACTTCATGGCAACTGCAGCATAAGAATGGGACTGAGAAGAGGGCTGTCCTATGCAAAGAATATCCTCCCATGCACACTTTCTTCTGAGACGGTCGGCGGCTTGTGCCGTGATACCACCTCCAACATATGGTCTTCAACCAAATTTTAAAAAAGCCCACCTGCCTTAGACGAAGGATTTTGCCACTCAAAGGAAGCACATGGGGACATCACCCTCATTTAGCAGGGTCCTAAATTGCCTGCTGTCAGCCTGTATACAGAACAAGGGCGTTCGTGGGCGTTCGTGAGCGTTCCTCAAAGGAAGGAGGTGGGTGATTAAATTCACAGTGCCAGGGCAGGCCCGGCCCAGCCCAGCCCAGCCCAGCCCAGCCCAGCCCAGCCCAGCCCTGCACAGCCCAGCCCCGCACAGCGCACTGCTGTGGAGGTCCATTCCTTCACATCCTGCAGCAGGCATGATGCAGACCTATTAGAGCAAAGGCTTGACTCTGCCCTTGTCTGTCTCTTAAAGGAAACAATCTTTGTAGCTTCTTATTGCACCTAATAAATGGACTCTAGCTTGCCTCAAACTTGACCCATCATTTCATTAGCCAGAGCTCATACTTGACCTTTATTTCTATCCAAGCTCACTGACACAAAACCCCTGATTTGAGCAAGTGGCTCATACCAAAATAAAAAATCACCATCATCCAACCTATTTTACAACAAGTGTAGCCCCTTCCTCTTATTCTTGTGCTCAGTTATAACCCCCAATACCACAATTGCACTCTGCAATTCACCAAACTTAAAGGACAAAGAATGAAGACATTGATAAAGGAAGATAAGGCCTTGTCCCTATTGCACCTACTTGAGAGATAGGGCGGTTGGTAGAAGGTCATGAGGGAAAACATTGAAATTTCGGGACACACATGCCAAAAAGAGTGTCCACTTTTCTCCTCTGTTACCAAGTAAAAAAAAAATTTGCCAAAAAAAAAAAATATTCACTTTTTGAAAATTTCCACCTTGGGATACTTCTACAGCATTGGCAGGATTCGAACCCTGGCCTGTGAGGGCTGTCCCCACCAAAGGTACAAGACTTACCTTTGAGCTATAGCTCCTTGGTGGTCTAGAGGATTGCAGTAGTAACTATAAGCAACATACAGGCCTTGGTGTCCTTCCCTGCGGCATCCATTGCACATGAAAAGGATGACCATGACATAAGGACAATTTGATAGGCTACTTACATGGAAACCAGTGTGGTCCAGCGGGTAAGTGCCTGCCTTCCATCCAGGCAACCAGGGTTCAAATCCCGGGTTCGGCACCAGGTGACTGATGGTGGCAGAGCAGAGGTAAGTTGGAGGTGGGCCTAAAGGGCCAATTGGTAAGTAAAATGTGTCTGTGTGTTGTGTAAGAGTGGAATCATGCCTAGTGAATGAGGGATTGCAGGTTGGTTGGTAAGTAGTGAGTGGGTGGGGTCAGAGAGGAGGGGTATAGGAGGAGCCTAGTCAGAGTGGGTGGGGTCAGAGAGGAGGGGTTCATGAGCAGCCTAGTCAGAGTGGGTGGGGTCAGAGAGGAGGTTTATAGGAGGAGCTCGGTCGGAGAGGAGGGGTATAGGAGGAGCCAAGTCAGAATGGGTGGGGTCAGAGAGGAGGGGTTCAGGAGCAGCCTAGTCAGAGTGGGTGGGGTCAGAGAGGAGGGGTATATGGGTGGGGTCAGAGAGCAGAGGAATAGGTGGAGTAGGATCCTGACTTATTGTGGGAAAGTGCAAATACTTTTTTACTGCACCCCCCTATACTCTCTGATTTCTGTTGGGAGGGGGCAGTCAAAAATGGGGGGTTCAGTATTAAAAGGTGCTTGGGCGCAACGTGAAGGCGATGAGGTGCACAGAATGGCATGGCTTCCAGGTACTTTTTGGGGGGGCTACCATTAGTTTTTATTGCTCTGATCCTCCCTCATGGGGTGTACCCCAAATGGTTAGGGGCAACGGGGGGGGGGAGGCAAGATGCTGTTTGACAGTTTCTATTACCAACAGGGGTCACCATACGATTCTTCTGCAGTTATGGTATTGAAAGCTAAAACAAGGAGCATGTGGCTGTATTTTTGCAGGTCGGGTGCCCCAAAATGTTACTGCCAGCAGCAGCAGCCCCCTTCCTCCCCACCCGGCAGATTGGTATAGGTACCTTTAGGACATTTCTGTTGAAAACAGAGGCTATAGCGAATCGCACTACAAAATCCGAGAGCACTAACACTTGCTAAATAAAGGTGGCATCGGAGCATACGAATGAGGCAGGGAGAGGCTACTGTTGGCAATTGGTTTGGTGGGCGATAGTGAATAACCTCGGCATGCAAATAGGCAGAAGTGTGAGGATTGGCAGTGTCTGTAGAGAATTTTGGCATGCTCTTCAGTTGATTTTTTCCTCCTTACGTTGGCTATAAACTACAGGGGAAAGGCCTGGCCTTACTGTTGGGCAAAACATGTTTCATGATTTTAAGAAGTGTAGTCTGGCTGTACTGAGAGGGGCTGTACAGTACGGTAAATGTCTGTATACCCCAGCGATGTGCATCCAACTGTCACTTGAGATTGAACAGCGAACGAAGCAGCTGGGTTACTGACTGAATGTAAATGGAAGGCACATAGGAAGGGTGCTTGTGGTCACTCAAATGATTGAAACCTGGTTGATGCACTACCAAAGCTGGGGTACCAGGAGGGAACATTTGAGGGGTATTGAGATGGTGGTGTGCAGAGGTCAACATATGTTTCAGAGACACAGAGGTACTGCGGTCCTGGTCCCACATTGGGGGTAGACAAAAGTCCCTGCTAAAGATTTCTGTCCAACTGTTATCACATTTTGTGCAGCCTGGCTCCCTCTGTAAGGATTCCCCAGTGTCTTTCGATCCTACAGATGACTGTAGCAAACTTCCCAAATTTTTTCTTGGCCTCATACTCCCAAAGGAGTGCCTGACATTTGCCAGCCTAACGATACTCACATTCTGGGAAAAACCTCACTAACCATGCATATTTATGTACCACACATGGCAAATCCTTACAATTGCAGAACATCATATTGCACTTGTCATCTTTGAGGTACTGTAAGTATTTGGATTTGAGGGTAATATTCATCCTTGCTTGCTCTCTCCCATCTGAAGTCTACGGTGCTGCTATTCCTTTCTCACATCTCCCTTCAAAGAGACACGCGACACACAGACTCAATCACTCAGCAAACATATATGCTTTGACGTTTTCATATTGCTGTTTACCTTCTAATTATTCCCCCTTCACCACAAATACAGGCCTGCCATTCCTCATCCCCTCAGTCAACGCAGTCCTTCACTCTTTAGGCCCTGCAAGACCACCATGAACAAGAATCATGTCAGCAAGCAGAAGAAAAGCCTCAGTGTGCCCTTTTGTTCATACTGCTGCCCTCTAGTAACACTTCATGGCAACTGCAGCATAAGAATGGGACTGAGAAGAGGGCTGTCCTATGCAAATAATATCCTCCCATGCACACTTTCTTCTGAGACGGTCGGCGGCTTGTGCCGTGATACCACCTCCAACATATGGTCTTGAACCAATTTTTAAAAAAGCCCACCTGCCTTAGACGAAGGATTTTGCCACTCAAAGGAAGCACATGGGGACATCACCCTCATTTAGCAGGGTCCTAAATTGCCTGCTGTCAGCCTGTATACAGAACAAGGGCGTTCGTGGGCGTTCGTGAGCGTTCCTCAAAGGAAGGAGGTGGGTGATTAAATTCACAGTGCCAGGGCAGGCCCAGCCCAGCCCAGCCCAGCCCAGCCCAGCCCAGCTCAGCCCACAGCCCAGCCCGGCACAGCGCACTGCTGTGGAGGTCCATTCCTTCACATCCTGCAGCAGGCATGATGCAGACCTATTAGAGCAAAGGCTTGACTCTGCCCTTGTCTGTCTCTTAAAGGAAACAATCTTTGTAGCTTCTTATTGCACCTAATAAATGGACTCTAGCTTGCCTCAAACTTGACCCATCATTTCATTAGCCAGAGCTCATACTTGACCTTTATTTCTATCCAAGCTCACTGACACAAAACCCCTGATTTGAGCAAGTGGCTCATACCAAAATAAAAAATCACCATCATCCAACCTATTTTACAACAAGTGTAGCCCCTTCCTCTTATTCTTGTGCTCAGTTATAACCCCCAATACCACAATTGCACTCTGCAATTCACCAAACTTAAAGGACAAAGAATGAAGACATTGATAAAGGAAGATAAGGCCTTGTCCCTATTGCACCTACTTGAGAGATAGGGCGGTTGGTAGAAGGTCATGAGGGAAAACATTGAAATTTCGGGACACACATGCCAAAAAGAGTGTCCACTTTTCTCCTCTGTTACCAAGTAAAAAAAAAATTTGCCAAAAAAAAAAAATATTCACTTTTTGAAAATTTCCACCTTGGGATACTTCTACAGCATTGGCAGGATTCGAACCCTGGCCTGTGAGGGCTGTCCCCACCAAAGGTACAAGACTTACCTTTGAGCTATAGCTCCTTGGTGGTCTAGAGGATTGCAGTAGTAACTATAAGCAACATACAGGCCTTGGTGTCCTTCCCTGCGGCATCCATTGCACATGAAAAGGATGACCATGACATAAGGACAATTTGATAGGCTACTTACATGGAAACCAGTGTGGTCCAGCGGGTAAGTGCCTGCCTTCCATCCAGGCAACCAGGGTTCAAATCCCGGGTTCGGCACCAGGTGACTGATGGTGGCAGAGCAGAGGTAAGTTGGAGGTGGGCCTAAAGGGCCAATTGGTAAGTAAAATGTGTCTGTGTGTTGTGTAAGAGTGGAATCATGCCTAGTGAATGAGGGATTGCAGGTTGGTTGGTAAGTAGTGAGTGGGTGGGGTCAGAGAGGAGGGGTATAGGAGGAGCCTAGTCAGAGTGGGTGGGGTCAGAGAGGAGGGGTTCATGAGCAGCCTAGTCAGAGTGGGTGGGGTCAGAGAGGAGGGGTATAGGAGGAGCTCAGTCGGAGAGGAGGGGTATAGGAGGAGCCAAGTCAGAATGGGTGGGGTCAGAGAGGAGGGGTTCAGGAGCAGCCTAGTCAGAGTGGGTGGGGTCAGAGAGGAGGGGTATATGGGTGGGGTCAGAGAGCAGAGGAATAGGTGGAGTAGGATCCTGACTTATTGTGGGAAAGTGCAAATACTTTTTTACTGCACCCCCCTATACTCTCTGATTTCTGTTGGGAGGGGGCAGTCAAAAATGGGGGGTTCAGTATTAAAAGGTGCTTGGGCGCAACGTGAAGGCGATGAGGTGCACAGAATGGCATGGCTTCCAGGTACTTTTTGGGGGGGCTACCATTAGTTTTTATTGCTCTGATCCTCCCTCATGGGGTGTACCCCAAATGGTTAGGGGCAACGGGGGGGGGGAGGCAAGATGCTGTTTGACAGTTTCTATTACCAACAGGGGTCACCATACGATTCTTCTGCAGTTATGGTATTGAAAGGTAAAACAAGGAGCATGTGGCTGTATTTTTGCAGGTCGGGTGCCCCAAAATGTTACTGCCAGCAGCAGCAGCCCCCTTCCTCCCCACCCGGCAGATTGGTATAGGTACCTTTAGGACATTTCTGTTGAAAACAGAGGCTATAGCGAATCGCACTACAAAATCCGAGAGCACTAACACTTGCTAAATAAAGGTGGCATCGGAGCATACGAATGAGGCAGGGAGAGGCTACTGTTGGCAATTGGTTTGGTGGGCGATAGTGAATAACCTCGGCATGCAAATAGGCAGAAGTGTGAGGATTGGCAGTGTCTGTAGAGAATTTTGGCATGCTCTTCAGTTGATTTTTTCCTCCTTACGTTGGCTATGAACTACAGGGGAAAGGCCTGGCCTTACTGTTGGGCAAAACATGTTTCATGATTTTAAGAAGTGTAGTCTGGCTGTACTGAGAGGGGCTGTACAGTACGGTAAATGTCTGTATACCCCTGCGATGTGCATCCAACTGTCACTTGAGATTGAACAGCGAACGAAGCAGCTGGGTTACTGACTGAATGTAAATGGAAGGCACATAGGAAGGGTGCTTGTGGTCACTCAAATGATTGAAACCTGGTTGATGCACTACCAAAGCTGGGGTACCAGGAGGGAACATTTGAGGGGTATTGAGATGGTGGTGTGCAGAGGTCAACATATGTTTCAGAGACACAGAGGTACTGCGGTCCTGGTCCCACATTGGGGGTAGACAAAAGTCCCTGCTAAAGATTTCTGTCCAACTGTTATCACATTTTGTGCAGCCTGGCTCCCTCTGTAAGGATTCCCCAGTGTCTTTCGATCCTACAGATGACTGTAGCAAACTTCCCAAATTTTTTCTTGGCCTCATACTCCCAAAGGAGTGCCTGACATTTGCCAGCCTAACGATACTCACATTCTGGGAAAAACCTCACTAACCATGCATATTTATGTACCACACATGGCAAATCCTTACAATTGCAGAACATCATATTGCACTTGTCATCTTTGAGGTACTGTAAGTATTTGGATTTGAGGGTAATATTCATCCTTGCTTGCTCTCTCCCATCTGAAGTCTACGGTGCTGCTATTCCTTTCTCACATCTCCCTTCAAAGAGACACGCGACACACAGACTCAATCACTCAGCAAACATATATGCTTTGACGTTTTCATATTGCTGTTTACCTTCTAATTATTCCCCCTTCACCACAAATACAGGCCTGCCATTCCTCATCCCCTCAGTCAACGCAGTCCTTCACTCTTTAGGCCCTGCAAGACCACCATGAACAAGAATCATGTCAGCAAGCAGAAGAAAAGCCTCAGTGTGCGCTTTTGTTCATACTGCTGCCCTCTAGTAACACTTCATGGCAACTGCAGCATAAGAATGGGACTGAGAAGAGGGCTGTCCTATGCAAATAATATCCTCCCATGCACACTTTCTTCTGAGACGGTCGGCGGCTTGTGCCGTGATACCACCTCCAACATATGGTCTTCAACCAATTTTTAAAAAAGCCCACCTGCCTTAGACGAAGGATTTTGCCACTCAAAGGAAGCACATGGGGACATCACCCTCATTTAGCAGGGTCCTAAATTGCCTGCTGTCAGCCTGTATACAGAACAAGGGCGTTCGTGGGCGTTCGTGAGCGTTCCTCAAAGGAAGGAGGTGGGTGATTAAATTCACAGTGCCAGGGCAGGCCCAGCCCAGCCCAGCCCAGCCCAGCCCAGCTCAGCCCTGCACAGCCCAGCCCGGCACAGCGCACTGCTGTGGAGGTCCATTCCTTCACATCCTGCAGCAGGCATGATGCAGACCTATTAGAGCAAAGGCTTGACTCTGCCCTTGTCTGTCTCTTAAAGGAAACAATCTTTGTAGCTTCTTATTGCACCTAATAAATGGACTCTAGCTTGCCTCAAACTTGACCCATCATTTCATTAGCCAGAGCTCATACTTGACCTTTATTTCTATCCAAGCTCACTGACACAAAACCCCTGATTTGAGCAAGTGGCTCATACCAAAATAAAAAATCACCATCATCCAACCTATTTTACAACAAGTGTAGCCCCTTCCTCTTATTCTTGTGCTCAGTTATAACCCCCAATACCACAATTGCACTCTGCAATTCACCAAACTTAAAGGACAAAGAATGAAGACATTGATAAAGGAAGATAAGGCCTTGTCCCTATTGCACCTACTTGAGAGATAGGGCGGTTGGTAGAAGGTCATGAGGGAAAACATTGAAATTTCGGGACACACATGCCAAAAAGAGTGTCCACTTTTCTCCTCTGTTACCAAGTAAAAAAATAATTTGCCAAAAAAAAAAAATATTCACTTTTTGAAAATTTCCACCTTGGGATACTTCTACAGCATTGGCAGGATTCGAACCCTGGCCTGTGAGGGCTGTCCCCACCAAAGGTACAAGACTTACCTTTGAGCTATAGCTCCTTGGTGGTCTAGAGGATTGCAGTAGTAACTATAAGCAACATACAGGCCTTGGTGTCCTTCCCTGCGGCATCCATTGCACATGAAAAGGATGACCATGACATAAGGACAATTTGATAGGCTACTTACATGGAAACCAGTGTGGTCCAGCGGGTAAGTGCCTGCCTTCCATCCAGGCAACCAGGGTTCAAATCCCGGGTTCGGCACCAGGTGACTGATGGTGGCAGAGCAGAGGTAAGTTGGAGGTGGGCCTAAAGGGCCAATTGGTAAGTAAAATGTGTCTGTGTGTTGTGTAAGAGTGGAATCATGCCTAGTGAATGAGGGATTGCAGGTTGGTTGGTAAGTAGTGAGTGGGTGGGGTCAGAGAGGAGGGGTATAGGAGGACCCTAGTCAGAGTGGGTGGGGTCAGAGAGGAGGGGTTCAGGAGCAGCCTAGTCAGAGTGGGTGGGGTCAGAGAGGAGGGGTATAGGAGGAGCTCGGTCGGAGAGGAGGGGTATAGGATGAGCCAAGTCAGAATGGGTGGGGTCAGAGAGGAGGGGTTCAGGAGCAGCCTAGTCAGAGTGGGTGGGGTCAGAGAGGAGGGGTATATGGGTGGGGTCAGAGAGCAGAGGAATAGGTGGAGTAGGATCCTGACTTATTGTGGGAAAGTGCAAATACTTTTTTACTGCACCCCCCTATACTCTCTGATTTCTGTTGGGAGGGGGCAGTCAAAAATGGGGGGTTCAGTATTAAAAGGTGCTTGGGCGCAACGTGAAGGCGATGAGGTGCACAGAATGGCATGGCTTCCAGGTACTTTTTGGGGAGGCTACCATTAGTTTTTATTGCTCTGATCCTCCCTCATGGGGTGTACCCCAAATGGTTAGGGGCAACGGGGGGGGGGGCAAGATGCTGTTTGACAGTTTCTATTACCAACAGGGGTCACCATACGATTCTTCTGCAGTTATGGTATTGAAAGGTAAAACAAGGAGCATGTGGCTGTATTTTTGCAGGTCGGGTGCCCCAAAATGTTACTGCCAGCAGCAGCAGCCCCCTTCCTCCCCACCCGGCAGATTGGTATAGGTACCTTTAGGACATTTCTGTTGAAAACAGAGGCTATAGCGAATCGCACTACAAAATCCGAGAGCACTAACACTTACTAAATAAAGGTGGCATCGGAGCATACGAATGAGGCAGGGAGAGGCTACTGTTGGCAATTGGTTTGGTGGGCGATAGTGAATAACCTCGGCATGCAAATAGGCAGAAGTGTGAGGATTGGCAGTGTCTGTAGAGAATTTTGGCATGCTCTTCAGTTGATTTTTTCCTCCTTACGTTGGCTATGAACTACAGGGGAAAGGCCTGGCCTTACTGTTGGGCAAAACATGTTTCATGATTTTAAGAAGTGTAGTCTGGCTGTACTGAGAGGGGCTGTACAGTACGGTAAATGTCTGTATACCCCTGCGATGTGCATCCAACTGTCACTTGAGATTGAACAGCGAACGAAGCAGCTGGGTTACTGACTGAATGTAAATGGAAGGCACATAGGAAGGGTGCTTGTGGTCACTCAAATGATTGAAACCTGGTTGATGCACTACCAAAGCTGGGGTACCAGGAGGGAACATTTGAGGGGTATTGAGATGGTGGTGTGCAGAGGTCAACATATGTTTCAGAGACACAGAGGTACTGCGGTCCTGGTCCCACATTGGGGGTAGACAAAAGTCCCTGCTAAAGATTTCTGTCCAACTGTTATCCCATTTTGTGCAGCCTGGCTCCCTCTGTAAGGATTCCCCAGTGTCTTTCGATCCTACAGATGACTGTAGCAAACTTCCCAAATTTTTTCTTGGCCTCATACTCCCAAAGGAGTGCCTGACATTTGCCAGCCTAACGATACTCACATTCTGGGAAAAACCTCACTAACCATGCATATTTATGTACCACACATGGCAAATCCTTACAATTGCAGAACATCATATTGCACTTGTCATCTTTGAGGTACTGTAAGTATTTGGATTTGAGGGTAATATTCATCCTTGCTTGCTCTCTCCCATCTGAAGTCTACGGTGCTGCTATTCCTTTCTCACATCTCCCTTCAAAGAGACACGCGACACACAGACTCAATCACTCAGCAAACATATATGCTTTGACGTTTTCATATTGCTGTTTACCTTCTAATTATTCCCCCTTCACCACAAATACAGGCCTGCCATTCCTCATCCCCTCAGTCAACGCAGTCCTTCACTCTTTAGGCCCTGCAAGACCACCATGAACAAGAATCATGTCAGCAAGCAGAAGAAAAGCCTCAGTGTGCGCTTTTGTTCATACTGCTGCCCTCTAGTAACACTTCATGGCAACTGCAGCATAAGAATGGGACTGAGAAGAGGGCTGTCCTATGCAAATAATATCCTCCCATGCACACTTTCTTCTGAGACGGTCGGCGGCTTGTGCCGTGATACCACCTCCAACATATGGTCTTGAACCAATTTTTAAAAAAGCCCACCTGCCTTAGACGAAGGATTTTGCCACTCAAAGGAAGCACATGGGGACATCACCCTCATTTAGCAGGGTCCTAAATTGCCTGCTGTCAGCCTGTATACAGAACAAGGGCGTTCGTGGGCGTTCGTGAGCGTTCCTCAAAGGAAGGAGGTGGGTGATTAAATTCACAGTGCCAGGGCAGGCCCAGCCCAGCCCAGCCCAGCCCAGCCCAGCTCAGCCCTGCACAGCCCAGCCCGGCACAGCGCACTGCTGTGGAGGTCCATTCCTTCACATCCTGCAGCAGGCATGATGCAGACCTATTAGAGCAAAGGCTTGACTCTGCCCTTGTCTGTCTCTTAAAGGAAACAATCTTTGTAGCTTCTTATTGCACCTAATAAATGGACTCTAGCTTGCCTCAAACTTGACCCATCATTTCATTAGCCAGAGCTCATACTTGACCTTTATTTCTATCCAAGCTCACTGACACAAAACCCCTGATTTGAGCAAGTGGCTCATACCAAAATAAAAAATCACCATCATCCAACCTATTTTACAACAAGTGTAGCCCCTTCCTCTTATTCTTGTGCTCAGTTATAACCCCCAATACCACAATTGCACTCTGCAATTCACCAAACTTAAAGGACAAAGAATGAAGACATTGATAAAGGAAGATAAGGCCTTGTCCCTATTGCACCTACTTGAGAGATAGGGCGGTTGGTAGAAGGTCATGAGGGAAAACATTGAAATTTCGGGACACACATGCCAAAAAGAGTGTCCACTTTTCTCCTCTGTTACCAAGTAAAAAAATAATTTGCCAAAAAAAAAAAATATTCACTTTTTGAAAATTTCCACCTTGGGATACTTCTACAGCATTGGCAGGATTCGAACCCTGGCCTGTGAGGGCTGTCCCCACCAAAGGTACAAGACTTACCTTTGAGCTATAGCTCCATGGTGGTCTAGAGGATTGCAATAGTAACTATAAGCAACATACAGGCCTTGGTGTCCTTCCCTGCGGCATCCATTGCACATGAAAAGGATGACCATGACATAAGGACAATTTGATAGGCTACTTACATGGAAACCAGTGTGGTCCAGCGGGTAAGTGCCTGCCTTCCATCCAGGCAACCAGGGTTCAAATCCCGGGTTCGGCACCAGGTGACTGATGGTGGCAGAGCAGAGGTAAGTTGGAGGTGGGCCTAAAGGGCCAATTGGTAAGTAAAATGTGTCTGTGTGTTGTGTAAGAGTGGAATCATGCCTAGTGAATGAGGGATTGCAGGTTGGTTGGTAAGTAGTGAGTGGGTGGGGTCAGAGGGGAGGGGTATAGGAGGAGCCTAGTCAGAGTGGGTAGGGTCAGAGAGGAGGGGTTCAGGAGCGGCCTAGTCAGAGTGGGTGGGGTCAGAGAGGAGGGGTGTAGGAGGAGCTCGGTCGGAGAGGAGGGATATAGCAGGAGCCAAGTCAGAATGGGTGGGGTCAGAGAGGAGGGGTTCAGGAGCAGCCTAGTCAGAGTGGGTGGGGTCAGAGAGGAGGGGTATATGGGTGGGGTCAGAGAGCAGAGGAATAGGTGGAGTAGGATCCTGACTTATTGTGGGAAAGTGCAAATACTTTTTTACTGCACCCCCCTATACTCTCTGATTTCTGTTGGGAGGGGGCAGTCAAAAATGGGGGGTTCAGTATTAAAAGGTGCTTGGGCGCAACGTGAAGGCGATGAGGTGCACAGAATGGCATGGCTTCCAGGTACTTTTTGGGGGGGCTACCATTAGTTTTTATTGCTCTGATCCTCCCTCATGGGGTGTACCCCAAATGGTTAGGGGCAACGGGGGGGGAGGCAAGATGCTGTTTGACAGTTTCTATTACCAACAGGGGTCACCATACGATTCTTCTGCAGTTATGGTATTGAAAGGTAAAACAAGGAGCATGTGGCTGTATTTTTGCAGGTCGGGTGCCCCAAAATGTTACTGCCAGCAGCAGCAGCCCCCTTCCTCCCCACCCGGCAGATTGGTATAGGTACCTTTAGGACATTTCTGTTGAAAACAGAGGCTATAGCGAATCGCACTACAAAATCCGAGAGCACTAACACTTGCTAAATAAAGGTGGCATCGGAGCATACGAATGAGGCAGGGAGAGGCTACTGTTGGCAATTGGTTTGGTGGGCGATAGTGAATAACCTCGGCATGCAAATAGGCAGAAGTGTGAGGATTGGCAGTGTCTATAGAGAATTTTGGCATGCTCTTCAGTTGATTTTTTCCTCCTTGCGTTGGCTATGAACTACAGGGGAAAGGCCTGGCCTTACTGTTGGGCAAAACATGTTTCATGATTTTAAGAAGTGTAGTCTGGCTGTACTGAGAGGGGCTGTACAGTACGGTAAATGTCTGTATACCCCTGCGATGTGCATCCAACTGTCACTTGAGATTGAACAGCGAACGAAGCAGCTGGGTTACTGACTGAATGTAAATGGAAGGCACATAGGAAGGGTGCTTGTGGTCACTCAAATGATTGAAACCTGGTTGATGCACTACCAAAGCTGGGGTACCAGGAGGGAACATTTGAGGGGTATTGAGATGGTGGTGTGCAGAGGTCAACATATGTTTCAGAGACACAGAGGTACTGCGGTCCTGGTCCCACATTGGGGGTAGACAAAAGTCCCTGCTAAAGATTTCTGTCCAACTGTTATCACATTTTGTGCAGCCTGGCTCCCTCTGTAAGGATTCCCCAGTGTCTTTCGATCCTACAGATGACTGTAGCAAACTTCCCAAATTTTTTCTTGGCCTCATACTCCCAAAGGAGTGCCTGACATTTGCCAGCCTAACGATACTCACATTCTGGGAAAAACCTCACTAACCATGCATATTTATGTACCACACATGGCAAATCCTTACAATTGCAGAACATCATATTGCACTTGTCATCTTTGAGGTACTGTAAGTATTTGGATTTGAGGGTAATATTCATCCTTGCTTGCTCTCTCCCATCTGAAGTCTACGGTGCTGCTATTCCTTTCTCACATCTCCCTTCAAAGAGACACGCGACACACAGACTCAATCACTCAGCAAACATATATGCTTTGACGTTTTCATATTGCTGTTTACCTTCTAATTATTCCCCCTTCACCACAAATACAGGCCTGCCATTCCTCATCCCCTCAGTCAACGCAGTCCTTCACTCTTTAGGCCCTGCAAGACCACCATGAACAAGAATCATGTCAGCAAGCAGAAGAAAAGCCTCAGTGTGCGCTTTTGTTCATACTGCTGCCCTCTAGTAACACTTCATGGCAACTGCAGCATAAGAATGGGACTGAGAAGAGGGCTGTCCTATGCAAATAATATCCTCCCATGCACACTTTCTTCTGAGACGGTCGGCGGCTTGTGCCGTGATACCACCTCCAACATATGGTCTTGAACCAATTTTTAAAAAAGCCCACCTGCCTTAGACGAAGGATTTTGCCACTCAAAGGAAGCACATGGGGACATCACCCTCATTTAGCAGGGTCCTAAATTGCCTGCTGTCAGCCTGTATACAGAACAAGGGCGTTCGTGCGCGTTCGTGAGCGTTCCTCAAAGGAAGGAGGTGGGTGATTAAATTCACAGTGCCAGGGCAGGCCCAGCCCAGCCCAGCCCAGCCCAGCCCAGCCCAGCCCAGCCCAGCCCAGCTCAGCCCTGCACAGCCCAGCCCGGCACAGCGCACTGCTGTGGAGGTCCATTCCTTCACATCCTGCAGCAGGCATGATGCAGACCTATTAGAGCAAAGGCTTGACTCTGCCCTTGTCTGTCTCTTAAAGGAAACAATCTTTGTAGCTTCTTATTGCACCTAATAAATGGACTCTAGCTTGCCTCAAACTTGACCCATCATTTCATTAGCCAGAGCTCATACTTGACCTTTATTTCTATCCAAGCTCACTGACACAAAACCCCTGATTTGAGCAAGTGGCTCATACCAAAATAAAAAATCACCATCATCCAACCTATTTTACAACAAGTGTAGCCCCTTCCTCTTATTCTTGTGCTCAGTTATAACCCCCAATACCACAATTGCACTCTGCAATTCACCAAACTTAAAGGACAAAGAATGAAGACATTGATAAAGGAAGATAAGGCCTTGTCCCTATTGCACCTACTTGAGAGATAGGGCGGTTGGTAGAAGGTCATGAGGGAAAACATTGAAATTTCGGGACACACATGCCAAAAAGAGTGTCCACTTTTCTCCTCTGTTACCAAGTAAAAAAAAAATTTGCCAAAAAAAAAAAATATTCACTTTTTGAAAATTTCCACCTTGGGATACTTCTACAGCATTGGCAGGATTCGAACCCTGGCCTGTGAGGGCTGTCCCCACCAAAGGTACAAGACTTACCTTTGAGCTATAGCTCCTTGGTGGTCTAGAGGATTGCAGTAGTAACTATAAGCAACATACAGGCCTTGGTAAATGTCTGTATACCCCTGCGATGTGCATCCAACTGTCACTTGAGATTGAACAGCGAACGAAGCAGCTGGGTTACTGACTGAATGTAAATGGAAGGCACATAGGAAGGGTGCTTGTGGTCACTCAAATGATTGAAACCTGGTTGATGCACTACCAAAGCTGGGGTACCAGGAGGGAACATTTGAGGGGTATTGAGATGGTGGTGTGCAGAGGTCAACATATGTTTCAGAGACACAGAGGTACTGCGGTCCTGGTCCCACATTGGGGGTAGACAAAAGTCCCTGCTAAAGATTTCTGTCCAACTGTTATCCCATTTTGTGCAGCCTGGCTCCCTCTGTAAGGATTCCCCAGTGTCTTTCGATCCTACAGATGACTGTAGCAAACTTCCCAAATTTTTTCTTGGCCTCATACTCCCAAAGGAGTGCCTGACATTTGCCAGCCTAACGATACTCACATTCTGGGAAAAACCTCACTAACCATGCATATTTATGTACCACACATGGCAAATCCTTACAATTGCAGAACATCATATTGCACTTGTCATCTTTGAGGTACTGTAAGTATTTGGATTTGAGGGTAATATTCATCCTTGCTTGCTCTCTCCCATCTGAAGTCTACGGTGCTGCTATTCCTTTCTCACATCTCCCTTCAAAGAGACACGCGACACACAGACTCAATCACTCAGCAAACATATATGCTTTGACGTTTTCATATTGCTGTTTACCTTCTAATTATTCCCCCTTCACCACAAATACAGGCCTGCCATTCCTCATCCCCTCAGTCAACGCAGTCCTTCACTCTTTAGGCCCTGCAAGACCACCATGAACAAGAATCATGTCAGCAAGCAGAAGAAAAGCCTCAGTGTGCGCTTTTGTTCATACTGCTGCCCTCTAGTAACACTTCATGGCAACTGCAGCATAAGAATGGGACTGAGAAGAGGGCTGTCCTATGCAAATAATATCCTCCCATGCACACTTTCTTCTGAGACGGTCGGCGGCTTGTGCCGTGATACCACCTCCAACATATGGTCTTGAACCAATTTTTAAAAAAGCCCACCTGCCTTAGACGAAGGATTTTGCCACTCAAAGGAAGCACATGGGGACATCACCCTCATTTAGCAGGGTCCTAAATTGCCTGCTGTCAGCCTGTATACAGAACAAGGGCGTTCGTGGGCGTTCGTGAGCGTTCCTCAAAGGAAGGAGGTGGGTGATTAAATTCACAGTGCCAGGGCAGGCCCAGCCCAGCCCAGCCCAGCCCAGCCCAGCTCAGCCCTGCACAGCCCAGCCCGGCACAGCGCACTGCTGTGGAGGTCCATTCCTTCACATCCTGCAGCAGGCATGATGCAGACCTATTAGAGCAAAGGCTTGACTCTGCCCTTGTCTGTCTCTTAAAGGAAACAATCTTTGTAGCTTCTTATTGCACCTAATAAATGGACTCTAGCTTGCCTCAAACTTGACCCATCATTTCATTAGCCAGAGCTCATACTTGACCTTTATTTCTATCCAAGCTCACTGACACAAAACCCCTGATTTGAGCAAGTGGCTCATACCAAAATAAAAAATCACCATCATCCAACCTATTTTACAACAAGTGTAGCCCCTTCCTCTTATTCTTGTGCTCAGTTATAACCCCCAATACCACAATTGCACTCTGCAATTCACCAAACTTAAAGGACAAAGAATGAAGACATTGATAAAGGAAGATAAGGCCTTGTCCCTATTGCACCTACTTGAGAGATAGGGCGGTTGGTAGAAGGTCATGAGGGAAAACATTGAAATTTCGGGACACACATGCCAAAAAGAGTGTCCACTTTTCTCCTCTGTTACCAAGTAAAAAAATAATTTGCCAAAAAAAAAAAATATTCACTTTTTGAAAATTTCCACCTTGGGATACTTCTACAGCATTGGCAGGATTCGAACCCTGGCCTGTGAGGGCTGTCCCCACCAAAGGTACAAGACTTACCTTTGAGCTATAGCTCCATGGTGGTCTAGAGGATTGCAATAGTAACTATAAGCAACATACAGGCCTTGGTGTCCTTCCCTGCGGCATCCATTGCACATGAAAAGGATGACCATGACATAAGGACAATTTGATAGGCTACTTACATGGAAACCAGTGTGGTCCAGCGGGTAAGTGCCTGCCTTCCATCCAGGCAACCAGGGTTCAAATCCCGGGTTCGGCACCAGGTGACTGATGGTGGCAGAGCAGAGGTAAGTTGGAGGTGGGCCTAAAGGGCCAATTGGTAAGTAAAATGTGTCTGTGTGTTGTGTAAGAGTGGAATCATGCCTAGTGAATGAGGGATTGCAGGTTGGTTGGTAAGTAGTGAGTGGGTGGGGTCAGAGGGGAGGGGTATAGGAGGAGCCTAGTCAGAGTGGGTAGGGTCAGAGAGGAGGGGTTCAGGAGCGGCCTAGTCAGAGTGGGTGGGGTCAGAGAGGAGGGGTGTAGGAGGAGCTCGGTCGGAGAGGAGGGATATAGCAGGAGCCAAGTCAGAATGGGTGGGGTCAGAGAGGAGGGGTTCAGGAGCAGCCTAGTCAGAGTGGGTGGGGTCAGAGAGGAGGGGTATATGGGTGGGGTCAGAGAGCAGACGAATAGGTGGAGTAGGATCCTGACTTATTGTGGGAAAGTGCAAATACTTTTTTACTGCACCCCCCTATACTCTCTGATTTCTGTTGGGAGGGGGCAGTCAAAAATGGGGGGTTCAGTATTAAAAGGTGCTTGGGCGCAACGTGAAGGCGATGAGGTGCACAGAATGGCATGGCTTCCAGGTACTTTTTGGGGGGGCTACCATTAGTTTTTATTGCTCTGATCCTCCCTCATGGGGTGTACCCCAAATGGTTAGGGGCAACGGGGGGGGAGGCAAGATGCTGTTTGACAGTTTCTATTACCAACAGGGGTCACCATACGATTCTTCTGCAGTTATGGTATTGAAAGGTAAAACAAGGAGCATGTGGCTGTATTTTTGCAGGTCGGGTGCCCCAAAATGTTACTGCCAGCAGCAGCAGCCCCCTTCCTCCCCACCCGGCAGATTGGTATAGGTACCTTTAGGACATTTCTGTTGAAAACAGAGGCTATAGCGAATCGCACTACAAAATCCGAGAGCACTAACACTTGCTAAATAAAGGTGGCATCGGAGCATACGAATGAGGCAGGGAGAGGCTACTGTTGGCAATTGGTTTGGTGGGCGATAGTGAATAACCTCGGCATGCAAATAGGCAGAAGTGTGAGGATTGGCAGTGTCTATAGAGAATTTTGGCATGCTCTTCAGTTGATTTTTTCCTCCTTACGTTGGCTATGAACTACAGGGGAAAGGCCTGGCCTTACTGTTGGGCAAAACATGTTTCATGATTTTAAGAAGTGTAGTCTGGCTGTACTGAGAGGGGCTGTACAGTACGGTAAATGTCTGTATACCCCTGCGATGTGCATCCAACTGTCACTTGAGATTGAACAGCGAACGAAGCAGCTGGGTTACTGACTGAATGTAAATGGAAGGCACATAGGAAGGGTGCTTGTGGTCACTCAAATGATTGAAACCTGGTTGATGCACTACCAAAGCTGGGGTACCAGGAGGGAACATTTGAGGGGTATTGAGATGGTGGTGTGCAGAGGTCAACATATGTTTCAGAGACACAGAGGTACTGCGGTCCTGGTCCCACATTGGGGGTAGACAAAAGTCCCTGCTAAAGATTTCTGTCCAACTGTTATCACATTTTGTGCAGCCTGGCTCCCTCTGTAAGGATTCCCCAGTGTCTTTCGATCCTACAGATGACTGTAGCAAACTTCCCAAATTTTTTCTTGGCCTCATACTCCCAAAGGAGTGCCTGACATTTGCCAGCCTAACGATACTCACATTCTGGGAAAAACCTCACTAACCATGCATATTTATGTACCACACATGGCAAATCCTTACAATTGCAGAACATCATATTGCACTTGTCATCTTTGAGGTACTGTAAGTATTTGGATTTGAGGGTAATATTCATCCTTGCTTGCTCTCTCCCATCTGAAGTCTACGGTGCTGCTATTCCTTTCTCACATCTCCCTTCAAAGAGACACGCGACACACAGACTCAATCACTCAGCAAACATATATGCTTTGACGTTTTCATATTGCTGTTTACCTTCTAATTATTCCCCCTTCACCACAAATACAGGCCTGCCATTCCTCATCCCCTCAGTCAACGCAGTCCTTCACTCTTTAGGCCCTGCAAGACCACCATGAACAAGAATCATGTCAGCAAGCAGAAGAAAAGCCTCAGTGTGCGCTTTTGTTCATACTGCTGCCCTCTAGTAACACTTCATGGCAACTGCAGCATAAGAATGGGACTGAGAAGAGGGCTGTCCTATGCAAATAATATCCTCCCATGCACACTTTCTTCTGAGACGGTCGGCGGCTTGTGCCGTGATACCACCTCCAACATATGGTCTTGAACCAATTTTTAAAAAAGCCCACCTGCCTTAGACGAAGGATTTTGCCACTCAAAGGAAGCACATGGGGACATCACCCTCATTTAGCAGGGTCCTAAATTGCCTGCTGTCAGCCTGTATACAGAACAAGGGCGTTCGTGCGCGTTCGTGAGCGTTCCTCAAAGGAAGGAGGTGGGTGATTAAATTCACAGTGCCAGGGCAGGCCCAGCCCAGCCCAGCCCAGCCCAGCCCAGCCCAGCCCAGCCCAGCTCAGCCCTGCACAGCCCAGCCCGGCACAGCGCACTGCTGTGGAGGTCCATTCCTTCACATCCTGCAGCAGGCATGATGCAGACCTATTAGAGCAAAGGCTTGACTCTGCCCTTGTCTGTCTCTTAAAGGAAACAATCTTTGTAGCTTCTTATTGCACCTAATAAATGGACTCTAGCTTGCCTCAAACTTGACCCATCATTTCATTAGCCAGAGCTCATACTTGACCTTTATTTCTATCCAAGCTCACTGACACAAAACCCCTGATTTGAGCAAGTGGCTCATACCAAAATAAAAAATCACCATCATCCAACCTATTTTACAACAAGTGTAGCCCCTTCCTCTTATTCTTGTGCTCAGTTATAACCCCCAATACCACAATTGCACTCTGCAATTCACCAAACTTAAAGGACAAAGAATGAAGACATTGATAAAGGAAGATAAGGCCTTGTCCCTATTGCACCTACTTGAGAGATAGGGCGGTTGGTAGAAGGTCATGAGGGAAAACATTGAAATTTCGGGACACACATGCCAAAAAGAGTGTCCACTTTTCTCCTCTGTTACCAAGTAAAAAAAAAATTTGCCAAAAAAAAAAAATATTCACTTTTTGAAAATTTCCACCTTGGGATACTTCTACAGCATTGGCAGGATTCGAACCCTGGCCTGTGAGGGCTGTCCCCACCAAAGGTACAAGACTTACCTTTGAGCTATAGCTCCTTGGTGGTCTAGAGGATTGCAGTAGTAACTATAAGCAACATACAGGCCTTGGTGTCCTTCCATGCGGCATCCATTGCACATGAAAAGGATGACCATGACATAAGGACAATTTGATAGGCTACTTACATGGAAACCAGTGTGGTCCAGCGGGTAAGTGCCTGCCTTCCATCCAGGCAACCAGGGTTCAAATCCCGGGTTCGGCACCAGGTGACTGATGGTGGCAGAGCAGAGGTAAGTTGGAGGTGGGCCTAAAGGGCCAATTGGTAAGTAAAATGTGTCTGTGTGTTGTGTAAGAGTGGAATCATGCCTAGTGAATGAGGGATTGCAGGTTGGTTGGTAAGTAGTGAGTGGGTGGGGTCAGAGGGGAGGGGTATAGGAGGAGCCTAGTCAGAGTGGGTGGGGTCAGAGAGGAGGGGTGTAGGAGGAGCTGGGTCAGAGAGGAGGGGTATAGGAGGAGCCTAGTCAGAGTGGGTGGGGTCAGAGAGGAGGGGTGTAGGAGGAGCTGGGTCAGAGAGGAGGGGTATAGGAGGAGCTCGGTCGGAGAGGAGGGGTATAGGAGGAGCCAAGTCACAATGGGTGGGGTCAGAGAGGAGGGGTTCAGGAGCAGCCTAGTCAGAGTGGGTGGGGTCAGAGAGGAGGGGTATATGGGTGGGGTCAGAGAGCAGAGGAATAGGTGGAGTAGGATCCTGACTTATTGTGGGAAAGTGCAAATACTTTTTTACTGCACCCCCCTATACTCTCTGATTTCTGTTGGGAGGGGGCAGTCAAAAATGGGGGGTTCAGTATTAAAAGGTGCTTGGGCGCAACATGAAGGCGATGAGGTGCACAGAATGGCATGGCTTCCAGGTACTTTTTGGGGGGGCTACCATTAGTTTTTATTGCTCTGATCCTCCCTCATGGGGTGTACCCCAAATGGTTAGGGGCAATGGGGGGGGAGGCAAGATGCTGTTTGACAGTTTCTATTACCAACAGGGGTCACCATACGATTCTTCTGCAGTTATGGTATTGAAAGGTAAAACAAGGAGCATGTGGCTGTATTTTTGCAGGTCGGGTGCCCCAAAATGTTACTGCCAGCAGCAGCAGCCCCCTTCCTCCCCACCCGGCAGATTGGTATAGGTACCTTTAGGACATTTCTGTTGAAAACAGAGGCTATAGCGAATCGCACTACAAAATCCGAGAGCACTAACACTTGCTAAATAAAGGTGGCATCGGAGCATACGAATGAGGCAGGGAGAGGCTACTGTTGGCAATTGGTTTGGTGGGCGATAGTGAATAACCTCGGCATGCAAATAGGCAGAAGTGTGAGGATTGGCAGTGTCTGTAGAGAATTTTGGCATGCTCTTCAGTTGATTTTTTCCTCCTTACGTTGGCTATGAACTACAGGGGAAAGGCCTGGCCTTACTGTTGGGCAAAACATGTTTCATGATTTTAAGAAGTGTAGTCTGGCTGTACTGAGAGGGGCTGTACAGTACGGTAAATGTCTGTATACCCCTGCGATGTGCATCCAACTGTCACTTGAGATTGAACAGCGAACGAAGCAGCTGGGTTACTGACTGAATGTAAATGGAAGGCACATAGGAAGGGTGCTTGTGGTCACTCAAATGATTGAAACCTGGTTGATGCACTACCAAAGCTGGGGTACCAGGAGGGAACATTTGAGGGGTATTGAGATGGTGGTGTGCAGAGGTCAACATATGTTTCAGAGACACAGAGGTACTGCGGTCCTGGTCCCACATTGGGGGTAGACAAAAGTCCCTGCTAAAGATTTCTGTCCAACTGTTATCACATTTTGTGCAGCCTGGCTCCCTCTGTAAGGATTCCCCAGTGTCTTTCGATCCTACAGATGACTGTAGCAAACTTCCCAAATTTTTTCTTGGCCTCATACTCCCAAAGGAGTGCCTGACATTTGCCAGCCTAACGATACTCACATTCTGGGAAAAACCTCACTAACCATGCATATTTATGTACCACACATGGCAAATCCTTACAATTGCAGAACATCATATTGCACTTGTCATCTTTGAGGTACTGTAAGTATTTGGATTTGAGGGTAATATTCATCCTTGCTTGCTCTCTCCCATCTGAAGTCTACGGTGCTGCTATTCCTTTCTCACATCTCCCTTCAAAGAGACACGCGACACACAGACTCAATCACTCAGCAAACATATATGCTTTGACGTTTTCATATTGCTGTTTACCTTCTAATTATTCCCCCTTCACCACAAATACTGGCCTGCCATTCCTCATCCCCTCAGTCAACGCAGTCCTTCACTCTTTAGGCCCTGCAAGACCACCATGAACAAGAATCATGTCAGCAAGCAGAAGAAAAGCCTCAGTGTGCGCTTTTGTTCATACTGCTGCCCTCTAGTAACACTTCATGGCAACTGCAGCATAAGAATGGGACTGAGAAGAGGGCTGTCCTATGCAAATAATATCCTCCCATGCACACTTTCTTCTGAGACGGTCGGCGGCTTGTGCCGTGATACCACCTCCAACATATGGTCTTGAACCAATTTTTAAAAAAGCCCACCTGCCTTAGACGAAGGATTTTGCCACTCAAAGGAAGCACATGGGGACATCACCCTCATTTAGCAGGGTCCTAAATTGCCTGCTGTCAGCCTGTATACAGAACAAGGGCGTTCGTGGGCGTTCGTGAGCGTTCCTCAAAGGAAGGAGGTGGGTGATTAAATTCACAGTGCCAGGGCAGGCCCAGCCCAGCCCAGCCCAGCCCAGCCCAGCCCGGCACAGCGCACTGCTGTGGAGGTCCATTCCTTCACATCCTGCAGCAGGCATGATGCAGACCTATTAGAGCAAAGGCTTGACTCTGCCCTTGTCTGTCTCTTAAAGGAAACAATCTTTGTAGCTTCTTATTGCACCTAATAAATGGACTCTAGCTTGCCTCAAACTTGACCCATCATTTCATTAGCCAGAGCTCATACTTGACCTTTATTTCTATCCAAGCTCACTGACACAAAACCCCTGATTTGAGCAAGTGGCTCATACCAAAATAAAAAATCACCATCATCCAACCTATTTTACAACAAGTGTAGCCCCTTCCTCTTATTCTTGTGCTCAGTTATAACCCCCAATACCACAATTGCACTCTGCAATTCACCAAACTTAAAGGACAAAGAATGAAGACATTGATAAGGGAAGATAAGGCCTTTTCCCTATTGCACCTACTTGAGAGATAGGGCGGTTGGTAGAAGGTCATGAGGGAAAACATTGAAATTTCGGGACACACATGCCAAAAAGAGTGTCCACTTTTCTCCTCTGTTACCAAGTAAAAAAATAATTTGCCAAAAAAAAAAAATATTCACTTTTTGAAAATTTCCACCTTGGGATACTTCTACAGCATTGGCAGGATTCGAACCCTGGCCTGTGAGGGCTGTCCCCACAAAAGGTACAAGACTTACCTTTGAGCTATAGCTCCTTGGTGGTCTAGAGGATTGCAGTAGTAACTATAAGCAACATACAGGCCTTGGTGTCCTTCCCTGCGGCATCCATTGCACATGAAAAGGATGACCATGACATAAGGACAATTTGATAGGCTACTTACATGGAAACCAGTGTGGTCCAGCGGGTAAGTGCCTGCCTTCCATCCAGGCAACCAGGGTTCAAATCCCGGGTTCGGCACCAGGTGACTGATGGTGGCAGAGCAGAGGTAAGTTGGAGGTGGGCCTAAAGGGCCAATTGGTAAGTAAAATGTGTCTGTGTGTTGTGTAAGAGTGGAATCATGCCTAGTGAATGAGGGATTGCAGGTTGGTTGGTAAGTAGTGAGTGGGTGGGGTCAGAGGGGAGGGGTATAGGAGGAGCCTAGTCAGAGTGGGTGGGGTCAGAGAGGAGGGGTGTAGGAGGAGCTGGGTCAGAGAGGAGGGGTATAGGAGGAGCCTAGTCAGAGTGGGTGGGGTCAGAGAGGAGGGGTTCAGGAGCAGCCAAGTCAGAGTGGGTGGGGTCAGAGAGGAGGGGTGTAGGAGGAGCTGGGTCAGAGAGGAGGGGTATAGGAGGAGCCAAGTCAGAATGGGTGGGGTCAGAGAGGAGGGGTTCAGGAGCAGCCTAGTCAGAGTGGGTGGGGTCAGAGAGGAGGGGTATATGGGTGGGGTCAGAGAGCAGAGGAATAGGTGGAGTAGGATCCTGACTTATTGTGGGAAAGTGCAAATACTTTTTTACTGCACCCCCCTATACTCTCTGATTTCTGTTGGGAGGGGGCAGTCAAAAATGGGGGGTTCAGTATTAAAAGGTGCTTGGGCGCAACGTGAAGGCGATGAGGTGCACAGAATGGCATGGCTTCCAGGTACTTTTTGGGGGGGCTACCATTAGTTTTTATTGCTCTGATCCTCCCTCATGGGGTGTACCCCAAATGGTTAGGGGCAACGGGGGGGGGGGAGGCAAGATGCTGTTTGACAGTTTCTATTACCAACAGGGGTCACCATACGATTCTTCTGCAGTTATGGTATTGAAAGGTAAAACAAGGAGCATGTGGCTGTATTTTTGCAGGTCGGGTGCCCCAAAATGTTACTGCCAGCAGCCCCCTTCCTCCCCACCCGGCAGATTGGTATAGGTACCTTTAGGACATTTCTGTTGAAAACAGAGGCTATAGCGAATCGCACTACAAAATCCGAGAGCACTAACACTTGCTAAATAAAGGTGGCATCGGAGCATACGAATGAGGCAGGGAGAGGCTACTGTTGGCAATTGGTTTGGTGGGCGATAGTGAATAACCTCGGCATGCAAATAGGCAGAAGTGTGAGGATTGGCAGTGTCTGTAGAAAATTTTGGCATGCTCTTCAGTTGATTTTTTCCTCCTTACGTTGGCTATGAACTACAGGGGAAAGGCCTGGCCTTACTGTTGGGCAAAACATGTTTCATGATTTTAAGAAGTGTAGTCTGGCTGTACTGAGAGGGGCTGTACAGTACGGTAAATGTCTGTATACCCCTGCGATGTGCATCCAACTGTCACTTGAGATTGAACAGCGAACGAAGCAGCTGGGTTACTGACTGAATGTAAATGGAAGGCACATAGGAAGGGTGCTTGTGGTCACTCAAATGATTGAAACCTGGTTGATGCACTACCAAAGCTGGGGTACCAGGAGGGAACATTTGAGGGGTATTGAGATGGTGGTGTGCAGAGGTCAACATATGATTAAGAGACACAGAGGTACTGCGGTCCTGGTCCCACATTGGGGGTAGACAAAAGTCCCTGCTAAAGATTTCTGTCCAACTGTTATCACATTTTGTGCAGCCTGGCTCCCTCTGTAAGGATTCCCCAGTGTCTTTCGATCCTACAGATGACTGTAGCAAACTTCCCAAATTTTTTCTTGGCCTCATACTCCCAAAGGAGTGCCTGACATTTGCCAGCCTAACGATACTCACATTCTGGGAAAAACCTCACTAACCATGCATATTTATGTACCACACATGGCAAATCCTTACAATTGCAGAACATCATATTGCACTTGTCATCTTTGAGGTACTGTAAGTATTTGGATTTGAGGGTAATATTCATCCTTGCCTGCTCTCTCCCATCTGAAGTCTACGGTGCTGCTATTCCTTTCTCACATCTCCCTTCAAAGAGACACGCGACACACAGACTCAATCACTCAGCAAACATATATGCTTTGACGTTTTCATATTGCTGTTTACCTTCTAATTATTCCCCCTTCACCACAAATACAGGCCTGCCATTCCTCATCCCCTCAGTCAACGCAGTCCTTCACTCTTTAGGCCCTGCAAGACCACCATGAACAAGAATCATGTCAGCAAGCAGAAGAAAAGCCTCAGTGTGCGCTTTTGTTCATACTGCTGCCCTCTAGTAACACTTCATGGCAACTGCAGCATAAGAATGGGACTGAGAAGAGGGCTGTCCTATGCAAATAATATCCTCCCATGCACACTTTCTTCTGAGACGGTCGGCGGCTTGTGCCGTGATACCACCTCCAACATATGGTCTTCAACCAAATTTTAAAAAAGCCCACCTGCCTTAGACGAAGGATTTTGCCACTCAAAGGAAGCACATGGGGACATCACCCTCATTTAGCAGGGTCCTAAATTGCCTGCTGTCAGCCTGTATACAGAACAAGGGCGTTCGTGGGCGTTCGTGAGCGTTCCTCAAAGGAAGGAGGTGGGTGATTAAATTCACAGTGCCAGGGCAGGCCCGGCCCAGCCCAGCCCAGCCCAGCCCAGCCCAGCCCAGCCCAGCCCAGCCCTGCACAGCCCAGCCCCGCACAGCGCACTGCTGTGGAGGTCCATTCCTTCACATCCTGCAGCAGGCATGATGCAGACCTATTAGAGCAAAGGCTTGACTCTGCCCTTGTCTGTCTCTTAAAGGAAACAATCTTTGTAGCTTCTTATTGCACCTAATAAATGGACTCTAGCTTGCCTCAAACTTGACCCATCATTTCATTAGCCAGAGCTCATACTTGACCTTTATTTCTATCCAAGCTCACTGACACAAAACCCCTGATTTGAGCAAGTGGCTCATACCAAAATAAAAAATCACCATCATCCAACCTATTTTACAACAAGTGTAGCCCCTTCCTCTTATTCTTGTGCTCAGTTATAACCCCCAATACCACAATTGCACTCTGCAATTCACCAAACTTAAAGGACAAAGAATGAAGACATTGATAAAGGAAGATAAGGCCTTGTCCCTATTGCACCTACTTGAGAGATAGGGCGGTTGGTAGAAGGTCATGAGGGAAAACATTGAAATTTCGGGACACACATGCCAAAAAGAGTGTCCACTTTTCTCCTCTGTTACCAAGTAAAAAAAAAATTTGCCAAAAAAAAAAAATATTCACTTTTTGAAAATTTCCACGTTGGGATACTTCTACAGCATTGGCAGGATTCGAACCCTGGCCTGTGAGGGCTGTCCCCACCAAAGGTACAGGACTTACCTTTGAGCTATAGCTCCTTGGTGGTCTAGAGGATTGCAGTAGTAACTATAAGCAACATACAGGCCTTGGTGTCCTTCCCTGCGGCATCCATTGCACATGAAAAGGATGACCATGACATAAGGACAATTTGATAGGCTACTTACATGGAAACCAGTGTGGTCCAGCGGGTAAGTGCCTGCCTTCCATCCAGGCAACCAGGGTTCAAATCCCGGGTTCGGCACCAGGTGACTGATGGTGGCAGAGCAGAGGTAAGTTGGAGGTGGGCCTAAAGGGCCAATTGGTAAGTAAAATGTGTCTGTGTGTTGTGTAAGAGTGGAATCATGCCTAGTGAATGAGGGATTGCAGGTTGGTTGGTAAGTAGTGAGTGGGTGGGGTCAGAGAGGAGGGGTATAGGAGGAGCCTAGTCAGAGTGGGTGGGGTCAGAGAGGAGGGGTTCATGAGCAGCCTAGTCAGAGTGGGTGGGGTCAGAGAGGAGGTTTATAGGAGGAGCTCGGTCGGAGAGGAGGGGTATAGGAGGAGCCAAGTCAGAGTGGGTGGGGTCAGAGAGGAGGGGTTCATGAGCAGCCTAGTCAGAGTGGGTGGGGTCAGAGAGGAGGGGTATATGGGTGGGGTCAGAGAGCAGAGGAATAGGTGGAGTAGGATCCTGACTTATTGTGGGAAAGTGCAAATACTTTTTTACTGCACCCCCCTATACTCTCTGATTTCTGTTGGGAGGGGGCAGTCAAAAATGGGGGGTTCAGTATTAAAAGGTGCTTGGGCGCAACGTGAAGGCGATGAGGTGCACAGAATGGCATGGCTTCCAGGTACTTTTTGGGGGGGCTACCATTAGTTTTTATTGCTCTGATCCTCCCTCATGGGGTGTACCCCAAATGGTTAGGGGCAACGGGGGGGGGGGAGGCAAGATGCTGTTTGACAGTTTCTATTACCAACAGGGGTCACCATACGATTCTTCTGCAGTTATGGTATTGAAAGGTAAAACAAGGAGCATGTGGCTGTATTTTTGCAGGTCGGGTGCCCCAAAATGTTACTGCCAGCAGCAGCAGCCCCCTTCCTCCCCACCCGGCAGATTGGTATAGGTACCTTTAGGACATTTCTGTTGAAAACAGAGGCTATAGCGAATCGCACTACAAAATCCGAGAGCACTAACACTTGCTAAATAAAGGTGGCATCGGAGCATACGAATGAGGCAGGGAGAGGCTACTGTTGGCAATTGGTTTGGTGGGCGATAGTGAATAACCTCGGCATGCAAATAGGCAGAAGTGTGAGGATTGGCAGTGTCTGTAGAGAATTTTGGCATGCTCTTCAGTTGATTTTTTCCTCCTTACGTTGGCTATAAACTACAGGGGAAAGGCCTGGCCTTACTGTTGGGCAAAACATGTTTCATGATTTTAAGAAGTGTAGTCTGGCTGTACTGAGAGGGGCTGTACAGTACGGTAAATGTCTGTATACCCCTGCGATGTGCATCCAACTGTCACTTGAGATTGAACAGCGAACGAAGCAGCTGGGTTACTGACTGAATGTAAATGGAAGGCACATAGGAAGGGTGCTTGTGGTCACTCAAATGATTGAAACCTGGTTGATGCACTACCAAAGCTGGGGTACCAGGAGGGAACATTTGAGGGGTATTGAGATGGTGGTGTGCAGAGGTCAACATATGTTTCAGAGACACAGAGGTACTGCGGTCCTGGTCCCACATTGGGGGTAGACAAAAGTCCCTGCTAAAGATTTCTGTCCAACTGTTATCACATTTTGTGCAGCCTGGCTCCCTCTGTAAGGATTCCCCAGTGTCTTTCGATCCTACAGATGACTGTAGCAAACTTCCCAAATTTTTTCTTGGCCTCATACTCCCAAAGGAGTGCCTGACATTTGCCAGCCTAACGATACTCACATTCTGGGAAAAACCTCACTAACCATGCATATTTATGTACCACACATGGCAAATCCTTACAATTGCAGAACATCATATTGCACTTGTCATCTTTGAGGTACTGTAAGTATTTGGATTTGAGGGTAATATTCATCCTTGCTTGCTCTCTCCCATCTGAAGTCTACGGTGCTGCTATTCCTTTCTCACATCTCCCTTCAAAGAGACACGCGACACACAGACTCAATCACTCAGCAAACATATATGCTTTGACGTTTTCATATTGCTGTTTACCTTCTAATTATTCCCCCTTCACCACAAATACAGGCCTGCCATTCCTCATCCCCTCAGTCAACGCAGTCCTTCACTCTTTAGGCCCTGCAAGACCACCATGAACAAGAATCATGTCAGCAAGCAGAAGAAAAGCCTCAGTGTGCCCTTTTGTTCATACTGCTGCCCTCTAGTAACACTTCATGGCAACTGCAGCATAAGAATGGGACTGAGAAGAGGGCTGTCCTATGCAAATAATATCCTCCCATGCACACTTTCTTCTGAGACGGTCGGCGGCTTGTGCCGTGATACCACCTCCAACATATGGTCTTGAACCAATTTTTAAAAAAGCCCACCTGCCTTAGACGAAGGATTTTGCCACTCAAAGGAAGCACATGGGGACATCACCCTCATTTAGCAGGGTCCTAAATTGCCTGCTGTCAGCCTGTATACAGAACAAGGGCGTTCGTGGGCGTTCGTGAGCGTTCCTCAAAGGAAGGAGGTGGGTGATTAAATTCACAGTGCCAGGGCAGGCCCAGCCCAGCCCAGCCCAGCCCAGCCCAGCTCAGCCCACAGCCCAGCCCGGCACAGCGCACTGCTGTGGAGGTCCATTCCTTCACATCCTGCAGCAGGCATGATGCAGACCTATTAGAGCAAAGGCTTGACTCTGCCCTTGTCTGTCTCTTAAAGGAAACAATCTTTGTAGCTTCTTATTGCACCTAATAAATGGACTCTAGCTTGCCTCAAACTTGACCCATCATTTCATTAGCCAGAGCTCATACTTGACCTTTATTTCTATCCAAGCTCACTGACACAAAACCCCTGATTTGAGCAAGTGGCTCATACCAAAATAAAAAATCACCATCATCCAACCTATTTTACAACAAGTGTAGCCCCTTCCTCTTATTCTTGTGCTCAGTTATAACCCCCAATACCACAATTGCACTCTGCAATTCACCAAACTTAAAGGACAAAGAATGAAGACATTGATAAAGGAAGATAAGGCCTTGTCCCTATTGCACCTACTTGAGAGATAGGGCGGTTGGTAGAAGGTCATGAGGGAAAACATTGAAATTTCGGGACACACATGCCAAAAAGAGTGTCCACTTTTCTCCTCTGTTACCAAGTAAAAAAAAAATTTGCCAAAAAAAAAAAATATTCACTTTTTGAAAATTTCCACCTTGGGATACTTCTACAGCATTGGCAGGATTCGAACCCTGGCCTGTGAGGGCTGTCCCCACCAAAGGTACAAGACTTACCTTTGAGCTATAGCTCCTTGGTGGTCTAGAGGATTGCAGTAGTAACTATAAGCAACATACAGGCCTTGGTGTCCTTCCCTGCGGCATCCATTGCACATGAAAAGGATGACCATGACATAAGGACAATTTGATAGGCTACTTACATGGAAACCAGTGTGGTCCAGCGGGTAAGTGCCTGCCTTCCATCCAGGCAACCAGGGTTCAAATCCCGGGTTCGGCACCAGGTGACTGATGGTGGCAGAGCAGAGGTAAGTTGGAGGTGGGCCTAAAGGGCCAATTGGTAAGTAAAATGTGTCTGTGTGTTGTGTAAGAGTGGAATCATGCCTAGTGAATGAGGGATTGCAGGTTGGTTGGTAAGTAGTGAGTGGGTGGGGTCAGAGAGGAGGGGTATAGGAGGAGCCTAGTCAGAGTGGGTGGGGTCAGAGAGGAGGGGTTCATGAGCAGCCTAGTCAGAGTGGGTGGGGTCAGAGAGGAGGGGTATAGGAGGAGCTCAGTCGGAGAGGAGGGGTATAGGAGGAGCCAAGTCAGAATGGGTGGGGTCAGAGAGGAGGGGTTCAGGAGCAGCCTAGTCAGAGTGGGTGGGGTCAGAGAGGAGGGGTATATGGGTGGGGTCAGAGAGCAGAGGAATAGGTGGAGTAGGATCCTGACTTATTGTGGGAAAGTGCAAATACTTTTTTACTGCACCCCCCTATACTCTCTGATTTCTGTTGGGAGGGGGCAGTCAAAAATGGGGGGTTCAGTATTAAAAGGTGCTTGGGCGCAACGTGAAGGCGATGAGGTGCACAGAATGGCATGGCTTCCAGGTACTTTTTGGGGGGGCTACCATTAGTTTTTATTGCTCTGATCCTCCCTCATGGGGTGTACCCCAAATGGTTAGGGGCAACGGGGGGGGGGAGGCAAGATGCTGTTTGACAGTTTCTATTACCAACAGGGGTCACCATACGATTCTTCTGCAGTTATGGTATTGAAAGGTAAAACAAGGAGCATGTGGCTGTATTTTTGCAGGTCGGGTGCCCCAAAATGTTACTGCCAGCAGCAGCAGCCCCCTTCCTCCCCACCCGGCAGATTGGTATAGGTACCTTTAGGACATTTCTGTTGAAAACAGAGGCTATAGCGAATCGCACTACAAAATCCGAGAGCACTAACACTTGCTAAATAAAGGTGGCATCGGAGCATACGAATGAGGCAGGGAGAGGCTACTGTTGGCAATTGGTTTGGTGGGCGATAGTGAATAACCTCGGCATGCAAATAGGCAGAAGTGTGAGGATTGGCAGTGTCTGTAGAGAATTTTGGCATGCTCTTCAGTTGATTTTTTCCTCCTTACGTTGGCTATGAACTACAGGGGAAAGGCCTGGCCTTACTGTTGGGCAAAACATGTTTCATGATTTTAAGAAGTGTAGTCTGGCTGTACTGAGAGGGGCTGTACAGTACGGTAAATGTCTGTATACCCCTGCGATGTGCATCCAACTGTCACTTGAGATTGAACAGCGAACGAAGCAGCTGGGTTACTGACTGAATGTAAATGGAAGGCACATAGGAAGGGTGCTTGTGGTCACTCAAATGATTGAAACCTGGTTGATGCACTACCAAAGCTGGGGTACCAGGAGGGAACATTTGAGGGGTATTGAGATGGTGGTGTGCAGAGGTCAACATATGTTTCAGAGACACAGAGGTACTGCGGTCCTGGTCCCACATTGGGGGTAGACAAAAGTCCCTGCTAAAGATTTCTGTCCAACTGTTATCACATTTTGTGCAGCCTGGCTCCCTCTGTAAGGATTCCCCAGTGTCTTTCGATCCTACAGATGACTGTAGCAAACTTCCCAAATTTTTTCTTGGCCTCATACTCCCAAAGGAGTGCCTGACATTTGCCAGCCTAACGATACTCACATTCTGGGAAAAACCTCACTAACCATGCATATTTATGTACCACACATGGCAAATCCTTACAATTGCAGAACATCATATTGCACTTGTCATCTTTGAGGTACTGTAAGTATTTGGATTTGAGGGTAATATTCATCCTTGCTTGCTCTCTCCCATCTGAAGTCTACGGTGCTGCTATTCCTTTCTCACATCTCCCTTCAAAGAGACACGCGACACACAGACTCAATCACTCAGCAAACATATATGCTTTGACGTTTTCATATTGCTGTTTACCTTCTAATTATTCCCCCTTCACCACAAATACAGGCCTGCCATTCCTCATCCCCTCAGTCAACGCAGTCCTTCACTCTTTAGGCCCTGCAAGACCACCATGAACAAGAATCATGTCAGCAAGCAGAAGAAAAGCCTCAGTGTGCGCTTTTGTTCATACTGCTGCCCTCTAGTAACACTTCATGGCAACTGCAGCATAAGAATGGGACTGAGAAGAGGGCTGTCCTATGCAAATAATATCCTCCCATGCACACTTTCTTCTGAGACGGTCGGCGGCTTGTGCCGTGATACCACCTCCAACATATGGTCTTGAACCAATTTTTAAAAAAGCCCACCTGCCTTAGACGAAGGATTTTGCCACTCAAAGGAAGCACATGGGGACATCACCCTCATTTAGCAGGGTCCTAAATTGCCTGCTGTCAGCCTGTATACAGAACAAGGGCGTTCGTGGGCGTTCGTGAGCGTTCCTCAAAGGAAGGAGGTGGGTGATTAAATTCACAGTGCCAGGGCAGGCCCAGCCCAGCCCAGCCCAGCCCAGCCCAGCTCAGCCCTGCACAGCCCAGCCCGGCACAGCGCACTGCTGTGGAGGTCCATTCCTTCACATCCTGCAGCAGGCATGATGCAGACCTATTAGAGCAAAGGCTTGACTCTGCCCTTGTCTGTCTCTTAAAGGAAACAATCTTTGTAGCTTCTTATTGCACCTAATAAATGGACTCTAGCTTGCCTCAAACTTGACCCATCATTTCATTAGCCAGAGCTCATACTTGACCTTTATTTCTATCCAAGCTCACTGACACAAAACCCCTGATTTGAGCAAGTGGCTCATACCAAAATAAAAAATCACCATCATCCAACCTATTTTACAACAAGTGTAGCCCCTTCCTCTTATTCTTGTGCTCAGTTATAACCCCCAATACCACAATTGCACTCTGCAATTCACCAAACTTAAAGGACAAAGAATGAAGACATTGATAAAGGAAGATAAGGCCTTGTCCCTATTGCACCTACTTGAGAGATAGGGCGGTTGGTAGAAGGTCATGAGGGAAAACATTGAAATTTCGGGACACACATGCCAAAAAGAGTGTCCACTTTTCTCCTCTGTTACCAAGTAAAAAAATAATTTGCCAAAAAAAAAAAATATTCACTTTTTGAAAATTTCCACCTTGGGATACTTCTACAGCATTGGCAGGATTCGAACCCTGGCCTGTGAGGGCTGTCCCCACCAAAGGTACAAGACTTACCTTTGAGCTATAGCTCCTTGGTGGTCTAGAGGATTGCAGTAGTAACTATAAGCAACATACAGGCCTTGGTGTCCTTCCCTGCGGCATCCATTGCACATGAAAAGGATGACCATGACATAAGGACAATTTGATAGGCTACTTACATGGAAACCAGTGTGGTCCAGCGGGTAAGTGCCTGCCTTCCATCCAGGCAACCAGGGTTCAAATCCCGGGTTCGGCACCAGGTGACTGATGGTGGCAGAGCAGAGGTAAGTTGGAGGTGGGCCTAAAGGGCCAATTGGTAAGTAAAATGTGTCTGTGTGTTGTGTAAGAGTGGAATCATGCCTAGTGAATGAGGGATTGCAGGTTGGTTGGTAAGTAGTGAGTGGGTGGGGTCAGAGAGGAGGGGTATAGGAGGACCCTAGTCAGAGTGGGTGGGGTCAGAGAGGAGGGGTTCAGGAGCAGCCTAGTCAGAGTGGGTGGGGTCAGAGAGGAGGGGTATAGGAGGAGCTTGGTCGGAGAGGAGGGGTATAGGAGGAGCCAAGTCAGAATGGGTGGGGTCAGAGAGGAGGGGTTCAGGAGCAGCCTAGTCAGAGTGGGTGGGGTCAGAGAGGAGGGGTATATGGGTGGGGTCAGAGAGCAGAGGAATAGGTGGAGTAGGATCCTGACTTATTGTGGGAAAGTGCAAATACTTTTTTACTGCACCCCCCTATACTCTCTGATTTCTGTTGGGAGGGGGCAGTCAAAAATGGGGGGTTCAGTATTAAAAGGTGCTTGGGCGCAACGTGAAGGCGATGAGGTGCACAGAATGGCATGGCTTCCAGGTACTTTTTGGGGAGGCTACCATTAGTTTTTATTGCTCTGATCCTCCCTCATGGGGTGTACCCCAAATGGTTAGGGGCAACGGGGGGGGGGGGCAAGATGCTGTTTGACAGTTTCTATTACCAACAGGGGTCACCATACGATTCTTCTGCAGTTATGGTATTGAAAGGTAAAACAAGGAGCATGTGGCTGTATTTTTGCAGGTCGGGTGCCCCAAAATGTTACTGCCAGCAGCAGCAGCCCCCTTCCTCCCCACCCGGCAGATTGGTATAGGTACCTTTAGGACATTTCTGTTGAAAACAGAGGCTATAGCGAATCGCACTACAAAATCCGAGAGCACTAACACTTACTAAATAAAGGTGGCATCGGAGCATACGAATGAGGCAGGGAGAGGCTACTGTTGGCAATTGGTTTGGTGGGCGATAGTGAATAACCTCGGCATGCAAATAGGCAGAAGTGTGAGGATTGGCAGTGTCTGTAGAGAATTTTGGCATGCTCTTCAGTTGATTTTTTCCTCCTTACGTTGGCTATGAACTACAGGGGAAAGGCCTGGCCTTACTGTTGGGCAAAACATGTTTCATGATTTTAAGAAGTGTAGTCTGGCTGTACTGAGAGGGGCTGTACAGTACGGTAAATGTCTGTATACCCCTGCGATGTGCATCCAACTGTCACTTGAGATTGAACAGCGAACGAAGCAGCTGGGTTACTGACTGAATGTAAATGGAAGGCACATAGGAAGGGTGCTTGTGGTCACTCAAATGATTGAAACCTGGTTGATGCACTACCAAAGCTGGGGTACCAGGAGGGAACATTTGAGGGGTATTGAGATGGTGGTGTGCAGAGGTCAACATATGTTTCAGAGACACAGAGGTACTGCGGTCCTGGTCCCACATTGGGGGTAGACAAAAGTCCCTGCTAAAGATTTCTGTCCAACTGTTATCCCATTTTGTGCAGCCTGGCTCCCTCTGTAAGGATTCCCCAGTGTCTTTCGATCCTACAGATGACTGTAGCAAACTTCCCAAATTTTTTCTTGGCCTCATACTCCCAAAGGAGTGCCTGACATTTGCCAGCCTAACGATACTCACATTCTGGGAAAAACCTCACTAACCATGCATATTTATGTACCACACATGGCAAATCCTTACAATTGCAGAACATCATATTGCACTTGTCATCTTTGAGGTACTGTAAGTATTTGGATTTGAGGGTAATATTCATCCTTGCTTGCTCTCTCCCATCTGAAGTCTACGGTGCTGCTATTCCTTTCTCACATCTCCCTTCAAAGAGACACGCGACACACAGACTCAATCACTCAGCAAACATATATGCTTTGACGTTTTCATATTGCTGTTTACCTTCTAATTATTCCCCCTTCACCACAAATACAGGCCTGCCATTCCTCATCCCCTCAGTCAACGCAGTCCTTCACTCTTTAGGCCCTGCAAGACCACCATGAACAAGAATCATGTCAGCAAGCAGAAGAAAAGCCTCAGTGTGCGCTTTTGTTCATACTGCTGCCCTCTAGTAACACTTCATGGCAACTGCAGCATAAGAATGGGACTGAGAAGAGGGCTGTCCTATGCAAATAATATCCTCCCATGCACACTTTCTTCTGAGACGGTCGGCGGCTTGTGCCGTGATACCACCTCCAACATATGGTCTTCAACCAAATTTTAAAAAAGCCCACCTGCCTTAGACGAAGGATTTTGCCACTCAAAGGAAGCACATGGGGACATCACCCTCATTTAGCAGGGTCCTAAATTGCCTGCTGTCAGCCTGTATACAGAACAAGGGCGTTCGTGGGCGTTCGTGAGCGTTCCTCAAAGGAAGGAGGTGGGTGATTAAATTCACAGTGCCAGGGCAAGCCCAGCCCAGCCCAGCCCAGCCCAGCCCAGCCCTGCACAGCCCAGCCCCGCACAGCGCACTGCTGTGGAGGTCCATTCCTTCACATCCTGCAGCAGGCATGATGCAGACCTATTAGAGCAAAGGCTTGACTCTGCCCTTGTCTGTCTCTTAAAGGAAACAATCTTTGTAGCTTCTTATTGCACCTAATAAATGGACTCTAGCTTGCCTCAAACTTGACCCATCATTTCATTAGCCAGAGCTCATACTTGACCTTTATTTCTATCCAAGCTCACTGACACAAAACCCCTGATTTGAGCAAGTGGCTCATACCAAAATAAAAAATCACCATCATCCAACCTATTTTACAACAAGTGTAGCCCCTTCCTCTTATTCTTGTGCTCAGTTATAACCCCCAATACCACAATTGCACTCTGCAATTCACCAAACTTAAAGGACAAAGAATGAAGACATTGATAAAGGAAGATAAGGCCTTGTCCCTATTGCACCTACTTGAGAGATAGGGCGGTTGGTAGAAGGTCATGAGGGAAAACATTGAAATTTCGGGACACACATGCCAAAAAGAGTGTCCACTTTTCTCCTCTGTTACCAAGTAAAAAAAAAATTTGCCAAAAAAAAAAAATATTCACTTTTTGAAAATTTCCACCTTGGGATACTTCTACAGCATTGGCAGGATTCGAACCCTGGCCTGTGAGGGCTGTCCCCACCAAAGGTACAAGACTTACCTTTGAGCTATAGCTCCTTGGTGGTCTAGAGGATTGCAGTAGTAACTATAAGCAACATACAGGCCTTGGTGTCCTTCCCTGCGGCATCCATTGCACATGAAAAGGATGACCATGACATAAGGACAATTTGATAGGCTACTTACATGGAAACCAGTGTGGTCCAGCGGGTAAGTGCCTGCCTTCCATCCAGGCAACCAGGGTTCAAATCCCGGGTTCGGCACCAGGTGACTGATGGTGGCAGAGCAGAGGTAAGTTGGAGGTGGGCCTAAAGGGCCAATTGGTAAGTAAAATGTGTCTGTGTGTTGTGTAAGAGTGGAATCATGCCTAGTGAATGAGGGATTGCAGGTTGGTTGGTAAGTAGTGAGTGGGTGGGGTCAGAGAGGAGGGGTATAGGAGGAGCCTAGTCAGAGTGGGTGGGGTCAGAGAGGAGGGGTTCATGAGCAGCCTAGTCAGAGTGGGTGGGGTCAGAGAGGAGGTTTATAGGAGGAGCTCGGTCGGAGAGGAGGGGTATAGGAGGAGCCAAGTCAGAATGGGTGGGGTCAGAGAGGAGGGGTTCAGGAGCAGCCTAGTCAGAGTGGGTGGGGTCAGAGAGGAGGGGTATATGGGTGGGGTCAGAGAGCAGAGGAATAGGTGGAGTAGGATCCTGACTTATTGTGGGAAAGTGCAAATACTTTTTTACTGCACCCCCCTATACTCTCTGATTTCTGTTGGGAGGGGGCAGTCAAAAATGGGGGGTTCAGTATTAAAAGGTGCTTGGGCGCAACGTGAAGGCGATGAGGTGCACAGAATGGCATGGCTTCCAGGTACTTTTTGGGGGGGCTACCATTAGTTTTTATTGCTCTGATCCTCCCTCATGGGGTGTACCCCAAATGGTTAGGGGCAACGGGGGGGGGGAGGCAAGATGCTGTTTGACAGTTTCTATTACCAACAGGGGTCACCATACGATTCTTCTGCAGTTATGGTATTGAAAGGTAAAACAAGGAGCATGTGGCTGTATTTTTGCAGGTCGGGTGCCCCAAAATGTTACTGCCAGCAGCAGCAGCCCCCTTCCTCCCCACCCGGCAGATTGGTATAGGTACCTTTAGGACATTTCTGTTGAAAACAGAGGCTATAGCGAATCGCACTACAAAATCCGAGAGCACTAACACTTGCTAAATAAAGGTGGCATTGGAGCATACGAATGAGGCAGGGAGAGGCTACTGTTGGCAATTGGTTTGGTGGGCGATAGTGAATAACCTCGGCATGCAAATAGGCAGAAGTGTGAGGATTGGCAGTGTCTGTAGAGAATTTTGGCATGCTCTTCAGTTGATTTTTTCCTCCTTACGTTGGCTATAAACTACAGGGGAAAGGCCTGGCCTTACTGTTGGGCAAAACATGTTTCATGATTTTAAGAAGTGTAGTCTGGCTGTACTGAGAGGGGCTGTACAGTACGGTAAATGTCTGTATACCCCTGCGATGTGCATCCAACTGTCACTTGAGATTGAACAGCGAACGAAGCAGCTGGGTTACTGACTGAATGTAAATGGAAGGCACATAGGAAGGGTGCTTGTGGTCACTCAAATGATTGAAACCTGGTTGATGCACTACCAAAGCTGGGGTACCAGGAGGGAACATTTGAGGGGTATTGAGATGGTGGTGTGCAGAGGTCAACATATGTTTCAGAGACACAGAGGTACTGCGGTCCTGGTCCCACATTGGGGGTAGACAAAAGTCCCTGCTAAAGATTTCTGTCCAACTGTTATCACATTTTGTGCAGCCTGGCTCCCTCTGTAAGGATTCCCCAGTGTCTTTCGATCCTACAGATGACTGTAGCAAACTTCCCAAATTTTTTCTTGGCCTCATACTCCCAAAGGAGTGCCTGACATTTGCCAGCCTAACGATACTCACATTCTGGGAAAAACCTCACTAACCATGCATATTTATGTACCACACATGGCAAATCCTTACAATTGCAGAACATCATATTGCACTTGTCATCTTTGAGGTACTGTAAGTATTTGGATTTGAGGGTAATATTCATCCTTGCTTGCTCTCTCCCATCTGAAGTCTACGGTGCTGCTATTCCTTTCTCACATCTCCCTTCAAAGAGACACGCGACACACAGACTCAATCACTCAGCAAACATATATGCTTTGACGTTTTCATATTGCTGTTTACCTTCTAATTATTCCCCCTTCACCACAAATACAGGCCTGCCATTCCTCATCCCCTCAGTCAACGCAGTCCTTCACTCTTTAGGCCCTGCAAGACCACCATGAACAAGAATCATGTCAGCAAGCAGAAGAAAAGCCTCAGTGTGCCCTTTTGTTCATACTGCTGCCCTCTAGTAACACTTCATGGCAACTGCAGCATAAGAATGGGACTGAGAAGAGGGCTGTCCTATGCAAATAATATCCTCCCATGCACACTTTCTTCTGAGACGGTCGGCGGCTTGTGCCGTGATACCACCTCCAACATATGGTCTTGAACCAATTTTTAAAAAAGCCCACCTGCCTTAGACGAAGGATTTTGCCACTCAAAGGAAGCACATGGGGACATCACCCTCATTTAGCAGGGTCCTAAATTGCCTGCTGTCAGCCTGTATACAGAACAAGGGCGTTCGTGGGCGTTCGTGAGCGTTCCTCAAAGGAAGGAGGTGGGTGATTAAATTCACAGTGCCAGGGCAGGCCCAGCCCAGCCCAGCCCAGCCCAGCCCAGCTCAGCCCACAGCCCAGCCCGGCACAGCGCACTGCTGTGGAGGTCCATTCCTTCACATCCTGCAGCAGGCATGATGCAGACCTATTAGAGCAAAGGCTTGACTCTGCCCTTGTCTGTCTCTTAAAGGAAACAATCTTTGTAGCTTCTTATTGCACCTAATAAATGGACTCTAGCTTGCCTCAAACTTGACCCATCATTTCATTAGCCAGAGCTCATACTTGACCTTTATTTCTATCCAAGCTCACTGACACAAAACCCCTGATTTGAGCAAGTGGCTCATACCAAAATAAAAAATCACCATCATCCAACCTATTTTACAACAAGTGTAGCCCCTTCCTCTTATTCTTGTGCTCAGTTATAACCCCCAATACCACAATTGCACTCTGCAATTCACCAAACTTAAAGGACAAAGAATGAAGACATTGATAAAGGAAGATAAGGCCTTGTCCCTATTGCACCTACTTGAGAGATAGGGCGGTTGGTAGAAGGTCATGAGGGAAAACATTGAAATTTCGGGACACACATGCCAAAAAGAGTGTCCACTTTTCTCCTCTGTTACCAAGTAAAAAAAAAATTTGCCAAAAAAAAAAAAATATTCACTTTTTGAAAATTTCCACCTTGGGATACTTCTACAGCATTGGCAGGATTCGAACCCTGGCCTGTGAGGGCTGTCCCCACCAAAGGTACAAGACTTACCTTTGAGCTATAGCTCCTTGGTGGTCTAGAGGATTGCAGTAGTAACTATAAGCAACATACAGGCCTTGGTGTCCTTCCCTGCGGCATCCATTGCACATGAAAAGGATGACCATGACATAAGGACAATTTGATAGGCTACTTACATGGAAACCAGTGTGGTCCAGCGGGTAAGTGCCTGCCTTCCATCCAGGCAACCAGGGTTCAAATCCCGGGTTCGGCACCAGGTGACTGATGGTGGCAGAGCAGAGGTAAGTTGGAGGTGGGCCTAAAGGGCCAATTGGTAAGTAAAATGTGTCTGTGTGTTGTGTAAGAGTGGAATCATGCCTAGTGAATGAGGGATTGCAGGTTGGTTGGTAAGTAGTGAGTGGGTGGGGTCAGAGAGGAGGGGTATAGGAGGAGCCTAGTCAGAGTGGGTGGGGTCAGAGAGGAGGGGTTCATGAGCAGCCTAGTCAGAGTGGGTGGGGTCAGAGAGGAGGGGTATAGGAGGAGCTCAGTCGGAGAGGAGGGGTATAGGAGGAGCCAAGTCAGAATGGGTGGGGTCAGAGAGGAGGGGTTCAGGAGCAGCCTAGTCAGAGTGGGTGGGGTCAGAGAGGAGGGGTATATGGGTGGGGTCAGAGAGCAGAGGAATAGGTGGAGTAGGATCCTGACTTATTGTGGGAAAGTGCAAATACTTTTTTACTGCACCCCCCTATACTCTCTGATTTCTGTTGGGAGGGGGCAGTCAAAAATGGGGGGTTCAGTATTAAAAGGTGCTTGGGCGCAACGTGAAGGCGATGAGGTGCACAGAATGGCATGGCTTCCAGGTACTTTTTGGGGGGGCTACCATTAGTTTTTATTGCTCTGATCCTCCCTCATGGGGTGTACCCCAAATGGTTAGGGGCAACGGGGGGGGGAGGCAAGATGCTGTTTGACAGTTTCTATTACCAACAGGGGTCACCATACGATTCTTCTGCAGTTATGGTATTGAAAGGTAAAACAAGGAGCATGTGGCTGTATTTTTGCAGGTCGGGTGCCCCAAAATGTTACTGCCAGCAGCAGCAGCCCCCTTCCTCCCCACCCGGCAGATTGGTATAGGTACCTTTAGGACATTTCTGTTGAAAACAGAGGCTATAGCGAATCGCACTACAAAATCCGAGAGCACTAACACTTGCTAAATAAAGGTGGCATCGGAGCATACGAATGAGGCAGGGAGAGGCTACTGTTGGCAATTGGTTTGGTGGGCGATAGTGAATAACCTCGGCATGCAAATAGGCAGAAGTGTGAGGATTGGCAGTGTCTGTAGAGAATTTTGGCATGCTCTTCAGTTGATTTTTTCCTCCTTACGTTGGCTATGAACTACAGGGGAAAGGCCTGGCCTTACTGTTGGGCAAAACATGTTTCATGATTTTAAGAAGTGTAGTCTGGCTGTACTGAGAGGGGCTGTACAGTACGGTAAATGTCTGTATACCCCTGCGATGTGCATCCAACTGTCACTTGAGATTGAACAGCGAACGAAGCAGCTGGGTTACTGACTGAATGTAAATGGAAGGCACATAGGAAGGGTGCTTGTGGTCACTCAAATGATTGAAACCTGGTTGATGCACTACCAAAGCTGGGGTACCAGGAGGGAACATTTGAGGGGTATTGAGATGGTGGTGTGCAGAGGTCAACATATGTTTCAGAGACACAGAGGTACTGCGGTCCTGGTCCCACATTGGGGGTAGACAAAAGTCCCTGCTAAAGATTTCTGTCCAACTGTTATCACATTTTGTGCAGCCTGGCTCCCTCTGTAAGGATTCCCCAGTGTCTTTCGATCCTACAGATGACTGTAGCAAACTTCCCAAATTTTTTCTTGGCCTCATACTCCCAAAGGGGTGCCTGACATTTGCCAGCCTAACGATACTCACATTCTGGGAAAAACCTCACTAACCATGCATATTTATGTACCACACATGGCAAATCCTTACAATTGCAGAACATCATATTGCACTTGTCATCTTTGAGGTACTGTAAGTATTTGGATTTGAGGGTAATATTCATCCTTGCTTGCTCTCTCCCATCTGAAGTCTACGGTGCTGCTATTCCTTTCTCACATCTCCCTTCAAAGAGACACGCGACACACAGACTCAATCACTCAGCAAACATATATGCTTTGACGTTTTCATATTGCTGTTTACCTTCTAATTATTCCCCCTTCACCACAAATACAGGCCTGCCATTCCTCATCCCCTCAGTCAACGCAGTCCTTCACTCTTTAGGCCCTGCAAGACCACCATGAACAAGAATCATGTCAGCAAGCAGAAGAAAAGCCTCAGTGTGCGCTTTTGTTCATACTGCTGCCCTCTAGTAACACTTCATGGCAACTGCAGCATAAGAATGGGACTGAGAAGAGGGCTGTCCTATGCAAATAATATCCTCCCATGCACACTTTCTTCTGAGACGGTCGGCGGCTTGTGCCGTGATACCACCTCCAACATATGGTCTTGAACCAATTTTTAAAAAAGCCCACCTGCCTTAGACGAAGGATTTTGCCACTCAAAGGAAGCACATGGGGACATCACCCTCATTTAGCAGGGTCCTAAATTGCCTGCTGTCAGCCTGTATACAGAACAAGGGCGTTCGTGGGCGTTCGTGAGCGTTCCTCAAAGGAAGGAGGTGGGTGATTAAATTCACAGTGCCAGGGCAGGCCCAGCCCAGCCCAGCCCAGCCCAGCCCAGCCCAGCTCAGCCCTGCACAGCCCAGCCCGGCACAGCGCACTGCTGTGGAGGTCCATTCCTTCACATCCTGCAGCAGGCATGATGCAGACCTATTAGAGCAAAGGCTTGACTCTGCCCTTGTCTGTCTCTTAAAGGAAACAATCTTTGTAGCTTCTTATTGCACCTAATAAATGGACTCTAGCTTGCCTCAAACTTGACCCATCATTTCATTAGCCAGAGCTCATACTTGACCTTTATTTCTATCCAAGCTCACTGACACAAAACCCCTGATTTGAGCAAGTGGCTCATACCAAAATAAAAAATCACCATCATCCAACCTATTTTACAACAAGTGTAGCCCCTTCCTCTTATTCTTGTGCTCAGTTATAACCCCCAATACCACAATTGCACTCTGCAATTCACCAAACTTAAAGGACAAAGAATGAAGACATTGATAAAGGAAGATAAGGCCTTGTCCCTATTGCACCTACTTGAGAGATAGGGCGGTTGGTAGAAGGTCATGAGGGAAAACATTGAAATTTCGGGACACACATGCCAAAAAGAGTGTCCACTTTTCTCCTCTGTTACCAAGTAAAAAAATAATTTGCCAAAAAAAAAAAATATTCACTTTTTGAAAATTTCCACCTTGGGATACTTCTACAGCATTGGCAGGATTCGAACCCTGGCCTGTGAGGGCTGTCCCCACCAAAGGTACAAGACTTACCTTTGAGCTATAGCTCCTTGGTGGTCTAGAGGATTGCAGTAGTAACTATAAGCAACATACAGGCCTTGGTGTCCTTCCCTGCGGCATCCATTGCACATGAAAAGGATGACCATGACATAAGGACAATTTGATAGGCTACTTACATGGAAACCAGTGTGGTCCAGCGGGTAAGTGCCTGCCTTCCATCCAGGCAACCAGGGTTCAAATCCCGGGTTCGGCACCAGGTGACTGATGGTGGCAGAGCAGAGGTAAGTTGGAGGTGGGCCTAAAGGGCCAATTGGTAAGTAAAATGTGTCTGTGTGTTGTGTAAGAGTGGAATCATGCCTAGTGAATGAGGGATTGCAGGTTGGTTGGTAAGTAGTGAGTGGGTGGGGTCAGAGAGGAGGGGTATAGGAGGACCCTAGTCAGAGTGGGTGGGGTCAGAGAGGAGGGGTTCAGGAGCAGCCTAGTCAGAGTGGGTGGGGTCAGAGAGGAGGGGTATAGGAGGAGCTCGGTCGGAGAGGAGGGGTATAGGAGGAGCCAAGTCAGAATGGGTGGGGTCAGAGAGGAGGGGTTCAGGAGCAGCCTAGTCAGAGTGGGTGGGGTCAGAGAGGAGGGGTATATGGGTGGGGTCAGAGAGCAGAGGAATAGGTGGAGTAGGATCCTGACTTATTGTGGGAAAGTGCAAATACTTTTTTACTGCACCCCCCTATACTCTCTGATTTCTGTTGGGAGGGGGCAGTCAAAAATGGGGGGTTCAGTATTAAAAGGTGCTTGGGCGCAACGTGAAGGCGATGAGGTGCACAGAATGGCATGGCTTCCAGGTACTTTTTGGGGAGGCTACCATTAGTTTTTATTGCTCTGATCCTCCCTCATGGGGTGTACCCCAAATGGTTAGGGGCAACGGGGGGGGGGGCAAGATGCTGTTTGACAGTTTCTATTACCAACAGGGGTCACCATACGATTCTTCTGCAGTTATGGTATTGAAAGGTAAAACAAGGAGCATGTGGCTGTATTTTTGCAGGTCGGGTGCCCCAAAATGTTACTGCCAGCAGCGGCAGCCCCCTTCCTCCCCACCCGGCAGATTGGTATAGGTACCTTTAGGACATTTCTGTTGAAAACAGAGGCTATAGCGAATCGCACTACAAAATCCGAGAGCACTAACACTTACTAAATAAAGGTGGCATCGGAGCATACGAATGAGGCAGGGAGAGGCTACTGTTGGCAATTGGTTTGGTGGGCGATAGTGAATAACCTCGGCATGCAAATAGGCAGAAGTGTGAGGATTGGCAGTGTCTGTAGAGAATTTTGGCATGCTCTTCAGTTGATTTTTTCCTCCTTACGTTGGCTATGAACTACAGGGGAAAGGCCTGGCCTTACTGTTGGGCAAAACATGTTTCATGATTTTAAGAAGTGTAGTCTGGCTGTACTGAGAGGGGCTGTACAGTACGGTAAATGTCTGTATACCCCTGCGATGTGCATCCAACTGTCACTTGAGATTGAACAGCGAACGAAGCAGCTGGGTTACTGACTGAATGTAAATGGAAGGCACATAGGAAGGGTGCTTGTGGTCACTCAAATGATTGAAACCTGGTTGATGCACTACCAAAGCTGGGGTACCAGGAGGGAACATTTGAGGGGTATTGAGATGGTGGTGTGCAGAGGTCAACATATGTTTCAGAGACACAGAGGTACTGCGGTCCTGGTCCCACATTGGGGGTAGACAAAAGTCCCTGCTAAAGATTTCTGTCCAACTGTTATCCCATTTTGTGCAGCCTGGCTCCCTCTGTAAGGATTCCCCAGTGTCTTTCGATCCTACAGATGACTGTAGCAAACTTCCCAAATTTTTTCTTGGCCTCATACTCCCAAAGGAGTGCCTGACATTTGCCAGCCTAACGATACTCACATTCTGGGAAAAACCTCACTAACCATGCATATTTATGTACCACACATGGCAAATCCTTACAATTGCAGAACATCATATTGCACTTGTCATCTTTGAGGTACTGTAAGTATTTGGATTTGAGGGTAATATTCATCCTTGCTTGCTCTCTCCCATCTGAAGTCTACGGTGCTGCTATTCCTTTCTCACATCTCCCTTCAAAGAGACACGCGACACACAGACTCAATCACTCAGCAAACATATATGCTTTGACGTTTTCATATTGCTGTTTACCTTCTAATTATTCCCCCTTCACCACAAATACAGGCCTGCCATTCCTCATCCCCTCAGTCAACGCAGTCCTTCACTCTTTAGGCCCTGCAAGACCACCATGAACAAGAATCATGTCAGCAAGCAGAAGAAAAGCCTCAGTGTGCGCTTTTGTTCATACTGCTGCCCTCTAGTAACACTTCATGGCAACTGCAGCATAAGAATGGGACTGAGAAGAGGGCTGTCCTATGCAAATAATATCCTCCCATGCACACTTTCTTCTGAGACGGTCGGCGGCTTGTGCCGTGATACCACCTCCAACATATGGTCTTGAACCAATTTTTAAAAAAGCCCACCTGCCTTAGACGAAGGATTTTGCCACTCAAAGGAAGCACATGGGGACATCACCCTCATTTAGCAGGGTCCTAAATTGCCTGCTGTCAGCCTGTATACAGAACAAGGGCGTTCGTGGGCGTTCGTGAGCGTTCCTCAAAGGAAGGAGGTGGGTGATTAAATTCACAGTGCCAGGGCAGGCCCAGCCCAGCCCAGCCCAGCCCAGCCCAGCTCAGCCCTGCACAGCCCAGCCCGGCACAGCGCACTGCTGTGGAGGTCCATTCCTTCACATCCTGCAGCAGGCATGATGCAGACCTATTAGAGCAAAGGCTTGACTCTGCCCTTGTCTGTCTCTTAAAGGAAACAATCTTTGTAGCTTCTTATTGCACCTAATAAATGGACTCTAGCTTGCCTCAAACTTGACCCATCATTTCATTAGCCAGAGCTCATACTTGACCTTTATTTCTATCCAAGCTCACTGACACAAAACCCCTGATTTGAGCAAGTGGCTCATACCAAAATAAAAAATCACCATCATCCAACCTATTTTACAACAAGTGTAGCCCCTTCCTCTTATTCTTGTGCTCAGTTATAACCCCCAATACCACAATTGCACTCTGCAATTCACCAAACTTAAAGGACAAAGAATGAAGACATTGATAAAGGAAGATAAGGCCTTGTCCCTATTGCACCTACTTGAGAGATAGGGCGGTTGGTAGAAGGTCATGAGGGAAAACATTGAAATTTCGGGACACACATGCCAAAAAGAGTGTCCACTTTTCTCCTCTGTTACCAAGTAAAAAAATAATTTGCCAAAAAAAAAAAATATTCACTTTTTGAAAATTTCCACCTTGGGATACTTCTACAGCATTGGCAGGATTCGAACCCTGGCCTGTGAGGGCTGTCCCCACCAAAGGTACAAGACTTACCTTTGAGCTATAGCTCCTTGGTGGTCTAGAGGATTGCAATAGTAACTATAAGCAACATACAGGCCTTGGTGTCCTTCCCTGCGGCATCCATTGCACATGAAAAGGATGACCATGACATAAGGACAATTTGATAGGCTACTTACATGGAAACCAGTGTGGTCCAGCGGGTAAGTGCCTGCCTTCCATCCAGGCAACCAGGGTTCAAATCCCGGGTTCGGCACCAGGTGACTGATGGTGGCAGAGCAGAGGTAAGTTGGAGGTGGGCCTAAAGGGCCAATTGGTAAGTAAAATGTGTCTGTGTGTTGTGTAAGAGTGGAATCATGCCTAGTGAATGAGGGATTGCAGGTTGGTTGGTAAGTAGTGAGTGGGTGGGGTCAGAGGGGAGGGGTATAGGAGGAGCCTAGTCAGAGTGGGTAGGGTCAGAGAGGAGGGGTTCAGGAGCGGCCTAGTCAGAGTGGGTGGGGTCAGAGAGGAGGGGTGTAGGAGGAGCTCGGTCCGAGAGGAGGGATATAGCAGGAGCCAAGTCAGAATGGGTGGGGTCAGAGAGGAGGGGTTCAGGAGCAGCCTAGTCAGAGTGGGTGGGGTCAGAGAGGAGGGGTATATGGGTGGGGTCAGAGAGCAGAGGAATAGGTGGAGTAGGATCCTGACTTATTGTGGGAAAGTGCAAATACTTTTTTACTGCACCCCCCTATACTCTCTGATTTCTGTTGGGAGGGGGCAGTCAAAAATGGGGGGTTCAGTATTAAAAGGTGCTTGGGCGCAACGTGAAGGCGATGAGGTGCACAGAATGGCATGGCTTCCAGGTACTTTTTGGGGGGGCTACCATTAGTTTTTATTGCTCTGATCCTCCCTCATGGGGTGTACCCCAAATGGTTAGGGGCAACGGGGGGGGAGGCAAGATGCTGTTTGACAGTTTCTATTACCAACAGGGGTCACCATACGATTCTTCTGCAGTTATGGTATTGAAAGGTAAAACAAGGAGCATGTGGCTGTATTTTTGCAGGTCGGGTGCCCCAAAATGTTACTGCCAGCAGCAGCAGCCCCCTTCCTCCCCACCCGGCAGATTGGTATAGGTACCTTTAGGACATTTCTGTTGAAAACAGAGGCTATAGCGAATCGCACTACAAAATCCGAGAGCACTAACACTTGCTAAATAAAGGTGGCATCGGAGCATACGAATGAGGCAGGGAGAGGCTACTGTTGGCAATTGGTTTGGTGGGCGATAGTGAATAACCTCGGCATGCAAATAGGCAGAAGTGTGAGGATTGGCAGTGTCTATAGAGAATTTTGGCATGCTCTTCAGTTGATTTTTTCCTCCTTACGTTGGCTATGAACTACAGGGGAAAGGCCTGGCCTTACTGTTGGGCAAAACATGTTTCATGATTTTAAGAAGTGTAGTCTGGCTGTACTGAGAGGGGCTGTACAGTACGGTAAATGTCTGTATACCCCTGCGATGTGCATCCAACTGTCACTTGAGATTGAACAGCGAACGAAGCAGCTGGGTTACTGACTGAATGTAAATGGAAGGCACATAGGAAGGGTGCTTGTGGTCACTCAAATGATTGAAACCTGGTTGATGCACTACCAAAGCTGGGGTACCAGGAGGGAACATTTGAGGGGTATTGAGATGGTGGTGTGCAGAGGTCAACATATGTTTCAGAGACACAGAGGTACTGCGGTCCTGGTCCCACATTGGGGGTAGACAAAAGTCCCTGCTAAAGATTTCTGTCCAACTGTTATCACATTTTGTGCAGCCTGGCTCCCTCTGTAAGGATTCCCCAGTGTCTTTCGATCCTACAGATGACTGTAGCAAACTTCCCAAATTTTTTCTTGGCCTCATACTCCCAAAGGAGTGCCTGACATTTGCCAGCCTAACGATACTCACATTCTGGGAAAAACCTCACTAACCATGCATATTTATGTACCACACATGGCAAATCCTTACAATTGCAGAACATCATATTGCACTTGTCATCTTTGAGGTACTGTAAGTATTTGGATTTGAGGGTAATATTCATCCTTGCTTGCTCTCTCCCATCTGAAGTCTACGGTGCTGCTATTCCTTTCTCACATCTCCCTTCAAAGAGACACGCGACACACAGACTCAATCACTCAGCAAACATATATGCTTTGACGTTTTCATATTGCTGTTTACCTTCTAATTATTCCCCCTTCACCACAAATACAGGCCTGCCATTCCTCATCCCCTCAGTCAACGCAGTCCTTCACTCTTTAGGCCCTGCAAGACCACCATGAACAAGAATCATGTCAGCAAGCAGAAGAAAAGCCTCAGTGTGCGCTTTTGTTCATACTGCTGCCCTCTAGTAACACTTCATGGCAACTGCAGCATAAGAATGGGACTGAGAAGAGGGCTGTCCTATGCAAATAATATCCTCCCATGCACACTTTCTTCTGAGACGGTCGGCGGCTTGTGCCGTGATACCACCTCCAACATATGGTCTTGAACCAATTTTTAAAAAAGCCCACCTGCCTTAGACGAAGGATTTTGCCACTCAAAGGAAGCACATGGGGACATCACCCTCATTTAGCAGGGTCCTAAATTGCCTGCTGTCAGCCTGTATACAGAACAAGGGCGTTCGTGCGCGTTCGTGAGCGTTCCTCAAAGGAAGGAGGTGGGTGATTAAATTCACAGTGCCAGGGCAGGCCCAGCCCAGCCCAGCCCAGCCCAGCCCAGCCCAGCCCAGCCCAGCTCAGCCCTGCACAGCCCAGCCCCGCACAGCGCACTGCTGTGGAGGTCCATTCCTTCACATCCTGCAGCAGGCATGATGCAGACCTATTAGAGCAAAGGCTTGACTCTGCCCTTGTCTGTCTCTTAAAGGAAACAATCTTTGTAGCTTCTTATTGCACCTAATAAATGGACTCTAGCTTGCCTCAAACTTGACCCATCATTTCATTAGCCAGAGCTCATACTTGACCTTTATTTCTATCCAAGCTCACTGACACAAAACCCCTGATTTGAGCAAGTGGCTCATACCAAAATAAAAAATCACCATCATCCAACCTATTTTACAACAAGTGTAGCCCCTTCCTCTTATTCTTGTGCTCAGTTATAACCCCCAATACCACAATTGCACTCTGCAATTCACCAAACTTAAAGGACAAAGAATGAAGACATTGATAAAGGAAGATAAGGCCTTGTCCCTATTGCACCTACTTGAGAGATAGGGCGGTTGGTAGAAGGTCATGAGGGAAAACATTGAAATTTCGGGACACACATGCCAAAAAGAGTGTCCACTTTTCTCCTCTGTTACCAAGTAAAAAAAAAATTTGCCAAAAAAAAAAAATATTCACTTTTTGAAAATTTCCACCTTGGGATACTTCTACAGCATTGGCAGGATTCGAACCCTGGCCTGTGAGGGCTGTCCCCACCAAAGGTACAAGACTTACCTTTGAGCTATAGCTCCTTGGTGGTCTAGAGGATTGCAGTAGTAACTATAAGCAACATACAGGCCTTGGTGTCCTTCCCTGCGGCATCCATTGCACATGAAAAGGATGACCATGACATAAGGACAATTTGATAGGCTACTTACATGGAAACCAGTGTGGTCCAGCGGGTAAGTGCCTGCCTTCCATCCAGGCAACCAGGGTTCAAATCCCGGGTTCGGCACCAGGTGACTGATGGTGGCAGAGCAGAGGTAAGTTGGAGGTGGGCCTAAAGGGCCAATTGGTAAGTAAAATGTGTCTGTGTGTTGTGTAAGAGTGGAATCATGCCTAGTGAATGAGGGATTGCAGGTTGGTTGGTAAGTAGTGAGTGGGTGGGGTCAGAGAGGAGGGGTATAGGAGGAGCCTAGTCAGAGTGGGTGGGGTCAGAGAGGAGGGGTTCATGAGCAGCCTAGTCAGAGTGGGTGGGGTCAGAGAGGAGGGGTATAGGAGGAGCTCGGTCGGAGAGGAGGGGTATAGGAGGAGCCAAGTCAGAATGGGTGGGGTCAGAGAGGAGGGGTTCAGGAGCAGCCTAGTCAGAGTGGGTGGGGTCAGAGAGGAGGGGTATATGGGTGGGGTCAGAGAGCAGAGGAATAGGTGGAGTAGGATCCTGACTTATTGTGGGAAAGTGCAAATACTTTTTTACTGCACCCCCCTATACTCTCTGATTTCTGTTGGGAGGGGGCAGTCAAAAATGGGGGGTTCAGTATTAAAAGGTGCTTGGGCGCAACGTGAAGGCGATGAGGTGCACAGAATGGCATGGCTTCCAGGTACTTTTTGGGGGGGCTACCATTAGTTTTTATTGCTCTGATCCTCCCTCATGGGGTGTACCCCAAATGGTTAGGGGCAACGGGGGGGGGAGGCAAGATGCTGTTTGACAGTTTCTATTACCAACAGGGGTCACCATACGATTCTTCTGCAGTTATGGTATTGAAAGGTAAAACAAGGAGCATGTGGCTGTATTTTTGCAGGTCGGGTGCCCCAAAATGTTACTGCCAGCAGCAGCAGCCCCCTTCCTCCCCACCCGGCAGATTGGTATAGGTACCTTTAGGACATTTCTGTTGAAAACAGAGGCTATAGCGAATCGCACTACAAAATCCGAGAGCACTAACACTTGCTAAATAAAGGTGGCATCGGAGCATACGAATGAGGCAGGGAGAGGCTACTGTTGGCAATTGGTTTGGTGGGCGATAGTGAATAACCTCGGCATGCAAATAGGCAGAAGTGTGAGGATTGGCAGTGTCTATAGAGAATTTTGGCATGCTCTTCAGTTGATTTTTTCCTCCTTACGTTGGCTATGAACTACAGGGGAAAGGCCTGGCCTTACTGTTGGGCAAAACATGTTTCATGATTTTAAGAAGTGTAGTCTGGCTGTACTGAGAGGGGCTGTACAGTACGGTAAATGTCTGTATACCCCTGCGATGTGCATCCAACTGTCACTTGAGATTGAACAGCGAACGAAGCAGCTGGGTTACTGACTGAATGTAAATGGAAGGCACATAGGAAGGGTGCTTGTGGTCACTCAAATGATTGAAACCTGGTTGATGCACTACCAAAGCTGGGGTACCAGGAGGGAACATTTGAGGGGTATTGAGATGGTGGTGTGCAGAGGTCAACATATGGTTCAGAGACACAGAGGTACTGCGGTCCTGGTCCCACATTGGGGGTAGACAAAAGTCCCTGCTAAAGATTTCTGTCCAACTGTTATCACATTTTGTGCAGCCTGGCTCCCTCTGTAAGGATTCCCCAGTGTCTTTCGATCCTACAGATGACTGTAGCAAACTTCCCAAATTTTTTCTTGGCCTCATACTCCCAAAGGAGTGCCTGACATTTGCCAGCCTAACGATACTCACATTCTGGGAAAAACCTCACTAACCATGCATATTTATGTACCACACATGGCAAATCCTTACAATTGCAGAACATCATATTGCACTTGTCATCTTTGAGGTACTGTAAGTATTTGGATTTGAGGGTAATATTCATCCTTGCTTGCTCTCTCCCATCTGAAGTCTACGGTGCTGCTATTCCTTTCTCACATCTCCCTTCAAAGAGACACGCGACACACAGACTCAATCACTCAGCAAACATATATGCTTTGACGTTTTCATATTGCTGTTTACCTTCTAATTATTCCCCCTTCACCACAAATACAGGCCTGCCATTCCTCATCCCCTCAGTCAACGCAGTCCTTCACTCTTTAGGCCCTGCAAGACCACCATGAACAAGAATCATGTCAGCAAGCAGAAGAAAAGCCTCAGTGTGCGCTTTTGTTCATACTGCTGCCCTCTAGTAACACTTCATGGCAACTGCAGCATAAGAATGGGACTGAGAAGAGGGCTGTCCTATGCAAATAATATCCTCCCATGCACACTTTCTTCTGAGACGGTCGGCGGCTTGTGCTGTGATACCACCTCCAACATATGGTCTTGAACCAATTTTTAAAAAAGCCCACCTGCCTTAGACGAAGGATTTTGCCACTCAAAGGAAGCACATGGGGACATCACCCTCATTTAGCAGGGTCCTAAATTGCCTGCTGTCAGCCTGTATACAGAACAAGGGCGTTCGTGCGCGTTCGTGAGCGTTCCTCAAAGGAAGGAGGTGGGTGATTAAATTCACAGTGCCAGGGCAGGCCCAGCCCAGCCCAGCCCAGCTCAGCCCTGCACAGCCCAGCCCGGCACAGCCCGGCACAGCGCACTGCTGTGGAGGTCCATTCCTTCACATCCTGCAGCAGGCATGATGCAGACCTATTAGAGCAAAGGCTTGACTCTGCCCTTGTCTGTCTCTTAAAGGAAACAATCTTTGTAGCTTCTTATTGCACCTAATAAATGGACTCTAGCTTGCCTCAAACTTGACCCATCATTTCATTAGCCAGAGCTCATACTTGACCTTTATTTCTATCCAAGCTGACTGACACAAAACCCCTGATTTGAGCAAGTGGCTCATACCAAAATAAAAAATCACCATCATCCAACCTATTTTACAACAAGTGTAGCCCCTTCCTCTTATTCTTGTGCTCAGTTATAACCCCCAATACCACAATTGCACTCTGCAATTCACCAAACTTAAAGGACAAAGAATGAAGACATTGATAAAGGAAGATAAGGCCTTGTCCCTATTGCACCTACTTGAGAGATAGGGCGGTTGGTAGAAGGTCATGAGGGAAAACATTAAAATTTCGGGACACACATGCCAAAAAGAGTGTCCACTTTTCTCCTCTGTTACCAAGTAAAAAAATAATTTGCCAAAAAAAAAAAAATATTCACTTTTTGAAAATTTCCACCTTGGGATACTTCTACAGCATTGGCAGGATTCGAACCCTGGCCTGTGAGGGCTGTCCCCACCAAAGGTACAAGACTTACCTTTGAGCTATAGCTCCTTGGTGGTCTAGAGGATTGCAGTAGTAACTATAAGCAACATACAGGCCTTGGTGTCCTTCCCTGCGGCATCCATTGCACATGAAAAGGATGACCATGACATAAGGACAATTTGATAGGCTACTTACATGGAAACCAGTGTGGTCCAGCGGGTAAGTGCCTGCCTTCCATCCAGGCAACCAGGGTTCAAATCCCGGGTTCGGCACCAGGTGACTGATGGTGGCAGAGCAGAGGTAAGTTGGAGGTGGGCCTAAAGGGCCAATTGGTAAGTAAAATGTGTCTGTGTGTTGTGTAAGAGTGGAATCATGCCTAGTGAATGAGGGATTGCAGGTTGGTTGGTAAGTAGTGAGTGGGTGGGGTAAGAGGGGAGGGGTATAGGAGGAGCCTAGTCAGAGTGGGTGGGGTCAGAGAGGAGGGGTGTAGGAGGAGCTGGGTCAGAGAGGAGGGGTATAGGAGGAGCCTAGTCAGAGTGGGTGGGGTCAGAGAGGAGGGGTTCAGGAGCAGCCTAGTCAGAGTGGGTGGGGTCAGAGAGGAGGGGTGTAGGAGGAGCTGGGTCAGAGAGGAGGGGTATAGGAGGAGCTCGGTCGGAGAGGAGGGGTATAGGAGGAGCCAAGTCAGAATGGGTGGGGTCAGAGAGGAGGGGTTCAGGAGCAGCCTAGTCAGAGTGGGTGGGGTCAGAGAGGAGGGGTATATGGGTGGGGTCAGAGAGCAGTGGAGTAGGATCCTGACTTATTGTGGGAAAGTGCAAATACTTTTTTACTGCACCCCCCTATACTCTCTGATTTCTGTTGGGAGGGGGCAGTCAAAAATGGGGGGTTCAGTATTAAAAGGTGCTTGGGCGCAACGTGAAGGCGATGAGGTGCACAGAATGGCATGGCTTCCAGGTACTTTTTGGGGGGGCTACCATTAGTTTTTATTGCTCTGATCCTCCCTCATGGGGTGTACCCCAAATGGTTAGGGGCAACGGGGGGGGGGAGGCAAGATGCTGTTTGACAGTTTCTATTACCAACAGGGGTCACCATACGATTCTTCTGCAGTTATGGTATTGAAAGGTAAAACAAGGAGCATGTGGCTGTATTTTTGCAGGTCGGGTGCCCCAAAATGTTACTGCCAGCAGCAGCAGCCCCCTTCCTCCCCACCCGGCAGATTGGTATAGGTACCTTTAGGACATTTCTGTTGAAAACAGAGGCTATAGCGAATCGCACTACAAAATCCGAGAGCACTAACACTTGCTAAATAAAGGTGGCATCGGAGCATACGAATGAGGCAGGGAGAGGCTACTGTTGGCAATTGGTTTGGTGGGCGATAGTGAATAACCTCGGCATGCAAATAGGCAGAAGTGTGAGGATTGGCAGTGTCTGTAGAGAATTTTGGCATGCTCTTCAGTTGATTTTTTCCTCCTTACGTTGGCTATGAACTACAGGGGAAAGGCCTGGCCTTACTGTTGGGCAAAACATGTTTCATGATTTTAAGAAGTGTAGTCTGGCTGTACTGAGAGGGGCTGTACAGTACGGTAAATGTCTGTATACCCCTGCGATGTGCATCCAACTGTCACTTGAGATTGAACAGCGAACGAAGCAGCTGGGTTACTGACTGAATGTAAATGGAAGGCACATAGGAAGGGTGCTTGTGGTCACTCAAATGATTGAAACCTGGTTGATGCACTACCAAAGCTGGGGTACCAGGAGGGAACATTTGAGGGGTATTGAGATGGTGGTGTGCAGAGGTCAACATATGTTTCAGAGACACAGAGGTACTGCGGTCCTGGTCCCACATTGGGGGTAGACAAAAGTCCCTGCTAAAGATTTCTGTCCAACTGTTATCACATTTTGTGCAGCCTGGCTCCCTCTCTAAGGATTCCCCAGTGTCTTTCGATCCTACAGATGACTGTAGCAAACTTCCCAAATTTTTTCTTGGCCTCATACTCCCAAAGGAGTGCCTGACATTTGCCAGCCTAACGATACTCACATTCTGGGAAAAACCTCACTAACCATGCATATTTATGTACCACACATGGCAAATCCTTACAATTGCAGAACATCATATTGCACTTGTCATCTTTGAGGTATTGTAAGTATTTGGATTTGAGGGTAATATTCATCCTTGCTTGCTCTCTCCCATCTGAAGTCTACGGTGCTGCTATTCCTTTCTCACATCTCCCTTCAAAGAGACACGCGACACACAGACTCAATCACTCAGCAAACATATATGCTTTGACGTTTTCATATTGCTGTTTACCTTCTAATTATTCCCCCTTCACCACAAATACAGGCCTGCCATTCCTCATCCCCTCAGTCAACGCAGTCCTTCACTCTTTAGGCCCTGCAAGACCACCATGAACAAGAATCATGTCAGCAAGCAGAAGAAAAGCCTCAGTGTGCGCTTTTGTTCATACTGCTGCCCTCTAGTAACACTTCATGGCAACTGCAGCATAAGAATGGGACTGAGAAGAGGGCTGTCCTATGCAAATAATATCCTCCCATGCACACTTTCTTCTGAGACGGTCGGCGGCTTGTGCCGTGATACCACCTCCAACATATGGTCTTCAACCAAATTTTAAAAAAGCCCACCTGCCTTAGATGAAGGATTTTGCCACTCAAAGGAAGCACATGGGGACATCACCCTCATTTAGCAGGGTCCTAAATTGCCTGCTGTCAGCCTGTATACAGAACAAGGGCGTTCGTGGGCGTTCGTGAGCGTTCCTCAAAGGAAGGAGGTGGGTGATTAAATTCACAGTGCCAGGGCAGGCCCAGCCCAGCCCAGCCCAGCCCAGCCCAGCCCAGCCCAGCCCAGCCCAGCCCAGCTCAGCCCTGCACAGCCCAGCCCCGCACAGCGCACTGCTGTGGAGGTCCATTCCTTCACATCCTGCAGCAGGCATGATGCAGACCTATTAGAGCAAAGGCTTGACTCTGCCCTTGTCTGTCTCTTAAAGGAAACAATCTTTGTAGCTTCTTATTGCACCTAATAAATGGACTCTAGCTTGCCTCAAACTTGACCCATCATTTCTTTAGCCAGAGCTCATACTTGACCTTTATTTCTATCCAAGCTCACTGACACAAAACCCCTGATTTGAGCAAGTGGCTCATACCAAAATAAAAAATCACCATCATCCAACCTATTTTACAACAAGTGTAGCCCCTTCCTCTTATTCTTGTGCTCAGTTATAACCCCCAATACCACAATTGCACTCTGCAATTCACCAAACTTAAAGGACAAAGAATGAAGACATTGATAAAGGAAGATAAGGCCTTGTCCCTATTGCACCTACTTGAGAGATAGGGCGGTTGGTAGAAGGTCATGAGGGAAAACATTGAAATTTCGGGACACACATGCCAAAAAGAGTGTCCACTTTTCTCCTCTGTTACCAAGTAAAAAAAAAAAATTGCCAAAAAAAAAAAATATTCACTTTTTGAAAATTTCCACCTTGGGATACTTCTACAGCATTGGCAGGATTCGAACCCTGGCCTGTGAGGGCTGTCCCCACCAAAGGTACAAGACTTACCTTTGAGCTATAGCTCCTTGGTGGTCTAGAGGATTGCAGTAGTAACTATAAGCAACATACAGGCCTTGGTGTCCTTCCCTGCGGCATCCATTGCACATGAAAAGGATGACCATGACATAAGGACAATTTGATAGGCTACTTACATGGAAACCAGTGTGGTCCAGCGGGTAAGTGCCTGCCTTCCATCCAGGCAACCAGGGTTCAAATCCCGGGTTCGGCACCAGGTGACTGATGGTGGCAGAGCAGAGGTAAGTTGGAGGTGGGCCTAAAGGGCCAATTGGTAAGTAAAATGTGTCTGTGTGTTGTGTAAGAGTGGAATCATGCCTAGTGAATGAGGGATTGCAGGTTGGTTGGTAAGTAGTGAGTGGGTGGGGTCAGAGAGGAGGGGTATAGGAGGAGCCAAGTCAGAGTGGGTGGGGTCAGAGAGGAGGGGTTCAGGAGCAGCCTAGTCAGAGTGGGTGGGGTCAGAGAGGAGGGGTATAGGAGGAGCTCGGTCGGAGAGGAGGGGTATAGGAGGAGCCAAGTCAGAATGGGTGGGGTCAGAGAGGAGGGGTTCAGGAGCAGCCTAGTCAGAGTGGGTGGGGTCAGAGAGGAGGGGTATATGGGTGGGGTCAGAGAGCAGAGGAATAGGTGGAGTAGGATCCTGACTTATTGTGGGAAAGTGCAAATACTTTTTTACTGCACCCCCCTATACTCTCTGATTTCTGTTGGGAGGGGGCAGTCAAAAATGGGGGGTTCAGTATTAAAAGGTGCTTGGGCGCAACGTGAAGGCGATGAGGTGCACAGAATGGCATGGCTTCCAGGTACTTTTTGGGGGGGCTACCATTAGTTTTTATTGCTCTGATCCTCCCTCATGGGGTGTACCCCAAATGGTTAGGGGCAACGGGGGGGGGGAGGCAAGATGCTGTTTGACAGTTTCTATTACCAACAGGGGTCACCATACGATTCTTCTGCAGTTATGGTATTGAAAGGTAAAACAAGGAGCATGTGGCTGTATTTTTGCAGGTCGGGTGCCCCAAAATGTTACTGCCAGCAGCAGCAGCCCCCTTCCTCCCCACCCGGCAGATTGGTATAGGTACCTTTAGGACATTTCTGTTGAAAACAGAGGCTATAGCGAATCGCACTACAAAATCCGAGAGCACTAACACTTGCTAAATAAAGGTGGCATCGGAGCATACGAATGAGGCAGGGAGAGGCTACTGTTGGCAATTGGTTTGGTGGGCGATAGTGAATAACCTCGGCATGCAAATAGGCAGAAGTGTGAGGATTGGCAGTGTCTGTAGAGAATTTTGGCATGCTCTTCAGTTGATTTTTTCCTCCTTACGTTGGCTATGAACTACAGGGAAAAGGCCTGGCCTTACTGTTGGGCAAAACATGTTTCATGATTTTAAGAAGTGTAGTCTGGCTGTACTGAGAGGGGCTGTACAGTACGGTAAATGTCTGTATACCCCTGCGATGTGCATCCAACTGTCACTTGAGATTGAACAGCGAACGAAGCAGCTGGGTTACTGACTGAATGTAAATGGAAGGCACATAGGAAGGGTGCTTGTGGTCACTCAAATGATTGAAACCTGGTTGATGCACTACCAAAGCTGGGGTACCAGGAGGGAACATTTGAGGGGTATTGAGATGGTGGTGTGCAGAGGTCAACATATGTTTCAGAGACACAGAGGTACTGCGGTCCTGGTCCCACATTGGGGGTAGACAAAAGTCCCTGCTAAAGATTTCTGTCCAACTGTTATCACATTTTGTGCAGCCTGGCTCCCTCTGTAAGGATTCCCCAGTGTCTTTCGATCCTACAGATGACTGTAGCAAACTTCCCAAATTTTTTCTTGGCCTCATACTCCCAAAGGAGTGCCTGACATTTGCCAGCCTAACGATACTCACATTCTGGGAAAAACCTCACTAACCATGCATATTTATGTACCACACATGGCAAATCCTTACAATTGCAGAACATCATATTGCACTTGTCATCTTTGAGGTATTGTAAGTATTTGGATTTGAGGGTAATATTCATCCTTGCTTGCTCTCTCCCATCTGAAGTCTACGGTGCTGCTATTCCTTTCTCACATCTCCCTTCAAAGAGACACGCGACACACAGACTCAATCACTCAGCAAACATATATGCTTTGACGTTTTCATATTGCTGTTTACCTTCTAATTATTCCCCCTTCACCACAAATACAGGCCTGCCATTCCTCATCCCCTCAGTCAACGCAGTCCTTCACTCTTTAGGCCCTGCAAGACCACCATGAACAAGAATCATGTCAGCAAGCAGAAGAAAAGCCTCAGTGTGCGCTTTTGTTCATACTGCTGCCCTCTAGTAACACTTCATGGCAACTGCAGCATAAGAATGGGACTGAGAAGAGGGCTGTCCTATGCAAATAATATCCTCCCATGCACACTTTCTTCTGAGACGGTCGGCGGCTTGTGCCGTGATACCAGCTCCAACATATGGTCTTCAACCAAATTTTAAAAAAGCCCACCTGCCTTAGACGAAGGATTTTGCCACTCAAAGGAAGCACATGGGGACATCACCCTCATTTAGCAGGGTCCTAAATTGCCTGCTGTCAGCCTGTATACAGAACAAGGGCGTTCGTGGGCGTTTGTGAGCGTTCCTCAAAGGAAGGAGGTGGGTGATTAAATTCACAGTGCCAGGGCAGGCCCAGCCCAGCCCAGCCCAGCCCAGCCCAGCCCAGCCCAGCTCAGCCCTGCACAGCCCAGCCCCGCACAGCGCACTGCTGTGGAGGTCCATTCCTTCACATCCTGCAGCAGGCATGATGCAGACCTATTAGAGCAAAGGCTTGACTCTGCCCTTGTCTGTCTCTTAAAGGAAACAATCTTTGTAGCTTCTTATTGCACCTAATAAATGGACTCTAGCTTGCCTCAAACTTGACCCATCATTTCATTAGCCAGAGCTCATACTTGACCTTTATTTCTATCCAAGCTCACTGACACAAAACCCCTGATTTGAGCAAGTGGCTCATACCAAAATAAAAAATCACCATCATCCAACCTATTTTACAACAAGTGTAGCCCCTTCCTCTTATTCTTGTGCTCAGTTATAACCCCCAATACCACAATTGCACTCTGCAATTCACCAAACTTAAAGGACAAAGAATGAAGACATTGATAAAGGAAGATAAGGCCTTGTCCCTATTGCACCTACTTGAGAGATAGGGCGGTTGGTAGAAGGTCATGAGGGAAAACATTGAAATTTCGGGACACACATGCCAAAAAGAGTGTCCACTTTTCTCCTCTGTTACCAAGTAAAAAAAAAAATTTGCCAAAAAAAAAAAATATTCACTTTTTGAAAATTTCCACCTTGGGATACTTCTACAGCATTGGCAGGATTCGAACCCTGGCCTGTGAGGGCTGTCCCCACCAAAGGTACAAGACTTACCTTTGAGCTATAGCTCCTTGGTGGTCTAGAGGATTGCAGTAGTAACTATAAGCAACATACAGGCCTTGGTGTCCTTCCCTGCGGCATCCATTGCACATGAAAAGGATGACCATGACATAAGGACAATTTGATAGGCTACTTACATGGAAACCAGTGTGGTCCAGCGGGTAAGTGCCTGCCTTCCATCCAGGCAACCAGGGTTCAAATCCCGGGTTCGGCACCAGGTGACTGATGGTGGCAGAGCAGAGGTAAGTTGGAGGTGGGCCTAAAGGGCCAATTGGTAAGTAAAATGTGTCTGTGTGTTGTGTAAGAGTGGAATCATGCCTAGTGAATGAGGGATTGCAGGTTGGTTGGTAAGTAGTGAGTGGGTGGGGTCAGAGAGGAGGGGTATAGGAGGAGCCTAGTCAGAGTGGGTGGGGTCAGAGAGGAGGGGTTCAGGAGCAGCCTAGTCAGAGTGGGTGGGGTCAGAGAGGAGGGGTATAGGAGGAGCTCGGTCGGAGAGGAGGGGTATAGGAGGAGCCAAGTCAGAATGGGTGGGGTCAGAGAGGAGGGGTTCAGGAGCAGCCTAGTCAGAGTGGGTGGGGTCAGAGAGGAGGGGTATATGGGTGGGGTCAGAGAGCAGAGGAATAGGTGGAGTAGGATCCTGACTTATTGTGGGAAAGTGCAAATACTTTTTTACTGCACCCCCCTATACTCTCTGATTTCTGTTGGGAGGGGGCAGTCAAAAATGGGGGGTTCAGTATTAAAAGGTGCTTGGGCGCAACGTGAAGGCGATGAGGTGCACAGAATGGCATGGCTTCCAGGTACTTTTTGGGGGGGCTACCATTAGTTTTTATTGCTCTGATCCTCCCTCATGGGGTGTACCCCAAATGGTTAGGGGCAACGGGGGGGGGAGGCAAGATGCTGTTTGACAGTTTCTATTACCAACAGGGGTCACCATACGATTCTTCTGCAGTTATGGTATTGAAAGGTAAAACAAGGAGCATGTGGCTGTATTTTTGCAGGTCGGGTGCCCCAAAATGTTACTGCCAGCAGCAGCAGCCCCCTTCCTCCCCACCCGGCAGATTGGTATAGGTACCTTTAGGACATTTCTGTTGAAAACAGAGGCTATAGCGAATCGCACTACAAAATCCGAGAGCACTAACACTTGCTAAATAAAGGTGGCATCGGAGCATACGAATGAGGCAGGGAGAGGCTACTGTTGGCAATTGGTTTGGTGGGCGATAGTGAATAACCTCGGCATGCAAATAGGCAGAAGTGTGAGGATTGGCAGTGTCTGTAGAGAATTTTGGCATGCTCTTCAGTTGATTTTTTCCTCCTTACGTTGGCTATGAACTACAGGGGAAAGGCCTGGCCTTACTGTTGGGCAAAACATGTTTCATGATTTTAAGAAGTGTAGTCTGGCTGTACTGAGAGGGGCTGTACAGTACGGTAAATGTCTGTATACCCCTGCGATGTGCATCCAACTGTCACTTGAGATTGAACAGCGAACGAAGCAGCTGGGTTACTGACTGAATGTAAATGGAAGGCACATAGGAAGGGTGCTTGTGGTCACTCAAATGATTGAAACCTGGTTGATGCACTACCAAAGCTGGGGTACCAGGAGGGAACATTTGAGGGGTATTGAGATGGTGGTGTGCAGAGGTCAACATATGTTTCAGAGACACAGAGGTACTGCGGTCCTGGTCCCACATTGGGGGTAGACAAAAGTCCCTGCTAAAGATTTCTGTCCAACTGTTATCACATTTTGTGCAGCCTGGCTCCCTCTGTAAGGATTCCCCAGTGTCTTTCGATCCTACAGATGACTGTAGCAAACTTCCCAAATTTTTTCTTGGCCTCATACTCCCAAAGGAGTGCCTGACATTTGCCAGCCTAACGATACTCACATTCTGGGAAAAACCTCACTAACCATGCATATTTATGTACCGCACATGGCAAATCCTTACAATTGCAGAACATCATATTGCACTTGTCATCTTTGAGGTACTGTAAGTATTTGGATTTGAGGGTAATATTCATCCTTGCTTGCTCTCTCCCATCTGAAGTCTACGGTGCTGCTATTCCTTTCTCACATCTCCCTTCAAAGAGACACGCGACACACAGACTCAATCACTCAGCAAACATATATGCTTTGACGTTTTCATATTGCTGTTTACCTTCTAATTATTCCCCCTTCACCACAAATACAGGCCTGCCATTCCTCATCCCCTCAGTCAACGCAGTCCTTCACTCTTTAGGCCCTGCAAGACCACCATGAACAAGAATCATGTCAGCAAGCAGAAGAAAAGCCTCAGTGTGCGCTTTTGTTCATACTGCTGCCCTCTAGTAACACTTCATGGCAACTGCAGCATAAGAATGGGACTGAGAAGAGGGCTGTCCTATGCAAATAATATCCTCCCATGCACACTTTCTTCTGAGACGGTCGGCGGCTTGTGCCGTGATACCACCTCCAACATATGGTCTTGAACCAATTTTTAAAAAAGCCCACCTGCCTTAGACGAAGGATTTTGCCACTCAAAGGAAGCACATGGGGACATCACCCTCATTTAGCAGGGTCCTAAATTGCCTGCTGTCAGCCTGTATACAGAACAAGGGCGTTCGTGAGCGTTCCTCAAAGGAAGGAGGTGGGTGATTAAATTCACAGTGCCAGGGCAGGCCCAGCCCAGCCCAGCCCAGCCCAGCCCAGCTCAGCCCTGCACAGCCCAGCCCGGCACAGCGCACTGCTGTGGAGGTCCATTCCTTCACATCCTGCAGCAGGCATGATGCAGACCTATTAGAGCAAAGGCTTGACTCTGCCCTTGTCTGTCTCTTAAAGGAAACAATCTTTGTAGCTTCTTATTGCACCTAATAAATGGACTCTAGCTTGCCTCAAACTTGACCCATCATTTCATTAGCCAGAGCTCATACTTGACCTTTATTTCTATCCAAGCTCACTGACACAAAACCCCTGATTTGAGCAAGTGGCTCATACCAAAATAAAAAATCACCATCATCCAACCTATTTTACAACAAGTGTAGCCCCTTCCTCTTATTCTTGTGCTCAGTTATAACCCCCAATACCACAATTGCACTCTGCAATTCACCAAACTTAAAGGACAAAGAATGAAGACATTGATAAAGGAAGATAAGGCCTTGTCCCTATTGCACCTACTTGAGAGATAGGGCGGTTGGTAGAAGGTCATGAGGGAAAACATTGAAATTTCGGGACACACATGCCAAAAAGAGTGTCCACTTTTCTCCTCTGTTACCAAGTAAAAAAAAAATTTGCCAAAAAAAAAAATTTTTTCACTTTTTGAAAATTTCCACCTTGGGATACTTCTACAGCATTGGCAGGATTCGAACCCTGGCCTGTGAGGGCTGTCCCCACCAAAGGTACAAGACTTACCTTTGAGCTATAGCTCCTTGGTGGTCTAGAGGATTGCAGTAGTAACTATAAGCAACATACAGGCCTTGGTGTCCTTCCCTGCGGCATCCATTGCACATGAAAAGGATGACCATGACATAAGGACAATTTGATAGGCTACTTACATGGAAACCAGTGTGGTCCAGCGGGTAAGTGCCTGCCTTCCATCCAGGCAACCAGGGTTCAAATCCCGGGTTCGGCACCAGGTGACTGATGGTGGCAGAGCAGAGGTAAGTTGGAGGTGGGCCTAAAGGGCCAATTGGTAAGTAAAATGTGTCTGTGTGTTGTGTAAGAGTGGAATCATGCCTAGTGAATGAGGGATTGCAGGTTGGTTGGTAAGTAGTGAGTGGGTGGGGTCAGAGGGGAGGGGTATAGGAGGAGCCTAGTCAGAGTGGGTGGGGTCAGAGAGGAGGGGTTCAGGAGCAGCCTAGTCAGAGTGGGTGGGGTCAGAGAGGAGGGGTGTAGGAGGAGCTGGGTCAGAGAGGAGGGGTATAGGAGGAGCTCGGTCGGAGAGGAGGGGTATAGGAGGAGCCAAGTCAGAATGGGTGGGGTCAGAGAGGAGGGGTTCAGGAGCAGCCTAGTCAGAGTGGGTGGGGTCAGAGAAGAGGGGTATATGGGTGGGGTCAGAGAGCAGAGGAATAGGTGGAGTAGGATCCTGACTTATTGTGGGAAAGTGCAAATACTTTTTTACTGCACCCCCCTATACTCTCTGATTTCTGTTGGGAGGGGGCAGTCAAAAATGGGGGGTTCAGTATTAAAAGGTGCTTGGGCGCAACGTGAAGGCGATGAGGTGCACAGAATGGCATGGCTTCCAGGTACTTTTTGGGGGGGCTACCATTAGTTTTTATTGCTCTGATCCTCCCTCATGGGGTGTACCCCAAATGGTTAGGGGCAACGGGGGGGGGGGAGGCAAGATGCTGTTTGACAGTTTCTATTACCAACAGGGGTCACCATACGATTCTTCTGCAGTTATGGTATTGAAAGGTAAAACAAGGAGCATGTGGCTGTATTTTTGCAGGTCGGGTGCCCCAAAATGTTACTGCCAGCAGCAGCAGCCCCCTTCCTCCCCACCCGGCAGATTGGTATAGGTACCTTTAGGACATTTCTGTTGAAAACAGAGGCTATAGCGAATCGCACTACAAAATCCGAGAGCACTAACACTTGCTAAATAAAGGTGGCATCGGAGCATACGAATGAGGCAGGGAGAGGCTACTGTTGGCAATTGGTTTGGTGGGCGATAGTGAATAACCTCGGCATGCAAATAGGCAGAAGTGTGAGGATTGGCAGTGTCTGTAGAGAATTTTGGCATGCTCTTCAGTTGATTTTTTCCTCCTTACGTTGGCTATGAACTACAGGGGAAAGGCCTGGCCTTACTGTTGGGCAAAACATGTTTCATGATTTTAAGAAGTGTAGTCTGGCTGTACTGAGAGGGGCTGTACAGTACGGTAAATGTCTGTATACCCCTGCGATGTGCATCCAACTGTCACTTGAGATTGAACAGCGAACGAAGCAGCTGGGTTACTGACTGAATGTAAATGGAAGGCACATAGGAAGGGTGCTTGTGGTCACTCAAATGATTGAAACCTGGTTGATGCACTACCAAAGCTGGGGTACCAGGAGGGAACATTTGAGGGGTATTGAGATGGTGGTGTGCAGAGGTCAACATATGTTTCAGAGACACAGAGGTACTGCGGTCCTGGTCCCACATTGGGGGTAGACAAAAGTCCCTGCTAAAGATTTCTGTCCAACTGTTATCACATTTTGTGCAGCCTGGCTCCCTCTGTAAGGATTCCCCAGTGTCTTTCGATCCTACAGATGACTGTAGCAAACTTCCCAAATTTTTTCTTGGCCTCATACTCCCAAAGGAGTGCCTGACATTTGCCAGCCTAACGATACTCACATTCTGGGAAAAACCTCACTAACCATGCATATTTATGTACCACACATGGCAAATCCTTACAATTGCAGAACATCATATTGCACTTGTCATCTTTGAGGTACTGTAAGTATTTGGATTTGAGGGTAATATTCATCCTTGCTTGCTCTCTCCCATCTGAAGTCTACGGTGCTGCTATTCCTTTCTCACATCTCCCTTCAAAGAGACACGCGACACACAGACTCAATCACTCAGCAAACATATATGCTTTGACGTTTTCATATTGCTGTTTACCTTCTAATTATTCCCCCTTCACCACAAATACAGGCCTGCCATTCCTCATCCCCTCAGTCAACGCAGTCCTTCACTCTTTAGGCCCTGCAAGACCACCATGAACAAGAATCATGTCAGCAAGCAGAAGAAAAGCCTCAGTGTGCGCTTTTGTTCATACTGCTGCCCTCTAGTAACACTTCATGGCAACTGCAGCATAAGAATGGGACTGAGAAGAGGGCTGTCCTATGCAAATAATATCCTCCCATGCACACTTTCTTCTGAGACGGTCGGCGGCTTGTGCCGTGATACCACCTCCAACATATGGTCTTGAACCAATTTTTAAAAAAGCCCACCTGCCTTAGACGAAGGATTTTGCCACTCAAAGGAAGCACATGGGGACATCACCCTCATTTAGCAGGGTCCTAAATTGCCTGCTGTCAGCCTGTATACAGAACAAGGGCGTTCGTGCGCGTTCGTGAGCGTTCCTCAAAGGAAGGAGGTGGGTGATTAAATTCACAGTGCCAGGGCAGGCTCAGCCCTGCACAGCCCAGCCCGGCACAGCGCACTGCTGTGGAGGTCCATTCCTTCACATCCTGCAGCAGGCATGATGCAGACCTATTAGAGCAAAGGCTTGACTCTGCCCTTGTCTGTCTCTTAAAGGAAACAATCTTTGTAGCTTCTTATTGCACCTAATAAATGGACTCTAGCTTGCCTCAAACTTGACCCATCATTTCATTAGCCAGAGCTCATACTTGACCTTTATTTCTATCCAAGCTCACTGACACAAAACCCCTGATTTGAGCAAGTGGCTCATACCAAAATAAAAAATCACCATCATCCAACCTATTTTACAACAAGTGTAGCCCCTTCCTCTTATTCTTGTGCTCAGTTATAACCCCCAATACCACAATTGCACTCTGCAATTCACCAAACTTAAAGGACAAAGAATGAAGACATTGATAAAGGAAGATAAGGCCTTGTCCCTATTGCACCTACTTGAGAGATAGGGCGGTTGGTAGAAGGTCATGAGGGAAAACATTGAAATTTCAGGACACACATGCCAAAAAGAGTGTCCACTTTTCTCCTCTGTTACCAAGTAAAAAAATAATTTGCCAAAAAAAAAAAATATTCACTTTTTGAAAATTTCCACCTTGGGATACTTCTACAGCATTGGCAGGATTCGAACCCTGGCCTGTGAGGGCTGTCCCCACCAAAGGTACAAGACTTACCTTTGAGCTATAGCTCCTTGGTGGTCTAGAGGATTGCAGTAGTAACTATAAGCAACATACAGGCCTTGGTGTCCTTCCCTGCGGCATCCATTGCACATGAAAAGGATGACCATGACATAAGGACAATTTGATAGGCTACTTACATGGAAACCAGTGTGGTCCAGCGGGTAAGTGCCTGCCTTCCATCCAGGCAACCAGGGTTCAAATCCCGGGTTCGGCACCAGGTGACTGATGGTGGCAGAGCAGAGGTAAGTTGGAGGTGGGCCTAAAGGGCCAATTGGTAAGTAAAATGTGTCTGTGTGTTGTGTAAGAGTGGAATCATGCCTAGTGAATGAGGGATTGCAGGTTGGTTGGTAAGTAGTGAGTGGGTGGGGTCAGAGAGGAGGGGTATAGGAGGAGTCTAGTCAGAGTGGGTGGGGTCAGAGAGGAGGGGTTCAGGAGCAGCCTAGTCAGAGTGGGTGGGGTCAGAGAGGAGGGGTATAGGAGGAGCTCGGTCGGAGAGGAGGGGTATAGGAGGAGCCAAGTCAGAATGGGTGGGGTCAGAGAGGAGGGGTATATGGGTGGGGTCAGAGAGCAGAGGAATAGGTGGAGTAGGATCCTGACTTATTGTGGGAAAGTGCAAATACTTTTTTACTGCACCCCCCTATACTCTCTGATTTCTGTTGGGAGGGGGCAGTCAAAAATGGGGGGTTCAGTATTAAAAGGTGCTTGGGCGCAAAGTGAAGGCGATGAGGTGCACAGAATGGCATGGCTTCCAGGTACTTTTTGGGGGGGCTACCATTAGTTTTTATTGCTCTGATCCTCCCTCGTGGGGTGTACCCCAAATGGTTAGGGGCAACGGGGGGGGGGAGGCAAGATGCTGTTTGACAGTTTCTATTACCAACAGGGGTCACCATACAATTCTTCTGCAGTTATGGTATTGAAAGGTAAAACAAGGAGCATGTGGCTGTATTTTTGCAGGTCGGGTGCCCCAAAATGTTACTGCCAGCAGCAGCAGCCCCCTTCCTCCCCACCCGGCAGATTGGTATAGGTACCTTTAGGACATTTCTGTTGAAAACAGAGGCTATAGCGAATCGCACTACAAAATCCGAGAGCACTAACACTTGCTAAATAAAGGTGGCATCGGAGCATACGAATGAGGCAGGGAGAGGCTACTGTTGGCAATTGGTTTGGTGGGCGATAGTGAATAACCTCGGCATGCAAATAGGCAGAAGTGTGAGGATTGGCAGTGTCTGTAGAGAATTTTGGCATGCTCTTCAGTTGATTTTTTCCTCCTTACGTTGGCTATGAACTACAGAGGAAAGGCCTGGCCTTACTGTTGGGCAAAACATGTTTCATGATTTTAAGAAGTGTAGTCTGGCTGTACTGAGAGGGGCTGTACAGTACGGTAAATGTCTGTATACCCCTGCGATGTGCATCCAACTGTCACTTGAGATTGAACAGCGAACGAAGCAGCTGGGTTACTGACTGAATGTAAATGGAAGGCACATAGGAAGGGTGCTTGTGGTCACTCAAATGATTGAAACCTGGTTGATGCACTACCAAAGCTGGGGTACCAGGAGGGAACATTTGAGGGGTATTGAGATGGTGGTGTGCAGAGGTCAACATATGTTTCAGAGACACAGAGGTACTGCGGTCCTGGTCCCACATTGGGGGTAGGCAAAAGTCCCTGCTAAAGATTTCTGTCCCAAACTTCCCAAATTTTTTCTTGGCCTCATACTCCCAAAGGAGTGCCTGACATTTGCCAGCCTAACGATACTCACATTCTGGGAAAAACCTCACTAACCATGCATATTTATGTACCACACATGGCAAATCCTTACAATTGCAGAACATCATATCGCACTTGTCATCTTTGAGGTACTGTAAGTATTTGGATTTGAGGGTAATATTCATCCTTGCTTGCTCTCTCCCATCTGAAGTCTACGGTGCTGCTATTCCTTTCTCACATCTCCCTTCAAAGAGACACGCGACACACAGACTCAATCACTCAGCAAACATATATGCTTTGACGTTTTCATATTGCTGTTTACCTTCTAATTATTCCCCCTTCACCACAAATACAGGCCTGCCATTCCTCATCCCCTCAGTCAACGCAGTCCTTCACTCTTTAGGCCCTGCAAGACCACCATGAACAAGAATCATGTCAGCAAGCAGAAGAAAAGCCTCAGTGTGCTCTTTTGTTCATACTGCTGCCCTCTAGTAACACTTCATGGCAACTGCAGCATAAGAATGGGACTGAGAAGAGGGCTGTCCTATGCAAATAATATCCTCCCATGCACACTTTCTTCTGAGACGGTCGGCGGCTTGTGCCGTGATACCACCTCCAACATATGGTCTTCAACCAAATTTTAAAAAAGCCCACCTGCCTTAGACGAAGGATTTTGCCACTCAAAGGAAGCACATGGGGACATCACCCTCATTTAGCAGGGTCCTAAATTGCCTGCTGTCAGCCTGTATACAGAACAAGGGCGTTCGTGGGCGTTCGTGAGCGTTCCTCAAAGGAAGGAGGTGGGTGATTAAATTCACAGTGCCAGGGCAGGCCCAGCCCAGCCCAGCCCAGCCCAGCTCAGCCCTGCACAGCCCAGCCCGGCACAGCGCACTGCTGTGGAGGTCCATTCCTTCACATCCTGCAGCAGGCATGATGCAGACCTATTAGAGCAAAGGCTTGACTCTGCCCTTGTCTGTCTCTTAAAGGAAACAATCTTTGTAGCTTCTTATTGCACCTAATAAATGGACTCTAGCTTGCCTCAAACTTGACCCATCATTTCATTAGCCAGAGCTCATACTTGACCTTTATTTCTATCCAAGCTCACTGACACAAAACCCCTGATTTGAGCAAGTGGCTCACACCAAAATAAAAAATCACCATCATCCAACCTATTTTACAACAAGTGTAGCCCCTTCCTCTTATTCTTGTGCTCAGTTATAACCCCCAATACCACAATTGCACTCTGCAATTCACCAAACTTAAAGGACAAAGAATGAAGACATTGATAAAGGAAGATAAGGCCTTGTCCCTATTGCACCTACTTGAGAGATAGGGCGGTTGGTAGAAGGTCATGAGGGAAAACATTTGAAATTTCGGGACACACATGCCAAAAAGAGTGTCCACTTTTCTCCTCTGTTACCAAGTAAAAAAAAAATTTGCAAAAAAAAAAAACTATTCACTTTTTGAAAATTTCCACCTTGGGATACTTCTACAGCATTGGCAGGATTCGAACCCTGGCCTGTGAGGGCTGTCCCCACCAAAGGTACAAGACTTACCTTTGAGCTATAGCTCCTTGGTGGTCTAGAGGATTGCAGTAGTAACTATAAGCAACATACAGGCCTTGGTGTCCTTCCCTGCGGCATCCATTGCACATGAAAAGGATGACCATGACATAAGGACAATTTGATAGGCTACTTACATGGAAACCAGTGTGGTCCAGTGGGTAAGTGCCTGCCTTCCATCCAGGCAACCAGGGTTCAAATCCCGGGTTCGGCACCAGGTGACTGATGGTGGCAGAGCAGAGGTAAGTTGGAGGTGGGCCTAAAGGGCCAATTGGTAAGTAAAATGTGTCTGAGTGTTGTGTAAGAGTGGAATCATGCCTAGTGAATGAGGGATTGCAGGTTGGTTGGTAAGTAGTGAGTGGGTGGGGTCAGAGGGTAGGGGTATAGGAGGAGCTAGTTCGGAGAGGAGGGGTATAGGAGGAGGTAGTTCGGAGAGGAGGGGTATAGGAGGAGACTAGTCAGAGTGGGTGGGGTCAGAGAGGAGGGGTGTAGGAGGAGCTGGGTCAGAGAGGAGGGGTATAGGAGGAGCTGGGTGGGTATAGGAGGAGCCTAGTCAGAGTGGGAGGGGTGTAGGAGGAGCTGGGCGAGAGAGGAGGGGTATAGGAGGAGCCAAGTCAGAGTGGGTGGGGTCAGAGAGGAGGGGTTCAGGAGCAGCCTAGTCAGAGTGGGTGGGGTCAGAGAGCAGAGGAATAGGTGGAGTAGGATCCTGACTTATTGTGGGAAAGTGCAAATACTTTTTTACTGCACCCCCCTATACTCTCTGATTTCTGTTGGGAGGGGGCAGTCAAAAATGGGGGGTTCAGTATTAAAAGGTGCTTGGGCGCAACGTGAAGGCGATGAGGTGCACAGAATGGCATGGCTTCCAGGTACTTTTTGGGGGGGCTACCATTAGTTTTTATTGCTCTGATCCTCCCTCATGGGGTGTACCCCAAATGGTTAGGGGCAACGGGGGGGAGGCAAGATGCTGTTTGACAGTTTCTATTACCAACAGGGGTCACCATACGATTCTTCTGCAGTTATGGTATTGAAAGGTAAAACAAGGAGCATGTGGCTGTATTTTTGCAGGTCGGGTGCCCCAAAATGTTACTGCCAGCAGCAGCAGCCCCCTTCCTCCCCACCCGGCAGATTGGTATAGGTACCTTTAGGACATTTCTGTTGAAAACAGAGGCTATAGCGAATCGCACTACAAAATCCGAGAGCACTAACACTTGCTAAATAAAGGTGGCATCGGAGCACACGAATGAGGCAGGGAGAGGCTACTGTTGGCAATTGGTTTGGTGGGTCATAGTGAATAACCTCGGCATGCAAATAGGCAGAAGTGTGAGGATTGGCAGTGTCTGTAGAGAATTTTGGCATGCTCTTCAGTTGATTTTTTCCTCCTTACGTTGGCTATGAACTACAGAGGAAAGGCCTGGCCTTACTGTTGGGCAAAACATGTTTCATGATTTTAAGAAGTGTAGTCTGGCTGTACTGAGAGGGGCTGTACAGTACGGTAAATGTCTGTATACCCCTGCGATGTGCATCCAACTGTCACTTGAGATTGAACAGCGAACGAAGCAGCTGGGTTACTGACTGAATGTAAATGGAAGGCACATAGGAAGGGTGCTTGTGGTCACTCAAATGATTGAAACCCGGTTGATGCACTACCAAAGCTGGGGTACCAGGAGGGAACATTTGAGGGGTATTGAGAGGGTGGTGTGCAGAGGTCAACATATGTTTCAGAGACACAGAGGTACTGCGGTCCTGGTCCCACATTGGGGGTAGACAAAAGTCCCTGCTAAAGATTTCTGTCCAACTGTTATCACATTTTGTGCAGCCTGGCTCCCTCTGTAAGGATTCCCCAGTGTCTTTCGATCCTACAGATGACTGTAGCAAACTTCCCAAATTTTTTCTTGGCCTCATACTCCCAAAGGAGTGCCTGACATTTGCCAGCCTAACGATACTCACATTCTGGGAAAAACCTCACTAACCATGCATATTTATGTACCACACATGGCAAATCCTTACAATTGCAGAACATCATATCGCACTTGTCATCTTTGAGGTACTGTAAGTATTTGGATTTGAGGGTAATATTCATCCTTGCTTGCTCTCTCCCATCTGAAGTCTACGGTGCTGCTATTCCTTTCTCACATCTCCCTTCAAAGAGACACGCGACACACAGACTCAATCACTCAGCAAACATATATGCTTTGACGTTTTCATATTGCTGTTTACCTTCTAATTATTCCCCCTTCACCACAAATACAGGCCTGCCATTCCTCATCCCCTCAGTCAACGCAGTCCTTCACTCTTTAGGCCCTGCAAGACCACCATGAACAAGAATCATGTCAGCAAGCAGAAGAAAAGCCTCAGTGTGCTCTTTTGTTCATACTGCTGCCCTCTAGTAACACTTCATGGCAACTGCAGCATAAGAATGGGACTGAGAAGAGGGCTGTCCTATGCAAATAATATCCTCCCATGCACACTTTCTTCTGAGACGGTCGGCGGCTTGTGCCGTGATACCACCTCCAACATATGGTCTTGAACCAATTTTTAAAAAAGCCCACCTGCCTTAGACGAAGGATTTTGCCACTCAAAGGAAGCACATGGGGACATCACCCTCATTTAGCAGGGTCCTAAATTGCCTGCTGTCAGCCTGTATACAGAACAAGGGCGTTCGTGCGCGTTCGTGAGCGTTCCTCAAAGGAAGGAGGTGGGTGATTAAATTCACAGTGCCAGGGCAGGCCCAGCCCAGCCCAGCCCAGCCCAGCCCAGCCCAGCCCAGCCCAGCTCAGCCCTGCACAGCCCAGCCCCGCACAGCGCACTGCTGTGGAGGTCCATTCCTTCACATCCTGCAGCAGGCATGATGCAGACCTATTAGAGCAAAGGCTTGACTCTGCCCTTGTCTGTCTCTTAAAGGAAACAATCTTTGTAGCTTCTTATTGCACCTAATAAATGGACTCTAGCTTGCCTCAAACTTGACCCATCATTTCATTAGCCAGAGCTCATACTTGACCTTTATTTCTATCCAAGCTCACTGACACAAAACCCCTGATTTGAGCAAGTGGCTCATACCAAAATAAAAAATCACCATCATCCAACCTATTTTACAACAAGTGTAGCCCCTTCCTCTTATTCTTGTGCTCAGTTATAACCCCCAATACCACAATTGCACTCTGCAATTCACCAAACTTAAAGGACAAAGAATGAAGACATTGATAAAGGAAGATAAGGCCTTGTCCCTATTGCACCTACTTGAGAGATAGGGCGGTTGGTAGAAGGTCATGAGGGAAAACATTGAAATTTCGGGACACACATGCCAAAAAGAGTGTCCACTTTTCTCCTCTGTTACCAAGTAAAAAAAAAATTTGCCAAAAAAAAAAAATATTCACTTTTTGAAAATTTCCACCTTGGGATACTTCTACAGCATTGGCAGGATTCGAACCCTGGCCTGTGAGGGCTGTCCCCACCAAAGGTACAAGACTTACCTTTGAGCTATAGCTCCTTGGTGGTCTAGAGGATTGCAGTAGTAACTATAAGCAACATACAGGCCTTGGTGTCCTTCCCTGCGGCATCCATTGCACATGAAAAGGATGACCATGACATAAGGACAATTTGATAGGCTACTTACATGGAAACCAGTGTGGTCCAGCGGGTAAGTGCCTGCCTTCCATCCAGGCAACCAGGGTTCAAATCCCGGGTTCGGCACCAGGTGACTGATGGTGGCAGAGCAGAGGTAAGTTGGAGGTGGGCCTAAAGGGCCAATTGGTAAGTAAAATGTGTCTGTGTGTTGTGTAAGAGTGGAATCATGCCTAGTGAATGAGGGATTGCAGGTTGGTTGGTAAGTAGTGAGTGGGTGGGGTCAGAGAGGAGGGGTATAGGAGGAGCCTAGTCAGAGTGGGTGGGGTCAGAGAGGAGGGGTTCATGAGCAGCCTAGTCAGAGTGGGTGGGGTCAGAGAGGAGGGGTATAGGAGGAGCTCGGTCGGAGAGGAGGGGTATAGGAGGAGCCAAGTCAGAATGGGTGGGGTCAGAGAGGAGGGGTTCAGGAGCAGCCTAGTCAGAGTGGGTGGGGTCAGAGAGGAGGGGTATATGGGTGGGGTCAGAGAGCAGAGGAATAGGTGGAGTAGGATCCTGACTTATTGTGGGAAAGTGCAAATACTTTTTTACTGCACCCCCCTATACTCTCTGATTTCTGTTGGGAGGGGGCAGTCAAAAATGGGGGGTTCAGTATTAAAAGGTGCTTGGGCGCAACGTGAAGGCGATGAGGTGCACAGAATGGCATGGCTTCCAGGTACTTTTTGGGGGGGCTACCATTAGTTTTTATTGCTCTGATCCTCCCTCATGGGGTGTACCCCAAATGGTTAGGGGCAACGGGGGGGGGAGGCAAGATGCTGTTTGACAGTTTCTATTACCAACAGGGGTCACCATACGATTCTTCTGCAGTTATGGTATTGAAAGGTAAAACAAGGAGCATGTGGCTGTATTTTTGCAGGTCGGGTGCCCCAAAATGTTACTGCCAGCAGCAGCAGCCCCCTTCCTCCCCACCCGGCAGATTGGTATAGGTACCTTTAGGACATTTCTGTTGAAAACAGAGGCTATAGCGAATCGCACTACAAAATCCGAGAGCACTAACACTTGCTAAATAAAGGTGGCATCGGAGCATACGAATGAGGCAGGGAGAGGCTACTGTTGGCAATTGGTTTGGTGGGCGATAGTGAATAACCTCGGCATGCAAATAGGCAGAAGTGTGAGGATTGGCAGTGTCTATAGAGAATTTTGGCATGCTCTTCAGTTGATTTTTTCCTCCTTACGTTGGCTATGAACTACAGGGGAAAGGCCTGGCCTTACTGTTGGGCAAAACATGTTTCATGATTTTAAGAAGTGTAGTCTGGCTGTACTGAGAGGGGCTGTACAGTACGGTAAATGTCTGTATACCCCTGCGATGTGCATCCAACTGTCACTTGAGATTGAACAGCGAACGAAGCAGCTGGGTTACTGACTGAATGTAAATGGAAGGCACATAGGAAGGGTGCTTGTGGTCACTCAAATGATTGAAACCTGGTTGATGCACTACCAAAGCTGGGGTACCAGGAGGGAACATTTGAGGGGTATTGAGATGGTGGTGTGCAGAGGTCAACATATGTTTCAGAGACACAGAGGTACTGCGGTCCTGGTCCCACATTGGGGGTAGACAAAAGTCCCTGCTAAAGATTTCTGTCCAACTGTTATCACATTTTGTGCAGCCTGGCTCCCTCTGTAAGGATTCCCCAGTGTCTTTCGATCCTACAGATGACTGTAGCAAACTTCCCAAATTTTTTCTTGGCCTCATACTCCCAAAGGAGTGCCTGACATTTGCCAGCCTAACGATACTCACATTCTGGGAAAAACCTCACTAACCATGCATATTTATGTACCACACATGGCAAATCCTTACAATTGCAGAACATCATATTGCACTTGTCATCTTTGAGGTACTGTAAGTATTTGGATTTGAGGGTAATATTCATCCTTGCTTGCTCTCTCCCATCTGAAGTCTACGGTGCTGCTATTCCTTTCTCACATCTCCCTTCAAAGAGACACGCGACACACAGACTCAATCACTCAGCAAACATATATGCTTTGACGTTTTCATATTGCTGTTTACCTTCTAATTATTCCCCCTTCACCACAAATACAGGCCTGCCATTCCTCATCCCCTCAGTCAACGCAGTCCTTCACTCTTTAGGCCCTGCAAGACCACCATGAACAAGAATCATGTCAGCAAGCAGAAGAAAAGCCTCAGTGTGCGCTTTTGTTCATACTGCTGCCCTCTAGTAACACTTCATGGCAACTGCAGCATAAGAATGGGACTGAGAAGAGGGCTGTCCTATGCAAATAATATCCTCCCATGCACACTTTCTTCTGAGACGGTCGGCGGCTTGTGCTGTGATACCACCTCCAACATATGGTCTTGAACCAATTTTTAAAAAAGCCCACCTGCCTTAGACGAAGGATTTTGCCACTCAAAGGAAGCACATGGGGACATCACCCTCATTTAGCAGGGTCCTAAATTGCCTGCTGTCAGCCTGTATACAGAACAAGGGCGTTCGTGCGCGTTCGTGAGCGTTCCTCAAAGGAAGGAGGTGGGTGATTAAATTCACAGTGCCAGGGCAGGCCCAGCCCAGCCCAGCCCAGCTCAGCCCTGCACAGCCCAGCCCGGCACAGCCCGGCACAGCGCACTGCTGTGGAGGTCCATTCCTTCACATCCTGCAGCAGGCATGATGCAGACCTATTAGAGCAAAGGCTTGACTCTGCCCTTGTCTGTCTCTTAAAGGAAACAATCTTTGTAGCTTCTTATTGCACCTAATAAATGGACTCTAGCTTGCCTCAAACTTGACCCATCATTTCATTAGCCAGAGCTCATACTTGACCTTTATTTCTATCCAAGCTGACTGACACAAAACCCCTGATTTGAGCAAGTGGCTCATACCAAAATAAAAAATCACCATCATCCAACCTATTTTACAACAAGTGTAGCCCCTTCCTCTTATTCTTGTGCTCAGTTATAACCCCCAATACCACAATTGCACTCTGCAATTCACCAAACTTAAAGGACAAAGAATGAAGACATTGATAAAGGAAGATAAGGCCTTGTCCCTATTGCACCTACTTGAGAGATAGGGCGGTTGGTAGAAGGTCATGAGGGAAAACATTAAAATTTCGGGACACACATGCCAAAAAGAGTGTCCACTTTTCTCCTCTGTTACCAAGTAAAAAAATAATTTGCCAAAAAAAAAAAAATATTCACTTTTTGAAAATTTCCACCTTGGGATACTTCTACAGCATTGGCAGGATTCGAACCCTGGCCTGTGAGGGCTGTCCCCACCAAAGGTACAAGACTTACCTTTGAGCTATAGCTCCTTGGTGGTCTAGAGGATTGCAGTAGTAACTATAAGCAACATACAGGCCTTGGTGTCCTTCCCTGCGGCATCCATTGCACATGAAAAGGATGACCATGACATAAGGACAATTTGATAGGCTACTTACATGGAAACCAGTGTGGTCCAGCGGGTAAGTGCCTGCCTTCCATCCAGGCAACCAGGGTTCAAATCCCGGGTTCGGCACCAGGTGACTGATGGTGGCAGAGCAGAGGTAAGTTGGAGGTGGGCCTAAAGGGCCAATTGGTAAGTAAAATGTGTCTGTGTGTTGTGTAAGAGTGGAATCATGCCTAGTGAATGAGGGATTGCAGGTTGGTTGGTAAGTAGTGAGTGGGTGGGGTAAGAGGGGAGGGGTATAGGAGGAGCCTAGTCAGAGTGGGTGGGGTCAGAGAGGAGGGGTGTAGGAGGAGCTGGGTCAGAGAGGAGGGGTATAGGAGGAGCCTAGTCAGAGTGGGTGGGGTCAGAGAGGAGGGGTTCAGGAGCAGCCTAGTCAGAGTGGGTGGGGTCAGAGAGGAGGGGTGTAGGAGGAGCTGGGTCAGAGAGGAGGGGTATAGGAGGAGCTCGGTCGGAGAGGAGGGGTATAGGAGGAGCCAAGTCAGAATGGGTGGGGTCAGAGAGGAGGGGTTCAGGAGCAGCCTAGTCAGAGTGGGTGGGGTCAGAGAGGAGGGGTATATGGGTGGGGTCAGAGAGCAGTGGAGTAGGATCCTGACTTATTGTGGGAAAGTGCAAATACTTTTTTACTGCACCCCCCTATACTCTCTGATTTCTGTTGGGAGGGGGCAGTCAAAAATGGGGGGTTCAGTATTAAAAGGTGCTTGGGCGCAACGTGAAGGCGATGAGGTGCACAGAATGGCATGGCTTCCAGGTACTTTTTGGGGGGGCTACCATTAGTTTTTATTGCTCTGATCCTCCCTCATGGGGTGTACCCCAAATGGTTAGGGGCAACGGGGGGGGGGAGGCAAGATGCTGTTTGACAGTTTCTATTACCAACAGGGGTCACCATACGATTCTTCTGCAGTTATGGTATTGAAAGGTAAAACAAGGAGCATGTGGCTGTATTTTTGCAGGTCGGGTGCCCCAAAATGTTACTGCCAGCAGCAGCAGCCCCCTTCCTCCCCACCCGGCAGATTGGTATAGGTACCTTTAGGACATTTCTGTTGAAAACAGAGGCTATAGCGAATCGCACTACAAAATCCGAGAGCACTAACACTTGCTAAATAAAGGTGGCATCGGAGCATACGAATGAGGCAGGGAGAGGCTACTGTTGGCAATTGGTTTGGTGGGCGATAGTGAATAACCTCGGCATGCAAATAGGCAGAAGTGTGAGGATTGGCAGTGTCTGTAGAGAATTTTGGCATGCTCTTCAGTTGATTTTTTCCTCCTTACGTTGGCTATGAACTACAGGGGAAAGGCCTGGCCTTACTGTTGGGCAAAACATGTTTCATGATTTTAAGAAGTGTAGTCTGGCTGTACTGAGAGGGGCTGTACAGTACGGTAAATGTCTGTATACCCCTGCGATGTGCATCCAACTGTCACTTGAGATTGAACAGCGAACGAAGCAGCTGGGTTACTGACTGAATGTAAATGGAAGGCACATAGGAAGGGTGCTTGTGGTCACTCAAATGATTGAAACCTGGTTGATGCACTACCAAAGCTGGGGTACCAGGAGGGAACATTTGAGGGGTATTGAGATGGTGGTGTGCAGAGGTCAACATATGTTTCAGAGACACAGAGGTACTGCGGTCCTGGTCCCACATTGGGGGTAGACAAAAGTCCCTGCTAAAGATTTCTGTCCAACTGTTATCACATTTTGTGCAGCCTGGCTCCCTCTGTAAGGATTCCCCAGTGTCTTTCGATCCTACAGATGACTGTAGCAAACTTCCCAAATTTTTTCTTGGCCTCATACTCCCAAAGGAGTGCCTGACATTTGCCAGCCTAACGATACTCACATTCTGGGAAAAACCTCACTAACCATGCATATTTATGTACCACACATGGCAAATCCTTACAATTGCAGAACATCATATTGCACTTGTCATCTTTGAGGTATTGTAAGTATTTGGATTTGAGGGTAATATTCATCCTTGCTTGCTCTCTCCCATCTGAAGTCTACGGTGCTGCTATTCCTTTCTCACATCTCCCTTCAAAGAGACACGCGACACACAGACTCAATCACTCAGCAAACATATATGCTTTGACGTTTTCATATTGCTGTTTACCTTCTAATTATTCCCCCTTCACCACAAATACAGGCCTGCCATTCCTCATCCCCTCAGTCAACGCAGTCCTTCACTCTTTAGGCCCTGCAAGACCACCATGAACAAGAATCATGTCAGCAAGCAGAAGAAAAGCCTCAGTGTGCGCTTTTGTTCATACTGCTGCCCTCTAGTAACACTTCATGGCAACTGCAGCATAAGAATGGGACTGAGAAGAGGGCTGTCCTATGCAAATAATATCCTCCCATGCACACTTTCTTCTGAGACGGTCGGCGGCTTGTGCCGTGATACCACCTCCAACATATGGTCTTCAACCAAATTTTAAAAAAGCCCACCTGCCTTAGATGAAGGATTTTGCCACTCAAAGGAAGCACATGGGGACATCACCCTCATTTAGCAGGGTCCTAAATTGCCTGCTGTCAGCCTGTATACAGAACAAGGGCGTTCGTGGGCGTTCGTGAGCGTTCCTCAAAGGAAGGAGGTGGGTGATTAAATTCACAGTGCCAGGGCAGGCCCAGCCCAGCCCAGCCCAGCCCAGCCCAGCCCAGCCCAGCCCAGCCCAGCCCAGCCCAGCCCAGCTCAGCCCTGCACAGCCCAGCCCCGCACAGCGCACTGCTGTGGAGGTCCATTCCTTCACATCCTGCAGCAGGCATGATGCAGACCTATTAGAGCAAAGGCTTGACTCTGCCCTTGTCTGTCTCTTAAAGGAAACAATCTTTGTAGCTTCTTATTGCACCTAATAAATGGACTCTAGCTTGCCTCAAACTTGACCCATCATTTCTTTAGCCAGAGCTCATACTTGACCTTTATTTCTATCCAAGCTCACTGACACAAAACCCCTGATTTGAGCAAGTGGCTCATACCAAAATAAAAAATCACCATCATCCAACCTATTTTACAACAAGTGTAGCCCCTTCCTCTTATTCTTGTGCTCAGTTATAACCCCCAATACCACAATTGCACTCTGCAATTCACCAAACTTAAAGGACAAAGAATGAAGACATTGATAAAGGAAGATAAGGCCTTGTCCCTATTGCACCTACTTGAGAGATAGGGCGGTTGGTAGAAGGTCATGAGGGAAAACATTGAAATTTCGGGACACACATGCCAAAAAGAGTGTCCACTTTTCTCCTCTGTTACCAAGTAAAAAAAAAAAATTGCCAAAAAAAAAAAATATTCACTTTTTGAAAATTTCCACCTTGGGATACTTCTACAGCATTGGCAGGATTCGAACCCTGGCCTGTGAGGGCTGTCCCCACCAAAGGTACAAGACTTACCTTTGAGCTATAGCTCCTTGGTGGTCTAGAGGATTGCAGTAGTAACTATAAGCAACATACAGGCCTTGGTGTCCTTCCCTGCGGCATCCATTGCACATGAAAAGGATGACCATGACATAAGGACAATTTGATAGGCTACTTACATGGAAACCAGTGTGGTCCAGCGGGTAAGTGCCTGCCTTCCATCCAGGCAACCAGGGTTCAAATCCCGGGTTCGGCACCAGGTGACTGATGGTGGCAGAGCAGAGGTAAGTTGGAGGTGGGCCTAAAGGGCCAATTGGTAAGTAAAATGTGTCTGTGTGTTGTGTAAGAGTGGAATCATGCCTAGTGAATGAGGGATTGCAGGTTGGTTGGTAAGTAGTGAGTGGGTGGGGTCAGAGAGGAGGGGTATAGGAGGAGCCAAGTCAGAGTGGGTGGGGTCAGAGAGGAGGGGTTCAGGAGCAGCCTAGTCAGAGTGGGTGGGGTCAGAGAGGAGGGGTATAGGAGGAGCTCGGTCGGAGAGGAGGGGTATAGGAGGAGCCAAGTCAGAATGGGTGGGGTCAGAGAGGAGGGGTTCAGGAGCAGCCTAGTCAGAGTGGGTGGGGTCAGAGAGGAGGGGTATATGGGTGGGGTCAGAGAGCAGAGGAATAGGTGGAGTAGGATCCTGACTTATTGTGGGAAAGTGCAAATACTTTTTTACTGCACCCCCCTATACTCTCTGATTTCTGTTGGGAGGGGGCAGTCAAAAATGGGGGGTTCAGTATTAAAAGGTGCTTGGGCGCAACGTGAAGGCGATGAGGTGCACAGAATGGCATGGCTTCCAGGTACTTTTTGGGGGGGCTACCATTAGTTTTTATTGCTCTGATCCTCCCTCATGGGGTGTACCCCAAATGGTTAGGGGCAACGGGGGGGGGGAGGCAAGATGCTGTTTGACAGTTTCTATTACCAACAGGGGTCACCATACGATTCTTCTGCAGTTATGGTATTGAAAGGTAAAACAAGGAGCATGTGGCTGTATTTTTGCAGGTCGGGTGCCCCAAAATGTTACTGCCAGCAGCAGCAGCCCCCTTCCTCCCCACCCGGCAGATTGGTATAGGTACCTTTAGGACATTTCTGTTGAAAACAGAGGCTATAGCGAATCGCACTACAAAATCCGAGAGCACTAACACTTGCTAAATAAAGGTGGCATCGGAGCATACGAATGAGGCAGGGAGAGGCTACTGTTGGCAATTGGTTTGGTGGGCGATAGTGAATAACCTCGGCATGCAAATAGGCAGAAGTGTGAGGATTGGCAGTGTCTGTAGAGAATTTTGGCATGCTCTTCAGTTGATTTTTTCCTCCTTACGTTGGCTATGAACTACAGGGAAAAGGCCTGGCCTTACTGTTGGGCAAAACATGTTTCATGATTTTAAGAAGTGTAGTCTGGCTGTACTGAGAGGGGCTGTACAGTACGGTAAATGTCTGTATACCCCTGCGATGTGCATCCAACTGTCACTTGAGATTGAACAGCGAACGAAGCAGCTGGGTTACTGACTGAATGTAAATGGAAGGCACATAGGAAGGGTGCTTGTGGTCACTCAAATGATTGAAACCTGGTTGATGCACTACCAAAGCTGGGGTACCAGGAGGGAACATTTGAGGGGTATTGAGATGGTGGTGTGCAGAGGTCAACATATGTTTCAGAGACACAGAGGTACTGCGGTCCTGGTCCCACATTGGGGGTAGACAAAAGTCCCTGCTAAAGATTTCTGTCCAACTGTTATCACATTTTGTGCAGCCTGGCTCCCTCTGTAAGGATTCCCCAGTGTCTTTCGATCCTACAGATGACTGTAGCAAACTTCCCAAATTTTTTCTTGGCCTCATACTCCCAAAGGAGTGCCTGACATTTGCCAGCCTAACGATACTCACATTCTGGGAAAAACCTCACTAACCATGCATATTTATGTACCACACATGGCAAATCCTTACAATTGCAGAACATCATATTGCACTTGTCATCTTTGAGGTATTGTAAGTATTTGGATTTGAGGGTAATATTCATCCTTGCTTGCTCTCTCCCATCTGAAGTCTACGGTGCTGCTATTCCTTTCTCACATCTCCCTTCAAAGAGACACGCGACACACAGACTCAATCACTCAGCAAACATATATGCTTTGACGTTTTCATATTGCTGTTTACCTTCTAATTATTCCCCCTTCACCACAAATACAGGCCTGCCATTCCTCATCCCCTCAGTCAACGCAGTCCTTCACTCTTTAGGCCCTGCAAGACCACCATGAACAAGAATCATGTCAGCAAGCAGAAGAAAAGCCTCAGTGTGCGCTTTTGTTCATACTGCTGCCCTCTAGTAACACTTCATGGCAACTGCAGCATAAGAATGGGACTGAGAAGAGGGCTGTCCTATGCAAATAATATCCTCCCATGCACACTTTCTTCTGAGACGGTCGGCGGCTTGTGCCGTGATACCAGCTCCAACATATGGTCTTCAACCAAATTTTAAAAAAGCCCACCTGCCTTAGACGAAGGATTTTGCCACTCAAAGGAAGCACATGGGGACATCACCCTCATTTAGCAGGGTCCTAAATTGCCTGCTGTCAGCCTGTATACAGAACAAGGGCGTTCGTGGGCGTTTGTGAGCGTTCCTCAAAGGAAGGAGGTGGGTGATTAAATTCACAGTGCCAGGGCAGGCCCAGCCCAGCCCAGCCCAGCCCAGCCCAGCCCAGCCCAGCTCAGCCCTGCACAGCCCAGCCCCGCACAGCGCACTGCTGTGGAGGTCCATTCCTTCACATCCTGCAGCAGGCATGATGCAGACCTATTAGAGCAAAGGCTTGACTCTGCCCTTGTCTGTCTCTTAAAGGAAACAATCTTTGTAGCTTCTTATTGCACCTAATAAATGGACTCTAGCTTGCCTCAAACTTGACCCATCATTTCATTAGCCAGAGCTCATACTTGACCTTTATTTCTATCCAAGCTCACTGACACAAAACCCCTGATTTGAGCAAGTGGCTCATACCAAAATAAAAAATCACCATCATCCAACCTATTTTACAACAAGTGTAGCCCCTTCCTCTTATTCTTGTGCTCAGTTATAACCCCCAATACCACAATTGCACTCTGCAATTCACCAAACTTAAAGGACAAAGAATGAAGACATTGATAAAGGAAGATAAGGCCTTGTCCCTATTGCACCTACTTGAGAGATAGGGCGGTTGGTAGAAGGTCATGAGGGAAAACATTGAAATTTCGGGACACACATGCCAAAAAGAGTGTCCACTTTTCTCCTCTGTTACCAAGTAAAAAAAAAAATTTGCCAAAAAAAAAAAATATTCACTTTTTGAAAATTTCCACCTTGGGATACTTCTACAGCATTGGCAGGATTCGAACCCTGGCCTGTGAGGGCTGTCCCCACCAAAGGTACAAGACTTACCTTTGAGCTATAGCTCCTTGGTGGTCTAGAGGATTGCAGTAGTAACTATAAGCAACATACAGGCCTTGGTGTCCTTCCCTGCGGCATCCATTGCACATGAAAAGGATGACCATGACATAAGGACAATTTGATAGGCTACTTACATGGAAACCAGTGTGGTCCAGCGGGTAAGTGCCTGCCTTCCATCCAGGCAACCAGGGTTCAAATCCCGGGTTCGGCACCAGGTGACTGATGGTGGCAGAGCAGAGGTAAGTTGGAGGTGGGCCTAAAGGGCCAATTGGTAAGTAAAATGTGTCTGTGTGTTGTGTAAGAGTGGAATCATGCCTAGTGAATGAGGGATTGCAGGTTGGTTGGTAAGTAGTGAGTGGGTGGGGTCAGAGAGGAGGGGTATAGGAGGAGCCTAGTCAGAGTGGGTGGGGTCAGAGAGGAGGGGTTCAGGAGCAGCCTAGTCAGAGTGGGTGGGGTCAGAGAGGAGGGGTATAGGAGGAGCTCGGTCGGAGAGGAGGGGTATAGGAGGAGCCAAGTCAGAATGGGTGGGGTCAGAGAGGAGGGGTTCAGGAGCAGCCTAGTCAGAGTGGGTGGGGTCAGAGAGGAGGGGTATATGGGTGGGGTCAGAGAGCAGAGGAATAGGTGGAGTAGGATCCTGACTTATTGTGGGAAAGTGCAAATACTTTTTTACTGCACCCCCCTATACTCTCTGATTTCTGTTGGGAGGGGGCAGTCAAAAATGGGGGGTTCAGTATTAAAAGGTGCTTGGGCGCAACGTGAAGGCGATGAGGTGCACAGAATGGCATGGCTTCCAGGTACTTTTTGGGGGGGCTACCATTAGTTTTTATTGCTCTGATCCTCCCTCATGGGGTGTACCCCAAATGGTTAGGGGCAACGGGGGGGGGAGGCAAGATGCTGTTTGACAGTTTCTATTACCAACAGGGGTCACCATACGATTCTTCTGCAGTTATGGTATTGAAAGGTAAAACAAGGAGCATGTGGCTGTATTTTTGCAGGTCGGGTGCCCCAAAATGTTACTGCCAGCAGCAGCAGCCCCCTTCCTCCCCACCCGGCAGATTGGTATAGGTACCTTTAGGACATTTCTGTTGAAAACAGAGGCTATAGCGAATCGCACTACAAAATCCGAGAGCACTAACACTTGCTAAATAAAGGTGGCATCGGAGCATACGAATGAGGCAGGGAGAGGCTACTGTTGGCAATTGGTTTGGTGGGCGATAGTGAATAACCTCGGCATGCAAATAGGCAGAAGTGTGAGGATTGGCAGTGTCTGTAGAGAATTTTGGCATGCTCTTCAGTTGATTTTTTCCTCCTTACGTTGGCTATGAACTACAGGGGAAAGGCCTGGCCTTACTGTTGGGCAAAACATGTTTCATGATTTTAAGAAGTGTAGTCTGGCTGTACTGAGAGGGGCTGTACAGTACGGTAAATGTCTGTATACCCCTGCGATGTGCATCCAACTGTCACTTGAGATTGAACAGCGAACGAAGCAGCTGGGTTACTGACTGAATGTAAATGGAAGGCACATAGGAAGGGTGCTTGTGGTCACTCAAATGATTGAAACCTGGTTGATGCACTACCAAAGCTGGGGTACCAGGAGGGAACATTTGAGGGGTATTGAGATGGTGGTGTGCAGAGGTCAACATATGTTTCAGAGACACAGAGGTACTGCGGTCCTGGTCCCACATTGGGGGTAGACAAAAGTCCCTGCTAAAGATTTCTGTCCAACTGTTATCACATTTTGTGCAGCCTGGCTCCCTCTGTAAGGATTCCCCAGTGTCTTTCGATCCTACAGATGACTGTAGCAAACTTCCCAAATTTTTTCTTGGCCTCATACTCCCAAAGGAGTGCCTGACATTTGCCAGCCTAACGATACTCACATTCTGGGAAAAACCTCACTAACCATGCATATTTATGTACCGCACATGGCAAATCCTTACAATTGCAGAACATCATATTGCACTTGTCATCTTTGAGGTACTGTAAGTATTTGGATTTGAGGGTAATATTCATCCTTGCTTGCTCTCTCCCATCTGAAGTCTACGGTGCTGCTATTCCTTTCTCACATCTCCCTTCAAAGAGACACGCGACACACAGACTCAATCACTCAGCAAACATATATGCTTTGACGTTTTCATATTGCTGTTTACCTTCTAATTATTCCCCCTTCACCACAAATACAGGCCTGCCATTCCTCATCCCCTCAGTCAACGCAGTCCTTCACTCTTTAGGCCCTGCAAGACCACCATGAACAAGAATCATGTCAGCAAGCAGAAGAAAAGCCTCAGTGTGCGCTTTTGTTCATACTGCTGCCCTCTAGTAACACTTCATGGCAACTGCAGCATAAGAATGGGACTGAGAAGAGGGCTGTCCTATGCAAATAATATCCTCCCATGCACACTTTCTTCTGAGACGGTCGGCGGCTTGTGCCGTGATACCACCTCCAACATATGGTCTTGAACCAATTTTTAAAAAAGCCCACCTGCCTTAGACGAAGGATTTTGCCACTCAAAGGAAGCACATGGGGACATCACCCTCATTTAGCAGGGTCCTAAATTGCCTGCTGTCAGCCTGTATACAGAACAAGGGCGTTCGTGAGCGTTCCTCAAAGGAAGGAGGTGGGTGATTAAATTCACAGTGCCAGGGCAGGCCCAGCCCAGCCCAGCCCAGCCCAGCCCAGCTCAGCCCTGCACAGCCCAGCCCGGCACAGCGCACTGCTGTGGAGGTCCATTCCTTCACATCCTGCAGCAGGCATGATGCAGACCTATTAGAGCAAAGGCTTGACTCTGCCCTTGTCTGTCTCTTAAAGGAAACAATCTTTGTAGCTTCTTATTGCACCTAATAAATGGACTCTAGCTTGCCTCAAACTTGACCCATCATTTCATTAGCCAGAGCTCATACTTGACCTTTATTTCTATCCAAGCTCACTGACACAAAACCCCTGATTTGAGCAAGTGGCTCATACCAAAATAAAAAATCACCATCATCCAACCTATTTTACAACAAGTGTAGCCCCTTCCTCTTATTCTTGTGCTCAGTTATAACCCCCAATACCACAATTGCACTCTGCAATTCACCAAACTTAAAGGACAAAGAATGAAGACATTGATAAAGGAAGATAAGGCCTTGTCCCTATTGCACCTACTTGAGAGATAGGGCGGTTGGTAGAAGGTCATGAGGGAAAACATTGAAATTTCGGGACACACATGCCAAAAAGAGTGTCCACTTTTCTCCTCTGTTACCAAGTAAAAAAAAAATTTGCCAAAAAAAAAAATTTTTTCACTTTTTGAAAATTTCCACCTTGGGATACTTCTACAGCATTGGCAGGATTCGAACCCTGGCCTGTGAGGGCTGTCCCCACCAAAGGTACAAGACTTACCTTTGAGCTATAGCTCCTTGGTGGTCTAGAGGATTGCAGTAGTAACTATAAGCAACATACAGGCCTTGGTGTCCTTCCCTGCGGCATCCATTGCACATGAAAAGGATGACCATGACATAAGGACAATTTGATAGGCTACTTACATGGAAACCAGTGTGGTCCAGCGGGTAAGTGCCTGCCTTCCATCCAGGCAACCAGGGTTCAAATCCCGGGTTCGGCACCAGGTGACTGATGGTGGCAGAGCAGAGGTAAGTTGGAGGTGGGCCTAAAGGGCCAATTGGTAAGTAAAATGTGTCTGTGTGTTGTGTAAGAGTGGAATCATGCCTAGTGAATGAGGGATTGCAGGTTGGTTGGTAAGTAGTGAGTGGGTGGGGTCAGAGGGGAGGGGTATAGGAGGAGCCTAGTCAGAGTGGGTGGGGTCAGAGAGGAGGGGTTCAGGAGCAGCCTAGTCAGAGTGGGTGGGGTCAGAGAGGAGGGGTGTAGGAGGAGCTGGGTCAGAGAGGAGGGGTATAGGAGGAGCTCGGTCGGAGAGGAGGGGTATAGGAGGAGCCAAGTCAGAATGGGTGGGGTCAGAGAGGAGGGGTTCAGGAGCAGCCTAGTCAGAGTGGGTGGGGTCAGAGAAGAGGGGTATATGGGTGGGGTCAGAGAGCAGAGGAATAGGTGGAGTAGGATCCTGACTTATTGTGGGAAAGTGCAAATACTTTTTTACTGCACCCCCCTATACTCTCTGATTTCTGTTGGGAGGGGGCAGTCAAAAATGGGGGGTTCAGTATTAAAAGGTGCTTGGGCGCAACGTGAAGGCGATGAGGTGCACAGAATGGCATGGCTTCCAGGTACTTTTTGGGGGGGCTACCATTAGTTTTTATTGCTCTGATCCTCCCTCATGGGGTGTACCCCAAATGGTTAGGGGCAACGGGGGGGGGGGGAGGCAAGATGCTGTTTGACAGTTTCTATTACCAACAGGGGTCACCATACGATTCTTCTGCAGTTATGGTATTGAAAGGTAAAACAAGGAGCATGTGGCTGTATTTTTGCAGGTCGGGTGCCCCAAAATGTTACTGCCAGCAGCAGCAGCCCCCTTCCTCCCCACCCGGCAGATTGGTATAGGTACCTTTAGGACATTTCTGTTGAAAACAGAGGCTATAGCGAATCGCACTACAAAATCCGAGAGCACTAACACTTGCTAAATAAAGGTGGCATCGGAGCATACGAATGAGGCAGGGAGAGGCTACTGTTGGCAATTGGTTTGGTGGGCGATAGTGAATAACCTCGGCATGCAAATAGGCAGAAGTGTGAGGATTGGCAGTGTCTGTAGAGAATTTTGGCATGCTCTTCAGTTGATTTTTTCCTCCTTACGTTGGCTATGAACTACAGAGGAAAGGCCTGGCCTTACTGTTGGGCAAAACATGTTTCATGATTTTAAGAAGTGTAGTCTGGCTGTACTGAGAGGGGCTGTACAGTACGGTAAATGTCTGTATACCCCTGCGATGTGCATCCAACTGTCACTTGAGATTGAACAGCGAACGAAGCAGCTGGGTTACTGACTGAATGTAAATGGAAGGCACATAGGAAGGGTGCTTGTGGTCACTCAAATGATTGAAACCTGGTTGATGCACTACCAAAGCTGGGGTACCAGGAGGGAACATTTGAGGGGTATTGAGATGGTGGTGTGCAGAGGTCAACATATGTTTCAGAGACACAGAGGTACTGCGGTCCTGGTCCCACATTGGGGGTAGGCAAAAGTCCCTGCTAAAGATTTCTGTCCCAAACTTCCCAAATTTTTTCTTGGCCTCATACTCCCAAAGGAGTGCCTGACATTTGCCAGCCTAACGATACTCACATTCTGGGAAAAACCTCACTAACCATGCATATTTATGTACCACACATGGCAAATCCTTACAATTGCAGAACATCATATCGCACTTGTCATCTTTGAGGTACTGTAAGTATTTGGATTTGAGGGTAATATTCATCCTTGCTTGCTCTCTCCCATCTGAAGTCTACGGTGCTGCTATTCCTTTCTCACATCTCCCTTCAAAGAGACACGCGACACACAGACTCAATCACTCAGCAAACATATATGCTTTGACGTTTTCATATTGCTGTTTACCTTCTAATTATTCCCCCTTCACCACAAATACAGGCCTGCCATTCCTCATCCCCTCAGTCAACGCAGTCCTTCACTCTTTAGGCCCTGCAAGACCACCATGAACAAGAATCATGTCAGCAAGCAGAAGAAAAGCCTCAGTGTGCTCTTTTGTTCATACTGCTGCCCTCTAGTAACACTTCATGGCAACTGCAGCATAAGAATGGGACTGAGAAGAGGGCTGTCCTATGCAAATAATATCCTCCCATGCACACTTTCTTCTGAGACGGTCGGCGGCTTGTGCCGTGATACCACCTCCAACATATGGTCTTCAACCAAATTTTAAAAAAGCCCACCTGCCTTAGACGAAGGATTTTGCCACTCAAAGGAAGCACATGGGGACATCACCCTCATTTAGCAGGGTCCTAAATTGCCTGCTGTCAGCCTGTATACAGAACAAGGGCGTTCGTGGGCGTTCGTGAGCGTTCCTCAAAGGAAGGAGGTGGGTGATTAAATTCACAGTGCCAGGGCAGGCCCAGCCCAGCCCAGCCCAGCCCAGCTCAGCCCTGCACAGCCCAGCCCGGCACAGCGCACTGCTGTGGAGGTCCATTCCTTCACATCCTGCAGCAGGCATGATGCAGACCTATTAGAGCAAAGGCTTGACTCTGCCCTTGTCTGTCTCTTAAAGGAAACAATCTTTGTAGCTTCTTATTGCACCTAATAAATGGACTCTAGCTTGCCTCAAACTTGACCCATCATTTCATTAGCCAGAGCTCATACTTGACCTTTATTTCTATCCAAGCTCACTGACACAAAACCCCTGATTTGAGCAAGTGGCTCACACCAAAATAAAAAATCACCATCATCCAACCTATTTTACAACAAGTGTAGCCCCTTCCTCTTATTCTTGTGCTCAGTTATAACCCCCAATACCACAATTGCACTCTGCAATTCACCAAACTTAAAGGACAAAGAATGAAGACATTGATAAAGGAAGATAAGGCCTTGTCCCTATTGCACCTACTTGAGAGATAGGGCGGTTGGTAGAAGGTCATGAGGGAAAACATTTGAAATTTCGGGACACACATGCCAAAAAGAGTGTCCACTTTTCTCCTCTGTTACCAAGTAAAAAAAAAATTTGCAAAAAAAAAAAACTATTCACTTTTTGAAAATTTCCACCTTGGGATACTTCTACAGCATTGGCAGGATTCGAACCCTGGCCTGTGAGGGCTGTCCCCACCAAAGGTACAAGACTTACCTTTGAGCTATAGCTCCTTGGTGGTCTAGAGGATTGCAGTAGTAACTATAAGCAACATACAGGCCTTGGTGTCCTTCCCTGCGGCATCCATTGCACATGAAAAGGATGACCATGACATAAGGACAATTTGATAGGCTACTTACATGGAAACCAGTGTGGTCCAGTGGGTAAGTGCCTGCCTTCCATCCAGGCAACCAGGGTTCAAATCCCGGGTTCGGCACCAGGTGACTGATGGTGGCAGAGCAGAGGTAAGTTGGAGGTGGGCCTAAAGGGCCAATTGGTAAGTAAAATGTGTCTGAGTGTTGTGTAAGAGTGGAATCATGCCTAGTGAATGAGGGATTGCAGGTTGGTTGGTAAGTAGTGAGTGGGTGGGGTCAGAGGGTAGGGGTATAGGAGGAGCTAGTTCGGAGAGGAGGGGTATAGGAGGAGGTAGTTCGGAGAGGAGGGGTATAGGAGGAGACTAGTCAGAGTGGGTGGGGTCAGAGAGGAGGGGTGTAGGAGGAGCTGGGTCAGAGAGGAGGGGTATAGGAGGAGCTGGGTGGGTATAGGAGGAGCCTAGTCAGAGTGGGAGGGGTGTAGGAGGAGCTGGGCGAGAGAGGAGGGGTATAGGAGGAGCCAAGTCAGAGTGGGTGGGGTCAGAGAGGAGGGGTTCAGGAGCAGCCTAGTCAGAGTGGGTGGGGTCAGAGAGCAGAGGAATAGGTGGAGTAGGATCCTGACTTATTGTGGGAAAGTGCAAATACTTTTTTACTGCACCCCCCTATACTCTCTGATTTCTGTTGGGAGGGGGCAGTCAAAAATGGGGGGTTCAGTATTAAAAGGTGCTTGGGCGCAACGTGAAGGCGATGAGGTGCACAGAATGGCATGGCTTCCAGGTACTTTTTGGGGGGGCTACCATTAGTTTTTATTGCTCTGATCCTCCCTCATGGGGTGTACCCCAAATGGTTAGGGGCAACGGGGGGGAGGCAAGATGCTGTTTGACAGTTTCTATTACCAACAGGGGTCACCATACGATTCTTCTGCAGTTATGGTATTGAAAGGTAAAACAAGGAGCATGTGGCTGTATTTTTGCAGGTCGGGTGCCCCAAAATGTTACTGCCAGCAGCAGCAGCCCCCTTCCTCCCCACCCGGCAGATTGGTATAGGTACCTTTAGGACATTTCTGTTGAAAACAGAGGCTATAGCGAATCGCACTACAAAATCCGAGAGCACTAACACTTGCTAAATAAAGGTGGCATCGGAGCACACGAATGAGGCAGGGAGAGGCTACTGTTGGCAATTGGTTTGGTGGGTCATAGTGAATAACCTCGGCATGCAAATAGGCAGAAGTGTGAGGATTGGCAGTGTCTGTAGAGAATTTTGGCATGCTCTTCAGTTGATTTTTTCCTCCTTACGTTGGCTATGAACTACAGAGGAAAGGCCTGGCCTTACTGTTGGGCAAAACATGTTTCATGATTTTAAGAAGTGTAGTCTGGCTGTACTGAGAGGGGCTGTACAGTACGGTAAATGTCTGTATACCCCTGCGATGTGCATCCAACTGTCACTTGAGATTGAACAGCGAACGAAGCAGCTGGGTTACTGACTGAATGTAAATGGAAGGCACATAGGAAGGGTGCTTGTGGTCACTCAAATGATTGAAACCCGGTTGATGCACTACCAAAGCTGGGGTACCAGGAGGGAACATTTGAGGGGTATTGAGAGGGTGGTGTGCAGAGGTCAACATATGTTTCAGAGACACAGAGGTACTGCGGTCCTGGTCCCACATTGGGGGTAGACAAAAGTCCCTGCTAAAGATTTCTGTCCAACTGTTATCACATTTTGTGCAGCCTGGCTCCCTCTGTAAGGATTCCCCAGTGTCTTTCGATCCTACAGATGACTGTAGCAAACTTCCCAAATTTTTTCTTGGCCTCATACTCCCAAAGGAGTGCCTGACATTTGCCAGCCTAACGATACTCACATTCTGGGAAAAACCTCACTAACCATGCATATTTATGTACCACACATGGCAAATCCTTACAATTGCAGAACATCATATCGCACTTGTCATCTTTGAGGTACTGTAAGTATTTGGATTTGAGGGTAATATTCATCCTTGCTTGCTCTCTCCCATCTGAAGTCTACGGTGCTGCTATTCCTTTCTCACATCTCCCTTCAAAGAGACACGCGACACACAGACTCAATCACTCAGCAAACATATATGCTTTGACGTTTTCATATTGCTGTTTACCTTCTAATTATTCCCCCTTCACCACAAATACAGGCCTGCCATTCCTCATCCCCTCAGTCAACGCAGTCCTTCACTCTTTAGGCCCTGCAAGACCACCATGAACAAGAATCATGTCAGCAAGCAGAAGAAAAGCCTCAGTGTGCTCTTTTGTTCATACTGCTGCCCTCTAGTAACACTTCATGGCAACTGCAGCATAAGAATGGGACTGAGAAGAGGGCTGTCCTATGCAAATAATATCCTCCCATGCACACTTTCTTCTGAGACGGTCGGCGGCTTGTGCCGTGATACCACCTCCAACATATGGTCTTCAACCAAATTTTAAAAAAGCCCACCTGCCTTAGACGAAGGATATTGCCACTCAAAGGAAGCACATGGGGACATCACCCTCATTTAGCAGGGTCCTAAATTGCCTGCTGTCAGCCTGTATACAGAACAAGGGCGTTCGTGGGCGTTCGTGAGCGTTCCTCAAAGGAAGGAGGTGGGTGATTAAATTCACAGTGCCAGGGCAGGCCCAGCCCAGCCCAGCCCAGCCCAGCCCAGCCCAGCTCAGCCCTGCACAGCCCAGCCCGGCACAGCGCACTGCTGTGGAGGTCCATTCCTTCACATCCTGCAGCAGGCATGATGCAGACCTATTAGAGCAAAGGCTTGACTCTGCCCTTGTCTGTCTCTTAAAGGAAACAATCTTTGTAGCTTCTTATTGCACCTAATAAATGGACTCTAGCTTGCCTCAAACTTGACCCATCATTTCATCAGCCAGAGCTCATACTTGACCTTTATTTCTATCCAAGCTCACTGACACAAAACCCCTGATTTGAGCAAGTGGCTCACACCAAAATAAAAAATCACCATCATCCAACCTATTTTACAACAAGTGTAGCCCCTTCCTCTTATTCTTGTGCTCAGTTATAACCCCCAATACCACAATTGCACTCTGCAATTCACCAAACTTAAAGGACAAAGAATGAAGACATTGATAAAGGAAGATAAGGCCTTGTCCCTATTGCACCTACTTGAGAGATAGGGCGGTTGGTAGAAGGTCATGAGGGAAAACATTTGAAATTTCGGGACACACATGCCAAAAAGAGTGTCCACTTTTCTCCTCTGTTACCAAGTTAAAAAAAAATTTGCAAAAAAAAAAAACTATTCACTTTTTGAAAATTTCCACCTTGGGATACTTCTACAGCATTGGCAGGATTCGAACCCTGGCCTGTGAGGGCTGTCCCCACCAAAGGTACAAGACTTACCTTTGAGCTATAGCTCCTTGGTGGTCTAGAGGATTGCAGTAGTAACTATAAGCAACATACAGGCCTTGGTGTCCTTCCCTGCGGCATCCATTGCACATGAAAAGGATGACCATGACATAAGGACAATTTGATAGGCTACTTACATGGAAACCAGTGTGGTCCAGTGGGTAAGTGCCTGCCTTCCATCCAGGCAACCAGGGTTCAAATCCCGGGTTCGGCACCAGGTGACTGATGGTGGCAGAGCAGAGGTAAGTTGGAGGTGGGCCTAAAGGGCCAATTGGTAAGTAAAATGTGTCTGTGTGTTGTGTAAGAGTGGAATCATGCCTAGTGAATGAGGGATTGCAGGTTGGTTGGTAAGTAGTGAGTGGGTGGGGTCAGAGGGTAGGGGTATAGGAGGAGCTAGTTCGGAGAGGAGGGGTATAGGAGGAGCTAGTTCGGAGAGGAGGGGTATAGGAGGAGCTGGGTGAGAGAGGAGGGGTATAGGAGGAGCTCGGTCGGAGAGGAGGGGTATAGGAGGAGCCTAGTCAGAGTGGGTGGGGTCAGAGAGGAGGGGTTCAGGAGCAGCCTAGTCAGAGTGGGTGGGGTCAGAGAGGAGGGGTATAGGAGGAGCTCGGTCGGAGAGGAGGGGTATAGGAGGAGCCAAGTCAGAATGGGTGGGGTCAGAGAGGAGGGGTTCAGGAGCAGCCTAGTCAGAGTGGGTGGGGTCAGAGAGGAGGGGTATATGGGTGGGGTCAGAGAGCAGAGGAATAGGTGGAGTAGGATCCTGACTTATTGTGGGAAAGTGCAAATACTTTTTTACTGCACCCCCCTATACTCTCTGATTTCTGTTGGGAGGGGGCAGTCAAAAATGGGGGGTTCAGTATTAAAAGGTGCTTGGGCGCAACGTGAAGGCGATGAGGTGCACAGAATGGCATGGCTTCCAAGTACTTTTTGGGGGGGCTACCATTAGTTTTTATTGCTCTGATCCTCCCTCATGGGGTGTACCCCAAATGGTTAGGGGCAATGGGGGGGGAGGCAAGATGCTGTTTGACAGTTTCTATTACCAACAGGGGTCACCATACGATTCTTCTGCAGGAGGAGCTGGGTGAGAGAGGAGGGGTATAGGAGGAGCTCGTCGGAGAGGAGGGGTATAGGAGGAGCCTAGTCAGAGTGGGTGGGGTCAGAGAGGAGGGGTTCAGGAGCAGCCTAGTCAGAGTGGGTGGGGTCAGAGAGAGGAGGGGTGTAGGAGGAGCTGGGTCAGAGAGGAGGGGTATAGGAGGAGCTGGGTCGGATAGGAGGGGTATAGGAGGAGCCTAGTCAGAGTGGGTGGGGTCAGAGAGGAGGGGTATAGGAGGAGCTGGGTGAGAGAGGAGGGGTATAGGAGGAGCTCGGTCGGAGAGGAGGGGTATAGGAGTAGCCAAGTCAGAGTGGGTGGGGTCAGAGAGGAGGGGTTCAGGAGCAGCCTAGTCAGAGTGGGTGGGGTCAGAGAGGAGGGGTATATGGGTGGGGTCAGAGAGCAGAGGAATAGGTGGAGTAGGATCCTGACTTATTGTGGGAAAGTGCAAACACTTTTTTACTGCACCCCCCTATACTCTCTGATTTCTGTTGGGAGGGGGCAGTCAAAAATGGGGGGTTCAGTATTAAAAGGTGCTTGGGCGCAACGTGAAGGCGATGAGGTGCACAGAATGGCATGGCTTCCAGGTACTTTTTGGGGGGGCTACCATTAGTTTTTATTGCTCTGATCCTCCCTCATGGGGTGTACCCCAAATGGTTAGGGGCAACGGGGGGGGGGAGGCAAGATGCTGTTTGACAGTTTCTATTACCAACAGGGGTCACCATACGATTATTCTGCAGTTATGGTTTTGAAAGGTAAAACAAGGAGCATGTGGCTGTATTTTTGCAGGTCGGGTGCCCCAAAATGTTACTGCCAGCAGCAGCAGCCCCCTTCCTCCCCACCCGGCAGATTGGTATAGGTACCTTTAGGACATTTCTGTTGAAAACAGAGGCTATAGCGAATCGCACTACAAAATCCGAGAGCACTAACACTTGCTAAATAAAGGTGGCATCGGAGCATACGAATGAGGCAGGGAGAGGCTACTGTTGGCAATTGGTTTGGTGGGTCATAGTGAATAACCTTGGCATGCAAATAGGCAGAAGTGTGAGGATTGGCAGTGTCTGTAGAGAATTTTGGCATGCTCTTCAGTTGATTTTTTCCTCCTTACGTTGGCTATGAACTACAGAGGAAAGGCCTGGCCTTACTGTTGGGCAAAACATGTTTCATGATTTTAAGAAGTGTAGTCTGGCTGTACTGAGAGGGGCTGTACAGTACGGTAAATGTCTGTATACCCCTGCGATGTGCATCCAACTGTCACTTGAGATTGAACAGCGAACGAAGCAGCTGGGTTACTGACTGAATGTAAATGGAAGGCACATAGGAAGGGTGCTTGTGGTCACTCAAATGATTGAAACCTGGTTGATGCACTACCAAAGCTGGGGTACCAGGAGGGAACATTTGAGGGGTATTGAGATGGTGGTGTGCAGAGGTCAACATATGTTTCAGAGACACAGAGGTACTGCGGTCCTGGTCCCACATTGGGGGTAGACAAAAGTCCCTGCTAAAGATTTCTGTCCCAAACTTCCCAAATTTTTTCTTGGCCTCATACTCCCAAAGGAGTGCCTGACATTTGCCAGCCTAACGATACTCACATTCTGGGAAAAACCTCACTAACCATGCATATTTATGTACCACACATGGCAAATCCTTACAATTGCAGAACATCATATCGCACTTGTCATCTTTGAGGTACTGTAAGTATTTGGATTTGAGGGTAATATTCATCCTTGCTTGCTCTCTCCCATCTGAAGTCTACGGTGCTGCTATTCCTTTCTCACATCTCCCTTCAAAGAGACACGCGACACACAGACTCAATCACTCAGCAAACATATATGCTTTGACGTTTTCATATTGCTGTTTACCTTCTAATTATTCCCCCTTCACCACAAATACAGGCCTGCCATTCCTCATCCCCTCAGTCAACGCAGTCCTTCACTCTTTAGGCCCTGCAAGACCACCATGAACAAGAATCATGTCAGCAAGCAGAAGAAAAGCCTCAGTGTGCTCTTTTGTTCATACTGCTGCCCTCTAGTAACACTTCATGGCAACTGCAGCATAAGAATGGGACTGAGAAGAGGGCTGTCCTATGCAAATAATATCCTCCCATGCACACTTTCTTCTGAGACGGTCGGCGGCTTGTGCCGTGATACCACCTCCAACATATGGTCTTCAACCAAATTTTAAAAAAGCCCACCTGCCTTAGACGAAGGATTTTGCCACTCAAAGGAAGCACATGGGGACATCACCCTCATTTAGCAGGGTCCTAAATTGCCTGCTGTCAGCCTGTATACAGAACAAGGGCGTTCGTGGGCGTTCGTGAGCGTTCCTCAAAGGAAGGAGGTGGGTGATTAAATTCACAGTGCCAGGGCAGGCCCAGCCCAGCCCAGCCCAGCCCAGCTCAGCCCTGCACAGCCCAGCCCGGCACAGCGCACTGCTGTGGAGGTCCATTCCTTCACATCCTGCAGCAGGCATGATGCAGACCTATTAGAGCAAAGGCTTGACTCTGCCCTTGTCTGTCTCTTAAAGGAAACAATCTTTGTAGCTTCTTATTGCACCTAATAAATGGACTCTAGCTTGCCTCAAACTTGACCCATCATTTCATTAGCCAGAGCTCATACTTGACCTTTATTTCTATCCAAGCTCACTGACACAAAACCCCTGATTTGAGCAAGTGGCTCACACCAAAATAAAAAATCACCATCATCCAACCTATTTTACAACAAGTGTAGCCCCTTCCTCTTATTCTTGTGCTCAGTTATAACCCCCAATACCACAATTGCACTCTGCAATTCACCAAACTTAAAGGACAAAGAATGAAGACATTGATAAAGGAAGATAAGGCCTTGTCCCTATTGCACCTACTTGAGAGATAGGGCGGTTGGTAGAAGGTCATGAGGGAAAACATTTGAAATTTCGGGACACACATGCCAAAAAGAGTGTCCACTTTTCTCCTCTGTTACCAAGTAAAAAAAAAATTTGCAAAAAAAAAAAACTATTCACTTTTTGAAAATTTCCACCTTGGGATACTTCTACAGCATTGGCAGGATTCGAACCCTGGCCTGTGAGGGCTGTCCCCACCAAAGGTACAAGACTTACCTTTGAGCTATAGCTCCTTGGTGGTCTAGAGGATTGCAGTAGTAACTATAAGCAACATACAGGCCTTGGTGTCCTTCCCTGCGGCATCCATTGCACATGAAAAGGATGACCATGACATAAGGACAATTTGATAGGCTACTTACATGGAAACCAGTGTGGTCCAGTGGGTAAGTGCCTGCCTTCCATCCAGGCAACTGTGGTTCTGAAAATTCCGGACCCTGCCATAATGGTGTACCAAGGCCTAAACACTTGTGCAGAAAATATCATCATACCACGACGAATTTGGTATCAATAGACCGGTAATGATCAGGACATTATGCCTGTGTATTTTCATCACGATACAATGATGCATGCAGGAGTTATTGGCAAATTCATTCTGAGCCCACAGGCTCTAGGTTGTGAACAAGCGTCCATTTTAGTTGTTGCCCTTTACATAGGCATATACATGAGCCAATGATTCTTAAAGGACACGTATTCCTTAGCTTGAGTTCTTCCTGACTCCCATTTGACCTGAACAGGCTGAATCTGCCTACGTGATGTTGGCCTCACCAAACCAGTCCATGCCCTCTAGTCAATCTATATTAAAGATCTGAGCAACTTGTTGTGTACATTGGCCTGAGCAAGATTAGAAGGCCGAATACAGTAGCCATGCCTGTTTATGACCCACAAGCATCCCTTATCCTACATTTCTATCTTCCACACCTGGCTCTGTTTCTCTGCTTCTGGGCTTTTACAATGGGGAGGTGACTGTTTATATGATGGGGAGGAAACCAGTTCTATGGTGAGCTCCTCCGGCCTGCACAGGAAAATATGTGAAGTTTGACATATGTTCATGATGGAAGATGGGTTGGTCAGTTTGGGCAAGTAGAATGGAATTCATAATTATAGCCTGCTTTGTTATGGTACCATGGGAGCGACCTACAATGATGTGTTCGTCAGCAAGAATGTGAGCCTAGGGCCAAACTTTTTGTATAAAAGGCCTGCCTGAGAAAGCTCAGGCAGGCTCCCTCTTTCAATTGTAAAACTACGGTTGGACGACGAAGCCTCATAATAATAATAATAAAGATGTCTTTTGATTTTACAGATTGGCTGTCAATTCCTTACCTGCTTTATTATGCAAATTACTGGATAGATCCCTGGTGGGGAGAGTGAGTCATTTTCTACTTTTCTTCAGTTGGCGCCCAACGTGGGGCCTTATCATGGAGTGGTTATCTACAGGAGTGTTTTGTCAAAGGATGGAGGAACTGCTGGGGAATACAAGACAGAATTCTACCAAAAAGAGGTACTCTGGGCACAGGGTTTTCTGGGGGATTATCTGTCTTTGTGGCCCAGTATGTTTTTTGATTTTTCTGACTTAAAACTCTCCTAAAGATGTCACTCCTGACTAAGGAACCCATTCCTTTTTTTTGCTGTAAGTATTTTTTAACAGACTGTTAGTGCAGTGGGGAATTGACAGTTACAATTTGAATAAATATTTGTGTATATGCAAATTGCAATTTGTATAGGCAGTTGAAGAGATATTTTCTCCATCTGTTTTAGTTGAAGAATAAAAATGGGTCGCTCCCAGTCCTTGGTTATTTATTGGTCGCAGAAATGTGACGCAGTTCTTGGTTATTTATTGGTCGCAGAAATGTGACGCAGTCCTTGGTTATTTATTGGTCGCAGAAATGTGACGTTTTGGTTTGGGTACCGGTACATTTGGTTCATTTGGTAGGCCTTTGGTTGCTGTGGTTCAGATTATCGTTGGATAATCTTCCTCAGTATTGGTTCCTTGGTTTTATTTGAACACTGCAGTATTCAAAAACCGTGGGTCACGTACATTTGCGTGTATATCGTTGGAGATAGCCCCATGAAGTTTGAAACCCGACTAGTGAGCGCAGATGCCTGGTCGCGGTATTTTGTTTGGTATTAGTATTGACTAGGTTGCAACAAAGGATTCCCGGTTGGAGGATTCGCGTCTGATACCTCCAGTTGGAACTCCAATTTATGAGCTCTCTTTAAAGGTCTGTGAGGCTGTCTCTTTTGCAGCCTTCTGGAAATCTGTTGAAGAATTTAAAAAAAAATAGGAACTAAAACGTTTTTGTTGTAAATATGGTTTACAACTAGTTTTGGCAGGTTATTTTTGAAGACAGTCCGTAGGCTGTTCCGTGTTCCTGTCCTAAGTGTTGACCTATGGGTTAAAATGTGTGTTTAAATATCTATGTTGTTTGTGGGTTTTGTTGTACATTGCGACGGCGCTATGTACAAGAACGGCGCTATGTACAAGAAATGGTTAGAGTGCGCTGCTTTGTGTGTCCTGAGTGTTTGACCCCCCTTCTGTTTTGTGTCTGGAATGAGCTCAATGTATGTATGTGTATGGGTCACCTTCAATAGATGTAAATAAGGCTCCAAAGAAAAAAATGAAAAAACGAAATTGCCTGTTCTTTAGACGCACAGTGTTAGATGTTCACAGCCAAGTCTTTTCAGCTGCAGTATATCCCAGTTAGGCAGCTGCGCCTAGGCTTGTGTGTTAATATGTATCTAAATAATAGGCAAGGGATGTAGTGAGCGTTTTATAAGTAGAACAGTCACAAATAGCAATAATTAGGCTTCATTAGAATTTTTTTTTTATTAATTATGAAAAATAATTATTAAAAACAAAGTGCTACAAAAATCGTTTTTTAATATTTGTGAAGCTTAACACTCATGCTATGACCCCCTAGCATTAAAATGTTTGATTTAAGTTATGTTGTACCACGAAAATGACCAAACACTTCTGTGCGCAATTTCCCTTACCCCAGGCGCAAACAAGCTCATTTCTATAAAGGTATAACTTAGTATTTTCAAAAGCATTTCTCGTAAATTGGATAGTAGACATTCTAGTAATACCCATTAACCAATAAAATTATAGAATATTTATTTCTTAGTATCCAGAATACTAAAGTCGATTTTCAGATAAATAGACTGTTTTAAATGGTTTCAGGGCCCCTTTTTAAAGTGTCTCTTTAGTAAATACATACATTTAGATCTTAATATATATGTTTGCAGGTTGTGCCTTCTTAGGATTCAGCGAGGCAATGTGTCATAGAAATTGTTTTAAATATAGTGAAATATTGCAGGTTATGTGGAAATGGTTAAACCTACTGGCCTTGTCCGCTTCAGTTACCAGGAGCAGGGGACTGGCAGAACCTGTATAACGTGTTTCCAGCAGTAGCGGCCGGCCGAGATGTTATCTTGTAAGGCTGTCTTGTTGACATTTGTGACCTTTTAATTAGGGCCTCGCCTGTGGAATGCAGCATGACATGGTTAAGCATGCATCAGCTGCCTCTTTGTATTTAAATCCCTGCCCATGCCACGGTCCTGACCTGAGGTCACTTGAATAGCCTGACTTGCTCTGATAAATTTAATTCCTGATCATGTTCATAATTTAAAAGTGTCTTCTTGTTACAAATTTGACATTAGCTGGGATGGGGTTTTTGTTTTTTTGAACTAAAATGAGCAGAGGATGCAAGGCATATGTACAGCAATGATGATTGCATTTTAGCCAAAGAATAAATAATAGCTCCAGCATGTTCCCACAAAACGCTTGTTGTTTGGTAAATTATGTCACCAACACATTCATTTTCAATTAGATATGTGCTGACACAGCATTGCATCCCGCTAATAATAATAAAAGGAACACCACACGTGGTTTGCATAGCTCCCAGTTGCTTTCAAAATGCTGCACACAAGCGCTTTATATGAGATGTAGTTGATTGTATATGATTTAAATCTGTAACCTTCATTTCATTGCAGGCTGGCTTGTTCTCATTTGCCGCATTCACATTACATCTGCGTTAAAAGCGCACATCTGAGATAATAAACAAATAGGAAAGGTATTCCTCATGCAAAATTGTAGCACCTGCACTTCATGTCTTACAAATTAAGCACTGTGTAAAATGAAGGAACATGATTTAAAAAGGGCAAATGCAAAAGTGATTTCTTTGAGAAGACAAATATCAAACATTCTGCTAAATGATCTGTAGAACTGGTATATGTGTGTCTCCATGCTAGGAACGAATTTTTTTTAGTTAAGTTTATTTGACAAAATGAAAAACGAAGTGTTACATTGAGTTTTAGATAGGCAATAAATAGAAGCCCTTCCCCAAAGTTCTGCAACTTAAAGGCCTTAGGCCTGAGTGAGAATGCGCGTTTTTGCAAGGTACATGGAAAATAGGTTACAGGTAAGTAATGAAAAGTTTTTGTATGTCACGTTGTGCCGTGTTTTGTAGTCTGATAAAAAGGGTTAAAATTGATGTTGTATTATAAGAAATGTGTGTGTTGTGTATCTTTTCTGCTTCTTCCTACAGATAATTCATGGATTAATTCACAAGACACGTGAGTTGGCTGGTTGAAGAGAAATGTTTTTTTTTTTTGCGTAATTTGTTTAAGAAAAAAATGTGTGTGGTTATGTTTCATTTGTACATTTGGTCCACTGAAACGCGTTATTTGACACAGCGACATTATAGTTGACTGCAGGGTATCAATTACCTGATGCCCTGCTGTCAAAAGAAGGGCATGTGCCATGGTATTATGCATGACCGTTTATTCATATATGCTGTTTGTTTGTCTGGGCTGTTTTTCCTTGTGCTTGATATACAGCAAGTATATCTTATGGCTTGAGAAAATTGGATGAATTTGTATTAAGATAAATTTCACAGATATGGATCTCATACTGTGAGCAGTAAGGCAGCAGTTTTTCCAGTGCACGCCTAAATTTGGCTGTAATAATTTTTTAAAGAAAACTAAAATGATATACTGGATCATAGATTGCCATCCGTTGTTAGTCACTTAACTGCCTTTTTCCTTAAGGACAGGCAGCTCTGCATTTATGTATCCTTGATTGGGCCTAAGGATGGAATTATAGATCCGTGACTAAAGGTGGCCTAATTTTGATATCGCATTTTTTATCACATTTTTTGATTCCTGAATAAGCCTATGGATTCATTTTTTTTCGCTGAAGAGACAACTGAACATTAGTTAGAATTATCGTGTAGGGTATAGATTGTCAGCGGTAGAGTTAAAATTCTGTAACATTGGTCTTTTCATGTATCCCCGTGCTCTTGGTGCTGTGTCACATGCCTTAGGCCACCCAAGCAAACTCTTGTCCGTCCTATAGATTTTTCTTTTTGCTTTTTCCCTGACCAATGTTGCATCATGTTTAGTTATTGAAGATTTTAGTTGTGTCCTACTTCCATTTTTTTTCCCTTCTCCATCTTCCTTTCACCAGTCAGCCCATTTATTATTATGGGTGTATTGTTCATGTTCCACATACATTCCCTTTTGATTGATGAGACTAATTTTCAAGAATTTACTTTAGGCCCACTTCAAATGTCTTTTTCAGACTGACTGTCAGGATAGTGATAGTCTGGTTAATTGACCCAATACAAGTTTTCCATCTCAATAGGAGATTTTCCATCTCAATAGGAGATATCTCAAGTTTACATTCTTTTTTAGTACGACATATTTTGTATATGTCTATTTTTAATTTTTCAGTTCCCTTCTGTTTCTGCTGTTTCAATTTTTTTAATAAGATGTGTTCTAATCATGCAGATACCAGGACTCTCTAGTTCTTGTCCTCTTGTCTGCACAGTTGATCATTAGCCTTTGTATTACATAGCGCACTTGATGCACATTGTTTTAAAAAGGGACTTTTCTTCATGTCCTTGATAATATGTATTATGCCATTGCTCTATTTGAGATGTTCTAGATAAGGAGTTTAGGAACACCTAGGCTTCATCATTAAGGAGAATATGTATTTACCCCATTAAATAATGTACCCCATTAGATAATGCCACTGTATGAGGGCATCCATTTAGGTTGCCATGACGAATTGCCACTCCTTTGCAGATTACAGGCCACTTGCTTAACTGTTTTTATATCTGACTTGAAGGAAACTAACAATTGTGTTACACTTGCCACATCACTAGGGTCCTGCTGGATTTTCCAGAGTCAAAGGAAGAGTGATTCCCTGCAGACCTGTGATCAACCATAAACCCACTCCCCATCAGTAAACATGGCAGACGACTACAGACTTCTTGGCCCTGCAATTCCTGAACAGCAATCAGCAGCGTGAACAGCAATCAGCAGCGTGGGCAGCGGTCATCAGCATGGACAGCGATCATCAGCGTGCCTCCAGTGGTACCTCCTAAGCAAGCCATTTGTTTCATCAGAAGGCGTTGTGAAAAGAAAAGAATAAAGGAGCTGATTTTCTGTTTTGCCGCAGAAGTTCAGTGCAAAGATGCGAAGGATCCCTGCTTTTGATGGCAGGACTGTCATCCACTTTGTGCAATTTGTTCAAACTGTCATGTGCTTGAACCTCTGACAGCGCGCGGTCCCCTGACCCCTTGGCCCGAGTTTTGGCCTCACCCACACCTCTTTTGCTTTGCACCAGCGGAACGGCGGTGCACCCAAGCATCCACGTTTGGAAAACGGCACTACATTCTGGTGCCCATAAGAGAGCAGCTTGAGCGTCCTCTGACACTAAATGATGAGTGTTGGAGTCTGAAAGTGCTGCTGACCTTGCTAGGTTTGTTGCTAAGTGGTGCTTGGATCTGCACGAGATGCTTTGTGCCCTTGATTAATGAAGAGCGCATCATTTGTAGTGTCTGCCACAAAGAAGAGACACTGGTGCATTGTTTTAAGACATTGAGACTTTCGAGTGAGCTGTGAGTGTTTGCCCGGAGGGCACTCGTACTAAACAGTATTGTCTTCTCATGAAAAAGCCTGAATTGAAGAGGCCCAACGCGAAGAAGACACTGGAAGCGGATTTGATGGACAATAGAAGCCTGCAATGAGAGGCTTTGGCGGACTCTGGGTATTTTCTGTGAGCTTGCATAGAATTGGAGTTTGGAAACTAATTTTTGCTGCTTTGCTGGCATTTGTTTTAAAGTACTATTCTGTTTAGTAAAAGCAGAATGAAGTCTCTCTGTGGAAGTGTATCCCTTTTTCATCTGAGAGCATTGATCAGGAACGCCACTGTTTCACTTGAACATATAATAGATTACTGAAATGCATAGGAAGCTATATAAAATGTTATTAAATTCTAGGATTTGCTTTTTGTTTAGGATTGTGCAAGTATTTTGCATTTGACTTTTGTTTTTCTTTTTCTCTTGCTTTTTCTGAAATTGTATTATGGTTTTTTGTTAAATTTTTGATTGGTTACCATTTGCCAGTTGCAGGGTCACGTAGGAGTACCAACGGTTCAGTTTGTGACCTGAGTAGTGGCAGTAGGCCTGCAGGACTTGCAGTGTCCCTATGACCTGCTAATAATCACAGCTGAAGTACTCTATCAAGATCGCGTGAGCGACATTAGAAAATGGAGATTGTATTGAGGAATGACGATGAAAAGCAAGAGATGAAAAACCGAAATTATAGAATGTTGTTCTCTAAGGGTGGTATAACTTTCTCTATTTTAATACTTTTATGTATTCTATTAGTTATTATATTACGTCTGCACCAACTTCTCAACCTACTCTTTCTTTACTGTTTCTTCACATGACTTTCATATTTTACCTGAACATACATTGGTTAGGCCAGAGTTTACTGATAGACCCTTCTGTACAGCTTCTACATCAACACTAGAACATCAATAATTGTTGGGTGGGTGATCTTATACCACGTACTACAGATAGAGGTGTTCACTATTTGGTCCTGCCATATATGGCCTTTGTACCACTACGTGTGTAAGAAGACTTGTCCCGAGAGAGTTGCTAAGTAGTAGGATAATACTACAGCAACCCCTTTGATGATCTGATAAGTATAGACCTAGATTCAGCCATACATGGGTTTAGGTTATTGCCTATATAAGGGCAAAAGGGGCGTCTGTGGTTCTGAAAATTCCGGACCCTGCCATAATGGTGTACCAAGGCCTAAACACTTGTGCAGAAAATATCATCATACCACGACGAATTTGGTATCAATAGACCGGTAATGATCAGGACATTATGCCTGTGTATTTTCATCACGATACAATGATGCATGCAGGAGTTATTGGCAAATTCATTCTGAGCCCACAGGCTCTAGGTTGTGAACAAGCGTCCATTTTAGTTGTTGCCCTTTACATAGGCATATACATGAGCCAATGATTCTTAAAGGACACGTATTCCTTAGCTTGAGTTCTTCCTGACTCCCATTTGACCTGAACAGGCTGAATCTGCCTACGTGATGTTGGCCTCACCAAACCAGTCCATGCCCTCTAGTCAATCTATATTAAAGATCTGAGCAACTTGTTGTGTACATTGGCCTGAGCAAGATTAGAAGGCCGAATACAGTAGCCATGCCTGTTTATGACCCACAAGCATCCCTTATCCTACATTTCTATCTTCCACACCTGGCTCTGTTTCTCTGCTTCTGGGCTTTTACAATGGGGAGGTGACTGTTTATATGATGGGGAGGAAACCAGTTCTATGGTGAGCTCCTCCGGCCTGCACAGGAAAATATGTGAAGTTTGACATATGTTCATGATGGAAGATGGGTTGGTCAGTTTGGGCAAGTAGAATGGAATTCATAATTATAGCCTGCTTTGTTATGGTACCATGGGAGCGACCTACAATGATGTGTTCGTCAGCAAGAATGTGAGCCTAGGGCCAAACTTTTTGTATAAAAGGCCTGCCTGAGAAAGCTCAGGCAGGCTCCCTCTTTCAATTGTAAAACTACGGTTGGACGACGAAGCCTCATAATAATAATAATAAAGATGTCTTTTGATTTTACAGATTGGCTGTCAATTCCTTACCTGCTTTATTATGCAAATTACTGGATAGATCCCTGGTGGGGAGAGTGAGTCATTTTCTACTTTTCTTCACAACCAGGGTTCAAATCCCGGGTTCGGCACCAGGTGACTGATGGTGGCAGAGCAGAGGTAAGTTGGAGGTGGGCCTAAAGGGCCAATTGGTAAGTAAAATGTGTCTGAGTGTTGTGTAAGAGTGGAATCATGCCTAGTGAATGAGGGATTGCAGGTTGGTTGGTAAGTAGTGAGTGGGTGGGGTCAGAGGGTAGGGGTATAGGAGGAGCTAGTTCGGAGAGGAGGGGTATAGGAGGAGCTAGTTCGGAGAGGAGGGGTATAGGAGGAGCTGGGTCAGAGAGGAGGGGTATAGGAGGAGCTGGGTGGGTATAGGAGGAGCCTAGTCAGAGTGGGAGGGGTATAGGAGGAGCTGGGCGAGAGAGGAGGGGTATAGGAGGAGCCAAGTCAGAGTGGGTGGGGTCAGAGAGGAGGGGTTCAGGAGCAGCCTAGTCAGAGTGGGTGGGGTCAGAGAGCAGAGGAATAGGTGGAGTAGGATCCTGACTTATTGTGGGAAAGTGCAAATACTTTTTTACTGCACCCCCCTATACTCTCTGATTTCTGTTGGGAGGGGGCAGTCAAAAATGGGGGGTTCAGTATTAAAAGGTGCTTTGGCGCAACGTGAAGGCGATGAGGTGCACAGAATGGCATGGCTTCCAGGTACTTTTTGGGGGGGCTACCATTAGTTTTTATTGCTCTGATCCTCCCTCATGGGGTGTACCCCAAATGGTTAGGGGCAACGGGGGGGGGAGGCAAGATGCTGTTTGACAGTTTCTATTACCAACAGGGGTCACCATACGATTCTTCTGCAGTTATGGTATTGAAAGGTAAAACAAGGAGCATGTGGCTGTATTTTTGCAGGTCGGGTGCCCCAAAATGTTACTGCCAGCAGCAGCAGCCCCCTTCCTCCCCACCCGGCAGATTGGTATAGGTACCTTTAGGACATTTCTGTTGAAAACAGAGGCTATAGCGAATCGCACTACAAAATCCGAGAGCACTAACACTTGCTAAATAAAGGTGGCATCGGAGCATACGAATGAGGCAGGGAGAGGCTACTGTTGGCAATTGGTTTGGTGGGTCATAGTGAATAACCTCGGCATGCAAATAGGCAGAAGTGTGAGGATTGGCAGTGTCTGTAGAGAATTTTGGCATGCTCTTCAGTTGATTTTTTCCTCCTTACGTTGGCTATGAACTACAGAGGAAAGGCCTGGCCTTACTGTTGGGCAAAACATGTTTCATGATTTTAAGAAGTGTAGTCTGGCTGTACTGAGAGGGGCTGTACAGTACGGTAAATGTCTGTATACCCCTGCGATGTGCATCCAACTCTCACTTGAGATTGAACAGCGAACGAAGCAGCTGGGTTACTGACTGAATGTAAATGGAAGGCACATAGGAAGGGTGCTTGTGGTCACTCAAATGATTGAAACCCGGTTGATGCACTACCAAAGCTGGGGTACCAGGAGGGAACATTTGAGGGGTATTGAGAGGGTGGTGTGCAGAGGTCAACATATGTTTCAGAGACACAGAGGTACTGCGGTCCTGGTCCCACATTGGGGGTAGACAAAAGTCCCTGCTAAAGATTTCTGTCCAACTGTTATCACATTTTGTGCAGCCTGGCTCCCTCTGTAAGGATTCCCCAGTGTCTTTCGATCCTACAGATGACTGTAGCAAACTTCCCAAATTTTTTCTTGGCCTCATACTCCCAAAGGAGTGCCTGACATTTGCCAGCCTAACGATACTCACATTCTGGGAAAAACCTCACTAACCATGCATATTTATGTACCACACATGGCAAATCCTTACAATTGCAGAACATCATATCGCACTTGTCATCTTTGAGGTACTGTAAGTATTTGGATTTGAGGGTAATATTCATCCTTGCTTGCTCTCTCCCATCTGAAGTCTACGGTGCTGCTATTCCTTTCTCACATCTCCCTTCAAAGAGACACGCGACACACAGACTCAATCACTCAGCAAACATATATGCTTTGACGTTTTCATATTGCTGTTTACCTTCTAATTATTCCCCCTTCACCACAAATACAGGCCTGCCATTCCTCATCCCCTCAGTCAACGCAGTCCTTCACTCTTTAGGCCCTGCAAGACCACCATGAACAAGAATCATGTCAGCAAGCAGAAGAAAAGCCTCAGTGTGCTCTTTTGTTCATACTGCTGCCCTCTAGTAACACTTCATGGCAACTGCAGCATAAGAATGGGACTGAGAAGAGGGCTGTCCTATGCAAATAATATCCTCCCATGCACACTTTCTTCTGAGACGGTCGGCGGCTTGTGCCGTGATACCACCTCCAACATATGGTCTTCAACCAAATTTTAAAAAAGCCCACCTGCCTTAGACGAAGGATATTGCCACTCAAAGGAAGCACATGGGGACATCACCCTCATTTAGCAGGGTCCTAAATTGCCTGCTGTCAGCCTGTATACAGAACAAGGGCGTTCGTGGGCGTTCGTGAGCGTTCCTCAAAGGAAGGAGGTGGGTGATTAAATTCACAGTGCCAGGGCAGGCCCAGCCCAGCCCAGCCCAGCCCAGCCCAGCCCAGCCCAGCTCAGCCCTGCACAGCCCAGCCCGGCACAGCGCACTGCTGTGGAGGTCCATTCCTTCACATCCTGCAGCAGGCATGATGCCGACCTATTAGAGCAAAGGCTTGACTCTGCCCTTGTCTGTCTCTTAAAGGAAACAATCGTTGTAGCTTCTTATTGCACCTAATAAATGGACTCTAGCTTGCCTCAAACTTGACCCATCATTTCATCAGCCAGAGCTCATACTTGACCTTTATTTCTATCCAAGCTCACTGACACAAAACCCCTGATTTGAGCAAGTGGCTCACACCAAAATAAAAAATCACCATCATCCAACCTATTTTACAACAAGTGTAGCCCCTTCCTCTTATTCTTGTGCTCAGTTATAACCCCCAATACCACAATTGCACTCTGCAATTCACCAAACTTAAAGGACAAAGAATGAAGACATTGATAAAGGAAGATAAGGCCTTGTCCCTATTGCACCTACTTGAGAGATAGGGCGGTTGGTAGAAGGTCATGAGGGAAAACATTTGAAATTTCGGGACACACATGCCAAAAAGAGTGTCCACTTTTCTCCTCTGTTACCAAGTTAAAAAAAAATTTGCAAAAAAAAAAAACTATTCACTTTTTGAAAATTTCCACCTTGGGATACTTCTACAGCATTGGCAGGATTCGAACCCTGGCCTGTGAGGGCTGTCCCCACCAAAGGTACAAGACTTAACTTTGAGCTATAGCTCCTTGGTGGTCTAGAGGATTGCAGTAGTAACTATAAGCAACATACAGGCCTTGGTGTCCTTCCCTGCGGCATCCATTGCACATGAAAAGGATGACCATGACATAAGGACAATTTGATAGGCTTCTTACATGGAAACCAGTGTGGTCCAGTGGGTAAGTGCCTGCCTTCCATCCAGGCAACCAGGGTTCAAATCCCGGGTTCGGCACCAGGTGACTGATGGTGGCAGAGCAGAGGTAAGTTGGAGGTGGGCCTAAAGGGCCAATTGGTAAGTAAAATGTGTCTGTGTGTTGTGTAAGAGTGGAATCATGCTTAGTGAATGAGGGATTGCAGATTGGTTGGTAAGTAGTGAGTGGGTGGGGTCAGAGGGGAGGGGTATAGGCGGAGCTGGGTCAGAGAGGAGGGGTATAGGAGGAGCTGGGTCGGATAGGAGGGGTATAGGAGAAGCCTATTCAGAGTGGGTGGGGTCAGAGAGGAGGGGTATAGGAGGAGCTGGGTCGGATAGGAGGGGTTCAGGAGCAGCATAGTCAGAGTGGGTGGGGCCAGAGATGAGGGGTATGTGGGTGGGGTCAGAGAGCAGAAGAATAGGTGGAGTAGGATCCTGACTTATTGTGGGAAAGTGCAAATACTTTTTTACTGCACCCCCCTATACTCTCTGATTTCTGTTGGGAGGGGGCAGTCAAAAATGGGGGGTTCAGTATTAAAAGGTGCTTGGGCGCAGCGTGAAGGCGATGAGGTGCACAGAATGGCATGGCTTCCAGGTACTTTTTGGGGGGGCTACCATTAGTTTTTATTGCTCTGATCCTCCCTCATGGGGTGTACCCCAAATGGTTAGGGGCAACGGGGGGGGAGGCAAGAAGCTGTTTGACAGTTTCTATTACCAACAGGGGTCACCATACGATTCTGCTGCAGTTATGGTATTGAAAGGTAAAACAAGGAGCATGTGGCTGTATTTTTGCAGGTCGGGTGCCCCAAAATGTTACTGCCAGCAGCAGCAGCCCCCTTCCTCCCCACCCGGCAGATTGGTATAGGTACCTTTAGGACATTTCTGTTGAAAACAGAGGCTATAGCGAATCGCACTACAAAATCCGAGAGCACTAACACTTGCTAAATAAAGGTGGCATCGGAGCATACGAATGAGGCAGGGAGAGGCTACTGTTGGCAATTGGTTTGGTGGGTCATAGTGAATAACCTCGACATGCAAATAAGCAGAAGTGTGAGGATTGGCAGTGTCTGTAGAGAATTTTGGCATGCTCTTCAGTTGATTGTTTCCTCCTTACGTTGGCTATGAACTACAGAGGAAAGGCCTGGCCTTACTGTTGGGCAAAACATGTTTCATGATTTTAAGAAGTGTAGTCTGGCTGTACTGAGAGGGGCTGTACAGTACGGTAAATGCCTGTATACCCCTGCGATGTGCATCCAACTGTCACTTGAGATTGAACAGCGAACGAAGCAGCTGGGTTACTGACTGAATGTAAATGGAAGGCACATAGGAAGGGTGCTTGTGGTCACTCAAATGATTGAAACCCGGTTGATGCACTACCAAAGCTGGGGTACCAGGAGGGAACATTTGAGGGGTATTGAGAGGGTGGTGTGCAGAGGTCAACATATGTTTCAGAGACACAGAGGTACTGCGGTCCTGGTCCCACATTGGGGGTAGACAAAAGTCCCTGCTAAAGATTTCTGTCCAACTGTTATCACATTTTGTGCAGCCTGGCTCCCTCTGTAAGGATTCCCCAGTGTCTTTCGATCCTACAGATGACTGTAGCAAACTTCCCAAATTTTTTCTTGGCCTCATACTCCCAAAGGAGTGCCTGACATTTGCCAGCCTAACGATACTCACATTCTGGGAAAAACCTCACTAACCATGCATATTTATGTACCACACATGGCAAATCCTTACAATTGCAGAACATCATATCGCACTTGTCATCTTTGAGGTACTGTAAGTATTTGGATTTGAGGGTAATATTCATCCTTGCTTGCTCTCTCCCATCTGAAGTCTACGGTGCTGCTATTCCTTTCTCACATCTCCCTTCAAAGAGACACGCGACACACAGACTCAATCACTCAGCAAACATATATGCTTTGACGTTTTCATATTGCTGTTTACCTTCTAATTATTCCCCCTTCACCACAAATACAGGCCTGCCATTCCTCATCCCCTCAGTCAACGCAGTCCTTCACTCTTTAGGCCCTGCAAGACCACCATGAACAAGAATCATGTCAGCAAGCAGAAGAAAAGCCTCAGTGTGCTCTTTTGTTCATACTGCTGCCCTCTAGTAACACTTCATGGCAACTGCAGCATAAGAATGGGACTGAGAAGAGGGCTGTCCTATGCAAATAATATCCTCCCATGCACACTTTCTTCTGAGACGGTCGGCGGCTTGTGCCGTGATACCACCTCCAACATATGGTCTTCAACCAAATTTTAAAAAAGCCCACCTGCCTTAGACGAAGGATATTGCCACTCAAAGGAAGCACATGGGGACATCACCCTCATTTAGCAGGGTCCTAAATTGCCTGCTGTCAGCCTGTATACAGAACAAGGGCGTTCGTGGGCGTTCGTGAGCGTTCCTCAAAGGAAGGAGGTGGGTGATTAAATTCACAGTGCCAGGGCAGGCCCAGCCCAGCCCAGCCCAGCCCAGCCCAGCCCAGCCCAGCCCAGCTCAGCCCTGCACAGCCCAGCCCGGCACAGCGCACTGCTGTGGAGGTCCATTCCTTCACATCCTGCAGCAGGCATGATGCCGACCTATTAGAGCAAAGGCTTGACTCTGCCCTTGTCTGTCTCTTAAAGGAAACAATCTTTGTAGCTTCTTATTGCACCTAATAAATGGACTCTAGCTTGCCTCAAACTTGACCCATCATTTCATCAGCCAGAGCTCATACTTGACCTTTATTTCTATCCAAGCTCACTGACACAAAACCCCTGATTTGAGCAAGTGGCTCACACCAAAATAAAAAATCACCATCATCCAACCTATTTTACAACAAGTGTAGCCCCTTCCTCTTATTCTTGTGCTCAGTTATAACCCCCAATACCACAATTGCACTCTGCAATTCACCAAACTTAAAGGACAAAGAATGAAGACATTGATAAAGGAAGATAAGGCCTTGTCCCTATTGCACCTACTTGAGAGATAGGGCGGTTGGTAGAAGGTCATGAGGGAAAACATTTGAAATTTCGGGACACACATGCCAAAAAGAGTGTCCACTTTTCTCCTCTGTTACCAAGTTAAAAAAAAATTTGCAAAAAAAAAAAACTATTCACTTTTTGAAAATTTCCACCTTGGGATACTTCTACAGCATTGGCAGGATTCGAACCCTGGCCTGTGAGGGCTGTCCCCACCAAAGGTACAAGACTTAACTTTGAGCTATAGCTCCTTGGTGGTCTAGAGGATTGCAGTAGTAACTATAAGCAACATACAGGCCTTGGTGTCCTTCCCTGCGGCATCCATTGCACATGAAAAGGATGACCATGACATAAGGACAATTTGATAGGCTTCTTACATGGAAACCAGTGTGGTCCAGTGGGTAAGTGCCTGCCTTCCATCCAGGCAACCAGGGTTCAAATCCCGGGTTCGGCACCAGGTGACTGATGGTGGCAGAGCAGAGGTAAGTTGGAGGTGGGCCTAAAGGGCCAATTGGTAAGTAAAATGTGTCTGTGTGTTGTGTAAGAGTGGAATCATGCTTAGTGAATGAGGGATTGCAGATTGGTTGGTAAGTAGTGAGTGGGTGGGGTCAGAGGGGAGGGGTATAGGCGGAGCTGGGTCAGAGAGGAGGGGTATAGGAGGAGCTGGGTTGGATAGGAGGGGTATAGGAGAAGCCTAGTCAGAGTGGGTGGGGTCAGAGAGGAGGGGTATAGGAGGAGCTGGGTCGGATAGGAGGGGTTCAGGAGCAGCATAGTCAGAGTGGGTGGGGCCAGAGATGAGGGGTATGTGGGTGGGGTCAGAGAGCAGAAGAATAGGTGGAGTAGGATCCTGACTTATTGTGGGAAAGTGCAAATACTTTTTTACTGCACCCCCCTATACTCTCTGATTTCTGTTGGGAGGGGGCAGTCAAAAATGGGGGGTTCAGTATTAAAAGGTGCTTGGGCGCAGCGTGAAGGCGATGAGGTGCACAGAATGGCATGGCTTCCAGGTACTTTTTGGGGGGGCTACCATTAGTTTTTATTGCTCTGATCCTCCCTCATGGGGTGTACCCCAAATGGTTAGGGGCAACGGGGGGGGAGGCAAGAAGCTGTTTGACAGTTTCTATTACCAACAGGGGTCACCATACGATTCTGCTGCAGTTATGGTATTGAAAGGTAAAACAAGGAGCATGTGGCTGTATTTTTGCAGGTCGGGTGCCCCAAAATGTTACTGCCAGCAGCAGCAGCCCCCTTCCTCCCCACCCGGCAGATTGGTATAGGTACCTTTAGGACATTTCTGTTGAAAACAGAGGCTATAGCGAATCGCACTACAAAATCCGAGAGCACTAACACTTGCTAAATAAAGGTGGCATCGGAGCATACGAATGAGGCAGGGAGAGGCTACTGTTGGCAATTGGTTTGGTGGGTCATAGTGAATAACCTCGACATGCAAATAAGCAGAAGTGTGAGGATTGGCAGTGTCTGTAGAGAATTTTGGCATGCTCTTCAGTTGATTGTTTCCTCCTTACGTTGGCTATGAACTACAGAGGAAAGGCCTGGCCTTACTGTTGGGCAAAACATGTTTCATGATTTTAAGAAGTGTAGTCTGGCTGTACTGAGAGGGGCTGTACAGTACGGTAAATGCCTGTATACCCCTGCGATGTGCATCCAACTGTCACTTGAGATTGAACAGCGAACGAAGCAGCTGGGTTACTGACTGAATGTAAATGGAAGGCACATAGGAAGGGTGCTTGTGGTCACTCAAATGATTGAAACCCGGTTGATGCACTACCAAAGCTGGGGTACCAGGAGGGAACATTTGAGGGGTATTGAGAGGGTGGTGTGCAGAGGTCAACATATGTTTCAGAGACACAGAGGTACTGCGGTCCTGGTCCCACATTGGGGGTAGACAAAAGTCCCTGCTAAAGATTTCTGTCCAACTGTTATCACATTTTGTGCAGCCTGGCTCCCTCTGTAAGGATTCCCCAGTGTCTTTCGATCCTACAGATGACTGTAGCAAACTTCCCAAATTTTTTCTTGGCCTCATACTCCCAAAGGAGTGCCTGACATTTGCCAGCCTAACGATACTCACATTCTGGGAAAAACCTCACTAACCATGCATATTTATGTACCACACATGGCAAATCCTTACAATTGCAGAACATCATATCGCACTTGTCATCTTTGAGGTACTGTAAGTATTTGGATTTGAGGGTAATATTCATAATTGCTTGCTCTCTCCCATCTGAATTCTACGGTGCTGCTATTCCTTTCTCACATCTCCCTTCAAAGAGACACGCGACACACAGACTCAATCACTCAGCAAACATATATGCTTTGACGTTTTCATATTGCTGTTTACCTTCTAATTATTCCCCCTTTACCACAAATACAGGCCAGCCATTCCTCATCCCCTCAGTCAACGCAGTCCTTCACTCTTTAGGCCCTGCAAGACCACCATGAACAAGAATCATGTCAGCAAGCAGAAGAAAAGCCTCAGTGTGCTCTTTTGTTCATACTGCTGCCCTCTAGTAACACTTCATGGCAACTGCAGCATAAGAATGGGACTGAGAAGAGGGCTGTCCTATGCAAATAATATCCTCCCATGCACACTTTCTTCTGAGACGGTCGGCGGCTTGTGCCGTGATACCACCTCCAACATATGGTCTTCAACCAAATTTTAAAAAAGCCCACCTGCCTTAGACGAAGGATTTTGCCACTCAAAGGAAGCACATGGGGACATCACCCTCATTTAGCAGGGTCCTAAATTGCCTGATGTCAGCCTGTATACAGAACAAGGGCGTTCGTGGGCGTTCGTGAGCGTTCCTCAAAGGAAGGAGGTGGGTGATTAAATTCACAGTGCCAGGGCAGGCCCAGCTCAGCCCTGCACAGCCCAGCCCGGCACAGCGCACTGCTGTGGAGGTCCATTCCTTCACATCCTGCAGCAGGCATGATGCAGACCTATTAGAGCAAAGGCTTGACTCTGCCCTTGTCTGTCTCTTAAAGGAAACAATCTTTGTAGCTTCTTATTGCACCTAATAAATGGACTCTAGCTTGCCTCAAACTTGACCCATCATTTCATTAGCCAGAGCTCATACTTGACCTTTATTTCTATCCAAGCTCACTGACACAAAACCCCTGATTTGAGCAAGTGGCTCACACCAAAATAAAAAATCACCATCATCCAACCTATTTTACAACAAGTGTAGCCCCTTCCTCTTATTCCTGTGCTCAGTTATAACCCCCAATACCACAATTGCACTCTGCAATTCACCAAACTTAAAGGACAAAGAATGAAGACATTGATAAAGGAAGATAAGGCCTTGTCCCTATTGCACCTACTTGAGAGATAGGGCGGTTGGTAGAAGGTCATGAGGGAAAACATTTGAAATTTCGGGACACACATGCCAAAAAGAGTGTCCACTTTTCTCCTCTGTTACCAAGTAAAAAAAAAAATTGCAAAAAAAAAAACTATTCACTTTTTGAAAATTTCCACCTTGGGATACTTCTACAGCATTGGCAGGATTCGAACCCTGGCCTGTGAGGGCTGTCCCCACCAAAGGTACAAGACTTAACTTTGAGCTATAGCTCCTTGGTGGTCTAGAGGATTGCAGTAGTAACTATAAGCAACATACAGGCCTTGGTGTCCTTCCCTGCGGCATCCATTGCACATGAAAAGGATGACCATGACATAAGGACAATTTGATAGGCTTCTTACATGGAAACCAGTGTGGTCCAGTGGGTAAGTGCCTGCCTTCCATCCAGGCAACCAGGGTTCAAATCCCGGGTTCGGCACCAGGTGACTGATGGTGGCAGAGCAGAGGTAAGTTGGAGGTGGGCCTAAAGGGCCAATTGGTAAGTAAAATGTGTCTGTGTGTTGTGTAAGAGTGGAATCATGCTTAGTGAATGAGGGATTGCAGATTGGTTGGTAAGTAGTGAGTGGGTGGGGTCAGAGGGGAGGGGTATAGGCGGAGCTGGGTCAGAGAGGAGGGGTATAGGAGGAGCTGGGTTGGATAGGAGGGGTATAGGAGAAGCCTAGTCAGATTGGGTGGGGTCAGAGAGGAGGGGTATAGGAGGAGCTGGGTCGGATAGGAGGGGTTCAGGAGCAGCATAGTCAGAGTGGGTGGGGCCAGAGATGAGGGGTATGTGGGTGGGGTCAGAGAGCAGAAGAATAGGTGGAGTAGGATCCTGACTTATTGTGGGAAAGTGCAAATACTTTTTTACTGCACCCCCCTATACTCTCTGATTTCTGTTGGGAGGGGGCAGTCAAAAATGGGGGGTTCAGTATTAAAAGGTGCTTGGGCGCAGCGTGAAGGCGATGAGGTGCACAGAATGGCATGGCTTCCAGGTACTTTTTGGGGGGGCTACCATTAGTTTTTATTGCTCTGATCCTCCCTCATGGGGTGTACCCCAAATGGTTAGGGGCAACGGGGGGGGAGGCAAGAAGCTGTTTGACAGTTTCTATTACCAACAGGGGTCACCATACGATTCTGCTGCAGTTATGGTATTGAAAGGTAAAACAAGGAGCATGTGGCTGTATTTTTGCAGGTCGGGTGCCCCAAAATGTTACTGCCAGCAGCAGCAGCCCCCTTCCTCCCCACCCGGCAGATTGGTATAGGTACCTTTAGGACATTTCTGTTGAAAACAGAGGCTATAGCGAATCGCACTACAAAATCCGAGAGCACTAACACTTGCTAAATAAAGGTGGCATCGGAGCATACGAATGAGGCAGGGAGAGGCTACTGTTGGCAATTGGTTTGGTGGGTCATAGTGAATAACCTCGACATGCAAATAAGCAGAAGTGTGAGGATTGGCAGTGTCTGTAGAGAATTTTGGCATGCTCTTCAGTTGATTGTTTCCTCCTTACGTTGGCTATGAACTACAGAGGAAAGGCCTGGCCTTACTGTTGGGCAAAACATGTTTCATGATTTTAAGAAGTGTAGTCTGGCTGTACTGAGAGGGGCTGTACAGTACGGTAAATGCCTGTATACCCCTGCGATGTGCATCCAACTGTCACTTGAGATTGAACAGCGAACGAAGCAGCTGGGTTACTGACTGAATGTAAATGGAAGGCACATAGGAAGGGTGCTTGTGGTCACTCAAATGATTGAAACCCGGTTGATGCACTACCAAAGCTGGGGTACCAGGAGGGAACATTTGAGGGGTATTGAGAGGGTGGTGTGCAGAGGTCAACATATGTTTCAGAGACACAGAGGTACTGCGGTCCTGGTCCCACATTGGGGGTAGACAAAAGTCCCTGCTAAAGATTTCTGTCCAACTGTTATCACATTTTGTGCAGCCTGGCTCCCTCTGTAAGGATTCCCCAGTGTCTTTCGATCCTACAGATGACTGTAGCAAACTTCCCAAATTTTTTCTTGGCCTCATACTCCCAAAGGAGTGCCTGACATTTGCCAGCCTAACGATACTCACATTCTGGGAAAAACCTCACTAACCATGCATATTTATGTACCACACATGGCAAATCCTTACAATTGCAGAACATCATATCGCACTTGTCATCTTTGAGGTACTGTAAGTATTTGGATTTGAGGGTAATATTCATAATTGCTTGCTCTCTCCCATCTGAATTCTACGGTGCTGCTATTCCTTTCTCACATCTCCCTTCAAAGAGACACGCGACACACAGACTCAATCACTCAGCAAACATATATGCTTTGACGTTTTCATATTGCTGTTTACCTTCTAATTATTCCCCCTTTACCACAAATACAGGCCAGCCATTCCTCATCCCCTCAGTCAACGCAGTCCTTCACTCTTTAGGCCCTGCAAGACCACCATGAACAAGAATCATGTCAGCAAGCAGAAGAAAAGCCTCAGTGTGCTCTTTTGTTCATACTGCTGCCCTCTAGTAACACTTCATGGCAACTGCAGCATAAGAATGGGACTGAGAAGAGGGCTGTCCTATGCAAATAATATCCTCCCATGCACACTTTCTTCTGAGACGGTCGGCGGCTTGTGCCGTGATACCACCTCCAACATATGGTCTTCAACCAAATTTTAAAAAAGCCCACCTGCCTTAGACGAAGGATTTTGCCACTCAAAGGAAGCACATGGGGACATCACCCTCATTTAGCAGGGTCCTAAATTGCCTGATGTCAGCCTGTATACAGAACAAGGGCGTTCGTGGGCGTTCGTGAGCGTTCCTCAAAGGAAGGAGGTGGGTGATTAAATTCACAGTGCCAGGGCAGGCCCAGCTCAGCCCTGCACAGCCCAGCCCGGCACAGCGCACTGCTGTGGAGGTCCATTCCTTCACATCCTGCAGCAGGCATGATGCAGACCTATTAGAGCAAAGGCTTGACTCTGCCCTTGTCTGTCTCTTAAAGGAAACAATCTTTGTAGCTTCTTATTGCACCTAATAAATGGACTCTAGCTTGCCTCAAACTTGACCCATCATTTCATTAGCCAGAGCTCATACTTGACCTTTATTTCTATCCAAGCTCACTGACACAAAACCCCTGATTTGAGCAAGTGGCTCACACCAAAATAAAAAATCACCATCATCCAACCTATTTTACAACAAGTGTAGCCCCTTCCTCTTATTCCTGTGCTCAGTTATAACCCCCAATACCACAATTGCACTCTGCAATTCACCAAACTTAAAGGACAAAGAATGAAGACATTGATAAAGGAAGATAAGGCCTTGTCCCTATTGCACCTACTTGAGAGATAGGGCGGTTGGTAGAAGGTCATGAGGGAAAACATTTGAAATTTCGGGACACACATGCCAAAAAGAGTGTCCACTTTTCTCCTCTGTTACCAAGTAAAAAAAAAAATTGCAAAAAAAAAAACTATTCACTTTTTGAAAATTTCCACCTTGGGATACTTCTACAGCATTGGCAGGATTCGAACCCTGGCCTGTGAGGGCTGTCCCCACCAAAGATACAAGACTTACCTTTGAGCTATAGCTCCTTGGTGGTCTAGAGGATTGCAGTAGTAACTATAAGCAACATACAGGCCTTGGTGTCCTTCCCTGCGGCATCCATTGCACAGGAAAAGGATGACCATGACATAAGGACAATTTGATAGGCTTCTTACATGGAAACCAGTGTGGTCCAGTGGGTAAGTGCCTGCCTTCCATCCAGGCAACCAGGGTTCAAATCCCGGGTTCGGCACCAGGTGACTGATGGTGGCAGAGCAGAGGTAAGTTGGAGGTGGGCCTAAAGGGCCAATTGGTAAGTAAAATGTGTCTGTGTGTTGTGTAAGAGTGGAATCATGCTTAGTGAATGAGGGATTGCAGATTGGTTGGTAAGTAGTGAGTGGGTGGGGTCAGAGGGGAGGGGTATAGGAGGAGCTGGGTCAGAGAGGAGGGGTATAGGAGGAGCTGGGTCGGATAGGAGGGGTTCAGGAGCAGCATAGTCAGAGTGGGTGGGGCCAGAGAGGAGGGGTATATGGGTGGGGTCAGAGAGCAGAGGAATAGGTGGAGTAGGATCCTGACTTATTGTGGGAAAGTGCAAATACTTTTTTACTGCACCCCCCTATACTCTCTGATTTCTGTTGGGAGGGGGCAGTCAAAAATGGGGGGTTCAGTATTAAAAGGTGCTTGGGCGCAGCGTGAAGGCGATGAGGTGCACAGAATGGCATGGCTTCCAGGTACTTTTTTGGGGGGGCTACCATTAGTTTTTATTGCTCTGATCCTCCCTCATGGGGTGTACCCCAAATGGTTAGGGGCAACGGGGGGGGGAGGCAACAAGCTGTTTGACAGTTTCTATTACCAACAGGGGTCACCATACGATTCTGCTGCAGTTATGGTATTGAAAGGTAAAACAAGGAGCATGTGGCTGTATTTTTGCAGGTCCGGTGCCCCAAAATGTTACTGCCAGCAGCAGCAGCCCCCTTCCTCCCCACCCGGCAGATTGGTATAGGTACCTTTAGGACATTTCTGTTGAAAACAGAGGCTATAGCAAATCGCACTACAAAATCCGAGAGCACTAACACTTGCTAAATAAAGGTGGCATCGGAGCATACGAATGAGGCAGGGAGAGGCTACTGTTGGCAATTGGTTTGGTGGGTCATAGTGAATAACCTCGACATGCAAATAAGCAGAAGTGTGAGGATTGGCAGTGTCTGTAGAGAATTTTGGCATGCTCTTCAGTTGATTGTTTCCTCCTTACGTTGGCTATGAACTACAGAGGAAAGGCCTGGCCTTACTGTTGGGCAAAACATGTTTCATGATTTTAAGAAGTGTAGTCTGGCTGTACTGGAGTTCTGGACTTTTTGGTTCCGTCCAGAGGTGTCAGGGAACAACACCCAAAGACCCCGGAGTTTCACCTGCCTTGGTGCGCAAATGAACAGAAACACGGGCTTCTCGATGGTGGCGTCAAAGACCAAAGGTTTATTACTGCAGGGACACAGAAGTCACAGAAACTACGCATGGGCAGTAACCAGGAGCCTGTTCGATTTGTACATTGAGGGTTGCTCCTTATATACTAAAAATTGTGCTTCAGGCAAATATTTCACATGTTAGTACATTCCTAAACCTTTGTGTCTTAAACAATAAATATTTGGCGTTACACAGGAACTGTCGATAATATCTGATGCCAAACATCACGAAGAGGGGTTCCCACTAGTCCATCACAATCCCTTGTCAATATTGCATTCAAGAGCCGGACCGCCTCATCGTAAATTTCGTTACCTCCCCCTAATAAAGGCCCAGAAGGAAAGGAGCAGAGCCAGGTGCAGAAGATAGGAAAGCGGGATAAGAGATGTTTGTGGGTTGTAAATAGGCAAGGCTACCGGCTTCGGCCGCCTAATCATGATCGGGACAATGGACACGAGAACCAGTTCAGGTGGGCTGGCCTCGGGCAGAGGAGGCAGCCTTTGTTGAGTCATGCAGCTACAGCGTGATCTGGTTTAAGGTGCACGAGTCATGAAAGAGGTGAATCTCCGGCTAAGGCTACGTGTCCTTAATCGAAATGAAGTGATCAGAGGTTATTGCATATGTGAGGGCAAGAAACACAAAATGGCGGACATGATCTAAGATGGATGCCGTGGGTAGATCAGAAATGTGTTCATAACAGGAGTGCTCTTGCTCGTATCGTAGCGAAAACACCAGGATATGCTAAATGGATCATTTGCGGTTCGCTGATACTAATATTATGTATTTCCGACAATATTGAAAACACGGGTTCAAATCGTCACGGAACCTCAGACCCTCCTTTTGCCCTTACATAGGCAATTACTCAGTCTATGTCAGAGTCTAGTTCTATGCTCATCAGGTCAGTGACGTGCTGTTGTATCATCATCCTTTCTCGTGCCTTTTCTCCAACTGCAGGTGGTTTCCTAAAACAGGTTGCAGCACAAAGACTACATAAAGCGGGACCACATTGGATAATCAGGCAGCATGAGAATAGGAATACTAAGATGACACCGATGACCATTAGAACCTTCCACCCCCACGCTGAGATCAGAGTCCAAAACCACTCCATAAAGGACCAGTTTCCCTTGTCTACATGTATAGAGTCGGAAATCTTGTGTAGCTTAGAGATCGCCTCATAGACGGTTGGAGCATTATTAGGAATAAAGACACAGCAGCTCGATTGGATCATTCTGCATACCCCACCTCGATCTGCAAGTATAACATCTAGAACCATACGGTTCTGCAACGTCATGAGTCTATCCGCCTGAAGCTCAGCTGTCAAATTACTAAGGGCACCAGCAGTTTCGGTAATAGTAGATTCAACTACCCGTGTTAGCTGACGTATGTTTCTACTATTGGCCATAGGCCCCCAGAACGGAAGGAAGCCTTTGAAGAAGTCTCCAGCTTCCTGACCAGCAGTATCTTCCTTGCTGAAGACACCTCTCGCTATTCTGGTTCTGTGGTAATCAGATGAAGCAGTGTATGTTGGAGGTAATAATCGAGCAATATAGCATGAACCTGAAAAGTCAGCAGGTAACCATGTATATGCCCGGTCTCGACAAATGAAGTAGGTACCCCTAGCAGTAAGGAAGGCAGGGGAAAAGTTAGCCGGGAACACATAAGTCTCAACGCACTCACTCCTCCCCAGCTGAGCTCTCGGATTTCTCCCGTTACCTTGCAAACAGACCTGACCTTGGTGAGGTACGACCCAGATTGGAGTTGAGCTTTTACGCTTGCTTTCTCCTAAACTAAGGCGATACTCTGAAGTATTCCAACTTAAATACACTCGCAGTTCGTCTCTAGGGTATGATGGAGTATTATTGACATCCTTGATCATGTCGATAATTCCCTGGACTAAAGCTTTGTTGGCAGAGTTATATCTAGTGGAACGTGGTGGACGTGGAGGATAGGTCTCAAGGGCATAAGCAAAGATGGTTTGAAGGGCCTGAAATGATCCATTATAGCTGAAAGGCAAAACCAGATAGGGAATACCTTTATCCATAGTGTGGGGTATCAAGCCACACACCCAGCAGTCTGTAGTGTTAACCACTAGTTGGTGTTGGTGCAAGAGCTGTACAAAAGTGTTGTTAATGAAATCTGAGCGTCGGGCTTGCTCATGTTCAGGAAACGGGTGAAAAGAGTGTATAGAAGAAACAGTAGAAGTAGCAGGATCAAGGGGAGGTACTGTAGTAACTGGCACAAAAATCAGATTTATACTAAAGACGATTCCACCCACCAACGTTGCTAAAATAATCAAAAATGTAATGGCACATTGCATCAAAAAGCATTTGCTACGAAGAATTCTATAAATTCTGTTTCTGCGAACATAGATCACATTTTCTCGTTGCAGCGCAGGAAGCTCCATCTTCTACAATCCGCTCGCGACCACTGATGATGTGTACGTAGATGAAAATGCCTCTATCAGCCCTGGGAGTTCCCAGAACCAACAGAAAGATCGACCTTGTGTCAGACCCCTGCAAATTCAAACTAGGCACACAGCCACGACCCTACGGCTACCCAGACGGCAAGGCAATTTAAAAACAATAAACAATAGCAAACTTCCTGGCTGAAGGCAAATGTTCAATATATCAAAATCACAATATGCAGTTGCCTGCTTTATTTGTCCATGTTACGTTTTCTCAAGTTATATCTCTGTTTTGCTGGAACTGTCTGATCGGAAAATAGTGTATCACTAGCAGCTGTTGTAGTGTTCAAGTTCGCAGATAGCAAAGTCTCTTCTGATGCTGGAGATAAATGTTCAGTGTTCAAAAGAGTCTTTTCAGGAGGAGAGTCAGGTTTTGGAGTGTCAGTAATCAATTCGGCATCGCTGAAAGAGATGAACTTCGGTGTGCTTTCAGATTCGGAGGCACCAATTCCCTTCTTTACCCAGTCGTCGTAAGGGAGCGGCAGGGGTACACGCTTTACATGTGATGCGTGTACCCAGTGCTTGCGGCCAGCTACACGAACTGCTGTTCTCGTTGCCAGTAAGATCTGGAAGGGCCCCACAAATCTTGGTTGAAGGTTCTTCGTCCTCGCGAAGTTCTTGATGACAACAAATTCTCCTGGTTTCAGCTGATGCCCTGGACTCTCCGGAGGTTTTGGCAAAGCATCGAAAACCTGTTGATGAATAAGACTCAATTTAGCAGTCAAGTCGTAAAGGTAGTCTATCAACATAGGATATTCTAGAGAGTTAAATTTCTTAGGCCTTGGCACACCCCAGATATTTGCTGGGCGGCCAAAGACTATTTCGTATGGGCTAAGCCCCACTCTAGAATGTACAGTTGCTCTCGTTGATAACAAAGCCAAAGGAAGTGCGTCTGGCCAGGCTAAACCCGTGGATGCTTGTATTTTAGCTATCTTCAGCTTGAGAGTGCCATTGTAACCCTCCACTAAACCAGCTGACTGGGGATAGTTCGCACTGTGGAATTTCTGTTTCAATCCTAGGCCTGCACATACACTCTGCATAACTTTCCCTATAAACTCACTTCCGTTATCCGACCATACAATCCGTGGCATTCCAAATCTAGGGAAATATTCTTTAAGAAGAATTTTGGCAGTTGATAAGGCAGTATTGTCCTTCAGTGGGTATGCTTCTATCCACCTGGAAAAAGCACAGACCACCACCAAGACATATTTCAAATTATTACAGCGGTCCATGTGAATGAAGTCTAACTGTATCACTTCGAAAGGGCAGGAAGGAGGAGCGAAATGACCAGCAGGAGTTGGAGTTCCCTTGCCAGGATTATGCATCAGGCATATCATACAGTTTTTCACCACTCTCTCTGCACACTTACTGATTCCCTCATTTTTCCAGACTGGAGCCAACATCTTACAGATACCTTTAGAACTTATATGTGCTACTCCATGCGCCATTGTCACCACTGCAAGCACATACGCATCCGGCAACATCCAACGCTGCTGCTCTGTCAAATCAATCCAACATCCATTCGAGTCCAACTTGCCCGTACTCTCTCTCCATACACGTTTTTCTTCCTCAGTTGCTTCTTTCTGAATCTCTTTCATACTTTCCATTGTGTCCTCACACATTCCAGACTCAGCGATCCATCTTGCAGACGTTGCAACATACATTCTGCTCATCGTGTCTCTAGCTGTTTGTTTAGCAATTTCGTCAGCAAAAGCATTCCCTCGACCAACATCATCCGTGATTGCTTTATGAGCACTGCACTTAACAATCGCAACTTCAGTCGGCAAGGTTAGAGATTCCAACAAGTCGTTAACTAGCTGACCATGTTGAATCTTAGTCCCATGGGACGTAATGAAACCTCTTTCTCTCCACAAACGGCCAAAACTATGGGCCACGCCAAATGCGTACTGACTATCTGTAAACACATTCACTCTCTTTCCCTTAGCTAAAACACATGCTCTCGTTAGAGCTATTAATTCCGCAGCCTGGGCAGAATTCTGACTCACTCTTGCAGTCTCCACAATCGTCTTCAAAGTCGTTACTGCGTAAGCAGCAGTCACATCACCATTCTCCAATTTAAAACATGACCCGTCCACATACAGCGTGCCATCCGGATCTGATAATGGAGTATCCCTCAAGTCAATGCGTCCTTTTGTCTCTTCCTCCGTTTTAAAACAGCAATCATGTGGTTCGGAATCACTCGACTCTTGATTAGCCGGCAACAGCGTTGCTGGATTCAATACATTACATCTTTTAATCTGAATATGACTCGCCAGTAATGTCAGCTCGTAACCAGATAGTCTCGCACTAGTAAGGTGTTGTGTCTTTGTTCGATTCATGAGTGTGTCCACTGCATGAGGAACCATGACCACTAGCATGTTGTTCATTACCAGACCAGCAGATTGTCGAATGGAAGCCGCAGCTGCCGCTGTAGCCCTCAAACAACTAGGTAACGCTCTAGCTACCGGATCTAATGTTGATGAGAAATACGCACAAGGGCGTTGTTTATCACCAAATTTCTGTGTCAGGACACTCAACGCGCAACCTTCTCTCTCGTGAACGTAGAGCGTGAATGGCTTACTGTAATCAGGTGTACCCAATACAGGAGCTGAACACAATGCTTTTCGTAATTCAGTAAAACTCTCTTGACATTCATCAGACCATGGCACCGGACTCGGAACATTTTTCCCAGTCAAAGCTACCAATGGTTTCGCTAAAAGAGAAAAATTTGGAATCCACTGCCTACAGTAAGAGGTAATACCTAAAAAGGCACGTACTTCTCTCTGTGTGCGTGGAACACTCATTTGCGTAATTGCTTTTATTCTTTCTGGGGTCAACTTCCTTCCCTCCTTTGACAAGAGATGACCTAAGTAGGTCACTTCTTGGCAGCAGTATTGCATCTTGGAAGGTGACACCTTGTGATTCAAACTAGACAAATGATGCAATAAGGAAATTGTAGCCGCTTTGCAAGTTTCCTTGTCATCGGCAGCCACTAAAAGATCGTCTACATACTGTACTAGGGCAGAACCTGGAGGAAGGACAAAAGAATCTAACTGGCTTTTTAATGCTTGACTATAAATAGATGGACTTTCACAGTAGCCCTGTGGAGCGCGTTTAAATCTGAAACTTCGACCACCTAGACAGAAGCCGAAAATATCTCTGCTTTCCTCGGCTATCGGAATGCTGAAAAAGGCATTCTTTAAGTCGATGACTGAGAACCAAGGGGCTGTAGCAGGAATCAATGTTAACAAGGCAGTAATGTCTGGAACCACAGGAAATTGCGGAACCACAATCTTATTAACCTCTCTAAGGTCTATGACAAACCTGTACACTGGAGGTTTCGTAGGATCAGTTCGTTTCAGAATCGGCAATACAGGACTATTACAAACATTTCCTCGAGTTTCTTCAACCACACCTTTCTTAATCAAATCTTGCACAATCAATAAAAGTGCACGTTCTCCTTCACTAGATATTTTATATTGAGGAATTCTTGGAAATTTCACATTTGCTTTCAAAGTTACTACATACGGTGGTATTTCTAAAAGGCCTACATCATTAGGACCAGTCGCCCAAAGAGAATCAGGGAGTGAGCGCAGCTCTGGCGGGAGTGCGTCCATTGACAAGTACATCGGAGAAGTGATTCTTTTACCCAACGTAAGCTCTACTCCTTCCGGAGAACAGTACAATGTCGCATATAGTCGTTTTAACAAGTCTAAACCAAGCAGGTTTTCATTACAACCCGTCGTCAAAATCAGAGGTGCTTTCAATTGACATGGTCCAACTGAAATAGACAAAGGACCAGATATCGGGTTGTAAACAGGGGCGCCTGAAAAACCTACGGAAACATTTGTTGAGCCAGACAAAGGTGCGCCAGGGAGTTTCGCATGAATGATAGAACTTTTTGCGGCACCAGTATCCAACAGAAACGGTTCGACTACACCTGATGTTGCTACTGCGACATAAGGCCCACTCTGATCCACTGGAACTGATACTACTCCCTCTCTCTGTCCATGGCTGTCCTAGTACCCATTTTGTTGAAATCCCTCATCCACTTCACAATAGTCTTCAACAAGATATTGCTGAGATCTATTCTGTTGAGCTGACTGTCCATTTCGTTGATCAAAGTGATTGGTGGGACGATCATTCGTTTGCGGAGGCATAGTACCTCGCCCTCGACCTCTAGAATTCTGCACAAAACCACCACGACTTCTCTGAGCTGCTGCAGCATTATTTTGCGCAAATATCGGACATTCATTTTTGTAGTGACCCTCTTTCTTACAGTACGCACACTGGTTCCACTGATATTGAGGCCTGGTTGAACTATAATCTGTCCTCTGATACGAATTCTGTTGCATATTAGTCTGATTCGTGCGAGGCGGATACGCCTGCTGTAAAAGAACTTTAGTCTTTAAATCTTTCGTTTTCTTCTCTGATTTTTCCTTTTCCTCTTTATCCCTATTTTCGTAGTACTGTGCAGTCGCAAGTATTTGCGCAGTCGTAGAAACAGCCCACGCACTCTCTGAATCCTTTAATTTATTACATAATTCAGGTAACAAATTATGCACAAATTTATCGACAAACAGTCTCTGTCCTCCTTCTGTGCTCATATCCTGACCACTATGATCTACAAAAGTCTCTTCGAACCTCGTGAAGAAGTCGGAAACACTTTCATCTTTCTTTTGCTTGCATGCGGATAATTTGTCCCAATTAACACGCAACGCAGGCATCAGAGTCTTCATTAAGTCAATTATTCTACCTGGAAGATTAGCAATTAGGGGTTCGGGTTTTGCACCACCCGTTTGCTGACCATCCGCTGCAGTGATAGCTGCCCAATCACCACCTAAGGCTGCTTGATGATCCTCCCTACGAATTTTAGCCCACACTGGTTGTGGAACTACATTTCCAAATAACATGTCGATGTCCGCTAAGTTCATTATACAAGCCTCAACTGTCTGTGTTAATTCCTTGTAATATCCAGCAGGATTTTTACGCGGATCTGGCAAGGCCTGTTTCACCGCTAGCACTTCAGCTCGCTTCCATGGAATGTGTATCCACACTCGTTGGAACTGTGCTGGAGCAGCTGCAATACCCGCATTATCATCACGTTGTATTGCTTCGCGCCAGATTGGAGGAACCTCCCTCATAGGATATTGGCGACTTAGCTTCATTTTACCTTTCTCTAAATCTCTCGGCGAACGAAGAGATGGATCATTCCTAAAACTTAAAATAAGTTCCATCGCTTCTTTTATATTATCGCCCACTATCATTCCTGCAGCAAACTCTTTTTGAATTTTAATTAAATCTTCCAAGTCTGATTCAACATCATCTTCCTCTATTTCCTCACGTAACAACGAGCACATCTCATCAAAGACGTACCGTTGCGTTGGTTCCTTCCACTGCATAAACGTATCTAGCACATCTCTCGTACTGTATCTTCTACTTTTCGTAATCCATCTGAGAGCCGTGGAATCTAAAATTCCCCGTTCCTCAGTACTTGGATGCTGACTACGTCTCTGGACAGAGTCAGAAGTAGGAGTCTTAATTAAAGATTTATATAAAGGAGACAGTATATTAGCAACAGAATCAGTGATTTTTCGACGAACAGAAAGTGGAGTTAACACACTCGCAGACATAGAGAACACAGTAGAAGTAGGAACGGATAGCGAGGCAGTAGGAGTATCGAGAAAAATAGTTTGTGAAGTAGTGGGCGTAAGCGAGACAGATACAGGTATAGAAGTCGGCAACCCAGGAAGAGGAGGAGCCGTAGGAATATTCACATTAACCACAGGAGGTACAGGAACTTGATTCTGAGGAACAAGAACACCAGGTTGTCCAGCAACCGGCAATTGAACATTCGGTACAAGTGGAGCCGTAGCCCCTTGTGCATACGGTGGAGGTGACCGTAACAAATAAGACAACAGGGGATCATTTTCGGGATCCTCTAGTGTCTTAGCTGTTTTCGATGGCAAGGCAGGGTAGCACTTGTCAATCGCTAAATTATGCTCTCTAATCGCTACATCTATAGCCTTCTCGCACTCATTATCCTGCAACTGTTTAGTTGCTTGCTCTAGAGTTAGCTCTTCTTTCTCTTTCTGTTCTCTTTTAAATTTCTTTATTTCTCTCTGTTTGGATTCCTTTCGCCAATAACGGAAAGAATCAAACATTGCCGGCCGGGCTTTCTTACTAAACAATTTCGTTTCTAAATTATCAAGAATCTCGGGTTCAAAACTACCATGCAGTGGCCAGCTAAGGACACCATCCTTCTTGGTGTATCGGACCCACACCTCATTATAGGATATAGGACCCACACCATGTTTACAATATAAGTCATAAAGGGGAGTCCCAATCGGAGGAACCAGACAGGAATCCTCCAATCGTGAGTCATGGTTGCAACCAAAACAAGACAACATTTTCCGACTTACCATTTTCAATCCGGAACACAAAACAAACAAAACACGGAACAAATATGTGCACTCGAACCAAGAACTTAGAACTTAGGCCTACCAAAACCAAACTAATGTATCGATACCCAAACTGAACCAAATAGATTATCGTAACAAGAACAACTAGTGATAATCTTACGAAACCAAACCAAACCAAGAACCGATCAAGGATTTTAACAATCCTCACAAAGTAACCAGCTAGCTATCACTAAATACTTAACTGAGGCACTGAAGACGTCACCAAGGAGAAACCCGTCACGTTTCGCTGTACTAAGGGCTGCACCTCGGGTCCAAGACAGGGCGACGGTCAAGGCAACGGCCCACTGCAGCCGTCCTGAACGGGAACCCTCGTGGAAGAGAACTTCGGGCCACTTTTGCGATATGCCGGGATCGATGAAGTGGGGCGCCTCCCTCAGGAATCTTCACACGAAGCTTCTCGAACCCTTCAGGCTTTTGGACCGGTACCGAATGACGTCGCCCCACGTTGGGCGCCAATTGGAGTTCTGGACTTTTTGGTTCCGTCCAGAGGTGTCAGGGAACAACACCCAAAGACCCCGGAGTTTCACCTGCCTTGGTGCGCAAATGAACAGAAACACGGGCTTCTCGATGGTGGCGTCAAAGACCAAAGGTTTATTACTGCAGGGACACAGAAGTCACAGAAACTACGCATGGGCAGTAACCAGGAGCCTGTTCGATTTGTACATTGAGGGTTGCTCCTTATATACTAAAAATTGTGCTTCAGGCAAATATTTCACATGTTAGTACATTCCTAAACCTTTGTGTCTTAAACAATAAATATTTGGCGTTACACAGGAACTGTCGATAATATCTGATGCCAAACATCACGAAGAGGGGTTCCCACTAGTCCATCACAATCCCTTGTCAATATTGCATTCAAGAGCCGGACCGCCTCATCGTAAATTTCGTTACCTCCCCCTAATAAAGGCCCAGAAGGAAAGGAGCAGAGCCAGGTGCAGAAGATAGGAAAGCGGGATAAGAGATGTTTGTGGGTTGTAAATAGGCAAGGCTACCGGCTTCGGCCGCCTAATCATGATCGGGACAATGGACACGAGAACCAGTTCAGGTGGGCTGGCCTCGGGCAGAGGAGGCAGCCTTTGTTGAGTCATGCAGCTACAGCGTGATCTGGTTTAAGGTGCACGAGTCATGAAAGAGGTGAATCTCCGGCTAAGGCTACGTGTCCTTAATCGAAATGAAGTGATCAGAGGTTATTGCATATGTGAGGGCAAGAAACACAAAATGGCGGACATGATCTAAGATGGATACCGTGGGTAGATCAGAAATGTGTTCATAACAGGAGTGCTCTTGCTCGTATCGTAGCGAAAACACCAGGATATGCTAAATGGATCATTTGCGGTTCGCTGATACTAATATTATGTATTTCCGACAATATTGAAAACACGGGTTCAAATCGTCACGGAACCTCAGTACTCAGAGGGGCTGTACAGTACGGAAAATGCCTGTATACCCCTGCGATGTGCATCCAACTGTCACTTGAGATTGAACAGCGAACGAAGCAGCTGGGTTACTGACTGAATGTAAATGGAAGGCACATAGGAAGGGTGCTTGTGGTCACTCAAATGATTGAAACCTGGTTGATGCACTACCAAAGCTGGGGTACCAGGAGGGAACATTTGAGGGGTATTGAGATGGTGGTGTGCAGAGGTCAACATATGTTTCAGAGACACAGAGGTACTGCGGTCCTGGTCCCACATTGGGGGTAGACAAAAGTCCCTGCTAAAGATTTCTGTCCAACTGTTATCACATTTTGTGCAGCCTGGCTCCCTCTGTAAGGATTCCCCAGTGTCTTTCGATCCTACAGATGACTGTAGCAAACTTCCCAAATTTTTTCTTGGCCTCATACTCCCAAAGGAGTGCCTGACATTTGCCAGCCTAACGATACTCACATTCTGGGAAAAACCTCACTAACCATGCATATTTATGTACCACACATGGCAAATCCTTACAATTGCAGAACATCATATCGCACTTGTCATCTTTGAGGTACTGTAAGTATTTGGATTTGAGGGTAATATTCATCCTTGCTTGCTCTCTCCCATCTGAATTCTACGGTGCTGCTATTCCTTTCTCACATCTCCCTTCAAAGAGACACGCGACACACAGACTCAATCACTCAGCAAACATATATGCTTTGACGTTTTCATATTGCTGTTTACCTTCTAATTATTCCCCCTTCACCACAAATACAGGCCAGCCATTCCTCATCCCCTCAGTCAACGCAGTCCTTCACTCTTTAGGCCCTGCAAGACCACCATGAACAAGAATCATGTCAGCAAGCAGAAGAAAAGCCTCAGTGTGCTCTTTTGTTCATACTGCTGCCCTCTAGTAACACTTCATGGCAACTGCAGCATAAGAATGGGACTGAGAAGAGGGCTGTCCTATGCAAATAATATCCTCCCATGCACACTTTCTTCTGAGACGGTCGGCGGCTTGTGCCGTGATACCACCTCCAACATATGGTCTTCAACCAAATTTTAAAAAAGCCCACCTGCCTTAGACGAAGGATTTTGCCACTCAAAGGAAGCACATGGGGACATCACCCTCATTTAGCAGGGTCCTAAATTGCCTGCTGTCAGCCTGTATACAGAACAAGGGCGTTCGTGAGCGTTCGTGAGCGTTTGTGAGCGTTCCTCAAAGGAAGGAGGTGGGTGATTAAATTCACAGTGCCAGGGCAGGCCCAGCCCAGCCCAGCCCAGCCCAGCCCAGCCCAGCTCAGCCCTGCACAGCCCAGCCCGGCACAGCGCACTGCTGTGGAGGTCCATTCCTTCACATCCTGCAGCAGGCATGATGCAGACCTATTAGAGCAAAGGCTTGACTCTGCCATTGTCTGTCTCTTAAAGGAAACAATCTTTGTAGCTTCTTATTGCACCTAATAAATGAACTCTAGCTTGCCTCAAACTTGACCCATCATTTCATTAGCCAGAGCTCATACTTGACCTTTATTTCTATCCAAGCTCACTGACACAAAACCCCTGATTTGAGCAAGTGGCTCACACCAAAATAAAAAATCACCATCATCCAACCTATTTTACAACAAGTGTAGCCCCTTCCTCTTATTCTTGTGCTCAGTTATAACCCCCAATACCTCAATTGCACTCTGCAATTCACCAAACTTAAAGGACAAAGAATGAAGACATTGATAAAGGAAGATAAGGCCTTGTCCCTATTGCACCTACTTGAGAGATAGGGCGGTTGGTAGAAGGTCATGAGGGAAAACATTTGAAATTTCGGGACACACATGCCAAAAAGAGTGTCCACTTTTCTCCTCTGTTACCAAGTAAAAAAAAAATTTGCAAAAAAAAAAAACTATTCACTTTTTGAAATTTTCCACCTTGGGATACTTCTAGAGCATTGGCAGGATTCGAACCCTGGCCTGTGAGGGCTGTCCCCACCAAAGGTACAAGACTTACCTTTGAGCTATAGCTCCTTGGTGGTCTAGAGGATTGCAGTAGTAACTATAAGCAACATACAGGCCTTGGTGTCCTTCCCTGCGGCATCCATTGCACATGAAAAGGATGACCATGACATAAGGACAATTTGATAGGCTACTTACATGGAAACCAGTGTGGTCCAGTGGGTAAGTGCCTGCCTTCCATCCAGGCAACCAGGGTTCAAATCCCGGGTTCGGCACCAGGTGACTGATGGTGGCAGAGCAGAGGTAAGTTGGAGGTGGGCCTAAAGGGCCAATTGGTAAGTAAAATGTGTCTGTGTGTTGTGTAAGAGTGGAATCATGCCTAGTGAATGAGGGATTGCAGGTTGGTTGGTAAGTAGTGAGTGGGTGGGGTCAGAGGGGAGGGGTATAGGAGGAGCTCGGTCAGAGAGGAGGGGTATAGGAGGAGCCTAGTCAGAGTGGGTAGGGTCAGAGAGGAGGGGTATAGGAGGAGCTGGGTGAGAGAGGAGGGGTATAGGAGGAGCTGGGTCGGATAGGAGGGGTATAGGAGGAGCCTAGTCAGAGTGGGTGGGGTCAGAGAGGAGGGGTATAGGAGGAGCTGGGTCGGATAGGAGGGGTTCAGGAGCGGCATAGTCAGAGTGGGTGGGGCCAGAGAGGAGGGGTATATGGGTGGGGTCAGAGAGCAGAAGAATAGGTGGAGTAGGATCCTGACTTATTGTGGGAAAGTGCAAATACTTTTTTACTGCACCCCCCTATACTCTCTGATTTCTGTTGGGAGGGGGCAGTCAAAAATGGGGGGTTCAGTATTAAAAGGTGCTTGGGCGCAGCGTGAAGGCGATGAGGTGCACAGAATGGCATGGCTTCCAGGTACTTTTTGGGGGGGCTACCATTAGTTTTTATTGCTCTGATCCTCCCTCATGGGGTGTACCCCAAATGGTTAGGGGCAACGGGGGGGGAGGCAAGAAGCTGTTTGACAGTTTCTATTACCAACAGGGGTCACCATACGATTCTGCTGCAGTTATGGTATTGAAAGGTAAAACAAGGAGCATGTGGCTGTATTTTTGCAGGTCGGGTGCCCCAAAATGTTACTGCCAGCAGCAGCAGCCCCCTTCCTCCCCACCCGGCAGATTGGTATAGGTACCTTTAGGACATTTCTGTTGAAAACAGAGGCTATAGCGAATCGCACTACAAAATCCGAGAGCACTAACACTTGCTAAATAAAGGTGGCATCGGAGCATACGAATGAGGCAGGTAGAGGCTACTGTTGGCAATTGGTTTGGTGGGTCATAGTGAATAACCTCGACATGCAAATAAGCAGAAGTGTGAGGATTGGCAGTGTCTGTAGAGAATTTTGGCATGCTCTTCAGTTGATTGTTTCCTCCTTACGTTGGCTATGAACTACAGAGGAAAGGCCTGGCCTTACTGTTGGGCAAAACATGTTTCATGATTTTAAGAAGTGTAGTCTGGCTGTACTGAGAGGGGCTGTACAGTACGGTAAATGCCTGTATACCCCTGCGATGTGCATCCAACTGTCACTTGAGATTGAACAGCGAACGAAGCAGCTGGGTTACTGACTGAATGTAAATGGAAGGCACATAGGAAGGGTGCTTGTGGTCACTCAAATGATTGAAACCTGGTTGATGCACTACCAAAGCTGGGGTACCAGGAGGGAACATTTGAGGGGTATTGAGATGGTGGTGTGCAGAGGTCAACATATGTTTCAGAGACACAGAGGTACTGCGGTCCTGGTCCCACATTGGGGGTAGACAAAAGTCCCTGCTAAAGATTTCTGTCCAACTGTTATCACATTTTGTGCAGCCTGGCTCCCTCTGTAAGGATTCCCCAGTGTCTTTCGATCCTACAGATGACTGTAGCAAACTTCCCAAATTTTTTCTTGGCCTCATACTCCCAAAGGAGTGCCTGACATTTGCCAGCCTAACGATACTCACATTCTGGGAAAAACCTCACTAACCATGCATATTTATGTACCACACATGGCAAATCCTTACAATTGCAGAACATCATATCGCACTTGTCATCTTTGAGGTACTGTAAGTATTTGGATTTGAGGGTAATATTCATCCTTGCTTGCTCTCTCCCATCTGAATTCTACGGTGCTGCTATTCCTTTCTCACATCTCCCTTCAAAGAGACACGCGACACACAGACTCAATCACTCAGCAAACATATATGCTTTGACGTTTTCATATTGCTGTTTACCTTCTAATTATTCCCCCTTTACCACAAATACAGGCCAGCCATTCCTCATCCCCTCAGTCAACGCAGTCCTTCACTCTTTAGGCCCTGCAAGACCACCATGAACAAGAATCATGTCAGCAAGCAGAAGAAAAGCCTCAGTGTGCTCTTTTGTTCATACTGCTGCCCTCTAGTAACACTTCATGGCAACTGCAGCATAAGAATGGGACTGAGAAGAGGGCTGTCCTATGCAAATAATATCCTCCCATGCACACTTTCTTCTGAGACGGTCGGCGGCTTGTGCCGTGATACCACCTCCAACATATGGTCTTCAACCAAATTTTAAAAAAGCCCACCTGCCTTAGACGAAGGATTTTGCCACTCAAAGGAAGCACATGGGGACATCACCCTCATTTAGCAGGGTCCTAAATTGCCTGATGTCAGCCTGTATACAGAACAAGGGCGTTCGTGGGCGTTCGTGAGCGTTCCTCAAAGGAAGGAGGTGGGTGATTAAATTCACAGTGCCAGGGCAGGCCCAGCCCAGCCCAGCTCAGCCCTGCACAGCCCAGCCCGGCACAGCGCACTGCTGTGGAGGTCCATTCCTTCACATCCTGCAGCAGGCATGATGCAGACCTATTAGAGCAAAGGCTTGACTCTGCCCTTGTCTGTCTCTTAAAGGAAACAATCTTTGTAGCTTCTTATTGCACCTAATAAATGGACTCTAGCTTGCCTCAAAACTGACCCATCATTTCATTAGCCAGAGCTCATACTTGACCTTTATTTCTATCCAAGCTCACTGACACAAAACCCCTGATTTGAGCAAGTGGCTCACACCAAAATAAAAAATCACCATCATCCAACCTATTTTACAACAAGTGTAGCCCCTTCCTCTTATTCCTGTGCTCAGTTATAACCCCCAATACCACAATTGCACTCTGCAATTCACCAAACTTAAAGGACAAAGAATGAAGACATTGATAAAGGAAGATAAGGCCTTGTCCCTATTGCACCTACTTGAGAGATAGGGCGGTTGGTAGAAGGTCATGAGGGAAAACATTTGAAATTTCGGGACACACATGCCAAAAAGAGTGTCCACTTTTCTCCTCTGTTACCAAGTAAAAAAAAAATTTGCAAAAAAAAAGAACTATTCACTTTTTGAAAATTTCCACCTTGGGATACTTCTACAGCATTGGCAGGATTCGAACCCTGGCCTGTGAGGGCTGTCCCCACCAAAGGTACAAGACTTACCTTTGAGCTATAGCTCCTTGGTGGTCTAGAGGATTGCAGTAGTAACTATAAGCAACATACAGGCCTTGGTGTCCTTCCCTGCGGCATCCATTGCACATGAAAAGGATGACCATGACATAAGGACAATTTGATAGGCTACTTACATGGAAACCGGTGTGGTCCAGTGGGTAAGTGCCTGCCTTCCATCCAGGCAACCAGGGTTTAAATCCCGGGTTCGGCACCAGGTGACTGATGGTGGCAGAGCAGAGGTAAGTTGGAGGTGGGCCTAAAGGGCCAATTGGTAAGTAAAATGTGTCTGTGTGTTGTGTAAGAGTGGAATCATGCCTAGTGAATGAGGGATTGCAGGTTGGTTGGTAAGTAGTGGGTGAGGTCAGAGGGGAGGGGTATAGGAAGAGCTGGGTGAGAGAGGAGGGGTATAGGAGGAGCTCGGTCAGAGAGGAGGGGTATAGGAGGAGCCTAGTCAGAGTGGGTGGGGTCAGAGAGGAGGGGTTCAGGAGCAGCCTAGTCAGAGTGGGTGGGGTCAGAGAGGAGGGGTGTAGGAGCAGTTGGGTCGGATAGGAGGGGTATAGGAGGAGCCTAGTCAGAGTGGGTGGGGTCAGAGAGGAGGGGTATAGGAGGAGCTCGGTCGGAGAGGAGGGGTATAGGAGGGGTATAGGAGGAGCCAAGTCAGAGTGGGTGGGGTCAGAGAGGAGGGGTTCAGGAGCAGCCTAGTCAGAGTGGGTGGGGACAGAGAGGAGGGGTATATGGGTGGGTTCAGAGAGCAGAGGAATAGGTGGAGTAGGATCCTGACTTATTGTGGGAAAGTGCAAATACTTTTTTACTTCACCCCCCTATACTCTCTAATTTCTGTTGGGAGGGGGCAGTCAAAAATGGGGGGTTCAGTATTAAAAGGTGCTTGGGCGCAGCGTGAAGGCGATGAGGTGCACAGAATGGCATGGCTTCCAGGTACTTTTTGGGGGGACTACCATTAGTTTTTATTGCTCTGATCCTCCCTCATGGGGTGTACCCCAAATGGTTAGGGGCAACGGGGGGGGAGGCAACAAGCTGTTTGACAGTTTCTATTACCAACAGGGGTCACCATATGATTCTGCTGCAGTTATGGTATTGAAAGGTAAAACAAGGAGCATGTGGCTGTATTTTTGCAGGTCGGGTGCCCCAAAATGTTACTGCCAGCAGCAGCAGCCCCCTTCCTCCCCACCCGGCAGATTGGTATAGGTACCTTTAGGACATTTCTGTTGAAAACAGAGGCTATAGCAAATCGCACTACAAAATCCGAGAGCACTAACACTTGCTAAATAAAGGTGGCATCGGAGCATACGAATGAGGCAGGGAGAGGCTACTGTTGGCAATTGGTTTGGTGGGTCATAGTGAATAACCTCGACATGCAAATAAGCAGAAGTGTGAGGATTGGCAGTGTCTGTAGAGAATTTTGGCATGCTCTTCAGTTGATTGTTTCCTCCTTACGTTGGCTATGAACTACAGAGGAAAGGCCTGGCCTTACTGTTGGGCAAAACATGTTTCATGATTTTAAGAAGTGTAGTCTGGCTGTACTCAGAGGGGCTGTACAGTACGGAAAATGCCTGTATACCCCTGCGATGTGCATCCAACTGTCACTTGAGATTGAACAGCGAACGAAGCAGCTGGCTTACTGACTGAATGTAAATGGAAGGCACATAGGAAGGGGGCTTGTGGTCACTCAAATGATTGAAACCTGGTTGATGCACTACCAAAGCTGGGGTACCAGGAGGGAACATTTGAGGGGTATTGAGATGGTGGTGTGGAGAGGTCAACATATGTTTCAGAGACACAGAGGTACTGCGGTCCTGGTCCCACATTGGGGGTAGACAAAAGTCCCTGCTAAAGATTTCTGTCCAACTGTTATCACATTTTGTGCAGCCTGGCTCTCTCTGTAAGGATTCCCCAGTGTCTTTCGATCCTACAGATGACTGTAGCAAACTTCCCAAATTTTTTCTTGGCCTCATACTCCCAAAGGAGTGCCTGACATTTGCCAGCCTAACGATACTCACATTCTGGGAAAAACCTCACTAACCATGCATATTTATGTACCACACATGGCAAATCCTTACAATTGCAGAACATCATATCGCACTTGTCATCTTTGAGGTACTGTAAGTATTTGGATTTGAGGGTAATATTCATCCTTGCTTGCTCTCTCCCATCTGAATTCTACGGTGCTGCTATTCCTTTCTCACATCTCCCTTCAAAGAGACACGCGACACACAGACTCAATCACTCAGCAAACATATATGCTTTGACGTTTTCATATTGCTGTTTACCTTCTAATTATTCCCCCTTCACCACAAATACAGGCCAGCCATTCCTCATCCCCTCAGTCAACGCAGTCCTTCACTCTTTAGGCCCTGCAAGACCACCATGAACAAGAATCATGTCAGCAAGCAGAAGAAAAGCCTCAGTGTGCTCTTTTGTTCATACTGCTGCCCTCTAGTAACACTTCATGGCAACTGCAGCATAAGAATGGGACTGAGAAGAGGGCTGTCCTATGCAAATAATATCCTCCCATGCACACTTTCTTCTGAGACGGTCGGCGGCTTGTGCCGTGATACCACCTCCAACATATGGTCTTCAACCAAATTTTAAAAAAGCCCACCTGCCTTAGACGAAGGATTTTGCCACTCAAAGGAAGCACATGGGGACATCACCCTCATTTAGCAGGGTCCTAAATTGCCTGCTGTCAGCCTGTATACAGAACAAGGGCGTTCGTGAGCGTTCGTGAGCGTTCGTCAAAGGAAGGAGGTGGGTGATTAAATTCACCTTGCCAGGGCAGGCCCAGCCCAGCCCAGCCCAGCCCAGCCCAGCCCAGCTCAGCCCTGCACAGCCCAGCCCGGCACAGCGCACTGCTGTGGAGGTCCATTCCTTCACATCCTGCAGCAGGCATGATGCAGACCTATTAGAGCAAAGGCTTGACTCTGCCATTGTCTGTCTCTTAAAGGAAACAATCTTTGTAGCTTCTTATTGCACCTAATAAATGGACTCTAGCTTGCCTAAAACTTGACCCATCATTTCATTAGCCAGAGCTCATACTTGACCTTTATTTCTATCCAAGCTCACTGACACAAAACCCCTGATTTGAGCAAGTGGCTCACACCAAAATAAAAAATCACCATCATCCAACCTATTTTACAACAAGTGTAGCCCCTTCCTCTTATTCTTGTGCTCAGTTATAACCCCCAATACCTCAATTGCACTCTGCAATTCACCAAACTTAAAGGACAAAGAATGAAGACATTGATAAAGGAAGATAAGGCCTTGTCCCTATTGCACCTACTTGAGAGATAGGGCGGTTGGTAGAAGGTCATGAGGGAAAACATTTGAAATTTCGGGACACACATGCCAAAAAGAGTGTCCACTTTTCTCCTCTGTTACCAAGTTAAAAAAAAATTTGCAAAAAAAAAAAACTATTCACTTTTTGAAATTTTCCACCTTGGGATACTTCTAGAGCATTGGCAGGATTCGAACCCTGGCCTGTGAGGGCTGTCCCCACCAAAGGTACAAGACTTACCTTTGAGCTATAGCTCCTTGGTGGTCTAGTGGATTGCAGTAGTAACTATAAGCAACATACAGGCCTTGGTGTCCTTCCCTGCGGCATCCATTGCACATGAAAAGGATGACCATGACATAAGGACAATTTGATAGGCTACTTACATGGAAACCAGTGTGGTCCAGTGGGTAAGTGCCTGCCTTCCATCCAGGCAACCAGGGTTCAAATCCCGGGTTCGGCACCAGGTGACTGATGGTGGCAGAGCAGAGGTAAGTTGGAGGTGGGCCTAAAGGGCCAATTGGTAAGTAAAATGTGTCTGTGTGTTGTGTAAGAGTGGAATCATGCCTAGTGAATGAGGGATTGCAGGTTGGTTGGTAAGTAGTGAGTGGGTGGGGTCAGAGGGGAGGGGTATAGGAGGAGCCGGGTAAGAGAGGAGGGGTATAGGAGGAGCTCGGTCAGAGAGGAGGGGTATAGGAGGAGCCTAGTCAGAGTGGGTAGGGTCAGAGAGGAGGGGTATAGGAGGAGCTGGGTGAGAGAGGAGGGGTATAGGAGGAGCTCCGTTGGAGAGGAGGGGTATAGGAGGAGCCAAGTCAGAGTGGGTGGGGTCAGAGAGGAGGGGTTCAGGAGCAGCCTAGTCAGAGTGGGTGGGGTCAGAGAGCAGGGGTATAGGAGGAGCTGGGTCAGAGAGGAGGGGTATAGGAGGAGCTGGGTCGGATAGGAGGGGTATAGGAGGAGCTGGGTCGGATAGGAGGGGTATAGGAGGAGCTGGGTCGGATAGGAGGGGCATAGGAGGAGCCTAGTCAGAGTGGGTGGGGTCAGAGAGGAGGGGTATAGGAGGAGCTGGGTCAGAGAGGAGGGGTATAGGAGGAGCTGGGTCGGATAGGAGGGGCATAGGAGGAGCCTAGTCAGAGTGGGTGGGGTCAGAGAGGAGGGGTATAGGAGGAGCTGGGTCGGACAGGAGGGGTTCAGGAGCAGCATAGTCAGAGTGGGTGGGGTCAGAGAGCAGAAGAATAGGTGGAGTAGGATCCTGACTTATTGTGGGAAAGTGCAAATACTTTTTTACTGCACCCCCCTATACTCTCTGATTTCTGTTGGGAGGGGGCAGTCAAAAATGGGGGGTTCAGTATTAAAAGGTGCTTGGGCGCAGCGTGAAGGCGATGAGGTGCACAGAATGGCATGGCTTCCAGGTACTTTTTGGGGGGGCTACCATTAGTTTTTATTGCTCTGATCCTCCCTCATGGGGTGTACCCCAAATGGTTAGGGGCAACGGGGGGGGAGGCAAGAAGCTGTTTGACAGTTTCTATTACCAACAGGTGTCACCATACGATTCTGCTGCAGTTATGGTATTGAAAGGTAAAACAAGGAGCATGTGGCTGTATTTTTGCAGGTCGGGTGCCCCAAAATGTTACTGCCAGCAGCAGCAGCCCCCTTCCTCCCCACCCGGCAGATTGGTATAGGTACCCTTAGGACATTTCTGTTGAAAACAGAGGCTATAGCGAATCGCACTACAAAATCCGAGAGCACTAACACTTGCTAAATAAAGGTGGCATCGGAGCATACGAATGAGGCAGGGAGAGGCTACTGTTGGCAATTGGTTTGGTGGGTCATAGTGAATAACCTCGACATGCAAATAAGCAGAAGTGTGAGGATTGGCAGTGTCTGTAGAGAATTTTGGCATGCTCTTCAGTTGATTGTTTCCTCCTTACGTTGGCTATGAACTACAGAGGAAAGGCCTGGCCTTACTGTTGGGCAAAACATGTTTCATGATTTTAAGAAGTGTAGTCTGGCTGTACTGAGAGGGGCTGTACAGTACGGTAAATGCCTGTATACCCCTGCGATGTGCATCCAACTGTCACTTGAGATTGAACAGCGAACGAAGCAGCTGGGTTACTGACTGAATGTAAATGGAAGGCACATAGGAAGGGTGCTTGTGGTCACTCAAATGATTGAAACCTGGTTGATGCACTACCAAAGCTGGGGTACCAGGAGGGAACATTTGAGGGGTATTGAGATGGTGGTGTGCAGAGGTCAACATATGTTTCAGAGACACAGAGGTACTGCGGTCCTGGTCCCACATTGGGGGTAGACAAAAGTCCCTGCTAAAGATTTCTGTCCAACTGTTATCACATTTTGTGCAGCCTGGCTCCCTCTGTAAGGATTCCCCAGTGTCTTTCGATCCTACAGATGACTGTAGCAAACTTCCCAAATTTTTTCTTGGCCTCATACTCCCAAAGGAGTGCCTGACATTTGCCAGCCTAACGATACTCACATTCTGGGAAAAACCTCACTAACCATGCATATTTATGTACCACACATGGCAAATCCTTACAATTGCAGAACATCATATCGCACTTGTCATCTTTGAGGTACTGTAAGTATTTGGATTTGAGGATAATATTCATCCTTGCTTGCTCTCTCCCATCTGAATTCTACGGTGCTGCTATTCCTTTCTCACATCTCCCTTCAAAGAGACACGCGACACACAGACTCAATCACTCAGCAAACATATATGCTTTGACGTTTTCATATTGCTGTTTACCTTCTAATTATTCCCCCTTCACCACAAATACAGGCCAGCCATTCCTCATCCCCTCAGTCAATGCAGTCCTTCACTCTTTAGGCCCTGCAAGACCACCATGAACAAGAATCATGTCAGCAAGCAGAAGAAAAGCCTCAGTGTGCTCTTTTGTTCATACTGCTGCCCTCTAGTAACACTTCATGGCAACTGCAGCATAAGAATGGGACTGAGAAGAGGGCTGTCCTATGCAAATAATATCCTCCCATGCACACTTTCTTCTGAGACGGTCGGCGGCTTGTGCCGTGATACCACCTCCAACATATGGTCTTCAACCAAATTTTAAAAAAGCCCACCTGCCTTAGACGAAGGATTTTGCCACTCAAAGGAAGCACATGGGGACATCACCCTCATTTAGCAGGGTCCTAAATTGCCTGCTGTCAGCCTGTATACAGAACAAGGGCGTTTGTGAGCGTTCGTGAGCGTTCGTCAAAGGAAGGAGGTGGGTGATTAAATTCACCTTGCCAGGGCAGGCCCAGCCCAGCCCAGCCCAGCCCAGCCGAGCTCAGCCCTGCACAGCCCAGCCCGGCACAGCGCACTGCTGTGGAGGTCCATTCCTTCACATCCTGCAGCAGGCATGATGCAGACCTATTAGAGCAAAGGCTTGACTCTGCCATTGTCTGTCTCTTAAAGGAAACAATCTTTGTAGCTTCTTATTGCACCTAATAAATGGACTCTAGCTTGCCTCAAACTTGACCCATCATTTCATTAGCCAGAGCTCATACTTGACCTTTATTTCTATCCAAGCTCACTGACACAAAACCCCTGATTTGAGCAAGTGGCTCACACCAAAATAAAAAATCACCATCATCCAACCTATTTTACAACAAGTGTAGCCCCTTCCTCTTATTCTTGTGCTCAGTTATAACCCCCAATACCTCAATTGCACTCTGCAATTCACCAAACTTAAAGGACAAAGAATGAAGACATTGATAAAGGAAGATAAGGCCTTGTCCCTATTGCACCTACTTGAGAGATAGGGCGGTTGGTAGAAGGTCATGAGGGAAAACATTTGAAATTTCGGGACACACATGCCAAAAAGAGTGTCCACTTTTCTCCTCTGTTACCAAGTTAAAAAAAAATTTGCAAAAAAAAAAAACTATTCACTTTTTGAAATTTTCCACCTTGGGATACTTCTAGAGCATTGGCAGGATTCGAACCCTGGCCTGTGAGGGCTGTCCCCACCAAAGGTACAAGACTTACCTTTGAGCTATAGCTCCTTGGTGGTCTACTGGATTGCAGTAGTAACTATAAGCAACATACAGGCCTTGGTGTCCTTCCCTGCGGCATCCATTGCACATGAAAAGGATGACCATGACATAAGGACAATTTGATAGGCTACTTACATGGAAACCAGTGTGGTCCAGTGGGTAAGTGCCTGCCTTCCATCCAGGCAACCAGGGTTCAAATCCCGGGTTCGGCACCAGGTGACTGATGGTGGCAGAGCAGAGGTAAGTTGGAGGTGGGCCTAAAGGGCCAATTGGTAAGTAAAATGTGTCTGTGTGTTGTGTAAGAGTGGAATCATGCCTAGTGAATGAGGGATTGCAGGTTGGTTGGTAAGTAGTGAGTGGGTGGGGTCAGAGGGGAGGGGTATAGGAGGAGCCGGGTAAGAGAGGAGGGGTATAGGAGGAGCTCGGTCAGAGAGGAGGGGTATAGGAGGAGCCTAGTCAGAGTGGGTAGGGTCAGAGAGGAGGGGTATAGGAGGAGCTGGGTGAGAGAGGAGGGGTATAGGAGGAGCTCCGTTGGAGAGGAGGGGTATAGGAGGAGCCAAGTCAGAGTGGGTGGGGTCAGAGAGGAGGGGTTCAGGAGCAGCCTAGTCAGAGTGGGTGGGGTCAGAGAGGAGGGGTATAGGAGGAGCTCGGACGGAGAGGAGGGGTATAGGAGGAGCCTAGTCAGAGTGGGTGGGGTCAGAGAGGAGGGGTATAGGAGGAGCTGGGTCGGATAGGAGGGGTATAGGAGGAGCCTAGTCAGAGTGGGTGGGGTCAGAGAGGAGGGGTATAGGAGGAGCTGGGTCGGACAGGAGGGGTTCAGGAGCAGCATAGTCAGAGTGGGTGGGGTCAGAGAGCAGAAGAATAGGTGGAGTAGGATCCTGACTTATTGTGGGAAAGTGCAAATACTTTTTTACTGCACCCCCCTATACTCTCTGATTTCTGTTGGGAGGGGGCAGTCAAAAATGGGGGGTTCAGTATTAAAAGGTGCTTGGGCGCAGCGTGAAGGCGATGAGGTGCACAGAATGGCATGGCTTCCAGGTACTTTTTGGGGGGGCTACCATTAGTTTTTATTGCTCTGATCCTCCCTCATGGGGTGTACCCCAAATGGTTAGGGGCAACGGGGGGGGGAGGCAAGAAGCTGTTTGACAGTTTCTATTACCAACAGGGGTCACCATACGATTCTGCTGCAGTTATGGTATTGAAAGGTAAAACAAGGAGCATGTGGCTGTATTTTTGCAGGTCGGGTGCCCCAAAATGTTACTGCCAGCAGCAGCAGCCCCCTTCCTCCCCACCCGGCAGATTGGTATAAGGTACCTTTAGGACATTTCTGTTGAAAACAGAGGCTATAGCGAATCGCACTACAAAATCCGAGAGCACTAACACTTGCTAAATAAAGGTGGCATCGGAGCATACGAATGAGGCAGGGAGAGGCTACTGTTGGCAATTGGTTTGGTGGGTCATAGTGAATAACCTCGACATGCAAATAAGCAGAAGTGTGAGGATTGGCAGTGTCTGTAGAGAATTTTGGCATGCTCTTCAGTTGATTGTTTCCTCCTTACGTTGGCTATGAACTACAGAGGAAAGGCCTGGCCTTACTGTTGGGCAAAACATGTTTCATGATTTTAAGAAGTGTAGTCTGGCTGTACTGAGAGGGGCTGTACAGTACGGTAAATGCCTGTATACCCCTGCGATGTGCATCCAACTGTCACTTGAGATTGAACAGCGAACGAAGCAGCTGGGTTACTGACTGAATGTAAATGGAAGGCACATAGGAAGGGTGCTTGTGGTCACTCAAATGATTGAAACCTGGTTGATGCACTACCAAAGCTGGGGTACCAGGAGGGAACATTTGAGGGGTATTGAGATGGTGGTGTGCAGAGGTCAACATATGTTTCAGAGACACAGAGGTACTGCGGTCCTGGTCCCACATTGGGGGTAGACAAAAGTCCCTGCTAAAGATTTCTGTCCAACTGTTATCACATTTTGTGCAGCCTGGCTCCCTCTGTAAGGATTCCCCAGTGTCTTTCGATCCTACAGATGACTGTAGCAAACTTCCCAAATTTTTTCTTGGCCTCATACTCCCAAAGGAGTGCCTGACATTTGCCAGCCTAACGATACTCACATTCTGGGAAAAACCTCACTAACCATGCATATTTATGTACCACACATGGCAAATCCTTACAATTGCAGAACATCATATCGCACTTGTCATCTTTGAGGTACTGTAAGTATTTGGATTTGAGGGTAATATTCATCCTTGCTTGCTCTCTCCCATCTGAATTCTACGGTGCTGCTATTCCTTTCTCACATCTCCCTTCAAAGAGACACGCGACACACAGACTCAATCACTCAGCAAACATATATGCTTTGACGTTTTCATATTGCTGTTTACCTTCTAATTATTCCCCCTTCACCACAAATACAGGCCTGCCATTCCTCATCCCCTCAGTCAACGCAGTCCTTCACTCTTTAGGCCCTGCAAGACCACCATGAACAAGAATCATGTCAGCAAGCAGAAGAAAAGCCTCAGTGTGCTCTTTTGTTCATACTGCTGCCCTCTAGTAACACTTCATGGCAACTGCAGCATAAGAATGGGACTGAGAAGAGGGCTGTCCTATGCAAATAATATCCTCCCATGCACACTTTCTTCTGAGACGGTCGGCGGCTTGTGCCGTGATACCACCTCCAACATATGGTCTTCAACCAAATTTTAAAAAAGCCCACCTGCCTTAGACGAAGGATTTTGCCACTCAAAGGAAGCACATGGGGACATCACCCTCATTTAGCAGGGTCCTAAATTGCCTGCTGTCAGCCTGTATACAGAACAAGGGCGTTCGTGGGCGTTCGTGAGCGTTCGTCAAAGGAAGGAGGTGGGTGATTAAATTCACAGTGCCAGGCCAGGGCAGGCCCAGCCCAGCCCAGCCCAGCCCAGCCCAGCCCAGCCCAGCTCAGCCCTGCACAGCCCAGCCCGGCACAGCACACTGCTGTGGAGGTCCATTCCTTCACATCCTGCAGCAGGCATGATGCAGACCTATTAGAGCAAAGGCTTGACTCTGCCCTTGTCTGTCTCTTAAAGGAAACAATCTTTGTAGCTTCTTATTGCACCTAATAAATGGACTCTAGCTTGGCTCAAACTTGACCCATCATTTCATTAGCCAGAGCTCATACTTGACCTTTATTTCTATCCAAGCTCACTGACACAAAACCCCTGATTTGAGCAAGTGGCTCACACCAAAATAAAAAATCACCATCATCCAACCTATTTTACAACAAGTGTAGCCCCTTCCTCTTATTCTTGTGCTCAGTTATAACCCCCAATACCACAATTGCACTCTGCAATTCACCAAACTTAAAAGACAAAGAATGAAGACATTGATAAAGGAAGATAAGGCCTTGTCCCTATTGCACCTACTTGAGAGATAGGGCGGTTGGTAGAAGGTCATGAGGGAATACATTTGAAATCTCGGGACACACATGCCAAAAAGAGTGTCCACTTTTCTCCTCTGTTACCAAGTTAAAAAAAAATTTGCAAAAAAAAAAAACTATTCACTTTTTGAAAATTTCCAGCTTGGGATACTTCTACAGCATTGGCAGGATTCAAACCCTGGCCTGTGAGGGCTGTCCCCACCAAAGGTACAAGACTTACCTTTGAGCTATAGCTCCTTGGTGGTCTAGAGGATTGCAGTAGTAACTATAAGCAACATACAGGCCTTGGTGTCCTTCCCTGCGGCATCCATTGCACATGAAAAGGATGACCATGACATAAGGACAATTTGATAGGCTACTTACATGGAAACCAGTGTGGTCCAGTGGGTAAGTGCCTGCCTTCCATCCAGGCAACCAGTGTTCAAATCCCGGGTTCGGCACCAGGTGACTGATGGTGGCAGAGCAGAGGTAAGTTGGAGGTGGGCCAAAAGGGCCAATTGGTAAGTAAAATGTGTCTGTGTGTTGTGTAAGAGTGGAATCATGCCTAGTGAATGAGGGATTGCAGGTTGGTTGGTAAGTAGTGAGTGGGTGGGGTCAGAGGGGAGGGGTATAGGAGGAGTTGGGTGAGAGAGGAGGGGTATAGGAGGAGCTCGGACGGAGAGGAGGGGTATAGGAGGAGCCTAGTCAGAGTGGGTGAGGTCAGAGAGGAGGGGTTCAGGAGCAGCCTAGTCAGAGTGGGTGGGGTCAGAGAGGAGGGGTGTAGGAGGAGCTGGGTCAGAGAGGAGGGGTATAGGAGGAACTGGGTCGGATAGGAGGGGTATAGGAGGAGCCTAGTCAGAGTGGGTGGGGTCAGAGAGGAGGGGTATAGGAGGAGCTGGGTGAGAGAGGAGGGGTATAGGAGGAGCTTGGTCGGAGAAGAGGGGTATAGGAGGAGCCAAGTCAGAGTGGGTGGGGTCAGAGAGGAGGGGTTCAGGAGCAGCCTAGTCAGAGTGGGTGGGGTCAGAGAGGAGGGGTATATGGGTGGGGTCAGAGAGCAGAGGAATAGGTGGAGTAGGATCCTGACTTATTGTGGGAAAGTGCAAATACTTTTTTACTGCACCCCCCTATACTCTCTGATTTCTGTTGGGAGGGGGCAGTCAAAAATGGGGGGTTCAGTATTAAAAGGTGCTTGGGCGCAACGTGAAGGCGATGAGGTGCACAGAATGGCATGGCTTCCAGGTACTTTTTGGGGGGGCTACCATTAGTTTTTATTGCTCTGATCCTCCCTCATGGGGTGTACCCCAAATGGTTAGGGGCAACGGGGGGGAGGCAAGATGCTGTTTGACAGTTTCTATTACCAACAGGGGTCACCATACGATTCTTCTGCAGTTATGGTATTGAAAGGTAAAACAAGGAGTATGTGGCTGTATTTTTGCAGGTCGGGTGCCCCAAAATGTTACTGCCAGCAGCAGCAGCCCCCTTCCTCCCCACCCGGCAGATTGGTATAGGTACCTTTAGGACATTTCTGTTGAAAACAGAGGCTATAGCGAATCGCACTACAAAATCCGAGAGCACTAACACTTGCTAAATAAAGGTGGCATCGGAGCATACGAATGAGGCAGGGAGAGGCTACCGTTGGCAATTGGTTTGGTGGGTCATAGTGAATAACCTCGGCATGCAAATAGGCAGAAGTGTGAGGATTGGCAGTGTCTGTAGAGAATTTTGGCATGCTCTTCAGTTAATTTTTTCCTCCTTACGTTGGCTATGAACTACAGAGGAAAGGCCTGGCCTTACTGTTGGGCAAAACATGTTTCATGATTTTAAGAAGTGTAGTCTGGCTCTACTGAGAGGGGCTGTACAGTACGGTAAATGTCTGTATACCCCTGCGATGTGCATCCAACTGTCACTTGAGATTGAACAGCGAACGAAGCAGCTGGGTTACTGACTAAATGTAAATGGAAGGCACATAGGAAGGGTGCTTGTGGTCACTCAAATGATTGAAACCTGGTTGATGCACTACCAAAGCTGGGGTACCAGGAGGGAACATTTGAGGGGTATTGAGATGGTGGTGTGCAGAGGTCAACATATGTTTCAGAGACACAGAGGTACTGCGGTCCTGGTCCCACATTGGGGGTAGACAAAAGTCCCTGCTAAAGATTTCTGTCCAACTGTTATCACATTTTGTGCAGCCTGGCTCCCTCTGTAAGGATTCCCCAGTGTCTTTCGATCCTACAGATGACTGTAGCAAACTTCCCAAATTTTTTCTTGGCCCCATACTCCCAAAGGAGTGCCTGACATTTGCCAGCCTAACGATACTCACATTCTGGGAAAAACCTCACTAACCATGCATATTTATGTACCACACATGGCAAATCCTTACAATTGCAGAACATCATATCGCACTTGTCATCTTTGAGGTACTGTAAGTATTTGGATTTGAGGGTAATATTCATCCTTGCTTGCTCTTTCCCATCTGAAGTCTACGGTGCTGCTATTCCTTTCTCACATCTCCCTTCAAAGAGACACGCGACACACAGACTCAATCACTCAGCAAACATATATGCTTTGACGTTTTCATATTGCTGTTTACCTTCTAATTATTCCCCCTTCACCACAAATACAGGCCTGCCATTCCTCATCCCCTCAGTCAACGCAGTCCTTCACTCTTTAGGCCCTGCAAGACCACCATGAACAAGAATCATGTCAGCAAGCAGAAGAAAAGCCTCAGTGTGCTCTTTTGTTCATACTGCTGCCCTCTAGTAACACTTCATGGCAACTGCAGCATAAGAATGGGACTGAGAAGAGGGCTGTCCTATGCAAATAATATCCTCCCATGCACACTTTCTTCTGAGACGGTCGGCGGCTTGTGCCGTGATACCACCTCCAACATATGGTCTTCAACCAAATTTTAAAAAAGCCCACCTGCCTTAGACGAAGGATTTTGCCACTCAAAGGAAGCACATGGGGACATCACCCTCATTTAGCAGGGTCCTAAATTGCCTGCTGTCAGCCTGTATACAGAACAAGGGCGTTCGTGGGCGTTCGTGAGCGTTCCTCAAAGGAAGGAGGTGGGTGATTAAATTCACAGTGCCAGGGCAGGCCCAGCTCAGCCCTGCACAGCCCAGCCCGGCACAGCGCACTGCTGTGGAGGTCCATTCCTTCACATCCTGCAGCAGGCATGATGCAGACCTATTAGAGCAAAGGCTTGACTCTGCCCTTGTCTGTCTCTTAAAGGAAACAATCTTTGTAGCTTCTTATTGCACCTAATAAATGGACTCTAGCTTGCCTCAAACTTGACCCATCATTTCATTAGCCAGAGCTCATACTTGACCTTTATTTCTATCCAAGCTCACTGACACAAAACCCCTGATTTGAGCAAGTGGCTCACACCAAAATAAAAAATCACCATCATCCAACCTATTCTACAACAAGTGTAGCCCCTTCCTCTTATTCTTGTGCTCAGTTATGACCCCCAATACCACAATTGCACTCTGCAATTCACCAAACTTAAAGGACAAAGAATGAAGACATTGATAAAGGAAGATAAGGCCTTGTCCCTATTGCACCTACTTGAGAGATAGGGCGGTTGGTAGAAGGTCATGAGGGAAAACATTTGAAATTTCGGGACACACATGCCAAAAAGAGTGTCCACTTTTCTCCTCTGTTACCAAGTAAAAAAAAAAATTGCAAAAAAAAAAAACTATTCACTTTTTGAAAATTTCCACCTTGGGATACTTCTACAGCATTGGCAGGATTCGAACCCTGGCCTGTGAGGGCTGTCCCCACCAAAGGTACAAGACTTACCTTTGAGCTATAGCTCCTTGGTGGTCTAGAGGATTGCAGTAGTAACTATAAGCAACATACAGGCCTTGGTGTCCTTCCCTGCGGCATCCATTGCACATGAAAAGGATGACCATGACATAAGGACAATTTGATAGGCTACTTACATGGAAACCAGTGTGGTCCAGTGAGTAAGTGCCTGCCTTCCATCCAGGCAACCAGGGTTCAAATCCCGGGTTCGGCACCAGGTGACTGATGGTGGCAGAGCAGAGGTAAGTTGGAGGTGGGCCTAAAGGGCCAATTGGTAAGTAAAATGTGTCTGTGTGTTGTGGAAGAGTGGAATCATGCTTAGTGAATGAGGGATTGCATATTGGTTGGTAAGTAGTGAGTGGGTGGGGTCAGAGGGGAGGGGTATAGGAGGAGCTGGGTGAGTGAGGAGGGGTATAGGAGGAGCTCGGTCGGAGGGGTATAGGCGGAGCCTAGTCAGAGTGGGTGGGGTCAGAGAGGAGGGGTTCAGGAGCAGCCTAGTCACAGTGGGTGGGGTCAGAGAGGAGGGGTATAGGAGGAGCTGGGTCAGAGAGGGTGGGGTCAGAGAGGAGGGGTATAGGAGGAGCTGGGTGAGAGAGGAGGGGTATAGGAGGAGCTCGGTTGGAAAGGAGGGGTATAGGAGGAGCCAAGTCAGAGTGGGTGGGGTCAGAGAGGAGGGGTTCAGGAGCAGCCTAGTCAGAGTGGGTGGGGTCGGATAGGAGGGGTATAGGAGGAGCCTAGTCAGAGTGGGTGCGGTCAGAGAGGAGGGGTATAGGAGGAGCTGGGTCAGAGAGGAGGGGTATAGGAGGAGCTGGGTCGGATAGGAGGGGTATAGGAGGAGCCTAGTCAGAGTGGGTGGGGTCAGAGAGGAGGTGTATAGGAGGAGCTGGGTGAGAGAGGAGGGGTATAGGAGGAGCTCGGTCGGAGAGGAGGGGTATAGGAGGAGCCAAGTCAGAGTGGGTGGGGTCAGAGAGGAGGGGTTCAGGAGCAGCCTAGTCAGAGTGGGTGGGGTCAGAGAGGAGGGGTATATGGGTGGGGTCAGAGAGCAGAGGAATAGGTGGAGTAGGATCCTGACTTATTGTGGGAAAATGCAAATACTTTTTTACTGCACCCCCCTATACTCTCTGATTTCTGTTGGGAGGGGGCAGTCAAAAATGGGGGGTTCAGTATTAAAAGGTGCTTGGGCGCAACATGAAGGTGATGAGGTGCACAGAATGGCATGGCTTCCAGGTACTTTTTGGGGGGGCTACCATTAGTTTTTATTGCTCTGATCCTCCCTCATGGGGTGTACCCCAAATGGTTAGGGGCAACGGGGGGGGAGGCAAGATGCTGTTTGACAGTTTCTATTACCAACAGGGGTCACCATACGATTCTGCTGCAGTTATGGTATTGAAAGGTAAAACAAGGAGCATGTGGCTGTATTTTTGCAGGTCGGGTGCCCCAAAATGTTACTGCCAGCAGCAGCAGCCCCCTTCCTCCCCACCCGGCAGATTGGTATAGGTACCTTTAGGATATTTCTGTTGAAAAGAGAGGCTATAGCGAATCGCACTACAAAATCCAAGAGCACTAACACTTGCTAAATAAAGGTGGCATCGGAGCATACGAATGAGGCAGGGAGAGGCTACTGTTGGCAATTGGTTTGGTGGGTCATAGTGAATAACCTCGGCATGCAAATAGGCAGAAGTGTGAGGATTGGCAGTGTCTGTAGAGAATTTTGGCATGCTCTTCAGTTGATTTTTTCCTCCTTACGTTGGCTATGAACTACAGAGGAAAGGCCTGGCCTTACTGTTGGGCAAAACATGTTTCATGATTTTAAGAAGTGTAGTCTGGCTGTACTGAGAGGGGCTGTACAGTACGGTAAATGTCTGTATACCACTGCGATGTGCATCCAACTGTCACTTGAGATTGAACAGCGAACGAAGCAGCTGGGTTACTGACTGAATGTAAATGGAAGGCACATAGGAAGGGTGCTTGTGGTCACTCAAATGATTGAAACCTGGTTGATGCACTACCAAAGCTGGGGTACCAGGAGGGAACATTTGAGGGGTATTGAGATGGTGGTGTGCAGAGGTCAACATATGTTTCAGAGACACAGAGGTACTGCGGTCCTGGTCCCACATTGGGGGTAGACAAAAGTCCCTGCTAAAGATTTCTGTCCAACTGTTATCACATTTTGTGCAGCCTGGCTCCCTCTGTAAGGATTCCCCAGTGTCTTTCGATCCTACAGATGACTGTAGCAAACTTCCCAAATTTTTTCTTGGCCTCATACTCCCAAAGGAGTGCCTGACATTTGCCAGCCTAACGATACTCACATTCTGGGAAAAACCTCACTAACCATGCATATTTATGTACCACACATGGCAAATCCTTACAATTGCAGAACATCATATTGCACTTGTCATCTTTGAGGTACTGTAAGTATTTGGATTTGAGGGTAATATTCATCCTTGCTTGCTCTCTCCCATCTGAAGTCTACGGTGCTGCTATTCCTTTCTCACATCTCCCTTCAAAGAGACACGCGACACACAGACTCAATCACTCAGCAAACATATATGCTTTGACGTTTTCATATTGCTGTTTACCTTCTAATTATTCCCCCTTCACCACAAATACAGGCCTGCCATTCCTCATCCCCTCAGTCAACGCAGTCCTTCACTCTTTAGGCCCTGCAAGACCACCATGAACAAGAATCATGTCAGCAAGCAGAAGAAAAGCCTCAGTGTGCTCTTTTGTTCATACTGCTGCCCTCTAGTAACACTTCATGGCAACTGCAGCATAAGAGTGGGACTGAGAAGAGGGCTGTCCTATGCAAATAATATCCTCCCATGCACACTTTCTTCTGAGACGGTCGGCGGCTTGTGCCGTGATACCACCTCCAACATATGGTCTTCAACCAAATTTTAAAAAAGCCCACCTGCCTTAGACGAAGGATTTTGCCACTCAAAGGAAGCACATGGGGACATCACCCTCATTTCGCAGGGTCCTAAATTGCCTGCTGTCAGCCTGTATACAGAACAAGGGCGTTCGTGGGCGTTCGTGAGCGTTCCTCAAAGGAAGGAGGTGGGTGATTAAATTCACAGTGCCAGGCCAGGGCAGGCCCAGCCCAGCCCAGCCCAGCCCAGCTCAGCCCTGCACAGCCCAGCCCGGCACAGCACACTGCTGTGGAGGTCCATTCCTTCACATCCTGCAGCAGGCATGATGCAGACCTATTAGAGCAAAGGCTTGACTCTGCCCTTGTCTGTCTCTTAAAGGAAACAATCTTTGTAGCTTCTTATTGCACCTAATAAATGGACTCTAGCTTGCCTCAAACTTGACCCATCATTTCATTAGCCAGAGCTCATACTTGACCTTTATTTCTATCCAAGCTCACTGACACAAAACCCCTGATTTGAGCAAGTGGCTCACACCAAAATAAAAAATCACCATCATCCAACCTATTTTACAACAAGTGTAGCCCCTTCCTCTTATTCTTGTGCTCAGTTATAACCCCCAATACCACAATTGCACTCTGCAATTCACCAAACTTAAAAGACAAAGAATGAAGACATTGATAAAGGAAGATAAGGCCTTGTCCCTATTGCATCTACTTGAGAGATAGGGCGGTTGGTAGAAGGTCATGAGGGAAAACATTTGAAATCTCGGGACACACATGCCAAAAAGAGTGTCCACTTTTCTCCTCTGTTACCAAGTTAAAAAAAAATTTGCAAAAAAAAAAAACTATTCACTTTTTGAAAATTTCCAGCTTGGGATACTTCTACAGCATTGGCAGGATTCGAACCCTGGCCTGTGAGGGCTGTCCCCACCAAAGGTACAAGACTTACCTTTGAGCTATAGCTCCTTGGTGGTCTAGAGGATTGCAGTAGTAACTATAAGCAACATACAGGCCTTGGTGTCCTTCCCTGCGGCATCCATTGCACATGAAAAGGATGACCATGACATAAGGACAATTTGATAGGCTACTTACATGGAAACCAGTGTGGTCCAGTGGGTAAGTGCCTGCCTTCCATCCAGGCAACCAGTGTTCAAATCCCGGGTTCGGCACCAGGTGACTGATGGTGGCAGAGCAGAGGTAAGTTGGAGGTGGGCCAAAAGGGCCAATTGGTAAGTAAAATGTGTCTGTGTGTTGTGTAAGAGTGGAATCATGCCTAGTGAATGAGGGATTGCAGGTTGGTTGGTAAGTAGTGAGTGGGTGGGGTCAGAGGGGAGGGGTATAGGAGGAGTTGGGTGAGAGAGGAGGGGTATAGGAGGAACTGGGTCGGATAGGAGGGGTATAGGAGGAGCCTAGTCAGAGTGGGTGAGGTCAGAGAGGAGGGGTTCAGGAGCAGCCTAGTCAGAGTGGGTGGGGTCAGAGAGGAGGGGTGTAGGAGGAGCTGGGTCAGAGAGGAGGGGTATAGGAGGAACTGGGTCGGATAGGAGGGGTATAGGAGGAGCCTAGTCAGAGTGGGTGGGGTCAGAGAGGAGGGGTATAGGAGGAGCTGGGTGAGAGAGGAGGGGTATAGGAGGAGCTTGGTCGGAGAAGAGGGGTATAGGAGGAGCCAAGTCAGAGTGGGTGGGGTCAGAGAGGAGGGGTTCAGGAGCAGCCTAGTCAGAGTGGGTGGGGTCAGAGAGGAGGGGTATATGGGTGGGGTCAGAGAGCAGAGGAATAGGTGGAGTAGGATCCTGACTTATTGTGGGAAAGTGCAAATACTTTTTTACTGCACCCCCCTATACTCTCTGATTTCTGTTGGGAGGGGGCAGTCAAAAATGGGGGGTTCAGTATTAAAAGGTGCTTGGGCGCAACGTGAAGGCGATGAGGTGCACAGAATGGCATGGCTTCCAGGTACTTTTTGGGGGGGCTACCATTAGTTTTTATTGCTCTGATCCTCCCTCATGGGGTGTACCCCAAATGGTTAGGGGCAACGGGGGGAGGCAAGATGCTGTTTGACAGTTTCTATTACCAACAGGGGTCACCATACGATTCTTCTGCAGTTATGGTATTGAAAGGTAAAACAAGGAGTATGTGGCTGTATTTTTGCAGGTCGGGTGCCCCAAAATGTTACTGCCAGCAGCAGCAGCCCCCTTCCTCCCCACCCGGCAGATTGGTATAGGTACCTTTAGGACATTTCTGTTGAAAACAGAGGCTATAGCGAATCGCACTACAAAATCCGAGAGCACTAACACTTGCTAAATAAAGGTGGCATCGGAGCATACGAATGAGGCAGGGAGAGGCTACCGTTGGCAATTGGTTTGGTGGGTCATAGTGAATAACCTCGGCATGCAAATAGGCAGAAGTGTGAGGATTGGCAGTGTCTGTAGAGAATTTTGGCATGCTCTTCAGTTAATTTTTTCCTCCTTACGTTGGCTATGAACTACAGAGGAAAGGCCTGGCCTTACTGTTGGGCAAAACATGTTTCATGATTTTAAGAAGTGTAGTCTGGCTCTACTGAGAGGGGCTGTACAGTACGGTAAATGTCTGTATACCCCTGCGATGTGCATCCAACTGTCACTTGAGATTGAACAGCGAACGAAGCAGCTGGGTTACTGACTAAATGTAAATGGAAGGCACATAGGAAGGGTGCTTGTGGTCACTCAAATGATTGAAACCTGGTTGATGCACTACCAAAGCTGGGGTACCAGGAGGGAACATTTGAGGGGTATTGAGATGGTGGTGTGCAGAGGTCAACATATGTTTCAGAGACACAGAGGTACTGCGGTCCTGGTCCCACATTGGGGGTAGACAAAAGTCCCTGCTAAAGATTTCTGTCCAACTGTTATCACATTTTGTGCAGCCTGGCTCCCTCTGTAAGGATTCCCCAGTGTCTTTCGATCCTACAGATGACTGTAGCAAACTTCCCAAATTTTTTCTTGGCCCCATACTCCCAAAGGAGTGCCTGACATTTGCCAGCCTAACGATACTCACATTCTGGGAAAAACCTCACTAACCATGCATATTTATGTACCACACATGGCAAATCCTTACAATTGCAGAACATCATATCGCACTTGTCATCTTTGAGGTACTGTAAGTATTTGGATTTGAGGGTAATATTCATCCTTGCTTGCTCTTTCCCATCTGAAGTCTACGGTGCTGCTATTCCTTTCTCACATCTCCCTTCAAAGAGACACGCGACACACAGACTCAATCACTCAGCAAACATATATGCTTTGACGTTTTCATATTGCTGTTTACCTTCTAATTATTCCCCCTTCACCACAAATACAGGCCTGCCATTCCTCATCCCCTCAGTCAACGCAGTCCTTCACTCTTTAGGCCCTGCAAGACCACCATGAACAAGAATCATGTCAGCAAGCAGAAGAAAAGCCTCAGTGTGCTCTTTTGTTCATACTGCTGCCCTCTAGTAACACTTCATGGCAACTGCAGCATAAGAATGGGACTGAGAAGAGGGCTGTCCTATGCAAATAATATCCTCCCATGCACACTTTCTTCTGAGACGGTCGGCGGCTTGTGCCGTGATACCACCTCCAACATATGGTCTTCAACCAAATTTTAAAAAAGCCCACCTGCCTTAGACGAAGGATTTTGCCACTCAAAGGAAGCACATGGGGACATCACCCTCATTTAGCAGGGTCCTAAATTGCCTGCTGTCAGCCTGTATACAGAACAAGGGCGTTCGTGGGCGTTCGTGAGCGTTCCTCAAAGGAAGGAGGTGGGTGATTAAATTCACAGTGCCAGGGCAGGCCCAGCTCAGCCCTGCACAGCCCAGCCCGGCACAGCGCACTGCTGTGGAGGTCCATTCCTTCACATCCTGCAGCAGGCATGATGCAGACCTATTAGAGCAAAGGCTTGACTCTGCCCTTGTCTGTCTCTTAAAGGAAACAATCTTTGTAGCTTCTTATTGCACCTAATAAATGGACTCTAGCTTGCCTCAAACTTGACCCATCATTTCATTAGCCAGAGCTCATACTTGACCTTTATTTCTATCCAAGCTCACTGACACAAAACCCCTGATTTGAGCAAGTGGCTCACACCAAAATAAAAAATCACCATCATCCAACCTATTCTACAACAAGTGTAGCCCCTTCCTCTTATTCTTGTGCTCAGTTATGACCCCCAATACCACAATTGCACTCTGCAATTCACCAAACTTAAAGGACAAAGAATGAAGACATTGATAAAGGAAGATAAGGCCTTGTCCCTATTGCACCTACTTGAGAGATAGGGCGGTTGGTAGAAGGTCATGAGGGAAAACATTTGAAATTTCGGGACACACATGCCAAAAAGAGTGTCCACTTTTCTCCTCTGTTACCAAGTAAAAAAAAAAATTGCAAAAAAAAAAAACTATTCACTTTTTGAAAATTTCCACCTTGGGATACTTCTACAGCATTGGCAGGATTCGAACCCTGGCCTGTGAGGGCTGTCCCCACCAAAGGTACAAGACTTACCTTTGAGCTATAGCTCCTTGGTGGTCTAGAGGATTGCAGTAGTAACTATAAGCAACATACAGGCCTTGGTGTCCTTCCCTGCGGCATCCATTGCACATGAAAAGGATGACCATGACATAAGGACAATTTGATTGGCTACTTACATGGAAACCAGTGTGGTCCAGTGAGTAAGTGCCTGCCTTCCATCCAGGCAACCAGGGTTCAAATCCCGGGTTCGGCACCAGGTGACTGATGGTGGCAGAGCAGAGGTAAGTTGGAGGTGGGCCTAAAGGGCCAATTGGTAAGTAAAATGTGTCTGTGTGTTGTGGAAGAGTGGAATCATGCTTAGTGAATGAGGGATTGCAGATTGGTTGGTAAGTAGTGAGTGGGTGAGGTCAGAGGGGACGGGTATAGGAGGAGCTGGGTGAGAGAGGAGGGGTATAGGAGGAGCCTAGTCAGAGTGGGTGGGGTCAGAGAGGAGGGGTTCAGGAGCAGCCTAGTCACAGTGGGTGGGGTCAGAGAGGAGGGGTATAGGAGGAGCTGGGTCAGAGAGGGTGGGGTCAGAGAGGAGGGGTATAGGAGGAGCTGGGTGAGAGAGGAGGGGTATAGGAGGAGCTCGGTTGGAAAGGAGGGGTATAGGAGGAGCCAAGTCAGAGTGGGTGGGGTCAGAGAGGAGGGGTTCAGGAGCAGCCTAGTCAGAGTGGGTGGGGTCAGAGAGGAGGGGTATAGGAGGAGCTGGGTCAGAGAGGGTGGGGTCAGAGAGGAGGGGTATAGGAGGAGCTGGGTGAGAGAGGAGGGGTATAGGAGGAGCCTAGTCAGAGTGGGTGGGGTCAGAGAGGAGGGGTGTAGGAGGAGCTGGGTCAGAGAGGAGGGGTATAGGAGGAGCTGGGTCGGATAGGAGGGGTATAGGAGGAGCCTAGTCAGAGTGGGTGGGGTCAGAGAGGAGGGGTATAGGAGGAGCTGGGTGAGAGAGGAGGGGTATAGGAGGAGCTCCGTCAGAGAGGAGGGGTATAGGAGGAGCCAAGTCAGAGTGGGTGGGGTCAGAGAGGAGGGGTTCAGGAGCAGCCTAGTCAGAGTGGGTGGGGTCAGAGAGGAGGGGTATATGGGTGGGGTCAGAGAGCAGAGGAATAGGTGGAGTAGGATCCTGACTTATTGTGGGAAAATGCAAATACTTTTTTACTGCACCCCCCTATACTCTCTGATTTCTGTTGGGAGGGGGCAGTCAAAAATGGGGGGTTCAGTATTAAAAGGTGCTTGGGCGCAACATGAAGGTGATGAGGTGCACAGAATGGCATGGCTTCCAGGTACTTTTTGGGGGGGCTACCATTAGTTTTTATTGCTCTGATCCTCCCTCATGGGGTGTACCCCAAATGGTTAGGGGCAACGGGGGGGGAGGCAAGATGCTGTTTGACAGTTTCTATTACCAACAGGGGTCACCATACGATTCTGCTGCAGTTATGGTATTGAAAGGTAAAACAAGGAGCATGTGGCTGTATTTTTGCAGGTCGGGTGCCCCAAAATGTTACTGCCAGCAGCAGCAGCCCCCTTCCTCCCCACCCGGCAGATTGGTATAGGTACCTTTAGGATATTTCTGTTGAAAAGAGAGGCTATAGCGAATCGCACTACAAAATCCAAGAGCACTAACACTTGCTAAATAAAGGTGGCATCGGAGCATACGAATGAGGCAGGGAGAGGCTACTGTTGGCAATTGGTTTGGTGGGTCATAGTGAATAACCTCGGCATGCAAATAGGCAGAAGTGTGAGGATTGGCAGTGTCTGTAGAGAATTTTGGCATGCTCTTCAGTTGATTTTTTCCTCCTTACGTTGGCTATGAACTACAGAGGAAAGGCCTGGCCTTACTGTTGGGCAAAACATGTTTCATGATTTTAAGAAGTGTAGTCTGGCTGTACTGAGAGGGGCTGTACAGTACGGTAAATGTCTGTATACCACTGCGATGTGCATCCAACTGTCACTTGAGATTGAACAGCGAACGAAGCAGCTGGGTTACTGACTGAATGTAAATGGAAGGCACATAGGAAGGGTGCTTGTGGTCACTCAAATGATTGAAACCTGGTTGATGCACTACCAAAGCTGGGGTACCAGGAGGGAACATTTGAGGGGTATTGAGATGGTGGTGTGCAGAGGTCAACATATGTTTCAGAGACACAGAGGTACTGCGGTCCTGGTCCCACATTGGGGGTAGACAAAAGTCCCTGCTAAAGATTTCTGTCCAACTGTTATCACATTTTGTGCAGCCTGGCTCCCTCTGTAAGGATTCCCCAGTGTCTTTCGATCCTACAGATGACTGTAGCAAACTTCCCAAATTTTTTCTTGGCCTCATACTCCCAAAGGAGTGCCTGACATTTGCCAGCCTAACGATACTCACATTCTGGGAAAAACCTCACTAACCATGCATATTTATGTACCACACATGGCAAATCCTTACAATTGCAGAACATCATATTGCACTTGTCATCTTTGAGGTACTGTAAGTATTTGGATTTGAGGGTAATATTCATCCTTGCTTGCTCTCTCCCATCTGAAGTCTACGGTGCTGCTATTCCTTTCTCACATCTCCCTTCAAAGAGACACGCGACACACAGACTCAATCACTCAGCAAACATATATGCTTTGACGTTTTCATATTGCTGTTTACCTTCTAATTATTCCCCCTTCACCACAAATACAGGCCTGCCATTCCTCATCCCCTCAGTCAACGCAGTCCTTCACTCTTTAGGCCCTGCAAGACCACCATGAACAAGAATCATGTCAGCAAGCAGAAGAAAAGCCTCAGTGTGCTCTTTTGTTCATACTGCTGCCCTCTAGTAACACTTCATGGCAACTGCAGCATAAGAATGGGACTGAGAAGAGGGCTGTCCTATGCAAATAATATCCTCCCATGCACACTTTCTTCTGAGACGGTCGGCGGCTTGTGCCGTGATACCACCTCCAACATATGGTCTTCAACCAAATTTTAAAAAAGCCCACCTGCCTTAGACGAAGGATTTTGCCACTCAAAGGAAGCACATGGGGACATCACCCTCATTTAGCAGGGTCCTAAATTGCCTGCTGTCAGCCTGTATACAGAACAAGGGCGTTCGTGGGCGTTCGTGAGCGTTCCTCAAAGGAAGGAGGTGGGTGATTAAATTCACAGTGCCAGGGCAGGCCCAGCTCAGCCCTGCACAGCCCAGCCCGGCACAGCGCACTGCTGTGGAGGTCCATTCCTTCACATCCTGCAGCAGGCATGATGCAGACCTATTAGAGCAAAGGCTTGACTCTGCCCTTGTCTGTCTCTTAAAGGAAACAATCTTTGTAGCTTCTTATTGCACCTAATAAATGGACTCTAGCTTGCCTCAAACTTGACCCATCATTTCATTAGCCAGAGCTCATACTTGACCTTTATTTCTATCCAAGCTCACTGACACAAAACCCCTGATTTGAGCAAGTGGCTCACACCAAAATAAAAAATCACCATCATCCAACCTATTCTACAACAAGTGTAGCCCCTTCCTCTTATTCTTGTGCTCAGTTATGACCCCCAATACCACAATTGCACTCTGCAATTCACCAAACTTAAAGGACAAAGAATGAAGACATTGATAAAGGAAGATAAGGCCTTGTCCCTATTGCACCTACTTGAGAGATAGGGCGGTTGGTAGAAGGTCATGAGGGAAAACATTTGAAATTTCGGGACACACATGCCAAAAAGAGTGTCCACTTTTCTCCTCTGTTACCAAGTAAAAAAAAAAATTGCAAAAAAAAAAAACTATTCACTTTTTGAAAATTTCCACCTTGGGATACTTCTACAGCATTGGCAGGATTCGAACCCTGGCCTGTGAGGGCTGTCCCCACCAAAGGTACAAGACTTACCTTTGAGCTATAGCTCCTTGGTGGTCTAGAGGATTGCAGTAGTAACTATAAGCAACATACAGGCCTTGGTGTCCTTCCCTGCGGCATCCATTGCACATGAAAAGGATGACCATGACATAAGGACAATTTGATTGGCTACTTACATGGAAACCAGTGTGGTCCAGTGAGTAAGTGCCTGCCTTCCATCCAGGCAACCAGGGTTCAAATCCCGGGTTCGGCACCAGGTGACTGATGGTGGCAGAGCAGAGGTAAGTTGGAGGTGGGCCTAAAGGGCCAATTGGTAAGTAAAATGTGTCTGTGTGTTGTGGAAGAGTGGAATCATGCTTAGTGAATGAGGGATTGCAGATTGGTTGGTAAGTAGTGAGTGGGTGGGGTCAGAGGGGACGGGTATAGGAGGAGCTGGGTGAGAGAGGAGGTGTATAGGAGGAGCCTAGTCAGAGTGGGTGGGGTCAGAGAGGAGGGGTTCAGGAGCAGCCTAGTCACAGTGGGTGGGGTCAGAGAGGAGGGGTATAGGAGGAGCTGGGTCAGAGAGGGTGGGGTCAGAGAGGAGGGGTATAGGAGGAGCTGGGTGAGAGAGGAGGGGTATAGGAGGAGCTCGGTTGGAAAGGAGGGGTATAGGAGGAGCCAAGTCAGAGTGGGTGGGGTCAGAGAGGAGGGGTTCAGGAGCAGCCTAGTCAGAGTGGGTGGGGTCAGAGAGGAGGGGTATAGGAGGAGCTGGGTCAGAGAGGGTGGGGTCAGAGAGGAGGGGTATAGGAGGAGCTGGGTGAGAGAGGAGGGGTATAGGAGGAGCCTAGTCAGAGTGGGTGGGGTCAGAGAGGAGGGGTGTAGGAGGAGCTGGGTCAGAGAGGAGGGGTATAGGAGGAGCTGGGTCGGATAGGAGGGGTATAGGAGGAGCCTAGTCAGAGTGGGTGGGGTCAGAGAGGAGGGGTATAGGAGGAGCTGGGTGAGAGAGGAGGGGTATAGGAGGAGCTCCGTCAGAGAGGAGGGGTATAGGAGGAGCCAAGTCAGAGTGGGTGGGGTCAGAGAGGAGGGGTTCAGGAGCAGCCTAGTCAGAGTGGGTGGGGTCAGAGAGGAGGGGTATATGGGTGGGGTCAGAGAGCAGAGGAATAGGTGGAGTAGGATCCTGACTTATTGTGGGAAAATGCAAATACTTTTTTACTGCACCCCCCTATACTCTCTGATTTCTGTTGGGAGGGGGCAGTCAAAAATGGGGGGTTCAGTATTAAAAGGTGCTTGGGCGCAACATGAAGGTGATGAGGTGCACAGAATGGCATGGCTTCCAGGTACTTTTTGGGGGGGCTACCATTAGTTTTTATTGCTCTGATCCTCCCTCATGGGGTGTACCCCAAATGGTTAGGGGCAACGGGGGGGGAGGCAAGATGCTGTTTGACAGTTTCTATTACCAACAGGGGTCACCATACGATTCTGCTGCAGTTATGGTATTGAAAGGTAAAACAAGGAGCATGTGGCTGTATTTTTGCAGGTCGGGTGCCCCAAAATGTTACTGCCAGCAGCAGCAGCCCCCTTCCTCCCCACCCGGCAGATTGGTATAGGTACCTTTAGGATATTTCTGTTGAAAAGAGAGGCTATAGCGAATCGCACTACAAAATCCAAGAGCACTAACACTTGCTAAATAAAGGTGGCATCGGAGCATACGAATGAGGCAGGGAGAGGCTACTGTTGGCAATTGGTTTGGTGGGTCATAGTGAATAACCTCGGCATGCAAATAGGCAGAAGTGTGAGGATTGGCAGTGTCTGTAGAGAATTTTGGCATGCTCTTCAGTTGATTTTTTCCTCCTTACGTTGGCTATGAACTACAGAGGAAAGGCCTGGCCTTACTGTTGGGCAAAACATGTTTCATGATTTTAAGAAGTGTAGTCTGGCTGTACTGAGAGGGGCTGTACAGTACGGTAAATGTCTGTATACCACTGCGATGTGCATCCAACTGTCACTTGAGATTGAACAGCGAACGAAGCAGCTGGGTTACTGACTGAATGTAAATGGAAGGCACATAGGAAGGGTGCTTGTGGTCACTCAAATGATTGAAACCTGGTTGATGCACTACCAAAGCTGGGGTACCAGGAGGGAACATTTGAGGGGTATTGAGATGGTGGTGTGCAGAGGTCAACATATGTTTCAGAGACACAGAGGTACTGCGGTCCTGGTCCCACATTGGGGGTAGACAAAAGTCCCTGCTAAAGATTTCTGTCCAACTGTTATCACATTTTGTGCAGCCTGGCTCCCTCTGTAAGGATTCCCCAGTGTCTTTCGATCCTACAGATGACTGTAGCAAACTTCCCAAATTTTTTCTTGGCCTCATACTCCCAAAGGAGTGCCTGACATTTGCCAGCCTAACGATACTCACATTCTGGGAAAAACCTCACTAACCATGCATATTTATGTACCACACATGGCAAATCCTTACAATTGCAGAACATCATATTGCACTTGTCATCTTTGAGGTACTGTAAGTATTTGGATTTGAGGGTAATATTCATCCTTGCTTGCTCTCTCCCATCTGAAGTCTACGGTGCTGCTATTCCTTTCTCACATCTCCCTTCAAAGAGACACGCGACACACAGACTCAATCACTCAGCAAACATATATGCTTTGACGTTTTCATATTGCTGTTTACCTTCTAATTATTCCCCCTTCACCACAAATACAGGCCTGCCATTCCTCATCCCCTCAGTCAACGCAGTCCTTCACTCTTTAGGCCCTGCAAGACCACCATGAACAAGAATCATGTCAGCAAGCAGAAGAAAAGCCTCAGTGTGCTCTTTTGTTCATACTGCTGCCCTCTAGTAACACTTCATGGCAACTGCAGCATAAGAATGGGACTGAGAAGAGGGCTGTCCTATGCAAAAAATATCCTCCCATGCACACTTTCTTCTGAGACGGTCGGCGGCTTGTGCCGTGATACCACCTCCAACATATGGGCTTCAACCAAATTTTAAAAAAGCCCACCTGCCTTAGACGAAGGATTTTGCCACTCAAAGGAAGCACATGGGGACATCACCCTCATTTAGCAGGGTCCTAAATTGCCTGCTGTCAGCCTGTATACAGAACAAGGGCGTTCGTGGGCGTTCGTGAGCGTTCCTCAAAGGAAGGAGGTGGGTGATTAAATTCACAGTGCCAGGGCAGGCCCAGCCCAGCCCAGCCCAGCCCAGCCCAGCCCAGCCCAGCCCAGCCCAGCCCTGCGCAGCCCAGCCCGGCACAGCGCACTGCTGTGGAGGTCCATTCCTTCACATCCTGCAGCAGGCATGATGCAGACCTATTAGAGCAAAGGCTTGACTCTGCCCTTGTCTGTCTCTTAAAGGAAACAATCTTTGTAGCTTCTTATTGCACCTAATAAATGGGCTCTAGCTTGCCTCAAACTTGACCCATCATTTCATTAGCCAGAGCTCATACTTGACCTTTATTTCTATCCAAGCTCACTGACACAAAACCCCTGATTTGAGCAAGTGGCTCACACCAAAATAAAAAATCACCATCATCCAACCTATTTTACAACAAGTGTAGCCCCTTCCTCTTATTCTTGTGCTCAGTTATAACCCCCAATACCACAATTGCACTCTGCAATTCATCAAACTTAAAGGACAAAGAATGAAGACATTGATAAAGGAAGATAAGGCCTTGTCCCTATTGCACCTACTTGAGAGATAGGGCGGTTGGTAGAAGGTCATGAGGGAAAACATTTGAAATTTCGGGACACACATGCCAAAAAGAGTGTCCACTTTTCTCCTCTGTTACCAAGTAAAAAAAAAAATTGCAAAAAAAAAACTATTCACTTTTTGAAAATTTCCACCTTGGGATACTTCTACAGCATTGGCAGGATTCGAACCCTGGCCTGTGAGGGCTGTCCCCACCAAAGGTACAAGACTTACCTTTGAGCTATAGCTCCTCGGTGGTCTAGAGGATTGCAGTAGTAACTATAAGCAACATACAGGCCTTGGTGTCCTTCCCTGCGGCATCCATTGCACATGAAAAGGATGACCATGACATAAGGACAATTTGATAGGCTACTTACATGGAAACCAGTGTGGTCCAGTGGGTAAGTGCCTGCCTTCCATCCAGGCAACCAGGGTTCAAATCCCGGGTTCGGCACCCGGTGACTGATGGTGGCAGAGCAGAGGTAAGTTGGAGGTGGGCCTAAAGGGCCAATTGGTAAGTAAAATGTGTCTGTGTGTTGTGTAAGAGTGGAATCATGCTTAGTGAATGAGGGATTGCAGATTGGTTGGTAAGTAGTGAGTGGGTGGGGTCAGAGGGGAGGGGTATAGGAGGAGCTGGGTGAGAGAGGAGGGGTATAGGAGGAGCTTGGACGGAGAGGAGGGGTATAGGAGGAGCCTAGTCAGAGTGGGTGGGGTCAGAGAGGAGGGGTTCAGGAGCAGCCTAGTCAGAGTGGGTGGGGTCAGAGAGGAGGGGTATAGGAGGAGCTGGGTCAGAGAGGGTGGGGTCAGAGAGGAGGGGTATAGGAGGAGCTGGGTGAGAGAGGAGGGGTATAGGAGGAGCTCGGTCGGAGGGGTATAGGCGGAGCCAAGTCAGAGTGGGTGGGGTCAGAGAGGAGGGGTTCAGGAGCAGCCTAGTCAGAGTGGGTGGGGTCAGAGAGGAGGGGTATATGGGTGGGGTCAGAGAGCAGAGGAATAGGTGGAGTAGGATCCTGACTTATTGTGGGAAAGTGCAAATACTTTTTTACTGCACCCCCCTATACTCTCTGATTTCTGTTGGGAGGGGGCAGTCAAAAATGGGGGTCCAGTATTAAAAGGTGCTTGGGCGCAGCGTGAAGGCGATGAGGTGCACAGAATGGCATGGCTTCCAGGTACTTTTTGGGGGGGCTACCATTAGTTTTTATTGCTCTGATCCTCCCTCATGGGGTGTACCCCAAATGGTTAGGGGCAACGGGGGGGGGAGGCAAGATGCTGTTTGACAGTTTCTATTACCAACAGGGGTCACCATACGATTCTGCTGCAGTTATGGTATTGAAAGGTAAAACAAGGAGCATGTGGCTGTATTTTTGCAGGTCGGGTGCCCCAAAATGTTACTGCCAGCAGCAGCAGCCCCCTTCCTCCCCACCCGGCAGATTGGTATAGGTACCTTTAGGACATTTCTGTTGAAAACAGAGGCTATAGCGAATCGCACTACAAAATCCGAGAGCACTAACACTTGCTAAATAAAGGTGGCATCGGAGCATACGAATGAGGCAGGGAGGGGCTACTGTTGGCAATTGGTTTGGTGGGTCATAGTGAATAACCTCGACATGCAAATAGGCAGAAGTGTGAGGATTGGCAGTGTCTGTAGAGAATTTTGGCATGCTCTTCAGTTGATTGTTTCCTCCTTACGTTGGCTATGAACTACAGAGGAAAGGCCTGGCCTTACTGTTGGGCAAAAAATGTTTCATGATTTTAAGAAGTGTAGTCTGGCTGTACTGAGAGGGGCTGTACAGTACGGTAAATGCCTGTATACCCCTGCGATGTGCATCCAACTGTCACTTGAGATTGAACAGCGAACGAAGCAGCTGGGTTACTGACTGAATGTAAATGGAAGGCACATAGGAAGGGTGCTTGTGGTCACTCAAATGATTGAAACCTGGTTGATGCACTACCAAAGCTGGGGTACCAGGAGGGAACATTTGAGGGGTATTGAGATGGTGGTGTGCAGAGGTCAACATATGTTTCAGAGACACAGAGGTACTGCGGTCCTGGTCCCACATTGGGGGTAGACAAAAGTCCCTGCTAAAGATTTCTGTCCAACTGTTATCACATTTTGTGCAGCCTGGCTCCCTCTGTAAGGATTCCCCAGTGTCTTTCGATCCTACAGATGACTGTAGCAAACTTCCCAAATTTTTTCTTGGCCTCATACTCCCAAAGGAGTGCCTGACATTTGCCAGCCTAACGATACTCACATTCTGGGAAAAACCTCACTAACCATGCATATTTATGTACCACACATGGCAAATCCTTACAATTGCAGAACATCATATTGCACTTGTCATCTTTGAGGTACTGTAAGTATTTGGATTTGAGGGTAATATTCATCCTTGCTTGCTCTCTCCCATCTGAAGTCTACGGTGCTGCTATTCCTTTCTCACATCTCCCTTCAAAGAGACACGCGACACACAGACTCAATCACTCAGCAAACATATATGCTTTGACGTTCTCATATTGCTGTTTACCTTCTAATTATTCCCCCCTCACCACAAATACAGGCCTGCCATTCCTCATCCCCTCAGTCAACGCAGTCCTTCACTCTTTAGGCCCTGCAAGACCACCATGAACAAGAATCATGTCAGCAAGCAGAAGAAAAGCCGCAGTGTGCTCTTTTGTTCATACTGCTGCCCTCTAGTAACACTTCATGGCAACTGCAGCATAAGAATGGGACTGAGAAGAGGGCTGTCCTATGCAAATAATATCCTCCCATGCACACTTTCTTCTGAGACGGTCGGCGGCTTGTGCCGTGATACCACCTCCAACATATGGTCTTCAACCAAATTTTAAAAAAGCCCACCTGCCTTAGACGAAGGATTTTGCCACTCAAAGGAAGCACATGGGGACATCACCCTCATTTAGCAGGGTCCTAAATTGCCTGCTGTCAGCCTGTATACAGAACAAGGGCGTTCGTGGGCGTTCGTGAGCGTTCCTCAAAGGAAGGAGGTGGGTGATTAAATTCACAGTGCCAGGGCAGGCCCAGCCCAGCCCAGCCCAGCCCTGCGCAGCCCAGCCCGGCACAGCGCACTGCTGTGGAGGTCCATTCCTTCACATCCTGCAGCAGGCATGATGCAGACCTATTAGAGCAAAGGCTTGACTCTGCCCTTGTCTGTCTCTTAAAGGAAACAATCTTTGTAGCTTCTTATTGCACCTAATAAATGGACTCTAGCTTGCCTCAAACTTGACCCATCATTTCATTAGCCAGAGCTCATACTTGACCTTTATTTCTATCCAAGCTCACTGACACAAAACCCCTGATTTGAGCAAGTGGCTCACACCAAAATAAAAAATCACCATCATCCAACCTATTCTACAACAAGTGTAGCCCCTTCCTCTTATTCTTGTGCTCAGTTATGACCCCCAATACCACAATTGCACTCTGCAATTCACCAAACTTAAAGGACAAAGAATGAAGACATTGATAAAGGAAGATAAGGCCTTGTCCCTATTGCACCTACTTGAGAGATAGGGCGGTTGGTAGAAGGTCATGAGGGAAAACATTTGAAATTTCGGGACACACATGCCAAAAAGAGTGTCCACTTTTCTCCTCTGTTACCAAGTAAAAAAAAAAATTGCAAAAAAAAAAAACTATTCACTTTTTGAAAATTTCCACCTTGGGATACTACTACAGCATTGGCAGGATTCGAACCCTGGCCTGTGAGGGCTGTCCCCACCAAAGGTACAAGACTTACCTTTGAGCTATAGCTCCTTGGTGGTCTAGAGGATTGCAGTAGTAACTATAAGCAACATACAGGCCTTGGTGTCCTTCCCTGCGGCATCCATTGCACATGAAAAGGATGACCATGACATAAGGACAATTTGATAGGCTACTTACATGGAAACCAGTGTGGTCCAGTGAGTAAGTGCCTGCCTTCCATCCAGGCAACCAGGGTTCAAATCCCGGGTTCGGCACCAGGTGACTGATGGTGGCAGAGCAGAGGTAAGTTGGAGGTGGGCCTAAAGGGCCAATTGGTAAGTAAAATGTGTCTGTGTGTTGTGGAAGAGTGGAATCATGCTTAGTGAATGAGGGATTGCAGATTGGTTGGTAAGTAGTGAGTGGGTGGGGTCAGAGGGGAGGGGTATAGGAGGAGCTGGGTGAGAGAGGAGGGGTATAGGAGGAGCCTAGTCAGAGTGGGTGGGGTCAGAGAGGAGGGGTTCAGGAGCAGCCTAGTCACAGTGGGTGGGGTCAGAGAGGAGGGGTATAGGAGGAGCTGGGTCAGAGAGGGTGGGGTCAGAGAGGAGGGGTATAGGAGGAGCTGGGTGAGAGAGGAGGGGTATAGGAGGAGCTCGGTTGGAAAGGAGGGGTATAGGAGGAGCCAAGTCAGAGTGGGGTCAGAGAGGAGGGGTTCAGGAGCAGCCTAGTCAGAGTGGGTGGGGTCAGAGAGGAGGGGTATAGGAGGAGCTGGGTCAGAGAGGGTGGGGTCAGAGAGGAGGGGTATAGGAGGAGCTGGGTGAGAGAGGAGGGGTATAGGAGGAGCCTAGTCAGAGTGGGTGGGGTCAGAGAGGAGGGGTATAGGAGGAGCTGGGTGAGAGAGGAGGGGTATAGGAGGAGCTCGGTCGGAGAGGAGGGGTATAGGAGGAGCCAAGTCAGAGTGGGTGGGGTCAGAGAGGAGGGGTTCAGGAGCAGCCTAGTCAGAGTGGGTGGGGTCAGAGAGGAGGGGTATATGGGTGGGGTCAGAGAGCAGAGGAATAGGTGGAGTAGGATCCTGACTTATTGTGGGAAAATGCAAATACTTTTTTACTGCACCCCCCTATACTCTCTGATTTCTGTTGGGAGGGGGCAGTCAAAAATGGGGGGTTCAGTATTAAAAGGTGCTTGGGCGCAACATGAAGGTGATGAGGTGCACAGAATGGCATGGCTTCCAGGTACTTTTTGGGGGGGCTACCATTAGTTTTTATTGCTCTGATCCTCCCTCATGGGGTGTACCCCAAATGGTTAGGGGCAACGGGGGGGGAGGCAAGATGCTGTTTGACAGTTTCTATTACCAACAGGGGTCACCATACGATTCTGCTGCAGTTATGGTATTGAAAGGTAAAACAAGGAGCATGTGGCTGTATTTTTGCAGGTCGGGTGCCCCAAAATGTTACTGCCAGCAGCAGCAGCCCCCTTCCTCCCCACCCGGCAGATTGGTATAGGTACCTTTAGGATATTTCTGTTGAAAAGAGAGGCTATAGCGAATCGCACTACAAAATCCAAGAGCACTAACACTTGCTAAATAAAGGTGGCATCGGAGCATACGAATGAGGCAGGGAGAGGCTACTGTTGGCAATTGGTTTGGTGGGTCATAGTGAATAACCTCGGCATGCAAATAGGCAGAAGTGTGAGGATTGGCAGTGTCTGTAGAGAATTTTGGCATGCTCTTCAGTTGATTTTTTCCTCCTTACGTTGGCTATGAACTACAGAGGAAAGGCCTGGCCTTACTGTTGGGCAAAACATGTTTCATGATTTTAAGAAGTGTAGTCTGGCTGTACTGAGAGGGGCTGTACAGTACGGTAAATGTCTGTATACCACTGCGATGTGCATCCAACTGTCACTTGAGATTGAACAGCGAACGAAGCAGCTGGGTTACTGACTGAATGTAAATGGAAGGCACATAGGAAGGGTGCTTGTGGTCACTCAAATGATTGAAACCTGGTTGATGCACTACCAAAGCTGGGGTACCAGGAGGGAACATTTGAGGGGTATTGAGATGGTGGTGTGCAGAGGTCAACATATGTTTCAGAGACACAGAGGTACTGCGGTCCTGGTCCCACATTGGGGGTAGACAAAAGTCCCTGCTAAAGATTTCTGTCCAACTGTTATCACATTTTGTGCAGCCTGGCTCCCTCTGTAAGGATTCCCCAGTGTCTTTCGATCCTACAGATGACTGTAGCAAACTTCCCAAATTTTTTCTTGGCCTCATACTCCCAAAGGAGTGCCTGACATTTGCCAGCCTAACGATACTCACATTCTGGGAAAAACCTCACTAACCATGCATATTTATGTACCACACATGGCAAATCCTTACAATTGCAGAACATCATATTGCACTTGTCATCTTTGAGGTACTGTAAGTATTTGGATTTGAGGGTAATATTCATCCTTGCTTGCTCTCTCCCATCTGAAGTCTACGGTGCTGCTATTCCTTTCTCACATCTCCCTTCAAAGAGACACGCGACACACAGACTCAATCACTCAGCAAACATATATGCTTTGACGTTTTCATATTGCTGTTTACCTTCTAATTATTCCCCCTTCACCACAAATACAGGCCTGCCATTCCTCATCCCCTCAGTCAACGCAGTCCTTCACTCTTTAGGCCCTGCAAGACCACCATGAACAAGAATCATGTCAGCAAGCAGAAGAAAAGCCTCAGTGTGCTCTTTTGTTCATACTGCTGCCCTCTAGTAACACTTCATGGCAACTGCAGCATAAGAATGGGACTGAGAAGAGGGCTGTCCTATGCAAAAAATATCCTCCCATGCACACTTTCTTCTGAGACGGTCGGCGGCTTGTGCCGTGATACCACCTCCAACATATGGGCTTCAACCAAATTTTAAAAAAGCCCACCTGCCTTAGACGAAGGATTTTGCCACTCAAAGGAAGCACATGGGGACATCACCCTCATTTAGCAGGGTCCTAAATTGCCTGCTGTCAGCCTGTATACAGAACAAGGGCGTTCGTGGGCGTTCGTGAGCGTTCCTCAAAGGAAGGAGGTGGGTGATTAAATTCACAGTGCCAGGGCAGGCCCAGCCCAGCCCAGCCCAGCCCAGCCCAGCCCAGCCCAGCCCTGCGCAGCCCAGCCCGGCACAGCGCACTGCTGTGGAGGTCCATTCCTTCACATCCTGCAGCAGGCATGATGCAGACCTATTAGAGCAAAGGCTTGACTCTGCCCTTGTCTGTCTCTTAAAGGAAACAATCTTTGTAGCTTCTTATTGCACCTAATAAATGGACTCTAGCTTGCCTCAAACTTGACCCATCATTTCATTAGCCAGAGCTCATACTTGACCTTTATTTCTATCCAAGCTCACTGACACAAAACCCCTGATTTGAGCAAGTGGCAGACACCAAAATAAAAAATCACCATCATCCAACCTATTTTACAACAAGTGTAGCCCCTTCCTCTTATTCTTGTGCTCAGTTATAACCCCCAATACCACAATTGCACTCTGCAATTCATCAAACTTAAAGGACAAAGAATGAAGACATTGATAAAGGAAGATAAGGCCTTGTCCCTATTGCACCTACTTGAGAGATAGGGCGGTTGGTAGAAGGTCATGAGGGAAAACATTTGAAATTTCGGGACACACATGCCAAAAAGAGTGTCCACTTTTCTCCTCTGTTACCAAGTAAAAAAAAAAATTGCAAAAAAAAAACTATTCACTTTTTGAAAATTTCCACCTTGGGATACTTCTACAGCATTGGCAGGATTCGAACCCTGGCCTGTGAGGGCTGTCCCCACCAAAGGTACAAGACTTACCTTTGAGCTATAGCTCCTCGGTGGTCTAGAGGATTGCATTAGTAACTATAAGCAACATACAGGCCTTGGTGTCCTTCCCTGCGGCATCCATTGCACATGAAAAGGATGACCATGACATAAGGACAATTTGATAGGCTACTTACATGGAAACCAGTGTGGTCCAGTGGGTAAGTGCCTGCCTTCCATCCAGGCAACCAGGGTTCAAATCCCGGGTTCGGCACCCGGTGACTGATGGTGGCAGAGCAGAGGTAAGTTGGAGGTGGGCCTAAAGGGCCAATTGGTAAGTAAAATGTGTCTGTGTGTTGTGTAAGAGTGGAATCATGCTTAGTGAATGAGGGATTGCAGATTGGTTGGTAAGTAGTGAGTGGGTGGGGTCAGAGGGGAGGGGTATAGGAGGAGCTGGGTGAGAGAGGAGGGGTATAGGAGGAGCTTGGACGGAGAGGAGGGGTATAGGAGGAGCCTAGTCAGAGTGGGTGGGGTCAGAGAGGAGGGGTTCAGGAGCAGCCTAGTCAGAGTGGGTGGGGTCAGAGAGGAGGGGTATAGGAGGAGCTGGGTCAGAGAGGGTGGGGTCAGAGAGGAGGGGTATAGGAGGAGCTGGGTGAGAGAGGAGGGGTATAGGAGGAGCTCGGTCGGAGGGGTATAGGCGGAGCCAAGTCAGAGTGGGTGGGGTCAGAGAGGAGGGGTTCAGGAGCAGCCTAGTCAGAGTGGGTGGGGTCAGAGAGGAGGGGTTCAGGAGCAGCCTAGTCAGAGTGGGTGGGGTCAGAGAGGAGGGGTATATGGGTGGGGTCAGAGAGCAGAGGAATAGGTGGAGTAGGATCCTGACTTATTGTGGGAAAGTGCAAATACTTTTTTACTGCACCCCCCTATACTCTCTGATTTCTGTTGGGAGGGGGCAGTCAAAAATGGGGGTTCAGTATTAAAAGGTGCTTGGGCGCAGCGTGAAGGCGATGAGGTGCACAGAATGGCATGGCTTCCAGGTACTTTTTGGGGGGACTACCATTAGTTTTTATTGCTCTGATCCTCCCTCATGGGGTGTACCCCAAATGGTTAGGGGCAACGGGGGGGAGGCAAGAAGCTGTTTGACAGTTTCTATTACCAACAGGGGTCACCATACGATTCTGCTGCAGTTATGGTATTGAAAGGTAAAACGAGGAGCATGTGGCTGTATTTTTGCAGGTCGGGTGCCCCAAAATGTTACTGCCAGCAGCAGCAGCCCCCTTCCTCCCCACCCGGCAGATTGGTATAGGTACCTTTAGGACATTTCTGTTGAAAACAGAGGCTATAGCGAATCGCACTATAAAATCCGAGAGCACTAACACTTGCTAAATAAAGGTGGCATCGGAGCATACGAATGAGGCAGGGAGAGGCTACTGTTGGCAATTGGTTTGGTGGGTCATAGTGAATAACCTCGACATGCAAATAGGCAGAAGTGTGAGGATTGGCAGTGTCTGTAGAGAATTTTGGCATGCTCTTCAGTTGATTGTTTCCTCCTTACGTTGGCTATGAACTACAGAGGAAAGGCCTGGCCTTACTGTTGGGCAAAAAATGTTTCATGATTTTAAGAAGTGTAGTCTGGCTGTACTGAGAGGGGCTGTACAGTACGGTAAATGCCTGTATACCCCTGCGATGTGCATCCAACTGTCACTTGAGATTGAACAGCGAACGAAGCAGCTGGGTTACTGACTGAATGTAAATGGAAGGCACATAGGAAGGGTGCTTGTGGTCACTCAAATGATTGAAACCTGGTTGATGCACTACCAAAGCTGGGGTACCAGGAGGGAACATTTGAGGGGTATTGAGATGGTGGTGTGCAGAGGTCAACATATGTTTCAGAGACACAGAGGTACTGCGGTCCTGGTCCCACATTGGGGGTAGACAAAAGTCCCTGCTAAAGATTTCTGTCCAACTGTTATCACATTTTGTGCAGCCTGGCTCCCTCTGTAAGGATTCCCCAGTGTCTTTCGATCCTACAGATGACTGTAGCAAACTTCCCAAATTTTTTCTTGGCCTCATACTCCCAAAGGAGTGCCTGACATTTGCCAGCCTAACGATACTCACATTCTGGGAAAAACCTCACTAACCATGCATATTTATGTACCACACATGGCAAATCCTTACAATTGCAGAACATCATATTGCACTTGTCATCTTTGAGGTACTGTAAGTATTTGGATTTGAGGGTAATATTCATCCTTGCTTGCTCTCTCCCATCTGAAGTCTACGGTGCTGCTATTCCTTTCTCACATCTCCCTTCAAAGAGACACGCGACACACAGACTCAATCACTCAGCAAACATATATGCTTTGACGTTCTCATATTGCTGTTTACCTTCTAATTATTCCCCCCTCACCACAAATACAGGCCTGCCATTCCTCATCCCCTCAGTCAACGCAGTCCTTCACTCTTTAGGCCCTGCAAGACCACCATGAACAAGAATCATGTCAGCAAGCAGAAGAAAAGCCGCAGTGTGCTCTTTTGTTAATACTGCTGCCCTCTAGTAACACTTCATGGCAACTGCAGCATAAGAATGGGACTGAGAAGAGGGCTGTCCTATGCAAATAATATCCTCCCATGCACACTTTCTTCTGAGACGGTCGGCGGCTTGTGCCGTGATACCACCTCCAACATATGGTCTTCAACCAAATTTTAAAAAAGCCCACCTGCCTTAGACGAAGGATTTTGCCACTCAAAGGAAGCACATGGGGACATCACCCTCATTTAGCAGGGTCCTAAATTGCCTGCTGTCAGCCTGTATACAGAACAAGGGCGTTCGTGGGCGTTCGTGAGCGTTCCTCAAAGGAAGGAGGTGGGTGATTAAATTCACAGTGCCAGGGCAGGCCCAGCCCAGCCCAGCCCAGCCCAGCCCAGCCCAGCCCTGCGCAGCCCAGCACAGCGCACTGCTGTGGAGGTCCATTCCTTCACATCCTGCAGCAGGCATGATGCAGACCTATTAGCGCAAAGGCTTGACTCTGCCCTTGTCTGTCTCTTAAAGGAAACAATCTTTGTAGCTTCTTATTGCACCTAATAAATGGACTCTAGCTTGCCTCAAACTTGACCCATCATTTCATTAGCCAGAGCTCATACTTGACCTTTATTTCTATCCAAGCTCACTGACACAAAACCCCTGATTTGAGCAAGTGGCTCACACCAAAATAAAAAATCACCATCATCCAACCTATTTTACAACAAGTGTAGCCCCTTCCTCTTATTCTTGTGCTCAGTTATAACCCCCAATACCACAATTGCACTCTGCAATTCACCAAACTTAAAGGACAAAGAATGAAGACATTGATAAAGGAAGATAAGGCCTTGTCCCTATTGCACCTACTTGAGAGATAGGGCGGTTGGTAGAAGGTCATGAGGGAAAACATTTGAAATTTCGGGACACACATGCCAAAAAGAGTGTCCACTTTTCTCCTCTGTTACCAAGTAAAAAAAAAAATTGCAAAAAAAAAACTATTCACTTTTTGAAAATTTCCACCTTGGGATACTTCTACAGCATTGGCAGGATTCGAACCCTGGCCTGTGAGGGCTGTCCCCACCAAAGGTACAAGACTTACCTTTGAGCTATAGCTCCTCGGTGGTCTAGAGGATTGCAGTAGTAACTATAAGCAACATACAGGCCTTGGTGTCCTTCCCTGCGGCATCCATTGCACATGAAAAGGATGACCATGACATAAGGACAATTTGATAGGCTACTTACATGGAAACCAGTGTGGTCCAGTGGGTAAGTGCCTGCCTTCCATCCAGGCAACCAGGGTTCAAATCCCGGGTTCGGCACCCGGTGACTGATGGTGGCAGAGCAGAGGTAAGTTGGAGGTGGGCCTAAAGGGCCAATTGGTAAGTAAAATGTGTCTGTGTAAGAGTGGAATCATGCTTAGTGAATGAGGGATTGCAGATTGGTTGGTAAGTAGTGAGTGGGTGGGGTCAGAGGGGAGGGGTTCAGGAGCAGCCTAGTCAGAGTGGGTGGGGTCAGAGAGGAGGGGTATAGGAGGAGCTGGGTCAGAGAGGGTGGGGTCAGAGAGGAGGGGTAGATGAGCTGGGTGAGAGAGGAGGGGTATAGGAGGAGCTCGGTCGGAGGGGTATAGGAGGAGCCAAGTCAGAGTGGGTGGGGTCAGAGAGGAGGGGTTCAGGAGCAGCCTAGTCAGAGTGGGTGGGGCCAGAGAGGAGGGGTATATGGGTGGGGTCAGAGAGCAGAGGAATAGGTGGAGTAGGATCCTGACTTATTGTGGGAAAGTGCAAATACTTTTTTACTGCACCCCCCTATACTCTCTGATTTCTGTTGGGAGGGGGCAGTCAAAAATGGGGGTTCAGTATTAAAAGGTGCTTGGGCGCAGCGTGAAGGCGATGAGGTGCACAGAATGGCATGGCTTCCAGGTACTTTTTGGGGGGGCTACCATTAGTTTTTATTGCTCTGATCCTCCCTCATGGGGTGTACCCCAAATGGTTAGGGGCAATGGGGGGGGAGGCAAGAAGCTGTTTGACAGTTTCTATTACCAACAGGGGTCACCATACGATTCTGCTGCAGTTATGGTATTGAAAGGTAAAACAAAGAGCATGTGGCTGTATTTTTGCAGGTCGGGTGCCCCAAAATGTTACTGCCAACAGCAGCAGCCCCCTTCCTCCCCACCCGGCAGATTGGTATAGGTACCTTTAGGACATTTCTGTTGAAAACAGAGGCTATAGCGAATCGCACTACAAAATCCGAGAGCACTAACACTTGCTAAATAAAGGTGGCATCGGAGCATACGAATGAGGCAGGGAAAGGCTACTGTTGGCAATTGGTTTGGTGGGTCATAGTGAATAACCTCGACATGCAAATAAGCAGAAGTGTGAGGATTGGCAGTGTCTGTAGAGAATTTTGGCATGCTCTTCAGTTGATTTTTTCCTCCTTACGTTGGCTATGAACTACAGAGGAAAGGCCTGGCCTTACTGTTGGGCAAAACATGTTTCATGATTTTAAGAAGTGTAGTCTGGCTGTACTGAGAGGGGCTGTACAGTACGGTAAATGTCTGTATACCCCTGCGATGTGCATCCAACTCTCACTTGAGATTGAACAGCGAACGAAGCAGCTGGGTTACTGACTGAATGTAAATGGAAGGCACATAGGAAGGGTGCTTGTGGTCACTCAAATGATTGAAACCTGGTTGATGCACTACCAAAGCTGGGGTACCAGGAGGGAACATTTGAGGGGTATTGAGATGGTGGTGTGCAGAGGTCAACATATGTTTCAGAGACACAGAGGTACTGCGGTCCTGGTCCCACATTGGGGGTAGACAAAAGTCCCTGCTAAAGATTTCTGTCCAACTGTTATCACATTTTGTGCAGCCTGGCTCCCTCTGTAAGGATTCCCCAGTGTCTTTCGATCCTACAGATGACTGTAGCAAACTTCCCAATTTTTTTCTTGGCCTCATACTCCCAAAGGAGTGCCTGACATTTGCCAGCCTAACGATACTCACATTCTGGGAAAAACCTCACTAACCATGCATATTTATGTACCACACATGGCAAATCCTTACAATTGCAGAACATCATATCGCACTTGTCATCTTTGAGGTACTGTAAGTATTTGGATTTGAGGGTAATATTCATCCTTGCTTGCTCTCTCCCATCTGAAGTCTACGGTGCTGCTATTCCTTTCTCACATCTCCCTTCAAAGAGACACGCGACACACAGACTCAATCACTCAGCAAACATATATGCTTTGACGTTTTCATATTGCTGTTTACCTTCTAATTATTCCCCCTTCACCACAAATACAGGCCTGCCATTCCTCATCCCCTCAGTCAACGCAGTCCTTCACTCTTTAGGCCCTGCAAGACCACCATGAACAAGAATCATGTCAGCAAGCAAAAGAAAAACCTCAGTGTGCTCTTTTGTTCATACTGCTGCCCTCTAGTAACACTTCATGGCAACTGCAGCATAAGAATGGGACTGAGAAGAGGGCTGTCCTATGCAAATAATATCCTCCCATGCACACTTTCTTCTGAGACGGTCGGCGGGTTGTGCCGTGATACCACCTCCAACATATGGTCTTCAACCAAATTTTAAAAAAGCCCACCTGCCTTAGACGAAGGATTTTGCCACTCAAAGGAAGCACATGGGGACATCACCCTCATTTAGCAGGGTCCTAAATTGCCTGCTGTCAGCCTGTATACAGAACAAGGGCGTTCGTGGGCGTTCGTGAGCGTTCCTCAAAGGAAGGAGGTGGGTGATTAAATTCACAGTGTCAGGGCAGGCCCAGCCCAGCCCAGCCCAGCCCAGCCCAGCCCAGCTCAGCCCTGCACAGCCCAGCCCAGCCCAGCCCGGCACAGCGCACTGCTGTGGAGGTCCGTTCCTTCACATCCTGCAGCAGGCATGATGCAGACCTATTAGAGCAAAGGCTTGACTCTGCCCTTGTCTGTCTCTTAAAGGAAACAATCTTTGTAGCTTCTTATTGCACCTAATAAATGGACTCTAGCATGCCTCAAACTTGACCCATCATTTCATTAGCCAGAGCTCATACTTGACCTTTATTTCTTTCCAAGCTTACTGACACAAAACCCCTGATTTGAGCAAGTGGCTCACACCAAAATAAAAAATCACCATCATCCAACCTATTCTACAACAAGTGTTGCCCCTTCCTCTTATTCTTGTGCTCAGTTATAACCCCCAATACCACAATTGCACTCTGCAATTCACCAAACTTAAAGGACAAAGAATGAAGACATTGATAAAGGAAGATAAGGCCTTGTCCCTATTGCACCCACTTGAGAGATAGGGCGGTTGGTAGAAGGTCATGAGGGAAAACATTTGAAATTTCGGGACACACATGCCAAAAAGAGTGTCCACTTTTCTCCTCTGTTACCAAGTTAAAAAAAAAATTTGCAAAAAAAAACAACTATTCACTTTTTGAAAATTTCCACCTTGGGATACTTCTACAGTGTTGGCAGGATTCGAACCCTGGCCTGTGAGGGCTGTCCCCACCAAAGGTACAAGACTTACCTTTGAGCTATAGCTCCTTGTTGGTCTAGAGGATTGCAGTAGTAACTATAAGCAACATACAGGCCTTGGTGTCCTTCCCTGCGGCATCCATTGCACATGAAAAGGATGACCATGACATAAGGACAATTTGATAGGCTACTTACATGGAAACCAGTGTGGTCCAGTGGGTAAGTGCCTGCCTTCCATCCAGGCAACCAGGGTTCAAATCCCGGGTTCGGCACCAGGTGACTGATGGTGGCAGAGCAGAGGTAAGTTGGAGGTGGGCCTAAAGGGCCAATTGGTAAGTAAAATGTGTCTGTGTGTTGTGTAAGAGTGGAATCATGCCTAGTGAATGAGGGATTGCAGATTGGTTGGTAAGTAGTGAGTGGGTGGGGTCAGAGGGGAGGGGTATAGGAGGAGCTTGGTCGGAGAGGAGGGGTATAGGAGCAGCCTAGTCAGAGTGGGTGGGGTCAGAGTGGAGGGGTATAGGAGGAGCCGGGTCAGAGAGGAGGGGTATAGGAGGAGCTCTGTCGGAGAGGAGGGGTATAGGAGGAGCCAAGTCAGAGTGGGTGGGGTCAGAGAGGAGGGGTATAGGAGGAGCTCGGTCGGAGAGGAGGGGTATAGGAGGAGCCAAGTCAGAGTGGGTGTGGCCAGAGAGGAGGGGTATATGGGTGGGGTCAGAGAGCAGAGGAATAGGTGGAGTAGGATCCTGACTTATTGTGGGAAAGTGCAAATACTTTTTTACTGCACCCCCCTATACTCTCTGATTTCTGTTGGGAGGGGGCCGTCAAAAATGGGGGGTTCAGTATTAAAAGGTGCTTGGGCGCAGCGTGAAGGCGATGAGGTGCACAGAATGGCATGGCTTCCAGGTACTTTTTGGGGGGGCTACCATTAGTTTTTATTGCTCTGATCCTCCCTCATGGGGTGTACCCCAAATGGTTAGGGGCAACGGGGGGGAGGCAAGAAGCTGTTTGACAGTTTCTATTACCAACAGGGGTCACCATACGATTCTGCTGCAGTTATGGTATTGAAAGGTAAAACAAGGAGCATGTGGCTGTATTTTTGCAGGTCGGGTGCCCCAAAATGTTACTGCCAGCAGCAGCAGCCCCCTTCCTCCCCACCCGGCAGTTTGGTATAGGTACCTTTAGGACATTTCTGTTGAAAACAGAGGCTATAGCGAATCGCACTACAAAATCCGAGAGCACTAGCACTTGCTAAATAAAGGTGGCATCGGAGCATACGAATGAGGCAGGGAGAGGCTACTGTTGGCAATTGGTTTGGTCGGTCATAGTGAATAACCTCGACATGCAAATAGGCAGAAGTGTGAGGATTGGCAGTGTCTGTAGAGAATTTTGGCATGCTCTTCAGTTGATTGTTTCCTCCTTACGTTGGCTATGAACTACAGAGGAAAGGCCTGGCCTTACTGTTGGGCAAAACATGTTTCATGATTTTAAGAAGTGTAGTCTGGCTGTACTGAGAGGGGCTGTACAGTACGGTAAATGCCTGTATACCCCTGCGATGTGCATCCAACTGTCACTTGAGATTGAAAAGCGAACGAAGCAGCTGGGTTACTGACTGAATGTAAATGGAAGGCACATAGGAAGGGTGCTTGTGGTCACTCAAATGATTGAAACCTGGTTGATGCACTACCAAAGCTGGGGTACCATGAGGGAACATTTGAGGGGTATTGAGATGGTGGTGTGCAGAGGTCAACATATGTTTCAGAGACACAGAGGTACTGCGGTCCTGGTCCCACATTGGGGGTAGACAAAAGTCCCTGCTAAAGATTTCTGTCCAACTGTTATCACATTTTGTGCAGCCTGGCTCCCTCTGTAAGGATTCCCCAGTGTCTTTCGATCCTACAGATGACTGTAGCAAACTTCCCAAATTTTTTCTTGGCCTCATACTCCCAAAGGAGTGCCTGACATTTGCCAGCCTAACGATACTCACATTCTGGGAAAAACCTCACTAACCATGCATATTTATGTACCACACATGGCAAATCCTTACAATTGCAGAACATCATATCACACTTGTCATCTTTGAGGTACTGTAAGTATTTGGATTTGAGGGTAATATTCATCCTTGCTTGCTCTCTCCCATCTGAAGTCTACGGTGCTGCTATTCCTTTCTCACATCTCCCTTCAAAGAGACACGCGACACACAGACTCAATCACTCAGCAAACATATATGCTTTGACGTTTTCATATGGCTGTTTACCTTCTAATTATTCCCCCTTCACCACAAATACAGGCCTGCCATTCCTCATCCCCTCAGTCAACGAAGTCCTTCACTCTTTAGGCCCTGCAAGACCACCATGAACAAGAATCATGTCAGCAAGCAGAAGAAAAACCTCAGTGTGCTCTTTTGTTCATACTGCTGCCCTCTAGTAACACTTCATGGCAACTGCAGCATAAGAATGGGACTGAGAAGAGGGCTGTCCTATGCAAATAATATCCTCCCATGCACACTTTCTTCTGAGACGGTCGGCGGCTTGTGCCGTGATACCACCTCCAACATATGGTCTTCAACCAAATTTTAAAAAAGCCCACCTGCCTTAGACGAAGGATTTTGCCACTCAAAGGAAGCACATGGGGACATCACCCTCATTTAGCAGGGTCCTAAATTGCCTGCTGTCAGCCTGTATACAGAACAAGGGCGTTCGTGGGCGTTCGCGAGCGTTCCTCAAAGGAAGGAGGTGGGTGATTAAATTCACAGTGCCAGGGCAGGCCCAGCCCAGCCCAGCCCAGCCCAGCCCAGCCCAGTCCAGCCCAGCCCAGCCCAGCTCAGCCCTGCACAGCCCAGCCCAGCCCGGCACAGCGCACTGCTGTGGAGGTCCATTCCTTCACATCCTGCAGCAGGCATGATGCAGACCTATTAGAGCAAAGGCTTGACTCTGCCCTTGTCTGTCTCTTAAAGGAAACAATCTTTGTAGCTTCTTATTGCACCTAATAAATGGACTCTAGCTTGCCTCAAACTTGACCCATCATTTCATTAGCCAGAGCTCATACTTGACCTTTATTTCTATCCAAGCTCACTGACACAAAGCCCCTGATTTGAGCAAGTGGCTCACACCAAAATCAAAAATCACCATCATCCAACCTATTTTACAACAAGTGTAGCCCCTTCCTCTTATTCTTGTGCTCAGTTATAACCCCCAATACCACAATTGCACTCTGCAATTCACCAAACTTAAAGGACAAAGAATGAAGACATTGATAAAGGAAGATAAGGCCTTGTCCCTATTGCACCTACTTGAGAGATAGGGCGGTTGGTAGAAGGTTATGAGGGAAAACATTTGAAATTTCGGGACACACATGCCAAAAAGAGTGTCCACTTTTCTCCTCTGTTACCAAGTTAAAAAAAAAATTTGCAAAAAAAAACAACTATTCACTTTTTGAAAATTTCCACCTTGGGATACTTCTACAGTGTTGGCAGGATTCGAACCCTGGCCTGTGAGGGCTGTCCCCACCAAAGGTACAAGACTTACCTTTGAGCTATAGCTCCTTGGTGGTCTAGAGGATTGCAGTAGTAACTATAAGCAACATACAGGCCTTGGTGTCCTTCCCTGCGGCATCCATTGCACATGAAAAGGATGACCATGACATAAGGACAATTTGATAGGCTACTTACATGGAAACCAGTGTGGTCCAGTGGGTAAGTGCCTGCCTTCCATCCAGGCAACCAGGGTTCAAATCCCGGGTTCGGCACCAGGTGACTGATGGTGGCAGAGCAGAGGTAAGTTGGAGGTGGGCCTAAAGGGCCAATTGGTAAGTAAAATGTGTCTGTGTGTTGTGTAAGAGTGGAATCATGCCTAGTGAATGAGGGATTGCAGGTTGGTTGGTAAGTAGTGAGTGGGTGGGGTCAGAGGGGAGGGGTATAGGAGGAGCCTAGTCAGAGTGGGTGGGGTCAGAGAGGAGGGGTATAGAAGGAGCTCGGTGAGAGAGAAGGGGTATAGGAGGAGCTCGGTCGGAGAGGAGGGGTATAGGAGGAGCCTAGTCAGAGTGGGTGGGGTCAGAGAGGAGGGGTTCAGGAGCAGCCTAGTCAGAGTGGGTGGGGTCAGAGAGGAGGGGTATAGGAGGAGCTGGGTCAGAGAGGAGGGGTATAGGAGGAGTTGGGTCGGATAGGAGGGGTATAGGAGGAGCCTAGTCAGAGTGGGTGCGGTCAGAGAGGAGGGGTATAGGAGGAGCTGGGTCAGAGAGGAGGGGTATAGGAGGAGTTGGGTCGGATAGGAGGGGTATAGGAGGAGCCAAGTCAGAGTCGGTGGGGTCAGAGAGGAGGGGTTCAGGAGCAGCCTAGTCAGAGTGGGTGGGGCCAGAGAGGAGGGGTATATGGGTGGGGTCAGAGAGCAGAGGAATAGGTGGAGTAGGATCCTGACTTATTGTGGGAAAGTGCAAATAATTTGTTACTGCACCCCCCTATACTCTCTGATTTCTGTTGGGAGGGGGCAGTCAAAAATGGGGGGTTCAGTATTAAAAGGTGCTTGGGCGCAGCGTGAAGGCAATGAGGTGCACAGAATGGCATGGCTTCCAGGTACTTTTTGGGGGGGCTACCATTAGTTTTTATTGCTCTGATCCTCCCTCATGGGGTGTACCCCAAATGGTTAGGGGCAACGGGGGGGGGAGGCAAGAAGCTGTTTGACAGTTTCTATTACCAACAGGGGTCACCATACGATTCTGCTGCAGTTATGGTATTGAAAGGTAAAACAAGGAGCATGTGGCTGTATTTTTGCAGGTCGGGTGCCCCAAAATGTTACTGCCAGCAGCAGCAGCCCCCTTCCTCCCCACCCGGCAGATTGGTATAGGTACCTTTAGGACATTTCTGTTGAAAACAGAGGCTATAGCGAATCGCACTACAAAATCCGAGAGCACTAGCACTTGCTAAATAAAGGTGGCATCGGAGCATACGAATGAGGCAGGGAGAGGCTACTGTTGGCAATTGGTTTGGTGGGTCATAGTGAATAACCTCGACATGCAAATAGGCAGAAGTGTGAGGATTGGCAGTGTCTGTAGAGAATTTTGGCATGCTCTTCAGTTGATTGTTTCCTCCTTACGTTGGCTATGAACTACAGAGGAAAGGCCTGGCCTTACTGTTGGGCAAAACATGTTTCATGATTTTAAGAAGTGTAGTCTGGCTGTACTGAGAGGGGCTGTACAGTACGGTAAATGCCTGTATACCCCTGCGATGTGCATCCAACTGTCACTTGAGATTGAACAGCGAACGAAGCAGCTGGGTTACTGACTGAATGTAAATGGAAGGCACATAGGAAGGGTGCTTGTGGTCACTCAAATGATTGAAACCTGGTTGATGCACTACCAAAGCTGGGGTACCAGGAGGGAACATTTGAGGGGTATTGAGATGGTGGTGTGCAGAGGTCAACATATGTTTCAGAGACACAGAGGTACTGCGGTCCTGGTCCCACATTGGGGGTAGACAAAAGTCCCTGCTAAAGATTTCTGTCCAACTGTTATCCCATTTTGTGCAGCCTGGCTCCCTCTGTAAGGATTCCCCAGTGTCTTTCGATCCTACAGATGACTGTAGCAAACTTCCCAAATTTTTTCTTGGCCTCATACTCCCAAAGGAGTGCCTGACATTTGCCAGCCTAACGATACTCACATTCTGGGAAAAACCTCACTAACCATGCATATTTATGTACCACACATGGCAAATCCTTACAATTGCAGAACATCATATCGCACTTGTCATCTTTGAGGTACAGTAAGTATTTGGATTTGAGGGTAATATTCATCCTTGCTTGCTCTCTCCCATCTGAAGTCTACGGTGCTGCTATTCCTTTCTCACATCTCCCTTCAAAGAGACATGCGACACACAGACTCAATCACTCAGCAAACATATATGCTTTGACGTTTTCATATTGCTGTTTACCTTCTAATTATTCCCCCTTCACCACAAATACAGGCCTGCCATTCCTCATCCCCTCAGTCAACGCAGTCCTTCACTCTTTAGGCCCTGCAAGACCACCATGAACAAGAATCATGTCAGCAAGCAGAAGAAAAGCCTCAGTGTGCTCTTTTGTTCATACTGCTGCCCTCTAGTAACACTTCATGGCAACTGCAGCATAGGAATGGGACTGAGAAGAGGGCTGTCCTATGCAAATAATATCCTCCCATGCACACTTTCTTCTGAGACGGTCGGCGGCTTGTGCCGTGATACTGCCTCCAACATATGGTCTTCAACCAAATTTTAAAAAAGCCCACCTGCCTTAGACGAAGGATTTTGCCACTCAAAGGAAGCACATGGGGACATCACCCTCATTTAGCAGGGTCCTAAATTGCCTGCTGTCAGCCTGTATACAGAACAAGGGCGTTCGTGAGCGTTCCTCAAAGGAAGGAGGTGGGTGATTAAATTCACAGTGCCAGGGCAGGCCCAGCCCAGCCCAGCCCAGCTCAGCCCTGCGCAGCCCAGCACGGCACAGCGCACTGCTGTGGAGGTCCATTCCTTCACATCCTGCAGCAGGCATGATGCAGACCTATTAGAGCAAAGGCTTGACTCTGCCCTTGTCTGTCTCTTAAAGGAAACAATCTTTGTAGCTTCTTATTGCACCTAATAAATGGACTCTAGCTTGCCTCAAACTTGACCCATCATTTCATTAGCCAGAGCTCATACTTGACCTTTATTTCTATCCAAGCTCCCTGACACAAAACCCCTGATTTGAGCAAGTGGCTCACACCAAAATAAAAAATCACCATCATCCAACCTATTTTACAACAAGTGTAGCCCCTTCCTCTTATTCTTGTGCTCAGTTATAACCCCCAATACCACAATTGCACTCTGCAATTTACCAAACCTAAAGGACAAAGAATGAAGACATTGATAAAGGAAGATAAGGCCTTGTCCCTATTGCACCTACTTGAGAGATAGGGCGGTTGGTAGAAGGTCATGAGGGAAAACATTTGAAATTTCGGGACACACATGCCAAAAAGAGTGTCCACTTTTCTCCTCTGTTAGCAAGTAAAAAAAAAATTTGCAAAAAAAAAAAATATTCACTTTTTGAAAATGTCCACCTTGGGATACTTCTACAGCATTGGCAGGATTCGAACCCTGGCCTGTGAGGGCTGTCCCCACCAAAGGTACAAGACTTACCTTTGAGCTATAGCTCCTTGGTGGTCTAGAGGATTACAGTAGTAACTATAAGCAACATACAGGCCTTGGTGTCCTTCCCTGCGGCATCCATTGCACATGAAAAGGATGACCATGACATAAGGACAATTTGATAGGCTACTTACATGGAAACCAGTGTGGTCCAGTGGGTAAGTGCCTGCCTTCCATCCAGGCAACCAGGGTTCAAATCCCGGGTTTGGCACCAGGTGACTGATGGTGGCAGAGCAGAGGTAAGTTGGAGGTGGCCTAAAGGGCCAATTGGTAAGTAAAATGTGTCTGTGTGTTGTGTAAGAGTGGAATCATGCCTAGTGAATGAGGGATTGCAGGTTGGTTGGTAAGTAGTGAGTGGGTGGGGTCAGAGAGGAGGGATATAGGAGGAGCTGGGTCAGAGAGGAGGGGTATAGGAGGAGCTGGGTCGGATAGGAGGAGTATAGGAGGAGCCCAGTCAGAGTGGGTGGGGTCAGAGAGGAGGGGTTCAGGAGCAGCCTAGTCAGAGTGGGTGGGGTCAGAGAGAAGGGGTATATGGGTGGGGTCAGAGAGCGGTGGAGTAGGATCCTGACTTATTGTGGGAAAGTGCAAATACTTTTTTACTGCACCCCCCTATACTCTCTGATTTCTGTTGGGAGGGGGCAGTCAAAAATGGGGGGTTCAGTATTAAAAGGTGCTTGGGCGCAACGTGAAGGCGATGAGGTGCACAGAATGGCATGGCTTCCAGGTACTTTTTGGGGGGGGCTACCATTAGTTTTTATTGCTCTGATCCTCCCTCATGGGATGTACCCCAAATGGTTAGGGGCAACGGGGGGGGGGCAAGATGCTGTTTGACAGTTTCTATTACCAACAGGGGTCACCATACGATTCTGCTGCAGTTATGGTATTGAAAGGTAAAACAAGGAGCATGTGGCTGTATTTTTGCAGGTCGGGTGCCCCAAAATGTTACTGCCAGCAGCAGCCCCCTTCCTCCCCACCCGGCAGATTGGTATAGGTACCTTTAGGACATTTCTGTTGAAAACAGAGGCTATAGCGAATCGCACTACAAAATCCGAGAGCACTAACACTTGCTAAATAAAGGTGGCATCGGAGCATACGAATGAGGCAGGGAGAGGCTACTGTTGGCAATTGGTTTGGTGGGTCATAGTGAATAACCTCGACATGCAAATAGGCAGAAGTGTGAGGATTGGCAGTGTCTGTAGAGAATTTTGGCATGCTCTTCAGTTGATTGTTTCCTCCTTACGTTGGCTATGAACTACAGAGGAAAGGCCTGGCCTTACTGTTGGGCAAAACATGTTTCATGATTTTAAGAAGTGTAGTCTGGCTGTACTGAGAGGGGCTGTACAGTACGGTAAAAGCCTGTATACCCCTGCGATGTGCATCCAACTGTCACTTGAGATTGAACAGCGAACGAAGCAGCTGGGTTACTGACTGAATGTAAATGGAAGGCACATAGGAAGGGTGCTTGTGGTCACTCAAATGATTGAAACCTGGTTGATGCACTACCAAAGCTGGGGTACCAGGAGGGAACATTTGAGGGGTATTGAGATGGTGGTGTGCAGAGGTCAACATATGTTTCAGAGACACAGAGGTACTGCGGTCCTGGTCCCACATTGGGGGTAGACAAGAGTCCCTGCTAAAGATTTCTGTGCAACTGTTATCACATTTTGTGCAGCCTGGCTCCCTCTGTAAGGATTCCCCAGTGTCTTTCGATCCTACAGATGACTGTAGCAAACTTCCCAAATTTTTTCTTGGCCTCATACTCCCAAAGGAGTGCCTGACATTTGCCAGCCTAACGATACTCACATTCTGGGAAAAACCTCACTAACCATGCATATTTATGTACCACACATGGCAAATCCTTACAATTGCAGAACATCATATCGCACTTGTCATCTTTGAGGTACCGTAAGTATTTGGATTTGAGGGTAATATTCATCCTTGCTTGCTCTCTCCCATCTGAAGTCTACGGTGCTGCTATTCCTTTCTCACATCTCCCTTCAAAGAGACACGCGACACACAGACTCAATCACTCAGCAAACATATATGCTTTGACGTTTTCATATTGCTGTTTACCTTCTAATTATTCCCCCTTCACCACAAATACAGGCCTGCCATTCCTCATCCCCTCAGTCAACGAAGTCCTTCACTCTTTAGGCCCTGCAAGACCACCATGAACAAGAATCATGTCAGCAAGCAGAAGAAAAACCTCAGTGTGCTCTTTTGTTCATACTGCTGCCCTCTAGTAACACTTCATGGCAACTGCAGCATAAGAATGGGACTGAGAAGAGGGCTGTCCTATGCAAATAATATCCTCCCATGCACACTTTCTTCTGAGACGGTCGTCGGCTTGTGCCGTGATACCACCTCCAACATATGGTCTTCAACCAAATTTTAAAAAAGCCCACCTGCCTTAGACGAAGGATTTTGCCACTCAAAGGAAGCACATGGGGACATCACCCTCATTTAGCAGGGTCCTAAATTGCCTGCTGTCAGCCTGTATACAGAACAAGGGCGTTCGTGGGCGTTCGCGAGCGTTCCTCAAAGGAAGGAGGTGGGTGATTAAATTCACAGTGCCAGGGCAGGCCCAGCCCAGCCCAGCCCAGCCCAGCCCAGCCCAGCCCAGCCCAGCCCAGTCCAGCCCAGCCCAGCCCAGCTCAGCCCTGCACAGCCCAGCCCAGCCCGGCACAGCGCACTGCTGTGGAGGTCCATTCCTTCACATCCTGCAGCAGGCATGATGCAGACCTATTAGAGCAAAGGCTTGACTCTGCCCTTGTCTGTCTTTTAAAGGAAACAATCTTTGTAGCTTCTTATTGCACCTAATAAATGGACTCTAGCTTGCCTCAAACTTGACCCATCATTTCATTAGCCAGAGCTCATACTTGACCTTTATTTCTATCCAAGCTCACTGACACAAAACCCCTGATTTGAGCAAGTGGCTCACACCAAAATCAAAAATCACCATCATTCTACCTATTTTACAACAAGTGTAGCCCCTTCCTCTTATTCTTGTGCTCAGTTATAACCCCAATACCACAATTGCACTCTGCAATTCACCAAACTTAAAGGACAAAGAATGAAGACATTGATAAAGGAAGATAAGGCCTTGTCCCTATTGCACCTACTTGAGAGATAGGGCGGTTGGTAGAAGGTTATGAGGGAAAACATTTGAAATTTCGTGACACACATGCCAAAAAGAGTGTCCACTTTTCTCCTCTGTTACCAAGTAAAAAAAAATTTGCAAAAAAAAAAACACTATTCACTTTTTGAAAATTTCCACCTTGGGATACTTCTACAGCATTGGCAGGATTCGAACCCTGGCCTGTGAGGGCTGTCCCCACCAAAGGTACAAGACTTACCTTTGAGCTATAGCTCCTTGGTGGTCTAGAGGATTGCAGTAGTAACTATAAGCAACATACAGGCCTTGGTGTCCTTCCCTGCGGCATCCATTGCACATGAAAAGGATGACCATGACATAAGGACAATTTCATAGGCTACTTACATGGAAACCAGTGTGGTCCAGTGGGTAAGTGCCTGCCTTCCATCCAGGCAACCAGGGTTCAAATCCCGGGTTCGGCACCAGGTGACTGATGGTGGCAGAGCAGAGGTAAGTTGGAGGTGGGCCTAAAGGGCCAATTGGTAAGTAAAATGTGTCTGTGTGTTGTGTAAGAGTGGAATCATGCCTAGTGAATGAGGGATTGCAGGTTGGTTGGTAAGTAGTGAGTGGGTGGGGTCAGAGGGGAGGGGTATCGGAGGAGCTGGGTGAGAGAGGAGGGGTATAGGAGGAGCTCGGTCGGAGAGGAGGGGTATAGGAGGAGCCTAGTCAGAGTGGGTGGGGTCAGAGTGGAGAGGTTCAGGAGCAGCCTAGTCAGAGTGGGTGGGGTCAGAGAGGAGGGGTATAGGTGGAGCTGGGTCAGAGAGGAGGGGTATAGGAGGAGCTCGGTCGGAGAGGAGGGGTATAGGAGCAGCCTAGTCAGAGTGGGTGGGGTCAGAGAGGAGGGGTTCAGGAGGAGCCAAGTCAGAGTGGGTGGGGTCAGAGAGGAGGGGTATATGGGTGGGGTCAGAGAGCAGAGGAGTAGGTGGAGTAGGATCCTGACTTATTGTGGGTAAGTGCAAATACTTTTTTACTGCACCCCCCTATACTCTCTGATTTCTGTTGGGAGGGGGCAGTCAAAAATGGGGGGTTCAGTATTAAAAGGTGCTTGGGCGCAACGTGAAGGCGATGAGGTGCACAGAATGGCATGGCTTCCAGGTACTTTTTGGGGGGGCTACCATTAGTTTTTATTGCTCTGATCCTCCCTCATGGGGTGTACCCCAAATGGTTAGGGGCAACGGGGGGGGGAGGCAAGAAGCTGTTTGACAGTTTCTATTACCAACAGGGGTCACCATACGATTCTGCTGCAGTTATGGTATTGAAAGGTAAAACAAGGAGCATGTGGCTGTATTTTTGCAGGTCGGGTGCCCCAAAATGTTACTGCCAGCAGCAGCAGCCCCCTTCCTCCCCACCCGGCAGATTGGTATAGGTACCTTTAGGACATTTCTTTTGAAAACAGAGGCTATAGCGAATCGCACTACAAAATCCGAGAGCACTAACACTTGCTAAATAAAGGTGGCATCGGAGCATACGAATGAGGCAGGGAGAGGCTACTGTTGGCAATTGGTTTGGTGGGTCATAGTGAATAACCTCGACATGCAAATAGGCAGAAGTGTGAGGATTGGCAGTGTCTGTAGAGAATTTTGGCATGCTCTTCAGTTGATTGTTTCCTCCTTACGTTGGCTATGAACTACAGAGGAAAGGCCTGGCCTTACTGTTGGGCAAAACATGTTTCATGATTTAAAGAAGTGTAGTCTGGCTGTACTGAGAGGGGCTGTACAGTACAGTAAATGCCTGTATACCCCTGCGATGTGCATCCAACTGTCACTTGAGATTGAACAGCGAACGAAGCAGCTGGGTTACTGACTGAATGTAAATGGAAGGCACATAGGAAGGGTGCTTGTGGTCACTCAAATGATTGAAACCTGGTTGATGCACTACCAAAGCTGGGGTACCAGGAGGGAACATTTGAGGGGTATTGAGATGGTGGTGTGCAGAGGTCAACATATGTTTCAGAGACACAGAGGTACTGCGGTCCTGGTCCCACATTGGGGGTAGACAAAAGTCCCTGCTAAAGATTTCTGTCCAACTGTTATCACATTTTGTGCAGCCTGGCTCCCTCTGTAAGGATTCCCCAGTGTCTTTCGATCCTACAGATGACTGTAGCAAACTTCCCAAATTTTTTCTTGGCCTCATACTCCCAAAGGAGTGCCTGACATTTGCCAGCCTAACGATACTCACATTCTGGGAAAAACCTCACTAACCATGCATATTTATGTACCACACATGGCAAATCCTTACAATTGCAGAACATCATATCGCACTTGTCATCTTTGAGGTACTGTAAGTATTTGGATTTGAGGGTAATATTCATCCTTGCTTGCTCTCTCCCATCTGAAGTCTACGGTGCTGCTATTCCTTTCTCACATCTCCCTTCAAAGAGACACGCGACACACAGACTCAATCACTCAGCAAACATATATGCTTTGACGTTTTCATATTGCTGTTTACCTTCTAATTATTCCCCCTTCACCACAAATACAGGCCTGCCATTCCTCATCCCCTCAGTCAACGCAGTCCTTCACTCTTTAGGCCCTGCAAGACCACCATGAACAAGAATCATGTCAGCAAGCAGAAGAAAAACCTCAGTGTGCTCTTTTGTTCATACTGCTGCCCTCTAGTAACACTTCATGGCAACTGCAGCATAAGAATGGGACTGAGAAGAGGGCTGTCCTATGCAAATAATATCCTCCCATGCACACTTTCTTCTGAGACGGTCGGCGGCTTGTGCCGTGATACCACCTCCAACATATGGTCTTCAACCAAATTTTAAAAAAGCCCACCTGCCTTAGACGAAGGATTTTGCCACTCAAAGGAAGCACATGGGGACATCACCCTCATTTAGCAGGGTCCTAAATTGCCTGCTGTCAGCCTGTATACAGAACAAGGGCGTTCGTGGGCGTTCGTGAGCGTTCCTCAAAGGAATGAGGTGGGTGATTAAATTCACAGTGCCAGGGCAGGCCCAGCCCAGCTCAGCCCTGCACAGCCCAGCCCAGCCCGGCACAGCGCACTGCTGTGGAGGTCCGTTCCTTCACATCCTGCAGCAGGCATGATGCAGACCTATTAGAGCAAAGGCTTGACTCTGCCCTTGTCTGTCTCTTAAAGGAAACAATCTTTGTAGCTTCTTATTGCACCTAATAAATGGACTCTAGCATGCCTCAAACTTGACCCATCATTTCATTAGCCAGAGCTCATACTTGACCTTTATTTCTATCCAAGCTCACTGACACAAAACCCCTGATTTGAGCAAGTGGCTCACACCAAAATAAAAAATCACCATCATCCAACCTATTTTACAACAAGTGTAGCCCCTTCCTCTTATTCTTGTGCTCAGTTATAACCCCCAATACCACAATTGCACTCTGCAATTCACCAAACTTAAAGGACAAAGAATGAAGACATTGATAAAGGAAGATAAGGCCTTGTCCCTATTGCACCTACTTGAGAGATAGGGCGGTTGGTAGAAGGTCATGAGGGAAAACATTTGAAATTTCGGGACACACATGCCAAAAAGAGTGCCCACTTTTCTCCTCTGTTACCAAGTAAAAAAAAAATTTGCAAAAAAAAAAAACTATTCACTTTTTGAAAATGTCCACCTTGGGATACTTCTACAGCATTGGCAGGATTCGAACCCTGGCCTGTGAGGGCTGTCCCCACCAAAGGTACAAGACTTACCTTTGAGCTATAGCTCCTTGTTGGTCTAGAGGATTGCAGTAGTAACTATAAGCAACATACAGGCCTTGGTGTGCTTCCCTGCGGCATCCATTGCACATGAAAAGGATGACCATGACATAAGGACAATTTGATAGGCTACTTACATGGAAACCAGTGGGTAAGTGCCTGCCTTCCATCCAGGCAACCAGGGTTCAAATCCCGGGTTCGGCACAAGGTGACTGATGGTGGCAGAGCAGAGGTAAGTTGGAGGTGGGCCTAAAGGGCCAATTGGTAAGTAAAATGTATCTGTGTGTTGTGTAAGAGTGGAATCATGCCTCATGAATGAGGGATTGCAGATTGGTTGGTAAGTAGTGAGTGGGTGGTGTCAGAGTGGAGGGGTATAGGAGGAGCTTGGTCGGAGAGGAGGGGTATAGGAGGAGCCTAGTCAGAGTGGGTGGGGTCAGAGAGGAGGGGTTCAGGAGGAGCTGGGTGAGAGAGGAGGGGTATAGGAGGAGCTCGGTCGGAGAGGAGGGGTATAGGAGGAGCCAAGTCAGAGTGGGTGGGGTCAGAGAGGAGGGGTATAGGAGGAGCTGGGTGAGAGAGGAGGGGTATAGGAGGAGCTCGGTCGGAGAGGAGGGGTATAGGAGGAGCCAAGTCAGAGTGGGTGTGGCCAGAGAGGAGGGGTATATGGGTGGGGTCAGAGAGCAGAGGAATAGGTGGAGTAGGATCCTGACTTATTGTGGGAAAGTGCAAATACTTTTTTACTGCACCCCCCTATACTCTCTGATTTCTGTTGGGAGGGGGCAGTCAAAAATGGGGGGTTCAATATTAAAAGGTGCTTGGGCGCAGCGTGAAGGCGATGAGGTGCACAGAATGGCATGGCTTCCAGGTACTTTTTGGGGGGGCTACCATTAGTTTTTATTGCTCTGATCCTCCCTCATGGGGTGTACCCCAAATGGTTAGGGGCAACGGGGGGGGGGAGGCAAGAAGCTGTTTGACAGTTTCTATTACCAACAGGGGTCACCATACAATTCTGCTGCAGTTATGGTATTGAAAGGTAAAACAAGGAGCATGTGGCTGTATTTTTGCAGGTCGGGTGCCCCAAAATGTTACTGCCAGCAGCAGCAGCCCCCTTCCTCCCCACCCGGCAGATTGGTATAGGTACCTTTAGGACATTTCTGTTGAAAACAGAGGCTATAGCGAATCGCACTACAAAATCCGAGAGCACTAGCACTTGCTAAATAAAGGTGGCATCGGAGCATACGAATGAGGCAGGGAGAGGCTACTGTTGGCAATTGGTTTGGTGGGTCATAGTGAATAACCTCGACATGCAAATAGGCAGAAGTGTGAGGATTGGGAGTGTCTGTAGAGAATTTTGGCATGCTCTTCAGTTGATTGTTTCCTCCTTACGTTGGCTATGAACTACAGAGGAAAGGCCTGGCCTTACTGTTGGGCAAAACATGTTTCATGATTTAAAGAAGTGTAGTCTGGCTGTACTGAGAGGGGCTGTACAGTACGGTAAATGCCTGTATACCCCTGCGATGTGCATCCAACTGTCACTTGAGATTGAACAGCGAACGAAGCAGCTGGGTTACTGACTGAATGTAAATGGAAGGCACATAGGAAGGGTGCTTGTGGTCACTCAAATGATTGAAACCTGGTTGATGCACTACCAAAGCTGGGGTACCAGGAGGGAACATTTGAGGGGTATTGAGATGGTGGTGTGCAGAGGTCAACATATGTTTCAGAGACACAGAGGTACTGCGGTCCTGGTCCCACATTGGGGGTAGACAAAAGTCCCTGCTAAAGATTTCTGTCCAACTGTTATCACATTTTGTGCAGCCTGGCTCCCTCTGTAAGGATTCCCCAGTGTCTTTCGATCCTACAGATGACTGTAGCAAACTTCCCAAATTTTTTCTTGGCCTCATACTCCCAAAGGAGTGCCTGACATTTGCCAGCCTAACGATACTCACATTCTGGGAAAAACCTCACTAACCATGCATATTTATGTACCACACATGGCAAATCCTTACAATTGCAGAATATCATATCGCACTTGTCATCTTTGAGGTACTGTAAGTATTTGGATTTGAGGGTAATATTCATCCTTGCTTGCTCTCTCCCATCTGAAGTCTACGGTGCTGCTATTCCTTTCTCACATCTCCCTTCAAAGAGACACGCGACACACAGACTCAATCACTCAGCAAACATATATGCTTTGACGTTTTCATATTGCTGTTTACCTTCTAATTATTCCCCCTTCACCACAAATACAGGCCTGCCATTCCTCATCCCCTCAGTCAACGCAGTCCTTCACTCTTTAGGCCCTGCAAGACCACCATGAACAAGAATCATGTCAGCAAGCAGAAGAAAAACCTCAGTGTGCTCTTTTGTTCATACTGCTGCCCTCTAGTAACACTTCATGGCAACTGCAGCATAAGAATGGGACTGAGAAGAGGGCTGTCCTATGCAAATAATATCCTCCCATGCACACTTTCTTCTGAGACGGTCGGCGGCTTGTGCCGTGATACCACCTCCAACATATGGTCTTCAACCAAATTTAAAAAAAGCCCACCTGCCTTAGACGAAGGATTTTGCCACTCAAAGGAAGCACATGGGGACATCACCCTCATTTAGCAGGGTCCTAAATTGCCTGCTGTCAGCCTGTATACAGAACAAGGGCGTTCGTGAGCGTTCCTCAAAGGAAGGAGGTGGGTGATTAAATTCACAGTGCCAGGGCAGGCCCTGCCCAGCCCAGCCCAGCCCAGCCCAGCCCAGCCCAGCCCAGCCCTGCACAGCCCAGCCCAGCCCGGCACAGCGCACTGCTGTGGAGGTCCGTTCCTTCACATCCTGCAGCAGGCATGATGCAGACCTATTAGAGCAAAGGCTTGACTCTGCCCTTGTCTGTCTCTTAAAGGAAACAATCTTTGTAGCTTCTTATTGCACCTAATAAATGGACTCTAGCATGCCTCAAACTTGACCCATCATTTCATTAGCCAGAGCTCATACTTGACCTTTATTTCTATCCAAGCTCACTGACACAAAACCCCTGATTTGAGCAAGTGGCTCACACCAAAATAAAAAATCACCATCATCCAACCTATTTTACAACAAGTGTAGCCCCTTCCTCTTATTCTTGTGCTCAGTTATAACCCCCAATACCACAATTGCACTCTGCAATTCACCAAACTTAAAGGACAAAGAATGAAGACATTGATAAAGGAAGATAAGGCCTTGTCCCTATTGCACCTACTTGAGAGATAGGGCGGTTGGTAGAAGGTCATGAGGGAAAACATTTGAAATTTCGGGACACACATGCCAAAAAGAGTGCCCACTTTTCTCCTCTGTTACCAAGTAAAAAAAAAATTTGCAAAAAAAAAAACTATTCACTTTTTGAAAATTTCCACCTTGGGATACTTCTACAGCATTGGCAGGATTCGAACCCTGGCCTGTGAGGGCTGTCCCCACCAAAGGTACAAGACTTACCTTTGAGCTATAGCTCCTTGTTGGTCTAGAGGATTGCAGTAGTAACTATAAGCAACATACAGGCCTTGGTGTCCTTCCCTGCGGCATCCATTGCACATGAAAAGGATGACCATGACATAAGGACAATTTGATAGGCTACTTACATGGAAACCAGTGTGGTCCAGTGGGTAAGTGCCTGCCTTCCATCCAGGCAACCAGGGTTCAAATCCCGGGTTCGGCACCAGGTGACTGATGGTGGCAGAGCAGAGGTAAGTTGGAGGTGGGCCTAAAGGGCCAATTGGTAAGTAAAATGTGTCTGTGTGTTGTGTAAGAGTGGAATCATGCCTCGTGAATGAGGGATTGCAGATTGGTTGGTAAGTAGTGAGTGGGTGGTGTCAGAGGAGAGGGGTATAGGAGGAGCTTGGTCGGAGAGGAGGGGTATAGGAGGAGCCAAGTCAGAGTGGGTGGGGTCAGAGAGGAGGGGTTCAGGAGGAGCAGGGTGAGAGAGGAGGGGTATAGGAGGAGCTCGGTCGGAGAGGAGGGGTATAGGAGGAGCCAAGTCAGAGTGGGTGGGGTCAGAGAGGAGGGGTATAGGAGGAGCTGGGTGAGAGAGGAGGGGTATAGGAGGAGCTGGGTCGGAAAGGAGGGGTATAGGAGGAGCCTAGTCAGACTAGGTGAGGTCAGAGAGGAGGGGTATATGGGTGGGTCAGAGAGCAGAGGAATAGGTGGAGTAGGATCCTGACTTATTGTGGGGAAGTGCAAATACTTTTTTACTGCACCCCCCCTATACTCTCTGATTTCTGTTGGGAGGGGGCAGTCAAAAATGGGGGGTTCAGTATTAAAAGGTGCTTGGACGCAACGTGAAGGCGATGAGGTGCACAGAATGGCATAGCTTCCAGGTACTTTTTGGGGGGCTACCATTAGTTTCTATTGCTCTGATCCTCCCTCATGGGGTGTACCCCAAATGGTTAGGGGCAACGGGGGGGAGGCAAGAAGCTGTTTGACAGTTTCTATTACCAACAGGGGTCACCATACGATTCTGCTGCAGTTATGGTATTGAAAGGTAAAACAAGGAGCATGTGGCTGTATTTTTGCAGTTGGGGTGCCCCAAAATGTTACTGCCAGCAGCAGCCCCCTTCCTCTCCACCCGGCAGATTGGTATAGGTACCTTTAGGACATTTCTGTTGAAAACAGAGGCTATAGCGGATCACACTACAAAATCCGAGAGCACTAACACTTGCTAAATAAAGGTGGCATCGGAGCATACGAATGAGGCAGGGAGAGGCTACTGTTGGCAATTGGTTTGGTGGGTCATAGTGAATAACCTCGGCATGCAAATAGGCAGAAGTGTGAGGATTGGCAGTGTCTGTAGAGAATTTTGGCATGCTCTTCAGTTGATTTTTTCCTCCTTACGTTGGCTATAATAATAATGATGTTACCTTTTCACCGAACCACCAATTTACGGTGCGTTGATTTCCACACTGAAACAGTGTCAGGCAGACTTGATGATAATTTGGGCCAAATTTTTCAATTGATAATTAATTATGTTAACTGTGAAATTTTTTGTCTTAGTTATATTTTAGGTGTGGATTGTGGCTTTTGTTGGGGTATAGGGTGGGAAGTCAATACATTTTAATTTAGTAATATTTTTTTGTTGAAATTAAATATTAAATTGATAATTATATTAATTATGCACCAATCTTTTGTTAAGTTCAATTTTAGGAGTGTGTTGTGCATTTTGTAGGGGTGTATTGTGAGAAGTACATGAATTATAAATAAGTAATCATTAATTTTTAATTATTGATAATTAGGTAATTAATAAATATGTATGTTAATAGTGTACATATTTTTGGGTAATGTTAGGATCTAGGTGTGGGTTAGGGGTATAGGGTGGTGAATGACTAAATGAGAATTATTTATTAAATATGTTTTTGTTCATAATTAACATTAAAATAATATTTATTTAAATGAAAATATTGATATAAATTGTGTAATACATAATTTCTGGGGTGTGTGTTGTAGTTTGTGTATGTGTAAAGGGTGTATAGGAAATAAATTATACTTGATAGTAAAGGTAATGTATAATAATTACATAAATAAAAAATGATTATGTGAAATATGTACATAAAATATTGTTATATTATATATTAGGTGTGAGTTGTTGAAGTTGTACGAGTAAATGGTGGGAAGTTAATTAAACATTGTTAATTTAGTATTACTTAATTGTGAATAATAAATGTTTCATTGAAATTCAATTATGAAAATGCTGAAAATTATATTTTCAATTTATATGTTTGGTGTGAGTTGTTTTATTTGTAGGGATAAATGGAGGGGTGTTAATTATCTATAATTATTTTAGGAATACATTATTATTATTAATACTTTAACTAATATTTTATTAAGTAATATTTGTAAATAATATTTTAAATAACATTTTCAGATTTCTATTTTGTTGAAGTATAGGGTAGAATATAACTTAACTTGTAGCAAAATTAAATATTGGTAGTTACGTTATAATAAATTATGTTATTTATTACTTTATGTGTTAATTATGTTGTGTTTTTCAAATGTAAATAATATTTTATTTCTTAGTTGTTATGTTGAGAGTATATTTTTGAATTTTAATGATAATAATATTTGTAGTTATGTATGATATGTATTTAACATTGTAATACATATTTATTTTATTTAATTTTTAAAATAAAATACATTTGTATTTCTTTTTTTTTCACGTATTTATATTTTGTATTATTTACTATGTCTGTGAAATTATTTTATTATGTTGCACTGACTGGAATGTGAATAGTAAGTTTTACCCATCCGCAATCCAACACTATCCTTACTGCCGCAATGAATGGATTTAAACACTTTACGTGTTGTTGGACTAAATGTAGTGAAAATAATAAATTGCACTACTTCGCTATCCAATGTTTTTTTTACTGTTACACTTCCAAGCCTGGTGGTTTGAGGGCTACCAAACTCGTGGTGGCATGGCAGTCCAGCCACCGCCGCACTAGCAGTCCAGCTGCCACATTACGAGTTGGGCGGATGGACCACCCTGGGACAGCGGTTAAGGAACCTACATTCCCTGATGACGGAAATGCGGGTTAGAGGCTGCAAAATACTTGGCGGGACCGCTGTTGTCCCACCAGGCATATTACGAGTTTCCTCTCTGCCAGCAGTGACATGGAGGTTCCTGAACACTGTGGTGGGGAGGAAACAAAGGAGGCCCTACTGTGCCACCTATGCCTCCCCCGCATTTGGATGCAGACAGGGGGCATAACATGTGCCTTCCTGTTACATGCACACCAGTTCCTGCACAGCATGAACTTTAACGTCCGTGGTGTGCATGAACCTTGTGTGGTGTTCCAATTGTGGTTCCTTTTTCAAAGGTACAACCGCCTTTGAAAGAGGCACCACAGCGGGACCACCACGCCTCCTGCCAGACTACTTTTAAGTCCTAATCTGGAGGACTGTGAGTCTTAGTGGTGTGAAAGCAATGGGGGCACAGCCCCACCGATCCTGCATTGCCAAAACTTGTAATTGGACCCTTGGTGGAGTAGGAATAGTATATTTTACCCCTCCACAATCTAACACCTTCCCTATTGTTGCATTGAGTGTAGTGGAAATAGTAAAACATATTCCTCCGAAAATTAATAATTACTCTACCTTTGCAGTGACTGTAGTGGAAATAGTAAATGTTGCCTACTGCTGCATTGCTTGAAGTGGGAGTACTACATTTTATTCATACTTAGTCTAACACTTTGCATACTTTTGCATACATTGTAGTGGATATAATAAATGTATTAAATGTAAAATGTTATAATTTATTTTATATTGTTACAATTTATTTAATTATGTTTAAAAAATATATAATATTTATAATTATTAATGTCTTTAGTGTGTAAAATGTTTTTAGTAAATTATAAGTTATCATCATCATCATCATTGTAAGCTTTATTTGACCGTAAATGTCATAAAAGCATTTCACAATAAAACTATGTATCACAAGTTTGAAAATGATCAATTTAATAAAGTATATGTTATAAAAATGAATTAAAAGCATTAAAAAGCTTATCTAAGTGTTTTTGATAAGAATTGTTGCTGATAAATGATACAATTTAAAAAGTTCCAGTTGGAATAGGTATACCACTTTGGTATTAATGGCAAGAGCCTACAATCGTCTTTTTACTGCGAGTATCTTAGTTCTAATTGTCCACATCCATCTTAAACACTTTGCCATTGACACTGCATACAATACAAAGGGATCAGTACACAATATTTGCATTGCTACACTCGACAGGTGTGTGCCCCTTTTCCTGAAAATCGGTGCCAGCCAAGCTTTGTGTGGTGAAACATATGCAGGGTAAATAAATAGCACTTGTACATATGTTTCTTCCGTGTTAGTACAGTTTGGGCACTTATTATCGGCTATGGCGGACCATGTAGCTGTAAAAGACTTCAGCGGTAAACAACCTGCTCTAAACTGGAAATACAGTGTGCAGTCTAATGGCTTAGTGATTACATACCAGTAGTTCACGTCATACAGACTTGATTTTATTTCTAAGAACTTTTCTGTCAATATAGCAGCTTCACACGTTCTATTAGCTTCTTGCATGATCACTTCCCAATACCTTTGCTTGATTATGTTTTTTGGTGGAAACTCAGTTCTACTAGGGTCTGCCCACAGTAATGGCATACCCATACTGGTTAGCGAAATTCTAATGTCATGCAACCAATTGATTTTGTGGAAGTGATCTGCCTCCATTACGTCTTTAAGACCTTCTGCAAAAATGGCCAGTTCTGGTGTGGACCAGATCCTGCGCCAGTTAAGAATGGGGCGTAGTCTTGCTAGGTCAAATATGGCTTTTCTGCCCAAATCATAGGACAGGGGGAACAAGGGAGTGCTTTGCGGCAAGCCTGTACTCACTCGTAAGAACTAGTTCTCAGATACAGCTAGAGGGCCCACATTTTCAAAGCCCCATAACTCGGCACCGTACAGAGCTGAGCTCCGTATCATAGAGCTGTAGATCTGCAGCACCAGGGTCATCACTTAGTCAGTGATGTTTTGAACTCCTCATTCATGATGCCGGACAGTTGTCTATGCTTTAAGGTCATGGTGTCAATATATGTCCTCCATCTGAGTCATTTGTGCATGGTAATGCCTAAATAGGCAAATGTGTCAACCTGCTCCAAGGGGTGCCCCTCCATTACCACACGCCCCTTAAATGACATGTGTTGGTTAAAAGTCATAAACTTCGTTTTTGCAGTGTTGACCTTTAGACCACGCAGAGTGCCAAATTCTTCCAAATGTTGCAGCGCACGCTTTAACCCACTCAGGGGCATATTACCAAGGGCATTTTTGCCGCTAGAGCAGTGATTTTTTTATCTCCCTGTCAGCAAGCTGTCACTAACAGGCGTTAGCGACAGTTTTCTGGCAATAGCAGCCGGTTTTCCTGTTTCCTTGCATGCCAGCGATAATTATCGCTGTTGAGATGCAAGGTAGGCGTTCCCAGCTAAAAGCGGCTGAAAAAACAACTTCCCCCTATTAGCAAAGCAGGCGAAGCGATTAAAAAAGTTGCACTAAGTGCGATTATCGCTAGAATTTAACACCTACTAAAAACATGACTTACCTGTTTCTTCAATGGGATGTGGATTGTCAGGCTAAGTCCACCATGGCGTTAATGCGTGAATATCGCTGGATTTCCAGAGATATTCACACATTTCGCCGCTATTGCTGGATATTTTATCACATTGGAGATAAACGTTGCTAATAGCGTGTTATTTCCGCAATAATATCCAGTGATGGGCAGTGATGACAAAAAACGCGCTAAGCGCATTTTGCAATATTTATCACAAGTTGTTGCTAATATCCCCCTGAGTGTTTTAGATAATATGAGCATGCCTTCCACAAACATTAATATCAGAATTGTTTACCTGCTAGGACTGGGGCGTCTGTGGGAAAGGAAGCTAACAATCTGACAATGTTGTGTAGGCGCCAGGACACAGCCTTGGCGTACTCCCATCTCGACTGGGAATCAGTCAGTCAGATTTCCATGAACCTCCCAGATAATTTGGGCAAAGTTATTATTGTGGAGGTGAACAATTAAAAAAAGTAGTGTTTTGCAAATTAATTCAAACATAGCGAAATGGAGTCAAAGAACTGGTGAGAATAATAATGAAGATTGCTATGTACTATTTCAATCCGATGTACAAGACAATTATTTACACTTATTATTCATCTGCCCAGTATATGCCATGCCAAGGCAAAAATGGATTAAACCCATTTGTCAAAACCTGGGAACTAGGTCTTGGCTTGAGGTGCAAAAAATAATAAAAGCTGACACTTCACAGAAAATTGTTTTTAGTGTTAGCAGATATTTGTTTGCTGTGGGTATACTAAGAGGAAAAAATGGTTTGAAATTTTAATGTTCGAAATTAAATGTGTTGTCCTGTTATCTAATATGCACGTTTCTACATCTACACTTTATAACTGTTCAGCGATCAGGTGGACCATATTGCTGCGTACACTACATCTTGCTCAAGTTCGCTTACACGCCTTTTAAAGCAGCTGAACTTTTGTTGCTGTTTAGATTCTATGAGAGAAAGCTTTATTCCTTTACATGTACTCTTCTAGTATTTGTATCTTCCCAACACAACCTGGATTTTACATTCTCTTCATGTTATAATTACATGGGACTATAAGCTTAGCATTTCTATTATATTTTACTTGATATATATTGATTGCTGGTATTTTATTCTAAATGTAAATATTTTAGTATTTGCATTAGTCTAAGGCGGCACCATTGGAATGTTTTGTATTTTAACTGTGTTTTATAAACTTACATGTATGAATTTCATAATATGTATCTTTTATGGGGTTTTCCAAACCGAAATAAAGATGAATGAATGAATGAAAACAGGTATATCAGGGAGCAGCCCAAGCTCCTGCAGTTCCCTCCACAATTTGGGCTGTGAGACTAAGTCAAAGGCAGACTTGAGGTCAACAAAGGCGCATAAATGCTGCCTTTTCCAAGTGTCACCATCCGCCAATAGATTAGAATAAATCAGAAGACCTGGTCAATAGTTCTGAAATGAGGCCGAAAACCTGCCTGAGGGGACTCAGGATGTCATTATCATCAATCCAGGTTTGAATTTTTGCTAAAACAAGTCAGGCCACGACTTTCTCGATTGAGTCTATGAGGATTATTGGCCTTTAGTTCCCAGGTGAGGATGTATCTCTTTTTTTGTAAATCGGGATGATCTCCGCCCCTTGCTCGGTATCCTGTAACGGGGCTCGATTAACAACAGCATTTGCTAGAAGCATTATATACTGGCTTCATTTGGCCTTATTCCACAGAAAGATGTCAGTGGGCACTTCGTCGATGCCCGGGGCTCTCCCGCTGGTGATAGAGCTCAATGCAGCTGTTACATCAACTAAATTAAAAAATGTGTCAGTTGAATTGAAATAAACCTGGGGAGGACCATGACCCTTGTTATCATTATCTGCATATTGGTCTGAGAAAAACTTTACCCACATTTCGGGGTCGACAAACCTTTGGGGAGATTGCCCTGGGCCACCCGCACCCCCATACAGGCACCAAAACAGTTGCATGTACCTCTCATTACATGCTTCTTGTAGGTCCAGCCATCTTTTCCCATCCCACACCTTTTTTGCTGACAGAATCGCCTACTTATAAATCTTCCTTGAGTGTTGGACTCTAGGCTGATCTCCTGATCTTATTTTCCCCCCTCTGTGCTCTACGCACTTTTTTGTACTCATTATTATACCTGTGTGGATGTAGTTGAATTCTCTTGGCCTTAGACCTGTGGGAAATGTGGATGTGTGAGCATATTTGATCAAAAAAAGTGTTGTGTAATGATTTTATTTCGTTCAATGGACTAGAATCACGGTGAGAAGACAACATCTGGGTTAGAGGGTGTTCCAAATCAGAATTGTTCATTGATAATATGTCAGGCTGTTCAATTACCATTAGCCATTTGAGATGTTGCATATCATTAGTCAGTGCCAATTCACTTGTCAGGGGTAGGTTTGGGGCTTGTGGTTGCTCTTGTAAATCCTTAAATGTGAGTATGCTACAAAGTGGATTGTGGTTGCACTTGGTTCTATCCATTGAGGTTCCGTGACAATCGTAAGTGGTGTTTTCGACTCGCACGAATATGGTCGAGTCTGGTATTTATGAACCGCAAATGACGAGTTTAGTGGGTGTATGCAGTTTCGCTGTGTTAACCTAAACCGTTCGTCTGTTGCGTGGGTTTTTCTATCTGTACCCACGGGTTCCATCTTAGATATGGCATCCATTTTGTCTCTTGCCCTCAAGTAGCCAGCGAACGGACGTTGTCCGCTTCGCGACCCTGGGATTTCCAAGATATCTACGGAAGACACATGTCCTTTTGAAAATATCTTTATGACGAGGGGGATGATACTGTAAGGCAGATGGCCCCGCTCGAGGCTCATCTCGCTGTGTCGGTTTATTGTCTCAGCTGTGCATCTCATTAGGCACGTCCCTTTGATGCCTGTAGCTCGTGTTTCTCGATACCTCCCCTTTTACACCCTTTCCAATTCCCCACTGTCTCCATCTTCCTCCGCACCTGTCCTTGTTCCTTCTTTGATCTGTTTTATTGTTGATTGGAATGTATTAATGGTGGGAAGATGGGTTTTTACAGTTGGGAACCGCCAAATGTTTCCGCACTTATGTTCCGGACCTTGAATGTATCAAAGTGACCAAAGCGACCCCTCTCGGGGATAACTATGGGAACCAAGCCATAAACCTTTGTGTGCCATATAACCCTATGGAAGAAACTTGTATAAAAGGAGCGACCCATTTGTAGCAATTTGAAGCAGTCTCCCCAAGTAGCACGCGTTGTACTTGCCGTGACTTCTGTGTTCCCTGCAGTAAATAAAGCTTGAATCTTTGACGCCGAAGGAAGTGTCCCGTGTCTCTGTCACTTGTACGCCGGAGCAGGTTACCCACGAAGGTTTCAGGTGTTGTCCCCTGGCACCGCTGGGTCTTAAATAACCCAGTCCTTCAGTTGGCGCCCCACGTGGGGCTGCATCAGTGGTACCGGTCCAAGCCCGACGATCGTGAGGAACTTCGTGTGAAATCTCCGAGGGAAGGTGCACTCCGCTTCATCGATCCTGTTGTCGAAATAAGTGGCCCGAAGACTTTTCCCACGAAGATTCCCGCCTCCTGACGGCTGCGACGGACTGCTGCCCTGACTGTAGACCTGTTTTGGCGCCTGGCGTAGACCTTGGTATAGCGAGACGATTGACGGGCCTTCCTGGTGACGCCATCGATCTTTGAGTTAAGTATTTGTGGGTCGCTCCCAGAGTTCTTGGTTGTGGTTACTTAGTTGTTGCATGGTTCCATTGCATTTGTGGTTCTTGGTACTTTGTTGTGATATTTGACGACTGCAGACGCCAAAAACCGAGGGTTTTTGCTCTTTGCTGGGACTTGGTAAATCCCGTAACCCTTGAAGTTTGTGAAACACGGCTAGTGTGCAAGATGCCTGGTCGCTGTACTTTGTTTAGTTGTTTCAGACGTTGTGGTACGGATTCCCGACTGGAGGACTCGTGTCCGATACCTCCGGTTGGAACTCCCACTTATGAGCTCTACAGCAAACATGGGCTAGGCCCGATTACTTTTAATGACTATTGGATTCGGTATACTAAGAAGGATGGTGCCCTTAGTTGGCAACCTCATGGTAGCTTTGAGACTCCAATTTTAGATAATCTAGAGGCTAAATTATTTGTGAAAAAGTCAAGGCCGGCCATGTTTGATGCCTTTCGGTTGTGGCGTAAAGAAGCCCGACAGAAAGAGATCAGACAGACTAAACGTAATCAGAGAGATGGTGTTGCTACCATTGTAAAGAAAGCAGAGCAGTTTCAGCGTGATAAGGAGGATAAGGAAAAGGAAGTGTTTAATAGGCTACAGCGTATGTCCATAGATAAATGCTATCCTGCTTTGCCCACGGAGTCGGATAAGAAGGAAGAACCAGTTGAGGATCCTCTAATGTCTTATCTTCTGAAATCGCCACCTCCGTATGTACAGGGTACCGCCGCTCCAGTGGTTCCCCCTGTACCTGTTCCTCCACCTGTTCTTCAGCCTGTTCCTCAACCTGCACCCGTTCTTCCGACTGTTCCTGCTCCTTTGCCTACTGCTATTCCTACTGCTCCTCCACTTCCGCATACTCTTGCATCCGCTACTGTTCCTACTCTACTAACTCCTGTTGTTGCTTCTGTCTCTACTCCTTCTCTTGTTAGTCCCTTGTGCTATACTTCTTCATCTACTCGTAGTCGTACTTCTCCTGTTGCGGCTAACTTCTTTCATTCTCTTGGACCTGTTCTTGGGTCCGCTGGTTCAGATGGTCCTCAGAGACGTAGTCAGCTTCCCGGTAACAGGGAACGCGCTTCACTATACAACATGGCGATGGGTTGGATGATGCATCCTCTTAGAAATCCTCCACGTGTTGTACTTGATACGTTCTGTCAATTCAATGTACCGACACAAAGATTTGTTTTCGAAGAAATGTGCAAAGTTTTGCGCGATCAGATAACGGCTGAGGCACCTGACGAGGTGTTGACCGCTTTGTCTGATCTACAGCTTCAGTTCTCGAACGGACTGATAGTGGATACCAACGTTCGACGTGCTGTTGAGCGGTTGTTATCTTTTCGTCCCACTCCTATACCTCAAGCCTTGTTTGTTGAGTACGTTGAGAGGCAGTCCGATGCGTCCGGCCAGTTTCCCATGCGGGAAGTCCCTCCAGTATGGATGCCAGCTAACCCTCAAGCTCAGCCACCGATTGTGGCGCACTTCCAGAGAGTATGGGTACATCTCCCATGGAAACGATCGGAAGTGTTACAGTTGAAGCAATCTTTGCCTGACCCTCGCAAAAATCCTGCAGGGTATTATAAGGAATTGTCACAGCTCGTAGACGCTACGATAATGAATCTTGCCGATATTGATATGCTGTTTGGCAATGTCGTACCGCAACCGGTATGGGCTAAGATTCGTCAGAAAAACCATCCCAACAAATTAGGCGGTGATTGGGCTGCCCTTATAGCGGCGGATGGGTTGCAAACTGGTGGTGCAAAACCCGAACAGTTGATTGCTGCTCTCCCTCAGAGAATAATTACACTGATGAAAACTCTTATGCCAGCTATGAGGGTGAATTGGGACAAATTGTCAGCTTGTAAGCAGAAGAAGGATGAGAGTGTCTCCGACTTCTTTACGAGATTTGAGGAGGCATTCATCGACCATAGTGGGCAGGATATGGGCACTGAGGGTGGTCAACGGTTGTTCGTGGACAAATTTGTCTCTAACTTATTGCCTGATTTGAGCATTAAGTTGAAAAATTCCAAAGTGCGTGGGCCGTTTCTACTTCGGCTCAAATATTGGCTACAGCACAGTATTATGAGAACAGAGAGAAAGAGGAGAACGACCGCGCTGATAAAAAGACGAAAGAACTTAAAACTAAAGTGTTGTTACAGCAAGCGTATCCTCCGCGTTCGAATCAGAATGCTTCACAGCAAAATAGATCGCAGTCGCAATCTAATCGATCACAATCTCGAAATGACTCCTCTTCTCAAAGATCTTCGTTAGGGTACAATCAGTGTGCCTATTGTAGACAGGAGGGTCATTTAAAATTCAATTGTCCTGTTCTAAACGATCGTAATAGTGGTAACTCATCTAGAGGAGGTCGTGGTGGTTCTCAGCAGACATCACGTGGTAGAGGTCGTGGTGCTCAAAATGACCAATCAGATAACTCATCAAATTCTAATAACTGTTTCGATCAACGTGGATCATCGCAAGGACGATCTGCGCAGTACAATGTAGACGATTATTACGTCGATCAGGGAACTGACGACAGTAATTACTAGGACAGCCATAGACAAGGAGAGGGAGTGGTATCAGTTCCGGTTGATCAGAGAGGGCCTTACGTCGCAGTTGCTACATGGGGCGTCGTTGAGCCTTTTCTGTTGGACACTGGTGCAGCGAAAAGTTCCATTATGCATTCGAAACTCCCTGGCGCACCTTTGTCTGGCTTAACAAATGTTTCCGTTGGATTCTCTGGCGCCCCCGTTAGCAATCCAGTTTCACGCCCTTTGCCTCTTACAATTGGGCCACGTGAGCTTGAAGCTCCGTTGATTTTGACTACTGGTTGTGGTGAAAATCTCTTGGGCCTGGATTTGCTAAAACGTTTGTACGCAACTCTGTATTGTTCTCCTGCGGGTGTAAGGCTTACGTTAGGAGAGAGGGTTGTCTCTCCTATGTACTTGTCTCTCGATAAGCTTCCACCGGAATTGAGTTCTCTTCCTGCATCTCTATGGGCAACAGGTCCCAATGATGTGGGCCTGCTTGACATCTCCCCTTATGTTGTTCAGTTGAAATCCAATGTGCGATTGCCACGTATTCCCCTGTATCGTATCTCTCTTGATGGTGAACGAGCACTGTTAGCGATCATCTATGATTTGATCGACAAAGACGTTATTGAAGAGACTCGGGGGAAACGTGTGCAACAGCCCTGTACTGCCTATTCTAAAACGTACTGATCCTTCGAAACCACCTGTTTATCGTTTTGTTATCGATTTACGGGAGGTAAATAAAATCGTGATTCCTCAGTTCCCTGTTGTGCCTGACATCACGGCGCTACTGACTCTGATTCCAGCCTCTGCATCTTGGTTTTCGGTGATCGATCTGAAGAATGTGTTCTTCAGCATTCCGATTGCTGAAGAGAGCAGAGACCTTTTCGGTTTCTCTCTTGGTGGACGCAGCTTCCGGTTTAAACGCGCTCCTCAAGGCTACTGTGAGAGTCCGTCGATTTACAGTCAAGCCTTGAAGGGTCAACTGGATGAGTTTACGTTGCCGGCTGGTGCGGCCTTAATCCAATATGTCGATGACTTATTGGTAGCTGCAGATACCCAGGACATTTGCAAAATTGCTACGGTGTCGTTGCTGCAACATCTCTGTGACTTACATCACAAGGTGTCACCTTCTAAACTCTAATATTGTTGTCAAGCAGTAACCTATCTAGGTCACTTATTGTCAAAGGAAGAAAGGCGGTTGACCCCAGAGAGAATTGCAGCAATTGCGCGAATGACTGTGCCAACAACACAAAGAGATGTGCGTGCCTTTCTAGGTATCACGTCGTATTGCAGGCAAGGGATTCCACATTTTTCATTGCTAGCGAAACCATTGGTGGCTCTTACGTGCAAGGATGTTTCAACTCCTTTACCATGGACGAAAGAATGTCAGAAGAGTTTTTCTGAATTACGTGATTCATTGTGTTCGGCTCCTGTGTTAGGTACTCCTGACTACAGTAAGCCGTTCACATTATATGTTCACGAGAGGGAAGGTTGTGCTTTGAGCGTTTTAACGCAACCTTTTGGTGGTAAGCAACGTCCATGTGCATATTTTTCCTCGACCTTGGACCCGGTAGCTAGAGCATTGCCGAGTTGTTTGAGAGCAACAGCGGCAGCTGCGGTGTCCATCCGACAATCAGCAGGATTGGTCATGGATAATATGCTTACGGTGATGGTTCCGCACGCAGTCGATACTCTTTTGAATCGTACGAAAACTCAGCACTTGACGAGTGCGAGGTTGTCTGGGTACGAGTTGACGCTGCTGGCAAGTCATATTCAGATAAAACGTTGCAATGTTCTGAACCCGGCAACTTTGTTACCAATTAGCACAGAGTCAGATGAAATAACAGAACATGACTGTTATTTGAGGACCGAAGAGGAAACAAAAGGTCGAGTGGACCTTAAAAACACCCTGTTAGAAGATCCAGATGGAACGTTGTATGTGGATGGTTCGTGTTTTAAATTGCCGAATGGCGATGTCACCACTGCGTATGCTGTTGTGACGTTGAATACTGTTGTTGAAGCTGCAAGATTGAATCAGAATTCTGCCCAGGCTGCGGAACTGATTGCTCTTACTAGAGCGTGTGTGTTAGCAAAAGGGAAACGTGTGAATGTGTTTACCGACAGCCAATATGCTTTTGGCGTCGCCCATAGTTTTGGACGATTGTGGAGAGAGAGAGGTTTTATGATGTCGCATGGTACGAAGATTCAGCATGGTCAGCTTGTGAATGATCTTTTGGATGCACTCACGTTGCCTAAGCAGGTAGCGATTGTTAAATGTAGTGCGCATAGTAAGGTGACGGATGATATTGGACGTGGTAATGCGTTTGCAGATGAGACTGCTAAGGAGACTGCCCGGAACCTTAGCACTCGAATGTATGTGGCGAGTTCGGTTAGGTGGCCTACGGAGACTAGTATGTGTGAGGACACTATCGAGAGTGTGAAAGCAATTCAAAATGAGGCCACCGAGACTGAAAAGAAGAAGTGGAATGACAGTACGGGAAAGTTGGATGCGAATGGTTGTTGGGTAGACTTGTCGGAACATAAGAGATGGATGTTGCCAGATGCGTATGTGCTGGCTATTGTGACAAAGGCACATGGGTTAGCACATATTAGCGTGAAAGGTATTTGTAAGTTGCTGTCCCCTGTGTGGAAGAATGATGGTATCACGAAATGTGCTGAGCGTTTGGTTAAGAATTGTATGGTATGTATGTAGTACAATCCTGGTAAGGGAACCCCAACTCCTCCTGGTCGTTTTGCTCTTCCTTCGTGTCCCTTTGAGGTGATTCAATTAGACTTCATCCATATGGAGCGATGCAATAACCTGAAATACGTTTTAGTTGTGGTTTGCGCGTTCTCCCGATGGATTGAAGCCTATCCTCTCAAGGACAACACTGCTTTGTCAACGGCAAAAATCCTACTGAAGGAATATTTTCCTCGGTACGGAATGCCTCGGGTTGTATGGTCTGATAACGGAAGTGAGTTTGTGGGGAGTGTGATGAAGAGTGTGTGCAAAGGCCTTGGAATTAATCAAAAATTCCACAGCGCCAATCATCCCCAGTCAGCTGGTTTGGTTGAAGGGTATAACGGCACCCTTAAACTAAAGCTAGCGAACATTCAGGCTACGACTGGTCTTTCGTGGCCTGACGCTTTACCCTTAGCTTTACTGTCAACGAGGGCAACCGTACACTCCAGAGTAGGGCTTAGTCCCTATGAAATAGTGTTCGGTCGCCCTGCGAATGTGTGGGGGGTCCCTAGACCGGGTGTGTTCCGCGATCTTGAGTACCCAATGTTGATTGACTATCTTCATGATCTGACTGCTAAACTGAGGTTAATTCACCAACAGGTTTACGAAGCATTGCCGACGCAGACGGAGGGTCCAGGCCACCAGCTCCAGCCCGGAGACTGGGTGGTCACCAGAAATTTTGCTCGTAAGAAGAACTTGGAGCCCAGGTTCACCGGACCCTACCAGGTGCTCCTTGCCACGAGAACTGCCGTTCGTTTAGAGGGTCGGAAAAATTGGGTGCATGCCACCCATACGAAGAAAGTTCCTATTCCGTTACCGGCAGACTCGTGGGTGAGGAGGGGCATTGCTTCAGCTGAATCCGAAGGATTGCCGGCGTTTGTACCTTTCAGCGACGCACAACCTGTCGGAGAATCCCCAGTGCAGCAGAAAGACACTGTTGAACATTTGTCATCAAAAGACTCAAGACCAGAACATTCGACTGATCAACAGAACTATGTTTCTTCAACGGATCCTTTGTTCGACGAACAGACACGTCCTGGGAAAACTCGATACTTTTTGCGATCCAGCACTAAGGACAAATAAAATTCTGTTCTGCCTCTTGGCAATTGCATTATCCCGTTTTCCACGGTCAGTCTGAACACTCGTATCATTGTAATTATTCTTTTTTTTTTTTTTTTTTTTTTTTGGAAAACCTTTATTTATAGAAAAAGTACACCGCTATTTAGCCATACATCCCGGAGGCCAGGCAGCATGAAGTCAGCAGGAGCGGTCGTGCACAATACCATCAACAGGAGCAAACAGGTTTAATTTTTAAATAAGAGTGAACTCAAAAATTAAATAAACCATAAGGTAAAAAGGCCCGTAAAGGGCAAAAAGGAAGAGACGTGCAAGAAGCACGATAGGCAGCAGAAGAGAAAGGGAAGGAGGCTGAGGACAATACAGTTATAGCGGGCTATTGTAGCGGGAGGGGGTCGGAGGTCCGACACCCAAGGTTGTGCACAATAAGAATGACGACTGTGAATTACGTGGGGGGTAGCACAGCAGGAGGTATAAAGTGGAGTCCCGGGTAGGGGGTGTTACGGGGAAGGCAGGGTCCCAGTATCTAGTTCCACGGGGGGGTCGCAGATGTCTCCCCTATAGGAGTTCCAGGCACCCCACACAGACACCCACATTCTAGGCTTACCCCTGGCCACATACACCGTCTTCTCCCGCAGCATGCACCAGTCCATATTCGATTCCCAAAGGCTGAGCGAGGGGGGAGCTGGCGCACCCCATTTCTGGGCGATAGCCCTCTTTGCCACCATGTTGCCCAAGGTGACCCACCTGGTCTGCGCAGTACTATAATCAGTCGGGCCCCAGATGTTAAGGAGACATCTCCGGGCCTCAGCCGGCAGGGCCACACCAGTCACTTCTTCCATCACAGCATGCACACGCGTCCAATATCGGGTCACACAGGGGCATTCCCATATAATGTGTAGGAAGGTCCCAAGCATTCCACATCCCCTACGGCACATGCCATCCATCGACAGCCCCATGTGTATTAGTCTGGGACCGGTGACATACACCCTGTGCAGTATCTTCAGCTGCACCAAGCGGAGACACGCAGAAATTGCCACTTCTCTGGGAGAGGAAATCGCCGATTGCCAATCCTCGTCGTCCACCTCAATTCCGTCATGCACCCAAAGCTCTCTCAAGCGCACCAGCAAGTCAACTCGCACATTGATAAGTTTTTTGTAGGTGAGGGAGATAGCGCTGTCCGGCATATGGCCGTCCAACACCCGATCCTCCAGGGGAGATGATTCAGGGATCGCTTCCGCCCCCGACACATGAGGGGAGAGAGCATGGCTAAGCTGAGCATGTCGGAAGTATTCCGTTGCCGCCAATTGGTACTCTGATTGCAGCACATCGAAGGACTTAACCCTACCCCTAGCCACCATGTCCCCAACCTTGGATATCCCGATGGTGTCCCACCTGTCGAAGCCCTTCGTGTGCCACAACTTCCCCAGGACGTCTGAGTCAAACAGCGGGGTGGCCATGGTAACCCTATTGTGCCAGCCCAATGTTTTAGTAACTGCTCGCCAGATATGAACCATAGTCTTAGTGGGTCCCGTAAGCTTCCGATCCAGAGACCTGGAGTATAACGCTCTGTAGTAATTCCCGTCTCCCACGAGCCAGCGATCCATAGCATAGCCTGGGTCAACCGCCGGTCCATAGAGGCCGTGATTAACTGCCGCAAGTTGGGACGCCCAATAATATCGCCGCACGTCAGGCAGCGCAATACCCCCATCATAACTCGGTATAGTAAGTTTAGCCAGCGCAATCCGCGGCCTGCCGTCCCACAGCAACGCTCGTTGAAGGGACTCGATTTGCACAAAGTATTTAGCCGGCACAGGGTCCTGGGTGTTCTGCAGGGCATACAGGAAGCGAGGTAACGCCATCATTTTAAAAAGGGCCGCCCTGCCCATGAGGGAGATCGGCAACTTCCGCCAGCCCTCGACGTCCCGGCGGAGCCGCTCCAGCGGTGGAAGGAGATTGCGCGTATAACATTGTAATTATTCTTGTATATATTGAAGGTTCGTTTTCTATGTATTTTTGCTTCCACAGCTCAGAGACATTTGCATATATATTGTAAATAAAGGCCGTAGGGCCGCGCGCGTACTTCCTCCTGGTTAGTAGGTCTTGACGCTAGGTTAAAGACCGTCGGTTCCTGGGAACTCCTAGGGATTGACTATTGCTACACAGAACGAAGTGCGTCAAGAAACGTTGCGGACGGTCATAGGGGATGGCGTTTTCAAAGCTGATGGACTTGGAAAAAACTCAGGCACAAAGATTCGAGCTACAACAACTTAGCCGTACGAAATGTTTTATGTTTCAGATATCTATATTGCTTTTGACTGTTTCTGCATTACTGGCGGGTGGGGTGTACTATATGATGTCGTACTTCTTACCTTCTGCCATACCTACTCCTACTTCTGACCCTAAACTTACCTCCACTGCATCTCCTCATTCTTTCCATATCTTACCCGAACACGAGCAGGCTAGACGTGTAGAATTCCGTAATAATTCCTTTATCCAGCTCCTTCATCAGCACCAGTTAGTGGTTAACACTACTAATTGTTGGGTGTGTGGGTTGATGCCACATACTACAGATAGGGGAATTCCATATCTGGTTTTACCGTATAGTTCCCAGGGTTCCGCTCGAGCATTTCAAACAATGTTTCGAAGCGCACTAGATTCTTACCCCAGTCGAGAGCCACGTTCTCCCTACTCTGGCCCTGGCTCGTATCACAAGCCGATAGAAGACTTAGATAGAGATATCTATGAGCCGTCGCTCGATCCGGAGGAAGAGGTACAAGCCTATAGGGTCCTGAGTAAGGTTGAATATAGTGCGCTCACGAGTGATAAACAGCTTAAAAGCTCACCTCCGATATGGGTCGTACCCCACATTGGTAATTTCTGTTTAATGGGTCGTGGCCGAAGATCGAAGGCTCGACTCGGAGCGAGTGCCTGCACTGAGAATTACATTCTGCCGATGATCTCATCCCCTGTGTTTCTGGCTGCCAAGGGTACATACTTTGTCTGCCATGATCGTGCGTATGCATGGTTGCCCTCCGATTTTGCGGGCTCATGTTTTATCGCAAATCTGTTGCCTCCGACGTTCACTGTAGATGCAGACTATCACAAGACTAGAGTTGTGAGAGGCGTAATTAGCGAAGAGGATACTGCCGGTCAAGAGGCAGGAGACTTTTTCAAAGGTTTCCTCCCGTTTTGGGGGCCTATGGTTAATAGTAGGAACCTGAGACAATTGACTCGAGTGGTAGAATCGACAGCTAATATTACTGCCAGTGCCCTCGGTAATATCACCACAGAACTTCAGGCGGATAGACTTATGACGTTACAAAACCGTATGGTTTTAGACGTGATCTTAGCAGATCGAGGTGGGGTATGCAAGGTGATCCATTCGAGCTGCTGTATTTTCATTCCAGATAACGCTCCGACTGTCTATCAAGCCATCTCAAAGTTGCATAAGATCTCTGAGTCCATACACATGGACGTAGGATTGGACGCTACTTGGGTGGTTTTGGGGCCTGATGTCGACTTGGGGTTGGAAGATTCTGATGATTATCGGAGTTGTTGTGGCATTCCTGTTCACGTGTTGCCTTTGTGTGCAGTGTGGTCCTGCCTTATGTGGCCTCTGTGCTACAACGTGTATAAGACAGCCGCCTGTTACCGAAGAAGCTCGATTGGACAGAGCTATGTTACAGCAACATCTAGATGGTCTAATGAATATCGAGTATGATTCCGACTAGTGCTTGCCTACATGAGGGCAAAAGGAGCGTCTGAGGTTCCGTGACAATCGTAAGTGGTGTTTTCGACTCGCACGAATATGGTCGAGTCTGGTATCTATGAACCGCAAATGACGAGTTTAGTGGGTGTATGCAGTTTCGCTGTGTTAACCTAAACCGTTCGTCTGTTGCATGGGTTTTTTTATCTGTACCCACGGGTTCCATCTTAGATATGGCATCCATTTTGTCTCTTGCCCTCAAGTAGCCAGCGAACGGACGTTGTCCGCTTCGCGACCCTGGGATTTCCAAGATATCTACGGAAGACACATGTCCTTTTGAAAATATCTTTATGACGAGGGGGATGATACTGTAAGGCAGGTGGCCCCGCTCGAGGCTCATCTCACCGTGTCAGTTTATTGTCTCAGCCGTGCATCTCATTAGGCACGTCCCTTTGATGCCTGTAGCTCGTGTTTCTCGATACCTCCCCTTTTACACCCTTTCCAATTCCCCACTGTCTCCATCTTCCTCCGCACCTGTCCTTGTTCCTTCTTCGATCTGTTTTATTGTTGATTGGAATGTATTAATGGTGGGAAGATGGGTTTTTACAGTTGGGAACCGCCAAATGTTTCCGCACTTATGTTCCGGACCTTGAATGTATCAAAGTGACCAAAGCGACCCCTCTCGGGGATAACTATGGGAACCAAGCCATAAACCTTTGTGTGCCATATAACCCTATGGAAGAAACTTGTATAAAAGGAGCGACCCATTTGTAGCAATTTGAAGCAGTCTCCCCAAGTAGCACGCGTTGTACTTGCTGTGACTTCTGTGTTCCCTGCAGTAAATAAAGCTTGAATCTTTGACGCCGAAGGAAGTGTCCCGTGTCTCTGTCACTTGTACGCCGGAGCAGGTTACCCACGAAGGTTTCAGGTGTTGTCCCCTGGCGGCGCTGGGTCTTAAATAACCCAGTCCTTCACCATCACAACCATATCTTGCACAGTGTGCCAAATGTTTAGGCTGATTAACATGTAATCAATAGGTGTGAGCGCAAAATCCGTTTTGCTCGCGGATTTCGCGGATTTTCGGTAAATCCGCAATACGCGAACTCCCGCGAATTTACCGAAAATCCACGAGCGGCGGATTCGGGGGGCAAAAGTTCAAGCCTTCAAACTTGAAGTTGTTGTTGTAACTATTTTAGGATGTCGCCGGCAAGCTGCCAGTGCCATCCTAAAATAGTTACAAAGTTAGCTGCAACAGGAAGCACTAATAGATAAAATAAAGCAGGTGCTCGAGCACCTGCTTTATTTTATCTATTAGTGAAGCAAATTTTGTAACTATTTTAGGATGGCGCTGGTAGCTTGCCGGCGCCATCCTAAAATAGTTACAGGAAGATGATGGATGGACAGGTCACTCAAGGGACCCCTGCGCACATCAGTGCGATTGCATAGTAACAAAAACATGGTCACTGAAACTAGTTGAAGCTCAAATTCAGTGACTCATTCATCTGCCCAAAAACAATCGTGAGCGTCGTCGAGGCTGGGCAGGTGTGCCTTCTTCCCAAATCTACCGTCAAAAATGAGCTGTGATTCTGGATAGAGGCAGTTGTATCCTTGAATTTCAAGAGCGCAATCCTCGTGCTGTTCCTGTGACCAGGAGCTTCTTTCTCTTCATCTGCTGCTCTGATCGGTCTCTGACCATTTATACACACAAGAGGCACTTGAACTCGCACAGATGACCCGCCCCATTAAAAAAATCTGCATAATCCACAAATCCGCAAATTCGCGGATTTTTCGGATCCGCGAATCCGCAAATCCGCAAATTTGCGGATCGTGTATCCGCGAAATACGCCCACCCCTAGTAATCAATCCGACTATTGTGGTGGCCATTTCTAAACGTATGGGCCCCTTGCTTATCAGATCTTGTTCTCCATTAACTGCCCTTACATTTTGTTTGAGGCTTAAGGCCTTCATCTGTGGTGCTGCCTTTGTCCATTTTTTAATCGGGGGTCTTTCAAGGCTAGGGATGCTCCACTGCTCATCCTCGTCCTCCACTGGATCAAATTCCCGGTTGCCAAAAGGCTCAAAGGGGGTATTAAAGTTGCCCCCTAGTACTACCGAGGAAGACCATGAGACGTGTTGTAGGATCTCGTATGGGTTAGAGATAGTTTCTAACCTTCATCCCCCGCTACACCCTCTAGGGTAAATATTATAAATACTGCAAGAAAGTCATTGCTCCCCGCCTCGAGTACTTGTATGGCAAGGTCACTGTCCTGCCAAATCCAGATTGTTACCCCCCCCCCGAGGGGCGACCCTTATTACCTTTAATGGCTGGTTTATAATAGTTTAGATAGCCCAAATGATAATACGGTTCCATTGCCCATGTTTCTTGGAAGATACATATGTCACATTCCTCAACAAAGGAGTTCCAATCAGGGTACACTCCCTTAGACTGCAATCCTGTGATATTCCATAATACTATCACTAAACTTCACGGTAGTCGGTTGGGGGGGTGGGAGCCCAGCCATTAGGGCAGCAGTCTCTGAGGTGCAATCTATATCATTCATCAAGTTGTCTGCCCTAGGTTCTTCTACAGGGGAATCTTCAGCATGGTGCAACTGGGAATGTGTTATGGCGTGTACTGGTACATTAACCTGGGACTTAGGGGCTGCAGGGGACAACAAAAACTTTCAATCAATCTTATTCAGTGAGGACCCATTATTTTGGAAGGCTGCACAGGGTGATTGATTTGTGTCTGCTGGCAATTCTGGGCAGTTGCACTTAAAGCATATTTTGGTACTAACCAAGTGTTGAGTGCATAGGTCAAAGGCCCCCAGATTTTCCACCAAATCACGATGCTTCAAAGTAAGTGCTATTACGTCATGGATGTCCCCAGGCCCCATAACTAGATTGCCTTTTAGCCCTGATGAAGTCTTCCCTAATGATAGACCGACATCCTCTCAGTTTCCGTATCCAGTGGGAGCATTTGTTAATTAAAGAGAAATGGTCCTCTGCTTGTGACTTACCTTGATTCTTTGGGATGTTAACAAAGTAGATTGTCTTTCTTGTGTATGTGCTCTTATGTATGCACAGTAGCTCTTGTGTATGATTTATTGTTTGGCGTACAGGTCCTGACCAAGAGCTTTCAATGTCACTTAAATTATCAGGTTGCGCTCTACCGTGCTCAGATTGGCCTGCCCCTGTGCTGTGGCTAAAGAGATATTAGGAATATTTCTCTCTCAACCGAAAGAAACCAGCACTTTGGACTGGCCATATTATCAAGCCTGGGCGATAAAATTATCGCCGCTTTATCGGCAGTGAACTGCCGCTAAAGTGGCGATAATGGGCTTGATAATAGGCTCTATGGAATTCCAATCAAAGCTCATGTTAGATGTCCTTCACATCTAACATGAGCTTCGATTTGAAGCAAATTTCTCCCAAGATTTCTGGCTTTAAAGACGCGTTCCTACTGGCTCAGCAGCCTTTCTCAATTGAATCATTTGCCATTTTTTTCTCTCTGGGTCTTTGAGTGTTTTCTTAATTAGTAAAAATAAAAATAGAAATAAAGAAAATACTTATAGTGCAGCAGAGAAAGTCATTTTGTATGTAATTTAAGCATTCAAAATGTGCTGTGCAGAAATACTTCACTTTCTTCATATGTTTCCCGGTTCTGATGCCATTCACTTGTTTCGCTTTCATTCTGTACTTGGAGTAATACTTTTCCTGTGCCACTGTGTAATTCAATGCTGCTCGTTACATGAAACATGTTGCCCCAACGTAGGTCAATGCCCTCGGCGCCCTTCTCTTGGCATTAGTTTAATCCCATAAGAAAAGAGATGAAAGGGGGTTTACAGCAATTTATTGGGTCCCTGCCAAGAGAGCCTCTTGACTCTCAGCCTCAGACCTTTCCCTGCCTGCCATTCCAGCCTCCACTTCAGTCTCTCAGTTAAGTTTTCCCGAGCCTGGGGGCTATCCAGTGTTTGCGAAGCAAAAAGCACTAAGGTTGCAGTTTCCTGACTTGCATCCAAAATGCAGGTGGTGCTCGGTTTAAGGTTCCTCCGCAGGCTCCTTTTCAACATTAAACTTATTTCTCTCATTCGAAAGAAACCGGCACGCTGGACTGGTAGAAAATCATGTCTTTAATTCCACGCAATAGTCAGACCCCCCAGGATATAGCGGCATGGATTAGCAAATTTAGCAGCACAAATATGGAAATTTAGCGGCATTTTTGCAACACACAATTGTTGGTCACTCAAATTCTGTGGAAGATTTAAAATGTTTGGAAGCTGTGCGCCCTGGTGTAATAATGCATCTCTTCTTTCGACATCCACAGACGTCCAGGCTTACTCATGGGCATACTTGGCATACTCCATTGCCACTGCATTGCCAGATCCTGGCATGTAGATTCTAAGAGGCTTGATGGCACAGGAGTTGTGCTGACAGGCCATAATCTGAAAATGAGGCCACTTCACTTTCGCGGGCACTTATGTACCTGGAGGGTCTGATTACAGCTATCTGACTGTAAAACTAGGCAATTCCTATTTCATCTGTAACTTACAGATGGAATCGGAATTGCCTAGTTTTCAAGTCAGATTGTAGGTTTCAACAGTTACAAAGACACAGGAGCAATAACAAACTTGTTGCCAGTGAACATCTATATTACACACCTGCATACAATTGTTATGACAATTAAATGTTCATTTCTTGGCAAGTATAGAAGTAAACAAGGCCTGAACAATCCACCTAAAAAGTAGGTAAGTAAATGGCCAAATCCCATGTGGCAGGTTTTGAAATACTTCTTCAGTGGGCAGAATGAATATAGAAAGTCTCTTTGTAGGCGTGCAGTGAAGTAAATATATTTTGCAGCCTTTGCAGCATATTAATTTGAGTTTAGCATGATAAAGGTAAGTTGAAAAGAATTCTTACATTTTAAAAACATACCCTAATCACCTAAAATATTTAAGTTTATGCAAAATGCTCACATTAGTCCTCAGTATCGGAGCTGAGTGGGACAATTGTCAATAATGACATGAAAAAAATATATATATTTTGAAAATAAGCTTTTGCAATGACATTGGTTTGCTAAATTTATTACAAAAAACCTTATGACAGTCTGGCTGAAGCCTTTATTGTCAGAGTCATCACTTGTAAAATTCTGCAGAATTCATACTTGTACCATGCTTAGATGTGCATTTGTAATAGTGTTCTGCTTTACACATATGAATGTGTTACCTTCATTATGGGAGGTATCTTAAACTGTCATCAATCCCCTTGTAATTGTTAGATACCTATTACACCCCAGATGTCGCTTTTGACACATAAATTGATATTTGATATAGTAGCTGACATTTACTTGCCACGCCTAGCGCTGTCAGTCCTGGGAAGGAAAGTTTCCCCTGGTACATAAAAGAGAAAACATCGGAATTTTCAGAAGTTTATAGAGGATCCGGAAGTAGTGGGACAACAGTTAGAGACAGACTGCAAGGCAAGAGCATAAACAATGATGAGCTTTGACAATGGGGGCGTTTTCTGAGCCTTACTTATGTAGAAATCACGTCTTTTTTTACAAAAGTGCTGATTTTGCGGGCACTTTTGTCAAAATCGCTGCATTTTTACATAAGTGCCGATTTCGCGGCAAACCGCGAAATCCTGGAGGGTCTGAATAGTAGAATCTATAGAACAGCACATTTCTCTTAAGATTTCTGGCTTTCAAGACGCGTTTCAACTGGCTCAGCAGCCTTTCTCAATTGAATCATTTGCCATTTTTTTCTCCCTGGGTCTTTAAGTATTCTCTTGATTAGTAAAAATAAAAATAAAATACTTATAGTGCAGCAGTTCATTGAAATAAAATACACATTTGTTATATCATGACATTTTAAAAATGCAGCAATTTTTTTTTGCCGATATTTAAATTCTTTCCAGTATAAGTTAGGATGATGATATTTTTGAAAACAATATTTTTGTCAGGATATTTTGGTATTGCAATATTTTTGTCTGTGAATCAAGTGAATTTGTCCAGGATCCCACAATTTGATCAAATTTGAAAGTTGGGCTTTAAAGTTGGCCTCTCTATCATGACTCATATGAGCGTGCTAAACCTGAAGTGGCCAGGTCTGTGGACATCATCGTTCTTTACACAGCCTCGTATGTTTGTAATGTTTTTGGTAAAATACATTTTGTATGATAAATATATTTCATTTGGTTTCATAAATGTCTTTCATGAGCACAATAGAATAATGATACAGGAGTACCATCAGAAATACTGTATCAGAAGGAAGATTTTTCTCCTTAATTGGAGCTCCTAAACGTGTACTTTATGATCACCAATATAATTCGCAGTGTACTTTTAAACACAGTACTTGGGCTTGTTTAAAAAGAACTATGAGAGGGAAATCCCCCAAGGCCCTTTCATGTGGTTTGACTCTGACCTCACATTTGGTCACTCTGTAGAACTCCACCAGAGGATGTCAAAAATAAGAATTACCTGATAAATTTGAGTTGCTCTTAACAGACACATAGGACTAGAGGTATTTGTTCTGATTTTGTTTTCTACACCTTAGCCATAATTGAACTTACATATGCTTTGAAGTTAACAGTTATCCTATTAACAGTCACTAGAATATGATTATATTCATCCCGTTTGTCAGTAGTCCTTAGTTCCTGCCTATGTCTCTCCTGGTCCAGAGCCCAGAGTTGTTGGTCCATGTCTCCTTAGGGTGGGACTAAGGTGTTGTTGACCACCGCTTTGGTGGCCAGAAGCTCTTTTGCAACGTTAGGCCCATAATTCAGTTTCATGCTGACTCTCCTATGCTTTCTCCTTGAAGGTCGTCCATTTGACCCGCATTTCATGATGAACAATGCTGTGAGCAATGTTATCTGCTCCATAATTTTTGGGGATCGCTTCGATTACGATGATGAATATTTCCTGGAAGTGCTAAAACTATTTGACGATGTACTAGCCGCTGAGGCTGATGTACTTTTTTAGGTAAGTCAGGAATATTATCAAAGCACAGATGTGTGCAGCCATTACTAGGTGTTCTGCAGCTGTCATGTAAATTTGGTCATATTTACTATTATTTTATGAATCCCATAACAATTTGTTTGACAAACAGAACTAGTATAGGAGTTCAACATATGATACTGGATTCCAACAAAATGACTTTCAAAAACAAACTACCTTCCTTGAGCTGTTGTTCTAGTATTTTATATGTGTGTGAGCAATAGTCAAGAATCCCCATCATTCAGGATGTCCACAACTCCTTTTGGAATTTTATATGTCCTGTTGATTCCCTCTTAAAAATGCAAGTATTAATAACCACACAAAACATGTTCTAATACATTTCCTGCACTGAATGTTATCCCTAAAATCCATCTAGTTGTGAACAATTGTCAACAATATAAATTAGAGTACTTGGCTGTCACCTCTAAAAAGTATGTTTGCTAATATTTTGAATGATGACTATGTTTTCTGGGGTAATGCATAGGAGAAATAAAATATAATGTTGTGTTTGTTACATTGAAGCTGGAAGCAAACAAGAATGAATCATTCCTACACTTTGCCTGGAGGTATGGATCAAAGTATGGATTCAGATAATCTTTCAATTTCCTCTAGACAATGCTTTCTCCAATATCTGTAACCCTGAAATCAGCATTAAAATAATTGAGATGTATGACTTTTTAAGTACTGAATATAAACTAATATCTGCAGTGGGCCCTTTCCCTATCTTTTGAAAAGAATGGGTGCCTATGAAAGGAATCTCTCAGATTCAGATAATGGAAACATTTTAGATGAACTGGAGGCCTCAACTGCCAATATTTTAGATATGAAAGCAGCCTTTCCAACTCTGAGATACTTTCTGAAATGTGAGCAGCAGGCAGTAAGTGACCACTTGGGTCCACTGAGGCTCATTTGCAAAACCTTAGCTCAACCCTGGGAACATGTGGTGAGCAGTCCGTTTTTTCAAAAGAACATGTGCAAAGCATTTAAAAATAACAATACTGCTGAATAAGAAAGAAACATGACAGTAAGATAAACTGACATCAATTTATTAAAATACCTCTCAATATTATGAATTATAAGGCACCAAAATGAACACAATCTACTGGAGGATTCTTGAGATATAAATTATTGAGCAAATAATAAATCACTGCTTTTCGTTCAAAAATTGCAAAGAAGCATAGGCAACTAATGCAGTTAGTTGGAAAACCTTTGAAAACTTTTTTTAAGTTTTGTTTTTAATTACTCCAGTCCAACTCTGTCATAGGTGCCATTGAAGCTTGGTAGGACAGTTACCTTGCAGTCAAAATAGTCTCTAGTCCAGAACTAGTTTATAAGGGCGAACAACAATAGATAGCAATGGAGTGGTCATGAGGCAAAGGATACTGGATGCAGATCCGGTGAAAGTAGTCCTCCTGCTGCCAACCTTAGGTCCATGAACACTGTGGCCAGAGGGCTTGATCTCCCTTAAAGTCTGGTTGAAGTCAAGCCAAGAAACAGTTGCCACTGGTCTACTAGTCTCTGCTTCCCTATAACTGATTACTCTCTCGGGTCAAGCAGACTCTATTGCAACCTTTCTGCATCAAGACTCAGTCAGTGGTAGTCAAGCGATTGTGGATACCAACTCACAAAGGCAGGTTTCTTCAGCTTATATTGCCCTGTTACTGTAACAAGAAATCAGCCAACTGACTCTTGAAGTCATGTGTTCTGTCTGGGGCTCAGGTATTATGTTTTCTTGAGCATGGCACCACAGGCACAGTCATGACTTTGCTAGCCGAAGCTTCAGCAGGTGTATTCCAGTCTTTTGTGCAGCCTCTCTTTGCGAGGTCAAGTAACTAGCAGGGCATTCCTTCTTTGGTATTCTCCCGGTCCAGATGTGATGTGAGATCTGGTGTTAGGGGTGCCACTTTTTTTGTCCACAACTTGCCAGTGGGGGATGTAGTGACTATTAGCCAATGGGCTACTAGGTCCCCTCCTGCCTGCTGGGGACTTCATACAAAGTATAGCATCTACCCATCCAAAAATACAATATTATGCCCACTCCTGAGGTGGCAGAACCCCTCTCTCGATCTGTGGGGCTTGGTAGCCCACCCTGCAGATGTGTCAACCTGAGAGATATACATCCACAGGAAAACTGGTTTGCCAACTGTTTCCCTTGATCAGTCACTGATGCCAACATGTCAACCAGAATAAAAAATCTGCTCCTCTTGTGTGTGTCCACCATTTGCCCTACACAGCAGCCTTCTTGTCGATATAGGAATTACCATTTAAAAAACCTTTGAAATTCACTGAAAAAAACATAGGTTTCAGCCACATTATAGTTAGGAATTAGCATTTAAAAAACCTTGCAAATTCACTGAAAAAACCTGCGAGCAACAGTGGTCACAGATAGGCTAAAAACAAAATATTAGCCATGTTTCAACTACTGAGCCCACAATGTATCATAAGTGTAAACGTGGTGACTAAGTATAAAATTACCAAAAACAAATGAAGGACTTGTTACTACCGTGATCAGGAACTGTCAAAGTTCGAAACCCTTAGGTGAAGGAGGAAGAATTTGAGTAAAATAAATTGGGTGTAAACCACTCAAAGAGAGTGCAGCGTATTTGTGGAACTTTGCTTTAACAAATTTTTGCGGGACTAGTCTCTGCTTTGCCGCTCCTCCCAGAAGGGACAATTGCTGTTATATATATATATATATATATAACAGCAATTTAAATACATTGTTCTGTTGAATAGTAAGGCCCCAGGAGGTTTGAACATGGGGGAAGATCTTCACAATTTTCTTTAATAGCATAGGATCACATGTATAGTCAGCTTACAACCCTTGTAGGATCATGATGGCAATTGATTTCACCATAATATATCTGTGGACTCTGCAGTTCAGCATCTTTCTGTATTAAGCTTTTGTTTTTATAATTGTATACCCATACTTCAAATTGGTAGAAAGGAAATGGAATGGTGTTTTTTAATTCACATAAACCATATCTATGGTTTTTCATCTCCTTCACTTCACATTGCCTTAAGGACAACTCAAGTGAATATTTGTATGTCCATATTTGTACTTAGCGCTTATGAGCACAGCCACTTTAACTATACAAACATGCTAACTCAGAATCATGCTGCATATTATTGATATACTGTACATGCTTTAATCTTATGAGACCAGTAAAATACATATTTTTGTTACTGGTTACATACTTTATATATATAGTGAAGTAGTCCAATACTGTGTGAACATTTTCATTCTGAAATATAACAATGTATTTGTACAGTTTATGAAATTTGTTACCAATGGACGTATTAATTGAACACCACACAAAAATCAAATAATGATTGATCTCATATGTATTTTTAATACGTATTTTTAATATGTATTTTAAATATGGAATTTTTTCAATCCGTGTGCAATATAGCGCATTTGAGCACTTTATCAGTATTTGGGTTAATATGGTAAAGATATTTTTCCTGTGTTGACCCTCTATCAGAGAATACATGCATGAATTTGAGTAACGAACATGTTACAAAATGGCGCCCATGCTCAACAACATTATGCATTACCTTTGTAATTGTACAGTCCTATGTTTATGTTGCTGTACATACTTGAGTTTTGGCGCGATCTGTATGCTTTGTATATAATGGCGTTGGCTCATACTCTCCTCATCAGTGAGCAAGGACGTAATGTCCGAAACGCGTCTGATGACTTGCACCACCACGAGAAAATAAAAGCACTTTAATTGAAGACTGGCGTCGGCGTTATCTGTTGTCTGCAAACCCGTCAGTGCGAGCAGGCACTTTCATGACGAGTCGGAGACGTATATATATATATATATATATATATATATATATACATATATATATATATATATATATATATTACCTACTGGCGTGTCGCCAGTAGGTATATATAGTTAGGATTATTTGTCTATGGAACTTTTGAAAATTCTATGTCTAATAACTTTGGCGTTTGTGGACGGAATCGGCTGATATTTTCAGGAAAATGGCACATTTTGTTTCTGAGCAGCCCCTGAAAATTCGGGGGGGGTTTCATCAAGGGGGGGCCGAGAAAAAAGGGGGGTCCCAAAACATGTTTTTCCCATTCATTTTTCCATAGGGCCTTTGGCCTCACTTTTAGCTCGAACGGCTGAATGGATTTGCACGAAACTTGGCAAAATTGTAGGGACTGTTAGCCCGATGTGCCTTTGCTAGGTCTCAATATATGTGCTCCAGTGGTTTTTGAGAAATTAACGTTCAAAACAAGATATATATCTGTAACAGCGCTCCGGGCTGCGCTCCGGTCCGCTTACTTTTCGCGAAACGGAACTTTGCGCGCAGAAAGCTGATTGGCTCTCCGGTGTCTGTCAACATTCTAAACAGTCCGGAGCGGCCGCCATCTTATCTCTCGGTAGGATCGAGAGAGAAGAAGAGGTGAAAAACGAAGGGGGAATTTAATGAAAGGGGGCAAGGTATGCCCCTCTTGACCCCTTAGGAATGATGTTGGGGTTATTAAAGGGTCCCGTGGGGAAAATAAAAAAATATATATTTTTCACGGTAGAAGCGCTTCCCGGACCGCGAACTGGGCCGCAAACTGGTAGCGAAACGGGAATTCGCCATTTTGTGTTTCGTTTGAATTAAATTTCTAGGTATAAGGGGGTGCGGGAGACGTATCCTGACCCCTTATGTTTTCTGAGGGTGGCTGAGGAGGGTCATATATGTTGATACATGTCTTCCAGCGGCTGTGCGTGAGCTTTTTTTTTTTTTTTGCTGCGTGACGTCTGTTAACGTTCGATTCTATGGAAATCAGGAAGTGTTGACCACCATTTTGTCACTGCAAGTAAATATTTTGTTATAAATGAATCCTTATTGATAAACATTGCCTGCGCCATCTTGCCTTTTTGTCCAATGCCACAATTTTGTCGTGCACGGCAGCCATTTTAGATGCCTTGACCAGACCCACTCTCTGCACGCCGTCGATTCTCAGCACGGCTCCCCACCCTCGCAAGCATCTCCCCCACGCACTGGTCACCCCCGCTCTCTCTCTCATGCATGGGCCATATACTTCCCCCCATCTGCGCTGCTCTTCCCTGAGAATCACACCCTGTGCCCGCCCGACACCTCCCTTTCACCCTATTCACTACCGCACCCTCTGACACTCCTCTTCCTCTGTGTCCGATTGTCCAGGCCGGACCCAGGCTATCACCTAGCCCTGCGGATGTAGTTTATGGCCCCAGCTGTAGAGAATCCAGACATACCAATCCTCCCGATTCATGCGTGAGACTACTGATTTCAGTGCTAGTCTTCCGCCTCCCGATTCCTGCAAGGAAAAACCCGGGGGCATATTACCAACAACTAGCGATAATTTTTGTCTCTAACTTGTTTAGAGACAAAAATTATCGCCGCACATCGGCGAATTTTATCGCAGATAAACCTTGCTATTAGCAAGGTTTATCGCAAATGCGATAAAAAACGGCCGCAATGCATTAATATCGCTGAAAAGTCAGCGATATTCATGCATTATCCAGCAAATGCTCTTAGCCATGTTATCCACCTTCCATTGGATAACATGGCTAAAAACTGCTCAGGGCAGGTGTTAGCTTTTGGAGATATTCGCGCTTAGCGCGAATATCTCCAAAAGTTGGTAATAGGAGATAGCGATGTTAGGGACTGTTTCCAGTCGCTAACATCTTGGCACGCCCACTTTGCATGTCATTAGTGATAAATATCACTGACATGCAAAGCGGGGCCCAAGATGGTCGCTATCTCCTTTTAGCTGTCACTAACTGGTGTTAGCGACAGCTTGGTAATAGGGAGATAATTTTATCTCCTTTTTTTTGGCTTTTAAAGCCAAAAAAGCGGAAATAAACCCCCTTGATAATATGCCCCATGATTCCTCGGGGGGTTCAGCTGACAGGGCTTGGTATTGTATTACGTGCTAATTCTTCCAGGAAACGTCAGAGGGTCGATGCAGGGGTTCTAGAAGAGGTGCCCTCTTTCAGGAGCGGGCGGGGGGGGGGCACTGCCAGCAACTTGCCAGGCCAGGCAGTGTTCAACACGTGCATCACCCTTTCTCTGCCTGCTATTGCGCTCCATGCTTCGGAAAGGTAAGAAAAAGAACGTGCATTTGAGTTTGAAATGTCCGATCCTGTAGCAGTACACTTGCAAAGCCTACACATGATAATAACCCGATTCAAGGCCCCATTCACCCGATTTTAAAAAAATATATAGTACTCCAAGAAAGTAGGATTATAAAACTTTATTAACTTTTAAATATAACGAACGCAACAAAAACTGTAAATATATTTAAACATTTTTTGATAAAAAAAACAACAATGGTCAGAAGCTGTCTTTTGTGCGAATAGTCCCAAGGCAGCACAACGTGCTGAGTTGTGGAAGGCACCCAGGTGAAGAACCATCCCTTCTTTAAACCCCATGGTGACCAACTATAGTTTCAATGAGTGCTATGTCCCAGGTTTTACATAAAGTAGTGTTTACCTAGAGTGTTGCTGTGTAGGGCACTCTGAATGGAAATTAACCAGAACTATAACGATAACAACAACAACAACAATAATATAACTTTTATGCCCAAATTACGCAAACATTTAGCTAATCTGCTAAAGGGGGGAGTCGCCATTTCTTTTGATAATTTATTCACCCATCCGTAGCCTCTCTAATCTCCATTACAATGTGTTTCTTGCTGAAATTAACCAGAACTATAACCATAACAACAACAACAACAATAATATAACTTTAATGTCCAAATTACGCAAAGATTTAGCTAATCTGCTAAAGGGGGGAGTCGCCATTTCTTTGGATAATTTATTCATCCATCCGTAGCCTCTCTAATCTCCATTACAATATGTTTCTTGCTGTCGCTAGCTGATGAAAAAACTAAAGTGATAACTTCCTCATCCTTATTTTGTCTTTCTTTGTTCCTTAAGATTTTATCTGTGTCAACCTCTTCCGAGAATGCTGATGCGTTAGGGATTTCCTTGTGTTTCTTAATAGCATTGGTGTCTGCACACTTCTTTGTCAATTCTGTGAACATGATAACTGCTTCATAAACAGACGATATCTTTGTTAAGTCATTAGTGTTAAGTGTGTCTGAAACTACAGTGCCCTTCTGTTTTTCTTTCTTCAGGCTCTACAGAGTTTTGTGTGTTGTTCTTTTGAGCGACAATTATTCCAGAGGTTTCAGGTTCACTTGTTTTGTCCTGCAGTGAGTTAACAGCTTTAGAGACTTCATGTTTATTTGCTATGTCCTGCTGTGCGTCAACTGCTTCAGAGACGTCAGCCTCATTTGTTATGTTTGACTAGATCCTGGACCTGCCCGGCCGCGCCCAAAATGGCGCCGGTGTAAATGGGACTCGTAACTGCTTGTTGTGTACTGGTTGCCCAACCTTGATATCACGAGATACGTATGCAGTTTTGAAGCACATGGCGGAGGCTCGTCTGCTGTAGTGGGGCGCCCCTTTATCGTTTCAGTCGCCATTCCGCCCGCTTTTGCTACACTGTGCCTTTTCCGCCATTCAGCTGATTACCGCCCGCTCTTACGGCTACAGCGTCTCGCTCACCATGTAGTTGAGTTGCTCCCACTCTTGCGGTGCAGCGATAGGCGGCTGCCACAGGACTCTTAAAATGGCGGCCGGCTCTTCGGATTTGGGCCTGGTCCAGTAAAATGGCCCTGGGACACCTTGGAACTCGGACGCTTGTCTGCCAGGGCTTGGGTCCCATTCTCGAAAGCGTCCCCTCAGCCTTGAAGATTCTACAAAAGTCTTGGGGGCCCTCGACTCCCGCAGGCTTCCGGTGGGGAGCGGCTGCCATGATTGCTTGCGGAATGGCCACGACGGAGCTACGAGATGGTGGTGCTCTCATGGTGACGCCAGCTTCAGTCTGAAACATCCAGAAACAAGGTGGGGCTTTCATCGTTTGGGAAAAAAAATGTTTTAATCCAATGAAAAGTGTTATTTTTAGGTCACATGACCTAGTCTTACATCATTAGGAAAACAAAAGTAAAATGAACCAATGAAAAGTTTTATTAACAAGCCACATGACCTGTTATGCTTACGTTACGCGCTGCGCGGCGCGCTCTGGATCGTTTCTGGGAAGCTGCGCCTTGCGCACCGGAGCACTTCCGGGTGCGCTAACGCGGCGCGTCATATGACGCATTACGCGACAACGCAGGTCCAGAATATAGTCAAAATGTCTCCACCAACCAGCGGTCGGAATACAACCGCTTTCAGCAGTCCAAAAAGTTCTGTTAAATCTTAAGAGCGGGAGCAACTCAACTACATGGTGAGCGAGACGCTGTAGTCGCAAGAGCGGGCGGTAAACAGCTGAATGGCGGAAGAGGCACAGAGTACCAAAAGCGGGCGGAATGGCAACTAAAACGGTAAAGGGGCGCCCCACTACAGCGTGTCTTCAGGTCAAACGGATTGTGGGACAAGGTCCAGAATGGAAGAGTCATCAAAAGGCAAAAAATTCCGCCGGACCCCGGGAGCCGGCCGCCTATGTTGGGGGCGATCTCAGGCCACACCAGGGCAACACGACTTGGGGAGGGGGCAGGAGCCAAGCGCCCCCTCCCAGTCCGCGCCATCTCACCGCCCCTCGGGGGCCTCCGTCAAGCGGTTTAGGGAGGCACCGTATCACATTGTTTTCCAATGCAGTCAGGTCCACAAACGGACCCCACTTACTTTGAATAGTGAAGCTGCAGCAGGTGCAAATTAGGTTTAGACAGTGTTACTAGAGCTGCTTGAAGTATGGCACTCAACATCCAGGACTTATGCCATTTGTGTAAGGCAGTGACATCGAAGCAACTCAGGGACCAAAAGCATGAACGAACACTCACGTATGAAAATCTTATTTGGGGAAGGGGCAGGATCCAAACGCCCCCTCCCAGTTCGCGCCACTACACCTTATGTAGAAAATCTGAAGCCATCGTTCTACAAACTCTCAACGCTTGCTATCAGTGCATGAGTTTCATGCTCGATCGATTGAGCTAGCCGGATCGGGCAACAAAAAGTATAAAATAGTTATGTAAATAGTTATTTAATAAAATGTTTTACCCTGTTTCTTTGCTGGTGTGTTGTCTATATTTATAATATTTGCATAGGGTTTGTCGTTATTTTGGGCGGGGTGGGTGGCGGAGTCGAGCTGTCTTGCAGCCCTCATGGTGTGGAGCTCAGTTCATTTCACTATTTTCGTATTTCTCATGATGTGTTGTTCCTAATGTTTGTATTTTAGCGAGGTCAAAAAGAGATCCAATTAGTGGTCTACTGATTTTGCTCGATTACTTTTATTTTTTTACACGATTTTTCACTATCTGCAAAGACTAAACAGAGTATTGCGACTTTGTGCTTGTTTGTAAATAGAGAATGATCCAAAGAGAACCAATTCTAAAACAGTAAATGCTTGGATAACAATCAATCAAATGGAGAGACATGCAGGTACGAGGGATTACAACGGGGGTAAAGGTCTGCGTTAACTACCCTTCACTATCTGCAAAGAGAGAGTACTACTAAGAGAAAAGAGGGGGGGGGGCAGCGTTCAAAGCAATCAGCGTGCATAAACACGAAAACGTTTTTACCTATCACGTACTTGACATTTGACAGCTTTTGATATTTGCTATTAAAAAACCATTGAAATTCACAGAAAAAACCATAGGTTATAGTCCATATATAGTTAGGAATTTGCATTTACAAAACCTTGAAAATTCAATGAAAAAACCATTGGTTATAGAACATATATAGTTAGGAATTTGCATTTACAAAACCTTATTTTACTCGCATAAAACTATTGAAATTCCATATATAGTTAGATGCGCTAACTATATATCGCGCACCCGCAATCCACTGCTGATGATGTCACATATTACATCATTCATGACATGGTTAGTGACATCACTGATGACATCACTGATGACATCTCAAATGACATCACTGATAAAATCACTGATAACATCTCATTTGACATTACTGATCACATCACTGATGATATCATTCATGTGATAATACCATGAACCTCTTCAGACTCTAATATAACCTTAGATACAATCAGTGTAAACAGACAGTCACAGACTGTCACTCATCCATGGAGTTACTTACACACCTAGTCAGTCATGCAAACAATCAATCACACTTCCATTTCCTCAACTATACAGTTATACACACCTTACTTATTCAAACATATACTAACACATATTTACTCTGTTATACAATCCCTGATACAAGTTCACAATGATCCATACAGCCACTCACACATTCACTGGCTCTTCTGCACAGTTATTTATATATGTCAACTCTCACATGTACTGTGTTTTACATATGTACTTACTTTGACATGTAGCACTGAGATATCCATTCACTCACTAATACACTAATGCACACAGTCATCCGCCCATACAGCTGTTTCCACATGCAGTTTTGAACCCATACATATAGTGAATCAACTACTCACACATCTATGTACAGAGTCACACACCTCCCAGCTACCCATACACACACACTCAGTGTCCCATACAAATACTTGGACAACCATCAATAACCCATACAGTTATTCATATAGCTACTGATCAACACATGCAGCAGTTTGTAGAACAACAGATATAATGATGCACAAATTAAGATAGTTTAGTCACTAACCCATGCACTCATTAAGACACATTTAATCATTCTCTCATACAGTCAGTCATGCACCTACTAAATCCTTCTTCCAGACACTTATACATCCACTCATTCTTCAATATGTAAGACACATTTTAACTTTACAGAAACATACAGTCACTGGATGTTGTCATCAGTGATGTCATCAGTGATGTCATTTGAGATGTCATCAGTGATGTCATTTGAGATGTCATCAGTGATGTCATCAGTGATGTCACTAACCATGTCATGAATGATGTAATATGTGACATCATCAGCAGTGGATTGCGGGTGCGCGATATATAGTTAGCGCATCTAACTATATATGGAATTTCAATGGTTTTATGCGAGTAAAATAAGGTTTTGTAAATGCAAATTCCTAACTATATATGTTCTATAACCAATGGTTTTTTCATTGAATATATATATATTTAGTATGCTGTGTATATGTGCTCCGGAAAACATGTGATGAGAACATATCTTCATCTATATTACCAGGCCAAAGAGCAAGGTAATGGGCTGTTCTCTGCTACTGCTGCGCAACCAGAGCTACTCCACTCAAAGAACACATCAGTAACCTTGTGCTTTCTTACCTTACCATGCTACAAAATATGGCAATTAGAATTTATGCACTTTTGGCATGCCCCTTATGGTCCTGGTGCCAGCGAACAGCAATGCATTTCCTACTAAATTAATCAAGAAATGTTACACATGTGAATTCGAGTTACTGTACCTAGTGAGTATTCTCATTACTTACTGTCCTAGTTCATCAATTACTGCTTTAAAGAATGCCTATTAGGTTCAAAGCAATAGAATCATGGCATCAGTTACTCTGTACATCACTATACCACATCCTATACATTTCTGTACTATATAGTGGCCGATTCCGATAGACCCAAGGCTATAAGAATAGCCGTGGGTTGTTCTCAGCAAGAGTAATAGAGTTACTTCAAAATTGTGATGATGAGGCATTCTCCTATGTAGATGATATTTATCTGATGGACAGAAAGTTACTGGAACACTTGACCAGAGTGAACAACATAATTCTGGGGTGTGCCAATTTGGGCTATAAAATAAAATTAAAAAAATCAAAAGTTGCCCACCTCAATGTCCTGTTTTTGGGATATGAGCTATCAAGTGAAGCAAAAAGCCTGCCAGCTGAATTTTGCTAAATTGCGCTGCTTTAACACCCAAAGACTCTGAAAGGTTTAAAATCCATTTTAGGATTCCTAAATGTTGGCAGGACATACATTTTTTTATTATGCTGAAAGGGTTAAACCTTTCTTTGACCTAATCAAATTAAAAAAATCAAAAGTTGCCCACCTCAATGTCCTGTTTTTGGGATATGAGCTATCAAGTGAAGCAAAAAGCCTGCCAGCTGAATTTTGCAAAATTGCGCTGCTTTAACATCCAAAGACTCTGAAAGTTTTTAAAATCCATTTTAGGATTCCTAAATGTTGGCAGGACATACATTTTTTTATTATGCTGAAAGGGTTAAACCTTTTTTTGACCTAATCAAACGGAACAGAAAGATCCGACCTGATAAAATGCATACACAACCACTAGGGGACTGCACAGCACAGCAGGCAGAATTAAAGCCCTGATACTGGGACTACAATTTACGCATCTGGCGACAGAGCTACTTTGCATAATTACAGTTATTGATCCAGGGTCATCTGCATAATCGTACTCACAACATATCGATTGTGGTAGAACCTCTGAGGTTACCTTTTTGGTATATAAGAACTGCACTTTCACTAGGTAACAGAGGAGGTGCTTCTACGCTGACACCAACACGGAGGTCCCTGCACACTGAGGCTTTAACACACAGTAGTCTGACATCCTGTGTGGGGATTACCAACTTGTGACCAAGACGGGCTCCTTCATTCTCTCCCATCAGGTAATGGGGTTGGTTCTTTCCTAGGGGATTCTTGGTTTCACACCCACATGCATACTAGATACATTGAAGTATACTTAGATGAAGTACATCTAGTAGGAGTATGTCAAGATTATTTTTTTATGTATGCCTGCATATATTTGTTGCAGAACAGTATGGTAGAAATGTATCTACTGTTTACTCTGTTGGTGCTTGTAATCTCTTACAATTGCTTCTGTCTATTGATTGTCACAACAAACATGTTTTATACTAGAATGGCGCTGGTTCTAAATGAAAAGCTTATTGAAAACATCCCCAACGTTTAATCTGTGTATCCCTCTGAGACTAAGTGAGCACAATTGACTGAGCGAAAAGTACTGTACTGTTTCCATGATTCCTGAACGGTCAAGTGTTGTCATGTTCAATGATTGCTAAAAACTATCCACTCCTTGGTAGGGTTTGGGGGGTTATAGCGGCACTGTGAGCTAGCTGGTATATAGGCTGACATATCCTGTTGGGTATCCGAAATCAGTCTAGACACCAAACCCCTAGTTTATGCTGTACAGCAAACGCCTATCCTATCTATTTTTTTATGAACTAAACAACAGTATAAGGGAGTTTAGGCAATTCCAGGAGATGTTCAGGAAGCTCTTCATGTCATAAATAAAAAGCAAAGTTCCTGATTTAAAAACAGTGTCTGTGAGTGTGTATTTTCCCCTAGAAATTCAGGAGTGACTTAAAACTACCGTAGGAATGAGGCCTAGCTACTCGGAGAAAAAGCTTTGTTTTCAGATCAACTATTTGTACTGAATTTTTTGGAAAGCCTGTGAGATTCATAGAGGAAGTGCTCACACTAGTAAGGATCTATCGTAGCCTCATACAATGGTGAATTTGAAAAAAAGTCAGACAAGCCGTTCAAAAACTGGCCCAGATTCTTTAAAGGGGCAGTCAATATGTAACATGTTACCTTCCCATAACCATATCTTTCTTCATGTATTCAGTATTGTTTTATTTCTCAGACATTTATTATTATAATTTAACAAGCAGCCCGCCCCGGCGTTGCCCGGGGGCAGAAGGGGGCTGGGGTCAGCATTTTGTGCTATTGTTTAGTCCGGCCAGGCCCACGCCCGCACGCCCGCCCGCCCCGACATTGCCTATACTGGCCCCCGCCTGCCCCGACAGTGCCTATACCGGCCCCCGCCCGCCTGCCCCGACATTGCCTATACTGCCCCCCACCCGCCTGCCCGCCCGCCTGCCTCCCGCCCGCCAGCCTTCCGCCTCTGCCTTACCTCAGCCGCGCTCACCACCACTCCCGGGCCCCCGCCCGCCCCGACCTTGTCCGGACCGCCTCCCGCCTCGCCTTACCTGAGCCGCCGCGCCACTCCTCGCCACTCGTCGCCGCTCATCGCCGCTCATCACCGCTCCTCCCCGCCTGTCGTCATCATGCAGGTGTAGGTCACGGTCAGCGCTACGTCGCGGCCGGCGCTAGTTTTGGGGACTACTTTGTTTTTAAAGTTTAATTTTTTATTTTACGTTTTTTTTATTTTATGCAGCCTATGTCCATCTACACACCCTGAGGATTACAACAATGTGTTGGGTGTGTGGATTGGAGCTGTGGTTCCCGAGTTTTCCTTGCCAAAAGGTTTTTGTTCTCTCTTTATAATAGTAGTATAGATGATAATTATAACTTAAATGTATTCAAGACTGCACCAAGGAGTGCCTGAAATAAAATCAATTAAAAAGAATAGCATTACAGTTTCATACACTTCTATTGCATAAGATGGAGTTGCTTCCATGGTAAAATATCCAGTTTTGCTTGTGTACATCATTTCTGGATGATTTGTATACATAAAGCTTTAAATATGGTGAACCTTTCAGTCCATGAGTATCTAGTGTAATTCATTGTTTTCACAAAAGAGTATCTTTCCAAGCCATAGTAGCAGTTTTTCCAAAATTAGTTGAACAGATATTGTACTGAAGAAATGACTTCAAGATATCAATTTGCACTATCTGTACTTCCTATGTGTGTACCTTAAAATTATCGTGCAAGACAATTTTCTGAAGTATATGACCTTCGTTCTTTGTTGCGCTGGATTGAACACACAACAAAATGTCAGAGGGTTTTACCATTCCTGTGCAGTACATCCACTCTAGTACCAGGCAATTATAAATTAAACCTGATGGAATGGGGAATTAATGTGCAGAACCAATTTTTCTTCTCATAAAGTCACAAAGAATTCCCAATTCTGTGAGGTGAAACATATATGTGTATGCGCAGGACTGTGGGTAAGATGAAGTCTAATTAAGGCATGAGGTTGGATGTGGGCGTAGGAGAGGAAAGAAAAAGGTGTTTATTGGGAGGAGTGAGTGTTTTATGCATACACCTGTCAGAAAAGACAGGCAATGTGTCTTTGCTATTTTACATTGTAGAATGTACACCCAGAAAAACCGGGTGCAGTAAAACCAACCCACTTGGAATCAATTGGGGCTAAATTCCATGAGGTAAAACACTCTGCGTGACTACTAATGAGGGGATGTTGTTGGTTGCAGATCTTTTTTATATCATATTTTGACATATAACCAATAACCATAGGCTGAGTTAGCGTAAAGCAAAGTCAATGGATGAAAAAGAAACCTTGTTCTTTAGCAGGCTTCTTTATTATAGGTGTATTATATCCTAATGCACTTGTATTTATTAAATTATATCCTAATGCGCTTGTAATGAGGTGGACTGAGTATCAGTCACATTTTCTATGGAGTACCCCCAACCACCAAAGACTGCAAATAGCAACTAGTTACCAGGTCACCATGACGGATCCATGTCAGGCTCTGATAATGTATTTACTTCATGACTGTCCCAAGTCAGCCTGCCTGTTGTCCACATTTTGATAGAAAGCGAGATAGAGAACTAGGTATCATTTTGCTGAGAGTGGTCTACCTGAATGTTGGTCATGTATTTTGCCTGCATCTTTAGAGACTGGTGATATAGTATCCTCAAATGTTCAAGATTTTCAGAATAGTTTTTAAGAAGTGACGGTGGCATTTATTTCCTATGATAGATGGGTAGAGAAAATAGGTATACCTAGTGTGTCACAGGTACTAAATGCAGTTTGTGACTCAAATTTCACATTCATCAAAACATGACTCCAGCATTGACTATACACAAACTAGAAGATGTTCTCAGGAATTATACAGGAAACTATAGGACCTTTTTAAGCTCTACTGATTAAAGCATCTGTTTGCTTTCAGAAATGTCTATCAAAATAGAGAAATTCCCTCTTTTTTATTTTCTCCTCCCCAAGGAGTTAATGACTCACATTGATTAAAACCCCAGTCTCGGCCATTAAAGTGCAGTAATAATAGCAATATCCACTAAAGAAGCTGTATCTTAAAATTACCCTTCTTATTGTGTTCTTCAGTTGGCGAACATGATCCCTGCTTTGGTCCATGTCCCTGGAGTGGGGCAGAAAATATATAGAGCTCAGAAAAATCTTTTTGACTTCCTGAGGGACATCATCACAGAGCATAAGGATAGCTGGGACCCAAACCTGAAGAGGGACTTCATTGATGCCTTTTTGGAGGAAGTGGAGAAGGTAAGAGACAAACACTGACATTGATTGGCTTTTTACCTGAGGATGGAACCACCTTTATGTTATGTTACCTGATTTTTTTGTTAAGTATATGAAATGTTGAAACCATGGTGATTCAACCTGGCAAGCACACCCCTCCATGCACGACCTACTGTTATTTTATCTAATTCTTCATTTGCTCTCCTTGGTCTTGGATGTGGCAGCAGTCCACCATGCTGTTGATTAGCTAGCTCAGTGTGTCCAGGGACGCATGTAGTCCACTCAGAGCCCATTTAACTTTTAGACGAGCCCCAGCATACTTGTTGGCACAATAAGGTTGGCATGTCTTCATTGCACCCTTATGTAGGAGTACCCCAAGATTCAGTCTAATTGCTTTGCAGGTACTTGAAATACTGTTGTGTTTTTTGTTTTGTTATCTCATGTATCGAACATCTAGGTTTGCACACAGCTTTAAGCAACTTAAAATGATGGCAAAGTGCCTCCTTGTGTTGTGAAGGTTTTAAAATCTTATATTCGAATAAAAGGCATCCATATCCTTTAGCGTTTAAATCAATAGCCATTAGCTAATGCAAGCTTGTGCTGTGTTTTCCTGTTTTTAGGCTGGTCCAGGCTTGTTCCAGGGTTCATATCTAGTAGCGTTTACAAACATTAGAACTGCATAAGCATAGATGAGCAAGTTTAGCCATGGGCCCTGCTTTTAATAAATGTAACGCTTTATCAGGTCTGTTTGGACCCACTTATTCCACGAGACCGCCATTCTTATTGTGAGGCTGCTGGCTTATTTTCATCCTTACTGAAAACCATTCATATTGTAATGTTGTGTGTTATATTTTCTATTTTCTTTTAACTAAAACCATTTTATGCAATACTAGCAGCCCGCCCCGGCGTTGCCCGGGGGCAGAAGGGGGCTGGGGGCAGCATTTTGTGCTTTTGTTTAGTCCCGGCCGGGCCCCCGCCCGAACGCCCACCCGCCCCGACATTGCCTATACTGGCCCTCCCCGCCCGCCCCGACATTGCCTATACCGGCCCCCGCCCGCCCGCCCGCCCGCCCCGACATTGCCTATGCCGCCCCCGCCCGCCCGCCTGCCTCCCGGCCGCCTGCCTTCCGCCTCTGCCTTACCTCAGTCGCGCTCACCGCCACTCCCGGGTCCCTGCCCGCCCTGACATTGTCCGGACCGCTTCCCGCCTCGCCTTACCTGAGCCGCCGCGCCACTCCTCGCCACTCCTCGCCGCTCATCGCCGCTCGTCACCGCTCCTCCACGCCTGTCGTCATCACGCAGGTGTAGGTCGTGGTCAGTGCTACGTCGCGGCCGGCGCTAGTTTTGGGGACTACTTTGTTTTTACAGGTTAATTTTTTAATTTACGTTTTTATTTTATTTTATGCAGCCTATGCCGATCTACACACCCTGAGGATTACAACAATGTATTGGGTGTGTGGATTGGCGCTGTGGTTCCCGAGTTTACCTTGCCAAAAGGTTTCTGTTCTCTCTTTATAGTAGTAGTATAGATAAATCCATAATATATTTGAGTTATCATAAAAAGTGTGTAAACACAAAGCTTGCTTTAGGACACTGCATCTAGACACTACACACAGCCTGGCTTGAGTTAAGTCATTGGTTTTAGACCCATGTATACCCATAGTGTCAAGACGTTTACATGAGCCTCCAGTTTCTGTTGCATACTGTATACCTTGAGTGTTGATCATTAGAGACGTACTGTCCTTCTCAATTACAGCTCTGTTGCCGCTTTGATTATCTACTTAACCTGACACACCCATGGTTCAATGCTATCAACAGAGCATTTCAATAGGTAGGGAGCATCAAATAGACAAGGGCAGAAGAAATCAATAGAGCTGCCAATTACACATCTAACGAGCCTACCTCATAAACAGTCAGGGATGACCAACTAACTACTCACTCTAAAGACCTTAAAGCTGTCCCTGAACAACTTACAGTTTCAGTCACACTGCCTATTCCAGACAACTAAAGGAAGCATCATAAAGGCCCTCGCATCCATGTTGGACTACTCTTCCAGGATCACATTTAATTTCCTACAATGAAGAATCTGGATCCTCATCCCACCCATGTCCAAGGTATCTTAAAAGAAATCCTTTTGATGAAATCCATTACAACAGCAATGCAGATGATAACTAAACCCTAATTTGCAACTAGTACCAATGTAAATGAATGCAAAGTTTCAATCATAAAAACTCTGCAAGCAACTCAGTCATCAAGAGCCAATAACAATAAATGCTTTTTGGCCAAACCCTTCTAGATAATCAGGCCAGTTACTGCCCATGCAGAGGAATAAAACCCATACTAATATCTAGAATGAGTGAGGTAAGAACACAGAAAGATAAAGTGAGGCAACTCTGTCATTCTGCTAGATGTCCCTGTCATATTTAATACAGTCTGTCACCCAATGCTACTGTCTTCAGGATGTGGATAGGCACAAAAATGTATTGTATTTGTATCCCTACTTTCTAGCAAACCAGAAACACATCATCTTTGTACCCTCATATGCCTTCAAACCTTCCACTGTTACACCAGGATTCCACATGGCACTACTACTCTTGCATGTTCCATTGAATATCTACCTCAGACTCCTGTGTAGATCGAGTCAGTAGTTGTGTCTTTCTTGTCTCAAGTATGCAGATGAGACACAAATCAAATCAATTAATCTTCATTCAATCTCATGAAGGCAGACCGTAAAAAATACACAATAACAGCACAATAATACATTATGGATTAAAACAAATAAAACCACTAGCAGAAGCGCATAAAAACAGCAAATGCAATCAGTGGGTATCAAATATAAAAAGAGATGTCACATAAAAACTGCCATATTCAACAACAAAACAACATAGATTTAGATAACTAAAGCGCATTTTTTAAAAAGGAGTCGACTGCCTTGCAAGTAGAGATTCCTTCAAGTTGTTGAAGAAAAATCAATGCAACTGTGCACCTGCTAAACTTGTGCTTGCCTAATCGTGGAAGTAAAAACCATTTAGTGAGAGGTGAATAGAACTTACAAAAGAATACAAAATGTAAAAGGGTCGGTGGTGATGTCTCATCACAGGGGCAAACGAATGTGTCTGTAGGGGCAAATTGCTGCTGGAGGAAGCACAAAAGCCATCAGAGTGTGTTCTGAAGCACTTTAGTAGCATCCACTCCCATGTGTTATGTACAACAATTACGTAGGGTCCTCCTGCTTCAGTATTTTGAAGGAGGCAGCAGTAATCTCTGACTGTAGGTTTCACTATCCCCCGTGCCCTTCTATGGGATAGAAAACAGTCCTTAATTTAACCTTTGTCCATCTTTGTGATACTTTCTGGGTTTTCAAAAACATATGGGCAACCTAAAGCTAGGGTTCAATATAACGATCATATTGAAAATGTATAGTCAGCAAACTACTATGGGTATCATCCCCTCCTATTACTGTCTTTACTCAAGACCAATCCATGTTTTAATATTATACTTAGGCTGCCCGGTTTTAGGTTTAAACATAAAATACCTGATAAAACCCCACTGAAAGAGAAATAGCCCTCACCAGTGAAAACATACAAACACTGAAAAAACACCCGCACAACCACAAACTAAATGCCATTCAAAGAAAGGAAAAAGAGAGTGAAAGAGTCATGTTTTTCTTCCTGAAGGGGCCAATACAATGTAACTTTGTTATATAAGCTAGCAGTAAGAAAGACTAAGCTAACATAATTCTGCTAGAGTTTTGTTGTTTAGGCATGGCACTAAAGTATTGTTTATTCTTCCTTTTGCTTTTTTCAGTTTTGTGGTCTTTGGTCTAAAGATGCAGGGTTTAGAAACATGTTTTAAGTCTTGTTTAATTGTTATTAGAGACTGTAGAGAATCAGGAAATATCAAAATCATATTTGACTCTGTTGGGCCGGGCGACACTTTTTAAAATGATGGCTCTGCCCCGGTTTCTCAATGCCCTCCAGAATACCCACAAAGCTGTACCACAGAGATTTTTCCGCAAGGTTGAGGGGCTTCACCGCAGTCTACTATGGGAGGGTATACCCCGTATTGCACTCGCTAGACTTACTCTTCCCTGGTATGATGGTAGCATTGCCCTCCCAGATATCAAAAGGTTCTATTGGTCCTCCCAGCTTGCTGCGATTAATCACTGCATGTATGGGCCGGCGGCTGATCCAGCCTAATCCATGGACAAATGGCTTCTCCCTCGGGGGGATATAACAGGATGCTGTTTTTCGAGATTTGATGGGGCCCACGGGGCACGCACTTCGGGTTTGGCATAATGACACCTGCTGCTTGGGCTGGAAAGACAAAGTGACATTGGCCACTCTGCTCTTTGACTCTGAGAAGCTGGGCAAACTCTGGAAGACGAAAGGGTTTGATAAATGGGATCTGATAGGGATTTCTACCATCAGAGACGTTTGGGGTAACAGGAGAAATAAAACATTTGTCCAATTACAGGCAGAGATATAGGTAGAAAGGCCCACTTTTGCTCTACCGTGATGTGATAAAATGTTTAAAACCCAGTTATATGAGTTGGATCCACTACCCATGTTTCTTGCAGGCTTATTATCCTAAATTTGCACACAAAATCCATCCATATATTAATGGAAGTCTTGCTTTTTAGGCCAGCCACGTTCAAAAATAGGAACTGTCATTTATCTCACCTGTCAGTGGCCATACTCCTTCTCTGCCCATTCTCCCCCTACAGGTTAATATGTCCAGTTTGTATAGGGGAAGTTCGGGTTGTCATATCCTGAGTCTCTAGGGCTGTGCACATGCTTACCTGTATATATCCTGTTGTGTCTTTTCCCTGTATGTCGCCTTCTTCAGATAAGAGGACAGTTGATAGCGCAGCCAGACTGGTGCCATTAACCATGGTTCTAGGTGTTATTGGATGAACGGGATCCCCTTGTCTCAGTCAGTTTACTGCTTCGAGTGTATTAAATGCGTCGAAGCGGTTATGTTTGTGGATGTTGAAAAGGTTGCTGTAGGTTGGCATATGAGCTTTCCAGTTTATCCTTGCACTGCTACTATCTCGGGGTTGGTAGGAATAGCCTAGGGGTAGTGCATTAATACCTTGTACTAGTGTAGTGTAATTACCTGTTCTACTCATGATCAGGTTTACTAGGCAAGGGGTCCTCAATGTCAGGACTACACAATCCTTCGAGAGTGTTTTCCGTCGTCTGCCTACCCACCTTATTCTTCTAGCCATTTTAAATTCTTCATATAGGTTTTCCCCAAGGCCCGTCCTAATACCAAGCCAATGCAGTGGCCTATTTTTCAACATTTCCAACGATTCTTCTGTCCCTTGAACTAGTTGAGGGACGTTCGCCAATACCACAATGTAGGGCGTGGTGGCTGGAGGTAGGTCCAAGTATGTTGTGTGTTCATCATACTTCCTCTCATATGTGGTATTGGGATTTGTAACACTGATATAATGAGTGGATGGAATAGTAACTAATGGTATGGCTGGGGGCTATAACCGTGTGTTTACAGTGGGTGGCTGAAACGGTATTTTGAATGGACCAGGTCCTAAATCCCTAATAATGCCTGGTGCAATGATATTTGTGTCAGAGCTGAACCTGTTTCCTTCTTCACCCAGTTGTTTCGCTTGGAAAGAAGCACTCCCCTGTTCCAGTGACTCAAGTTTATCCAAGCATTTAGTCAAACTTGCTTCGATTTGTCCAAATCTTAACATCAAATTACTTAACCTATCTCTAGTGTATATTTCTAGGGCCTCTAGCTTATCTTTAAAGTTACCAACCATGCACAGTAAACGTGCGCTACAAGGGAGTAGCGATTTTTCCCAATATGCACTCTTTTGCGACTTCACTTTCATAGGGGCTTTTTTACATGGTTTGGGTGGGGGTTTGCTTAACTTTGGGAGTGCATGTATCGGGATTTCTGGCACGCTTATTCGATGGTTATGTTTCATTATCATGTTCACCTTTATGTTCACAGCCGGATATGTGATCAGAAATGTTTAACACGCAGCCAGTTAAAGTTGGATCGCTTCCGTGAGTACCTGTTAGGTAAAGGGAACTAACATCCCCTAATACACACCCCTCCGTTACTGGATTTAAAGCCTCCTCAACAGTTATGATCTGCCGTTCTATGTCCCCCACAGCACCCGTTAAATAATATAGTAGGGACTGGCGTGGATGTTCTCCTGTCTTAGCCGGCTTATTGTTCTGGTTAGTCACCAATTTTCTCTTCTGAATTTTCAGTCGAATAAATGACAAATCGGAAAGGTAAAAAGAGAGATTACAACAAGAAAAAATAGGTTTAGTACACCTCCTGTAGAAGTGTACTTAGTCCGATGGTCCAGTGCTCATGGGGGTGAGGCCAGTCAATACACGATGTTTTGTTTCAAACTTAATTCCTTCCTGCCTTCCTGCTCTAGGAAGGATAGGACATAGAGGTACAGTTCAATGATAAATAAAATCAGTGTCAGTCATGCAGTATTGGCCCAATGCTCCAAAGATCTAATCAAATCATAGGCCAGTACCTTGCATACGTAAGGTGAGAGAGATATGACCCGGCCCGGCCTTGGTCTGTGTAGAACGGGCTAAGACGGACCTGTCTTGGCCCAGTGTTTATCCGGGCTGAGCACAGTAACGCCCCGCGTGCCTCTCGCGTGATGGGACTGCCGGCGTTGCTTTCAAGCCCCTCCAGGGGCCGTCCTCAAAGTGCAGAGTGCTTCAGGGCAAGCAGGGACTAGGGCGAACGTGCTCTGTGCTAAATCTTGCCTCGGTTTGCGGTCTCCCGCGTGGCAGGATTGCCGGCGTTGCTTTCAAGCCAGTCCAGGGGACGTCTTCAAAGCGCCGAGTGCTTCAGGGCAAATAGGGACTAGTGCGAAAGTGCTCTGTGCTAGTTGCTTTCTCGGTTTGAAGTCTCCCGGGCGGCGGGACCGCCGGCGTTGCTTTCAAGGCCCTCCAGGGGCCGTCCTCAAAGTGCGAAGTGTTTCAGGGCAAGCAGAGACCAGGGCAAAAGTGCTCTGTGCTAGTTCCTTCCTCTGTTTGCAATATCCCAGGTGGCGGGACCGCCGGCCTTGCTTTCAAGCCCCTCCAGGGGCCATCCTTAAAGTGCAGAGTTCTTCAGGGCAAGCAATGACTAGTGCAAAAGTGCTCTGTGCTAGTTCCTTCCTCGGTTTGCGGTCTCCCGGGTGATGGGCCTGCCAACGTTGCTTTCAAGCCCCTCCAGGGGCCGTCCTCAAAGTGCGGAGTGCTTCAGGGCAAGCAGGGACTAGGGTGAAAGTGCTCTGTGCTAGTTCCTTTCTCAGTTTGCGGTCTCCTTGGTGGCGGGACCGCCGGCGTTGCTTTCAAGGCCCTCCAGGGGCCGTCCTCAAAGTGCGAAGTGCTTCAGGGCAAGCAGAGACTAGGGCAAAAGTGCTCTGTGCTAGTTCCTTCCTCTATTTGCGATATCCCAGGTGGCGGGACCGCCGGCGTTGCTTTCAAACCCCTCCAGGGGCCACCCTCAAAGTGCAGAGTGCTTCAGGGCAAGTAGGGACTAGGGCGAAAGTGCTCTGTGCTGGTTCCTTCCTTGGTTTGCGGTCTCTCTGGTGGGGGGACCACCGGCAATGCTTTCAAGCCCCTCCATTGGCCATCCCCAAAGGGCAGAGTGCTTCAGGGCAAGCAACGACTAGAGCGAAAGTGCTCTGTGGTAGTTCCTTCCTCGGTTTGCGGAGTTTAGAGATCACTCAGCTGCCCACAAATGCAAGTTGGCAATACAGGAGCAAAATTATTGTTGGGTTAGAGGAGGCAGACCTGGAAGCAGAGGTCAGCCCGGGACCAGGGTTCAATTCCCGGCGCGGCGGGGTCTTGAGTCCTAAAATGTCCATGGACTCGACATTTCTCGCTCCAGTGCCTACTCGATTCACGGGTTCACACTCTGCGACTCTGGGCAATAGCTTGCTTAATCTCCACAACGGCCCCTCGCGGCAGGATGCCTGGCTTTCACCTTGTGGATACCCTGCCGGGGTTATCTCACAGGGGAATACCAGGAGGGGTTCCCTAAGCAAGTGCTTAGAAACCGCTTGGTGATTTGCGCTATATTGATTCCTGTACATTTACATTTCAGAACAAGCAGGGACTAGGGCGAAAGTGCTCTGTGGTAGTTCCTTCCTCGGTTTGCGGAGTTTAGAGTCAAAGAGATCACTCAGCTGCCCAAAAATGCAAGTTGGCAATACAGGAGCAAAATTATTGTTGAGGGCAGGGCAGGAAAGACAGCATGAATATAGCACAGTACTTTGGTTCATGCAGGTGCCCCAAATGCTTAAAGATAGATCCAAAAGGGGGTGCCCAGACTAGTCTCTTCTGGGCAGTGATGTGTGATAATGGGCACGCCCTTGCCCTGGGCTTCAGCTATGGGTGGCTTGCGCAGCTGGAGGTAAAATACAGCTTTATAATGCCATAATTGAAGTGCTGGGCTGCAGGTGCACCTGGTTGGAGGGCCTGTCCTCACCCTCGTAGTCCCCATAATGAAAGCCAAGAATGCCACAACTCGTCCTGCGCAGCGAGAGGTGAAAACCTGCTTTATATTGCTGGGCTGCAGGTTTTGCAAGTTGGAGGGCCTGCTCCTCACCCTCATTGTCAGCTGGGACGCGTAGTCCCCACCAGGAAAGCCAAGAATACCATCATTCTTCCCACGTGGCGGGAGGTAAAAGCTCACTTTAAAGCAAAGTAATTGAAGTGCCAGGCTGCAGGTGAAGCTGGCTGGACTGCCTGCTCCTCCCACTTATTGTCACATTGCATCTTCAAGTTCTCAAATCTAAAGAACCACTTGACTTTCAAGCACACACATTACCTGGTAGCCTTGAAGGGCCACATGACGTTAACCATGTTAACTCTTCTTGGGCAAGACAAAAGAAATACCAGCCTGGCCTTTGATGTATGACAAACATCTCCCTCAATAAATGCAGCAAATATCCTGGGAAGCAACCTAGATACAGGGGATGTATGACTGAACCACGCATGCCTTTACAATGCATATGCCTTTAGTGCCCATTCCTTTACAACAAATTTCATTGTAAAAGCATGAATGGTAAAGCCATGTGTGTGGTAAAGGTTTTAAAAGGAATTATAAGTATTTTACAGGTAAATATAAACCCTTTATATGCTTTATTTTGACAGGTTGTGTCATAAAAGCTACAAAAACGTCATTTTGAATAAAATAATATAAAAATAATCAGTTCATACAACAGCATATTGCTGACAGGTATATACAATCAATCCATTTTAGTACCCAGCTGCAACCAGAGTACAGCTTGCTGTTCAATGGAGCAACGATAAGGCTATTGATGCAAGAATAAAAATATCCATAAAATACAATTTTAAAATAAGGAGGGAAATGACTAAAATGCTTCCTATTGCAGTGCATCTTCTGTTGGACCCAGTTTGAAATCCCCCATCAGGGAAGCATTATGGGAAGACTAAAAGCAATAAAGTGCATATGCAAAATGTGTAAATAAGGCATAAATTACCAGCTTATGGGCCCTGCTACAGCTGCGTGTAGTCCTCATGCTACTGGGGACTGCGGTATTCCTGTCTGGATCTTTTGTCTTATGAGTCATGCATGGCTTAGAAAATTGGCCGCACTACAGACAAAGAGCAGTCTTGGAGTAGATCTATGAATGTGCAGGGCAACCCAATAGTTTTGTGTGCCCAATTGCCGGCAAATCGGGTTTAGCCATTTGGCCCTCAGCATGGCGTATGCCTGGTATGCAAACATAATGTGGACAACACTTTCTACTGGGGTCTTGCAACATGGACAGTCCTTTGGCGTTGGATTACGTGTATGTGCCAATTGTCCGTAGTCTCACATACAGGTAGTGTTCCAAGCCTGAAATGGATATATAACATCATGGCCTGGGGGACCTTATTATATCTAAAAAGGGCTCCAAGTGTCTGTCCTGTTTATGGAGATACAATTCTGCGGTTGTCTCCCCAAGATTTGTTAACTAGATTCTTGTTGGTCGACCCATTACCAATAGAGACATGTGAGATCTTCTTTCCTTGGTGGGTCCTGCTTGTCTCAATGTGCTCGGAGCCCTAAGGCTGACATAATTTTCCTAACATTAGGAATCCAGCCCACTTTGCTACTTGTGTCAAACCTGATGACCTCAGATAGGGCTTCTCCATAGGGCAGAAGCTCAGGGGTTCGCCTAATGCGAGACCAAAAGAGCAGTGGGTGAAGCCTTGCTACATCGCCAATGGATCATTTGCGAATATCAAGCATAAGGAGAGTGAGGGGGAATGTATTTAGGCAACATCACTAGATCCCCAAGGAATTTGTGCCAGATCTGCAGAGGTCGTGGGCCTTGTCAAATCTCCAAAACTCTGATTCGTACAGTGCTGTACTAACTGCTTTCGCGTCGTATACCTGAAGGGCTGGAGCTACTGGTCTACTGTGTGATGCTCAATGTTGCTTCCCAAGTGATCCCGCTACCCTTTTGTGGCTCATCAACATATTTGCTAGGTGGTGCTTCCATGACATATTGTCTGAGAGTCGGACACCAAGATAATCAAAGGTGCCAACTCTTTCTAGGGGTGTTCCATCGAGCAAGGGGCTGCCTCTATAAGACTTGTGGGGGTTAAAGGCCAAGGATTTTTTTAAGGTGTTAATGACCATCCTCCTGTTATTACAGAAATGTTGAAATCTGTTCAATAATCGCTGTAGCCTCATTGGAGTTTTTGAAACAAACAGGGTGTCATCTGTGAACAAAAGGGTTGGTACCCCATCACCCCCCAGGGTTGGTGCATCTGCTGGATCTTCTTGCAGGAAACTAACCACTCCATTCATATAGTGGGGTAGTAGAGTGGAAGCCAGAACACAACCTTGTTGAACCCGCCTGCTGACAGAAATACGGTGTTCAACTGTCCCGGCGTCCCCCACCTAATCTGTGCATCAATATCTTCATGTAACCGAACTACAAGATTAAGAATAAACAGGGGGATGCCATATCTTTTAGTGCCAGCCATATTCTACTCCTAGGGACTAGATCTAAGGCATTTTTTAAGTCGATAAATGCAAGGTATAAGCTGCACTTGCCAATCACCACCTCTTTCCAGTATATAAGTTGGAGCCGGAATGCCTGTCAATGGTTCCCGTCCAGGCCCTAAAACCAGCCTGAAACTGTGAAAAAATGGCATTATTGTCTGCCCACAGCTGGATCCTCAGCAACAGAACTCTGCTGAAGACCTTCTGCAGGTCATCAAATTACGGGCTTAAGGGCCCGTAATTTGAGGGGTCACCTCTGGCTCCCATTTTATAGATTGGGACCGCCTCAGCTGGGGCACCATTAGCTATTGCATTTGTCAGAAAAAGAATGTAGGGGCCCAATTTGGGATATCAGCTAGAAATAAATCACCTGGTATGCCGCATGGTCCTGCAGCCTTTGACAGCACTATTCTGCCTATCACAGCCTCTATTTTACCCAAGGCAAAACGTTTATCATCCACAGTGTGCCCAGCAAACTCAGCCACCGAAACCAAGGGCAGATCCTTCATGGTTGAACAGAGCTTCCGGAAGTGATCGTACTATTTTTGGCCAGTGATATAGTCAGGTGGCGGAGGTGCTCCTCACTCGCTAGGTGAATAAGGACCAGAATTAATTAACTTCCTTTGCTGCGCTTGCTTCCTTAAGTTGCTACCTGCAGGATTCATCCCATGCTAACTTCCCCAGGTGCAAGGTGGCCTTATAGCACTTCCTGGTGGTTATTCTTATCTTTGATTACTGAAGCCAAGAGGATTCGCTCATGTCATTGTATACCATGAGTGAGCCCCTCTTGGAGACATAGTAGAGTTATGGTCCAATCTAGGAGCTGTAAAGTGCACATTAATTCGGCCAAAATTGTGGGATTGAACTGAAGTTACATTATATATATATATATATATATATAGTCACTGAAAAAACCATAGATTATAGACCATATATAGTTAGGAATTAGCATTTACAAAACCTTGAAAATTCACTGAAAAAACCATTGGTTATAGACCATATATAGTTAGGGATTAGCATTTACAAAACCTTAATTTACTCGCACAAAACCATTGAAATTCGCATATATAGTTAGTTGCACTAACTATATATCGCGCACCCGCAATCCACTGCTGATGATGTCACATATTACATCATTCATGACATGGTCAGTGACATCACTGATGACATCACTGATGACATCTCAAATGACATCACTGATGACATCACTGATGACATCTCAAATGACATCACTGATGACATCACTGATGACATCTCATTTGACATTACTGATCACATCACTGATAATATCATTCATGTGATAATACGATGAACCTCTTCAGACTCTAATATAACCTTAGATACAATCAGTGTAAACAGACACTCACAGATTGTCACTCATCCATGGAGTTACTCATACATCTAGTCAGTCATGAAAAGAATCAATCACTCCTCCTTTTCCTCAACTATACAGTTATACACACCTTACTAATTCAAACATATTCTAACACATATTTACTCTCTTATACAATCCCTGATACAAGTTCACAATGATCCATACAGCCACTCACACATTCACTGGCTCTTATGCACAGTTATTTATATATTCATTTTTTTTTTTTTTATTGAGAAGATTCAGGGCAACAAAAGAAAAATACATACATACATAGCTTGCCAAAATACAAATCAGATATACAGAAAAAGTAAACAAAACAACAAAATATAAACAATCAAAAAAGTTCAACCTAATCAGACAATAAGACATGCGACTACCATATAATAATAATAACTTAAATCTCATCATTATGATCCTTACATTCTTACTCATCTATTTTCTCTCCATTTCTTTAACGGGGCCCATATCTTCAAACCCAATTCCCTCATTCTTCTTCCTTTAAACTCGTACAAACATTCCTCAATATTATGTATTCCCAGCAGTTTAGTTATCCACAGCTGGAAGGTGGGGGCTACCGGATCTTTCCATCCAGCCGAGATTAAAATCCTCAGAACAGCCATGGAGATGAAGATAAAGGCTTCCGCTTCATACTCTAACCTTAGACTAGCATCCCTACCGATCAAGACCATAGTAGGGGATAAGGTGATCTGTTCCTCTAACAACCCTGTTACAAATCTTTCAATTTCCATAATGACCGGATTCAAATTCTGGCAATTATGAAACATATGAGGTAGGTCTGCTGGTCCTTGATCACACCTGGGGCATCTATCATTATCCCTCTTACCCCATTTATACAGTTTGGCAGGTGTATAATATAAATTAAAAATAGTTTTATAATGCTGTGCTTTTAAATTCGAAGCATTTAACACCTTTTTATTCATTGCAAGAACATAGTCAATATCCACATCTGGATCATTAATTCTTTCCGCCCAGTCTGATTCCACTCGACCAATATCATCCCCCAAGCCCTGGAGAAGATAGCTGTAGCCAATTTTTATCTTCTTACCACCATTCCTCACATATTTCAGAATTGGGTTGAGCTCCTGAATCCGAATCCTAGGTCTAGCAGCCTTCACTGTTTCTTCTAGCTGTCTATATAGGAACCATTGGTTAGTAGGTATACCAAATTTTTGTTGAAGCACATCGAAGCCCAAAATTTCATCCTCTACCATAACATCACCCAGACACTTAATCCCCGCTTCCTTCCATCGCTTACTATTTCTATTCTGCCCTAGATGTTCGAAAGGTTTTGCATGCCAAATATCTGTAATACAATTAATTTTCGGAATCTTCAAATATCTCTTTAATGCTTTCCATAAACCCCAGGCACTCATCATCAACCTGCTCCCACTCCTTTTAAAATATCTACAGTTTATTTCTCGAGTAAACAGACCCACTGCTTTTCTACCATCTAATAATTCATATATTGTTGGAGTTCTATCTAATATATTTAAGACATCACTATCATCATATGTAAACAGAACATTCATTTGTAGTATTAGACAAACCCAATGATATAATCTCAAGTTTGGTGCCGTCAAACCTCCACCTTCCAATGGGGCTGATAGTCTAGCTAAAGATCTTCGGATTTTCCCATATTGCCATAGAAATTGTGAGAAAACCGCTTCCAATTTCCTAAATACACTCTCATCTATCAGTAAAGGTATGGCCCGGAAAAGATACAAAATTTTAGGAAACATAGACATCTTCAAAACGTTCACTCTACCGATTAGTGATAGATGTAGGACGTCTATTCTTCTCAGCTCTTTATCTATTGATGTTATCAAGGGTACATAGTTCTCTTGTACAATTTTCTCCACATTCGCATTAATCCTCACCCCCAGATAAACTGCAGAATCCACATAGCTTCGATCAGCCTTATATATACTCTTAGTGCTGATTATTATAGTTTTTCCTTCATTTAGCTTGTACCCCGATTGAGACCCAAAAGTTTTAGCTAATTGAATCAATTCTGTCATGGCCATCTGTGGATTGGTAGTTGTTATCGCCAAGTCATCTGCATAGGCCAATATTTTAGTGGCATGACCGTTAAGTTTAACCGGAGAGATTTGATCTGAAGCCAGAATTTTTCTAATTAGTGGATCTATGTACAGCGCGAAAAGTATAGGGGAACAGGGACACCCCTGGCGCGTCCATCTCCTAATTGCCACTTCATCTGACTGTAACCCCATAGTTGTAATTCGGGCTACTGGATCTTCATACATGGCTTTTATAGCTTTCAAACATTTTCCTCCAAACCCTCTACTGAGCAAAACCTCCCATAAGAATTTCCAGACTACTCGATCGAAGGCTTTTTCAGCATCCAGGAGAATCATGGCCATCTCCTTCCCCGTAGCAGCCGACGCATCGAACATAGAAATTGCCCGCGAGATGTGATCCGTCGTACCTCTTCCCGGGACAAACCCATGCTGCCAAGGAGAGACGAGTTGTCCAATGACTCCTCCCATCCTCTTCGCCCACACCTTTGAATACAGTTTAGTGTCTGCATTTATCAAAGAAATAGGCCTATAAGAGCCTGGATTATCTTCCGGTTTACCTTTTTTATGGAAGACCACGATATTAGTCTGTTTCCATGAGTCTGGAATCTTCCCTGAACAAACTATTCCATTAAAAAGATCTAGAATTATAGGCAATAATTCCTCCCCTAGAGTTTTATATACCTCAATAGGTATCCCGTCTGGGCCTGCAGCTTTACCTGCCGCAAGTTCTTGTAGCGCAACTCTGATCTCCTCAGGGGATATATCTTTCTCCAGCTGCTCTATATCCTTTTCTTCTAAAACTGGATAAGGGGTTCCGAAATCTAGTCTAGATGGTATCTGACTGGCCTCTTGATCATATAAATTTTGGTAAAATCTTTGAAAGACCCCCATTATCTCGCTAGGTTCAGTGTATCCTATTCCATTCTCTTCGAGCTTCTTTATATTATTCTTATTAAGATCTTGCCTTATGCGCAATGCCAACACCCTGCCAGCTTGCTCTCCTGTCTCATATCTTTTAGCTCGCGAGGTCTGGTATTCTCTGGTCTCTTTTTGCGTAAATATTTTTAGAGCATCCCCTTTAATCAGCGCAATACTTTTAGCTGTTTCCCTCCCATCGTTACCTGATCTTATTTCTTCTATATGCCGATTTTCTGATTCTGTTAGCTCCAAGAGGAGCGTTTCAAGTTTCTTTCTGTCCTCCCTTCTTAGTCTTGCGGAGCAGCTAATGATTTCCCCCCTTAAAGCTGCTTTAAAGGTTTCCCAAACCCCATTCCTGGACGAGCTATATCTATTTATTTCAAAAAACTCCTTTGCCCACTGTTTTATATGTGTAACAAATCTTTCATCGTTTAGAAGTTTCTTTTCAAAAGTCCATTTAGTTGTCTTTTTAGCTACATTACCTACTCTGTATGTCAATATCAAAGGGTTATGATCTGAGACTAATCTTGGCAATTTGGCAATTTTAACCTTCCCTAATTCACCCGTAGAGATAAAAAAATAATCTAACTTAGAAAATTTCTGAGCTGGAAATGAAAAGTATGTGTATCCTGGGTCTCCAATAACTTTTTCCGACCATACATCAGACAAACCATGCGACATTATAAGAGAGCTTAATGCTCTATATACCTTCTGTTTACGTCCTTTGTAATTGTCTATTTGACCCCAATTTACCGAGATGTTTAAATCGCCACATAACACTACAGGGGTACCCCAGTTAGCCAGTTCCTCCTCCATCAAATTGAACACTTCTGGGTCATCATCATTTGCGCCGTATATTACACCCAAAGTAATGCCAAGCTCCAGCTCAGCCAAGGCCCATCTACCTGAGCCATCTGTTTTGGTGCGCCTCACTCCCCCCAGATTGCGTTTCCCCATAATGGCAACTCCTCTTGTAGTGGATGTTTGGGACGAGCAGCCTAGTAGATTATAACCGGGGATATTCAATAAATTCCTTTTAGCCCAGGGTAAGTGTGTTTCTTGGATACAAGCTACATCAATATTATTAAACTTCACGAATTGATTCAGTCTCTGTCTCTTCTTCCAGTCATTTAAGCCCCCTACATTAATAGTGCATATCCTTATGTCTGACATTATTATCTTTTTTCAATTCCAACCTGATTGTATACATACTTCTATCAAATCCATCCCAAACCGGTATTTGGCCCTTTTTCATCTCAATGTTTTTTTCCCCCTTTTTCCCCACCCCCACCCCCCCTGCCCTCCCCTTGAACCCCCAGCTCCACCCTACCTCCCCTTCAACACTTTTGCCCCTCCCACCCCTTCCCCCCCTCCTCCCCTTCCTCCCCTTTTCAGAGGCGCTCAGACCCAGTGGTCTGTGCATGTGATGGTTCAGTACTAACTGAAGAGATTCAATATTAACCATCATGAACCCGTAGACCCGTAGACCCGTTAACCTCCTTAAACCTATGTGCCACCTACACCAGCACCAGCACCAACACCAACACCCTGTACAACTCTATCTAGTCACATCCATAATACAGCCATCGTACATCCAATATACAAAATACAGTCTAAGAACTTTGAGAATCGAGATACTCTTTTGCTTTGATCTCCGAGGAAAAATAAAGGGTTCTGCCCCCATTAATTACTTTGAGTTGAGCCGGATTAATTAGATAAGCTTGCATGCCCTTGTCCTGAAATGGTTTTATCATCTGTCTGAGTCGCCAACGTCTCTCCACTGTGACATGGCAAAAATCCGGTCGGACAAAGAAAGAAAAGCCATCAATATTCTTTTTTGAATCCGGTCTTGCTTTTTCTGAAATTGCCTGTTTCAGATTAAAGTTACCCAGAAAGATTAAGATCGCTCTGGGTTTATCTCCCTCTTTAGCATTTTTGTGAACTCTAGCGGGGGTACGATGTGCTCTCTGTATCTCCTTCGCCCAATCCCACCCCTTCAATTCAGTGAAAGCATGCTCAAAAAGTTTTATTACGAAGGCTCTTGTGTCCGTATTTTCTGACCCCACCGGTATTCCAAGAATACGTAGATTATTTTGTCTCGCTCTGTTTTCCAACGCCTCTAGCTTCCACTGCACATCAATCAGCTGCTCGCCTTGCTGAACCACTTTGTGCGAGGTAGTTGTCGTTTCTGATTCTGTCGTCACAATTCTTTCCTCAAGATTAGTCACCCGTTCTCCCAAATTCGTACATACTCTTGCCAATTTTCTTACCGCTCCTTGTATTTTCCTGGCTGCTGCTTGTGATTTACGGCTCTCTTGTCGAGCCTCTTCTATATGCGCCAATATTTCTTGATGTATTACCTCCAGCAGTGACATCTGTGCTAACTCTCCACCAGGGCTCTCTATTAGCGGATTACGCTGAGGCTGATCATGTCTCTGACCGCATACTCCAGGGCCCTATACTAGATTTTCCAGCTGATGTTGAGGGTAAAACCTCTTCCCTATCAGGATCACTTTCTGAGGCAGAGCCACTGTCCTCACGGTCCAAGCTGCCTTCATCTTCATCCGACCATTCCCCTCCCTCTGAGAGTGAGAAGAAGGCCTCGCTAGGAGCCTCTTTTTTATCTTCAAAATTTTCTGCATTCTCTGCAGTTTCTGCATTCTCCTTGAGCTCCTGCTCCTGCTCCTGCTCCAGTCCCCCCTCCACCTCCTGATTTGGGATTTTAGTGGCTTGGTCTAGCACCGGCATAGTACATATATTAGGCTCGGGTTGGGATACAGATTGAATAGAGTTTTCAGGATTTTCAGTATTCTCCATTCCATGTAGCAGCACATTACCGCCCTCCTCTTTATTTATGGAGCCCATCAACTGACTCTGTAGAACTAAGACCTGTACACCCGTCATTTCCTCCTTCAAGTTGTCTTTCTCTATGGCCCCTGATTCAAAGTCCTCCAGCGCATCGCCAATAATCTCCTTGTCTTTCCTTATCTTTTGGAAGATGTTTGAAATTGGGGTAGTACCATGACTAGCTTTCACCACTCCTTGCTGTGCTGCTTTTTTAACTGGGGATATTGGACTTTGATTTTTCCTTTTTATTCCATCTCCCCCTTTTTCCAATGTCAGCTCTGCCTGCTCTGCAGCAGCTTTCCTTTTTGCAGCCGCTTTGGCTGCAGCACTCATTTTAGGAGCCATAATCAATTTTCTCCTCTCTTTAACCCCAAATAGCACCTTACCCGCAGCTTTAGAGTCCTGATCGCTTCCCTCGTCTTCTTTAGGAGCTTCCAGCTTGCTCCGTAATCCTTCAGGCTTTAATTCCTCCTGGAGGCTCGTTTTCCTGTTTGCTCTCTGAAGCTGCTGCCGGGACCTGTAGAGAAAGCGCCGCCCTCCTCGCAGACTCCGCTTCCAGTCGGCGAACTCCGCTAACTCGGCGATCAGACCTCCCTCTGTTACGCCTCCTGACGCAACCCTCCTCGCTGCCTGTGCCAGCTCCCGTAAGAGCCGCCTGAACGAACGGTCAAAGGTAAGAGGCATACAGCGTCCAACATCCAGCGTGTTCCGAAAACTCCGTTTTTTCCTTTCGCGCTAATCCCTCTCAGACTGTAGGGAGCATTAGCTAGGTGCAGGTGCAGGTATTATCCTCCGATGCAAGTAATGCGGGTCATTTCATCAGCCGGCATCTCTTCAGTCACACTGCTTCTCAGCCGTCCAGAGCGGCCGCCATCTTGCCTCCTCCAGTTATTTATATATTCAACTCTCACATGTACTGTGTTTTACATATGTACTTACTTTGAGATGTAGCACTGAGATATCCATTCACTCACCAATACACTCATGCACACAGTCAACTGCCCATGCAGCTGTTTCCACATGCACTTTTGAACCCATACATCTAGTGAATCAACTGCTCACACATCTATGCACAGAGTCATACACCTCCCAGCCACCCACACACACACTCAGTCTCCCATACAAATACTTGGGCAACCAATCAATAACCCATATAGTTACTCATATAGCTACTGATTAACACATGCAGCAGTTTACAGAACAACAGACATAATAATGCACAAATTAAGACAGTTTAGTCACTAACCCATGCACTCAGTGAGACACATGTAATCACTCACTCATACAGTCAGTCATGCACCTACTAAATACTTCATCCAGACACTTATACATCCACTCATTCATCAATATGTAAGACATATTTTAACTTTACTGAAACATACAGTCACTGGGTGATGTCATCAGTGATGTCATCAGATGGTGCGCCTGGACAGACCTGTAGGCAGAGGAGGGGGAATTGCGATCGCCTTTAAACAGCAATGGGCCTGCAAACTCGAACGAGTCAATTTGGCAGGATGCGAGGCAGGTGTTTTCAGCATAAACATTGATGGGAGCACGACGATCAAGGGTCTGCTAGTTTATCGTTCTCCAGGACCTATGTCCAGATTCAAAGGCAACCTTTTAGAGTGTGTTACTGAATCAGCGATCAGGAGGGACAAGTTTCTGTTGTTAGGAGACTTAAACACACATCTGGATGACTCCTTAGATAAAAGAGCGGTGGAGTTCCGGGATGAACTTCACACCCTACAGCTGGAACTAAAGGGGCTGCTTCCTACACACAATGGTGGGCACTTGCTTGACCCAATATTTGCTAACTGGGAGGATGTCTTAGTTGCTCCCCCAGTGCCCCTGCCTTGGACAGACCATTTCTTGGTCCCATTTGCCATCTTCCTGCCTAAATATAAAGCTAACGCCCCACCCCTCTCAACTATCCTCAGCGCAGGTGGGCAAGATTCTCCCTGCAAAAGTTTAATACGGCCCTCACCCCGGAAGGCCCCCCAGGAGGTAATGGTGTGAATACAGCGAATAGGTTGCTTAATTACCGTATTACTGCTGCTCTGGACTGCACAGCCCCGTTGGGACGACCTACCAAAGGGGTTCAGAGACAAAGAACAGCTCCCTGGTTTGGCGAGGCGCTGCGTTGCGCCAAAAGGGACTGTAAACGTGCAGAAAGGCAGTGGAGAGTGGCATACGACGACCGGATGAAAGAGGCCTATCTTGCTAAGAGACGCACCTATCACAACAAGATCCGGATAGAGAAGGCCACATATTATGCTGACAGAATCCACGAGGCAGAGAACTCGGCTAGGGAACTGTTCAGCATATATAAAACTCTGGCCACCCCAATAACCTCTACCTTAGAGGAAGATCACTCAGTAGCAGCATGCAACCGCATTGCGAACTACTTTGGGGACAAAGTGTCTAAAATTTACTCTGCTTTTCCCCAAATACCTCCTGCAGCGGAAATGGCAGCAGACTTATTGAGTGATGAAGCCGACCAAAATCTGCTACTTAATTTCACCACTCCTTCACCGGTGGATTTAATTAAAATCTGCAGATCTGTTAAATCTGGTTCCCCTCGGGATCCCGCCTCCCCTAAAAGGTTGGGAGACAGTCTGGAAACACTAGAACCCTATATCAGACACTTGTTGGATATCTCCTTCTTATCCAGCTCCATACCAGAGGACTGGAAACAGGCCGTGGTGCTCCCCCTACGTAAGAAGCCCGACATTAGCTTTGAGAAGTTAGATAACCTTCGTCCCATCTCCTTGCTGCCTTATTTCTCCAAGGTAGCGGAGAAGGTGGTAAATAAGCAGCTAATGAAATTTGTGGAAGAAAACAACCTCCTTCATCCTACGCAATTCGGGTTTCGGCCTCGTCACTCTACGGAGTCTGCCCTTCTTAGGGCCACCGAAACCCTTAGGCAAGGTGCTGACGAGGGACAAACCATGGCCTTAATCCTCCTGGACCTCAGTGCGGCGTTCGACACTGTAGCACATTCCATCTTGCTACAGTGTCTGAGCAAAGGTGGGGTAAGAGGGGCAGCACTGAAATGGATTTATTCATTTCTTGCAGGCCGAGGCTTCCAAGTAAGGCAAGGTGACCAGTACTCTGAGCGCATCTCTTTGGATCAAGGGGTGCAGCAGGGCTCATCCTTGAGCCCAACCCTTTTTAATCTTTATGTTGCCCCGATCGCTACCTTAGTAGAGAGTTACGGCCTTCGAATGGTGTCATATGCCGACGACACGCAGTTGGTCATCTCCCTGTCACGTGCGCCCGGCCCCTCGGCGGACATCTTCAGAGCTTGCATGCAAGACCTAGCGGCCTGGATGTCCGCCAACTGCCTCAAGCTCAACGGAGGCAAGACCGAGGTGCTGGTGGTGGGGGGAGACCGATCGGCGTGGACGTCGGCGTGGTGGCCGCCGTGTTTAGGTCCAGCACCCACCCCTTACCTTTGGCCCCCAGATCAATCAGGTGGTTGGATCATGCTTCGGGACCCTCAAAAGTCTCAGGAAGGTATTAAAATTCTTACCTATCAGAGCCCGCCAAACCCTGGTACATGCACTAGTCACGTCAAACATGGATTACGGCAATCTTCTCTACTTAGGAACTCTGGAGAAGAATCTGAGCCGTCTACAGGTTCTCCAGAATGCCGCTGCCAGACTAGTGCTTAGACTACCCAGAAGAGCAGGATCCACAGCGGCCCTCCGGTCTCTGCACTGGCTCCCGATCCGAAGCAGGGTGGTATTCAAAGCCCTGTGCACGTGCCACCGGATCATCAACGGGAGATCTCCGCTCCCTTTGAAAGGATTGCTGACACCCTATGAGCCATCTCGATCCTTGAGATCTTCCGGCTCAGGACTCCTGGCAATTCCTAAGGTGTCCAGAGCCCGGATGGGTGGAAGATCTTTTAGGTTTCTCGCAGCATCAAGATGGAACAAACTACCTATGGCCCTGCGATTAGAACCTTCAGAACCAATCTTTAGAGCCAAGCTGAAGACTGCATTATTTACACAGTAGTTCTTTCCGCACTTGTAAGTTCCAGCAGGTATTAGCTCCTTAGCGCGGGGACACGCCGCTGTGCGTCACCAAGCGCTCTATAAAACCCCCTAAATAGAAATAGAAATCAGTGATGTCATCAGTGATGTCACAGACCATGTCATGAATGATGTAATATGTGACATCATCAGCAGTGGATTGCGGGTGCGCGATATATAGTTAGTGCAACTAACTATATATGCGAATTTCAATAGTTTTGTGCGAGTAAATTAAGGTTTTGTAAATGCTAATCCCTAACTATATATGGTCTATAACCTATGGTTTTTCAGTGAATTTCAATGTTTTTTAATAGCAAATATGAAAAGCTTTAAAATGTCAAGTACGTGATAGATAAAAACATTTTTGTGTTTATGCACGCTGATGTGCTTTGAACGCTGCCCCCCCTCCTCTTTTCTTTAAGGAGTATTCTCTCTTTGCAGATAGTGAAGGGTAGGTAACGCAGGCCTTTGCCCCCGTTGTAATCCGTCGTGCCTGCTTCTCTCTCCATTTCATTGATTATTATCCAAGCATTTACTGTTTTAGAATTGGTTCTCTTTGTTCATTCTCTATTTACAAACAAGCACAGAGTCGCAATACTCTGTTTAGTCTTGGCAGATAGTGAAAAATCGTTTAAAAAAACAAAAGGAATCAAGCAAAATCAGTAGGCCACTAATGGGATCTCTTTTTGACCTCGCTAAAATAGAAACATTAGGAACAACCCCTCATGAGAAATACGAAACTAGTGACATGAACTGAGCTCGACACCATGATGGCTGCAAGACAGCTCGGCTCCGCCAACCACCCCGCCCAAAATAACGACAAACCCTATGCAAATATTATAAATATATACAACACACCAGCAAAGTAACAGGGTAAAACGTTTTATTAAATAACTATTTACATGCCAGCCTGCTGCAACATCCATCACTATTCCTGTCGAGGTAGCATAGCTGGCGGCCTAGGGGTGTAGAACCGTTGTGCAAATTGCCCGGGGACGACACCATGCGCCAAGACTCGTCCCCAGTACATCCAGAGCTGATGTCTGACAAGTTGTGTGTGAGGATGCCTTGCTGATGCCGCCACCCCCACCACCACCTTTTTGTTGCCTGATCCGGCTAGCTCAATCGATCGAGCATGAGACTCATGCACTCTGATCTCCTTGGCCTCAGTCAAGCATCAATAGTAACATTTTCATACGTGAGTGTAGGTTCATGGTTTTCCATCCACAGACTAAAAGCCTGGAGTGGGAGTGAAAGAACCATAACTAGGTAACAAGGAAGGCAGACGCTGTGGGAAGGACTCTGGATATGGTATGTTCCTTGGTCCCTGAGTTACTTCGATGTCACTGCCTTACACAAATGGCATAAGTCCTGGATGTTGGGTGCCATAGTTGAGGGTTCCGAGCAGCGTTATCAAGGCTGAGGGGACGCTTTTGGGAATGGGGTCCATGCCCTAGCAGTCAAGCGTCCGAGTTCCAAGGTGTCCCAGGGCCATTTTAGTGGACCAGGCCCAAATCCGAAGAGCCGGCCGCCATTTTAGGAGTCCTGTGGCAGCCGCCTATCGCTGCACCTCAAGAGTGGGCGCAATTCAACTACATGGTGAGCGAGACGCTGTAGCCACAAGAGCGGGCGGTAAACAGCTAAATGGCGGATGAGGCACAGTGCAGCAAAAGCGGGCGGAAAACTGCTGATTGGTGACTGAAACGGTAAAAGGGCGCCCCACTACAGCAGACGAGCCTCCACCTGGGGAGGCCCGTTCACGCCGCCTCCCCCCCCCCCCCCCGGGGCGCCCCAGCATTGTAGGATTCCAAAACCAGTGCGGCAAGTAAAGGACATCACCAGGGTGCCGTCCATATCTCGGCGCGTTGTGCTGCCTTCGGACTATTCGCACAACAGACCGCTACTGACAAGACACAGTGCAGGAAAAGAGGGCGGAAAACCGCTGAATGGCAAGGGGGTGCCGTCCAGATCTCCGTGCGTTGTGCTGCCTTCGGACTATTCGCACAACAGACTGCTACTGACCATTGTTGCTGTGTTGAATTTTTTTTTTTTAACGTGTTTACTGTTTTTGGTGCTTTGTATATATTTATAAGTTATTAAAGTGTTATAATCCTACTACTTTGTTGGAGTGCTATATATTTTTAATGTGACACATAATTGTGAAGACTTTGATGTACAAAAAGGCATCCCTGGAATCTTCCTTTTCAGGCTCGGTCCCACACACCCTCACAGTGAGAATCCCCTCCCCAATCACAATACAGGATCGTTATCAGATAGTAGGAACGCGTGTGTGTTGTGACGGATCTCATGGGGTGGGGGCCTTGATCTACTGTAACTCCTTTGAAGAGGGGTGATTCTTTACAGTTGAGGCCATAAGCTACATCCGCAGGGCTAGGTGATAGCCTGAGACCGGCCTGGACAATCAGACACAAAGGAAGAGGAGTGTCAGAGGGTGCGGTAGTGAATAGGGTGAAAGGGAGGTGTCGGGCGGGCACAGGGTGTGATTCTCAGGGAAGAGCAGCGCAGATGGGGGGAGGTTTATGGCCCATGCATAAGAGAGAGAGCAGGGGTGACCAATGCGTGGGGGAGATGCTAGCGAGGGTGGGGAGCCATGCTGAGGATCAGCGGCGTGCAGAGAGTGGGTCTGGTCAAGGCATCTAAAATGGCTGCCGTGCACGACAAAAGTGTGGCATTGGAAAAAAAGCAAGGTGACGCAGACAATGTTTATCAATACGGATTAATTTATAACAATTATTTTTAACAATATATTTACTCGCAGTGTCAAAATGGCGGTCAACACTTCCTGATTTCCTTTGAATCGAACGTTAACAGACGTCGCGATCGGCGTCGTGCAGACAGTGGGTCTGGTCAAGGCATCTAAAATGGCTGCTGTGCACGACAAAAGTGTGGCATTGGAAAAAAAGCAAGATGGCGCAGAAAATGTTTATCAATACGGATTAATTTATAACAATTATTTTTAACAATATATTTACTCGCAGTGTCAAAAAGGCGGTCAACACTTCCTGATTTCCTTCGAATCGAACAATAACAGACGTCACGCAGCAAAAAAAAAAAAAAAACGCTCACGCGCAGCCGCTGGAAGACAAGTATCAACATATATGAGCATCCTCAGCCACCCTCAGAAAACATAGGGGTCAGGATACGTCTCCCGTACCCCTTCTCACATTGTTTTTCCTCCATCTTGTAATTTAATTAAAACGAAACACAAAATGGCGAATTCCCGTTTCGCGTCCCGATTCGCTACCCGGTTCGCGAACCGGAAAGCGCTTCTACCACAAAAAATCTAAAAAATTTTATTTGCCCCACGGGACCCTTTTATAACCCCAACATCATTCCTAGGGGGTCAAGAAGGGTCTACCTTGCCCCCTTTCATTAAATTCCCCCTTCGTTTTTCTCCTCTTCTTGTCTCTCGATCCTACCGAGAGACAAGATGGCGGCCACACCGGACTGTTTAGAATGTTGACAGACACCGGAGAGCCAATCAGCTTCGCTTCGCAAAGCTCCGTTACGCGAAAAGTTCGCGAACCGGAGCGCTACCCGGGACGCTGTCACAGATATATCTGTTTTTTAAAACATTAATTGAGACCCAGCAAAGGCACATCGGGCTAACAGTCCCTACAATTTTGCCAAGTTTCGTGCAAATTCATTCAGCCGTTCGAGCTAAAAGTGAGGCCAAACGCCCTATGGAAAACTCAATGTTAAAAATGCGTTTTGGGACCCCCTGTTTTTCTCGGCCCCCCCCTTGACAAAACCCCCCCCAAATTTTCAGGGGCTGCTCAGGAACAAAATGTGCCATTTTCCTAAAAATTCCAGCCGATTCCGTCCACAAACGCCAAAGTTATTAGACATAGAATTTTCAAAAGTCCCATAGAGAAAAAATCCTAACTATATATACCTACTGGCGACCGCCAGTAGGTAATATATATATATATATATATATATATATTCACTGAAAAAACCATAGGTTTCACACCAGTTATAGTTAGCTGGAAATTTTACTGATATAAAACCATTGAAATTCCCACGTTATAGTTAGTCGGACTCACTATAACTTGCGCGTGCAATGCACTGCTGATGACGTCACATATTACATCACTCATGACATGGTCAGTGACATCACTCATGACATCACTGATGACACCATCCTTGTGACATAGTGACAGACCTCCTCTCAGTGTAAAGTAACCCTTGAGACACATATTCAAAAATAGAAACTGAAATTTTTAAAAAATGGACATACCTATATCAGTTACAACAAGCAATTCTGTACTTCCACTATCTATATACTCATCCACTCATTCACCAACAGTTCTATATAGTCACTCATACATATACTCACTCATCATATGAAGAGATACACCTATACATTCTGTTACACACCGACATTCATCCAAAAGTTACTCACACACATATTCACACGTGCAAATAAACTATTGAACAACCATTTATTTGAAAATAGAGTTATACACACACTTCCACCTTACTTCTATTGAAAATTACACATATTTATTCTCTTAAACAATCACTTATAGAAACACATACTTATTTAAACAGGAAATCTTACAATCTCTTACTCTCACATATACTCAGTTATATACATCAATATTCATATATACTAGATTAAAACATATGTAGTTACTGATAAAGACACTAGTGAGACAGTCATTCACTCACTAACAAACACATATAGACACTCATCCACCCATACAGTCCTGTACATATGCTGTCTTCAAAACACATACAAACAAAGAGTCAGTCACTCATGCATCTATGTGCTAAGTAATACCTCCACCAAACCATATAGACACTCATACTAATACTAATAAAAATATCAAATAACCCATATACATACGCATGTAGCTACTTATCAACACATGTAGCCACTTATACACAAAGTGAAACACTAATATATGTATTTAAATATTTAAACATAACTCACTAATATTTATTTTTCAGAAAGACACATATTCACTGGATGGTGTCATCAGTGATGTCATGAGTGATGTCACTGACCATGTCATGAGTGATGTAATATGTGACGTCATCAGCAGTGCATTGCACGCGCAAGTTATAGTGAGTCCGACTAACTATAACGTGGGAATTTCAATGGTTTTATATCAGTAAAATTTCCAGCTAACTATAACTGGTGTGAAACCTATGGTTTTTTCAGTGAATTTAATAGGTTTTTTAAATGCCAATTCCTAACTATAACTGGTGTGAAACCTATGGTTTTTTCAGTGAATTTCATAGGTTTTTTAAATGCTAATTCCTAACTATAACTGGTGTGAAACCTATGGTTTTTTCAGTGAATTTCATAGGTTTTTTTAATGCTAATTCCTAACTTTTTATTCATACTCATACCTATGTGTTTTTTAGTGAATTGCTAAAGTATGTTTTTGTAAAAATGAACACTATAATGTATATTGCGATAATATTTTTAATTTACAATATTTTTTTTTTATATTTCACTTCGGTGCGCTTTCGGTGCGCGCACTGGTGCGCGTACCGTCAGCGCACTAACAAAAAAAAAGAAAAAAAAATGAAGGAGGGACTGTGTAATAGATAGTAAGACAGATAAAAAGTGTAAAAGGAAGTAACTGAGAAAAGAAAAATGAGTAATGGAGCAAAAGAAAGAAGAAATAGGAAGAAGACTAAAGCAGAGGTTAAGGGAGAATGTAAATGGATGTTGAAAGTAAAAAGAAGGACAGTTAAGTATGGGAATGTCAGGTAGTGACGGAATCAGAGGAAAAGAATAGCAGTGATTGAGGGAAAGTAAATATCAGTGAATATAAGTAAAGAGGGGTGAAAGAGGGTACATGTAAGTGAATAAGGGTAACACATGGGGAGTAATAGACAGAAAGAAGAGAGAGAGTAAAAGAAGGACTGTCACAAAGGGACTAAGTGAACCAGTAAAAAAGGTAAGTGAAGGAGTGTGCATAGGCAGAAGTACTGAAAGAAATTGAATGTGGTCGGAAGTAAACATGCAACAAAAGAATAAGTGAGGGAAGCAAAGTAAGGAAATAGGTGTGCGGTAGGGTGACAGAAAAATAGTGAAAATAAAACAAAAGGTGATAACAAAAAACATTTTACAAACACACTTACCATATAATCTATGCAAATTTGTATCTGTGAAAGATAAAGGAAAAAACATGTTATAATTACATAAAAATGTATATTAAAATAGAAGAAACAGTTCATGAGGTTTAAAAATCTACAAAAGTTTACTTAGAAATGAAGCAATAGTAAAGGATACAAAAACAGAAAGAAAGTAATGTAGAAAGAAAAAAAAAGGAAAAAGAAATAGTTGGAGATCAAATTCCTAAAGGTAAAAAAGATACTAAAAGAATGTAAAATATCAAAACAAAATGAGTAAAGATAAGAAACTAAAAGAAAAATGATTGAAAAAGAGAGAAGTCAGATTGATAAACTATAAATAAAATAGAGGAATAGAAGATGATTGAGAGTGAGTGAAGTGAAGTCACAGAGTGAAGGGATGAAAGGAATGAAGTTAGTATAGAACGATGGATAAAACAGGAGTGAGAGAGTAAGTACACAGAAAGACAAAAGGAAGAACTAACTGAACTACAGTACAATGAGTGTGAAAGAAAAAAAAATGGAGAAAGAGAAAGAGGGTTAGGAAACTAAAGCAGTGGTACTAAGAGAATATAAAAAAGATAAAAAGTGGTGGAAGGAACTGAGGAAATGCAGATAGTTCTTATTACATTAAGAAGTTGTGAATGAAGTACAGTAAAGAAACAGCAATGAAAAAAGAGTGTAAATTAGTAAAGAGAGGTAAATAAGGGTGAAGAAGAAAATGAGTGCATAATAATGTGAACACAATATAAATTACATAAAGCAAACAACACAATAACTTCTACAATATGTTACATTATTTATTTTTGCTGTTCTCAGAATATATTGAATTCCACTTAAATTAGTGAGTTCAAAGTCTTCATCATATAACAGCGGGAAAAAAAAAACACAATCTAAAAGATTGTGTTTAAAAAAACCCATTCAAACATACATCTCATATATGTACACTAATCTTTGATTCACTTACTTTTCCATGAGGCCAAGTAGAAGATAGTGAAGGTCCTTTTGGTAGAAAAAAAGTCTGCTGTTCCTTATAAGTTCCATTTCATCGACTTCCTATGAAAAAAGATCTAAAAACATCATACCATACACAATCCTCACGGCCAATTTGTGTCAGATATATCGGTATTTTTTACTTTGAGATCCACTTAAAGTATCTACATGAGATTGCAGATAGTGAAGGTCCGTTTGGTGAAAAAAGTCTCCTGTGCTCTATAACTTCGATTTCATCAACTTCCTATGAAAAAAGATCTAACAACATCATATCTTACATTTTCCTCACGGCCAATTTGTGTCAGATATATCAGTATTTTTTACTTTGAGATCCACTTAAAGTATCTACATGAGATAAATAATTTCAAATATTAGATTAACTAACTAACTAACTAACTTTTATTAACTATTCCCGTCTTCAAAGGCCAATTCCCTTTACTAAAACTTTGGTTTTAAAAACACTAGATAAGAATTTGTAGAGTCATAAGGCAAACGTTGTTTATAAGTTAAATGAGAATCATTGCAGTAACTCCATCCATTTTCAGATTTTAAGTAGCATGTATAATGTCCTGAGGTGGTCGAAGGTCCATCATGATAAATAATAGCTTCAGTTGTAAAGGTCCTTCCAGAAATTGATAACTGAGAAGCCACAAAATTTTTGATAGAAGTTGTCAATTTAGTTCCATCAGGTCTACATCGTTGGAAAACTAAAATGATATACTGCCCATACCTTTGTATAAATAATGTGGACAGCATTGTACAGTTACATTGGGTACACACCATATTATGATCTGCTGCTTTAACTAGATTTTTAAAAGACACTGATTTACAGTCTGGTAAAGTCAAATATATAAATCTTTCAGTGTCTATTGTAGTAGTACTTGATAAACTACAATTGTGGCAGTCATGCTGCCATTGATAAGAAAGACTGAAAAGATTATCTACATCTACACCTTCATCTTCCAAAACACCAAACATATACATTAAAAATTCCTGACAATCCTGCTGAATGTTCTGTGAAAATTTATCTTGACCAGAACACAAATCTAAAATATTTCGAATTTCTGTTACACTTTCTATTTCTGCTGTAACACTGCTACATTTCTGAAACACAGAATTCAATAAACCACACAATCTTTGATCCCGATTTTCAACAATCTGTTCTTGTAAACTTTTAAGAAAAAAAACAACATTAACCACTACATTAGCATAGCAGTTGACACCAGAACTGTTTTCAAACTGAAATCCAACAACATTTTCTCCACAATTCTTTTTCTTCCTGTTTTCAATTACAGTTTTCTCTACTTTTTGTCTTTTTGCAACTACCTCACTACAATTATCCTCATTTCTTCTTTTTCGGCCTACCACACGTTTTTCAAACAGAGGATATTGAGGCAAATGTGGAGCATACTCTCTTCTTAACCTATTGTATTCTTTAACACAATCTAGATCTGCAGAAATCTTTGTCTCATCACACGCAATCAAATACAATCCTGATAAAGTTCTGACTCGAGATAATGCCACATATGCCATACCCTCTTTAAACACAGATCTTCCAATGTTCACCAATGCACTATCTACACTTAAACCTTGAGATTTATGAATTGTCACTGCATACGCCAAACAAACAGGAAACTGTTTTCGGCGAACATATAAGTCTTTTACAAGTAAAAATCTAGCAGAACAACGACTTATTTGTTGTACTTGTTCAATGCCATCAAATTTTATTTTTAAAAATTCAATTCCATCTCTATTTCTGTAATTCACAAAATCAACAACATAACCCATTGCTCCATTTACCAGACCGCTTTCAACATTTAAATTCCTTCTCAAAATGATACGACAATTTAAACACACATTCAGAGTCTTTTCAAAACCAGCTGTTTTTGAAATACTTTTCTCCAATGAATGCAATTTAATTTTCAAATTTTCTGACAAAACAATTGTTGCACCCATATGCTCTATTTTATCTATTGCTTCTAGTTTCACAATCTCTTCATTTTCTAAGTCTAACATTTTTTGGTTGAAGATGGAACATTCTTGCAGAGTTGGCATCAAACATATCCCAGATTTCTTCTCAGTCATTTTTTTAAAAATATTCTCTGGAAGAATGTTGTCATTTGGATACAAATTTGAAATTAATCGACTATGCAAAGCTTTTTTCCCTTTCTCAGTCATTTTTCCAATTCTTACATCTTGTAGAATATTTTTATAATCTTCATCCTTGGCCTGTCGCATATTTTGAAGCAGTTCAGCATATTTAAAATTTAGCCATATATTAACATTTCCAATGCTTCCAAGGGACTTCCTGGTATCTTCATGCGTGAGCATTTTAAACACTGGTTGTCCTTTTACTGGAGTCAACTGCAATAGATCTCCAAAAACAATAATGTGTTTTCCTCCAAATAACACATCATAGTCTGTTTTAAGAATTTCTTGCATTCTCAAATGCACAAAAGCAAGCATTAGATTTGAGACCATGCTTACTTCATCTATGATAAGAAGTTTCATTTTCTTCAAGACTCTTGAAACTTCAGAACACGCATCTCCAGATAGCTTGTTGTAATGCAATTTATTATCATGTTCAACTGGCAGCATCAATAAACGATGTAGAGTAATCCCTTTAATGTTATGTGCTGCCAGACCAGTTGGAGCAGTTACAACACAAGACAGTGGTGAATCAGTCCTTTTCTGCAGATAACTTGCAACGGCTTTAATTAGAAAACTTTTTCCTGTCCCCGCTTCTCCACTTACATACAGTCGGACAGGGTCAAATAATATACATGAGCACTCTTTTTTCTCATGTCTGAATCCATGTTCAATCTGCTCTGTGACTTCATCATATATCTTTTTCTGCTCAATGTTTAGTTGCGTTACCAAATCTTCTAAGTTAACTCCATCCTCTTGAGCTTGTTCCATAGCTCTTTCCACCTCATCCATGGCAGTGGCAGCTTCATTTTGGATAATTGGTCCTCCTAGTGGATCCTGGCTCAATGAAGTAGAACTCTGACTATCTTGAGAACTGTTTCTAGCTATCTCTTCAGCAATTGTGGTTTCTTGCTCCATTTCTTCATTCAACATTTGCAGATAATTTAGAAAAATAGGACATTCTATGGTATCCTTAGTTGCATTAAAAGAGTCTTCATAACAGAGAAAATCTCCAAGTAGTTCCTCTTCTGTACGCCATGGCTTAAAGAGTTGCAAAAGAGCTAAGTAGTAAAATTCTCTTTTGTCTGGAACTTCACAACTCTATTTTCGATGATTAATCAAATGGCCTTTTTTCTGCTTCACTAGACATCCTTCATAGCCAATGAGTGCATATTTTCCATTATTGATATCTTCTGTGATGTTCCTCTTATAACTATAGTTTTGAAGAACTTCATACAAACATGTGTTCTCAAGGTGAGTACTTCTATTTGGATAGTATGTATCCAACATATTTGTCTTCAAAATATCTGTACTGTTTGGTTCTTTTTCCGCCAAATATTCAATTTCTTGTACAGATTTCAAAACTCGGTTTCGTGTGGCAGCAAGACCAAGACTCACCCAAATGATTGTTCTTGATTTGGCATAGAGACTTGCTGATGATAACCGATCAGAACATTCATATGCTCCAATTTCTCGATGCGACAACATCTTCAGACTGAAACTGTATAATTTCTTGCTTAGACTCTTTTCATGTGAAATGTCCTCCCACATTTCCTTCAGTTCTGTCTTTTCTTTTTTGGTGATGTAAGATGTCACATATCGAGCCACAGCAATAGAGTTGTCAGCAACGAACTGAATATCCATGTTAGCATTCCACATGGACAAAATCACTGGGTTGTAATCGTTGATGTACTTAGATTCTTCATTTCTTTTCAAATTATATGTGTTTTTGGGAGATTTTCTCGTCACAGTATGTCGTAGAGATGACATCAAATTATTTACTCTTCCCTTAGAAATCACTGGTCGAGGAAATGCAAAACGACATTTCGTGTAGTACTTTTCCTTGTTTTTAAATTTTCGACGACAGTACTTTCCACAACGATGAGATTGAAAACGTAAAACTTGTTGCCTTAAATTGTTTTCTTCAGTAGATTTTGGAACAGCACATGTTGAATACTCTTCAATGAAACTCATCACTGTTTCATCTGAATCTGTTCCAAATTTGGGTGCATCTTTAATCCACAACAACATATGTATATGAGGAGCACCTCTCGCTTGATATTCCTTCCTCCAAAAGAAATCCAAAACCTCTCCAAGGGGAGGATTTTTTTTGTTGGTAATAAAAGACATCATAGCTTCAAATCTATGATTAAAATATCTGCAAACATTCACTGGATCTAAAGAACACAGTTCTCCTGGTGTTTTCAATTCTATATTTGGTATGTTTTCATTTGCCTCTCGTAGAAATTGAAGTAAATCGTCCCATGCATACTCAGCACAGCTAAGAGTGAGGAACCATGTAGGAGTTCCTAAGTTTCTTAGCATACATTTCAATTCTCCATGACGACGAAACCAATACTCATTGGTTCCACGTTGACATGCCATGAGATTGATTAGCTGAGATTCCAAAATACTGTCTTGCAGATTAACTTTCTCCATAAAGTCCCTTGCACATACATTTTGCAAATGAGGTCCACTTTTTAATATATGATTAACTGCATAAGAAAGCCCAGACAAATCACTTTCAAACAGTAGATGAAATAAATATGGAATGCATTGACGAAACCTTGGATCTTCTGCATATAATCTTAGAGTCCGGTATTCAGCTGCAGGAATTTGAACTGGTCGATCATCATATCGTCCACCACAACCTGTTGGAAATAATTGTGGAAAACAACGAGCTTCCAAACTTTCTTCCCATACACTAATGGGACTTCCTTTTGCTGCCTTCATTTGAAACAAGTCAATTGCATTTCCCATTACTTCTTTGGAATGCAAAGGATGAACAGTATAATGTTCATATATTTCTTCAGTTCTAGACACATCAACTTTTTCAATTTGACCAACTGAAGAATCACTATCTTCTTCTGTAGCTGTTTCCTCAACTCCAACACTTACATGTTTGTAGTACTCATTGTTTTTAACTAAATACAACGTTGCCTTCTTGACTTTTTTAACATCCACTAAATCTTGCCAAATTTTCTTACTCTTTGTTGGAACCCCATTAACTAGAATAACTAAAGGATCTTCTTCTGCTCTTTCTACACCAATTGTATTAATATTTTTCTTTACATCTAGAGGCAAATAAACAACTCTTCCCTTTAATCCTCTCAGTAAATCTGATGGAGGCAATTTCCCTGTCTTAGGCTCCATGCGTACAATAGCCTGAAAAGGATGGACACATTGAATCAAAATAGATTCATAAGTATTTAGATCCATCAATTCAGAAGGAATATCTATCAACTGAAGATTATTATAAACTGCTCTTGCAGGCATTCTATTTTCATTTAATTTTTTCAAACAATAATTGCAAATACGCTGATCCAAACTCAAATCAAAAGAATTCTCCACCAACAAATAACTTACAAAATCCTCCCATTCACTATTATTTTCCAATTCACTTTTTGCATATAAATCAACTAACCTAGTCTGAATTTTATAATGAGTCCGTCGACAACACACACAAGTTACATTAGGCCTCTCACTTGATTTCACCTTAAACTTGATAATTTCCTCATCAAACTTTTCAATACTTGAAATTTGTCCATTATCTTCTGCATTACCATCCATTACTATATCTATTTCTACACTGTCCTCTTTGTTCCCAAAATAACAAAACTCAATTTCTTCACAAATAGTCTTCACATCCACTTCAGATCCATGCAAAAGAGCACTATTTAACTGTTTAAGCTTAAGTGCAGGACTTTTTGCATAATACAACTTCCTCACTAATTTCCTTACGTTATTATGATGCACTGCTAACATCCTAAAATGATGAAAAACACTCCGACAAACTTTTCTAGAAAGACATGCTAGTGAATGCCCTTGCAAACCTGTGCTTTCTCTCACTCTGCAAGGATCTAACTCTTGCAGGATCTTCATTTTTTGTTTGAGACTTTTTTTACTATATGTACGTAAGAAATTTCGAAGCAAATCAATTGATTCCTGTCGCACACTACAAATACTACTGCATTTCCATGTGTACACTGGACCCTTAGTACGTCTCCCTAAGACTTCATCAGCTAACACCTCTTCTGCATCTCTAGGTACAAGTTTCTCTTTTTCCATCACACAACTATCTTTCACCTCATAGGCACGACCACTGGTGTCAACCGCATGCACCAAATCATTTTCCTGAAAGTAACTCTCCTCATTAAAAAAAGGCTCAGAACTTGAACTATGCATCCATTCACCAGAAAATACTTCACAAAAATTACTCCGATTAATAATTCTTTTCCATCTACTGTTCGATTTGAAAACATCCATTGCCTTATTAAGTATCCTAATTCTATTGATTATTAAAATAAATAATTTTTTCTTAACTTCAAAAGCCTGATCAACAATCTTTTCTACACTTTTCTTTTTCTTGTAAAAAGCAGCTTTTAGTTTACTTTTCTTTTCATTTTTTAGCAAATTTAAAACTACCCTATTGCGAAACATTCGCCTACGAATGTCCCTAAAAACATTTACTCTTCTATTGCTAACCATTCTCTTCTCTCCTGGTCCAATGGAAACATTTTTTGTGGGCTTCTCTTTCCTTTTTAGATTTGTTGACTTTTTCTGTATATTCACATTAGCAATTTCATTTTTTTTCCTACGACATATGTTACGAAGAAAAGACTTAATTGGCTTACCAGAAGCTTTTCTGGTGTTTTTTGAAGTAGTTGTTGAAGAGGATTCCATAAACTCTGTTGTTGATGTTCTCCTTTTCCGTATGGTATTTTTGATATTTCTTTGCCTTGAAGGCATTTTTGCTTGCTTTTCAGAAGTTGATTTGAATCTGTTGTTCTGTTAAAAAAACACATGAAAGACCACTATTAGCAAACAACAAAGTAATGTTAAAAAGCAAACAATATAAACAATAAATTGCAACATATTTAAGTTTATACAATAGCAACTCATGGCTTTATTTTTAAAGGCCTTGCGCCACCAGTGCGTCACTTATTACCCATGTTTAAAGTCAAGCATCAGCTGCACATGCCATTCATAAATAAGGGCCAAATGCAAATACCAATCAATTGCACCCAAAAAACGATTTTTGAATAACATGTAAGGAACACTGCACAGAACCTAAGTACAACCACTCAATATCATCAAACAAAGTCAGGGCCTTATTTATAAAGGCCTTGCGCCACCAGTGCGTCACTTATTACCCATGTTTAAAGTGATGCATCAGCTGCACAAGGCAATCATAAAAAAGGGCCAAATGCATATACCAATCAATTGCACCCAAAAATCGATTTTTGAATAACATGTAAGGAACACTGCACAGAACCTAAGTACAACCACTCAATATCATCAAACAAAGTCAGGCCTTATTTATGAAAGCCTTGCGCCACCAGTGCGTCACTTATTACCCATGTTTAAAGTCATGCATCAGTTGCACATGGCAATCATAAATTAGGGCAAAATACATATACTAATCAATTGCACCCAAAAATCGATTTTTCAATAACATGTAAGGAACACGGCGCAGAACCTATGTACAACCAATCAATATCATCAAACAAAGTCAGGGCCTTATTTATGAAAGCCTTGCGCCACCAGTGCGTCACTTATTACCCATGTTTAAAGTCATGCATCAGCTGCACATGGCATTCATAAATAAGGGCCAAATACATATACCAATCAATTGCACCCAAAAATCGATTTTTGAATAACATGTAAGGAACTCTGCACAGAACCTAAGTACAACCACTCAATATCATCAAACAAAGTCAGGGCCTTATTTATGAAAGCCTTGCGCCACCAGTGCGTCACTTATTACCCATGTTTAAAGTCATGCATCAGCTGCACATGGCATTCATAAATAAGGGCCAAATACATATACCAATCAATTGCACCCAAAAATCGATTTTTCAATAACATGTAAGAAGCACTGTGCAGAACCTATGTACAACCAATCAATATCATCAAACAAAGTCAGAGCCTTATTTATGAAAGACTTGCGCCACCAGTGCGTCACTTATTACCCATGTTTAAAGTCATGCATCAGCTGCACATGGCAATCATAAATAAGGACCAAATACATATACCAATCAATTGCACCCAAAAATCGATTTTTGAATAACATGTAAGGAACACTGCACAGAACCTAAGTACAACCACTCAATATCATCAAACAAAGTCAGGCCTTATTTATGAAAGCCTTGCGCCACCAGTGCGTCACTTATTACCCATGTTTAAAATCATGCATCAGTTGCACATGGCAATCATAAATTAGGGCAAAATACATATACTAATCAATTGCACCCAAAAATCGATTTTTCAATAACATGTAAGGAACACGGCGCAGAACCTATGTACAACCACTCAATATCATCAAACAAAGTCAGGGCCTTATTTATGAAAGCCTTGCGCCACCAGTGCGTCACTTATTACCCATGTTTAAAGTCATGCATCAGCTGCACATGGCATTCATAAATAAGGGCCAAATACATATACCAATCAATTGCACCCAAAAATCGATTTTTCAATAACATGTAAGAAACACTGCACAGAACCTAAGTACAACCACTCAATATCATCAAACAAAGTCAGGCCTTATTTATGAAAGCCTTGCGCCACCAGTGCGTCACTTATTACCCATGTTTAAAGTCATGCATCAGTTGCACATGGCAATCATAAATTAGGGGAAAATACATATACTAATCAATTGCACCCAAAAATCGATTTTTCAATAACATGTAAGGAACACGGCGCAGAACCTATGTACAACCAATCAATATCATCAAACAAAGTCAGGGCCTTATTTATGAAAGCCTTGCGCCACCAGTGCGTCACTTATTACCCATGTTTAAAGTCATGCATCAGCTGCACATGGCATTCATAAATAAGGGCCAAATACATATACCAATCAATTGCACCCAAAAATCGATTTTTAAATAACATGTAAGGAACACTGCACAGAACCTAAGTACAACCACTCAATATCATCAAACAAAGTCAGGGCCTTATTTATGAAAGCCTTGCGCCACCAGTGCGTCACTTATTACCCATGTTTAAAGTCATGCATCAGCTGCACATGGCATTCATAAATAAGGGCCAAATACATATACCAATCAATTGCACCCAAAAATCGATTTTTCAATAACATGTAAGAAACACTGCACAGAACCTAACTAAAACCACTCAATCTCATCAAACAAAATCAGGGCCTCATTTATAAAAGCCTGGCGCCACCAGTGCGTCACTTATTACCCATGTTTAAAGTCATGCATCAGTTGCACATGGCAATCATAAATTAGGGCAAAATACATATACCAATCAATTGCACCCAAAAATCGATTTTTCAATAACATGTAAGAAGCACTGTGCAGAACCTATGTACAACCAATCAATATCATCAAACAAAGTCAGAGCCTTATTTATGAAAGACTTGCGCCACCAGTGCGTCACTTATTACCCATGTTTAAAGTCATGCATCAGCTGCACATGGCAATCATAAATAAGGACCAAATACATATACCAATCAATTGCACCCAAAAATCGATTTTTGAATAACATGTAAGGAACACTGCACAGAACCTAAGTACAACCACTCAATATCATCAAACAAAGTCAGGCCTTATTTATGAAAGCCTTGCGCCACCAGTGCGTCACTTATTACCCATGTTTAAAGTCATGCATCAGTTGCACATGGCAATCATAAATTAGGGCAAAATACATATACCAATCAATTGCACCCAAAAATCGATTTTTCAATAACATGTAAGAAGCACTGTGCAGAACCTATGTACAACCAATCAATATCATCAAACAAAGTCAGGGCCTTATTTATGAAAGCCTTGCGCCACCAGTGCGTCACTTATTACCCATGTTTAAAGTCATGCATCAGCTGCACATGGCAATCATAAATAAGGGCCAAATACATATACCAATCAATTGCACCCAAAAATCGATTTTTGAATAACATGTAAGGAACACTGCACAGAACCTAAGTACAACCACTCAATATCATCAAACAAAGTCAGGCCTTATTTATGAAAGCCTTGCGCCACCAGTGCGTCACTTATTACCCATGTTTAAAGTCATGCATCAGTTGCACATGGCAATCATAAATTAGGGCAAAATACATATACTAATCAATTGCACCCAAAAATCGATTTTTCAATAACATGTAAGGAACACGGCGCAGAACCTATGTACAACCAATCAATATCATCAAACAAAGTCAGGGCCTTATTTATGAAAGCCTTGCGCCACCAGTGCGTCACTTATTACCCATGTTTAAAGTCATGCATCAGCTGCACATGGCATTCATAAATAAGGGCCAAATACATATACCAATCAATTGCACCCAAAAATCGATTTTTAAATAACATGTAAGGAACACTGCACAGAACCTAAGTACAACCACTCAATATCATCAAACAAAGTCAGGGCCTTATTTATAAAAGCCTGGCGCCACCAGTGCATCACTTATTACCCATGTTTAAAGTCATGCATCAACTGCACATGGCAATCATAAAAAAGGCCAAATAAAAATACCATTCATTTGCACCCAAAATCGATTTTTAAATAACATGTAAAAAACACTGCGCAGGACTTATATACTAACATACAATTTCACTTCTAAAACATAACTATCTGCTTCCAAATATTCTCCATAGAGAAAATAAATCTCTATCTAAATTAAATGAATCATTACTTACCTTTAGAAATGCTTTTGGAGATTGAAAACAGTGTCAGACACACACACCAATTTTTCTTTAGCAGAGGAAAAGGTGTGCTCTCAATACACTGAAACCAAGACTGGCATAGAAAATCTCTATCTTTGTACACATATGCCTTAATTCAACCAATGAAAACTCTTCCCTCACTATTTTCAAACCAACACCCATCCCCCTCTCAAACCTTTCTATCTGTTACCATAGCAACTCCCTCCTAACTGAACTCTAAGGTTCAAAAGTTTATCTTACAATGTTGCAAATTAACTCAGCAAGGATGTTTGACCTGTGAATACAGCAGCCTATACAGGGTATTTTTGCTTTTGGTGATTTTTTTTAAACCATTCAAATTGCTTCTTTCACACAACATAACCATACACCCTAACTTTCAGTTTTCAACTATCTGAATCCACCAATCATTGCTAGTGATTCAAGAGCACAGAAACTCCACAATTATTTTTTTGTGAACTCCTACTGTTCCAACTGCCATTTCATTCCCACACTTCATCTGACTGGACCAGAACCTTCTCACATCATGTACTCTGTTTGGGTTATTGGACATAGCTACATCCACTGGGCTCAAAGGTATGCAGCTAGCAGAAATTTTCATAACCTTGATTTATCAAATGTGGAAATCAAGTGGATTGGCCACAGAGGATTAAAATGTCACCAATTGATACCATTGGTGAAAACCTTTTTGCATCTGCCAGAACCTGACCTTATAATTGTGCACTGTGGTGGAAACGATCTAGGCACATTAACTGGAGTAGGTCTGGAAATGCTATTAAAGGACACCTTTCATCAATTGATGATACTTTTTCCCCACACTGCCTTGGTATATTCCAATATATGCCAAAGACAGAAATGGAACTGGTCCAACCAATTTGGTCCACAATTTGAGAAAGCACGGAAACATGTAAATAAATCTGTTTCTGCTTACATGAGAGACTATGGAATGGGTTCATTATACAATAATAACTTGCGTTACAACATGCAAGACATCTACAGAGGAGATGGAGTGCACTTCTCAGATGAGGGGAATAGAATATTCCTCCTGAATTTAAGAATGTGTATTGGAACCTACTTGTAGGTACCTAAATCAACCACAGAACCCAAAAGCTCTTTTCAGAGCTACCCTAACTCTGATCATTCAAAGCGTTTATTTTTTTCTAACTTTTTTCACTATTTTTCACCAAAGTACGCGTACGGGTACGCTTAAAGGTGCGCGCACCAGGCGCTACCCCCGCGAAAAATTTAAGATTTTTTTTTTTTTTTTTTACGTTTATGAGCCTCCTAAGCCCCCCTCAGAAAACCTAGAGGGTCAAGAAGTCTCTACAGTTCCCCCTTCTATCCATTCCGAACATTGTTTACCCTCCATCTTGTGTCTCGATTGTTCCGAAACACAAAATGGATGACTCCCGTTACGCTGCCCGTGCGCGTACTGGAGCGCGCACTAGTAAGCGCAAAATAAAAAAAGGTGGGAAAGTAATTTACGGAAAACCCAATGGAGACACTTTCATCAAATATAGAATACGCCCTACTACATAGCAGTCCCTACCATTTGCCCAAATTTGGTGAAATTCCATTGAGACATTTAGGCTACAGGCCTGTCTAAATATCCTGAGGTAAATTACATGACAAAAACACACTTGTAATGTTAGAATTTACAACCAATTAAAAAGTATCTCTCATTTTCTACGATTTTTTCCTGTCGTTTGATTGGTTAAGTACAACAATATATATAAAAGAAGAGAGGGAAACACAGCCATTTTGACCACTGCTTCCTGAAGTACACTTGAAAACAAATTTCACTGTCAACTTCAACTAATTTCTCTAAGGTAACTTCTAATTATGGAAGTATATTGTACACATTAAGTTTATTTCTTAAAAAATATTCTGTTAGTGATATGCTATCCCTCTTTAATAGTTAGAGATAGACATAGACTTCTCTGTAATAGTTATGGATTGAGTTAGGCTTCTCTGGTATACTAGCTCTACTAATATAGTTAATTTATATGCAATTTTCAGAAAGAAAATGGAAGGAGAAAATAAGGCAAATGATACTTCTATCAAAGTAAAGGTGGAAAAACCAGAAGATGAAAAAAAAGAAGTTGATTTCATGGATGACTCTTTGGATGAACAGTTTATAGAATGTTTGGAAGAAATTGAATCATGTACATATAATTATGAGGAAATTCCGGACAATATTATGTTAGAAATTTTATTAAATTATGAAAAAGAATCAGAGGAATAAATTTATCTTTAATAATATCAATTGTATCAGACAATATTCTTTTTTATATGTAAATCATGAAGTATAAACAAATAAAAAAAAAAAACAATTCATAAACATACAATTTTTGAAGTGATTATTTTTCCATAGTACCCTCCCCGATACGCTCCCCCGTGCGCGCACCAGGCGCTTCCCCCGCTCCCCCGTGCGCGCACCAGGCGCTTCCCCCGCGAAAATCGAAAAAAAAAAAAAATTTTTTGAGGCCCCGCGGGGCCCTTTAATGGCCCCCATATCACACCTAGGGGGTCAGGGGGGGTCTACCCTGCCCCCTTATGGTCAATTCCACCCTTTGTTTTTGCCACCTCTTATGACTAGATTTTACCGATAGACAAGATGGCGGCCGCTCCGGACTGTTTAGAATGTTTACAGACAACTGAGAGCCAACCAGCTTTCTGCGCGCAAGTCGCGTGTCGCGCCGGGAGCGCTCACGGGTGCGCGCACGGGAGAGCGCCTATAGATATATATATTTTTTTGAACGTTAATTTCTCAAAATCCACTGAAGCACATATCTTGAGACATAGCAAAGGCACATCGGGCTACCAGTCCCTACAATTTTGCCAAGTTTGGTGGAAATCCATTCAGCCGTTCGGGCTAAAAGTGAAATCGACCGCCCTATGGAAATTAACATGGGGAAAACGCGTTTTGGGACCCCCCTTTTATCTCGGCCCCCGCTTGACGAATCCCCCCCAAACTTTCAGGGAAGGACCGGACCGCCATGAGACCATTTTCCTGAAAATTTCAGGCAGATTCGACAACCGGCGCCAAAGTTATTCAAAATAGAATGTTGAGATTTAACATTGAAAATTATCCTAACTATAACTACCTACTGGCGACCGCCAGTAGGTAATATATATATATATATATACGTCTCCGACTCGTCATGAAAGTGCCTGCTCGCACTGACGGTGCTGCTTTGGTGGCGTTTGGAGATATCCGGGGTGCCGGGATGCAGAAACCCCCCCCATTCTGGAGAAATTATGGCGGTGAGGAAGTCAATCGGCTTCACGCTGGGCTGGGTGTATTATACCCCCGTCCCCGCTTAAAGGACACCAGTGAATGGGAGGTGAGATGATAAGGAACTGTATGGTGACAGCGTGTTCTAAGGCAGCAGAGGGCGGAACATTTGCCAGCAGTAAAATGCTTTCCCACCCCATGCAAATACAGACCAGGAGGTGCAAGCAAGATGCATTCTGGGGCTGGTAGTCGCGGCACACCATGTGACTAAACCAGGACTTTTGCAATTGGTATTTGTGCCAGAAGGGGCGGGGCAGCACCAGACAAATCGGATGGGGCGTGACATTTTATCAGAAAGATTGCCACCATCTGAAGCAACTACACCCGTGGCGCTGAAGAAGGCTGTTTCCAAGCCGAAATGCATTCGTCTGATAGCGGGTGTTTTTCTGCCTTGTTGCCTGAAGAATAAAAGCTGTTCATACCTGTCCCTTTGGTTGGCCTCTTCACTCTCGTCGTGCGCGAAGGTGATGGATTGCTATATATATATATATATATATATTACCTACTGGCGGTCGCCAGTAGGTATATATAGTTAGGATTTTTTCTCTATGGGATTTTTGAAAATTCTATGTCTAATAACTTTGGCGTTTGTGGACGGAATCGGCTGAAATTTTCAGGAAAATGGCACATTTTGTTTCTGAGCAGCCCCTGACAATTTGGGGGGGTTTCGTCAAGGGGGGGCCGAGAAAAAAGGGGGTCCCAAAACGCGTTTTTCCCATGTTAATTTCCATAGGGCGGTTGGCCTCACTTTTAGCTCGAACGGCTGAATGGATTTGCACGAAACTTGGCAAAATTGTAGGGACTGTTAGCCCGATGTGCCTTTGCTAGGTCTCAATATATGTGCTCCAGTGGATTTTGAGTAATTTAGGTTCAAAAAAGATATATATCTGGGCGGAGCCTAACCACACATCTGATCTGATTGGCTGTCAGCACTTCATCCAAGAAGTGTTGGCAGCCATCTTGGGACCAATATACATGATAGCACCTCATTAAAAAGCATTGTAGTTAATAGAGGGATTTAGGACTTTAGTTACATTATAAATCATTTGTTGATGGTACCATACTCGTTTTAGGAATTGTGGTGGGTTCTAAGATTTTACCATGTGAAAAAACCTTCTGCTGTGATATCATGAATATTGTTTGAAAGAAAACTAATATCTCATGTTTTTCCCACAGTGGTTTGGAAGGGGATCTATAAGCTAAACTGAAAGCATATTTTCTGTAAATTCACATTATCTTTCTCAGTCATGTGAAAATGAAGTCTGACATTCTCAGTAAAACATGTACATCCAACAAGGACAGAGACTGTCAGTTGATTCCTTTGTGTTCTACTGCAGCCTCCTAGAGTGTTCTAAAGAACAACTAGAGCGCTAACAGTCCTACTTATTACAAAGGTATGGCACACCTGAAGCCATCTTGATTGGAATAAAGTGGTAACTCTTAAAACATTTAATTTAAAAAGAAACAACATGAGGGGGTATATTTTGCCATAGAAAGTATGATTAGTGCTGCAGAATGAAAAATTAGGGCACATTTTGAGTGACTTCTCAAATCATTTTCTATTTCATTAAAACATTCTGACATGCAGTCTCCCAAAATGGCCACCAGAGACAAAAGAGCCCAAATGTAGCCCAAATATCACCCAGATGTAGCCCAAGTATAGCCCAATGACAGAATGTCCCAGAGTGTTCTAAAGAACAACTAGAGCGCTAACAGTCCTACTTATTACAAAGGTATGGCACACCTGAAGCCATCTTGATTGGAATAAAGTGGTAACTCTTAAAACATTTAATTTAAAAAGAAACAACACGAGGGGGTATATTTTGCCATAGAAAGTATAATTAGTGCTGCAGAATGAAAAATTAGGGCACATTTTGAGTGACTTCTCAAATCCTTTTCTATTTCATTAAAACATTCTGACATGCAGTCTCCCAAAATGGCCACCAGAGACAAAAGAGCCCAAATGTAGCCCAAATATCACCCAGATGTAGCCCAAGTATAGCCCAATGACAGAATGTCCCAGAGTGTTCTAAAGAACAACTAGAGCGCTAACAGTCCTACTTCTTACAAAGGTATGGCACACCTGGAGCCATCGTGATGGGAATAAAGTGATAACTCTTAAAACATTTAATTTAAAAAGGAACAAAATGAGGGGGTATATTATGCAATAGAAGGTATTATTAGTGCTGCAGAAAGAAAAATTAGGGCACATTTTGAGTGACTTTTCAAATCCTCTTCTATTTCATTAAAAAATTCTGACATGCAGTCTCCCAAAATGGCCACCAGAGACAAAAGAGCCCAAATGTAGCCCAAATATCACCCAGATGTAGCCCAAGTATAGCCCAATGACAGAATGTCCCAGAGTGTTCTAAAGAACAACTAGAGCGCTAACAGTCCTACTTATTACAAAGGTATGGCACACCTGAAGCCATCTTGATTGGAATAAAGTGGTAATTCTTAAAACATTTAATTTAAAAAGGAACAAAATGAGGGGGTATATTTTGCCATATGAATTATGATTAGTGCTGCAGAAAGAAAAATTAGGGCACATTTTGAGTGACTTCTCAAATCCTTTTCTATTTCATTAAAACATTCTGACATGCAGTCTCCCAAAATGGCCACCAGAGACAAAAGAGCCCAAATGTAGCCCAAATATCACCCAGATGTAGCCCAAGTATAGCCCAATGACAGAATGTCCCAGAGTGTTCTAAAGAACAACTAGAGCGCTAACAGTCCTACTTATTACAAAGGTATGGCACACCTGAAGCCATCTTGATTGGAATAAAGTGGTAATTCTTAAAACATTTAATTTAAAAAGGAACAAAATGAGGGGGTATATTTTGCCATATGAATTATGATTAGTGCTGCAGAAAGAAAAATTAGGGCACATTTTGAGTGACTTCTCAAACCCTCTTCAATTTCATTAAAAAATTCTGACATACAGTCTCCCAAGATGGCCACCAGAGACAAAAGAGCCTAAATGTAGCCCAAATATCACCCAGATGTACCCCAAGTATAGCCCAATGACAGAATGTCTCAGAGTGTTCTAAAGAACAACTAGAGTGCTAACAGTCTTACTTATGACAAAAGTATGGCACACCAGAAGCCATCTTGATTGGAATGAAGTGGTAAGTCTGAAAACACTCGATTTAAAAAGGAACAACATGAGGGGGTTAATTTTGCCATAGAAAGTATGATTAGTGCTTCAGAAAGAAAAATTAGGGATCATTTTGAGTGACTTCTCAAATCCTCTTCTATTTCATTAGAAAAATTCTGACATGCAGACTGAAACATGCACTTTGAATACCAGCAGCAGACGTCCCTGGTGAGCAGTAGCTTTACTACAGTGATCTAATGTGCAACTAGAGTGCTAACATTCAGAATTTATGGCAAATGTGTGACACATCTGAATGCCTTCTTGATGGAACCAAAGTAAACAAGCATTGAAAATGCAATAGATCTCGCCCTCGTTTAAGTTAAAGCCATTCTGTTTGTAATGAGGTGGCTTTTTAGCTTTGCTTTTATTAGTGTTTTTTCAACTTTCATATAAATAACATGCATCTGTATGCATATAAGTATATGTATGCATGCATTTATGTTTGTATTTATATAGATATACAGATGATATATGTTTATATATGTATGTATATATATATGTTCACTGAAAAAACCATAGGCTATAGACCATATATAGTTAGGAATTAGCATTTACAAAACCTTGAAAATTCACTGAAAAAACCATAGGTTATAGACCATATATAGTTAGGAATTAGCATTTACAAAACCTTGAAAATTCACTGAAAAAACCATAGGTTATAGACCATATATAGGGAGGAATTCGCATTTACAAAACCTTATTTTACTCACACAAAACCATTGAAATTCCATATATAGTTAGTTGCACTAACTATATATCGTGCACCCGCAATCCACTTCTGATGATGTCACATATTACATCATTCATGACATGGTCAGTGACATCACTGATGACATCACTGATGACATCTCAAATGATATCACTGATGACATCACTGATGACAACATCCAGTGACTGTATGTTTCTGTAAAGTTAAAATATGTCTTACATATTGAAGAATGAGTGGATGTATAAGTGTCTGGATGAAGGATTTAGTAGGTGCATGACTGACTGTATGAGTGAGTGATTAAATGTGTTGCACTGAGTGCATGGGTTAGTGACTAAACTGTCTTAATTTGTGCATCATTATGTCTGTTGTTCTGTAAACTGTTGCATGTGTTGATAAGTAGCTATATGAGTAACTATATGGGTTATTGATTGGTTGGCCAAGTATTTGTATGGGAGACTGAGTGTGTGTGTGGGTGGCTGGGGGGTGTATGACTCTGTGCATAGATGTGTGAGCAGTTGATTCACTAGATGTATGGTTTCAAAAGTGCATGTGGAAACAGCTGTATGGGCGGTTGACTGTGTGCATGAGTGTATTGGTGAGTGAATGGATATCTCAGTGCTACATGTCAAAGTAAGTACATATGTAAAACACAGTACATGTGAGATTTGACATATATAAATAACTGTGCATAAGAGCCAGTGAATGTGTGAGTGGCTGTATGGATCATTGTGAACTTGTATCAGGGATTGTATAAGAGAGTAAATATGTGTTAGTATATGTTTGAATAAGTAAAGTTTGTATAACTGTATAGTTGAGGAAATGGAGGTGTGATTGATTCTTTGCATGACTGACTAGGTGTGTGAGTAACTCCATGGATGAGTGACAGTCTGTGAGTGTCTGTTTACACTGATTGTATCTAAGGTTATATTAGAGTCTGAAGAGGTTCATCGTATTATCACATGAATGATATCATCAGTGATGTGATCAGTAATGTCAAATGAGATGTCATCAGTGATGTCATCAGTGATATCATTTGAGATGTCATCAGTGATGTCATTTGAGATGTCATCAGTGATGTCATCAGTGATGTCACTGACCATGTCATGAATGATGTAATATGTGACATCATCAGCAGTGGATTGCGGGTGCGCGATATATAGTTAGTGCAACTAACTATATATGGAATTTCAATGGTTTTGTGTGAGTAAAATAAGGTTTTGTAAATGCGAATTCCTAACTATATATGGTCTATAACCTATGGTTTTTTCAGTGAATATATATATATATTATATAGTCCAAAGTGCCCTAAAGCAATAGGAGGTCACACGACAGAGCCTCGCCATGCGGCTCCTTAATGTAGCCTGCCTTCCTGCTCTTTCATAATTCAATTGCCAACGCGTTTCGAGGAACAAACCCCTTCTTCTCAGGCTGCCAGTACTGAAAAACACCTGAGCCTCGCACTCTTTTCACTCTGCAGCTTTATTGAATTACATCACTACCCCCAGTGGGCGTGTGCTCGTTGCAAGTCTTTGATGTATGCTGGGACATGGAGTCCTGAGTGCGAGCATTATTGTTCTCTTATCGTAAGTTCAAATGTTTCATACATTATCAAGGCACATTTTAATCCTGTAGTAGGTTATGAGCAGTTCTGCAGACAAATTTAGCATATTTAGGCACTGTGCTGGTACTGTCTTGATTCGTGCAAAACAACAGCCTCACCCTGCTGGTATATGGAATTCTCCTCCCGCTTTCACGGTGATGGTGCTCCTCCTCCCGGCCAGGCTGCCGTGTAATTTTTTATAGTCCAAAGTGCCCTGAAGCAATAGGAGGTCACGCGACAGAGCCTCACCATGCGGCACCTTAATGCAGCCTGCCTTCCTGCTCTTACATAATTCAATTGCCAACGCATTTCGAGGAACAAACCCCTTCTTCTCAGGCTGCCAGTAATGAAAACACCTGAGCCTCGCACTCCTTTCACTCTGCAGCTTTATTGAATTACATCACTACCCCGAGTGGGCGTGTGCTCCTTGCAAGCCTTTGATGTATGCTGGGACATGGAGTGCTGAGTGTGAGCATTATTGTTCTCTTATCGTAAGTTCAAACATTTCATAGATTATCAAGGCACATTTTAATCCTGTAGTAGGTTATGAGCAGTTCTGCAGACAAATTAAGCATATTTAGGCACTGTGCTTGTACTGTCTTGATTCATGCAAAACAACAGCCTCACCCTGCTGGTATATGGAATTCTCCTCCAGCTTTCGCGGCAATGGTGCACCTCCTTCCGGCCAGGCTGCTGTGTAATTTTTTATAGTCCAAAGTGCTCTGAAGCAATAGGAGGTCACGCGACAGAGCCTCGCCATGCGGCTCCTTAATGCAGCCTGCCTTCCTGCTCTTTCATAATTCAATTGCCATGGCGTTTCAAGGAACAAACCCCTTCTTCTCAGGCTGCCAGTAATGAAAACACCTGAGCCTCGCACTCCTTTCACTCTGCAGCTTTATTGAATTACATCACTACCCCCAGTGGGCGTGTGCTCGTTGCAAGCCTTTGATGTATGCTGGGACATGGAGTCCTGAGTGCGAGCATTATTGTTCTCTTATCGTAAGTTCAAATGTTTCATACATTATCAAGGCACATTTTAATCATTTAGTAGGTTATGAGCATTTCTGCAGACAAATTTAGCATATTTTGGCACTGTGCTGGTACTGTCTTGATTCGTGCAAAACAACAGCCTCACCCTGCTGGTGTATGGAATTCTCCTCCAGCTTTTGCGGCGATGGTGCTCCTCCACACGGCCAGGCTGCCATGTAATTTTTTATAGTCCAAAGTGCCCTGAAGCAATAGGAGGTCACGCGACAGAGCCTCGCCATGCGGCACCTTAATGCAGCCTGCCTTCCTGCTCTTTCATAATTCAATTGCCAATGGGTTTCGAGGAACAAGCCCCTTCTTCTCGGGCTGCCAGTAATGAAAACACCTAAGCCTCGCACTCCTTTCACTCTGCAGCTTTATTGAATTACATCACTACCCCCAGTGGGCGTGTGCTCGTTGCAAGTCTTTGATGTATGCTGGAACATGGAGTCCTGAGTGTGAGCATTATTGTTCTCTTATCGTATGTTCAAATGTTTCATACATTATCAAGGCACATTTTAATCCTGTAGTAGGTTATGAGCATTTCTGCAGACAAATTTAGCATATTTAGGCACTGTGCTGGTACTGTCTTGATTCGTGCAAAACAACAGCCTCACCCTGCTGGTATATGGAATTCTCCTCCAGCTTTCGCGGCGATGGTGCTCCTCCTCACGGCCAGGCTGCACATATATATATGTTCACTAAATAAACATAGGTTTCAGGGACGTTATAGTTAGGTGAACATTTGACTCATATAAAACCAGAGAAATTTGCCTGTTCTAGCTAGTTGAGCTAACTATAACGTGCGTGCCTGCAATGCACTGGTAATGATGTCACATATTACATCACTCATGACATGGTCAGTGACATCACTGATGACATCTCAAAAGACTTCACTGAAGACATCATCCAGTGATTGTGTGTTTCTGGAAAGTTTAAATATTTTTCATATATATCTATGCCAAGGTGTATTGAAGAATGAGTGGATTTACAAGTGCCTAAATGTATTATTTAGTAGGTGCGTGACTGACTGTTCCAGTGAGTGATTGAACATGTCTTACTGAATGCATGGGTTAGTGACTAAACTGTGTCAAAGTCTGTATTGGTCTGTCAGTTGGTGTGTAAGCAGCTGCATGGGTTCGGAAAGTAGCTATTTGAGTGTCTATATGGGTTATTGATTTGTTGTCAGCGTATCTATATGGGTGCCTGAGTGTCTGTGTGGGTGTGTGTGTTTTGTGTGACTGCATAGATGTTTGAGTGGGTGCTTCACTGGTTGTATGGATTCAAAAGTGCATCTAGGAAGGGATGTATGGGTGAGTTAGTGTGTGTATGGGTGTGTTAGTGAATGAATGAATGTCTCAGTGGTATATGTGTGAGTAATTACATATGTTTAAAAGCAGTATATGTGAGTGCTGAAATATGTAAATGACTGTACTTGATAGTAAGTTATTCAAAGAGTCTGTGTATAAATGAGTGTCTGCTTGTATCAGTGATTGTACAAGACAGTAAGTATGTGTATGTGGTGTGTGCATAAATAACGGAGTTGGTATGTATAACTGTATACATGAGTAAATTGGTATGTGATTGATTGGTTGAATGACTGACTAGGTGTGTAAGTAACTCTATAGATGAGTAGCGGAGTGTTACTGTATGTATAGGTGTATGATTGCATATCATAGTACTGTATTGATGAGTAACTGCATGTATAAGTGACTGGATGTGTGTACAGACCAAGGAAATAGTGGGTGTTTGTAGTATCTGGCATTGTTGTGTGTATGGTTTCGAAAATATTAGTTTGTATTTTAGAGTGCGTGTATCAAACTTTATATTAGGGTATCAGTATATGCATTTTTTTCCCGTGGATAATTTCATCAGTGATGTCATCAGTGATGTCATTTGAGATGTCATCACTGATGTCATCAGTGATGTCACTGACCATGTCATGAGTGATGTAATATGTGACGTCAACACCAGTGCCTTGCGGGCGCGCAAATTATATTCAGCTCAACTAACTATAACAGGCAAATTTCTCTGGTTTTATAAGAGTCAAATGTTCAACTAACTAGAATGTCCCTGAAACCTATGCTTTTTTTAGTGAATTTCTAAGGTTTTTTTAAATGCTAATTCCTAACTATAACGTCTGTAAAACCTATGATTTTTTCTGTGAATTTCAAAGGTGTTTAAATGATAATTTCATATTTTAATGTTTATAAAACCTATATTTTTTCTATTATATTTTTTAATATTTTGGAACTCTGTAATACTTCTTTTTTTAACTTTAAAAATGATATAATGTTTTATATCTTCCCCCAAAAATATGTATCTCTTTTTTTTGTTTAGAAAACTGCACTTCCATACTGGTAACGTACCGAGCACCATCACCACGTAAATCTGATCCACCATATTGCCACAATCATAAATGATGCACATTTCGTATCTGAGGGGTTCGTGACACCGCGTCACGTGGAACATAAAATACACATGAAGTCGCCCCAGTTGCTACCTTGGTATCCAACATGTACGCAGTACCCAGCCACGTGTTACGTCATGTACATATGGGGTCACGCCCGCTGCGTGTTGCGGATGCGATGAGTGCACGCCACAAGTCCTGTGTTACTTCACAGAAGTATGGTGTCCCGCAGGGTACGCCATTCCCTCTTTTTTTTGTCTCAAAAGTATTTCTAAATAACTTTAAACAATATATGACAGCAAGCGATAATCTAAAATATTTTAAACATTTATATATTTCTAACAGTAATAAACTTTTATTATGATAAATATATGTTCTCAAATTTCGTCGGTGCGCGATTGCCATTTGACCTTAAAAAAAGCATTTGCTTCATAACATTTCCCATTGTGAAAGTAAGAAAGAGTTCATATGAGATCTATTCTAACATGCCATGACCTAGATTGACTCACTGATATGATGCCTAAAAGGCCACCAGAGGCAGAGGGCACACAAGTATAGAATTATTAATAAATAATAACAGCCATGTCTGTGAGTTACAGCCACTAGAGGCATTTATGACTGTGAGAAATTCAGGGAATGTCAATAATAGAGTTTGACACAGGTCACATATTGTCATAGAAACATACAATAATGGTAGTAAATGTTGTTAATTTAATTACCAGTATAGACAACAAATGGTCCTTGGCATAATTTCACTAGTAAAAATAATCATAACATTTGATCAATCTTCTTAACTCCACAATCAGACTTAGTCTATAGTCTTTCTAACACGGATGATATTAGCCCACAGCCTCAAAGAACATTTACAGTATGTGCCAATAACTCAATAAATTCGAAAAGAGAGGGGGTTTCACTAAGGCAATTAATTTAATATATCATGTATTAACAAATGGAAATCAATATTTCTATATACACATATTTACACAAATCCTAAGACGAAATACATTTTTGCTCTAAAACAAGGAAAAAAGAGAACGTGCACAGAGAAAGATAAAGCGTGTGCTCAAGTGAATGATCAAGAAGATCAGGAAGAAACAGTGTAGATCCTTTATATACAGGGAAATATTGAGTCTGTCCTAGGTATCGCTTGTAAAAAATACTTCTTTTTTACTCGCTGAGTGCTATCTACAATTCCTTGGTCCTTAAATTGCCCCGTTGGCAATAGGATTACCAGGGAAAAAGGGGATGGAAGGTGGACTGGGGACAGGGGTAACTAGGTACAGGCTCCCAGGAGGGAATGTCGTCGACGTTTCGACCCAAATAAAGAGTGGGCGGTTCAAGTCCTCAACACCGGGTCTTCATCAGGACGGAGTGACAGGGGGTATCTCTCAAAGTGCACGTCAATTAAAACCATTTGTATGGCACCTGTAATGATAAATGAATAGTGGGGCTAAGTATCACTGTATGTTTTTAATTTTTGTCCGCTAATGACCTATGTGAAAAAGCACTCACCCTCCCGTGGTGCGTTGATACGTCCAAGTGCGACGACCAGTCCGCACTTGTATTGTCAAGTGTCCAAAATGTATACTGTAAAATATAACGAAAAAGTAGCCATTAGTGCTACATCGCTTCTGTTCACCTGTGAGTGACTACTTTTCATAGAGAAAATCATTAGTATTGCAAGGCTTGGCTATTTAATTGGGGGAGTTGTGTTCCACACGCCAAGAATGGCTATAAATTCTATAACCAGGATCTATTTTCAAAAGCCATAGTCCTATTATTATATTTATAAAGAATCACTGGCATATATCGTGACTGTCGTTGCAATGGTCACTTACCCAATGCGTTTGTCACTGGACTGCCTTTTTCGAAATTGTATAATGTTAATTCAGCACGTCTGTTGCCTCGCGCTGTAAGAAGGAAAAGACACAAAGTCTCTTCGTTAGCGCACTCCCCGTGTTACTTAGTCCGAGATGGGCTTTCAAATAAAGTATATATTCTCAAATCTTAGCATACCTCGAGAAATCAATCCACGTCGAGGTATCTAGTGGTTTCGCTCCGTATCGCGCTGTGCAGCCTTCCGTCTTGCACCGCGTTTTGGAATGCGGAAGCAGAGACGGGCCCAGCGCGGTAGTATACGTAGCTAGGCAACCGGCGCGCCTACGTCAAGGCGTCCCGCGTATCCAGGCAACAGGCGCGCCCACGTCATGGCGTCTTGCCGGTTGCTTTGATATCGGCAAAAATTCACCCACGGTGACGGGACAGAACATAAATGCCGGTGCTACGTCCTATTACCAGGGGAACCCTCGATTTTGCACGCAAGAATGCAAGCCTTTGTGTAAATGGGCAATTTTGAAAGGATGAAATTCAGTATCATAGAGATGGTTACTCTCACACGTTAACTCGATAAACATAGATGAAAATAACGCAATGTCATGAGTAAGGCCGGAATGCTACAAGTTGCACCCTGAAAGTCCCTATAAAGGTATAGGTACCCGTATCAGTGTTCATTAAAGGAGTCAGAAAGACAGAGTACTGTGACCAATTTGACAGGTACATAACAATATCACCTATCTGTCAAATACATGATGTAAAGCAAAACAATCAATATTTAGACATATAAGGACAATTGTAATAAATACATAATGCATAGATTTCAAATATATCATCTACATGATGCATAAATGTGCAGTACTCCTGTAGACTCAGTGTCGCCCAATACACGAACTCATGGGTTTAACTGTATAGTTAATGAATACATCAAGGTAAAGCTACATGATTACTTAAGTACATTCAGCCATTATATAGTGTTGCCATCTGTCTTGTTATTTCCTCATATTCATTGAGGCCCTTGTTGACAGTATCGAAAGTGTGCATCCATTTACATTCCCGAACACTTAGACAGTTAGAGAAGTTCCCTCCTCTTATGTTTACAGTCACCTTCTCTAACACCCACCAACTCAAACTCTCTGGTGAGTGATCGAATTTTGTGAAGTGTTCAACTAGCGGTGCTCCTTGGACTCTACAGCGGATCCTGCTGCAGTGCTGGAGGATTCTGGTTTTTACTTTTTGGACAGTTTGACCTATATACCAAAAATCGCACGGGCATACAATCACATATATAACTCCTGATGAGTTACAATTGGTGTGTTGTTTCATTACATTCGTGTAGTTGTTATGAGTGCATGATTTTAGTTCTTCCGCTAGTTGGCATGCTTTGCACGACCCACATCTGTGGTGGCCCAACACTGGTGGCGTGTTCCATAGCGTGGACTGGGCATCCCTGGATACACTGGGTAACAATGATTGGACCACATGGTCCCTTACACTTCTTCCCTTTTTAAAGGCAAACATAGGTGGGGTCGTGATCCCCACATCATCGGCCACCAGGTGCCAATGTGTGTTTATAATTTTCTTGATTTCCGTACTTTTTGTATTGAATGTGGTGATGCATGTTAACCTTTCCTCGCTGTTATTGACTTTCATTTTTGGTTCTAACAGGAATTCTCTGTGGCAGAACCAGGCTTTTTTTCGGGCCTTCTTTAACAGGCGTTGTGGATAGCCTCTCTCAGACAAACGCTCCATTAGTGACATAGATTCATTAAAGAAATCCTCCTTTCGGGTACAGTTCCGGCGCAATCTCAGGAACTGACCATATGGTAGGTTGTCCCTGAGATTACGCGGATGGTGGCTGTTGTAACGAAGCAGGGTATTTCTCTCACTGGACTTCCTATATAGGGTGGTGTGTAACAGTCCCTCATCCTCCACTATGTTAATGTCTAGGAAATTAATTTTCTTTCTACTATATTCCAATTAAACTGTATATCTTTTGAGCGTTGATTTAGCCATCCATGGAATTCCGTCAGGGTCTCCTCCTCCCCTTCCCAAATCATCAGGACATCGTCGATATATCGACGCCATGTCCTGATGTTTGTGAGGTATGGGTTTGTGTCACTATATATGAACTTTCTTTCATAAGCATCCATGAAGAGTATAGCCAGGTCTGGCGCAAAGCTTGCCCCCATGGCTACTCCGCACGTCTGTACATAGTAATCTCCCTCAAAATAGAAGAAATTCTTGCGCATAGCAATCTCCAGCAGATCTAAGATAAACTGAGTTGGTATCTGCCACGGTCTAGGGCGTTCTTCTAAAACCTCTCTAATCACTTCAATAGCTGCTGACTGTGGTATGTTTGTGTAAAGTGATGTAACGTCCATCGTGGCCAAGATGTTCGTATTCTGATTGAAAATATAGCCATCCACCAGTTGTATCGCTTGCATGGTGTCTCTTACATAAGACGTCGTGCCTTCCGCCGCTGGTTTTAGGAAGATGTCTATGAACTTACACAAGGGTTCTAGAATCGACCCACAGCCCGACACAATGGGTCTGCCTGGGGGGTTATTTAACCTCTTGTGCACCTTCGGGAGAGTGTAGATTGTAGGGAGCCTAGGGTGTGTGCTGTTCAAGAAGTTATATTCCTGTTTGGACAGGTATCCCTCTTCTAGTCCTTTGTTTGTGATAGATTTGATTTTAGATGCTATCTCCTTTGTTGGGTCTGATCTTAATTTCTTGTAATTGCCAATCACTCCTAGCTGTGAGAGTATCTCTGCTTTGTATTCCTCTCTCCCTTGGACAACGATGGCCCCACCCTTGTCCGCGGGTTTTATGACAATGTCAGTATTCAGTTTGAGGGAATCCAGGGCCTGACGTTCCTGTCTAGTGATGTTATATTTGATGTACTTTTTTTCTTTTAGTACTTGGTTCACATCCCGCATCACCACCTGTTCAAACGCTAGGATTTTGTGTGATACCATCTGACAAGTTGGGGTAAAGGATGATGGTGGTCGTAGGCCAGTGCTGGTAAAGGTTGGTTGAAACGGGACTTTGTTAAAATAATGCTTCAGTCTGACCTTGCGAAAGAACTGATGCAACTCCGTTTTCAAACCAAATGTGTTCGGTAGGTTCGTGGGGACAAACGAGAGACCCTTCTCCAATATATTAAGCTCTGCTGGTTTTAGAGTGTAAGAAGATAGATTTATTATTGGGCTTATACTGGCACCATTCACCATTGGTAATGCTGTCGTCTTGTCCTTATCTCCCCGTTGGCTTCCTGGTTGAACCGGACTTGTTTCTTTGGAGCTGCTCCCCTGCCTGTGTTCCAATTGGATTGGCCCCGACCCCTGGGTCTCCCCCAGGGGCGGCCCCTGTTCTGATATCCCGCCCATTGGTCCTCCTCTAAAAAAGTGTTTTGATGATCAGGGTATTGGTGGCTAGTGCTCGGTCTTTCCTGTTCGTTATCTGAGTTGCTGGTAGCCGAGGAGTCAGAGAAAGTATTATACTTCCTGAAACCACCTCGTCCTCTAGTGACGAACCTCCCTTGATTGTCTTGTTTGTAATATCCTTCTGATAGATAAGGATAAACCGCTTTTTTGTCATAAAACTTCAAATCTTTTGCCAACTTGTCTAGTTTGGTTGATTGTGTGAACACATCGAATTCTTTTATCGTCTTCTCTAAGCGTTCTAACGCTTCTCTGGCATTGCTCAAAGCCTTGTCATCTATTATTTCTTTCTTCAGTTCAGATATTTCTTTCATCAGACGTTCTACCTCCTCTAGTGCTGTCTCCACACCAAGCACCATCCAGTGCCTGGAACAGTTATTGCTGATGAAACTGAATTTTCCCTTGAAATTCGGATTGTCAATAAAGATTGCGGGTTCATTCCGTACCTGTAAACCAATAGGAATTACATTGGCTTGGAGGTATTGTGTTAGTGTATGGCCATGTAATCTGGTACGGATTAGTTTCTTTTCCAATCTCTCTAATTTGTTAATCTTATCATTGAGAGTTAGATCAATGGGATTGGTGTTCCTACCCAAGAAGCTGCCACCTCCCTGGGTTTCAATCAATTTGTTAATATACTCCTCGCTATATGATAGCGTATCTTTTTCTGTCATGTAATCCGTAGATAGTTAATTCGCAACAGTGTTTTGTTTTTAACACACACAAATTCAATCACAACAATTATTCACACACAAAAAAGAACACCCTCGCAGGAATCCCTGCACAAGGAAACTGTTATAGAACAGGGGTAGACCCAATGTAGTCAAAGGACCTGGGTATTCATCAGTATAGACAACAAATGGTCCTTGGCATAATTTCACTAGTAAAAATAATCATAACATTTGATCAATCTTCTTAACTCCACAATCAGACTTAGTCTATAGTCTTTCTAACACGGATGATATTAGCCCACAGCCTCAAAGAACATTTACAGTATGTGCCAATAACTCAATAAATTCGAAAAGAGAGGGGGTTTCACTAAGGCAATTCATTTAATATATCATGTATTAACAAATGGAAATCAATATTTCTATATACACATATTTACACAAATCCTAAGACGAAATACATTTTTACTCTAAAACAAGGAAAAAAGAGAACGTGCACAGAGAAAGATAAAGCGTGTGCTCAAGTGAATGATCAAGAAGATCAGGAAGAAACAGTGTAGATCCTTTATATACAGGGAAATATTGAGCCTGTCCTAGGTATCGCTTGTAAAAAATACTTCTTTTTTACTCGCTGAGTGCTATCTACAATTCCTTGGTCCTTAAATTGCCCCGTTGGCAATAGGATTACCAGGGAAAAAGGGGATGGAAGGTGGACTGGGGACAGGGGTAACTAGGTACAGGCTCCCAGGAGGGAATGTCGTCGACGTTTCGACCCAAATAAAGAGTGGGCGGTTCAAGTCCTCAACACCGGGTCTTCATCAGGACGGAGTGACAGGGGGTATCTCTCAAAGTGCACGTCAATTAAAACCATTTGTATGGCACCTGTAATGATAAATGAATAGTGGGGCTAAGTATCACTGTATGTTTTTAATTTTTGTCCGCTAATGACCTATGTGAAAAAGCACTCACCCTCCCGTGGTGCGTTGATACGTCCAAGTGCGACGACCAGTCCGCACTTGTATTGTCAAGTGTCCAAAATGTATACTGTAAAATATAACGAAAAAGTAGCCATTAGTGCTACATCGCTTTTGTTCACCTGTGAGTGACTACTTTTCATAGAGAAAATCATTAGTATTGCAAGGCTTGGCTATTTAATTGGGGGAGTTGTGTTCCACACGCCAAGAATGGCTATAAATTCTATAACCAGGATCTATTTTCAAAAGCCATAGTCCTAATATTATATTTATAAAGAATCACTGGCATATATCGTGACTGTCGTTGCAATGGTCACTTACCCAATGCGTTTGTCACTGGACTGCCTTTTTCGAAATTGTATAATGTTAATTCAGCACGTCTGTTGCCTCGCGCTGTAGGAAGGAAAAGACACAAAGTCTCTTCGTTAGCGCACTCCCCGTGTTACTTAGTCCGAGATGGGCTTTCAAATAAAGTATATATTCTCAAATCTTAGCATACCTCGAGAAATCAATCCACGTCAAGGTATCTAGTGGTTTCGCTCCGTATCGCGCTGTGCAGCCTTCCGTCTTGCACCGCGTTTTGGAATGCGGAAGCAGAGACGGGTCCAGCGCGGTAGTATACGTAGCTAGGCAACCGGCGCGCCTACGTCAAGGCGTCCCGCGTATCCAGGCAACAGGCGCGCCCACGTCATGGCGTCTTGCCGGTTGCTTTGATATCGGCAATAATTCACCTACGGTGACGGGACAGAACATAAATGCCGGTGCTACGTCCTATTACCAGGGGAACCCTCGATTTTGCACGCAAGAATGCAAGCCTTTGTGTTAATGGGCAATTTTGAAAGGATGAAATTCAGTATCATAGAGATGGTTACTCTCACACGTTAACTCGATAAACATAGATGAAAATAACGCAATGTCATGAGTAAGGCCGGAATGCTACAAGTTGCACCCTGAAAGTCCCTATAAAGGTATAGGTACCCGTATCAGTGTTCATTAAAGGAGTCAGAAAGACAGAGTACTGTGACCAATTTGACAGGTACATAACAATATCACCTATCTGTCAAATACATGATGTAAAGCAAAACAATCAATATTTAGACATATAAGGACAATTGTAATAAATACATAATGCATAGATTTCAAATATATCATCTACATGATGCATAAATGTGCAGTACTCCTGTAGACTCAGTGTCGCCCAATACACGAACTCATGGGTTTAACTGTATAGTTAATGAATACATCAAGGTAAAGCTACATGATTACTTAAGTACATTCAGCCATTATATAGTGTTGCCATCTGTCTTGTTATTTCCTCATATTCATTGAGGCCCTTGTTGACAGTATCGAAAGTGTGCATCCATTTACATTCCCGAACACTTAGACAGTTAGAGAAGTTCCCTCCTCATATGTTTACAGTCACCTTCTCTAACACCCACCATCTCAAACTCTCTGGTGAGTGATCGAATTTTGTGAAGTGTTCAACTAGCGGTGCTCCTTGGACTCTACAGCGGATCCTGCTGCAGTGCTGGAGGATTCTGGTTTTTACTTTTTGGACAGTTTGACCTATATACCAAAAATCGCACGGGCATACAATCACATATATAACTCCTGATGAGTTACAATTGGTGTGTTGTTTCATTACATGCGTGTAGTTGTTATGAGTGCATGATTTTAGTTCTTCCGCTAGTTGGCATGCTTTGCACGACCCACATCTGTGGTGGCCCAACACTGGTGGCGTGTTCCATAGCGTGGACTGGGCATCCCTGGATACACTGGGTAACAATGATTGGACCACATGGTCCCTTACACTTCTTCCCTTTTTAAAGGCAAACATAGGTGGGGTCGTGATCCCCACATCATCGGCCACCAGGTGCCAATGTGTGTTTATAATTTTCTTGATTTCCGTACTTTTTGTATTGAATGTGGTGACGCATGTTAACCTTTCCTCGCTGTTATTGACTTTCATTTTTGGTTCTAACAGGAATTCTCTGTGGCAGAACCAGGCTTTTTTTCGGGCCTTCTTTAACAGGTGTTGTGGATAGCCTCTCTCAGACAAATGCTCCATTAGTGACATAGATTCATTAAAGAAATCCTCCTTTCGGGTACAGTTCCGGCGCAATCTCAGGAACTGACCATATGGTAGGTTGTCCCTGAGATTACGCGGATGGTGGCTGTTGTAACGAAGCAGGGTATTTCTCTCACTGGACTTCCTATATAGGGTGGTGTGTAACAGTCCCTCATCCTCCACTATGTTAATGTCTAGGAAATTAATTTTCTTTCTACTATATTCCAAGGTAAACTGTATATCTTTTGAGCGTTGATTTAGCCATCCATGGAATTCCGTCAGGGTCTCCTCCTCCCCTTCCCAAATCATCAGGACATCGTCGATATATCGACGCCATGTCCTGATGTTTGTGAGGTATGGGTTTGTGTCACTATATATGAACTTTCTTTCATAAGCATCCATGAAGATTATAGCCAGGTCTGGCGCAAAGCTTGCCCCCATGGCTACTCCGCACGTCTGTACATAGTAATCTCCCTCAAAATAGAAGAAATTCTTGCGCATAGCAATCTCCAGCAGATCTAAGATAAACTGAGTTGGTATCTGCCACGGTCTAGGGCGTTCTTCTAAAACCTCTCTAATCACTTCAATAGCTGCTGACTGTGGTATGTTTGTGTAAAGTGATGTAACGTCCATCGTGGCCAAGATGTTCGTATTCTGATTGAAAATATAGCCATCCACCAGTTGTATCGCTTGCATGGTGTCTCTTACATAAGACGTCGTGCCTTCCGCCGCTGGTTTTAGGAAGATGTCTATGAACTTACACAAGGGTTCTAGAATCGACCCACAGCCCGACACAATGGGTCTGCCTGGGGGGTTATTTAACCTCTTGTGCACCTTCGGGAGAGTGTAGATTGTAGGGAGCCTAGGGTGTGTGCTGTTCAAGAAGTTATATTCCTGTTTGGACAGGTATCCCTCTTCTAGTCCTTTGTTTGTGATAGATTTGATTTTAGATGCTATCTCCTTTGTTGGGTCTGATCTTAATTTCTTGTAATTGCCAATCACTCCTAGCTGTGAGAGTATCTCTGCTTTGTATTCCTCTCTCCCTTGGACAACGATGGCCCCACCCTTGTCCGCGGGTTTTATGACAATGTCAGTATTCAGTTTGAGGGAATCCAGGGCCTGACGTTCCTGTCTAGTGATGTTATATTTGATGTACTTTTTTTCTTTTAGTACTTGGTTCACATCCAGCATCACCACCTGTTCAAACGCTAGGATTTTGTGTGATACCATCTGACAAGTTGGGGTAAAGGATGATGGTGGTCGTAGGCCAGTGCTGGTAAAGGTTGGTTGAAACGGGACTTTGTTAAAATAATGCTTCAGTCTGACCTTGCGAAAGAACTTATGCAACTCCGTTTTCAAACCAAATGTGTTCGGTAGGTTCGTGGGGACAAACGAGAGACCCTTCTCCAATATATTAAGCTCTGCTGGTTTTAGAGTGTAAGAAGATAGATTTATTATTGGGCTTATACTGGCACCATTCACCATTGGTAATGCTGTCGTTTTGTCCTTATCTCCCCGTGGGCTTCCTGGTTGAACCGGACTTGTTTCTTTGGAGCTGCTCCCCTGCCTGTGTTCCAATTGGATTGGCCCCGACCCCTGGGTCTCCCCCAGGGGCGGCCCCTGTTTTGATATCCCGCCCATTGGTCCTCCTCTAAAAAAGTGTTTTGATGATCAGGGTATTGGTGGCTAGTGTTCGGTCTTTCCTGTTCGTTATCTGAGTTGCTGGTAGCCGAGGAGTCAGAGAAAGTATTATACTTCCTGAAACCACCTCGTCCTCTAGTGACGAACCTCCCTTGATTGTCTTGTTTGTAACACAACTCCCCCAATTAAATAGCCAAGCCTTGCAATACTAATGATTTTCTCTATGAAAAGTAGTCACTCACAGGTGAACAGAAGCGATGTAGCACTAATGGCTACTTTTTCGTTATATTTTACAGTATACATTTTGGACACTTGACAATACAAGTGCGGACTGGTCGTCGCACTTGGACGTATCAACGCACCACGGGAGGGTGAGTGCTTTTTCACATAGGTCATTAGCGGACAAAAATTAAAAACATACAGTGATACTTAGCCCCACTATTCATTTATCATTACAGGTGCCATACAAATGGTTTTAATTGACGTGCACTTTGAGAGATACCCCCTGTCACTCCGTCCTGATGAAGACCCGGTGTTGAGGACTTGAACCGCCCACTCTTTATTTGGGTCGAAACGTCGACGACATTCCCTCCTGGGAGCCTGTACCTAGTTACCCCTGTCCCCAGTCCACCTTCCATCCCCTTTTTCCCTGGTAATCCTATTGCCAACGGGGCAATTTAAGGACCAAGGAATTGTAGATAGCACTCAGCGAGTAAAAAAGAAGTATTTTTTACAAGCGATACCTAGGACAGGCTCAATATTTCCCTGTATATAAAGGATCTACACTGTTTCTTCCTGATCTTCTTGATCATTCACTTGAGCACACGCTTTATCTTTCTCTGTGCACGTTCTCTTTTTTCCTTGTTTTAGAGTAAAAATGTATTTCGTCTTAGGATTTGTGTAAATATGTGTATATAGAAATATTGATTTCCATTTGTTAATACATGATATATTAAATTAATTGCCTTAGTGAAACCCCCTCTCTTTTCGAATTTATTGAGTTATTGGCACATACTGTAAATGTTCTTTGAGGCTGTGGGCTAATATCATCCGTGTTAGAAAGACTATAGACTAAGTCTGATTGTGGAGTTAAGAAGATTGATCAAATGTTATGATTATTTTTACTAGTGAAATTATGCCAAGGACCATTTGTTGTCTATACTGATGAATACCCAGGTCCTTTGACTACATTGGGTCTACCCCTGTTCTATAACAGTTAATTTAATTACCATCATGTTAGGCTGGCACTAAATATTTGATATTTGTCACCAAAAAGAAGGGGTGGTTGAAAACGCAATGTGATTTGTTGTGTTTTATTTTAGAAATTTTTTACGAAGTCACTACAATAACCATAAATGTAGAAGGAAACATGTGGGCATTACCGTGAACAAGATCTCAGTAGAGATCGAAATGCGATGGTGTGTTTTTTATGTTTGGAATCACATGAAATAAAGTAATCTGAAATTTTGTAATACGATTACTAGAGTGTGACCCCATTCTTTTCTGGAAAGAAGAGGTTTTGCAAGTCTTGGTGGTTTGGCTCAACTGCGGGGGTTACGCACGGCAGAAAGAAGCGCCACATCCGTGACAAGAGCTACAGGACTGTCAATATATATATATATTTGTTGAGTACTCTATCGCAAATCAACAGTTATGGAATATGTTTTCCATATCCATTATAAAAAATGTTGCACTGTCACTTTAAAATGGTGGAAATTGCCAGGAAGCGTGTCATGTGAACAAAGTCCCATGAGGATCGAAACGCGTAATGGCGGTGGTGCTGGGCGGTGAATAAACTTTTCAAAATAGTACTGAAGAATTGGGTTTGCTTCGTCTGTTTCCAAGAAAGAAGTGTTGGACGAATACAAGATATACTATTTGACCGGGTTGGCTTCCCTGGCTTTTGGCGGTAAACAGACATAATATCGAGTCCAAAATATCGATTGGACAAAATATTGAGTAAAAAATATAGACTGGACAAAACATAGACTAGACAAAATATAGACAACAAAAATATCGACTAATATCGACTAGAATAGCCAAAATATCGATTCAAAAATATAGACTAGACATAATATAGACTAGAAAAAATATAGACAGCAAAAATATTGAAAATAAGGTAAGTTATTAATATTTAATAATATTTGAGTAATATAAATCTGTAGCGGGTTGTGGGTTTATAGGGGAATAGGGTGGGAAGTAATTTAATTATAAATAATTAATTATGTAAAGTTAATGTAATTGTTACTTAAATAATAATTGGTAATTAATTAAAATATAATAGTTAATTAATTAAAAATGATTAATTGATAAATAATTAATTTTTAGTAATTTATTTTCTGTAGCGGGTTGTGTGTTTATAGGGGAATAGGGTGGGAAGTATTTTAATTATAATTAATTAATTATGTAAATTTAATCTAATTGTTAATTAAATAATAATTGGTAAATAATTAAAATATAATTGGTAATTAATTTAAAATAAATAATTGATAAATAATTAATTTTTTAAATTTATTTTCTGTAGCGGGTTGTGTGTTTATAGGGTTCAGGGTCAGTTTTCAGTTTTTGGGTAAAGGGGTATTTTTAGGGTTCAGGGTCAGTTTTCAGTTTTTGGGTAAAGGGGTATTTTTTGGGTTCAGGGTCAGTTTTCAGTTTTTGGGTAAAGGGGTATTTTTAGGTTTCAGGGTCAGTTTTCAGTTTTTGGGTAAAGGGGTATTTTTAGGGTTGAGGGTCAGTTTTCAGTTTTTGGGTAAATGGGTATTTTTAGGGTTCAGGGTCAGTTTTCAGTTTTTGGGTAAATTGGTATTTTTAGGGTTCAGGGTCAGTTTTGGGTTTTTTTGGTAAAGGGGTATTTTTAGGGTTCAGGGTCAGTTTTGGGTTTTTGGGGTACAGGGATATTTTTAGGGTTCAGGGTCAGTTTTGGGTTTTTGGGGTACAGGCGTACGCTTTCTCTACTGTAGCACCCACTGGAGTGGGAATAGTAATTTTTACCCCTACGCTATCCAACGATCTCTCTGTAATGTAGCACCCACTGGAGTGGTTACATTAAATTTAAACCTTTTGCTATGCCACGGTAAATATATTCTATATGTTTTATTATTAACATGTATTTATATATATATGTATTATTATTATTAATTTTTAAATTTACATTAATTATGTAATAATGTTACATTTATTTAATAATTTTAACAATGTTTATATTAAATATATGTAATATTATAATAGTTTTAACTTATTTTAAAGACATAAAAAAATCGATATTTTGACAGTCTATATTTTTAACACTCGATATTTTAAAGTCGATATTTTTGTACTTACCTTAGTGAAGATAGAAAGTCGATATTATGTCCCTCGATATTTTGTCATCGATATTTTGGTAACTCAATATTTTGGTAGTAGATATTATTTCAGTGATCCGCTTTTGGCGTAACCCCTCCTTCAATTATGGCTGTACGGAAGGAAGCAACTGTGCTGGTATTTGTGCCGGGGCTTAAGGACACTCTGAGGAAGAGTAGCTGTGGTTGCCCCGGTCAAGCAAAGAAACGCACCTACATCGCAGCAGGGAGGAGCTGGTATTATTCGTGATCGGTTTCTGACGCTGAGTGAAGGTAGGAGTGACTGCATGTGACGGTGAAGGAGTTGTGCGGAATTAACACAGGCATCTATAATTTTGACAAACGCTAGCGTATATATTGTCCCATGTTTGTATGCACCATGTCCGCCGACACTCTACGAGGCGGCACAAGATATGTTTGATAATGATCCTAGTGGAGAACAGTTTCCTAGTTCCACCATAGTGCCTGCAAACAATCCTAATCACAACATACGGGATTTGTTTAAAAAGTTAGAAAAACTAATAACATCTGAGCAGGCGAAATGGTGGGAGCACAGGTCACTTACCCGGAACCTGGAGGTTGGACGGATACCATGTGGGCTGCGCATTAGGCTCGCCCCCAGTTACGAAAACCCAGATCCATTGATGCTCTCAGAGTGGGCAGAGGTGAATTTAGAGTCATCAAGACTCTTGGTGGTGCTCTTAGTTAAATACACTGAGAGCGACTGAGAAAAGTGGCAAAAAGAAATTGATATTGTCAATGATGAAATTAATGAAATGGAAGTAACGGACACTATTAAACAATTTAGAAAAGACATGTTGACACATTTGTCTCAGGAGGAAGAAGTTATTAAAAAGCACAAAGCTTTTAAATTTCAGCGAGACAAGCTGGATTACGAACATTGACACATTTTTACTTTCTCTAGAAAGTATGATAGTGTCAAGGCCAACAACAGCAAACAAGCGGATGTACCTTCATCTGCCCTACCGACACAATCAAAAAGAGATGTCATCTGCATTGTCGGTATCAGAATCTGAGCTCAGCTCTATGATTGACAGCGGCTCTGATAATGAAGCAGCAAGAGCGCAACGGTCGGGGTTTCGAGTATACACACTGGCGCAGGAGGTGGACTGTCTAAGACAGGACAGGCGCCCGACATTGCGTCCGCGTGTCCAGGGTGTAAAGAAAAATGTAAAAGAAACAGAAAAAGATGGGAGCGAAGGCAATGCTGCAAAAAACATAGCAAAGAAGCAGTTCATCCAAAAAAAAAATAATGGAATCGCAAATAAATAGTGATGTATGTATCAGCAAGGCACAGACTGTCATTAATCTCACAGACAAACCTTTGACTGCGGAAGAAAACTCAATTTTGTCTCTTGGTTTATCGTTTAGCCCCAAAAGTGATGTTAGATATGCAGACTGTCGCATAGACATGTACAAGTTTATGCGCAAAATCTAATTAAAGAAATTTCACCTTCTACAAGGTCAAACAAAGTCTAAACAGCCTTTTGCAATTGATGATCAAGTTGGGAGTCCATCTGTCCTGACTGTACAAGATGCAGCACTAATGAGGGACCTACATGAATTACATCTTGATCGTGAACCTGCACTGGGGTCATATAGCCAAGTGAACAAAGAACAAGTGATAGCGCCCTTGACTCCTTTTAAACCAAAATCAAAATTTTGTCCAGTGCTATTGAGAGACAATATAGACCTTTTTCATGAGAAAGTGGTACAGGAACTCAAAATTCTCCATAAAAACCAATGCCAAAAGAAGAAGTGATATACTGCCGGTGATGATTCCTACTTTAAGTTGATGAAAAAACTTTGGCTGGACAACAATGTTATAGTGCCCCAGGCAGACAAGGGTGGGAACATTGTGTTATGAGATGTACTATGTATATGGCAGAAGCCCTTTCACAGCTAAATGATAAGAACTGCTACAAGCGGGGTGATATGGTGTCAGTTAAATCATAGTGGGATTCCTTCCACTCCAGTTTGGTAGCATGGAAGAGCACGGGGTTGTTGGCAATGGATGAATTTCGGTTCCTGAAAAAATGATCACCCGGTGATGCCGCTGATATACTTTATACCAAAAGTGCATAAAGATGTGACATAACCACCGGGCAGGCCCATTATATCGGCTTGCAATTCCATCATGGGAAACACCAGTAAATATGTGGACTTCTTTTTGCAGGAACATGTGAGATCATTGGCTTCATTTATTTTGGACACAGGGGACCTTTTACGCAAACTAAAGGACGTGACTTGGCAACAAGATTATATGCTCATCTCATTGGATGTGTCATTATTGTACACTTCTATTCATCATCGAGATGAGCTTAACGCCATTGAACACTTCCTCAAAAGGAGATCCATATGCTTTGCTGATCATAACAAGAAGCTGATGGCCATTGTATCTATGTGTCTTGTGGTAAATATTTGATTTACCGTCCTAATTTCTATGCAGGTAAGTACTTAATCAATAATAACTCAATCGGAAAGAAAAAGGCAGAGTCCGTGGTGTTAGAGTTCTTAGGGGTTTTATTCCTTAAAAAGGAATGGTCATGACCGGATATCTTGTTCCTGCCACCACTGGGGTGCAGGAAGGGATAGAGCAATATTTTATTGACAATACATAGCTTATATACTTGAGTTATAATATAGGAACCAATACAGAAGGCGTAACAGCTGAGAGAAACAAGATAAAACACGCACGTGGTAATAATACGTAATTAGAAGGCGTGAACTAGGCGTGAACATAGAGGTGTGTGCTAGAAACGTCATAAGTAGGTGTCATAAGTGGGTGGTAACAAAAAGCAGAATCTTGCAATGTCAGCAGAAATCTGAGGCCTGGATGCGCGCGCAGCTGCATGACGTGTGATTGACGTGAAACTGGAGGGTGCAGGGGATTTGACATTTACAGTGGCGGAAAGAGTCAGAAGTCTGGCATGTCAGATCAACTCGTACCTCTATCATATCTGATATCTGATGTTTGGGAACCATACTATCTGGGCGGAAAGGTCTCTGGGGCAGAAGCTATTCTATACTGACTGTGAGTGCGTGTATAAGCGTCTAAGTGTCTGCATGAGATGCGAGGGGGGCATGGGCCTTCCATGGTAACAGAGGCTATGAATCACTTGCACGGAGACAGTAAGGCCAGGCCCTTCGCTCTGCAGCTGGGGGAATGTTTACTTAAACTAGTAGGCAGGAATGCATTTTCGGAGAGGGAAACAGATAACTTGAAGGCTGAATTCAGTCTTGGCAGGCAGCAGGCTGAGCTAAGCGCGGTGAGCCGCGCAAGGAGTAAGGCAGAGGTCACGGGTACAGAGACAGCCTGGGCTGAGGCTTTCAGAGTCAGAAAGCAGAAAAAGGCTCGATGGCAGAATTCAGGGCCTGCTTCGCCAGAGCTGAAAAACGTGTAAAGTACACAACAAAAAGACGTTGGCATGGCATACTTAGGAACGGACTATTCAACCCATTTTGGGTGGGTCTGAAAGAGGACATGTTGACGTTGGACGCAAATGTATTTGCGTCTGCATAGCTGGCACAGGAGGGAAGTTACATGCACTTTAAGCTCGTACATGGAGACGGTGGGGTACACGATAGGGAACATAACTTGACCAAAAATTTATATTTCCTCATTCCCTCCTTGTTCCCTACGGACCCTTCATGATATCTCGATCCTCATGAATCGATCAGTCCTCACCCACTCTGTTCTTGTAACATCATTTGCTCGTCTCTCTTCCGTTGTCGGTTTGAGAGAAAACTGGAATGTTCAATGCACGATGTGGCGCACAGTCCACAAATCGCTGGCCCACACTGTAGGCACAGGCAACAACTGAATACTATGACAAGGGCAATGCCTAGGAAGGATAGGATCTTCCATCCCCAAGCGGTTAACGTTGTCCAGAACCAACCGGACCAAGTCCAGGTGCCTGGATTCTGATGTATCGAACTTGCAATCTTATGAAGACGTGTAATAGCTTTGTAGACAGTTGGCGCATTTTCTGGAATGAAAACACAGCAACTTGACCCGATGACCTTACAGGCTCCACCTCTATCTGCCAAGATGACGTCAATAACAAGACGATTCTGAAGAACAACAATCCGCATAGCAGACTGTTCTTCTGTTAAGTTACCTAGAGCGGAGGCAGTTTCATTTACTACTGCTTCAAGTGTTCTGGTTAATCTACGTATTAATTTACTGTTTTGGACGGGGCCTGTGAAGAAAAAGAATCCCTTATTGAAATCTGTGTATTGCTCCCATGCCGTTTCAGTATAGTCGACAATCGGGAGATCTCTTCTGAGTCTACTCTTTACTAGATTTGTATTTCTGTGATAATCAGGAGGGGCTAGGAAAACAGGTGGCAGAAGGAAGGCAATGTAACAGGTACCATCCCAATCTGGAGGTAAGCGTATGTATGCGGTATAGCCACAAACAAAGTAGGAATGACGAGTAGCTTTAAAGGAGGACTTGCCATGATCACTGAATTCGACCACGGTAGTACATTTACTATGACCTAAGTGTACTGAACCCTTCTTTCTGACACATAAGTCACCTGTGACTGGTAGTACTGACATAGCAGGGAGAGCTGGTGCGGCTTCGGATTCAACAGTGAGAATCATAAGGTTAATTGTATAATTACCTAATCCATATACTTCATTTTCTAGATCAGTTCCTACTCTAGTGGGGAGTCCCTTCTTGTCAGGGTAACAGGCATTAAGCAGAACTAAGTTCAAGTTTCCCCAAACCCAGCTCCCTTTAAAAACAGCGACATCAGAATCTAAGGAATTGATTATTCTAAACCATGCACCACAGGAGCCATTATGAGTGAACGGGTACGGAAAGAGGGGCAGAACTCCCTTGTATTTCTGGTAGGGAGGGAGTCGGCCACATATCCAACAGTTTGTAGCATTGTTAGTCTGATGGGAATGGTGTAACATACTAATGAATGTGTTGTTGCGCAGCGCGAGTCTGTAAGAAAGTTCATGGGGAGGTAATTCGCTAAAAGAATGTTCAGCAGAAACATTGAAAGCAGATTGTTCACGTTTGAAGATAGGGTAGTATATGGGAAGCAATATACTAGCAACAATAATCAGGAGACTTAAAAAGAACATAATCAATAAAGTCACTATACAGTGACTGCGGAGTGATTTGCAATATGCACGTTTCTTGAATTGTCTCTCTCTCTCTCTATCTCGATCTAGGGGATACATGTCAGAGACTATTTAACCGATTCACCTAGGGGAGGACTTAAACAATTAAACTGTCTGACTTGCTAGATCGAAGTTTCAGTTTATACTCCTCTTGGGGAGTTTTCTCTCGTTCGGGAACCTTAAAGTCACTAGGTTTGATACAGTCTTTGGAGGGGGTGGACGAGTCAGGGTCTGGTTTCAGTTCGTTGCACTTTTTAATATGACTCGTATGGATCCACCCCTTTCTGCCTTCCACCTTGATCGCGGTCTTCGTAGTAAGAAGGATGGTCTTCGGCTCTTTCCAGCGGGGCTCCAGCGGACTTTTCCTGTCGAAGTTCCTAATCAGGACAATGTCTCCTGGTCGGACATCGTGTGGCTTTACATCAGTGTTGTCAGGGAAGGCTGCAGCAACCTGTGAACGACATGATTGGAGTGCAGACATCAAGGAGGCAAGGTAATCTGTCAGCATATTACAATCGACATCAGTAATTTTCTTAGGCATGGGCGTCCCCCACATATTCGGTGGTCTACCAAAGACCACTTTGTACGGGGATAGTCCTGATCTCGAATGGGCAACCATTCTCATGTAGAACAATGCAACTGGCAGGGCGACTATCCAGTCGACCCCTTTCTCTTTACAAACTTTGGCAAGGCGGGTCTTTAGTGTCTGATTATGCCTTTCTACAAGGCCTGCGGCTTCGGGATGTCGGACAGAATGTAATCTCCACTGATATCCTAACAGAAGGGAAACATGCTTCATAAGTTCGGATGAGAACGGCTGTCCGTTATCTGAGTACACGACACGAGGCAAGCCGTATCGTGGGAAGAATTCTCGAACCAGCTGCTTGGCAGTGGTCGGGGCAGTGTAATCTGGGACTGGATATGCTTCGGTCCAACGGGAAAGTGCACAAACAACTACGAGGACATATTTGAATCCTCGACAATGGTCCATCTGGATATAATCCATCTGGAGGACTTCAAAAGGGTGATCGGGAGGATGGAATCCACCTTGCTCTACAGGAACGCTTTTACCGGGATTGAACTGACAACAGATCATGCAAGTACGCACTTTCTGTTTCGCTGCTGCTCGTAAGTGTTTGTTGTACCAGAGATTCTGTAAACTGTCTAACATAGCTTTCTCTCCTAGATGTGCCGGACTATGTGCTGTATTTATCATGATTTGAGCCATTGAGTCGGGGAGAAACCATGTAGATTTTCCCTTCGTGACCCATCCTTGATCTGTCTGGATCCCTCCTAGTTCAGTCCATTTCTTTATTTCATCTGAAGTAGCATGTGTCTGGATATCGATTACATCTAGGGTGGGGTCCCTGACTGACATACACTGTGTTGGTACTATTGTCTTTGTCACATCGGTAGTCTGGGTGTGAGTCAATGCTGTATGTTTTGCTGTCTGGTCTGCCAGGTCATTACCCTGGGAAACAGAATCCGTAACTTTAGTATGTGCTTTACACTTCATGACGGATATGCCTGAGGGCAGATGTATTGCTTCTAACAGTGCTTGAATGAGGGGACCGTGCTGTATCTTGGCACCATGAGAGGTCAAGAAACCTCGTTCTTGCCATAACATTCCGAAGTCGTGTACGACTCCGAACGCATAACGGGAATCAGTGTATATGTTAACATTTCTGTTCTTGGCTAGTATACAAGCTCGGGTCAGAGCGATGAGCTCCGCCGCTTGAGCAGACAGTGTGTCAATATGATGTGTTTCTTTAACTTCAGTTTCAGTGGTCACTGCATACGCGGCCACTAATTCTCCTGTACTTGTTCTCATGCATGAACCATCCACGTAAAGTGTCAGGTCTGGATTTGTCAGTGGGACATCTGTTAAGTCTCGTCGAGGCTTTGTTACTGCATTAATGATCTCTATACAATCATGCGGGGCTGGATCTGTCATAATTGTAGGTAACAATGTTGCGGGATTCAGAATGCTGCAGCGTCTGATTTCTATGTGTGGCTGGAATAGTGTCAATTCATAACCTGTCAGTCGTGCTATAGTCAAGTGCTGAGTCTGAGTTCTGTTTAAAAGAACCTCTACAGAATGTGGAACTTGTACCGTTAATTGATGTCCTAAAACGATTGAGTCGCTCTGTCTGATTGCTAGTGCTGTTGCTGCTACTGACTTCAAGCACGCAAGGAGTGCCTGGGCTACTGAATCCAATGTACTTGAAAAATAAGCGCAAGGCTTATGTGAACCTGCTTGGTCTTGAGTGAGGACAGACAATGCTGTACCATCACGTTCTGTAACAAAAAGTGTAAAAGGCTTGCTGTAACATGGTGTCGCTAGAACTGGTGCTTGACATAAAGCTTTCTTTAATTCCTCAAAAGCCTGTGTATGTTCCTGAGTCCAAGGGAGGGCAGTCGAAGTCGCTGCCTCTTGTGTTGTTAACTGAATCAGAGGTTTAGCTAGAAATGCATACTGAGGAATCCATTGTCTGCAGTACGAGGTGAGGCCTATAAAGGCCCGCACTTCCTTTTGTGTCTGGGGTTGTGGCATATTTACAATTAACTGAATGCGATCGGGAGTGAGCTGTCTCCCCACTTTGGACAGCAAGTGACCCAAGTACACAACTTGCTGAACACAGAATTGTAGCTTCGAAGGAGACACCTTGTGTCCCTTGTCGGCCAGAAAATGTAAAACTGTCAGTGATGCTTGTTCACATTCGGGCTCACTTCATGCGGTGATCAGCAGATCATCGACGTATTGCAGTAAGGCAGTGTTAACTGGCATTATGATACAATCAAGTTGTCTTTTCAGTGCTTGCCTATAGATGCTGGGGCTTTCTGTGAATCCTTGAGGTGCGCGTGAAAATTTGAAACTTCGTCCATTTAAACTGAATCCGAAGAGATATTGGCTCTCCGGGTCAATAGGTACACTGAAGAAGGCGTTCTTGAGGTCAATTACAGTAAAGAACGTTGCTTCTGAATCAATAGCAGTCAATAGGGAAGAGATGTCAGGAACCACAGGGTACTGTGGAACAATACATTTATTCAGTTCTCTTAAATCAATCACCAGCCGATATACTGGCGGTGCATTGGGATCAGTACGTTTAAGAATCGGAATGATAGGGGAATTACATATATTGGAGTCGGTCTCTACGACCACTCCTTGGGCAATGAGCTCTTCAATGATTTCCAGTAAAGCCACTACAGCATCGGGTGGTAACTTGTATTGTCTGATTCTGGGTAGAACAACACCTTGTTTGAGTGTAACACGGTATGGTGTAATGTGCATACAACCTACGTCAGTTGGGCCTTTTGCCCATAAGTGATCTGGTACATTTTTCAATCTGACATCAAACTCTCGTAATACATAATGACCCTTAAAGTCTCTCAAGAAAAGTCTAACTCCTTCCGGAGAACAGCAGATCACTGCTCCTAGAGCCTTCAATGTTTTTATTCCTAACAGATTTTCTGGACAAGATTTCGTAAGTAACAAGTCTGTAACACGTGATAATGGACCCACAGCCAGGGGGACTGGTTTCGATACCTCATTTACAATAGGCTGTCCTGAAAAACCAAGGGAAACATTCTGTGAGCCTGAGAGGGGTGCCCCTGGGACTTCATCATGGCTGATTGTGGTGCGACTTGCCCCTGTGTCAATTAAAAACTTTCTGTCTTTTCCTAATACTTGACTGTGTACATAAGGACCCTCTTGATCTACAGGAATTTCAATAAGAGGCAAGCCACCCTCCCTCTCTAGGCTGTTTCATGTGTATCGTGGATAATCGGGGTAATCAGATTGGGCATACTGGTACATCTGCTGCGAGACTTGCTGAGTCGCAGCAATGGGCTGTGGCTGTGACTGTGACTGTGACTGTGACTGTCTCTGTGGTACCGCTACTGTCTGTGCTGCATGTGGTGAAACATGCATGGGCTGTGTATTCTGTGAAGTCTGTTGCTGACCCTGATTTTGTCTAGGTGGATGCGGTCTTTCTTTAGTTTTACCTGTCGAGATATTATGTTTCAGAACTGGGCATTCATGTACGTAGTGACCTGGCTGCTTACAATAATTGCATGTCCCTTTAACGGGAGCTGTGGCGTGACCTGTCTGGGTCGTACCCTTTCTCTGGTCGTCGGCTGGAACCGACTGGGCCACTAACATTTTCATTTTCGTGTCTTTCATGCGTTTTTGTTCCTGATCCTGTTCTTCTCTAATTCTGTTCTGATGGTATTGTAACATCTGTAACATCTGGGATGGCGTATTTGCTTGCCAAGTACTTTCAACCTTGTACACGCGGTCCTTGACTAGTGGCAGGGAATTCTCGACTAATTTTGATACAAAAAGATGCGGGTACGACTCGCTACTTGGCTTAAGGCCACTATTGATAATAAAACATTTCTCGAATCTTGAATAGAAGTCACTAGTATCTTCATCGTGTTTCTGTTTACAGGCCGAAATTGCGTCCCAGTCTTCCTTTCTAGTTGTCAGTAATCTTGGCAGAACCTGTACTATTAAACCTGGTAATGCTTTAGTTTTCTCCCCAAGGCCCAGCCCAGGGGTACGAAGTTTCTCCTCGTCCTCTATTTCTGTCCACACAATCTTTTTATCTCCCACCTCCCATTCTCTTTCCTTCAGTTTCTCGTAGATGCCCGTGGGCAGCAGTACCTTTAACATTTTCATAATATCTTCATATGTGTAATCTCCCATTAGTAACATGTCTTTAAGTTCTCTGTAAAAACCTGCAGGGTCTTTATCGTGACACGGTACTAGTTTCTTCATTTCCAATAGTTCTAACTTGGTCAGAGGTGTGTGTACATACACACGTTTCAGGGCGTTATCAGGACCCATGACTGGGTGTACTTCTCGTAAGGGGTTCTGACTTTCGATGCCATGCAGACGCTCCATGTGATACATTTTTCTTTCTGGGGGCGGAGCGGGAACGTATTCGGAGCTTAAGAACGTGTTATATCTGTGCCGTTGTTCTAGAATTATTTGAATTAACTTGGTACTTAGGCCTCTCCATCTATCCATGAGTAGTGCTTCTAATGTATCGTGTAAGGGACCTGGGTCAGAATGTTGATATCTGAATAACGTGAGAAGGTGCTGAATCATGTATACACCTGCTAATTTCTGCTCGTCTGGGGAAAGGTTCAGGAATGTCTGCGCTACTGTGTCATCATGGTATATGTTCGGATTGTCAGCCCATAGTACAGCTGACCAGGCTAGTTCTTGTTCATCCATAGAATTTAGTACATGGTACCCCATTCGTTCTCGAAGCATTTTATCAGTCTCTTGAAACTGATGTTCAGGAGAATTCGGTTTTGTTATGCCAGAGAGGAAGACTCTCTTGCTTTCTGGACGAATGCCTTTCCTAAGATAAGTTCCTTTACCTACATACGCTATCATGTCTGTAGGCTTTTCTGGTTCTCCAGGTCCTTCCTCCTCTTCAGAGGAAGCTTCTTCTTTCTCATTCTCGTGTACTTCTATTACTGCACTTCTTATTTTCCTGTACATACTGGCTATGCAATTCTGTTTATCATGTTTTCCTTCGGCTATATTTTGACCCCACTTTGTTAGGGCATCCATTTCATCCTGTTCTGTCTCAGGCCTGTCTCGTTCTCTTATAAAACAATTTATGAAAAAACGTAATATATATGCTTGAGTGTCGACTTTCTGATGTGCCATGGCTTCCTTAATACTTTCAGGATTTTCCCCAGTCCGGACAAAATGATATATCCTATCTAGGTGCTCTTTCATTCCTGAGAATAACACTAGGTAATCTGTAGCTTGTCGTAAACGTAGCGATGCCATCAACATCCTATCGTCTTTACCGGGTACTGGATCGTATCTGCAAACTTGAAGCGGTTCTTTGAGTATGTTGAGACGGGGTGATTGGAATGAAAAGGGCTTCTGCATGTCCCTAAGGTTTAATCTGTGTGTTGCTGGCGGGGTCTGGTAACCCCTGGTCGCACCTCCTGAGGCGGAGGCTTGAGCATTATCTCTCTGTGGAGTCTGTATTTGTACTTGAACTTGTCTTTTAGTAGGATCGGGGCGCAAGCGGATTCGGTATCTTAACCTTAGGTGAGGGAAGTGGTGGAGGTGGAGGAACGACAGGCTGTCGGTCAGGGGGAACATTTTGCGGTAATGGCGGGGTGCGGTCTGGAGGCGTGTTGCCATCTCCGTCACCGTCAGTAGGCGGGACGAGGGCACGTGGATTTGTGTAAGCGGGTGCTACATCATTTAGATAGGAATTCAGAAAGATGTCTTTAGTAGTCCTGTGGTTTACTTTAATTGGAACCAATGGTGGTGGCAGATTTTTCGGCATTTCTGAAGTGGCCTCAGGCGTACCTTCGGCTACTAAGTACATACCATTTACAAGATTGTTTCGTGCACGGTCTACTTGTTCTGATTTTACTCGACTCCCTTCAGTAACTAATTCGTTTTCTCGGGCTTTATCTGATTCTTCTCTATGTCTGTCTTCTCTACGGAGTGCTTTTTCAGCACGTTTATGTGATTCTTTACGCCAAAATTCGATGGCGTCTTTCTGAGATTGTCTGGCTTTCTTTTTCCATAATGCTTCTTCTACCTTCATGATGCACTCGGCATCCCATGTTCCGGTAACAGGCCATCTGTGTCTTTCGTCTAGATGCTTAGTATAATCGGCCCATAAATCTAGATACAATATGGCGTCTATGCCATGTTTCTGATACATGAAGTTTCCAGGAGTGTCCCTAGGGGGGATAGGAATTTCTTCCTCTTGTATCCCTTTTCTAGTTCCTATCTGTTTTAACTTATTGAAAAACGGCATCTTGTTTACTTAGTACTGAATGCTCAATCCTAGCTGTTTAATTCTGACTCTGAACACAATTAATTACACAAGAACACAGTAATGCACATTAGAAACAGTCACTCATACCACGATATTGAACACATAAAAAGACATTTGAAACATATATGACTACCCCCTATACTGGATGTACTGCTAAACAGCACAGATACACTGCTGAGAACAGTGCAAGAACTAGGATAACTGATATACTGCTAAACAGTACAGATACACTGTCTAAAACAGTGCAGACCGAATTTGTGTACCCAAACCCGTCTAGATACGTCCCAGCAATGGTACTCACCGGGAAGCACGGACAACAGAAGGCCTCGGAAAACTCGACTGGACTGGACCGGACTCGACTCGACTCGACACGTTGATACTTCGGAAAACTGGTGGGACTCTTGACACCTCGGACCTTGCTTCTTTCGGCTAGGCTCTGGTCGGGATCCTCCGCGCTCCTCACCGCCTCGTCTGGGTGCTGATTGCAGTCTTCAACGCCTCCGTGGGCCAGAGGGAGATACAGGAAATCCTGCCAGTACGCGTAGTTTCCGTCTAACTGATGGCAGGGGACAGAGCTTGCAACGCACCAACCGGCGCGTGAGGTGGGGGAGGGGTCCCTGTTCGGGCGCCAAAATAATGTGGTAAATATTTGATTTACCGTCCTAATTTCTATGCAGGTAAGTACTTAATCAATAATAACTCAATCGGAAAGAAAAAGGCAGAGTCCGTGGTGTTAGAGTTCTTAGGGGTTTTATTCCTTAAAAAGGAATGGTCATGACCGGATATCTTGTTCCTGCCACCACTGGGGTGCAGGAAGGGATAGAGCAATATTTTATTGACAATACATAGCTTATATACTTGAGTTATATTATAGAAACCAATACAGAAGGCGTAACAGCTGAGAGAAACAAGATAAAACACACACGTGGTAATAATACGTAATTAGAAGGCGTGAACTAGGCGTGAACATAGAGGTGTGTGCTAGAAACGTCATAAGTATGTGTCATAAGTGGGTGGTAACAAAAAGCAGAATCTTGCAATGTCAGCAGAAATCTGAGGCCTGGATGCGCGCGCAGCTGCATGACGTGTGATTGACGTGAAACTGGAGGGTGCAGGGGATTTGACATTTACAGTGGCGGAAAGAGACAGAAGTCTGGCATGTCAGATCAACTCGTACCTCTATCATATCTGATATCTGATGTTTGGGAACCATACTATCTGGGCGGAAAGGTCTCTGGGGCAGAAGCTATTCTATACTGACTGTGAGTGCGTGTATAAGCGTCTAAGTGTCTGCATGAGATGCGAGGGGGGCATGGGCCTTCCATGGTAACAGAGGCTATGAATCACTTGCACGGAGACAGTAAGGCCAGGCCCTTCGCTCTGCAGCTGGGGGAATGTTTACTTAAACTAGTAGGCAGGAATGCATTTTCGGAGAGGGAAACAGATAACTTGAAGGTTGAATTCAGTCTTGGCAGGCAGCAGGCTGAGCTAAGCGCGGTGAGCCGCGCAAGGAGTAAGGCAGAGGTCACGGGTACAGAGACAGCCTGGGCTGAGGCTTTCAGAGTCAGAAAGCAGAAAAAGGCTCGATGGCAGAATTCAGGGCCTGCTTCGCCAGAGCTGAAAAACGTGTAAAGTACACCACAAAAAGACGTTGGCATGGCATACTTAGGAGCGGACTATTCAACCCATTTTGGGTGGGTCTGAAAGAGGACATGTTGACGTTGGACGCAAATGTATTTGCGTCTTCATAGCTGGCACAGGAGGGAAGTTACATGCACTTTAAGCTCGTACATGGAGACGGTGGGGTACACGATAGGGAACATAACTTGACCAAAAATTTATATTTCCTCAGTCTGGAAAATTACTTTTTTCTATTTCAGAAATTAGTATATCAACAAATCAGGGGTGTATCGATGGGGGACTATTTCTCCCCCCAGTTATGCATGTTTACACATGGGACTGTGGGAGGAACAGGTCCTTACATCGACATATAGGGACATCCTTGACAGCAAAGTTATACGTTGGTATAGATACATAGACGATTCGCACATAATATGGAAGGGGTCGGAGGAGGAGGCTGTCCTGTTTGTTGAGCAAATTAATGACAACAACATGAACTTGAGGTTCACTAGCCAGATCAGTAAGAATTCCATATGCTTTTTGGATGTTGAAATTTTCATCAGTGACAATTGCCTGCACACTAGGCTACACCGTAAGAGACTAGATCTCCCAACTTGACCTTTCGCAAGGCTAGTTCGATGAGTGACATGTTGGTTAGTAGTAGCCCAGATGTGGTCAATACAACATCTTGGATACAGAGTACTAAGGGCTTTGTCAAATGTGCAGTATGTAAAGCATGCAAACATGGTGTTAAAAAGACACCATTCTCAACACCATTCAGCAATGAAAACTAACCTGCAAGACGGAATTTGCTGTGTATGTGCTGGAGTGTCCTTGTGGCCTGAGATACGTGGGTAGTACTCATTTGCAGGCACACAAGAGGATACTCCAGCACATTTGCGCAATTAACAATGGGGATGTCACATACCCCGTTGCCCATCATTTCGGTGACAAGCATGCAAAGAATTCTGGTGAACTGAAGTACTACTTGATTTATTCCAATCCCCCATTGAGAAGAGGTGGTAACCGTGACAGTATGCCAAGAAAATTGGAAACCAAGTACATTTTAGAAATGGATACGAAGACCCCAAATGGGCTTAATTCCAGTGAAGATATATGTACATATTTATAGATATTCATTGGGATTATAGCGTACAATCTGACAGTATCAATTCTACTATTATCATTCTTTTACTTGCTGCTGCTGTAAATATTGATGTATTTTATTGACTATTTTGCGCAAATGTAGGTATTTCTCTTAGGTAATTTTCTTAAAGTAGGGGTAGTGACACTTTTTATTATACACATAAGCACTTTAGATTATGGACTGAGCGGTACAATTGATTGCCCACTTGGGCTATATTTTTATGCAATATAATTGATGCTACAATATGGATATTCATGTGCAACATAATGTTTACATGCTGCTAAGTTGATACCACTGAAATTAGATTTATGTATTGGTTTTAAATTTTATAGCTTGTCATATGTTTTAAATTGACGTTTTCAAAACTTTGATCAATGTTCTTTACAGTTATGCTTATATGATTAACTATAAGGATGGACATTGTATTTCTATAGTTCCAATGTCAAACAAAAGCAACATAATTATGTTTGATGCATGTGAGTATAGACTTGATCAGTATCAAGTTTGACCACTGGGATTTAGATTGGCAGATATTGCACATAAACTATAAATTACTACTATGTAATTAATAGCATGTAATCTTGGCACTGTTTGCACTTTTAGCAGCATTTATGCATGTATTTGTTGAGTACTCTATCCCAAATCAACAGTTATGGAGTATGTTTTCCATGTCCATTATAAAAAAATGTTGCACTGTCACTTTAAAATGGTGGAAACTGCCAGGAAGCGTGTCATGTGATCAAGGTCCCATGAGGATAGGACCAAAACGCGTAATGGCGGCGGTGCTGGGCGGTGAATAAACTTTTCAAAATAGCACTGAAACATTGGGTTCGCTTCGTCTGTTTCCAAGAAAGAAGTGTTGGACAAATACAAGATATATATATTATGCAGGGAGGAGGTCCTGCAACAAAAGCGGTCTCGTCCATGCTGATGGGGCTGGTGCGGGCACACGGGTGTATGGTGCGTAATAAATATAAGCAAAAGTCTTGAAATTTTAAACAAAACAAATGGCAGTGAGAGAACTAATTACAGCCGCACTTGCTCTTTAATCACTATAGGTATCAACATAGTTATTTAAGGTGAACCGTGCCCGCCTCTGTAGGTCCACTGCCACAAGACCTAAACTAAATTTGACATTGACTAGCAAATAGAGGCACACATTAAACAGCATATAATATGCAAACAAATGACGACAATATTTTTGGGCGACTTGAATTTGTAGAAAATCTTCTTTATTCTTATTTCTTGAACCACACAGCCAACGCCTTTTGCCCACAAGGGCTTCCTCAGGGCTAAAGGTAGAGTGCTTAGTTCCACGATCCTGTGTGCAAATAATCAGTCTTTCGGTATTCAATATTTAGACAGAGGTTCTTGACATTCCGTCTTCATTGGAGAGTAATCTAATGCTCGGTGAAGGGTAAAATAGAACCACCACAATCTCCAAGTTGATTAAAATTGAACGTCAATTCATTCCATCTTCTGGTCTCATCTTTCCGAATGGCAGAACGACGATCTGATAGTCGTCCGGTTCCGATTCAAGAGCAAGTCTTGAAATATGTAAAAGTTAATTGGCCATTCATTTCATCCATACTCAGGCTTCGTTACGGCCACATAAGAAAAACAAAGTGCCCCATTGACCTTAAAAAACAGAGGGTTGAGTAAATTCATTGACAAGGAAGACATACTATCTCGTTCTTTAAAGGCTCATAAGTTATATAATAATGATTCTTATAATTTGGACAACATCAATTGCACAAACTCACATGTAAAGATGTGATTTAAAATATCAAACCAATAAAGATATTGGTCATTAGGACAGCACCAAAAGAAAATTCTAAACTGAAGCCAAGTGGCTTATTTCATAAACCAGGTACAGAGACAAAATATGAATAATTAGATTAATTAGATTAAAGCTGAGTGGCTTTAGAAAAATGATTAATATTACATTTTTTACTAGAGTGCTACATATACTTTCAATTGCAGAAAAGCATAGATGCCAAGTGGCAGAAATCACAGTACTGTCAATTCTTATAAGTGAAATTGATCAGAGTAAAGCTTATAGTAGAGTCCATTGTAGAACATTCAATTTTCCGTCAGCAACCCAACCAATCATCTACATCTAATGTACTACCACCATGTGTGTATATACAGGAAACAAAAACTGACGACCACTACAGCAAATGTCATTGTTTGGAAAAAAGAAATAAAAATAAAAATGAAAATCAATAGGAATCTAAATTGCTCCTATAGTTTACCAGGAGAGAAATCCCTCTCATACTGTATATACCCAATAATGGTATAATGATAAATCAGAGCAAGGGAGGTGAGATGTATAAAAAGAGATTTCAAGACAAAGCTTCAGAGAGGGGGGTACCATGATTAAGCAGATATAATAGCTGGAAAAACAAGAAAGGCCAACATAACAATCAGGGCATAGACTACAAAGGCGATGAATTGAAAAAGAAATAGGAACCAAAGATGTTTAATGATGACATAAAGATAACATTCATCCTATGGAGCATCAGCTGATGTGAACATAAAGTTCCTCATCCTCATTGAAGCCACTCCGGAGTTTACTCCCAAGCAGGATAATATACTCCGGCTCCAGTAGTCTTATTTTCCTCTCCCTGTCTCTACCACAGACATTCTGCAGGATCCTGTCAATGACAAAAGAAGATCAGGAATCTAATGAATCAGCTTTATGTTCATGAAATCTGGACCAATGTTTCACTACGGGGTAGTTAACATCACAATTTGTAATCACTCTGTAATGTTCCAACACCCTCTTTTTCACAGGGCAAATGATACTTCCCGCATATTGATATCAACACAGGCATTCAAGTACATATAACACATAGTCATTTCCACATGTGATGAATTTGTTAATGCTCTGTGTTTGTCCTGTGGGTAATGTGTATTCTTTCCTATTCCTACTACCGTGGCATGTTTTGCAGGGGCCACACTTGTGGAATGCCCTCTGTTCTTGTAACCAACCCCTTCTGTCAGTGAGGGGGGGGGCATTTCTGTAACTCTGTATCAAAACATCTTTCAGGGATTTTGACTTGCGATAAGTAACTGGGGGGATGTGTGGCTTTCCCAATAATGGGATCTATCTTGACCAAATGTTAATTTATATTCAAAAACGTTCTCAAGGTACTTGATTAGCTGTTATACATGGTGATTAATCTGACCATATAGGGGTCGTGTTGTTCCTTCTTCTTCTGAACTAGCAGATGTTCACTTGGAGTTTAGGCTGCTTTACTGCTAGCTTCATTGAGGATTTTATAAGGATACCCTCTTGGACATCCTGCCTTCTTCATGACTGAAACTTAACGGTATACTGTATGCCCGTTTGGCCCTCAGAAGTTCACCATATGGAATACTCCACTTCCTTTTTTGTGGGTGGTGGCTTCTAGCATGGAGAACGGTATTGCCCACTGTCTCTTTGAGATACAGACTGGTTTGCTTTTTACCACTGTGACTGAGATGTCCAGAAAATCCATCTGTATCGTATCAATTTTGTGTGTGAAAGCTAAATTCAGAGAATTTTGTGTCATATTTTTAAGAAAATCATGAAGTTCCACTTCTAGGCCCTCCCATACTATGAACAGATCATCTATGTATCTGGTCCAGGAAACAATTTGGTTAGTTCACCTTTCATTCTCCTCTGTACATACATGTTGCTCCTCCTACCATTCCATAAACATGCAGGCATAGCTTGGAGCAAAGCAACTTCCCATAGCAGTCACGGCAATACCACTCATCTTTAAAAATGAAAAAATGATTCTCTAGGCAAAAGAGTAGCATCTCTAACAACATTATGGAATGATCATACCTATGTAGTAGTTTGTCCCTGAATAAGTGTTTGCAAGCCTGTATACCTAAGTCATGTTCAATTTAGGCGTACCAAGAGATCAGATCTAAAGCAACAAATATGTAACTGGGCTGCTGTGGTATCTCAGAAATTTTCTGAATAAAATCAATATTATCCCTGCAGTAAGATAGTAAGGCAAGTACATAAGAGAGAAGTTGTAAATCTAGGTAAATCGATGTATGTTCTAGGAGACTACCATTGGCAGAAATTATTGGTCTACCAAGTGGGTCTGTCTTGCTTTTTGTAGGCACTTTAGGCAACATGTAAAAGCAGGGGGGAACTGGTTCCTTTACTAAAGGAAACTGATATTCATCACCATTTAATAGCTCGTTTGATTTCCACCCAAGTATTAGATCATGATAGTTTCTAGTAGCAGTGTTATTGGAGTGGTAAGAGCTTTTTTCCTAGCTGTTAGAGTAAATCTACCTGTGTGCTTCTCTTTGATATTTATTTAGGTCCCACATGACCACATTGCCTCCTTTATCGTAAGGCTTAATAATGATGTTCTGGTTCTTTGATAAAGACATCAAAGCTTCCCTGTGCTCCCTTCTTAAATTGGAAGCAAAATTGTTGGCTGATATTTTCTACAATACCATTAAATCGTGGCTCACAATCTCATTGAATGAGTTTACCAGGTCTGTGGTGAGATAGGGTTGCATAGACATTAAGGTTTAAAACAATTGCAACTAGTGCCATCCAGTTCTAAATTCAAAGATGTCAAGAAATCTCTCTCTGAAATTCCCCCACCTGGAGATTCATCCTGTAACTCAACAAGTGCCATGCATCCAGGAAAATCCCCTAGATTCAGTATGTTGAAGGTAGTGTCATTAGCCAGGGCTATTGAAGACACATTACATTTATTACTCTGCTACATAAAAACTTTTTGAGTTTTCGAGTGGAAAGAAAATGTCAATGCGTGTCCTGAAATAGTACAGGTCTGAAGTGGGGCAAAAGGAAAGGCCCAGTTCCATTAATGACTGTTCCTCAGGGGTCAAAACATGTGATTTAAGATTAACAATTGTCAAAAGATTCTCACCCATCACGCTTCTTTGTCTGCTTTGTGTTTTTCTCATGAGTCATGTTTTTTTCACTATACTCCCCTCTTCTGGTAGCTTTCCTCCTACACTGCCTCCTCCTCTTCCTTTTGATGGTCTTCCCCTGTTTGACTGGTTTGTTTGTAAAACACGGTATTCATCCATGGCATATAGGGTGTGAGTTTCTCTAGATGAGCTGGATGCCTGGTTATCCAAAGAGTATCCTGATTCCAAGGTAATCAATACCTGTATGCTGTGATATGCCTGCTTGCCTAAATTGCCTGACAGCTCCATTGAACTTCCTGGTGAATGTAAGGATTCGTCCATTTGCATAATCGAACTTGTCACGGAGAAATCTTCATGTATTTCTAGTCTTTTCTCCATGTGGGAAATACAATTGCATATTCTTCTTGTTCAGATTTCTTCTTTAAGGTATCTTTTAGGTCAGCCATTTCTTTAGTGACTTGTTCCAACTCCATATTGGCATACTTAGAGAGGAAGCCCATTACATTCTTACATGTGGAGGTGATCAACGGAGAACGTTCCTCCAATAGTTTTGGATGCAGGTTTTATAGATGAGATTATTAAGTATTTTCAAACTGTAAGGCACTCTTCCTACCACAATATAATTATTTAATTATCCAGAGACATCACCTCCCAACATCTATTCATTTCCTTCATATTGTAGTAATAGTTGTTTTATAGTTTATCCATGTTTAGAACCCCCAGGGGCCCATTGCATTCCCCAGATCTGAATCATTGTGCTGATTATTAAATAGACAGTGTGCTGCATCCACTCTTTTTGTTTTGATTAATTTATATTGAGTACCAAAAGAGTAGCAATTCATCAGATGGTCATATATATCCAAAAGAAAAACTCTGAACTGTGCTCTGATCCATGTACATCCGTCAGAAAGCCCCACCTGCAGTATCACCAATCTGGCCAGTATGGGCAAAGATATACAAGACAGGTAAGCCGCCAAAGTGAACTTCACTCACCCCGACATATGGATAGTTTAGCATGTAATCCACACTGGTGATCAATGGTCTCCACTCCACTTCGCCGGTCCCAATCACATGTCTCCCTGCCGCCGTAGAACGTGCAATCCAGAAAGGCGGCGGCAGGAACCGGCTAAAAGGCTAGCAGGAACGAGGTCCTGCAACAAAAGCAGTCTCGTCCATGTTGACCGGGCTGGTGCAGGCACACAGCTGGAGGACCCGTAACAAATATAAGCTAGAGTCCTGTAATACGTAGTTTGCAAGTAGGCTTGCACGCCACAGGTTTGGTTTCAAACAAAAGTTTATTGACACCGGGTTTCACCTACACTTAGGCTTCGTCATAGTACCAGTGCCTCATCACCCTTAAAAAATAGAGGGTTGAGTAAATTTAGTGACATGGAAGACATACTTTGTTTTTCTTAAGAGGCTCATAGGTTATACACCAATTATTCTTATAATTTGGAAAGAATCAATTGCACAAACTCACGTGTAAATATGAGATTTAAAATATCAAAACAATAAAGATAGAGTGTGTGGCGTGTGGAGAAGTGTGGCTCACTGGTTAGAGCAGGCAGACCCTGAAGCAGAGGTCAGACCCGGGACCAGGGTTAAATTCCCGACGCGGCAGGGTGTTGAGCTCAAATGTCCACGGACTCGATAATTCTCGCTTCGGTGCCTGACCTAATCATGGGCTCACACTCTGCAACTCTGGGCATTAAGCTTGCTTAATCTCCACAACGGCCCCCCGCGGCGGGATGCCTGGCTTTCACCTTGGGATGCCCTGTAGGGGCTATCTCACAGGGAAAAACCAGGACGGGTTCCCAAGGCAAGCGCGGAGATACCCCTTCGGGGGTCAATTCTGGCGCTATATAAGAAATATAATAATAATGAGGACGGCACCAAAAAAAAAATACATAATTGAAGACAAGTACCTAATTTCATAACCCAGGTACTAAAAGTCCCTGTGCCGCCCCCAAACCTATATCCCCAAACCTTGAAAACGACCATGCCACCTAACCCATACCCATCCTAAACTCTAAAATCTACCTTTGCGACCCCAAACACATGCCTATCCTAAAGCCGTCAAATTACTGTTACAACCTAAAACCCATACCTACTCTAAAAATTCCCTTGCTTTCCAAAAAACATTCCTACCCTAAACCCTTGAATTACCCTTGTCACCCCAAAACCCATACCCACCTTAAACCCTAAATGACCCTTCCCACCCAAGAACTCATACCCACTCTACATTTATCCTTGCTACCCAAAACCCATACCCACCCTAAACACATCAAATAACCTTTACAACCCAAAACCCATACCCACCCTAAAAATGTCCTTGCTACCCAAAACCCATACCCACCCTAAGCCCTAAAATTATTCTTGCCCCTAAAAACCCATACCCACCATAAACTCTAAAAAATCCTTTGCCACCCCAAAACCCATACACACTCTAAACCCTAAAATGTCTCTTTACTTCCAAAAATGTGTAAAGATGTGATTTAAAATATCAAAACAATAAAGATATTTGTCATGAGGACTTCACCAAAAAAAATACATAATTGACGACAAGTGCCTTATTTCATAACCCAGGTACTAAAATTGCCCGTGCCGCCCCAAACCTATATCCCCAAACCTTAAAAATTACCATGCCACCCCAACCCATACCCATCCTAAACTCTAAAATCTACCTTTTCGACCCCAAACACATGCCTATCCTAAAGCCGTCAAATTACTGTTACAACCTAAAACCCATACCTACTCTAAAAATTCCCTTGCTTTCCAAAAACATTCCTACCCTAAACCCTTGAATTACCCTTGTCACCCCAAAACCCATACCCACCTTAAACCCTAAAATGACCCTTCCCACCCAAGAACTCATACCCACTCTACATTTATCCTTGCTACCCAAAACCCATACCCACCCTAAACACATCAAATAACCTTTACAACCCAAAACCCATACCCACCCTAAAAATGTCCTTGCTACCCAAAACCCATACCCACCCTAAGCCCTAAAATTACTCTTGCCCCTAAAAACCCATACCCACCATAAACTCTAAAAAATCCTTTGCCACCCCAAAACCCATACACACTCTAAACACTAAAATGTCTCTTTACATCCAAAAATGTGTAAAGATGTGATTTAAAATATCAAATCAATACAGATATTTGTCATGAGGACTTCACCAAAAAAATACATAATTGAAGACAAGTGCCTTATTTCATAACCCAGGTACTAAAATTGCCCGTGCCACCCCCAAACCTATATCCCCAAACCTTGAAAATGACCATGCCACCCCAACCCATACCCATCCTAAACTCTAAAATCTACCTTTGGGACCCCAAACACATGCCTATCCTAAAGCCGTCAAATTACTGTTACAACCTAAAACCCATACCTACTCTAAAAATTCCCTTGCTTTCCAAAAACATTCCTACCCTAAACCCTTGAATTACCCTTGTCACCCCAAAACCCATACCCACCTTAAACCCTAAAATGACCCTTCCCACCCAAGAACTCATACCCACTCTACATTTATCCTTGCTACCCAAAACCCATACCCACCCTAAACACATCAAATAACCTTTACAACCCAAAACCCATACCCACCCTAAAAATGTCCTTGCTATCCAAAACCCATACCCACCCTAAGCCCTAAAATTACTCTTGCCCCTAAAAACCCATACCCACCATAAACTCTAAAAAATCCTTTGCCACCCCAAAACCCATACACACTCTAAACCCTAAAATGTCTCTTTACTTCCAAAAATGTGTAAAGATGTGATTTAAAATATCAAAACAATAAAGATATTTGGCATGAGGACTTCACCAAAAAAAATACATAATTGAAGACAAGTGCCTTATTTCATAACCCAGGTACTAAAATTGCCCGTGCCGCCCCAAACCTATATCCCCAAACCTTAAAAATTACCATGCCACCCCAACCCATACCCATCCTAAACTCTAAAATCTACCTTTTCGACCCCAAACACATGCCTATCCTAAAGACGTCAAATTACTGTTACAACCTAAAACCCATACCTACCCTAAAAAGTCCCTTGCTATCCAAAACACATTCCTACCCTAAACCCTAGAATTACCCTTATCACCCCAAAACCCATGCCCACTCTAAACCCTAAAATTACCCTTGCCACCCAAGAACTCCTACCCACTCTAAATTTATCCTTGCTACACAAAACCCATACCCACCCTAAACACATCAAATAACCTTTACAATCCAAAACCCATACCCACCCTAAAAATGTCCTTGCTACCCAAAACCCATACCCACCCTAAATCCTAAAATTACTCTTGCCCCTAAAAACCCATACCCACCCTAAACTCTAAAAAATCCTTTGCCCCCCCAAACCCATACACACTCTAAACTCTAAAATGTCTCTTTATATCCAAAAATGTATAAAGATGTGATTCAAAATATCAAACCAATAAGATACTTGTCATGAGGATGGCACCACAATAAAAATACGTGATTGAAGTCAAGTGGTTTCTTTCATAAACCAGTTACTAAAATTGTCCTTGCCACCCCAAACCAATACACTAGAACCCTATAAATTACCATGCCAACCCAAACCTATACCCACAGAAACCCCTAAATTTACCCTTGCTACCCAAAAACCTATAACCACTCTAAACCTGTAAAATTACCCTTACAACCCAAAAACCCATACCCACCATAAACCATAAAAGTTCCCTTGCTACCTCAAACCAATACCCACCCTAAACCCCTAAATTACTCTTGCCACTGTCCAAAAAACCCACACCCATGCTAAACCTTAAACATGTATTTGCCACCCCAAAACTCATACCCACCCACACCCTAAAATTGCACTTGCTACCCAAAAACCCCACACCCACCCTAAACCCTAAAATCACCCTTACCACCCCAAAATCCATCCCCACTCTAAACCCGAATGATCGCCTTACCAATCAAAACCAATACCCACCCTAAACGCTAAATATTCCCTTGCCAAACCAAAACCTATACCCACCCTAAACCCTAAAATTACCCTTGGTACTTCAAAACCCATACCCACTCTAAACCCTAAAAATGCCCACCCTAAACCCTTTAAAAAAACGTTCTCTAATATATATATAAGGGCCACTGCATCCGAGGTGCCAGGACTGCCCCAATGTGGATACTTGCGGTTGAGGCATCTTGGGGACCCAGCGGGTGGTTTTGAATCTACAGCCAAGTTTGCCACTGCTCCATCAACACGTTCCTAATGACGTCCTGGACTCAACAATTGGACACAGGGAAACGAGAGGAGAATCACCACCCGACATGCTGTGAGAGGTGCATACTGAGATCTGTAGTCTGCCGATGCAGGTACAGCATCTTGTGTGACTCTGATCCGCCCCACCAGGACAATCACCAATGGTATTTTCAGAGCATTGGCGGGAAACTTTGTTTGTTAGCAGGCATTTGAAAAAGTCATTGAAGACAAAATGCATCATGCCGATGCTTAATGCTCAATAAAGGGCCGGCACTTTGAATTTCAAGAAAAATAATTGATAAGGCCAGCTAAGAAAGGCAGCCACTGGACACATTTCCCTTTGCCTTCTTGCAGTGCAGTATCTACATGAAAAAGGCTTGATAAAGGTACTTGAGTTTGAATCAGAATATGAAATTCAAGAGTATTTGATAATCTCAGCCAAGAAAGGGAGGAAGTGTACAAATTTTGCAGTGCCATCGCCTGGGTTAGTATCTACAACATTAAGGTTCGATAAAGGGCCTGAACTTTGAATACGGATATGGAATAGAAGAATAGTTGATAACCATAGCCAAGAGAGGCAGCAAGTAGGTGTGTGTAAGTGTAGATGATTTGTTGATTGAGTGGAAGATGAATAATGTGAAAAAATAAGAATGGTTGCAAGTGTCTGAATTATCCACTGTCATTCACGAGAAGAAGTTAGCGAAAAGGCTCAATAAAGGGTGTGTACTTTGAATTAGGATAAGAAACAGAAGATTTGATAAACATAGACCATAGTGGGTCTTTTTTTTATATTGGTATACTTTCGTTAAGCTTCTTATTATACATGAACGGTAGTAAGTGCGCAAATTACCTACTCATTGATGAGTAACAGTTACTAAAAATGCTCAATAAAGGGCCTGCACTTTGAATTTGAATTTAAGAGGAATAATTGATAAGCCCAGCTAAGAAATGTAGCAAGTGCGCAAATTTCCCACTCCCTTCTGGCTGTGCAGTATCTACATGAAAAAGGCTTCATAAAGGGACATGAGTTTGAATTAGAAAATGAAATTCAAGAGTATTTGATAACCCCAGCCAAGAAAGGCAGCAAGTGTGCACATTTCCCACTGCTTTCGGCTGCGGTAGTAGCTACAACAAACAGTCTCGAAAAAGGACCTTGACTTTGAATCAGAATACGAAATTGAAGAATAATTGATAATCCCAGCCAAGAAAGGCAGTAAGTGTGCAAACATCCCACTGTCTTTGGCCGGGATAGTAGCTACAATAAAAAGGTTCAATAAAGGCCCTGCATTTTGAATATGGATATGAAATATAAGAATAGTTGTTACCCATAGCCAAGAAAGGTAGAAAGTAGGTGTGTGTGTATGTGTAGATGATGAGTTGATTGAATGGAAGATATAAAAGGTGAAAAATAAGAAAGACAGCAGACGCGCAAACTACCCACTGCTTTGTAAAGAAAGTGGGTGTTTGGTTTTCCAGTCCATTACACAGACCATGCATCGGATTCCGCATTGGGAGCCTGAGAAATGGGTATCTCATCTAAGGAGTTTAGCAAGTGGAAAAAGTACACACACTATGCGGTAGAAAGGATGTAAGAAAGGATGTAAGTGTGCAAATTACCCACTGCCATTCATGGGTAGTAGTTACCAAGAAGGTTCAATAAAGGGCCTGAACTTTGAATTACTTGAAGAATAATTGATAATGCCAGCCAAAGAAGGCTGCAAATGTGCAAATTTCCCACTGCCTTCGGTCGAGGTAGTAGCTAGAACAAAAAGTTTCCATAAAAAGAATTGACTTGGAATCACAATATGGAATTCAAGATGAATTGATAACCCCAGGCAAGAAAGGCAGCAAGTGTGCAAAAAGGCTCGATAAAGGGCCTGCACTTTCAATACGAAAAAGAAGAATAGTTTATAACTAAAGTCAAGAAAGGCAGGAAGTAGGTGTGTGTATGTGTAGATGATGTGTTGATTGAGTGGAAGATGAACAATGTAAAAAATAGGAAAGGATGCAACGTCACCAAGTACATAAAGAGCAGCTCTCTAAACAGGAACTCGCAGAAAATTAACCGCATCGCTGCTGCGGCGATTTTTGCGCTGCACGGCTTTTTTCACTTTTCCGCGTTATCAGCACACGCCACCCGTGGGTGATGACGAGCTGAGCTCGTCATCAGCATCGAAGGGGTTAAGGTACTCATCCTCAGACCCACCCCCTCAGCCTCGGAAGACTTATGCTAGCTGACTACACTGTGGACAGTACCAACACCTATCAACCATGTGCACAAGCAAGGATTCATCTTCAACTCCTCCCTTTCTATGTGTAAGCAAGTCTACACCGTCTCCTCGTACAGCCTTAACACCCTCCACATGCTCTGCAACATTTACAGTTGGATCATAAACAAAAGAAGAAGAACAGTGACACAATCCCTCATCAGCAGCAGACTACACAGTGGCTTAACACTCTATACAGGAATTCCAGCCACACAAGTACAACAGCTACAACAAATCCAAAAGACCTCCACCCGAGTGATTATCAATGTCCTCTGCTGCAGCCACATCATTCACCACCTGATACACCTACACTGCCTCAATACCAACAATAGGATCACCTTCAAGCTCCTCCCTCAGTTATAAAATACTCTACAACACCGGATTAATCTACCTTAGTAGCAGTAATCCTGAAAGGCCAAATTTTGATCTTAAAATGTTGACTTTAAAATATTAGGTAAGATTTTGGTAACTCTTTAGGCAAACGTTGCTTATAAAATTGTCTATCATTACAATGTATCCAACCTTTCAGAGATTTTAAATAAACAGTGTAATGTCCAGATGTTGTAGAAGGTCCATCATGAAAAATAATTGCAACAGCTACAAGTTCTTCCTCATATTGAAACTTGACCAGCTACAACATTTTTAATTAAAGTTTCCAATATTTTTATTGGCTGCAAAAGTCTGCAAATTACCTAGTGTGTTAGTTGGGTAAGTAGTTACAACAAAAAGGCTCGATAAAGGGCCTTGTCTTTGAATTAGAATATGAAATTGAAGAATAATTAATAACCCCAGCCAAAAAAGGAAGCAGTGAATGTATGTGTATGCGGATGGTGTCTTGATCGAGTAGAAGATGAACAAGGTGAAAAATAAGAAAGGCTGCAGATATGCGAACTACTCTCTGCCTTGACAGTAGAGTGGATCTTTGGATATCCTTTTTATTATACAGAGAGGGTGTTGGATTCTGCAGTGGGAGGCTGAGAAATGACTACCACATCTAAGGAAGGAAAGCAAGTGTACTAAGTTCCCACTGTGGGCCGTAGTGTTTAAAAATAATTACACCAGGCCCTTTTCAGGGTCTCTAGTTTGAATTAGAATAATAGTTGACAAAGACAGTCAAGAAAGGCAGCAGGTAGGTGTGTTTGTGCTAGTGGATGCAGAATAAGGTGAAAATTAAGAAAGACAGCAGACGTGGAAACTAACGACGGCTTTGTAAAGGAAGTGGGTGTTTGGTTTTCTAGCCCATTACACAGACTGTGCATCAGATTCTGTAGTGGGAGCCTGAAAAACGGGTATCACATCTAAGCTATCTGTGCAAGTGCAGAAAGTACACTCACTGTGCGGTAGAAAGGATGGAAGAAAGGACACAAGTGTGTAAATTACTCACTGCCATTCAAGGTTAGTAGTTACCATGAAGGCTGAATAAAGGGTCTGCATTTTGAATTTTAATTAATTTTAGAATAATTCATAACTCCAGCCCAGAAAGGCAGCAAGTGTGCACATTTTCCACTGCCTTTGGACGGGGTAGTTTTTACAACAAAAAAGTATGATAAATGTCTAATAACTAATGTTAAGGACAGTGACACTTCTATTTGTTGTTTTTGATGAAGTTGATAGACTATTTCGCGTAACACAAAAGTTATTCGCAATAAATGCATAGAAATTTAAGTTTATCAAATTGAAGATCAATATGTGAGTATTGACTGTGTGCTGAAAATGCTGTTGCAGTAGTTGATGTGCTTGATGCAGCAGCAAGTGGGTTGTTCTGCAATCTCTGTGTTGCAGTGAAGCAAAGTTGTTGGGGTGCAAGTTGTTTAAGTGTTGCACTATATTTGCTATGCCAAAGGAGGATTTTTTGGATTGATCACACCTTGAAAGAGTTGTTTGGTAAATTTAACAGGTTACTAATGGTTGGTGCGTTTCAGTTAGTATGTGTCTGGACTTTGCTGGAATCTTTAGGGGACACATTAGAGCTTTCATAATATAGAAACACTGTGTACCCAGTGACGTCCAATTCTATTTTGTGAAGAACGGTTGAATTCTACATCCGCTTTTAGAACTAGTGGGAGGGTAGCATTTTAAAGTGTTTGATAGGTTACACTACATGTGTGCATGCAGCTAAAGAAAACTTAGCATTGTTATGCATGGGCATCCTTTCACAGAAAACATAGCATTCAGGATTGTAAAAGCTTGACACAGTAGTGACTGATGAGTTTATATATGTCAGTGATGAAAGAAAAACAAGTACGATTGTTTTACATTAGAGATATACAGACCTGAAAGACTATGCATGTAAATCCATGAAATCGTTTTTGAAGGTATGGAAGGAAGCAGTGAAAGGGTGTTTAGAAGCAACATTATCCAGCATAAAAAGTGCATAAGTATGTTTTTTAGTAACATATGATCACATGCAAGATATCTAATTAGATATTTGCACACTCCTGCAGTGTAGTCTTGTGTCCAAATTATCTTAAAAAGTAATGTTGAGACACTTTTTTTCACCTGTTACGATTTGCACAATCCTTTTAGAGTTGGATCAGAGTTCCTCTAACATTCGTACTTAATTTTCTTTTTGAAATTGAGCAAGTATTTTGTTTACCTGTTGAAATATACATTTAAATCTTCCTCTTTGAAGGCCAAGAAGCAACACCGCTCCTCTACGCAATATTGTTCAATGGTAATTTAAAAAGTAGTGGTAATTCCACTGTCACCAAGGTAGATATCTGATAATAGAATGAATGATATTTTGACACCACTATATCATAGTCCTAATGCAAAAGGGGTGTTTAGACTCAACAAAATGATTTTTTTTTTACATATATAGGCAGTAACAGTTGAGTATGATTTACATTTGCTTTTATGAATTGAAGGAGGTCATCTGCTGCATTCAAAACATTGGGCCTGTTGAGAAGAAAGTGAAAGGTAAGTTGTAATTAATATTGCATGGTTTAAAGATGAATAGCTTGTTGAAATAAAAACGTTATATGTATTGACATGGTAAACATAGTTCCAGGGTCAGAATATGCGGTTTCATAAGCAGCATATCGGCACACAAAGTAGTTTTGATCAGTGCCAGTAACTACTCTGGAAGTTTGTGCTTTTTAAAACTAAAAATGTTTTGGGGTTTTGCCAAAGTTTGTTATAATGAGGGCCCATCAATTTCAGATCTACTGCCTTTGCCAATGCTTGTTTAATTTTGTTTTCAATAATCTTTTTGAAACTAGTTACAGAGATTTTCCATAATGACTATTTTTGAGAAATAGTAGTATGGATCAACACGTTACTAAATGATTCTGCAAAAAAAATGGTAACTGAAATTTTATAGCAGTTTAGCAAAATGTTTTTTTTCCTGCTTTCTCTTTTTGTGAACATTTTAGTTTTTTAAGCAAAGAATCATAAATCTTGCTTCTAAGCTTCTGCAATTATTTGCATCAAATCGCAGAGAATTCTGGGAGCAATATACATAGCCTCATAGTGGTAAACTTTGCAAATGTGTGTATACTTTTTTACTAGAAAAACTGTCAGTAGTGTAGTCTCAGCTTACAACATTTATTTTGAACACTCACTCTAATAATAATGACTTTGCATCAATGTTGTAGAAGTTGGAAAGTCGTTAACATATGGTCACAAATATTACCTCGGCAGTAGACAGTTCCCATTCCTGCTCCAAAACGTTTTATTGAAAATTGGCAGCTGAAGGATTTGTGGTGCAGGGGCTGGGACTACTTGTTCCAAGGACAAATTAAATGTGAATTTTTGATAGCACTGGCCCCAATAAATATATAATGTTGATCATTGAGAGGTGTAAGAGTTCCTGATAAGTATACGTGGGTCAGACGTGTTTCAGAGCTGTATGCTTTTGTATACTGCAGCCACTGACAGTAGTGCAGTGAGAGCTTACAACGTTTACTTAGAGTGTGCAGCCGAATAATAAAGGCATTCAATTAATGAAGCATAAATACAGTTTGAAAAGCATTAACATATGGGCAAACATATTACCTTAACTGCAGACAGTGCACTTCCCTGACCCATTATGTGGTACTGCTAACTGGTAGCCAAAGGGTTTGTGCTGCTGGGAGTTCGGCCTTCTTGTTCCAAGGATATAATACACATGAAAACGTGTTGCCCTTGATCCCAAACAATATGTCCTGTGCATCTGGATATAGGAATTCAAAATCCCTGATGGTGCATAGCCAGCTTTCGAAAATAGTGGAGGCAGCTCAGAAAAGATCCTTACCATAAAGTTTTCTCTATAAATTGCTGAAACATTTTGGTTGTAGACAGCACAATGCTTTTCAACAGACTGTAAATGTAAAAAAAATGTATATAAGCACATCATAATAGCAATGCTAACCATTGGAAAGTTAATTTGCAAAGTATTATAGATATTGCAAGTGTTTTGAAATCAAAGCAATGGGACTGTGGCAACTATTCAAAACCAAAATAATTGTTCGTTTTAGGATTGGGGTTGAAAACCAATGATAGGTTTCATAGCAACTGTGTTAGGACCATAGCAGTGGTGAGACAAAATGATATGCAAATAGCAATATGCTTCCGACGGGCACTATAGATTCGTTTTGTAGACGTTCATGAATGTTATCCTTGAAAACCCTCTTTGGTATTTACGAGTATTTTAAAGAAGTAAAATATTAAGATGAGTAACTGCCATTGGTCATAGTCGTGATGCTTCAATTGTTGTAGGAACACCCTTTACAGAGATACAAATGGTTATGTTTAATAGTTTGCTTTTTTTATTTCATAAAGAGAAAATATAATTTTATATTTGTGCAATATAATAAATATTAGAACAATGGAATGTTGGGAGCTCCATTGCAGACAATGGAGTGCTCCCTGCTTCTACGGGCCGGTAAAGGCCCGCAGAACAACATTCCAATGTTCTACAAAGGCTTCTCGAAGCTCGAGGGGATTTGTTTAATTTGTTAGAACATTCTACCCTCTAGTGGCAGAATGTTCTAATAGCCTTATAGCCCTTCGTAGCAGGGCTATACCAGCAATTAAAGTCCCTCTGTCTCGTTAAAGTCCCTCGCCTTCGGCTTGGGCCTTTAAGTATTCAGCGGGCCTTTAATAGCCGGTATAGCCCGCTATGGCGGGCTATAAGGCTATATTAGAACATTGGAATGCTGATAGCTCCATTGAAAACAATGGCGTGCTCTGGGCTTATAATGGCTGGTATAAGCCTGGAGCTCCAACATTCCAATGTTTCTTTGTTCACAGCTCTGGCTGTGAACAAAGGCTACAAGGAACTGGAGGGGATTCCAATCCCCTCACGCTCCCATAAGGTTTTGTTCTTTTTTGATAGAGCATTTTGCCCTCTAGTGGCAGAATGTTCTAATAACCTTATAGTCCTTCGTAGCTGGGGTATACCGGCTATTAAAGTCCCTCTTCCTTGATAAAGGCACTCGCCTTCGGCTCGGGGCCTTTAACGCTGGAGAGGGCCTTTAGTAGCCGGCATAGCCCTCTACGGCGGGCTATAAGTCTATGATAAAGAGATAAGGAACATTTTTGGTAGAGATAAGTTACCTTCAATTTAATAAAAACTCTTGATCGGTCTGAATTTTGTTACTCCGTGAATCATGACCGATTGTCTTTGTTAAAGGTTTGGAAGTGTATAGAAAATATTATAGAAATATGATTTTTATAATGGAGAGTTTACATTTTACGGTACAGATGTCTACATTAGATACATTACACAATTATTTTAAAAGATTACCCTTTAAATTATTTGGTAAAAGAATTTAGATAGTTTAAACTATTACAACCAATTATATTTTCCAAGAATAACTTTGAAAACGGACTAATAAATGTTGAAAAACTTGCACTTACCAGAAGTATCCAATGACAGGCAGTATTTGTCGGACTAAGAAGAATGTCCATTTTCTCAAAAGGTACCTGTAGAGTTAAAATGCAATCAATAATAGCTTTACATTACAACCCAATTACATTCGTTTAGACTTATAATTATGCGAAAAAGTGAATATTAATGAATATATTTTCAAAATCAATCTTTTCGTTTTAAAAACATCTTACATTTGTCATAGTCTTCTAAATGTTACTCTATTCTACTCTTAAACATTAATTTGAATAGAAGTCTGAGGGGGAGGGGAACATGGCGGCCATGCACTAGCTGCGGTCACGAGCTCTCACCGATGGTCCGATGGTCGCTGACATAGCGTAATTTACTCCTGTGCCCTGTGCTCTGCAGAGTCGTTCAGACTGCGTCCGGGGGGGGGGGGGACTTCTGGGGAGTTCGACGGACTCTGGCTTTTTTTTGGGTCCTTGCTTTGTGGTTTCGATCGGTGCTCCTCTTCGCCTCCCGCCGAGGGCCGTGCCGGTGTTCCGTCGTTCCCTGCTCCCCGTCTGTATGCGCAACCCCCTCGTGTGTGCACATGCGTACTATCCTACGCAACCACACAATGTACTTTTGGCTTCACACAGGTATATTTAAGTTCCCCGGAGATCTGCCGTTTTAGTGCGCATGAGTGTCCTTGCGCGCATGCGCACTATATAATATGTCATCCGATTTGAAACTCCCTGCGGCAGCGCTCAGCTCCCAGATCTCCAATGCCGGGAGCTGAGCGCTGGGAGGAGACTGAGCGGAGGTGGCAGTGCGGCTCGGCTGGAGCCGCCGCACCGCAGCCAGACTTGTCTACTCACAGAGGAGCAGCAGGGAGCTGTTTGTCCAAGCTACTCTCACACCAAAATCAGAGCGTGCTGCATTGGAGCCCCACATGAACCTGGTAAGGGGCAGAGGGGGCGAAAACAAAAAAGAAGTCGCCAGTAACTGTGAACAGATCCCCAATCATCATTTTATTGAGTTAAATAAAACTAGTGGGAAGAAGTGTGGCCCCCCTCCTCCAGAAGGTGAGGTAAATAGATATACACTTCGAAGTCGGAGGGTTTGGGGGAAAGCTGATTGGCATACCACTGATAGAAATATTGTCATGCACACGCATACAAAGGAGCAAACACTGCCTTCTAAACTCTTAACTGAAGCCTTAATTTCTCCAGATGTGTCTAAATCTGTACCGACGCACCAGAGAGTAGCAAAAAGAAAAAAAGCGTGAAAGAAGTAGAGGCCTGTAAATCTTGTTTAAGTAGAAAGAAACAGTCAAGTAAGAAGCCTATTAAAATAAAAGTAACTCCCTCACACCGCTCATTTTTTAAAATAAAAGAGCAAACACAAGGTGCGGAGATAAAACCTCCCCCTTGTCCCACTGGTCGTATGCTTGACAGCCCGAACGTAAAAGGAATAATGGCCTTGGGTGCTAATCCAGCTGCAGATGTCGTCCTTAAGCAATCCACTCTACCCACCTTACCATTAAAGAACTGATTTGACCTTTTCTCAAGAGCCGAAGAGGATGGCATATCTCCCCTAGATGACCTTATTACTACTCAGAGCTTGATGCTTGACGTAGAACATGCATTGCCTCCTGTCACGCCACATATTATCAGTAATCGACCACTTCTAGACGGGGCAGATAATCCAATGCAGGTTCTACTCACAAAAATAAGAGACAGATTCTCAATATCAGAATCTAACCAAATGAAAATTCAAAGTCATTGTGAAACCATGATGGATACAATTAACAACCTAATAGATAGGCCTTTGATAGGGTAAATTGGCCCTATGTCTTTGAGGTAATCAAGCGTTTTAACATGGGGGAAGTATTTGAAATAGCCATTAAGAGCTTGTACAGAAATCCCAAGGCCCTGGTATTGGTTAACGGTTCTCTCTCCAGGATAGTGCAAATTGGGAGAGGATCCAGGCAATGCTGCCCACTCTCCCCTATCCTTTTTAACCTATACATTGAACCTCTCGCCATCAAATTTAGAGCGTTTAATGGTATAATTCCATTTGTTTGTAACAACTGGGAGAAAAAGATAGGGCTTTATGCGGATGATCTGATGATTTTTACAACCCATATGGAACCGGTAATCCCCATTATTTGGGAAAAGTTAGCCGAATTTGGTAAACTTTCCAGGTATACTGCAAACCCTTCTAAAACTGAGGTTATGCAGTGGAATACTCTCTCGAATAGTGATCTTATTAAAAACAAGATAAGATACTAGGGGATTGAATTGGTAAATAACTTATATTCAGTGGCCAAAGTAAATTTTGACTCGATAATTTCAAAAGTAAACAAACAGCTACAGAAGTGGTATTCACTCCCACTTTCCTTTTTGGGGAAATCAAACCTACTGAAGATGTCTATTCTCGCCAAGTACACCTTTATTTTCGATGCAATTCCGCTAGAATTTAAACCTGAATGGGTTAAGAAAGTTCAAGGCCTTTTTAACAGGTTTATATGGGGAAATAAAGGGGCGAGAATTGCATGGAAGAAATGTAGGCAGAAAAAGAAAAATGGCGGTATAGCAAGCCCAGATCTTCTATGCTATTTAAGAGCATTTCATTTAAATACATTCAGCAGCTATTAGGGAGTTCAAACCTTATCTTTCCACTATTCCAAGCTCTGACATTTGGCCCACCTGATATATCCAATCATTTTTCAAAAAAATTAGATTAAAGACACTCAAAAGTGCCTGCATTATATGGTACCATATCAGGAAGACACTCCAGATTCCATAGTACAGCCATCATGCCCCAATATTGAATTCTCATGGCACCCCGGAGTGCCTACAAGATGTTCTCGCAATCCCGATAAGAGAAAATGGAATATGGCAAAGGGGACAACTACTGGAAGGCTCTCAATTAATATCCTGGCAAGATTTCCCAAAAATTAAAAAAAATTAAAAAAGGTCTGAGAGGGCCATATGACGCAGCAATAACTATTACAACCATGAACGCATCATTTTAAAGAATACAGGCTTGGGAGTGTCACGTGACGCAGTGATAAATATTAAAACTAATGGGAGAATTAGGAGGAGGCAAATACGATGAACCAGAAAGCATATATTTCACAATTTATAAGAATTCACCAACCCCACCGCAGATACAGGCTAATACGAAGGCAAAATTAATGCATGGAGAATTTAAAAAAAAGAGAGGTCTGGAGGACCTCGTTGTCGTAAATTGACAACAATTAGGTTAGCATTCGCTTAAGCTAATGCACCTTTCAATGTTATGTTGCCCGTTTTCAGAGGCCATTTTGTATTACTATCCACCATTTTGTATGCCATCCATAGCCTCGTGGTCACCATGTGCTTTGTCCTACCTCTCTGATTACTTGCTCACGTATTCTGCTTAGCAACAAGTTATTTTTAGCTTTATATCAAAAAAGCGCATGCTCTATCGAGCAACATCTGTTTCTGATAAACCATTGCTGAGATGGGTTTACTCCAAACTGATTAAATCGTCAGCTCCTTCCACTTTTTGAATGTGCTTCGAAAATACCCTTATATGTACTAGAATTTGTCTTCTGTTTGTGCCGCCTATTTTCCGAAACCCCTGTGTGGGTATAAAAAGGACCATGTGCCTTCCTACCTGGGGGTGACTCTGGACTTTAAACTCAGCTGGAGAAACCCCATAGAGAAGACCTGCCAGAAAGCAGCAGCCAAACTGGCTGCATTATACCCACTCCTGAAGACCAAGTCGATGCCCATGCAGAGCAAGGTGCGAGCAATCACCGCAATAATTTGACCAACTATGACATACGCTTCACCAGTTTGGAGTGGTGCCGCCCGCAGCTTCGGAAAGACCTACAGAGACTACAGAGCAAGGCCCTACGGATTGCAGCAGGTGCTCCTATGGTCACACGAACATCAGACCTCCACAGAGACCTAGGTATTGAGATGTTGGACGACCATTTCCTCAAACTCAACAGGGCATTCGAGAAAGGATTGGATCAAAAAATAAACCCACTGATCAGGAACTCGCAGACATCTCTACAAACCCATTTGAGCGCTACCCGCGACCCATCGAAGCGCTAACCTTGTGAAACTGAAACAGCAATGCAGCATCCAAAAACTCATCAGTGCCTGAAGGCAAACGCCCGGCAGGTACGCAAAACTCATCACTGCTTGACGGCATAATCGCCTCAGCAGGCATGCAAAACTGAACACTTTCAGAAGGTACTAGATAGACAAAGACGAGACTCTTTGAGGAAACATGCTGATAACTCTGCAAACTCAATTGACCGCTACCCGCGGCCTATCACTGATCTGACCCTGTGATACAACCTCAACTGTAACAAAACATCACACATCAATAAGACAGCCTAAACAGCGACTAAAAAATTCAAAATGAATGTGGAGTAATGAGGCTACTGCCTCGGTATCCAAAAACTCACCACTGTCAGAACGATTCTCACAGATGAAAACAATACGGTAGACGTTTAGTGTGCTACTTCATGCATTTCCTAAGGGTATTGTCTGAATGTAGTTCCACCCCATGGTGTCTTAATAAACTTTGTCTTTTCTATTCCCGTTTCCGTGCCAACCTCTATTTTGAGATTCACAGGTTTTAGCGGCATGACTAGTCCTTGCTGAAAATGGAAACAACATTGTGACGCAGAACGAAACATTTATACTATGTGCATACAATTTAAAACCATTGAGAGGTAGGAAAGCCATATGATGGAGAAAAAAATTGCATCATGCATATACAATTTACAGCGGAGGCTGATGTTTAGACAGCTTCTCTTACATTTGCTACTGTCGTGTTTTGTCGTGTCATGAAAGGCTGCGGTTTTGCTGAGTCTGGGGTGTTTTGGGTGCGGGTGCCGCCACCTCAGCGCCTATGATATTGTGGCTGGGCGGCAACAGCAGTGACACCACTTCGAGTGTCAGTTGTCCTCCTCCACTCAAGCAATCAATTCGGATTAAAATCGATGACGACATTCTGTTTGTAACCACATCACAAGCACGCAAAAGAGAGCGTGCTCACGTCAGTGCCCACATTATATGGGAACCGCGGGGGCTGACCAAACCAAGCCCAGGGCCTTCATTGGTAGAGTTTTCACGGTGTCTAAGAACGATAGTCTTGGGAGGATGAAAAAGCACCAGATGAAATCAGCCAGCAAAAAGGCTTCCTGGTTCAATGATGAACTTAAAAAATCCAAGAAGCTATGCCGCAACCTGGAGAAGATATGGAGAAAAAACCCAACCTCCGACAACATGGCCTCCCTCAAGACAGCCACCCGCAAACACCACCAACTGATTCGATCCGCCAAGAAATCAGCATTCAAGGATCGTCTCGACAACAACACTCACAACAGCAAGGAACTCTTCAACATCGTCAAAGAATTCACCAACCCCACCGCAGCTTCTAACGACATCACTCCCTCCCAAGACTTCTGCGACGCGTTATCCTCCTTCTTCTACAACAAAATTGCCGACATCCACAACAGCTTCGAGAATACTCCCAGCGATCAACCCTCCCCACCCCCCTCAGATCCTATTCCGCCAACTAACAACCTCAGCGCCTGGAACCCTATCACCACTGAAGACACCATTCGCCTTATGAACTCAATCCACTCTGGCTCGCCTACCGACCCCTGCCCCCACCACATCTTCAACAAAGCCAACTCCATCGTCGCACCCCATCTCCGTGATGTCATCAACTGCTCGTTCAACTCTGCCACCTTTCCAGAATGCTGGAAACACGCCGAACTCAGCGCCCTTCTGAAGAAACCCACAGCAGACCCCTCTGAACTTAAAAACTACCGACCCATATCCCTCCTCCCATTCCCGGCCAAAGTCATCGAGAAAGCCGTCAACAGCCAACTTACCGCCTTCCTTGAAGCCAACAACTCCCTTGATCCATCTCAATCCGGGTTTCGAGCCAAACACAGCACCGAAACTGCCCTCATTGCAGCGACCGACGACATCCGAACACTCCTGGACAACGGAGAAACAGTGGCCCTCATCCTACTCGACCTATCCGCCGCTTTCGACACAGTCTGCCACAGCACCCTTATACATCGCCTCAACAAAATCGGCATACAAGGAAAAGCCTTGGACTGGATCATCTCATTCCTCGCTGGAAGAACTCAAAGAGTCCGACTTCCCCCATTCTGCTCAGAGGCCACGGAAGTCATCTGCGGCGTACCTCAAGGATCCTCACTCAGCCCCACCCTCTTCAACGTCTACATGAGTCCTCTCGCCTCCATCGCGCGTCAATACAACCTCAACATCATCTCTTACGCCGACGACACCCAGTTAATCCTTTCCCTCACCAAAGACCCCAACACCGCCAAAACTAATCTTCACGAAGGCATGAAAGAAGTAGCCGAATGGATGAAACTTAGCCACCTAAAACTCAACTCGGACAAAACGGAGGTGCTCATCCTAGGATCTTCCCCCTCAGCTTGGGACGACTCTTGGTGGCCTTCCGCTCTGGGCACAGCACCCACACCCACAGACCATGCACATAACCTTGGCTTCATCCTAGACTCCTCTCTCTCGATGTCCAGACAAGTCAATGCAGTCTCGTCCTCCTGCTTCAACGTACTCCGCATTCTCAAAAAGATCTTCCGCTGGATCCCCCTCGAGACGAGAAAAACTGTCACCCACGCACTGGTCACGAGTCGACTGGATTATGGCAACACACTATACGTCGGAATCACAGCAAAATTACAGAAAAAGCTCCAGCACATCCAAAACGCGTCAGCGAGACTAATATTAGACATCCCTCGCCAAGATAACATCACCGGACATCTGAAAGACCTCCACTGGCTTCCCGTCAACAAAAGAATTACTTTCCGCTTTCTCACCCACGCACACAAGGCCCTCTACAATCTAGGACCCGAATGCCTCAACACTCGACTGTCCTTCTACAAACCCACCCGCCAACTAAGATCGACCAATCAAGCCCTCGCCACAGTCCCGCGCATCAGGAAATCCACCATGGCTGGCAGATCCTTCTCCTTCCTGGCTGCCAAGACCTGGAACTCACTCCCAACCCACATCCGCCTTACTCAGAACCACATCTCCTTCAGAAAAGAACTTAAAACCTGGCTTTTCGACAAATAACGTACCCTTCCCTAGCGCCTTGAGACCCTCCGGGTGAGTAGTGCGCTATACAAATGACTGAACTTGAACATGAACTATTGGCTAATGTATTAGTTTCCAGGCTTAGTGATAGCAAGCATGCTAGGTGGTGGCATGTGGTGAGTGTGGGCGAGCGTGCAGCATGCATCTGCAAATGTGACTATGTGCACTAACAATTAACAACAGAGGGAGAAGGGGGCGGTGTTATAATGTGCGCAGAGGCAGGCCCAGAATCGGATCTGCAGTGAGTGACCACTTCTAATCATTCCCCTTAGCGCGCCCTGAGCTCTGATTTGTCAGTGAGAGGGTGATTGCACCATACTTTATACTGCTGATCATACTCAACGTGTACCCGCGCATACGGTACGAATATGCTTTGACATTACGCGTCACATTAAAGCTTCCGTGTGATGTCATGTACAGCGTTCTGTACGCAAAAGGCGGCAATGTTTCTACTTGGTTTAAAACATTTATTCATGGATTTAATGTAGATACTAAGGGCAGACATTTGGGATGACTATGATTTTTTTTATACTTTTAACAATCATATATTACTTTTGAAAACAATTATACAAATCGCGGTAGAAAATTATGCGTACTCGTATCAAAAGAGCTGCGCAAGCGCATCATAAGTGTATGCAAAGCCATGTGACTTTAAAAGTAGAGATTTGATTGGTTCGTAACTTTTCCTATTGCGACTGTTGAAAGTTCCGTCCCATTATAATTATTCGACTTTGACTTTCTAAGAAGAAGTATTTCTTCTCAGAATCTTCTCAAATAGAAGGAAGATCACCATGATAAGAGCAATGGACTCCTCTTCCAGCAGTTCTTCAGAGGGAGATTTCATTCCTGAAGAACCTCGAAAGAAGAGGAAAGAAGCTCTAATTTGGAAGTTTTTTACTTTTCCAGAAGGGCAAAAAAAGGTTAATGCTCTTGTGCCTCTTTTACACAGCCATTGCGTCCCTTTTGTGACACAGCGGTGGTGCAAAAGATGTGCCATGGTGTGTGCTATTAAGATTGTGACTCATCTGGAGGGTGCATTACATTGTAAAGCCCTGTGCCAGAAGAGGCTTTCCTGTGCAGAAGGGGTTGCAGCAACGCCTCTTAAAAGTGACTGACTGAAATGTATAACATTTCCTTCAGTCACATTTGAGTTTATGCTGCGTCAAAACCTTAGATATGCTTGAAGAAGGTAAAAGAATTGATACAGCATTGTGCGCAACGGGCCCCAATAGCATTGCTGGAGCTGTGTTATACTTGCAACCGAAGTCAAGCAATAATTAATCCAAAAATTACTTTGCAATTTAGTTTTGTTATTATTTTATAATAAGAATATGAAATATAATCTAACAAATTAAATAAACATAATTATTTATATTAAAAATATAAGAAATTAATATAAAAAGAAAGAAATAACAATTAATACATTTATAAATTATCATTTACAAAACCTTTGAAATTCACTGAAAAAACCATAGGTTTCACACAGGTTATAGTTAGGAATTAGCATTTAAAAAACCTTGCAAATTCATTGAAAAAACCATAGGCTTCACACACGTTATAGTTAGGAGTTAGCATTTAAACAACCATCCAAATTCATTGAAAAAAACATAAGTTTCACACATGTTATAGTTAGCTGAACATTTCTCTCATACAAAGCCTTTGAAATTACTCCGTTATAGTTGGCTCAGCTAACTATAACTTGCGCGCCCGTAATGCACTGCTGATGACGTCACATATTACATCACTCATGACATGGTCAGTGACATCACTCATGACATCACTGACGACTTCTCAAATGACATTGCATGTTTTTTTAAAAGCTAACTCCTACCTATGACTTGGATTTATTTGGCACAAAAATAATAAGCGCAAACGCATTTCAGCGGGACGGCCATGGGAGTCTGCTTCGCCCCCAGCTATGCGACTTGTTCGTTGGCTGGTGGGAGAAGCAGGTGGCCTGGTTGGACTCCTGTGATCACTGGGTTGAGAAAACCATTATTTGGAGACGGTACATAGACGATCTCCTTCTTGTCTGGCGAGGCAGCAAAGAGTCAGTCATGGAATACATAGAACATCTGAACAGCAATGACTTGAAGGTTTACATGCAATATAAGTGCTATTGAAGTCACCTACCTAGATGTTAGGGTTTTTGTATCTGATGGTAAGATGCAAACAGCACTGTTTAGGAGACTCACGGCGGGAAATTCAGTGCTTTATGCACGGAGTAGCCACCCAATCAATTTGAAGAACAGTATCCCGTATGGGGAACTCTTGCGCATGAAACGCAACAGCACTAGATCAGAAGATTTTTTGCAAGCTGGTACAGTATGTCTCAACAGGTTTCGGGAGCGAGGCTATCAAGAGAAGGTTTTGAGTGAGGCATCGAAGAGAACAGAATTGAAAACAGAACTGCTTACCGATGCCCCAATGCGAGAACCATCGATGCCAACATCCTCAGACTAATCACTAATTTTTCCAATGCAGCCAAAAGTCTGAAGAGAATAATCCAGTCTAATTGGAGTATACTGAAATCCGACCCAATCATTGGCCGAGACATTCCCTATCATCCCTCTTTGACTTTTTGAAAAAACAGATCTCTTAAAGATCATCTGGTTCAAAGCCATCTGCCAGCAATATACAAAGGCATACAGGGATTATCAGGCTTCTACCCATGCAGCAAATGCAAGGCGTGCACCGATAGCGAAAAAACTACATCTTACCAAATACCTGGTAGAACTGACCCCATAAAAATCAACAAATTTATGAATTGCCTTGCGCCTTTCGTTGTCTACTGCCTAAGTTGCCCTTGTGGCCTTAGGTATGTGGGCAGCACGATTCATGCAGCCAAAATGCTCAAACTGGAACATTAGAAGACCATCCAAAATGTTGACAGCAATTATCCCATAGCGCGCCATTTCAAGTCACACCAAGACAGTAATCGAAAACTCTTAAGGTATTTCTGATTAGACCATGTGGCTCGAGACCCGCAAGGCGGTTATAGGGAAAAACGCCTCAGGAGATTAGAGTCTCGTTACATCATAGACCTAGCCACCAAAACCCCCTTGGGACTGAATATGGGGGAAGGAACTCAGGGTACACTTTTAGATATGTATATAGCATTGTTTTTTAGTTTGGGAAGATGTGTTACCAGGCGAGTGATCTCAATTTGTCTCCACATTATATAACTTCAATGTCTGTGAGGTTCCACCTTTGTGGTCCTGTTGGATTGAATTTTTGATTTTCTCTTTTCTATGATGCCCTTCCAGGGCCATATTAACTTTTTGCTGTTAGGTCCTATGAAGTGGGGCTATTTAAATGCACTTTGAGGTGCCATGCCCATCCAGGGCGATATCTCCACATTGCGAAACATGCAGTAGCTTTTTAAACTATGGCGCACCAGTTATGCATTTCGCTTCAGCCCTTCATATCGAATTGTTTTATGGCAAATTGTTTGTTCGATTGTCACTTACATTGATTTTGAAGTATTGTGGCAGTGTTGAATTTAATTGTTCCAATTACATGATTTCACACTTTGATTCCATTTTGGACAAATGTTGATGAATTATGCTGCAAATAATGCTTTATTGATTCTTGGTAGCGAACAGCTTCATGCATGACACCAAGATGGCGCCTGTTTGTGACACAAACCACGTGACTCTATGTTTGTTTATTTAAATGAGGTACGTTATGTCGGTTGCTTCTCACTGAAGAAGGCGTACCGCTGAAATGCGTTTGTGCTTATTATTTTTGACGCTATGATGGCAGAATATTTTAAGGCTAAGATCGCCCCAATGGACTCATTGTAAAAAACTTCCCCAGAATTTTTGGGGAAGATGGCCAGTTTAAAATTGAATGGTCACTAATATCCTGGAAGTGCACACATGATCTTCTCATCTTGATCGTTATCACAGCTAAAAGGTTAGCTGACAAACTACTAGTACGCATCCAAGCTGCAGAGAGTGCACTCAAAAGCTCGGTCCCTAATCCTGGTTTCAAAAATAAGCTAGCCGAACTGAATAAGGAGTTAGCTGAACATAAGGAATTTGTAATGAAGTAAAAAATAACTAAGCTGCAGAAGGATATCCAACGTTTCTTGAAGGAGAGGGTGTATCCTTACCTGAAATCAGATTATGTCCCACCAGGAACGTGCTATCTCTCAGACTCTAGCACTAATTCCTCAAGAAGAGGCTCCAACAGTGATAGTAATTCGAGTGGAGATGATTGGCAGCCTAACCAAAACAGAGGGAGAAGAGCAAATGGGTGTGGGCAATACAATTTTCCACAAGCTCCCTACCAGGGACCGCCTTTTGGGCAGTATCCTCCATTCCCGCAATCGATGCGACAATTTGGCCCCCAATACCCGCTGCAGTTTGTCCCACAAGGGAACAACCAGCCTTTTTTAGACAGGGGTTGGGGCAGAGGGCGTGGACGAAAAAGAGGCTACGGGCCAGACAAGAGAGTGCAATGGGAGGACACTCCAGCACAAGGGATGGACACCAGGACCAAAATGAGCAAGAAGTAAGTTTGGTCATGAATCTATCCACACGCCAACTTACAACTGAGGAGGAAAGGGTTATGCAGAAGGGTCTCGGATTTGTTCCGATACCGAAAATTGACAATTTCCAACAGATCTGTGAAATACAACAGTTCTTCAGGAAAATTAGACTCAATGCATTCTTTGATGGCAAACCCAGAGAAACTTCAGAACACTCTGGCCTCCATAATGCATCAACATTTACACCACATAGTGGGATGGTGCCTAACAAGGTTCTGACCTACGAACAAGCAGTACTAAAAGACATCAGAGCACTTAGTGGGCTCCACAATCACACCAACATCTCCAACGCGGAGATGGGTATCCTAGAATCCGTGGCCGATGACACCTCTATCACTATAAAACAGGCTGACAAAGGAGGAGCAACAGTCCTCATGAATACAATGGACTATGACACTGAGTGTCTAAGACAACTGGGTGATAGACGATATTACACACCCCTCCCCGCCAACCCGACTACACGTCTCAAATGTACAATCAGTGGATTGGTTGAATCAGCTGAATGCTGAGGATGGATCAGCAAGAAGGAAGCTGACTTTCTGGTGAAAAAAGACCCAAGGGTACCGTATTTCTATATTTTACTCAAAATCCACAAGGGAGTAACACCTGTCCCTGGCCGTCCGATAGTATAAGGCATTGACTCTGTCCTTGAACCCCTTTCGCAATTTTTCGATCATTTTCTCCAACCCTTAGTGAGAAAAATCCCTTCGTACATCCAGGACACGACCGACATGTTACGCCTGCTACATGATTTTGAAGACAGTGCCCAAATCGACTTCCTCATTACCCTAGATGTGGAGGCCTTCTACACTAACTTCCCACAGAGGGCCACACTAGAGGTCATTGAGGAAGTTTTGAACACAGGTCCTTGGGAATCACCAACACCTACCGCATTCATCATGGAAAGTGCAACACAAGCCCTAACTGAGAACTACTTTGAATTCAAAGGGCAATACTACCACCAAACACAGGGAACCTCGATGGGTAGTACATTTGCCCCCAGTGTAGCCTGTCTGTATATGGCTGACTTTGAGACAAGACATATCACCGGGCAGACCAACCAATACTACTCCAACATAAAATTATGGAAACGTTTCATAGATGACATATTGATCTTTTGGGTTGGCAACAGGGAATCCTATAATGAGTTATTTGGGTGGATTAACACTCTTAACCCTTACCTTAAATTCACCATGACGGCATCAGCCTCCTAGATTGCGTTTTTAGACCTGACCATCTTGTCTGTAGGAGGTAAACTGAGCACTACCATGTTCAGAAAGAGCACAGACAGCAACAGTATCCTGCACTTCACCAGCCACCACCCTAAAACACTCGGAGTCAACTTGCCTTTTGGACAATTTCTAAGGGTCAGGATACATTGTAGCGAGACACAGAGCTACAAGTCAGAATCCAAGATACTTTCTACACACTTAGCAGACAGGGGCTACCCCACCAGGGAAATTGCCCAGGCCAGGAAACGTGCTCTGAACAACCACAGAGAGAGCCTCCTGGAACGCACAGTCAAAGATCCAGTTGAAAACCAACCTATGACTTGCGTTACTACATTCACACCAGCTTCAAATGGAGTGAAAAAAATCTTGAAATGACATTGGGCAATTCTGAACACTGGAATGCTTGAATTAGAACTGCCCCGGTTCGCATTCAAACAATCTAAGAACGTCAAAGACATCCTTGTCCAAACTAGACCTAAAATAAAACCTGCCTTTTCACAAAGCACTCTTTGGCAACTACCTGCAGTTGTGAGACACTACCCCTGCGGCTCATGTAGTGCTTGTCCCTACACAAGTGTATATAAAACTATTGCACTAACCGACTCCTTCCTGTGGGAGCTTAGGTGCCACACGAACTGCAACAGCACTAACTGCATCTACCTGCTGATCTGCCCATGTGCATTATACTATTTGGGAATGACGACATGAACTATAAAGACACGCATTTCTGAGCACCGCAGTAACTTCCGGTGTAAAAATACTAATACCAAGATGTGTAAACATTACTTGGAGCAAAACCACACTGCTGATTCCCTTAAGTGGTTATTCTTGGAAGCTAACCCTAAGGCATCCAAACAGAGTCTGTTTTACAAAGAGCAAAGATTGATACATCGCTTATCAACAGACAGTATGGGCTTAAATGAGGACATATCGTGGAGTAACCTCTAAACTCTACTAGGACCCCGCTAGCTAAATACTACATGTAAAACCTTAATTTTTGCTACAGACAGTTATATAGCTTGCAACACGCTTGCACCCCGCCTTGTAACCTAGCTACTTTACACTACCCTTCAATGAGGGATATAGCGGATGATACTGAACTAAACATAGATCACTAATTAGTGGGCCTCTATTTTGTTTTCCACATAGTATATCCAGAGCAAGATAACCTCCTTGCAATTTTTCCATCCCTGGGTATCAATTTGATTAAGCGGCATACAAACATGACTACCACACACTGTCATGGCCGCCGTGTAATACAGAACAGTGACTACTGGCCACATAATCTTTAGGAGGGGTCGCTATGTTTTCCAATAGCATATACCACCGCTGGCAGACTCTGATTTAATAGCTCAAGTAGGGCTCCGTTGTTAACATGTGGGAGAAACTTGGACACCTACTTGCAGCGGAATGAGTACTATTACGGACTGACAACACCACTCTGTAATGGCCACTGTGGTTTCCATTATAGTCACATGACTTATCCAGCATTAATCACATGACCAATCTACCACACCTTAAAAACATGGCCGCCAGGTCCAGTAGGTGAATGCAAACCTGGCGGCCATGATTTTAAGGTGTGGTAGATTGGACATGTGATTAAACCGGCGGCTTGCTCACGGTGGATATTTACTCTTACACAAATCCTCCAATAAGAAGGGATTTACAAAAACACGTGATTTCTCATGTCACTTCCTGTTGGGGGGCGAGCAACAATCCATTAGACGTAAACACTACATAACGAATAAATAGTAACACTGATTCTGTGGATATGGGTAACCCAATTAAATACTATACGGGTACCCATTGTCTAAAAATAATGAGGGCGACTAATCTGACATTGTGGGTTAGTGTAATCGATAAAGTTCACTCAACACTACAAATTAATTAATACCTAAATGTAAACATTGCGGGTCTGTTAACACAGAAATCTAATACTCATGGGAATTAGTAATGGAATTCTAACAGAATTTGCTGATTGTCATAATGTGTAGACGTCTTAACGTTGTTGTGTGCACAGAATGTAACATTTGAACTACAAACCCCACTGTTCTTAGCGATTAACAACAGGAAGTGACATGATCAATCACGTGTTTTTGTAAATCACTTCTTATTGAGGATTTGTTATTCTTCCTGAGGCGAAAAGCCGGGAAGCACTACTATTTGTACATCCTATTTGCGTGTAAAAAGTGTGACTTTATTTTACAACTGTGTTCTTACTTTTAAACTTTTAAACTTTGCCTATTTGCACATACTTAATTGTGATACTGTTCACACTGTTTCCGCTCCCACCTCGGACCGCACAGCAGATTGAACGCTGTGGCGGCTCGAACCGGGGGTCAGCCGCCATCTTAGGGAGGTGCAGGGATCGCGGTCTAGGCTTTCAGACCCTCCCGCCCTCCCGGGGTATTTAAACGCTCTATTTTGCACTGTCTGGTGATTGATACCAGCGTGTTTTTCTTCCTGAGGCGAAAAGCCGGGAAGCACTACTATTTGTACATCCTATTTGCGTGTAAAAAGTGTGACTTTATTTTACAACTGTGTTCTTACTTTTAAACTTTTAAACTTTGCCTATTTGCACATACTTAATTGTGATACTGTTCACACTGTTTCCGCTCCCACCTCGGACCGCACAGCAGATTGAACGCTGTGGCGGCTCGAACCGGGGGTCAGCCGCCATCTTAGGGAGGTGCAGGGATCGCGGTCTAGGCTTTCAGACCCTCCCGCCCTCCCGGGGTATTTAAACGCTCTATTTTGCACTGTCTGGTGATTGATACCAGCGTGTTATTCTTCCTGAGGCGAAAAGCCGGGAAGCACTACTATTTGTACATCCTATTTGCGTGTAAAAAGTGTGACTTTATTTTACAACTGTGTTCTTACTTTTAAACTTTTAAACTTTGCCTATTTGCACATACTTAATTGTGATACTGTTCACACTGTTTCCGCTCCCACCTCGGACCGCACAGCAGATTGAACGCTGTGGCGGCTCGAACCGGGGGTCAGCCGCCATCTTAGGGAGGTGCAGGGATCGCGGTCTAGGCTTTCAGACCCTCCCGCCCTCCCGGGGTATTTAAACGCTCTATTTTGCACTGTCTGGTGATTGATACCAGCGTGTTATTCTTCCTGAGGCGAAAAGCCGGGAAGCACTACTATTTGTACATCCTATTTGCATGTAAAAAGTGTGACTTTATTTTACAACTGTGTTCTTACTTTTAAACTTTTAAACTTTGCCTATTTGCACATACTTAATTGTGATACTGTTCACACTGTTTCCGCTCCCACCTCGGACCGCAGAGCAGATTGAACGCTGTGGCGGCTCGAACCGGGGGTCAGCAGCCATCTTAGGGAGGTGCAGGGATCGCGGTCTAGGCTTTCAGACCCTCCCGCCCTCCCGGGGTATTTAAACGCTCTATTTTGCACTGTCTGGTGATTGATACCAGCGTGTTATTCTTCCTGAGGCGAAAAGCCGGGAAGCACTACTATTTGTACATCCTATTTGCGTGTAAAAAGTGTGACTTTATTTTACAACTGTGTTCTTACTTTTAAACCTTTAAACTTTGCCTATTTGCACATACTTAATTGTGATACTGTTCACACTGTTTCCGCTCCCACCTCGGACCGCACAGCAGATTGAACGCTGTGGCGGCTCGAACCGGGGGTCAGCCGCCATCTTAGGGAGGTGCAGGGATCGCGGTTTAGGCTTTCAGACCCTCCCACCCTCCTCCTGTATAAATGTGTATCATTTCCCGTCCGCGCCCAACCGGGCCCCGGGGCCATAACCCCTGGTTCTTTTCCATCGGCTTCGCACCCATATTCCAGAAAACAATTACTTGACTTAAGATCGGTCAATACGCATATAACGCACTCCTTTGATTTGCTCGGTAACTTCCCTTTGCACTGCCCTGATTGCCCTTTCCTATTGAATTCTCCTGACTTATGTAAAAGTCAACAACATTTAGTCACCAATCCTTCTCCTCCTGGCTTTACCTTTATCAGCCATAACTGTCGATCTCTTCCCAAACATAAACGCAATCTTTTTGATTTGCTTATTGATGAGGCGCCTGATGCACTATTCATTACTGAATCTTGGCTCAACGATAATTCTGGCCCTGATATCGCCGAAGCACTGCCCAGTGACTATGCCATTGTCCGATGTGACCGTCCTGTAAGGACAGGAGGCGGTGTGGCAATAATTTTTAATAAAAAATACCAATGCCATGCTGATTCCATTACTCTCAGCAAATGTGAGGCTCTCCACTTCAAGCTCACTTTAAACCCCAATTTTACTATTACTGGACTTTTAATGTATTGTCCCCCTGGCACTACTAATTCCTGGTACACCCAATTCTTGGATTACATGGCTTCTGTGCTTGTTTCTTCCAGCAACTTTTTTGTCATTGGTGATTTAAACTTACATTTGGACAACCCCAATGATAAGGCTGCTGATAGCTGCATCACCGATCTTGCTGCTATGAATTTAACTTTACATAACACGGGCCCCACCCATAGGGATGGACATCTTTTAGATCCCATTTTTTCAAATTCCTCATTAATAACAAGTTTTCCTGCCTTACCTGTCCTTTGGTCAGATCATTATCTAGTTAAATTCACTGTAGCTACCAATAAGACTCAGATCACATCCAATTCCTCTTTTAATTTTAAAAGGAGAATCTGGAAGAATTTGGATACTACAGCTCTCAACTTAAAACTGCTTGATCTTTTGCCTAAATATCAACTTAACTTAGATAATATGAACTTAGCTGCTAATTCGGTGAACTCTTGGCTCTCTGATGCTATAAATATCTGTCTTCCTCTTACAGACAAAAAAAATGTTGTCCATAATTCTCCCGCCCCATGGTATAATGAAATCCTTCGTCTACACAAAGCCCAATGTAAGAGACTAGAACGGGCCTGGAGGAAAGATTACTCTACTGCTGCCGGGCTCACGTATAAAGCCGAACTGAAACTATACCACAGGGCCTGTGCTCACACCAGAGCCACCTATGCCACAAATTTGATTACTGAAGCCATGAACAAATCAAATGTTTTATTTAAAGTGGTAAAAGACCTTGCCGGTTCACAGACAGTCGCTATACCCCCTCCTCTTTCGAGTAAGAAATGCGACGAACTTGCTCAGTATTTTACATCTAAAATTGACACAATCTATAGAGATATCAAATCTCTCGAAGAATCTACTGCCTGCCCTGGGTCATCCCCTATTACCACTTCTCCTCCCTTGGCCTCTCTGCAGACTTGGCCTGATCTTGTACCTGCCACTCTCTTAGAAATTTTAAACAATATCAAATCTGGCTCACCCATGGATCCCGTACCTATTTCGGTTCTACGCCAGCTTGAATCTTCCCAACTTGAAGTGATCTGTTCTTTGCTTAATGCTTCCCTTGCTTCAGCCACGGTCCCCCATTGCTGGAAGCATGCAATGGTTACCCCACTCCTCAAGAAACCCACTGCAGATCCTAATGTCGCTGCTAATTTCCGGCCTATTTCATTGCTGCCAGCTTTTTCAAAAATTTTGGAAAAACATATTCATCTACATCTCTCTCGTTTTGTCACTTCTAATAATCTTCTTCACTCATCCCAATCTGGCTTTCGCCAAGGCTTTTCCACGGAAACCACCCTACTTGGTGTTACTGAGAACATTCGCCAATTATTGGATCAGGGTCAAACAGCTGCACTGATTTTGCTTGATCTCAGTGCAGCTTTCGATACTGTCTCCCACAGTATTCTTCTCGATAGCCTTGCCTCTTTTGGCATTTGTGACAAAGCCTTACTTTGGTTTTCGTCCTTTCTTTCTGATAGGACTTTTCAAATCTTCTCTAATACTTCCACTTCAAACATCCACAATTCCCCTCACGGTGTTCCCCAGGGTTCTATTCTTAGCCCTCTTCTCTTTAATCTTTATGTCGTTCCGTTAGCTCATGTTGCACAGCTTTCTGGTCTTAATCTTTTCACTTATGCTGATGATTCTCAGATTGTTTTTTCCTTATCTCAAGCTGACCCTTCTTCACCTTCCTCTCTGCAATCCGGTCTTAGTGACATTTCTCGCTGGATGAGCCGTAATTTTCTAAAACTTAACAGCGAAAAGACGGAGGTGCTTGTCTTCGGCAACAAGCCTGACCTTTGGAGTCCAAGACACTGGCCGTCAACCATGGGCGTTTTACCTACTCCATCTGAACGTGCTAGGAACCTCGGGGTTCTCATTCACAGGGATCTGTCGATGAAAGACCAAGTCAATAAAGTCTCAGCCACCTGTTTTACTATTCTTAGATGGCTGAGAAAGATCTTCTGGATTCTGCCATCTGACACCCAGAGATCTGTTGTGACGGCCTTGGTGACCTCTAGATTGGATTACAGTAATGTGCTCTATCTGGGGGTTACCAAGGCGATCTTGCGTCGTCTCCAATTGGTCCAGAATGCTGCTGCCCGACTCCTGTGTGGATGTCGGAAATATGATCCTATTACGAAACGCATTAAGCAACTTCATTGGCTTAATATTGAAAATCGTGTAAAATTCAAGGCACTATGCTTTATGCATAAGATTAAAATTGATGTTGCTCCCATTTACCTTCGAGCACTCGTCAAGCCTTATTTACCCACACGTTCACTCCGTTCTTCCTCCCAACATTTGTTCTGCGTACCTAGATTCAGACTTTCCAGAATGGGAGGCCATTCCTTTACTGTACTGGGACCCAAACTGTGGAACTCTCTTCCCATGGACTTACGAATGGAGCAGTGCCATCTCCGTTTTCGAAAAGCCTTAAAGACCTGGCTGTTTGCCCAATAATTCTTCTTTTTCAGGATCAATCATGTGCTTACTGTCAATCAGCGCCGGGAAACCCTTACGGGTAGCTGTCGCGCTCTATAAGATTAATTAATAAATAAATAAAATATCCACCGTGAGCAAGCCGCCGGTTTGGTGGTGAAACGCTTCGGTATTTATATGATGCTGGAAATTGCGAATGATTAAAACTTAAAAACAGCAGATCCTGTGAGTGCGTATTCATTCGTGAGAAGGAGGTGTGTTTATAGAATTCGGCGGGGCTCTGCCGAGGAATACTGCACCGGTCCTAGAAGCGCATGGGGTCGACAAGGACGAGCCAAGTTGATGGAATATATATATATATATATATATATATATATATATTATCTACTAGCGGTCGCTAGTAGATAGTTATAGTTTTTACCTATTATGCATAGGAAATCCACAACATTCTATTGCCAAAACTTTGGTGCCGATTGATAAATCTTCTCAAACTTTTTCAAACTCTTGGCCAGCTCTGTTACGCTCCTTCCCTGAAAGTTTGGGGGTGATTTGTTAAGCGGGGGCCGAGAAAAAGGGGGGGTCCAAAAACATGTTTTCCCAATGCAGTTTTCCCATAGGACCATTAGCCATGGCTAGAGCCCGAACAGCTGAACGGAATTATACTAAATTTGGCAGTCCTTGGTTCAGACGTCTGCCTTTTGCTTATTTGGTGTAAATCTGTTCAGTAGTTTATGAGAAAATTACATTTAAAAGTACATATATATCTATGGGCGTGGTGGATCCGCGGATTGTGCAAGGATTGTCATCGTAGCATAAGTGCACCGTCCCAATCACGCTTTCAATGCTAATTGGCTGTCAAGCGGTTGTAAACATTCGAAACCAGAAACTGTTGGCAGTCATTTTGTGCCTTGGTAGAAGCGAAGGAACTCAGTGGAATATGTGTGCAAAACAGAGAAAGGGGGAAGGGCGGAAATAATTTTACCCTCTAGACCTGCTTAGGGGTCCCAGAAGGACCCACATGCCGAACATTTAAAAAAAAACAATCGGCAGGTCTGTGTACTGTGTAGGGTGCGCGGACTCTGCTGTAAAATTAACGAAATAAAACAGAGCATTTTTTATAATTAGCCCCTGGGGGGGTAAATACCGGGGGCAAAATGATTACATTTTATGGGGGGCCCTTATAATTAGACCTCGGGGCTAAATACAGGAGCAAAATTATAACATTTTAAGGGGGCCGGAGGGGCTCTCCAGCCCTGGGGATCATCACTCCCCTGGGTAAAAAGAAAAATTGGTGGGGGGATGGGTCCAAGGTCCCCAAAGCCACGGGGACCATCACTGCCGAGGCTTTATGTATTGTGGGAGGGGAACTGCGTGTCCACCTAACCTGGAGCACTTGAGGGCCCGTTACCCCTGGGGCTATAAAAAAAATGGTTGGGGGGCTGAAAGGTCTCCAAAGCCCTGGGGACCACCATTTCCTGGGGCTTTATGTATTGTGGGAGGGGAACTGCTTGCCCCCTTCCTGGAGCCCTTGAGGGCCCCGCTATCCCCAGGGCTATAAAAAAATGGTTGGGGGCTGTAAGGTCTTCAAAGCCCCGGGGAGCACCACTCCCCGGGACATTATGTATTGTGGGAGGGCCGGCTCCTGCAGTATCCTGGGGTGGCTATCCCGCCCTCCCATAGCAAGGAAATCTTTTCTCTCTTTCAGAATGTAAATGAGATTGCTTTTCCACATAGCGAGCTGCATATTAGTAGGTTTACATATGGAAAAGCAATGCCGGCTCCTAAACGCGTAGAAGTTGTGCACCAAAGGCGTTGGAATTGCGTACTGTACAGGAGGTTCTATTATTTGCGAGGCCCTGTGCCAAAAGGGAATGCACGAGGCCCCTCTAATTTATTGAAGTGACCCCTTGCAAAGCATTCGGAGACACTGCAGGAGGTCCATTGTACAGGAATTTTAGTGCCCCTATCGTTTTAACTATAAGCCCACAAGCAATTCTCACACCTCCAGCCTAATAGGTGTAGGAATTGCTTGTGAGCTGAGAGTTAACATTGTGTGGGCGCTAAAATCCTGTACAATGGACCTCCCACAATATCTCTGAATAGGTCTCCTTGCAATTGGGACTTGGGAAAGCGTCTCCCTCAAGTAAGCCTCCAGACATCATCCCTGAGAAGCCCAGGGAGGGAGGGCCTTCCCTGGACCCTAATTGCAAGGAGACAGGGAAGCAACAGGGCACACGATTGGTTGGTGCCCCATGCTGTTGGGCTGAGCGCAAGGCCCTGAGCAGCTGCCCACGCTGCCCATGCCTAGCGCTTGTCCTGCACAACAGATTATGAGTCGTGCATGCAGCGCGTTTACACCAGGGGGCCGCACTGCCGGGGCTTAAAAACATGGTTGTGGGGGGACTGCAAGGTGTTGAAAGTCCCAGGGACCACCACTGCCCGGGCTTTATGTATTGTGGGAGGGCCGGTTCCTGCATTGTCCTGGGTTGTCTATCCTGCCCTCCTATAGCAAGTAAATATTTTCTCTCTTTCAAAATGTAAATTAAATTGCTTTTCCATATGGCGAGCTGCATGTTAGTAGGTCTCCATGTGGAAAAGCAATGCCGGCTCTCAAACGCGTAGACGTTGTGCACCGAAGGCACTGGAGTTGCGCACCCTACAGATTATGAGTCGTGCATCCAGCACGTGCACACCAGGGGGCCGCACTGAAGTGGGTGCGCGACTTTTAATTTTACCATAAAAAAGTAGTCCCTATCAAATTTCTAATATTCCCAAGGGACCCTATCCCCCGGGTCTTAAAAAAAATGTTGGGGACCATGGGGGGAGCCACAATGCCCCCGCGGTCCCGCTTGCTTCCCGCGTTCTTTGGGAGACGGCATTGCTTTTCTGCATGGGGAGATGCTATCTTGCATGTGGAAAAGCAATCTGGTTTGGATTTTGAAAGTGAGAACAGATTTCACTGTTGTGTCTTTCAAAATGAAAACTAAGTTTGGTATGGGAGGGCGGAAGGCGCAAGACTCACCCCCTCTCATAGCAAACAGCAGTGTCCCGGGGGTAGGCACCCCGGGACATTGTAGGAGCTGGCCCTGGGACGTGGCAGTTTCCAGGGCCTTCGAGGACTCTAGGCAAGGGTCACGCAGTCTGCCTTGCACAATACACTAAAAAAGAAGAGAAAGTGACGAGAGATGATGTGTGATTGTGTTTAGGCTGAAGAGCCTGGATAATCATTAAATGGGGTCTGGCAGTGAAGTGCGTACTTATTCTGGAAGAAGTCTTTCGGGGTCTTGCGAAAGCAAGTCATCTTTAATATTTGCGTCTCGCTGTGTGTCCTTGCAAGGTTATCTGATTTGCTCGTGTGTTAAAAAAGAGAAACTTTCAACACTTCTTTTTGATTGGTTGAGAAGCATTGTAAGAAGACATATTAGTGACCAATCCCTTTGTTTGCGCAGATTTTGAAACACATTTGATTGGCTGTTGTGTGGTTAAGTCTACCTTCCTGATCCTAATGTTGATTGTCTTTTTTTTTCTATGTGAAGTTACGATACAATCACCATGTACGTAGCCCATTTTGTGACGCACTTTATTTCTACTATGCATTTCAAAAACTAGTATCTCTGAACGGATCTCCTTGCAATTGGGACTAGGGGAAGCGTCTTCCCCCCCTAGGCCTCCAGACACCAACCTATGAGAGGCCCAGGGAAGGGGGGCCTCCCCTGAACCCTAATTGCAAGGATACAGGGAAACAACAGGACACACGATCGGTACTGGGTCCCATGCTGGTGGGCTGACTTTTTTCCTTTTGTGTGAAGTAATTTGTCCTTTCATTACATGCATAATTCTTCAAAGAATCCTTAAAAGAAAAATGCGCAAGTTTTCTAAATATTTTTATTGAGTCTTTTATATTCATCACATGGGTGAAATGCACAATTTTTTTTCATTCATTGGGATCACGCGTTGGACCACATTTCTTTTATTTTACCATAAGCACTCATTTCTTAAGTTTACATTATAAAAGTGTGGCCCCATCATCTTTTTTTAAATGTTAGGGCTTTTTTTACTTTCAGATAAAGTAGAATAGAAGTGCTACGCCAAACACTCCCTCACTACTTCATATTTCTATTTTTATGTACATTTCATGTCATTATTACATTTTACAATAATTTTTTTAAATTTTAAGAATTATTATTCACATTAACATTTGAAGACACAATTATATTATTTTGTTGGAAAAAAGTGCTCGTGAAGATAATCCTCCTGTTCTTCACGAGCTAAAATTGGTGAAAGCACTACTTAATATATCATACTTTTAACCCATTTTCACTCTAGAAGAAAAAAAGTATTCCTTTATTGGAAAGCTTTTTCTCAAAAGCATATTTATGCTACATTTTTCAATCATTAAGAAATACACGCACACTAAGAAAAAAAAAATACTCGGTTTTAAGTCATCCAACTCCAGTTAAAGGATTATAAAGTTATATATAAATTAAAATATACAGTAACAATATGATCCCTCTGTGGAAATGGAAGATAAATTGAAGATTTTGACATTGCTCCTAATCATTACTTTGCACGTAGTAATTCCTTAAATACATATATATTATATTCTATTTAAACGTAATCATACTACATTCTATAATCATTTACGTTTTTTTGCTATCTTTCTTAAATATATAAAACATATACCCATTAAGATAAATTACCTCTCTTCGATATTCTTTACTTCCTCCATCGAAATTCCTCCAACTTCTCTTGAGGGCACATAATATTTTATGTATTTTTAAATATACATTAACAATATATTCTCTATGAGGAAATGAAAGATATTGTCTAGATGCATCTGGAATCCCGAATCATTACCTTGCTCCTAGTTTCTTCGCCCATTTTGATTCTCTGAAACAAAACTAATATACACCGGGTGTGGCTTCTATACTTTTTGGTTACTTAACAGTTTAAGAGGTCAATATATTGCTCCTCCTACTTTTAAGTCATGTTTTTCAGTTGATAGGTGTTCTCATTTGCACTGTTTTAGTGTGTCATGTATTTATGTAAACGTGCCCCATTCCATACTTTTTAACTTTTGTTTAATTCCTAAAATGCTTTATTTAAACTCATTTGTCTTATTAAAGCATTTCAATAGGTTACTTTTTTTAATATTTGTATTAACATTCATTCCCCTTTTGTTCGACTTATTATTCTAGTAACTTCCCTTCTTTTGTAAAACTATTTTTAATATTCTTCATTACCCTAAATTCCCTATTTTCCCTACATCCTGTGCAAGAGATACTCTCTATTAAATTTTGAGTATTTTAATTTATATCTTAGTATTAATTTATTTAATTCCATTACTACAAGTTCTAATACATTTATTTATCTAATATTTTTAATATTTCTTTATACACTGCAAGGGATCCTGTTATTTGTGTAGAATACCACTATGAATCAGTGTTCAATTGGAAAATTGAGAGAGATTGATTTGGTTGGTTGATGTGTTTGCAGTTACATAAGTATATATACTCTTGCCGTAAGCCAGGCTTTAGGGTATGAGGTGCTTCGAACTCCTATGCATTATGCATGTAGTTGTGTAGCCACCTTCACATTTGTGCTTCAGACCTACAATTCCCCAGTCAGTATCTATATACTCCTGCTAACATTGTGTGACTGCTGTTGCAATTTGAAAATTACTCTTTTTGTACCATCTAGTAATTCATTCTGTAAAGTAAAAGTGAACCAATTAAGAATTCACTCAGTGCCTTTACTTATATTAATGTTATCATTCACTCAGTAAGCATGTACTCATGTAGTGAGACAGGCTTTAGGGAATTGAGTGCTTTAAAGTGCTTTGCATTATGCATATAGTGGTGTAATGACCTTCACATTTGTGCTTCAGGACTACAATTCCTCACTCACAATACATACCAGGGGTCTCCAACTAGTAGCTTAGGAGCTACTGGTAGTTCACCTGCGCCTTGAACGTAGCTCTCAGAGGTGAAGCCAAACCAAAGCAATCTCAGAGATTCTGTGTATATTAAAGAAGGTGCAACTGTTCATTTCACTACCCTTAAGAGTTACAGACAGCCAAACAAATGGCAGGGCCTGTTGATAACACTCAAACACACACTGTGGTGGCGTATGAATCAATCAATCAGGGATGTATAGAGCACACTACTCACCTGTGAGGGTTTCCAGGCGCTTGGGGAATTTGTGGGGGGGATTCGTGCAGCTTTGGTCATTCGAAAAGCAAGGTCTTATGGATTTTCATTTGTCCTCGTTTTTTTAATTCAAATATACGCTACAATGAGCAGTATACATTGTAGGAGAAAAATCCCTTTACTGATTGTTTTTGTGCAGGAACTTGTGTCTTCCTGCACAAAAAGATACTCCACACGAGACAGATATTCTAACACCATGGTGCAAGGGTGCCTTTATCACCCATAACATGCGTGCAGTTTAAGCAGCAGTGGAGAGGTAAGGACAGACTTCCAACATATTTATGTTCATATATTGCATCTGTGTCCTTCGGAAGTAGCTGAGCATACTGTTGCTAAAGAGCTTACAGTGTCATGGTACAACACTTCCTTATAGTTCTTCAGTTATACGTTCATCATATATGACAAATGCATTCCTTAGACAATTATGCAGTACAAATCCATTTATGAAAACTTTCACAAACTAGCATATAGCTGTGTTGCAGAGTGTTGTAAGAAAGGGGCATGGCCTCAAAACACCTCTCCGCAACTAAGCCCTCTGGCGCACACTAGAGGTATCTGGTGGGCGAGTTAGCCCTCAGGGGACCTCAGGATTCAAGGGCACTTAATCCTGCAACTTAAAACATGCCACAGGGCGTGTTTGATTGCATCTGTGTCCTTCGGAAGTAGCTGAGCATGCTTTTGCTAAAGAGCTTACAGTGTCATGGTACAACACTTCCTTATAGTTCTGCAGTTATACGTTCATCATATATGACAAATGAATTCCTTAGACAATTATGCAGTACAAATCCATTTATGAAAACTTTCACAAACTAGCATATAGCTGTGTTGCAGAGTGTTGTAAGAAAGGGGCATGGCCTTAAAACACCTCTCCGCAACTCAGCCCTCTGGCGCACACTAGAGGTATCTGGTGGGCGAGTTAACACTCAGGGGACCTCAGGATTCAAGGGCACTTAATCCTGCAACTTAAAACGTGCCACAGGGCGTGTTTGCAGACATGTCACCTCAGGCCCTGCCCCCTTCCTTCACCATTGTACAAATATTCCTATAAAATCAGCCTAACTACAAATTCCGATTTACTCACCTGTTATCAGGAGAGAACGCAGTGTGGCATCTTTTTGCCCAGCACTGACCCTGAAAAGTAATTCTAAGCGTACGTACAATGAATTGTATTTCCTTCCATAGGAATCCATTGTGTGGTTTTCAGCAGAAAAGTTTCTGTTGAATTTTGAAACGTACAAATATTCTTGTAAAATCAGCCGAACTACAAATTTTGATTTATTCACCTGTTATCAGGAGAGAACCTAGTGCTGAATCTTTTAGCCCAGCACTGACACTGAAAATTGATTCTAACCATACTTACCAGTAACTTGAATTTCCTTCCATAGGCGAACATTGACTGGTTTCACTTAGAAATTCTTCTAAGTGTGGAGTTTTTGAACTTTAAAAAATTCCTATAAAATCAGCAGAATTACGAATTCCGATTTACTCACCTGTTATCAGGAGTGACCTCAGTGCTGCTTCTTTGAGCCCAGTACTGATCCTGAAAAGCAATTCTAACCGTACTTACCAGTAACTTGTATTTCCTAGCATAGGAATCCATTGTTTGCTTTTCACCAGAAAAGTTTCTAAGTGTCTATTTTCACAAACTAAAAATATTCCTTAAATATTGCCTGTATGACTTAAACGCATTCTTTCGACTGTTTACAGGAGATGCACTTGTGCTGGAATCAGGATCCACCACTGAGTAAGACAAAGTAACGTTAACACTACTTACCTGATACGTGAATTTCCTTCCATAGGATAACATTGGTGATTCTATGTGAAAAAGTTTCTGTCATCTTTTAAAATACAATAAAATTCCTTAAAAATCACTACTGTAACCAAAACGCTTTTACTCAACTGTTCACAGGTGATGTCTCAGGACTGAATTTAGGATCCAGTCCTGTGGTTAGAAAAGTAATACAAAAAGTAATTAATTACATTTAACTAGAAATTCACATTCACCTCAATATTGCATTGTGTGTGAAATTGAGTTGCCCATTGGAACAACTGTAACTACTGTACTTAAAAGTCTATTGCCCATTTGCAGATTATTTAAACTAAAGTAATTCATTCTGAGAAAGTATATTTTGTAATGTAATGTATAATGTAATTATAATGTAATTTAAAAAATAAAATATCTAAAAATAATAGTTTAAAAAATCAGTATTAAAAAAATAAAAATAACAATAAATACATTTAAAAATTGTCATTTACAAAACCTTTGAAATTCACTGAAAAAACCATAGGTTTCGGGCAGGTTATTGTTGGGAATTACCATTTAAAAAACCTTTGAAATTCACTGAAAAAAATATAGGCTTGAGGCTGTTATAGTTAGGAATTAGCATTTAAAAAACCTTACTGAAACACAGGTTTCAGACATGTATAGTTAGTTGGACATTTCACTCATACAGAACTATTGAAATTCCCACGTTATAGTTAATTGTACTAACTATGCCTCGCGCGCCTGCAATCCACTGCTGATGATGTCACATATTACATCATTGATGACATGCTCAGTGACATCACTGATGACATCACTGATGACATCCATGTAACAATCAGATACACCTCATCATACACTAGTCTAACCTTTTATCACTCACTGTAAAATACAGAGTACTATATTTGAATGCATTGACACACCAATACAAGTTTCTAAAAATCCACTCATTGATTCCTAGATCTACACACATCGAATCACTTACCTATAGATTCACTCATACATGCTGTCAATGATCAATATAACACTATCAAATATACCTATACACCTATATCGAGATTACACACCAGCACACATGATATTCAGTTATGCAGTCATCCCACTCACTTATACAAACAATGAAGCATACTTACATTTACTCAGTTACACACTTATACAGACACTACTGTATTTATTTATATAGATAGTAACTCATACTTAGTGTGTTATAAAATCACTATTACAAGTATACAGTTTTCCATACAGTCACTCATACAATCAGTGAGTCTTATGTATACTTATGTATATACAACAACTGTCAAATACACTGCCTTTTATATTACTACTTTGTTGGACATGTATCTTTGAGAAATGTATTTACTCATCACTACACCGATGAATACTTTCACTCACCCAAACAACTGTTTCCACATACATTTGTAACCTCATATACCTAGTAAATCAACTGTTTACACATCTTTGGACAGTCACACACCTCCCACCCAACCACAAACACATTAATTCTTCCATACAAATATTCAGTTAACTAATCAATAAATAATATAGATTTTCACATAGCTAGTAACCAACTGGTGCAGCAGTTTTCACAACAACTGACAAAGGGGTACAGATATTCGCACAGTTTAGTCACTATCCAATATATTTAGTGAGACACTATAAATAGTCAAGTAAACAGTCAAACACACTGCTACTAAATCCTCCATCCAGATATTTAGATATCCACGCATTCTTCAATGCAGATTGCTATATATATATATATATATTCACTGAAAAAACCATAGGTTTCACACCAGTTATAGTTAGCTGGAAATTTTACTGATATAAAACCATTGAAATTCCCACGTTATAGTTAGTCGGACTCACTATAACTTGCGCGTGCAATGCACTGCTGATGACATCACATATTACATCACTCATGACATGGTCAGTGACATCACTCATGACATCACTGATGACACCATCCTTGTGACACAGTGACAGACCTCCTTTCAGTGTAATGTAACCCATGAAACACATATTCAAAAATAGAAACTAATATTTTCAAAAAAGTGGATATACCCATACCAGTTACAACAACCAATTCAGTAATATCACCATCTAATACACATCCACTCATGTGTATGTATATGGGTTATTAGATATTTTTATTAGTATCAGTATGAGTGTCTATATGGTTTGGTGGGGGTATTACTTAGCACATAGATGCATGAGTGACTGACTCTTTGTTTGTATGTGTTTTGAAGACAACATATGTACAGGACTGTATGGGTGGATGAGTGTCTATATGTGTTTGTTAGTGAGTGAATGACTGTCTCACTAGTGTCTTTATCAGTAACTACATATGTTTTAATCTAGTATATATGAATATTGATGTATATAAGTGAGTATATGTGAGAGTAAGAGATTGTAAGAGTTCCTGTTTAAATAAGTATGTGTTTCTATAAGTGATTGTTTAAGAGAATAAATATGTGTAATTTTAAATAGAAGTAAGGTGGAAGTGTGTGTATAACTCTATATTCAAATAAATGGATGTTCAATAGTTTATTTGCACGTGTGAATATGTGTGTGAGTAACTTTTGGATGAATGTCGGTGTGTAACAGGATGTATAGGTGTATCACTTCATATGATGAGTGAGTATATGTATGAGTGACTATATAGAACTGTTGGTGAATGAGTGGATGTGTATATAGATAGTGGAATTACTGAATTGCTTGTTGTAACTGATATAGGTATCTCCATTTTATTAAAAATTTCAGTTTCTATTTTTGAATATGTGTCTCAAGGGTTACATTATAGTGAAAGGAGGTCTGTCACTATGTCACAAGGATGGTGTCATGAGTGATGTCACTGACCATGTCATGAGTGATGTAATATGTGATGTCATCAGCAGTGCATTGCACGCGCAAGTTATAGTGAGTCCGACTAACTATAACGTGGGAATTTCAATGGTTTTATATCAGTAAAATTTCCAGCTAACTATAACTGGTGTGAAACCTATGGTTTTTTCAGTGAATTTAATAGGTTTTTTAAATGCTAATTCCTAACTATAACTGGTGTGAAACCTATGGTTTTTTCAGTGAATTTCATAGGTTTTTTAAATGCTAATTCCTAACTATAACTGGTGTGAAACCTTTGGTTTTTTCAGTGAATTTCATAGGTTTTTTTAATGCTAATTCCTAACTTTTTATACAGACTCATACCTATGTGTTTTTTAGTGAATTGCTAAAGTATGTTTTTGTAAAAATGAACACTATAATGTATATTGAGATAATATTTTTAATTTAAAATATTTTTTTTTATATTTCGCTTTCGGTGCGCGCACCGGTGCGCGTACCGTCAGCGCACTAACAAAAAAAAAGAAAAAAAAATGAAGGAGGGACTGTGTAATAGATAGTAAGACAGATAAAAAGTGTAAAAGGAAGTAACTGAGAAAAGAAAAATGAATAAGGGAGCAAAAGAAAGAAGAAATAGGAAGAAGACTAAAGCAGAGGTTAAGGGAGATTGTAAATGGATGTTGAAAGTAAAAAGAAGGACAGTTAAGTATGGGAATGTCAGGTAGTGACGGAATCAGAGGAAAAGAATAGCAGTGATTGAGGGAAAGTAAATATCAGTGAATATAAGTAAAAAGGGGTGAAAGAGGGTACATGTAAGTGAATAAGGGTAACACATGGGGAGTAATAGAGACAAACAAGAGAGAGAGTAAAAGAAGGACTGTCACAAAGGGACTAAGTGAACCAGTAAAAAAGGTAAGTGAAGGAGTGTGCATAGGCAGAAGTACTGAAAGAAATTGAATGTGGTCGGAAGTAAACATGGAACAAAAGAATAAGTGAGGGAAGCAAAGTAAGGAAATAGGGGTGCGGTAGGGTGACAGAAAAATAGTGAAAATAAAACAAAAGGTGATAACAAAAAAGATTTTGTAAACACACTTACCATATAATCAATGCAAACTTGTATCTATGAAAGATAAAAGAAAAAACACGTTATAATTTCTTAAAAATATATAATAAAATAGAAACAACAGTTCATGAGGTTTAAAAATCTACAAAAGTTTACTAAGAAATGATGCAATAGTGAAGGATACAAAAACAGAAAGAAAGTAATGTAGAAAGAGAAAAAAAAAGGAAAAAGAAATAGAAAGAGAACAAATTCCTAAAGGTAAATAAGATACTAAAAGAATGTAAGATATCAAATCAAAATCAGTAAAGATAAGAAAATAAAAGAAAAATGAGTGAAAAGGAGAGAAGTCTGATTGAGAAACTATAAATAAAAAAGAGGAATAGAAGATGATTGAGAGTGAGTGAAGTAAAGTAACAGAGTGAAGGGATGAAAGGAATGAAGTTAGTATAGAACGATGGATAAAACAGGAGTGAGAGAGTAAGTACACAGAAAGACAAAAGGAAGAACTAAGTGAACTACAGTACAATGGATGCGAAAGAAAAAAAAAGGAGAAAAAGAAAGAGAGGGTTAGGAAACTAAAGCAGTGGTACTGTGAGAATATGAAAAAGATAAAAAGTGGTGGAAGGAACAGAGGAAATGCAGACAGTTCCTATTAGATTAAGAAGTTGTGAATGAAGTGCACTAAAGAAACAGCGATGAAAAAAGAGTGTAAATTAGTAAAGAGAGGTAAATAAGGGTGAAAAAGAAAATGAGTATAAGACAATGTGAACACAATATAAATTACACAATGCAAACTACACAATAACTTCTACAATATGTTACATTATTTATTTTTGCTGTTCTCAGAATATATTGAATTTCACTTAAATTAGTGAGATCAAAGTCTTCATCATATAACAGCGGGAAAAAAAAAACACAATCTAAAAGATTGTGTTTAAAAAAACCCATTCAAACATACATCTCATATAAGTACACTAATCTTTGATTCACTTACTTTTCCGTGAGACCAAATTGCAGATAGTGAAGGTCCTTTTGGTGGAAAAAAGTCTGCTGTGCTCTATAACTTCCATTTCATCGACTTCCTATGAAAAAAGATCTAACAACATCATATGTTACACTTTCCTCACGGCCAATTTGTGTCAGATATATCAGTATTTTTTACTTTGAGATCCACTTAAAGTATCTACATGAGATTGCAGATAGTGAAGGTCCTTTTGGTGAAAAAAAGTCTGCTGTGCTCTATAACTTCGATTTCATCAACTTCTAACAACATCATATCTTACATTTTCCTCACGGCCAATTTGTGTCAGATATATCAGTATTTTTTACTTTGAGATCCACTTAAAGTATCTACATGAGATAAATAATTTCAAATATTAGATTAACTAACTAACTAACTAACTTTTATTAACTATTCCCGTCTTCAAAGGCCAATTCCCTTTACTAAAACTTTGGTTTTAAAAACACTAGATAAGAATTTGTAGAGTCATAAGGCAAACGTTGTTTATAAGTTAAATGAGAATCATTGCAGTAACTCCATCCATTTTCAGATTTTAAGTAGCATGTATAATGTCCTGAGGTGGTCGAAGATCCATCATGATAAATAATAGCTTCAGTTGTAAAGGTCCTTCCAGAAATTGATAACTGAGAAGCCACAAAATTTTTGATAGAAGTTGTCAATTTAGTTCCATCAGGTCTACATCGTTGGAAAACTAAAATAATATACTGCCCATACCTTTGTATAAATAATGTGGACAGCATTGTACAGTTACATTGGGTACACACCATATTATGATCTGCTGCTTTAACTAGATTTTTAAAAGACACTGATTTACAGTCTGGTAAAGTCAAATATATAAATCTTTCAGTGTCTATTGTAGTAGTACTTGATAAACTACAATTGTGGCAGTCATGCTGCCATTGATAAGAAAGACTGAAAAGATTATCTACATCTACACCTTCATCTTCCAAAACACCAAACATATACATTAAAAATTCCTGACAATCCTGCTGAATGTTCTGTGAAAATTTATCTTGACCAGAACACAAATCTAAAATATTTCGAATTTCTGTTACACTTTCTATTTGTGCTGTAACACTGCTACATTTCTGAAACACAGAATTCAATAAACCACACAATCTTTGATCCCGATTTTCAACAATCTGTTCTTGTAAACTTTTAAGAAAAAAAACAACATTAACCACTACATTAGCATAGCAGTTGACACCAGAACTGTTTTCAAACTGAAATCCAACAACATTTTCTCCACAATTCTTTTTCTTCCTGTTTTCAATTACAGTTTTCTCTACTTTTTGTCTTTTTGCAACTACCTCACTACAATTATCCTCATTTCTTCTTTTTCGGCCTACCACACGTTTTTCAAACAGAGGATATTGAGGCAAATGTGGAGCATACTCTCTTCTTAACCTATTGTATTCTTTAACACAATCTAGATCGGCAGAAATCTTTGTCTCATCACACGCAATCAAGTACAATCCTGATAAAGTTCTGACTCGAGATAATGCCACATATGCCATACCCTCTTTAAACACAGATCTTCCAATGTTCACCAATGCACTATCTACACTTAAACCTTGAGATTTATGAATTGTCACTGCATACGCCAAACAAACAGGAAACTGTTTTCGGCGAACATATAAGTCTTTTACAAGTAAAAATCTAGCAGAACAACGACTTATTTGTTGTACTTGTTCAATGCCATCAAATTTTATTTTTAAAAATTCAATTCCATCTCTATTTCTGTAATTCACAAAATCAACAACATAACCCATTGCTCCATTTACCAGACCGCTTTCAACATTTAAATTCCTTCTCAAAATGATACGACAATTTAAACACACATTCAGAGTCTTTTCAAAACCAGCTGTTTTTGAAATACTTTTCTCCAATGAATGCAATTTAGTTTTCAAATTTTCTGACAAAACAATTGTTGCACCCATATGCTCTATTTTATCTATTGCTTCCAGTTTCACAATCTCTTCATTTTCTAAGTCTAACATTTTTTGATTGAAGATGGAACATTCTTGCAGAGTTGGCATCAAACATATCCCAGATTTCTTCTCAGTCATTTTTTTAAAAATATTCTCTGGAAGAATGTTTTCATTTGCATACAAATTTGAAATTAATCGACTATGCAAAGCTTTTTTCCCTTTCTCAGTCATTTTTCCAATTCTTACATCTTGTAGAATATTTTTATAATCTTCATCCTTGGCCTGTCGCATATTTTGAAGCAGTTCAGCATATTTAAAATTTAGCCATATATTAACATTTCCAATGCTTCCAAGGGACTTCCTGGTATCTTCATGCGTGAGCATTTTAAACACTGGTTGTCCTTTTACTGGAGTCAACTGCAATAGATCTCCAAAAACAATAATGTGTTTTCCTCCAAATAACACATCATAGTCTGTTTTAAGAATTTCTTGCATTCTCAAATGCACAAAAGCAAGCATTAGATTTGAGACCATGCTTACTTCATCTATGATAAGAAGTTTCATTTTCTTCAAGACTCTTGAAACTTCAGAACACGCATCTCCAGATAGCTTGTTGTAATGCAATTTATTATCATGTTCAACTGGCAGCATCAATAAACGATGTAGAGTAATCCCTTTAATGTTATGTGCTGCCAGACCAGTTGGAGCAGTTACAACACAAGACAGTGGTGAATCAGTCCTTTTCTGCAGATAACTTGCAACGGCTTTAATTAGAAAACTTTTTCCTGTCCCCGCTTCTCCACTTACATACAGTCGGACAGGGTCAAATAATATACATGAGCACTCTTTTTTCTCATGTCTGAATCCATGTTCAATCTGCTCTGTGACTTCATCATATATCTTTTTCTGCTCAATGTTTAGTTGCGTTACCAAATCTTCTAAGTTAACTCCATCCTCTTGAGCTTGTTCCATAGCTCTTTCCACCTCATCCATGGCAGTGGCAGCTTCATTTTGGATAATTGGTCCTCCTAGTGGATCCTGGCTCAATGAAGTAGAACTCTGACTATCTTGAGAACTGTTTCTAGCTATCTCTTCAGCAATTGTGGTTTCTTGCTCCATTTCTTCATTCAACATTTGCAGATAATTTAGAAAAATAGGACATTCTATGGTATCCTTAGTTGCATTAAAAGAGTCTTCATAACAGAGAAAATCTCCAAGTAGTTCCTCTTCTGTACGCCATGGCTTAAAGAGTTGCAAAAGAGCTAAATAGTAAAATTCTCTTTTGTCTGGAACTTCACAACTCAATTTTCGATGATTAATCAAATGGCCTTTTTTCTGCTTCACTAGACATCCTTCATAGCCAATGAGTGCATATTTTCCATTATTGATATCTTCTGTGATGTTCCTCTTATAACTGTAGTTTTGAAGAACTTCATACAAACATGTGTTCTCAAGGTGAGTACTTCTATTTGGATAGTATGTATCCAACATATTTGTCTTCAAAATATCTGTACTGTTTGGTTCTTTTTCCGCCAAATATTCAATTTCTTGTACAGATTTCAAAACTCGGTTTCGTGTTGCAGCAAGACCAAGACTCACCCAAATGATTGTTCTTGATTTGGCATAGAGACTTGCTGATGATAACCGATCAGAACATTCATATGCTCAATTTCTCGATGCGACAACATCTTCAGACTGAAACTGTATAATTTCTTGCTTAGACTCTTTTCATGTGAAATGTCCTCCCACATTTCCTTCAGTTCTGTCTTTTCTTTTTTGGTGATGTAAGATGTCACATATCGAGCCACAGCAATAGAGTTGTCAGCAACGAACTGAATATCCATGTTAGCATTCCACATGGACAAAATCACTGGGTTGTAATCGTTGATGTACTTAGATTCTTCATTTCTTTTCAAATTATATGTGTTTTTGGGAGATTTTCTCGTCACAGTATGTCGTAGAGATGACATCAAATTATTTACTCTTCCTTTAGAAATCACTGGTCGAGGAAATGCAAAACGACATTTCGTGTAGTACTTTTCCTTGTTTTTAAATTTTCGACGACAGTACTTTCCACAACGATGAGATTGAAAACGTAAAACTTGTTGCCTTAAATTGTTTTCTTCAGTAGATTTTGGAACAGCACATGTTGAATACTCTTCAATGAAACTCATCACTGTTTCATCTGAATCTGATCCAAATTTGGGTGCATCTTTAATCCACAACAACATATGTATATGAGGAGCACCTCTCGCTTGATATTCCTTCCTCCAAAAGAAATCCAAAACCTCTCCAAGGGGGAGGATTTTTTTTGTTGGTAATAAAAGACATCATAGCTTCAAATCTATGATTAAAATATCTGCAAACATTCACTGGATCTAAAGAACACAGTTCTCCTGGTGTTTTCAATTCTATATTTGGTATGTTTTCATTTGCCTCTCGTAGAAATTGAAGTAAATCGTCCCAGGCATACTCAGCACAGCTAAGAGTGAGGAACCATGTAGGAGTTCCTAAGTTTCTTAGCATACATTTCAATTCTCCATGACGACGAAACCAATACTCGTTGGTTCCACGTTGACATGCCATGAGATTGATTAGCTGAGATTCCAAAATACTGTCTTGCAGATTAACTTTCTCCATAAAGTCCCTTGCACATACATTTTGCAAATGAGGTCCACTTTTTAATATATGATTAACTGCATAAGAAAGCCCAGACAAATCACTTTCAAACAGTAGATGAAATAAATATGGAATGCATTGACGAAACCTTGGATCTTCTGCATATAATCTTAGAGTCCGGTATTCAGCTGCAGGAATTTGAACTGGTCGATCATCATATCGTCCACCACAACCTGTTGGAAATAATTGTGGAAAACAACGAGCTTCCAAACTTTCTTCCCATACACTAATGGGACTTCCTTTTGCTGCCTTCATTTGAAACAAGTCAATTGCATTTCCCATTACTTCTTTGGAATGCAAAGGATGAACAGTATAATGTTCATATATTTCTTCAGTTCTAGACACATCAACTTTTTCAATTTGACCAACTGAAGAATCACTATCTTCTTCTGTAGCTGTTTCCTCTACTCCAACACTTACATGTTTGTAGTACTCATTGTTTTTAACTAAATACAACGTTGCCTTCTTGACTTTTTTAACATCCACTAAATCTTGCCAAATTTTCTTACTCTTTGTTGGAACCCCATTAACTAGAATAACTAAAGGATCTTCTTCTACTCTTTCTACACCAATTGTATTAATATTTTTCTTTACATCTAGAGGCAAATAAACAACTCTTCCCTTTAATCCTCTCAGTAAATCTGATGGAGGCAATTTCCCTGTCTTAGGCTCCATGCGAACAATAGCCTGAAAAGGATGGACACATTGAATCAAAATAGATTCATAAGTATTTAGATCCATCAATTCAGAAGGAATATCTATCAACTGAAGATTATTATAAACTGCTCTTGCAGGCATTCTATTTTCATTTAATTTTTTCAAACAATAAGTGCAAATACGCTGATCCAAACTCAAATCAAAAGAATTCTCCACCAACAAATAACTTACAAAATCCTCCCATTCACTATTATTTTCCAATTCACTTTTTGCATATAAATCAACTAACCTAGTCTGAATTTTATAATGAGTCCGTCGACAACACACACAAGTTACATTAGGCCTCTCACTTGATTTCACCTTAAACTTGATAATTTCCTCATCAAACTTTTCAATACTTGAAATTTGTCCATTATCTTCTGCATTACCATCCATTACTATATCTATTTCTACACTGTCCTCTTTGTTCCCAAAATAACAAAACTCAATTTCTTCACAAATAGTCTTCACATCCACTTCAGATCCATGCAAAAGAGCACTATTTAACTGTTTAAGCTTAAGTGCAGGACTTTTTGCATAATACAACTTCCTCACTAATTTCCTTACGTTATTATGATGCACTGCTAACATCCTAAAATGATGAAAAACACTCCGACAAACTTTTCTAGAAAGACATGCTAGTGAATGCCCTTGCAAACCTGTGCTTTCTCTCACTCTGCAAGGATCTAACTCTTGCAGGATCTTCATTTTTTGTTTGAGACTTTTTTACTATATGTACGTAAGAAATTTCGAAGCAAATCAATTGATTCCTGTCGCACACTACAAATACTACTGCATTTCCATGTGTACACTGGACCCTTAGTACGTCTCCCTAAAACTTCATCAGCTAAGACCTCTTCTGCATCTCTAGATACAAGTTTCTCTTTTTCCATCACACAACTATCTTTCACCTCATATGCACGACCACTGGTGTCAACTGCATGCACCAAATCATTTTCCTGAAAGTAACTCTCCTCATTAAAAAAAGGCTCAGAACTTGAACTATGCATCCATTCACCAGAAAATACTTCACAAAAATTACTCCGATTAATAATTCTTTTCCATCTACTGTTCGATTTGAAAACATCCATTGCCTTATTAAGTATCCTAATTCTATTGATTATTAAAATAAATAATTTTTTCTTAACTTCAAAAGCCTGATCAACAATCTTTTCTACACTTTTCTTTTTCTTGTAAAAAGCAGCTTTTAGTTTACTTTTCTTTTCATTTTTTAGCAAATTTAAAACTACCCTATTGCGAAACATTCGCCTACGAATGTCCCTAAAAACATTTACCCTTCTATTGCTAACCATTCTCTTCTCTCCTGGTCCAATGGAAACATTTTTTGTGGGCTTCTCTTTCCTTTTTAGATTTGTTGACTTTTTCTGTATATTCACATTAGCAATTTCATTTTTTTTCCTACGACATATGTTGCGAAGAAAAGACTTAATTGGCTTACCAGAAGCTTTTCTGGTGTTTTTTGAAGTAGTTGTTGAAGAGGATTCCATAAACTCTGTTGTTGATGTTCTCCTTTTCCGTATGGTATTTTTGATATTTCTTTGCCTTGAAGGCATTTTTGCTTCCTTTTCAGAAGTTGATTTGAATCTGTTGTTCTGTTAAAAAAACACATGAAAGACCACTATTAGCAAACAACAAAGTAATGTTAAAAAGCAAACAATATAAACAATAAATTGCAACATATTTAAGTTTATACAATAGCAACACATGGCTTTATTTTTAAAGGCCTTGCGCCACCAGTGCGTCACTTATTACCCATGTTTAAAGTCAAGCATCAGCTGCACATGGCATTCATAAATAAGGGCCAAATGCAAATACCAATCAATTGCACCCAAAAATCGATTTTTCAATAACATGTAAGAAACACTGCGCAAAACCTAAGTACAACCACTCAATATCATCAAACAAAGTCAGGGTCTGATTTATAAAGGCCTTGCGCCACCAGTGCGTCACTTATTACCCATGTTTAAAGTTTTGCATCGGCTGCACATGGCAATCATAAATAAGGGCCAAATACATATACCAATCAATTGCACCCAAAAATCGATTTTTGAATAACATGTAAGAAACACTGTGCAGAACCTATGTACAACCAATCAATATCATCAAACAAAGTCAGGGCCTTATTTATGAAAGCCTTGCGCCACCAGTGTGTCACTTATTACCCATGTTTAAAGTCATGCATCAGTTGCACATGGCAATCATAAATAAGGGCCAAATACATATACCAATCAATTGCACCCAAAAATCGATTTTTCAATAACATGTAAGAAACACGGCGCAGAACCTATGTACAACCAATCAATATCATCAAACAAAGTCAGGGCCTTATTTATGAAAGCCTTGCGCCACCAGTGCGTCACTTATTACCCATGTTTAAAGTCATGCATCAGCTGCACATGGCAATCATAAATAAGGGCCAAATACATATACCAATCAATTGCACCCAAAAATCGATTTTTCAATAACATGTAAGAAACACGGCGCAGAACCTAAGTACAACCACTCAATATCATCAAACAAAGTCAGGGCCTTATTTATGAAAGCCTTGCGCCACCAGTGGGTCACTTATTACCCATGTTTAAAATCATGCATCAGTTGCACATGGCAATCATAAATAAGGGCCAAATACATATACCAATCAATTGCACCCAAAAATCGATTTTTCAATAACATGTAAGAAACACGGCGCTGAACCTAAGTACAACCACTCAATATCATCAAACAAAGTCAGGGCCTTATTTATGAAAGCCTTGCGCCACCAGTGCGTCACTTATTACCCATGTTTAAAGTCATGCATCAGTTGCACATGGCAATCATAAATTAGGGCAAAATACATATACCAATCAATTGCACCCAAAAATCGATTTTTCAATAACATGTAAGAAACACGGCGCAGAACCTAAGTACAACCAATCAATATCATCAAACAAAGTCAGGGCCTTATTTATGAAAGCCTTGCGCCACCAGTGCGTCACTTATTACCCATGTTTAAAATCATGCATCAGTTTCACATGGCAATCATAAATAAGGGCCAAATACATATACCAATCAATTGCACCCAAAAATCGATTTTTGAATAACATGTAAGGAACACTGCACAGAACCTAAGTACAACCACTCAATATCATCAAACAAAGTCAGGCCTTATTTATGAAAGCCTTGCGCCACCAGTGCGTCACTTATTACCCATGTTTAAAGTCATGCATCAGCTGCACATGGCAATCATAAATAAGGGCCAAATACATATACCAATCAATTGCACCCAAAAATCGATTTTTGAATAACATGTAAGAAACACTGTGCAGAACCTATGTACAACCAATCAATATCATCAAACAAAGTCAGAGCCTTATTTATGAAAGCCTTGCGCACCAGTGCGTCACTTATTACCCATGTTTAAAGTCATGCATCAGCTGCACATGGCAATCATAAATAAGGGCCAAATACATATACCAATCAATTGCACCCAAAAATCGATTTTTGAATAACATGTAAGGAACACTGCACAGAACCTAAGTACAACCACTCAATATCATCAAACAAAGTCAGGCCTTATTTATGAAAGCCTTGCGCCACCAGTGCGTCACTTATTACCCATGTTTAAAGTCATGCATCAGTTGCACATGGCAATCATAAATAAGGGCCAAATACATATACCAATCAATTGCACCCAAAAATCGATTTTTGAATAACATGTAAGGAACACTGCACAGAACCTAAGTACAACCACTCAATATCATCAAACAAAGTCAGGCCTTATTTATGAAAGCCTTGCGCCACCAGTGCGTCACGTATTACCCATGTTTAAAGTCATGCATCAGCTGCACATGGCAATCATAAATTAGGGCAAAATACATATACCAATCAATTGCACCCAAAAATCGATTTTTGAATAACATGTAAGGAACACTGCACAGAACCTAAGTACAACCACTCAATATCATCAAACAAAGTCAGGCCTTATTTATGAAAGCCTTGCGCCACCAGTGCGTCACTTATTACCCATGTTTAAAGTCATGCATCAGTTGCACATGGCAATCATAAATAAGGGCCAAATACATATACCAATCAATTGCACCCAAAAATCGATTTTTGAATAACATGTAAGAAACACTGCGCAAAACCTAAGTACAACCACTCAATATCATCAAACAAAGTCAGGGCCTTATTTATGAAAGCCTTGCGCCACCAGTGCGTCACTTATTACCCATGTTTAAAATCATGCATCAGTTTCACATGGCAATCATAAATAAGGGCCAAATACATATACCAATCAATTGCACCCAAAAATCGATTTTTGAATAACATGTAAGGAACACTGCACAGAACCTAAGTACAACCACTCAATATCATCAAACAAAGTCAGGCCTTATTTATGAAAGCCTTGCGCCACCAGTGCGTCACTTATTACCCATGTTTAAAGTCATGCATCAGTTGCACATGGCAATCATAAATAAGGGCCAAATACATATACCAATCAATTGCACCCAAAAATCGATTTTTGAATAACATGTAAGGAACACTGCACAGAACCTATGTACAACCAATCAATATCATCAAACAAAGTCAGAGCCTTATTTATGAAAGCCTTGCGCCACCAGTGCGTCACTTATTACCCATGTTTAAAGTCATGCATCAGCTGCACATGGCAATCATAAATAAGGGCCAAATACATATACCAATCAATTGCACCCAAAAATCGATTTTTGAATAACATGTAAGGAACACTGCACAGAACCTAAGTACAACCACTCAATATCATCAAACAAAGTCAGGCCTTATTTATGAAAGCCTTGCGCCACCAGTGCGTCACTTATTACCCATGTTTAAAGTCATGCATCAGTTGCACATGGCAATCATAAATTAGGGCAAAATACATATACTAATCAATTGCACCCAAAAATCGATTTTTCAATAACATGTAAGAAACACGGCGCAGAACCTAAGTACAACCAATCAATATCATCAAACAAAGTCAGGGCCTTATTTATGAAAGCCTTGCGCCACCAGTGCGTCACTTATTACCCATGTTTAAAATCATGCATCAGTTTCACATGGCAATCATAAATAAGGGCCAAATACATATACCAATCAATTGCACCCAAAAATCGATTTTTGAATAACATGTAAGGAACACTGCACAGAACCTAAGTACAACCACTCAATATCATCAAACAAAGTCAGGGCCTTATTTATGAAAGCCTTGCGCCACCAGTGCGTCACTTATTACCCATGTTTAAAGTCATGCATCAGCTGCACATGGCATTCATAAATAAGGGCCAAATACATATACCAATCAATTGCACCCAAAAATCGATTTTTCAATAACATGTAAGAAACACTGCACAGAACCTAACTACAACCACTCAATATCATCAAACAAAGTCAGGGCCTCATTTATAAAAGCCTGGCGCCACCAGTGCATCACTTATTACCCATGTTTAAAGTCATGCATCAACTGCACATGGCAATCATAAAAAAGGCCAAATAAAAATACCATTCATTTGCACCCAAAATCGATTTTTAAATAACATGTAAAAAACACTGCGCAGGACTTATATACTAACATACAATTTCACTTCTAAAACATAACTATCTGCTTCCAAATATTCTCCATAGAGAAAATAAATCTCTATCTAAATTAAATGAATCATTACTTACCTTTAGAAATGCTTTTGGAGATTGAAAACAGTGTCAGACACACACACCAATTTTTCTTTAGCAGAGGAGAAGGTGTGCTCTCAATACACTGAAACCAAGACTGGCATAGAAAATCTCTATCTTTGTACACATATGCCTTAATTCAACCAATGAAAACTCTTCCCTCACTATTTTCAAACCAACACCCATCCCCCTCTCAAACCTTTCTATCTGTTACCATAGCAACTCCCTCCTAACTGAACTGTAAGGTTCAAAAGTTTATCTTACAATGTTGCAAATTAACTCAGCAAGGATGTTTGACCTGTCAATACAGCAGCCTATACAGGGTATTTTTGCTTTTGGTGACTTTTTTTAAACCATTCAAATTGCTTCTTTCACACAACATAACCATACACCCTAACTTTCAGTTTTCAACTATCTGAATCCACCAATCATTGCTAGTGATTCAAGAGCACAGAAACTCCACAATTATTTTTTTGTGAACTCCTACTGTTCCAACTGCCATTTCATTCCCACACTTCATCTGACTGGACCAGAACCTTCTCACATCATGTACTCTGTTTGGGTTATTGGACATAGCTACATCCACTGGGCTCAAAGGTATGCAGCTAGCAGAAATTTTCATAACCTTGATTTATCAAATGTGGAAATCAAGTGGATTGGCCACAGAGGATTAAAATGTCACCAATTGATACCATTGGTGAAAACCTTTTTGCATCTGCCAGAACCTGACCTTATAATTGTGCACTGTGGTGGAAACGATCTAGGCACATTAACTGGGGTAGGTCTGGAAATGCTATTAAAGGACACCTTTCATCAATTGATGATACTTTTTCCCCACACTGCCTTGGTATATTCCAATATATGCCAAAGACAGAAATGGAACTGGTCCAACCAATTTGGTCCACAATTTGAGAAAGCACGGAAACATGTAAATAAATCTGTTTCTGCTTACATGAGAGACTATGGAATGGGTTCATTATACAATAATAACTTGCGTTACAACATGCAAGACATCTACAGAGGAGATGGAGTGCACTTCTCAGATGAGGGGAATAGAATATTCCTCCTGAATTTAAGAATGTGTATTGGAACCTACTTGTAGGTACCTAAATCAACCACAGAACCCAAAAGCTCTTTTCAGAGCTACCCTAACTCTGATCATTCAAAGCGTTTATTTTTTTCTAACTTTTTTCACTATTTTTCACCAAAGTACGCTTTCGGGTACGCTTAAAGGTGCGCGCACCAGGCGCTACCCCCGCGAAAAATTAAAGAATTTTTTTTTTTTTTTTTACGTTTATGAGCCTCCTAAGCCCCCCTCAGAAAACCTAGAGGGTCAAGAAGTCTCTACAGTTCCCCCTTCTAT